>NC_134277.1:89041962-91541962 GCF_949628215.1 Phalacrocorax aristotelis
CTTGTTACTAATATGAATAATTTTTTAGCTCTCTGTTTTATTCCTTGCACTCACACACTTCCATTCTTGAAGTATTTATGCTACTTTTAATGTTTTTGTTATAAAACTCTGTACTTCTATATAACCCAGGACAACTTATATTCATTTGAGGTGAAAGGAAGTTGAAGGTATTTTTTCCAGAAAGTTTATGGGGACTATTTTGCTGCACCGATTTGCTGATCAGCTGAGTCAATTCACCAATGCTACTTGCTAATTTTTTACATTTCTGTTGTAATAATTTCAATAATGAAAAAAGTGGCCAGGGTGGTAGCTAGTTGGTTTTACTGTTACCTAAATTCAAATATATTTGCACAGTCAAAATTACAATATTAGTTTGTTCTGAATTTCTATCAATATAAATATATGTACACTGAAATCCTAACCATGTGTCTGGAATGATGGATATTTACAATTGTCTTGAAAATGGCCATGCCAGGCTACAGGCGAGCAGCTCAAAGTGTCCATCTTTCACAGGACCCTGTCTCTACAGTCGTTAGAAGCAGATGCCCAAAGAAAACCACAAGAATGGGGCAAATGTAACAATGCTTCCTTAACTTTTTCAGACACAACTGGTCTTTCTATCTTTAATGACATCCCAAATCACAGGAAGTTCTCACAACAAAAGGGACTTTTGAGCAAAGTGTGTTTAATTCCATTACAAGCTGAATATCTCTAGCTGATCAGAATGACTTTTATTTTAACTGTATAGCTTTGGTAGTGATTTAACTACTTTAAGTAGCATGACTCATTGTATATGCCTCTCATTCTTCCCTAGGAGTGATCAGGTTCTTTGAGGACAGAGCCAGTTTGCTTCATCCCACCTTCTTCATTTTTGCTGAAAAGGATGACTACATCCCATTGGAGCAGGTGAATTTCCCATCAAAGATGTTTATCTTTCTAATGCTTCTCATGCTTTTTTTTTGTAATTTGATATTTAATTTAGAGAAAGTAGAAAACTAATTTGCACTTTTCTTCTTCTTTCACTAACTCTTACAGTAGCTCTAAGCAAATTTATGTCATTTATCCCCAAATCAAAAAGTTTTACCATGACACTAAAAAAATGCTTTCTGTTTCTGTTGCAAAATATAGATGATTTATATATGAGAGTTTGTAGAAGGAAAAGGGCAAGAATCCAAAGGAAGACTTCTGTCAAGTTTAAGATAGGAGACCCTCTTTAATCATACCGATGGTGCATAAAATCAGCTGAAGTCCCCACCTGTGCTGGTGGAATCACAAGTTGCAGGAGAATTAAAAAATCCTGTGACTATCCTTTTCCTTCTCCCACTGTCCTGCAGAGCTTCTCCTTTCTGGTAGTCTGTCAACAGCCTTCCTGGGGAGCACAGGTGGAGAATAACTGGAGAAAGGTGTTTATCTATCAAGGGGATGAGAGAGGAAGACACACTTTCACTGAGTGGCATTGGCTTTAATTTTCCTGCTAAAAATGTCAGTAGCTTTGAACTGCTGATTTTGTATCTGTCCCTTGCCTCCCTCAATTTCAAACTAATTCAAAATCTTGCCCCATATTTCTTTTTTGTGAGGTCTATCAACAGTAACTTGTACAGTGAGCACTACATGCTAACCTCATGACACTGAGCAATAGGTGTTTTTACCTTTACAGGTATTATTTCAATAACCCATATACTTATTTTGCAGTTTTATACAGTCAGATGCTGTTAATTTGCTGGAGAAAAAAGCCTAGATAAATAAATGAAGTGTAGTAACAGAAATGCATTTGGGTATAAAATCAGTAGAAAAGAAAATGATGGCAAGGACACACTGTCTGTCTTCCAGAAAAGTATAATCCAGGACAATTTGAGGACTGCAAATGCATAACATGTTAACTCCATGCTCAGCCAACATGGAACATTCTGTGTTACAGGTGACCCTACTGGAGCAGAAGCTTAAACAAAACTGTAAAGTTGATTATGAAGTTAAAATCTACCCTGGACAGACGCATGGGTTTGTACATCGCAAAAGAGAAGATATCAATCCTCAAGATAAACCTTATATTGAGGAAGGAAGAAAGGATATGATCAACTGGCTGAATAAATATCTTTAGCATAAATAAATGCCTCCCAAGAAAATCAGTTGTTGTAGGAAATCAAAAAAATAATACAGACTATATTGATTAAAATGTTCTTAAACCCATCAAATTATTTTGTAAAACTCTTTTGCAGTAACACTGCTTATCTGCATTTATTTTCTAAGTTGATGATTAGAAATTGCTTTTCAAATGCTGAAAGCTATAAATATAAAAGAAGATTTTAAAATTGGATCTCATGTCTCTTAAAATTATTAGTATCAGGTTGGCTATTTTCTAGAGCCTGAAAGTTTCACTTTTTTGTATTAATGTTAATATGATAAAAAAATCATTGAAACTCTGCCCATGCTTGTGAAATGCCCTCCTAAAAGCTGTGTTTAGAGCTGTTGAGATGTGAGATTTTCAGCTTTGAGATAAAGGTAGTTCTGGTTTGGAAGGCTGGGATGTTTTCTTGGAAACAGATTATCCTATTCAGGATTCATAAAAGCAGAGCTAGAAAGAGGGAAGGGGAAGAACAATGGGAAGAAATGTATGCAGACTGAAAGGGGGCTGCAACAAGTTGGGAACCATGACTGAGGAGAGGAGACTAGAGGAACATGCAGGACCAGAGAAGAAGGACCTGAACACCTGGGAGGAGGGTAGGACACAAAGAGACTATGAAGTGCAGGAAACTCAGAAGAGAAAGAACAAAGTAGGAATAGTACACTACCATCAGACGTGCACAGAGCATAGAGAGAAAATAGGAGTGGAGACTTCCAATCCCTATTCCCCTTCCATTTCCAGACTGGTCTAGTAGGGGGAGCTCAGAAGGGCAGGAGTTTTTTGTTGGCTGCCCCCTTGTTAATTTTCTTTAGCATCTTATTATCTACTCCGTGTCTATCAACTGGCTTCTGGATAATCTGTTTTCATATCTTTCAGGCAATACCAGTAGCCTAAAACTGCTACCAGTGCCTGCTTTTCTTCAACGGAAAGGCTGGCCTCTGTGTTTGTCCTCCTCCATTCCCTAGGGACATTGCATGCCTGCCTGTGCAGTCAGAGGCATCGTGGCTCATGGCTCAAAGAGGTGCTTAAACTCCCCGAGTTGAATTTCAAACTTGCCCATATCTAGTTATTGTATTTTATTTTTTCTTCCCCCTCCATACACCTGTACTCCTGTTTCCACTGTAAAATTAATTTCATTCAGAATATGGTTAAAAATAACTTTGTGAAGATTGAACCAAATGGCTCTGGACATTTCAGTCTTTACCAGACTTCCTGGTATTACTTCTCCTTCCAGCTTACAGCCAGCACTTTCCTTTTGCCCTTCTCTCATTTTTCATACATTAACAAATACTTTTACTACTAGTGCTGTGTCACTTGATAGCTGTAAGCTACGCTACTGCTTTAGCCTGACTGTGGGGTGTGTTGTTCCTTTACTGTTGTCCGCAGACACATGTTTGTGTTTCCTCCCTTTGTAAGCCTCCTTTTTGACTCTGAAACACTTGCAGACATCTGCATGCAGCTGCAATGGCCTCTTGCTATGCTGTCTGCCCTTCCCCCACATGAGGATTGTCTGATGTTTAATAATGTCTCTTTTACTAAGCACCAGTGTCCTCCACTCCTTTTTCCCCTCACATTATCTTCATCAGAAGCCCCAGCACCAGCTGAGTTTCTGATACTCCTCCCCCCTTTTTTTCAGGAAAGTGCATCATGTCATTTCACAATCAGCTCGCTGCAAATCCTCTGTCATCTCTCATGGTCTCAGACAGCTCCCCTGCCCCCTGCCCCTTTTTCAGAGTTGAATCTAAACCAACCTGGATGACAACATTACCTCTTCACCTCCACAAATCCTTCCAATATCATCAGGTTTCTCTCTACTGTGACTTAATTAGGCATCAGGATTGGTAAGGCACAGCCCGTCCCTAGTGACTAGGGGAACATCACTGTATTTCTGCTCCTTTGATCTCTCTCGGTGTAATCCACAATAATCACATGGAGAGGTCTTGCCTGCATCTGTGATGCAGTTAAAATATTGTACTGAACACAGCCCAGTTTCCCCTCAGTGAAATACTTGTGAGCCCGGGGAGTCCTTACAGCTTTCACAGAATATTATCCTTCAAGGTGCAGCCCCTCAGTTGCTTCCATTGCCCCACAATATTTTTCTTTTTGTAGGCCCCTCTGCCAGCCATGCCTGGCAGCTCCCTCACGCAGTCACCTTCCCTCTGGCTCCCCTCCAGCCAGGGGCACATGCCAGGGCAGCCCTAAGTGGTCAGTGATGGAGCTACAGCCGCACGTGTCTCTCTGAAGCAGAGGCGCTATAGAGTTCAGAGTCTCCCACAGGGTGGGTCCCACCTCAGGTCCCACATCCTCAGCAGTTCTTCAGTCATCCCTCCGTCTTGAACCTCTTCTTCATGTCACTCCTTTCCCTTCCTCCTGCAATGCACCGTGTATACCCCGTGAAAGAATAGTTCTCCCTGCACCACACTGAGTTGATACTAAAGAAATGCTCATGTGTTTCAAAAAGATTTCACACAGACCTCTGAGGTAAAAGTGCAGAAGCTTCCCTTGCTTATGCCCTCGGTCAGTGATTAGTACTGTTTTTTGGTTTGAGCACCGCACATCATGTTCCTGTCTCCTTGCTGTTTGATTTCAGGAGAGATAAGACTGTTCTTAGTGGGTCTATCCCGCACAAGGACAGCTTCTTCAGGTCTGCAGGGTGTTCTTGCCATGAGTCATGCTGGTAAAAACAGTCCATCTACATCGGGGGTGAGAAGTTCCATGATGCCCTCCCTGATCTTGCCCTTGGGCTGGATCTGTGCAGATCCTACAGACGGAGGGAACGGCAGGGTGGTGACTTCTGTGCTTTCTGCCAGTCCTGACATAGTTCTGGACTCAGCACAGAGGAGAAAAAACTTCACATGGGAGAACTGCAGACACCTCCATTCACTGGTGCAGGCACGTCTGATGCTTGTGCCTGTGTAGCTCTGGGGTAAAGGGAGGATAACATCACACAAACCTTCCCAGAAGAAAGCAATGTGGGTATCTGCTTCAGACAGATAGCCTGTAATGCGTGAATTCAATTCCCAGCTATGGATTCCTGCCCAATTTATCAGGGTTGCTATAAGAACAGACAGAGGTGATGAAATTGAGCTCCCTACAACTATTATCTCACATGGATTTTAAATAAAAGAGCCTTGGTTTCTTGGAAGGTAATATCTTGGCTGGCAAACCATTCCAGCTTGGTTTTTTATGTGAATGAACAGATGTTTCAGGGAGCTGGGCTAAGCTTTGCCAAATTTCTCCTGAGATGGGGGAAGACTGTGAAACTGAGGAGCATTTTCTCAAAAGTCATTGCCCTTGGAGAATTCAGTGGCTTGCTGTCAGACAGGTACTGTATTTTATTAAGAATTTGTTCTTGTAGAAATATGGCATCTAAGACGGAAAACTCAAACATTTTGCCAGTGTTAGCATTTCCTTTACTAAAACCGCACACACCCATTCTCAAAACTTGCGTTTGAGAATATCCTTTGTGTCTAGAGAGCACTGACGTATAGGTGTATAGGTTAGACATGACAAATTCAGGTTTTTAATGTTTGGTTCTACTGAACTTAGCAGCCTTGATATAAGATAAATTAGCTGCAGAAAAACCATTAGGGTAGACATAGTAGACATTTAAGGCCTGATCAGGGGACCTCATGCAGATGCTTTTGTTCCCCTGGGCTTTGTGCTGTCTTGCCAGTTCCTTCTTAGTAACTACAGAGCCCTTTGATCAATTCCAAACAAATTTGATAGAACAGTGAAGTCCTCAGTGCTATTTAGTTCTTTTACAATTCTAGAAAATGCAGATGGTGCAGGGGAGACAGACTCACTGCACTGAGCAAAATAGTGTGGTGTGGATTCATCTGTTCTCTCTGTTGTTTAGGCTGCTGGTCAGCACACAGAAAGCCTGAACCACTTGCAGAGGGCTTGCCAGAGGATACAGCAGGGAAGTGGACTAAGGAAATGTTGGGGACAACAGAGATGCAGGGGAGCAGGAGGACAGAGGGAATGGGCTGAGGGTAACCCTGGGGACATGGGGAACTGAGACCCCGTTGGGTGTAGTCACATGGCATATGGACAAAATGGAAGGGAAAACCTAGAAGAGCCCTAATCTCACCTTTTTTAGACTGAATTTTGGTCACTGAGAAAGTATTAAACTGAGGAAGGCTCATAGCTTGCATGTGAGGAATCCCTGATGCCTGAGTGAAGAAAGTTGTATGGACTGAAGTGAAAGAGGTCTCCCGAAGGAAAACTCCAGGGGCTGGAGATAGATAGGGCAAAAAACCATAGTGACATCAGAGTCCTGAAGAACAAGAGCGTGTATCCTGTCCTCCATTGGTAATCTCCTCTTCATGGGAAGACTGAGATCCTTTATATCAAAGAAAATACTAAACCACAGCTTTAATATGAACCACTATATCCTTTGCCTTCTTGGAAGTTGAATTCCAGGTCTTGATTTCTGCTATTTAGCACAAATATTTTGGAAGCATCTGATACCTTTAATAGGTTTAATATTAAGCAGACTTAACTTTTAGCTCTTCTTCATTTGCTTACTTTTTTTTTTTTTTTTTTACACATTGAGTGGGAGCTCTTTTATGGGTTTTCAGTTTAATATTTATGGCAACAAATTTTAATCAACTTGATGACTCTGCTCCATTTTCTGCATTCCTCTGTCAAGTTAGCATTTATCGGTGTGTTTTGTTCGTTTTGGTTTTTTTTTTTTAATGTGGTGTCTAAAAGGGAAACTCATTTCATAATTTTTTTTTTCCTCAGGTCTTTTGACTCCTAAACTCCAAACAGGAATGACCGTTCAGCGTGCAGGCCACAGTGAATAAGGACAAAGAAAAGCACTCCCCACCGCATGCACACGTGCACGCGCACAAACACACATACAGCAGTGCCAATATTCCTATAAAATAATGTGCACTCAGTATAAAAAAATGTCTAATATCTCTGGCCTGCAGGCAGGATGGCATCTCTGCTTTACGCTAGATTAGAAAAGACTGTGCACTTGCTTTAAAAATACATCCCCCTGCACAGTGCCAGCTGTACTAGTGTGAGGAGCAGTTCACCTTCCTCGGCTGCGCTGATGTGAGTCAGCTGCAACCTCTGGCTCCGACGAATTCTGCTGCTAGGTCTTGGAGGGGTTTTTTGACTTTGCCTTCTTCAGAGGAGACCTTAGGGAGGGAGCCAAGTGATTGCTGTGCTACACTAGTGAGGCTTCAGGGCTGGAGGACTGACCAGAAGTTGAATTTGATGGAAACTGGGGAATTGATGGAAAACGTGGTAGACGTGACTGCACCCATAGAGTCGGCTCCAGCCCATCTGAGGGCCTTGTTGTAACTCGTTTTGGCCACATCCACAGGCTTATTAAGCTTGTTATTTAGGACTATAGTTGCCTGCCTAGCTCAGGTTTTAATCAAACTGGACTTTGTTCCTTTAGCTAATGGCTTTTCAATGTGTTTCACTGCAGACAGTAAGGGGTAGCTTAGCCTATAGAAAGGTGTAGTGAGGGGACCATATTTCAAGGAAGCAGGTTTGCCACAGGGACACAAAACAATCAAATTTCATTTAGGATAAAAAATAAAAGTAGACCCACAAAGAGTGCTTTGTTGCAGATCTCCCATGGGAAGAGTGATGAGAGTTATGTGCCTGTCTCCTTTTTACGCCTTCAGAAACCTTCCTCAGCACATTTTAATTATTTGCCCGTTTCTCATCTTTGGCACTGAAGTTTATCAAAGTCCAGCAAATAGCAGAATGCTTAATTTCAGAAAGCAGGGAGTGGAATGGGCTAATAAAGCTCTGAAACAAGTTCCCCTTTTAGACCGTGGAGCAGATGGTGGCACCTGTGGCAATACATTTCCTCCCCTTCCTGCCACTGCTATATTAAGAGCTGGTGAGGAAATTTTGCATCTGGGCTGGTAGTTTGCCATGAACTTCAGCAAAGCTATGATAATGTTATTTGTTAAGGGGATTGAAAATTATACCAATTGCACTATTAAACTGTTCTTTAGTTTTTCTTCATAGTGCCGAGCTTACAGTTTGTTGAAGATTTCTTTAAGGTTCTTTCTTTTTTTTTTCCAGAATCCTTAGAAAATTAAGAAAGTTGCCAAGATACCGCAGATGGGTAGCTAACTACAAGTAAAAATGCCATGGCCTTCAGTAGAACAACAAAGTGAGGAAAAATATTATTACCTCCTCTGACTCCTTTGAGCAAAAAGCTGAAGGTAATTTTTAGGCACCGGTGTTTGCAATGGGAAAGAGATGCAGGGGAAAGGGGTCATTTGCATGTAGTATTTATTTGCAAACACTGTACATTGTAGTGCTCTGTGATGGTGCTTTAGAGAGCAGTGAGCTGCTGCAACTCTCCCTGTCAGTCGGACTGTCACTGCAAGTAGCTGTGTGCAGCAGCTGGGAGCTCAGGATAGGTAGGACGCACAAGGTAAGGTGATTTCTCAGATGGCTTGAACAGAGTGAGTGCTTGCCATTGTCCCAGGTTTTCCCTGTTTTGCTGAACCTAGCTGGTTTAACTCCAACTTCTCTCAGAATTTTTTCTTTCTGAGAAACACAGATAATCTGGGTCAAAATTAACGGGGCAGGCTCACTTGTGTCTGTTGTCCACGACAGGGAAAATCAACTTCTGGCTCCACAGGGAAAAGTAAAGTAGACCTCTCCTCTTGCTCAGGTGCGCTCCTGATGTATACAGGATGTGTATCACAGCTGTGTTTTCAGATGTGATAACCAGAGAAATGTTCTCTCTTTATAGTGGAATATAATAAATAGTGGAAGAAAAGTTAAATAAATAAAATGATGGAACCCTCTTTGCTAATGCAACTACAAAATCACATCAATAATATCGCTCAAAGCCAGGAAAATGAAAGTAACGATGCACTGCAGTAATATTGTTTCTTGCAGCTCAGTTCCAGCCCGCGCTCTGCTAATGTCGCTTTGCTGTGTAACACCAAGGCAGAGAACGACACTGTTGTGTTTGGCTTTGTCAAAGCTGTTGCAAGCAGCCATGAACTTGTTCTGCTCACAGCCTGAGCCAGGCTAAAGCTGAGTAGCCTTGTCAGCAGGGCGCTTTGCTTAAGCAGTCTTAGCAGGTTATGTCAGATCAAAATTATTATTCACAGCCAAAGAGCTTCCAAGTGGGACTGGGCTTGTACTACAGGACACAGCTAGAGTGCACATAATCCTGTCTTTTTTTGCTTCTGTGAAATACTGCTGAGGGGCCAGCCCTAATTATCTGTCTGTATAACACCTCACTTTCGCACTTTTCTCTCTTTTTGCAGACTAAATGCCTGCAAGTAGCTACCTATGGCAGGTGGCTACAGGCAGAGCAGCAGGGACCAAAGAATAGGAAGAGATGGCACAGCTTTAGGGTCCTTCCAGTAGGGCAGGGAAGAAGGAGGCAGGAGTCTCTGATGAAACTGGGACTGGTGAAGAGTAAAGAGTTACTAGGTGGGATGAAGAGGGAGCACACGGTTGGCTGTGAAAGGAAAGGTGTGGGAGACAGGCACTGAAGAGAGCAGAGAGTGATGCTTGTTGATGAAAATCAGTGTTGTGGAAAGAGTAGAGGGTTTGAGGGCCTCAAAGTGAGGGGAAAGAGACACTGTGAACAAGAGGAAAACAGACTTGAGCCTGACCCTTGAAGACCACCTTCACTAGTCTATATACATCTTACCTGTGCAGATTTATTTTGCTTGCCAAGGATCTGTTAAATAAGTCTTGTCTGTCTGTGAGGACAGAGGGGTTAAAAAACAAATAGACAAGTGGAAGGTGTAGGGGACAGGTGATAAGGCAGGACAGGCAGAAGTGGAGTGTCAGGGTGGAAAAAGACATGGGTATCCCATGCCTCCCCTCCATCTCCCTGACTTAATAGGCCAAGAATCAGCTCTGGCTGAACAGTAGATAACGTTAGCAGAGGTACCTCAGTTGGAGAGGAGCAAAAAGCCAGCAGTACTAAGTGAAGGTAGAGCCCTTCTGTGTAGAGACCTAAAAGGAGATATGCTTCAAAGGAGAGGCAGTGGGTCAGCACTGCATCGGCAAGGCAGGGGGCGTTTCTGTTTCCAGGTGCCCTACAGATTTGAGAAGATGAACACTCCTCGCTGTCACTAAGCCTTTCTCCATCACGGTGCGAGCAATGTCACTGAAAGAGACAGGTGGTCTCGTGTTGCTTTGTGGCTGTTACTGGGTGATTTGTAGATCTTATGCCAAAGCGCATTCTAAATTCCTAAATTCCCAGGAAGCGCTGAACCCAGGATAATGGCAGGAAGTAGACAGCAAAGTTGGTAGGATGGTGGAAGTTAATCCTCAGTAAGACAAAAGCAGCTTGGCGAAAAATGTGCATCTGGGATTTTTCAGGGATATTCCCCACCTTCTTCCCTTGCTGAGCCCTAATTTCACTGCCTCCCCAAATGTACTTATTCTGCTGGGCTGATGCCAAGTGGTACAGGCAAAGGGGGCTGAAGAGGAACATGTCAGGATGTTTCAGCAGAAAGACAAGATTCTGGAAAGCAATTCAAGGAGTAGGAAATAAACCAGGAATGAATAAAGTGGAACAAGTTTTAAATGTTAATTCCTTCTTCCCCTCAGGCAAACTGGGGAATGGTGGGTCTGAAGGAAGGAAAAGAGCTGGAAGAGAAAGGAAAAGAGAGACGTCTGCACCGTATCATGCTATACCAGTAGGAGTGAGTCAGGGAGGGCTCACCGGAAATCCCTGCAGGCTGATGGGGTGGAGAGGGGACCATCACAAATTTTTGTTTTTTTCCAGCTGGCTCAAACTTCTGGTGTTTCCTGTTCCCATGATATCTTTGATAGCATCTGTCCGATGTACTAATGACAAGATGCTCCATTCACCGCTCAAGAGAGGGAGTAAGACTCAAATCACCATTCCAGCTTGTCACTCATCAAGGAATTAAAATCTTCTTTGAATGTGGAATTTACTGACCCCACGGGAGAGCCTAAGACTAAGGAACTGGTGCTTTAAACATGAGATCACTGAAAGAAAATAGTGCATTAGCTGGAGATCTTTCAGCTTTCCAAGCTGTGGCTGAGAGCCACTGGGCTACATTACACAGAGGCACCTAATTCATGCTCACAAATGCCCTAGCCATTTCCTGATCTGAAGGAATAGTGGAGTACAGTGCAGGGGCCCCGAGAAATAGATAGTTTTTAAAGAGTTTATATGGGTAATATGGAAAAGGCTTTGATCTGCATCTTTCCTAATAGAACAAAGTATCTACTTAATGACCTGGTTTTATCCCTGACGGCTGGCCATGTTCAAAATCTGGGTCAGTGGCTGTGGGGAAAAGCACTTTTAATTTCATCTGAGCAAAAGTCTGGTGTTGATAGGGACGACTTAACTGACCTTATATAGATGTGGCCTCATGGGAAGGCCAGGTTCCTGTAGAGCAAGCCCGTGATCTCTGCTAGCTCAGCTGCACTGCGAGCTTTTTCGGCAGAAGTGAGCTGACACTGAACTAAACATTCACAGTGGTAAAAAGCAGCAATGTCACATATTTCAGGAAACTAGATGGTTGGGCAATGATACAGAGTCACTTTGGGTACTCTGGGTTCCTCCAGAAATTACTGGCATTGTGGTTTTAGAAAGCCTGTGGACAATCCTCCTCTTCCCCCAATTTTTAAAAGAAACATCTTTAAAAGTGCCCAGGAAATAAAATCCTTTAAAAAATGAACTGCAGATCCAAGTTCTTACTATTTTGTGTTGGCTGTGGGGTTTTTTGTTTGATTGGTTGTGGGTTTTTATTTTTAATTATTCTAGGTCTAGTTTCTATTCTTGCTACACATAATTTTGTTGGAATATAATTCTGAACTTATCTCCTTTGGAATATAAGTGCGATTTGAGCCAAAATGTGCTGCAAATTGAAGCAGTTCTGTTGTAGTTGGTGGAGTTACTATGGATTTATGGAGATATGAAAGAACAAGATGTGACTCTGTCCTGGTTTCAGCTGAGGTAGAATTAAATTTCTTCGTAGTGGCTAGTACGGGGCTATGTTTTGGATTTTTGCTGGAAACAGTGGTGATAATGTGGAGATGTTTTAGTCGTTGCTAAGTAGCACTTACACTGGTCAAGGAGTTTTTCAGCTCCCCGTGCTCTGCTGGGAGCAGAAAGAGCTGGGAGGGGGCACAGCTGGGACAGCTGGCCCCAGTTCACCAAAGAGATATTCCATACCGTATGACGTCATGCTCAGCATGTGGAGCTGGGGGAAGAAGAAGGAAAGGGTGGACGTTCAGAGTGATGGTATTTGTCTTCCCAAGTAACCGTCACGCATGACGGAGCCCTGCTTTCCTGGACATGGCTGAACACCTGCCTGCCCATGGGAAGGAGTGAATGAATTCCTTGTTTTGCTTTGCTTCTGCACGCAGCTTTTGCTTTCCCTATTAAACTGTCTTTATCTCAAACCATGAGTTGCCTCACTTTTACTCTCCCGATTCTCTCCCCCATCTCACCAGGCGGGGAGTGAGCGAGCGGCTGCATGGTGCTGGGTTGCCAGCTGGGGCTAAACCACGACAGACTCAAGGCCAAAACCTCTTTTTCTGTTCCCTGTTTTGCACAGGTTAGATAATACATTTTGGTTTAGCATCTTCGTATGTCTGCTCCTAGTGGCCAAGCCTACTCAGGAGTTTTCCGAACCTGTTCAGTACATCTTTTCACAGCTTTCTGTTTGTACTGCCATATGTCCAAAATAATATGTTACTGCTTCACATGACATCTCTGGCTTTTAGACCTCTGACTATGAGCACAGTTTTGGGGTCCAGCTAGGAAGAAGGAAAGTATGAATTTGAGAAGTGCTGAGCATTGTTTGCTGTCTTCACCTTTAGTGTGCACTGTGACTTGCTGGTAGCTTTGGTGCTTACGCTTGGGCTGTCCAACTCAAGCAGCCAAAACTACGGGCTTCTTTGAAAAATATACTCATAATATCTGAGCCTTCTGGTAAGGAAAAAACATTGCAGAAGAACCTTCTATTGCACAATAACATGAACAAGATGACAACCTGAATGTTTCGGGACACAATAGGATGGGTATGTTTATCCTGGGCATAGCCTTTCTGCCTGGTTCTGTGACTAGAAACTGAGGATTAGAAAGGAAAAGTCTTTCCACAAAGTGTGGCAATGTTTTACCATGTATGTGAGGTTGCTCAGAACTGGTGGAGTCACCAGTTATGACACGATATAAAGGCGGGGTAGATCAGGGCTCATCTGGAGGATCAGTTCCTTTCATCTCTGGAACAATCACTGCTAACATTTTAGCACCAGCAGCTCTCTCTGAATCTCTGATGGCAGAAGACTCTGAACCTCCCATGAGTGAAGCTTCAATTTTCACGTGGTCACAGAGGCTGATGAAATCTCCTCTTTGGAAGACTTAAACTGCATCAGAGCTCCTCTAGGGATGAAGCACAGCTGGGCATCCTGTGGCTTGTGTCATGCCAGCAGATCATCCCTCAGAGGGCTGTTCCCTGGATGGGCTCCGCAAACTGAAAAATCTCCAGGGACCACAGCAGGAGGCAGGTTCTACAGCTCCTACAGGGCAGGATAGCATGAAGGTAAACCCAGGCTAGCAGGGATCAGGGGCTGCTTGAAGGCAGCCAAAGACTGTCCTTCCTCCTTTTTCTGTGGAGCAGGGTTGTTTATATTGAAATCCATACCCCTCACACCACTTGTCCATCCGATAATGTCTGTCTGTTTTGATTCTGTCTGCATATTTGCATCTTTTCCCTATTCACTTTTGTCCCGGGTCCTCAGTCATCCAGGTATCTAGGTATTTACTTAGTGTCATTCATGCCAGTAATGGATCATTGGACCACAGTGAAGTAAAGCTGAAGCTCAGAACCTGGGAGGTCCCCAGTTGAGAAGGGCTTAGATTTAACAGATCACTTCTGTGGAACTGAATTTCAAAGCAGATAAATGAATCTATACAATTAATACACTTTTCCTTAGTTTAATATCACCCCCTATCGTCCCTTGGCTCCAGTTTCTATGTATTATATTTTTCCAGACCAGTCTTGATTTCTTGCCTCCGCCCCTCAATAACATCAACTTGCAGATGCAGCAACAGCCACACCAGCAGCCCTGCTTCTGGGAAAGAGACAAGAGAATTCAGCTCTTGAGAGGTGGATTTGCCAAGACATCAGACTTCAGATGTTTCTCCCGGGGAGTCCAGGAAGCTTTAAAACTCCTTTCTTTTATGTTTGTCTGGGAAAGAAGCCTTGGGATACAGTTCCAGCAGAGGAGTGCCTTGTTTGGTGGGGACACTTCCACTCCTGATGCCATATTTGCAGTAGACTGGTCAGAGGAGACAGCTTCATCTGAAGTGAGTTCAGACAGATACTTTAAATGTTAATAAGTCACTAGGACTGCATGACATTTGCCTGAAAGTCCTGAAGGAATTCAAATGTGGGACTGTGGACTTTTGGCCACACCTGTCATTAATGTCTCTGTGCCAGAGCACTGGTGGATTGCCAGCGTAACCCCCACCATAAAAAATGGCTGGTGAATTTGACTTCCATTGTGGTAAGAGACTGGTGTCTATAATAAAGAATAAGACTGCTGAGTATGTGAATAACTATCTGTTGAGAAAGAGTCAGTGCGGCTTCTGTAAAGGAAAATCCTGCATCACTGCTTTGCTGGGTTCTGTGAGGGTCTCAAAATAAGCACATGAATAGAGAGGATCCAGCAGACATAATACATTTAGACTTCCAAAAAGCCATTGACAGGTTCTTCAGTAACTTAGTAACTTAGTAACTAGTAACAGTAACTTAGAAGTTACTAAAGGAAATAAGTTGCTATGGGGTTGGATGAAAGGTCCTTTTATGGAATGAAAGCTGGGTAAAGGACAAGAGGCAAAGGGTAGAGCATATGGGACACTTCTCAGGGTGGAGAAGAATATGCAGTGAGGATAGCCTAGCGATTGGTCCTGGGACTAGTTTTATTCAGCCTTTTCATGGCTAACCCACAGAAGTGACTGAACTGTGAAATCTCCAAGTTTGAGGTTGATACTAGCTTTTCTGGGGTGGTCAAATACTGTTCTGATGGCAAGGAACTGCAGAAGGATCCCGCAAAATGAAGTGGTTGGACAGAAAAGCATCAGATGAACTTCAACTAGATACATGTGAAGTAATACATTTCAGGAAAATAATACAGCACATTCCTACATGATGCTGAACTCAGAGCTCAGATCTACAGTAGCAGATCAGGAGGGAGATCCTGGAGTTGTAATTTATTACCCTATACAATGTGCTTATGCAGCAGCAGCCTTAAAATTGTTGAGCAGCATTGGCACAGGTACTTAGACTCAGGTAGAGGGTGCAATTTTAGCACTATATAAAACCTCCATGCATCTTGATCTTGAGCAGTGGGGGCTGTTCTGGTCTCAAGAAAGACATTGTTGAGTTTGAGAAGGCACAGAGAAGGGCAGCTACAGCAGTCAAAGGAATGGAATAGTTGCTTTATGAGGAACTACAGAAAAGGCCACTGCTCTTCAGTTTGGAGACAGCAAGGCTGAGAGAAGTTATGAGTGAGGTTTATAAAATCTTGAAGGTGGTGGATAAGGTGAATGCAGATCTGTCTTTCACCAAATTCTGCAACATGAAGCCGAGAGCTTTCCTCAGCTACCAAATCAAATGTTTTCTGAAAGGCTGGCTCACTGCCCAGTCCTCTGATACCATTCCACAGACAGTGCTTTCACAGGTAGCCCTTGAAGAGAAAGGACAAATAATCTTGCATGCTACTGCTTAGGGTGGGCATCCACTCCTTCTCTGGAAACCCTCTGTCCTGTGAGGTCTCTGTTCCACCCACAAGGCAAACTCCCTCCCATCTTATGTCCTCAACACATCTGAAAGCTGTCACCCTAGCAGGGAAGGCTGCAAAGGTGACAAGCTAGCCCAACACAGACAATCACTCCCCAGCTATTTAAATAGCAGCCATGGGGCTGTTTTGGGAGAAATGGTTGCAGAGTGGGGCAATGGTGCTTATTGCCTTGCTAGCTTTGCCCAAAGGGTGCTGCAGAATACTCATGCCACCATAGCATTTCATTGGTGTAATAAATTACAACTACTGAACTAGATCAGAATAAAACACCATTTAATGCTATATCCTGGCTGCGAGACCATCCAGTGGCAAATTCCTTGTGGAAGGTATAAGACCAAGAAAGTACGAAGTAAATCACCCAAATATTCTGCTAGCCTCCAGCAGTCTGAGACAAATGTTGAATTTTTATATTTAATTGTGCTTTTCCTCTGCAGTGTCTCCATCCAGTTATTTTATGAAACCACATAAGGGTTTATTACTCATGCTTTCCTGAGGCAAGGTGTCCATGGCTGAAGGCATGCTGCGTGAGGAAGTCTTGTGCTTGTTTTGGACCTGCCTCTAGTGCTTGTGTCTTGTCTTTTGAAGATACAGTAAGCAGTAATTTATTTTCATCTTATTTATTCCCCTCAAGGTTTTATTATACCTATTTATTATAGCTATTACAGCTTCTCTCCTCTGTCATCTTTTCTTTAGAGAAGAAGGCAGTGTTGCAGGCAGCCAGGAGCCCATGTAGCTGGATGTCTTTCAGAGAAAATCAGACAAAACTTTTTTCTAGGACTGACCTTGGCTGAAGCAGCCCGGGGAGCATGAATGGGCCTTGAGAGGGGCCTCCTGGCACTGTGATGCTGCAATGCCCTTGGCCAGCACCAAAGCCCGGCTGACTTGGCCTCAGGTTGCATCAGGGGAGGTTTAGACTGGATATTAGGAAAAATTTATTTACTGAAAGAGTGGTCAGGCATTGGAACGGGCTGCCCAGAGAGGTGGTGGAATCACCATCCCTGGAGGTGTTCAAAAGACATGTAAGCATGGCACTTCAGGGCATGGTTTAGGAGGCCTGGGGGTGTTGGGTTGCTGGTTGGACGTGATCATCTTAGAGGTCTTTTCTAACCTTAATGATTCTGTGATGATATGACTTGTGTACCTTAAATGTGCATCCATGAGCAGTCCCAGCCAGACCTGTCAGAAAGCAGATGCTTGACGCTAACACCCCATGGGGGGCATCTCCCTCCCAGTTTTGTGGATGCCCCCAGAAGAAGTCCATACGCAGTGAGGCACTGACACGGGGAATAATGTCCCAGCAGCAGCGGTCCCTGCATGGTGTTTAGTGGAAGATGCTTTGCAGGGTGCTGGCCTGGTACCTCAGGCAGATGAAGCTGTAGAAATGAGGTGAGGCACAGGAGGGATCAGCCTTTCTCAGGGAGTGGGAGCATCCTTTGCCTTCCAGCCCATTGCTAGCAGCAGGCATGAAGCTGCTGAAAAACTGAGAGTTAGGCAGGAACCATCATTTTGCCTTGCCCCAAGGGCACTTGATGGCCCTGACCAGCCTCACCTGGGCCTCCAACTGCAACCTTTGCCCATGGGACCAGGAGCCCCATTTCAGCTCAGCCCTGGGCTTTTAGTCCCTGACTGAGCTGTAGTGTGGTCTGTCTCCATCTCTTTCATGGATGTTTCTGGCCATAGATGCTGTTTTTCTGGACCCTGACACTTGGACTGACTTCCTGGCTTGACCTCAAACCTGCTTGGCAATCACTGGACTGTGTCTGGCACTGACTACCACCACCACTGGGACTGGCTTTGAGCTGCAAATCAACTTCTCAGTTGGACCTTGCACCTGCTTTGTCATCACGAACTTGCATGATGATCTGGACTCTCAGCTGAACTCAACTCCCATCTCTGGGCCTGCCCTGCTCCCATGTTGTGCTCCCATGTTGTGGGACAAGCCCTGGCTGACGAGCCCCTACTCTGCCAGTCTCGTTATCTTCCATGTCTCCTGGTTTTCTACCACTTAGGAGCAGCTAGCCCCTCTCTCTGCCTTGACAGAAGGAAGCTTTCCCAGCAAAACATGTTGTCCCTGCCACACCGCTCTTCCTCTACACGTTCAGCCTTTTCTCCTGGAAAGCCCCACTGAAACCCTTCCCTCCACAGGATCTGTCTCCTAGCCATCCAGAGCCCCAGCCAACTCAGCCTGCTGTGATGGCACGATCTCACCAGGTTAGGGCAGGTCCTGCAGGATGAGCTGCCACCTGGACAGTCCCTACCTGTACCTGTGGTGACAAATAAGTCATTGAGCTTCAGGGAGAAGGCTGATGTGCATCCTGGATACTGGGTATTGTATATTGTTTTAAGCCCTGGATGTCAGGCTGGGAGACATCACAACAGAGAAGATTAAAAATACAGCTATTGTGAGTCCCTGTCCCTGTGCTGGGGCGGAAGGGCACCGTCCCAGCATTGCTCAAGGAACTGGTATCAATGCTTATGGATACCAGTGTATTAGCACTGCCTCTTGCAACCACTCTGCATCCAATGCACCCAACAGCAATGTGAAGGGAGGAGGATGAAATGGGACTGGATGATTTGAAGCAGATATGGTGGGCAGTGAGTGACCAAAGGTCTCAGGTGTGAAGGGCTCTGCCGAAGCTGGGCTGCATGGTTGAGAAGCACCTCTGGGGAGCAGGGCCTGTGCTCAGCATGAGCATGTTGTGTTGGCAGGCGAGGTGGGACATTGTATGGTGCTGTCAGGAAGGCGGCCAGCAGATTCCTCAGCGATGGGGTAGCGCTGAATGACCTCAGAGCACAAATGGTCTGTGCAGCTGGTGGACTCTGAGCACCCTGCCTGTGCTGAGGAGATCTCAGGGCCCCAGCTCTCTGTCCAGGAGGCAGCCCCCACCCTGTAGGGCCCTGCAGATTGGCTTGCTTGCCTGGCTGCTGAGGCTGGAGGGGAGGAAAGTGTTGGCAGCTCACAGAATTATTAACAGAAGAAGAAGTAGGAAAGCAATGGGGAAAGTCAAAGAGCCAATCCCACTTCAGCATGAGACACAAAGCTGGTTCTGAGCAAAACTGAGTGCTGGAAATGAAGGGATCATGACTGCTCTGAAAGCTGCTAATGGTCAGCTTGAATATACATAGACAACCTGAGTATTGCCATAGACTACAACCTGAAAAGAGCAGTGCCATTTTAGGTCCTGGTAAAGGAGCTTCATGTTCCTATTTCAGCAGCTTTCTCTCATATATGTCCCTGCTGATAAGCCTCTTGTGCCCAAATGGGCATCAGGTCTTCATTCACCCTAGAGGCTGTTGGCACCTTTGATAGTACAGAATGGAAACTAAAGAGCCACATGGGGTTGGGTAACTCTGAAACAGAAGTACAGCCTTCTCCACCTGTCTTACTGCTTTTTGCTTTGTAGGTCTTCTTAAAGTGCTGAAGGCAAATTGTTCTGGATGTCTGGAGACAGTGTATTCTTAAGTCCATGGCCTGGGACCAACTTTCCGAAAGGCAAACGCTGCCTTGGTTACCTCACATTTTCAGCTCTGCCAGTGACGACTTTGACCAATATCTTGGTTGCCAGGAGGACAAAATGTGTGTAGCATGGGTAAGATGGGTGTAGATGTTAAATTACAGAGGTCCTGCAATGCACAAATGTTGACTTTGCTAGTAGGACAGGAGGCCCTAGGACCTCCAACAGCTGCTCTGTGCCCAATCCTCAGGGAACAGACAGCCAGGAGTCTCACACACATGTTTTATGCAGTATGTGGCATTTTCCCTGTGTCATGGGAATGCATGATAAGCCCTGCAGATCTAGTGTCAGATGAAGTGCAGGTAGGGGGCAAGGCCTCAGCCAAACTGCTATGTGTTGGCACACTGCAGGCAAGGCTGTGAAAGAGGTCTCTTCTCTGAGCCAAACCACTCAGCAGGTCCCACTCGGTAGAAATGGAAAACATAAGAAATCTGTCTCTTAAAAAATTAGCTGGAAAATCAGGAAGACTACTGTGTTTTGTTCCTAGATCTGGAAGCAGGTTTGAGTTAGTGATTGGAATGGAGGAGAGAGGAACTCAGCTGTCAGGGCACCTGGGCTCCTTTTCCAGCGTTGTCCTGTACCTGTGACTTCAAGCAAATCCCCAGAGACACTTCTGTTTGACTTCTGACTTGTGTCTCAAGTAGGGGCAACAGTCTCACCCATTCTGTCCCCTAGAAGACCAGAAAATACAGGGGACATGTTCCTGGAGAGCAGTGGTTGCACTACACCATTTATCCCAGTGCTGAATCCTTGGATATTGGAGAGGTTTATCCTATATACTCACACTACCCTCAGCTGTAATATTCCTGTCTGTAGGGACTTTGTATGTTGAAGACCTTTCCCAATCACTGGAACATCCTTCGAGACTGAGTGTGAAGGGGCAGCCTTGAATGGCACAGACCTTTAGGTCATCAGCACCATAGCCTCACTCCCCACCTCTTATCCCGAAGAACAGGGACAGCTGGGATCCTGACTGTGCTACTTCTCTTGCCTTCTGATTTGCACCATCCCTGAGTGGCAGCGGACTTGCTCGTCACGGGTCTGTGATGGCAGTGATCTCACCTTACTGCCTGTATGTGGGGCAGAGCACTGAGAGACAAGGCCTTGGTGTAATTCCCCTCCCTTCAGAGAGCAGGCAAGAAGGTTCAGTCCTGTGCTGGAGTCTCAGAGTACTTATGGTTATGGGGGCTGCTCTGTTTTCCTCTGCTAGAGTGTCTTTCACCTCTGTCCTCTCTCAGTCCTGCTCTCCATACTGTGCCCCCAGAGGGAGCACAGGGGCTCATCAGGTGCTTAAGACTTGCAGGTCCCCTGCATGGCTCTAGCTCTAGGGAACATGGAGACCAGTGACACACGAGCATCACAGCTGCATGTATCACTGCTTCTGATACGCAAATTGGTCCATCTCCTTTTGAGCAAAACCCTGTGCTTCAAAGCCAAGGTCTGGGACCTGCAGGGTGTTACTTTTCACGCTCAGGTGGAAGAAAGAGGACTCTGGTGTGAGAATAAAGTCTGGGTGGAGGTACTGAGAATAGGGGAAACATCTGCAAGTCATTGTAGATTCCATTAATAATTTCTCCTTCCTTGTAATGGTCTGTAGTACTGGTGTGTGTGAGGAGCCGGACCCACCAGGCCCCATGAAGGGACCTAGAAACACTTATGGTTTGTGCCTGGTCTCCAATGCTCACTGGCACAGGCAATTGTGGCTGATGTGTCTTTGGCCCTTTTGGTGGCCAAGAGCAAGTGCTGGCAGCCCACGGTCATCCTGAGCCCTGCCATCATGGCCACACCATTGGCACAGCCCCAGACCACGGCCCTTGCACCAGCCTAGAGAGCTGCTTTGCTTCCTCAGCTGTAATGACAGACCAAGCTGGAGGGAAGGGCCGAAAAGGGTGGGTCAGCTGAAGGGTCCCTGGGGCTTATGATGGTATGGTTAGAGCAGAAACAACAACCCCACCCTAATCCCTGTGACACCTCCCCCCTCTATAAATGGGACAGATGGATAACCCCCTTCCTCTCCCTGTTACCCCTCTTTTCTTCCCTCCCAGAGGTCACCTTCAGCAGGGAGGCAGTCTGCCCCCAGGACCAGAGACAGGGGGAAGGGGCGGAGCGTCACGCTTAGCCCCGTAATGCCTGGCAGCCCACTCCGGCTGCTCAGCGCCGGCTGAACCCAGCCCAGAGGCTGCAGCAGGGGAAGCGAGGCAGTCCACGGCCGGCCGTCAGTGCTGCGCTGCTGGAGAAGGTGAGGGGCTTGGTACAGACGGGGAGGGAGTGTGGGAAGAGAAGTTACAGCTGTGGCAGGATGAAGGAGACTGGACAGAAACATAAAAGGGCGCCCAATCCTCACAAACTGATTTTGGAGACTCCGGCGTAGCTTGCCGGCACAACGCGGAGTGCACCCATTTCCCAAATCTGGTTGATGGTGAGCTCGTTAGCTGGCTCTGCCCTGAAAGGTTGCTTTGGGTCCGGTTGTGTCCAGTGGGATGATGCCCCAGTGCTGGCTCGTTAGCTGGGAGGAGGGTGTGATGTGGCTTGGTTCATGCAAGATTGCTGCCGATCTCTGTCCGAGGAAGCTGCTGCATGGAGACTGTGGTATACTGCTTGCTGGGGAGAGGCTTATGGGGCTGTCTCCAGGGAGGCTGCTAGGTGTTTCTGACCAAGAAGACCAATATACATTTCTGCGAAGGGGGCAGTTGTGTGGTTCTCCGCAGTGAGATTACGAACTAGCCTGCTGACCAGTTTTAGAAAGAACCTCATAAATCTATCAGCAGTAAGGCCAGAAGCAACCACTGCGATAATCTATTCTGATTCCTTGCGTGTATTAAACGTGGTTTGCACTAGAGTGGACATTTTAGGGAAAAAAAAGCACCATTCTTGAGGTAAAAGTTCCAGAGATGGAAGGATATTCTTCCATACAGGTTGATGAGATTTTTAGGGACAGATATCCTTTTTCACAAAATCTGCACCACAGCTGAGGTCTGAAATTGCCTCATTTCATCTTCAGCTATTGGTTTTATTGTAATGCTTTTACTTAATTGGGAGAGCCCTCTTTAGTGAAATTCTAGTACCCACAAAGGTACATACAGATGATAGAGTCACTTCTTCACTATCTATTTGATAAGTTAACAAGACTGCTCCCCTGGAAGTTTCCCCCGCAATTGTCAGCCCTGTTGTCATTCTCATGATTCTTTGGTTCTTTTTCCGTCAAACTGCAGACACCAGCGTTAGCTTGCTGAACTGTGGTCTTACTGATAACATTAAAAAGATAGAAATACCCAATAGCTATTTCTGTTGACCTATCAGTTGGCCTCCAGAAGAGTTCAGGAAATTTACCCTAGAGAAGCCAGGATTTCACTTCAGTATATTTTTAACATTCAAAAAACATCATAAAAAAGTAGACAAAGAAGAATGCGAAGCAGAACAAATGGAAGGAATGCATTTCTAATAAAAATACAAAATCCACTGGTGCACGATATTCTCAATTCTAGTGCAGAAGTCATTAGCAGGTGGCCAGCTCTTCAGAAATACAGCTTTCCTAACTCAGCTGATTTTCAGAGATTAAATTTCAGGCTGTCTTGGGGCATCTGTGTTCAGTGAATGCATCAGTGAACTAGAGTTCACTGTAAGAGGCACATCATCTCAGAACAGATCTCTTCTGTTGTTATAATCTATTTTAGTCTCTGTAACGCTGAATGGCTGTATCTATCTTTTTGTTTACAGTGAAGCTTACTTTCTTAATTCAGCAGCTGGATAATGCTAGTTTGCCTCTCACTGCTGATGTTCCCTGCATCTCATGCTTTCTGGACATTCTTCTGAGCAGAGTGAATGCAAAAGTGGAATTTGCAACATCAGTAACCCTTATACCGTTATTCTCTTAGACTTCTATCTGTGTCATTAAGACGAGTATCTGTATTGCTGTAGGTTATTTCTAGTGTAATTCGGTATCATCCCATGTACTAAGGCCTGCAAAGGAAGTAAGGCTATACCAGACCTACATTTCTGGGTTTACACAGTGACCATTTTACCTAGAAAGCAGCATGAAGAACTTAGATTTGTCTGATCAATATGACATTTCATTTTTTTTCTGTCACTCAATGCCAGACTAAACTCCTGGCTTCTTTGCTCGTTTGAAACACTTTTGTATGCGTGTATGTACACGCACTACTTTTATCAAGCAATGCATTATCTACCCAAACCCAATTTGTGTCATTTGCAAACATTTTCTGGATGATTTCAGTGCTTTCTTTTAGACCATGGACAAGGGTAAAACTATTGTAACAGAGTCAAGATTTCACAAAATTAATTGTGTAGGGTGTGGACACCAATAAAATACAATAATTTCCACTATACTGGGCTTACTTTAAATCCATTTAAAATGTGTGGCTTATTGATTTTGACCAATGCCAGGATGAATTTGTGCAGATAGCTTTCAGGAAACGATCAGTGAATGAGACGTTTCTGGCAGGTGCTGCACGAACCTGCCAGACTGAGCTGGCAATACCATCCTGAGGACCTCTCTGAACTCCCACCAATGATTTAGAGGTTGATGGAAAACCACCACAGGTAGGATCTTTACACAGCCCCTAGACAGAAATGGTCTGATAACAACAGAGGCACCAAGTGATCTGAATTACTTGATACACTAAGTCCATCTGAGCAAAATGTGCTTTATTAAAGGTGGTGCAAAACTATTCAGATAGAAACAAAGCAGGCAACACCCAGAAAAGGATGTGAAGAGGAAGCGGAGTTTTCCTTAAAAAAAACCCTAGTAATTTGGAAGAAGTCTGGAGTCATAGTGGATGTGTAAAAGAGTGCAGCTTCTCAGTGTGGTCCTTCTGCAAAAAGACATCTTGGGGCCACAATACAAGGCAGAGGGTAATTCTAGCTGAATGCATCACAGGAGGCATTCCCCCAGGAGCAGTCGGTGTTTTAACATTGAAGACATAGAAAATGGTGAGGCTTCAGAGAAGAACCATAAAACAAATCTGAGAACTGGACAAAAGGTTGTTTGCAGGCATTTAACCAATAAGAAAACTGAGAGGTGTCTTATTCAGGGAGCATGGAGGAGTTTATTCAAAATGTGACTACAATTTCTGGCAGCATCCTGTCTGTTTTTAAACTAACTGATGTGAGCACTACAGAAGCACAGTGTGCCAGCTGGTTTGTGAAGCCTAAGTAAACTGTTGGTTAAATATATAGCCTAAGTAAAGTATTGCTTAAATACATAGCCTGAGTTTCAGGCTGTACCCTGCTAGTTTTACTCAACCTAAGTAGCTTAAAATATGTTCTTGTAGGCTGTGGTGGTACCTCTGTCCACAGTCCATATAAACCCTGTGAGAGTCAGGAGAAATACAGTAGGCATTAAAACTTCCTTTCTCTAGCCAAGAAACTTCAGCAGCAGATTAGGTTAAGATATCAGATTTTTAAATCTGATATTAAAATCAGATTAAGATATCCTATAAATATGTAATAGCAAGAATGTTAACACTGTCTTTTATAGTTAACCAACACTGCATGACTTTTCCTAAGAGGTGCTCCAAATGTTGTTGGGGCTTTTTTTGGATTAAAGCTCTGTAAAAGGTCAGACAAGAAAATGGACGTTACATACCATATGCTCAAGGCCATTTTTAATGGAGCATCTCTGATATGAGGAGAGGCTGAGACAGCTGAAACTCTTCAGCTTAGAAAAGAGAAGACTCAGAGGGGATCTTATCAGTGTATATAAACACCCGATGAGAGGGAATGAAGAAAAAGGAGCCAAACTCTTCTCAGTAGCACTCATTGACAGGACAAGAGGCAAACTGCACAAATTATAAGACAAGGAGTTCCATCTAAACACAGGAAAATGCTTTTTCTTATTTTTCTTTTTTTACTGTGAAGGTGTGAAACAACTTGCTGGGTTGCCCAGAGAGATTGTGGAGTCTTCATCTGTGGAGATATTAAAAACCTGACAACCTGACTGGGCACCTTCCTAGATAACCTGCTTCAGCTGCCACTGCTTGAGCAAGGGGAATCGTATTAGATGATCTCAAGAGGTCCCTTCCAGCCTAAACACCTCTGTGATTCTGTCGTCTGTCATCTGTCCCTGATATATAGTGATTACACTGTCTTTGGCTCTTGACATGTATGAAGTTATTTTCTGGGCCAAATATATTAATCATTTGGGTTGAATAACCAGAATAACATTACCTGGACTAAGACACTGTATCTCCATAGGCTAGCACCTCCTCAGCTCCTCAGGAAGCTGGGAAGCATCTCCCAGTGGTGGAAAGGATGTGAATTTCTTGCTGCTGTAATTAGAGACTGTTCTGGGGAATTAGGGTTTCTCACATGTTGACAGCCTGGAAACAGGACCTCTAGCAGTGATGAAGCACAGGAAGGATAGTGGAGGAAAGAACAGTTTTGAAAAGGATCCTGCCAGCTGCCTTCAATACAGCACAGCCAAATGGTGAGTGCATCCTGGCCAGGGCTCTGGTAGCCTCCTCCCCAGTGTCTGTCACTCTGCAGAGGGCAAATGACATGCTAGAAGGTAACAGAGGTAGGTGCAGAGCACCCAGGCACACTCTATTCAGCGGTGACCCAATTTTGGCCTTCGCTTAGCTTCCTAGCTAATGGCAGTGGTATTTCAGAGAAAGACCTGACAACTTTGGTTATTTCCTGAAGTATGGGCTGTGTCCTGTAATCAGATTCCTCAAGGGCAGTAAGGACCAAAGCCTGCAAACTGTTCTGGAGTGACTGCAGCTGGGGCTTCCTTCATATGGAGGCTGATCGACCCACAGGGTTGTCACTGTCCCTCAGGACACTCTACCCATATCCTCTGGATGATCCATTTTTCCAAGCTGGCTATTTCACTTTGATGCTCTACTCTGTACTCAGAATATCTGCCCTCCCATGCCAGTAGGGCCATGCATGGAAGTAAGGATCCTTGCTACCTATATTGCAGTTCACTTGAAATGTGGATTGGAAGGACACAAGAGTTTTTGGTTTTTTTTTAATTGCAGAAGCTTATGGACTCAAATGTTTTGACTCCCAAAGCTGGAGTAAGAGCCAAAAATATACAAAGAAGCATATCCTCCCATTCACAAAAGCAAGTTTTCACACAGTAAATCAAAGTAATGAATCATATAAAAAACAGAATAAATGAATCATATAATAAATAATTCAGTACAAATAAAAAGAGATTATTAAATAGATATTTGAAAATTATATCATTAATGAATAATACATTAAGTGGCTGCAACGAGAAGATTTTAACCTTTGGGTTAGACAGCATTAACAGGTGGCCAGCCTACAAAGGAAGAAATTTTAGCTAACTCAAGTTTGAGAAATTAAGTTATCTGAGAACATCGTGAACCATTTGCTGACAAGGACTTGTATATGACCATAAATTTGACGTAGGAGAAACGCTATCTTACAAAAGTGGTCTTTTGATATTTTTTTCACAAATTTAAATCTAATGTGTTCTGCACAAGACAAGCAGACATCTCTCCTGTTGTTCCACCCCGTTTAGTGTGGCTTTAGCCTATCTAATATCACGGGGAGGTCGATGTCTTTCAAATGCCTCTTACATTTTAAGTTTCTCCTCTATATTCCTAGCTAGGACTCTTTAAAAGGCTTTTTCAGCTATTTGTTTTAACACCTAAATGTGGCACCACCAGTTTGGAAGTGTCAGCGACAGAGTGGGTCCATTTGCGGGTTCTGCGATGCCCTTGCTGTGTGGAATTTCACAAGCTGTGCTGGCTGGTCAGCAAAGAGGAGGACATCAAAGCAAAACCTCTAAAATACTTTCCAGACCATCTTTCCCTGTGAGTTTCTCCCCAGCCTTCCGTTAATCACCTCCCATGCACACACTTGTTCATTGTTGAACTCCCTACAGACTATGAGCTTTGACTGCTGTTGTCTCTCACACCAAACCAAAGCCTTTGCAGAAAAGAAGTGCCAATTACTTGGTACTTCTGAACTGGATAAGACTTAGCAATGCAGTCTAGGAGGGAAGGGAAGGGAGAAGAAGGGGAACTCTCCCACAAGTAGCCCCAGTCTCCTGTACAACTCCAGCCTTTTTGCAGTTTTCCTAGGTTTGTATAATTCTGTTGCTAAATTACGGCATTCTTAAGAATTACCAGATCTAGCAGCACTGGGGGCTGGAAGTTGAAGAAGTTGAAGGGAAAAGGCTTCATTCTTTCTGCTCCCACCCATATTCTCAGGATGCCATCTTCCTTTTTAACAACATAAGGTCCTATTCCCTCCCCCAAAAGGCATCATGTCTGCCAGAATGGTTAATGGAAAGAGATCCTGAGTTTGTAGGTGCAGAGGTGAGCCACTGGTTTTACATTGGAGCTCTGTCTCACTGCACAGTGTTTGAGACACATCCAAGAAATCTGCAACCCTCAGGCTCTTGGGTGGCATCCTGGGCTTCATTAGGTAAAATGCTACCAGCAGGTTGAGGGAAGTGATCCTTCCTCTCTACTCAGCACTAGTGAGGCCAAATCTGGAGTAGTGGATCCAGTTCTGGGCTTCTCAGCAGAAGAGAGATGTGAACGCGCTGGAATGAATCTAGTCCATGAAGACGATTAAGATATTGGAGCATCTCTCATACAAAGAGAGCTTAAGAGAGCTGGGACTTGTTTAGCCTCAAGAGGAGAAGGCTCAAGGGGATCATCTTACCAATGTGCATAAATACCTGTAAAAATGACACAGCCAGAGTATTCATAGTGATATCAAGTGACAGGACAGAGGCAGTGGGCCTGAAACACAGAATTTCAATTTAAGCATAAGAAAAACCTTTTTTACCATAAAGGTAATCACACACTGGGAGAAGTTGCCCAGAGCAGTTGTGGAGTCTCCATCCTTGGAGATATTCAAAACTGGACTGGACAGGGTCCTGAGCAACCGGCTTTAGTTAAACTTCCTCTGAGCAGAAGGTTGCACTAGGTGATCTCCAGAGGTGCCTTCTGACCACAACCATCCTGTGACTCTGGTTCTGTGACATTGCTCCAAAGCCAGGAGGGACTCCCAGGCCTGGGGTGCCTGTGTTCAGAGCACAGGGGGGTAGTCAGGAGAGAGTGTTGCCACAGGTGCCTTAAAATGCTGCCTTGTAGCTGGCTGGGGGGGACTGAAAAAAGCATTTTTCTGAAACAGGTCTGAAGCAGCTGGCTGTAGCTCAAAAAGCCATTGATGTCCCAGCTTCCTTCCTGCCTAAGTTTCTTGGCTGCACAGATGAGTGACTTTGGGTCAGAAATGTCAGCAGGTGTGTGAGACACTGAGCTCTCTTTGGCTTGCTCAGAGCACACTGCCTCTGACTAGAAATCGTTTTTTGTCATGGACTAGCTGTGCCTCTGCCTAAGGGGCAAGTCTGTCTCTGCTGCTGCCTCAAGGACTTTCTTCAATAACCAGTAGGGGTGGGTTTCTGAGTAGCGGGACATGGTCTTGCTGCAGTAGGCTAAGGAGAGCAAGAGGACTTGGTCACGCTTGATAATCTGGGACTCTGTAACTGTTTTGCTTGTTGCCTGACACCTTGGAGCCTAGAATAAGAAGAGGTCTGGGAGGCCAAGCTTTAGTACAGCTGACACAAAAAGGTGATCTACGTCTTTGAAATGAGAGGCCCCAGAGACTACAATTAGAGAAAGTCAAGCATCTGTCTGGAGGCCAGAAAGGATTAGCGGGCTGATGGATGTTGCCTTCCATACAGTGGCCTTTTATACGATGGAGGGCTTTGCCCAGAGGTGTGCTGTATAAAAGCACAAGCTCAACTCTAGCACAGCTGTGAGGGTGCTCAGGCTCCAAGTGGCAGAAATATCCCTTGCCATGACAAAGTTTGCATGTCATGTCTGATCTAGTTTCCTCTGTGCATGTTGT
Organism: Phalacrocorax aristotelis; assembly: GCF_949628215.1. Lineage (NCBI taxonomy): Eukaryota > Metazoa > Chordata > Aves > Suliformes > Phalacrocoracidae > Phalacrocorax > Phalacrocorax aristotelis. The sequence continues at coordinate 89,071,258 of NC_134277.1, forward strand.
TATGTTCCTAACTCGGGCTGTGGTGTTTCTGCAGCACTCAGCAATGGCCGAAAGCTCAGCTGCAGCTGAGGTAGCAGCAGGGACAGCGGCACCAACTGTGCTAGATGAGCTCCTGGAGATCACAGCTCAGAGCCTGGTGCGCACTGAGGTGGCTGAGCACTATGAAGTTATTCGGGAGCTGGGCAGGGGCAAGTATGGCCACGTGATGCTAGTGACCCACAGGCAGAGAGGTAAGGAACCAACTGCACCTTATGAGGGCCTCCTCTCCATTCACCAGGGCACTTGGTGGGCTGGTGGCTCCTTGGGGCCAGGCACCAGGCATGGTGGGGGGTGTCCAAGGAGACTGGCAGGGCAGGGACCTCCCCAGCCAGGGAGCAGGTGATGCCAGGGGGTGGGACGGAACATAAGGCAGGGTTATGGTGATGAGGCAGGTCCAAGGTCAAGCTGGGAAGTCATTCCACAATAGGGTTCATAGCTAGGCACTGGCATGGATGTGATATAGCTGGAAACCAGCACTCCCACCACACAGCTCAGGCAGGCAGTGAAGTCCCAAGCCTGAGCTTAAATGGTGCCACAAGGCCTATGGACAGAGGGTGTGAATGGAAGTTCTAGGTGGGGTTGGCCAAGGCTGTTAAGGCCAATGAGGGCCCACAGGGCTCTGGCACTACTCTTCCCCAGTAGTCCCAACACAGACTGATGGACCTACATAGCCTGAATTTCCCTTGCTCTGCCCAGTGCTCCTGTGCATGCACTGACTGGCTCAAAACTCACTGGTTCAAAAATCTGGCTGCAGTGCCTGGTCCCAGATCTGGTGTCTACATGATATAGCCACACGAAGCTTCAGGTCAGAGACCCCTCTGTGGCTGTGTGTGTCTGGACCCATGGCTGCTCAGTGCCCTCTCTGTCTGGCCTTGGTGTGAGTGACTTTCAGGGGAGTCTAACCCACTCTCCCCACCCCCAGGGACTCCTATGGCTCTCAAGCTGCTACCCAAAGCCAGTACCAAGCTGCACACCTTCCTATATGAGTATTGTGTGGCACTCTCCCTCGCCACCCACCCTGCCATCATCGGCATGTTTGGAATTGCCATCGAGTCCAGCCAGTACTATGGCTTCCTCTATGAACCAGCACTGCACAAAGACCTCATCTCTATCATCAAACCCCGGGTGAGTGCTACAAGGCCATGGGGACTGGAACTGCAGTGTTTGGCCCCTGTGCCGGCTGGGTTGGAGGGAGGGAGATAAAGGCAATGCGCTGTGGGTCTCTCTGGGGTCTACAGCGTTGAAGTAGCTTCAGGCTTGCAAGATGAGAAATGCAAAGGTCTTCCCCAGCGCAGAGCACACAGGTGATAGCCCTGCTGGCAGGGCTGCCAAGGTGCTCCGTGTGTGCTGTAACGCCTCTCTCCCTGTGCAGGATGGGATCCCTGAGCCAGCTGCTAAGCAGTGCGCCAAGCAGCTCGTGAGCGCGCTGGAGTTCATCCACAGCCGAGGGCTCGTGTATCGTGACGTCAAGCCTGAGAATGTGCTGCTGTTTGATCCTGAGTGTCGACGCATCAAGCTGACTGACTTTGGTCTTACACGGCCCAAGGGTACTAAACTTAAGCTGGTGGCTGGGGTAATCCCCTACACTGCTCCCGAGCTGAGCAACACTGCTGATGCCCAGGGGGTGCCCATCGACACCAGCTTGGATGCCTGGGCCTTTGGTGTGCTGCTTTTCTGCCTGCTGACTGGCTACTTCCCCTGGGAGCAGACCCTGCCAGATGACCCTTTCTTTGAGGACTTTATGCTGTGGCAGGAGACGGGCCTGGAGGAGGACCTGCCCCGCCACTGGAAACGCCTGACGGCTGAGGCTGCCCTGATGCTGCGGAGCTTGCTGGCCCTAGATCCGGCCAAGCGCAGCCCCGTCAGTGGGGCACTACGCTACGTCGATTGCCCTTGGCGGCTGGAGGATGGGGGCAGTGAGAAGGCTGCGGTGAAGCCCTAGAGCCCACTCCCTATGGAGGGAGGGAAGGTGGGTCTCACCCTGCAAGGGGCTTCGAGCTCTGAGGCACCATGGTGACCCATGTGTGAAAGGCCATGGTGACACAGAGAGCAACTTCTCTACAGTACTGTCCCTGCTGCTATGGAGCCAGGCTCCTTCACCAGCTGATGGTCCTCATCCATGGCTCAGTGCTGCCCAGTGCCACCTCCTTGTGCTCCCTTGGGGCTTGAAAACATCTCTTTTTTCTCTGAGAAATGACTGTCTGCCTGTGAAGCACCCACTCGCTTCCTGGCCACAGGGACTCCAGGGTGTTTTCTAGGGACTCAGTACCTGCCTTGTCTCAAAATAGAGCAAAATATGCACTTTTGTGTTTCTGTATGTGGCTCTTTTCCCTCATAATAAAATGCATGTGGGGGGCCTGCTTGCTGTGGGAGAGCAGGGGCAGCCTGTGGCTGTCTCAGCACAACCTGCACAAGGCAAGGGTCACGCTGGGATGCTGCCTGGGTCTCCACCAGGACCCTTGGAGGGTGGCTTCAGGCTATTTGGGTGGATGTTCTGGGGAGCCCCCAGCATGTGGCTGTGGATGGTAGCTGGGGACTGATAATGGTGTTGAGAAGGTGGTGGGAGCTGTGGAGGTGAGGTGTCGGAGAAAGCCACAGGGAACACTGTAACCTGCCCACTGCCATGCAGGGGCTTTTCTGTGCAGAGGGTTGTTAGCAGCAGGAGTCTTAGTGTCAGTTTGCACAAGTGTCACCCTCTAGTTCCTGTCACTCAGGAAAATGGCCTTCTACAAACATTGACAGCCCTGCTGAAGCTCAGTAAACCTCTCTCTCTCCTCAAGTGGCTTAGGTGCAAGTGGAAAAGTGAGCTCACTGCCACAAATGTCCTCATGTATGCTGATGCACTGTGCACTGTGAGGGTGGTCAGCCTGAGCATCACTGGGAAAGGCTAACAGAGGAGATGTAACCACTGGTTGCATAAATTTATCTGTACAAATAACCCCAGAAAAATTCCCCTAGTGATACCTCCCAGCAGTCCTAAACTCCTCACTCCTCATCCTCCCCCAGACTGACTGCTCCCTCCTCACAGAACTAGCCCCACCCCTGCACAAGCCTCCACTACCACTTCTTCCCTGCTACTATTCTCCTGAATCCTTCTGTCCCAAGGAACCATTTACAAGTCTATCCAACACCAGACCAAGCACACCTCCTCCCTTTTACTGCTTTCAGGTCCTAAGAGAATGTTCTTCACGCTCTTTTAGAGCCTGGTTACCCCTCTAGAAGACATTCCATCTCCCATCTCCTATCGCCACTTTAACCCTTCCCAAGCAACACACCTCTCCTAAACCACCAATGTCCTTCTAGGTGCACATTTTAATCCTGGAAAGAGGTAACAAGGAGAGAATTAGGGGTCAGAAGCTCTTACTTTGGTACCTATTTCCAGTCCTCAGGATTATGCTGTTGGTAATCCCTTCCAGCTCTTAGCCTAATCCTCTTTGTGGAAGCATCTCCAGCTCAGTTTCTATTCTCAGTGCCTTTGTAACTTTGTAACTTTGTAACCACTACCTTTTCTACTATCCATCACCTAGTAAACACCTTTTGCACATTCCTCTGCCATCAACATGACCTCCATACTACTCTCTCGTACATTTCCTGCTTCCTACATCACTTATCTCTTGTGTCTTCCTTCCAACTCCCCAACATACCTTATCAACCAGCATCATGCTCACCCTGTTCAAGGTACAGTTTTCTTCTGTCTTCTTCCATCTCTTAGAATATTTAATTACCCAAAAATTTAATAAATGCTGCTCAACTCTGGCCTGCTGAGATTTGGCCTTAATTACTCTTTGATTACTATAGGAATAGCAGAGGAGTGTAAAGGTATCAACACACTTCCTGTGTTTAAAGTGGAGAAGCACTAAGACCAATGAATCTATAGGCCACGTAGCAGACAACTATCCAATGAAAAATAATGGGGAATCTGATACAGATGCTTGCTAATAGAGAATTATAGAACAGGAATGTGGCTTCTTGGAATGTGACACTCAGCATTTTGTTTGATAATATAGTTGTGTTTGCTAAAGTAAATTCATAGCGTTATGGTACACAATTTCTCTGAGGCATGACCTGTTGACATAAAGAAAATTACAGGATGCTTTACTGATTAAGAAGATGTACTATGCAAGGTCAATAAAGCATACACTAAGTGAACTGAGAACTTTCAATGGACAGAAGAAATAATTGTCAGTTGGGAATGCTCTTTGGTTAGTTTGGTTGGTTTCTGCAGGGATCCATAGTTGAATGAAAACCGGCCAACATTTCCACCTATGATTTGAAGGTAAATACAAAACCACTGCAGGTAAAACCCCGCAGATGACACAAATGTAAACAGGGTGATAAACAGCAAGAGGAACAGGCCACTCCTAGAGGTCTGGATAACTGGGTAAGTTGGGTGTATTCAAACAAAATACATTTTCTTACAGGCAGGGGAAATGTATTCAGGTAGGAACACTTAGGAATAAAAGGCGTCCTTACAGAAGGACCCCTAAAAAAACTTTGCAAGTCATAGATACACAAGATCATATCTATCATAGATACACAAGATCATAACACACTTCTCATTGTGTTATTCTGTCAAAAAAGGCTAATGGACTCCTTGCACAGCTACAGAGGGGCAGACACTCAAGGTGGTCAAATATCCAGCAAAATCTTGCTAGCAAGATTCCTGCTGGCCTAAATAGGAGTGTGGGAAGTAGGAGAGAGTGATCAGTGCTTGATGCCACACAGGGCAGTCCTGGGGATGGTACCACATTTACAAGCAAGCTGCAAAGCTGGACACAGGTCAGAAAAGAACCATGCTGGGGCTGTGGTTTAAGGCTGTAAGAAAGTCTTCTTAAAGAAAGTAATGAGCTAGACTATCTGAAACAGGAGGACTCAACGGGGGTTTGGTTATGGCATAAAATACTGGGAAGAAAATACCTACTCCTAATGACCTACTTTAATTTGAGAAAGGTCCAAGAGCAACCATGAGAGGCTGGAGCCAAACACAACATTGCAGTAGGGAGGGTTCTTGCCTATGGAAAGAAACAGTCATAGGAGAAGAGGCTGAGAGAGCTGGGACTATTCAGCCTGGAGAAGGGTCAGGGTGGACCTTATACTTCTTTATACTTCTGGACACAAGTATAAATTGGGAGAGGAGCGCCTGGAGAGCAGCCCTGCAGAAAGGGACCTGGGGGTGCTGGCTGACAGTGGGCTCAGTATGAGCGAGCAGTGTGCCCTGGCAGCCAAGGGGTCAAATCTCATCCTGGGGTGCATTGAACATCGTACAACCAGCCGGTCAAAAGAGGTGCCCATTCCCCTGTATTCAGTGTTGGTGCAGCCTCACCTTGAGCACTGTGTGCAGCGCTGGGCCCCACCATTTAAGAAGGATGTGATGGTTCTTGAATGAGTCCAGAGGAGGGTAACAAAGCTGGTGAAAGGGCTGGTAGGAATGTCTTCTGAGGAGCAGCCAAGGATTTTGGACATGCCTAGTTTGGAGAAAAAGAGGTTGAGGGGCTACCTGATTGCTCTCTACAGCTTCCTGAGGAGGGAATGTGAAGAGGGAGGTGCCGATCTCTTCATTCTGGTATCCAGTGATAGGATGCGTGGGAACAGTTCAAAGCTGCTCCAGGGGAGGTTCAGACTGTACATCAGGAAGCATTTCTTTAGCGAGAGGGTGGTCAAACACTGGGACAGGCTGCCTAGAGAGGTGATCAATGCCCCAAGCCTGTCAGTGTTTAAGAGGCATTTGGACAATGCCCTTAATAATATGCTTTTAACTTTTGGTCAGCCCTGAAGTGATTAGACAGTTGGACTAGATGATCGTTGTACGTCCCTTCCAACTGAAATTCAATTCAATTCAATTCAATTCAATTCAATTCAATTCAATTCAATTCAATTCAATTCTATTCTATTCTATTCTATTCTATTCTATTCTATTCTATTCTATTCTATTCTATTCTATTCTATTCTAATTTTCATCAGAGTAGGAAAGATATCATGCAAAGAAGATGGTGGTGAGGATATTCACTCCTAGTTTCAGAATGGGTCATGGCAGCAATGTATTTCAGGACTGAACAGAGAGACATGTTGTCCTTTGGTCACCTTCCCAATTTAGCTCCCTTTTCCTGTTTCCTGCATGCTGCAGAGCTAGAACCTCACCCGGGAGCAGAGAGTGTTATTTTTGATGTAGCTACTGTGTAAAGTTAGACTGTGGTTATTTTAAAACGAGCTTTCTTTTTATTCTAATCAATGTGTATAAATAACCAATGGGAGGGTATAAAAAAGATGCAGCCAGCGTCTTCCCACTGGTTCTGGGTGACAGGACAAGAGGCAATGTGCACAAACTGAAATGCAGGAAATTCCATTTAAACATAAGAAAGATGGCTTTATGGTGATGGTGGCCAAACATTGGAACATTGATTGTAGTGTCTCTGTCTTTGGAGATATTCAAAAGCTGATTGGACAAGGCCCTAGTCAACGTGCTCTAGCTGTCTGTATTTTGAGCAGGAGGTTGGACTAGGCAGTCTCCAGAAGTCCTGTCCAGCATCAACCATGGTGTGATTCTGCAACATTTTTCATTTTGAAGACAGTCTGTGCTGCAGCTGGAGAAGTGTGGGGCTCCCAGTAGCTCTGCTCTGGAACTGCTCAGCAAGGCAGGCAGTGGCCTCAGCAGAGCTGGGCACAAGATGCAAAACTGGCTTGACAAGAAAGGATTAGCAAGATTTTAGGGTTTATTCCAAATTAAAGCAAACCTGAACTGGTGGACACTGATATCTTTGGGGAAACATATCAAACTGTACAATTCCATCAAGACCAAGGCTAGTTTCTTGCAGGAGCCAATCATGCTGATGAGGATCAGGGATTTGGTGCTGCGTGACAAAGATGATGTGACAGAGGCTATTGGCAGTGAGCAGTGGTGATGACCAGGGTTGTTTCTCTGCCTCCTTTATCACAGAGCCTTGAGGCTCCGGCAGAATGGGTTTCTGCTGCCAGAAAGTTTTGTGTTACGTAGCTAAGTGATGAAATCAGTGCTGACTGCACCCTGCTTGTGTTGGTGGTACAGACAGTTACAATGAAGCAAGCACAGGAGTGAGCACAGTGGCAAAAGCCCTGCCCTGAGCCAAGTCCCCAGCCCAGGCTCCTTTTCCAGTGGCTTAATCTTAATTGCAGCTGGATTCCTTAAATCAATGCATAAACAGACCTGTTGAAGCCTATCCCCAGGGGGTCTGAAAACAGATCTGCTTGTCCCCATCACCCCCACAGCAGCTGCTGGGAGAGGCTGAATGGAACGGAGCTGCGTGCAAACATGCTGGCCCTTTGCACGCGCAGCCGCTGGCTGCAGCAGGGCTGGCCAGGCGCCCAGCGCCATAAAGGGCAACGTTTCAGCTAATGTAGGCACAAGGTATGGGGTGGATCTGGTGTCATGTCCAAAAAGGCATCAGGTGGCTCCAGACGAGAGGGAAAGGCACGGTACTTTACTCCTTCTGGGATAGAACGAAGAGATAAATTGGGTAACTAGAGATCTCGCTGCACTGTGTGAGTTCTGGCTGCAGTGACTACGGCCCAAGAAGTGTCAGTCCAGGCCCTAGCGTCCTGGTGCCCGCAGCACACTGCATGTGCAGGCTGGGAGCATGGATCCCATAGCTTTTGGCAGGATGCATGGTCTATGATTCTGGATCCCCTTGTGCACCTCACTATGGATTCTGCTCCCTCTTTGCCACACACTCCACATGGCTCCTGAATAGTCACACTCAGCAGCAGCCTGGGGACTGCGATGCTGACTGGAGCCTGCAGGGTGTAGGGAAGGCATAGATCAGCACTTTGGTATTGCAGGGGCAGCGTGATGAGTTGAGCCTGGATCTGTTAACTGGACAGGTCACTTGGTCATAACACTCCTTCCAATTAGGAACTGTTGGTAGGAAGAAGTGGAAGTGGAAGGAAACTGTCCGCTAGACAGAGATGGGAAAATGCAGGCAGATATGAAAGTGATTGCCCCAGGTGGTGGTAATGATCAAACAGTGCCACAGATGAGTCATCTCAGAATTAAAATGTTGACTGTTGAAGAGAGCACTTGGGGAAATTATTTGGGCTAACCACAGGTCAGCAATGTCCCCAACATATAGTCCATGTTGTGATGCTGGCTGGACTCAGGACATAGAAGGGAGGGTAGGACCAGGTTGGATACTGGGGTTGATGTAATCTCCTCCTTCTACAGGAAGACTAATGAAAGCCACTCCTTTGGACTGGCTGACCAGTGATCAGAAGCAGGGCAGAGGTCCAGTCTTCAGAACCTCTCCAGTTAGGTGTCTGGCATCATTTCTAGAAGCTTGCGGTCTATAACCTTCCTTCTGCCTTGTCAACTCTGACACTGTTACTTCCATCCCTTCCCACTTAAACTGTGTTAAGTATCATTACTAGGACTGTGACTGAAGTTTCTTAGGAAGGGTAGTGAAGGAGTAACTCTCCATATTCCTCAGAGTTCCCTCTTAGCCTTGTCTCCTGAACAAGATGCTGACCATCCTGTGTGACCCTTCCCACTCTGCACACAGATGTCAGGTCTTGAGACTGCAGAGGGACTGAGCACCAGATCCCAAAAATGAGTGGGGGAAAGCATCCCAGGCCAGGCAATATGATAAGGCAGATGCAAGACTGCAAAGTGCCTGTGCCTGCCTCCTCCTGCACTGCTTGTTCTCAAGGTTTGACTTTCACTTCAAAGACAAAGCAGGACAGAGATTTGATAAAAATCACCAAACAAGACCCTATTCTGAAAAACTGTCCTTCTGAGCACAAGGATGGAAAGAGAGAATATCTGAGGGATAAAGGTGGTGGGAATTTGTTACCTTTCATTTTTACTCATGCAGGGGCATGCTGGTGGCAACTGCAACCAAGCTGATGTCTTCTAGATCTGCCTGTAGCTGAGAAGCCATGAGAAGTCATAAAGTCCTATTGTCATGCCAAAGGACAAAGAGCTGCAGGATTGAAAGTGGCTGGATCAGAAGACACCTGGTCCCTGACTGGGAAACATGCAATAGCTCATGGAGTTTCAACCTCTAGCTGCCTTCTTCCTCTATCCTGCGTCCCTGACTGGAGATGTATGAACCAGAGGGAAATGTCATAGACAAATCAAAGGAACAGTCTCAGTGTTTTTCACATCCTGTAGCTTGGGTTGCACAGTACCTTGCTACCATTACTATAATTTTAATTCTTCTTGTGCTGTTGTGGGCTATCTGTATCAGTGCTGACCACAAGAGGACTGACCACTACTAAATCCCATAACAATTCTCCAGTATCCTAGGTTTCCCTACTTACAACCCATCCAAGGTCTGACAGCCAGCCATGCCAGCCAGTAGTCTGGGCTTGCCCATATACAGGCCTGCCTGTTGCTGTGGGTGTGTTTGGTTTTTTTTCCCCTGGGCTGACAGACAGCTGGGCATGCTTATAAGCCTTGTGCCTTGGCCCAGCTTTATGCAAAAGAGGGAGGAAGGGGGATTTGGCCTGGCCCAGGGTGGTGACAGAAGGTGGTCACAGTTGTCACACGGACTAATTAAACTTCTAACCCTTCTTTGCTGTTTACAAGCAGCACCCCACGAAGAACCCATGTCTCTGGCTGGCTCCTGTGTCTCAGGGTGGAATCACACCAGGCTCCAGCTCCCACTCTGGGCTCTGGTAGCCACCTTCCGTGTGCTAACTTTGACTGAGTGCAGCTTCCACCTGAACTTTGCTGACAGATTTCTTAGGGGATAGTGAAAAACGTGATCTGTGACCAAACAGATTTATTTAAGTAAGTGAGATGCTCAGGGGAAAATTTATCGTAAGTGATAAAATAGTCTGCTTTTCAGTTTGTATCTGATATCTAGCTATAAAGAGCTGGCTTCAGGCAAAGCAGTCCTGTTACCATGACTAGAGGCTGCTGAGAAGTCTGCGAACGGCTGCGTGAGCAGGCAGCTGAGTCCCTTGTCCTTGTCCCCAGTGCTGCTCTGCACCTGCCTCAGCTGGTTATCTTCCCTTCCACTGGCTGAGTAGGAGATGGAAGCAAAGCAAGGGCAGCAACGTGCAGACGTTGGCTGACATCCACTGAATCTGCTCTCTCCAAAGCCAGGTAGGGAAAAAGTGACGGTTTTCACATCCCCTTGTTCTGCTATTAACAGGTATTGCAGCTGATGCTCTGCCTTGAGTAACTATATCATCTTCCTCTTCAGGACAGTAAATCTTGCAGGGATTGCCAACTACAGAGCTAACTCATAATCCTCTTCCTTAGGGGCATCCTGGGCAAGCTTAACTCCTGACAATTCCTCTGCAGAGCTTTCCTCTCCTTTACCTTGCACCCCAATCTGAAGCTATTGGATAACATCTGGCTGCTCAGCCCTCTTGGTAGGAACCAAAACACGTTTAATTGCTTGTACCTTTATGATATGCTAAGCCCTGTTGTCACCTACAGATCAGTTCCCTGAGGCTCGTGGCTGTGGATGTGCTTATATGCCCAAACCCCTGAAACTGAGCAAGATGAGCAGAGGATAAACCTCCATCGCTTTGGACTGGTCTATACAGATTGAGTGCAGGGATTCCACCATACACCAGATTTACTCGATGCCTCTGACCACAGACAGGCACAAGACTGTCCTAGCCAGGGCTCATAGCGTTATTGCATACAGCCACATGTGTATCATGGAGGCATGGCAGTCATAGCTGTGTTATGCTCAAGGGTACAGATTACCCTAGCTGGGTGGTGGTAGCTGCTCCATGTATATGAGGCTTTGGTAGTATTACAGTGCTCACGCTGCTATGGCCCAGCACCCCTCATGCTGAAGAAAGGCACTTAACAGGGACTTTTTTTTCTCCTTCAGCTCCTGAGGAGCGTTCAGGGATCTTCCTTGTGTGGTAGTGTTTCTTTTCTCTCCCTTTCTTGCTCTTTGTTCCATCTTTCTCACTCCTTCAGCCCTGTTTCTGTATCACTTGCCCATCCGCTATTTCACCTCCATAGGGGTCAACCTGCTGCAAAAGAAGTATCCCTTGATACAAAAACCTGGAAGACTTTAAGCTGTCAAGAATAAATAGAGGGGTGCTCAGTGTACATCTTAATGGCTCCTTTCACCTGGCTGGGAGAGGTGCTACTCTCTTTCGCTCATGACTCATTTGAATCAGTTCATTTCCTTGCACCACTGATCTGGGGAGCTGTAGCAAGAAGAGGCGTGCATTTATGTCCTCAGGTTCCCCTCCCTCATACCTATACTGCTCATAGTGCTTCAGAGAAGACTACAGCACCTTTATGCCACCAGGACTGTTTACCACTAGAAACATATGAAAACACTTGCAAGAAGAGCAGCTGCTGGTTGGGTACTGCTGGTAGCAGGGTAGGAGTGGACTTCAGCAGGCAGATTGGGCGGCTTCTATTCCCAGCGCTGGAGGAGGTGAGGGCAGAGGGAAGCTGGATCTCCTGACGACTCTCTGCATGTCTTTGAAGGTAGCCATTGCCAATCTCTGTTTGAGTTTACTGTTGCTGGGCTACCCCAGGGACTGCTGAACTGGTTGGACTCTTCCGTACTGCTCCATAATGGAAATCTGGGGATTAAGTGGGAGCCATGATAGGTAACGATTCTGTCCTTTCCCTGAGCAGCCTGCCACCCTCCCACTGGTTCCTGGCTGCACAAGGGCATGTCAGGAATTGGATAGGGCTGGCAGAAACCTGGCTGTAACAGGACGCCCCTGTCCTTTCCTTTCCTTCCATCACTGTGGGAGAGAGATGAGTTTATGGCACGTGGTATATGAGGGCTGCCAGGTGGCACTGACCAAAAGAATGATGGGACCTCAAGAGGGGAAGGTAACTGGCTACCCACCTCCAAGAATCAGTTTGGTTCAATGAGTGGAAACCTTACTGATTAGAAATTCAGACACAGAGCGAAGTCCTGAGCTCTAACTGAGGTCACCCAGCAGGCAGGAGCTGGGAACAATCTTCAGTAATCCTGACTTCAGGCCTCCTTAACCAGCACACATATCACAGCTCTCCCAGAGTTAATCAAAGAATCGAAGCCCTGGCCCAGAGTTCTCATTTTCCTTTCCACTCCTTCCCTTCTTACCATTAGCTCCCACCCCTTGGATTTCAGCTTGGGACTGTATTCTTTGAATAAAAAGCCTTGTCTTCCTTCCACCTTGTCTTCAGTTTACGATTCACTGGACTCCTTACTTTGCCTGCATTGGGGTCGCCATCGCTTTCCCGTTGTGTGTGCCAACATCCTTCTGCCTCCAGAGGTCAGAAACAGTATTTCTTTTTTGCTCTCACTACTATGTGATTTCAGCCAACATATGAAGGATTTTAATACGGCTTTCTGTGTTTCACTGCCTCAGTCCAGCAGAGACTGTAGCTCCCCTCTGAGCTCATCCAGAAGAGACCTGGTGTTAGTCTCTTCCCATAGAGAGCTCTAGCGAGTCTCACAGCTCTGGAAGATAATTCCTTTAGTCCCTAAGTAGGAATTATGTACAGATTGATCAGTGCTATATCAGATCCCCCCTGGAAGTGTCTGGGACAGCCATATTCTCCACCCAGGATGTTAATCTAGACACTGAAACGTTATCAGTTGGACTGGGCACAGCAGGAGCTGCCTGGCGGGATCTCCAGGGAAGTCCAAAATTCCCTTCTGGAGACTCCTGCAGCAATTAGTCAAAGACTTAATTGTGAAGGTGGCTAGGAGTTCAGTTGATTGCTTGGTCTCAGGTCAGTCTACTGTCTCAGATCAGTCCACTGCCTCGTCAATGCAGCTGAATAGCCAGGGAGTTCCTGGACCACCAGGGAAATTAATGGTTTAAGTATGCTAGGTGTGGATACAGACAGAGCCCCGCCACCCAGCTACGCAACAGTTACAACTCTAGGACAAATCTGAGTTTCATACTTGCAGCTTAAATTCCATATCTCTTGCTACAGACCAAATCACTATAGAAAGAATGACATGAAAGTTTCAGCTGGTCTCATTCAAAGACATTAGAATTTTGCTGTAGCTGCAATCATTTTTGCTCGGCTGCTTGGCTGATAATTCATGCAGTCAAACAAAGATTACTATCTGCACAACCCCACACAGTATTTCCACAGTGGCAAAATATTTGGGGCATTTCTGTTGCTGGAGTTGTACTCCCAATGAAAGAAATGCACCAAAACCAATACCTCTCTGTTTAGTCAGAACAATTTCCTCTGAACAGCTCCAGTAGTTCCTTCCTGGGGCACAAATGGTTAATTTCTCAAGTCCTGATTAAAATTGACCAGTCTATAGTCATGCAATTTGGACCTTATATTAACAATGTTAAGCACATACCTCAGCACAATCCATATAGGCTCTAAAGTCCTAACGCTGGGGAAACCAAGGGCAAGTTTTTGCCAAGTTCCCAGTTTTTGCCATAGCTACTTATTTTGCCAAGCTCTGATACAGATTTTGTTGCTCTTCAGTGGCTCTTGGGGCTGTTTTTGGCTTGCTAGCGGAGGATGGCTGGGTAGCATCCATGTGCAAGAATTATGCAGGGGAGAGTAGCAGGTCAGGACCAATGCTCAGGTTGGATTAGGTTGGTTTTCACATCCCTGCTTCTAAACTTTCAGCTTGTTCTTAAGGTCTGAGGACAATGGCATGGGGAATTTGCTATTTTCTCATAGGTAATCCTAATCAGACGATGGCAAAGAAAAAGAAAGAGAAATGGGAAACTCCTTGCTAGAGGTGAGGAACCTTTCCTTAACAAGAGCAAAACCAGACCATTTGCAAGGCAGGCCACTTTAGGACGGACAGTGTTCAGCTTCCTTTTCTGGCACTTCCTTTTATTCCAGGATCCCATGGGATGCTGGGAGAAATTCCCATGCTCATTCACAGAGCTGTTGCTTTGCTAATTTCCCTCATTAGCCTTAGCTTCATTGTCTTTGTGATTTGAACATGGATTTACTTCAGTGATAAATTTGCTCACGATTTCATTGCCAGATAATTCTGTTGCAATTAGGAACCAAGGGCTACTACCTGTCAGCCTGCAGACAAGGGAAGAGCTTATGTAGACGTATAGCACTTAGATTAAAAGACTAAAACTCACTCTTCGCCATAACTTGTCAGGCAAGCACTAACGCACCAGTCATGTCTGGGCAGTCACTAAAGAAGATAATTTCTTGCCTGTGTCCTGGGGCTGAAAAGAAGTATTTAAGAAAGGTATTCACCCAGTACATGTCTTGAGACAGATTTCTCAGCCTCAGAGCTGAGGAATCAATTGGATTGCCTTCACATCCCCACATTTTCTTTCCTTAGAGTGCTGCTGAGTAGGCTGATGATTAGGGAATAGCTATGAGTAGTTCCTGAGAAAGGGCTTTATAGTCTTCTTAAACCCACTTTTTCAGGCCTGCGTCTTTGCCATGAGATTCAGTTACGTTAGTATACAGAGAGGTTAAATGTATGCATTTTCTGTCAGTGAATAAACTGTACACAAGATAAACTCAATGTGCCTGGATTAGGGGCTGGTAAACTTTGGCAGCACGTAAAGTGGGATACATGTAAATTACTTCTTTCACACCCATTCCGTATCCCTGCTCCACGATGGAGCGCAGCCTGGGCATGCACTGCTACAAGTCACTCAGGTCCTGTCTTCCATGGAAATCCTGGCACATAGACCAGAAACCAACAGGATCAGGTCTCTGGTTTGGATAATCAGGACACCAAAGCCACTGAATTACCTTCTCTGTGTGCTCAACAAGACCCCTCCTATGTCATCTGTGGCACTACTTAAACCCTCATAGGAGCTAGCTCATCTTCCTTTAATGACCTAGAGCAGAGCCTACAGCTCAGGCTTGGAGGTAAGGATTATAATCCCGCACTGCACTACTGCTGGTGTGCAAAGGTCCTGTCCCCATTCTGCCTTATGCACAGAGCAACTTCTTGAAGCAAAGTGGGATCTGGCTTTTACAATACCTTAAAGGGACTGTTTCATGTCACGGATTCTCATTACCATATCTCAGTCCCTCAGATGCTCTCACTGTTGAGTTGCAGTAGCTGAAGCTTCCAGTGCTGGGAGTGCGCCAAGGCTTCAAACACCCATACTCACTAACCCCTGCCTCAGGAATCCAGATTTGCCTGGGACTTAGTAACATGACCTGTTTTCCACCAGCTCTAAACTGCTCCCTCCAGAACTGAGTTTCATCTTCTCCCATGCTTATTTTCAGCCAAGAAATGAAATCACTGCTAAACATCCACTGAACTTTGTTGCCCCTGTTAGCTTCTGCACTTCTACTCAAAAGCAATAATATGCAGTGCTCGGTTTTGAAAAAGGCACATCTCTGCTTATGTTGTCTACTCTTCCTAAACAAGCAGGAGCTGGAGGGTACACACTTTTTGTATTAGCAAAACAGAAGATGTTTCTGCAAACTTTCTTTGTCAAGGGAGGGAAGAGAAGGCTGTGCTGATCTGTCCATCTCCTAGGCACTTTCATGGTGCCAGCATGAAGGAACAAGAGAAGAGAGGGAGCCTGACCCAGCTTCTAGGGATTCAGAAAGAGAGCCCCCATGGGATTTGTAGCAGTAGCTTTTCTTAGAGAGTGAGTCAACATAGCCAAAAAGCGAGGCAGCGCAACAAGTGTAAAGAGGATGTGCCATTGCAACTTTGTGCTGAAGTTACTCAGTAAAGGATCTTTCCTAAGTGGGTTTTCAGTCATTTCAATCACTCCTTCTTCCCCAGTGCTCACCACACATCACCTTCTGTCCCTCCAAGCTCATTCCCAGCCACTAGCACTCACACTCACTTAACCTGAACTATTAGTGCTGCGCTTAAGTCAAAGGCAGTGCTGGAAACTTGACTTTCCCAGACTTTGGCCTTCTTCCAATTACAAGAGACGTGTTAATGAGAAGACCTCATTTCTAACCGTCTAGTCGAGGCACTTGCAAAATGCCAGACAGCACAGTAGCTGGATGTGAAGAACAGGAAACCAGCTAATGTCAGCTCGGACCAAGACTCAAATTCAAACAGCAGTAGAGAGCAGGGAGAATCGATGGCCACCTGGGGCAAGCACATCAAGAGGTTGTTTAGGGGTCCCTGGAGAAGTGTTATGTTCACTGGAAAAGCCAGCTGAGTGTGAGGACCACCAGCTCCTGACAGTGGGTTACAGGGACACATACCTGGCAGCAGGCAGCAGAGGAGTCAGTGGTGTACGCGTGGGAGAAAGGTCAGGAGATTGCAGAGGGCTTTTCACTTGCAAGATGGGTGATGGGAAGGGTCAGTGAGTGATGAATACGAGCAGCTGGCAGAGAAGTTCACCACGAGACAGTTCAGTTAGAAAGTGGGAGCTCAGCAATTTTAATGTCGGACAGGGTTTTTACGATACTCTGAGAACTAGGTGCCATAAGGCACATAAATCAAAGCAGCTTCTTGAAACTGAGACAGTCTGAGACCCTGATGCCCTGAGATCAGAGCAGCTGAGGTGACACCAGATAGTCCCCTTTGTACATGGGCTCTGTTCGCGCCAGCAGGGAAAACACTCCCTCCTGATCTGGAGTGAAAAAATAAATGACATTTCTGAGGAATCAGCTTGGTTACTTAGGAGTTTTAGAGAAACAGACGGCTTTCTTTGCATGGTGTAAAAAGGCACCATACTGTATCAGAAATCACAAAATCTCTAAATTCAAACCAGACTTTTAAATATTTGGGTAATATTTATTTTTCTTTTAAAAACAAACCAGTTCAAATTAAATGTGAATTCAAGAAAATATTTTCAAGACTGTTCATTTAATATCCAACTAATAAAAAGATTTAAAGAGGGAAAGCAATGCTGCTTCAGTAGCATCTCTTTTAATTTTAATGAGTTAAAGCTTTTTGGCTTATTGAAGTGGTACAATATTGACCCAAATATAAACCAATTTTATTTGTTTTCTGCCAGAAATTAGGCTATGGGAAGAATGTACTGTTCCTCTAACTTTGGACTATGTTCCAGCAAAAGAGGTACATTTGAAGGCCTCTTCAAAAGTCTTAGACATCTACAAACACCAGCAAGAGTCACTGTGGCTACTCCAACCCCGGTGACAATCACTGTAGCTGAACCAGAGAACCAACCTGTGCCGGTATCAGTCACCCCTATACAGAGGAAGAAAATTAACTCTACCTCAGGCAAAACCAGTGCATTCTCCACCCCTTATTCCATACCACTTAGATCATGCTCAGGTCCCACACTATCCCATACATCCTCATTAACCACCACCCCCTTCCCTTGCTTTGACACAATACACAGGTATCATTCCCTCAGGCTATGGATCACCCCTGTGAAATGTCTGTAAAGTGTTCACAAATGTCCACAAAACGTCCACTGAGTTCATTCAGTCCATGACTTTGAGCTCCACCTCTTATGGTGGTCACTCAGGACAGGAGAGGTGGGGTGTTATGTGGAGATACTGGGCACCAAAGCCAGCTCAGGTCAGGTCACTGCTGCACTTGCGCAGCTTCTTGTCAGGCTTGTCCTCCATTGGTTCGGGTGGTTCCTGCTATAGTAATTTCCATAACATGCAACTCAAATCCCAGGTTACAACCATTTAAAGGTATTTCCATCACAATCTCTACCCCTGGTCCCTTTGGACCAGACCATCGGGTTTAACATTGCAATGAAATCTTCCCCTTGCCCCTGCTCTGGTCTGGACTTACCCACAGACTGCAGGCCCTCGGGGTTGTACCTGCACCAATTGGAGCCTTATCTGTGCACCACAGCCTCTCCAGGGGTACATCTGCTGTGGCAGAGGCTGATCCACAGCCACAGTCGCTCTGAGGTGCACCTGTTCCAGCGTGGCCTTCTTCATGGGCCACAATGCCTTCAGAGATATACCTACTCCAGCATGGCCTTACCCACAGCCACAATCCCTTCAGAAGTAAACCTGCTCCAACATGGCCTTGCCCATGGCTGTAGTCCCTCCAGGGGTGTATGTGCTCTTCATGGGCTTATCCATGGCCACATGCTTAGGGGTGCTCCAGCATGACCTCATGCACAACCACTGATGCTTCAAGGTGTACCTGGTGCAGCATGGAATTATCCACTGCCACAGATGCTTCAAGGTGCACCTTCTCCAGCGTGGACTTATCCTTGGGACACAATTCCATCAGAGGTAAACCTGCTGCAGCACAGACATAACCACAGCCACAGCCACTTTGAGATGTACCTGCTCTGGCATGGGCTCATCCACAGCCACAGATGCTTCAGGGTGTCCTGCTCCTGTGTGGATTTATCCACAGGTCACAGTGCCTTCAACTCGAGTTCACACTGGAGTTCCAGCCTGTCCAGCAGCACAGAAACAGCGGCGATGCCCTGGCCACCTGTGAGCTCAGGTGCATCGCCATGGCTGTTATCAAAATGTCCCCAGGCAGAGCAGAGTAAGGTGGTCAGCAGCACAGGAGGACAGCAAGCAGTGAAAGCAAAAAGCAGCCACTAACAAGCACTAGACTCTAATATACAACAAGGCAGGCAAGCCCCATGGCAAGCACAGAAGTCTGCCCATTAATACCTAAATGGCAATAACAGCTGTAAATTCAATCTAGCACATTTCAATCAAATCTGTCGTTATCTTTAAACCTTTGAGCCCCACATTGGGTGCCAAAAGGGACTGTCAAGGTTTAACCCCAGCTGGCAACTAAGCACCACGCAGCCGCTCGCTCACTCTCTGCCTGTGGGATGGGGGAGAGAATCAGAAGAGTAAAAGTGAGGAAACTTGTGGGTTGAGATAAAAACAGTTTAACAGGGAAGGCAAAAGCTGTGTGCACAAGCAAAGCAAAACACAGGAATCCATTCACGACTCCCCATGGGCAGGCAGGTGTTCGGCCATCCCCAGGAAAGCAGGGCTCCATCACGCATAATGGTTACTTGGGAAGACAAACGCCATCACTTCAGACGTCCTCCCCTTCCTTCTTCTCCCAGCTCTATAAGCTGACCATGACATCACATGGTGTGGAATATCCCTTTGGTCAGTTGGGGTCAGCTGTCCTGGCTGTGCCCCCTCCCAGCTTCTTGTGCCCCCCCAGCCTGCTCGCTGGTCAGTTGGGGTGAGGAGCAGAAAAGGCCTTGACTCTGTGTAAGCGCTGCTCAGCAGTAACTAAAACAACCCTGTGTTATCAACGCTGTTTTTTAGCACAAATCCAAAACACAGCCCCATACAAGCTAATGTGAACTGTGAAGAAAATTAACTCTACGCCAGTCAAAACTAGCACATTTTGACAATTGCCTTATAAGAATCAGAAACAACCTGCCAGTTCACCAGTGTCAACCAGTTATTCCGCGTTCTTTAAATCAGCTAGTTTTATCTATAACACAGAGTTTGAAAAGCTTGTGGCAACGTAGTTGTACTTAGATAATAAGAATGCCTGTACCACATCAGACCAAAGGTCTAACATAATCCAATGACCTGTCTTTTGTAAAAATAAAGACAAGTATATGGTGATCATTCCTGAAAGACACTTTCCAGCTTTCAACAGATTTTGACTTAAGAGGTGCCTGCAGATAGATGGAAACTTTGCATTTAGTGCTCCTTGATATTTTTTTCCCCCATGGATTTGAGAACCAAACTACACATTGGGGTTCAGGGAAGGGAATGGATAGTCCTTGGCAGCACAGCCAGTTGGTGCAGAGAAGGAAGAAAGAACTCTCCCTTGATTTTGATGGAGGCAGAGAAGAAGTGAAGCTCCAGACAAATAGAATGTGAATCCCTGAGACGTGACCACAGTACAGATGAGTAACCAAGTCCAGTGTCTTAGTTCATTCGTAGTATTTTGAAGTTCCTTGTTGCTGCTCTGTCTTTGGCCAGTGCATTGGGACACTCTGAAGATGAAGCTGCTACAGTTGTGATCTTTTCAGGTTGGCAGGAAACACTGTCTCCCATTATGGACCCTACTGCAAACAGAAAAAGAGAATCCACACAGAGCATTTATAATCCTGTGTTACTCAGCTGCTCGACCTTTCTGAGAGGGAGAGAAGGCTTATGGTAGTAGCCCATCCCACAGACCTGATGCCTGCAGCAGTCCTTGATATCATTACTTACATTGACATCTGTTTTCCTAATTCTAATGTTTTTTTTCTTCTTTCCCTGACTGAAGTCCCAAGTGCCCACCATTCACTGTAAGCAAGTGATCAGGTTGTGCTGATTTCCTTGAAGTTCCCCACCTTTCCTTTGCTCAGTCCACCTTTGCTTGCACAGCCCTTCTTGCTCATACACTGCAGGAGAGCTGACTTCCCACTGCCCATCCTGAAGAGTAAGGGCTCCTTCAATGGTCTTCTGAGGAGCTCTTTCCAGACAACTTCTGGCTACTGTTCTCCAGAGCTCCTCGACATCGCTGCAAGAAAAGCAGAGCAGGTCCAACCACGGTGGCCAGGGTCAGTGAAGGGTCAAGATCACAAGGAAAGCCCAACTTGACAGGGACAAGCCAGGAAGAAAGTCAAACCAGCATCGGTATCAGCAAGGCACAGGCATAGCTGAAACATAGCTCAGGCAAGGAGAAAAGGCATGGGCCTGAACTTAAATGCAGCTATGGAGCAAAAGTGGGAGGGCTTCTCCGAGCTCTCTCTCACCCCCCAGCATTTTCCCCAGCAGTCTGATTCAAGGTGAGACAGGTGTGCCATGGCAGAGCTGGCCTTGAGCACAGGTAGCCCTTGGGGGGAGCAAGGGGAGAGCACCCAGGGCCCTGACAGTGTCCCATGTTCCATGAGCTCCCAGACACCAGAGAGCTGGCAGAGGCCTATTTCTCTCCATGCCCATGCTGCTGCCGTTCAGCACTGTGGGGCAGGAGCCTCACCATCACACACTTACTGGTCCCAAATAGCTCAGGGAGGAATCTCATGAGGCTACGGATTCTAGTACACGTACACCAGGCAGGTATTGCAGGGTCCATGTCTCACAGAGAACGTACTCAAGCTTTACCCCCCAGTCTTTTGAGTTTAGCAAACTGTCTCTCTTGTATCACAGAGATGAGTTGTTTACAAAGCAAACACTGTCAGTCCATTTAATTGGCTCTTTAACATGGTGAGAAATGTTCCCTGGCAGAGAGTTCCCGGGAAACCCTCCAAGATGTGAAATGGAGAAGTACTTCTGTGCAGGGAGGACAAACAAGGCTAGTCCCTCAGACCCAAACCTCACAATGGAATCATCCCTCCTTGGATGATTGTAAGAGTCTGGGGGATGTAATAACCATCCCCACAGCCAATATGAGAGTCATCTTTAACAGTGCGAGGGACGGTCATGCCATTCTGCCACAGAGGGGAGCAGCTCCCATGGTGCCCTCTTTTCTGTACAGCCCAGTTAGCATAAGGACATACAGCCTGGGCAGGTTCTGGAGCCAGTCAGCTTAGCTGAGGTAGGTCTGGGTCTAGGTATCCTAATATCCAGGTGTCTTGGTATTACAGAGACAGCTAGCAGACCCACACGCTAGCAAGACTGCTTGACTTGCTCCACTTGAGACCCTATCTGTGGTTGCCTGTAAGCTTGTCAGATCAGATTGTTCGGACAGGAACTGCTCATGTTATGAGGCATCTTTCCCCATGCAGAACATAGTCAGAAATGATCAAGCAGCTTAGTATTTTTCCTAAGCAAAGGAAAAATACATTTGTATTGAGAAATGTCACCTTGTAGGGAAACACGAATGTTGTTTCACAGTTCTGGAATAACCCTATTCTGGAAAAAATTCCACTCCAAGCTGATTTCTCTGAATCATTACAGTGCACCCAGTCAGAAGCCCAGACCTGGGTACACGGCACCCTGCAGCTGCTGTGGGCGGGTGTGACCAGGAGGGAGCAAGAGGAATCTGCGTGCTGTCCTCCTGGCAGCCTCGCCTCCTGCGCCTGCAGAGCTGATGCAAGCACTGTGTCAGCCTGGAGATGCAAGAGGTCGAAGGAGGATCTAGTTGAAGATGCCCCTGCTCACACAGGGAGGCTGGACTAGATGACCTGTAAAGGTCCCTTGCAACCCAAACCACTCCATGATTCTATGGAAGGAGCCCAGGCCCAGGAACGCAGCAGGAGAGACAAAGAAACGAGGCTGGGAAAAGCTGGCTGGTAACAGGGGAACTGGAACTAGTGGGACAAAGAGGCACGGCCAGGGTAAGGGTCCTAGGAAGATGCGAAAACGTGGATTTAAGAGGGTACACGGGGCCAGTCACAAAACCAGGTCAAATAACTGAGCCCTTGAGAGGAATTCGGACAGATTCAGGTTCTCCTGATGGCTGGGAAAGACCTGGTGGGCTGCTTCAGCTCGCTTTTAAAAAAATCTGGATGCAGCCTGGGAAGGCAGCGACACGCATACGTTGCCCTCCAGCGGTGAACCTCGCTTTTTCCCTGGAGCGACAGAGCAGTACTTGACGGGACCACGGAGCCTGCAGAGCTTGGATCCATGGACCCCACAGCCCCCCCCCACGGCTAGGCAAGGCTTTTATTTCCCAATGGTTACAAGCACACCATGATTAATTTGAGTATTACCGTTTGTCTCCCACCACCTTATTGTTATTGAGATACGTTCACTCAATTTTATTTGACAGAGGCAGGCCACAGCACAACATCACAATGCTGGTATTCCCACTGTTCTGTCAGAGCGCAAACTCAGCTGTGACAGCGTACCAGTTTGAGCTGCACTGGTTTCATTGATTTTGTTTAATACTTTCAGCTGCGTGTTGCATGCTGTGATGAAAGTTGCTTGTCCTCCAACCGCCTCCATGCAACGATTACGGACAATGCCAACGCTACGCATTTGTTATGTTGAAGAGCAGTAGCACGAGCCTCTAAAAAGATGACTTCCTTTTCTTAAAATTTTATCAAAGTTCCATCACCAAGCTTCAGACTTCGCATACTAAGATCTGGTTGACGTTAGAAAGTATTTACACATGCAGCACAAACCCTTTATTTCTGTAAGTCACATCAGCAAAACCATGTTTTCACATTTTTAAAAATTAATTGTCCCGTGTTCCTAGAGGCCTCCGAATTGGGTGGCAGTTTACAGTCAAAACCTGTCCTTGGGAGGAAAAAAAACCCAAACCAATACACCACCACCTAATTCTGACCAGGTCTCGGCTCACGCATCCCTAGAAACTATCAGCACACCACACTGCAGACCTGTGCGTTACTGACTGTAAGCTCCAGGTTGCTGTGAAGCAACCCCACGTGCCATCTGCAGAGCAGTCGCAGCTTTTCTGCCCTCCAGCGGCAGCGCTGCCGGCAGAGAACCCTCCCTCCTCCGCTCGTCTCCTGGTCAGGACATCCAAAGCAGAGCAGTGAAGTGGCGTGCAACACAGCCCGTTTCTTCTCAGCATCTCATGTTTTAAAGGAATCACGATTTCTAAGCCATGCCACAAGAAAATTTAACTGAAGGAGAGTCAGTAGGTGAAGCTTGGAAACAATCTGGTAACAGGATTCACTGATGCAGACGGGACAGGTGTCCTGGCTCTGGCTGTGATGGAGTTAATTTTCTTCATAGTAGCTCATATGGTGCTGTCTTTAGTTTTGTGACCAAAACAACGCTGAAAACAAATGCTTTAGCTATTGCTGAACAGTGCTTGCACAGCATCGCCGCCGCCTCTGCTTCTCACCCCGCCCCCCAAGCAGCAGGCTGCTGTGCACAAGAGGTTGGGAGGGAGCACAACTGGGCAGATGACCTGAACCAACCAAAGCGACATACCCTGCCACCCAACGCTGTGCCAGCAACAGGTTGGGGAAAGGAGGAGGAGGGAAACATTCCGTTTTGGCGTTTGTCTTCCCAAGTAATGATTACGCGTGATGGAGCCCTGCTTTCCTGGGGATGGCCCAACACCTGCCTGCCCATGGGAAGGAGTGAATGAATTCCTTGTTTTGCTTTGCCTGTGCGCACAGCTTTTGCTTTACCTGTTAAACTGTCTTTATCTCAACCCAGAAGTTTCCTCACTTTTACTCTTCTGATTCTCTCCCCCAGCCCACCGGCAGGAATGAGCGAGCGGCTGCATGGTGCTGGGTGGCCGGCTAGGGTTATACCACAACAGGGTACAGGAGTTAAAGGGAAAAACTAACAAAATGCGAGCAACTGTTTTCTCACATCCTGTCTATCACATGTACAACTTCACTACATTTGTACAAATAAATTAGTCCCTTTCAAGTTCCAGTTACACCTGTTTTCTTTTTGTGTTCCTGAACAAAGCAAGAGCTGGCTCTACGTGAGCCAATGCATTTATGGGATCTGAGATTCACAATTACAACCATGACTCAATTCAGAGTGCCAGACTTCAGCAGTAGTAAAACTGATTAAACTGTTGTCGTCCAGTGTAAATGAATATAAATGCATGTAAATGAAGTTAATTTGGGAAAAGGCAAAATAACAATGCAACACCCAGTACTCATTTTCTAACAATGAAAACAAAGCTTTGAGGAAGAATCCTGCAAAGAGTCTGGAAATGTAATTTTAATCAGCCCTGAAACCCTCCTACCATAAAAGTCAAACGTGTTATTTCTACCCTTCTTCCTCTATTAACACTCACTGAAGGATTTGTTTGACATAAGTGATGTATTATCACAGCAAGTAGTGATAACAGGACCTGCTAGCCAACAGTCGTCAGTAAAAAAAGCTTCCCCTGTACTACTATGGTCTGAAACGTCAAAACTATGCAGGTGAAACGTAATGCAAATAATGTTGAGTTGATATTTTCAATACTTCCCCATGTTCTGAAATCTGCAAAAACCTGCACCTTAGCTCTGGTCTACCACTTGTTTCCTCCTAATAATTTCAGAAGCCAGGCACCTTACTAGTTAATTTTACCCCAAGATCATACTTGGGACTTACAAAGTAAAGCGGGCTCAATGGTGGCAGCACAGACAAAAGTTTTGGAAGAAAAACTCCACTTGGCTGAATGTGTATAGCCCTGGAAAAAAAATCCTCCTTGTCCATAGATCAAGAACACACTTAAAGGGTACCACAAGAGGAAAACTGGAAGCAACTGGAAGCATGAGATCCAGGTCCTTTAAATCTTCAGATTGAAACTTCATACTTGATATATTTAACATAAGAGAATAAGTAGAGGCTACACTAATTTTCTGCTTGCTTCACTGATGACCTCTTAAAATGAGGATCTGGGCTTTGCTCACAAGCCGCTAATGAAGTTCGCTGCAGGAGCAATGGAAAAGGACCCACGGAATGCTATTCCTGCGCTATCAGTGTTTTCTTCCTATACTTTCAAGACGTGTTTTCTACAAATATTCCCACCTAAGACAAGATGCAACGGTACTTCTGAAAGAAGCCTGGAAACCACCAGTGCTAAACTGTGTTTTATTTCCAACAATTAGCCATTACAGTATCTGAAACAAAGAGTGTCCAAAATAAATAGCTGAGGGTGAAGCATCAGAATACTACCCTCTTCGCTACTGCTGTGGCCCCCTTAATGTTTCTTGCTTTTCAACCTTCACTCTTCAGTTTCTCCAGGCCTACGGATATCATCGATCTTCAGAATCATTCTAACAACCTGAGTCGCCAGAGAAATCTGTTGTTTCTTACCAATCAGGGTTTCTATAACATGCTGCTGCTTCATATCTGCCAAAAAGAAGCAGAAAAATTAAGATACCCTCTGCAAATCTAGATATAACATTTAACCCGAGATAGTAATTTCCACGTAATTTTGAAGAGCATTTTAAAATTATTACTCTTGGCCACCACAGTTGACAAGCTATTTGTACAAACTAGAGTTTTATGCCCAGGTTCTTGCCAAAGGTCTTGGCACATTAAGATCTGAACTCTTTCCCAACTAAGTCTTCTCCATTTGTAGCTTTTCACCCTTCTGTGTTATTTTTTGAAGAGTAGTTTCCATATACTAATATTAGAAGCACCTTAAGGGCTGAGCAATCGAGTTCAAATGCCGTAAAGCAGAAACACCTCAAAGATGGGTTACGAATTTACACAACCACAACATCTTACATTGTGTTCTAAAATCTACCTCCTCCTTTTTCTGAAAAAGCAACAGAATAAGAGCGTGAAAAATGTATGTCCAGACGAAACTAAGTTTTCATACACTGTTTTCTTAGTCTTCACATGCTTGTTACTGGTCTATACATGCACACGTACTGGTGCGAACAACACTAAAGACATTTCCAACCTTTCCTTTCTTCTTCACAAGCTGTTGCTCAAAACAACTGTTTATAGGGCTGCAGTGCAAACTGGATCACTAAAACTGCAGTATTTAAAACGCAGCCGGCTCCTGCCTCGTAGTGAGTAGCCTTTATTCTTGTACCAGAAGGTCAGCCAACATCTTCAACTAATCTGGCCATCAAATAAAGGTCTTCAAGCAATTATACATCTTCTACCTGGCAGACATGCATATATCTCTCCACCTGCATTCCTATTTATTAGGACAAGGGGCAAGAGCTCATAAATGAAGTGATGCACATGTTAACAGAGAAGAAAAAAAAAAAAAAAAAAAAGGCTGAGGGGCAAAACATTAAGTGTTTTGATCTTCTGAGAAAGAAAACCCTGTTATGCTCCTCCTTCTCCACACTGCAGTTCTTACCGTTTGTTCCTTTCTGCAAACAATCAATGCCGAGGGCAGGATTATTCTCTTTCACTTGCCTAGCCCGCACTTCGGTCATCGTCTGTATTGGATTCATACCACTGTTCTCTGAAAGTGCCATGGGAATTACCTCCAGGGCATCTGCAAAAGCTCTCATAGCATACTGTTCCAAAGACGGGCACTAGGGGAAAACGACATTTCAAGCTATTAACTCCAACGTTAGCAAAAGCAGATTTTCACGCTGGCTATAAAATATACACAATATGCAGATTTTCTGGGGAATATGCATCTCAATAACTGAACAAATACCTTTGGATGACAACTACTTGCAAATTAAAAAAATTTTATGCTGCTCTTATCATAAAAGGAAAAAGGTCTGGTAACAACTTTTTACAGAAGGGGAAATGAAAACTTTTAATATTGGTTATCAGTGAATGCCAGGAAGTTTCATAATATGCACTTTCTGGAAGCTCTTTCAAGTGTTTTTGGAATCTCTTAAGGCGGACTTAATCCTCATTTCCCTGTCACAAATTAAAGGCAGTTGTAACTGTTCCATTCTTACCTTATCTGCTGCTTCACTGACTGCCAAAGCACAAGAAATTTCAGCAGCACCACCACCATATACAATACGATTATCACGAACAAGATTCCGGATGACACACAATGCATCATGAAGAGATCGCTTTGCTTCTTCAATAATCTGGAATTATAGAATAGCATATATTTTACAACATACACCACTGAAGGCTATGAAGATGTATTTCCTAATACAGAAAGGGAAACTGCAAATGAACTGTAGGATCTTTTCATGGCTCTAATGCAGTGCTACTGCTGACATGTTATACTGATTCTATGGTTCTATGAAATACTAAGGTTGGAAAAGACCTCCAGGATCATCAAGTCCAACCATCAACCCAACACCCCCAGGCCTCCTAAACCCTGCCCTGAAGTGCCACGTCTACTTGTTTTTCGAACACCTCCAGGGATGGTGACTCCACCACCATTCTGGGCAGCCTGTTCCAATGCCTGACCACTCCTTCAGTGAAGAATTTTTTCTTAACATCCAATCTAAACCTCGCCTGTATATTCAAAATATACGATGTTAGACACCCAGTGGCAGAGAAGGAATAAAAAAAACCATACACACCTTTTCATTGTTCCTTTTTTAAATCCTCGAATTGAAACAACAAAAACTTACATGATAAGCTTTTCAATCTTCTGTATTTCCATGACCCAAAACACTTAGATTTAAATGCCAACATTATTTTCAGACTGCAATTTGTGTAAACTCCCAGCTTCAACAGATTTATAAGGATTTAACAAGTTATGCTAACCTTAAAAAAGTGCCTACAACCCTCCCCCCCCCATTTGTCCATACTGCAAGGAAAATTTAGGCAAAACCAAGAGTTAATATGCTTTTGAAACAAAGTGCACATTCTGCAATTTATGTATCAAACATTCATACCAAACTAAGCATCTCACCATTTTATTTCCTCCTCTAATGAAAATGGTCACAGCTCTGGAATTCTGACACTGTTCAATGACAAGCATTCTGTCCTTCGTTGTCCCAAAGGAGATCTCTCGGACAATACCCGCAAAACCCAGTTTCTCCGCCGTGAGTTCACAGAATCGAGGAACAATGCGTCCTCCAGTTGCAATGGCGATTAACTGCAGTTAAACAACCACCAATTATTTTGAGAAGACTTTTCCATTGTTTTTTGTAACACAAAACTAGTGGAAGAGAATTGTTAAATGCCCCCTCCAAAAGGTTATCTTCCCATCACTTCAAAGTACTTCAGGCGATGCCTTGTTTCTGGAAACAGTGAGACCAAAGCAAAAACATCCCTACCCACGTAAAACTTCTAATAAGTAATACACATATACTCCAATTACAAACCATAACCCCATTCATCGTGGGTTCTTCCCACAGATCCCCAATGGTTTTTCTCCAATACCTACCAGTGCACAATTTCGCAGTTCTACCCAGAAAGCCTGAACTTTTAATTGATGCAGCTTATTACTTAACAAATGTTTGAGAACTGCTACAAAGCCCAATTTGAGAAGATTTTACTTACTTCTATTTCAGGTCCACCAACCCAACGAACGGCAGGCAGCTCATTCTGGAGCAGCAAGTGATTCGCCTCATCATCAAAACCCCACTGGCAAATAGCAAGGTTTGCACCAGTGTCTTTTATCTGAAAGCAACACACACCATCAACCTTCTGACCAGAACTAACACTGGAATGAAAAACAATCTCTTCTTGGTTTTATTTCTCCTGAATTTCCCAAAAGTCTGAAAAAGACCCACCTGGCATACATAGAGATCAAAGTATATTTCAAACCAGAGTGGTATCTCTTTCTTACATAAACTCAACTTTTATTGATAGCCTCACAATAGCTTGTATGTTGCCTCTTATCAGGATTATTAGCTCATTTCTAGAAATAAATCGATGCGCTGTGCTATTCTCTGTAAAGGCTATGAAAAAAACATAGAAAACAGAAAAATAATCTTAAAGACTACCTGTTTCACCATTTCTTCAAACTTCTCCTTTTCGTATTTCTGCAGTGCCTTGTAATCTTCCACAGATGTGACATCAAGCTTGTGCTTGGTTTTAGGCTTAGGTGGTTCGAATGGACAAGTAAGGATTGCAATTTTAACATCTTTAAGCTCCTGTACAATAAAAAAAAAAAGTTTGAGTTTTGACCTTGGTAACCCCTCTTCCTTGTATTTGCCAAATATACAGATGTATCTTCAAAAACACAGACACGGGAGGAAATAGTTTGACTTTTTCTAAAGTGAAACTAACTATACCCAAATAATACCATCAAAAGTCTCTATAACCCGCTTACAAAAAAATTCTATAGCTTCAAGACACTGTTTAAGCCCTTAACAACCTTCACCAATGATCTTTTTATAGTTTGTTTTAAAAAAAACCTTCAGTGAAACCATTATTTGCCCTGTTGACCGTGACCATTGAGACTACTACATACTCCTCTTCATAGCCACCTTTTATGTACTACATGACTGATTCCACTAGTCTTCTGTTTTATAGGATAAGCAGTGTCATCTACTAGAAAAATATTTTAGAATAGTAGAAATTTTAAATTTCCTCTGTCTTCCTTGAATTACGCTGCACAGACTTGGGAAACCTTACCTACACCAAATATAATAAATGGACAGCTTCCAGGGTGTTCCAAACAGGACAACATGGCAACTCATAAAGCTTAAAAAGCATTTCCTGATACTAATTTGCATTCAGAATCTTCAGCATATTAGACACTATGGATGATTATTTCTGATTCAACACAGAACTCTGCACCTGTCCTCACTTACCTGTGCAGTAAACCCACCCTGTCCTCCCATCATTTCTCAATTTCTCAGGATTATTGTAAATTCTGACTTGGTCTCTTCCAACACAAAGAATTTAATGCTCCTCTCCCCTTTCTCTGTTGATATATGGGTGAAAGACCAATCCAAATCACAACACTATTTCAATACTTAAACAATGGTAGGATGGCATTTGAAGCAGACTGGACAATCTTATTTAAGGCATTACACATGAGACACACACACAGGGACATCACTTACTTTAGGCATCTGTGGATGACTGAAATCTTTATCCACAATCACTCCTTTAACCAACTGTGTATCTTCCAGTCTACCTCCCACTTTGCCTTGTACTTTGATCAGCTCAAAATCAACATCCTTACGTTCCATATCTGCTACTGTCAGTACAGCATTTACAGCAATTTCTGCCATTTGTCTGTGACAACGGTTAACTCTAGGTGTAAAAAACCAAATACAATAAAGTTGCATTAATTTCCACAATTTGGCAGAAAAAGTGCTTCTATCCATCTTGAGCAAAAAACCATATCACTATAGCTAACAACCTTTGTACGCTCTATTAAAAGGGAGCGGCCCTGCTTGTTTGTTCACAGAAATAAAAGATGCTAAATATGGCAGAAAACAGAACATGCAATAAGGTTTATTTAAGTAGTCTTTGTGGACAGTGTCAAGGTACGCATTTGAAACAAGTGAGAGTCAACTACTAAGAAACATTCACGTCACAGAAACCACTGTTAAGACAGCTCTGCAAGGGAAGCCCTTACAATGTCTGAATTTATACACTACATATAGCATCTACAATGAAATATACACTTATGGAACTATCCTACAAAGTTCTTTTTTCTTTTATTAGGGAAAACAAAAAAACCCCAAACCTTTGAAATATAACACATAATTATTTTTAAAAGGTTCACACTACTCTTGGAATTTGCTATGATGCAGAAATCTGGAACTAACAGGTTAGAATGAAATTGATTTTGCAGCTGTTTAACTGCATGGAATTGACCCTTTAGAGAAAAAGGATTCACAATTTCATATCCAGAGACAACAGTCCATTGAGAAATTAGCCAAAATCATACATAAAAGAGCCTTCAGCAGCCACTCCAATAACACAATTTAATAATCCATCAAAACAACATGATATCTCCTTTCAACTCAAAGTGGTTTTAAGGGAAACTTAAATATTCTTCTGAAGTTTTTGTGACTTACACTTTAGAGCCTAGCGTTGTCTTTGCTGTCTGGATAAGAGGTTCAATGTTCTGTGGATCAACTGGAAAGCTGTCACTGATTTTGTCTAGATGCTCAATAGCAATGCGAGCTGCCTGCTCATACCCGTCTGCTATTCTGATAGGGTGAATACCACGATCTAGTAACTGCTCAGCTTGTTCCAATAATGCTCCAGCCAGAACTATAAAGCAAAATTTTAGAATAATGTTTACTCTTCCATGGATCAAATAATAATTTTTAATACAGTATCAAAAGATTAAAAAAATATGTCTTATGACATATTCTAAGTATTCTAAGAGTTCAAGGTTTCTCAAATGACAAAATTACTCTAGACAATCCCCTCTTTGCTATGCTTAGAAAGAAAACTGCATTATGTTAGGCCAAAAAGAAGCATGGGCACCAAGGCGGGACAGGTAGATGATTATGGAAGAAAATTATGCAAAATTGTGATTGTGGAAGTACAAAGAGGACTCTCAACACCAACTTAAACTGTAACCATATGTAGAAAAGACAAAAAAAGCATATTTCTCATTAAAAGACTTCTAATACAAGAACTGACAAGAATACCAAAGCAGTAAATACTCTAGAAATGTACTACAGAAAAGCTAATTTTGTGTGTTACTTCACACAAAATTTCTCAAAATAACTCAAGAATCTTAATTTTAAAGCTGGAAAAGCTAAGTTAAATTCAAAAATATTTTCTTACCAACAACTCCAGTAGTTCCATCCCCAATCTCATCATCTTGGGATTTAGACAGCTCCACCATAAGTTTGGCTATCTGGTGATCCACATCCATCATATTCAGGATGGTAGCACCATCATTTGTCACAGTCACCTCACCATCTTTGTCCACCATCATTTTATCCAAGCCTAACAAAAAATATATTCAAAGCATAAAGGAAAAATCTAGAAAATCCCCAAAACCAATTACTGAGAAAGAACCATTAAAATTATTTTATTATTACCATTGGGCCCAAGGGATGTTCTCAGAGTACTTGCTACCGCCTTTGCTGCCATTATGTGAGACTATTAAAATAAAGAAGAAATAAGTTAAATCATTACCATGCATCCCGAAATCATAATATTAAGCTAAGAAGAATACAGGGGGAAAAGAGCTAACACTAATATTGTAATTTA
Source organism: Phalacrocorax aristotelis (assembly GCF_949628215.1). Lineage (NCBI taxonomy): Eukaryota > Metazoa > Chordata > Aves > Suliformes > Phalacrocoracidae > Phalacrocorax > Phalacrocorax aristotelis. The sequence goes on from NC_134277.1 coordinate 89,103,461, forward strand.
ACTGACAACTATAACTGGGAAAAAAAATAATCAATATACTAGTATTTTTTTTTATGCCAGAAACATTTCCTGTGCCTTTTCTCGCACATCTTGCACTTGCACCACTAAAGCGTGGAAAAGAGCAGCTAAAAAGACAACCCCGAGTTTTAAAGCAAGGAAGCAAGAGAAGCAAGCAGTGCTAGGAGGTCAAGGCCAGTATAATGTTGCTCTGTTCTTCCATCAGTATTTAAATCACACGCATTCACGCTAGGCCGCCTACTCGCTCAGCCACGGCCTTTCTTGGGAAGGACGAACGGGCCTCAGACGAGGGCTGGGTGCTGGGGGGGTGTGTGTGTGTGTGTGAGTTAGGGGGCTGCGGGGAGCCACCGGCAGTGGCCCACCGGCGCCACAGGGGAGCCGACCCCGAAGCCCCACGCGGCTCGGGAGTGGCCCCACGCCACGGCGGCCCCACAGCTCCCATGCCGCGGGTGGCGGATTCCCGGCTCTGGGGGCGATGCCTTCCCCACTCCCCCATCCCTCCCACACCCGCGTACCCAGCCCAGCCTTCAGTCCCCCTGCGCCGGACATAGGGCCGAAAAGACGCGCGGGACCGCCTCATCCCCACAGGCGCCATCCTCTCGCCCAGGCCTGAGGGCGCCCGCTCCCCGCCCCTAACGGCGGCATGACGCGGTGCAGCGGCGCCCGCGGGCGCATGGGCGGCCGCCCGCTCACCTTGAGCGCCTCCAGCCCCATGAGGCGCGTCTTGCGCTCCTGGTCCTTGAGGATGAGGAAGGGGCGCCCATACTCATCAAACGCCAAAGTCCCCATAGCCGACATGGCTGCCGCTGCCGCCTCTCCCGCACTCCCCGCCAGCACGAGCCGGACGCAGCCGCGCCCACCGCCCCGTGACGCAGCACGCACCCTCACGCACCGCTCCGCGCCTGCGCAGCCGGCAGCCACGAGACATATTTCGCGGGCGAGACTTATGTGGCGCCTCTAGCGGACCTTTCTGGAAGCATCCGGCTCGGTGGGAGTTGCGCGGCGCTGGCGGCCCCGTCCCCCAGCGCGGGGGGGGGGGGGGGAGGGGGGGGCAGGAGGAGGACAAGGGTGCTGTATTAGGTAGAATCCGGCCGCCAAACGCGGCAGTAGCGGCCTGCACTGGGTGCCGTGAAGGTGAAGGGTACGGACAGGCACACGGCAGGAAGGTACGCGCTGCTCCTCTCCGAAGCGCCTTCAGAAAGCTTTCGGTGTTCACCCCCGCATAGCGAAGTGGTATTGCCCTCCGCGATAAATACTGCCGCCGGGGCACAGGGTGGTGGTGCTTCGGTTCCGCGGGAGCGGGCAGCGGTAGGGTGGGAGGTCCGGCAGCCGGGGGTGTGCTTGTCGGGGGGGAAAGGTTCCTCCTTAAGGGCAGAGCGGTGGATAACTGCTTGGGGACGCTTCTCTGAGCGCGGGGTGGCGGGCGGGACGGTCTATGCCCGCGCTGTTGCGGGGCGTGCTGCTGCCCGGCCGGCTGGGAAGAACCATGGGGTTAAATGGAAAGGGCTTTCCTGCCCTGAAACGTTGACCTAGTGCTTCAGCATCTCAAAAGCAGTGGTAGTAATGCTTCACTCGGGTCTAGGGATCAGCTAAAGGAATGTACATTTTTTTCCTGGTACTGTATCTCCTTGATATAATACACTGCTTTGTCTTAAGTAAGCTGATAATAAAGCTCTTAAAGAAAACCCTCTTTAACATTGTCTCTAGGTGTGATGTCGCAGGCGCCAGCGAGCGAGAGGCAGGCAGTAGGCCTGTGGGAGGATTGTGAGGGCGGCCGCAGAAGGCGACGCTGGGGGCTGTTCGCCACTGCCGGTGTCGGTGGGAGCTTGGTGGCACTCTATGCTGTGGTCACCCCCTTCGTGACCCCAGCTCTGAGGAAAGTGTGCCTGCCCTTCGTTCCTGCAACGTCCGCTCAGATCCAGAATGTGCTGAAAATGTTAGAGAACAGAAGCGGCTGTTTAGTTGACATTGGTAGCGGGGATGGCCGTATTGTAAGTTATGGGCATCGCCTTCCTTTTATATTGCCTCTCAGAAAAGTGCCACATGCTCTAGTCGTGGCTGCTGTTTGCTCATATTAATGAATATCTTGTCCTTGGCATCTGGTGTTCTTGAGCCTTATGAAAAGGCTCAAAGCTGAGAAATGGTTACATTCAGTTTAGATGAGTAATCAATATTTTTTTGTTTCAGTCTTCCTTGCAGCTTGACAAGGTAGCGTACAAAACGATAACCTCTTCCTGTTGGCTGGAGTGAATTGCATTCACATGAAAAGATGCGATCAAAGTATTGGCATTGTGATTGCCAAAGAGCTGTGATTCTACTCAGGTTTATAGCTGCAGCACATGAGGCTGTGAGATTAAACAGCACTGTGCTTTTGGAGCTACAGCTCTATATTTACTATAAAAGGTGAATAAAGAACAAGAGAGAATGAGAAATGAGTGAGAGATTAAAAAAATGAAAATCCTGGTATTGTTAGAACTGTAGTTTTTACGCTGTTGTGCAGCGCTGGCTGCCTGGCTTCAAAATCAGTGTGGTAGAACTAGAATAATTACCAAGAGAAATGGTGAGAATCACCAAATGGCCAAAGTGTGCTTCCAGGACATGGTCTGAAACACAGTTTGTGAAATGTGGTGGCGAGGGTATGGTGGAGGATGATGTGGATTTTTTTTTTGTGCTTCTGATGTTTTGTGTACTATTTCATAACCGTCTGCTCCAAGTCAGTTTTAGCTACAGGATGATGCAGTAAGTGGGTTTTTGATGGAAACAAGTAAGTTCTCGACTGCTACCTGTCATGGTTTTAGCTGGGATAGAGTTAATTTTCTTCACTGCAGCTGGCATAGTGCTGTGCTTTGGACTTAGTATGAAACATCATGCCCAGTACATTAACTGGGAGGAGCTGGCGGGGGGAGGGAGGCAGCAATCGTGGCTTGGGGACCGGCAGCATTGGTCAGTGAGTGGTGAGCGGTTCTATCATTTGTGTTTGCTTTTTTCTCTTTCTCCCTTTTCCTTTTTGTTATATTATCATTTTTGTTATTATTATAATAATAACTATAATTATTATTTTATTTTAATTATTAAGCTGTTCTTATCTCAACCCCCAAGTTTTTTTTTTTTGCTTTTGCTCTTCCGATTCTCTTCCCCATCCCACAGGGGTGGGGGGAGTGAGCAAGCAGCTGCGTGGTGTTTAGTTGCTGACTGGGGCTGAATCACGACAGTCCTACCTTGACCTTAGAGGCACGGGTACGTGAGGGAAAAAGTTAACATACTGGGCATGACGTTACATGATATGGAATATCCCTTTGGCCAGTTTGAATCCGCTCTCTCAGCTGTGCCCCCTCCCCTCCCGGCTTCTTGTGCACCTGGCAGAGCATGGGAAGCTGCAAAAGTCCTTGACTGCTACAAACACTACCCAGCAACAACTAAAACATTGGTGTGTTATCAACATTATTTTCATACGAAGTCCAAAGCACAGCACTATGCCAGCTGCAGTGAAGGAAAATTTCTATCCCCGTGAAAACCATGACACTACCTTTGTCCATATTTTGGGTGAATGAGTCAATCATCTGCCACACTAAAAAATTCGAGTTGGAAATCCAAATCTGTGAAGGTGGCTTAGAAGAAATTGTGCCAGAGTAAGAAACGGAAAAGCCCGTAGGTACAAGAGAACTGCAGTTTCTGATGCTCTCTGCTCAGTATTCTGGCAGCTGATCCTCATCTGAGGCATCTAATTTGACTGGTTACTGCGTGCTTAATTCTGATTTTATATATATATACACACACGCACATATATGGGTAAAAATGTCAGATTCTTTTAGTGTATTTGCAAATGCTGTGTGCATGATGGAAGGCGCATTATTTCAATAGTGTGAAACACACTGTCCGGGTAATTGTGCTTGATAAGTTCTGTTAAGAAATGTGTACTTCTTCCTGATTTCACCTTGCCTGTTCTGTAATTCATAGCTAAATTATCATTTAAACCTTAATTTTAGAAACTGGTGTCTTTTTCTATTTTCCTTAACCTTTTTCATCTTCTAAAAATCAGTAGGCTTTGATCTTGTTTGAAGACCCTTGCAATATAGTTTCACAATTCTAAATCTTAATGTCTAATTCAGAGGAATGTCTTTGAAAATCTGTTATCTGAATTACCTTTTGCTTTTTAAAATGATATATGAAGCTTAGCATTGGATGAAAGCTATACTGTGAGATTTATGTGGGTTTCTTTCAGTTTTTTAACCTACATTTAAATTTTTGACCTACCTTTTTTAAAATGTAGGTCAACACATTACTTCCATACTCTTTCTATTGGGAGGTCATTTTGCCTGTTTCAGGGGTCTCTTGAGTGCCTACCCATCACTGCTTTTCAAATAATTTAAGTGCTCTAATTTTGAGCTTTTCTGCTTGTGTATTTCACTGTTCTCTCCATGGTCCTTTTTGGTACTGTTTAATTCCAAGGCAGTGTCATGAATATGTTTAATTAAACTTTTATATAAATCATAGATATACTGCGGGCTTTCAGCCTTGTCCTGTGTCGTGGTTTAACCCCAGTCAGCAACCAGGCACTGCCCAGCAGCTTGATCAGCCTCCCCCCGGTGGGGTGGGGGAGAGGGTTGGAAGAGTAAAAGTGAAAAAACTTGTGGGTTGAGATAAGAACAGTTTAATGATTGAAATAAAATGCAATAATAATAAATTGTAATGAAAAGGACAACAGCAAAGAGAGGAACAAAACCCAGGAAAAACAAGCGATGCAACAACTCACCACCTGCCAAGTGATGCCCAGCCAGTCCCTGCGCAGCGATTGCTGCCCCATGGCCAACTCCCCACAGCTTATATACCGAGCATGATGTCATATGGTATGGAATATCCCTTTGGCCAGTTGGGCTCAGCTGTCCTGGCCGTGCCCCCTCCCAGCTTCTTGCGTACCTCTTTGCTGGCAGGGCATGGGAAGCTGAAAAGTCCTTGACTTAGTATAAGCACTGCTTAGCAAGAACTAAAACATAAGTGTGTTATTAACATTATTCTCATAATAAATCCAAAACACAGCACTACACCAGCTACTAGGAAGAAAATTAACTCTATCCCAGCTGAAATGAGGACACCTTGTGAATGTTTTAAGTGGTTCCTTTTGTTCTATATACATATATATATATAAAAATTTCAAAGGGACTAGTCAATTAGTAAAATATAGTTTGAGTTTTTGTTCATTATACTAATAATCTGTTGGGGATTAAAATGTGAGTGACTTACAAAAGTGTATTCTTTTGATTTATATTGTAAATAAAACTATACGCTCCTACTTAGATGAATATACTTTCTCTGGTTCGAAGTGACGATTTGTTTTCTTCCTTGTAGGTGATAGCAGCTGCAAAAAGGGGATTCAAAGCTGTTGGTTATGAATTAAATCCCTGGCTAGTCTGGTACTCCAGATACCGTGCCTGGAGAGATGGGGTACATCAGAACACCAAATTTTATATTTCAGACTTATGGAAGGTAGGTAGTGCAGTATGTAAGAACAAGTCTGGATTTTTTGAGAGATTTCTATTATTTGGAAATAGCTTCCTGAAAGAACCAGAATGCTGCCTGGCCAGAAGGTGCTGTGTTGGACTTTGAGAAAAGCACTCAAGCCCGTGGAAATGAAGTTCAGAGCACAATACACTGCTCTGCTGGTTTTGTGCTTCAGTGAAGTGCTGTCCTTTTTCAGTACAGGCTCCTCAAGCGTGCTCAGACATGCTTGTGCCTGAAGAATGACATGGGGTGCCGTAATGTCAGGCACTGAGAGCTGATTCTGTGGAGTCAGTAACAAGACTTACCTAATATGCAAGATCACAACCTCATCTGACGTTTCATTAGACATGTTCTTGTCTAGCTGTGCAATGTGTTACCTGGTTTTGAGTGTTGCTTTAGGGTAACTTACATACATGTGACTGAGGTTTTTTGATAATTTTCAATCATTTGAGTCACAATTCCTTCTTTAACAAGGCACACTTTTTTGGGTCATACTTAGGTGGGCCTCTCCCCTGCTATTTGTGTCAAAGATATGGGGTTTTCGACTTTGTTGTTGTTGTTGTGGGTTTGGTTTGGTTTTTTTAAGAATGGTGTTTTGTAATGGGTAAAGTGGATACCAGGAATTCTGGGGAGAAGTGTGAATGTACTGTCTTTATCTTTGTTCAGAGAGGAGCACAGGAAAACTTCATGGCACTGACTGGAAGAACCCAGGCATTGGAATGCCTGGCAAGTCTTTATAGCTAGCTAATATTTTACAAAAGTGGGGGTAAACTTAAAACATATGTCATTTTAACATATACAGGAGTTATGAAAAAACTTAGTCATGAGTAAAATCATGTAGGTATTTTCTAAATTAATACTTTCTGTGCTATTAGAATTGGTGCCATGTTCTTGGCCAGGCGGTAGAAGTTTTCTGCTGTTCAGCAATATAAAGTTGTCTTTATCTGGAAATCTGTGTGATGAAAAGTTGATATGGGATCTCCTTCCTTTTTTTTAGTTTAAATCCCTGTTGAAAGGGGCTCAGTTAGAAGGATTAGGGGAAAAGAATAGTGAGAACTTCTCCAGATATAAATGCCATTTTCATTAAGACTTGTTCTTGAATTTTTTTTAGGTTTCTTTCTCCCATTATACAAATGTTGTTGTTTTTGGGGTACCTCAAATGGTAAGTTTACTATTTTTACATCGTTTAATTACTTTAATACCAAGGCATTCAGTGTTAGTACATTCAACTGCAAAATGAACCAACCTGCAGAATGTCAAAGGTAGTCAGTACTAATATTTTGCTATTTCATTGTTGCTTACTAATGTCCGTGATAAAATATGTGACAGCATGTGGACTGGAGCTTTGAAAATATGCATATTTTTTTGATAGGTATTTTCTGTCCATTAGTTCAGAACCAAAATGAAAACTGCTGTGCTGAAGTTGCTTGAGGGGAAGGTGATAAACTGGTTCTTGAAAATTTCAGTTTTTCATTCTGAAAAAACGAGGAGGTTGCAGGGAGAGGATGGAGTAGGAAAGTGTCTACAGTTGATTTTTGGGAACCTTGTTAGAGGAGAGTATTGAACTTTGCTAATGAGGTTCTCAAAAATCCAGATCACCTCAAATAGGCCAGCAGCTGGCATATTGAAATAATCTCATGCCCATGTTAGACTGTAAGAGTTTAGGAAGGGAGACAAATACTTCAGGTGTAATTGTTAGAGCACAAGTCCACAAATTCTTTGCCCTTTAGGAAAGCTTTGCAGCCTATGTTCATTGTGCCCCTGGGGAAAATGCGTTCTTCAAAACTGGTGCATAAAATGAGTTGTGTAGTGACTGCTTGAGTGATATATTCGATAAATTCAGCCAGACTATACATTCCCTTTGGCTTTTGGCTTGATCTAGTTTTCTTTTTCTTTTCACCAGAAGAGAGAAAAATCTTAAATATTGAAATACTCTTGATATTTTGATTTAGTAGAATCTTCTATATAGGTTGAATCCATATGGAGGAGCAAAACAAATATACTTCTGTATTGCTTCTTCCTCTACTAAGGCAGACGTGGGGTGGAGTGAAGAGCTTTATGTGATGCTATGCTGTACAGTATACACTGGTAATATTTCTGTAGTAGTAACGGGAAGATGCAGCAAGGAGCATTGTAAAGCTTCCCTATTCTCTGCTTGTTTTTTAAAGTGTTGGAATTAAATACCTACTCCAGATTCAAATTGTAATGTGTGTTGGAAACTGAAGAAAAAATGCATTTGCCCCTGTACTTTTGGGGGGGGTGTATTAGTGAGAACTACGATGTTGTGCTGCAGATGTTGCCAGGTTTGGATGTTACGTGCTCTCTAGCTTGAGTTCCAGGAGGGGGCAGTATAAAGATTTGAATTTGCAGTCAGAAATTCTGCAGTTGCACTGAGGGGAAAAGTGAGGGTGAAAAAGGATATTTCAGTAAACTAGAAATAAACAAATGCCCTGGGAAAATGTGGGTAAACCTAGCAGAAATACTGGCTTAACTTTAAATGTGATATTATAAAGTGGGATAGATTAGTAACAGATAACGATAGAAGGAGTAGCTATAGGGCTCAGAATAACTTCAGTAAATTCAGTAAGTAGTAGGCTAAATTATTCCAGTAAAAATACTGTCATAAATATAACGGATCCAAACATGTGAAGTACTGTGTTTCCTGAGCATTCATTTGCTCGTGATCCCGTTTAAATTTACTTCAGAAGTTGTAAACACTTAGCCTCCTGAATGATTAAGCATTGGTTTTCTAGATACTTGAATGCATTTTCTGTTTGGGGATTGTGTTTTTTTTTTTTTGAGGGCAATAGATCTATTTAGCTTTTTTAATACTACTGGTCTGATTTGATGCTGTCACACAGTGCTTTTATTTCATATCCAAGATTAGCACACAGAATTTGGATTTATTGATCTTCAGGGAAGACTGAGGCCTCTCTGTTCTTGCAAGCATCGGGGTGAAAGTGTGTTTATGAGTCATTGCAGAGAGACTTTTACTTGTTCAGGGTGGAATGACAGAATTCTTACAGGTGTTCATGTTCACAGCTTCTGTGTATCTTAACTGATTATATTCTGTACAAAAGGTTTACTAAACTGTTCACTTATGTAGACATACCAAAAAACCCCAACCCTGGCTTGATATAAAACATAGTATGATTATAACACCTAATGTTACAGAGAGATTTAGCTTAAAAACTGGTTTTACTGTTTGGTTCAAGGATACAATTCTTTTTGGCTGAACTGTTAATGATGTTTTCTAATTTGAGCTAATAGAGACATGAAATGTCACTGATTTTCATAATTACTCATTAAAAATTAGGCTATATTTGTAATTTCTATAACAACTTAGTTCATCCTTTTCTGGTGTCTCAGCTCAGTTTGAGATGCCAAAGAGGGCTTATTTTTCTAGTTTATTTAAGGTGTAGTAGCAAAAATGTTTAAAAGCATTTGCTGTGTGTATGAAATCAGAGCATAGAATGCTTAAAAATACTCAGAGGTAACTCTTTTATATATTAGATCTATGGCTATAATTTTTGTGAAATATTCCATTGTAAGCTTAAATGTAGCTATAATAGGATGTTACATCAAAGGCACACCCTGTACGTATGTGATAGTGGAAGCTGTCTGCAGCCTTTGGAAATATATTTTCTTCAGTCTTGTTTTCTAATAATGCTCTGTTGTGTTTTTTTGCTTTTTGGTGAAAGTTTTATGTACTTTGTCCTTCATGACTTGAATTGAGCTGTATTTGTAAATAATTACTGTCCTTTTAACCTTTTAAAATCTAAATGTTATGTCATGATATCAAAATAAATAGATATTTACATGTAATAGAAGTTACCTGTGGAGCTTGCTGTTATAATTACTCCCTGAAATAGACACAGTATGAATAAAAGGAATTCCAAATGGATGTTCACTGATCTGCTTAAGCATAACATCAGATTTTTCCAGAGGACAAAAATGGCTAAATCTGTCAAGTTTCATTTTTTTCTTTTTCCCAGAACATAATCACTCTCTGGGATGGGAAGAAAATTACTTTGAAGTCTAGATGTGTTAATTCACTTAATCCATAGCAGAATTTGTGAAGTATTTACTGGAGATAGAGTATCTGACTAGGCAGGGTGTTGCTGTGTTCTGGAAGAGTAGTGATATTTCCCTTGACTTGCATACCTACTCAATTTTTGCAAATGGAGGAAAGCTAGACTGTAGGTGTTTAACCAAGGAGAGTTGCACAGTGGTATTTGACATGGTCCTGCCAACATCCTTCTCTCCATATTGGAGAGAGATGGATTTGATGGGTGGACTTGTTCGGTGGGTAAGGAATTGGCTAGATGGTCACATCCAGAGAGGGGTGGTCAATGGCTTGATGTCCAGATGGAGACTGGCGGCAAGTGCTGTCCCTCGGGAGTCGTATTGGGACCAGCACTGTTTAATATCTTCATCAATGACACAGTGGGATCAACTGCACCCTCAGCAAGTTTGCAGATGACACCAAGCTGAGTGGTACAGCTGACATGCTTGAGGGATGGGATGTCATCCAGAGAGACCTGGACAAGCTCAAGAAGTGGGCCCATGTGAACTTCATGAGGTTCAATGAGGCCAAGTGAAGGTCCTGCACCTGGATTGGGGCAACCCCTGGTATCAATACAGGCCAGGGATGAAGAGATTGAGAGCTGCCCTGCAGAGAAGGACTTGGGGGTACTGGTGGATGAAAAGCTGGACATGAGCCAACAATGCACTAAGAGCCCATGAAACCAGCTGTATCCTGGGCTGCATCAAAGGAAGCATGGCCAGCAGGTCGAGGGAGGTGATTCTGCCCCTCTACTCTGCTCTGGTGAGACCCCACCTGGAGTGCTGTGTCCAGCTCTGGGGTCTTCGGCACAGGAAAGACATGGACCTGCTGGAGCGGGTCCAGAGGAGGGCCGCAAAAATAGTCGGAGGTATGGAACACTTCTATGAAGAGAGGCTGAGAGAGTTGGGGTGGTTCAGCCTGGAAAAGAGAAGGCTCTGGGGAGACTTTATTGTGGCCTTTCATAATTGAAGTGGGCTTATAAGAAAGGTGGGGACAAACTTTTTAGTAGGCCCTGTTGCGATAGGACAAGGGGTAACGGTTTTAAACTAGAAGAGGGTAGATTGAGACTAGATATAAGGAAGAAATTTTTTTACAGTGAGGGTGATGAAACACTGGAACAGGTTTCCCAGAGAGGTGGCAGACGTCCCATCCCTGGAAATGTTCAAGGTCAGGTTGGACGGGGCTCTGAGCAACCTGATCTGGCTGAAGATGACCCTGCTCACTGCAGGGGATTTGGACTAGATGACCTTTAAAGGTCCTTTGCAACCCAAACTATTCTATGATTCTCTAATTCTGTATGCTGTTCCATACAGTGCTGCTGCAGGGGCTTACATGTGTATGTCACCAGGCTGGAGCCAGCAAAGCTTAGCTTCAGTAGTATTTAACATACCAGTACTTTACCATACAGTGACAGCAGAATGTTTGCTTTGGGTTGTTGGCTGTGTGATGTTTTGAGTGTCCCAGGATCTGTCTTGGGATTAGACTGGAAATTGAGAGGCACTGGCTTTTGAGTATCACAAAATGGTTGATGTGACTTGGAGTGTCATAAATAGCATAAATTCAGGGAGCTGAAATTCCATTCTCTACAGAGAAGAATCCTACTGAAGAGAATAATGAATTGAAACATGCAAAGTATTTTCTTAATTTGTGCATTGGTTTGGTGTTTTTTTTTTTTTTTTAATCTAAGGGATTGTCTACAGGTTTTGATCGGCTTTTTAGAATTTAGGGTTACTGTTTTCTTGATATCACCAATCAGGGCACAATGACCATTTCCTAATTTTAGATATTCTTTGTCAAGGCATCAAAGCCAAAATGTATATCATGAATACTTACCTAAATTTCTTTCCAAAAAACCCTCAGAGATTGGACTTCTCTTGAACACTTGTATTAGGTTCTAAAGAGAATGCTTCTGTTTTTTACTGCTTCTGAAAGCTTTTTATTGTTGCTCAACAGATGCCACAGTTGGAGAAGAAGCTGGAAGAAGAACTTGAGTGTAATGCCAGAATCGTTGCCTGTCGTTTTCCTTTCCCTTGCTGGATCCCAGATCATACTACTGGAGAGGGAATAGACACTGTGTGGGCCTATGATTTGAAGTGTTCTAGAGGATGTGAAACAAAAAGCTTGGAAATTACACCAGAGGCAGAATCCTAAACATCTAATTTGGGTTTTTGTACTGAATTTTTTGGCTTTGACTTCACCTGTTAAAGATAAGATTAATGTGAATAGAGTCCCAGCATTTGGAGATGCATATTCACTGAAATAACTGAAGTATACTGGCTATCTGAAAGCACACAAAGGTTGGTGAAAGGTGTAGTTAAATGGCTTAATGTAGTTAGTAAAAATTATGAGAAAGTTTTATAGAAGCAGAAAACTTTAACATGGAAAATGGGAGAAAACATGGTTTGCTACTGTTCAGGGGAATATATGTGTAAGTTAAAATGCTCAAATTGGCAAACTTAATGTGTGCTTTCTTTCTGAGCCTACATAGCATTTGTTTTTGGTGTTGGAAGTGGTGTGCAATTGGTTTCTCAAATGAGCTGTGGTTCCCAAATGTCTTCATTATCTATGCCAGGTGGGCATAATGCTACATGCATCAAACTGGTGCAGACTGAGCGTGGTGACGATACCAATGTTTTACACATCAGCCTTGAATGTGTACTTTTTAAAGCTGAATATGACACAACAAGCAAATATAACAAGTTGCTTATTCATTAACACAAGTGCAGCCCTTGATTATCTTAATGTATTTTAATTTAACTTGTTATGTGAAGGCAAAACTGCAGAAATGTGCTCTTACTGAACACTTACTGGTCTGAGCCTTTGCAAATGACCATGATTTTTGGTAACCTCTCTGACTTGGGAAGGGTTTCAAAAGTCACCTACTTGGCAGTGAAGTGTCACCACTTCTGTGTGGTCAAACCTTGGATAAGGTATGGGTAAGAGTTGTTTACTGGAATATGTCATGAAGGCGCTCTGTGATTCCTAAGGCCGTTGGTGTGACTAGTTCAGTTAAATCTTATCAGACCTCATTTAATTTATAGTGAGAGGGGAAAGGTTTTCAGTCAGCCTTTTTTTGCCCCCTCTACTTTTCTATGCCATCTCATGAGATCTCAAACTCATGGCATCACTGCATGGCTTTTCCTTGGAAGTGAAGCAAGTTCTCTCCATCTTTTTGCTGATACTGGTTTGCAGTGGAGTACTCTCACTGCCCTGACATTTTCCTTTTCTAACATGGTTACAGCACTTTTCTGTTTTGTAACAGTCTGATTACTTGGTCCTTCGTTTGGTTCCCAGGTAAAGTTTTACTGTTTTCACCCATTAACAGTTAGTCAAAGGTCATAGTTAGCCTCCCCTAGCCCCAGTTAACATATAGACTGTTAAACAGTGACTATGTAAGTTTGTCAGACCTTTGCTTGTATGATACTCATAGAACAAAGCTCAAACAGGCTAGGAAATTGTCACCTAACAAAGTTACCACACCTAAATTACCTCAGGCCAAGAGAAGTGCTGAGACCCTGCAATTTCAGGTAAATACAAAGCCTGTGACATTTTATTAGGCACTGGGAAAGTGCATTTGCTCTACTATAGTATCTGACTTGAAGAGAGGTTAAATGTTATTTGGGATGTGTATTTTATTTTTGGTGAGAGGGGAGGAGGAAGGAGAATTTAAAATACAAATCTACACAGAGATTTGAAATGGAGCTGTCAAATGGTTTTGTCCTGATAACGTATACAGAGCAGAAGAACGGAGCAAATGTATCTGTTCTGGAGTTTACAAAGGAGAGATGATTTCAGCCTCACATGGCAAGGCACAGCTGTAGATGTGGAGACTGTATATGTCGAAGAACACTGATTTTTGGTAAGCAGTCTTTTACAACTTTTCACTGCGGTGTAACAAAGTACATCTTGTAAAACTGCACTAAACTCTTTCTTCCATGATTTAAGTGTTAACAATTATTACACAGTGACAGGACAGGGCCACAGTGGCTTATCTCAAATGGCTGACTTTAATATCCCAAGGCAATAAAACTGGAACCTCGAACAAAAGAAATCTGAAACTATTTCTATTGGAAAAACACCATACAAATAGGAAATTAGCTAATTAAGCCAAGTCCTTCCTCAAATGATTATAAAAGAGAAGAGGCAAAAGATTTTGATGCAGTGAATTGTGTCTCATTGGCAGTGCAGTTCTTTGACCCAAGTTTCTACTGCCTACTTTTATTAAAGTTAGTTTGCAGGGAAATAAGCAGATATTTACTTTTTCTGCTGTGTTTGACTATATATTTGTCTGTTGCATTATCATTTGCTTGTTAAAAGGTAAAACTGAATTTCTCAATTCTACCTGTGGTAAAGACTGCGGGGCATCTACTTCTTAGTTACCACCTATTGCTCCAGAAATACTTGTTGAGGAGGGTGAGATAGAATTAATGCTGTGATGGCCTGAGCTTTAGGAGCAGTAAGTGCTGTCCTCAAGGCAGAGAGATTTATGAATGCTTTTAAAGTAGAGCAGAGGGCTGTTTCTTGCTCTGACCATTTACTTTTGGGCACCTACGCTGAGATAGTGATCTGAAGGTTAGGAATTCCTTATTACATAAGGTAATGTGCTGTATTTCCTGTTTCCATGGCTGAAGTGTGAAATGGAAAGCAAATAGCTCCACTTACACAGGGGGACTGGGAAAGCATTCTCTTGTCATATTGTCCTCAATTTTTCTATCACTTGCTATGTTCATTTGATAGTTTACAAGATAAAATATTTAACTGTGACTTCAGTTATCACTGTATGGATTATTATGTTGATACGCTTCCAATTGCTAGGGTAATGTATTATGATTTTATTGATATGCTACTTCAGAGTACAAATTTGTTTCTTCTGAAAACCAGGAAGACTTTAGAGAAATGGCTTAATCAAATTATAGTGTAGGTCTGAAGCCAAAAGAAGGAAACCTTCAAGCTACACATGCTGTTCAATACCAAAGTAATTCAGATACACATAAAAACCTATAGTTTATCTTTGTTTATGTCTTCTAGTAAATCACTTGCCTTTTGGGAGTTACTTGTTTTATTCCTTCCTTGCCCTGCCAGATATTAGCAAAGAAGTTGCTACATTGCTGAATGAGTAATGCTTTCCTGAAATATTGTAGAATTTGACCTGTTTGAAAATAATACAGGTCAGAGTTTTTCAGGAGTCAGACTTTCAAACTGTTTGTTTTTTGTTTGTTTTTTTTTTTTTTTACATCATGTCCCCACAGGCTTTGTGATGCACGGTCACTTGTACGAATGCAGCATCTGAGTGTTGCAATTCTAATTGTGTAGTTGTCTGTTTTACATTAATTGGCTTTCTAGGGAGAACAGAGGGGTATGGCTACAAGAGAGCCATCTGATACACAGGTTGCTCAGCATACTGCACAGTCACTACAGCTCCACAGCAATGTGAACCAAGCTTGTCCAGACTTGCTCGTGAAACGTGCACATATTTTGTGATCTTCAGGCATTTCTGTATTGCTGGGTGTATTGAAGTTCTTGACCTATCCTATGGACTGATTATGCTGCCACTTGACTTCCTTGGAGCATTATTAGATTAATCCTTGTCTCTGAACTGCTGTTTATTTCTGACTCATGAGTTGCAGCCAGGTAAGATGGTACAGAATCAAGTTTAAAATAAAGTGCCATATTTCACAAGCCAGCTGAATGAGTATGGTTTGGAAAAAAGTTCCAAAGCCCTGGCTTTGGGAAAGTCTTTCAACTTTAATGAAGGGCACAGCTCAGGAGGTGACAGAGGTCTCCTGAATTCTGCATACATTTTTTGAGAACGACTTGGGCTTTGCTTTTCTCATGTGTGTTCTTCAAAAATTTTTACCACTGTGACACCGTTCTAAGGTCTACAAGGGAAGTGAGCAGAGGTAGCATTTTATATTTTGAGCTGTGGGAGGAAAGGAGGAAGGGAATCTTATGGCGCAAGTATGGCAGTTTGAACTATTTCAAAAGCAGTTTGACAGATTTGCACATCAGCTGTGCGTATTTCTCATTGGATAGTTGTGTCCATACTAAGAATGGACTGTGATGAGCATTCACTCAGAAATGGGTTCATGTCTGATACCGTTACACTAATTATTGATACATCACCTCATACTTCCATAGTTTCACTTTTCGTGATGGTTTACAAATACTGAAGCATTTATTCAAGAAAGGACATGAATCCTTCAAATCTGTGGTTGAAGAGGGCAGCCTAACACCATATTTAATGCCAGTAAATTCTGCTTCGAGTGAGTTCTTTTTCTTTCACATTTGCCAAGTTTGCAATTCTCTAGTTTTATAATGTAGCCCCAACTTGTTTTTCAGAAGTAACATATGTTTCTTCTAGGAGGCTTCTTGAGTTCTTGATAAGACGGTGTGATATCCATGTTTCACTCAAAAATCACCCTTGAGTGAGATAGGTGCAGAATTAATACTTTCAGTATTTTTTTGTATGATAATCTTTCTATTCATCCTTGTATACTTTGCTGAGGGAGACTTACACATGGATAGTTGTAATTTTTTTCTCAGTTTTTATTCTGAATTCTCGCTCTTAGTTCAGTATTTGCTTTTATTTTTCATATTGTCTTTTTACAGTTTGACAGACTTAATAAATTCATCAGATCTTCTAATTTCCTTTAATTTTGTTTTTGTAAACTAGTTGCCTTTGTTCTTCCAGCAACTTTTCAGGAAGACTAAATATGTTAAGGAATGTTCTTTTTCTCTCTAACATTTTAACATGTATTTAACCTCCTTGATTTATTTAGCAGTCTGTATGCTGACATAGCATGAATTTTGTTTCCAGTAAATGAAAGAAAAACATCCACCCATCTGGTACTTAGACTGACAAATAGCCTCGTTCTACAAGTCTGATTATTTAGTAGTTTTACGGACTTAATTTCACATTTTTATGATATTTCATCACTTGGCAAATGAATACAGGCCTCTTCTCCATTCATTAGTTCTTTGGGTTTGGGTTATTTGTTCAGGTGGGACTTCTGCTCATTTCTTTTTCTTAGTATAATGTTGGAGTTTCTCTTAGAGGCTTTGGTTGAAATGTCAGACTGATGTTTTTCCTGCAAATTGCTGTGTAGTCCTTGAAGAATCACTGTAATACAATCCAGTGAACTGCTGCCATTGGTAAAAATTAAATAAAAACCTGCTTACCAGTAAATGTGTGGGATATTTTTCAACTTACTGTTTATGTTGTGGTTTTTAAAAATAAAGTAGGATTTTGAAGATAAAGCTTGTGGGATAAAGTTTTGAGGTGAGCAGAGGCCTTTGCAAGGTCAGAAGGAGTAAATTAATGGCTTTCAACCTGAGGTTTGTGGGTACCTTCTGAGGAATCCACAAAAAGTAATTTAAAAAGCAGATCTACTATCAGTACGTTTATATTTGCTACCCGTGGTTGTGTCCTTCCATTGGAAAATTTTAATGCATCTGAAATGATCAGTTGAGAATCCCTGAACTAAAAGTATGGGTTTACGTAAGACATTAGCTAAATGGAAATTAGTTTATCAAAGTGAGGAGTCTGTTTCTGTTGTTGCTTGCATGGACTGTTGAGCCTTGAACCTCTGCAGTTTATGAATGTATGAGCTTCTGTGTTTCTTCTGGTAAGCTTCAAGGTAAAAACTTCATATTTTGCTATGTGAGAGCAGCTGCATGGTTTTGCACATTCCCATTGCTTTATAATAATTCTAGCTTTTTAATTAATCTATATCTGGTTTAAGGGTCTAATTGCCTTTTTCTTTTTTTTTTAGGAACTGCTTAAATGTGAAAATTATATTTTCAAAACACCTGACCAGCTGCTACTGAAGCCTGTTTAAAAAGCCAACAGATCCCCTGAAACTCCTTAATGCTGTAATGTCTGCAGCTGCCCATGCCAGAACTCTGGTCCAGATGAGCAGAAATGACCCTAGCTCTTGCATAAGCTCTCTTTATTCTTGATTTCTTGATTGAAAGTGGAAGTGTGAGGAGAAGACATGAAATGAGTGATTAAAAACTTGAGGTTCGTTTTAAGTTCTGGGATAGTAAAATGTGAGTGGTGTGGCATATAGCTGAAATCCAAGGGGTATTCTCTGTCACTACCACTCTAGACCCTAAGGCTTCATATTGTCTTTTTTCTTCCAGAAAATTATGTAGCTCTTCTTGAATGTATACCTCTTTTTCTGTCTTTCCCATTGTTTTATTCAAGCTTTTTCAGAGTGTACATAGATCAAAATAATTTGTATGTCCAGATGTACCATTCTCTAAATTGTCTACAGGGGCCCTCATCATCTGTGTTCAGGTATATTTTATTGTTTCTTCCTTTTTTTTTTTAGCACACATTAGCCAAATTTATACTCGGACTACCTTTATGCTCAATGCATAACTAAGCTTTGTGGGTGTGATCAATACCAATTATGTTTATTTGCAAACACAGATCTCACACAGAAGCAGTTCTGTCCTGACAAGCCTAAACTCATTTTACCATCATAACATCAGTTTTGAGTGCAGTTACTGTCTTGGTCTTCAGTTTCAGAAGCTGTTTGATAGTGAATTTTTTAACCAGCTCAAAACCAGCACTGATGCATGTTCCATTTATCTGCTTGGAAAACAGACTGCTGAAATCATGTGTGGAATCTTACTACATTAGTTGCTTTGACTAATTTTTCTAAAATAAGAGGCAACAGCTTGACCTTATCTCTGACTATGAACAAATCCAAGACAATATACTACTTTCACTACATGCAGGAGAATGCATGTTGAGCAATGTATGAAAAATTACACTACTTCTACCACGGCAATCAAATAGCTTATCTACAAGTTAAGCACATGTAGTCAAAGTTTGTTAGTCCAGGAACAACACAGTGAAGAGCATTGCTGGTTTCTGCCTCTTACCATTGAATCATGAAAAGCAATCATAAAATCAGACCAGTCTTGCCAAATAAAAAAGCAATTCAGAATAGGTATACGGAAAAGGCTGCTCAAGTTGTTTTTCTACAGGACAACATAAATTATCTGGGGTTCCACCACCACCCCCCCCAGTTGAAAGATTAGTGACAGCCCTTCCCCAGCCCTGAGACTGAAAAGCTTTCCTCTGCTTTGCCTGATGCAGAATACTGCTTTGCTTCAATATGTTGGTACATGTAACTTAGAGCACTGAAGTTACATAAAATAGGGAAAGGTTCTAGGGAGAACCATAGTTACTACCAATTAGGTAGTGTTATCCAGCTGTAGTAGCGCTTGGATGTTCAGCCTGTGCTACTTCCGTCATGCCATGTGGGTGGTACAGCAAGAGCCATTAGATCAGGTAAAAATCAATATACTCTTTCAGCTTGGGCCAAGAAGGGAATGAACAACGCAAAGGCAAACTGAATTGAAAAAGTTTAAATCTGCTTCTGAGGAGCAGGAAGCCTATATGCTACCTCTTTTCAAAATGTTTATTGAAAAGTGATAGAGAGGAAATGTCTATCTCTTGATTTAAACTGTTTTCCTTATTACAGAGTTGTTACATCATCTATTATATCCACATGCATTAGGGAGTATCTGTTCTGTAGACTGCTTTAATAGTAAGGGATTATGCTAATAAAAACTATTTGAAATAAATATTTCTCTTGCAGTTTATATTTTAAAAAAAAAGACACCCGTTCATTAGGGGTGAAAAAAATCTAGGAAACTGGTTATAAACTCTGCCTATTTGTTGTGTAATTTTGCACAAAGCAAGCTGTTTTGTTCTGTACAACAGAACTTTAATTTTCAAGGATCAAATATCTGTACTGCAAATGCCAGTTTTCGACACATTTAGATGGATAATCTGCTGGAATAGATGACAATCCTTATCTTTTAAATTTGTTTACTGCACAGAGCACTCTGAATTTATACCGTATGCTAGTCAGTCTCAATAAAAATGTATTTTCTTCTGTGCTGTGGGCTGGGCATGCTATTGGTACATGGTACCAATTGCCACCAAAGATTTCAGAAACAGATGTCAGCTCTTCTATTTCTTAACATTGAAGGCACAACAATTTCTGAAACTATGGCATTAATGCACCTGTTCTGTAAGAATAACTTGATACCATCTCATTTTAAAATAAAGTGTTTCAAAATCTTGGCATGTTCCATGAATGATCTATTTATAATTGATTGATATGTTTAATTATAGGGGAGCTGTAAGTTGCAGGACCTGCAAAGACACTAATCTTTGTCCCGCTTCTTTGAAATTGTTCTTGGTCCTTTCACTTGCCTTCCAATTTCTAAGTAAACTTCTGTTAGTTGGTGTCCAGATAGAGGCCAGACTTTTACCTGTATATCAGCAGTGCCCTGTTTGCCATTTGCCTGCCCCCCACCTTTGTTTTTCCTTCCTAGGTGCTACATTTATGGAGTTCTAGCTCAATTGATACAATTTGTATTTCTACATTAGATACAATTTCTTAGTTTAGGAAATACCCATAGGAGGATTTAAGTCACTGCCTTCACCACATAGGTTAAGGTGTCTTTTAAAGCAGCCTTATTCCTGGATGAAAAGCCCCTTCTGGCAAATCTTTTTCATAGTGCCAGACCGAAAAAGCAGTAGACAGTATTCTCTAGTGCACAAAGTTTATAAAGGACTGTCTCAATGCGTGGCCAAAATTAATCTTTAAAATACACCCCAGGCTGGAGTTGCTGACTGCCTCAGTTAAAGAAGGTTGGGGGAAAGGCAGAGACTGAAAATCAGATGATGGCTATCCTGAATATTGCTAGACCAGATGTCCATCAAAAAATGCAGAGAAAAAAGAAATATTGAATATACACGCTTTAGTGAATGGTCTTTGTGTTAATGCTGCTCTTTCTTAAAGAGTCTTGCTCTCCTGAATAGGAGGATCAGAGACCATCTGCGAAACGGACCGACAAGGTGGCATTTGTCCCTTTGCCAGAGGTCTGAGTTGTTCCTACGTGTTGGCAGAGCCACAGCTAGAGTAGTTGAAAGCCCCAGTTCAGGGCATCTGCAGCAAGCGAGAACCTGGGTGCTCACGCAGGAGTTTTCACATGGGCTTCTGCCTCTTCTGGGAGGATCAGGCTCTTTTAATTGCTGTCCCCTGGTGTTTTCTGAAACAAACTGGGTAAGAGCATGCCAGCAGGCCAAATCCAAGCATGAGAACTAGTTACAAGGATTGAAATACAACTAGACATGAAGAGAAGGTGCAGCCTTCTCTGAAGTGCGTACTGCACAGGTGGCTAAGCAATGGCACCCTACAGTGAGCACCTCAGAGCTTTTTTCTTATTATTGTCAAGACACCAGTTGTTGGTAGTGTTCTGATGACTTAAAAAGTAGAATTAACTTTCTATCTCCTAAAATAAATATAGATGCAGGGAGTAAAGATATTAATTAGCCTTTCCTAGTGCTAAATCCCTCTGAAATGTAATCGGTCTGGACCTACTACACTTTTATATTTGCTGGCTTTTAGCTGCTTGAACAGTTCCTTGTCCTTTGGCCTATGGAAAATTAAGCTGATCTCAACACCAAGGTTGCAGACAACTCCTGCAGGTGGGGATTGATACGATCATATGCAGTTATACTGAATCCTACTGAGTGACTCTGAATTCCTCAAATTACTCTGACAGAATTTAATGAAACTCTAACAAAAACAAAACCTAACTTAGTTTTACTCCGGTCAATGTTCTATGTCTACTTTTTACATGCATTTAGATCATTTAGAAGCCTCATTTTTGTTACTCTGCTTATATGGTTCCTGACATAACCTATACATTCTCCTTTATTAGTATTTATTCAGTATGGATAACATAAAAACACAGGAAATAAATAACCTGTCTCAGTGGGTTGCAGCTCTCATTTTGTACGTGAACCTTAGTGGAGGTCACTTAGTAACATTTGAACCTGTTGGAAAGAAAATTGAAACAATAATTGAGATGCGGACTTTTAAATCAATAGTAAACCTTGTATCTAGAAGACTATCTTTTTATCGATATTTGGTTAAACAGTAGCGAAGCAGTTCTCAGCCTTTTACTGGTTGGTATCACAATATTTGTAATGCAACATATGCTTTACACTATAATCCTTATGGAGCATGTTCAGTTTGTTGTGCTGAAGCCTTTTTAGATGTAGTTGAATCTCTCTTCCTAGGCAAATTGTTAATGATAAGGTAGCCAAATAATAATTTTCTTGTAGCATGCAATTCTGTCTCCTTAAATAGGGGACTCTGAGATATTGAAAGTAATTGAACACAACACAGATGTTATACTTCTGTCACAGATTTCTCTAGATAAATGCCCATACTTAAATTATTTTATCCACTATAACTTGTATTTCAGTACCAACTGGAAGAGTGAACTGTGACTGAAGCCTGTTGTACTCTTTAGTCTTTACCTATAGCAGTATTTGAAGAGACTTTGTTGACATAATTAAGTTGGTTGCAACTGTTTGCCAGCTGTAGTAAGCACAGAGGCCCTCAGTGTCCACTTCAGCTATTTCCAGTGAAAAGTCATGATTTGATCAGTGAAATTCTCTGGGCAGAAAGAGTATGTGCCATCCTTTATAGTGTAGTAGGCTTCTGATAATTTCTCCAAATGGTTGAAGAAAATGTCAGAGTTCTCATTAACCAACTGGCAGGGGCAGGGACTCAGCAGTCACAGGAGTATCAGCTATTTACCACCCTGACCTGTACCTGAAGGCCCAGACATCACTAGCTGGAAGTGGGGCTCTGGGCCTGGCAGGTAGTTTTGTTTTATCCATTCTGTAGGTAAGAGGTTTCTGCTTCTTGTTGCTCATCGCACTGGCCTGCGGACGTGCTCCATGGAGGCTCCCATGTTCTGGTTGTCTGCTCCTCATGACGTGGCTCCTGGTGTTGTCTAATATAAGTTCTGGTTCTCAGTCCTGATGCCTGTTTGTTATGAGCTGGCATCTGCCTTGTCTGCTTCCTTCCTGGCCGTGGACTTCCATCTGTCCTGTGAGCCGCTTGCCAGACTGAACTCTGTCAGTCTGTCAGCACTGGTTGGCTAATGAGGAATCAGAATTTATTGAGATTGGGTGTTTCAGTGTTGTTTTTACAAGCCATCAGTTTCTCAGGTGTAACAAAAGCTAATGATGAGGCACAGCCCTGTGTTTTCTTTGAGTAAGATTTTAAGCTTTTCATTAGTTTGAGCCATTTAGGGTGTTACTATTCTTTCTGGGAAAAAACAACCAAAAAGGATGTAAGTTTTACATATCTAAACCATGTTCTGCAAAAGATTTACATTCCAAAAGTCTGTTTGTTTAGCTCACTCTTTGTGTGTGTGTGTGCATGTGTGTTTGTCCATGTTTTCACGCTTTTGGTTACATTTCCTACCGTTTTTGTCATGATAACCAGGCAGGCTCAGGCTTTTGTGCTTGAAACCCTGACCATAATTTGGCTGTTTAATGTTCCCAAATAAAAGTTGTTTGTTAATATATTTGACTCTGAAGCCATTATTCCAATGCAATTATCACAACAAACCCTTGTAGTATTATTTATTTTATATTTTAGATGAGAAGCTGTGTTTTTTCCATTTTTGCAGTAAACTTTTCTCTTTTTCCTATTCAGTGCATAGGCTTGGTGTTTTCTGCCATTGCTTTATATACTCAGAACTTGCTGGGTAGTAACATGAGGGGCTTCATGTTGGTGTTTTATCAGTGTAATGAAGATTAAGCAATGGAGATATGAATGCTTACTGTAATGCTGCTTCTCCACACAAGCAGTGACTGACTTCCTGGCATCTTCACAGTCTTTGCTTCTGAAGCATTTGCTCCTTCTACCAGTTCCTGGTAATCTGATATCTGAGCTGGTGGTTGTCTTACATGGATTTCAACTATTTTTCTTGATTTTTTATTTGATGATTAATTTGTTACCTTAGTTATGAGAATGGGGTAGCAAGTCTGTGAAAGGCAGAATTGTTCATGATGTTTATTAAGTGTTTAACTTTTGCCTCTTCCTGTGTATTTTTTGACTCTTCCTGTATATTCCTGTTTTGTTCATAGTCACTGGGTGGAGGCTAACACCGATGTGTTAGGACCTGGTCCAGAAAAAATGACAGAATGTGTTTTGCTTCCTGCAAATGTCCTTAATGATATTCACTGTCATTAAGAAAATTCATGTCTGAAATTACTCTTATTTGTGAAGGATATTTTTAAAAAGTGAATCTACGGCACAGGTATTTTTTTTACCTTTTGCAGTAGGGAGAAACTATATTGATGCAATGAGATCTAAATCTTTGATCACCAGGTATTACAAAGACCATGAAAGTGGCAGACCAAAAATGGTTTTTTGTAGCAAAATGAACAAAGTGTAGATATTCTGAGAATAACACACAATACTTAGCTTGCCTGTAAACAAAATGTTCTTGGGTTTTAACTTTTTGAAGGAAAATGTTGAAGGAAAACATTCTGACTTCTGGTTTTTTTTTTTCTTCTTGGTTAGAGGTATCCACTGAAATGTGATGTAATTCACAAGCAGCTGTGACCCCGGAACTGTATTTTCTGTAAGTAAATGAGCTTTGATAAATATTGCACAGGTCTCTGTGCAACATCCCATACAAAGCACTGTATAGATAATTCTGCTCTGGCTGGGTTCTTTTGACTGCTAAAATACGTGGATGGCTCTGCTGGTTTTTCAAAAGCTGAGAAGGAGAACTCATGTATTATTATATGGCTATTTTTGTTGAGGTAATATATTATTTGGGAGAGTACTATTTGATATAATGGGAATAATAATGTTTCATTTATGTAAATGTCAGATCTTTTTTGTTACATTGCATAATTTTCCAAATTTTTGGCCTAAACACTATATGGATTTATATTGGTTATAGCCAAATTTAACTGAATTGAAATACTTTTCCTTGCTGAAATTAAATATAAAAAGTGTTCTGGGTTTTAGTGGGAAATGCTCCAGTTGCCTGGATTGTAATCCTGTCTCTGTCTGAGGGAATGTGAAGTCTGTGGCCCTTAGTGCTAGGGCACAGAACTCTCTCGTTCTGTATGGATAATTAAGCAACCCCTGCTGCAGGAGCTGCAAGTTGGGAGTCCCACGTCTCAGTAACCAGTGCTGAAGGACAGCCCTGGCATTAAGATCCTAACCATTGATGAAGTAATTTCTCTACCACCAGAGGAACTGATCTTGTAGCAACTCCTTTAAACTGCTCTTACCACTTGTGTCCCCTGTTTTCTGTATTTTCAGTGAATCAGCGTTGTCCATGCATTATTGTGGTGTGGAAGGGACATGGAAACTTTTCTGTCCTAGGGAGGCTTTGCCCCAGTGTTTCCCCACAGAGGAACTGCTCTCTTCTCCGCTGTCTCCTCCTTCATCCAAAGAAGTGAGGGGTGCAGGAAAAGGTCACTGCTAGCTTTGGGCACGGTTCTCCTTGCCTCGCCCAGCCCCCAGGTTTCAATGGTGTCATTAGTGATGAGGACAAACCTGTTCATTTTTTGTCTGTAAACACTTCAGGCAACATAAGGCTTCCTTTTCTGTCATTGTAAATCTTTTTTTGGACTTAAATGACAAATAAGAGACAGATCACTGTGTTGCTATCCAGTAAAGTGTCACTTTGGATCATGCCCTAAAGCCTTAGCTCTAACTACCAATTATGTGGTATGTGTAAACTGGAAAGACTGTCTTGATTTCTTGATCTTATGTTACGCGTGAACTAATTGATATAAAAATTTAAATATGGAGTATAATTAAGAGCTTCTTAATATGCAGTCCTTTATGATGTGTTTTATTTTATAGTCTATTGCAATGCATAATTCAGTAAATCATTCTGTTGCAGCACAGTGAAAACATGTACAGAACCACGTTAATATACTTATTGTAGTCCACTGTATCTTAAATATGTGGAATTTTTCTTTTCCTTTTGAAATAATTTATTTTTAATGTGTTTTGGGATGACAGAAGCTAAAAACCTGACAAAGCTTTAACTACTACTGCTTTGCAACTGAAAATGTAATACATAGTAATTAATGGAAAACTTTTGTTTATTTATCTTCAAAATGATTTGAAATTTTAACAAATTTCCAACCAGTCTTTTGTAAGACAAGGGAGTGATACATTTTACTTGAGAATACTTGGTCAGTAGGTGGAACTAGGGTGCCTGGTTTTTTATCTACACAAGTTTGCATCTTACATTCACACCAAGAAGGTGAATAAGGTATTTCCTAGTTAATGTGATTTACTTGAAAACTTTCAACAGTCAGTCATCAATTCCTTTCCACAAATGGAATTCAAATTCTGTGATTGAATGACAC
Organism: Phalacrocorax aristotelis; assembly: GCF_949628215.1. Classification (NCBI taxonomy): domain Eukaryota; kingdom Metazoa; phylum Chordata; class Aves; order Suliformes; family Phalacrocoracidae; genus Phalacrocorax; species Phalacrocorax aristotelis. The sequence continues at coordinate 89,129,287 of NC_134277.1, forward strand.
TCAAAACTATGATGTTGCTTTGTGAAGATGGGTGTTATCTGGAAATTAATAAACCCAGACGCTAAAGAGAAGAAAGAATTTGAGGTAAAAATTGAAAGCAAATCAGCCACGGAAAGTATGCTAAGATTTCAAGTTACAATTCTTGTAGCAATGAAGTAGCAATGAAATGATTTTGTATAGCAAGGAGAATTTCAGAGTGCAGTAAATTTGCTACTCATGTCAAGCTAAATGATAAGAAAACAAGAATGGAATAATACCAAGAATGTTATAATTTGAAAGTAAACCTTGCAGCTCAGTTCCTGCATGCCGTAGTGCTTGCTTTTTGTTGTGAAGGGTTCCTACATAAATCCGTTTGTAGCATATCTATTTTTGTGTCATTTGCTCATCCTGACAGAGACTTTCTCACTGAAATGTTTGCACAGTATGAAAAGAAAAGATGGATTGTTTACAGAGCCATAATTTTCCTGTAATTGTTGATAAAAGCCTGTAGCTGGAAGGTTTTCAAGCAGTTACTGTTCTTGGATTGTTTTTCTTTAAGTGGAAAACCAGTAAGTGTGAAGATGTTTCTAAAATCAGAAGTTTTCATGCAGTATATCACCTCATGTTTTAGTCTTGTGGTAAAAAGCTTTTTCGAAAAATAAGCTGTTTAGGAAACCTTTGCCTTAACAACAATTATTTGAGGTCATGCATGCATATACTTGCAAAAAGATGATTTCAAGCATTCCCTAACTACTTGCCTGCTTAGCTACATTTTTAGTATTTGAGTTCCCATGAAAGAGCGAAACCATGTTGACATCGAACAAAATCTTAATTTACTGACTGTGTTCCAATCTGTTGCCTAACAAAAAGTCTCTGTTTTGATGTTGGTACAGGGAAACAAAGGATTTTTTATTACTGAAGAGCAATTTCAGCAAGGTGATTTTGCTGGCTAAAGTTAAGTTGTCATGTAAGCACAACAACTGGAAGAAAATCGCTGATTTCCTTAAGGCCGAAAAATCAGTGTACACATCTTAAAAAGAGATGAAGTTTAAGTATCAGCTTCCACATTAGATTTCTTTGAATTTTTGTCAAGATAAATTTTGTACTTTTTCAAAAATTATGTTCAGTCCAAAAAAAAAAAAAAAGAATGGACAGTAAGAGCGCAAAATATGGATGACATTTTTACAAGGGAAAAATAAGAACTTTAAGTTTTTTTCCATGACATGATAGAAGCTGACCACAATATCTTCTTAATAATGCTAATTTTACAGAAATTGTTGTTTTCTTAATACACTTGAGGATAAACTTTGATATAACCAGGAATTAAAATTTTTAGTAGTATTTTGGAGACATGAGCTTAGCCAGTGAGAGGTGTAATCTGTTTTCAGAAAACTGGATGTCAGAATACAGTTGTAACTGCATTAATGTTATATATTTTCATGTAATCATCAGAAAATTTGAAGCATATTTAAACTTTGAATGGAAAAATGCATATAGGTAAATAAAGAGATAACTGCATGAGGTAATTGAAGAAGTGAGTAGAGGTCATTATCTGAACTCAGTAATCTACCAATAATGTGTATGAATATTGAGTTTGTGCTCAGTTTGTGTTAAAAGTTGAAGATGAAAGATTATGTTACTTCAGGCAGGTGAATGCACTTCAAAAAAGCCATTAAAAGTATCCAGATGATTACTGAGATAGTGCTATGTCTGGCAATTTGTAGTCTGGGAGAAGAGTAATGAGTTATTAATTTAAAAAATATAATTACTATTCATGTATATTGAATTCAATTATGTAAATATGGATAAAAGTGTACTGAAGTTCTTAAGTAGATTTTTTTTTAAAGGCTGAAATTTCAGCTATGGGAAGGGCAAATACTTAACTACTTGCGGCATTTTTCTTTTTTTCAAAGTTTGTCTCAGAACTACCTCTGTAAAAACCCCAGCTATTTCTTATGCATTCACAAACTTTTTACTTGGACCTCTGTCAGGGCAGTTGGCAGTTCTTTGGGCATTGTAAACTCTAGAAGTACTGGCAGAAAACTGTGGAGAACACAAAGGGTTATGAAAGGTCAAGCGTCCTCTTCAGTAGTTGTAAGCATCAAAGGAGATTTTACAGTAGCTGTAAACCCTTCATGGTTCCTTCTGACCACTTTAAAAAGCGTGGATAGCATATCCAACACGAATTACATTTGTTAGCAATTATTTCTTTGGCAACAGTCGGTTTCCAATGTGTTCGTGGTGTGAGTCCTGTCAGTCTCCTCTGCGGAAACATCTTTCTTTGGTCATTTTTAAATCTGCTCAAAAGCTTTTGCTGCTCACTCTTTAATACCACTGTGTTGCCAACAGATTGAATATGCAGGGAGCGTGCAACCTGTGACATGCCGATTTGAAAACAGGATCCCTTTGGGACACGGGGCTTAAGCGTAGCATTTAACTGTCTGTTGTTTATATTTAGACAAGCATTTTCCCATGTTTATTTTCATATGTGTTAAATATAGTCCTTCGCTTAATCTCACATACCACCTTGAGCTATATGCTTTGTCAAGGACTAGAAAAGATCGAAGCGTTCCTCACCTTCTATTGAGAGCTATATTTGAACAGCTTTGAGGGGATGAGTGTTACCTGCTGATATAAACTGAAACTCTGAAAACCAAAACCAAAACTCAGGCTTAAATCTGATTTATTTTACAAATTTTAAATTCCCATTGGAACCAAGGTCAAAGTTAACTTGAGTAGTCAAAGGGGAAGAACTGCCTTACCATACAAACCTTAAAGTTCAATAAAAGCATTGGTCTCTGAAAAAAAAAAAATTATGAAAGCAAAACCTGTTGCCTCAATTTAAGATTATTCCTTGAAATGTAAAGAAGATAAACTTTGATCTGCTGCCAGCAAACTCTGATGATAGAAGTCTTTAAATAGTTCATGTATTTACAGTTTTTGTTTAATTCCTTTTGGGTTTTTTTTGTGAAGATGGATTTTTTAACCACCATTTCACTGATGTTATATTAAATTCCAGATAATAGGAATTCAACTGCAAAGTTTCAGCCCTTCCTTTCTTACCTGTTTCTTCATTATTTTATTTCTTGGTTTTCCTCCATGACAGAGTTTGCCTTTTATTAAGGAAGCCTCTAGCTCTGCCAGTCAGTCAGTGAGTGTCTCACGGCACTGCTGTGCATCTTGGCGTAATGGGAAGCTAAAACCAGGCCAGGCACAGTCTGAAGGCAGTGTCAGTTTGCCAGGTCTTGAAGTCACTGATAAGGCCGTGTGCTTGCATGACCAGCAATGCATCTGAGTAAGCCAGCACCAAAGATTACCAAATACCTTTATATTTTTTTGATGTTTTCATTACTCTTCTGTGTATAGTCTTATGTTATGAAAGATGGTTCCGGTTTTAGCAGGAGCTTTAGCCCAGCTCAGCTAATGTTTTTTTTTCTTCTGAAGATTGTCATCTTCAGGAGGGAGGGGAAAGGTTCTTGAGACGCATTGCAGCTGAAAGTTGTACTGTTGAAATGTTGTTAGGTTTTTATTTTAAACCTAAAATGTTCTAGTTGTGTTTTCTTTACTAAAGGTCTGCAGAAAGATTTGCCAGTGGTAGTTTGCATGAGACAAAGCAGATGAACTCAGCTCTTTGAACCACAGTTTACTGCTTAGGACTGGAGAATGACAGGATCTTGCTGACATCATTGACTCCCTGAGCTTATCTATTTCATGGTAATTAATACAACACTTTCCATTTAGCTTCCTGCCAGTGCAGTTCCATTGCCTGAGGCTTCATTTGCCTTGCTGCTCAATGTTGAGGGCAGCCGCAGCCCAGCCCACAGCTTTCTAGCTGGACTTTCTCTAATCACTATGAGTTTGTGCAACAGGAAAGGGATTGCAGGAACCTCAGTATTCCTGAGCTCTCTCGAATGTTTTCTAGTCTTCTGCTTTCTGTTACACCTACTATGTGTCTGTGGAGACCATTAAATGGTTCCCTCAGGTTTTGTAAAGCTCATATTTCTTGGTCATCTTTGTTTGCTTCAAGGAAGATTATGAAACTAGTAGGAATTTGGCTCCTAAGTTCCTGTATATTTCAAAACAATGTCTGCGATATCCACTCTTGCAAGCCAGATCAGGAGCTGCTGTTGTCTCTGACACCACGAACTAGATTCTGAGAAGCACAACATGTTGGCACTGATGGTATAAAGTATAATGTTAGGTGAAGAGAATGTGCTTTTAGAAGTTAAAAACTTCTGAATTTCATTCAACCTTTAGAGGTTATGTTTGGTCTACAGTCATTATATGTGGTTTCAGACTGGTGTCACGTTTCTTTTGGAGTTTCAAAAAAATCTGTTATTTCTTTTCTCTGAAAAATTCTGTTAATATGGATATATGTGAAGAGCTGGACGTGCCTGAAGTTTTTATGCTCAGGTAATTTAAAAACAGATCTGTTTGAAAAGATTAAAAGTTTTATGACCTGAGCAGAGAAAGATTGGATCATTGTATCACCACATTGTGTACTGTGAAAACAATGTCATTTGGTAACGGCTGATAGCTGTTATGCAGTAAGATATTGCTGGCATAATACAAAGGCAACATGCATAGCTTTCCAATTAGATTAACACATAGAAGCCTTATTCTAGCATATTTTTTGCATTATTTTTTAAAAAAAAAGATTATTTGAACATTGCACCGTCTTCCAGATTTCCCATAATCTTTCCATTTCTGAAGAGACAGCTCTAAACTAGGTCATATAAATATATCAGGCTGATTGTATGCTGAATAATTGCTCTGCCTACTTGAATATGATACTTCTTTGAGCTATCTTTCTGTTGTATGTCTCTGTATTGGATTGAACTTAATGGGTAGTGGGTCAAGCCAAATAAATGGATTTGTGAAAGGCATATAATTAATTATGTTTGCCACAACAGTCTTGATGTGCAACTCAGCCTTTGTGTCATGCAGCATGTTGTGCCAGCTGATGGATCGGAAGAATAAATACCAAACCATCGTGCAGGTATCAGAATACAAACCAGTAGCTGTGATGAACATGTTTTCTGGCATCTGCTGGTTGTTTTAGCTTGTAGCAGTAGATTTGGTTGGCTTGTAGTTCGCAACAGTAGTTAACTCCATAAAAAGAAAATTCTTGTATCACACAGTGTAAAAGTTCTGAAGACTGAAGAAACTGTAATTTCTAAAAAAAGCCGTACAAACATTTTCCAAATCACAGTTAAGCCCCATGGGCAGATATTGAACTTTTGATACTGTCCCTGTGGGGAGAATGTGATGAATGAGGTTATAGCCTACACTATTTCACCTTAGACGCCTTAGAATTCTCTGTTTCTTCAGCCACTGAAATCCACCAACAGCCCTGAGATGGTGAAAGTGCTTTCTGTAATAAATACAGGAAAATAAGCAAAGCTTTAACTTCTTTATTTCAGTAGCATTTTTGCAACCTAAAGCTTGTGTCATTTAAAACTAAATTACAATTCAAACATTTATGTTAATTATTAAACATAAATAATGTGACTAGTACCAATATTAGTGGTAGTCGTGTAGCTTTATATTACAGGCATTTTACTTGTTTGTCTAAAATGTTCAGGTTTTAACTTGTCATGGATATTTGTGTTTCCAGCCCACAACTACATTGTAAGGGTGCGTGTGGGGAGAAGCCATAGGCTTCTGTAATTGTGTGGGGAACAGTAGGTGTGATCACTGGGACTAGATTGGGATCTTGCATTCTCAAGGTCAGTTAAGGCTTTTGGCATGTGCAATGCCCTTTCCCTCTTCCCTTAGGAATGAACATAGAGGTGTTTTATGACATCAGGGGACTCTGAACTCAGTTTCCCATTCCGTATAGTTCTATGTGCAACCACTAGCCTGTTCTGCTGTTGGCTAACGTAACAAATGGATGTGTTAGTTGTTTGTGCTGAATTATCAGCCATAAATTTAATAGCATTGAATAGCACTGTTGGTGCTGTACAATTAGCAGTGGAATACAAAGTTAGCAACAAAGTCTGTGCTGGGAAGATCATGGCTATTTAAATCTTGCACTACTCTCACTCCCCAATGTATTTGCACGCTGAAGATGCTACCATTTTGTTTTAAGTTCTGTGCTACATTTGCAAGCTTAAACCTTTAGCTCAGCATCCTTTATAGAGTGCCACTTATAATGGGACAAACCCATGACCAGTTGGCACTGATGGTCATTCTGCCTCTCTGCTGATTTACTTTCAGAAAGCTATTGCGTTACTTCATAGAGACCAGTATATTATTATTGTTGATCACTACTCAATTGTGTTGAATTCTAAAAAAATCTAATACAAAGATAAATATTCTCACAGCTCAAATAGTATTCCACTCTAATTATTGTCTTGAGTACAAATATTAGAAGGAAATCATACTTTCTGCAGTAAGGGAACAGAAAACCTGATATGATAGATGTGAACCTTAACATGGCACAATGATACCTGTAAAGTGGAGATCTTGGACTTTATTAGTTTATTCAGTAAAATGCTTCCTTAGCTTTTGAGTTATCTCAAGAGACTTTTGAGCTATCTGAAGAGACCGTTACACTAGTGAGCAACCCAGGGCACCTAATAACATGCTGATATGAAAGGTGGAGAATATGATGGAAAGGGAAGGTCAAGCTCTATAAACTTTACTTTGTGAGCGGCTGCAATTTTTTTCTAGCTGAGACAAACAAGTAAAAAACCCTGGCTTGTATCTGGACATCTTTTATTGCAGCATTAGCCTTACCTTCCAGCTATGGGGAGATAAATACAACTCCGGCTGAAGGTGGAATACTAACCCATGCATTAAGGCAGATATGCTGAGCCTCTACACTGTAAAACAAAATCTGTGTGTATCTGAGAAAGCTAAGGAGAACTTTAGGACATGGTTCATGGGAAGGAAATAGGAATCACTTCCCCAGTTCTCCAGTTCACTGTAAATGTAGGGCTGGACATAGACACACATGTTGCAGCCAAGCAGTTTATTTGTGTTTGATCATTGGTTTCTTTTATAATGGGATATGCACTAGAAATTTTCTTTATTCCTTTTTCTTTTGAAATTTCCTCTTCTCCATTTATATAAGCCCATGGAAGCAGTCCTAGACCAAAGCTTTTTCAACTGCATAATTGATTCTTTCTCTTGAGGTATGAGTAGAAAATGGATATAAAATAAAGTTTGATTCTTTATATTTCTGTGCTAAAGTTGGCAAAGAATGTTCATTTAATCAGGTATTTAAAAATGCTATTGTATAGTACTATTGTATAAGCTTATATTGGCCTAGGTCTGTATTAAAAACCCTGTCACATGTTCTTAAACAAATTTCAGTGCCTGACATTTGATTTCAGTGGGAGATAAACATCTAAGGCACTGAGATCAAAGTCCTGTTAAGCATCTTACTTCTACTGATGCTCCTCTTGTTGGTTATACTGTTAACGGTGCCTTTTCTTTATCTGGATTTGTCTGCAAAAACATAGAGATATAAGAAGAGATATTTGAAAAATGCTAAAATACAAATGGTAAAAATAAGGAAAGTTATTTTGAGAGGTTAGCCACTTATATACTGGGAAATCTCGCTTTTTGCCTTTTTGCAAAAGTGTGAGCTTTTATTTGGATAATTTGTCAATGGGAATTGGGATTGTGGTTTTTTTTTGGTTGTTAGTTTTTTTTTAAACAGAACAATAAGGATACTTTTACAATATGTAACTTTTTTCTTTAAAGGGCTGGGAAAATGTATTTATATTAATTACAAGATGATAGTGCATTTTGACCTTTCCTGGAGTATTAATTCTTGAGGAGAAAGCATCAGATTTATTTTGATGAAAAGAATTTCTTCAAAATATATAGGACATAATAATAACAATGATTTAAAAGGTGTTATTTCTATGTACTCACTATTTGCATGTTTACTTTTACCTGCAAGGAGATGTTTTTGAATATGCAGAGATACTGTTGGCAGTGAAAAAGTTAGAAGGGGTCTGTTCATCTATCTGTAGTTGAAGAACTTCTAGAAATGACAAGAGAGTTTTTTGTGCTACTCCAAGAAAGAAAACAGTCCATATGATTTTTAAAAGGCTTGACTGACTCAAAGGACTGATGATTCATTTTGTTATAGAGAGTTTGGAAATGGCATGGTTTTACTGATCCATGGCTGAAACCTCCACTTCTCAAATAGAATAACCATTGTTTTTTTGTTACTCTAGGATTAAGGTCTCATTATTTTCTGAGTTCAAAACCTTAACCAAACCACACCCCCATGAATGTGATCCAGTTGCTTGTTGGATGCTACTAGCGGTTTTCATGTCAACAGAAAGACCTTTTTGTTAACTGGGAAACACAGAAATATCATAGAGTTTCAAGAAGGAAAATGATTTAGGAGGAACCTCTTTCTTTCCAAAGCCAACATCAAAATCTTTCTTCAAAACTTCTAACGGGGAAAGGATTTAGAGTGTTATGTTTCATTTTTATTTGCTTACTGAATTTGGTATTTAGAGAAGGAACAATTCACTCTGTAGGAATTGTCTTTGGACATCTCAGTTCCAGCTTGGGGTCTGAATTCCAGCTACAATTTCTAACTGCAGTTTTACTTTTCGTCTGACTCCTTCTTTCTCCTTTGCTCAAAACTGTTGCAGTTTGGTTAATTTGTGAATTGTTGCTGAGGTGGAAGTTTGGTTTGAGATGTATTAATCAAACTGCATGAGAGAAATTTTTTCCCTCCTCCTTCTTCCTTGCTGGTTTTGCATAAAGTGTTTAAAAGCTGACTAAGCTCCTCTGAGGCTGCAGGAATTCCCAGAGACTTCCTTTGCAAAAAGGAGATCCAAGACAAGCCTACATCTTTTCTATCAGGCTGCTTAGTCCAACTTTTAAGAGGTGGTTGGGCATCTGAATAAAGTATAAGAATCTGCTGGAGACTGCAGGATAAAGGCAAGAGGGGATTGGTATAGAAAGAGATATTTAGATCTAATCTATACTGGCTTTACCAGCAAAGTATACTGGCTGTAGGTGCAGTTCGCTCTTGCCAAAATATACTTTTTCCACATTGTTCAAATAACTAAGTTACTTGTATAAACACACCATTAAAAGTGGCTGTCTGGACTGAAAAGCAGGGGGACTTTGGGGTGCTCCTCTTCCTTTCCAACTTCTTTGGGTCCAGGTGCTTGGTTTCCTTCACTTGTAACTTGGAAAGGAGAGGTAGGAAGGGCCAGATAGTTGCACTCGGGTGTCAGTTTGACGTGGAATTCGTGACATGGTGATTGCATTCACAGGATAGTCACAGTCAGTACTTGTCCCCAGACTTTTACTGGCATATAAATATTTAAGTACTTTCACACTGATGTTATGCCAAAACTTACACCAGTATAGTAAACATAGTTTTAAGCCCTGAGCATGAAGGTGGATAACTAACGCTTTATGGGTAGATGAAAAAAGAGCAAGGCTGGAAAAATATAGTTGAACCAATGACTAAGTAATCTAACATTGCTGTATGTTATTTAACAAACAAACAAAAATCCTTTCACCAGGAATGAATCCCTAAAAAACATGATAAATGAGCATTTGTTTTTTTCATAGTTTGTTACTGGGCCAGGGCCATGCAGCAGTGCCTGTATAGTAATAGAGGGTGGTAACAAAAATTATGCATTTTCCTAAACAACTGCAGGATCTAAAATAGTTTTTTTGGAAAAAAAAAATCCCAAACACACAAACAACGGAACATGCAGAAAAGCTTCCATATAAGCACACCTTTTTTACTGTGGTTTCAGTACTGTCTCCTTTAAACAGTCTGATCATGAGCTGATTACCAAAATGCCATGAGCCTCATTGAAAAATCAGGAATTTTTAATTCAATGGCTTTCAGATGTCTTCCATAGCTATTATTGCCACATAACTTTCCTAGTGTGCTATTTCCACAGGCTTACTTATGCAGGCAGAAACTTTAGTGAAGCCATAAGCAGTTTTGCTAAGTATAGGAAACTGAGGGTGTAGGTCAGAAAATGTCTATTTGAATAATAAAATAAAAACATGTCTGAGATGTGCACTTTCTTGGGTGAGTGTATTTTATTCTCTTCTGGTACTTCCACAGTGGAAAAAAAAATAACAAAATAAAACATTGTTTATTCAAGATGTTCATTTACAAGTGTCTTCAGAGAGGTCTCCCTGAACAGGTTGTGTGAATGCTTCTAATCTTCTAGGGCTTCATTTTATCCTGGAGACTGTTTTGGCGAGTCAGATGTCATTCTTTGATTTCTCCTCTTTGCTTAAGTTTTCCAGTCATTGTAGTTTGATTTTTTGCCAAAGTGGATGAAAGGTTTGTATTCTCCAGGATGTGCTGTGCAGCTGCTTAAAGCATGACTGACTTAACAAAAAAAAAAACCCCAAACCCCAAAAACCAACCCCCCCAAAAAAACCCCTACCGTGGAAAAAGTAAGAGCTAGATTTCAAATATTTTAGTCCTGCAAATAGGAAGGAAGAGCTGTTTGGAGCTAAGCAGTGAATTCTCTGTAGCAAGCAAGCTGATTCAGACTACTTTATTAGTATGACACAGGAATGCCTACCACTGCAGCACTCCATTCTGTTATTCTGTTTCCCTCTACACGTTAATTCCTTGCTCCCTGCCATGTCTTTCTGCGATGAGTTTTCATGCTTAATCCGAACATGAAGAAAACATTTCTTTAGAAAACTATAAACAAAGTGAATATTCTTTCTGGTTCTTGGCTACTGGAATATTTAACATTTTTCAGTTTAAAAGGTACTTTGCTGTTCCTCTTTTCTTAACTCACAGGATTTGTGTTTAGCAGGCCAGGCTTCTCATAGCCTCAGTTTTGTCAGAGCAAGTGCACCTGTCTTGTTGGAAAATACTTCCATCTTAAGATTGAAAAACTTTGCTATACTTCAGCAGACTATTTTCACAGCTCTGGATCCAATTCTTCCTCCTTTTAAATGCTCTTATCATAGTTGTCACTGGCAACAGAAACCATGGTCTTTAATCAGTCCTTCCAACACTGCTGTGTGGTAAGTAGCTGGAATGGGCATATGATTTAGAAAAGAGTAACTCAGGCAAATGTGATAAATGAACTGCTGATCTCTAAATCTTTATTGGCAAATGTACAAGTTATAATTGAGAAGGGATGAGCAGGAGCAAGTTACTATGAAAGTTCAGTCTGAACTGGAAACTGCACTCAGTGGTTTGTAATATTCCAAAAACATTTCTAATTTCCATGCCCTTTTATATATTTTGTCTTGAGATATAAAGCTTGCTGAGCTTTGGGACAGCAGAGAGGCAGTGTAAGTACCCAGAAACTAGGAAATCTAGCAAGGAAAGTTAGTTCAGCATTAGGATAGTGTTGAAGTACAAACCTGTAAGTTTTTGGCAAACAGGAGTGCAGTTTCTGCACTAGTAGTTACATTTGAATGGCCAGAATTAAGAAAAAAAAAAAAGAAGTATAACAACCCATCCATACCTCACCTGATGCCTTATTTATTGAATCATTTAAATTTTCTCCTGAAAAAACAATATCTAAAACTAAGTGTCTAAAACTATGAGTTCCACAAGTATCACAGAGATGCTGTGAAAAGACTATGCTAAGAGAAGAAATAATTTGTCCTAATTTCACAGAGAAGAAAACGAGGTACAGAGAGATTTAAAGCTGAAATTGTCACATGATCTCTAATTTTGTATGCTCCTTTAAATGCCCAGAGTACTTGGAATGTTTTAATTTTCTACTGTGAAAATAGACTTCCCAGTGTCTTCAGAAGTACCTTTTTGCATGATCAGCATTTCTGTAAGTCTGGATCTTAGCAGATGGATGCACAGAATATTCAGTGATCAGCTGTGAGGATTTTAATTGCTTAAGACTGAGAGCTCCATGACTGAGGAGGTAAATATAAAATTAGCCATGTCTCCCAAGAAGGCATCAAAAGGACTGTTGTGGTTTAACCCCAGCCGGCAACTAAGCATTATCCAGCCACTCGCTCACTCCCCCATGGTGGGATGAGGTAGAGAGAAATTGAAGGATAAAAGTGACAAAACTCGTGGGTTGAGACAAAGACAGTTTAAGGAATCCATTCACTCCTTCCCATGGGCAGGCAGATGTTCAGCCATCCCCAGGAAAGCAGGGCTCCATCATGAGTAACGGTTACTTGGGAAGACAAAAGCCATCGTTCAGAACGTGCCCCCCTTCCGTCTTCTTCCCCCAGCTCTACATGCTGAGCATGATGCCACATGGTGTGGGATATCCCTTGGGTCAGTTGGGGTCAGCTGTCCCGGCTGTTCCCCCTCCCAGCTCCTCGTGCCCCCCCAGCCTGCTCGCCGGTGGGGTGGGGTGAGGAGCAGAAAGGGCCTTGACTCTGTGTGAGCCCTGCTCAGCAGTAACTAATGCATCCCTGTGTTATCAACGCTGTTTCCAGCACAAATCAAAAACACAGCCCCATACAAGCTACTATGAAGAAAGTTAACTCTATCCCAGTTAAAACCAGCACACAGCCTTAACCATGACCATCCTCTCTCCTGCAGTCCTGAGACTCATTTGGTACAGACCTTTCCAAGTCCTGTAACGAAGGGTGCGAGCATGCCACAGACAGAAGACTACTTCAGCGGGTCACTCCCAGTAGAGGAATCTTTCCATCTTGCGTATGGCAAAAGTCAGGCTTCATCTGGGATGAGGGGGAGGTGCAGAAAAACTGAATGATACCACATTCAAGTTGCATGCAAGAGTGAGGAGAGTAGAAGTTGCAAGAGAGTGAAGCAGAGAAGAAGCATGGAAATAGACTGCTTAAGGTTTGGCAATATTTTGTATTGAAGTGAAAAGGGGTGTTTCAGCTAGCAAAGTGTAGCAGCCTTCTTGCTGTTTAACTTGTCTTCTAATCTTAGTGCTCAGAAGCAGCCAAGCATTTTTGGTTTTCTTCTACATAAACATGAAGTGCTTTGTCGAAGGTCACGAAGTGAACCCAGGTGTCCAGGAATTTTAGTCTAGAGTTCCGTCCAGTGGACTGCAGTTGTGTGCCACATACAGAAGATTAGTTGCCTGTCTACTAAACAGCATTTGGGCTGGTTTCCAAACTCTCTGATGAAGCTTACTTGTAAAAGCCTTACTGCAGCCCGGTAATGCTGTGCTGTTATTCCAGGCTTAATTATCAATTTGATAGAATGCTAGTAAATGACTGTAAACTTCTGAAAAATTAGAGGATTTGATGCATAATACACTCCGCTTTCTCTGTAAGCTAATTAAGGGCAAATTATAAAACAGATGCTTATTTGGTGTACATGGACAGTTCCAGATCATAATTAATATACTGTGTCACACATGCTTTTTCAGTAACAATCGAGTTGAGAGCCTGAGATCATTAAGGCGGCATATTCTATTCAAAACTCAGATGAAGAGATAGATTAGCACTGTCACTTGCTTGATTAGTGCTTTCAGCTGTTTGACTTTCAACACTGAAATAACAATAAATGAGGTGATGTAAAAAGAATAGTGCATTGTAGTTGCTGTCTTTGTGGTGTCTAACTTCATGCAGTCATACAGCAATACTCTGATAGCCAAGGAATTCTGCAGTGTAATTCAAGCGTTATAAATTGGTATAAGTTCATTTCTTCTTCTTAGTGCCAGGCCCTTCAAAATTAATGCTAAAACATTTTTGGCAAGAATTTACACAATAATTGGTGTATTGTGTTTCTGTTAAAGTGCAGTTTAATAAAGTATTCCTCTAAAGAAAACACCTCCAGTCTGTTCTGATGTGTACACAAATTCATTCAAGCACACATTAGGAGAAAAGTCCTGTCAGCCACCTCTATCCGAGTGTCATGGCATGCTTTGAGTTTGCAATATATCTGTCTGGAAGAAAATCCTGCTTCATTTTGCATTTTCACTGTACTTAGTTCCACACGTAGCACCTATATAAACAGCCTTTAAAATAATGCTGATCTGGACTTTACAAAGTCATCGAGAGCATTATCTTGATCTCCCTGGCAGCTTGTTTGTCGAAATGAAGTAGCAATACCAAGCACAGCCCATCCCCTGAAACCAGCTCATCTGCCAGCCTCTGTGGGCGGTTCCAGCCAACTGAGATTCCCAGCTATCCTATGAGGAAAAATGAAGGGATGTGGCTGCCTGCAGAAGTTTTGTTTGATGTGCCCTGCTACATGGGCATGCAGTGAAGGTGCTGCCAGAAGCTAGGCTTTACTCTCAGAGAATAGTTTCAAATATTTTACATTATCTGTGCTTGTTGGAGTCCTCAGCACGGATCAGTTCCAGAGAAGAGGCTAATGGGTTTCTGCTCTGGATGTCTGAAGGAGGCAGCACCTGGCAGCCTGGGTAGCTGGGGTGGCTGCGGAGAAGTCTGTCACAGGTCTGTTCTGATATGTGCCCTGCTGGGTGGTAACCTGGCTTCTCTACCCTTCCTGGAGCAGCGGCTGCGGCTGCTGAGCTGCCACGTGGTCCACTCCTGTTGCAGCTTCGCCCTCATGAAGTGTGGAAAGGCTTGATGCTTCATCCCTTTCCAGGCTCTGCTAGTTTGCTTTTTCATGCAAGGAGATTCTTATGCTATATGTAAGCTAGCATTTACCCACATAAAATGGATAGTTAAAAAATGGTTCACTTTTGTTTTCTGTTCCTTGATAAATAATTCAAAGCAACAGAAATACTGGTGTCAATTTTCTCTTCACGTCTAGGTCTTCCTAATATGCAGGAACTCACTCCATAAATTTCTTGAGCTCACTGGCTGGAAATACTAGACCTAGTCTTGGTGCCACAGTGAAAATTCCTTTATTCCTGTGTGACATGACCTTATTTCAGCAGAAAAGCATTGCTGAAAGTGTAAGGATCTACCATCTTTTACAATTATCTTTTCACTAGCACTTTCACCAGCAAGATCCTTTGGTTTTGTCTGGGGGGTGTGGGTGGGTAGATTCTTATCTTCCCACTGTTCTGCAGCCCTTAACATTGCTCCTAAGTCTGCAAAGCCAATAGGCTTTTTTTATTCGGACATAGTTACTTTTAACTCCAGTCCCAGTTGTTCTAGCCTGGATCTCATCTTCTCAACAGGAACATTACTTGCATGCTAGCTTAGTGCAACAGTGTAATAGATTGGTTCCTTCTGCTTTTTTCCTTGTCTTATTTTTTCTTTTTTTTTTTCTCTTTTTTCCCTTCCTTGGTTTCTTGTATCTGCTCTTGTTTAGCTGGATACTTGTCCCTCTCTTCTCACTTTTTAATAGCAAGAAGGGCTATTTTTAGAGGGAAGGCCATAACATGCAGAAACAATTGCCTGCAATTTGTAATTTAAGCAGAATTTGTTCCATTCCTCTATGTAATCTATTAATGGGTCTAACTTTCATCATAGAACCATCATGCGTGTGTAGTTGAAACGTAACTTGATAAGAAGAGCACTATTAAGTTTTGCATTCCACTTAGGTTTTGGAAAGAGATCACAGCAGTAGTAAAATTGTAGTTTCAAAAGCTAAATGGAATAGTTATTAATCCATTTTGTGTATTTCAATATAGAGACAAATTAAACATCCATGGTTACAGTTCTCCTTTCATTTTATTTAGCTGTCATATGAGATCTCTTTTGCATTAACCAAATGTAATTCTTTTCTGTCCTACTTGAAATAGCTCCTTGCAAGTCTTCTGTATTTGGGGCAGAGATTATTTGTTACCACTCTAAATTACAGCTTTTTAAGGGAATTCATCTACAACAGATACCACATTGTTGGTTCTTCAGGTGGCGTGATAAATTGAATTTTGTGACTAAAACAGTCATATATCTGTTTTCAAAGTTCATGCTGTTTCCTAGACATTTTTAGAGTTCAGTCTGTTCTGAATGGTCTTTTAATCAAACCTAAACAGTCATCCCTCTGCCCCCCATTTGAACACTTCTCTGTCAGCAGGACAGATTAAAAATTTGAAATGTTCACAGCATAATGTGAAATCCTTCTGCTATTTTCATTCTTGTCATTAATATATTACGGTTTCGTTCCTTCCTGAACAAACTCTTACTTTTCCAGAAGTACTTATACTACTAGTATAATGACAAGAGAGCCATTCAGTTAGAAAATGCGACCTTTCCAATTGTGATTTCAGCACAGGACTGAAATTTACTGGCCACCCAAATGTCAGACTTCGGTTGTAGGTTGTCTATATTTTATTTTCAAGGAGTATTGGACTGGTACAGCATTAGGCTCCAGGGTTTTTTGTCTCAGAACAATTTGTGTATGTGCACACAGTGATTAATTCCTTCAGGAGCATATTGAATGCCATAATCACTTAAGCTCCAGTAGCAGTTGTATTTTGAGGAGGAAAAAAAGATGTCATACTTTTTTCAGAATGGTGTTAAGAACTAATTTTTATGACACCTAATTAAGAATTCCATCCTAGATTAACATGTTGCAGCCATAACTCAAATTTCAGATCCTTAATATGCTGCTGCCCCTAATTTAGGCCTAAAATATTGTATTGGGTTTGCATGGCAAGGTTTTGGTAGCAGGGTGGCTACTAGAAGCTTCCCCCATGTCTGATAGAGCCATTGCCAGCCGGCTCCAGGATGGACCCACCACTGGCCAAGGCTGAGCTCTGGGATAACAGATTTAAGAAGAGGGGGGGAGAACAGCACAATAGCAGCTGGAAAGAAAGTGAGAATACGTGAGAGGAACAACCCTGCAGACACCAAGGTCAGTGGAGAAGGAGCAGAGGAGGTGCTCCAGGCACCAGAGCAGAGATTCCCCTGCAGCCCATGGTGAAGGCCATGGTGAGGCAGGCTGTCCCCCTGCAGCACATGGGGGTTAATGGTGCAGCAGATATCCACCTGCAGCCCATAGAGGACCCTACACGGGAGCAGGTGGATGCCTGAAGGAGGTTGTGACCCTGTGGGAAGCCTGTGCTGGAGCAGGCTCCTGGCAGGACCTGTGGACCCATGGAGAGAGGAGCCCACGCTGGAGCAGGTTTGCTGGCAGGACTTGTGACCCTGTGGGGGACCCACACTGGAGCAGTCTGTTCCTTAAGGACGGCACCCCATGGAAGAGACTCACACTGGAGGAATTTGTGAAGAACTGCAGCCTGTGGGAAGGACTCACACTGGAGAAGTTCATGGAGGACTGTCTTCCATGGGAGGAACCCCATGCTGAAGCAGGGGAAGAGTGTGAGGAGGAAGGAGCGGCAGACATATCGTGTGACTGGAGCCCCCATTCCCTGTCCCCCTGCATGTCTGGAGGGGAGGAGGTAGAGAAATTGGGAGTGAAATTGCATCTGGGAAGAAGGGAAGGGTAGGGAGAAGGTGTTTTAAGATCTGTTTCTATTTCTTGCTACCGTGCTCTGATTTGGTTGGCAATAAATTAAACTAATTTCCCTGAGTTGAGTCTGTTTTGCCCTTGACAGTAATTGGTGAGTGATCTCTCCCTGTCCTTATCTTGACCCACAAGGCTTTTTGCTATATTTTCTCCCCCCTGTCCAGCTGAGGAGGGAAAGCGATAGAGTAGCTTTGGCGGGCATTTGGTGTCCAATCAGGGTCAACCCACCACTAATATGGAGGGACTTACCACTCTTAGAAGCTGCTGATTGTATTCTGCTACATGTTTCTACCAAGGAATTTTCTTGAGTTTATTCTGAGCATTTCTGTGTAATTCCATGTTCTTCATTTTTGAATTACAAGAGTAAACACTAGTACATTTAAAAGTGAAATGAAGTACATACTTTTGAAAATGGGCAGAGTACTAGTATTTTTTAGCAAAGATCACAGTAAAGTGCAGCATTGTGACTAAAATGTAAATCTACCAGTTCCAGTTTTATCTCAAATGAATGTTTACTTCACATTTCAGCTGCCCAACTTTCTGATTGACTGACTGAAATGAATGATGTATACAGCATATTGATGTGCACTATGTTCTGTAAAAGTGAGATTTGTTCTGTTATATGGTTGATGTTTAATTAAAGCACTAGTAACTAGTATTTTGGAAATTGCAAAATAAAGTTCTTAAAGATCTCCACAAATGAAAAGCTACATGATATAGATGTTGAATCAAAGATGGCTTAGAAAAGTTTCAGTGGCATATTTTGTACACTGCGTGGAGAACATTTTGCAGGGAAAGTTGAGTAATTTCCTGTGTGTTTTGGTTTTTTAGCTTAAATTCTGTAAACTCTGCACCAGTTGCCCTGTTCATTGATTTATTGGGCTTCATTGTTGCTATCGTTAACAAAAGACCTTGCTTTCTACACAAACATTTAGCAAGCTCAGTTTTTGAACAAAAATTTAACTCTTTGTTCACAAACCCAGTGAGGCAGAAATATTTGATATGAAGGAATTTCACGGTCCTTCCCCCTCCCCCCTTTCTCTTTTTTTTTTTTCTTTAATGCCACACCTGACCTAGCAGCACCTTACTATTGAAAAGTCCTATCTGCAGCAACCATTATATGCATGTTGTCGAAGATGCTGGAGAGCTGCTTTTCAGCACACAGTGGAAGATGCTGTCTCAATCCGTTTTCAGGACACTGCTTCTACAGCATTCCTCACCACTTATCTTGGTTTTGCACTGTTAAGTGGGTTTTTTTCCTGTCTTCTTCAGTGTTGGTGGTATTTCTTTTCTCATCCTTTTCTGCCAGAGGCAGTGGGGTCACTGAATGGCACTGCTCTCCGGATGAAAGCAGATCTGTGTGGAAAGTCCTTGATGAAGTATTGCTTTTGGCTATGTTTTTGCATCCTGCCAGCAGCCTGATTGCTCCTCCTGAGAAGATCTAAATTTGACCCTTGTTTCCTGAATATCTGATTAAGGTGGCTAGCTTGTCAGTGTTTTGAGTTTTCTTAAGTGTTTGGGATGTTGATCAGAACTGGGACCTTCAGCTTGCCTCTCCTTTTTTGGAGACTGTCTAGTTTAATTTTTTTTTTTCTTAAGTGCCTTCTGCTACCTTACTTGCTCACTTTCAGAGGCAGAAGCATCCAATTAAGTCTGCCATAGAGATATGCTGAACTGATCCCTCCTCCCCCATGCTGTGCTCTCATCTGGAGCACAAGAGAAAAGAGCAGAAAGAACTGAGCAGTCAGGGAGTCCACGTAGCTGGCAAGAAGCAATCATAATTTCTCTGCTCTTTTCTTCTTTTACATTTAGTTTAGGCAGGGAATTGGGGGTCCTTCTAAGGCCTGTCATGACCTGGGAGAGCAGAATGAAGAGTACTTGGAGAAGGAATGAAGCTGAGGTTCAGTCAGAACTGATGGGTTGAAGTCTGGGGTCAAAAACCTCAGAGAAGTTTGGGGTAGGCAGCAGGCAGGTGTGGAAGCTGGAGTTTAGAAAAGACTTACAGTTAACCCTTAACTTAAATAACCCTAAGTTAACCCTTAACTTAAGGGTTATATCAGAAAGCATTTATACTACTTATATATGGAAAAAGGCCTGATTTGGAGGCTGGACACTAAAATAACGGGGTTAGCAGGGAGCTGATAGTATTTTGACATTATCGGCAGTACTGAAAAGGTGTCAGGTAGACACTGTTCTGTCTGCTTGACCCCTACAGCACTTCTCCGTTTAGTCTTCTGACTGTGTTTCAGCCCTTGGGATTGCATTTCTTTAAGCACATTCTTCTCGTGTTCTTGCTTCAGTACATGGAAACTTTCATAGACATCAGGGAAGTTATCCCAAAGTAACTTGATTCTACCTCTGTGCTTGCTCCCTTTCCTTATAAAAGTTAGGATTTACTGACCTTACTCTTCAACATAATTCTCTGGTCCCAGCTCAGCATTCAAAAGGATTTTCCTTAGAGATAAGCGAAGGCAAAACCACCCAAGAGAAAAGGATCCCTCTCAGTACTTCCTCAGCATGGTTTTCACCATCCACTTTACCTAGATGTTCTGGGTGACATATAAATTAAGTGTTACTGCTACAGGATGAAGACTAAATGATTTGAAGGGCCTGGCAAGGGGACTTGGAGATTTCTTTCTTTCTAGTTTCATTTAGTCTGCCTTAATACTTTTACATCAGCAAGATATTCCAGCAACCAAGATGATAGTTTGTATTTCTTTGTGAGGCTGAGAAAAGGTAGAATGTGGGGGTCTAGATAAAACAAACTAGTTCTGTGTT
Source organism: Phalacrocorax aristotelis (assembly GCF_949628215.1). Classification (NCBI taxonomy): domain Eukaryota; kingdom Metazoa; phylum Chordata; class Aves; order Suliformes; family Phalacrocoracidae; genus Phalacrocorax; species Phalacrocorax aristotelis. Next base: position 89,149,313 of record NC_134277.1, read on the forward strand.
TTGAACTATATTGGCACACACACAGGATGAGAAAAGGACATGGGAACCACCAACACCACTCTCCCTAAAACTGCAGGAAGCCTTACAGCAAAGCTTTTCCTCTTATAGTGCCCACAGAGCATCTGCTCCGGGACTTTTCTGCTTCATGCCCAGACACTTCCCCAACCTCACAGGGAGCTGAACGCCTGTAGCACAAGAGATGATACCTACAGCATGCCATAAGGAGGGAGCAGGAGAGACAAATGATGCTGTCCACATGTAGCCTAGGACCCTGCAATAACAAGGGATTTGCCAAATTAAAATGGAGCTAAAGCAACTTCTTCCTGAGCCTGGTACCAGAGAGGGCTTTTCTTCTGACCCTCCATCAGGATCACTCACAAACTCACCCCAGTTTTATCTACCTCCAGAGATCATTCTGACCTCCAAGAGAGGTGTGCCTGCCCTCACCTCCACTATGTAATCCATCCTTGCTAATAATTTTCCACAGTGTTTAGTATTTGAGGACAGTTTGGGGTGTTTCATACAAGCAGCCCCAGCCCCTCACTGTGACGTCTGCATACCTTTTGCCCAGTTCTTGCATCCTGGTGCACTCTAACACTCCTAGCTACCATGACCACCATGCTCTTTCCTAAACTTGCAAGCAACAAGTGACTTATGCAGTCTCCTACAAAGATCAGGCTTTTGTGGATCTGAATTATAAACTTTCCCTGGGACTCTGCTGGGCTTGACAAAGTGCACAGTTATTGCACCATCACAAGCAGGAGGTGAGAGAAGAAAGAGGCGGTTCCCCAGAGAAAGGGGAAGCAAGGCTGGGCAGTTCCATTCCCCATGGATTTTTGATCAAGCTTCAGAGATTTCAGCCAAATGCAGGATTGTAATGAAAATGTTGCCGTGGATAATATTTTACAGAGGTAAATTGTACATACCAGGTACCCAGTATGTATACTATATAAAAATATTTTAAATAATTTTGTACTAAACCCCATATTGTCCTGGAAGAAAGTAAACCAGAATATACTCAAATCCTTTGTTTGGCTCTCTTCTTTATGTAAGGTTCATATTATCTTCTAACATGGTGGTAGGTAAATTGTGACATACAAATAGTTTCTCTTTTTACTCTTCACCGTTATGGACAATATTGACTGCTGCCATTCACTAAGATTAGCTAAGTTTTGTGGGTAGCAAATGTACTTTGGCAATGCAGATTTTCTTTCAAGGCTTTCTCAACTCTGCTAACATAAAACTTTGATCTATTAAACATTGATCTATTAAAATTGCTCTTTTGTCTAAGTACCTTCTAAAGGGCTATACTCCTTTTCATGTCAATGACCAGGGACTTTAACCTGTACTTTTCACTGATGTTACAAAATCGTTTCCTTTCCCCAGGCCTACCACACCATGTTTTTGACCAAGTTATGGTTTCACTTGAGAATATTTGACTTGTGGTGACCCAAACATTCTGGAAAACAGTACTGAAAACCTTGCTTCTACTCATTTTCTGGGCTTTACACTCTAATGTGGCACTTCTTGTCAAGAGACATAAGGCTGTGTAATTTGTGAACCTTCCTAAGGGTTGGCTTCACACTTGCCTTTCTAGTATTTAGATGAGCATTTTAGTAATGTCAGATATTGTTTAAAAGCTAAGCCTGTACCGTATAAACATTATCTAAATTTTTTAAAAAAACCAAACCTGTATGAAATGCCTCTGCATTCTGCATTCAGAGAGACTGTGGTCTTCCAGGTGTCTTTCAGGTCCTCTTGATTTCTCTGAGTGTTTTGGGTATATCGTAGTACAGGGCCTTGTTCTTCTTCTGTTCAGCCACAATCATGATCTTTGCTACAGAAGCACAGGAGTCTTGGGCTTCTCAGGCGAGAGTGGAATGCTTTTTTTTGGCACTAGAGTGTTTAATAGCTGACATCATTATTATGTTGTCAATATTTCAACTTTTTCCCTGGTTTGGGAGTTTAGTGCTGCTTTTGTTGCTTTTCCAGTTGCACATTCTAATTCTTCTCTAATTCTTCTTGAGCAAAACCCCACCCCGCACCCACCCCCCTGGCCCCATTTTTTTGTCTGTTTAATAAACTGTTTCCACTTGTATTACATGTGTAATCTCTGCCAGAAGCACTAGCTGTAGATTTTACAGCTGTTACTTAGCTGGTATAAATATCAGCACTTGGTCTTAATTACCAAATTTTGGTAATATAGCTGTAGTGTCAATGAATACAGTATTTAAAATATGAACCAGTCAGTGTTGGTAGAGCATTTTCTCACTTAAAAAGACATTTGCCAGATTTTCTTGGACTATGGATGCTTTGGAGAAACGAGTCTTTGAAACCTAGGCTTTCTAACTGGACTGTTCCTTGAATTGCAGCAAAGAGCAGGCTATCTTGCCACTAAGATGACGAAGGATGCAGTTGCTTCCTTCAGCATTGGTTTAAGAAGTGGACGGCCTGTGGTTGTTTCTTCAATGTGGAACATAAAATGGTTAGAAATAGAGCTGGTTCCATGTGAGCACCATCTTCTTGTCCCTGTCTGTGGTGGAAAGAAGTTAAAGGAAAACAGGTTGGGCCTATTTCCTGCCTTTGGCTGGGAAGTGACACCTGGAGATAATGTTTCTGCATTGGATTACCTCAGTGAAAAGGTGTAAGCTGATGCTGATCCAGTCAAATCTTTGCCTAACAGTTTTCTTTCCTTATTTCTTTCTAATTTTTCAGAAAAAAGTTTTATTCCTGCAGTTTTCTTCCATATATTTATACTACTTGGAAAAGCTGACAACTGGAAAAATTCCCCTCCTTTTTTTATCCTACACTTTCCCTGTGCTTTGGACAGCCTTCTCCTATGCCCAGCAGAGCCTCCTTCCTACGTACTTGCTGCTCCTTGCATTTACATGGCAATATATGAGTCGGCAGACACAACTTTTCCTGGCCCTCCAGGACAGGAGGAAAGAGCACCCTGGGATGCTGCTGTATGACTGATAAAGGAGGAGCTGAATGTCCAACCTTGCAGTGATAAGTACGAGATCAAACGAATCTCTCCTGTTTTTAACAACAACGTGCATGAAACCAAAGAATTCTCATCCCTGTACTTTCAAAAAAAGCTTTGGAAAATGGTGAAAAGTGACCAGTTTACATCCATTTGGTGGAGTGAGGGTGGAAAATGCATCACTATAAGTGAAGATCTCTTCAATCAAGAAGTGCTGGGCAGGGCAGGACCTACATGGTTTTTTGCAGCTGAGGGAGTGAGGAGTTTCATTCAACAGCTCATCCTTTATGGATTCATCAAGGTAGAACAAGATTTCCAAAGTTCAGCCTCACTTCCTGAATTCCTGGCAGAAGCAGCAGCAGCTTCTGCTCACAGCAAGATGCAGTAGTTGCTCTGCGTATCAACCAACCGATGTTCACATAAGATAAGGCCTTGCAATACAGGAGATGAGGGTGGTAGTGAGTGGTCTCATTTTAAATTCCTTCTCAGGTAATTTTCAGGAAGTTTTGAGTTAGTCTTTCTGACTAGTACAAATGTGGATAAGATGCATTTTGAAATGCGAATAAGATGCATTTCTCTCCTTAGATTGAACCTGTTCAATGGAAAGACAGACTCAGAATAACCTGATTTCTTTGAATGTATTTGCTACGTGTCTTGCTGTACCAAATCTGAAATCTTCCTGCGACACCTGTTGAATGCCAGGAAGATGCATCTACGGATAATAGTATTACCTGTGTGCTCATTCCACATTCAAGTGGCTGAAAAGTAGTGGTATTTGGTTTTCAAAAGCAGTTCTTATGCTTTTGAAAATCCTGTGCTGCTCTGCTTGTGGCTAGCAAAATCCCAGGTGTGTCGATGACTGGACTTAGAACTGTCTTGTAATGTGTTAGCCTAGGCTTTGGTTTTCTAGCATCCTTGAGAGTCCTTTTCAATCCATGTTCATCTTTTGCAATTCAAAGTCTTAGTTCTTGTAGCTTGGGGTTTTCCAGTCTCTACGTGGTGGCAACTAATTCTTCTCCTTTGCTTTTTTTAGTTGGTCTACTACTATAACACCAACTGTAACTGAGAGAATCCCCACCTGCTGGAGAGGTGTAAGAGAAGAACCGGCCTCCAGCAGAGAGCTCTGGATACATCAGGGCAGGATGCAGAGATGGATGAAAAGTATCCCTCAGGAAGTGCAGGGGAAACACAGGCTTCTCCACCCATGATGATTGAACCCAGCAAGCAACAGGCTATAGCACCTCCTGGCCTTGGCAGTGCCCATACATCTCCACAGGTAGCTGCTCCCATACTTCCAGAGCCTGCTGAAGCAGCAGACAGTGAGAGGCTCATCCCTCTGGCCCTCTTCTTTCCACCAGTGCACAGCAGCCAAACTCCAGGTGGCCTCCAGCATGCTGCTTATGCCTCTCCACCACATTTTGCAACTTTTCCACGTGGGCCAGGACACCCCGCCTTTGGACCCATGCAGCCAGAAGCCCGTGGGGCTGTGCTGCCTCCCTGCTGTCAGCCATGGTTTGCAGCGCCCATTGTGGCAGCAGCCTCAGCTCTGCTTCTGCCAAGCCGACCCCAACACTAAAACCCAACAGTTCCCCACTGCCCAGCCTGCACCTGCAGCCCCAACACTGCAGATGCAGGCGATGGCGTTGGACGCCAGCACAGAATGTCCTAGAGAGTGTCCACGTGGTAGCAAGTCAGTGGTGCCTAACAGTGTTGCTAGTAAGTAGAGCTTAGCAGAGTAGAGAAGTACAGCCTGATTAGGCTTGCTAATAAACTGTTTGTCCATTTAGCCTTTTTCAGTTTTTCTGTCCTGCTTGTACAGCACAAAGCCCAGAGTGAGACTGTATTTCACCCACTCAGGTGGGCACAACTGGTCCACAAGCATTTTAATAATTTCATGTGGGGAGTTGCGGCTAGGTTGGAGAAGGAAGTATTCGCACCAGTTCCATCAGAGGACACACAGGCGTCTCCTCGCAGAAAGTACACCTTCACCGAACTGAAGCAATTAATCTCTAAAGCACACCCCTGCATCTAGAGATCCTGTACATCTCCCCAGGCAGCTGCTCCCCCACTTCCCAACCCTGCTAGAGCGTCAGGCAGGGAGAGATTCTGCCTGCTGGTCTGGTTTACAATACTGGTCTGATTACAAAGAGAAGAGGAATTAGGAAGAGGAAAATCACGCTCAGTATTATTGCACCATTTTTATGGTGAATATTTACATTAGGTGGTCATGTGATTAAGAGCCTGATCCACAGCCCACTGAAGTGACCAAATGCCCTCTATATCGGGTAGTGTGGGGAAAGCTCTTAGGAAATGTGAAGAGGTTTTTTTTTTTTAAAAAAGGAAGAATAAGAAGATTTGGAAACTCGATTACTTAATAGATACTTCTATGTCTTGAGTAGAAATGTTCTTTAAGATTGTCAGAAAGTGGTGCCCAAATTAAGTCTTGATTGCCTCTCAGGCATTTAGTGTTCTTTAACCTGCAAGAGGTTAATGGACTGAAAGATTTTTTCTGAGCTTCCTCAGAGCTAAGAAATCCTTTGGGCCTATACGTGTTGGAAGATTCCTATCATAATTATTTTTAGAGCCATCTAGGGATTTAATTTATTGCAAACCTGTTTTTCTTCATGTTTTTACTCTTTTGTAGGGGAGGAAGGGGAGACACATTTACAGAAAAAACACTATTTTTTCCTTTTAATAGTGATGCCCATTTAATAACATTTCTGTTCATATAGAATATTGTTCATGTGCATGCTGCTCTGAGGTACAGCAGTGCACAGACTCATTGATGAAGAATTTGAACTTTTGATTAATTTGTATTAATCCTACATAGATTTCTTCCTTTAAAAGTTCTGAGTCATATTCATTTTTGACCACTTGGGTGCTATGGATAATCTTGAATTTAAAATAAAGATTTTTATTTAGGGTGTACCGTAAGGCTTTTTGTGGTTAGATTCATAGAGCACATCTTCATATGAATTATGCTTGTGAAACCATGTAATTTGGTATTTTGCTAGATCTAGTTCTGGTGAAACACCATAAAATATAGTCATTTTAATGATTTAGATATTAATCTTGTTTCTTTCCATTTATATCCAAGCTATAAAACCTGCATTTTTCTAGGTATAATTCCTGTGCTTTTGTCATAACACATTAGCTTCTTTTTATAGTTAGGGTTTACTTAAATTGCATTTTCTCCATATTTCTTTTAAGAACAAACCTTACTCTCCTCAGTAATACAGAGTAATCTTCCTGTGCTTTTCTGCGGTGCAAATTCTTAAATCAGTCTTTTCTTTGAGAATGATATCATAAGCTTAGGCCTGGTTTAACTGATTCCAAGTCTATTTCTGAGAAGAAAAAAATGTGTTTCTGGTGTCGGTCATGTTGGTCTGAATGAGAAGCTTTCATGCAATGAAAATAAAAGAAAGGTATGCTAAACTAAATGAAAACACCATCAAGACATAGGCTTCCTGTCTAGTAGTTATTTTTACCAGGCAAATCTGAGGCTTTTGTCATGGGATAGTATAATTATTCTTATTTTATGAATGGATTGCTTGGGTGTTGTATGAAAGATGTGGTAAAGAAAAGTAGAATGAATGAGGTGAAATGAAAAATATAAATTCAGTTTGTCTAAGGCAGACAGAATTCTTTGCTAAAATTTTAGTAGTATATTGTTAGAGATTGCTGTTTTCTTTTGCTGATTTTGGACAGTTAAGATACAAGATATAATTTGTGTGGGATTTGGGCAATGCTTTGTTGAGTGGCAGGATTCCTGTGCAGGGTTCTAGTGAAACTGTATCTGAATATTTCAAGTGTTATCCAGCCACAGTGCCAACTCCCTCATCACTCCCCGTAATTCTTGTTACTGTTCAGTGTTTTCCCCATTGCAGGATCCACAGCCATCAACAGTTACTCTTCTTGAAGCTTTAAAGCAGAGAGACGTTTTCTGTGATGCCTCTGCCCATCTTCCTTATTGATGTTTACAAGAAATTAGCTGAATAAACATATTTGGTAATTACAAACAGTAATATTACTGTAGCTATTAAATGCATTGAATACTGCTGTTGGTACTGAAGCCTAATTTAGACATGTTCATTAAAGAAAGCAACAGCCTTTGAAAGATTTGCAGGATTCTGCAGCACCAGTTAATGAACAACGATGCGTATCAACTTGTTTCTTTCCATTATCAAAAAGCCAATGCTTGAAGGTATGCATTGAAACTTGAATTGATTGTCAATAAATTTATAGGTCAAGATGCTGTTAAAGTAAGTGAGCAGAGAGTAAGTGGCTGTTTAGAAGTTGCTTATACATTTCTTAACAGTGGGCTCCCACCCATGATGCAGCTGTAGTAACAGTAAGTGGTGTTTATGAAGATCTACACATCGGGATGACAGTAGGGCAGAAATTTGCTGGATTAAGCAAGGGAAGTCAGGCAAGAAAGCACTGAGATCATTCACTAGACAACCTGCAGACTTAGAGATGCTGAGGATCCTCTGAGAGATGCTGCCAAGGTCTTTCTGTTCTATTAAGACTCCTTTGTTCTATTAAGACATCTTTGACTGTGTTTTAAGCATAGACAAAGCAAGTCTTAAACTTGGTGTAAGGATTGCATCCTGCAATGGAAAATATTTGGTTCACATGGTTCCTGTAGTAAGTCTAGTGCCCTTTCCTCTAGATACCACCCAGATTAAGGGTATCCAACAGGAACGGTAATGTATAAACCTTATGCCGGTTGTTTAGATGATGATGAGTTACATTGTGTGAAGGTAGTTTCCTCAGTCACAAAGTCTACTGTAAGATTTAAGTTAAAATGGTGGCTTCTTATGGTACCTTGTACGCACATTGCTATGTGTGTACTATGAGGTCAGAGCAAGCCTTTTACATAATAAATGCAGAGCAGGAAACCCAATCTTTATGCATCTATCTATGCATGTTGTTCTCTTTATCAGAGGTGATCTCAGTGATTGCTTTCATGGCTGCTATTGGCTGTCACAGCGCAAATCTGAGTTGTATTTTCTGGATAGTTATGGTCAGCTGAGAGCCTATCGCTGCATGTCAAACCTCTTTTCTTCTCCCATATGCATAACTACATTTATTGGCAGGGAATTTAATCTGCCACGTGAGTCTCCATTCTTATAAGAAATTTCTGTGGAGACAGAAACAATGCTTAAAAGCATGCCCTTTACAGAGTTTGTTTGGGGGCCTTTTTTTTCTTAGGCAATTTCACAAAAGTTATATTTAGAATCTTCCTTCCTCCTCAAGGCTCAAATGTTATTTTTTTAGGAGGCCTTCTGCCCCATCCCTCTTGAGTCTCACTCTCCAATTTCCTAACCTCAGTGTTAAATAATTAGTTTTGGAAGGCTGAGCAGAAAATAAGACTAAATTAATAGATGCATTTGAATGGTAGCTTTGTGCAGTTCCTCTTCTGCAATTAGAAAATTGTCTCACGTGCTGGTCTTCCAAAGGTAATTATGAGCAAAAGGTTGAGTTCTCTTTTTTAATGAGTTCTGCCTGATACTGAGAAGGAAATCTAGTCTGGTGCAAAGTGTATTCAATAGTGCTAATTAAACTGTTCCTCCCACTTATTGTAAGTCAAATTAGTTTGATCCAATTGAGAAACCAACGTTTTACTAGGGCAGCTGTTTAAGCCTTAACAAAATACTTTCATGTCAGTTTAAATAAGAGCATTTTTTATGAAGCGAGTACCGAGCTCCACTGAGTGAAATGGAGCTTTTTTTTTTTCAACATTGTAAGTGGGACTCTTGAGTAGCCTCTGCTAGGTGAGATTCTATTTCACAGAAGTATGATGATACCAATTACAGTCCTAGGTGTGTGGCATTTTTTCCCATTTTTGCATGGAATTACTATATTTTTATTTTATTAGAAGCAAAATAAAAAAATCAGGTATTATTGCTGTTCTTTCATAACTCAGCAGCTTGTTTTTATCTACTTACATGGAAGTAATAAAAACTTTACTACCAGAACTGCAGGAGATGGTTTATTGAAGGAAGCATCACTCTGAAAGCTCTTTAGAGTGTGAGGACCAAAAATTAAAATGCTAGCAGGTTTAGATTTTTTTGAGGTAGTCAAACCAAGTAGTGTACCACTTACTGAATTTCACCAGTTTAATGGGTATATGTAGCATGAAGTATTTTTTCTGTTATGGTTATGGAAATATTATCAGTGAGTGGAGAGTTTCTGTCAATATCCTGGGCAAAATTTGCCTTTACTGCTACTTGGACTGCCCAGGCACACTGGGTTTAGGTAGCGGTACTGCAATACTTTTTAAAGTACACCATCCTGTTCTGGATGTTGTGCTTTGGGAAGACATTCAATGGCTTTCATTCTGAGGTTGTGTGACTGCATATGTACACGTTTAAAACTAGTTCACCTCTGCAAAGCATCACTGGAGAAAACCCCTCTGGTGTGGTTCAGGCAGGAATCTTGCCCCTGCCTGTTCACTTGTGGGGCTGACCTCCTGGGCATGTTCAGCATTTGGGTACAGTTTTAGCCTGGGGGTGCTACAAGGGATCTCTTTCAACCCTGCTGCACACAACCCCAGCTTCTGTTTGGCAAGAGCAGGATGTGGGTTGTTCTGTGCATGTCCACCCATGAGGTCCAATCAGCCTGGACTCCAGGGTTGGTCAGCAGCTGAGAGAAGCTTCTGAAGATCCACATGGCTGCTAAGTGCTGGACTTTATGGTATGTCTGTGTTACAGTGGCTGCAGTTGGGGTGATCAAGTTTGAGCTAGCTAGACGTTGCTTGGCTCAGGTACTGTCAACATTATAGCTGCAGCAGGAAAGCCACAATGGAAACTGGTTAAAAACTCTACCCATCCGCCTGAGCCTGGCTCTTTCTTGCTGTGGCTGCATTGTCAGCGGTACCCAGGCTCTGTATTTTGGATTTGACAAGAATGTCTATGTGAGTAGTGAGTAGAATCTGTGTTTTCGATATCCATTCTGCTTTTGGGTTATGGGAGAGTGCAGTGCTGATACTTGTCCTTACCAGCTTTCTTGTAGACTTGAGGATTGTGCCCATGGTAGAAAATAAAATGCACCATAGTGTATTTAAGCATCCAAAACACACAGTCCTTGACCTGTCTTATCCTGTAGACTGTACTTAATTTTCCAGTGTCTGGGAGAGTACTAATTGCCAACTGCTGATGGAGTATACATGTTAGCAGTTAAATGTTGTGGATGAGAGCAGGCTGGTATTTGAGCCCTAGCTCTGCCCTTTAATTTATTAATATAGACATATGCAGTGAATTCAGTATCTTTTTACCAGTTCTGAGTATTCCCTATGACTTCCCTAGATTTGCCTCTGAGCCATTCGTGTATTTATAATTCCACCACAGATTTGCTTTTTTATCCCACTATGTTCTCAATATGTAGCTGGATATACCATTGAACTCAGTAAGACCAAATGGCTACAGCAGCAGTGCTAAGTAGCTCATTGTCTTTGTTAAAGATGAGTGGTTCAATTTTAGTGCAATGATTAAAAAAGAAAACTGTTTTGCTGAAGGAGATAAGGTGGATCACAGCAGTTAATGCAGTTTACAAGTAAATTTATATTTTTCTGTTATTTGAAATCACTAACCAATCATAGGCAAAACCACTTATGCATTTGGCATAATACTGTAATATGCAGATATTAAATAATGTGCATGGTAGGAGGCAGGCTTTTTAAAAGACAGCTTGCCAGGGCAGGCATCATATCCAGGGGCTTCCTTTGTGGTCAGGAAGGAGAAGCCATATTCAGTGGTACGTGTTTATTATTTGGCAGTGGGAATGCAACACTGTGCCATGCAGGTATCAAAGAGCATGAGCACACTTCAGTATCTCATTACTTTCTTACAGAATTAAATTAACTTTCTTAATTTGTAGTTTATTAATTCTTTAAGTCTTTTGGGTTTTTGGTGGCAGACTATTTTCTGTCTCATTTGAGAGAAGTAAAAAATACTTGCATGAGCAAGCTGCCAAAAAGTTGAGAGATAATGTTCCTGATTCTTTTCTCTGAGTAAATACTAGATGCTTTTGGCACTTTTGTGTTGAAGGTGGCATATTTATAAAGCCAAAAAATGTTTTAATACATCTAAGTGTATAAAAAAAGAATGGCATCTCACACTGTTTTCTGACGGAAGTCTAGGCCACATTCTGCCTATGAAAAATTGCCTTTCAGCATTGATTTGTAATTGGGTAGATGCATGCAGTTCCTAAATAGGTGAAGTATTGTCCTAAACCATTAGGACTGTTTCTTCATGTAGGTAATGTAAAGGGAGGTCCTGCCATTTTGGATTAGGGCTTTCTCTAGTGTGGTTACTTGTATCCAAGGTGCTTAATGAACAAAGGGCATATTTCATAACCCTGCTAAGCATTACTGTAAAAAGCAAGTTACACTGGCCTGTGTGTTTTATTTCACAGATTTTCACAGCATCATTAAAATTTTGTTTGGAAGTGACCTGGGAGACCATCTAGTCCATCTTTCTGCTTAATGCAGGACTGTTAGCAACTCTCGACAGTGTCAGCTGCGGTTTTGGCTAGCTAATCTTGAAAACCTCTAAGGATGGAGATTCCACCTATATGAATAATATATTCCAGTGCTAAACTATCCTTCTAGTGAAGAAGTTTTTCATAATGTCCATAATCTTCCTAAGCGGAACTACTCCCTGTTGCCCCTTGTTTTGCCATCAGCCATATCTGATGAGATTGTCTCTATTGTCATTGTAGCTACCTTTCAAGTAGTTGTAGGCTTTCAAGTAGTTGTAGGCTGTTATTAGATCACCCTCTTTGCCAGACTAAACAAGTCCAGCTCTCTTGGTGTCTTCTAATGCGTCAAGTGCTGTCCATCTTTAGAGCCTTCTACTGGACCCTCTTCAACTTCTCAGCACCCTTCATGAACTGCAGAGCTCCAAACTGGACACAGCTTTCCAGATATGGCCTCTCCAATGCAGTACCTCCCTTGACACTTTTCTTAATGTAGCTGTGTATTAGTTTGCCACCTTCATGGGGAGACATCACCATGGCTCATATTCACACTGGCATCCACCATGGCCCCTTGTCCTTTCAACAGGGCTGTGACTCAGGCAGCCAATTTCCTGCTGTACTTGTGCATGAAGTTATTCTTTTGCAGGTGCAGAGCTCTGCAATTCTCCTTGAGCTTCAGGAAATTTCTGTTGGCCTAATTCACAAGTTTCTCAAGACTGCTGTGAATTAAGACTCTACCACTCAGTGTATCAACTTTCCCTCCATTTAGTAGTCTCCTCACATTTTCTGGTAAGTGCATTCTTCCTCATGACCCAGGTTGCTGATGAAGGTAAGGAATGATGTCAGACCCAGAAGCAACTCTGTGATTCTCTTCTTGTTCTTGACTACCAACTGGTCTTTAAGCCATTGATTACAGCCAATTTTCAAAATATCTAACAGTCTAGTTAGCCCATAGTTTCCCAGCTTCCAAATCAGTGTTGTGTGAGGTTGTGTCAAAAGCCATGTGAAAGCCAAGGTGTATCATATCCACTGCTCTCCCCTGGTCCATACAGTTAGTCATGTCATCATAGAAGGAAATCAGGTTGGTCAAGCATGTTTTGCACCTGCCAAATCCCTGCTGACTATTCCTGAATAACTTTTTGTCCTTCATGTTCTTGAAAATCAATTCCCTTTTATCTTAATATGAGTTGGTGGAGAAAATATATATTCTCTTTGAGACAAAGGCATATAAATGCAATATTCTACTGGCAGCAGCAGAGGTGTTTCATCTCCAGAGGAGAGAGGCAGGATAACCTGCTTTATTAGACTAGTTAACTTCTATTTTAACAAGGAAGAGAGATAACTCCATAAATTCTAGAGATTAGTCTTTGTTTGGCTAAGGTAAGATTTTTCCAGGAATATAGTGACACCTTAGGAAACCTATCTACCTTGAAAGAGAATCTATATTTGTAATTCACTTAGGAAACATTATATTATGTGGTAGATCCAGAAGAATTAATTGACATCTAAATTATAATTATAGCCTCTGAGTTATGAAAGCGAATGCGTAAATCTCCAGGTCTTTAATAAAAACAATGATTACTTTCTCTATTTTGGATGAAATAGTGACTAGAGATAATGAAATTAAGAGTTAATCAGTTCCTAAGTAAATCATTGGGCACTTGAGGTGAGAAAGTGTAACGCCTTTTGAGGTAGAAATATACTGTCTGAATATCTAGCAAGTTATAATTTTATTCTTTAGTATGTTCAAAATTCACCTTCCCAAATAACTTTAGGGAAACTACTTAGTCCTGCCTCCATGTAGTTTAATTAATTGCTTTCTTACTTTCTCCTATGCCTGTATTAAGGTGGGCAGAAACTATGATTCAGAATATATGAAGACAATTGCACAAATGTGTATCAAGTCCTGGGAAACATTTAAATTTCAGCAAAGTCCTGATCTACTGTGCCACTGCAGCATTTGACAGTTCCAACTTAGGGATCCATGTCACTGGTTTTGGTTGCTCTACAAAGGATGTAGTTCTCAACTTCAGCTACATATGTTGTAGTTAGATTTATATGAGTCAAAAGTAAGTAAGCAAGCCCCAAAAAATTTGCCTGGACACTTTAAATCAGAACTAGAAGAGACATGGTCCATTTTATTTTCATAGGATGTATCTGTCTTTGCTTCAGTCACTCCTATCAGACTTGCACAGTCGTGGGACTTCACCAAGTTTGTGCTAGGAGTGCTTAGTATATTTTTGCTACTCTTCAGAGAAGAGAAGATGGATTGGTTTCTGTGTTGGTATTTGCAGGTGAGAAAATCACTGGATGCCATGGCTTTTTTTTTTAAACAGGAGGTTGCAGAGAGGAGAGAGCTTTTCTTTAATAACAGAGTGACTGAAAAGCTTCTCTGCATATGTTGCTCTTCCTGGGCAACCTATTCTAGCTGACCCAACTTGAGCAGAATGATTGGACTAGACATCTTGAGAGGTCCAATCCAACCTCAACACTTTTGTGATTCTGTGATTCAGCTGTGATTTCTAATTTTGACTGGTCAAGGGGATGTATGATGTAGCATATTCTGGAAAAGAATGGTAGGACTGTCTCATGACAGTACTTCTAAGAAGTCCAAATCCTTGATGTAGAAAGATTTCGAGAACTTCTATACTAGACAGATAATATAATCATAGCATCACAGGATAGTTCAGTTTGGAAGGGACCTAACCAAGCCTTTTGTCCAATCTCATGTTCAAAGTAGGGCCAGCTATGAGATCAAACCATGTTACTTAGTGCTTTGTCCACTTCTGCCTTGAAAATCAACAAGTAAGGAGACTGTACAACCCTTCTGAGTAACCTGTTCCAATGCTTGTCTGCCCTTGTGGCGAAAAAACTTCCCTTTAGCCAGTCTCAATCTCTCATTTCAATTCATACTTGCTGTTTCTCTTCTTCCCACCATCATCACTATGAAGAACCTGGCTCTGTTGTCTTTGTGTCCATGTAGATATTAGAAGGCTGCACTAGGTTCCTCTGAAGCCTTGTCTCCAGGCTGAACAAGCCTGATTACCTTAGCCTCTGTGAATAGGGCAAGCTCTCGAGACCCCTGACTGTTTTGGTAGCTTTCCACTGAACACTGCTGAGCTTGCTCCAGTTTACCAATGCCTGTCTTGCACTAAAGGGGCAAAACTGGATGCAATATTTAAGAAGTGGTCTGTCAAGTGCTTTTATCTACTAGCGATGAAAATAGACCCTGATAATACAACCTAGGATACTATGACTTGTTTTTTTTTTCTTTTTCAGCCAGGGCATACTGCTAGCTGTCTACCTGAGGTCCTTTTCAGTACAGGTGTTCCCCAGAAGTCACACCCTGTCTGCATTGTTTCAAGGGCTCGTTTCTTCCCAGATGCAGGACTTTGAATTTGTCCTTGCTAAAATTCATAAAGTTCCTCCTGGCCTATTCCTCCAGCCTGTCTAGGTCCCTTTTAACAGAAGTCCTGCTCTTAAACATACCAGCTGTTTCTCCTGATTTGATGTTGCCTGCAAACTTGACGAAAGTGCATGCAACCACTTTCCTGCAAGTCATTGGCAAATATATTAGAAAGAACAGGTCCCAGGATAGGCCTCTGTG
This sequence comes from Phalacrocorax aristotelis, assembly GCF_949628215.1. Lineage (NCBI taxonomy): Eukaryota > Metazoa > Chordata > Aves > Suliformes > Phalacrocoracidae > Phalacrocorax > Phalacrocorax aristotelis. The sequence continues at coordinate 89,164,384 of NC_134277.1, forward strand.
GTACTCTACTTGTTACTAGCCTCCAGATACAGTATGATGGGCTATCTACTGTCTTCTGAGACTGATCTTTCAAGCAGTTTTTTCCCATCTAATTGCCTGCTAATCCAGATCATAACATCATAAGTTGCGTACAAGAATATTGTGAGAGACAGTCAAGCACATTTCTAAAGTTGAAGGTAAATGACGTCCACTGCTCTTCCTTCATCCACAAATCTAGTAGTCTTATCCTAGATGACAATCTCTGCTTAGTAAGTCTCTGCTGACTGTTCCCAGTCACCTTACCTACTTCATGTGTCCAGAACATGCTTGAAAAAGACTTGGTCTGTGATTTTTTCCAGTGATCAAAGTGAGAGTTGGAGTTCCCTGTTTTTTTCTGAAGATACATTTGCCTTTCTCGAGTCATGGGGGACCAGCTGATCTCCATGAGCTTTCAAAGATAACAAAGAGCAGCCTTGCAAGAATTTTGGTCAGTTCTCTCCGCACTCTTGGATATGGCCTGTTGGATCCCATGGACTTGTGTGGATTGAATTCTCTCAAGTGATCCTTAGCTGAGTCCTCATGTACTGCTGGTAGATCTCTATGATGCCTTTCACTAACCACAGAGATATGGTAGACCTTGGTGAAGACTGAGGCAAAGATGACATTGAATACTTTGGCCTTATTTGTGTCTGCTGTTACTAAACCATCTGCCTCATTCAGCAGCCTATATATTCCTTGTTCAACCTTACAGCTGTTTTTCTACTTTTAGTCTCCAATGAGACACTGCCTTTCAGTGAAGCCATTATAAATTGATGCACTTCTTGTACTGGAAAACAAATAAATGTGAAGACCTTTAACTAGAAGTTACAGGGTTTACAAGTAACAGGTAAAATTTTATTAGATGACTGTTAAACTTGGAAGATTTAAACCAAAAACTGTCGTGTTTGGCTGTTTGCAGCTCTTGCTGACAGTGGTGTGCAAGTTGTGTTGGTCATATGTGTGCCACCAGCCTTGACTGTCCTTGCCCAGCCCTGCCCAAGCAATGCCGCAGAAGAGCCAGTCACCATCTCGCTACAGCCCTGTCCTGCCCAGCCATGAGGCCCGCTGAGCTGGGCCCACATCCCAGCGTGTCCTTGGCCCGTCCCTGTCCCCAGGGAGGTGCCCAATGCCCAGGGCAGGGGGTTCCCCAGTGCCACCCAGCTGCCCTGCTCCTGGCTGGGGTGGTGGGACAGGCCCGGACTGATGGGCCCTGCTGGCTCCCCACCCCATAGGGAGACACTGGTTTTTGCTGCTCCCTGACACAAATCATCTTTCCAGTAGGGTCTTTGGGGGATCTACTCTTATTTTCCACCAAAAGCAACCAATTCCAGCTTTTCTGAAAAAGCTGTCTTCACTCATGAAATAAGGACAAATTTAAATATTCAGTATTAAATAGTAATTGATCAGGTGTTTCACATAGGATCTTAATACATTACTCCAGAATACTCTGGTGTGTACTTCTAAATGCATATAAATCATATCTATAAATTCTGATGCAGAAAAATAGGGGACATTACTAAAGTTAATCAGGGGCAAAAGACTGGTGTGACAAGGACATTATGACGGAAGAGTGGTAATGAGCCACTAGGTTTAACTATCTGGGGTTTTAATTTAAGAAACGATGCAGTACTCATTTCTATATTGACAACTTTTTTTTTTTTTCCTAAAACGCTCTGGAGAAATAGCAAGAATCACAGAATCACAGAATGGTAGGTGTTGGAAGAGACCTCTGGAGATCATCTTGTCCAACCCCCCTGCTTGAGCAGACATACCTAGAGCAGGGGGCACAGGAACACGTCCAGGCAGGTGTTGAATGTCTCCAGGGAAGGAGACTCCACAACCTCCTTGGGCAGCCTGTTCCGCTGCTCTGGCACCCTCACAGGGAAGAAGTTTTTTCTCATGTTTGGGTGAAACTTCCTGTATTCCAACTTGTGCCCATTTCCCCTTGTCCTGTCATAGGACACTATTTGAAAGAGCCTAGTCCTATCATCCTGACACCCACTCTTCAGGTATTTATAGGTATTTATGAAATCCCCCCTCAGTCTTCTCTTCTCCAGGCTGAACAAACCCAAGTCTCTCAGCCTTTCCTCATAAGGGAGATGCTCCAGTCCTGTGGGCAACTTTGTAGCTCTCCGCTGGACTTGCTCAAGCAGTCCCACATCCTTCTTAAACTGGGGGGCCCAAAACTGGACACAGTACTCCAAATGTGGTCTCACTAAGGCAGAGTAGAGGTGGAGGATAACCTCCTTGACCAGCTGGCCACACTCCTTTTAATGCACCACAGGATACCATTGGCTTTCTTGGCCACAGGGGCACAGCGCTGGCTCATGGTCAGCTTGTTGTCCACCAGTACTCCCAGCTCCTTCTCAACAGAGCCACTTTCCAGTAGTTCAGCCCCCGACCTGTACCGGTGCATGGGGTTGTTCCTCCCCAGGTGGAGGACCTTGCACTTGCTCTTGTTGAATTTCATGAGGTTCCCCTCGGCCCAGCTCTCCAGCCTGTCCAGGTCTCATTGGATGGCAGCACAGCCTTCTGGTGGATCAGCCTCTCCTCCCAGTTTCTTATAATCAGCAGACTTGCTGAGGTTATACTCTATCCCATCATCCAGGTAATTGATGAATATGTTGAACAGGACTGGACCCAGCACAGACCCCTGGGGAACACCACTAGTGACAGGCCTCCATCCAGGCTCTGCTCTGTTGATCATGACCCTCTGAGTTCTGTTGTTGAGACAGTTCTGTGTCCACCTCACTGTCCACTCATCCAGTCCACACTTCCTGAGCTTCTCTGTGAGGGTGTTATGTGTCGAATGTCAGTGTCGAATGCCTTGCTGAAATCAAGATAGACAACATCCACTGCTCTCCCTTCATCAGCCCAGACAGTCACGCCATCATAGAAGGCTATCAGGTTGCTCAAGCATGATCTTCAACAATGTGTGGATGAGAGGAAATCGGACGTCTTAAAAAAAACCACCAAAAAAAGAGATTGTTGATAATGTTCAAGCTCTAATGTGTTAAAATTCCAACTGGCAAAGGTTTCAAATGCACTATCATCCGTACATAGACTAATACATTGCACTGTGTAAGATTATAGTTTCCCATATCAGGACATACTGGTTTAAAATAAATAGGGGAAAAGGGCCTTTTCTTTTCAGAATTGGTAATCTGAAACTTTTTGTGTGAGCTGGACATTTTTCTTGTCCTTCAAATGGTGCTTCTTATCTGTATTTGTATTGTAGGTTTCCTGGACAACTCTCAGAAGTTTTGCAGTACATAAAGACAGTATGTTTATTTCCTATCTTCCATTGTGCACAATACACATAAGGGAGATTGAGTATCATTTCATTTCAGTTACTCTTAATTTCCTCATTAGGCATTTTTTGCAGATGATGCTCTCGATTGTCTGTCCTGTTGTTGCTTTTCCCTTCAGAACTTTTTGAGCTTATTGCCAGGTTCTGCGTCTTGTGACTCAACAGAGTATCCTGAGGATGCTGCTGGAGATTACCTTTTGGTTTTATTTGACAGCCACTTTCCATTGCCCGAGCCATATGCTAGCTGTTTTTGTTGTCTAGGGGATCTACTGCATTTTGTGATCCTACTTCTCAGTTAAGCCCTGTGCCGGGAAAGGGATGGAATCCAAACCCAGGAAAACTCGCTGAAAAAGGTCACGGTAATGTTGTCAGATCTTACACCTCCCTCTTGACTCATTCACCTTCTTTGATAATGCCATATATTTTGCAGCGCTAACTACAGTTCTTGTACTCTAAAAGAAGGACCTTTTCTTAAACAAGTCAGCTTTTGTAGTGCCTTTTCATACTCATCTAGCTAATACTGAGACGTCTCAACCTCTAGTAGTAATGATGAAGGCAGATAGGCTGCATAGCCTGGCCTTTTGACTTTGAAAGTGCTTGTGACCCCTGTGCTATGACCATTACGCACCACTCATGCCCTTTTGACGGCAGTGCTTAACAGGAGACAGAAGGAGGACAAGCTTTAAAATTCTCTTGGTAGGATATCTTCGTTGCATTGTCCTTGAATGCCAAATGCTCCACACTCATCTTAACCAGGTTGGTGCATGCAAACAGATAACAGAAGGATTTTTCTCATTAGGAACCTCAGCTGGGCCTGTTAATTTGCAGTGTTCAGTGATGTGTTGCTCATAGAATAACTCTTCTGGTTGTTGGCCTGTTGCCTGTGTGCACAAACAAGTTCAGCAATACATCTGAGCTCTACTCTTCTTCTTGAGACAGAGTTTTTCTTCTTTCCTTCTCACGCTGCCCTGGGACTTCGCTTGTCTGGCACAGTGTGCCCGATTTTGTCCTCTGAAAATAAAACAAAACAGAAAAAGCCCCACCAGTACCAAAATGTTATGCAGCTTCAGAATAATCCTTTTCACCTATAAGCAGGCTCCTGAAGAAGGATGAGCTGTTTCTCAAAGTCATAGTGTCCCTGCAGTTCCTATTGATTCCAGCAGTATTTGTGGGTGCTCAGCAGTTCTGTTCTGCTTGCTGATTGTACGTGCATGGGCTTGATCACACTCAGCTGCATAATGAGACAAGATATCGGGAAAAAAAAATCCCCAAACCCTACTCTTACCTTCATTTCCTCTTTCAAATGCAGGTGATGAAAGGCCTGAATTAATTACTGGAGAAGCTGCAGAACACCCAAGAGCATGTCTTGATTAATTTGTTTCAGAACAATCAGATGTAGCACGACTCATGGAGAATGACACTGAAGCAGACAACTCTGTCTTTTTCACTAGACACCTAAAATTATGCACATTTGTATTATCTTTCTTCACTGTATGCAGTGCAGTTGATCACAGCCAGACTTCAATATGAGGATGTATTCATTATCTCCAGTGCTTTTTCCATTTTTATTCATTAGGATCTGCCACTTCTAGCAAACAGTGCAATGTTTTTCAAGACACTTCCTTCTTCCTCTTCCCCTGTGCGTGGCATGCTTTCTGGGCTCCTTCTCCACCCCCTAGTGATTTAGATATTAAATTTACAAAGTTCAGAAGCCTGATAACTTCCTTATTACTGGGATAGAAGAAGTAATTATAAATGTTTCTCTCTGCATAACACTGTGGGGTGGTGTCTCTGGTCTCACTTTGCTATCCCTTTTGTAGCTTGGGTCTGAATAAAGATGTGCTTGAACAAATGATGCACATGCATCAGCTATGCAGAAGATTCTCAGCCTATGCATAAATTCTGAGTGCTCCACATTTGGGTTTTTTTGTTTGTTTGGTGTTTTGTTTTTGCTTTTGTTTTTAATATCAATATAATAAATTGAGAGTGAGAAGTTTCTGAGATGCCAGTCTGACTTCCACTGGAAGATTCTTGTTCCAGAGTTTTAAACGTCCTTGCACTAGAGAGCACAACTTTGGCAGCAGAAGTAATAAATATACTATGGGTGGCTAGTGTATTAATTGATTAGGTGCTCATGGAACAAAGTTTCCTTCCTAAGGCCCTCCAGCAGCGGCCATAGTTTTCTCTAATCAAAGTTTCTGCCAATCCAAAACTGAAGGGATTTTAATCAATTCTCTAGAATTGAGAATTGTTAACATTTTGCTACACCATTTTCTCTGAGTTTCCTCCTTTTCCTTATCAGTATGTTAATGTTCAGGGAAACCTATCTCCCTGCTTTGGATGTTTCCACCATTCTCAGCATTTAGTTCTACTTTTCATTCTATTACTAATTAATTTTCTTAATTATTAGAGTTGCATGGGAGCAGATGTTGTCTCCCTAAGCCTTTATCAGACTTGATGAATTTGATGGATACATTGAGAGTGGTTTTTGCTTCCTGCTTGGCTGGACAGGTTTTTTGCTATTTTCCACTCTCAGATAACTTGATCATTCTAGATGACTCTTATCAGTCTAAAAGTTGGGATCTAGAATCACATATGATTGCCTGGACTCTGTATATGAAGTGAAGTCTATTTATTGTGTTTATTTTCTCTTATGTGGTGCATTGATCCTGGCTGGCAGCTAAGCTCCCACCCAGTCACTCGCTCACTACACTCAGTGGGATGGGGGAGAGAGACAGAAGAGCAAAAAGTGTGAGAACTCAAGATAAAGACGGTTTAATAGGTGAGGCAATGCTGCAAGCAAAAGCAAACCAAAATGAGTTCACTCACTACTTCCCATTGGCACGCAGATGTTTAGCTGCTTCCCAGAAAGCAGGGCTCCATCACACATAACGGTTCCTGGGGAAGACAAATGCTTTGGCCCCAAATGTTCCTTCTTCTGCCTCCTTTCCCCGAGCCTTTATTGCTGAGCATGTTGTTAAACGGTATGGAGTATCCCTTTGGTAAGTTTGGGTCAGCTGTCCTGGCTGTCCTCCCTCTCAACTTCTTTCTCACCCCCCAGCCTCCTTGCCTGGGGGGGCAGAGTGGGAAAAGGAAGGACACCCTCCCCCACCCTGCCAAAACAAAATCTCAATGTTGTGCAAGCATTGCTCAGTGATAGCCAAAACACTGGTGTGTTATCAACACTGGTTTAGTTCTAAGTCACAAATTCACAAATCCAAAACACACCACCGTATCGGCTGCTATGAAGAAAATCAACTCCATCCCAACCAGGTCCCGTATAACTTATTAAACTCTTGAGTCAAACAGTATGTGCAGATAGATTTAATTAAGATATTTTTGGTCTGACCCATAATAATGAATAATTTAAATTAAAACTCAGTTTTATTTTTTTATAGCATGTTTACTTTATTTTGCAGCAAATGGTTGATAAACAGTATTTTTTTTTGATTTATTGGTGTAAAATAGATGTGGATCAAGCTTCCTCTGCAGCCATCACAGGCCATAGTTTTTCAGGCCTTATAGAAGCAGAAATGGCTTTCATTGCTAGACTCTTGGTAAAAAAACCTCTCTGCCATTTTGAAGTAATGCAGCCTAGTTCTGGAAAGATGTTAATTTAGCATTTCTTTAATTCAAAGGTCCTCAGCAAGTGAAATAGGGGAAGAGAAGAAAGACCAACAAGATTTATCAGGGAAAAGACTAAAACCTGAGTTTTTGGAGAAGGTAAAATACCATAGTTCTAATTAAAATATTAACTTGTGTCACTTGTCATGCATTTAATTAATGCATAGTTCTGACTCTCATATTCCCTTAATTTAGGGCTATATGATATACTTATGGCTGTGTTTTCAGGGGTTGGGATTAGAAAGATTAGTCCATGCCCTGAAGCAGGATTAGTGTGAGCTCTAAGGGAATGCCTAGCAGTGCTCTCTGTGAGCAGATGGCTTTCAGATGTTTTGCTTTCTAGTTGATGAGGTGGCTCAGAAATTACAGAATCAAACATGAAAGAATAGAGCATCTGTCTTACTGTTCGTGAAAGTGTAACCAATATTGTGGGAGAAAAAAATCTACCTCAGACCTGAGAAAAATACAAGATACTGCTAAAATGAAAAGGCACACAGTAACATTTCAGCTTTATCCTGTAGTCCTAAGGTGACTGCTAGCTCAGCAAGACTTGGGAAGACCTGGAAGTTTTGGAATAAGCAAGGAAATGAGATTAAGACAGTCATTACTTTGGACTCCAGAGACATTGATGTGTTGCCAGATTGCTGCTCAGCCTGTCAATGTTGTGAAGTGTAAGATTCTTCTCATGCCTGAGAGGAAAATGAGAAGGGCATGTGTTTGATTCCCTGTTCTTTATGTAAATGTTATTGTCTGAAACTTTAAATTAATTATGAATTTTTACTGGTGAACAGGGAGAAGAGCAATACAGAGCTGTGCAAGATTGATAGAGGCCTTTTAAGGGAAGGAACTGTGAGGCTCTGTTGCATTTTCAGTATCTGGAGTATTTTGTAAAATCACAATTCAGTTTTGTGTTTGTAGGTCATAATATATTGCTATTCTTGTTGGATAACCTATAGGCAAGTGAGCAGCATAAATGCTCTTACAGTGAGCCATTTACTTAGGCCAAACATCAGTCTTGAGCAAGTGAGCAAGGGAAGAAGGACAAAGTTTATGAGGAGAGAGGGGAAAAATGTGCACCTGCAGAAAAGGGCTTTTTTTTTTTCCTTTGGAGATGTCTATCCCCTGCTTCCCTTCTGAAGAGTAAGAACAATGCAGAGGCAGTGAGCCGGGTTCTATCATAGCCCCAGCAAGCAGCACTGCAGCAGTCCAGCTGAGGGGGCCTCCACACTTGCACTGTCAGTGTAATAACTTCAGCTAACAAGACATCGTAGACCCCTTCTGGCACCATTCTTCTGATGTGTGGGAGAAGACAGTCTTGCCCATGTTTTCCAAGGTCTCCAGAAAACTGCAAGTGGTGTCAGGGAAGGGAAAGTGCTATTGAATGCTGTCGTGCTTGCTTTCATCAAGCTTTGTATTGTGGATATGCAGTTACTGCATCAGCAGCTAAGACAAAAAACAGGCGTTGTGCTGAGAAGTAAAGTGGGTCAGCTTACATCAAATGTGAAGGTATCTAAGTGACCTTAACCCATTTTGCATTTTAGACAGCCTAGTCTACTGCAGGTTTGGCTTTTGCATCTCAGCAAAATGTTTAGTAGCTGCTTAAAGAGTTAGAAACCATCTGTAGTACCAGCCTTGAAGAGCCATAAGCAGGATAGCCTAGTCATTGGAGGGCTATTTGTAAGTATTATGGACTGAATCATTGGACTTCTACAAGTGATAGTTCCTTTTTCTTTCCTTCCTATAAGGCAATGCATGTTTTACAAATTTGTGCTTTGTTATTGGGAACATCCCAATGATACGATGTTAGCTTCCTAGATACATGAGTGGGCTGGCATTTGGTCTGATGACTTTTGGTTTTTATTGTTGTTATTTTTCAGAGCATTTTATAACTAGTTGAATCTGGGCCTTTTTGCTGCAAATTCTCTATAGTCATTCTTCCTTAAAAAGGCTAATTGCTTATTTTGCATGAACTAGTAGCATGTTGTGTCACCCTTTTATAGCTAAGAATCTGACTCTTCATGGTTAAATAGAAATTTGAATTTCTGGTATCTCCAAACTTTTACCTCTGAGGTGCTTTTATTGCTGGAATTTGTAGAACACACAATATGATTCTTTTTTTTGTAGACTTCAGAAGAGTTTCTGAAAATAATTTCATGAAATTTCTATAAATTTGGACAGAAATGCCCAAAAGTTTCACTGATAATTCACTCTCCATTTCCAGTTATCTGTCACTGAGAACTTGTGAAATCTCCTAAGTTTACCTTATCTAGTAAAAATCACATTTCCAGTTCTTCATATTCAGTGGTCCTGACAGTGGAGTGTGTTGGAGTAAGATACAGCATATTGTGAATATATAACATAAAGCAAATGAGAAAATTTAAATTCTTCTAATGCAACAGTTAAACAATACAGATATAAAAAGTCAGGCAAATTAAAAAATATAAATGTTCCCATAGTAACAATTACTTGGCTATGCTGAGTGATTTATATTGTATAACATTGCTGTTAGTAGTAATGCATTCATACAATTATATGTAAAGTGTGTTCAGTGTAGTAAAATTAATATTGCTCTGGGAACCATAACTTTTTATTTTCTTGACCTCTGCATATTTAAGTGTTGCCCTTAATGTTGCATTAAGTCTGTCTTAATTTTCTAGGATTTTCAAAACAAAAGAAGTGCTGAGGGGGTGGGGCTGGGATAGGGAGCAGAGAAACACAGCTAAGCTGGTGACACAGTTATATACCTTAACAGAAATGAAAGTAAACCAGGCTTTAATGCTGTAGGATTGCATGTTTTGTGTTGGTTTTATGGCTTCTCACTCTGTGGTTCCCTGATAGGTGGAATCCTGTTGCACAAGAAACACTCAAGCAACTGGTCAACAAGAAAGTCTGTGAAATTATTTCTTTTAGATGGCAATGGGTGTAGCGAATCTGTTGGAATCCCATAATTTTAAACTGCATTGTAACAATTGTCCATCATTTTTCACTGATACTTAACTGTGGGATATCTGGAAAGCAAAGGACACGTAGTGGACAATCCAGGCTCAGACTGTGTGGACTTAATCTGCCTGTGAACAAGAAGGCCTCAAGGATGTTGCAAGTTAAAAACCAATGTATGTAGCTATTACTAACAAATGTGATTTTGTATTTTCCAAGACTTACAAGGTGGCATTGAACAAACTTACTGTGGGGACGTGCAGGATGGCATTACGTCTTCCTAATAAGTTGCAAATTCCAAGGTTGGCCACAGGCGCTACTCTGTCAACAGGGGCCGTATCCCATATTGCCGGCGGGAGTGTCTCCTTACAGTGTAGCAAAACCAGGGCAATCCACATTCCGGAGTTGCTGATGCTGCTAGTGGCTATCCTTATGATGAAGCCCAAGGCTTATGTACAATTAACAATAGGCTTGTGTATAATAAACAATAGGCTTGTGTGTAATAAGGTGATTACAGAGCTATATTAACCGTGCTCTGTCTGTAATAAACTGGCATTTGCTTGATCGTATTGGTCGTGTGCGGTGTCCGTGACTTCCGTGTCAGCACTTAACCTGAGTTACTGAACTGGGTATGGGATCTCTAAAAGCGGAGAGGAACAAAGTGTGAACAGATTTGCTTTCAGCTTTCTAAGTGTAGTTCACATTAATGTTGCACACTTGTATACTCTTGTATAATCTAACTAAAATTGTATTTGCCCTGTTGCATTTCTTTCTTTGCACGGTTAACAGGAAGTAATGATTCTATATAAAGTGAAAAAATAAAATAATATCATTTGTGCAGATGGTTTCTTAAGTGTTATAGCTTTCCTAATGGTTAATTCCATGAGGCTTAGACATATTGCTTTTATGCACTGGATATAGTACCTTACCATTCACTCAAATGGGGCCATTTGTGGAGTGAAGTACGTTTCAACCTGAAAAATAGTATAGAACATTGCTATGAGCTGATCAGTGAACATTGTTCTTTACAGCATTACATTTGTTGGTACAGGTAAAATAACATCTTCCTTTGTATGTTCAAGTACAAAAGCAAAATATTTTACTGATTTTTCTGATAGCTAATCTCATAGTTCAGGGTTTTGTTAGTCTATGTGTTTCCCTATCTCTTCTCCATTTTTTGTGTACTCATAACACTTAGTCTTGCCCTTTTTTTGCACAACTACACAAAAAGCATCATGACACAGGTATCAACTGTCATGTTGATGACTGTTAGAATAGAGAGTTCAGTACCTCAATACTTTTTTATGCATAATATTGATTAAATGAAAGCCAGCCCTGCACTTTGAGCATTACACATAAAAGCACTTGTCACAGTAATTTAGACCCTTAGAATTGTGCAGCAATGGACATGTAGGGTAGTGAAGGACAGATTAGAATAGGGACTCTTGAATTTTCAAACAGTGTCAGGTGCAGTCCAGAAATCCTTTCCCACATGTTACCCCAGATCCAGAGTTTAGAGCAAAACCTGTATTTGGGGACTCATTCATCTTTGCTTTCTATAACAGAGATTTTCTTCCTCTTTTGCAGACAGGGAGAGGATCCTAATATGCCATAGGTGACCTTGAAGCCTGCATTCTCTACAAGGGCAAAAGGATATGTCATTGGGCTTACAATCTGATTTGGAAAATATCCACAAAATTAAAGCAGGGAGAAGGGAACAGTTCATGATTGCATAGACATAGATGCCTTAAGCACTTACGTTTGAAGAGAGATCCTAGGTACCCCGCCTGCCTTTGGAAGTCAATGACCATTGGTGGGTAACTAGCACAGAGGACAGTCTTGGGGCATGAGCTGAAAGGAAGCTGTGTTACCCCTTTTTTGTTCTACTGAAGGTGTGTCACCACTGGTCACACTGTTTTCTTCTATGTTATGTCTTGGCTTTACGCTTAAACTATTTCTTTGCGGCCAATAGCCTTTGCTCCACAAAGATAAAATATCTGGCTTGGCTTTTGAAGTTGCTTTATGCATAAGGGCAGCTGGCTCCGTTATGTGTATAGGATAGGGTTGAGGCTCTAGTTTCACGCAGGACACAATATGCCTACATTTTTTTTAGGACAGGCAGAATATTTCACTTGCTCAAAGTCCACCAATGCCTGTTGCATAATCTCCCAACAAATAATAGACAAGTTTCTTGTAAGTGATAAGGAAACCATCCTTGAACAATCTCTTTTGCAAAACAAGCAAGTAGAGTGAGGTTACAGCAACACATGAAGTTTTGCTGTGGAATGCTCTTGCTTGAGGTGGGCTCAACAGATGGCGGCTGCCCAGTTTGTAAACTCTTCAGTATTGTTGTAAACTATTATGTGGGACAGAGACTGAGCTTTCAGGAAGAGAGGAAAGAGGCTGAGGAGCTGTGAGAAATTGACTGCAATCTTGTTGGCTATAGTTAGAATTTTGCATGTCAGCCTTCTATTTTGCCCAAGTCAGCTCCTGAAGCAGTGTTTATGAGCCAGTGTAGTGAATCAAAATGGAAAAACAAACAAACAAATAAAAGTGGAATGAAAAATCAGGACTTTGGTGATTGAAAGGATTTTTTGCAACCTTAAATAGTCTATTTATTTTGTGTACTTGTAATAAAAGCAAGGATAATATGGGACTTCATGCCAAAAACAGGAGGTCAAGGAGAGGCCAGGAGCCTACAAACAGGGGCATTAACCTAAATCTGAAACTCAGAGTGTCAGTCTGGCCCTTGGCCCGAGTAGATGGGTATTCACACCTCCAGAGTGCTCTGTAACTCCTGGGCTAGGACATTCTGGATGTGATGCTCTCTGTATCATAGTACCTCAGGTGCTGCTGGAGGTCCCTTTTTCACTGACCCCTGAAATATCCATCAAATATGGTGAGTAGGTGCTTAGTCTTCTTCTGGAGGAAGGAGACATGTAAGCATGCTTCTCTTCAGAGAGGGGAGAGAAAATAATCCACTTATCTCCCAGACCTGCTGAATGCATTCAAAATGGAGCTACTGCGCAAAATGTGAGGTCTTGGCCTCCTCTATTAGAACTGTGAATCTTGCTGTGGGTCTTTTTTATGTGGCTTTTATTGGAAGTGCCCCAAATGAAATACTTTGAAAATTTCAGCCTTTTGAAACATTTTAAAAAACCCCAAAACCCAAACCCTAAACAGGGGTAGAAAAAAAACTTGAGGTTACCTAATTTTACCTCTGTCTCTAGAAGGTTGGGGTTTCTCTTGTTGTTATTTTTGGATGGCAGGTTTTTATTTTGGACAAAACCACTTTTATATGTATATATATATATATATATATATATATAGGCATACAATTCACTAAAAACTTGTCCCAACATCATATGTAGAATATTTTCAGTGAGATAAAATTCTGATGTGCTATGCTGTTTTCTCAAAACCTGAGTATCTATATTGGTTTTAGCAAAATTTTGTTACTTTTTCTCTTAGAGTCTTTGGCTTGCTGCTAGTTTCTGATCATAAATCCAGATAGTTGAAATAGTGCTTTGTGAAATATTTGGAGCTTTTTATGTTTCAACATGAAAGAAATGTTTACTATTTTATTTAAATGTTGATAAGGAATGAAGTAGCCCCACTGGAATAGGTGTTATTGTTTAGTTTGTGGACAGAATGATGATTGACATTGTTAGTATGTTTTTGGAACAAAGCCTAAAATTCTGTGGTACCTCTTTTGTGGTAGCATGTCTTAATAAACAATTTGCCTTTATACACCCTGCAGCTTGGATGGTCTCTATTCTGGCTGAGGACTTTAAATAAGAAAACAAATAAGAAATAAAAAAATACCCTGAGGGAACTATCCTCATGGTGTTTGTTAACTTAGCTACATTAACTCACCATCACAAAATATGCTTGAAGTGGAGAGAAATGAAATATTGTTGGTCTGCTGAATGCTGAAAATCCTGCCATTTATAGCTGAGGGATTTCAGGTGTTCAATAGAGAAGTAACCTATTATAGTTATAATTGTGCAGAGCACAGGGTATTATGGTAAAGTGATTGTTCATCTAAGGCTGAAATTGCCATTGATGCATTACTTGGAGCAGTTCTACTAGAAGAATAGTTTTTATGGGCACTTTAGTAATACCAGGTACAGGACTAGCCACACAGCACTAACACTGAGGATGGTATGCTCTCATAATATACATGAAGGGGCAAAGGCAGGAGGACAGAGGCAGAAAAGCACCATTAGTTGTGCTGTACTGTTGGCAGAAAAACTACACTGATAGATGCATATGGCTCTCCTTGGCTCTGATGTGAGGAGCAATCAGCAGAATGCACTTTCTGGAAGTGTGCTTCTGTAGTGATAAGTCTGTTAACTTCAAGAAAAAACACCCAGAAGAGAGCCGTGATTCAAAATGCTCTGCTGGTGATGTCCCTTCTCTCCCAGAAGCACCATCTTCAACACCACTTCCTCTTTGTTCATGAGGCTATTAAACAGAGGAAAAATCAATACATAATTTATCTTTCCACATGTGGCAGAGTTCAAGAGAGTGAAAGAAACTGATAATAGCTAAAGAAAAAGGCAGTGCTTTTGGTATTGTGCTAGGAAGGAAAATCAGTTTTTATAAAAGAAGCTTTAATGTGCTTTTGCAACTGTTGCGTACATGAAGCCTTATGTGATAGCTGGATTTGTGAAGAGGTTCCAGGAAAGAAATCAGGAACTGAAGTGCACTACTAGGAATGGGAGTTCATAATAGTAACAATCTTTTAATCAAGAGTGCAAGTCTCAGAACACTGATCCAGAATATGAAAAGCACAGACTCAGGTCTTCCTCTGTCTGAAGAGGCTTTAAAACTCACGTTTCGCCTTCCAAGATAAAATTAACTAAATCATCTCCAGAGAGGCAAGACTGTAAGATGTTTTCAAATTCCATTGACATTATTTTAGTACGTATAATTATTTCCTGGGAATACAACCAGAAGCCAAGTTTGCTTTTTCAAGGGACCATTTTGGCCACTAGTTTAGAAAGTAATTCCTATTTACTGTCTCCTGATACCATTTAAATACTTATATAAAACAGAATTGCTTCACTAGGAGAAGCTGATGGACAGCCATCTCTAAATATCCAACAGGTTGGTCAGGAAGGCACTCTTCAGGGATCCATAGTGTAAACTGTACACACTGCTGCGGTCTGTGCAAGATTGAATGGTTTTTGTAGTGCTGAGCTGCAAGTGTTCATAGTTCTTTCTCAGACTCCCCACTTGGCTTTGTTCTGCTTGTTTGCTATGCAGCGGTATGGGGCAGGCCCTTTCCGAACCAAGCACTTTTGCAGGTGCTCTGCAGACTCTTTGCATTCATGCTTTGGCCTGTTTGCAAAGGTTTTCACCTGTGCTCCTTACCCTGAGGTCCACTGACGTATCAAAATTGCTGTGCAGTAGAGCAGGTTATACACAAAGGGCTCATAGCCTGGACTTCTGATCTAAGACTCTAAACTTCAGCCAGACAGGAAGGAATATTGATAGGTAAGTGCTGAAGGGATGAGAACATTTTAAAAGATGGAATAGTCGTCTTTTTTCCTTGCTGTTTCAGAAGCTTGAAACTTAAACTGGCTTTTTAATGAAAAGTTGTGTGTGTATAACAGTGTGTACAGGTTTTGTTTTTGCACAACAGTATGTATTTGTCATGGGTTATACTGTTATCCTTAAAAGAAGCTATAATGAAATCATGATGAATTACATCTATCTAACATGGACAGTAATGGGTTTAGATATAAAGTAGGCAGCAAAATGTATTCATCAATACTGTACATTGATTTACAGTCATGCCCTGGTGTCATTATGACTCTTGGCACTTAGAACCATGGAGTCAGTTTAGGTCTGGAAGGGAACCCTGGAGGTTATCTAATCCACCCCTGTGCTCAAAGCCAGGTAATTTCATAGTTAGATCAATGAGGGTTTCATACAGGTGAGTTTTGAAAGCTTCCAGTGATGGAAATTTCACAGCTTCTCTAGGCAACCTGTTCAAGCTCTTAACCCCTCTTATCGTAAATTTCGCTTTCCCTTATACGTAGTCAGAATTTCCCTTACTGCCACTTGTGGCCGTAACATTTTGTCCGTTTTCTGTGCACTTTTTAGAAAAAATTGGCTCTGTAATCTCTATGTCCTTCCCTGCTCAGCCCTGACTAGATCAGCCTGAAGTGTCCCCTTCTCCAGTCTGAATGAAGTTATCTCCCTCAGCCTTTTGTCTCTCATCATCTGCTCTAGTCCCCACATGTTTTAGTGGCCATTGCTTGTCTCCTGGTTTGTCAATATTTCTCCTATATTGGGGGTAAGGGGTGGAGGAAAGGTGGGAAAAAGTTGTCTTGTGGGCTATCTGGATGTTTCCAGGTGTATTTTACCCTTCAATAGACCCTAATTGCTGGTAAGAGCTATGTGGTATTTCAGAGTGGCTACAGGCTGAATAGCGCATGGTAGTTGTTTAATGAACAAAACCACATTTTTGTATGGTTAGAAAGTCTTGTGCTTTGCAGGATTGTGTTGATTTTGCTGAAAACTCTAATAATAAAGGCTAATATTTGTGCTTGCTTGCTCTCCTGAGACACGCTTTTTTATTCCTTTATAAAGTTTACTTCTTTTCCAAACTGCATGAGAATAACCTAGTTCCAAAATTTTCTTTTGTTTTTCCTTTGTAACCCCCACTCCCCAAAATTCAGAGTTGAAATATCAGTCTTCAGTGACCTGGCAGAGCTATAGGAAGCAATACCACACTGGGATATGTGAATAGGCAAAGAATGAGAATGTCTGGCTTGACATTGCCAGACCCCAAACCAGTGAAACCAAGGGGCGGACTTTACAGTTCATTGTGAAAGAATATTACTGTTGGGACTCTACTGAGAAGCTCCTTGGAAGGCTAAAAGTAGTTGTGATTTTGTCTGTGTGTGTGTGCAAATGAGTTAGAAGTATTTCGCCGTACTAAATTAATTGTCTTTAACAAAACACAGTTTTCTATTTGCATACCTACTGTACATCTAGTATTCAGAAGTGACTCTTGCAAAAGGACAAGTTGTCTTCTCCCATTCTTCTGAAAAAATCCACGGGGCTTTTCCTGATATAAACAGATGCTACTTCATTGACCTGGGTTGAACTGTATAATTTTGTTTCAACAAGGAATTTTGATAGGGTAATATATAGCTTCTTCAGCTGTCCTTATTCCTACTGATTGCCATGACATTAGATTCACTTTTCAGTTTACTTTGTTTTGCTTTGCCTTATACTTTTATTGTGCTGGATTCACCTCCTAGAGTTTTCTGTGATAGCTTAAGTGCAAGATACATCTCCTTGGGAATTCTGCATGCAGGAATAATCTGCTGGGAAAGGAGTTAGATTGCAGGATCTCAAGGTGGCTTCCTCAGAGCCTTATTTGTGGGCTCACGAGTTCCAGATTTTGTGGAGCTTATGGATAAGTTATGGAAACAGGTGGGTTGTCAGCTCCCCTCTCTTTAAGTTCCCTGTTGCTGTTGTCAAAGGAAAGGCTTCCTCATAACTATCTGACAAGGACTCTGCCTGATCAGTAGGTAGTCCTGTAATTGTGGCTATTGCAAATAATAATTTCACGGCCAGCTGTAAAGGATTAGGCATGTGTGGTTTGTGCACAGCATGTGCTGTGAAACTAGTTGGCTAGAGTCAAAATGGAAATGGTTTGTATTTTATGCAGCTATTTGCACTTTATGCAACAGAAATGTTTTGCTGCTGGTAAACTATTGTGAAAAATACCACCATATTTCTTCATCTTTGCACATCTCTGACTAAGCAAGGTGTGGGACACTCATGCCTAGTATATCTTGGAGTTTCTGTTAAGTTTTGGGCAGCTGAGGTCAGGAAAGACAGGTCAGTTTTTCTGGAAGTTAGCCTCTATGACAGTGTCAATGTACCTTCATGATTTCCTCGTTTAGTTACATTCTTTATAGTTATGTGTGATCTAAACAGCTCACTGTATTTGTTGCTCTCAAACGCAAATACCTTGACAGTGAACCTTCATCATTTTCTTGCAAACACAATGTAAAGAGTGAAGTGTAACAGTTCTTTGTATAATATTAACTAATCCCCTTCACTTTTGTTCTGAATCCAGGTAAACAAACTCAGTCGGCTGGCAAGCTGATGTTCTCAGATTGGTCAGGAGCATGGGATTTCTGCTATAGCTTCACTCCAGGCTCTGGTTATGACCATGTTTAAGTTTTGCAATTGGTCTTGGCTGCTATGGGCTCTGCAGGCAAATATCTGAAGATATTCTGAGGACAAGATACCCAGATCTGGAAATTGTTAGATAATGAATATTTCAGTGCCTATACTTCATCATACAGCCTTAAACTCTTCCCTTGAAGGAAAAGTTTCCTGCAGTTCTCATATTTCCATTTAAGTATTTTTCAGACTAAAATTTTGAGTGACTTGGTGCCAACATCTAACTTATATTTATAGTTCTGCTTTAACAATAACATGATCTCAGTTCAATGAGTGTAGAGTTTTTTATTTGGCATACGTGAGTGATTTTCAGTCTCACTACTGAAGTAATTTAAACCTCCAAATAGGCTCCAAATGTTTCCAGAGACGAGATCTGTATTTACATAATTTAGGGTTGTTGTGTTTGAGTCCACTTAAATAATGTATGATGGAGTGGTCTTCCTGTATCCAGTCATGATTAGAAGATGGTAGCACTTCCTTTTGCAATTAGGTGACTTATTGGCATTAAATTATCAACTCAGAGTTGCTTAGGGATCATCATGTACTCCTTCAAACATTTATATTGGTTTTCCTCTGCATTTAGGTATCAGCTTTTTGAGTAAACAGTAGCTGAATATTGACCTTGGTGTCTGAGGCTGTGTGTACATTAGCAGTCTCTTTTCAAGCAGTAATGTGTTTCTGAAGCAACCCCCCCGACTGTCTCCAATTACAGCATAGAGGGCTCAGTTTTCAGGGTGGTCGTGGTGTATGTGAACTAAATGTCTTTCAGAGGAAACTAATCCAGAATAATTCCTCAGACACTGGAGCCCCTTTGGAACAGCCATAAGGGTCTGAACCAACAAAAGTGCTACCTCACCATGAAGTACCTAACATGCAGCAGGAGGCTCTTGAACAACTGAGAACACCTACAACATGCTGAAAAGGTTTTTGCAGTGTATCAAGGACTAAATGTCATATATATCTACCTCTTTGCCATCCTGTGACAGCTCCCAGTGCATTGTTTTGACTGCTGCCCCTTCCTCATCCGCGTACACTTTTCCTGGTGTGTAACCCCCTCTCATATCCCCCCTATTTTACCTTCTGTTACCATGCTCTTTCCCTGAATCCCCTTTTTCCTTCTTTACCATTTTTTAAGTTCTTTTTTTCTCCCACCTCTCCTCTCCTGCTGGGGCAAAGTCTACCTATTCAAATTCTGGTGAGGTGCCACCTGGGGCCTTGAGGAGATGCTGCTGCTAACTACTCTGTGTTATTAGGGTTGCAAATTTCTCATGTGGCAGAGTGATCCATTGGCTCTACCAGGCAGTCATTAATCTTATGGCTACTGCAAGATGCAAAAGACAGGAAATACACTGGATAAAATTACAGAAAATTAAGGTGGTACCCTGGGAAGATCCAGGACAGCAGTAAACTTTGAGGTAGCACAGATGTACCTCTGTTCTGGAGAGCCTGAAGAGATTTTCGGATAGGGTCACATCACCAAGCCTGGTGCTGGTTTAGAACTCTATACCCTAGCTCCTGAGACCATGGTGTTGGAGAGAGTCTGGAAGAGCTGCTTTGGGATTTTTGACTTGAGACCCATCACAAGACCCCTGTGATAACACATCCAGAGACACTTTTCTGATATGCGTTAGCAACAGTGTCTTGGTGCTGGCACTCTTGCCTTCATCCTGATTGAGTTTACTGCTTTTCCTGCACATGCTTTCTAGAAGTGCAAAATATTTCTGACAGGAGCAAGGCATTGGGGTGGGATCTCTGGGGAAGCAACCCAAGGTGCATCATCTGTCTGACTGGGAGGGATCCTGTGCCCTTTAAAAGTGAACTATGATAGCAAAATACCTATGACATAAACTGACATCAGTGAAACTCCAGTGTTCAGCCAAATCGTGGTCTTAGAGAGGATGCAGCAGCTATGTGCTCTACTGTCATGGAAAATCCAAAGCAGGAAATGTTGGTCTCTATGCAGATAGGCCTCTATCTGCATAGATTACATTCTTCTGTTCTTTGAGTCTTTAGGTTTATTAATGAAAGCTAAGTAAGAAATTAATGGTACTATAATGTCAGTAGCTTCTGTGTCTGACATAGTTAGGCTCAAAACGGTAACAACTATTTTCCATGCAGAAGGGAAAAAATAGATTGTAAGGGCTTTCTCCTTCAACAAAATAGAACAACCTACTTTAGAAACAAATACGTAGCATGGTTTGAGATATTTTGTATGCCATCTTTGTAGCCCTTTGATTTTATACAATAGCACGCATCATTCACAGAGGATAACAGAAACTGAGCATGACTGGGAAGAGCCAGTACAGAGGCTACGTATAATCAGCTCTGCCAAGCATGTCAAAGAAGTGTTGTCTGTAGGCATGCAACAGTTTAGTACATGTAAATGAGTTTTGCAACTTTTGGTGTCTCGGCCATGTCAGTTTAAGGTGTGTGTTTCATGATGATGCTCCTGTTCCAAGCTGTCTTAATATATTGTAGAGAAGGACCAATGTGGTCAGTAGAAGAATTTCACAGCCCTTAGATACAGTAAGCTGCAGGGTTTGATTTCTATAAGGGAGCTATACTCTTTTAAGATTCGACTGGACAAGGTGCTGTGCCCTCCTGTCCAGACCATGCTTTTGCCAAGAAAGGTTGGACTTGAGGTCCCTTCTTATCTGGTATTCTATGATTCTGTGATTCTGTACTCATCAGAAAATGTCAAGGTGTTTACCTGTGCTGCTGAGCTGCATCATACAGTAACTTAAGATGAAGTGGATAAAATGGGAAGAGGAATGGGAATATGAGAATATAGCATGGCTCTGTGGCAATGGGGTCAAAAGCAAGAAAGACTCCACCGCCAAGAAATTCTGCTGTGCCATGCTTTGACATTAACACATAGGAAAGCCAACAACATTTTCATTTTAGTCCTGTAAGGCAATACGGCAATCGTTAATCATATGATTGTTGTGAGAAAAATAAAAAAACACCCACAGTGAATGTCTTAAATACTTGGAGATTGCGAACTCTTGTAGAAGGTGATGATCCTGAAGGCTTTTATGTTTTTCCGTCAAACTCCAAATCCTGTAGATTTGGCAAATTGTGTAGATTGTGGTTATCACATACAAGAGAATTTCAAAGTGTCACTGCTTTGCCATGCCTAAACAGAGACACCAGCATTTGAACACACATATGTGGTAGCTGTACTCCAGTTTTGACTGATAGTGAATGCACTGTGCTGCAGGGAATTAAAAAGAAACTGGATTGTCTGCTTAGAGTTCAGATCAAGTTAGAAGCTTCTCATGTTGCTTCATTCTCAACAATCCTTTCCCCCCAAAATATAGCTGGAGGATCAGAGATTTTTAACTTCTTACATCTGCCTTATTTTGTATTGACTTTTTTTTTTTGACAGTGCATGTCTGCTGCTGATGACTGCTAGAAGTGGTGATATGCAATAGGTTATTAATATTCTAAGTGACCACTATGTGGAAATGAGTGATGCTACTGCCTGAGTAGGGCATGGTGCCCCACTTAGTGTTACATTTTTCTTCTCTATGGTACATATTCTTTTAGGTGTACTAGGGTTCCTTATATAAAGACATTAATAAGAAAAATGGTCAAAATGCTTTTTATACATCAGCATAAAAAGAGTTTGTAGAATATTGATGAAATAAGGAAATAACACAATTCTTTTCAAGAACAAGCCTTTATTTTGAAAAACAAAATAGAAATACATTAATTCATTTGTAAATGGAAGTAATTAACCTTTAAACAGGCAAACCTCATTTATATACTTAGTCATAATCACACTGCCACACGGCATGAGATTATGTTTTACAATTCCCTACCTAATTATATGGTTCCAGAATATAAAAAGTAAAATGCATAAAATAGTATAAGTGATAAATGCTCATGTAACTGCTTTTCATGTTTTGACTGCTTTTAAGATACACTAATGTTTGGAACTAAAAAAGTTCAGTAGTTTATTCCTGCATTATTTATAGTCTCTTTGCTACCAAATGAAGAAGGGGTTGATGATTGCTGTGAAAGCTCTATTATTCCACTCTGAATCCTACATTGGTGACAAAACATGAACTTTGTTAATATTTAAACAAGTAAAAAACTCCAAACCAAATGATGCATCACCTGGTCTTTATTAGGCAGTCTATCCTCACATTTTAATCACAAGTTTGAGCTTCCCCATGATTTTTTTTTAAATTTTTGTATTTTTATCTGCATTTTCACTCATTTCTCTAGTTATTCTACATTTGAAGGTCAAATATTGATCTACTTCTCTGTCTCACCATTTTAATTGTTATTCACACATTTTTTGGCCTTGTTGGCTAAAACTATGTATACCAGTTAGGAAAATTCTCACTGTTAAATCAGTTTTATTTTCTTAGTGTTTTAGGCCTTACTTATTAGGGATGGCTTTTACTGCTGGAGCTGTGGCCCATAAAACTAGTTTCTAAATTAGCAAGTTGCAAATACTCTGTGACAGGTTTTTGCTTCTGCTTGGTTGTTTTATCAGTAGGTTAATCAAGAAGTGTAACATAACTATGCCATTAGTTTTTTAACCTTATCTAGTCTATATATTTTTGTGTATTTCAGTGAGTGTCATCAGTGTGCTTAAATTAAACCTGCAGAACAAATATATATGCAAATCCTGGCTGTTTATGCATAACCAACATAGACAGTTTTAATAAGCAATTAATTAGATTTTGTTGTAAGTCTGCAGAAGGTCACAGACAATCTTGCTCACCACTTCTCTGAGTGTTATTTGAACAAGTATCATTAATGTTGTAGTGTATTTCATTACACAAGTTGTGACTGGTCAAAGGCATAAATGGACTTGAGCTGAGTGTGATAATACTTATCCTTATGGATACTTACCCTTATCTTGGATACAATGAGGAGGCAAGTAGTTGAAGAAATTTAAAGCTTTCTTATTCTGGTGTATAAGACTGGAGACAAGAGACTGTTGCAGCCACTTTAAAGAGGTTTTTGATTCACCGTTCAATCATATCTCTCCTTCAAATTAATTTTAAATACTTTAATTAATAAAAAGAGTATTGTGGCTCTTCAGGTAAAGAGATTAAGCACTTGAAACCTCTCCCCATAGTGAAAATCAAGCTATGTTAGACATAAGGAAATTCATTTCCCACCTTCCTAGAGTAGGGAGAAAAGCAGTAAGATTAACTGACCATTGAGATCTATGTTTTACTAGTTCTTACAAAAACAGCCAAAGGACAAAGGAATTGCAAGTTAGGTAGTCAAAACTAACCAACTATGGAAAAATGGATAACCACTGAAATCAGATGTCCAGTAGGACTGAGAAGAGATTTTTACATATGAAATATGACATATAAAACTGAAGAAAAATCAGAAAGTGTGAGTATATACTTTTCAAGGAATTCCCCCATTAAATTTATTATCTTATCTTGTCCAATGGGAAAAAAAAGTGAACAGTTTTCAAATCAAACTTACTATGAAATGTAGGATTAATGACTTTCTATGTCAACCAGCATCATTTGCCCTTATTTATGCAGGGGAAGAATAGATAGACTAGACTTTGGACTGATCTTCATAGCCCACAGATCTATCAGAGAAGCACAGTGCACAGAGAAGCACAGAGGAAATCACAGGATCTGCTTTAGACTAAGATGAATGTCTCTTCTTCCAGCTAAGGCAGTCCCATAGTATAAAATAACTTTCTTTGAGGGGGTGTTGGAAATTGTCCCTAAAATGTCTTGATTTCTGGAAGACTTCAATAGAAAAGACAACCGTTTTAGACCCAGTATTTTCAGTGTAGTCAGATCTCCAACTAATAGAAAGTGAGGTACTTCTGCAAAATGAATTGCACTTTTTTGCTCTACAATGTAAATAATATTAACATTGGTTTTTGTAATATATCTATTAATCTTAGAACACTTTATCCTTTGTACCTAGTTGAAGACACTTACAATGTACCCAGAAACCTGACGGTGATTTCAGGGGCCAATACTGATTTCTCACAGTGGGGACGAAATAGTGATTATAATGAATGTGAATAAATTAAATTTGTCAATACTTACATCATCAGGATGATTTGCCCTGAGGTACATTTCAAGATGGAGACACTTTGTTCATGAGAATGGACAGTTATTTGGTAAATCATGCATAGTGGTATTAGGTAGGATTCTGTAGCTTAACTAGTAGATCTGATCAGGAGTTTTTAACTACTTGAGCTGTGGAGATTAGGGACTTATATCTCCTGCTATTGTCACACAACTGGATATTGCCTTCTAAATTTCAATATTATTCTATAACACCATATTCTTTTTATATAAACTTATATTAAAAATAATAATATTCAGGATCCTGAGGGATAGCCAGTATATATTTTCTGTAAGGTAACAATGCTAACACAGCCATCTTGACTCTAGCACCCGATTTAGTTATTGCAGAACTAACTTGCAGTACACACATAAAGCATGGCTTTGTGCTTTGCAAATGCTAGCATATTGCTAGAAAACAAGGATAAAACTCTAGCTGTCTTGTGCGTGACACCTGCTGGGATTGCCCAGGTAGGTGCTACCTATAAGTCCTAATCTCTAGATGCATTTCTGGTGTACCACACATGCATTTTTCTGCATGGTAGACTGCTCACACAGGATACCCAGGGTATGGATTTCATCTTATCCTGTATCTAGACTGGCTAATACATCTTACATTTAACAGTACCTAGATTAAAAATATAGAAATAGCCACTGAAAAGGGAACAAAACCCTGCTCCACCACACTTTTGAATGTGCAGCTTAATCACAAGGCCAAAGAATGTTGCTCACCTCTTGCCCCTTCTCAGCTCACTGAACCATTTCTTTCTGTATGCAAAGTAGGCAAGAGTGACACTGATCTTTTCCCTTGTGGCTCCATAGCCAAGTCTTTCTTCTGGAATATATTGATTGGTATATGTTCCTGTCCCTTCAGCACAAGCAAAGAACACAAGTTTCCAATATTGGAGTGAGATTCACAGGAGAGGATGTGCCCTGCCCTCATTGCGATTTAAAGAAAGAATAATCCTTGCTGTGCAATTTGTTATCTGGTTTGTTTGACTTTTGTTTTTCATTTTTGAAAAGTACATCCAGGGGAAAATTTTTGGACATGTATTCCAAGTAGAAGCACATATTTGCTCATAGCCTTGATTTGGGTGTCTAACCCACTTCTCTGAATTTCATTATGAGGCCGTTTGCTCCTGCTCTGAAATTCATTTGTGATCTGTGTCTATTGCATCGCTGCAATCACTGGGCCCCAACACCTCTCCAGTTAGTACTTTCATAGGTCTGACCCTTAAGTTCAGTGCAGATAACCTCTTTCTCATAGTGTAGGTGTTTACAAGGATAACTACAAGTGATTTATAGTTGAACATCTAATATTGTAAATTAGCAGAAAACTAAATATAAACAGATTCACCTGGATTTTATGAGCAAAGTATAGATCTTTCAGTAGATGCACACTGCACCTGAAGAAAGAGTAGCAATAACAGCAATACTCTACTCTTAAAATATCTACTGTCTAGACCGTGTGCAGAAATTATTATAAAAATCAGGCTTTTGCATAAAACAGTGCCTGCCAGCTATTTTTTATTCTCCTACTTCACCAGTGTCTGGCTTGCAAGCAGTTATGGTGGAACCTGTCAAAGGATAGACTAAGAGTGTGTAGTGATATCTTTGTGCCCTTAACTTTATACTCAATAAGTGGACATGAATGTGATGTGTATATACACATGCAAACACAGCTACGTGTATGTCCATTCAGTCTTCAAACTGTACCAGATAAGTTCGGTGCTGCTTATTAGTTTGACTTTAGGACCCAAGGGAAAGGCAGGAAGATGTGCGAGGGGACGTTTAGGTTGGATATTAGGAAATGGTTCTTCACCCAGAGGGTGCTGGAGCACTGGAACAGGCTCCCCAGGGAGGCAGTCATGGTGCCAAGCCTGGCGATATTCAAGAAACACTTCAGCAATGCCCTCAGAGACATGGTGTGAATTTGAGGTTGTCCTGTGCAGGGACAGGAGTTGGACTTGATGATCCTTGTGGGTCCCCTCCAACTGAGGACGTTCTATGATTCTATGACTAAGGTGTACCTTTTTAAAGAACAGGTTGTGGCTATTTTTAGAAGAGTATTCTTCAATATGCTAAGTAATGTAGCTTGTTCCTTTGCCTTAAGAGAAGCACATTCATTAAAGTATAAAACAGGAAAGATTAGTTCCTCTCCTCTCACCCCTTTCTATTAGTATTTTTATTTTGTGGGTCTGAATGGCTTTTTGGAATTTTCTGTTTGTTTTTTACAGTAGAAATTAGTCTGCTTTTTTGGGTTTGTTTCTGCTTGTCTATCACTTGTTCTATTTGTTATGATTTTAGTGGAGAAAAGCCTGCTTAAGTATATAGGATTCTGAGCCATTTAATTTAAATGCAGTGAACATTCTCAGGCTCTCCAGAAAGTCCTTAAAAATGGATAATCATCAACTTTGACGTTACTGATATTACATTTGTCAGAAAAGCACATCTTTCCTAACACATGCACGTGACAGTTCTTCGTTTCATATCTGAAAGTGTAAGATAAATAAGCACAAATCTATGCTTGTTTTTCACATGTCCTCTTTTAAAATAGAGAGGAAAAAAATCAATAGAATCTCCACTTTGATATCTTCATTCTGCAAGTCCACTTCTACTCATCAGGACCAATGCGTGCTGCAATCTGGAGATAAATATGTGTGCATGACTGGTACAAGTATTAGAATATTGACAGCAACTCACTGACCTGCTTAACAATTAACAAACTCAGTCTCAGTTTTAAGGTATAGTATCAAAAAGAATAGAAGAAGTCCAAATGTGAAGTGAGAGGGTAGCCTTTTCCCTAAGGACAGATGGAGGAAGGGTCTTGGCAGCTTATATAAAAATATTATCTTTCTGACTAAACAAAAGACCTTCCTATCTAAATGGATGGTAAAAAAATAACATTTGCTCAGGACAGGTCTTCATAACTCCATCTCCTCTCTCATGTTTTTACCGCTTTTGTTCTCCTCAGCTGGATAATTTGAACACTGATTTTGTCTTCTTGAACACTTTTTATGTTTAATCAACTTTTTGCATTTTACAGTTTGTCATTTAGGCCCTTTTAAAGAAATCATACTGTATTTAGACTGCAGAGTAAACAGTATGTAATCATAATCTGATTTGATCACCTATGTCACTATATTGTATAGTTGCTTCAAAGAATACCCGTCTACAGAAATTTTAGTCAAATTCCTGGTTGAAGTTTACTGTTTTACCTAAGAATATTCCTGAATCAAGACTATAAATATGCAAGAATCAATCAGTTTTCCTATTAACGGTAATATATGACATAGTCTGCAAATTGCTCTTCATATTCTCAGATACAACTCAGCAAAACCATAAGCCTTCATTTTTCTTTAACTTCCTCATCAAAACCCTTATTGGCTTTGCTAGCATGGAAATCTAAATTTTTGGGGCAGCTGCTGCTGTTTGACTTCAGTGCTCGCCAAAACTGCAAATACACCTGTTTCACTGCATTTCCTGACTTACCTGTTTATGCTTGTTTCCGATCATATATCCTTTGCTGCCTGAGACAAAGATTTATTTTTGTTCCATTTGAATCATGTCTGTCAGAGTGGGGTCATGTTATAATTAATGATTATTAATGGCAAACAACAATCATAAAATAATTTATGTTAATATCAGGTTCCAGCAGTAGTGGCTGTTTATGATTGGCACTCTGGAGTGTAAAGTCATTACATTTCAGATCCGTATGATCATTGCTGGTTTCTCATACTAACTTCCAGCATGGCAATGAGGCACTCTGTTCCTCAGCAGTTCCCACTTCAGCTGCGTTATGTGTATCACCTTTGTGCTTCATACTTGTACTAAGAGTAGGATTGTGTAGGATGACATGACAGGTCTTTCTACGTTGCCTTTTCTTAAAATGTCAAATCATCTTTTGTTGCTTTCCACCTGTTAAATATGAAGTGATTTATTCTGTTCAATTTTCTATTTATCATTTCTTGAAAATGACAGGTAGTTCCTCTACACTGGTCTTTTCCCAGTAGAAATCATCAAAATGATACCTAAAATAAACTATGAACAGAAGCTGTCCTGAAAACTTCCAGGTGAATGGGTGTTATCAGCTCATTCTTCAGCACAATACAGGTACTCCTGCAGTAACGTCAGATACCTTGCACATCTGTGATAACCGCATTTGTTCTTGAAAGTACTTCTGAATGCATTAATGTGAAGAGTGTGTTTTATATCCTGCTGTAAGTATGCTATTGCAGAAATTGAAGATGAATGAAGGGAAAAGAAGGCTGTTTTGTGTGTATATTGAGTTACATTCACAGAACGGATGTTAAGGTTTGCAGCAGGTCAGAAATGTTCTGGGACTTCCTTACTGCTTTAAAGGAAAAGGGCAGGAAAAGGTCAGATAGCAGCTCTAGATGATGTGAGTATGTGGATAACCATTTCAGAACAGCAGCTTCCTGATCTGCTGAATTATGGCACAAACCAGTGTGACACACCACCACGTCTCAGTGCAGAATGGAGGTATAAAGTGTTTCTGTCTTTTGTGTTTTTGCAATACAAAGAGTAAAAATTGCAATCAAACAACTAAGTATGGAGAAAGAATAATTGAAATTTATGATGTCTAGTCAGTATCATAGCCATCAAAATGAAAATGTCAACTAGTAAACTGTTCAAAGAAAAAATTCATATGTGCCACGTACGCTCTATTCACACTCAAGTGACAGCTATGACAGGTTGCAGTGCAGGGAAAAGACCAGCTCAGATATTTCATATTTGTACTGACTCATAGACTGATGCCTTCAGGTAACTTCATATAAGGACTACATTTGTCAGAGTTGTCTGTAAACCAGGTGCCATTTCCCAGGATTAGAATGGCATTTGCAGACCTGCAATGCATTCTCCTCCTTTCACCTCTTCCGTATTTTTCCTGCGTTGACTAATGCAACGCGATAGCTGCTTGGCCAGAAAAGGTCATATTGCCTCTTCATTGTCAGAATATTTCTTCACTCTTCTTGCTGGGTTTTTGATTATTTAGACTCAGTGTTTCTTTTGAGGTTGCTGCCCTGAGTCTCTCTGCAAAAGAGGTAGCCAAAAATTCCAGTCCTCAGGAAGTCTATTTTTTTTAAATGGGCTTTTTTGCTCCATTATCCTCCAAGGTTAATTCCTGATGCATCTGAGTTTGTAGATTTATTGAAAGCAATCATGGCTGTGATGAATTAATGTAAACCAGTATCTTTATTGTGCCACTGTTTACATTTCTGGTTTTGCATTTGAATTACAGCATTTAGCATTACATTTGAAGTCAGGCTCTGGTGAAGTTCATGAGTAACTATAAGAGTAAATGGCCTTTTAGAAGCACACACTGAAATGCAATGACTATCCTGCTCTCATAGCTTTTTTTCCGCTGATGTTTAGCTTACCTCTTTCATAATTTTAGAGAATGGTAATTCTAAGCTGTAATTGGGCCTTCTTAATCTTAGAAGCCTTCTATTACTTACAGATTTATCATTGTCTTAGTTTTGGTGTATGAATAAGTTTCTGGAAGGTCTGATGTTTGTAAAGAAAAAAAAAGTCTCTAAACTTGTACTGGAAATTTGCTGATGTCAAATAAACTGTGTGAGTATCTCCTTTGAAAAAGTTTTCTGAGATCTCAAAGTTCCATTTATGGTTTCAGAAAGGCCAAGTAAGCAGGGAAAAGTGATTTGAGATCCATTTGAAATATTATTTTTATTTTTCAGGGCAGTTTGTTGTTTTTTTTTTAAGACCTTTTATTTCCTAATACTCAGGTTTTTCTATTTGCTTTTTAATTTTTCATCTGTCTTAAGAGAAAAGCAGACTTTATTTGTAATTCTTTCACAATGTCATTGAATCCTAATTATATGCTATTTATTCTCAATAAAATAGGTGGACATCCTAGAGGGAAGTAATTTTGATAGCAAGACTTCCAGCAGACATGTATGCAGCCCTGTCTGCGCTTCAGTGTCCTGAAAACAGATCAATATATTTCTGCCCTACTGGCAGTTTATAATGGCTATTAGTATACAGTGCATAAGCTGAAAACCTTGTTTTCTAAAACAAGAATAAAAGCAATTTGAGACACCAAATTCTGTAAAAAAAACCATTATATGCAGTTAGGCTACTGACTTCATACTACTGCTCTAGCGTGCTGTTGTCAATAGGCAGCTTTTACAGTAAATACTGGTTTTTCTTTTTTTACAGCTATATACTTTTAAAAGGGACCAAAATGTATAGAAAAAATTTCATTACCCAAAAGTTCTCTTTCTTAAGATGCACTCAATAGTCTTAAGTGTATGTTCAGCATTTCTGAGAAATCAGGGGGAATATAATAAAATACAGCATTCTAGGCAATGTAAGAAATAGCAGTCTCAATCAAACTCTTAAGATAATTTATCGCAAAGGCACTGATTGACAGCAGTGACAGCAAGGGTTCCCGAACCAAGTTTCTTTTGGACTTGCAAGTTGATTCTTTCTGGGCCATCTGGAAGCAAACCTGAGCAATATGTCACCTTTGTAAGCCCAGA
Source organism: Phalacrocorax aristotelis (assembly GCF_949628215.1). Classification (NCBI taxonomy): domain Eukaryota; kingdom Metazoa; phylum Chordata; class Aves; order Suliformes; family Phalacrocoracidae; genus Phalacrocorax; species Phalacrocorax aristotelis. The sequence continues at coordinate 89,195,085 of NC_134277.1, forward strand.
TATCGCCCTGGCCCTGAGATGTCTGGGTTTGCCACATGACCGCTGCCAACCAACTGTTAAACAGGCACAGGGACAAAACTTCCTTCTTACCCCATGGCTGTCATCACCCTTTTATTTTTTTCTCCTGAAACTATTGTTTTTGAATGATTCTTGCTAAGAACTGCCAACTTCATGCTAGCGCTCCCAAGAATGCTGGAGATTCATTTGCCCTCCCTCTAAAACATTGATAATATGAAGTTGTAGTTAGGTGTTGATTAACGAAAATACCAGCCAATTGACCTGTCAATATGAGGGTCCTTCTCCTGGCTAATCATAATTGGCATAGATTTCTGGAATAGTCCATTTTTCTCCATCTCTTTTGTTCTCCAGTCACAAAAAATGTCAGGTTATCAGGGTTATCAGAGGTACCAAAATCTACTTTGGAAAATAAGGTTCTCTTTTGGCACCTTTTCCTCAGCTGAATTCCTTACACCCAGATTTTCAGCAGAGCTATGGTGCGAATCTGGAGTAAACTTGGCATAATTTCACCAAATTGGCAGAGCTACTGCTGATAAACAGACTTTTTGGTTCAAATTTGTGCCTCATCTACCTCCATCCCTTGTGGCTCTTTGGAGAGGAAAAGTAACTTTTTTTTTTTTAAAGCAGACTGTGATTGGCAGGGTTTTATCCACACAGATACAGCTGAAATGTATGCCTTGCCAAAAGCAATATATTTATGAAGCACCCAGCTTCAGAGCATTCAGTGTCTGAACACCTCCAACCTACCCCTCAAACTGGATTTCAATACAGTGTGTACTCTTTTGCCAGTTGGGTAGTTATTTATAAGCATTGTTATGCTGTGCATAAAGCCTGCTGTCTTGAAGTTGTTCTGAGAATTGTGCTGACGACCCAGATTGAAAAGCAACATTTAATTCCAGATTTTTAAATGAGGCATGCAATTTATAAAATTTCTCAATAAAATTACATTCTGGATCAATGTGAGCAAGGAGATCAGTAGAGCTCCCATTTATCTCTTCCAACATGTCCAAAAAAAGAGTGAGAATTAAAGGTTCAAAAGCCTGAGATTTATTATTTTCCGTGCCAACTGAAGGCGGTCTTCATGTTCAGTGTACAAAAGGCCATTTGGTTGTTACTGAAATTGCTGACTAAAATACCCAGAGTTGACACATTTGTCAGAAGACTGACAGACATCTGATTCAATAAAGGTTTCCAGCCTTTTGTTTGACATTTTGGTGGTTGGCTATCATTGTGAAAGGGATTGTTAGTGAATTATTTTCATCTGTAATTCATGCAGATATAACTTATTTTATAGCTCTGCCATCCCTAAAACCTAAAGCAACATTTTTTACCTTTCCCCATGCAGTTAAGTGAACTTTGTTGTTAGAAATACCACTACTGTGAGAGAAAATATTTTTAAAATCTGTAATCTCTCAACACTGTAGAGTACCATCATCACTGCAGGCAGATGAGAGCCAAATCTGTGGGTCATTTCCCAGCACTGCATTTTTTTACTACCTTCATGTAGTACTTCATAATTCACGCAGAATACCCATGACAACTAAAAAGAAGCGTAAACCTCATGCAAATACTTTTCTTCCTGTTGTAGGAAGCTAATCTTTGAGGTCCAACTGGTATGGACAGATTTTAATATGTTAGCTAAGTACACATTTGTGAAGTGGTCTAATCCTTGATACAATACAGCAAGGATGCTGTGGATTGTAATGGGCTACCATTGTCTTCTCCGTATGAAAGATCAGGTATGGATCAAGAGTATTATTGCAAAGTTTTCTGAGCTGTGCTAGATTAATCCAGAAAGAAGAAAACTGTCTTGCTAGGTCCTTGTACTGTATCAGATGATGTTCCACACATTATTTCTTGGCAATCTTTACTGTATGAAGAATGCAGGAAAGTTAGTGCGGAGAGCATAGGAAGCATCTCTCCAATCGTACAGCATGCTGCATGGAAAACCTCAAGAGTAGAAACCACTATTCTGCCTCTGAATCAGTGTGGCCCCAGTTTTGACTTTGAGCTACAGCCTTCCTTGATTTATGTTCAAGCTCCATATTTCTGTCTCAGTGGAGATGATGGAGATAACCTTTCATGAGTATGCCACATGCAATGGTCATATTCAGTTTTCTGAGCCATGTGCTGGGAGAGTCTGTCTTTTGGAGAGTGAGATTAAACTTTCTAATAGACCAATAGGACAAGAATCATCCTGAACCTCCTTGCCCATAAGTGAAGCCATTCTGAAGCTGACCATGTTTCCATATCCTGCTTCCCATGGCCACAAAGACTAATAAGGGAACAGAAGGATGGTCATATTTCTGTATATTCATCTGCTGCTACCTTTCCTCACGATCAAAGCCACTTCTGAGAGAAAAAACAAGGAGTCTAAATTTATGGACTGCAGGTGTCTGGAGCCATTGGGTAAGAATGTAAATTTTTGTGTTCCTTTACTTTGCCCAGGCAACTACCAGGACCATCTTCAGCTTACTGTGAATAAAAGACCCATGGTGGCATCTGCTTCTATGTTCTGGGGAACACATCATATCAGCTTGGTTGTAGTTCAACTTTCATAATTAAGTGCAATGCTGAGTTGCCTCTGCTAAACATGATACATCCTAGCTATATTTGTTTAATTGCATGAGAGATATGCATTCCTGGGTTCAAGATTTACTCTGTAGAGTCACCATATTTAAGGTGAGGATTTATGGTGTCCTTTGTTATATGAAAAAGGGACTCTGATGTTGCGGTGTGCCTTTGTCTCCGGATACCTGCCCGCCTTTGTAGTTGCATCTGTTTGCAAAACCCTTAGTTTCCAGTGCTAGCCTTACCTCAGGTTCCATGTTGAGGAAAGCAGACATAAGAAATTCCCTCATTCAAGGCCTCTTCTGGCAGTGTATCCTCACCTGAGCCTTTGTTACCTTGCCAACCTCACTAAGAGCCTATCAGAGAGCTGTCACCCATCTCTTCCTTTACTGTCACCACCTCCTGGTTTACTTTCCTCTTCTTTTGGTGACAGACTAGCTCCCGTAAGAAGTGTTTGTCTCCATCCTCTCTGAAGAGAAATGAAAGATGATAATCCGTCCTTGGATAAAGGAGATAAAACTGTTGTACCTGTAGATTTAAAAAGGTCACTGGTTTGGGTTTTTTTTTTCTGATAACCATTCAAGAAGGGACTGATCTTAGACTTGCTGAACTTAACATACATTTATCTTATTTCCAGGTAGAAGTGACACATGGAGATGTTATGAACCCCAGTGAATCAGGACCATTCCATTCAATGTTCAGGATCTATTTAACTCTGAGTTTTTTCAACATATTGTCTGTCATAGTTGCATTTCATCTGAGGTTAGCTGTTGTTACTGCACCTAGACTTCTGTTCAAAGAATAGGTTCTTTATTGTCTACAGAATACACTCAGTATCTAATATATTTTACGCTTGTCTGAGATGGCACTGAATACTGTGGCAAAGAAAGCTTTTCTGCCTTAAACTAGTTTCCTTAAACTAGCAGTACAAGCTGGTTTATGATTTAGTCACTTCTCTATCCCCACTTTGTTTCAAGACAGAGTGCACTTTTAAGATGTCGCAGGGTTACTACACCTTCAGATTCTAGGCTGAGTTTGGCTAAGGACCATCCATTCTTCAAGCAGGCACCCTCTCTATCAAACACAACAGTTCTCACAATAATGTACTTTTTGGATTTTTGGATAGTTCGAACCAGCATCAGCAAGCAGGTGTCCTTTTCATCATCTCCCACAGTCCTGCTTTGATGTGACAGGCCCCTCACAGACCTCCTGTTTGTGTGAACTATTTCATCGGCCAGAATGATGACACTGGCTCTGAGGAGAATAGAAACACCACATGAATATGGGATTGCAGAGCCTGTAGAACATTTTGAATCTGCTTCAGAGGCTGTCATGTTTAATGGTGATAATGCTCTTATGCTCTATGCTAAGAAAGTGGTACATAATTCCTGCTTTTCTTCAGGTGCAGGAGGACCTCCTTTGGGAAAATGGGAATTTGAAGTGAGTAACCTGGGACAGGGAATGCCTCTGTGACAAATACCAAGAAAAACAGAAGCACATCTCAGATGCGTCTCTGACACCAAGCCTGTGTCTTTCCTCCTCCTTTGCCTGTCCAGAAGTAACTTTAGAGTCTGTCCCACCCTCCTCAAGGCTGGATCCATTTACTCAACTTCAGTAAGGTGAGCCATCCTTCTGTAAGCATCTTTACCTCATGGCATGAATGTTGACTATCTCTCATCACTAGCACATCCCTGCTGTTCCTAGACAAGTAGAACTACCTGGCAAAATTGAAGTCTCATATTCCTCTTAAATTCTTTTCTCAGTTCAAACAGGAGCATCCCTTAGAGGAAAATACTTGTTATTACTGAAGGACTCATCTTTCTGCTCATCCAGAGTTTCTTTGGCTTTCCTTTTAGACCATCACCCTCCAGGGCATGCGTAACCTCTGCATTCTCACACCAAGCACTTTTGAGGTCCTGCAAGCTTCAGGTAATAGGTTTCCATTCTGGAAGGACCTCAGGGGAAGTTGAACTCTCATAGGCCTAATTTTTGAATCTTGATGGTTTGCTCACTGCTGCATTGCATATCTGAAAGGTTAACTTCTGGTAGCTGTTGTTTTGGTTTGCAAAGAGAAAGGAAGTAATCTATATACTTCTGCTACCCCGAACAGCTTATTTCAGAGTTAATGCATTCCTATGTACCCCTGAACATTTCTTGCCGAGGTGGTTTCCAAATGTTAACTCGAGATAATTTTCCTGGCTAAATTCAATTATTCTAAGACTTAATCCACAACTCATACCTTCAGTTTTAAAAGAACTTTTTCTTCTTATGTTTACAGCGCTCACCCCTTCAGATACTGGAAGGTCTATTTGATTTAATAGCTACAGGTCCAAAGGAAAATCCATTTTCACATAGTCAAAGCATTTTCTACCTTGGCAGTACACTCCATTAGGGCTCAAGCTATGCCTGGGACCTCACTGAAAAATGTTTTCCACCCCAGCGTTTGCCTAGTACAGCTCTGGGGCTGAATCCCAGTCTTAAGTTTTGCATTACTGCAGAGGTATTCACTGTGGACGTGTCTTGGTAGAATGACCCTTCAGCTACTGCCTAAATGAAGGACACCAAGACCCTGATAACTGAGCATGGAGTTATTCTGAAGTAGCATTTCTGTGGAAATGGATGCGAGCAGTTACTGGAAGAAAGATGTTAAGTTACATCCTGGTAACTGCAGTTTGCACATAAATGGAACACATATGTATAAATATTTTGAAGAGCTCTAGTTACTGATAAGTAACTTGTTTTATTAAATATGGACAGTGTCAAGGAATTTGAACAACATAACGTGTTGTTGTGGTTTATTAGGGCAAGCAGCTAAACACAACATAGCTCTTTGCTTACTGTCCCCTTCCCCCGCAGTGGCATGGGGGAGAGGATTGGAAAAAAAAACCATGTAAAATTCATGGGTTGAGATAAAGACAGTTTAATAGGAAAGAAAAGGAAGGGAAAATAATAATCATATTAATCATAAAAGAATATACAAAGTAAGTGATGCACAATGCCATTGCTCACCATGTGCTGACCAATGCCCAGCTAGTCCCTAAGCCCCGGTCGCTGCCCCCCTGAAACCAGGGTCATGTGTGTATGTCTTGACAGGGTTGGAAAAAAATCCTAGGGCTACAGCTTCTGGATGCTGCTCAGGAGAGATGTTTTGCATTTTTGTGCTTTGCTGGAATATTTGGTTACAACAGCAGGAGTGGGGAGAAGGCAGATATATGCCTCTGTCACTTCCTAATGGGACACTGGTTACAGTTTCTTGAGTCACAGGGTTCTTTGTAATTTTTAAAAGAGTGAGAGAATTACTTGTTCTTTCAGTCTCCATTCCTTACTGGCAGTTTCTCTACTACTACTGTCTCCCTGGATAGGTGTCTGGGCTCCTCTCTGCATTTCTTCATTTGCCCCAGAAAGGGGCCAGGTCTGATGAGGCAGTGCGATTTAGAAAATCAATGTTCCATTAGTAGCAACAGGAAAGTTTAAAAAAAGTTTGAAAGAAAGGCTGAAAATGTCAAAGTTGTTTCAAGGTTAGTTAATAATATAATTTGTACATCATAAAACTGTATTATAAAAGTTAAATGAATATGTCTTATTTTTCTATAATTTGCAAAGGTCTCTTGTTTCCTGGGTTCTGTGACATGTTTTTTATTCCTAATCAGCATCATGCAGTATCAAAATATCTTACAATTTTTATGATTACATATAGACATTTAGAAAAATGTCTAGTGGCTATAATTTGTGGTAGAGTTAAAACTGTTATGCTGTATTGCAGTTTTACTTTAGTCATCCTGTTAGTGACCAGACTACAAAATTAATGTTGGAACAGGATTCATTTTGAAATAAATCTTTAGGGTGATCTTTGAGTCCACTTGAGTCAGAGATGGATGAAACTTTCAGTGTACGTTTTGAACTATGAGCGTGTGAGGAAAAAGCGTGCCTTTGGGAAGTCATCAGAGAGGACCCTGCTACCCAGTCAGTTTCCCCAGGAGCTGTAACAGGTCCCCAGCAGACTGGAAACAGTGGGAGAAAATGAAAATTTGAATAAAAACAGTGTCTTTAATATTAAACCTTCCTGCTTCAGGAAATGTTGGCAGGTATAGGCTTGTCTGATTTTGAATATACCTTAGACCGGTTGCTGTCAAGAGCCCCCTTAAGACAGCACTGGTAGGGGTAAGTAGTTAACCTAGAGCTTGTTGAGACTGTAACGTGAGAGAGGATCTGTAGAAAGTGCTGTTCATGTGAAACTCCAACTGAACTTGAAACAGTGGTCTAGCTTCAGGATGGAGTTCATTTTATACACAGGGTCCTTAAGGGGTTGCTTGGCTTTGTCTATTACCATCTATTTGCTGTTGTTATAGACGCCACTCACTTTTGCTTATAGCATGTCTGGATGAAAACCTATTAAAAAAAAAGCTTGAAGCAGATACTTCTTATATTTATGCCCATCTGTTCGGCTGACCTGATGCCCTTTAAGAAGTGTGACTTCACTGTGTGTTTCAGCAGACATGTTTGCTAGCCAAGACTGACTTCAGAGAATTCTGCAAAACACAGGCAACAGAAGTTTCCAGAATAACCTTCTGTGTGAAAACAGCACCAATCTGGGACCATGACACAACAAATTTAACCTGCTAGGGGGGTGTGACTGTGCCAAAGATACTGTCTTTTTGATGTGACCTTTCTATGGAGCCTGGGATGGAGTTCATGATGAGATCGAGATATGGAGAACAATGCTGGCCTCCTTTGTAGACACTGGAACTTTTGCTAATGATCATTCCTGTTCTTGGAGTTCAGAATGTAGTTTTGCTGTATGTTCTACTCTACTGGAAAGAAAAGAGCTTCTCTTTCCTCTTGTTTGCCCTTAGTATGAAGAGGGTTCCTTTTGTCTTGGAAATGGTTAGCATCTACCTCAAGCATCTAAGTCTTAAACCAGTTTCCTCTTCCATTACCTCTGAGATGGGGCTTTTGTGTCTGTTGAAGATGACGGAGCTATCTTCAGCTCAAATATTTTCTTTTTTTTTGTTTGTTATTTCTTTTTATTTCTGACATAACCCTTTCTCAGGATGCATCTTGGAGCTTTGCCTATGGCAAAGAACTTAAGCTTTTGTGACATCTGATGCTTTGCAACTGAAACAGTGGCAAGTGGTCCTTCTTGTCTTGAATTAACCTGGATTTTAAGTCCCTATAAGTTCTCTACTCAGAACTTGGCTGTGTCTGCCACTGATTCAGTCTCTTGGTTTTTTTGTGTTTATATTAACCATTAAGGGCAAAAGCTTCTCCAAACCTGTTGACTTGAATCCTATCCCCATATTTCAAGGAATATGCAAAATTTCAGAAAGTGTGGCTTTCCCAGAACTCTGGAAGATTTTATACATTTTGGGGGATTTGGGTCTAATATATAAATTTATTGAGACTAAACTGTCTATAGAAATGCCTAACCCTGAAGTTGCATCTTCTCTCTGATGAAGAAATGCACTGGAAATAGAAACACTGTAATAATATTTAGAATGCTTAGTCTTGTCTTCTCACTGCAATTTCAGCCTGCTGATCCAAATGCTAAGCAACCAACCAAATGGTGTCAATCACAATGCTGCCATCCTGCAGTAAGACAAAATTAATTTCTTTCCTTCGCTCTGTTATATGACGAATGGTTGGCATCAGTTATTTATTTTATTTCTCCATAATTTTCTGGCTTTCCGTGGTGTCACAAAAGGCAAATTTGCATAGCTGGTGAACAACTAGTGCACTAGTGAATCTGCCCATGCTTCACATTATTAGCAAGAAAGTTTTGTTCTTATTCTAGAATGTTCTGCACAGAAAGCAATGTTTTGGTGGAATTAGATGTGAGTGAATAATAGCTGAGACATACGCTTATATTGACTGTTTCTTAGCCCTGTTTCCTGTTGTGCTTCAGGTAGTAACACTTCTCCTGCTGCTATTCTCTTCTGCTCGTTGAACAATTCTTACAGAGTTAGAGTTTCACTTTTAGTGAGTTTTAGCTGAGAATAAATATTGTTGTGCCTTTTGAGTGCAAAACATGAATGACAGGATTCTAACTTAAAAAAATATATTTTAACTTGAGTTGGTGTGTGGGACTACTGTGTGAGGATAGTGACATAATTTCACTTATTAGGTATGCCTCTTAAAACTCCTGTTTATAAATATTAAAGGAATGCTTTCACTGTAATAATCAGCCTTGAAAGACATGTTACACATTAATTTTATTGATGTAGTAATTTTAAAAATAGCTTCAGTATGATTTTTGAATTTTTCTTTATCCATGTTACACTACTCAAGAATGTTAGTGCACCTCATTTGGAAAGGGCGAGCGTCTTACCAACTGTTTTTTGTGGCATAAGCCTGCACTAATTCGTTGAATGAATGTATTGTAACCTCTCTGAAGGTTTTGTTGGCCCGTTCTTCACACACTTCTTTTGCTCTCTTTGTAACTAGTGATCACAGGTATTTTCTATGGAAAATGTAATGTTATATTGTGGTTTCACGTTTTCCACAGATGCATATCTATATCCCAAGTCCTTGTAAAATCTAGAATTTGTGGTTTGAAATTATTACTTTTACTGGACTACCATAAGATATGAAATAATGTAATAAACAATCACTCAAGAATACAAAATTGTTGGTATTGACATTATGAGTTTCATTTGGAAAATAGTAAAATTCTCCATTTTTATAAGTACAGCTTTGTGGGAAAGATGATTTCAGGTGAGAGTTTGTGTAATGACATAGTGTGAGTACAAGATTCCTCATTTAGACATCTCATATTCTGTCTAGATAAGCATATTATGAAGCTAAATATCTAAGTGTTGATATTGTGTGTGCCTCCACATAATTGCAGGCACCTGTAACATATGAGTACCAAAGCAAGGGTGAAGTTTTAAAAAAATCTGTAGTTCTTTTTATCTCTCATTAAAAAGGCTGGAAACTCTCTCTTTTTGCAAAATACATGCTGTGCAAGTGAATTTGTATTCTAAGCAAGAAATACCTCTCACCACATGAACTTCCAGGCTAATGGGCTCAGCAAAATAGATATAGAATTTTTTTTCCTAGAGTAGTAATAACATTTACAGAGATGAAATTGTCAAGATAGCTATTAATACCTCATATTAAATCTTACTTATAATCCTGAACACGCTGAAGATAGATCTTGATGTATCCTTTGGGAAATCCATACAAAATACTTTGCCTTGTTTATGTCTGCCAAGTTCTAGCAAAGGTGCTACATTCTTTCTTTCCCTCACTTTAGCTGGTCTTTGGCAGTTGGAAATTTTTGATATAAGTATGAAAAAAAATTGTTATGCACATCTTAAGCTAATGCAATGACATCCTGAATTTGGGTTTTACTCACATGTGTTAATTAGAAAGGCCCAATTCAGTGCATTTATTTGGGAGTTGCTGACAAGGCAACGTGGCAGCAACTGGCAAGTTTAATGTTGGAAAAAGGGAAATGGATGCACTGGGCTTATGGTTAGATACATGTGGAAGAGGAAAACCTGAGTTCTGTTTTTTTCTCCAGTATATGGGTTTTTAAAGAGTAGCAAACTGAAGCCATCTGTAAACTTAATCAGCAAAAGTCATTGCTGACTGCTAACTGGCCTGAATTTTAACTATAGAGGCATATGCATGTAGAGGTTTAGATGTCTGCAAAGCTCACCAGAGACAAAAGGATCTATCTAAGATATTTTCTAAGATATCTAAGATATCTAGGAGAGCACTGAGGCAGTTAGTTCACCTCCACATATCTAGGTTGAAAATCCCTGTGGAACCTTTACCCCCTGATTTTAGTGAGATTTTTCATGCACTGAAGGGACTATGCTAATGAAGTGGAAAGGAGAAGTAAAATCTCTGTAGCAGTATGTTGCTCAACTGCCTTCTGCCTGATGCAAACAATTAAGCAGCTTTAATTTTCAATACTTGTTATCATCTCTCTGTGTCTCACTCTCTCATGTATTACAGATGGTCTGGAGGGTTCTGATAACACAAAATCTAGCCTAAATCTTTACTTGAGCCTCAAGTCAAATGTTAATTGGTGTTTGAATACTTTTGATTTAATTATTTGGTCTGCCACATCTCTTTCAAAACAGGTGGTGCACTAAGGAATGCAGCTCTTTTCTGTTGCTTAACTGGGCGCAAGAGATACTTAAATTTTTAAAGGAAAAACTTTCTTTGATGGAATTCTGTCTCTCTCTGCAAGCCTAAACTTTATATGTTTCTGAAAGAGCATGAAAACCAGTCAAAAGTTTATGAGTTTGGGTTTTTTTGTTGTTGTTGTTGTGGTTGCTTTTTTAATGTAATACAGAAGAATAAATGTATAATGCTTGGAAGAGATCAATGTACATATAATGTGATTCAAATGGGGTTGACATTCAGCATTACTTCGTAGTTTCAGTACTGAATGTCCTGAGTTCTAGAAGTGTATGCGTGTGCATTTAGTGTCATGCCTATGCAGGAAAACTTGCAGAACTAGGTCCTTTAATATTACAAGAATCTCAAGACATGAGTCAGATAAAACTGTACATTTCCAGAAAATGTTAATGAAAATGTTAAATAATTCACACAAATCACTGCATAGAAAATACTTAGAATAGGTTTTGTGAAATTTATTTTCAGTTTTGTAATATACCCACTCGCATTTTTGAAAATTGTAATTTAAAATGTATAATTCAGTAATGCTTATAGGAGTTATTCCCCTGGATTAATACTTTGACATTTTAGAATGTTCTGTGTAAAACTTTAATGCCTGTGTTTTTACTGAAGTAATTTCAGGAAAAAAAAAAATTGTCCTGCTCTTGGAGAGGTCTTCATATCTTCTATTCTTTATCTAAGTCAAAGAAGTAAATTAATATGATGCAAAAAGTTGTGATATTTTACCTTGTCCTGTGAAAAAGTGAATAGTTATTTAAGTCGGTGTATGGCAATGCCCTACCAGTTTGAAAAGCATCACTAGTTCGAAAAGTCTTAGCACTTTCACGACAGGGCTTATTGTACGGGTCTGGGCTGGTGGGGGGTGAGTACCAGTATGTACTGCATTTATTACTGTAAATTCAATTTCTACTTGATAGCTCTTAGAACTTAAGTATCATTCACCCTAATATAAGCAAGGAGAAACTCTACTGACAGTGGTATGAAAATGTCTTCATTTTAATTGCTGGAATGCCCTTAAGCTGATTTGTGTCCACACAGTAGGAGCAAAGCCATGCTGGTTAAATTAGCACAACTCCTGGTTATAAACAAAGACCCAGGTAAGTATGTGCAGAAATTAAAGCAGCTCCTGCTGTTTGTATTCAAACTACTGACAACCCCTATGCATAGTGTTATTTCAGTTTTGACTGGCTTATTTCAAATTTCAGTGAACAATAGATTTGAAATAGAATTAATTAAAACAAAAAGGACAACCAATTAAAGCATCAAAGAACAACCACTTCCTGGGTTGTATTAGCACAAATATAGCCAACAGCTCCAGGGAAGTGATCTTTCTCCTCTGCGGCACTTGTGAGACTGCATCTGGAGCACGGTGTCCAGTTTTGGTTTTCCCAATATAAGGCCCTGGCATGTGGGAACGAGTCCACTGAAGGGCCATCAAGATGGCCAGGGAAGTGGAGCACATGACATATGAGGAGAGGACTGGATTTGTTTGGCCTAAAAAAGGGAAGGTTCAGGAGAGATCTTTCTGCTGCCTACAACTGTCTGATTGGAAGATGCAGAGAAGATGGAGCCAGATTACTCTTGGTGGTGCACGGTGGTAGGATGATATGCAAAGGACAAAACTTGGAACACAGGAAACTCTAATTAGATAAGGGTATAATTTTTACCATGAGAGTGATCAAACACATGAACAGGTTGCTTGGAATATTGTAGAATTTCCACTGTAGAGATTTTCAAGGTTTGATGGGACACAACCTGATCAGCCTCATCAAATGAGACCTGCTTTGTGCAAGTGTTTGGACTAGATACCTCAAACATATATTATTCTGTATTTCTATGAAAACATGTTACTTGGAAACCAAATAAGCATCCATACTGTACTCTGTTTTGGCTTCACAGAACTATTTTAAAACCATTGTAAGTTTATGTGTAGATGGGATCTTCACTGACCTTTTTTCTCCTGATCTATCAAGCTGGAAAATAATAAGAAGGTGCGTGTAGGCTAGCGAGCAAGAATGGAGATTCGGAGGGCTTTTTGTCCACTAGAACATCATACTCGGACAGTGTTCTTCATTTAGTGGCTGTGATTATATGACCTTCCCAAACTGATCAAAGCAAACAGGAAGGTGGGCAACATGGAAGTAATTTAGAAAAGAATGTTTCCCAGCTTTATTAATATAGCATGCGTGACTCCTCTAAAAAGCTGAATAAGGCCTAGACACAAAAGGATAAAAGGTAAATTGCAGGCATGTGAACTTTTCTTATGATATACGATTGATACAATGTTGTATCAATGTCAAAAATATTTGGCCTGCTTGCAGATTGTGTCAGCCTGGAAGGCATGTAAGCAGTAAGAAACGGGGTGTAAATTCAGGCAACCATTAAAGGGTACTGTGCTGGTTTTGGTGGGGGCAGAGTTAACTTTCTTCACAGTAGCTAGTATGGGGCTGTGTTTTGGATTTGTGCTGCAAATGTTGATAACACAGGGATGCTTTAGTTACTGCTGAGCAGGGCTCACACAGAGTAGAGGCACTTCCTGCTCCTCACCCCACCCCACCGGCGAGCAGGCTGGGGGGCACAAGAAGCTGGGAGGGGGCACAGCCGGGACAGCTGACCCCAACTGACCCAAGGGATATCCCACACCATGTGATGTCGTGCTCAGCATATAGAGCTGGGGGAAGAAGGAGGAAGGGGGGGGTGTTTGGAGTGATGGCATTTGTCTTCCCAAGTAACTGTTACGCGTGATGGAGCCCTGCTTTCCTGGGGATGGCTGAACACCTGCCTGCCCATGGGAAGTACTGAATGGATTCCTTTGCTTTGCTTTGCTTGCGTGAACAGCTTTTGCCTTCCCTATTAAACTCTCTATCTCAGCCCATGGGTTTTTGTCACTTTTATCCTTCTGATTCTCTCCTCCCTCCCACCACGGGGGAGTGAGCGAGCGGCTGTGTGTTTCTTAGTTGCTGGCTGGGGTTAAACCATGACACTTGTCAACAGCTCTTGCTGTTATAACTTTCTGTCCTGACAAGTCCAAACTCATTTTACCCTGACATAACCATCAGTTTTAAGTACAGCTGCTGTCTTGGTCTTCTGTTTCAGAAGCTGTTTGATAGTAATTTTTCAACCAGCTCAAAACTGGTTGCTGGCTGGAGTTAAAACAGAACAGGTACCATCCCACTTGCTGCATTTACATTTCATATCTAGGATTGCAATTCTAGGATCAAAGTGATTAAAACATACTTAGTAAGTAGTTTTGTGTCAGTAATGATCTATTTCACCAATAACAATATATTGGTGATTCTGGGACTTCTCAGCCTCTCTGGGAACCACATGATATCTTAGGTTTGAGAGTCTGACTTCTGCTGCCCCACCTCCTGTGGCTTCAGGCTGCCAAGCTGAGGCAAAGATTACCGTACCTGGGAGAATCCTATTTCTCTCTGTGTTTCTGCTACCACCAAAAGCAAGCCTGATAAGGCTGTTCCACCACACTGGCTGGACTCAATCCTGGTCTGTCTTCCACTGGTCCTCACTGAGGTGGAACTGTCCTTCTGCCCCACAGTGTGGAATCTCAGACCATCAGGGAAAACACCACCTGTGCTTCTGGCTTTTCCTGGCATCCAAGTAGCCCCTTCTAGTCCACACACTGCTCCCAGTCAATTTGATGTAGATCCTCCTTGGCAATATTTGCATCATTCCCAGGGAATGGTGTGGTGCGGTTCACTGTAAAGAGTTTTTGGTCTTCTCCAGCTCTAGACCATCCTGAAGTTTCACCAGTAAGAGGAATGATTCTGCCTTTCCCTTTTCTCGTTTTTGGTCTTGTTTGAATGAGATGTCCTCTACAGAAAACAGGAAATTGGCATACCCCACATAGCTTTAGTTGCAGTACTGCTACTACCTCTATGTGGACACTCGGTCCTGGTCCTGTCCTCAATATCCTGGTCAGGTTCCTTGAGCTTTCGACTTCACTCTTTTCCAAGCATGCACAGGAATTTCTAGTTTATATTCTTTTGTTGGATGAACAACACTTCTTCAAAGATTTCTTTTCTGAGGGTGTCTAAATCACCATATATGATCCCTCAGCCTCACCTTGTAGAAGCAAATAGCCATATAGACAGACATCGCATTTATCTGTGACCTGGGACTCCTTGCCCGCTGAGGATGATATCGCTGATCATGGACCAGAAAGAAGGTCCTTCATTCAGTTTTCTAAGGCAGACATGAGTAAGCATTTTCTCATTTGGATTGTTAACTGTACACAAACGTCCATTACATTTTATTTCACTGGTCACTTCTGTGGAGGTGGGGTGTACTGACTTATTATTGACAATAAATATGCACATATACATGCATGAAAAAGCTTTGAAAATATTGGAGTTTCACTTAATTAATAGTTCAATATATTTGGATGATCAACTGTATTTTGACAATATTTTATGCAGGTTTTTCCCTGATGTCTTTCTGAGATTCAGGGCCAACTTTGTTTGGGGTAAGATGACATTTAATTAAAAATGACCTGTAAGACTTCATTGTTCCAGACATTTCTGGGAGTCAGTTTCCCATTTGTTTTCGCATCAAGACAGAGGTAAGTATTTCTGCTCTAACAAAAAGGATGATAATAAAAGCAAGAGAAGGAAAAACAAATGGGTGATAATAGAATATGTTTGAGTTAGTTTCTGGTGTAAATTAAACCTTCATAATATTGCTGACCTTTATCTCATTGTAACAAAGGCAGAAAGTAGCAGATACTATATGACTCATTTCATTTCCCAGAGCACGCCGGTGTTTTTCACCGTGCCTTCTTTCAGAAGGGGAGAGGGAACATTAACGCTTTAAGCACAAGCATTCTGCCTGGTCCTGAAGTGGAGTGCAGGGCATGCAGCCCCTGCCTTGCAACTGGTGTCGCTTCACATAGGGCATGTTGATTGCATTGCTTGGGTGACTAACTTAACAATAAGTTCGGATGGGAGCAGGAAAAATTGCTGTTGGCAATGACGAGCTTGAAAGATCATGGGAAATCTTTGCCATGAATTTTTTCCTGCACCCAAGCTTTGAGCAGTGGAAAAGAGACGCTTAGACGTACATCAGAGTGCTGTATTTTAAAAGAAACTCTTTTTACTTCTTTCATTTTCTTTCTTGCAAAAATCCATTGTAATGAAACAATAGGTAGAATTTATCGTTCTTAAATCAGCAGACTTATTCCTATACATCTGAAATAGGCTTTATGTTTTCTTTGTGTTTAGATCTGTATTATTTTACCAGCAGTGCACAAAAGCAGCTCTAGCAGGAGGTACGAAGGTAGAAACCTAAGGTAGTGAAAACCTAAAGGAAGGAAAGGAAATGTCAGTAATGCTACTGGTGTCTATATGGTAGTGTCCTGGAAATTGCTACTTTCCGTTTCCTGTGCAAAATATATTCAGAGAAATGCTCCTGAAATAGAGTGCTTCACAGGATGTGTTCAGCTGGTACTGGAGGAGATTTGTTTTTCTTACCTGGTCAGAACAACTGCAGTCACTCTCTCCTATGCCTTTGTAAGAAAGAGTTCAAGTGACTGATTTAAATAGTAACACCTTGAAATTTTACTTCATCAGTGTTTTCCTAAAAATCTTTGTTTCTTTCTTTGTTTCTTACATTTTTTTTTCTAAAGAATAGAAGAGAGGTTTGGTTTTGTTGTGTTTTTTTTTTTTTTCTTTTTTTCTTTTTCCCTGAAGATGAAGACAACCAGTGAATTAGGAATAAGGATTGTGCCTTATATTGACTACTGAGTCAAAGGCTCCCTCTTGCAACTTTGGACTAAAGCCCAGCCACTGTCTAATCATAGCCCAGTTCCTGAGCCAGGTTATTGAACCTGGTCAGGCTTAAGCTGAACTATCCAGAGCTGTGGCAGCATCCAGAGCTGCATACCTGCATTTTGTCTAGATGAAGCTTATTACTCTAGTATCTTGTGTCACAGGTGCTTGAAGTTCTAATACCTTGGTGAAAATATTTGGGTAAACTGAGGTACTCTCACTTTTTGGGGGAGAAAAAGGCTGAAATACTTTCTCAAAAGTTGCTAATCATTTCAGATTAAAAAATGTTTGAGATTAGACATCTGCCAGGTGGTTTGAAGCTGTGATCACATTGAAGCTTCAGCACCTGCTTATTGATGAACTCCTTTTTCTTTCTTAAAGAACTGCTCCAAGGCACTTTTACCAAAAGACTTAAATAATAGGTTTACTTTTTATTATATTGTCTAATTAAGCAGCTAGTAAAATAGAAGTTTGCCAGTTTAGGAATTCCATTAAGTAACATAGGTTTTAAAGGTTCATCTAGACCTTTAAAGTAATGGAAAAATGCTTCTCTTCCCCTCCCATCATGAAGTTACTTTGCTGTGGAGGTACAAACGTTTGTATTACGAAGAGATATTGGAGAGGGAACTGGAATCTCTGTGAATATACCTTTGATTTTTGCTCTTTTAGTATTCTCAAAACTCTTCATTTCATGATGAAGAACCTTATTGAATGTGTAAATTGGGAGGGATGCTGTAAGGGGCCTCAACTTCAGAGGCGAGTAAAGTTCTTTTATTATACTTCTAAATTACTAATGGTTTAATCCTGCACACATTCGAGCAGGTGGATAACTTTACTTGTATGGAATTCTGCTAGCTCTATGAGGTGTACTGAAAAGAGAACAACTACTTAGGCATGGATATATACAAAGGTGGAACCAAATTAATGCCAAATTGTTATAATAGAAAGTACGTGCATTGACTAGCTTGTACTGGGGTGGTATAATAATTCCAATATTTTAGATACATTTAATTTTTTTACTTTTGGATTGCCTACACAGTCCTAATGCAGAGAACATTTAGGAAAAAAATAACTGCCATAGTAGGTAGCAAAAGGTCTGGTTAGTCCAGGATGCTATTTTGTCTTTGAATGAGTATGGGGTGCTTAATGAGAAAGATAAAAATTGGGCAAGTATGGAGTAACATATTATCATAGCTATTGGCCATTAGGTACAAAAATATATTTTTGTATTTTTGTATTTTGTGCTTTGAAGAGGAAACAGACTGTCATGTTTTAGCCCCAGCTGGCAACCCAGCACCACAGAGCCGCTTGCTCACTCCCCCCCTGGTGAGATGGGGGAGAGAATCGGGAGAGTAAAAGTGAGGCAACTCATGGTTTGAGATAAAGACAGTTTAATAGGGAAAGCAAAAGCTGCGTGCGGAAGCAAAGCAAAACAAGGAATTCATTCACTCCTTCCCATGGGCAGGCAGGTGTTCAGCCATCCCCAGGAAAGCAGGGCTCCGTCAGGCGTAACGGTTACTTGGGAAGACAAATGGCATCACTCTGAATGTCCACCCCTTCCTTCTTCTTCCACCAGCTCTATATGCTGAGCATGACGTCATATGGTGTGGGATATCCCTTGGGTCAGTTGGGGTCAGCTGTCCCGGCTGTGTCCCCTCCCAGCTTCTTGTGCACCCGGCAGAGCACAGGGAGCTGAAAAAGTCCTTGACCAGTGTAAGTGCTACTTAGCAACAACTAAAACATCTCCACATTATCACCACTGTTTCCAGCACAAATCCAAAACACACCCCCATACTAGCTACTATGAAGAAATTTAACTCTACCCCAGCTGAAACCAGGACACAGACGATGATAGATACTCTTTTTATTAGATATATAAGCAAATTTTTCTTCCCTCCTCTGTCTGATTTGTGTCTGGACAACCATTATCTGTCCTCCATCTCTCAGGAAGCTTGTTGTCTTTTTTTTTGTCATTCTTTGGGAAGACTGAATTTTGTGTGTGGTGCAATTTCAGGACTGCTTCAAGTTCCTCTAGTCTTGTGTTTGGAAATGATGTGTGACAATTAACTGTATGGGTAAGAAAGCAACAGAATAGTTGGTGAGAAATTTAAAAATAAACCAATTCTTCATGCAGCTATATATGTTGTGCTTGAGAATTTTTTTGTAAAATATTATCAGCATAGCACTATCTAACCCACAGCAGAACTCTTTATCTCTGCCACTGTGCTAAGGCCATGAGAGATAAAACTTTGACCACTTAGCAATCCAGTACATATGCTTTCCAGGGATCATATGCTGGAAGTGTGTCTTGCTGTATTTATCATTGGAAAGGAGGGGAAGAAATATTTTCTTCTTCCTTTTGGACCATTTTCTCCTCAGCCACCCAAAATCGTCCCTTTTCTTATGTATTCTGCTAACATAGAGAGCACAGTAGCGGTATCTGGTGAGGTAACTAGGTTTTTCTTTCCCTGAGTGCAGAAAATATTGACCTTGGGTTTTTATCTGATTTCAGAAATTCATGCCTCTGAGAAAAATGGGGCACAGTGACTTATAGTAGGAAAATAATCTGAGGCTGAAATGTTCATAAGTAAGATATTTTTTTAGAAAAAATGAGGGGAAAATTTAATTCAAACAGAAGTGGTCTTGAAGTGAAGCCTCTCAGGAAGGTCAAACCCTCTGCTGCCAGAGAAGAAACACACAGTGGTCAGAGCCGCAGCTATGGCCACAGTATTGCGCAGCCCCAGCTCCTCATTCTCAGAAACCCACTCCCAGCTGCCTCAAGGGCTACTCTAGTATATTACCAATTTGTTTCAGTGTGACCTGATGTGAATATGTATTTGTATCTTTGCCATGTCCTATACTGAATTTTGCGCAAGAGAAAATTTGTTAACAGTCTATCGTAAAAACTTAACTACTTCAAACTAGTAGTCAGTGAAATATCCCATATCACAAGAGCATTAAGGGATTCTTTATTTCCTCAGCTGAAACTTAGTACTGCTCTGCCTACTTGCCGTCATATAACATACTATGCTGTTGTATGCATGTTCTGCAAGATGAATTTCATGATCCACTACAAAATTGCTCAGTTTTCCTTTAAAATCAGGCAAGATATTGTGATGCTTCATTTGTAACACTGTACTTCACTCAGGTGCCAATGATCCTTGATATCAAAGGGTAATGTTTTGTGTCACACAGCCACAGCTGACATCAGTTCTTCAGCACCTGAAACAAAAAGGATGATGTGGTATGTTTAATTTTTTCTCTAAAATAACTGTTGTGGATTTTTGAGATCTGGAAGTCAACGAGAGCTGGAAGTAGCTGTTGTATGAAATGGGAGGGATATGTACACAATTACCCCTGAAATCTAGAGTGTTGTTTTGTCTACCTACCAGTCAGGAATATTTTTGTGATGGCATATTGTTCCGTGGGTAAATAGCAGCCACTGATATTCCCCAAACCTCCCACTTGGAAGAACTAGCTCAGCTTACCTCTGGATATATAGTGTTAAGCAGTATTTGAAAGTGGTTATTGAACATTATCAGTAGCAAATAGGCATAACACAATAAGACACCTTTCTGAAGAACAGGTGGCAGTTGTTTTATTCTGATCACCCTATGGTGCTGAATGATTTTATTACCCATTTTAATGATAAAATATAAAGTCTTACAAGTTTGTGACAATAATCATCCAGCAGTATGTCTCTACTTAAAATGTGTGCTATAGAGGAACAAGGCAAGACGACTTCCTTTTTCGAGTTTTCTTACAGTGTTGAACACCACACCCTATGCTCATCTGTGTCCAAAACCTCTGTGAGTGAAATTTTAGTGCTACTGAAATCAAAGGCAAAAGTCCTGCTGATGTTGCTGGGCCAGGGTTCGAGCAGGCCTAACCATTTTACAAAGAAAGAACCACAGGAACATTTCCTCTTCTGAACCATCTGATAGAAACAGCGAGCTGTGGTGGAAAGCGAACAAATGGGGAATTCTATCCAAAAGCAGCATAGAAGTCAGTGCCTTTGTAATTGGAGGAACCACTGAAAGCTTAGAAGGCAGGATGTCAGCTGCTTACTTTGGAAAAACATGAGCTCAGAGTTATGAAGGCCTGTTTATGCCTGCATAAACTTCTTGTATCAGCTTCAGCCTAACTGGCAACAGAAAGCTAGACTGAAGTGGGAAGCCTAAGGTCTTTATTTGTTTTGTGGCAATCTAGTTAGAATAAAACAGACCTGTGGCACCACTCTGATGCTCTTCTAAAAACAGATATGCTTCTGAATATTTGCCTGAATGCTGAGGACAAGACTACACTTCCCCACCTTAAGATGCTGGGTGAGATCGTCATGCCATCTCCCTTATGGTCCATGGAGAGAAGAATGCAGCAGTCAGGTGTGACTCATGGTTGGGTGTGTATTCTAGGGTGAGATAAACTGTACTTTGATTTACCTGCTTCTGCTTATTGACAATGAAGTTGCTCTAGGCAGCTAGCTTGGAAGCAGCAGTCCGCTCAGTAGGCTTCTAAAGGTGAATGAAAACTTGTTGTATCCTTAAGACTGAGATCCATTTCTCAATGCTTAGTGTGACCTTGTATTATTGTTTTACCCTCATTTTTGCTGATTAGACCAGTATATTACAACTGAGTGTGAGTGCTTTCCACATTAACTTTGGAAACAGGCTGAAAAACAACATAAACCCTGTGTATTTTTGTATTATAGTCGTTTTCTCTTTCCACTGTGGTTTGAGTAAAACAGAAACTAACATGACTTTTAATATTTCAGTTTCCACTTACATTGTTGTAATAGTCCAAATACTTCTAAGATTAGCATAGTAAGGATGCTTACACTGAGGATTACCATCCCAGGAGTTGCACTGCATGATTGGATATTAATCACTACTACTTAGTGATATCCTAAAATCCTGCTGAGTTCATTCTTTCCTACAACCCAGGTTGCTGACATCTTTTAATTTAGTAACAATATATGTTCTGTTGCATTATTCAGATGATTAATGAATATCTCCAACAGCACTGGGTAGACCAGGGTGGATCCCTGTTAATACATAGCAGTAATGTGACTATTAGTTTTGCACCTTTTGTAGCATTTGACCTTGGTTTCCTAGCCTCCTTACAAAAATGCTACATGAGATCATGCCAAAATCTTTATAATTTATAAATTCTGCTGCCTTTCCATTATTCACAGGACATAGGATTCTGCCAAAGATGCACATTACTTTGGTTTGATGTGACTTATTCAAAAGGAAACTGTCTTAGCTATAATTTTTTTTGTACTATCTGCACTTACAATATTTTTTTATTCTAGTACTTCTCTAGGAATTGATCTTAATTGAAAGCTCCCCAGATTTTTACTTCCACCCTTTTTATAGATATGGCCTATGATTTTTTTCCTAGTCATTTGCTTTTTTTTTTTTCCCCTGATGTCCTACAGACAGTTATTTAATTGTTGTAGACTACTTCAGCCATGTCTTTAAGTATTTTTACATGAAAGTCATCCAAACTGGCCAGTTTGAGAATATTTAACTTAGCGGAACTACTACTTCTCTCTTTTATGCCAAACTCCTATGCTATTAATAGAATTTCAACTAATATTGGGTGATTACCATAGTTAATGTCTTTTCTCCCTTACACTTTACTAAACTTTTCTCATTTGCAGTGCCATATGTCAGTAGTTTTCTGTCTTGAATAGTGAACCCATGTTATAACTCTTTTTCCATTACTACTAATAAAATTTTTTATTAGCCTTGATATACTCTGCTAGTTGCACCATGTTTTGTGACTTGGTCTTTTTTTTTTTTTTTTGGTCTTTTGGTCTTATATGTTTGTGCTATTCTTTCATACTTATTCATAGTGATCTGACTTGGTTTTATACTTTTCCTGTGCTTCCTTTTCATGTTTGATGTCAGTAAACCCAAGAGGGCTCTCATACCTCATATATTTCCTTTGCAGTGGAGTAGCCCTAAGTTATGTTCTTAATAATTTCATGGAAGTCTGCCTGTTTTATGTTGGCTGTTTTATTTTGACCTTATTCCTTGTTTCTGTCCCAGACACTGTGGATTCCACTGTTCAGTGCTTGCTCTCACCCAGAGTGCTTTCCCAGTCAGTTTTCCTTCTTGACTATAAGCAGATCTTTAACTTTTCTAGATGCTTTCTTCCTGTTTCTATATTTAACAAAGTCAGAATTTCTTGGACACTTAGCATTCTGTTCTATTCCTTTTCCAACCAATTAAAAAGTTTCCCATTTCCACCAAATCTAGTATTTTGCTTACCAGAAGTCTGCTATTGGTTTCCTTCTCTAACCATCATTCAGAAAGTTTCACAGCTTAACAGCCTAGATTTGAACACAGGTTTATACATCTTTGATGTATCCAAAAGTTATTCTCCCTTGTTTCTCTTCATACTTTGCCTGAACTCACTGGAGAAACAAGGATGAAAAATAACAGTGCAAGTTTCTTCTCTCAGGCAGAAATAATAAACTGTATGAATACAGAAAGGGGAAGTTAGGTGTAGCAGTCTGGCAGACATTTTCTGGAGATTTAGGAGATTAAAACCTGAGCATATGGTGGTGCTGTCCTTTTGCAACAGAGGTAAATGCCATTTTGGGGTATGTGAATAAAAGCACAGTTTCAAGACACATCAAGTAATCTCTTTTGATCTAAATAAAGTGGACTGGGGTTCTACGCTCATGTTTGGGAAACCTCCAGCTCCGCTAGAAAAAGCCTGGGGAAGCATTGAGAATGAAATTTCTGGCAAACGTAGTCTACCATGACACTGAACAAACATGGACGTCTAGCAAAAAACAAAACTGAAGGTGTTACAGCTTTCAAGTATATGAAAGGTGCTGCAAAGAAGAAGGGAGTCAACTGTTTACTGTGTCAGGGAAGGGTAGCAGCGGGCCTAAATTTCAGTAAGGAAAATTCAGAATAGATGTTAGTAGTTTTTCCTTAATAATTAGGACACTTAAGTCCTGGAAGAGATTGCCTAGAAAGGCTGTGGAGTTATCTGTCACTGTCTTTCTTTGAAAACACATTTGGTCAAATTTTCTGGTTTCTATGGCAGAGAAATGGAGTAAGCAATTTATTGAAGTTCTTTTTGGCTCTAATTTTCTGTTGTTCTAGGAAAGCTAATCTAATTTTTCTGCTGCAAAACCAGACTGTAGATATTGTGAACAGAAACTGAGAGTTGTAGGTTGTATTTGTTGTTTTTCACTCTTCAGGCAACGCTGTGTAGTAGTCAGCCAAGTTGTGCCTGTCTACATCTCATGTGACACTTCTCTGCCTGGCTGCTGAAGGCAGTGTCAGGTAACCAAATAGAATAGAGGTTTCTGCTGGGGTGACCCATGTATCCCAGAACAGCTAGTCTGAAGCTACAGAGGAGTTAAGATGAGATCTGAGGAAGGACAAGGGAGAGGAATCTGACTGGCTGAAGAAAAGTGGAGAAGACTTGTGAAATGTTTATACCTGTGACCTTGATGGAGTTTTTTTTGGTTGTCACAAACATCTTACTTAGACCTTCTTTTCAGGTCTCCTGAACAGGGGACAATGGAAGGGTCACATTAGTCCTCTTTCAGCCTTCCTTGTGCTACAGGCTGATTATAAAATGTTATGTTCTAGACCTTTAAATGAAAATTTGCCCGTTCTCTGCAAATCTTGGCAAAATCTTTCTTGCGTGGTTATTGCTGCAGGAAGTATTTGCTTGTTATAACACCTTCATTCTGCAGCTTGACTCTGCAACCAACTGGGAGCAAACCAACTCCTCAGTTCTGCCATGTTTGTGTTGACATCGTTGTACAGAAGAAAAGCTGGTTTGTTTCTCTTTTTTTAACCCCTATTTTTATCATGGTATGTGAGGCTGAAACAGAGCTCTTCCTTTTGGATGCATGCAGGAAAAGGAGAATGTAGGGAACTTTCCCTTCATTTCACTATCTTTTCAGAGCTTAGGCTTAATTATAGCCTTTACATTTGCAGAGGTTCTAGTCAGCACAAAGGGGAAAGAGCGGTCAAGGCCCTGGCTTTGCTCCTTTGACCTGACCAGCACAGGAGGCATGGCGTGCTGTTGTCTTGAAAATATAACAACAGCGTTCTGCCCCATTCCATCTTTGCCAGGGAGCTTTCCTTGGAGCTCGGTATCTTAATTTCAGGTTCAGCATAGACCCGTGGCTCAACATGCCTGCATCAACTTTCTTAAATTCAGGTTATCATATTAATCAATTTCAACCAAACCTAAATGATTTAGGAGTCACTCTGAAGTATCTTCTATGTTTTTAGTGACTGACATTGTTGAGTTAGCAACTAGCCCAACACATCTTCAATTATCAATTAAAAATCTGTTATGCTTTTGTCTGTTTCAAATAACACAACTTCATAAGGAAGAATAGGCACATGGGATCCCTGTCTTTTGTGTAAAATGCAGAATTGCCATGACAATACAACTATTTTTGTGGTAGTTTTTATGACTTCTGCTCATCGCTTGAAATACTTTTTCAGAGGCTTTAATGGTCTTGAAATCAGTGGACTTACTGTCATGACTAACTGTCAATCCTACCAAGTATCACCAAATTTACGTTTTTTATATTAAATGTCTTTAAAAAGAAGGGGAATATTTGGATAGATGAGAGCCTTAGGATGCATAACATTTAGATGTTATCCTAATACGCATTCGAAATATTTAAGTAGAGTTTAGAGGGGCACACATTATAAAACATTTAAGTAAAGTTTGGGTGGGGCAGAAAAACGAGCTAAGTACACATTTATCCATTTTAAATATGTTCTTGCAATACAAATTTCACTTATTTCAGAGGTATCCACCAGTATCACAGTAATTGCTCACCATTCTGTACTCCTAAGTATGATGTGATTTTTTTACTGCTTAGGCCTTGATTAACTGCAGAGGCTCATCTTGCCTTTGAACAGATGTTCATATCTTTATAACTTTTTGCGGCAGAGGAAAGGAGGGCACAGGGAACAGTGAACAAAAGTATTGGTTGTATGCAAGTCACCTGTAAACTCTGGAAAGTAAATAAAATCTGGCACTCTTTAGTTTTTTGAAAAGTTATTTAATCGGTGGTTTAATGGTGGCAAGGCATGCCAACACTTTTGAAAACTATTCAGTGTGAATAGTGGCTGTTTTGCATGACAGCTTTAATTTATTTACTTTTTTTTTGATTACTAGCTATTATAATAATACTACTTTGTATCTATTTGTTCTGTAGATAAACTATACATTTTTCCATAGTAAAAATATGTGTATCAATTAACAAAGTATTTTAGCATTGTATAGTTTGCAGTCTACACGTGTCTCTGAAGAAACCTAGGTCTCATGCTCTGCTCATTTTGAGAACTAGCTCAGATTTGTTGTATTTTCTCAGTTCTCCATGAACTCAGTCCAGACTGTACATCTGTGCCATATGGAATGGCGGAACAGAAGTTGTGCAAGAATCTAAATAGCAGAATCTATAAATCAGAAGAGTCTTTAGAAGTCGAAGGAAGAGGGTCTCCAACTAACACATCACTATCGTACAGCCAAGCAAAAAAAAAAAAAAGACTGAACCATAGTTCAGAAGAATTAATGTTGTGTGGAATGTAGAGAGTTTCAGGTTACATTTGCCTATTTCCCCGTACACATGTGACACATGTCAGGGCCCTGAGGGCACTAATAGACCTTAATGGCCCCAACCAGCCTCATCTGGGTCTTTACCTAGACCCTATGCCTGCTTTCAGTTCAGTCTGGGGTTGTTGGTCTGAGTCTGAGCGGCATGGAGTTCTCTCTTCTGCTATTCCTGAATTATTGCTTGGATTTCCCAGCTTGACCTCAGATTTGCTTTGATGCCTTGCCCTTGTCTGGTGACTGCTGGTCTGCTGATGAAGCTTGGTGCTCTCATCAATCCAGTGCTGCTTGCCTGCTGTGGAGCTGTGTCATGGTGAGTGGGGACCCTATCTGTGCTGTGGTTGCTCTTGGCTTCTGGCTGCTCCTCCCTTGTGGGTCAGCTGTGCAGCCCTACCTCCAGATCCTGCAGGGAGCTATGGTGAGAGAACAGGAGTAGCTTGCAGCCCCTCAGGCTTCTTCACCATCCTCTGCACCCAGAAGGACCCTGGCTCCCTCAGCTGAGTTTGGGTGAGAGTATGGGGATGTATCAGTTGCTGGCAACTAATCTTTGCTACCTTGCCAATGCTCAACCTAGTGGATACAGGCTGCTCAGCAGAAATAACTTCTTAGCAATGGCCCTAGACTGAGCCATCCTCTGTATGCAGCTGCTTAGTGTGCCCATGTTCCAGGAGGCTGGTGCCTTATCAGACTCCTTTATCACTTATTTTCACTTTAAAGCAGCCTTTTGGGGACTGTATTCATGCAACTGTGTCTAAGGCTGTCTTCATGGAGCTCTGGTAGATGAGTCAGTTGGCTCCTGACTACACAAATCAATTCATGAAGCTGGCTGTGGAACCTGAATCTCTGCAGTTGTTGGGAATTACTGATTTTTACCATGTACACCTGTTTTTTATTTCAGTGCAGATATCTTTTCTCAGCTTCATAATATCATTGTACATATGAAGGTAATTTTTTGTTTCCCAAAAGCTGTGTGTTCCTCTCTC
Organism: Phalacrocorax aristotelis; assembly: GCF_949628215.1. Classification (NCBI taxonomy): domain Eukaryota; kingdom Metazoa; phylum Chordata; class Aves; order Suliformes; family Phalacrocoracidae; genus Phalacrocorax; species Phalacrocorax aristotelis. Next base: position 89,222,203 of record NC_134277.1, read on the forward strand.
AATGGTGGGACATTTGATTTAAAGGTTCAGCTGCAAAACAGAAAGATAATTGCCTTTACATCTCTTCACTCATGGTTGATTTTATTCATAAACCTGTCTGACTTCTGTTTTTAATATGCTCATTCCTGGCATAAAATGAAGTTCTTTGATTTTGAAATCGCATAGTATGGGTAAAGCTGTACAGCCATGAAGTTTGCTCAGATATAGTTAGTTTTAAACACAGCAAACAAAGCTACTTGAGCTGTTACTGTGCGATCAGATAAGGATAATCTTTAAGATTATTCATTAATTTGCAAGAGCATTTGTTAAAAGTCTTTCCATTGTAAAAAAAAATAAAAACTCATGTCTTTATTGATCTATGGATTAATTTTGCCAATTGCTCTCTGTGTTTCTTTGAACTTCCTAAAAACTTGCCTAAGTGAGGAAAAGTAAGTTTCATCTAGTACCATACAGACTTGAATTTATTCACTTTGGGAGCACACAGTAGTGCTTTACAAGATATTTTGATGTCCTAGGCAGTCTTACTTGGGATTTCCAAGAAATTAATAGCTTAAGGCTGTAAGCTATGATCAGCTTTTATTGTCTTGTCACATGATATTTTGCATTTATTTTAGCTCAGCATGAAAACATGAAATCTATTACTTACACAGCTGAGTGTGTGAGGGCCACAGAATGTGACATTACATTGCTTATAAAGCTTATCAGTAATTAAAGTTCACAATGAAGTGTTTAAAATCTAAAAATATACTGGGTCATCACTTTTTTTATACTGCAGTTCTATGTAGTTATAAAGTTTATTAATGCTGAGAAAAGGGAGACTTAGAATGTGGTTTTATTTCTGTGAAAATCATATTCCTCCACAAGTTCATCCTGCCCCAGTAAATGTGTGTGTTGGATGATTCATTATCATGTGCTTGTATAAAACTGTGTAGTGGGACATGATCTTAGATAACGTTATTCCTTTGATCTATGCATTTATTATCTAAAATCTTGTCATGTATATTATTAAAATTATTGGGTCTAACTTAGGCCGACTTTCCTTATTGCAGTTCAGTAACAGAATTTTTTTAAAAAATGTTAAGTACTCCATTCTTGGGCTAATGCTGACTGTTGGCAGGGTTGGGCGTTTTTGTTGTTTGTTTTCTAACAAACAATTCCTTATTTTTTCTGTAAGACTCTTCTTTCGCCATGTTTTTTTCTCCTAGTGCTGAAGTCATTTGCTGCTTCTGGTCCAGGACACAGGGTGATGACCTGCAAAGAGGAAGGAATGTACTGTATGTTCATTAAGTTTATGTAAGTTATGGCAGTTACATTTCAGCAGTCACTGAAACTGATGTATTTGAAAGTTATGAAAAGGTATGAAAAGTATGAAAAAACTTTGTTTATAGGAGACAGGACTGGAATCTGGTTTGGCAAGCCAAGCAATACATTGTATTTTTCTGGTTTGAAAATAGCCCATAATGGGCTTCAGGTCTCAGTAGCGCCTGCCGCAGTTACCCTCCTCGCTGCAAGGCAAATATTGCACACATGTGGTATTTTGTGTTTGTAATCTCGGGCTACAGAACTGGATTTTTTTTCTTTTTTAATCATCTAAAATATTCTGGTTTGGAGGTACGGATCATTGCATTTCTATAACAAAGTTGGATTGAGGAAGGTCAAAAAAGGTTAATGTCTTTTCATTTACTGTCTGTACTATTTTTCACTAGGATTTATTAAGGGCAAAGCATACTATTGCAAAGGAAGCAATATTCTCTGTGAGAAGGCTGCTGATTTTGTCTATTAATAGCAAAGGAAGGAACAGGAGCTTTGTGTGTGAGTCACAAAATAAATTTCCATTCTGTGCCATGAACTTTCTGCAGGGGACTGTCACTTTCTGTAGAACGCTGCCTGGTAGAGTGTGCTTTTAGCTTGCTCCATGTTAACAGGTATGGGCAGAGGTTAGTACTTTCCCTAGTAGAGGGAAATTCTAGAATTTCTAGAAGTGGTAATTATCTGTGGACTAAACTATCCGATACTAGTATCGGGGCATGCTGAAGTTCGCTAGGTGAGTACCTCTGCCTTCCTGCTAGCTCATCTCAGATAGGCCATTCCTTGGCATCTCTCAGCTCTCATAGCCTTACACTGTAAATTCCATGTCAGTTCCTGACTCTGTTTCCTTTCCTCCCAACATCTTGTCCAACTGTTCTATAAAAAGTTAGGGACTTGTGCTAATGGTCTGGCAATTCTTTCTGAGGCATTGCCTTTTCAGTCAGCAATTTTTAAATGCCAGTTTGTGATTGCAGTGGACTCTGTCTTCTCATCCTTAAAGTGATTTTTCTTTTTGCTTCTTTTGGAAACCTCTTTCAAGTGCTGGTTGGTGACAGATCACTCATGTCTACCAATATGGTTGATTTTTCCAGTTCTACTCCACCTAGACAATATGTTGATCTTGTAATACATCCAGCACATACTGTTGCTATGCACAAATCATAGCTACTTGGTTGGCTCATTCTGGAGCTTCTGGCAACATTTGTTACTGAAGGGTCCCTAACAAGTACAGGACAGCTGCTTTATTCTTATTTGAAAGGGGAAAGAGGTAAATATTAATTTATTATATATGTATAAATATATATTATGTAAATATATAAAAATAAATAGATAAGGCTCTTATCCATCTCTCAGGTCTGTCACCTTAATTCAAAATATCCTGTATAGTTCCTCCATGAAGGCAAGGTTTCTCTCTGTTTAAACAATGATAACACTGTGCAGACATGGGATCAGTTAAACCCCTGTGTCATCTTCTTCCTTAGCTTAGAATTAACCATGGCACAACTTGATGGTTTTTGTGGGAAGACTATTAAGAAGTCTGTGAAACAGCTGCTTGCAGAACTGTTTTTGCTGAACGTTACTCTCCATACTCCTTGCTAATGCTCCTTCAGAATAAAATTTGGGCATGTCTCTTTTGGGATTTCATTTTGCAGATCAAAGTGAGAGCTGGTTCAAGTACAGATGCCATTTTCCTAACCACATAAACTCTAGATTTGTTCATGTTGGACAAGTATGGTGCACTTCTCAACCAATCTATCAGTAAATTCAAGAACAGGATGCTGAGGACTTCAGTTTTGCCTTCATTTCTGAAATTACTAGCTTTAGTGTGTTACATACTGCAAACTGGCATATAATTTTCTTCACCATTTATCAAAATACATTTAGTTTTCATTAATTTTGTTCAATTTCATTTTATTAAAATACATTTCAATACATTTCAAAACAGCAATACCTTAGCAAAGGGAAGCACACCCAAGCATGTTAACGTTAGGTGGAAGGAAGTGATGATCTGATGAATGACTCACCTGTCATGACCTGACCTTCCTGCTCTTCTGAACAAGATGCGTGACTTCTTTTACTTAAACCTTTCTGTAAATATTGTGAGAAGGAGCTGGAAATATGAAAAGTTAGTGGTGTTGTATGGGTGCAGTTGCAATGCAGAGAAGAGAAAGGTGACAGAAAAGACTCATAGCTGGGTTCTGCAAAGCAGTTATGTGACTAGGCCCAGGTCCGCTAAGTGTGTAGGTACCAAAATGGGAATGCAATAATAAATACTTTTACGTCCCACCTACAGCCAGCCCACAGAAAATAGTGGGTAGAGGTGTGTATGTGGAGGCTTTGTCCTTTCTGGGACCTGGCCTCTCCTCTTGGGGATATGCCTGGAATTTGGAGCCCTGGTGTCCTGGAAGGTGTTTGTCCCCTATCTAATAAACAGCTGGGGAAAACCAAACATCCTTTGGGAGAAAGCTTGAGAGCAGCTGATGCTTTTTTCTTTTCTTAACAAAGTAGTAGGAATACTTTTTCAGGATGGGGAAAACTTTGGTGCTTGCTGCATTTCTCAGCTCAAAGGGATCATACCTTTATTTCTCATCTTAGTGATGTGCGCTTGTTGCCATGCTAAGCTTGGATAAAGAACTTCTTCCCCCAGTTGTATCTCTACCAGTGTCCAACACTGGAAGGTGGACTTCTCTGGACCTGAGCGAGTGAATGAAGGAGCAACTAAACTGTAATAGGATTTATCACATATAACTTTAGGTGCCAGCCAGTAGGTATTAATTTTAGGCTGGTGTCAAAACTCCACCATAGTCAATGATGGAGTCAGCTAATCAGCAGTGATTCATTTGAGTAACGCATCTGCTGTGTGATGAGTTAGTTGCTGTCTAGTCTCTCCTGGCTGTGCTGGTTAGCCCCTCTCGATGACAGAGGGTGCCTAGACACCTCCAGTAGGAGATTAATTCCCTGCCTGACGGTCAGTTGGGAATGTATGGTCATCCTGTCCTGGCTTACAGGTCAGCTTCTGTATTTTATCCAAGGCTTAACACAGAATTCAACATAAAAAGCCTCAAGTCGGGCAGAGAGCTACAGTTGGATTTGTAGAGTTATGATCCTGTTAGCCTACTTAGAGATGGCAACCATGCTAGTGCTTCAGCAAACTGAAGTAGGGGAACTCCCAGTTTCTGAATCCGATTCGAGCTATGGCATGAATGATGTACCAGCAAGGGAGCTGGTACTAGCGAGGCTGCTGTACAGACCTGAAACACTTCTTGGCATGCAGTTAGTGTTCCAGGGCTTCAGATCAGTGACTGAAGTGCATGTAGTGTTTAGATGCCTTCAAGATGAGGTGCCAAATGAGTGGAAAGCAGAGAAGGCAGAAGTGCGTTGCAGTCTGGGGTCTTGTCACTTTTCAGTTTTTCTTTAGTCCCATCTTATGTACCTACTTTTTTTTTGTTTAAATCTGACCTTCAGAAATACAATTCTGCAGTAAGTAGACTTGTTTTTAAACATTTCATTTCCAGCACTTCCTCTCTGAAACATGTTCTTCAGTTTCTTTGTCTGTGAATGGCTTTATAATTTTCTCTATTTTGTTTTGGTTTGGGGTTTTTTTGTGGTTTTTTTGGGGGGGGTTGTGGTGTTTTTTTTTTTTGCAAGGGGTATTTTATACAGTTATTTAAGTAAGTATTCCTTCTGCCTGTAATAATTTAAGACAATAGTAAACTAAAGTGATCATAAACCTGTCTTCTTTCATATCCATTTCATAGAGCACCCTTTCTTTCAATTATCCAGTTCTCACTATTATACTTTTATGGTTTTTGCCTTCTTTGTGATGCTGTCACACTCCACATTATCTAGTAATTTTTTATTTATATAGGTACTTTTCATTATTTGGCTATTTTCTTTTGAATCTTTTAATTAAGGTTCCAATTTTGTGCTGCCTTTACAACTTTTTTTGCCTGGAAGGAGCTATAGCTCATTTATTGTCAATTTCTTACTTTTTTTTTTTTTCAATTTCAGAAGGCTATTTCGCTGAAAAAACAAAAGTATGTGTGTGCATATATTGCTATTCACATTATTCAATCTGGTGGGAATTACTGTCGTCAGCTATTGATTAAATACTTCTTGTAAGTAGTTCCTCTGGATTTGTTTGGTGCGATGAAGTACTGTCTAATTGTGATGCGGAGTTTGATCCTTATCACTACTTGTTCTGTTCAGAAGACTTCAATCATCTTATTTTTAACTGATTAATTAAATTAAATAATTTGCAAGTTTATGTCATCAGCAAAATTTTCTGCCTTGCTGTCTGGCCTCATTCGTGCTGCACGCTCTAGCTGTAATCACCAAAACAGCTATTGAGATGATAGATGGGCAAAAGACCCTAGAAAAACTGCACCCTAGGGGAAGGAGTTGTTGGTTTTTTTCTTCTGGTTTTCTGTATGTTTGTTGTTTGTTTGTGGTTTTGTTTTGTTTTCTACCTAGGGGGTATAACCGGTTATACAACACAGACAGTATCTTGCCCTGTGCTGGTTTTAGGTTTGGGAATGGGATTATCGTGTGTTCCCTGAGCAGAAGGGCTCCTGCTTGACAGTCGCTGACAGCCTAGTAGTAAATTCCAGCTCCTGTATAAGGACAAGCCTTTTTGTGGAAAAAAGGCTGAGGACGTGGTAGTTTTGAGTGCATGACTTGTCTGACAAACACACATTTAGTTTAGCTTTACAAAAATACAGTTGGATATATAAATGAAGGTTATCTGGAGCCAACCCTAAGCTGCTTTCTGGATGTCACGCAAGGTTTACTGCAGTGATTACTGAGCGTTTCCACAGAAGGGTAGCAATTACTACCGCAGCCCTTACATTAGATGACACATACGCAAATAGAGAAATACTGGAAGAGAAAAATAAAGGTAGTCTGAATAATATCCACAGATTAAAACTTCTATGAGCAGTGCATAATGAGGGGATCGGTGACAATGAGGTGCTAGACCTTTAACTTAAAGGATTTCCAGTACCCACTTGATGAGTAGAGGACAGCTGTGGAAGGAGACAGATGTCTGGAAGTTTGGGATGTGAAAACAGAACACACCTCACCTGAGATGTTAGGTCGTGGGTACTGGCTCCTCTGTGCGGTCTGCGTGCCTTTCCTTTCCTCTGGATGTACTGCTGTTGCAGGAACAGTGTCTTTCTGATCAGATTTACAGCTGAAAAATGACAGGATGGATAGGAATCAGAGCTGCAGGAAACAGCCCATCACCTGTGCTCGTGGGCTTCCCTGCAATTCTTAAACTTAACTGTAGAAGACTAGGAAGGAAGGAAATGGACATAAGGGTGAGCCAGGCTAGCTAGATATGAAGGGATCAGCTGCTCTGCGTATGCTAGCAACCTTTCAAGGAAGGGCTGGGGAAAGGTCTGAGCTGGAAGCAGAAGGATTCTTTGATCTGAGTGCGTAGGCTATGTAGATATACTGGGGACAAAAGCAGTTTCCTTCCTGCAAAGTGCTGAAGATGAGTTTATTGCTCTGTTTTAAGTACTAGCTGTGCTTTTGTTCCGTGTGCTGAACAATGTGTTTTATTCCTCTTATTGGTTATTATTTGACTTCTCCCAAGGTGTATCCTTGAAGACCACTGCTGTGCTGCTTCACACTTCAGGTTAGTAATTACTTTCTTATGATGCTACGGACAGGAAGACAGAGGAAAATTTGGGTATTTCCAGTTATTTCCCCTTAAAATGAAATTAAGTTTTGATTTCTGCTGAAGTTAACACATTTCATTAACTCCGTTTTTAAACAGAATCCTATGCATGAATGTAGACATGAAAAATACAAATCAAACAACAAATTTAATTTCTAAATTTCCTCTCATGTTTTTTCTAAAAACAGAATTTCATATTTGGCAACTGAATTTGGGGAGTGGGGGGAGTGATCTATGTTAACCACTGGTTTACTTTACAGTATTTTGGGTGATACTGTTAGAAAGTTGGGGGGAAATTAGTAATGGGGGTTGGATTAGGCTGGAATAGTTCTTATTCAGATGTAAAATGCACTTAGAAATGATGTAAAATTGAGGGACTATAACTCTGATGGTAGGAGACTGGACACAGATTTAGGCAGTAAATCTTTTTTTGGTTTCCTTCTGAGAAAAATCTGATTCTGAACTATTTACAATTACTATTTTTCTTGATTTTAGTTACATACTTTTCTTTTAAATGCTCTCATATCAGACAGTGAAGGCCTTGGGACATCTCACTTGTGCTTAGCTTTTTGCAGAGGATACAAACTAATCAGGTGAGGCAGTTGAAATAAAGGGATGAACAGAAGATATGGCCCGTTAAGCAACTAGACAATATAAGTGTTGCCAACTCATCCGAGGAGTGGCTGAGGAGTTGGGCTCATGTTCACAGAGTGAATAAATGTAGCTGCTGTACCCATAAATACTGCATCTAATTTGCCATCCTGAAACATGCCACTGCCTCCACAGATTTGGTAAGATGTGTGTGCACAGCATCAATAGGCTCAGTTCATCGTCTGATGTCTTCACACACAGCGCAGCTTCATCAGTAGTTTAAGTTGATATACTGCACTGTGACCCAGAGCAACCAAGTAATGCATTTCCATCTGTTGTGATGGGATAACCTCTATAGAAGGATGATGTGGAGAGTTAGGGGTGGTGATAGATTAAACCATTCCTGCTAGTTTTGTCAAAGTTCATCTGTCAGAACCCCAGTTCTTGAGTCTAAAAGACTCTGTTCTTTTTTTTTTTTTTTTTAAAAGTATGTGTCTCTTCAAACCTGGCTGCATATTTCTATACATTCTTGTCTGCTTGTGCATGTAACACTGGAAGCATTTGAATCATGATATCATAGTCTCTGATACAGAAGCTGGGTATGAAAAAATCTCTTAATACTAATTAGAGTGTTTTAACTGGAGCCTGATATTACCAATGTGTCTGTATGAGATGACATCAGGAAAAAGCAGAGGACTAGACTTGCTGACCTGAAAATGCTTCTGAGGATGGTTTGAAGAATGTGTCACCTGTTTAATTAGTTTTCCCATTTCATTTATATGGTTCAGTTACCTGTATACATGTATGTGTTTGGGTCATACAAGCATTTTTTTTCTCCCTTCAGGTGTCAGTTTGTTAAGAATTAACACCATACACGGTTTCACTCTTTTTTAAGAAATGTTTGCCAGATGCTTTTAAGTATTCCTGAGCCCTCCTCTTTAGATACACTGTTCCAGACCTTACCATTTGCTCACGTCTAGATCAGCTTTCCTTTTGCATCTCAAAACTTCCTTCAGCAGCTCCTTTTCACTTCTGTTGAAAAACATAGTCAGAAACATTGATGGTTCCCGGGTGGCCTTTTTTTTTTTTTTCTCCCCACTCAACAGAGATATAAACTCCATAACTGCTGTAGCTCTAGAAACAGTGCACCAAGAAACTCGTATTTGCAGCAATGCTTCAGAGAGAAAGAGAGAGATAAATTTGAAGCATGCGATGTTGGTGGCCAGGGCTTCCTATCATCCTCAGCATGGATGCAGCTGGATAAGCTACTTGTTTTACATTTCTATAGGAAGTAGCCCTCCCCCGCTCTTTTAGTACTAAGCAGCAGCTTGGGCCTTTCATGAGAAATGTAAGCCAAATGCTCAGCTGAACTGAAAAGGCATCTGGGAGAGTCTGTGGTGGCAGAGTAGACCTCCCACCTTCTTTCCCTATGGCCCCGGTGGAGCCTGAGCAGCCGTTTGCCTTCACGTTCTGCTGAAAGATGCAAGCTGGAGCTGCGGAATGCTACCGGGGAGCTCTTCCATGGGAAACCAGAAGATCAGCTGAGTGGGAATCTGTATAACAGGCGGGGAGAGAAGATGTGAAGCAAAGACAAGAGTGATGTAGGAGAAAAAAGTTTAAGTAACATTTCAAATAGATCTTTTTGAGAAAGTGGTGATTTTGGTGGTTTCTCTACGCTGAAAGTATTTACAGCAACAAAGTGCTTTGTAGTTTATTTCACGATACAAACTGCACTAAATGACCAGCTTATTCACCGTGACTCACTTTAACCACATCTCACCAAGATTTTCCAGAGATCATTTTCTGTATCCTCTGCAGTAAGATTTTTACATTGACTTACCTGTTTTCAACAGTGCTCCCTTGTCACAATAAAGGTGTCTACTCCTCCTGCTTCCTAAAATAATAGCATTTGATTTCTTTCTTACTTGTGCCTGTGATTCTAATATTTAAACAGTTTAATTCTCCTCACAGTGAGACAAATAGCATCAAAGAAATGGATAAAAATGGCCTAAATCTCTCATTCTTGTGAAGCAGTTCTATCTTTCTTCAAAAACTTCTGCCAACAAAAGTTAAACCCCAATGTCTACACTCACTTTCCCATTTCTTAAAGATAGATACCATAACTGGCTCTTTGTATAAATAGTGATGAATTCACAAGAGGTAGTGGATTGTTTGAAGCACAGGTGTCATGAGTTAAAAAGACTGGAAACCATTCTTTGCATGATACTTTAAAAGGGTCTGCAGCCTTGGCTGCAAAAAAAAATCTCTACAGCTGTGTTTAGATAGAGTTAAAATAATACTGTCCATCTGTGTTGTACTTTAATGTAATTTGACCAGTTAGTAAAACTGGAAGTGCATTGTTAGAAACATATCAGTAATACTGCACAACTTTTCCAGAAATACTGAGGAATATTTGTTTGATAAGGTACTGCATTAGCTTTTCTTCATAAAACTAAAACCCAATCCCCTTCATTCCCTCAGCGTCCTTTTTAGAAGAAGATATGTCTGTCTTAAGGTTGGATGCAGATACCTCTTGCCTCCTTTTTTTTGTTTTCCTTCATGGTAAACCAGGATACGTGTGAAGATATTTTGTGGCTCCCCTTCCCCCCAAAAATACTTCATAACCTGCCCTGTATTGAAAAGCACAGACTGGCTTAAAAGAGTTTTCTCATTCTCCTATTTTAGCTCCTTGGGCTGTGTATCAAAATCCACTCTGTCCTTCTCAGCTGCTCTGTTCTGAGAGAGCAAAGCTTATTGTGCTTTTGTCTCTCTGAAAATGGCTGAATCACTAGTTGACGCTTATGAAAGATAAGTTTAAGTCTGAAAATGGGTGGATAATAAATATGTATGCATCCAGCTTTTCTGTGTGGTGGTTTTTGTTGGCTTTTTTGTTTTGTTTTTTTTCCTCCCCATTTGCCTCCATCAGTTTGGCATTGTGGTTAGTTCATTCATCTGCAGAATTAGAAAGCAAGTCATCATATTTTCAGGAAGTGCAGTTTTCGTGTCATGGCGTGTAAAGTCTAATAAAACTGAAAAGTACAAATTAAGATCCATTAAAGAAAGACTTATATGTTTTCTTTGCAGCAGCCATGCAGATTAAGGAGAGCTTGCGGTGTTCTTGTTATTGGAATAAAGGAATTTATTAGGCAGCTTAGTTGCTAAAAGAGCTAATGTACCCTTAGTAAGGGTGGCAAACAAAAAGAGGGACTTCAAAAGCTGAAGCCAAATACTCCCGTGCAAGAGAAAGGTAGTTCAGGGAAGGCTATTTTTTTTTTTCTCAAGTCAATGCAGAAAAGTGCTAATACAACTGAAGGATCTTGATTGTGCTCCTAATATGAAGATTTTCCGAGTTGTGTTGCTGTGGCTGTAACCAGTGTACAGACATAGGTAAATAGGTATGTAATGAGCATTTTAAACAACAGTTATGGGCAGTGTATGTTCATAACAATGCATATAACTATGGAAGGCAAAGAAAATAGTGCTCTGCCTTCACTAAGGCAGAAGAGTAAATTGAACTAGTATCACAGCGCGTGAGAATATTAAGGGTCAACACTGATCAGCTTTTCTTATTATGTGAGACTTTTTTAAAAAATTAATGACCTTCATTTAAACTAGAAATTGAAAGAGATCCACTCAATTAGTGTTGTTAAAACATAAAATCAAGACTAAGAACTAGAAAGTATGGCCACATAGGCCATCAGAAGGAAGCCACTGCTTGGGGCATACTTGCTGAAATCCTACTAATTTTTCTTTAAGAATTGCCTGGAACTTCACAAAAGCAGTAACAGCACATAGTGAAATTTAAAATTTTAAATGCAGTTCTGTCTGCTGTGGCAGGCAAATCTCAACTTATCATGCTCTTATTTTTAACTTGGATACAATTGCTGTTCTTAACTGTTGTAACTTACTGCAATGCTATTTTATGTAACCAGATAAAAAGGTATCACTTCAAAATCTCAAAGATGTGTCCTTATCAGATTGACCCTTTTGTCTTAAGAATTTTTTGCTTTCTGAAAAAGCTTTCTCTTTTTTTTTTTCTTCCCCTTGATTTGTCACTTCCAGACTATCTATTTTCAAAGGGATATTCTGTAAGAAAATAAAACCTATTTCTGATGATCTATTAGGAAATGACAAGATAAATGTAAATTGGGCTGAAATGCAGAGATCTTTAAGAAATTATTTTATAAAATTACAGAAGTCTCAAGCCTCAGAAATACTATTTTTTCCCCAAATGGTAACAATTCTGTTCCTCTCCCCTGTAAGAATCTTCCCTATAAAAGAATAAGAAAAATGTTACATTTATTGCTATCTTTTCCTTGCCTAAGCGGAAAACAACTGTTCTAGTGTCAGTTTGACATTAGAGAGCAAAGAAACTAATCTATGTTTAGCTCCATGGTTTGGGTTCATGTTAACTTAGAGTTCTGGAAGAGGCTCATAGGACAGCAAGCTCTTGAGCTGAGATCCACTTGTGGGATCTTGCAGGTATCAGGACAGCAATACCAGATTATTTTCTGGCGTCCTCCATTTCTTATGGCTTGTACTCCAAAATAACTTATGTTCCATTATTATATCCTATGTAAGGTTGTAGCAAGTGCAGTAGGGAGTTAGGAGATTGCAGTACCCTGCCGATGCTATTGCTCATGTGTTTCTTACCCTTGAGTGTTTCTAAGGGAGACTTAAGTTGACATGACTGCAGGGGAAAGTTTTTCCTGTACCAGGGTTATTACTACGTATACTGATAGGGTTTGGTTTTTTTTGTAATCTCTTTACAGTGAGCTATATCTTCTGTGTCCTTGAGCTGCCTTTCTGTATTTGGTGAATTCACCCAAGGATCCTGACAAATTTTAATGGGGTTGTTGCTTTTAATGAACATTCAACAGCACAAGTAAGGATTGCATGTTTAGGACTTTATTTTTGTGCTCTTTTGATCAGTAAAGATACACTTTAGCCTGCTTCCTCTCAACACAATATGAGTCATTTGAGAAAATGATGTAAAAATCTGAAGATTATTAGCAGGAAAGATGTCCTCAGCAGAAGTTTAAAAAAAAATTTAAAAAATCCACTAGCACTGATTACTAGTAAAATATTGTTGCTGGTAAAGCTTAATTTGAAATTCTGGGTACAGTAGAATTGTCTTGTTTTAGGGAAAAAGAGACAAAGTACATCTATAAAATTCAACTGCAAATGTTTTCCCATGCTGCCTCATTGATTCACAGTGTCTTGCTGTGCATCCTTTATGATTAGGGGTTTACGAACCATGCAGGTCACAGATTATTCTCAGCTTTGGTTAATTCCTCTCTGCTGAGGGCCCTGGATGTGCTGTATAGCAAAATCCTTGGGCTGTTCAACACTGAGAGATTTCGACAGTAGCTTTGTGCATTCATGTTGTAATCTTAAGCAGAAACATAATCAGCATATCTGCTGGGGAATTCAGTTTTGCTTTTCAGTGTGCTTCCATCGTGTCTTGAAACTTTTGACTGCACCATAAAAAATGTTAGAGGAAGGGAACCTAAAGACCTTGGCAGCTGTTTAGTTTTCTGTTGGATCTTTCCCCCTAGAAAGGTGTTAGAGGAAGTTAACTTTGGGCTGCATTGTGAGCTCACTAGTAGAATGTTACTGCTAAAATCATCAGCAATGGAGAGGCAAAATTCACAAAAACTGTATTGTTAGCAGGCCATTAAAGTTGTCAGGAGCCGTATTTATTTCTCTTGGCTCTGATCTTTCATGCTGTCCGCAGAAATCAAGTGAATGACACCCTAAGATGATTTAGGCTGTTGTTGTAAAAACCTAATTTAATCTTTACCTTTTTACTTTCTGGGTCCCTTTCTCTTCCTGCCCCTGCTGCTCCCAGCACACAGACCGTTGCTACCACAATGAGATGCTGTTGCCCTATTAGTTTTGCATTTTTAAAAATTGTTTTGGTAACTCCTTTCTGAACTGTTCCATGGAATTAGATTATTTTAAAAATGACTAAGTAGGCAGCCAACATTTGCTCTCCATTTTTTGGGACAGACTGTGTATTTTGCGCTGCTTATTACTGAAGCCATAATAACAGTTCCTTCCTCTTCTGTGTTTCTGAATGGATGACATTCTGGCTAATGAGTGATTGAGATCTGGACAGTAGCATCCTACTTGTTCTGTTATGTGCAACAACTCTCTTGCCACAGGACACGTGAGCACTGAAGGTTCATGTTGTTCTCCGTCAGGGATTTATGTAATACTGAAAATTATAATTACGGATGCTACAGTGTTCTGGCCCATTTTCCTAGAAGCTGAAGTTAAATGTGTATCATTTAGCTTGAAGTATCAGATCATGTTGGTGTAGTGTTAGTACGGTGGCATTAATGCAGATCCTCCCAGGTACTGGTTTGCCAAAAGGAAGAGGAAGGCTGTTCTAGCTCATAACTTCTCTGTTTTCCCACTTGCATTGCATCATCTGGTGCAGGTCACTTCTCCTCACATGAGGCTGCTGCTTACATACGTAAAGCTCTAATTTAATAGCCTTATTGAAATTATCAAGGGAAGACTTTGAATTTGAAACTATAAGCCTAAGTGAACTAAATGTTTTGATGGTAAGTGTATGGGAAAATGAGTTCCTTCACTGAGGGGAATATCTGATTTTGGTTGAAAACACAGGAGGTTACTCAACTTTATAGCATGCCAGGTTGTTAGAATTAGAATTTGTTTTGATCAGAAACAAAAAAGAAACAAACAAAAAAACCCTTTATACCTACAACCAATAGCAAAGAATGGCTCTTCCCAAGGAAAAAGTGTGGCATATGTTGTTCATGTTGCCTCAGCATATCAAAGCAATGAGTATAAGCAGGCTTGTTGTTTTAGAACTGTGTTTGACTTTAGCAATAAAGATAACTTTTGTCTGTTTTTTTCTGTGCAAAAGCCAGATTCCTATGATAAGATGGTAACTGTCTCAGTAGCCCCTCACACCAACAATTTTAAAAAACAGTGAACTTAAATTTATCAGAAAATTAACTGATTTTGAATTAAATTATTACATAGCAGTAGCTATGTAAGTGTGTGTGTGGGGGAAATCCTGTGGGATTTTTGTGTTCTTTGTTCACTTTTTCAATTTTTGAAAATTGAAATTTTGGATTCTGTCTATACTAGGAAAAAATATTTTTTAATTGGATGTGAATTCCAGAATGAAAGGAAAAGGAATGTTTATTGGAAAACAACTTTCGTCACATCGGTTTATCATTATTCCTTATCACATCACCAGTTATGGTCTGCTTTCAAATGACTTTTGAGGTAACATCTCTGTTGCCTGAGGTTGCACTGGTGTTTCTTGCAGGCTTTTTCTCCTCAGCTGACAGAGCATGGATTTCCAAGAATTTATTTTAACTTATTATCTCTTCACAGTTGCTGGAAGGGAAGGGGAAATGGATTATTAGCTATATTCAGCAGAGCAAATAAGTGTTATTGATGAATTCTTGTGGAAGCCATAACAAACACTGAAGGAGGGAAACCTATTGAGAAGCTGATGGTAGCTTTCAATGGAAATTTAGAGAAGGGATAAGGCAAGAGATTGCTGCTTCTCCCACGAGAACCATGAGTTTTGGAGTTCCTAGGCCAACATCAACACGTACCCATGGCAAGCTAAGTAACTTGCCATGAGAGCAACATCACTGGTTTTCTGTTTAAGCCTGTAGCAGACACAGGTGTAAGCACACCAGGTAACGTGTTCGCAGGCAGTGCCTAGAGTGAGACGCCGCCCTGGGGAAGGCAGCCCTGAGGGAGGCTGGCAGGAAAGAAGGCTTTGTTACCACTGCCTGCACAGGCAGCACAACAGAGCTCCTGCCTGAGAGCTGAGCATGCCGGTGGGGCAGCTGGGGCTAGCCAGATGGAGCCGAGGCTGCCCCAAAGCTGGCAGGACCTCACAGATGGTGCACAAGCCCATGGGGTCTGACCACCATAGGCAGAGCCAGATGCTGCTAGCAGGCTCTGTTGGGGGACTCAGAGACAGACAGTGATGAACAGGGCTCATGCCAGGCCTGTTGGTGTCCTCATGGCCCTGACATGCAGTATCTCTGTGGGAGGATGGTGCTCAGCAGGAACCATACCAACTAGTCTCATCGGGGTATTTTGCTTCCTTGAGTAGCAGCACCATTCAGCCCCTGCCAGGACTGGGACACAGAGGGAAGGGGTGATGCTGCCTCTCCTGGAGGCCCTCCAGCACAGCCAAATCATTCACCATGGGCTGGGTGCTGCTGCCTCAGCCATGGACCAGGTTTTGCTGTTACTGGAGTTGAGCTCTGACCTCCTTGCTGCCAAAGTTCCCAGCGGAAGCCTGGTTGGTGGAAAGCAAGGGTCAATCCCCCTTTTTCTCCCTGCTCTTAATCCTGTCCACCAAAAGTGGCTGCCAGCCTCTGTTCTGTGTTTGACAGGTATGGATTTTGGTGCAGTAAAAAGAAGATGGTATCTTATGCTTTTCTTTGTTTTCTTCTTCTGTACTGGTAGGGCACTAGTCATGTTGCTAATTAGAAAATTTTATCCAAGGGTATCTTCAAGCCAGAACAGAGAGGGGCTGTTGGTAACTCCAGCTGAGGCTGCATCTGGCCCAAGCTCCCTTCCTGCCATGAAGCACTTTAAGTGGTTTCCTGTGAGTCACTACCTGAGGTGACTCAATATGTACTTCTACGAGTGTTAGAATTAATGAAGATTGGTATCTGATGGATTTGTATCTTACGTTTATATTTTCTGATGTCTACTGAAGTACAAACTCCAAATGAAAATTTCTGTGTGATTGAAGCACTGAAAATCTCTTCCTGTGCGGGTTTTCTGTTAAGAGGATGACTGCGTATAGTTTTCCCTGTAGTGGAGGAACTGGCTGGGGTCTCTTTTCTTTCCAGTTTCCTATTTCCATGAAACTTAAGGATATAATGACCCTGGAGATTTTTATCCTGCTGTTTAATGTGTTTGAAATTGGCTAGTAGGTTCAAAGATAACTGGGGAATGGAATGGCAAATTATCATATGCAGGCATAATGTAATTGCATAAGACTTGCTCCTCCCAGAAGCCAGGTTAAAAAGAGGTGGGAGAGGTTCCCTGCAGACAGATTGCCTAGACTGTGGGGATGAGAGGGGTGGAGAACAAGGCTGTGATCTATTCTATTTGTAAATAGAAGCTAAACTAAACAAATATACTTTAATTCTGCACAACCCAAGATTTCATTTGCAGAGCAGATTTGGAAAAGCAGGGGCTTATTCCAAAAGCTTTATTTGCTAGACTGGGACACACTGAACATAATATTTTAATGTACTCATAACTGGCAGTTGCAGCTCAGGAAAGAGCTCTTGGACTTGTCATGACTGTCTTGACAGTTCTCTGAAATCCATTAACTCAGTTTGTAGCAGAAGCCAAAAAAAATTTTTTAAAAATGAAAAATCTTAGCCATCATCAGGAAGGGTTTAAAAGACAAAATGTGATGCATTATTTTACTGTTGTGTAAAATCTTCATGTACTCACATCTTAAGCACTGTGTGCAGTTTTTTGGCCTCCTGACCTGAAGGAGGATGTAGTATTATTGCAGAAGGAATAGAGGGAAGGGCAACTAAAATGATATAGTGGATGAAGCAGACTTTGTGGAAGGACTTAAAAGATCCAGGTTTCTTCAGTTTGGAGAAAAGGTTGAGGGGTGAGGTGAATGAAGATTGCAAAATCATGAAGGCAACAGATAGGAATTGTTGGATCTGTCGTTCATCAATTCCAAAATGCAAGAATTGAGGGGCACTATATGAAGATACTAGTAGACAAATCTCAAGCACTCAGGAGAAAGTATTTTATATGGCAGGTTGTGAACTTCTGGCATTTATTACCACAGGAAACTGTGGAGACAGATAGCATCAGTAGGTTTAAGACTTTTATGAATTTATGAACAACAGCTCCATAGGTGGATAGTAAAAGCACAGGGGAGGTTAGTACTGTCCGTCATTCCAAATTCATGAAGTCTGGATGCTGGAGGAGGGAATAGAGTGTAGAAAGTGGGCCTATGGTATTCCTGAGAAGCACCTCTTACTGCTGTGTTGCACAGATACCACTGGGCTCGATGAACCATTGACCTGAACAGCTGGGACATTCCTGAAGTTCTTGTGATGCCCTGAGCCCACATGTAAGGCAAAAACTAGCATGTGGACTGGAAGTGATGGTGTATAAAACAACAGGTAGATTCTCTAGTTTCATCTGGTCTGCATCATAGGCAGTTGCACCCAAATGTCGGTCTGGCACAATTATAAAGCCAAGAGGCAATGGATGGAACCATGTTGGCATCATTGATTGAAGAATAGATTACGGATTTATCTCAGCCTGCCTTTGCACATAATTCTGAGCTGCATGTTTAACTCTGGCTAATGATGCAACTAAATGCAGGAGACAAATGTTGGTGACAATTTTCTTTTACACTGAAACCTGTGAATTTACTTAAGCGTACATGGTTAACCAGTTTCACTTCTTTGACAACGAAACACCTCCTGTTTCAGCACTATGCTGTAAGATTTAGTTAAATGATGAAGTACGTAGAATGAAGTGACAGATTTGAGAGAGAAAAGAGAATTGTATTCATTTGCTGGTAACCAAAATTAGCACAATGCATTTTGTGTGTGTGATCATAACAACCTAACCTCAAAGTGAATATGCTGATAGTCTGGGGGTGGTAAGCTATTTCTGAAGCAATTCTTGACGTATTTTCTAAATGGTTTTGCAAGAAGTAGCATCAAATTAAGAGCTCATTTCTAAGCAAAAACAAAAAAAAATCTGTGTTCTAATATGATGGCTCTCAAGGTGTTGTTTTCTCAAAGACAGCAAGAACAGCAACAGAAAAAACCTTCTATGTGTATGTTATACATTAGAGCATGTTGCTTTGACTGTCTTACATAATGCTAAATCTTTTTTTTTAATTAAAATGAGTTTTTCATCAGATTCAATTGTCACAGTAAACTGCATTTAAAATAACATGAAAGCCTAAAATATTTTGCAAAGTTCGATGAGTACAAGGCTGTAAGTGTTTATTGGTTAATACTTTCAAATTGCTTTGGGCACAAGAAAATCCTTCATCTTTTTACAGATCCAGATACCTTACACATGTGGAGCCTTTTTTGTCGTAACCAGTGAAACTTTTCATGGAGTAAATTAAGTCTTGGAGAAATGTGTTCTTTCTGCAAATATTAGTCCTCCAACTGTTCTTCACTATCTATCAGTCCATTTTAGGGCTAAATTAAGCTGGCTTCACACTCAGTGGTTCTTAATGCCATGAATCATTCATTGTAACAGGATTATTACTAAAGTAAATAAGAATACAAATCAGAAAGGAAGCATATGGTTGTTGGTCTATTTTCTTTTTTTTTTTTCTTTTTTGGTGTGTGTCTCCTGGAAGAAGTAAGGTGAAGAATATGAACAGAGAGAGAGAGATTCAGATGTGGAAATAAGAGAAAACCCTGTATAAAGGATGCTTAGGAAAATAATTGAGGGCGAGGGAGAAGAGAAATAATTGGATGATGAGAATGGATTTTTGAGTATTTCTGGTGAAAGAACCTGCAAATTTAGTGGCATCCTGGAGACCGAAGTAAGTGGTTAATCTTGCCTCTGAGATGACATAAAACAGCATAAGACATAAAGAGATCACTAACAGGCAGAGGGCCAAGAAGATTAAGGACTGGACTGACTGAGAGGACTTCAGCTACAGTGCCAAGCCCTAGTTCCTACTGCTAGCCCAGCCCAAAAGTCTGCAAAGAGCAGATAGCTCCTCACTTCCCTTGAGATGCCAGGGACATGCCAGATGCTGGCATGCCTGTTATTTTCTTGATTTCCCTCCAGTCCAGATGCTTTTAATCAGATATATCCTATAGATCTGGGCCAAGGTGAGCAGAGATGATCAGCATGACCAGAGGTGGCAGAGACTGGCCAGCCTATCCCTGGGCGAGTATATGAGTGGTGACCAGAGCTGGAAGTTGAGGTGCATCTCCAGGGTGGTAAGTCACGACAAAAGGATTAGTAGAATACCACATTATTTCTGCTAAGAGAAACATGTTTACTGTCAAGGCCAAACCTCTTTTACTCTCAATGTTCACATTGGCAGTAAGAATAAATCTTCTCTATTGAGAGCCTTCTGTACAAGGGCTGTCCCTCTTCTGTTGCTGGTATAGCGGTGTGGGTGGGGGTGTACAGCAGAGGGCCTCAATGGTCCATCCTAAATGTGACATAAGGTTTTGAGAAATTTGTCCTTGTCATTGTGAGGGGTGGGGGAAGCTGCGGCCAGGCCCAGGGGTGTTGTCCGTGCTGGTTTGCGAGAGAAGTGTAGTGGGTGCTTCAGGCTGGTTTCTGACAGGCATGCACGGGGTGGTTTTGCTGCCTCTGAAGGCTCAGGACAGGGTGCTGTGTGGACCACCAAGTCCCAAGGTTTTCCTCCCCTTGGTGGGTCATTCCTGAATATGCTCTGCTTTTGCCTTGCTGGGAAGCTGTACTATACAAAGGACAGGATAGGATTGGATGAGGAAGGATGGCAGTAGGGAAAGGAAATCACATTCCTTGCCTGTAACTGACTCTAGAAAGAGTTAATGGTCTCACTGAAACTGCTGCTGGCAGGCAGCAAGCAGAACTTTAGTTTGGGTCTCCTAGGATGTGATGAGTGGGGAGAAAAGTAACCGCAGAAATGACGTGCAGCAAAGTAAATGAAGAGCCATACTGGGACATTGCTCTAGCAGTTTGTGGAGAATAGTAGGAAAATACATACAGTCAGTAGTGACAAAAAGATGTGGAATGGATGAGGTTTGAACGGATAAGGAGGCTTAGAAACACTAAAAGCAATTTTGGTTGAATAGCTTGTCTATATACCACTCTAGACTGCTCAGCTGGTAATAATAAGCAGCAGAAGAAACAGATTTTGAAATTTTAAAAGCTCTGCCTAACAGTGAAAGGAAGCAGAGACAGACAAGTAGGGTTGATAGGGGCTGGATTAAGAACAAACTGAGTAAGTAAAAAGAATCAGAAGAGGATGAGACATTAACAGTGAGAGGAGGAGGACAAGAATGTTAATTGAGTAGCTTGACTGTAAAAAGCAGATAGAACAGGTGAACTGGATTAAAATTAACAATGTTATAATTGATGAAGCCTCATTCAGTCAAAGTTTCTAATTCAAACTCCTGATAGCTTTAATATGCTCCTTCCTTATCCTTGGTATTTTTAATAAGTATCTGATTTACATTTACTGCTCCATTAATGTATACTAAGTGGCAGAAAAAGAAGAGACTATCTGTCTGGAAGTTAATAGTGCATTTCATTTTTGTGTTTATCCTCTGATTGCTGTTCATCTTCTCTCTTCAGCCTTAGTCGTAAAACAATGGGACTTCTATTCCGACGTACCTTTATCCTGTGAAGGTTTGCAAGCTGCCATATATGTTTCTGTTACAGAGAATAGTCTTCTGTATGTATGCTGTCAGGTTCCTGTCAAAACGGGAATTTCAGACTTGCTAAGTATGACTTAATAGTTTCTCACCACAGGGACATAATATCTTTAGGTAAGATCTTTATCGTGGAAATAATAGAAATTATGACATGGGGTAGTTTTACAAGGAATATAAACTAGTTGATTTTTTTTTAATTTGTACATATCAAGTTAAAAGGCAAAATTGTTTCTTTCCCCACCCATTTTGCAGTTAGAAAGAATTTGACTGTGAACCAGTGCGCCTGGGCAGCCAGAAAAGCTAAAGATCTAATCCAAACCCATCTAATCTACAGGTTCCATCAAAATGTAAACTGGAAAGATAAACACTTTAAATCAATCCTCACAATGATCAGCATTCTGCTGAATATTAATCATAGTGGTGTTTTGTTCAGACAGTGCAATGGCTTTGTGTGTGCTGTGGGGCAGACATGAAAAACTTTATCATTTTTGTTTGGATTGGTCTTATAGCTACAACCAAAGTTCGTCCAAATTATCTATTTTTGGCATTAATTTTAAGGCAGTGGAGCCAACCTGAGTACTGATGGTTTCGTGTCGTAAGATTCTCAAGAAGTCTGGTATGTCTGATGTGTATGTATCTGTTCACTTATGTAGTTATCTCTGTATAGTCATCAGATGGAGGGTTTATGTACATGAACATACAGGTGAATTTTTTGTTCCAATGACAATGAAGGGTTTTAGGCAGCAAGTGTACCAGAACTGTTTCCAGAACATATTCTCTTGTGGATCTTTAAGCATCCGTGGCTCTCATATGGACAACATGTGTCATTGTGTCCCATGCAGCACGAGCATATTGGAGATATTTATCAAAGATGCATCTGAAACAACCATAATTTCTGCTTCCACTTTGGGGTGAAATCCAAAGGCAGAACATTAAGAATGATAAAATCACAGCTGTTATTCAGACTCTAAAAATTTGAAAAAATGTTTATTTCATTAGAGGTTTGAGATAACTTGTATCTGAGTTCTCTTTGTTCCCATGAGCAGCTCAGGATTGGAGGAGAGGATAAGTGGAAAAAGGAGGAAAAGCTACAAAAGTAAAACATGGTGTATATGTCAGAGTTAATACTGACTGTTGAAATGCTCTTTACTTTTGTCATTCTTTTGGGGCTTGAACTTTAAGTTTTAAAGTATAATCAGCATATACTTCAGTCTTAAAATTTGCAGAGAGCACGGGAGGTATAGTACAGAAAGAAGGCCATGAGTTGTGTGCATTTTTATGTGGAAGAAACCACTAAGGAGAAAATCAAATAGAGAATGCACATGACAGACAAGCAATAACCCTGACCCAGTGCACTGCATGTACCTTCGCAGTTCACCTCACTGTCAAGCTGCCAGATAGACGTATTTCTTTTCATGGCAACAGGGAAAAGAAAGACTACTTAAGTTCTGCTGCCACCACTATTCAGCTGCAGCCATTGTGGAACATGTTAGGAACAGGGCTCAGGTCCGTGTGGTCACATCGAGAACTGCTGTAAATGTCACTTCAACTCCTCTTTCTCCAGTCTTTACGTGACCAAAAGGAGAATTTTCAAGTTGCTGTGGATTGAATGCCCAGCCCCAGGCAGATCACTTAGTGTGTTGCAAAATGGAGCTTCAGGAGGGGAAAAGTACTCTTTGTCATAGCTGACAGTAGATGTGATCAAACTGAAAGCTGAGGTAGAATTGAGGAAAGATGATGGTAGCATATTTCTAGTTATCTATAAAGTAGGTAGTACACTTATCTAACTATGAGATGCATTCAATGAATCCTGTTTTAAGGGCTGATTAAAGCAGCACATAAAGCTGGGAGGACTATTACAGATCTCTTGTCGTTGAAGTTCTGTGACATGTTGTATTGGCTTTCTGTAAGCAGCCATAAAAATATGAGAAAATACCCTCTGTAAAGGAAGGAGATACTTTGTGCTAATCCTCGCTGCTTTTGAGTTGGTAGTTGGCAAGCTTAAGACAGTTATCTGTGCAAATGGATTCAGTTAGAAGTGTACTCAATAAAAACTCTCAGAGGAACTGATTTTGTGTGGTTGGATACAATTTCTTAAGAGTCTCCAAAAGTCATATAGGACTTTAATTTATATTCCCTGAAGTTGCTTTACGGATGGCATTTTCAGCACTTCTTTGTTTGAGAGACAGCAGATAGTATACCTTGAGAAGAAATATTTTTGTTAGAATGTCCTGGCTCAGCTAAACTCCAACAAAAAGAAAACATGATATGATATAATTATATTACTTTTTTTAAATTATTCTTGTCTGAATTCTTTAGGCCAGAAGCAGAGTATTTTGTGTGGCTCTGGAACATTAATTCTATTTATTATATTAATAATTATTTCCTAGAAACACAGCTTTGTTCAACCAAACTATTTTAAACTCTATCTGAATTAATAAGTAATTTAAATGGAAACTTTTCTGGGAGACTTCTAGATAATGAAACCTGAAAGGGAAGAGTGTATTCCCCTATGGTCCTTTTATTCAGTAGTTAGCTCGTTCACCTGGGATATGGAAGGACTCCTGGAGGTGATCTGTAGTTATGTTACAGTGCACCAGTTAGTGGTTTCAGCGGTTTACCTTGGTTAAGATAAAAATTGGTGCTCTAAGTGGGTCTGTCAAGGAAGGAGTATTGTTTGGAGCTGAGCAGAGTATGGAGCCCAAGTTACGGGCCATAATGTACATCAAGGCACTCTGAAATTGGTGCTTAGTGGAGACTAGGAACCAGCAGTCCCATCCCTCAGCTGGAGCCTTTTGGTCAGAGGCAGTGACACCAACCTGGTGGCTCCAGTGACCTTAGAGCCGAGCAGGATTTCATTTGCAGATTGCAAAGGTAAGAGAGTTTTGACAACTATCTGAGGCTGAGCGTGGGTGAAATAAGATGGTTCCTCGTTGTTGTTATTGTTGTCAAGATTTGTCAAGGAAATAATCTAGATTTTCAGTTTGAATCCAACTGAACTGAGGTTTGTAAAACTTCTTTGCAGGCTAGTGCTTGTTGACACACACATTTCATCGGTTTAATCAGATCAACTTCAGATTCTCGCCTAATCTCACAGGTGAGTATTTTGCCACAGCCTCCAAGTTAGTACTGTACGCTTGCTGGTGAGTCACCCACTGCAGCCCGGTACTGCCAGGTTTAATATCCAGCTCTCTGTCCTTGACTTTATAGGCCATTTTCTCATACCTTCTGGAATTGAGCTGGCTCACGCAGGGTTGACTTGAATGTCACCATACTCACTTTTCAGGTGAATTTTTGTAATGCAGAAGTCTCTTTAAGGTTGGTTTTTTTGGTTTCTTTTTTTTTTTTTTCTATAAAAAGCCTTTGCATTCTTTTGCAGGTCTAGGTCTTACGATAGGTATTATTGAAGCAATTGTAAACAAAGAACTTCTTAGTCCTGGTCACTTTGTTCGGTAAATGTCGCTTTACAATATCTCTTATCAGTACACTTACCCCTGGTGAATATTTAGAATAATAGAATATTTGCTTCATGTTTTTGTGGCCAAGTTCATGTCATCTTGTTGTATTACAGAAAGAATGTAAACAGAGCCCTACCTTAAGCTTGTAAATCTTATGTTTGGGTGTGAGAGAGAGGAATTCTGGGAAAATTGGAAATAAATATTTTAATTTAGAGGTATAAAGCCTGCAACATAAGAAAATAGATATATTTCTGCTCTGTGATGAATTTTGGGCTCAAATATATGATTTTTCTTTTTCCATTAAAACTCCATAAATAACTAACCCAAGTTATAAATTATAAAATTAAGTACGTACATTTCCATATGATGAAATTGATTTTAGTGGCTGTTAGACACTAAGGAGCTGTGTGAATTAAAAACGAAGTCCTGGCATTCCAGTTTTCTCCACTTTCTTGTCCAATATTTGTGTGCTTTTTAAGTGAAACCAACAAACTAGTAATTTGCTTGTGAAATGGACAATAAGGATATGTATTTTGAGACAGGACTTAAAAACTCCCAAATATCTCTGCTTTCGAGCAATAGTACATAACATGATTAAAAGTCCATTGAAGTCAAAGGAACGACATTCACGGACTTCTGCAGGCTTTCAGTGAGACCCTGGTGTTGATGGTTAATCTGTGCAGGAATGCAAAGGGTGAAATGATTCTTCCTTCAATATGCATAAAGTAAGGACTGAATATTAAAATGCATGGTGTTATCTCAATAATTCTGTGCTCGGGTGTCACGTACACTTCCTTGTCAGTAAGCAGATGTGACACATGAGGCAACGTTTAAATGGTGCCACGCAACCTTAAACAGTACCCAGAACTGCATTTCCTGTTCCTCATTATATTTTAATTAAATATTGATGGATAGTTTGTTTACATCAGGCTTTTATTCCATTAAAAGTAATACTAGCTTATTACTATTAGTGAAATAACTGGAGCAGCAAGTTGGTGATTAGTGTCAATGTCTCTTGTGACCTGAGAAACTTGATATAAATAAATTAATTTGTAACTGTCAGTTGAGCTGTTTTGCTGAGCTGGAATAGGCTTCATTTTCTTTAGCTAAAACGATATTAATAATCCCAAAACACTGTACCGTATGTACCTTGTGTACTTACGAACATACGTGTATTGTAATGAGGTGCGTGAACTGTGCTATATAGGCAATGCATAATACAAAAAAATCTGCAAATATTATGCGATGCATATTTTTAGGTACAAGTCTGGGCCCAGGAACACTGCTTTTGATGTCGTAATTGCCCTCCTTTCTCCTGGTTACGCTGGATATTTTTCTTCTCTGCCCCCCTAATGCATTCCTAACTTTCATGAGCTTTGTATCTCAGTTTATAATTACTGAAAGAATGGAATAAAAAGAAGAAAAACACCTAAAATATATTACGGAAAATACAGTTGTAGTAGCAATTGGAACTGCCTGTCCTATTTTTTTTTCTCATATTTATTTCTCTTCATAATTTTTTAGGAAATAAATCCTGATCTCAATATAATCGTTTAAGTGGTAGCATGGAATAGCTTTAAAAGAATTAAAAACACAGAAATGCAAAGCAAATCAGAAGACACTCTACAAACATAAAATTATGAATAGAAAAAGAAACATTTGTACGGGGCAGGTGAAAGCAGTGATATAACTGAGAGTAGTTTATAATACAGAACACCTTTCAACTTCCTCTAGGATGACATTCCAGGCGTTATATGTGGTAGTGTATGTATTGATTGTGCCCTAGGCTAATTAAACATCTTGTTCCATGTTACAAAATGCACAGTAAATAATGATAAAAGGAAAATTAATTTTGAAACAGAAACCCCACTTTCAGCTTAAAAAAATTATTTTCTCAGCTAGCAAGGGAAACACTGCGCATCAGCCACAAATCTTGTAGTCATCAATAAAATTACTTAAATAAGAAGCAGTTGTCTGTCCTCCTTAGAATAGCTTCTAAGCTATAGAAGAAGCTACAGAAGACTAGCTTCTAGCAAGCTAGGTCACCTTTACAGTTTAGTCTTCTCTCTTAAGTAATGGCCTAATTCCTAGGGAGATGGTTTCCAGATACTAACAGATTCCTTAGATGTCAGAGAGGTGCTGTTAACTGGCATGCCAGGGAGCAGAAGATTTTTAGCCACACAGATGGAAGAAAAGAACTTTTCTAATATAAAAAGGTGTTTTGAGGCTTCTTGTAAGAAGCAAAAGAAAAATGAGAATATGGGAGGCGTTTATTATGTTTGGTGGGGTTTGTTTTGTTATTAAGGAAAGAAAGTAAATGAGAGAAGAGTAACGCATTTCTTAGAAAGGAAGGATTTATTTTGGAGAAATGGAAAGGAAGATACTAATAAGTTGGTATCATTACGTAGAATCATATACTGATGTTGATTAGAAAGGACCTGTCAAGATCACCTGAACAGTCCCTCAAAGAAGCAAAAACTAAGGTGAGGCTTCTTGTCTAGTCAAGGTTTGAGTATCTCCAGGGATGGAGGTTCCACAGCCTCTCCGGGCAACTGTGCCAGACTGTGACTAGATCTGTGGTGAAGAAATTTATTAATACCTGATCAGTTCTCCCAGGCTTTCCTTGAATGTCATATGCTCCAGCTCCCCACTCACCTTGGTGACCATCTATTGGACTTGCTTCAGTGTTTCAATGTCTGCCTTGCCCTAGGGATGCCAAAACTAGACCTGGTACTCCAGGTGCAGTCTCAAAGTGTTGAATCAAAGGGAGTAATCCCCTCCCTTGACCTGCTGGCTGCACTGTTCCTAACATAGCCCTCTTCATGTCAACAGCAAGCTGCTAACTTCATGTTCAACTTGTGAACTTTGGTTCTTTTGCAGAGCTCCTCCCTAGCCAGTGGGTGCCCAACCTAGGGTTATTCTCTCCCTGCTGCAGGATTTTTGTTTTGCTGTTGGTTTATTGCTACTGAGCTTCTCAAGGCTGCTGTCAGACCTCTTCTCCAGCCTTGAGGCCTGCCAAAGGGCAGCCTTGCCCTCCAGGCTTATTGATCACTCCCCTGAGCTTAGTATCATTGATAAATAAATCCATTGACAGGTATGGTTGGTGCCTTGTTCTTACCTGGCTGCTTAGTTACTTCTCCTGTCTTAGCCCTTTAACTCTGGGTCTTGTGTATTAGAAAAGTTTTCATTCTGTTAGTCTTGGTGATGAACTAAAAAAACCCCACAACTTCCAAAAAACCCTCCAAAAAATCCCAAAACCCAAGCTACCCCCACCACTTTTGTTCTTAGTATTCTGCATTAAGCGGTCTCCATGAAAATCTACTGTGCCTTTCTGCGGATGTCTCTCTTCCAGCCTGTCACTGCCCATCAAAGTAGAGATGTTAGGCCTAGAAGAAATGATGGGTGCTATTTACATAACTGGACTGTTGCTTAAGAGATTACAAGGCAAGCACAATAAAGCTGTGCAGGATTATGAATTGAAAACAGGAAAAAAATTCCAGAAATTTTCACTCTGGGATTCCCTATATCATTTTCGGTGGCATTTCCACTCAGGGCTCATACTGGAGAAACAAACTGGTGGATATTCTGAGCCTTGCCTGCAACATGAGGTTCGTGCATATGAACCATTACTTGCAATAGATTGTGCAAAATGAGTTCAGTTTTTGTTTCTGTGGTGTTGTTTGGGTTCTTTTTTTTTTTCATTTGGTTCTGTTTTTACCAAGAAACTCCTGGGGCTATCTGCAGTTCTTCTCAGTGGATTCTTCATCATAAGTCATGTTTGCTCTGGTGGGCTTACAGAGCACGCTGCAACTCTGGGGATTTGGCACTGTGACTCAGTGGCTATGCAGGCCTCTGCCAGGTTCTTTGGCTCATTTATGACTGAAGAAACAGAGTCATTTTTTGCATCCAAATGTAAAGATTTTTATCATCTGATACTGCTTTTCCTTCCGTCTCCTGACAAGCATTTGCTTCAAGCAAACTAAGCTGGGTTACCTCCCACCTCTTGTTCAATCTGCTCATGCTAATCTGCCTGACTGCCTGCAGCTGGTTAGAGGATGCCCACAGGACCCTCACTGCTGACAGTGGTATGGTTCGGCTGCACAAACCTTGACGTCACAAACAAAATGGGTCTCTGCTGTCCAGCCACCTCCAGGTGTTCACTTCTCTTTCAGGCTCATGACCGCAGTGCTGCTGTACTGCTTACACGGTCAGTAACTACGCCGCTCTTGCTGGAGCTGTTAGTGTGTGAGCTAGTGAAACTAAATTAGGTGTGGCAGCATAGGCTGCAGTCTCAGTTCTTACCGTAGTACAGATGCTCTTTCCAGGTAGAATACAATATCCACACGGGGGTTCGCATGCAACAGCTGGGGTGTATTATTCATTTCATAGTTTGTTTTCAACAGCTTTCTAGTTTAGGTAAACCCTAAGATGCTGCAAATGCAGGCATATTTAGAGACATCAGTTACAAACAGGTTATGCTGAGGCTAGCACAGCAACCAAAACTGCACAAGGCTTTGGCCTGGTTTGCATAGTGTTAGTGCAGATCGGATGTGTGTGACTTTATATTAGATTAGGTAATTCTGACTAGTTCCTGCTGTTGAATACACTTCTTCCACAGTAAGAGTGACTTATTTCAAATTACTAATGCATTTTTGAAGAATGGTAAGCTACTTCTGAAAAGGCAATGTTAATCTGTAGTAGACCTGTCCTACTGGGAATTGGTCAAATACACAGCCTGTCCAAAATAAAGCTGTGTGGAAAGGGTCTTTATTTCAACTAGTGCATTCAAGCGAACGGGTGAGGTGTCTGTCCCACTATACATGTACCTTCTGAATTAAGCCCCAAACAACTTGATTTGTAAATGTCTGTTTTTCTCTCATCTGAGTAAGAAAAGGTAACTTTTCAGCCAGCCTTCTCACTGTCTCTTTTGAACCATACTGAAACATGGCAGTTGGAGAGTTGCGTTGCACAGAGTATTGTTTAGGAGGTGCACAAGAGGTGATCAGCTTGCGTGAGGAGGAAGTTATTGCTGAAGCATTTGCACTCAAGTACTCCTGCACCAGCAAAACTGATCTATATGAAGCTCGCCAGGTTAAACTGAGAGTTTTTCCCAAACCACTGTGTGGCACAGCCGAGGAAGGACCGAACTGTTCTGAAGCACGTGAACTGATGAGGAATGTGATTAAAGCTCATAACTGCAGAGCCGGTAACGTATCACACTATGTCTTAGCTCTGCTTGCTCATTTATGCTTCTGTGTTGACTTGGCTTGCTGTGGAACTAATGATGCTTATATGGTATCATACTGTTGTCTTTGTAAGGGTTATGGCTGGGACTGAAACTATACACATAAAACATATCTACTGCATCCCCACCTAGTAAATGCAATAATGCCTGAGTCAAGAGGGAGTTGAATAGATGGCTGCATCCTGTCCCAATAAAACAGATGTGCTATCGGTTAGAAAGGTACAGCTATTCACCATATAATGTGTATAAGCACAGTCTTCTGAGCAAACTGATTTGAGATACTGATACCTTGCTCAAATTTTCTTTCTTTCTTTAAAAGGTCCAGAAAGCCAACATGTAGTTTCCCACATTTGAATCTAACCTTAAAATCTAATCCTCTCTGTTCAGGTGATTTATGCCTGGGGATTCCTAACTGTTACAGTAGGCAGAATCTCTGCAGTTTATCTATTTTAAAACTTAGTCTCAGTCCTGAAATTTTTTTACTGCAGCCAGTGGTGTTCTAATCATCACTAATTTACCAAATACAATATTAATTGGACAAAAAAGACTTTGAGGTCTTTTTCTTTGCATAATTTACACTAAAACAGAGCTAGCACCTTTCCACATACTGCCCACACACCGCCACCCCCCTCCCCAAAAAACCAAACCAAACCAAAACAAAACCAACAACAAAAAAAACCCCAAACCTTGTGCACTTAGTTCTACTTGGTGGTGTTTTATTTGTATTATAACTTACTTTGTCTGATTTGAGGATTGACTATATTACTGGGCATGGCTTCGTAGAGAACAGTGCTGCTTGTATGAAGCAAATTGGTAAATGTCGCAGAATAGATGTGATTCATAAACATTTTAGCAGCCAGTTTCAACCAAGCAGGACTTGATAAAATACTAGAAATTATATGGTATAGATTTTCAGAATCAAAGAATATCCATGCCCTTTGTGTCTTGCTGGAGTTCTATTTTTAGAGCAAATCTACGTCCAGTATAATTACAGTCATACTGCAGAAAACATTACTGTAAGTGCAATGTAACTGAGCCGGCCAAGGCTTTGAAGTGCATCTGCCTAGTTGTTCACTTATTAACTGACTCCCCAAGGACAATGACCAAAATGGCTTTTAAACCCAAAAGACCTGACTTTTATTAGAATATTGCTTAGGAAGAATGTAGTTTTTAAATAGAGGGCAGAAAAGTAAATAGGTAGGACAGATTAGAAATAAGGAGGATTCATAAGTAACTCTCCCCTTGCCTGCTGCACAGACGAATCCTCGCTTTCAGGCTTTGCTTCTGTGAGCTTGGGGATGATGTGGATTACAGCATATTTTATGGAGTCTCTGTAGTGTTCAGAAAGATTTCTTTAGGTTTTGTTCTACATCCACAGATCTCTGATGCTTCACAGCTCTTCTTTTACAGATTCCAGTAGCTTACTGTAATACTTGCTTTCTTTTTTTCTGTAACCTGTCCCTTGAAGCCTGGAGAACACTGTCCCTGAATAGAGCCCATTGTATCCTAAAAAATAGAGCTACTCTCCCCCACTTTTTCTGCTGGGCTCCCTGAGACTCGTCACTTCTTTTTAAATTAGTATATACACAGTCTGAGAGCAAAAAATCAAACAAGTAGTGTCCATCATAGAAAAATTATTAGAATTTGAGATTTCTTTAATGTAGTATGCTGTTGTAAATCCCTTGGTTTTATTCTATTAAAGTTATAGATCTAACATTAAAATACAGTATCAGTAGGAGATAAGTTGTTTCATTTTTGACTGACAAACAAATGGCTGTAATATTTGTCATCTCTGATAAATGTTCTGCACTAGACTTTCAAATCTGAGTATTTTTTGGTAAATTTAGGTAAGTTGAGAATTTTTTTTTAGGCAGTTGTATTTCTGTTCAGAGTTCCACTGACAGACCCCAGTAGCCAGACAGACAAATTCCCTCGTGTTCCTTCTCATAGTGATTTCAAAGGAAGTAAATTTACCTACATTCGCTATCCAAATATATTATCCAGATGGCTTTTGTTCCCACATAAATTAATTATGTTACATTTTCTAGGTGCATATGATCCCTTATTGCACTGAAATTGGTATGCTTGTGTTTGGATAGTGCTGCTTAGCAAATGCAAGTCTAATGATTTTGGGCTACCTTTGTCATGGAAAAGGTCACTTTTTCACTGAAACCAATGCCAGTCATGAAAATTGAGCAGTCTTTCCACTATGGCCTTCTCCTTTTGCTTATGCCTGTTGCACATTTGCATCTAGATTATTTTGGTAACACCTTTACTGCTTTTGTTACTGGTTTAACGTTTTCAGTGTGTTTAAATTCATTGACTTTTATGTGTGATGCATGTGTTACCAGCATTGTTACTTACCATGCAGTGTTACTTGCACACATCTTATACAAACTTACACATTTGTAGACAATGTCATTCCAGGTTCAGCTATTTCCACTTCAGGTTTTTATGTAATTTTTTTTCTGAACAGCACCTTTGTACCAAAATTCTGGAAGACTATTGGGAGGGACAAAGAACATGATAGTAGGAACTCTAAATTAAGTTTCTTGTAAGCAAATGAGGTTAAAATCTATGATAAATCAATTATACCAGTTAACAATTAAGTTATACTTTTAAAATAATATAAAGCTTGTTCAGAAATCTCAAGATGAGTTCTCAAAGACCATTCTCAAAAACATTCAATAAGGATGATCAAACATTATATGTAGATTGCCTAATATCTCTTGGAGTAAAAATAGGAGATAGCTGTGGTCATCTGGTGTTAAAAAAAAAAAGTTTACATTAACAGCCTTAAAAAAAAATTTAAAACATTAACAGTCTAAAAGCAGACCCTCAGGTCTGCTGTAGGTCTTCATACTCTTTCTTAACATGCGTTTACGCTTCTTTTCATATGACTTGGGAGAGGCTACTGTGTACTGAGGCACATGTGTATAACCTAACAAGAAATGGAAAAACAGGTTAGAAAGACAGTGTTTGCCTTTCAATGTCCTTGTATTTGGGTCATCTTAATAAAGTCATATCAAACTGAGTCACAGCACTGTGTGTTTTTAGCCTTGTTTAACAAATCTCCATTCTGAAAACTGAAGTGGACATAGCAAGGAATGTTTTTCTTAAAACTACTGCTACATCTTCAATATCAATGAAATCTTAAGGTCAATAAGTTTTCTTTGAAGATCTAGCTTAGATTCAGTCAACTAAGCCTATGCACAGAGGATGTGGATGTTAGGGGCTGGTTGTGGTTTTTTGCTTTAGAGTTATCTCCCTTCCTTTCACTTTTTTTCCTACTCCTTATTGCCATTTCACAGAATCACAGAATGGCAGGGGTTGGAAGGGACCTCTGGAGATCACCTTGTCCAACCTCCCTGCTTGAGCAGGCACACCCAGAGCAGGGGGCACAGGAACACGTCCAGGCGGGGTTTGAATGTCTCCAGGGAAGGAGACTCCACAGCCTCCCTGGGCAGCCTGTGCCGCTGCTCTGGCACCCTCACAGGAAAGACGTTTTTTCTCATGTTTAGGTGGAAATTCCTGTGTTCCAACTCGTGCCCATTGCCCCTGGTCCTGTCATTGGGCACCACTGAAGAGTCCAGTCCCATCACCCTGACACCCATCCTTCAGATATTTGTAAGCATTGACAAGATCCCCCCTCAGTCTTCTCTTTCCAGGCTGAACAGACCCAAGTCTCTCAGCCTTTCCTTATAAGGGAGGTGCTCCAGTCCCCTGATTTGAAATCCTACTGCCAGTTTCAAATGAGCTGTTGTTGTGTGGGACTGAACTCTTACCAGAATATCTCATACATACCAACCACAGTGAAACTTGAATCTGGTCTTTGCCATTCAACCTATGATTCCTTGTAAGGTAAATTTGTTCCATTTTGTGGGCAATATGGAATGTTTATTCTACATATACAGCTGCTGAGATGTCATCAGTTTGAATTTACTGTTCAAATTGACTCGGTGTATTTTCATTTATCAATGAAAGCATTCTGCATTCAGGCATATAAATTCACTAGTATTGTTGACTACACACAGGTATTGTCTTGACATAGCATATTAACAGTTTATATTTTCTACTTGTGAGACGTATGAAATGTGAGACAGCTTATGGAATATAAAAACACTTGTTTTAATCATGTTTGAACTATGGCAGATTGACTGTTTCATACTGGTATATTTCTGTATCTAGAAAGTGGTCATCTTGATAGGTCTGTATATCAGGACTTTGAATAATATTTTTTTTCCTACCTTTATAGCTAAGGATACATTAAAAAAAATCTTGGCTATACCTCATTTTTCAAACTACAGATCTCTTACTGTTTTTATATTTTCATGAAGGTGTAAGCAAAGTGCCTCAACTTGTTATGTGATGATAATCTGACTGGGCTTTGTAATATGTTTGTTTCATTGTAACATGATTCTCAAAGTGTCCCACAGGCTAAAAGTACATGTATCACATGGGATCTGTGGGCAAATATATGTTCCAGAATCAAATATCTCAACTGGAAACACCCTGGAACAGGTCCTAACACAGTAAGGTTGCATGACCTAGTTGATCATGTTTGTCAGAGTACAGGGGAAAGAACGAGTTATCTCTTAGAAAGCTAGGTCGTACTATACAGGGATATGTAAAGGTAATATTAGCTCTCGAGTTATGTATACGAGGAATAGACAACTAGCAAAATCTAGAGAGACCTGGAATAATGCTATTTTTGTTTAATACCAGCCGGCAACCAAGACATCGGTGATGCACAGAGACTTGGTAAAAGACACCTTTTAGAGCCGTTCTAATGTATAATCATTCTTTGTTAACTTCTGCCAGATTACTCAAATTAGTCCACCATTGTCTCTGAATAGGGCTGCTCTGTCAGGTTCATTTTACAGGCTGATGATCAGTAAATGAGCATTTAATTCATAGATCTCATTAAAGTGGCTGTTTTTGTAAAATATTTTATCTCTATTCTGTAGGTGAGATGATTAAAGCTGAAGGATGTGAGGGACTTAAAATAAATCAGCAGCAGAGTTTAAGAAGGGGAGGACAAAGTTATCTTGATTCTCAAAATAATGCCCTGGCTACTGGGCTGTGAAGTAATTTTTATAGAAGTTGTGTCCTGTGCAAAATTTATTTGTACTGTAAAGGGAAAGGGTTTTATAATACTGCAGACCTTCTTCCTGACTCCCCTTTACCTTCACTCTGTGGGAATCACAGTCCTGATAAGGTTTAAGTCCCCTGCTGTCTTTTTTCTTTTTGAGTTGTGGAGCAAAAGTAATGTGATTTTAATTATAAGACCAGTTGGGCACTTTAGATTTCAAATTCAGAATATCACATGCTTCCAGACATTATCCTGGTGGATTGCTGCAAATTTACAAAGAGAAGCTCTTTGCAGTAAATTGACTATATAGTTTCCCACAAAGCGTTGTAAGGGTTTCCTGAGCCAGTGTTCATATTTCTTTGTGTTTTACTGTTCAAGATGGAATTTTCTTCCATTAGTTTGCCTAAGCCTTTTTTGAACTCATTTGTAATCTTCTAGAAAATCCTAATGTAATCAGGCTGTTTGATTACACTCTGTTAAAAGAATACTTAGTGCTGTTTGCTTTAGGCCCAATGCCTGATATTTTTCACCTGGTGACCCTTAGCACTTCAGTTATCAGCAGTGAATAGTTACTCCCTGCTCACCCACTGCATGCTGCTCTTTGTTTTATGGATTTCTGTACCCCTTTTATCATTCCTTTTCCTCTGTAGAATCTAATTGTGTTCCTTTATTTTTTTGCATAGCGGTGGTGTTATAATTCTTTTTTCTTTTTCTAGTAATAGTCTATTTGTGAAATGTAGAGAAGCAGATAATTCTGGATTTGAGCACACTACTCTTATATACTTTGGCATAATGATCTCTGTTTTGTTCTCTATTTATTTCCTAATGTTCTATTGTCTTTCTGGTCACCAGTGAGCATTTTGCCATTTGTTTCCACAGAACTATCTACAGTGACTATAAGACCTCTTTCTTGAGGGTAGCAAGCTCATTTGTTACTGGGTGTGCAGTCAGCGTTGCTCATTGCACGTATTTATTGTCACTGAATTTCATCTGCTATTCTATTGCCTGATTGCTCCTCACCACGACATCCTTCTGCAACTACTTGCAATCTCATGAATGTTTAGAGCACAAAGGAGATGTTAGATGTAAATAAACTAGTTACTATCTTAAATACAAAGATCATATACAGTAATGTGTCTCCTTTCGCATCTGGTTTCCTATAGAGCTTTCTGGATGTGGGCAGAATTGTTTTTTAACCCCCACTACTGCTGCACAAGATATTAATTTTTATTTAGTTCTACTGTAAGCAAAGCTCTTTCTGGACCTCTCTACTGGTCATCACAGAGAGGTTTGAGACTTTGATGGGAGAATCTTTGACAAGTGTAGTTTATATATTGGGTGCGAGGCAGGATACTTTGTAGCTTCTGAGGAGCTCTGGGAAGTATTAGATCAATGTGCAAATTGCTGTAATCAAGGCTGTGGACCTTGCTGGCTCCCACCTGCCTTATTAACAAGGGGAGCAATAATATGGCAGGTACCAGAATTGAAGGTGAAATGCATCATGATATCAAGGAAAAAAGAAAACAATGGTGTATGAAGTACATTTCAGTCAGTTGGAGGGTGATGTGTCCATCGTTGTTTTGGGGAAACACGGTTTGATAATGCCAAACAAGTGTCATATCTCACAAGCTCTCTTAGTAAAGAGACCGACTATGCTAACACCACATTTTAGGAAACACGAGTAAGAGATGCTTTCAAGGTCATCCTGTATTTTATCATGGTTCATGAAGACTGTGCATGTACTGCTTACCAGTGGCTGCTATTTGAGGATTATATCATGTGCCTTGACATAGGTGTCTTGTGCAATTTTAGATGCCTTCTGATAGCCTGCTTAGTTCCAGCTGCCAGACCAGAAGGCCTCCCATAGATCCTGTGTTATATTTGCCTCACCCACTTAGAGGCTGCGGGTCTCTAAACCACTGCTTCCTTCTCAACATTGTGAATGATTGTGGAGACTGAATGGTTATAATGGTACACTTGAAGAAAATTTAATTGAAACCCTAGTTATTTGCAGAGAAGACTTACACAGAAAAAGAGCTTGACAATGACTCCACAGAAACAGCAAAATGTAATTCAGGGAAAATTTTTAATACACAGGATTATTTCTGTGTTAGAGTGGATATTTAATTTATATGAAGCAGCAGATATTTGGCAAGAATGATTAAATTTATTTAGTGTCATTGTTTTCCCATCCATTCCAAAAGACATGTTCTAATGTTTTTACTTGGCAATTTTCCTCTCTGCCCCAAATCTTCAGCTGCAGTAAGCCGTTTATCTACTTCATTATGAAGAAGGAAAACAGTTCACTTTGGGGAGAAACTGACATTTGATTTACTGGAAATTAATATGTAATTCTTCTGAATTTTCATAGTGATTGTTCTCCTCTAAGTGTGATGCAACATTTTCTCAGAACTGCCATAAAAAAAAAATAGAAACCCTTCAGATTTATTTCCATCTATGTGTATGTTCAGAAAATACATAGATTTGAAGAGTTCAATGTCTTGCTGTCCAGCACAGTGGCAAAACCCCCCAAAACTAAACCACTTTATGATGGCTCTACTCCATTTCCAGTCAAAGGACTACCATATGTAAGATTTCAGAGGCCAGGGTTTTGTTGATATTTTCCCAACTTTTTGAGAGGTAATAACTTTGAGTAGTACATTTCAGTGGTTGGTCAGAAGGCTTTGTTTCTAAACTTTTTAAGAAAACTTGACAAAAAAGGAATTCTGTATTACAGTTTATTGGATGCAGTGTGTTACATCAGTCACTGTTAATGAACGAACAAGATATGATTAGAAAAATTGTTGTGACTGAAGTTACCTTAACTCTGTTTCTTCAGTAACTTCAGCTGTGATAGGGTATGTGTTGCAAACAAAAAGGTTGTCACAAAACCATTTTTTTTTTTAATCAGTCTCTGCACAGCACAAACCGTTTAATGATTTGTATAAAACCAACTAACGGAAAGAACCTGGGTTATGTCTGCTGTAAATCCTAGAGATAATTTAGTTTGCAGAGATGATGAAAGATGGGTTTACAAAAAGGCGACTGTTGCACTGCTCTATTGCAGGAACCTGTTGTAGGGTAGGTAGGAGGGCTTTATTTAAGTTTATTCCTTGTCAGAGCGTTGATGCAGAACTCCTGAATACAGCATTGGTTTGCATTTTTATAGAGCCCTCCCTTCAAGGAGATGAGGATTTCAGTAAATGTATAGTATCTTTTTGAACGTACGTGTTGAAAGTTCGTTTCAAATCAGACTTGTTTTTTGCCCAGGAGCCCTGAGAATTAGACATGAGCTACCAGATATATTTACAGAAAAGAAAGCTGGAGT
Organism: Phalacrocorax aristotelis; assembly: GCF_949628215.1. Taxonomy (NCBI): domain Eukaryota; kingdom Metazoa; phylum Chordata; class Aves; order Suliformes; family Phalacrocoracidae; genus Phalacrocorax; species Phalacrocorax aristotelis. Next base: position 89,260,317 of record NC_134277.1, read on the forward strand.
ACTGAGAGATTCAAGTTCCCAGTAAATCAGTCATAAAGTTAAAATTAGAGTCTGTTACTCCAAACTTTTGTGTTTGCTCAGTCTATGATAAGTTTTACATTTAGTATCAACAGCAGAGAGTAACGACAGTTAGTCCAGTGTCTTCATTTACTGTTGTTCATAAATACCTTTGAAGTTATAATTCTAGGGTGTTCCCTCCTCCTATGCCTGTGCCTTTGTAATGGTGAAGCTGCTCAATGCAGAGAAGGAAGAAGACAAATGGTTTTACTACTGCCTCAGGAAGCAAATTCTGACAGGTGTCTGTCTTTATATCAGTAACTTATTGCTAGAAGCAGAGCTGAAGGAAAAAGCCATTCTGAAGTGAAAGCGGCAACCATCAGAAGGTTGTCAGCAATTAATATAATGTGTGTGTTCTCCTTTCGTAGCACAGGGTGTGAGGTTTATGTATGAGTACTTGCTTTTGCAACTAACAAAATCTGACAGGGAAAATATTTATAATGGAATCACATCAAATTCTGCTTCAAGAACATCTGACATGTTTGCTGAAAGGATTTTTTTAAGGTATTCTTGGAAATGACTGATTAACTTCTCAAATGTTAAAAAATGCTCATAGAAATAATGATCTACTCCACACATACATTAATAATTTTAGAACTAATAAAATGAGAAATTAGAGGTGTGAACAAATGATATGAAATACAAAAATGATGTGATATATAAAACTATTTAATGGGCTGTGAAAGAAGGGAGGTTATAGTATGATTTTTTTTCAAGAGATGCAAATAAGAAAAATGAAGCCAATTAAACTAAAGCCAAGATACAGTATTAAGGATAAATTTCTCCAGTTACAAAATTAACCTGCATACAACAAAATGGTAGAAATACCTACATTTTTTTGGATAGCTTCTTGATACATGGCTTCTTTAAATGGAATATAAAGATTGCTACTGTGAAGAATTGTGAAATAGATTTAAATACCTAGAAATAAACCTTAGAAAAATTGATGCCTTTTGAGCTAACCAGCTAATGACTTTTCTGCATATATTCTCTGAAAAATGTTAGAAATAATTATATTTGTTAAATAATTTAATAACCTTATTTTATATTAGGTTCATTTTTGAAGGAAATTTTGGTTTGGTAAGTCAAAGAAGAATATTTTACTGTTTTTCACCTGTAGAGCCTGCTTTAAAATAAGTATTAAGGCTGAACAGTACATTAAACAGCTTAAATTAGTTACAAAATATAGGTATTTGCCTGTTCTCCCTCTGAGATCTTATCTCAGAGGTCTTTCCCAACCTAATGCTTCTTTTTTCTCAAGTACTCAGCCTGTTTGAGGAATAGAAGATAAATATTCTTAAGCAGAGAGAGGGCAGTTTTCAAAATCAGATGAATCACCCACTATCTAGGTGGAAAGTCATACCCAAGAGCTCTGTTCTCTTTGCGGAGGAGCCATCTATCATCAGACTCTGAACAGATGCCTGGATGAAGCTTTCTGAGTGTGTCCTGCTCCAAAGTCTTAGAGATACGTGGAGGTAGATCATTAACAGCTTAGTCACTAGGTAAATTAATTTTAACGTTACCTCAAAGTGCTGACAGGTCAGGTTCTTCAAATTATCGTTCTGAAAGATGCTGCACCCTGTATAATCTCTTCTGAGTGCCATTGCACTGAAGTCACTGTACCATGTTACAATGCCTTTCTGATACCTTCTAGAAGTCAAATCCCTTTTCTTTGTTATTTTTGCTTTGACTTTTGTATTTTTGAGACGCTGTTTCCTTGCCAAAAAATTAATAGCCGTGTTATTTGGTTTGTACCATTCAGCTTCGAAGAGGAGACTAACGTATTGTTCTCAGATTCCTCCTCCTCGGAGTAAGTGCTCTCAGGCTTCTTGATGGCAGTAAGAAATGGGACTAAACTCCTCTGTACTCTACATGTCAGCATTAAGATGAAGGTTTGATACTGTGACAGACTCTTCTGGTCCACCCATTTACTCTCCCCATCATCTAGAAAGCAAGATAGGCTGTAATTTCAGAAAAATACAATCTGGAAAAACTCTGCTTGTTGTCCGTTGGGCCCTCAAGCCCCCCGTCCCATGTGATACTCTTTGACAGGTGTAGTAGTCTGACTTGCCAGTGCCACGGAGTTAGTCATTATTCACACCTGGATAGAGGAGTGTAGAGCAACTTTGTCCTCTTATCAGGAAAATAAGTGTCTAGAGTCTGACACCAGACTTCAGGGGTGAGTAACTTGACTTTCTTCAGACAAAAAGTAGGAACAGCACCGGTAGTGCCAGGGTTCATAACAGAGAAGGGAATGGGTTCTGTGTGCAGCAAGGTCTTTGTACCGGGAGTGGTTTTGCTCCATTGTAGGCTGATGCATTTCTGAGGTAATATGTTGCTATGTTTCCTTCTCCACGTGACCCTTTGGATTTTCTCAGAGATCCTGGCGTTAGACAGCACATCTACAGACAGAGTGTTATTTTGCTCATGTAGATATTTAGTTCTTATGAGACGGTGTTTCAGACTGAATTGTAAAGTCCTGCCTTTTCAGCACTCCATAGCTTAAAAGAAACATGCAAAAGTCCTAACTGTCCAATATCATTTATATATTGTTCAATCATTGTTCTGAATCTGAATACTCTTCCATGTTTCATGAGAGTCCTGCCTCTCACAGGATGGTTTCAGCATCTGAATGTGGATTTTTAAGACTTTTTATCTGAGCAGTAAGGGAGAAAATATCATGTGTGTCCACTCTCAGTGACTTGGCCTTTTGCTATTTACCTGATATGCAGAGTTAAACTGTGTGCACAGGGTATCCCCACTTTACATTCCGCATCTGCATTGGCAGTGACAAATGTTTCTTTCTTTGGCTAGGAAGTTCAGTGAATCTAAATTCAGAGGTCGTGATGCCCTGCTGAGCACAATTTAAAGTTAATATGCTTGTTTCTTTCTTCCTTTCCACTTTGCTGAGAGCTGCCTATGAGCATTCGAGATTTCTCTGGCAAGGGCAGTTTAGGACTTTCAGTAACACGTCCGAGGATTATGTTCCTGTTCCCAGCAGGCTTATGTCAGACTTGTCCCTCAAATCATCCCCATGCTTGATGTTGCTGATATTAGATAGATTTTCTGCTTTGTTCATCCCCTGTAAGATACCTCGCTATTTCTAATGGTGCACAAAACTTTTTATTTCTATAAACAGACCTTTTATGAAGGCAATTACTAAAACAATGATTGATGTTAAAAAAAATTGGATGACCTAGATGATTTGTAGGAAATATTGCAGGCCCACTGACCCAAAAATTTGGGAATCAGTGTCTCAAACTGTGTCAAAAGTACTTGGACATGGTTTCTCTCAGACTGAGTAGACTCTAGTTGATCACAAAGCAGTTATTGCATTGGACATTAGAATTCACAAGACCTACTGGGACAATTAATTTTATGATACAACATCCGTTTGATTATATTAATACGTTTTTACATTAATTTCTGGAAGGTTCAATAAATTAAGCAGAAGCATATTTTCTTTTTAACATTGTCTATCCGCTGTATGTTGAACTTTATTTAATAGAATAGGTGCAGAGTTTCAAAGCCCAGTAGTGAGGTCCTTCCTTTTACTCCACTAGCATTAGATCACTGGACAACAGGCAATCTCTGTCATCAACAAGCATTTAAGGTCTGATCAAAGATGACTGTTAGATAAATGCTGCCTTTCCTGGTAAATACAGAATAAAGAATGAGCATGTTTAAAATTGCATATCTAACAGTAACATACTGAGTATTTTCAAAATGAAAATTTTAAATATTCAAATAATGCTAATATTTGGTAGAGGTAATTAAACATGGTAACGTGTTTGGTTTGTGACAACTTTAACAGCAAAACAAACAGTATTGTTTTTGAACTTAGTTGACTAATTTTTGATCGAGAAAATTACCTTTTTTCACTTGATCAGACTTTAATGTTCACTTCATATTGTGAGTAGCTCCTATATGAGCTTAGAACATTGGTATTCATTGGATCTCTCTATTTTTAAGACACAAAGCAGAGATGTAGTTTTCTGATGCTCTGTTGAGAACAGTTAATATTTCTCCAGAATAGTTGTCTGACTAGAAAAAAATTCAGGTCTGTAGGATGTAAATGGGCATTACAAAAAGTTGGTATTATCTTTTTCCTTTGAGTTTTGCTAGTAGTAGAAACCATAAATGCTCAAAATGTTTGTTGGGAGCCATCATAGTGTAACACCAGCCAGCAACTAAGAAACAGCCATTCGCTCACTTCCCCCCCAGTGTGATGGGGGAGAGAATCAAAAGAGTAAAAGTAAGAAAACTCATGGGTTGAGATAAAGACAGTTTAATAGGTAAAGCAAAAGCTGTGAACACAAGCAAAGCAGAACATGTATCATGGTTACTTGGGAAGACAAGTGCCATCACTCAGAACGTCCCCCCTTTCTGTCTTCTTCCCCCAGCTCTATATACTGACCATGATGTCACATGGTGTGGGATATCCCTTGGGTCAGTTGGGGTCAGCTGTCTCAGCTGTGCCCCCTCCCAGCTCCCTGTGCACCTCCAGCCTGCTCGCTGGTGGCGTGGGGTGAGAGGCAGAAAAGACTTTGACTCTGTGTGAGCCCTGCTCAGCAGTAACTAAAACATCCCTGTGTTATCAACACTGTTTTTAGCCTATATCCAAAACACAGCCCCATACCAGCTAGTATGAAGAAAATTAACTCTATCCCAGCCAAAACTAGCACAGGAGTAAATATTGAAGAGGATTAAATTTTTCAGATGCAGTCACCACTTTCCCAAGGATTTTTCACAAAATCATAGAAGGGTTGAGGCTGGAAGGGACCTCTGGAGGGCATCTGGTCCAACTCCCTACTCAAGCAGCACCACCTATAACTGGTTGCCCTCTTTGGTCACTCTCAGTGTGTTTTTCCTGGTGTTCAGATGGAGCCTCCTGTGTTTCAGTTTGTGCCCATTGCCTCTGGTCCTATCACTGAGTACCACTGAAAAGAGCCTGGTCCATCTTCTTTGCACCCCACTTTCAGATATTTATATACGTTCGTAAGATCCTCCTGAGACTTCTCTTCTCCAGGCTAAACAATCCCAGCTCTGTCAACCTCTCTTCACAGGAGAGATGCTCCAGTCCCTTCATCACCTTTCTATGTTCATCTCCCTTCATGTGTCCAGTATGTTCATGGACTACTGAAACATAACTACTAGTATGACATTTCAGCATTCATATGATTATGTCTAACTTAGAAGAACACTATGTATAATCATTTGTTCATTAATATCTAGCTACACAGGGCTACAGAGACAAAATACTTAGTTCTGTAAACAGTAAAGTGAGTTAAGGGGGTCTTACCCCCTTCATATAGGGTTTTTTTATCTGACTAATTTTGATAGTACATCACAAATTGCTTTCCAGAAATGCTGAGGTTTCAGATCTCATTATTCAGGTCTCTCGGTAACATTTTATTTTGTTTATTAAAGTAATTGTTTCCTCACAGGAAACACTGAATTATTGTAATTCCTTGGAACAAACTACAGAAAAATTATGAAATGCCAAATAAAACACAAATTGTTTTTCATTTTTATTTAGGGAAAAAATTACTGTTCATGTTAAAAGGTCTGGCATGTTTTTTTCTGTGGGTCCTGGCCCTGTAGCCCTTGAGGTCACACCTTGAAGGCTGCATGCAGTTCTGCTCCCTCTCTCTCCAAAGGAACACCCTGCTTGTATATCCACAGGGCCAGGCTTTCTCCCCTGCACTGTTTCCCTCTTCACATCAGGAATGCTCCTGCCTTTCTGCCATCATCTACCTTTTGTGTTGTGCAACCTGCCTACCCAGCCTTTTTGGCAATTTGCACTTTTCTTCGCCCTAAGCCAGCTCTGGTCTAAAAATGCTGTGCTGAGGTTAATATAATAAGCCCTTCTGAGAGCACAGCACTTTTTGAATGGAGCTGCTTCTGTCCACCTTAGCAAGATTGCCTGAAAGGCCTACAGACAGCCCAGCAGTTTGTTAGTGTGCAAGGCCTGAATGTAAATTTTTACTTAGCTGTTTCAAGACCCTGTTAGAGGGGAGGAGAATTCAAAATCTGGGGTGTGACAGTTATTCAGGTTTAACTTTTAATCACACTGCTCTTTCCATAACTCATCTAGATCAATTGCAACGAGGTTGGTCAGCACCAGGGAGTGTGTTCTGAACAAAGTAAAACATCACACCTTCCTGCTTGGAAAAGGGCAAAGTATCATAGAGAGCTATAAAATCAGGACTGGCACAAAGAATGAGAGCGTGAAATAATTTAATCACTGTTTCCCAAAATACAGGGACTCGAGTCAGCCAGTGGAATTATTGGTTTTAAAATTAAGTACTTTTTCACACAATGTGCTATTATGTTGTGAATTCATTTCCCATGCAACCTTGCGAGGGCTAGAAGTATAAATGGTTTTCTAAAGTTACTCTGTGAATTCATAAAGAATAGCTCAATTGGTGACTAAAAAACCCTCCTGGTCTGAATGCAGATTCAGAAGCCCATGTCTTACTGCCAGGGAGAGTATACACGGATCTTTTTTTAAAGCAATCTCCAAACATCTTCAGCTGGGCACTTTCAGAGGAGAGGATTTAGGCTCAGCAGACTGGTGTCTCGGTATTGTAGTTGTCCTTGTGCTTCCCAAGTCCCTACTGCTCTGGCCTCTGAAAACATGGTCCCTGAATGTATCTCTCTCTCTGCTGCTGGTAGAGACCCAGAAGAATACTCCACAACAGAGAATAAGATGTAGGGCTAGACCTGCTGGTGAGGTTTTGAGAGGTGCAATAAAACAGAGCCTGGCTGGCCACTCAGCTTTTCAGCCTTTTAAGCTGAACCTCCAGAGAGAGGATTTGCTGAGGTGTTAAGAGAGATCAGCGATAGGAGGATGGCATTTGATTTGACCCTCAAATGCTGCTTGTTTCATTTACGTGTTGGTGACCTGGCACAGTGCTGTCCTGTGCTAGACTGGGGAATTATGATGCCATTTCTGGTGTGCTTGGAACCGTACAAAACAACATAGTCGCTACAGACTTCATACTTGCTAGCCATGAATATAAGCAGCATATAACTGCATAAATAAATTAACTGTGTCTAACGTATATCACAGGTGCCTTTATTCATCTAAACATATGGTATTAACAGACGATTGTCAATACTAGGTCACTGCAGTTTTAGGGTTCATGGAATAAAACTTGGAAAAAGAAATGTTAAATTATCAGTAGCAGTTATCGTCTGTATATTTAAGGTATGTATATTCAAAATGTACCTCGCCTTGATTTCAAAGCATGCTTAGGTGCTTTTGAAATCTTCAGTAGACACCTTCATTTGTAGATACCTTGGAGAAATGGGGCCATGGCACATTTACAGGTGAAGATTTCTTTGTGGGAGTTTATTGTTTTTACTGTGCATTATTTCTTTTAGATTTTGTAATATTTTAAGTGTCTAAAAATATGTTGTATATATTATGAAACATGTTCAATATTAGTCCTGTGAGTTTATTTTTATACTAATAGGAAAGACAAAAAAGAGGATTTAGGTGAACCAGGATATTGGGGTCCATTGCTGTGATCTAAAAACCTCTGCTTGGTGATAAGTTAATCCCAGAAATACCTCAGTTGACTAATTCTGTCTCTGAAGAAGTGACAGCTCTGCTGATGCTAGAAATCTGTGTTGGTCTTTAAGCCAGAGCTGCTTCTCTCCAAGCCGCAAGATCCCTGCCTCCCTGCCCCGGTGGCACTGGGACACTGAGCTGAGCAACATCTATCCTGGTGTGACTTCTGAGCTTGCCAAATGCATGGGTGGCACTGGGCCTCTCACAAGCTCTATCTGGAAGGTGCAATGGTGTGTGTGTCAGCGCTTGCCACCTACCTGACAACTTACTGGTACCAGCGCTTAACCAGGAAAGAGGGGGGCACAGGCTCTGCTTCTCTGTTCAGCTTGAGGTTGCTCCCCACCCCTGGGGCTTGCCCTGGCTGCTGGGCTGCCTCTCGCACTGAATGTCGACATTTTCCACTTCTCCTGACAACCTGGGCCACTGGAGGGGCAAAAATTTAAAAAATCACTCTGACTATACCAGAACGCACTGGGTGCCATAGTCCAGCATTTGAGGTGGTTCGTTGGGCACTGTGGCTCCTTGAACCCCAGCCATGATGCACAGGAGTCTTCCTGGTTTCATTTCTTGTAATTTTTATGCATTTTATTTTTAAATAGTCATTGGATAAATGTCTCTCAAAAATTCTTAGGCATTTGATGTAATCGTCGAAGGGAGATTTGGAAATATATGTAAAAAGAATCTTTGTAATGTCCAATACTTGAAAACTATGTGAAATACAAAAGCAATTTTTCTCACTGTAAAAATCCAAGTTTACTGCACAGAAATATGTTTGCATTTGATCTTCTGTTTTACTAACAATTAGCTAGCTATTAAGCTGTATATTATGGCACTTAATAAACATTGGATTCATCTCTCTTTTGATATAAAATCTACAGTCCTCATTTTGCTGCAATGTGTGTCCTTGTTCAGCAGTGGATACAGAGACCATGCTAGTTAGAGAGAATGACGGCAGAAACAGAGAGAGTCTGCTGTCTCAATGTATATACTGCTAGTGATGTCTAGGGCAATAAAATAGCAGCAGGGCCCCATGAAATGTAGATACGTGCACACCTTTGTTTATGATTCAGGAAACCTAGAGCTTATCTTCATTCTTCATTCTGGCCTCAGTCTTTCCAGCTGTTGGCCACCTGGATATAAACAAAGACAACTGTGTCTCATATTGCATATACTTACGTATTGTAATAAGGACATGTTAGGCATATATAAAGATCCATTAGATCTAGTCTATGCCTAGTTACCTGACATATTTACTTAGCTTTTCCAGAGAAAGCGGGAGTGTGATTAAAATACACAAAATTAAGCTTTTTAAGTTCTATGCTTTTAATAACATGGCCTTCTACTTCTGTTGGTTGAACAGTTCTAAATAAAAGCAGAATAAAATGTGAGCCCATAAAGAAAAGGTGAGACATCAAAAGACATCCTTGTAAGCAATAGAAGATACTGTTGAAGGGAAAATGATATTACGTTCAGAAAGATCAGGCACCTTTGAGAGAAAGAAAAACAAATACTATGGAAGGCAATGAACTAAAAATATTAGAAGAAACGTAAAGGGAAGAGCATACTAAAGATAGCAAAGAAAGCACTTACAGAACAGCGAACAGCCTTTTTTTTTTTCATTTTTTTTTCCCTTTAATTCTATTTAGGCAAACAAAAGGAGTTCAGGGACCAAAGCTGAGATAGTTTTCACACTATCCTTTTTGAAAAAGGAGATGGGAATGAAAATGAGATTGAAGACCAAAGAAAATTAGGGCAGTAAAATAAGCTAACAGAGAAGAAAGCATACATAAAATCGAATAATAATAGAAGTGTGGGATATTTTTTTCTTTGATATTTGAGAAGAGTATTTAGGATTTTTAAATAGGCTACATAACTAGCAGTGAGAGCAGTAGTGAGCCTTAGTAATTGAGCTTCTCCATTGTTTTGAAAGGACATTAAAGGCAGTCCAGTTCCTTGACTCACTACTTCAATGCATTAAAAATCTCTATACAGAAGTATGTACATGGCCTACAGATGGTTACTTTTTCATAGTATGAGGACAAAAAAATCGTTTATGGCTCAGGTTATGTCATCAGAGAGAAATGGAGAGAGAGCAAGCATCAGCTCTAGCTGATACAGTGGTGGTTTTCTGGACTCTTTGCATGTTGCCTTCTCACAGAAAGTTGATGTGGAGAGAGGGGATGTGCTTTTCAGGAGGTTTACACGGACAGAAACAGGGAAAAGCTGAGCTTGGACTATTCATTGTTTAAAGGCTTCCAGTCAGTCTGTTCTTGAAGGAAAGCTTAACTGGAAGTATGCTTAGAACTAAAATCTTGGGGGGAAAAGTCAAAAAGCGGAGCAAGGGATTACTGGGAAAGCAGGCAGAGAACAGAAGAGCAAGGAGAAAGAAGCTATCACATGCCACTTTAGGGAGTTCATTGGATTTGGAAAATACAGTGCAGTCCTAAATCAGTCTTCATGAAAACACACAAGAAGCTGACAAGATTTTATTCCTTGACTTTTCATTCCTTTGAAAATAACTTTTCATTTCTTTGAAAGGTCTTTACTGAGGTGCATGGCATGAGAATTGGAGACAGTGCTTATTAAATGAAATGGGACTCTCTGACCAGATAAAAGGTGGTGCTGTGTTTTTTCTTTTGTGAGGATTGTTGGATACAGAAACAGGTTGTGCAGAGGGGCTGTGGAGTCTATGATCCTGGAGGTTTTCAAAGCCTTAAATACCTGATGTGAATTCAATATTAACCTTGTTTTGTGGAGAAGGCTGGACCTCCTGAGGTCTCTTCCAATTGGATGATTCTGTGAGTCTGTTTGTTACAACTCTGTTCTTTTTATCATCGAGGAAAAGAATAGCAGGTAGTGTCTTGTGGTTGTGTCCACACTGAACCTTGTATTTGCACTTTTAAATATTACCAAAATCAAACAAAAAAAAAGAAGGAAAAAATGAGTACATTCCTTTTTCCACTAGTTCTGATCATTGTTGGTTCTCATATGTAAAATAAAGGTGCAGAATTAAAGAGTGTTTATTGCTTAGGGTTGTTTTAGCCAGATCCTAAACCCACTGCAGTCTAGAGAAGTTTTTCTTTGGATAGCTTCTCTGTAAAGGCCTATTACAACAGCCTAGCAAAATCAAAGGACACCAATTATTGGAAACTTTAATAGCCGATTTGTGGCAGAGCTGGTTACGCATCTGGCTGGCAGTGCCACTGCTGGGGAGAGCTGTCCCATCTGTCCAATTAATCTTCTCTTTCATGAGAGATCAACAATGCTGTGACACAGTACAGAACCTGGCAGGCACAAATGCAGTTGAGAAGCTGTTAAGGGTGATAATAGTGTAGATTATCTTGTCATAGCTATCTGATTATGTAGAATATTCCAGATATGGTGGCCCTGATTTAAGAGGACACTTTGGTAGTGCATATCCCTGGTAACCATTGGCTGGTGGCATGTCCATGGAAAAACAAGCAGAAGATAATATTAAAATCTCCTACAAAAACCTTGGAAAAGGGATTAATGGAAAATAATGTATGTGTTCCTTGCTGTGTCATGTGTAAGGATCTAGACTGAATAAGGACTCTGAGACTGTCACATGTAAAATGTCTCAGCTGGTAAAACCTGAAGCTGATTTTTCTGAAGAGCTGAGTAATTCACTAAGTGCTTTCCATTTCCAAGGTGTGTTAGTGAAATCACATACTGTCTGGCATTAGTTCTCAGTGCATTAAAAGTTTCTGTTCTCTATGGCAGGTTAACATACATGAACAACTGAGCTGAGAAAGAAGGGTAAGTGTAGGTCCCTAGTGGTTCCATAAATTTTATTACAGATACAGTGTCTAGACAGTTTACTGATGAACATTTTGCACCAGTACTGCTTAATTGCATGATGGATTTTGTTGAGGGCTGGTCCAGAAATGCCCCCATATTTGTCCTGGGACAGTTTCAAAAGTTTTTCCTTCCCATCAATTTCTTGAAAAAGTATCTCCGCAGTTTGTAGCTGCTCTTTTGTCCGTTTACCTTTCCCTCACCTTTACTTCCCTCACTAAAGCCACTACTTTGCATTTATTGCTGTTAGTGGAATCATCATTGTGTTTTTCAGCTGAAACCTAGAGGATTTCTTACCAAAAATCCTATTTTTCTTCTAGAAAAGGTTTTGATGAAAAAGCATTTATCAGCTTCAATTTTTATGTTTCTTTAAAGCATCCAGTATTGATTGGCTACTGGTGCATGCATCATGCCTTGCTCTGTAGAAGACTATCTATAGGCAAAACCTACGTTACTTCATATTGGAAAGGTTGTCTAACACCACTCAATTTCAGATGAAACTTTTACGATTCCTTTTTGGAAATAAAAGCAGAGTTTGATTATGGGTCAGAGGTAGAAAGCAAGAATGGCAGGCTCAGACAGCAGTCTTTTTATCACAGAAGAGGATAAGTTGTCTTCAGTCGTACTACAAATATAGTTATTTCTCCTTTCCTCACTAAAATATTGCTACTAAGTCCAGAATCACTCTATCTGACATCCAAAACTCCATCCACTGTATAGAAGGTCCTTTGCCAGTGATGCTTTCTGCTTTGATAGGGTGGAGGTTACATAGAGATGAGAGTACATGGAATGATTATCAAAAAGAAATCTGCAAGCAGTTCCACATTTCTCACCATTCTTTTTTGATATGTAGTTGCAATGACAGATGCTGATCTAGCTTTTGACACAACATCTAGTTTGCTGCTAGGTTTGAATGTTGTGGGTTTCTTAATATGTGGTGGTGGTGGTTCCCTAATTACATATAGTTTCTTTTGGCAAAAGGGAACACTTGAACTAGGCTGAACTTTGGGATGTGTCAAAATGTAAAGCCTGTGGGGCCTTTTCCATGTTTGTGTTGTTTTTGCAAACATGCGCAGTGCCAGCTCTGCAAAATGTCCCCTTCTGCCTGAGGCTGAGCAGGAAACTGCACCCCGTCTTCCTACGCTTGGCTATGCTAATCCATGTTTGTGATTGCCAAGTGTGATTACCGCAACACATTGCACTGAAAAATCAAATCACTGGCCAGGTCAATAGACCTAAAGGGAGAAACAGAAGTTTCCAGAGAGGGCTCTGGGCTTACTGGAATGCGCACTAAGAATGCTAGGTCCAATGTTAACAAGAGACACATCTACTCCATAGCAGCTTCCTGGCTTTTGCGTGAGCAGTGTTCCACAAATCTAAAAGAAACACTAAAACAAAAACCAAACCAAAAGACACTAGTTCTGTTAAATAGATTGTGAGATATCACAAATTAGAAGAGAAGTGTTGGGTATTTCCATGCTCTGTAAAACCCCGTGGCCTTCACTTCCTTTGCTTTGTAGTTCTGCTACTCATGGACGCCTGTGGATAGTCTTCCTATGCTGATAACTTTCCCTGGTCCTTTCTGCTCTGTAAAACTGGGCCATGTCGTTTCTTGGCTGGTGGATTCACCAGCTGAACAGCGTAGGTGAAACCCGGAGGTGTTGATGTCTTTTTAGTTCCTTACCTTTTACACATAATGTGGTTTCTTCCTGACTCGCCCTGTGCAGTCAGTGCCCAGCCATTCTTCTTAGGCAACAGTTAGCCATTATGTTAGGCAACGGTAAGCCGTGCCCCGCTGCGCAGCACTAAGCTTTAGAGTCATGCTTTGGTAAGCTTGATATTAGTAGCTATCTGAAGTTTTCTTTATTAGCAGAATAATATATATCCTGGAGTGTCTTGTTGCTGTCAGTGAATGGATTAATTATTTTTACATATAGCTATATCCTGACAGAGAATCTACTTCCTCTAAAAATGTTTGTGTGAAAGGGCATGCAAATAATCGTCCCAGTGTGAAATAAAGAACACCGAGAAACAGTTAAAATCTTTTCTTGACCATTTGAAATTCTGCATGTCACCATTTTGTTTGTGACCCTTGCTCTTCTTTTTCTTTTACGTTCTGTGAATGATTTGTATTTTTCCTTCGCTGCTGCCAAGAACTCAGTTAGTGCCAGTTCCTAAACTAACAGCCAGTTTCAACTTGCTTTTTCTCATATATAAAATAAACCTTAACTATTGAATATCCCTGTTTAGTTTCTCACTGTAGAAAGGGGGTTAAAAATAGCTAAACAGGGCTCATGCAGCTACTAAGGAAACAGGTTGGGACATTGAGACTGTAGTCTGTTTAAATTGCTACTTTTTCATATTCTAACCTCTACTTATCCACTCCTTGCCTTCATCTCCAGAATATCTTTATTTTTTGTCCTTTAAGCTTTCACTTTCCTTCACAATCAGCTATGGAAAGGGAGTGTGCATAGAGGTGTTTTACACTGGCATGGTGTATTTGTTTGTGGCACATGATATTAAGTGTATTAAAATGTGCCATCCACTTAGTAATATTGTGGTTTTGAAAAGTTAGTGTCCCAGGAGCAACTGCTGAAAAAAAATGACACTATTTGGCTGAGAACCAGGCTTGTATTGTGTAAGAATTAGGCAGTCAGTTCTCCCGGAGGTTATTAATTTTGCCTGTGTACATTGAGGCACTTCATGTTTTTTAACCTAAGGTCTATTTCACTTGGAAAATCTTAGAACTTGAAAAGCAAAATAGAAGGTCACATCCTTTAAAACTCAAAATTACCCCATGACAATCAAATATGAAGAAATATATTAAGTAAAAAGCATCAAAATATAGTTCATTTTCAGTTTGATTCCTGCCCAGCAATAGTTTTTTGTTTTCTTCAGCAGACAACTTGAAAGATAATCGCTTTGCCTTTCTATCAAACAATTGCTATGGAAGTATGTTTCAATAAATTATTATTTCCACTGGAACTGAAAAATAAACTAAATACCAATGTGATTCTCTTCTGCCTCGGGGTTGTCCTTCAAATATTTTACCATTTTTCCCCATGATTACTCATTGCGGATGACTGGAAACGGGTATATTATTTAATCAAAGTAATAGCAGTAGCTCCTATCACACTGTTTGAACATTCAGTTAAAAGCTTTGTGCTATGTCTACAGTTTACATGTGCACACAACTCCAGAGACCTGAGTTATTTGACTGATGCCTGAGGCCTGGTATCCTAGGAAGCTAGACATAGGAAGAAGGCAGAACTGGAACCCAAGAGACGATTTAAAATTTTTCTCTTTCAGGTTTGGGGTTTGGTTTTTGGTTTTTGTTGGGGTTGGGGGTTTTTTTTTGTTGTTTTTTTTGTTTGGTTGGTTGGTTGGTTTTTTTTTTTCATTGTAAGAAATACTGCTTAACTCCTTTAGGTCATATTTCCTTTTAAAAAGAAGTTTATGGGTTGTAAATGTTCTAGTCGTCTTGCCTTGAGACAGGCCACAAGATTTCTTATTCCCACATTCAAGCAAGGACATGTAAAATGAATACAAATCCTGTAGCTGTGTGTGAATGCCAATGCTATAGACAGCAGTATGATGGTAATTTGTGTGAACTTGTGTGAATCAGCTGTGAACTTGCCAGCTCAGGTGCTTCCAGCTGTGCTGCTGCTGTAGCACAAAGTGCAGTGCAAACTGCAAATTCTCCAAATCTCGGTAAATACTTATGACTAAACTGCATCCATGCCTTGGTGCTGTGGCTGCGGGGCTAACACCACCCAGTGCAGACATTGCAAAACTAGTGTTCCAGTTCCTACATTAGGTGCAGTCATATCTTTTATTACTGCATAGACATACTCTAAGGCATTGCACCCTACGTGTAGTCTGTACAAGCTAAAACAGAGAATATCGAACTAAGCATTCATTATGTCTGTTAGTTTGGTTTTGCTTTTACTTGTGTTTTAGACATTTAATTCCATATAAAATAAGCTGCTGTGGCAGGTTGTCTCTGTTTTACAAGGGTAACGTTAAAAATAACCACCATGAGATAACTGAAATGAGATCCCTTTGAACATGAAAAATAAAGACGTGTTTATTAAGAGTCTGGATCCACTTATTCCTCTAAAATCTGTGGTGCCTTGTGCACCGTGCTACTCTCCTATTCCCATCAGTGCTGAAGGTCCAGATAGTCACATAGGGAAAGGATGTACTATTTTTGTAACATATATTTTCCTTCTGCCTTTGACAACTTAGTTTTTTTTCAATACCTGTTATTAAAACAAAAATCTAGGGAAGATTGAGATGATTCAGTTGAAGTTCTTTCCTGCTGAACTTTACTTGCTGGAGATGACTATTTTATCCTGGGTTCTGTAAAACATGTATTTTCAAATGTCACTGATAAAATGACATATTTCTGTTCTGCCAAAGCTTTTATTGTAGTTAGGCTTGCTTATTAGATCATTTTTTCTATTTGACCTTCAGTATATAGATTGCAGGCAATGCAGAGTAAAAGGAAAGACCTCTTCTATCCCTATCCATCCTGCATCTTTCTCGAAGAGAGGAAAACAGATTGATCTCAATTGTTATATTTTTGTTAACTCTGATAAAGTCCGATATGCAGGCTGTGTTCATTCATGCTCTGTGAAAGAAACAAGTTTTCCTCATTGATCCCTTTATCTGACTGTAAGGCACTAAAGAAAATATTTCATTGCGCAGCTACCTGACCATTGTAATTTAGATTCGGAGTGCACCTAATATTTTATGTTATTCACCATGTCACCTTGAAATAACACTGCAGACCCAGCGTTATCAAACACTCTCTTTTAAAAGATTTGCATGGTTCTGACAGAGGTTTTTCTCCACATTTCACATGTTCCCGCTGCATGTCCTTTCTGTGATGTTCCTTTCTATGCCCCCTTTCATGTTCATTTTCTAGCTCTGTGCAGATAGTGTTTACTATGTTCAGTTAACTTTGCATGGTGATTCAGTGGAATCCTGTATTAATGAAATGCTCTAGACACACTAAAGTTACCTAATATTTCTGTAGCAGCACCAAAATAACAAGATGCAATGCATGTGATGTGGCTTATGACAAGGAGTTCTCATGCTCTTACTCTCTTTGGATTGGTTTTTCTGTCCCCCTTGCACCACGGTGCCATCTGTTATGCCTTATTAAAATTTAGTTCCTATAGATGCTACATTACTAACAACTCCTTCAGATAGTCTACTGTTGTTGTCATACCATCTTTTTCTTTCCAGATATTTCAGCTCTTGCTCCCTAATATTTCATAGTGCTTTTCTGTGAACTTT
Source organism: Phalacrocorax aristotelis (assembly GCF_949628215.1). Taxonomy (NCBI): domain Eukaryota; kingdom Metazoa; phylum Chordata; class Aves; order Suliformes; family Phalacrocoracidae; genus Phalacrocorax; species Phalacrocorax aristotelis. The sequence continues at coordinate 89,277,073 of NC_134277.1, forward strand.
CTTTGTGTCCTTCAGTATTTCAGTTTTCAGCAAAACAGTCATTGACTATCTTCACTCTATTCTTGATAAGAGAATATCTTTTGTTATAATCTAGCATGGACCTTTCTCTTGGCTGACTGAAGGTCATTCCCCTGAAAAATGTTCTGCAGTGTAAAGACTCCAGCTGTCCCCTTTCTAATTCTAAGACTGAGATAGTTAAAGTGTCTTCACCCACCAATTACAAACCTCATTTCAGACTGAACTGTATGTGCTGGGTCAGAAGATGTATATCAGGAGTGTCTGTGCATCTACGTTTGTACATAATTAATGCAGGGACTGCACTGCTCCTAAGAACTGACCTCAGGAAATGCTTAGTGGGAAGAAAAATCAAAATAGTATTAATGTCATCTCCATTTAAATGGTAAGTAAATGTACTCATAGATTCCTCCTTGCACAACCTTAGTCTGGCAGCCGAGGAAGGGGACAAACAAAGGAGAGAAGTAGCACCTCATGTGCACCAGGCTCAGGCAGGTAGCTGGGGGATGAAAGAGTAAGAGGTGGAAAGCTGCTGCACCATGCCAAACATTTATTTTTCTTTCCTCAATACATCCTCTATGCCGGTCAGTTTGAGCAAAATTAAAATCTAGATTACTGATTCAGAATTGGTGAGGAGCACACCAGTGGCTGGTGCTAGCAGAAAGGATGAACACAGAGCAGAACACAGTCCAAGGCCAGTAATGTCCACCGGGATACTCCTGAAGTCAACAGCTAAGGATGAGGTTTAGTAGCCCACAGGAGAGTGAGGAGACACCAGTATCAATCCAGGGGAAGAAAAAGAAGGGTGAAGTGACAAAGATGATGTCAAAAAAAGTAGCATCTAGTCCCTGCTACGGATTTATGGAAATAAGACTGTTTTCAGGGCCAGGGCCCAGTTTTGAATACAGCCTTAGTCCAGCTGCTTAATAACAAGAAATGGGGAGCCATATCTGAATACAAATAGAAAAGGCATGAAAATAGCTATTAAGGGGTCATAACTTGGCTAGTTGTAATTCTGTCAAAGAGATTTCCCTGGCACATTAATGGAGCTCTTGCTAATATGCCCACCCAGTCCAACCATCTGTTCTCTGCTGAATTAACATTGATGCACACCGCTACAATGAGAGGGAAACCTGCCTGAGGCCACTCCACAGCAACCTTTCTTATGTGCAGGGTGTATTACATCTGCGAGTGTTTGTAAGTGGTTTGGGGGAGCACCCATTTTTCCACCTTCAGACCATTGGAATTTCTCACAGTGTCTTTGGAGTCCTTTTATTATTCTTATTCATCCAGGACAGGGTGAATGAGGTGGCAGATGGCACGTCCCTGTTTGTTGTCTCTTGTGATCACTCTGCTAGCCATTGGTCAATGCTGTTTGCTCACCAATCTCTGGTTTTCCATTTGACTATCGGTGTTGTTACTCCCCATGTGGCTGGCCTTTGGTCAGCTCCTCATTTCTTTCTACACAGATACTTTCCATGCCTGTGTTGGAAAATGGCACTGATGCTGCTATAAATGCATCTGCTAAGATATGGAGCCTTGCTACAATCTCTTGCTACACTGACATTTTACTTCTGCAGACTTTGGCCCATCCCCTTTGAAAAAAAATAAAGATATTGAGAGACTCGCCCTAAGTCCCCAGTGACCTTTTGTGTGCTCCCAAAATATCCTGTCATTTCACACAATAATGACACAGAACCAAACCCCTCCTCATGCAATTTATTGATACGTTTTGTCCTCATAAAGTTCACATAAAGAGGCTGTTCAGGATATGGCAGGTCATTCTCTTAAAGACTTTTCATTCCTCCACATAATTCAACTCAACCAGAGAATTGCTACCACCCTGGGTTCCTTTCTCTGTCATGACAATGGTGTCCTTCATATTAGTTTCAAGCAATATAAATAGGCAAACTGACAGGAGGTTGACAAATCCAGCCTTTTCAAATCTCTGAACTAGAAAATGAGAACAACATTTCCGATTTGATTTTGTTCATTCTTTTAAAAATATGTCTACAAGTGATTCCATCACAACACACAAACTGGAATTATCTGCAAACAATGGCACATAGTCACAGTACACATATGCATTCGATGGATGTGGTTTGATTTTTAAACCGCAGTGAAATACACTAAAACACCTTTGAAGAAACTTAGTTCAGTGCTTTCACAGTTGTTGATTTTGACAGCCTGCTCCAGCAAGTCAGATTTTAAAAGTCAAATCTCTCAATTGTGGTTTTTTTTTTTAATTATGTTTAGTAGTATACATTCAAAGAAGCTTTTTAACAACCTTATGGCAGCTGAGGGAATGAGAATGGAGAGGGAGAATCTGAAGAGGAGCCTGGAGCTGCTGCTGGGAGGAGGTGGTCAGGTCTTCTGACCTGTGGCCACTTTTCAGGAGAGTGCTGTGTGTTCTTCTGAGTGTCTGCCTCATTAATGATTTTTATGACGTGTTTTCTTCCTAACCTGTTACTCCTCCTCCACTAAGCATGCAAACAAAGCCCCCATTTATGATAGTAAGAATAAAATTGAATCCTGCATTAATTGATGAAATTCAGTTTGATGTTGTTTGGGATAGTTTCTTGATAGCTTTGGTTGAAAGTTCCTTTTTTCCCTCCAGGAGGATATATTGCACCTTTCACTGTTACCACCAGAATAATATAATTAGCTATTTAATCCTTTTGTGGGAAAAATTGCTCTTCAAACAATTCGTCATTCACATCTGTGAATGCCAGTGAAATAAATAGAATGAAATGGACTTGGGAATGTCAACTTGCTCTCATTATGTGCTGCCGGTAATGAAACACATCATGATTTATTTTGATGTGGCAAATTAGAAATGAAAAACAGATTAAAATGACAAACGTAATTATGAACTATTTCATTGAGAGAGACTCTCCCTCTTCCTTTCACTAGCTTTTAGGAGAAAACCTCCACACACTCAAAAACCTGGAGACTGCAGAATTTGGAAATATAAAAAAGGACATATTTTGATTGAATATATTTCAAATTTTCATGACAGAGAGATTATAGATCCATTAAAAAAAAAACTACTTTGCACCTACATCTCACTATGTAGGTTACCAAAACCTACATGGCTGCAACATTAACTCTGAAGGTGCCTTAAATGCAGAGGTACTTACATGTCTGGTCTTAGCTATTTTTTTGAATACCAACACTTATGTGTGTTAACAGTGCTGTATTATATTATATTTCTAAGACCTAACAGTACCTGCAGGCAGACATTGTTTTGCTGACTGTTCAGAGAGCCTGTTCCAGCAGGTCATTAGCAAACATACTTGGTTGATCACATAAAATGCTGCTGGCAAAGGAGAAGGCAAAGAAAGTATCCTCTATTTTAAATAGTAAGACAGTATTTGGAGAGGTGATCTGCTGTGTTGGAAACCCTTTCCCTCTTCACCCTCTGTAGAGATTTAAACCCACATCTCCCATAAGTGCTCCAGCTACTGAGTTCTAGTGATCAGAGTTGTCCTAGCTGGGCTTTGCAAGGAGCCATGGTACCACCAGTCACTGTTTCCTCCCCCTGTGCTTTAGAGGAGATGGTTAGGAACTGAGCTCTTGAAAAAATAAGGTATCCTCAGTAAATGTAAGTCCTTTCTTATTTTCAGGAATTAGATACCAAAGTCTCTGAAAGAGGGCATGCAAAAACTTTACATGTTTGCTGATTTAACTGTCTCTGCTTTCTGTGGACCATTTCTCTCTAGTCCCTCTTTTGCAGCATGGCTGCAGGCTCTACTAGACAGGAAGGTACCTGCGTGCCAGAAAGTGTTATGTTCAGTATGAAAGTAATTTTCTGTCTAAATTTTAGTCTTCATCATTGAGCAGTTACAGCTGACACCCCTGAAAGTTCTTCCCTTTTGAGGACCTCTACCACGTCTCTCTTGAACAAATTTTAAATATGCCCATTTTGTGTTATATTCACCCATTTAAGAGAGATAAGAGGTCTTGCTATAACATTCAGAAAGCCTTCAGGCTTAGCAGCACTTACATCTGGCAAACACAAGACAGTTTGTATGTCCTGGGATATAAACTGCCGTGAAACCTCAAGGGCTTAGAACAGGGCCTGGCAAGATGTACTAGAGCATTTGAACTGAAGAAGATTAGATCATTCCGTCTGACAGGAATACGGGTACTTTGTTGTAACCAACCCCAACAGGTGGTATCATATTAGTGGCAGATAACTGAAATGTATTAAAATATTGTTGAAATAAAAATGTGTCAGAAATGAACACTGAAATGAATATAAGAGGTACTGTACATGGGAATTCTGATAAATTTCTGATGGATCATCTGTAATTACTCAGGTGCAGCTTTCAATTGCTGTTTGCAGAAAGTTCATTTTGACCATTACTCCTGTTTTCTGCTCCTGCAATGCACCCTTTGTTACATTTTCTTTCTTACGATTAGGGCCTGTAGTGTGTCTGTTGATAGTTCTCTTACTGTATTTCATATATAGAGTCATTCCCTCAGTAATTTCAATTGACTTTGAGTTTTTCAGGTGCTCTTCTAACGTGACAGAAAAACAAATACTGTAATTTCTCAGTTTTTTCCAATTCTTGTTCCACTCATATGACGAGGATAGAAAGCAGCAAGGCTTCCGCAGTGTGAACACGTGTTCATTAAATTACATTACACTTATAAGTTATATTTCCTCTTTCAGTAGTACTGCATGAATGATTGTGATTGTGGGATCAAAGGCTCAAAGCTTTGTATTTGGAAACCAAGATTACGTTTCTTTCCAAGAATACCATAAAAATCTAAATATAAGATTCAGTGGCTGATGGATAAATGATTTCTAACTGCACGGATTTAATGTGAGGTGTTCTTTAAACCAGGCAGAAATTATATTAATTTGCTGTGCAAGAATCTGGGTATAAGTGTGTGATGGGTTGATCCTGGTTGGATGCCAAGTGCCCACCAAAGCCGCACTATTACTCCCTTCCTCAACTGGACAGGGGAGAAAATATAATGAAAGGCTCATGGGTCAAGATAAGGACAGGGAGAGATCACTCACCAATTACCATCACGGGCAAAACAAACTTGACTTGGGGAAATCAGTTTAATTTATTGCCAATCAAACCAGTGTAGGGGAATGAGAAATAAAAACTAAATCTTAGAACACCTTCCCACTACCCCTCTCTTCTTTCTGGGATCATCTTTGCTCCTGATTTCTCTACCTCCTCCTCTTCAGCAGCACAGAGGGATGGGGAATGGGGTTGGGGTCAGTTCATCACACATATCTCTGCCACCCCTTCCTCCTGAAGGGGAGGACTCCTCACACTCTTCCCCTGCTCCAGCGTGGGGTACCTCCCACGGGATACAGTCCTCCATGAACTTCTCCAGTGTGAGTCCTTCCCACAGGCTGCAGTTCTTCACAAACTGCTCCAGAGTGGGTCCCTTCCATGGGGTGCCGTCCTTCAGGAACAGACTGCTCCAGTGTGGGTCCCCCACAGGGTCACAAGTCCTGCCAGCAAACCTGCTCCAGTGTGGGCTCCTCTCTCCGCAGGTCCACAGGTCCTGCCAGGAGCCTGCTCCAGCACAGGCTTCCCACAGGATCACGGCTTCCCACAGGATCACATATTCCTTTGGGCACATCCACCTGCTCCTGTGTGGGGTCCTCCATGGGCTATGGGTGGATATCTGCTTATATGGATACCTCTATGGCTTATATGGCTTATACGGATATATCTAGTTAATGGTGACATTAAATTCCACGGGCTGCAGGGGCACACCCTGCCTTACCGTGGTCTTCACCATGGGCTGCAAGGGAATCTCTGCTCTGGCACCTGGATCACCTCATCCCCTCCTTCTTCACTGACCTTGGTGTCTGCAGGGCTGATTCTCTCACTTATTCTCACCCCTCTCTCTGGATGCTGTTGTGCAGTTTCTTCCCCATTCTTAAGTATGCTATCCCAAGGCGCTACCACTGTTGCTAATGAGCTCAGCCTTGGCCAGCAGTAGATCCACCTTGGAACCGGGTGGCACCGGCTCTATCGGACATGGGGGAAGCTTCTAGTAGCTTCTCACAGAAGCCACCCCTGTAGCTCCTCTGCTACCAAAACTTTGCCATGCAAACCCAATAGAAAGTGTAAGTGACATTGATCATGGTATTCAAGTGGAATGTAAAATAATTTCCCACAAAGTACTAAGGGAATATAATTTACTCTGTTTTTCATATACTGTGAAAATCTTTTACATGAGACACCAAAAGGCATGTAGAAGAATAAAAAAACCAGCACCAATACCTGTGTTGCTTAACTGGAGTAGGAAACTTTATTAGCATCCCTTGATACTTGCACCCATTCTCTTCGAGGTAATAATATTTCTGCAGAGAAGAAAACAAGTGAATGATTACTTGCCCGAATCAAGAAAGAGGATCTGGGTTAGGAAAAGTTAACAGCTCAGCCTAGTGTGTCCAAAAACAATGGAACAAAGAATATTTACTACAGAACTGAAGAGCATAAGCTAGCAACTGAGTACATTTTGTGGGGTTAAGGGCCTGAAGTGCTGCATGCTAACAAAATTGACGGACTCAGCAGATCATTGGTAACGCCAAGTGAATTATGTTTTGGCTTAAAAGGTTTTGTTAAGGAGGTAAACCTGAGTAACATTTGAAACATTTGAGTTCTGATTACTCAAGTAGGTTCATAGATCTCAATCGGGATAGCAAATACACTCTTTGCCATTGTTTAGGCTATGCTATCATAGACTCATAGAGTTTAATGACAGAAGGAAGCATTGGATCACACTGGCTGACCTGCTCTATATCCCATTACACCTGTCTTAACAATCCAGAAGGCCCAGATCTGTGAGTCTGTGTTGTGTGTGATATAGAAGGTTTTCCATGCACAATAAATCCAGTTCATTAGGCTCACCTTCTGCATGAAAATCAGGGGGATGTGATGTGCACCAGTTTTGTGTGACTTACTGCAATCAGGTGTTGGAGCAGTCTTTGCAATACAATCCCAACGCCCTGATGAGCCCCTGCTGTAAGATGGCTCCACATTGCCACTCATTCTATTTCACCATCTTCTGCCTCTATTGATCTGAATAACCAGCGTCTGAGGAAATTTACACTTGACTAGTATATATTTTCCCAAAGAGGACATATTAGAAAAAAGCTGTGCTTAATTTCCATTTTGAATTTTTCTGATGTCAGATTCTGCCCAGTAGTACATATTTCTTTCTCATTAGTTTCCAGGGTCCATTAGTATTCACTAATTTCTCCACAATAAAGATAGCTGTACTGTAAGCCAGTCACCTTTCATTTTTCACCTGTGATGAAGTGACAGTTTGAATTATCTAAGAACCTTTTTCCCCAAACTACAGACTGTTTTTGTGGCTCTTGATAATCTTCAGTTCTCCAAGCCCTTTTTAAAATACAAATATTGACACTGGTTGTGTTATCTGAATACTAGTTTCACTACAGTCACAGTCAGAAGTAATTTCAACTGATCACTGCTTTCCCCTTTGTCTGTCCTTTTGGCATAGTATGATGCTGGAAATTATTGCTGAGTTTCTTGTACACAAGAGTGTTCTGACTTCAATGGTTAGCCAGATGACTTAGTATGAAAATGCATCTTGTTTGAATGGCCCATTCAGATGTAAACATGTGATTCAGTTTGCTCTGTGTGATGAACCACTCTTCATTTTGTGTTCACTCAGCTTATATGAAGTGAACATCCTTCCTAACCAACACTATGAGCCAGCTGTCATCCAGGTCAACTCTTGCTACCTTGTTCATATGACATTTCATTAGGTACAGTATGGGCAAAGGGACCTCACATGTTCTAGCAATCATGGCAGAGCATGCATGCACCTACTTACCCCGTACCACACAAACATATCTATTGTTTGTCTTTTTGCCGATTTTTGTTTCATCTGAGTTTATTACAGTAGTCCAAATCTTTGGTGAAATGTTTAATAATGTGAGGCAAGGTAGTTGTGCAGTGCTTTCCTGGCAGTTCTCTTAGGGAAAGAAAGTTCCCTGATATTCCTGGGGGTTTCTAGAAATCTCTCTTTTGTTAGAGGTTTCTCAGCTAGCCCTTTTTTGCCCAATAAAGTATGCATAAAATGATACTGTGTAGCATTGGCCCTTTGGTTAGTATGTCACATGGCACTAAATGAAATGCCTTACAGAACTCAGCATTTATGAACAACTAGGCAGTTATCTCCACTCCCCAAACTGTTATCTCCTTAAAGTACAAAATGAGACCTGGGAAGGCCTATATTCCATAAAAAGACCCTAACTTCTGTCCTTCAAAACTCAATAGTGCTCTCTCTTTACTTGCTCTGGCATCAACGTCATACTCAGTAGCCCATTGTAGTGTATCTCATTCTATCTTTTTTGACTTTAACAACACAAAGGGGAAGTTAAATTTTACTCTCTATACTGTGGAATGATGGATTTGTTGCCCTTTGTATTAATGTTTTCTGATCCTTCCTTTTATTTTGCTGGGAAATTAATAAAAGCTATACGGAGATGGGATGTAGCATATTCATTGTAACTTACTGACAGGAAGCTTGAGGTCCTCTTTTAGGTGTTACTCAAGAATTGTAGCTAATTGCCGTGTTGAGTACTGTAGCAAGAATTTCTGGGTGCTTGGTGTGTGACAGGCAGCTCTTAGTGGAATCAGTGCAGAAGCTCCATGGGTGTATGAGAAGGCAGTGTTTGTCTCATCCTGCTGAGCAATGTTACGATGTAAAATCAATGCCATTTACAAAGAGCATTCCCATAACAACTATTGGCTGCATAACGTCTTTTGCCTTATGTTGTCTGAGACATACATTACTTACATTACAGGGAAGTGTGCATTTTCTTATGTAGGTAAGTATCTCACCAGAGCAAAAGATAGCCTCCTTGAAGCAGACAAGTAACTTGTTCATCCAGAAAGGCTGGCAGAAACTAGCTTCACAACCTGCAGCTGTTGAATGACAGCAGCAGAATGCTCGAATGACAAAAGGGCACATGTTGGTCTTTACTTCAGCAAGATCCTCTGTAGTTACTACTACAGATATTTTTATGATGTGGTCCATGCTACCTTTGGATAGTGCATGAAAAGCTGGATGAGTACATGGCTTACTTTCTTGTCTACTTTTCTAGCCAGGAGGAGCTGAATAGATTTGAATGTAGATAAGAACCTTTATAGAAAATCCCCTCTGTGAAGGACAATTCTGCACCAATATCTCTGTTAAAGACCTCTGTCAGCTAGTTCTTAATCAATAGCATGTGCATAAAGTGGGATTTGGCCTTTATAAAAAAATTCAATTTGCATTTGAAGTAAGTGCAATACATCAAGCATTTTCTTATGCCACCTTTTCCCACTTGTATCACAGTATTGTACTTTGTAGTGAAAGGAGATTAAATGCTTCTTTTGAGCACTGGTTGGGAAGGGGTCCTTGTGTTTGAGCTCTAGATTAATATGCAGATGTCCTGTTAAAAATTATGAGAGTCGTGCAGCAGCTGTGGCGAGATCAGCATCAGGGAAGAGTCACAACAGGACAGACAGCTCATTATCCCAGCACAGCGGCAAATCCCTTCTCCAGCCTTGCTGAGGCAGCACAGAAAGGGAAGGGGAAGTGATGATCCCTCTGGAATTTGGCTATTAACACCTGTCTGGGCTGTATGAACTCCTGTAAAAAGAAGGACTTACCTCAGAGGAACGTGCTCCCCTGGAGTGAGATGCTGATGAAATGCACTGAAGCTCTTTGGGAACTTCTGTTTGTATAAGGTCTCATTTACACAACAGATAGAATCTGTAGCTGACTGAGGGTCAGCAACATGCTGGTAAGCCATGCTGCATGCTGTCTGGCTGCAGCTGCAGACCTAGGCAAACTCCCAGCAGTGCTGCATCAGAAATGACACCTGAGAGCAGTTACTGAAAGGTGCCAACCAGAGGTTGACCATGGTTTGGGCATTTCAGTCTCTGATGCCAACCTCCATCTAGTACACATATAGCAGTCCTTGCTGTTGGACTCAGCAGTAACCTTGGTTAAGAGGGGTGATTAATTTTAAATTAAATTATCAGACCTGATTCCGTTGTACGTGAACGGGTGAAAAGACACAAATATTTACATGAAGGAATAGACGCATTTTTCCCTTGGTAAAGGAAAGGCAGGCAGCCTGTTCCACTGTTTGGGTAGGACTGAAATAGGTAATAAATTTACAGCAAAATAAAACAGTCCTATGATCTTGAATCAAATAAGCATAACCCAACAGTTAAATGTCCTCATTTGTGAGTCTATTGTGTAATATTTACATTGACAAAACATAGACCTTGCAAATTTTGCAGGCTTATGAAAAAATCCCTTCTGTGATATAAGGCAATCATACAGTATGAACTGAGGTTTGAAATTCCTCTATCGTCTGTAGAGATGGTTGCTATCGCTTGTTTTGGCAAGTAAGAGAGATGGAGGTAGTCCAAGTGCTTGGAGATATGTTCTGGGTCATTGAATATATTTCAGAGAAGCTTGTCCATAACTAAATTGTGTACTTGATTTTCTTTTTTACATAAAAATAAGAAATGTTGCTCTCTTGGGAGCAATGCCCTCCACTCACTCATATGTAGTTTTATTAGAGATATTGGACTTATGGCTTGAACATGAAATAGGATAGCGCAGGAGTATCTGATACTCAGTCCTCACCTACAGACTGGCAAACAGGAAACTGTGGAGTGGGACACAGATTTTAAAGCTTGTGCTCTGGCCATGCCAAGCATCAGTTTTTAGCTGGAGCACTAGGGATGAGGAAGTTAGATGTATATTTCAGGTATATCACTGTCTTGTAATAATCACAACACCTTCCTTTTCCCAATCTGGTGTAAATCTGGTGTAAATAGTTAAAATTGTCCAAGGTAGCCTGGCCAGTTTTACATGATGTGTGCAACATACACCACTAGCACAGGAGGGGTCATAACTTTTGTAGGTGGTGGTGACAAGAGGCTGGGAGAGAAGAACATCTTTTACGGGCACCACTAATTGGAAGAGGATTTGTATCTGCTAAGATTGGGCTTGCACTAGATCATACTTGTGTCTCAGGCTCATCTTTTCCTATACATTACTCCTTTCTCAGACCCTGCTTCTTACACCATTTAGCTCAGGATAGTGTTTAATAGTTCTTTCTATGTATTTTCAAATGTGTGGTAGGTGGGGGTATGTGTAATCACTGGAAAGTGCTTTCTGTGCACTGCTGTAGTCCACCGGATCATTTGTGTATTATGCTTACCTTTCAAAATAACTAGTGAAATTTGAGCTCATCAGAAAGATAATTCAGCTCTCTTTTATCTTATCTACTGAATGTCCTGTAGGACATATATTCCAGAAATCAGACTGTCTTTACAACCTTTCTATATAATTCTGTAAAAATAACAAGCAACCCTAACTCTTAGATCTATTTAGTGCAGGCACTTAAACTTTTTCATTTGGAACAGCAAGTACTTGTCCCGATTAAAAAAAAAAAAGCCAAAGCAAAACAAAAACCATAGCCAAAAAACAAACAAAAACCCCCAGCAATCTGTACTCCTCAAATCAATATCAGAAGAAAAATTGGCTCAGTGACTGAGCTGTCAGTGCTGAACTCAGTGATATAGAAAAAGTATCTAAGCTTTAAACCTCCTGCTCTCTGAACAGATGCTATTAAATTTGCAGAAGGACCTTTTTTGACCTTTGTTTTTATGACTCAGAATGTGTGGTTCTTCTATAAGTGCTCATCTCTATGCAAACCACTCTAGAGACACACGGGCCCCTGTATACCACACTGGAGTCCTCGAACAGTACTGCTGATCAGCCCAAGTATATGATCAGTAACTTAAGATCTTTCAGCCCTTCACCCAATGAGGACATAAAAGAAAGAGTGACAGCCGTTATCTAACTCCCTCATATTGTCTCTGAATGCCTGCTAACCTGTAGTTCATTCTGTAACCTGTCCTTCTCAAGCCAGTGGATATTATTTCCTTGTGAAATCTGCCAATTTTCATTCTGATTTTTAAAAAAATTATTCAAACAATATGTCTCAGCATCACAGTGATTTCAAAAGTTGGATTCAAAACATGAAAGACTCCTCCTCCTCCCAGAGGCGCAGAGCTTCCGTCTGCATTGTTTTAGAGAAAAGCCACTCAGCTGCTTTACTGGTCAGTCATCCTCTTCCAGGAGAAGGAAGTATGGATATTCCCGACAAAATAAGATTGCTTTCTGAAAACCAAAAGTAAGAACTTGGAGCATCTCTGACTTCTGTGATCTGTCTCTTGCTATCAGCAAGGATGTAGTTCTCAAGGCAGATAATAGCAAGGAACTAGACCAGCTTCGCGTTCTTAGTGCTGAACTTCCTGTGCTAAGGTAGAGAAAGTATAGAAGGGTTAAAAAAAAAAAAAAGTTCCTGTCTGCCTATATTTCATGACTGAAAGCAGAGCTCAAAGTTCCATTTTGGTAGGAATACCAGTGAAGCTTACTGCCCAGCCAGCTCAGCTTTTAAGGGCACTCTAGTCCCTACATTTAATATAACTTCTTTATCCCCTTATATAGCAGTGGCAAAACTGAAACGGGTTCTACATCATCATCCTAAACTACAATCATTGTTCTAAAAATGCTCGTAGTTAATTTCTTTTTGGTGCAAATTATCTCCTCCTCAGTACTATCCAGAGTAAATTTACTGTTGGGTTTATTAAGGTGCAGAAGCAAATTTCCTTCCCACTTTATCTGCAGGGTACTGCTAACTAAAATGGCCTAATACTCCTGTGGCCTCAGTTTTAAGAATTCTTAGATAAGTTTTGAGAGACAGAGATTATGAACACCCAATAAATAAAGAAGACACTGATCTTGAATCATGAGGACTTATTCTGCATCTTCGCACAAGAGCCCTTCGTCATGACATTAGTACACACTGTTCTGCTCTTACATTGCTCCCCACTGATGTCAGAGCCTTGCATAAGAGGTGCCATCTATAGTCGGTACTACCCAGAAGACTGAAAAATGAATGATCAGAGGAAAAGTGACATCAATTACCAATCCCTTTAGGTCCTGGAGACAAGTTAGTGATGTTTATTAGAGAAGACATAATTAAGTCATTTAAAAATGACACCAGCTGCTATCATTCCAGATGCTGAGAAATTTAAACAGCTTTTTCTAACGACAGCTGTTCCCAGGTATAAAGAACTCCAAAAGCCAGATTAAAATAAGTAAAGTAAGGACTCCTACATTTCAGTCCAACTGTGCCTAGGAAACTAACACTATTTTGTAAATACTGCTTACTGACAGAAGCATCTGCCTTTGTGAAGATTTCTGTGTCAAGCTAAATAATATAAGGCTAAACTTTCTGAAGGATATCTATGTTTCCATGAGTAACACTGGAATTTTGGTCCTTACTTATTTTTCCATATAATTAGCTATAATGATTGTAATGATGAATGGTTCGTGACAAAGTCTGAAGAGAGGAGAACTCAGTGGAGGTTTTTCTTCTTTGAAGGCACAAACTTCTTAAGCAATGGAATATGACATGCAAAGTCCTAGGAAGAATATCTGCCGAAATATATTCTGATCTTTTGGTGGAAGCCCTTCAAATACCAGGGCCAGACAGCTGCAGAGTAACTACATATTTGCAGTGATAACCAACCAGTTATGCTTTAGGAAAATAATTTTCTTTTCGTTTTAAAAAGCTACCATCATTTACAAATGCAACCAATCTGTGGTATAACCAAGATAGCCCAAGGTTGGTATGAGGATGAAAAGTGACAGCTCTTCCCAAACCCTGTCTTCAGATGTCATCTTTACCTTTTGTTTTAGATTTGGGCTAGAATAATCATTAGTCAGGCCCTAGAAATAATCTCTTTTGGGTATTCTCATCAATTAGAGATTCTTTTTATGGCTTTTCTCATCATTTTCATGGATGCCTTTCATGAATAGCATGTGAAAAAAAACATAGCCTTGCTTTACTGGATAACTGATTGATTGGAAACACCCTTGGAAATCAAGGGGAAAAGTCTACTACTGACAATTTATCCAAAATAAAAATAAAAGTATTTCTCTGTCTTAGACTTGAGAAAATTGGACTGCCTCAGACTCAAGGTGGTAACATTACTTCCCTTTCTTTCTCCCTCTCTTTTTTTAAATCTTAAGGACACTTTTTAGCTTCCTTCAAGAGGCATGCTTCCATTCTGTGAGCTTGCTTTCCCATAAAATATCTGTGATTCACAGCAAAGTAATATTCAGACTTTCCCCAGTGCTAAGGATGTTTACAGAAAGTGTTCATCAACTGGTTGTGCTTATGGAGTTAATGCAGTTATGTCTGTTCAATTGCTTACTCAAAGCCATAGCTTTCAGGACAACAGTACAGTCCTTGAACTTCAGCTTTGTTACAAACAGCTGAATTGGATGAGAAACTAAAGCAAATTGTCAGTCACTAGTGCTCAAGTGGACTGTAAATAGCAATTGCATACCTTCCAGAGGAGAGGTTTCCAGTCCATCTGGATGGTCATCTGTAACCTCAAGATAAATCTGTCAGCCACAGATTTCAGACTGTTTCAGACTGTTACGCCACATGTCAGCTTGCACTTATGCAATGCCTGGAGCCAGACGTCACCCTTCCTGCATTACAGAGCTGGCAGAGGTTGGAATATCAAGCTGTGGAGTGTCATAGAATCACAGAGTCATACAATGTCCTGAGTTGGAAGGGACCCACGAGGATCATCAAGTCCAACTCCTGTCCCGGCACAGGACAACCCCAAATTCACACCATACCTCTGAGGGCAGATGTCAAACAGCTCTGTATGTTCTCCTATCTCAGCTTAAACCGAGGATGTTTGTAAAGATATATCTTTCTCACAAAACCTCAGTTGCTGGTTTATTTAAAGGGCTGCTCACTGGGACCATTGGGTTATCCTTGCTATATGAACCCAGAGGAAGATGATACATAAACATTGTGGAAGGCAAGGAAATCATGGTAACCTGGAAGATGTTCCTTCTTCCTTTAAAGATTTCCATTGCCCAGATGTTCCCAGACAATACACCTCTAAGTCATCCTGTGAATAAGTATGGAAAAGCCCATTCGTTATTCTCCCCACAAACGGTTGGCAACTTTTTGTTGGTTTTTTTTTCAGGAGACAATCTCTCACCAGTCTCAAATGCTCTCTTTCAAGGTCTATCCTTGGATCAATGTTTCAACAGTGAATAAGTCCAGTTAAAGACCTATTCACTATCAAAAAGACCTCAGAATTTTTTTTCTTTTTTTTAATTGTTTGTTTCTGCAGAAAGAGTCTCATCTCAGAATGCTTGCAAATACCAGGAATGAGGTCTCACTCATGCATGAGTTTCCTCTGATGCCCTACCAAGAGTATACGAAAAAGCAGAAGGAATTCAACCATGTTGGTCCTAATAGCTTCTACTTGTCTGAGGCAGTTGTACCTAATGGATTTCTTGCAATTCATTTCAGCCTCTATAAACAAGAGAGAGGAATATTTTCTATGTAACTTGAGATGAAATAGATACAACCCTGACCCTTCTTTGCCTCAGAAAGCCTAATCAGTGCAGTGTGAATCAGGCCATGACACTGACCACTTAATCAGGAAATAGCTATCAAGAAGAAACAGTCCCAGGGTGTACAGTAAGTGGGGCTTGTACCTCCTTCATGAGTAGATCTTTCCTTAATGCTCTAACATTTCTGGAGGTGTGTATGAGTTTAAGTGATGATACTTGCTGGAAATTCCATGCTTCCTAACTCCTCAACAGCTTATTTTTACTGTCTTTTTCTTCCTAATTACTAGTATTCTTCTTCAAGATGTAGAATACCTAATGTACATTTACTTTTATCAGTAAAGGATATGTGTTTGCTTCTAGGAAATCCTGACTTTGCTTTCAGGGTTATGTCACTATATGAACAATTGTAAAGGAATCTGTATGTGTGTAAGTATAACAGTCTGAGGAATTATAAAAAAGCATAAGTAATGGAAGTTATATGAGACTGTGAACAGAAAAAACTGGATTTCATGGCAGAGATAATGAGTAAGATACAGGGGTAGGATGCATTTTAAACAAAAGCCTGCAATACATGCCCACTAGATTCATGCTACTGCAGTTCCTGCAAAAGAAAGCTTATGGAGAGCATGGAGAACTGGGTGTATTGAGATAAAAAAACCTGTGCAAATATAAATAGGCTCCTATTCAGTAGCATAGACTTGTTTAATCATTTCTTGTACAAGACACGTCATACTCACAGGTAAAACCTGAAATAAAAGTTTTGTAAATAGGCTTAGGCTCTTAAGTTTGACAACAGGATTGAAACCACAGATCGGTTAAAATATTAACCCTAAATTAAAGGACTAAGGAAATATGTAGAATTCATACGAACAAAGCCTGTCATTTTAACACAGAAAATGGACAAAGTCAGACTAGAAGAATTGCCTAGAAGGCCTGAGTGATTGAAAACTTAATTGGTAACTTATGCGCTAGTCTGTACAATATGAGAAAACAGGTAGTCTTTCCAGGAAGAAGAGAGAAACTGACTTCACTAAAAAGGTCTTTACTTTTATTTGCAAAGTGATGGTGTAAAATCTACTGAGGATATGCAGTCCAGGAAACATCTGGTTCTGTCCTTCTGACATATTTTATGAAGTCTGCCAACATCATTTATGTATAATTATACTAGTTTTAGCAGGACTACTGCCTCTGCAACTCTAATGAGAACAAATATGTTGCAATGTTGGCAGACATTTGTGCTTTTCTAAACTTTCTAAACAACAATGTCTGTGCAAGATCCTAGCTGAGGAATTTATTTTCTGGGTTGGATCAGTTCAGCTTCCATGTGATACAATATAAGTATTAATTTTATTATCATTATTGTTCTTAGGACCCCCAAGCCCAGATGAGGCACTCACTACATGTACCAGAGCATATTGTCCATCCATATCAAAGGGTAAAGACTGAAGACAAACCAGCATGAACAAGGAGATTATGGAACAATGTCAATCAAATGCGCTTGTCTTCCACATGCTAGCAAATTAATCATTATCAGCTGTTTTTGGAGGGGATTTGTAGGCATTACAGCAAAGAGGTGAGCATGACGGGGGTATAGAAGAGAAAAGCCTAAAGCTATGTATGCTTATGGGGAGCTCCGTGTAGGCTTGAGAGGTAGCATTTTTCAACAAAGAAGCGGATGGGCAATATGTGAACGAATTAAAGCTTGAATCTCATCCCTGGATAATAAATAAAAAATGGTTCAGAGAATGAGAATAGCTGTCAATGTCTTAAAAAATTATTTTTGTTTGTTTGTTGTGAGGAGAGCTGTCAAAAATGCAAAGAGCTACATGAGCTAATCTAACTGGTGGGTTTTGGAGACAGTCTTGGCAGCAGTGTATAAATAGATATGCCTGGGACAAAAATGCCTTTGTCAGGGCCAAGATGTTACAGTAAGTGAGCTGTAAAATAACTGTGACCTTAATGAGAATTTTAACAGCATGAGTGGATGAAAAAGGCCAAGTTTTAGAGATGGTTCTGCGAGCATAGCAAAGAGTCTAAATTAAACCTGGCATCCAGGTTATGGCTGTTTGAGACTGGCAGGATGGGAAGAGTCCTCTGACAATCTGGAGAAGAGGCAGGAAAGAGATCGTTCGAAGGTGAGACTGAGCGCTTTCTTTTAGCTATACGGAACTTGAGATGGCAGCCAGGCACTCGCAAGGGCATGTCAGCATGGCAGGCCTTGATCTTACCCAATGAAGGTAATGTTTGCAGTAAGGGAAGAGAGGTCTGGAATGAAGCAGTATCTGAGATTCTTCAGGTAAAGATGGTAATGGAGTTTGTAGGTGAGATGAAACCAGGAGGGAATCAGGATGAGAGGAACAAGAACTATTGGAAATGTAGAAAATTGAACTATGAGGAAATGATGAAGGAATTAGGATTTTTTAATTAAAAAAAAAAAAAAGAAGGTGTGGTTACCATCTACAAAAGCACTACAGGTAGCCGGAAAATGAAGGAAGTTAACTGCCCTCCATTGCAATCAGGAAAAGAAGAGGTTGCTTTATGTTGTTGCAAGGACTATTTAGGTAAAAGAGCACAAAAAACTTTGCAATAATATGGGTAGCAATCCATGAAGACTGTGATGCCCCCTCTGCACTGGAATTTTTAGGAACAGATACACATCTGCCATGAAAAGCAGGTACCAAGACTAGGTACAGCTGACTTTGCTGAGGGCTGGGAAGATGGTTCTCATAATTTCTTGCAGTCTCTTCCAAGTTTATGCAAACTTGAAGGTCCATGAAATGGGAGACCTAACGTGGATTCTTCACCCTTTAAAGTGTTCATATGCATCCAGTATTATATATGTTGGTTTCACTGATATTTAACACTTTTTCATGTCTAATAAGATTTGAAAGGCTATGCCATACTTATGAACTTCTGTAGTCATTAACATGCAGGCCAGTAAGTATCGTTTTTGCCGTTTCTAGCAGAAGGACAGAGGATTGCTGGGCAGCTGGCAGCGTGAGGTCTCAGGGCATGTCTGGCCCTGCCTCGGTGAGAGCTGATTTTAGCTGTGGCAGCAATTGCCTGGTGGCCACGTGCCTGTTGCCTCCCTACACTGCCTTCACTTTGGGAGTGCCCGGGGCAGGGGGCTGGCACCCCTACCTAGTCACTGTGGGACAAACAGCCCCTCCGGGGTCATGGGGCTGGCAGGGGGCAGCGTGCGGCTCCCAGACTTTGCCTGGGAAGCAGCGAGAAGGAGGCAGGCTGTGATAAGAAAGCTTATGCAAATAGTTCCACAGGCACCCCAGGGAAGGTGTTCCCACTCACCAGCATTGACCTAACCCTGATGAAAAACCTGGGATGCTGACAACTGGCTGTTACGCCCTTTCTTGCCTGAGGAAGCCTGGTGCCATCAACCAGAGGAGCTAGAGGGAAATGAGAAGGGTGATCATGTCACTAGAGAAAAGGACTAGATTTTTGTGAGCTTTCTTGAATAACAGTGTTTTATCAGTATTATTATTAATGAGATTTTTCTGTAAATTTTGTGCTGTAAATACTATTATTAAAACCACACTAATAATAACAACTTTTAGTTGTATTTTTACTAGAAGATTAACATACAGTTAGGCTCACCATGAATTCTTAGCTGTATATACGTGGTGTGTTGCCTCTCACCTGTAAGTGTAATCTTTTCATATGAAATTTTGATGCCTTCCTCTTAAACAGTATGGCTTAATTCATTCAACGCCTTCTTGTATCACAATTGATAGGATATTGAGGGATAGTATACAAAGTTTTAGTGCCATATTTCAAAGGCAGGATATAGAAATTCTTCGAATATTAAAGAACTGTGACTCATATCTTTGAGTATTTCTTGCGGTAGTGATATTTATGCAGATAGACCTCTGTAGCCTAAAAGAGTGGTGTTAATAGCCTTTTAAATTGGTGGAGCCTTTACAGTATGAAGAATAACTTTGTTCAGCCAAACTACAGAGGCCACACCAAATTACACTGATATACAGAAATAACTTGTCTTAAAAGCCCATCCCTGTCCTGTGGCTACTTGTTAAACATAGTCTTTGAGTACAGTATTCCCTCTCTTCTGTCTTCCAAGTACCTTTTTGCTTTTTTTTTTCTTAAATCTCTGAATAAAGGGGAAGGAAGTGCAAACAGCTATGAACCCACTCTATGTACTGGAAGCAATGACCCAGTCACAATTTCATACTCAGCGTTAATTGAATCCCTGAAAATAGGAATTATCAGAAGAGAATCAGGTGCCTTGAAAGGATACTAATTCTGTTTTTTGTTTGTTTTCATGAATATTCTGTTTTCTTCTCATTTTACAAACTTTTATGTTTCTCTTTTTGTTTGTAAAGATTTCTTCCAAATTTTTTCAATGTATTCAAAAGCCAGAGAGACTTATTACATCAAGAATTTAACTCAGCTTTCCACAAAAAGGGTTATTTCTTCATCTACCTTTTTTTTTTTCATCATACCCCCCTTGTTAGTTTTCCTCATTTATCTCAGATAGTACTGAGGGAGTCTTTGGAAACTGTATTCTTATAAAAATTAACTTATTAATATTATTTGCTCGGTTAAAATGAGGAATAAAAAGTATGTGGAAATGCTAGCCAACTTATTTTCCAGGACATCTGCATGTCTGAAATTTTAATCTGTTTAGCACATCTTGACCAAAAGTATTAAATCATGTGTTCCTCATCTGTTTTAAATTGTGGCAGTTATAGCTGTAACTAGAAGCTGAAACCAGTGGCACGGATGCAAGCTGGGAGCTAGTCTGGCACTGTGCATTCACACTTGATGGTTTTCATTGGTACAGGTCTGTCATTGTACTTGCAGTTCCTAAGTAACTACAGCAGAGCTCTAGAAATAACCAGACTCACTATCTGACCACTGTTTAAAACACTTGAATGCCAGTTGTTATTCTGGCTTGTAATTTTTGGTCACAACATCAGGCTCAAAAAGTTCTTGTCAGTATTCATCATTGAATCTTAAACTTACAGCTCAAAATGATAATTTGAACTGAATTGGTAATAACATCTTAGACTCCGATGTTGTCCATCAAGGGAATAATCCAAGCTGTAGAAAAGTGTTTGGAAATCAAAACCCCTCTGTGTAAAGGAGATGATGCTGGCAATTTTTGTGTTTTTTTTCACCACTCGAAATGGTGGGTTGGTAGTTTCACCACCACGATCAAAGATCAGAGTGGAATGCTCTCTACATTTGTAGGTATAGCATTTTGTTGCATTTTGCTCAAGTGTTTGTAATACTATTTTTAGCATTTCTGTTTAATACAATCTGATGAAAATTCACCTGTTATTCTTCATGTACTGGGAAGAGGCACTTGAGCACAAGCTGATGATACTAAGTTATTTTGGGTAGCAAAGATGAAGAGCAACTACAACTTCTGCAGAAAGACCTTAGAACGTAGCATGAGTGGATGATAAGAGGGGAGATGAAATTCCACATATGTAAGTGTAATAGGATGCACACAGAAGGAAACAATCCTAGCTTTGAATGAGCAGTGATGGATCTGAACTTGCTTGTCATTCAGGAGCAAGATCTTGGAGTTTTGCAATCCTAGTGCAATAGCTAGTTTTGTGAAAACACCAGCTCAGCTCTCACTGGTGGTCAAAAATAGAACTGAGTGTTAGGAGTTAGTTGAAAAGGATAAAGAGCAAGCCAGAGACCCTCCTATTGCTTCTATATGAGATTTAATGCTATGCAAATCCATAGCATGCCTAAACCTAAAATGCTGTTTGCAGTTCTGATTCTTCCTGTCTCAGAAAGAATATAGTAGAAGTCGTAAGGATACAAAAAAGTGGTGGCAAGGCTACCAGCCCTATGAAATCACTTTTCCATGTGGACTATATAAATTAAGTAAGGCCGCTCCACCTGAAAGAGGCTGAGAAGACAGAAAATTGAGATTCAAAGAATCGTATGAGAAGGCAAATAGGGAATGACTAGTCACTGTGTCTTACTATACAATGACAAGGGAAACTAAGTGGGAAGACATTCAAAACAAAAGGAAGCATGTCTTTTCTAAACATACCTCACCTATGGCATTCCCCACCCTAGGGTGCTGTGGATGCATGAAGTCAGCGATGGAATAAATTACGGAAACATAGGTCTATGAAGGACTGTATAAATGTACTGAGACCCTGTATTACTGGACATCTGTAAATCATAAATCATGGACAGCCACCTGTATGTTTGTTTTGCTAAACTCTTTCTTAAGCACTTGATAAGGGTGACCATCCGAGACAGGAGACTTAGGCTAGATGGATCATTGCCTTAATTCCAGGTCTTACACTAAAGAATCTGAATGCTCTGAGTGGAGGGAATATCTGAATATTATTTGGGAAAGGATGGGTGGTTTTCAGGCATAGTACTGAGAAAACATATCGTGGTTTAACCCCAGCCAGCAACTAAGCACCACCCAGACACTCACTCAGTCCCGCTGGTGGGATGGGGGACAGAATCAGAAGAGTAAAAGTGAGAAAACTCGTGGGCTGAAATAAAGACAGTTTAACAGGTAAAGCGAAAGCTGCGTGCGGAAGCAAAGTAAAACAAGGAATTCATTCACTCCTTCCCATGGACAGGCAGGTGTTCGGCCATCCCCAGGAAAGCAGGGCTCCATCACATGTAACCGTTACTTGGGAAGACAAATGCCATTACTTCAGACGTCCTCCCCTTCCTTCTTCTCCCAGCTCTATAAGCTGACCATGACATCATATGGTGTGGAATATCCCTTTCGTCAGTTGGAGTCAACTGCCCCAGCTGTGTCCCCTCTGCAGCTTCTGGTGGGGTGGTGTGAGGAGCAAAAAAGGCCTTGACCCTGTAAGTATTGCTCAGCAGTAACTAAAACATCCCTGTACTATCAACACTTTTTTCAGCACAAATCCAGAACATAGCCCCATACTAGCTACTGTGAAGAAAATTAACTCTGTCCCAGTTAAAACCAGCATGATTATTTGATTGACACAATGAAAGGTGACATATTTTTGCTTTTTCCCTTTTCCTTATCCTTCACTTATTTTATACCTTATTGTTTTCCCTCATCTGCTTCATTTTAATCTCTGCCTCTCTTTCATTTCTTTTTCCTTTGTACCAAGCAATCCTCCAGCCCTAAACACAAAATAGAAGCAAGCTCCCACACTGGTGAATATGCTCTGTGAAGCATTTCCAGCTTTCCTTCTTTGTTCTTGGCTCTCTACTGCAGAGCTGAGCTGAGCTTAGCCTAGAGTCTGCGATCTTCCAGCTATCAGACAGGATCAGGAGATGCTGTAGGGGGAGATTTGTAGGGAGTTAACGATTCTTGTTTAATGTTGTCCTCTGTTATTGCTATTTGCAGAAGAACTTGCAGTATGTTGTATGCTTGTTCACCCAGTATTTAGAGATCAGCTTAAAAAGCTGTTCCAGAGCAATGGCACTGTCCGAGCTCCTGGTCCAGGTTCTGTTACGCTTCCACTATGTTTTCAGTGTTACGCCAGCAATAACAAACTTTTGGAGGGATAAAGGTTTTTCTGTTCTGAGGCAGACACTGGTGTAAGGCTCTTGGGTTTTTCCAAGAAGGAGCTTTTCTAATAAGGTCACCCTGAATTGAACGAACACACAGAAGTGGGGCATTGATGGACTTTCAAAGGTGGTGTACTTCTTCCCTTTAAGTGGGTGGCATTGAAATTGGCCTATGGCAAGCTCTATTGAAAATCCAATATTTAATTCTTGTTACGCTCTCATTATTCTTTTTAGAAAGTGTTTTAAGTGATATATTCATACATAGCACAACATTTCCCCCTTCTCTATTCTGAAATAATCAAAAGGACTTCAGTAAAAGTCAGAATGTTTTTGAAATGAGAAGTTAATTTGGCCTCCAATCCTCTGCCTTGGCATTGGAATAGTAATTCATTGGCAAGTTAAAACATTCCCTTTTAGCTCCCAATGACCCAAACTAGTCTGAGCCCACAAGCCATCAGTCTTTCTTCATCTTTCATCTTCCTTGAGGCCATTGCTATTGATTTTATAACAAGCAGGGTCCAGTATCGTCAAACCCAGCTGTATACATGCTGAGTGATTGCTGTGACATAACAAATTACATTTTCCACAGGCTTTAGTCAAATGTGTTTTCATTTATAATCTTACCAGAAAAAAAAACCCAAAACAAACCAAAACCCCAAAACAATCAGTAGGCCTTGTTCATTCCTTCAGCACTTCAATTTCGGTTACAGGGAAGGGAGTTGTAAGACAATGGAGAAAAATACCAAGAAAAGACATATGCTTGTCAGGTAATTAATTTCTGAGAAACCAAATGTACCCTTAAGGATGTTTTATTTAGATATAGTTAGACACTCCATTCCTAGGTCCTGTTACTGTCATGGGATTCTCAGATTTCTGTCTATGACCATGGTATCTGAATACCTATGGCTTTTTCCCCACCAGGTTTGAAGAGCTTATCTGTAACAGCTTCCCACACTGTGTAACTTTCTATTAAACAGAAGGACTGTTATCAATTTTTTTTTATATAACAGTAACGCCCATTGGTAGATCCAAGACAAACCAGAGTCCTGGGGGCCTAGCCACTGAGTAAATGCAGAGAGATAAATTCTTCTGTGCTTTCCTAAGGTAAGATATGTATGGATGACAGTGCAGTGTCAGCAGTAACCAGTATTGTTGTGCTCTTAAATAGATCAAAAAACTGTACTCTTGATGTTCCATGGTTATTAAACATAGGATATACGTTAGTTATCTGTATTTTCGCACGAGTGATCTGAATTTAAGAACTGAAAAGAAATCTATCATTTAAAATGAGAAGACACAATTCTGATTTTCTTTCATGATCTCAACTATCAAATCCCAAGAGTATTTTGCCACCCTCTAAGTCTTTTCCTTGCTGATTTCTTCAGTTGTACTCGCTGTACAGAATATGCATTTGAATTTTGTTTTGTGGGATTCTTTATAACGAGTTCCAAGCAGAATGTAATTGATTCAGTCTTAAAGGGTAGTTTTTCACGCTGTGTCACTTTTAAAACTTGCAGTGTACTACAAGGTGTCACTAAATACAGCAGGAACATTGAGTATTCATTAGTTCTCCTCTCATTGCAAATCCCATTGGTGTGCAAGAAAAGGTAGGCACTTCATTTCCTTAAAAGGCTTTTGGTAGTACCAACCTAGAAATGATATAACCCGTTCTTGCTCCCAGTAAAGTCAGAAGAAAACCTTTGCCAAGGATTTGCTGTTGACCAAAATTTCAAAATGTTTACAAATGCTCTTACTGCATCTACTGAGGAAGAAAGATCTCACTGAGTCAGCCAGCTTTTCCTGACAATCTGCAGTAAAGAACGTTCAGACGTTCCTGACGGCAGCTCCATGCATGCTGACCCTGGGAATGTCAAATATTAAACATAGAGTAAAAGTGTTTGGAAGTTAAGTTAATCTTGTAATTTCCTCAGCTGTGGTGAAATAAAATTATATAAACAGCAGTATTCTGTGTGTTCACATGGCTTTTGGTCACAGCAGCAGAACAAAAGCATTTATGACCATAAGGAACTTTTCCAGCTCATACACTTTTTGCCTCAAACAATAGAACATCTCTCTAGTTCCCCCTCTAAAAGAAAAAAAACTAACAACGTGAATAGTTTAGAAAACCAATAGTTAATACATCTAGACCAAACCTGAGTTTCTACACTTAACTCCCTGAACCAATAAAAAGGCAACATTTCTTTGAGCTGCTCTGTGCTTAGTTCCTCCAAGTGAGGTTACTTAGTGAGACTACCTCTTTTTAAAGAGTATCTAAATGTGGCTACCCTATAAAATATCTAGGCCTTGCTGCCCCTCCTTTTACAATAGTGCTTCACAATTCAGAAGAAGGAAAATCAGCAGAATTAAATAAACATTCAAAGAGCAAAGACAGTTGTAGAACATATTCGTTTGCTGTTTTTTTGTTACACTTTAGGTATACATGCAAATATTTGCTTTGTTGCTCTAATTTGAGAAAACGTATATCTAAAAAAATACACAACAAAGAAGTTGCTTTATGAAAATACAATGTCAGGATTTAAAAATGCTTCATTTTTTATCCTGGTTGCCTGAAATTATGACTGTGATCAGTCAATCTCTAACAGTCTTTGAAATCACTGAAGAGTCCCATCTGGACCGCAGAGGGCATTTTTTGCCCCTGCCAGGCTCTCAGAGGCAGCGTGCATGGTAGCCAGTGGTCAGCAGCTGTCCCCTGGTCAACCAGGCAGTACCTGGTATCGACCTCTAGCCTGTTCATCACACCTGTCCCCTGCCCAGGTGACCGGCCAGGCTGCGGGGTTATGCTGGGAAGGCAGGAGGCCAGAGCACATGGAGAGGCCAGCAAGAATGTGAGGGGTAGAGGACCATAGTGCACGCATTTCCCAGTGTATGGAAAGCAGGAGGTCCCGAGGGTTTCGCTATTCGGAAGTAAGATACAGCCGAGGGAGAGCAGGCTTCAGTAGATCTTTTCACAGAGTGGCTCGTTTCCACGTGCAGCTGCTATGACATTGCATTTGCTTCTGTCTCATGGAGAAATCACTATGTAAAACTCTCCCAGAACCTGATGCTAATGAATTTTTTTGCTAGATGTTTTATCGTGCTACAGCCAGAAACTGACAATCGTCTACAATATTGAGTGACTGCTTGCTTTTTTCCTATGTGTACACACTTTGGAACGAACATATCTCTTCCTTTGTGCTAGCTATCCACTCTTATTAAGTGCTCAGAATGAATGGCTTTGGGAAGATTTTTCTTCAGAAAAGTCCTTAACTTTAGAATTAGTTCCTGTCTTTTGGTCCAAGTTGCTGTGTCTTCGGGGCATAAATACATAGCCTATTTTTGTGCGAAGTCAAGAATGTTGGAAGGCATGGAGGCTTTGGCCTGCAGTTGGATGAACGGGTTTTTTTTTTTCTCCTTTTTTCTTGAGAAAATTTAATTCCCCCCCCCCCCCCTTATCAACTGAGTTCTATTATTAACACTCTCCTTTTGGTAGTAGAAGGAATTGATTTTTAAAATAAAAAAGATAGCATTAGCCAGGTAGCTGCTATGTATTTCTTCCTTTACTCATCTTTTAAATTAGAATCTCTGTCCACAGCTGTCAAACCCCATTGAAATCTGACATTTTAATGCAAATTATTTAATTAATAGTTTTCTCATGCTACAACTACTTTTAAAATTTTAGCCTTTAAAGTCTTTGTAAACATACAGCTGATGAAAGAACCAAGAGTGAACAGCCTTATTTTGTTCACGTAGCACCATTGGTACACAGAGCAACCCACCCGCAAGCCCTCAGCTTCTGCTCTGAATTGGGCATGTCCGCTAGAGGCAAGAGGTACTTCAACATGTGTGAACATTACAGTCTTGTTTTCCTTTTGGTATCTCTGGTAGCATTTAAAGCATGACAGCGGACAGACAAGGTTAACATTGGTTTCACTTTCCTTCCTGTAACCCGGTGCCTAATAAACCCCCAAATCTCATTACGTAGTAAAAAACCTTAGTAATCTAAGTGGAGCTGGAACTAACTGCAAAAAACAAAAGTGGCTCTTGCTCTTTGATAGCATGTCTGGACATCCCTCCTCCTGATAAGTGTTTTGCAATGAGGCTTATTTTATGAACTTTAGGTTTTGAAATCAAATTCTGGCTTCTTGGAGCTGACTCTGGCTAGGTGTTCCCTTCTTCAGCAAAATCTCTTATGTGTTTCCATGTCTCCAGCCAAATAATTAACACACAATATTTTTAATAGAGCAGTTTTTATTAAGTAAAATACAAAGAAAAAACAATAAAATATTTTAACGTAATACTGATTTAAATTATTTCAATAATTAGAACTGTTTCAGGCTATGGAAAGCAATAAGAGGGATACAAATTCAATAACTGAACTTATACGAAACATCTGACATTAGCAGAATGCTAAGGGCAGTAAGTCAAACACTCAAATATTTGGTAGTACTAGAATTAGAGTCACCAAGTGCATATTAATTCTATCTTCCTGTAATGTTACTGCTTCCTCCTTTTGCTGAGCAAGGAAACCCATCTTCCTTATACCCTGAACTGACAAAGTCACAATAAAGATTTTTGGTGCTATATAGGTGACTTTTGAAAAACACAAGAGAAAATGACACTTGTGTACCATATGGGAGGGGTTTGGGGCAGTGACCAAACAAGGGTATTCACAACAGCACGATGTGAGAGCAATAGCCACTGTCCCTAGTTCAGGGCCCGCAGCATCTGCTCTTGTCAATGACACTTGGTAGGGGAATCTCTCTCATGTGTTTAACACTTACGTGTTTGACCTTGAACGGAGACAGGCAGAACAGGCTAAATCCACAAGTGCCAGCCAAGACGCACAAAAACTTCGCAGGGCTGCGGGCTGGGCTTCCTTTCAAGTCTAGGATGATGCAGGCACCTCCTTACACTCCTGTTGCTCTAGTCTGACATGAGTTGGGCTAATGATGGGACTGAAGACCAGACTGAGGGGAGTGCTGTAGTATCCAAGTAAAATCAGTAAAGTAAATGAACTCAGAAGGGTGTTTGGGGGTTTTTTGCTTTGTTTTGTTTTAGTTTCTCATTGATAAACACTCATCAGTTTTTAATTATTTTCTCTTTGTCTTTGCCTAATACTACTTCTATAGCTGCTTTCAAGTTGTTAGGCATTTCGGTTTTTAAGGATTCCAGACGACAACAACTGGTTGTAAATAACATCACCTAGGTTTTTCCTAACAGGCAACTGAACACAGCATAGGGGCAACTGAGGAAAATATCACTTCAATTGGACTTGTATTTTTTATTGCTTCTACTAAATGATCTAATCTAATTGGGAATGCATGGCTGGAAAAATGAATCTATTATAATATGCCATGCATCTTGTTAAGCTTCTGTCTTACTTCCTACGTAAACCCTCGACAAGTACATCTAGCTTATTGTGTTCACTGTGAACCTGAGGGTGAAAGGGCAGAGGCTGAGCAACAACTTGGTCACACAAATATGCTGTCTGCACTTAAATAAAGGGATAAATGAACTCTCATTAAAGACAGTCAGTGAGACTTTATAGGAAAACTGTTTTCTGATTAGTCTTTTCTTGTTCATTTCGGTTTAATTTACATGCATTTTAAATGGATTTAAGGTATGCTCAAAGCAAAACAAAAATATTCACATGGGAGTTTGCTCTAATTTAGCTAAATCACTTTTAAAAAGTGACTTAGGGGCCGGCTTACTTGGAGAATTTACGACAAAATTCTTGTGCGCGGACAACTCCACCATCACTTCCCAAGCTGTGTGCCTCACTGTCCACTTGGTGGGCTTTCATGGGCTAACTGTGACTTAGGGCTCCTAATGCTAGATCAGTGTCACAGAAATGTCGCCCAAGTATGAGGGCTACGCAGCTGGTTAAGATTTCTTCTGAAAGTTGTGATGGTCTAATTCTGTGGAGGCAAGTCCAGATAAGCTCTATATCCTGTGCTTTAGACCATTTGGCAGTAATAAGCTCATATATGTGTACTCTTTATCCAAATCTCACTTGTACTGCTGGGTGATGTGGTAACATGGGAATTTTGATTAATGAGTATGGACCTGCAGACAGAGAGAAGCAACTAATGGATTGCTAATTCATAACCTGGCTTACCTTAAGGAGGTGTCTTGGGGGTAAAAACCAAAAAATTAAAACTTAAATAGAATTGTGTAAGGCAGCAGAATATATTATCATCCAAAGCAGAGAAAAAAACATGCTAATATTTTTATTATGTATTAATTTTAAAATCCCTGAATTTAGATTCAACTGTAATAAGACTTATGTCTTAGGTTTGTAACTTTACATAATTTAAGTCCAAATTCTGACCTATTTAAGAGACCAGAGTTATTAATATTTCGTATTATTTCTACTCCTCAAACTTTTCAACTGGATTTCTCCAAGGCATTCTTTGTTCTCATGCCTACCTTCCTCTTCATTTTGAAAGTATCAGTTCTGGGAAGTGGCTGAAAGATAGAAAAACACACACAAAAAAAATTATTTGACTGCAGGTACTCATTGTAAAACATTCCTTTTTTTTTTTTCTGGAGGAGATATGAAGGTGAATCAGGAAATGGATGGCTTTTTCAGATCACATGAATCAGTACCCAAGAATTCATCATTTTCACCAAATATCTGACAACTTTTAGGGACTTGAAGATAGGCGGCCCTTGTCTAAGGCTCATATAACAACTTCTTTAACCGCCTTATGTGTGAAAAGAAAAAAGCAATTACTAAAAATCAGCTTGCACGTTTATAAATGCAAGCGCACATTTATGTTATATAGTTGTGTTGAAAATATCGTCTTAAACATTCATTTATAAAGAATCTAAATCATACAAATGCCGTAAGAAATACTACTTTATTCTCTCTCTTAATCACAAATGGTAAATATAAACTCATCAGATGATGAGCTCTCAAATGCCAAGTAATTTAGAATCTCATCTCACTGTTCCTAATTCATAGATATTACAGGTACTAGTCAGTGTAACCTTTAAAATACAGCACATAAGGCGAGACAATAATTTGACAGAAAACAGGAGAGTTTGTAACTCTGGCATTTATTTCTCTGTGATTTAAAGCAAGTATCGCAATAGTGTCTTTTGCTAAGACAATTAAAATTTTGCTCAGTCTGAACTTGTCTCATGTCTGCTACTGGGGAACACGCTACTATGCTGCTGGGCTACAGCCTTGCGTGTCATGCTTTTTAACAGCATGCTTCCTACTGGAACCATCTGTTGTCAACATTCAAATATGGCAGACTCATGATGATCCAGCCTTGGAGGATGGCTTTGCTTAATGCAGGCAGGAATGCTGAGGACGCACACAACTCAAATGCAGCAGACCACATGCTTTTCTGAATCTCAGTGAGAAAGAAGGAATGACCAGTGACGTAGACCTGATGAAATAGGTCTCTCGGCAAGGTCACATAAGCAAGGTGGATTCAAGAGGCCAGACTGCACAAACTCTGGGTTCTTTAGCATTGGTTCAGCAAAGGGAGCTTGTTCACATGCACCATGCCCCTGGCTGGTCTGCTCTGGAATGTTTCTGGTCACCAAGAGGGTTTCTCCTGAGTAATAGATGATGTGGTTGAAAAAACAAAAGCAGGCAATTAACTGTGAGGTCTCGAATTTTTTCTCTGCACGTTTATCACGAATTAAAACAAAAATAACTAATGTTGTGAATGGAGTGAAAAAACTAAAATGCAAGGAAAATAAAGCCTCTGAACTCTGGCTGTGAAGCAAGCGAGGTCTTTTCCCTATGATGGAAGCAGAGTTCAAGGCACAGTTTTACTGAAGCTAACTCCTCCCATTTTTTTTTTTTTTCCTTTTTCCTTTTAACCTAACTTAAACTTTGGGCTTACAGTATCTGACTTTGTTTTTCTAAATGATGAAAGACAGACATACTCTCCAAGGTGCTTTTGATGGGTAATATGAAGACAGGCCTTCCCCTTACACCACGGCTTTTCCACCTAAACAGATGGAAATCCACCCCCTTCCCTGCTTTCTAACAGCCCTTATATCCTGCCACCACAGGGAGGAGCTGAAATCTGGCTTCTTACCAAACTGGCCAAAAGCCTGAAGGTGCTGTGCAGCCTTTCCTCTTCCAACTGCAGTACCTTGCTGCTTTCACATGCTGCCATCCCCTAACACGCTAGGCTCTATTTTGTTGCAAGGAGGGATCAAGAATTAGTAACAGTGAGAAATATAACAACAGGAACAATACAGGGCAGAGGAGGAGGTGATCCATACTGGAAGGAAGGCTGGATGGAGGCTGGTCCTCTCAGGCGTTTCTTTTCCTTCCTTAAGTCAGGCTTCTCCTGCTTCTTTCTCCCCCACCCTCAGCACAATAATTCTAGATTACGCTAGGATATCCTTATTTATTTTGGTTATAGTAACACATAGAGGCTTAGCCTGGGACTGAGACACCACTGTGCAAAGCACCTGTACAGACCCAAAAAACTCTCAGCCACCACTTGAAAGATATGTCTGGGGATTGCTTTGCCTAAAATTGCTCATCTCACTCAACCAATTTGATTTAACTCTGCACATAGACATAGTACAGAGTAAGATGTAACATGAAATAATGTTACATTTTGTAGCTTTCTTTCAAACATGGTTAAATTCACAGCCCGTTTCATACATCTTTGCCCATGAACTTCTCAAAATATAATAAAATGAAATAGAATTAGTTGTTGACATGTGATTGGTAGTTAGCTATAAAGCGCATGACTTAGAACCTCCAGGGATGATATCGGGAAAGTACGATTCCAGTGGAATTTTTCTTAGGTTGTAATATAAATAATTAATCCAGTATCATATAAAGCTATAAATATTGTGGCTTTTATGGTTTTTGTTTGTTTGTTTTATATATACATCCCTTGTTTCATAGCCAAAGTGCAGAGGAATTGTTAGGGTTTAAAATATACATCATTCCTAGTGCTAAAATTTTGACGGCTTTTACTGACAGTTGGTTTTGCATACACAGTGCTTTTCACAGAAAAAATATGGATGTTTGGGTTTTTCCTCCCAGCAGTTGGAAAAACAAGTATATCTCCTCTTTAAAAAGACTAAAGTTTTTGTAATAGGTGGAGATACAAAGCACAGGACTTGCTGATGTGACCAGATTGGTCTTAAAAACACTCCAAACAAGTTAATGGAGTATATATGTGAATCATCCTATATCTGCAGTTACTTTGATGGCAATTTTTAAGTGTGAAACAGATTCTTTTATTTTCTACGGAAGTATTTTCTGGAGCTGAGGAAGTTTCACAGGAAAGCGATCATACATAAATACACATTACATTGGTGTCTTATACAAACCTGTATTGTAATAAATAAGGAAACAGCTTTGACTGTAAGGGTTACATAACTGTAATGGAAAAAAAGCTTGGCCTTTAGTATTTGCTGTTGTGGTAGTTTTTTTTTTTAATACTAAGAAGCAATCAGGAAGAACATTCCAAATTCCAGAGCTTCATTTTAAAGAAAAATTTCAAACTTTCATTAACTTTTCTCCTTGAACAAGTTTCTTTTATAGCATAGCCAGAGTAACATTCTCCCTTGAGCTGGCTGGTTCAGGCAATTTGGATTTGCAACATTTTGGCTTGCAAATAAGTTTTGATTCCAGTTGTTTTAATTAAATATCTTTTTATAGGATTACTCTAGCACGGATCAATTCCACTGTTTTGTTTGTTTTAATAAACTCGACACTTTTACTCTTTTAAATGGAGGTCTTGTTGCAAACAACACAAATCAGTTTCTGCTGCAGTTTGTAGCAGAACCGTGCAAATGCTGCCATAAAAGAAAAAAAAAACACAAACCAAAAACTTTTGATGGAATTCGTTAAAATACTCGTACGAACAAAAATAACCTCCTGGTTTAATACAAATGGGTTGACTAAGCACAAAGGCTTACGTCGAAAACACCGTGAGTGCAGAAATGCAAACGTACTTACCTGGGGAAAGATGCTTGCGCGCCGCGGCTGCGGCCCCGCACTGCCACGTCTCACCGCCCCACGCGCGCCGCGGGACCTTTATAGGGAACTCTCCCAGGGCCTAAAAATAAAGTTTCGGGGCTGACACGTCGATCCGTGTCGAAGAGGGAGGGGAGGGGGCGGAGAGGGACTCGCCACGGGCTTTGACGTGGTCGCAAAAATGTCAGCGCCGCGGTCCCTCCCCCCCACCCCCCGAGCCGCGCAGCGCAGGGGCTGCTGCCCACCCGCGCAGCGGGACGGGTCCGGAGCCGCCGTTCCGCACCGGCCCCCGGAGGCCCGGGTCGCCGGGCTTTGGGTCGCCGCGGGTGGGGGAGCGCGGAGGCGGGGGCGCGCAGCCCTGGCCCAGGCGGGCGCTCCCGGGGCGCTCCCCTGCCCTGCCCTGCCCCTCCCGCCCCGGGGCAGCCCCGGCTGCTCGCTGGCGCCCGGCGCTCCTCCGCCTCCCCTACCTGCTGCGCCCCGGCTTCGGCGGCGCCTCCCCCGGCCCCGGAGCCCCCCTTCAGTGGGGCGACGCGGAGCCCCGGGCACCGGCCGGGCGCGCTGCGCCCTCCCACTCCGCGGGAGCCCCTGCAGACCCCGCACCCAGGGAAGCTGCCCCTCGCCCGCCGCCTCCCCTCCCTCCCGCGGCCGCTGCTGCAGCTCGGCAGCGTTTGTTGTGCTTAGTTGTACTGGCGCTGGGGCGCCCCTGCTCACATCCCTTCGCAGGAGAAGCCTCAGGTCATGCTTTTTTGGGCTGCGGTAAGTAAGGGAAAAAAAAATATATTTAAAAAAAGAATAAATCAAAACCTCAACCCCCAAGCACAAATATCTCAACCAGTTGCAACTCTTCGGCTGGCCCGGAGGGGGGAGCGCGGGGGAGGGAAGGGAGTAATGCGAGATCACCCTAGCCCGGGGCAGCCTCGGCTGCGGGCTACGCGGCCACCCGCGCATCGCCGGGGACGGACGGACCGACGGACGGGCTGCCGCTGCTCCGCCCCCGCGGCGGGGCGCTCGGTCCGGCGCGGGGGGGCGGCGGGCGAGGCGCGCAAGTGCCGCGCCGCAAACTTGGTGGGAGCGGGCGGCGCGGCGGGGCTTTGCGGGGCGAGGCTGCGGCCATGGCGGCCTGAGGCGGCGGCGGCGCGGAGCGGGGCATCAGCGCGGCGGCAGCGCCCGCCTGCGCCGCGCAGCCCTACGGCGCCTGCAGGTAACCCCCTCCCCTCTCCCCTCCCTTCCCCTCCCGGCCCCCTCTCCCCCCGCGCCGTGCTCGGGCAGGGGGCGGCGGGGCTTCGGGGGAGCCGCGGGGTCGGCGGGTCCCCGGCCGCCCTCTCCCTTCCCCGGGCCCGCCGAGGGTGGGCTCCGCCGGGACGCCCCGGGGGGGACGGGGAGGGCGAGGAGGCCGGCCGGGGTCCGGGCCGTCGCGGCGGCAGGGTGCCGGCAGGGGGAGCCGGGAGCCAGGCGGAGCGGCCGTGCCGGCGGGGAGCGCTGCCGGCGGCCGGAGCCCCCTCTCGGGCATCGCCCGGCCCCACCCCCCCGAAAGTCCGCCGAGCCTTTCAAAACGGGCGGGCGGTTCCCCCCGGAGACGGTGCTCTTTGCTCGGGAAAGGAAAAAAACAGCTGGGGAGGCAGCCCTGTCTTCGCCGGGGCTGAGACCCGACCGGGGGTCCTACCCGCGGGGTCCCACCCGCCGGAGGCTTTTCTCGCCCCGCAGCCTGAGGTGCGTGGCGGCCGCTGAGCCCCGGCTGCGGGAGGGCAGCCGCTGGCTCCCAGGCGTTTTGGAGGGGTTTTGTCCCACTTCGGCAAGTGAAGTTTTTTTTGCTCTTCCTCTTCTCCTGGTGAGAGCAGAAGAGAAGCGGCGTGAAGGGCACCGGCAGTTGTCTGAGAAGCGTGTGTTTTCCCCTGGGATGCGCTTGCAGTACGATTTGAAGTCCCAATGTACGTTTATTGCCGCTGTTCTTTAACTGGACTGGCTTCGCTCTGTGGCGTAACCGTATTTTGGCGTTTTCTGGATTGTGGGGTTTGAGTTACCGTTCCGCAACAATGCAGGAGGGAACACCTCGGTCTGTCGTGTTAACCCATCGTTTTGTGAGGATTGCTTACCAGAAAAATGACAGCTCTTAGGGTTTGTTGTATTATTCCAGATGCTCGGTAGATTGACGCGATAATTGGCCCGGGATTATTCCTGGGGGGCAGCAGGGGTGGGGGGAGCTGTCAGTGCGTCCGTTCCTTCAGCAGACTGGACTATTGGCAGGAGAGGTCTGTGCACGCACGCACATGCACTCTCGTGAAGATGGTTAGTATTTGCAAGACAGCAGCTAAGAAAAACATCCTAAAGCTAAAAACTGTTGTTAAAGTTATAGCAATAGCGTGCTCCGGCACCCCTAAGGTAGCGCGTTGGAAGAATGTGTTTTCTGAAAGCTAACTAGCCGCTCTTAGTTTGAATTTTTGTGTGAAAGGCTGGTATGATGCTAGCCCAGGTAGAGCGCTGTAAAAATAAGAATTTTTCATAATGGAAATTGCACTCACATCTTAGTTCTAGCAGTTTCAGTGTCTGCCTGTTGTTACATAAGACTCAGTTTAGCAAAGTTTGACTTACTAAGAATCGTTGAGCTTGGTGATGTCACGTATATAATGCGTACTCAATCAAAAGCTTATCGGTGCCTTGAAAGGCCGAGGTATGGCCTGAGGTACTTTGCTTAGCCTAGTGAAAGGTTTTGGTAGACTACTGTGTCTTGTGCTGTGTTCCCACCTTGCTCTCCAGCAGGTACTGATACTCTAACTTTATTACATTCACTAATGGATTCATCTCATTTTCTCATTTTAATGCTGAGCAGCTGTGAGGAGTCCTGCTGAGAGCTAAGATTTTGCTCTGGAGGGTGGCAGTTTGCGTTTCTGTTCGAGAGGCTGTTTTGAACTAAGTAATGTAAACACTTGCTCTTAAGTTGTACTGCTTATTCCTTAGGATGTTGTAACAGTTTTGGTTGAGAAAGCTGCAGGCATTAATCTTGGTAGCGTCTCATTTCTTTTAATCTTTAACCAGTGCCGTTTTCTTGAAAAACTTGCAGGTAGTAGGAGTGCTCCTGCACTTTGTAGTGTTCCGTAAACTTGGGTTACATCAGGTTAGTTGTACTCATTTCCTGCTGGGCAGACATGCAACGGGTGGTAACTCTGTATTGCTGCTGTTTTCAGAAGAAAAGTTGTGTGGTGGTTTTTTTTTCCCCTTCCCTCTCAGCTACTTAGGGAAGCCACCCGCATTCTAATTTCTGTTGATGTAGTCTTACACAAATACAGTGTGTTCTTACACAAATGCAATGTGTTCTTACACAGATGCAGGATTTTCACTGAATGAAGTTCATTACTTTCCAGTGAGTAAACTGTACGTTACAGGCCATAAACTGCAGAAATACAACACAAGCCTCCTGCGAGCTCCAGTTTCTGTGTTAAGAGGTTGTGTGCAGGAATTCAGGCAAGGGAGCAGCTGAGCTCCCGGGATGAGCAGAGGCAGACCCTTTTCTGCACTGTGGTCTGCAAGGGCTGCATCACTCCGGGTGTCGGCAGAGGGTTATTTCTGTGCTGTAGGACACGTAAGTGGATAGTTGATAGTACTACCAGTTGATAGTAGGTGTGTACTACCAGCACTATCGGTTGATAGTGGTGGGGAGGGTGTGTGTAATCTGATACTGTGTTATTTAACATAAAGCAGTATCTAGTAATTACCTAATATATTGTGATGACTGGCTTCTGAATAGCAATGATATATGATTTAGCTCTAGTTTTAACACCTGATTTATAAAATTTTGATATGATCCTGATGTTTGGTAATATATATTCTAAAGTTACTACAGCTCCTGAGATGAATTGGTATTGCTGCTGCCATAATTATAGGAAGCAGCACTGAGGAACTTCTCATTTTCTGTCACATCATTTTATGGAGATGTTTAATGCAAGTTTTTGTCAGTGCTGAGTTCTCCAAATTATAGTTAATCAGTCTGTTTCTCTTTATCATCCTTTTATCCTCTTTGGCCTGTGTATACAATCCTATTCAGAAACAGTTTTAAGTTACAGACTATATTCTTGCTCTTTCCTAATGTGTTTCATAAAGCTGTAACTGATTCAAAAGAATGTTTGTGTTTTTTTTTTTTTTTTCCAAACACTGTAAACATTTTTCAGACTGACCCTTTTGAGATATGTTTGTCAATGGTTCACAGTAGGCTAGATGTAATTTCCAGGCTGCAGCATTGCAGCTGTGACCTGTGGAAGACAGGTGGCAGTCTGCTATCTGCAATCCTTACGGAAACCTGGGGAACGTCACAGCTTGAACTGTGCGCTTGAGGTAGTTTGCTGTTAAATCTGTTGTTGTTAAAACAGCAAACTGTTTCCAAAAAAGATCGGGGCTTTTGTTTTAGTTTGCTTCCTAAAAGCATCCAATTATTTAATCGGTAAATTTGCCAGTTTGTGTCTAGGTATAACACATTTGCTTAACATTTATCAAGAGGGTAGCAAATGTAAAGCAAGTTAATGACCCCCAAACTGCAGTCTAATTAGCGTCTTGTTCTTGACTTTTTGCTGGAATGTATATTCCAAAGTATTAAGCGTGTAAATCTTTTGTCATTTAGTGGATTTATTCTTGCATCTCTTCTCAGATTTATGTCTTCCCTCAGGTGCTTTGACACAATCCAGCTCTCTGCTGTATAAATCAACTCTTTATCTGCATGCCCATTATTTTTTTTAGAAATATATTAATAAAATGAATCTCTGTTTGGGGACTTTTTTGGAAGGAATCTGTACTTGTGTCCCAGTGTATATTAGAAAGTCAGGCAACTTCACAAAGGAGCTAATGTTAGCGATAGTAGCAGACTGCTAGGATTGAGATGAAGTCTGCATTGAGGCCTTTGCAGGTTAAATTCTTGAGTTTAACTCAGCTGTTAAACTTTTCTTTTCAAAGGTTATCTTTCCAAACAGTTTGAACGATTTGTTTTAGAAAGTTTAGATGCTGTGTAATGCGTCAGCTGCACTATAATTTCCAAACTTGCCTCTAATTAGCTTATCTGTGTTACAAAGTTTCTTTATGTGATATATAGCAAATTAATTATTATTATAGCAAATTATAATTATTATTATAGCAAAATAATATAGATTTTCTTTCCTTTTCCAATTTTAAAAATCAGGATATATACCTTAGAATTGTTGGATCTCCATTTCTGACAGAACTGGCCAACCTTTTCATGGCTACCAACCCTGGTAATGGAAATTACTGTTTCACTTGGAGGATGTCGATTGCGTAGCTCTAAATCTTTGGCATATAATTTGCTGATTTTTTTTTTTAACTCCTTGCTAGATGAACAGCAACATGCAACCACTTAGCAATATTTGCTTTGTTTAGGAGAAGCTTACAGAAATTATAGCTTTCAGAATGCTGAAATGAAGCCTGTTGCTGTTCTCTCTGTAATATTAGGATGCTTTCTTAGGCTTTACTAAATACATGTGATGAATGAATGAGAGCATATGCGATGGCTGCAGGATTGGTTTATAATGTGAATGGATGGCCTGAAGAGATGGGCCATACTGTAAATTGTGGGATTTTCCCATCTTATCTTCCTCACCCGTCTCTGAATTTCAAAATTAAGCTGCTTTCCCTGCTGCTGCCTTTCTTCTCTGAATTGCTAGTCCAGGTGGAAACCCAGAAAGCTATTGAAGTGTGCTTTCTGGTCAGACTTATGTTTAGCTGAGAATGAAGAATTCTTAATGTAAAGTTAACTATAAGGCCTCTGTAGCTAGTGAGAGAGTATTTTAATAATTTTGGGCCCCGTTCTTCTGGCCCACAGTAAGATTGTTGCTGAATCACTCATTTCTATTGCTGGTGAACTCTACAGACAAAGGTATGCAAATTAATATTTGTCTTGTGGTTTTAAAAACATTTAGGCAGTTGTTCTGCCTGTGTTTTCTCCAGCATAAAGTCACTTCAGAAATTCCTGTTGCCTTTTTTTTTTTGTGTATGTGTGTTTTTTCATAATCTAGATCACTTCTTTGACCTGGTTTCACTGGAAGTGCACTAATGCTTACATTGGCAAAACCCCCTAGTTATGAATTGTATCCTAGGAGAACTGCTGAGATGGCTTTGGTATGGGAGAAGACGTATGGGATAAAGCCCTTTCTGTTGACCTTGTCTGATAGAAGTGAAACTAGAAGTTTCATTCTAAGTGAAGTTTCACTCAGATAGAAGTCTGATAGAAGTGAAACTGCTGAGTACTTGAGGCAAACTCCTCGAAGACTTTGTGCTCCCCGAAGACAGGCAGGTATAGGTGGAGGATGCTGTGCCAGCCAGAGACTATTGTAGTTTGTTGTCCTCCTTGGCAGTTCTGGGTCTTTATGTCAGACAGTTGTCTACTGGGTCCTTTTTGTTGTGCCAATGAAACTCTTCATACGGATCCTTACTGTAAACAGTATTAGGGAACTGATGCTCTTAAAAAACACTTTTTGTCTTTAACGTACCCATGGCTGCTGATCCCAGTAAGGCCATATAGGCTCTGGTCTCAGTGTAACTCCGGGTGTGCAATGAGTGTCATCAGGTGAGGAAGGAGGGGAGAGGAGGATTGTGTGTACAGATAACAATTCTGATTAGTCCGTCAAATAACAATGAAATTTAGGACTGACAGAAGAGCTCAGGTAGGTTTTGCCTCAGTGGTGTAAAGTGTGTTCACACAACTTTTGGTTATGTTAGTTTTATAAGAGCAACAGGCTCTGTTCTGGAGGTTGCAGATGGACTGGGGCGCAGAGGTATGCCTGTCTTCACCAGCAGTCTAAACTCATCTGAGGACTGAGGTACCTAGGAGGCAAGGCCTCACTGCATTGCCCTTGAGTGTGTCAGGAAGCAGGGAAATTCAGTGTAATAATCTGTTAAAAACTGGAGGTCAGTCTTCCAGAACTTGTCTGTCAGACCTTACTCTATTGAAAAATGATAATGGATTCTGCTACCTGCTGTTGGAATTGATAGTATGAAATGACATAAGTGTTCTACACTGATTTGCCAAAAGCATGAGTTCATGCGTACAAATCTAGAGACATGTGAGAGGTGAAGAAGTTGGTGTTTGTGGGGAGAAAAGATTCTGTTGATGAATGTGGGTGTGAGTCCTAAAATGCTGTTACCCTGGGCCCTGGACACTTATACAAGTGATGTAATTCTGTCATAAAGCTCGGTCAGAGTCTACAGGCTCACCTGAATGGTCCAAGAGAATTGCAGGATTTTCCAATTTATCCTCTGTTGCTTTCCTGAGTGCATAGTGTTAGACTCCTTACCTGAAGCATTAGCTGTCTTTAATATTGAAGACAAACAAGTGCAGCTTGGGCATCATCCTTTAACTGCTGGTAACAAAGAAACTGTAACTAGCAACAACAGCAAAAAGAAACATCTGGGCTCAAGATCTGAATCACTGTTCTTTTTGCCTTTGTCTGTCGTTTTAAATTAAATTAATGGTCTGGGTGGAGTGACTTGTTTTCTTCCTTCAGTATCCTTTCTATAAGTGAGTTTGCAACTAGCTTTTATTAGAAAATTTCGTTTTTGCTTGCTTATCTATAACTGGCAGGGAAAATTGTTTTGCAAATTCACTTAATCTGAAGGACAATGAGACCAGTGTTTGGGTTTGAAGAAAAATAGTCTTGAACTAGAGATAAACACTTAATTCTGATATTTAACTTGAGTCTTTATATTTATCTCTCAAACCCGTAATCATAAAGTGCTCTTAAATTAACTTGAGCAAATGTGTTATTTTCCTTTGAGTACCTACATTAGCGCATTGCCTGCAATAGGCTATCTGCCTCTTGGGAAAACACACGTTAGTCTTTTTATGGGATGACTGTTGACAAAGCTTGTCCTTCAGCTTCAGTGGTAGAGATGCTGTGTTGTAATTTTTTTTTTCCAGAAGGTTAAAAAAACCTCCTAGTTTATTACAGAGGCATATCACTAGTATTTTTATAAGACAAACTATAAGAATTGCATAACTACATATATAGGGAGCTCTGTTTGCAAGGAGCAATTCATGTGCTTAACTTGCTTTTTTGATCTACTGTGAATTCTCTGCAGAAATCAGGCTCCATTTATAATTGCATGTATTTGTTAATTTTGTAGATTCAGCATTCCCCATTAAAAAGTCCTTTGAAAGAGAGGATTTTTTTTTCCTGCTACTCAACAACCTTGACATTTTTTTTATAAGCCCCAAATTGTTAACAATGCCAACACTGAAAACTCTGAAAATGGCATTTGAAATGAGCAGAGCAGTTGACACCATACTTATTCCCAGCTCTCTGCACATGCTGGCACCTTCAAAGATTTATCTGTAGCCATAGATCAGGT
This sequence comes from Phalacrocorax aristotelis, assembly GCF_949628215.1. Lineage (NCBI taxonomy): Eukaryota > Metazoa > Chordata > Aves > Suliformes > Phalacrocoracidae > Phalacrocorax > Phalacrocorax aristotelis. The sequence goes on from NC_134277.1 coordinate 89,318,402, forward strand.
CTAGAGAACGCAGTTACAGATGGAACCTGAGGATCTAGTGATTTCTGTTTTTAACCAGCAGATTGCTTCGCTTCTTGCCAAGCCAGGTGCTTGTCTCCTCTTGCCACTTTGTGCATTGTGGGAAGTGTTGCTTTATGGCATGTTTAAGTCCCTTGTTTCCTTGTTGCTTATTTGGCAACTAAAATTTTCTAAGCCTTATAAGAAATTATGCATAGGTGTTAATGTTCTTGCTTCCACCATAATTTATTTCCCACAAATCAATCTTCATATGAAGAACAGTGTTTCTGTGTTTATATTAATTTCTGTAGATAGTTGATAACTGAGATGATCAGTGTTGGGAAAACTCCCTGGCTGTTCCTGAGTATCATTTGTTTTGTCTTTTAGGTACTTATAATGCCACCCTGTGTCCCAAAACATTAAGGGAAAAAAAACCCCCTTTGACTTCATGATAGTATCTGGGTTGACTTTCATCATTGTATAACTAATCCTACAAGGATTAGCCTTATGTGAAGTGAAGTGCTTATGGGAGCCTTACTTTTGTGACTGAGTCATAAGAATTTGGGTTAACAAGACTTAGTATTATATTGTTGAGGTTGACATGTCATACTGTGACTGAAAAGAGGTTGGAATGGCTCTTGTAGGCAGCTAACCAGGGAGAAAACGATGAGCAGACCTAACTGATAATCTTCTCATCCTTAGCAGTGGCAACTTGTATATAAACTATTAGTATCTTCTGAAATGTTGTTTCATTTAGTTTCTTTTTGCAGCAGTAGTTCCCAAGATATTCTCACCATTTTAACAGCATTTAAGCTGACAACTGTATTCCTTATCCCTTGGTCCCTGGAGCTCATCACCAGAAAAGGCTGTTGCATCAGTTTTCCATTATCAGATTTTCTGGTGGTAGACCTGGCGATTCAAAAATGAATGGAAATATAGCATACTTCCCACAAGGCATCTACAAATGGAATCTCTGTTCACACAGAGAAGTCCATACTTGTTTGGTATGGTCACTCCCAGTGCATTCCACTATAGCTCAGCATGTCATAGTTAATAGTCAGACCAGTTATCCCAGGGTATTCAGCCCCCTGAGCTGGAAGGCAGGGATGGATCACAGAATAAACACCCCATAATCCAGGAGGAGGCAGTTTATGACCTGTTGAGCTACCTGGACACTCACAAGTCTATGGGGCTGGATGGGATCCACCCGAGAGTACTGAAGGAGCTCGCCAAGTCACTCTCCATCACTTATCAGCAGTCCTGGTTAACAGAGGAGGTCCCAGGCAACTGGAGGCTTGCCAGAAGGAGGATCTGGGGAACTAAAGGCCTGTCAGCCTGACCTTGGTACCGGGGAAGATTATGGAGCGATACATCTTGAGTGAGCTCATTAGGCAAGTGGAGGAGAAGCAGGGGATCAGGCCTAGCCAGCATGGCTTCCTGAAAGACAAGTCCTGCCTGACCAACCTGACCTCTTTGTATGACCAGGTGACCCGCATAGTGGATGAGGGAAAGGCTGTACATGTTGTCTACCTGGACTTTAGCAAAGCCTTTGACACTGTCTCCATAGCATCCTCCTAGAGGAGCTGGTGGCTCAAGGCTTGGATGGGTGTTCTCTGCACTGGGTAAAAAACTGGCTGGATGGTCGAGCCCAGAGAGTTGTGGTGAATGGAGCTAAATCCAGTTGGCGGCCGGTCATGAGTGGTGTTCCCCAGGGCTCAGATTGTTTAATAACTTTATCAGTGATCTGGATGGGGGACTGAGTGCACGCTCAGTAGGTTTGCAGATGACACCAAGCTAGATGGGAGTGTCAATCTGCTTGAGGGTAGGAAGGCTCTGCAGAGGGACCTGGACAGGCTGGATCGATGGGCTGAGGCCAACTGTATGAGGTTTAACAAGGTCAAGTGCTGGGTCCTGCAGCTGGGTCACAACAACCCCATGCAATGATACAGGCTTGGGGAAGAGTGTCTGGAAAGCTGCCCTGCAGAGAAGGACCTGGGGGTGTTGGTTGACAGCCGGCTGAACGTGAGCCAGCAGTTTGCCGAGGTGGCCAAGAAGGCCAACAGCATCCTGGCTTGTATCAGGAATAGTGTGGCCAGCAGGAGCAGGGAAGCGATCGTGCCCGTGTACTTGGCACTGGTGAGGCTGCACCTTGAATGCTGTGTTCAGTTTTGGGCCTCTCAATACAGAAAGGACATTGAGTTGCTGGAGTGTGTCCAGAGAAGGGCAACGAAGCTGGTGAAGGGTCTGGAGAGCAGGTCTTGTGAGAAGAGGTTGAGGGAATGGGGTTGTTTAGCCTGGAGAAGAGGAGGCTGAGGGACGACCTTATTGCTCTCTACAACTACCTGAAAGCAGGCTGTAGTGAGGTGGGGGTTGGTCTCTTCTCCCAAGTTACTGGCAATAGGACAAGAGGAATTGGCTTCAAGCTGCATGAGAGGAGGTTTAGATTGGGTATTAGGAAAAATGTCTTTACTGAAAGAGTGGTCAGGCATTGGAACAGGCTGCCCAGAGAGGTGGTGGAGTCACCATCCCAGGAGGTCTTCAAAAAGCTGTGTAGACGTGGCACTTCACGGCATGGTTTAGGAGGCATGGTGGTGTTGGGTTAATGGTTGGACTTGATGATCTTAGGGGTATTTTCCAGCCTTAATGACTCTGATTCTATGTGAAGCAAAGGATGCAAGTCACTCTGTGCAGAACCATTGAAACTGTGAGATTTCAGGTGTCTCATTCAGTATGGCATGAAGCAAGATGGAGACACTAGCTAACTGCCTTCCTGTAGTGTTTCTGTTGACTAGAAGCTGCCCATACCCCACAGGTGACATGTTCGGTTTGCTCAAGGTTTTGGAATGTCAAAGAAATATCAAGTATGACACATCCATATAGTAAAACTAGAGCATTGATACTTTGGTAATGTGTGACAAATGTATGAGAATTAAAAGTAGGCTCTGATAGGCAAAACTCATTTGAGCAATAACTTCTGTGTAGCAATTGGTGGGTGGGGCTCAGTGACCAAAATTACTCTAGTTAGATGACTGGATTATAGTAATGCTCCCTCCTGTTAGTAAAACCTATGTATAATTTAAAAGCTTTATGTTATAAAATGTATCTGTGACACTTGTAATTTCTTAAGGAACTGTTTGCAAGCAGCGTTTATAAATGTTTCCTGGTTTACTGAATGCATGGTGATAATTGACTTTACCTTCTAGTTCCTGTTTATATATATAGGGGTGCATGGATGGGGGTGTGTACGCTCTTTTTCCTCTCTATACTTACACACACATGCATTCACACACCCATTTTTACAGACTATTCCAGTTTGTCAAACAGTGGTACTGGCTAGATCATGTGCTCCCTTTGTTCAGTGAAAAAGCTGCTGTAGCATCCCAGACAAGCCAATTAATAGTGGAAGGACAGAGAGGCCTTTCTGCTGGGAAGAACTTATCAGCTTCAGTCCAGTGGTTAGTGCATGAGACCATGCCAAAGACAAAGTGAATTGAAATAGAGATCAGGACACTGTTCTGATATTCGATAGTTTTATTTTGAGCTCTGAAGAGCTCATCTCTTTGAAGAGCAAAGAAATGTTGGGATCAAATATTGATTATGTGTAATGTCTAAAATTCATAAACTTTTTAGCTTTATTCTGGCAAGCTGGACTTCAGGGAAGAATGGAGCAACCTTTGCTTGAGAGTGGGGAAAAAAAAAGTGAATTAATCCTTCCTGATGGCTATAGTGGCATCTTTTACAGGCAGAGGTCATGATGAGATTTGACTGGATTCAGAAGATACAATGGAATCAGTAGAATTTTGGTAAATTGGATGGACCAGAAACATGGACAAAGTCATTGGACTACAGTAATAAGAATGGGCAAGAAGTTTGAGGTTTTAATATACTTTTCTGAAAGCTGATGAACACTTTGTAAGTGCAAGTATTTCTCCATAGTTTGCCTCCGATTTAATGGAATATATTGCCATGCACTCTTGCTGCAGGCTGTGATTAAGTCCAGGCATTGTGTAAGATTTAAGTACAGTTATGTTTTAATTTCTAAATCCTTCAGGTATTTCCCCTTCTGTTCCCTCAAACTGCAGCTGTAGTTCCAAAAGTGGGATCAGTAGGTCCTACTATGCTATTTGAGATAATGTACAATAGTATGTTGATTTTGTAGGGTTCTCAATTAAAGGTTAAGTTGCTTAATGCTAATGAAGGGGGGTGGAATATTGAGGGTTGACATTAGCACTGCTTCACAGTCCACAGAAATTTGGAAATAAATGTTCTACAGGGTTTGTTATCTACCTTTTGGTATAGCAACACCAGTAAAAGAAGGTCACATGCTCTCTTAAGTTCCTTTTTGCTCTGTGTGCATTTTAAGAAAAAAAAAATTTCAGAATATCCTGTGTTTTATTTTTTAGTAATTTGTCTTAATTCTGCTAGATCTGCCATATGCAGGACAATGCCTAAGGTATAAGGCAGGCCAGGGTACTCCTGTGTTCTGCCAATAGGTTTTATGAGGGTAAATGTATTAATGAACAAATGATTCTCTAGACACTGAAGTGACTCTTTTGTGCGTATAAATAAAAAGGCATGAATGGCAGTGCTAGTGTAGTTTGCTGATCCCTCTCTGACTAATCCATCAAAGATGAGAGCCTGCTGTGAATTTTGTATCTAGCTGGAATTACTCTTTTCTGCTTTCAGTTTCTAGTAAGTCAGCCAGGAGAGTGTCCCAGCAGGTAAAATTGCTTTTGTGAGCAAACCATGTGCAAACTTAGCCTTGAGGTAGCTATCGGAAGGCGTGCCGAGTGTTAGTTACCTCGGTCCCATCTAAGACATGCAGGTCACCTTTCCTGGATTCCCATAGCCCAGGCTGAGTGTGTTGCAGTTGCTGGACTCTGGGCAAGCAGGGCTGCTGGCACCCATGTGGCTGGCTGGTTTTTTTTCCTGCTGCTTTGTGTCCTGAAGCTCAGTAGAGAAGGGCAGCTGCTGTGCTGCTGTTGGGTGGGTGGGTTTGGTGTTGGGTGGTTTGGGGTTTTTTTTTTTTTTTTTTTAATGTGTTGTTCAGTGAGTAAAGGTCATGAGGTAGGTAGCAGACTAGAGGGGACACACAGCTGGCAGAGATAAGAGGTGGGAGAGGATGTTTTGGATGAGTGGGATTGGAAAGATTGAGAGGAAACGAGAGCCTGTTATGTCGTAGGAGAACAATGTGGTGGGAGCTAGCGCACTGCATGTGGCCAGTTGCAAAATTGTGAAAACCTTTCCTCCTTCTCTCTGCCACTACACGACTGGCACCCCGCGCAGGCTCGCACAGTTGCCCTCTTCAGCTTGCCTGGGCTGTTCACAGGGTCTGACTCCTTTTGGACTAGATCAAGAAACAAGGTTCCAGCTGGTCATATCCTTTGCAGCTGTGCTGCTTTTTTAAGTACTTAGAGGTATACAATTAGCTAATGAAATGCTTAACATAGAGTTTCTCACAATTGCATGAAACTTGATGGCTGCGTTAATGTAAATAATTGGCAAGCAGAAGGAGTCGCTATATAATATGAATTACAGAAACTGAATCTCAAGTTGGAAAACTGGGTCAGGATAATTGGAGTAATGTCACCAGCTCTGAGGGTGGATGCTGTTTTCGTTTGCGTGTTGAAGGTCTGTGGATCTACAGCTGTTCTCCAGGTACGAACTTTCCATGCAGCTTTTTCATTATTTGCTTTATGTTTCTTCTCTGAATTATGATGTACTTTGCAGCAGAACTCTACTATGGATGAGATGATACTATGGAAGTGTTATGGAGATAAATAAGTTAATTTTTCAAACTTTTAAACTGCACACTGAGTATGTGCTTTAATTTATGGGATGGCTTTGCTTGTCTCTTTTTGAGTTCCAGAGTAAGTGTGAAATGGCAACAACCTTCTTTTAACTCTTGGAAAGAGATTTTTGGTTCAGTGTGGTTCCTTCATAACCCAGAGCCAGACTCTTTGCTCTCTACCTTTTCTTCCTTTCATTTAAAAAAAAAGTAAAAAACAAACAAAAACACCCCCAATGGTTTTTACTGAAGCAATCAAAAAGCCAATCGTCTCAGTTGTCTGAGAACTTATGGTTTATCATCATCATCAGACCTATGAAGCGTTACGCTTCAGTTTGGTGTGGGAGCACAGTTGAAATAGGTTGGAATAGCATGGTGACTTCTGCCTGAGTTCCATTAATTATGGCGAGTCTGGAACACAAAATGTTTGCTTAAATTGTTTGTAATACAAAGTGTATTTGGAGATAATAGTAAGACTTTCAATATAGCTGCTTTATTCCACTGTCAGCACATCCAGACCTTTTTCCCCATGTGTCTTTAAATTCTTCCTGAATCTTTCAAAGGTAGTTTTATTAACTTAACATAGTGCAGATGTTGCTAGCTGTGAGGAATAAGTCACAATGGCTTGTAGTGTTGTGTCAAAAATATCATTAAGAGGCTTAGAACAAAAGGAGCAATTAATGAACAGTCTTCACTATGAACAAATGTCAGAGACTCCTCCAGGGCTAAGGTGCTTCTGTGCCATATTCATTAACTGCTCTTTTGAACAAAGTTGGTGTTGATGACTGGGTTTAATTAAGCATACCTGAGAAAATCCACAAAAACAGATCAGAAGTATTAGAATGAAAAATTTGCATTTAATTTAATCAATAAAGGTTTTTTTTCTTCTTGTGGGGGTTTATGCTTCATGTAACTGTGTGTGGCTGACATTTTCCCCTAACCATTGGGATTGTCTTCATTCAAGATTTTGGCAGAAGATAAATCTTATTGTTTGCTTCAGGATGTATGCCAAATGCCATGCTTGCATCTAAATCTCTATGAGTAAAAATGTATTAAAATCTGTCATGGTGGACAACAGCTCTCGGAACGGTCTCAATCTACCTGTTGAAATGTGGCAGGTAAGGAAAGAAGTGCATGTGAGTAGAAAGGTAGAAATCTGAAACCATGATTGTTAAAGCTCATTTCAAACTTGCTGACCCTGTAACTTGGCTAAAAATATCTCCTTGGGAAAACTAGACAGCCACTCTGTAGTATAAACTCTTATATAAAGCTGGATTGTCCATGCTACTGAGTGACTTACAGGTCTAAACTGAAGCTTGATGAATGGTGTTCCCCAACATCCATGTTGTTACGTGGAATATAGTAATACGTTTATCACCATGTTTGTTTGTTACATTTTTGGTTCTAATTTGCCACTCTGTAAGACAGAGGCAGGTGTGGTCAGTATAATATAGATGCCTGCAAGAGTCTGCCTGGAAGATGACGGCTATTTCTTTATGTTTTTTTCTGTGCATTGAGCTGAAAGCTGCAATAATATATGCAAAATACTGTTATTTTAGGTTTTGATGAGAAAGACTGGGGGAGGAGGGAAGACTAATACACACCACAGCTGACTTCTAATTATACTGTTTCCAGGTATTTATTTTGGTTTTATTCATAAGTTCTATTGTGTAAAGTCAATCAGAAGATGAAGAAGAGGTTTTGTGAAAGAACTTTGGAGTAGTTTGCAGTTTTGAGCCAAGCGGTAACGGGAAGCTTTAACAGCCGAACAGTACCACTTCAGAATTGGAGATGTGCCACTGGATGGACATGTCAGAACTTAGCAAAAATAGCATATCCTATAGTGGGCATTCATTTAGAAATCTAAAATTAGCATTGTATCCTGGATATGATACTGCAGGTGGTCACAAGCACTAAATAGCATTCAGCACACTCTGTTATTCAAGTGGGTCTTAATATAATACTTTAAACATTTCATGGTTTTATGCAAGGCTGACTTACTGTTATTACTGTTGTTCTTTATATGGCACCAAAATGTACAATGTGTTTCCTAGGTATTAAAACAAAGCCTTGGCCAGAGATGTTTAACATGGTCCTGGCGTGAATGGAAGTCGGTGGCACAATTCCAGCTGACTTCAGCTGGGAGTATATGTAGATCCTGTTTTATTTCTGATAATATATATATCTAAACACACAGTCAGCTGGTGGGATTGAGAGTGATTTATTTTGCATTATACTATTTTGCTTGTAGCATTCCAATAGAGTTTGGCCAAATAAGCTTGAGGAAAAGTGCTGTCCCCTGTATTAAGGGAGTGTAAAGCTTGAGGAAAAACAGAACTTGGGTATTATGGTTTGATTAATTGCTTGAATATTTATGCAAATTACAGTAGGTTCTGATGAATTGTATGGGGAAAGTCTGCGCTGACTTTTTTTTTCCATTATCCACTTCTACCCTTTCTGCAAAAGTAGAGGGACATAGTCTTTTTAAGGACTATGGGCAGGAAGTTTCTTTAAAACCCATTGGAATGACCTGTGAAAATAAGATAGGATTTTCTTATAACTTATTTACTGAGTGTAGGTGTTAGTTCATGTGTTTGTTTTCAGAGAGTGGTAACAAAAGCATGTGTTTCCCTTTCTTGCTCTCCCTCAATATATAAATGTGTGTGTGTCGGGGGATGTGAGAGAGACAACAAAACTGTGTATATGTAAATATTCTCTTAGAGGACAAACATCTAGGAAAAAATGATTGTTTCCTTTATTTATTACGTTTTAACTGTATGACCTTCATTTTTCGTTTATTCAAACTGAGTGTATTAAATTTTTTTTTTTTAGATTATCACTAAAAAGATTGGCTTCTGGCTTTTAAAAACATGATTTTTAAGTAAGGTGAGAGACCTGTTCCATGTTTTCAGATTTGTCTGGAGATTTTTATTGCTTTGTTCACACATTTTTTTTTTTAAAGCATAGATTCTTACAATTCTTTGTCATATTGCATAGTTGTGAGCATTTTAACAGTTTCTTGTGGGATAAAAAGAATTTTTTCATCCTTAATTTCAGTGATGTCTAATATTTTCCTTTAGTATCTCTTCTAAGAATTTAGGTAATGCTGGGATGAAGAGGTTGAATTTTGAGATGTGACACTCACTGCTACAGTAAAGAGAAAGCTATTCACATGTACAGAAGTGGTGATACAACAGGTACAGCGGGTAAGGCAGAAGTGTAATTTGTCCAAAGGTTCATGGCTTTTTCTGTTTATTTGCCATAGCAGGTTAGTGGCAGGCTTCAAAATAGTGATGGGATCTGAGCGGCACTTGTGCTTTGGAAGCTGAAGGGGGAAAAATCCACATATGAAATGTTTAATAAAGGTGTTCTTAAGTGATTGCATTTTTGCTCTCTCCTGGCATTATGAGACAGTTTTTCAAATGGTGGGTCTTCAGGACAGTGTTGTTCTTCTCCTTTTTCTGCCTTCACAAAGCAGCCCTTAGGGAGGGGGAAGGGATTTGGAAGTGGAATGCTGGCCAGCACCTCTACACCTTTCTACCACGTGCTAAAGGGATGAGTTAGCAAGAACAACTTCCCTGGTTCCTCTTCATCTATGAAATACTGTTTCAAATGCTTCATGTCTTTATGGAAATGGACGCACTATAGCTCAATAAACCTAAACCCAGTGGCCTAAGCAAATGTTGTTTTTTATTTTAGTCATAAGTCTTCGGATTGTGAGTACACTAAATAAGTGGTTTCAGGAAGAAAAGCAGGCTTTTGCCCACCCAAATAAACCTGACCTTAACATGCCTGTAGTATGGTATGGTGCCACAAGGATCTTGGTTTCTTATTTGTAACTCGGAGGAGCAGACATTAGGACCGTACTGCCATGGAAGTGAGTGGCATTACAAGAGCATCAGCCACAACAAAACTTAGCGCATTAGCTTGAAGCAGAAATGAGCTCTGCAGATCTGGTTTGCTTCCCAAGTGAAATTTGTGTGTGTGTGTCTCATTCTTCACCTGCAGGGAAGCAGTAAATGCAAGCACCAAAAAGAACCTTCTGAGAAAGTGTATAGTACAGGATGAATTTTGCAAAAGCTGAATACTGCGTCATGGGATCTAGTGAAGTTATAGTTATTATCTTAGCATGATACCTATAATAAAGATATATAAATAAAGAAATAACATATAGTAGATTAAAAAAATACAGGCCTATATGCCTTTCCCCTGTCTAGGGGGAGAAATTAATTTGTACATGCTGTTTGCAAAGCCTTTTGTAAAGTTCAGACTGCTTCAACGGAAGGTGCTATATAGGTAAGTAGGTCAATTATATCCAAGTCAAGTGAACTTTTTTTTTAAGTAAACACTTAGGAGCTACTAATATTCTGATAAAGAAAAAATCCTGATGGTGTTCTAGGGTTTATCTGGAGAGCAACATAAATAGTTGAAAACCACATTTAAAATAGGAAAATTCAGAATAGCTTTTGTTTCTCCAGTGTGTCTTTTTAAAAGAAGTTCTGTTTGTTTTCTAAGGCTTTTTTAAAAACAAAACAAAACAGATTACCAAAACCCTCAAAACAACAACTCCTACCCCCTACCCAAAAATGACTAATTTAATGGATATTTCAAATACAGCGGTTGTGCTGGCATAGCTGGATGGCTGGTGAAGACTCTTGAAGGCAAAGCTCACTTCTGGACTCTCTCCTTCCCCCAGCCCCTCAGCTCCTGTGCATCTTGGTAAAAGCATCCTGAGCAAAGCATTCTTGATTCATCTCTGTGAACAAGCCACATCTGTGTCTGGGATGGTTCATGTCTTTTTATAAAAAGGATTTAAACTTCACAGAAATAAATTATTCCCATATTGTCATTAGTTTTAATGCTAATTTTAGACAAAATTGCTTTAGATATGGGAAAAAATCCTCCATCTTACTTGTTTAGGAGACAGCTGGAGCCTCACATGAGAAGTAGAAAACATGGCTAGTTCTTTATGACATGACATTTCAGGACAGATTGACAAACAGATTGAATGACATTTGAAAATGCAAGATGTTGTAAGAACTCGCTGCCTTAACTCTATGTAAACACTGCTGGGAGAAAAGCAAGCTTTTATTTAAAAAAGAAAAAAAAAAAAAAGGTGGGGGAGAGAAGAGCATGCTATGCTTTCAGCTCTTTCCTTGTATGATTAACACCTGGACTGTCTTCAGAAAAGGCATGTCTTTCTGCTTTTATAATTTCAGGGAGGTTATTGACTGAGCAGTAGGGTGCTTTTTTTCCTTTATCTGATGCCTTACTGAGTTCTTTGCAGTCTCCTGACTGTGTTAGGAAGCTAAAATTGGATTTTTAGCTATCAGACATAGAAATCATTAACAACATTTATTGACTTCTAAGCACTCTTCTGTTATCGTGATGCTGTCAGATCACCCTTATCCACTTTCTGCAAAACATAATTGAAAACAATGAAATTTCTCAATGTTTTGTGGACAGGTAACAGACTGGAGAAGATTTTTATTTCAGAAAACATCATTCAATATGAAGCTATAAGAAGTTGCATCTGCTAGCACTAAGAACAGTTTTAACAAAGAAATCTCAGCTAAAAAGGCTGTGTGGTGCTTCTACTTGGTCCTCTGCATTAAACCAAGAGACGTTTTGCAGAGGTCAAATAAGGAAGTTGTAATGGAAGTGACACAGAAATCCATTAACACTGACTTCTGATTTTTAGATTTCAGTATCTGTAGCTTCATTGCCTAGTGAAGTTCAGGTTTTATGGTAACGATTAATGCTCTGGTTTTGATTCTTGAAACTTGATTTATGTATGAAACTCCTACAAAAGAGTAGGTGCTCAATGGCAAACTGCTTCAGGGTGAGGAAGTGAGTAAGAGGAATTAAATGCAGCTTTAAAGTAGTGGTCCGGTTTATCAAAGAGCATTCTCCATAAGGACTAATAATATCGTGTCAACTCAGAAAAGAAAAAATGGTAAAGAGAAGATAATTAAAATTAAAAAGCAGAGAATTCTTTTAATAGACCAGAAAATAGGATACAAAACTTAAAAGCTAAAAAGGAAACATACTCTTTTTGTAATACAGAAGCAAGTCAATATAATTTCCTTATATTTCACTTTGTGTTGGAACCAAAGCAATATACAGATACGTCTTGCTGGATATGTATGATTATTTTTCCTTAGAAACGTGCAAGTTTCTTTGCTTCTTAAATACAGCAAGGGAGTTGATAAATGGATAGATTAGAGAGTTTGAAGTAAGTTAGAGGCTTGGATGGTTACAGTTATTTTATATTGACTTTTATAGTAAGTTCTCCCATGTTTTAGAGTACACGATGTGAAAGTTGGGAGCAGTGACAAAAATTTGCTTTCTAATGGTGTATAACTGTATCAGATGGAGCAAACCTTTGGCCTTTTTGGTAGGGATTAAATCTGCTCTGAGGATGACTTGGCTGGAGCCGCCTTCCCCCCCACCCCCCCACTTTAAGTTAGGTGTTGATAAACAAAACAAAATGCTGCCCCTATTTGCTAAGCTTGTTTCTTTTAGTCACCTTTCTGTGCTTTTGGTCTCATAGATCATCCCTCCTCCATAAATTAACCAGACAATAACATCATCTACTTAGAAGTCCTGTGCCACCAGACACTGGGAGATTAAAATGCTCATCAGATCTATTTATGAGAATTGTATTATTTGTGTTGATCTGGAAAGTGTATTTATTAGTATGTCTTCTGGATGCTGGTTGTGTCATGCTGCCCAAGGGAAACAATCCTCCTGGCCAACTATTGTGTTTGGTTGAATTTAGGCAGGTTTTACAAAGTTTCTATTATGTTACAGTGCTGTGGATATGTGTAGAATAGATGCTAAAAAATTGTGTGAGAAGGGTAAAAGGAAGGTCGAGACGAGTAGTCAGGAAGTAGCAGGGTGTCAGGAGATGGGTTTGGAGTGAGTTCAGAGCGAAGAGGCTGATCAGGATGTGTGGGAAACAGTAAGATGCGGAAGGCTGGTATTAATTTGTCAGGAGGAATGTGATGAAAAATGAGACTCGGATAACTGCCTGAAGGTTTGAAAGCAATCTTTGATGTATTGTGAAATAAGTGGCCAGTGACATTTTCTAAAACAAGGGTGGCATGCTGTCAGCTCAGCTTTACATGAGGGCTCCTCATTTTTTTCTCTTTTATTTCAATACTCTGTAATAACGATAGCAGTAGGCAATGATAACGCTGTGGGATACACTGGGGAGGCGATGCAGGCCTGTTGCAAGTGGCACCTGAGGTTGTGGTGTGGCACTGCACAGGCACAGGGAGCTGTCTTGCAGCCAGCCTCTGGCTCCTGGGCGCCAGGAGCTCGCATGGGACTTCACAGTGAGCTGGCGGTATTAGCTCTGTGAACAGCTCTGAGGCACAGCCCTGTTGCATCATTCTAAAAGGAATTAAAGTGGTCGTTAGGTCATGCCCAGAGCGATGCTCCCTCTGGTTTTCCTCGGGCAGCGGTTTGCCATCAGCTTTGCTGGAGCGTGTGTCTGTGTACGAGCCACCTGGCGTCTCTGTGGGACTTCTGTGGTAGTTGTCTCTGTTGTTGAGTGTGTGTGGAGCACAAAGGTAGCCATATAATCGCGCGCGGATATTGTGCGTTCAAGTTTTCTACTGAAAGTATGCTAAACTCAAATCTGTGGGGCACCTGACATTTGAATAAAGAAACAAAGTGCCTCAGCCGGGATGATTCAACTCGCTGCATTCACACTAATCATTTTAGTTACGTTCACACTAATCATTTTGGTCGTACAAGAGAGGGAAGGAAAACGTGCCCTGACATGAAATGCCAAGTGCAGCTTGACAGCAGACTCTAGAAGGTGTTCTTGAGGGATGCTGGAACTGCAGTTTGCAGAAATCCTAGCTGGGAGAGGTAGAGTGCTGTTTGGTTTTGAACAGCAAGTTTGCAGATGCTTGCTGAGACTTTTGCCTGGTGACTGTAGTTGCTGCTGGCCTCTTTGGAACATACAGAAGCATGTTTGCTGTACCGTGATGATTGGAAAATATTAATTTCGTTACACACAAAAGTCCCTAATGAAAGGTTGACCACTTTCTGCCACTGTTAATTTCTTAACATTTTGCAAATGTAATTGCTGCTATGATTACCGAATGCCAAATTGAATTTGGGGACATAAGCAATATTATTTTACCACTAGTCTAGTCAAATAATTTTTAATGAGACAAAGAGCTAGTTGAACACCCAAATTGGTTTGTTTACTTCAGTAGCTTAACTGCATTAAAATCAAAGCGCTTGCATGGGCAGGGGGTAATCTGTGTCATTGCTGGGTGCCATTAATCACCCCCTTGACTGAAGGCAGCAGTTTTGAAAAGTGACTTGCAGATGATTGAATAACTTTACTCTCTACACCATTAATGGTTCCCAGCAGGCTGCTAGTGTGCAATCACAAACATCTGTGCGTTTGAAAATTTCCACTTCTCTAAACAGAGACATATTTCACAAAGAAAAAAAGGAAAGAAATAAAACGGAGAATTTGTTTTTGCACGAGTAGCTTTTTGGAAAAAGGACTAACTGGACATGTTTCTGCTTTAACTCTTGTATGTGATAATATCTGAATTTATCTTTAGATCTTTATGCTCGTGATGGCATTAGAAGTTTTTTTTTTTAATTTGTTTTTATTGTTTTGGCTTCATGGGATCTTTTTGACATTTGATATCCAGTAGTGAAAGAAAATGTATTCTGCTAGCCAAATAACTCAGGGATGTTTATGTTTTAGCGGTGCGTTTAAAGTAAATGTAGCCACTTGCCCATAGATACTGCAGAGTGCGCATTGCTTATTCAAAGCTGATAGTTCCAGCTCTTTTGGAAACCAGCTTAACAGAATGGAGAACAAAACTAATTTCTCCAGGCAATCCTTCTAAATGCTTGTCTAAAAGACCAATTTAAATACACAGGGAAAGTGTGCTAGGCAGTGACTACGCTTCCTCTCTGTATCGTCAGTATTTCCTAGTGCTGCTTTGGTTGCTCACCATGCCCCAGGTGGGTGCTGTGTACTTCTTGTCACCATCATAGAATCACTGAGTGTAGGTTGGTTGGGACTGGTCAACCACCCATGTTCAGACCAAGTTTGTTTTCGTTTATTCTCTTCTAGCACACTTTATGGAGTATCTCAACTTCAGCAACTTTGTATTCTTGAAGGCTTTCAGTACTTGTCCTACATATCCTGCAGAGAATTAATCGAAGACTAACTTTTGAAAACATGAGATTGATAGTGTTGTTTCACAATTCACTTTTCACTGTTCTTGCAGTGAAAAGACCTCAGCTAAGAGGACTTGGTAGGTATAAAAAAAGTATGGGGGGGTGGGTGGGGGAACACCCCCAAAACCCAAAGGAAGGAAAAGTGCCTCCTTCATCAAAGATAATTTGGTTCTGTACCAAACACACGTTTTATCTTATCTATGGGCAAGGATAAGGCCGGCTTAATCAATTTCATGAAGCAGTCAAAATTTATTGTGTAATTGAAAAGTGAAGGGTTTGCATCCATTATTCAGATTGGTACTGGGGTAGGATAAAGATATCCTTGAGGTAGAAATCTAACGATTAATAATGAAAAGGAGAGTGAGATGAATTGTGTGTGTTCTCTCACAGCTGTGGTGTATGGGAAGTATCTGTTCCTCCAGAATATGTTTAAAAAAAAAAGTTGGTGTATAGTAGGGCAATAGAACGTCTAAAGTTTGTTAAATACCTCTTTGATGAAGCTGACTATGGTCTTAAAAGACTGGGCTGCTTCTCTTATTTCAGCATTGCTTTTGGGGTGGGAAACGTTACATGGGTTCAGTTACCACTTCACTGTCAAGGGGGGAGAGGGCTTTTTCATGCTGGACAAGTTATTTGAGACAGCTACTTAGACGAGACACTTGTCTTTAATTTGTGACCTAAGAGGTCTTGTATCCCTGAAAATCCTCCTAATCAGTTCTTTGTGAGCTTCTAATCTGTTTAACTTCTGTGGCCCGTGGTTTAAATGCAAGGAAATGTACTTGTCCCTCGTGTCTTGGGCTGAGAACTCAGGGGGGTGATGCCCAATCCTGAGCAAAATATGTGAGTTTTGAACTCATTGAATGTATTCCGGCTTGTCATCTGAGCTGTTCATTCCTGTGGTTGATAAGGAAATGCTGGAAAAAAGCCTGACTGGCAGAGGGATTTTGGTGTGCCCACTAACCTCATGTGTTTCATCTGTACATGTGTTGTATTACCTGTTTCCTTTTCTTTAGATACAGAAAATTACTTTGTGATTAAAAGCAAATATGCATTGAGACAGAGGTATCCCATCTACAAATCCTTCCCTGCAGAATTTCTGTAGCCAGAGGTTTTTGAGCAGCTACAGTAGTAGTGAGGTGACAAGGGTTGCTTGCAAAACCCCGTGCCAAAAATGGATTTCATGTTTGGCCATACTGATGGTCCTGATCCTGTTAAATGCCTCCTACTACCCAAACTATTTGTATAAGTATGTATTTGGAATAAGCAAGACAGAGTCTTTGTGTGCCAAGACCAGGAAAATGAGTTTTCATCCCATCTAGGGTGAATTGATAACAGGAGGATCATTAACTACTGGCACTTGTCCTGGAACATAGGCTGCAGATGCTATTAAAAGACTGTGGCTGTGGATTAAACCTCTCTTTAGCATGAGCATCCAGTAGATCATCATGAGGACAAAGAATGAATCATATTTAAGTTTTAGAATGGTTTTCCGTATAAAACAAAGGAAATTCAAGGATCTTACTTGTCCTGTGTGAGTGATTTTTTTTTTTTTTCTTCACTCCTCTAGTGCTTATAGGTTGTGTTGGATTATGCAAATAGTTTGTTGTGAATTTATCTCTAAGATTAGTAGTTTCATTTCTTCTTTTTTTCATTATGGTGACTGAAACTTGGTTACTTTTCTGTACTTTTTCTTCTCTACTGCAAGTGTCAATGATGGTGCCCAGTTCTAGTGATGGATTTAGTGATACAAAGCTGGGCTCCAACCTCAAGTGTTTTCTGTAAGGCAATCAGCAAATGATGATACCTACGAATCGTAACAAACTGAGGCTGGGTCCGCACAGAGACTGGTAGACAGGCAGCGCGGGGTACTGTATTCACTCTTTGCTTGCGCACGTACAGTTGCTCTTTTATGTCAGCTCTGAGCTTTTCTAGTGAAATTTTTCATCGCAGCTTCTGAGGAGCTGTGCTTGCAGGGGGTGGGTAGGTCTCTCTGCGCCAGCCCCAACGCGTCCTGCGTGCTGCACGGCATGCTCCAGCTGTACCTCCTGCAGCGTCTCCGTAGGAGTGAAACCTTGTGGCTCAGCTGTGGGAAACCACCGGGATCGTCGCAGAAATGGGGGACTGGAGGAAGTGAAATATGCTTTACTCAGATCTACAGGTTCGGTCTTGTAGGTGCTCTGTTTTGGAGCCTGTGTCTTTAGAGACCATGATAACTGGAGCTAAACAAAGCCAAGCAGCCTTTACAAGAGGTAATAAAAACCAACAAGCATGTACATTTCTTTTCCTAGGTATCTTGATAATTCTAATGGTTTTGAACTGAGGCTGAAATCTAATCCTCTAAAATGTCAGCCTCCTTTGTTTACACTTGGCTTCTTTTCCTAATTATGGAGCCCTCCTCATGTTTGTAGCAAAGTTGGTTTGGTTTTTTTCCCCCCTCTTCTAAGTTCGTAATCAAAAAGCATGATCATATGTTGTGCTCTTGCCTCAGTTTCTTCTATACTTACCTTCGTTGACACCGAGTGTTAATAACAAAACATTTTATTCTCCTGTTTTTGTAGAGAATTTTCTAGCTGAAAACTGGACTTCTGGAGAGCATGGGGAAAAATAGCATATGTGAACAAAACCAAGCCTGGCTATTAAAAAGAAAATCCTCCGAAACTCATACCTCAACTAATTGCTAAATAATCATAACTACGTATAGACTATATTGAATATATATAGAATATATAGACTATATTGAATATATATAGACTATATTGAAGGACTATATTTTGTGGCAACATGCTTATAGTATTCCCAACCCTTTGTGTTTGCTTGTTTTTTGGCTTAGGTGTGGCACTGAAAGCTGTTTGCAGTCTTGCACGATGGCCCATGGCATGGAAGCGGCCTGACTTCAATAGCTTTTACGTATCTCTGCAGAATTCTACATTATAGCGATATTTTTAAAACAGTAGCTTTGTGTTGGTACACAAGCCAGCTTCTGATAAAGCAAAGTGTTGGGAGGAACGTCTTGTTCTGGAAATAGTGCCCTCGAAGGGCTAATTGAGGATTAAGGCGCTAGTTAGTGGTTTTTAAGAATAATGAGTTAGTGAGAGTTGCCTTGTGATACAATACAATCATCTGTGTGAGACAGTAAGGTCAATTTTGCATCTTTTTGGAAATGACAAAAAAGATTTCTTTTTGTATACTTATCCATTACTATTATATATTTTTTAGTACTTTTGGTCTTATTCTGAAATACTTGCATATGCAATTATTTTCACTGACTCCACTGGGGTTATTGTGTGCATTACATTTACAATATAGCTCTCAAGAGTGTAGGTGTTCCTAAATTATTACACAACTATTTTATGCTTTTCATCTTCAGATGTGGATTTTCAGTGCTGAGTATTAAATACCAATATTTGTACCTAAAGCAAAGTATGTGGTTGGTCAATAAATTAAGGAATTATGGAAGGAGTTTTGGATGGTCTGAGTTCATATGTCTTACAAAGATAACATCATTATCATTATATGAAAAAATTGATATTTCTGCCTAGTGAAGGAGAAAGAGTAACTTCTAATCGAAACTTCAGTGGGATAAATTATTTAATAAATTGGATAGACTTATTTTGCTGTAGGTCAATTATTTGTGAAGCTATATCACATATAAAAGTACAACATCACGATCCTATGTGTATTAGTATCAAATAGCACTAGGGATGTCTCCAATATTCACTTCACCCTTATTGACACAAAAGTCTTGGCTGGAAACTATTCAATAATAGGAGTATCCAGTTTCTTTTTTTGGGTTTTTGGTTTTTTTTTTTGGTGGTACAGTTGGCACAAAAATCACAATATTCAACAGGGAACGTAAAATTGTTCTGGAACCTAAATATTCTGTTATATTAAATTTAATGCTTAACTTTCAGTGTCATGTTAAGTGTAGGGAGGTCCTTCTCGCAGTGTGCATGGTGTCTGGGGTAGTCTGGCCCGCCTGCAGCATGAGCCAGCGATGTGATGCACGGTCTTGTGCAGATCAGCTCGGTGTTGCAGGCACCATCAGTCAGCTGTTGTGGAGCAAAGGGGCTGGTGATAGGAGCCCTTTTCCATTGGGAGCTTGAGTCTTGGCTTTCAGGCTTATGCATGGCGATGTCAGTGTGCCAGGAGTGAGGTTCCTGGCACAAAAGAAGTGACTCTTTCTGGCAATGGTTTAAGCATTTTTTGTTTTCAGTCATGTAAACTGTGTGTGAGCTGCAGAACAAGATCGGCTGTGGTGTAAAAATGGAAAAATTAGAGTGAGATTAATATTTTCTGCTTTGATAAAGAACAGGTAGTGGAAATGACACACCTAGCTATTTTGTGCTATTCAGAATTGTGCTGGTTTGCATTAGAAATTGTGAATTGTACTGGTAGAAGAGGTGAATAGGAGAAACTGGCATAAAAGCTAACCACTTCCTCACATGTTAAGGTAGAGATGAAAAGTCCACTGACCTTTTTCATGCTTGTAAACACAATTACAGCTTGCACAGTATCCTTATAGAAAACAGATTTTCAGCCTTGGGATACTTGGGATTGTGGAAGATAGGCTTTCAGAATAAAAGCAACATGCTCAAGCATTTTTTCAGTTTTTCTGAGGATATACGATAGTTATTTCTTAGTTTCAAGACTTTGGAATAAATCAGATAAAGCAGTGAGTTGAAAAACTCTTCTGCCCTGATCAATGGGTTGTTGTCTGCTCTTCATATTCAGCTGTATACAAGGGAAGATGTCGACAGAAGCCTTTCTTTTTCTCAAAAGCTTTGAAGGGAGCTGTTCTTTATTTCTGAGTGGGCTAGAAAAAGAGTATCACTCAGCTTCAAACCTTGGCTGCCGTCTCTTCCAGCATGTATGGAAATATTCCCCAGCTTCGGGGGCAGACGTGAAATCTATGAGATGAAGGCTGCTTTTTAACAAATGTAGTCTTAGTTTTTGTGCACTTATTAACTTATATTTTGATTATAAGTTCTTTGTTTGCAAAGTACAAAACAATTTGTTGCTCAACAAATTATAAGCTAATGTAGTTTTTTTTTGCCACAAGGCATGTATGATGGTCCTATTTATTTTGATATCAAATACCATCTGTGTTCTTTATTATAATACTGCAGTTTTAGCAGTTAGCGCTATGTTGCAAGAGCTGTACCACAGATGTTAATAATTCCTTTACTAGATGGCGTTGATCTCTTGTTCCATGCTGTTAGTGCTGAAAGCTGGGCCTCTGTTGGTTATCTCTAACTTAGCGATCCCTCAGCTGTGAAATATGTATCAGGTTGTTTTGATACTATGTAGATGTAAGCTTACAATATTTTAAACCCAGCACTGCCATGTGTTGATTTGTTTATTTATTATTGAAATACAACACAACTTACCTGAAATAGTGCAGCTCATTCAAATGCAGAAGACATTTGCAATGCCTCCTGCACTGTCGTTCTGGGAGTTACCTCTCCTTGAGTAATTATTGTGTGTTCATACTTTGCCGTCGTTAGGCAAGTAACTTCTGGATGAATTGGTTTATTTTTCAGTCTGAGTCCTTTGTTTTCTGGACTTAGCTGAAAGAGAGTATATTTAGCTCTTTGAACAAGAGGATGTCACATGGATTATCCACCAGTGGCTTCCTCTGACCAAGAAAGAAGTGATACTGGATGTGGAGAGAGAGTGGCCATCATCTCTGCTCTACTCTGACTTGATTGTAAAGTCAGTTGGAGCTAATTGTATTACCATAATGCAGTCGTCTTACAAATTTGTCTGAACTTATCAGAAAAGTAGAGGGAGATGACTGCAGGAAAGTATCTGAATTGTTCACTCGCACTACTATAACGTTGAAGATTATGATAATTTAAGGGCGCTCCCAGAACTACCCTGTTTCCGTGTTGTTTGGTCCAGCTGCATTGAATGCATTCTGGTATTTAACAAGCAAACAAAAAAAACCCCAACTTTGTGTGACCAGAAGCACAGAGGTACTACTTCTTCCTTGGTGTCCTGTTGTGCATCTCGTTGTCTCGTTCTGGATGTGCCCACACAATCCTTAACGACAGTAGTAAGCTTGTTCTGTTTGTGGTTCAAGCTGGCTGGCTGGGAGCCCGCTCCCATCTGAAAGCAATGCAACCTTTCAGTTCAAGCGCAGTGCCAGACTTAAGTTAACACAACTCTGCTGTGTCTACAAGTCTCATTTTTTCCTATGGGTTTGTTGGACAGCTTGGAGATCTTTGCCATTCTGCAAAAGATGACTGCAAAAGATGACATAACTATGCTGTCACATATGTCTTCTGTTTCTTTGGCAAGCAATGAATTGAGATTCTTGGTTAGAAACTTAAAGGCTGTTCACTTTTTCTTCTCTACCTACGTGCCCAAACCCATTTGCTGTTTGGACCTGTTAACAACATTTAATGCTTTTTTGTGTTCAGTTGCTTTTTTTTGTTACTGCAGTACTTAAAAAATGGCGTATGGCATAAAACCAGAGTCAGGAACTTGCAAGTTAGAAAATTTGTAGCTAACATTAAGACTGGAAAATTTGACCCAGAGGTTTTATGTCTGCATCATGATAGCTTAATTCACATCCACTTGCAAGCTAGGCACCCAGAAAACAAGGGAGGTGCCTGTGGGAAGTCAGCATAAACGGCTTGTTAATCATAGCTGAGTGAAGGGATAGTGCTGCCCCCAAGCTTTGGCTGGAAACCTCAACTCCATCGTTCTCCTGTCTAACCTTCAGTGATATCAAAGTGAGAACTTACTTGTAGATGTCCTCTCCCTCCCCCAGCCTCTCCAGCTGTAGAGAAGTGTGGAACCGAAGCAGGGCCAAACATGGGAGATGTCGGAACAGGACAGAGCAGCAGCAACAGGCTGGTGAGTGAAACTGAAGCAGCTTCCAGCGTTGGCTGATGAGCCCATGTAACGCAACCGAGTCCAAGCATCAGGTGACAGACTAGTAGTGGCTGAGTAACAAGGAGTGGAAGCAGGAATTTGAAGTACTTGTGGTCAGCTTGAGCTCTGCAAGGGTCACTGGTCAAACATGTTATCTTGCCCTGCAAGAAAATTTTGGCTCTCTTGATTGGCTGCACTCTTTCCATGTTTATCGCAAAGGGCCACTTGTTGCAGGAACTTAATTGGTGGCGGGCCACCAAATTCCTTTGACCCTTCAAATGGGATAGTAAAGAAGCTAAAGTGACATTTTTGGTACCTTTTTTTTTTCATCTGTGTCTGAAGGAGTCATGATATTCTTGAGCATACAAACAGAATTCATTTTTATTAGCAACACTATCTCTCTGCTGGTTTCAGAAGCTTGGCAGTGATCTTTATCAGAAATTAAAGGTCGATCGTTTTGAAAGAAGGGGTGATGAAGTCACGAGGGCGCAGGCATTAATCAGACCTGCTTGCTGTCAAGCAGGTTCTGTGTTCCTTGGATAATTGGAAACCTTGGCTGCTGCTTTGTCACTTAGAAAAGCTAGCATGCATTTACAACTATAGAGGAGAGAGCTATTTTTTTTTTCTTCCCTAAAGATGTCTCTAGATAGCTCTGGTAATTTCTATACGTCTGTTAGCTGGGGCTGAAAACCACCGATTAATGGGGAATGTTCTCTGTAGCAAGGAAATCTGATCCCAGTTGCAAGATTGAAGTGTGACCTGCTCCTTTTTAGCACCAGACTTCTATTTTAATATTTGTAGAAATTTGGTTGAAGGGCTTGACCTGGTCAGCCATTTAAATGTATTTTTAACACTTGCTCCAAAACCTGGTAACAGTTTCTTTTTCTAAATGTGCAAGGCTGTGATTTTACAGCCCCTGCTCTCCTGCCCTGGGTGGCACAGTAAGGACCGACGACTGCTCCAGCACGTGGATGGGCTGGCAGGTGCAATCACCGTGCCTGGACTGTCTCTTTTGATTCCACAAGAGCCTCTTGCTTATCAAAGGTGGTGTTGACCATGAGTTTCATTATCTAAAAATAATCTTTTTGGGTGGGTGGCTACAACCTTAGCACATTTTACCTGGGGTTTTGAAAGGTATATTATTATAATTGTTGTCATTGTTTATTTTAAAGAAATCCTTACCTGAGACGAGAGGTTGATATCTAGTCATTCTTGTAACTGGGTACCTTAATTTAACAGTTCAGCGTCCTTTTTTTATTTTTATTTTTTTATATTTTTTAGATTTTCATATTAATTTTAAATTTTGTTTTTCTTTTGTTGTTGTGGGAGGAGGAATAGAGCTAATGCATATGTAGGATCAACCTCTTGCTTATCTTTGGTTCATAACTCTGCGTAAAGACCTGGGGGAATTTCAGATTTAGCAGTTGGTTCTGCTTAGTTGGAAAGTCTGATGTTGACCATGATAATTACATGTATAACTTCCTCCTGCTCTACACATCGAGGAAGAAGATGAGCTATGAATTTTGATTCTTCAGCTTTAAATGGGACTGGACGAGAGGGCAAGAAAACCAATGATTACCTTTTCCTGCACTATTATTTTCCTCTCATTCATCTCTGTGACTAATTTTTTCAGACCTGCATGTATGTAGCAGTATCAAGACCAACTTTTTGTTGATCCTGACTTTGCTGCTTTATAACTGATTTTTTTTTTTAACCTTATTGGATTCAAACTTCTTTAAAAATTCTTATGGGTGAAACAGTTATTTATCTAATCTTCCAGAAGTTTTTTTATGCGACTTAAATATAATGAGTGTTGCCCTGTGTTGCAGACCTGTAGAACTTTATACGTGTCTATTGGAGATCATGAAATGCATTTTCTGAGTGGGGAAGAGAGGAAGAAATGGGGGACTGCATTTTTCCTACCACCTGGAGGGTAGAAATAAGTGCTCTTCTCCAATTCAGAGGACCTCATTGCCCAATATTCTGCACCTGATACTGTAATGCACAATTGACACAGGGATTTGTTACCATTCTTCATCTACTCTTTTTAATAATTGCAGGGCCAGCACCCTAGTCTGATTTGGAAGAGCTGATCAGAAATTGGCAGTTACAGGAGGGATGCTCCTTCCTGTCTGCCTGCTGAGGGCTTGTCCTCACACATACCTTGGGCATACAGTTTGCCAGGTTTGATGCTGGTTTGGAACAGGCCTTGCTATCTCAGGCCTGGATTTGCTCAGTCTGTCTATGACACTTCAAATTTGTATTTACTTTCCAAAGTACTCAGTCAGTGTCAGATTTTGATCAAAAAATCAATCTGAGTTTCTGTTCAAGATGTGTAGCTTACATTTGTGCAGCCTACGTTTGTCTCCTCTCTAAGCGTAACAAGAAGCTTCAAAATGTACAAATTTCCTTAGATCATACTATTTTTTATTATTATTGGTATTTTGAACAAAATTCTAAGCACTGCGAAGAGTAAAAGACAATACAGATACAGCAGAAAATGTATGTGATACAGTCATGCAAAATGTATATAGTTGACCATCATGTGGCTACTAAATGAAAACAAAGAGTATGTAATTAAGGATTGCTTTAAGGAACACTTGACAGGAAGCTAACTTACCAGGATGGACAATCATGCATAACTTTAGAGAATGTTTTAAGGAGGGTTTTGGAGTATCTGCAGAATGAACGTGAATATGTATTCCGTGCCAGAGGAATGTTTTCCTAGTGCCAGGTAATTTTTTTGTCATCCTGACTGGTTTGTTTTTTTCTTAATAATCTTAATCTAGATAAAGTTAGAAAAAGCCACTAAAACCTCTTGACTACATTGTTTTCAATCTGGTTTTCTGACTCTGCCTGTTGACAACCCTGTCTTATCCTGCTTTTGAAACTGTGATGTTTTCTAGTCATGTGATTGAACTAAGTAATATGTTTAGGCTTACTGCAAGATTTAGGATCAAAGGAGATGTTTACAAGCAGCTGTTTTTCCAATGTTACAGGTAACTCTTGTACTTGAGAACTTCTGTTCTTTTTCCTTACCTCTCTTTGTCTCTCTGCAAAAAATGAATAAATCCCACCTTTATTACGTTGAGTCTTTTTTGTTGTTCTTTAATCTGGCAGACCTGCCGTATGCATTAGAAGAAAGGCATCATGTGTGTTTGTGAAAAGTGTGTGACATGGGTCATTATCAATGATTAGATTTATAGTGCAGACCACCCTGACATGAGTTATTTAGGAGGATATTATAGGGAATTGATTTAGTGCTCCATGAACCAGCTTTGGGATAGACCAGAACATGGCCAGTAAATTTCAGGGTTGTTTAGTAAGTGGAGGCAGGGTGGAGCTTGGAAATCATCATAGTCATAGACTGGTAGGGTTGGAAGGGACCTTTGAAGACCATCTAGTCCAACCCCCATGCCATGGGCAGGGACAAATTTCACTAGATCAGGTTCCTCAGAGCCCCATCCAGCCTGACCTTGAACACTTCCAGGGAGGGCACATCCACAGCTTCTCTGGGCAACCTGTTCCAGTGTCTCACCACACTTCTCATAAAAAATTTCTTATGTCCATTCTAAATCCTTCAGCTTAAAACCATTGCCCCTTGTTCTGTCACTACAGGCATTGGTAAAAAGTCTCTGTCATTATTATAAGCCCCGTTTATATATTGAAAGACCAAACTGTTGGTTTCCAGTGTAGCATCTATACAGGTTTTGCTGTCTGGGTCACACATTTTTTTTTTTGTTTGTTGCTGATACAGGCCTGTAAGTATATTTTATCTCTCCTGCTTCTTCTGTTTGTCCCTGTCTTGCTTGTCCACCAGTACCTTGTTTTTGCTCACCTTGTGAACCTGTCTTGCCTTTGCGGGTTTTTGTGCCATGTGTGCGCTCTCTGTTGTTCATTCCCAACCTGTCCTCCTACAGCCTTGCTGTCACGTCTCCTCACAGTCCTTTCCTCCCTTCTGCTCCAGCTAATCCCAAATTAATTTCCCTGGATAATCTGTTTTTTTATTCTTTTTATCTGAAGTAATGCATTGTCCTTCAGTTGTTGGTTTTTTTTTTTTCACAGGCCAACCTTTCAGTTTCTTTTCTGCTTAATCTCTGGTTTCTTGTCAAAGTTTATTTTGTCTTCCTCCTCCCCTTCCTTTTATCTCAGGCCTAACAGACCAGAAGATCCTGATTATTATTATTATTGCCTCCCCCTCAGCCTTGTGTTTTCTCTCCTGAGCCTTATGTGGCTGTGATAGTCTCTTCAACCACCCCAAAGAATCTGAATTTCAGGTCAAATGAACCCTATCTTGCAGGGGTAGGTACTTCTCTGGTCATGCCTTTTTTTCCAGCAGATACTGCCTCAGCTGAACCATGTCCCTCCCTCTGCATAGCTTCCTACCCTTCTTTTCTTCCTTTCTCACTAAGCAGCTTCTATCTCTTCTTGGTTGTCTTGAGAGAGTCACTGCTAGTGCAGAGAGCCTCTGCCTCCCACTCTTAGTCCTCTCTTAATTTCATCCCTGGTGCAGCTGGATCTATGGTCTCACTTGTACCGGTTATCATCTGAGGGAGCATGCTCTACAACGTCCATGTGTACGCAGGCTAACCAATTGTTGGTGTTGAAAGATGTGATATATAATACGTGTATTTGTCTCATAGTGTTTGACTTTAGCCTAAAGAGAGAGGTAAGCAGAGAAAGCATAGACTTTAGCTGAAATACAATACACTGCTGTTCTCCAAATGTACTGTGTTTACAATCCAGGATAATTCCGCTAAAAGGATCTGGAAACTTTCAGAAATAAAATGTGGCATTTAATGGTTATACTTCTTATTTTCTGAAGCAGTAGTAATCTCGCACCCTTTCAGTTTTTGATGTGTGAGGGTTGCAAGGGCTGATCTGTAAGAGCAAAAGATCTCAGTCAGTTTGGACAGGCTGTATTTTTTCCAAGAGTTGGGCCATACACCTTGTGGATGACAGCTTTTCCAAAGGAGACAGAGTTTGGCTGGGAAAGACTTCATTCCACCCTGTGGAGTGAAAGTGTTGTACTGATAGGGGGAAAAAGCCAACATGATAGATACCACTCAAGATCACTCTGGACGTTTTTGTTTTCACCAGCAGATGATGAGGGATCAGCTCGTAGTGCAAGGGCTGGAACATGGCCAGGACTGTGGAGATTGCTAGACAAGTTACTTATGTGACTGAAATGCTTGGCCTGAGCTTGATGCTCCTTTTTTTTGTTCCTTAACCACTATAGAGCGGAGGTGACACGCTTCCTATTAATAGTGTGCTGTAACAGCGGTATGTAAAGGAGATAAGGGATGGGAGCGCAAATGTTACTTAACACACTTACTCAGTGCAAGATGTCAAAGTATGCGACTAACAAATGGTGGAAAGTCTCTGTGATGAATGTCAATAGGTTTTCTGTTTTCTCATTTCCATTTAAAAGTAATTTATAATACTCCAAACAGAAAGCACTGTAAATGGTAGTAATTTTTCTGTGTGTTTACTGGAGAGCTGCACGATAGTATCTGTTTAATAACTCTCAGTCAACATTCAATCATAGGTGCTGAAGTTCAACCTATAACACTTTGACTAATGTGGAAGATGATCATCTCTGGCCTGTGCTTCCGAACAGAGGGAAACTGAAATAGCAAAATTGTAAAAATATTGCATCAGTCAATATTTGCCTTTACACAAACATACTGAATTTGGGCAGTGTTGTAGATGTTTGGCTCTAGGTGGTGTCTAGTAATTATGTGGAAATAGGTTCTGCTTTTCTTCTCCAGCCTGACTCAAGATGCAGCCTGATGAGATGCCCCAAGGTTACCTGTGTGCTTGCTGCCACTGCAAGGGCAGTCCTAGTTCTGGCTGTGTGCTACGTCATCCTCTATTGGACAGAATTGCTTGGCTGATGACCCGACTCACCCAAAAATTAGAACATTTTTATGTTGCTCAGAGGGATGAACTGCGTTGCAAAGCATTGCAGTGAACTTTGAGGAGTGGACAAAGCAAGGGTGAAGGGGGAGCAGGTCCATCCATTTTGGCAGTAGTAAGCTCTTCACTTAGTTCAGCCACCTTGGGTGACTGTATAGCAAATTTAGGTGGAATTCAGAGCAGCAGTAGGAAGGTGCCTGGTGCCCCGTCCTTTCCCTGTCACCAAAGGCAGTGGAATGTCTTAGAGAATAGTCTTCACAATGGTATAGCATGAGCAAGGCCCTGTATTTTCCATAACCTTGGTCCAGGCAGTGACTGAACTGTTCAGCTGAAAGTTCCCCAGACTGTTCAGCCTGCAGTTGCCATGAGAGGCTGCAGTCCAAGTGGGTGAAAACAGGACCTTATGGTGGTTGGTGTCAGACGATCTTGATAGTTGGCAGTGCCGCCCCACCGGCTCTGGCAGCTCTGCTGGTGCAAAGCACAGGCGGGAGGGAGTTGGGTGTAGGGGACAGAAGAACATGATGAAGGGGGAAAGTAACGAAAATGGTGAAAAAGAGAAATGGAGTAGGAATAAACTTGCATGCTCTTTATGTTGGCTTAATATTTTATAAGAACAAAGTGGTAAAAAACCAAATGGTAAGAAAATATAATTACTCAGATTCCCAAAACTCTCTTGACTGATTGCCCTGTGCTGCAGTGGTTGAAGGGTTCTGCTTTGTATTTCACTGAAAACGTTTGGGTTGGTCAGCTGTAGATGTCACCTTGGTGTGAGGCAGTGGTGAGGGTCACACTAGCTGTGGGACAGCTGGCAGGAACACCCCATGCTGTCACTCCTCCAGTCCTGCGTTAGGTAGGAGGGAATGTGAGAGTCGTGCCAGCCCATCTGCCCTTACTGCTTGTTTGTTCACTGGGCCAGGGTGGGAGCTGGGCAGTTGGGATCGCTTTCCTTTCTCCTACTGGCACTGGTTTGTACATCCACTGGCTGTAACAGGGAGCAACCCATATACTCCCAGTCTGAGGAGCATCTGAGTATGTAGGCGGTGTGGGTTGTGGAGCTGAGGGGAAGGGTCTGTATTTTTAAACACAGCAAAGTAGAATGTGAGGTAAGAGGATGTAGTGCGTACCAGTCTGACCTGAACAAACATTTGAGCTACTGCTCTTAGCTTTGGGGGGGGAGCCATTTTTCACAGAAGCCTTCTGGGAGGGCTTGTGTCTACATTACTGTTACAGTCCTGGGCTGCTTAGCTGAAGCAAATCTCTTGATTATTACTGTTTTAGCTTGCATTTTGAAGACATCTTGGATCACAGACATTGGATTCCTTTCCAATGAAACTAAACAAAAAGATGCTCTCTATTACAAACGGATATTCACTCCAGGAGACTAGACTAGAAATAGAATGAACTGAAACACCCCAAAATGTATCTAGTACAGTTATGGACATTGTGTCCTTGACTTTATTATTGGGGAAAAGTTTTACCCAGAAGAATAGCTTTTTGGATATTTCTTGTTGGCTCATTAATTTTCAGTGGCTTGATGCCCTTCTTGTTCCAAGGGTATGTGGCTTTAGTTACAGAGGAGATACAGGTGAACCTTAGACTG
This sequence comes from Phalacrocorax aristotelis, assembly GCF_949628215.1. Lineage (NCBI taxonomy): Eukaryota > Metazoa > Chordata > Aves > Suliformes > Phalacrocoracidae > Phalacrocorax > Phalacrocorax aristotelis. The sequence goes on from NC_134277.1 coordinate 89,347,810, forward strand.
ATGGACAGCCTGTGGAAGGGCTGGTAGTAGGGAAGGTCTGTTTCTGTGTGAAATGCCGATTCCAAGTGGATCCACAGGGATCGGCAGCTTTCTGCAGCCTGAGCTCGATGATAAGGTGATTGAGTCCTGTGCTAGGTAGCGACAGTGTTGCCATGTTAGCCTGTGTTTATACCAGCATTATAGTTTTGACTTCTGTTGCTATAATTATTATCCACTCTTGAGCCAATTGCTGTTGCACCAGATGGCGAAAGTGATCACACTATGACTCTGCTTTGCCTTGTCTGAAAGTTCATAGCATCCAGCAGTGCATGTAAAAAATGTAATCCACTTACTACTGAGTAATTCTGGAGATTTAGCTGCTTTATTGAGGTACTTCAATGAGAGCAAATTTCCAAAAAATCTAATTAGATTTTTTTTTATCTACATGTACTGTATCATATGAACTTGCAGTACAGCCAAGTTTGATCTGTAGATGCATTATGGAAACTCATGTCAGCTGTTCTGAGTGTACACACACACATATGCACAAGACCTGGCCTTAGTTTCAGTAACATATGATATATATACATGCATACACATACTTTTTTCTTTCTGTATTTCATTCTGAATCCAGCAAATGTGGAGAAAGAACACAAGAAATTTTGTTCCTGGTTGAAACGTATTCAATCTTTAGAGTGCGTAAATGGATGCACTGCAAAAGAGTTAATTTTATTTTTGTCCAACCTCCTTCCTCAAATAATTGACAGAAAGAATCTAGTTGTTTTCTTACATCATGGCTGACTGCAAGAGGGAGGACAAGTTACAGCGCTGCCAACAGTGCTTTAGTGCATCATATCGAAGTCAGAAAATGAACTAGTTAGTTTAAAATTCCATGTAGATTGTTTCTTGGCACATACAGCTACTGGAAGTCTGTTTTAGTTATTCCTGGCATTCCATATGTGTGATGGCGTTTTGGGTTGGTAGATGGGTTTTAGTCTAATGACAAACAAATAGCAATCCCATCTGTGTTTGATTATAGCAAGGATGATGTAGAGGAAACAATTCTTTGCCATGGGCTGAGAGGTCAGACCCTTTGGGGTTTTCTTCTTTGCTTACCTTTAGGAGAAGTGTAGGCTTCCAGTTCCTTTTTAATTATGATTTTGGATGAAATTTAAATCTTTGCGGATGCATCTCTGCTTTTAAGTTAGTGTGCCCAGGACCACTCTCTCACCCTGAAGCCAAACGGCACAAGACACCCTGCACTGCCGCTGTTAAACTTTCTAGCCTTCAGAAAGGGATTGTATAGGTGGAATATTTCCAGGGTACTGCTGGATCCTGAAGCATGTGTAGGAAGTGTTGGGATGAATGATAGCTAGCTTTGATGGAAGCTGTGCTGGGGGTCATCCTAACAAACATGATGGATAATGAAATTTCCAGTGCCTGGGAGTATTTATTGGTACTATTTAATCAGCTTGTGCAGATGTAGCCTTGGTGGCTTCTCATAGAGCACATACAGCTAGGTAAAAATGTTCAGGACAAATGATAATTATATTCTGATGGCAATAAAATTGCAAGCTGTACTGATGGCACTTTCATGTAATGAGGTACTACTTGTGGAAGAATTAATTTGTGCCCCATGCCAACCTTTTAGCTCTCTGGTTTTAGGTCCATTTTTTAATATATTGGTTTTTTGTGTGCATGTGTGGCATTTGTGCTCTGCAAAATCTTCTAATGGAACTGGGTTCAAGGTGTGACTGAATTCTCTGTCAAATGTTGGTGGTGCCTTTAAAAGAAACCATGCTGTAGACCGTAGTTAGATTCTAAATAACTAGCCAGGAGGTGTACACTGTGTGTTTACACAAGCTAATATTCTGGATATGTTTCACAGGATTGTTTAACCTATATGTGTGAAAATTCAAATTCAGCTTATTTTTATACTTTATTGAAATGCATGAAAAACCGTGATCAAATCTGCAGTATATCAACTTGGTTATGGTAGGGGGAGCTTCATGGACAAAATGTTTTTTTTATAGCTGCTGTCCCATTAGGAGCTGCAGCGAGGCTGGCCTGGAGACGCCAGGCTTCCCCTCAACCTGGCAAGGAGAGTGTGAAGAAACTTCGAGCATCTGCACCTTTTGGGAACAGGGTGCATTTTAGAGGGAGAGGCTGGAGATATCTATCCCCTTAGCAGAGGGGTGATGTAAAAGGAGAGTGGGATGGAGGAGGACTGTTGTGTTTGCCTCCCAACAGCAGCAGGAGCACGTGTCAGAACAGAGGCATAGTCACTCTATTTAGAAGAGCTCAGCTTCTACTCTGCTGAATTGGCTATGGCGTCTGTTGTCTGTATGCATTAGTTTTGTTGAAGAACCAGGTAGAAGAAGGTTAGTGGTGGCCAGTGCTCTTAGTTGTACTCTTCAAACTCTTCAGAGCTGCTTTGAAACAGTTTCCACAATGGTATTTAAAGATAAAACTGATTAAGGCATCTATTAAAAAAAATGTGTGCTGTGACGAATTTCTCTGCTTAACTGAGCAAAATCCAAGCAGGTATGCATTTTAACCAGTAAATTAATATATTGAATTTTTATATCTCCGCTGAGTCTGTCTGAAGGGCAGTCATGGGAACAGAATACTGTCACTAGGCTCTGCCTCCAGGGACCACAGTTGCACATTTTGGAGCTGTCTCCAGGCCACCCTTGCAATCAATATTTATTGTAATTACAATGAAATGAGGGAGCCTTAAAGTGGCGAGTGCGTTTAATAACATTATAATAGCATAGCAATGAATTGAGGATTAATCAAAACTTTTTAAACTGGTGCTGAATTGATTTAGTGATTTGCATTTGGCTTAGTGCTGTATGTCTGTTGACAATAATTTACTTAAAAAATTGTATTGCAATTTCCTCTTAATTGCATGTGGTATGCTTCAGGGTGACAGTGAAGATATTAAAATATGAGTAACAGATGTGATATTTGCCAATGGAGCATCACATCCCATGTATTTTCCTCATCCTGTTATTTATTTATCTGCAGATGAAGCCTTTGCATTTTAAAAGGAGAAAATCCACTTCTTCCTATGAAGTTTCTATTTTTTTTTTCCAGAGGGCTGAACAGGTCATCTTTGCCTCATAAATCAGTAAGTGAAGAATAGCCGAATACAATGGTTATGTACCCTAACATTATTGTTACTGTAGGATTATTAAGTCTCAGTTTGGCCTTTAGAATTTTAGATGTGCAACACAGTGTTTGGGGTCTGAGCTAAAGATGCCTGGAGCTAATAAATGCTTTTGCATTCATGCCGGTGGGCTCTGTAGGAAATCCTTTATAGCTGTATTGTGCCAGATTCCAGATGTGGCCAGGTAAGCTTGCTCTTGTCCTAGGTTAACTCTAGAGAGATTCTGTTTCCAGAAGCACATTTTGTCTTATGTTGACCAGGAATGACAGCATACGCAGACCTATATGTTCTGTATTCTGGCTTCTTACGTTGCTGCTGACACCCTTGCTCTGCCTTCTCTTAAGTGCTCTGTGCAGACGCTCTCTCTCTGCCATGGGATGATACAACACCTGAAGGAAGCCAAACTGCTTGATGTTTCCCTAACAGCAGATACTAATTTTCAAGATCCCGTGATGGGGAGCTACTAAGCATGCTTACTAGCTACTTCTGTTGCAGCCCCTTATCCTTTCCCTCAAGAAAAGCGGTGTCTTTGTTAAAGACTTTAAAGAAATTGTTTCTTTAACTCATTGCTAAAACAACTTGAATTATATTTCTTCTAAGCCAAATTGCATGTCTTTGCTCAGGAGTAAGTATGACAAACCTGAGATTTTGAAGGGTGTTTTCCCTACTTATTTAAGTAACAGAAGGAAAAAACCCAAACCCCAACATTCCTCCCAACCAATCATTAGAAATTAATAGAAAATGCACCTTATTTTTCTACCAGTAACTGTTGCTTGTGCTTTTACTTCTTTGCTCACCTGTCAGGACGTTTGAAAGAAAAGTGTTTAATAAAACTCTGCTATGAGAGAAAATGATTTTGAAAGCATAGGAGATTTAAGCCCCTTCGGTTTCAGTTTCTGCTTAGTTTTCTCCATAGGCTTATTGAGAATGAAAATGTCCTCTAAGCCATATATCTAATCTTGTTGTGATGTAATAATATACTTTAAAGTCCTTTCCTTATTCTAATATAGCAGTCGTCTTTACCACTTCTGCTGATACTTAGAACTGCAGGCCAATATATTCCATCAGTGAGAAACTGGTGTTCTTATTTTGTGACAAGTAATCTCAGTCTCTCATAGACCAATCTCATGGTTCATGTAACTCCTAGTTAAGAACACATATTTTAAAATATTTTTTATAGCTTAATGTAGCCATTCCTGTGTGTTTCCATAGAGGTGGAATGTAGCTTTCTAAATAGTTTTTTTTCACAAAGAAATGCTGCAAAGTATTTTGCTCTCTTTTGTTAATCACCCTGTTTAATTCCTATTAATTTCTAAGACATCATCCTAATTTTCTGACTTATTTATTTCCTTCCAAGTCTTACTGCTCAAATTATCATAACACAACCAATTTCTTTACCAAACCTTAATACTGCCTTATGACTCCGCACAATACATATTGCATGACATAAGGGTAGACTGAATATACACCAGCAGGTACTAGAAAAATCACCTTTTACAATAGATGTCTGGGAAACTTTCACCAGAAAGACAGTTGCTACCCCTGCAAATGGAAAATAATCGGATGCTACTTCTTCATTGCAGTGATCTTCCACATAATCCTACCTGAGATGGATGGGGGTACTCTATGCTGTGACTAATATCCTGGATCAGATTAGTCTCGTGTAATCACAGATTAATTACTGGGCACCCTTTCCCACCTGTTGTAGACCAAATTAATGTGATAGTTGCCAGCGCTGAGCAGATGCATAGGATGATAGGAGTTACTTCCACTCCCCGTCTTTGTGAGCATTCGGGCAGCCCAGGCTTGGCGCCTGGGTACCAGTGGTTGCGGGTACTAGGTATGGTCTGGAAAGCACAATTTATCTATTGGATCGTGCTGACAAACTCCATTGTGTTTGATGGGATGCATCACAGGTAATAGGACAGACTGGTGCTTAATATCAGCTTTATCTACCTGCGCAACCTCTGCTTACCCTGTGTGCCCTAACACAGATGCAGAAAGATGGAAAGGTGTGATTTGTTACCAGTAGATTTTTGTGAGGAAAAGCCTTTAGAGTATTAAACTGGAACCTAAACTCTTAGGCTTTCTCTGGCTCTTGTTACAGTTTTGCAGCATTGATACAGAGTATAACCTCCCAGTGGAGGCTGTGGAGTCTCCAGCCTTGGAGACACTCAAAAGCTGTTTGGACATGGCCCTGGGCAAATGGCTCTAGGTGGCCCTTCTTGAGCAGGGGGGCTGCACCAGATGACCCCCAGAGGCCCCTGCCAACCTCAGCCCTTCTTTGATCCTGTGATCTCTTTGCCAGTGTAGTTGCCTCTTAAGTAGAATGGGTAAAGTTTCTATACAGGCAAGGTACTCTTAACATAGATGTGACCTGTAACAACTTTGCTCGTAGTATGCTATACTGTACCTTTTCTCTCTGTGTTGCATTGCAGTAGCTGCTTTCTGCAGTAGCTGCAAGGATTTAGGCACAGAGTGAGGATACTCTATGGAAAGCTGTATCTTTGGTTGTCTGTACATTCACTGAGATGAGATTTAACAGGGCTTCTTGTACTGACAGTCTGGAATGTTTCTGACCACTGAGATCCAAGAGGGCTTAAAAAAATAAAAACATAAAGGTGCCTAGAGGTGAGAAACCATGAGGAATTCTTATTCTGTGTGCATTTATTGTACTTTTGATGGTGGAAAAAGTGTTTCTGAGTTTTTCTTTGTTGTTGTTGTTGTTGCAGCTCCGTGGCAGATGTAATCCATTGATATGAAAACCAGTAGTTTTTGCTTATAGCTGATCGTACTGTTCTAAAAACAAGCTTGCTAGCTCCTGTCAAAATAAAACAACAGAAATATCTGTTTAGTAGTTTTCATTTTGATACATAACAAATTTTGACTTAATGAAGTGCTTTTCAGCCCTATCCTCCTGCACAGGACAAATTTCAGTGGCTGAGCCTTGCCAAAATGAACTGTTGCCTTTTGTAGTGTCCTTAAGGTCCTAAGTAAAAGTTGGTCCTAAGTTGACCAGCTTTTTCTGGAAATGAACACTGAAAATAAAAACATATAGCTAGTAGTTAGGATGAGACTTTAAAATAGAGTTTATTGTAGAAGCAAACTGTCCTTGACAGTACAACTGCTTTTCTCATAAAACCTTCTGCAGACTTCTCTGGGTGTAGGGGATGAATGAGTTGTGCATGTTTCATGTTTGTGTCCTTGACGCCTGGCTGGGTGTAATGCTGTCTGGAAGAATAATGAGAGGGGCCACAATGCTTCCTCCCCACCCCTCTTTAGCCTGCCAGCGCGGGGGCCAGCCACATCTGCAAGTTGTATCCCACTGGTAAATGACTCCAGGGTAGATGGCAAGGAGGTGCAAGGAAGGGACCCGACTGCAGTCACTTCCCAGGTGCTTTTTCCTTCATTGCAATGTCTATCGCTTTGTTTCTGTAATTAGTCTCTGGTTTGTGCTGCTTAAAACATTCACGTGTCTGTTGTTTTACAGACTGGTCTGTTCGGTGCAGTCTTGTGTCATGACAAGCATGGAGCTTGGCGCCGAGCAAGGGACTTGTGTAGCCATTCAAAAGCATCGTGTGACTGTGCAATATACACAGAGACAGGAGAAAAGCATATTTTATCTTCTTTTGGGACATCCAGTAATTGTTTGTCTAGCTGGCTTTAAAGAAAATAGTTTTCTAATGTTCGGTTCAAGTTACTGTGGGTTTCTGAGTTTCATAGATAAGTTCTTTCTTTTTAACTCATCAGAAGTGAAACTGAACTCTCGTCTCTGTCATGCACTTCAGTACTAATGTGTATAATGCTTGTATTCACAAGTTCACGAAATAAGACACCTAAATTAACTGTTAAAACCTGATTTGGGAGAGGTCTAGGTTATGAAATGCCATGCTAACCACCTGGTCAATTCACTCTCTTTGTAAATCAAGAACTAACATTGGTCGCCCTCTTCTAGAATACAATCACTGTGGGTGTTTTTCTTCATACTTACTTAACTATTTACTTGTGCATTTTCACCATACAAAGAAAAAAGCAAAAACTTAAGTCATCATTTTGCAACTGGTTAGTTAAAATAGGACTTTACTCAGACATTTTCTTCTGCATGTTTTTAAAAAAGAAAAGCATACTGAGATGGATAAAGTCATTTCTGAGGGAAAAGGGGAAAAAAGTTGTTTTCAACTACCCAAGACCTTTTATATGAACATAATTTTCATTGACTCTTTTGTAATACCATGTGTCAAAAATTGCCCTTTAGCACAAAAGTAATTTTATTTTGTAGCCTTCAAGGGGAAAATTATTTGTAATAGTGAAATATTAAAAAAGTAAGAAGCATAGGCATTGGGAATGGGAACATGACAGTATACTAGTGTACTGAGGTAATATATTGTTGATGAAAGGAATAAAGAAATACTTGATGATGTGGCTGATTAACAAGTGAATCTGGCATATCTAGAAGGGTGCACTTGGAGCAGGAACATTTTGAGGTTTTACTCCTTTTTTTTTGTTTGTGTTTTATAGCAAAGGTATTTTAATTTCTCAACTATGCAAAGGATTCAAAATTAGAATTATGTCATATTATGTTCAAAGTAGTAATTTGTACATTCTTCCTGACTTTATAGGGCTAAAAAGTAGAAAAGGTTGAGCTCAAGACTTTTGTGAAGCATGTTAGTGAAACAGATGAAAAGATCAATAATTTAGAAATAACCAAAGTGACCCCCCCCGTTATAAAGGTTTAACATTTTCTTCTGCATGCTTATTTATTATTCAATGCTAATCATTAACTTACACTTTGAAAGCACAGGCGGACTTTTATCTTGAGGGTTTGTGAATCAAGGAATACCAATATGAGTTTTTCAAAAATTAAAAAGTAAATAGAAAGAAACAAGGCAAATGTTCAGAGAGGAGCTGGGTAACCAAATTTGGCTTCAGTTGTGTTACTGCTGTCTCAGGACCTGTGGCATAGCTCCATTATGTAACCGATTATTCTGTCTAATCTGTTTCATTTTTATGTCTTTAATCATAATATTTGAGCACTAGTAGATAAACACGGGTTAATAAAATCAAAATTGTTGTAAAGATGGTTCTCAGTAACAGTTTTAGCAATAGCTCGGTAGTAGTGAGTCATGCTGAGGTGCCAAATACTAGTTCTGTAGGTACGAAGCCTTGGCTAGGACCACGCTGTAGCGGGCAAGTGTGACTGACATGCACGCAGATGTTCCCAGGCTAGCTTTCATATATCTGTTTCAGGGGCTGATAGGTTGGAAGTACTGGTGGCTCGAGCTTCACGCCTAGTTTAGATTTGTAAGAACGTGATCGGGTTCATGCTTGGCCTGCTATTGATACCTATGCTGACCAACGTACAACTAAATTGGTATGTCTGCAGCATAGATGAACTCTGAATAGAAAATTCAGTGAGATGCTGCCTAAATCAAGTTGACCAGGGGTTTCTACTGGCAAATGGTTCGCAGCAATATACGAGAAGGAGAAAGGAGCGTTTTTTCCTGACCTGTTCGCAAGAAGTTCTACAGTAACTGTAGCCACAGAGCTGTGCAGGCATTTGCTTGTGTAAACAAGCCCTGCCCTCTGTTTGAAGAGGATAAGTGTGCAGCCTTTTGCTACGCTATTGAGACTTTGGCCGTCCTACATTGCAGATAAGGAACTCTGATTATCCCACATCTTACATTTACCTTGTGAATTTGGAGTCCTTTACAGCTTTATTTATGGGTATTTAGGGAATGAGGAATGGCAGCATTTGGTTTATAATTAAAACTGAAGTGATTTCTCTACTCCTTGTTAATTGTGTATGTTTATGTAAAGAGACCAGAAAGGTGATGTTGATAGGAGCTTGGAATAACCTTAATATACCCAGGGTCATAGGTGGTGAAGGTACAAGTGAGATTAGGAGGACTGAGCCAATGATTAAAAGAGTTCACCGTAAAAAAAAAAAAAAAATAAAAAATTGAAGGAGCTTGTTTTATAGAAAGGGGTCAAACTTTTGGGTTCCCAGCTGGTGATGTTTTGGGCCTAACTAGTATTCTGTTTCACTGAATGTACATGTTTATTCTTTTTCTGGTGCGCAAAATACTTGTGTGCCCATTCTGTGGTTCACGGGGAAGTTATTTGACCAGAAACTTGTAGTTTGCCCGATACTTATCTATAGAAACAAGGACATCTTTCACCATTACTTATTTTGAAGAAATGTAATGACAAAAGTAGTAAAATATTTCTAAAAACTTGTATTTGAAGTCATGTGGCATTTTCAGCATGAAAAAATCCACCATAGACTTGGCACACACAGACACAAATATTTTAAGTTTCTGTTTTGATTCTACTTAATGTGTATTTCCCAACTGCCAAAGTATTTCTTGCTTTCCAGTTTCCTCTAAGGGCATAAGTATTCTTTTAATCATCAGCTGGCTGCTCATGTCATTCCCTAAAACACTTGCTCAGCTGCTTCCTAACTCAGGATCAATAACTTCATAGATAATTAAACTAACCACCTCCTAAAGATAGATGTCATCTTCTGTATACTTTACACTCCCACCCTCCCACTCATCCTTTTTGACAGCCTCTGCGTATGCTAATCTGCTGACTTGAATATTAATGTATCAGTGCCAGAATGCCTGGCCTTAGGCAGTGAACGATCCTGTGCAAACAGCTGCACTGCAGGCATTGTAACTTCATAGCTTGAAATGCAGGGACATATTTATTTATCCTAAATATAACTATCAGCAATAGAAATGCATTTTTTAAAAATTACACTTAAATATCAGCCCAGCTGTTGTTGTTATGATAGGTTGCTTGAAATTATTGTTTCGGAAGTCCTGAAATATTTTTGAGACTTTAAAACTAGCATACACTGACGATATTTTTTACCTTTAGATACAATATTGACCTTGTGATTTATATTAAAGCACAACAAGATAGCTGCCACAAATGTATAACCTTGAACAGCTAAACTGATCTGAAACTTATAATTCTTCCTACGAAACATGATATTGTTCTGCAGCAAAAGACATTAAGCTGGTGTAAAAGATGCAGTCTTCACTTAGAAAAAAATGTGCATTCATGCTTTAATGGTTGTGATCAAATCCAGCACAGTTAGTGTACTTGTGAAATATAATTCTTCCTGAATTGTGTTTTCAGTTTCCTCTGGAATAAGTCGTATTTTGTGTATAGATACTTCCAGTGGAAGATAAAGCAGATATATTCCTACTTAAGGCAATTTCTGTCTTCTGTGGGTTTTTTTTACTTCACAAATCTTAACTTTATTGTCTAGTGTTGCCTCAAACAAATATAGTATACAGATCCAGACTTTCTCTGTTAAAGGTTTAGAGTTGTTAAGAACAGGATTAGACAAATCTCTGAAGAGGTCGTCTGTAAAATGCAGATTATAGGCCTTTCGGTTATGTTTTGGAAGAGTATGCATTGTAACATTCATATCTGCAAAAAGTTAGGAAATACCTTTTGCCAGGTCAAAGAAAGTTCCATGGGCAAAAACCAGTGATACAAAATTGGTGTGTGGGGGAAAAAACTTTTATGCTTTGATGTGAAAACTCTCTACTTTCAGTCAGTGATTGCTAATCAGTGGCACTTCATTTTTGTATAACTTGCAGTGATGCGCAAGATTTCTGGAGAAAAAAAATCGTATAAGGTTGAGATTATTCTTAAATGGTGTTTGTATACTTACAATTTTGTATCTTTATGTAGAGAAGACTGCTGCTTCTAAAGTACCCTGCAACATAGTAGGCTTTTATCAGTGAATCTACAAGTTTGTTAAAAAAAAAAAAGATACCGTTAAGATAATATTTTCAAAGGTCAGTATCTCTCCTGGAGGAAATCCTACTTGGTTTCTCTGTAAAAACTTGTTTTAAAACAAAATGGAATGGTTAATATATGGGCCATGGTGAAAGACCTGGTAGCTCTTGAGTTGTTGTCTTTGTACTTAGAAGAAAAAAGACCAATGAGTCCAAGTATAAATTAACAAGGAATTATGATTTAGAAAATAGTAGTAACATATTTTTGGTAAGGTCAGTATGTGTCTTTGTATGTATAGACAAGTTAGTATTTTTTTATATAGCTGTCCCCCAAAAAAACCATTCAGGAATGCACCAAATAAACAGGAAAATATGATTAATAACTGTGCATTCCCATTTGTCTACTGCATCTTTTTTAGTAGTGGAACCCTTTTTAATGTTGCAGAATACTGAAACTGATACAAAACTAATTTGTGTAAATGCCCCTATGAATACATATTAGAACACTGAAATGTAATGTGAATATTCTTATATGATAATTGTATGGTTTGGCAAACTGTTTTATTTTACTCAATTAAATTTGAATCCTAATGCAGTCATTTGGACCTAAGCTTGTGGCAGGAGGTGGGGGAGTGGGTTGGGGGGAAGGGAATCAGTTTTCTCTGTATCAGCTGCCCTGGTTTGCTCATCCCTCATTAATTTTTCTGCCCCCTGAGCTTCCCGGCAAACAACATTTTAGCAAAACGTTAGTACCGTAACTTTTTAGACACCTTCTTGCTTAAATTACTAAACTGCTAGCACTATCCTAATGTGTTTAACTGAAACAATTGAAAAATTTCTAATTAGTAAGCAACTTTAATGCAAGTGCTGGCTTTTAATAAACTTTTAAGTAATATGCAATAAAATATTCTTACGATTCTCAATATCATACATATAAAAGGAAAACAAATAAACTGAAAAAAATCTTTCTTGCGTGTTGTATTGATTAAAATTAATACATATCTACAGAGTGCCTATGTTATAACCCTACCATTAATCTACCGATACCCGCTTGTGGCAGATTTTGTGCAGACCAGGAGATTTTTTCCTGAGACCACTGTGTTCCAGCATGGTAGTGTGAGCATGTTGTTATGGGGGAAGGCATTTGGTCAGAGCAGGGATCCACAAGCTTGTCTCAGGTAGGCTTGGCTCTTGCTGCTGACACCTCTCCACAACAGCTGCTGCTTTCTGACCCACCTTCTCCTACCTTGGCTGGCTTAGTGGGCTGGCCTCCCTTCCCATGCCTATACCCTTGCTGCTGTGCAACGTGCACCCTGAAATAATTTGCTCAGCAGAACTTATTTGCATAGTGGTCCACTGCATTCTTCATCTTGTGTTTAAATTTGACACAGCTTTATTCTGAAAACCCCGGCATACCAGTATGACCAGCAGTAGCACTTTCAGCAGTTGAGTCCAACTGAAAGCAGCCCTCTGGTTAGAACAGAATCACTATACTTGATGAATCAAGAAGTGGAGGGGAAAAACATGATTGGTAGTATCTTCCCTCTGCCACCCCCCTGTTTTTCCTCACCCCTTGTTTCTTGACCTCGCTTAAGCCAGTGATTTTCCTATAGACTTCTGTAATAGCATATACATTAAGATTAAGCATTTAAATAGTGAAATGAATTCCAATCTAATATGAGCTGCCTAGCTCACCCTTTTCTAGATTGTAGGCTTTATGCAGGAGTTTGTTTTTTCCCTATTTTAAAACCTCATCAGCTGTTGCTTTCTCCACAGTGAGTGGTTCCAACTGTTTATATATAAAGTATATATATTTTTGCCTCTTTGGGGCTTTGTAGCATTCAAGTGGTGATTGCTAAACTGCTTAATTTCCCCCTTAATATGGATAAACTACTTCGTTAAGGAGTTAATTTAACCAGTTTGGACATGTAAATGCTAGTGTAACATTTTTCAAACTACATTGCCAGTTACTCGATACTTCTCCATGAAGTCTCCTTTACTAATGGAAATGCTTTCCTTAGTAATGGAGAAACTAAAGAGAACTATTGTTAACTCAGAGGATGATGATGATTCAGGCTAGTAAAAGTCAATTTAGTTAAAAAGGCAGTGCCACTGAAATACCTGGCTTGAGATACAGAGAGGAGCAAACTCAGCTCTTCTTTCTGATGGGGGAATTTTAGCTCACCCTCTTGTGTCAGAAATGATGGGTGGGTCTCAGCATTTCCACTCTCCCTTCCAGCACTGGGCAGCAGATGTTCCTGCATTGAAGAGGCTCAACAGCATGTCAACAATTCCCCAAATTTTTTTGGCAGCTAAGTACTATCACTTCATATTGGGTCACTGGAGATAGCTTCTAGGAGCCTTGTAGGAATTGCTAACTAGGTTGGTTGGGAATTCTTTTGGGACAGCTGATTTGTCAGAGGGCATGGTTGCCTGTAACAGAAATGGAGGGAGTCTTTTATTGAAATCAAAGCCTTCTTTCCTTTGAAATTGATAGTAATTATGATTCTGGATGCTGAATATTGATAGTGGTAGGGTATGAGCTCTTAAAATGCAAAGGGAAAGATACTGCTGTTTGATTTGTTAAAAAAAAAAAACAACCCAAAAACAACAAACCAAAAAATCAACCAAAAAAACCCCCAACTACTTTTAAATAAAATATTCTTCTGAAAATATGGAAGTTAGGCTGCAAACAAAGGGCCTATTTGTTTGAGATCTAATGAGTTTAATGAGTTTAATGAGTTTAGAGTAGTTGCAGATGTTATATGTGACCTTGAGTCTTTGACTTATTTTTGCACTTATAGCCACACTGTTTTTAAAAAGAACAAGGAATTTTTATTTTTCAAGCGTGTAACATTTGGATTTGTCCTTTAAAAGCCAGCACCTTTTCCAGCATCATTTGCCAAAACTCTGAGAGCTTAAATCAACGCAGAAACCTGAAATAATGTGTCTACCTTTGCACTAAGTACGGATGATGAAACGCCAGGGTGTACAGCAACATTTGAGAGTGTTATAGTGTGCTTTCAACATTGGTTTCAGTTGATCAAAGGGTATTCTCATGGATATGTGGTGAGGTGACCATGGCTGGCTGCCAGATGCCCACCCAGCTGCTCTCTTCTGCCCTGCTGAGGTCCCTCCTGGGGCTGCTGGGGAATCTCTGCTGGGGAGGAGGTACTCCAGGCGCCCATCTTCCCACTCTCCTCCCCTCGGGGCTCACAGGGCTTTTTCTCACCCCCTTTCCCTCAGCCCTGGCTGCCGGTCAGCCCTCTGTCCGTCCTGCCCTCTGTCCGTCCTTCCCTCCACTACGCTGTTGGTGAGTCACTTCAACTTGCTGTAATGGCAACTTGCTGAACAACGCCCCTGGTAGAAAAGCAGTGGGGGAGGAGCGGTTGTGCCAGTGTGCTGTGTCTTTTCAGGTTGTACTTGACAAGTGGCAGTGGTCTGCGCTGATGCCAGCAGATGATGTCCCTAGTGGCTTTTTGTATTCATCTCCGGAACCAGGGAAGAGCAGAAGGACTAGTTTTTGGCTGGATTAGTCCTTGATTTGACTTGCCTCATGGCTTTGAGTGATGGTGCCTGCGCCGGCTGTGGGGCTTGCCTCCCAAGGGCATTGGCCCCTTTATCTCTGCATGTGAGGTGACCATTCTCCAGTTAGGAAATTTTGCATCTGGAGGATCTCCATGGATGAGTTCTGAGTCTTTTGCTACCCACCTTGCTGGAGTCGGCAGTGATTTTTGTAGCATGCTTATCTTGCATTGTAGTGCTGAGCTGCCTCTGAAGGCGTTGCATGCACTTGTTGAACACTTCTCTGCTAATTCTAGATTCTGAATTTGTAAAAATGCCTTCTGGAAGACCAGAAGACTTCACAAACTGTAGTTAAAAGGGTTGATGCGGTTTTTCTTGTAGAGATAATGCTGGGTTAGGTCTTTAAAGAATGCTTGTCACTATCAGCCTCTGTGCTTGCATAGATGTAATCTTTTGTTCACATGTGTTTGGCCTGAGAGCATATCCCTGTTGTCAGTACAATGTGTTACTTGGTTATAAGCACATAATTATTGTAGAACTGAGTATAAGGTTTGCATTGGATTTTAATCAAGGGGACATGCAAATATTTCCTTGTGGTTGCAGTGTGAATTATGTACAGGCACCCATAGAGATGCTTTTCTTCTTTCTACGTCCATTAATCCAGATTGCTATTAACATGAACAGAAGCTCAGCTGAGATCTGCTTTGGAGGGGGTTCAGTTTTGGAAGGAGAGCACAATGCTGCAGCGGCAATGCTTTTCTTCCTTTGCCCACTGGCCAGATTGTTTTTATCTTTTATCACTGGATCATGGTGTCAGGGCCATAAAAATTACCTGGAGTAAAAGTCGCTATTCTTATTTCATATAAAATGATATATGGGTGTTGAAATTGTGGAGTAGTTCTGGTAATACAGACCTCTGAAAATTATTTGTTTTTAATGTACTCCAAGAATGCTGTATATTTAAATGGTTAGACTCTAGTTAAAGAAAAAAACGCCAGAAAAAATAGTTCTTATTTTCTAAAAAAAAAACGTATTTGCAATGTGATTGATTTTTTTATGACAGCACTTTTGAGACCAAAATTGTGTTTTATTTGAAGTTTATTGGTCAGTGTGAAAATTTACTGTGAAAGCCGTCTGTGTTTGTCAAGTTAATTTTTCAGGGGTATAAAGTTCAAACTTCGCAAGTTGAAATACTTAGCATTGAGGCTTGGAAGCTAATGCATTTCCTATGAAAAATGTTATAACTCAAATTATAAACAGTGAATTATTCCAGTATTCATATGGGTAATTTGTATTCTAGTTATGTGATTAATCAGTGCTCGTTATGTTCCAGTGAACTGCAGGATGCTAAAATGAAGACAAAGTATTTTATGTTTATTGATTTAAGTCTATTATTTAAATATATTGGATTAATTGAAGTAAGAAATTACTTGGATATCCTGCAAGCATAATAATAATTGATCACATTGTTTTGATTCGTTAGTCTTCAGAGTATGTGTGTATGTTCATTAAATAGTTAATGACTTGTTCAGATGTCTGTATGCTTTGACGTTCTTTGGAGTAATGAAATTGCTGCATATTGAAGTGGGAAAACAAAGCTCTTCCAAAGCTTGTCAAATGCAAGTGCAAAGTTAGAAATTGGAGCCGCTTAATGATTTATGCACACGGGCTCATCAGGAGTTTTGTCAAACATTTAAAAATTTAGGGACACTGGCAGATGATTACTTAAACATATTTTTTAAAATCCTCCTGCAACTGTAGAGCTCAGCCTCCGACTGGAATTGCAAGGCGCTACCGTCACTTGAAGAGATAAGCTAACAACTTTGCTTCATTTCACCAATTTTGTGCTTGCATGCTCAACAGAATCCTAGTACTGTAAAAGTGGAAAAATCAGTTTCAGGGTGCCTGTTGATCTCTGTAAAACTTTTTGTTTATTTGTTTTACCATACCTTTTGTGTTTTGGTTAGATTCTGTATTCGGGTAACTCTTGCCACCGGCTCTGTTTGGATTGGGTTTTTTTTAGTTACAGTACTTGAATGTGTCCATTATTTTCTCGGCTAGCCTTTTTTTTTTTTTGTCTGTGAGATGTTTTCCATCAAAAAGCTTATACTGTAGCTCAGTGTCTTAGTTTTGTGGCTGTGAAAATCTGGATAAATATATATATCATTGTGAGGGTAAAAATTGTAATGCAACTAAGATGACTTCATTTAGAGTTAATTGATCTGGGGGTGCACTGACAGGAGTCATCTGTGTGCTCTGACAATGCTGAAGGCTAACAGTGTCCTGGGTTATGTCAGTGGGAGTCTAGCCAGTAGGTGGAGGAAAGTGATTATTCCCCATTTTTCAGCACTTGCTAGTCTACGTGTGGAATACTGTGTCTGGTTTTGGCCCTCCCAGTGCAGGAGGAGTGTTGATAAACTTGAGTGAATCCACTGGACAGCCAACGAGATGGTCAGGGGACTGGAGCATGGGAGGGAGAGGAGGGACAGAGGGAGCTGGGCTTGTTCAGCCTGCAGAAGAGATGGCATGAGGAGGCCTAGTAGCAGTGCATGGTGGAAGAATGCGGGATAGGTGCCAGATTGAAGCATGCAGTTTACAGTTCCAAAGGGAAGAAAAATCACAATGAAGATAATTAAGCACTGGAACTGTTTGCCCAGAGAGACTGTGAAATCTCCATTCTTGGAGGCTGTTAAGAGCATGCTGGATGAAGCCCTGAGCAGCCCGGTCTAGATTCGCTGTTTTCCCTGCTTTGAGGAGAACCTTGAGTTAGGGGCCTCCTGAGGTCCCTTCCAGCCTGAAGGATACTGTGATTATATGAAATGCTAAGTGATGAGTGCAGTGCAGGACACGCTATAGCTACTGTGCAAGGGGTGTAAACTGCTGAGCTAAGAAAAGTTGTTAGAGCAAATTGTAGGTAGAATTTCCATTGTTGAGGTTTTACAGTATGCAAATGTTGTAGAAATATGAAGGAAATATATTCAGAATAATTTTGCATATAATATATAGCAATTTATAAAGGAGCTTTATCTGATTACCTCAAGGTTTTATAGAAACTACCTACAAATTCTGTTCCATCCTAAAGTGTCTATCTTCTGTTCTCTAAGGCAAGGAACGTAATTTTCTTTGAATGTCATACACATGCACATTTGGATTATTTTGGTTTATTTACATTTGTGTTCTTCCTAGGTTTCTAGTATGTTTCCACTTCTGCTAATTAACTGTCTACCATCTTGAAAGAAAGTAGTTCCCTGTGTGCCTGACTGCTCCTGATCGGGGGCTCCTTCACTTCTTTTCTTCCCATTTGACTTTAGATAGATGGTCCATTTTTGTTTTCCACTCAAATATTTCTTCCACTCAAGTGTGTTTGTTTCTCTTGATAGATTGGTTGTTAAAACTTTTTGCTGTCACACCAGTGACTTCATGGGCTGGTTGTTCCAGAATTCTGGGGTGAAAGCTATTGTGTTTCTTCATGTAAAGCTACTTTTGCCCTGAAAGGTTTGCTTCCTCTGTGGGCAGTCTTATTTCCAGGTCTGTAGTCTCATTTGAATCATATTTTTTATCACTTGTTTGACATAGTTGTTTTTTTTTGTCTAGTAGCAAGAAAACGGAATGGCTTAAAATCTAGGGTCACATCCAGATTAATCAGTATTGTATTACTATGTATTTCACTGTTCCCCTTCTATTTACATGCTAAAGGAGAGGAGGAGGAAGAAAACCCTGTACGCTTGTTCCACTAGAGATGCTTACGACACATAGTTATAGGATCCCTGCAGAATAGGAGGTAGTGGGTGTTGAGGACTAACATCTCCTCCTCCTGTGACAGGAGGAGGACAACACTGGAAAAGAATAGGAGTGGAAAGGACATGGACCTGTTGGAGCGAGTCCAGAGGAGGGCTACAAAGATGAACAGAGGGCTGGAGCACCTCTCCGATGAAGACGGGCTGAGAGAGTTGAGGTTGTTCAAGCCTGGAGAAGAGAAGGCCCTGGGGAGACCTTATAGCAGCCTTCCAGTACCTGAAAGGGGCCTACAAGAAAGCCAGAGAGGGACTTTTTACAAGTGTATGTAGTGAGAGGACAAGGGGTGATGGCTTTAAACTGAAGATGGTGGATTTAGTTTAGATATAAGGAAGAAATTCTTCACTATGAAGGTGGTGAAACACTGGAGCAAGCAGTTGTGGATGCTCCATCCCTGGAAGTGCTCAAGGACAGGCTGGATGGGGCTTTGAGTGAACCTGGTCAAGTGGAAGGTGTCCCTGCCCATGGCAGGGGGGTTGGAACTAGATGATCTTTAAGGTCCCTTCCAACCCAAACTGTTCTATGATTCTGTGAAAGGGAGATGAATTGTTTGCAAGTGGAAAAGAGTAAACTGCTGGTTGATGCCTGGTGTGGTGGCTTGAAAGCTTCAGTTTCATGTTCACAAGAGTTATGCATTCTTACTCTGGGCCTCACTGAGAAACAGTGGGACAGAATCATCATCATTTAGCAGAACAGATGCTGAAGCTTAGTTCTGGAAGCAGTGCCACATAGCCTTCTTCAGCAGAATTGAGAAGAGTTTAAAAAAAGCCAAAAGCATCTCCTAAAACAGCTGTGTGCTTTGCTGTATGATTATATTGTTATCACTGTGGTGCTATTTATTCAGTCCTCCACCTTTTTTGTGTATCTTGCTTTTTGTGTTAGGTCAAAATTACTGTCTTCAGTTGTGGTCAGGGTTTTTGTATTGGAACCATATAACATACTTTCTAGATGCCTGAACGATAATTAATAATGGGAATATTATTACTGCTGTGATTTGTTAAATGTTTGCTGCATTTCTGTCCGTTGCTGACATTTCAGGGTTGTCAAAGTGCAAGTATGTTATGCTTCTAATGTGGGTGAACTCGTATGAATCTGTTGATTGTTTTCAAGCTCTTTGCTGCAGAATTCATACTTCCACCCTGTATTTTCTAAAATCCTGGTTGGAGAAGAGAAATTTTAGGTGTGGAATATGTATGGGTCTCTTGTTCTGAAATACTAGAAATTACTGAGTAGTTTCATATGGTATCAAGACCTTTTTTTTTTGTATACATTTGAAATTTGAAGCATTTCCTTGCTCTTCTAGCACAGAGGATTCATCAACCCTCCCAATTATTACTGGTCTGAATTAATACCAAAATTTTACAGTGAGGGTTGATGGAATAGTTGATGAAACCAGAAGATGAATTTTAAATAGGAAGAGAATTTAAAAAAAAAAAAAAAAGTTAAGTTGGGGAAGCATTCCTTTGACTAAAGCTGCTTGCCTCAGTGTATGGAAGTAAATACCTAGAAGTTTGGGCTTGTTTCAGGTGTGGGACCAAAAAGTTCATGCTGTTTGCCCAAATGCTTTCCCTCAGAAACTGAGGTGTGTGGCTCAGCAATTAGATGTGGATGTGGTATAAACATACTTCCTTGAAAATGCTGGATCAGACAGTGACACAGTGATGTCTTAAACAATGTTTACTTAAAAACCACCCCAACACCCAAACCCCCAAAACACTACAGAGAAATGAGGTATTGATAGTTAAAAATGAGCAAACATACCTCCTGTCACTCTGCACTAAATTAGTAATCTTACTGGATTAAAATAAAATGAAATAGTTTTCCAGTGGGATTTTTAGTTTACCCTGGAAAAGTTGGGGGGGGTGTGTGTGTGCATGTGTTGCATTTTGTTGTTGTTGCTGTGAGTTTTTCTAGGTTTTTTTTTTTCCTGTTTGTTTGTTTACTGTTGTAATTTCAGGTACATATATAGGATCTGTGTTGCTTTTGTATTTGATGATCTTTCTCAAAAGTGTGTTTTGACAGATCCCAGTATGTGTAATGAAGGTGAAATCTTTTTTTTAAGTGATTATTACAAATTTTGTTTTTCTAAATGCTAAGTGTTACTGTTGGGATGACTAACATTAAAAGTAAATAAACATCACCACCTGTTTTTTACGTGAAATCCCAGTTAAATATCAAAAGACTTAATTATGAGGACACAACTTCACGGTGAGTTGTGGAAGGGAGGGTCATGACTGGGCTGGGTTCCCTCACCTCTTTTACTTTCGGCCATTTGCTAAGGCCAGTTATCAGATAGAAGCAGCTAATTTTGACTTTTGTCCAAGTCAGTAGAGCCAAACTGAACATGTTTCATGAAAGGAAGAAGAGAAAATTGAGTATTCAGCTTGCAAGGCCAGTTATGGATACACTCCAGAGAATTTAGTTTATTTGGCTCACTGAAGAAGAGCCCCAAAACAGGGAATTTGAGTTGGACTGTATTGTAAGGAATGTAGAATTTATGGTAGAGAATTAAGTGATTTATACGGACCGTGAGATGCGTACCAATTCCCTGGAGAGAGAAAGACCAAAACAGAAGCATACAAAACACTGGAAAAAACCCCACATGACTTTAGGCTGCCAGGGTGGTAATGGCTTGTCACACAGAGGTTTCTGCATAAAATAAAGCTGTTAATAAGTGACATACGTGGTAATGCAGTGTAGTGTTCTAGTTATACATTTGCATCTTTCTGTCTCTGCCATAGATTAGAGGGGTCTGTTGAACATTAGTGGTAACAAGATGCACCTCATACGCATGCTGATGGATTATAACTTTTTATAGGTGCAATTTGTACCTGTGTCTCAGGGGATTCGGAAAGTAGTGCATAAGGAACAGATCGTTAAGCACTAGTAGCCAAGCTTTGCTAATTAGCGCATCTTCAAGTGCCAGCCCTCTTTTGTCCACTGAGAGAGAATGTAAATTATGCTTATTTTCTTCCTCAATCTTTTGGGCTTCTTGTGCAATGTATCTCTTTGACTGGAAGGTGGAGACTGCAGATTTGTGGTTTTCAATTCTCATGATTAATTGAAGAATATGCATGGTTTATTCAAAAGCAGAGAAGCTGCCAACAAAGGATCTAATTGGTTAAATAAATAACCCTAAGTTTTTATTGCTCAAAGTGTTTTTTATTGAATTATTAATACTATATCACCCTCCAAATCAGTTAGCAGTTAACGACTGATTTGCCCAAGGCTATTAATATTTTTCCAATCAGTGGTAAATTGCTATAACTTCTTTTGCTAACTTGTAGCTCACATTATATGCTCACTCGGTAAAATGGTGTTGATTGTAAGAAAGCATTGAAAACAGCATCCAAATTTCAGCTGGTTTTAGTTTTTGTTTTGCTCCTAAAGAGAAGAAATATTTCATTCTGTTCAGAAGAGTCATTATGAAGAACATTTCTGAATACGGAAGACAAAAAGAAGAAAATATTTTTTTGAGAACTGTTTGGCATAGGTGGGGTTCAAAAGCAGATAAGCATAATGAATTTATTTAGGCCCTTTTGCTGTGAAAGAGGAGGAGGAATTGGAGTACTGTATGATTTCATGGTGATAAGTACTATTCCCATATCTGAATAGAGGTGTGCACAAAGTAGTGCTGCAACATAGCGTGGAAGGTTCTGAGCAAGTGCCCAGGGAAAAAAAAGGTGAAATGGACTCTGACCTATGTGAGGCACTAAAGGTCTTAAAAATTAGGTGGAGGGAATAAAAAGGCTGAGGACTTTTCATGCTGGAGAGGAACAGAATGTGCGGGGGGAGGAGAGCTGACTGCGTTTTAGAAAATCACAATATGGGAAGTGGGGAACTGTTGTTCATTAATTCCCGCAATACAAGAACTGAGAGAAGCTTGAAACTTTATGGAGCTCCAGATGGCAGTGAACTCCTGGCACTTGTTGCTGCAGGAGGTAGTAGAAACAGAGCATCAGGCGGGATGAAAAAGGGTCTGTCAGATTCATGGACAACAGGTCCATAAAGAGCTACTGAAAATACTGTTCTCTGACATCATTGGACACCAGAGGGAAATTTTTCACAGTGAGGACAGTCAACCATTGGAATAATCTCCCCAGGGAAGTGGTTGACTCGGCCACGTTGGACACCTTCAAGAGTCATCTGGACAGGGTGCTGGGCCATCTTGTCTAGACTGTGCTCTTCCTAGAAAGGTTGGACTAGATGATCCCTGAGGTCCCTTCCAACCTGTGGTTCTGTGGTTCTGTGGTTCTGTGGTTCTGTGGTTCTGTGGTTCTGTGGTTCTGTGGTTCTGTGGTTCTGTGGTTCTGTGGTTCTGTGGTTCTGTGGTTCTGTGGTTCTGTGGTTCTGTGGTTCTGTGGTTCTGTGGTTCTGTGGTTCTGTGGCTCAAGATCTTTGGATGCTGGAGGAATAGGAAGGAAGAGGCTACAGAAATTGGCCAGGCCTGTGGTATTCCTGAGATGCATCTCCTACTGCTCTGACGGAGACGCAGCACTGGGCTAGATGGACCATTGGCCTGACCACGTGGGGCATTCGCTAACTTCTTAGAGATAACAGTATTGACATGTGGAATATTTTTAGCATTTAAAGACTTAAGAGTTTGACTAAATCCCTCCTCCTTAACCTGTCAGTGCAAAGGGAATATGAAATTCCCTGAGCTGCCGTCCATCAAAATTTTTTATACCACCATAGCTCCAAACCTGAACTTGGGATTATCTTTGAGGGGAAAGGAGGTAACAGTGCTTCCGTGTTCAGTAGTCTCTTAGCCTCCAGAGCAACCTCTCGGTATGATTGAAAAAGTAGATGTATCATAGAACAGCCTTGAGGATGTGCAGCCAGAAGATATCCAAAGGCTAAGGGGGCAGGGTGTGTGTGTGGTGAGGAGGAAAAAGTCACACTGTCACCTTTGTCCCTTTCTCTCCTGCTTTTGTATGTGTATGTGATAATACTGGTGCCCTGAGAAAGCACTGGAGGCTGGATAAACACTTCTGAGATTAAAGTAATAACCGTGCATTTCTTGGAGTTCCTGTGTTGACTTTTGTGCATCTGCACTTCTCATGCAATCCTTATAAACTTTTTTTTCCCCTCTTCCTTGTTGCTAGGTGAAAGACCCAAGTAAAACAAAATGAGATGGTGACTGCCTTGCCCATTTGTTATACTTAGAAATGGTGTTTAGATGCATGGAGGGAAAACCAAGATGGCATCTAATATTAATTATTTTTTTATACCAATGGCATACGTTTAAGAAGGAAGCATTTTTAGAATTAAATATACGTTAAGTCACGTAACATTTTTAGCTCTACTTCATTTAAATATTGATATACGTCCATGATTACATTAAGAATCAAGTCTGTTTTCCTTACAGACATCTAATCAGGTTATAAAATATATTTAGTATTTTTTTTCAGTGCAATGAAGGGAATTATTTATTTCCTTGGCTTTTATGAGAATAGCTACCTTTTGTACAAGACTTCTAGAAAGTTGACACACATAGGACAACCTAACTGGAAGTGTACCACATTGTCTGAGAGCCACTGCAATGTTGTTCTAATCAGAGCTGAAGTTAGACAACTTGATATATCTTCTGCATTTTCAGTTTGTGTGGTGGGTTGAACCTGGCTGGACACCAGATGCCCACCAAACCTGCTGTGTCACTCACCTCCTTGACTGACAGGGGAGAGAAAATATAGCGAAAGGCTCGTGGGTTGAGATAAGGACAGGGTGAGATCACTCATCAGTTACCATTATGGGCAAAACAGGGGAAATTAGTTTAATTTATTACCAATCAAATTAGAGTGGGATGATGAGAAATAAAATCAAATCTTAAAAGCACCTTCCCCCACCCCTCCCTTCTTCCCTAGCTTAACTTTGCTCACGATTTTCTCTACCTCCTCCCCCTCAGCGGTGCAGGGGGATGGGGAATGGGGGTTGGTGTTGGTTCATCACATGTTGTCTCTGCTGCTCCTTCCTCAGCAGGAGGAGTCCTCACACTCTTCCTCTGCTCCAGTGTGGGGTACCTCCCACGGGATACAGTCCTCCATGAACTTCTCCAGTGTGAGTCCTTCCCACAGGCTGCAGTTCTTCACAAACTGCTCCAGAGTGGGTCCCTTCCATGGGATGCCGTCCTTCAGGAACAGACTGCTCCAGTGTGGGTCCCCCACGGGGTCACAAGTCCTGCCAGCAAATCTGCTCCAGCGTGGGCTCCTCTCTCCGCAGGTCCACAGGTCCTGCCAGGAGCCTGCTCCAGCACAGGCTTCCCACAGGGTCACAGCCTCCTTCAGGCATCCACTTGCTCTGGTGTGGGGTCCTCCACGGGCTGCAGGTGGATATCTGCTCCACCATTAACCTCCATGGGCTGCAGGGGGACAGCCTGCCTCGCCATGGCCTTCACCATGGGCTGCAGGGGAATCTCTGCTCTGGTGCCTGGAGCACCTCCTCCCCCTCCTTCTTCACTGACTTTGGTGTCTGCAGGGCTGTTTTTCTTGCATATTCTCACTCCTCTCTCCTGGCTGCATTGTGAGGTTTTTTTCCCCCCTTTCTTAAACCTGTTATCCCAGAGGCGCTACCACTGTCGCTGATGGGCTCAGCCTTGGCCAGCAGTGGGGTCCATCTTGGAGCCAGCTGGCACCGGCTTTGTCAGACATGGGGGAAGCTTCTGGCAGCTTTTCACAGAAGCCACCCCTATATCCCCTCCACTACCAAAACCTTGCCATGCAAGCCCAATACAGTTTGTAATGCTTATGGCTGTATGATGTACTTTTTTCAGTGGAAGAAAGGTCAAAGAAAGAGAAGTGTGTGTGTACAGGAAAAGGCCTAAAGGTAGAATTTTTTGTATGGATTTCTTTAATATTTTAAATACTGATAGGTCTTTGTTTGATATATTCTTTTTGCTGTTACCTATAATGAAATGAGTCTTTTTTCTGTATGGTGTAATAGTAGACAAATGAGTTAGCTACAAGTCTGTGTTCCTTGCATGTTCAGTTTTCTTTTATTATGGGATCTAAAGCCTTGTCATCTTACAAAGAAACATAGTGAATAAAACTAGTGTTTGTTTAAAGAATTAGTTATTAGATTGTGAGTCCAAAAGACCACATCATCTCAGCAGTCGAGTTGCTAGGTGATGTCTGTCACTTCTGAAGTGAGCCACCTAGAGTACAGCATTCTACAGCTGGTTTAAACTCTTGCAATAGACATTGGTTTTAATTTTAAGATTTTGGCCATTACAAGACTACATCCACCCATGAAAGTAATTTCCAGGCCCTTGTAATCAGGAATTTGATTTTCCTGCAATTCCACTCAAAGATGTTCTCACCATGATATTAAAGGTAAGAAGAAATCCTCAAACAGAAATGCAGTGATACTGTCATGTCTCCGATCTTTTTCTTTTAAAAGCCAAATTCTGGTGGTCCATGTGTAGAAAAATCTGTGAACCCCCTGCTGAAAAGGCTTTCTTTTTATCATCATGAGGAATTGGATTGTGGATAAGGCCTGTAGAGTGACAGGTGTGTGTACCAAGATTTATATTGCTGTGCCTGTTCATCAAGGCTATTGGCTGAGGAAAAATATACCTCCTGAAGAGCAACAAAATATTCAGCATCTGTACTCAGCTCTGGCCAGCTGGCACCTAGAATAGAAAAAAATCAAGCAAACAAAACCAGACCAAAACTTTGTTGCAGCTTGGTTCTTTGAAAGAAGATAGCGGGAACTTTCTTTGAAGAGAAATAATGAAAATGTAATAATTGGCATGATGAATTAATCATAGCAGCAATAGTATTGGGACTTACAAATCCAAAAGCCTCGAATTCAAACAAGTGAAAATGGCATGCTGCCTGTCCGTACTTGCCTAGTAAACTTCAGTGTGGTCTTTGTATGTGTATATGCAGCTGATAATGATTTAAATCTCCATTTTTGTATAACATTTAGGCTTATATTTTTGGGAAGGATCCTAAAAAACGTATTTATCATCAGACTGAAAGGGGCTCTGTAGATTTTTATTATAGTAAATATATTTTTACTTCATGGTGTTTATTACCTACTGTTAAATGCACAGCAGTTTTTTTAAAATGTTTTTTTTTTTTTCCCCCAAGTAGTGTTACAACCAGAAAGTTATATTATTTTTAGCAGCACTGCAGAAATGCAGCACTTGTTTGTGCAAGAAGAGAAGGTTCATAAATAAATCCAAGAAATAATTCTGTGCTGATTTTTTGCAGTACTTTAAAAATGAGGTTTTTATATGGATATCAAAAGTCTAGTATTTTCTGTTCTGGGCACTGTTCTGTTTCTGTTCTTTGCCTATTTGCGTGTAGCACTTGGAGAAGTCAGATTCAGAACTTAAACAGAAAGTCATGATTTCCTTCTTGTGGCCAGACTTGTCTCAGACCCATTGGGTCCATCGCTTTTCAACTGTACTTGATTGGCTGACACTTGACCATGCCCTGCTAGCTGCTACTGGGAGACAGTCCAGGTAGGAGTACTTAGTGTATATTTTGTTATGTCTTTTTTTTTTTCCTGATAAAATGAGAACAAAAGGCTTCTTTATCACTTGCCCACCACCCTCCTCCCAATGACTTGCAAATCACATCTATGCTATTGACTTATCCTTTAAAGAACAATTCTTTAGTGCTTGGCAGCTGATTGTTTCCACCTGTGTGAAATGGCAGTAATGCAAAAATCCGCATTATAGTTCCCTGTTTGTGTGAGTTTAGGTGAGGGTAGGCACAGCACTTCTCTACTCACTGTCTTACTGACTCTATATCAAAGAGTATGCCACATAAGTTTTTAATATTTCATTCTCAGTTCAGGGGAACTTAGGAGGGAAATTTGTGTCAGGCCCACAGCTAGAGTTTGTCTGTGGTTGTTGTCTAAGTTGAGGGCCTCTCTGCTTACCTGGGAGGTTTGTTTTTTAACTTTTCTCCTTAAGTGTTCTCACACCTTGTGCTACTGAGGACCTCACAAGAGCTACCATATGTAGTGATTGTACATGACCAGGATAATCACATCAGTTACCTGTAGTTGAATTTTTTCTCTTGGATTTTAGCAAAAGCAAGCCATGTCTCACTTTTAATCTTTGCCTCTGATTTCTTCTTGTTAGTTCCGAGCTTCTCTGTTTTGTTCTGTATATGTATACACTCTCTTCTGATGAGGGTGCTGCTAACTAGCCAAGTTGCAAGCTGGGCATACTGAATGCAAAACAAATCTATGAACTTCATTCAATGATCTGCAAATGCCTTTGTTGTTTTTTCTGCTGGCCCCAAACTATCTGTAAGTATAACTATTTGGCCTGTTAGCAGTGTACTTTCTAGTGTTCTGGGCTTTGCAGAAATTCATTGGATTGGCTCCAGTGCTGGCCCAGCACTGATTTTTTTTTTTTTTCAAGACTGTTTGGGTCTTTGCTGGAACTATCAAGACCTCCAAGAACTGTGTATTTAGGAATGTTGGGAAATGTGAAAGAAGAACCAGAAGATTACAGATACCTGCCAGTTAAGAACTACAATCATTTTTGAAACTTCAAATACTAGCTTGGATTAAGTGACTTTAAAATACTGCTTTTTTAAAAACAAGCTATAATTTCCCCTTCAACTTCTAAATCCAGTTTAGTTGTCAAGTTCTACTCTGGCCAAAACTGGATGAGGTGTTTGGTCATAACTGCTATTTCAGTACTGGCAGAAATTCAAATGTTGGCGTATGTATACTGTCCCAGCTTGAACTGTGACCCTACCAAGGCATTGCATCTCAGAATGGACTGTGTCAAACTTTGCTCGTTCCTCTGAGTTGCTGGTCTGGTTATTCTAAATATAGCAGTGAAACTTGTTCTTATAACTTCTCTAATTCTTTTTAAGAAGGAAGCAGCTGTTTTGAATAAATCCATTCAGTGGAACTCTTTTTTTTTTTTCCCCCTTTTTTTTTTTTGGTGGATAACTACTTCCCAGAATGCTGAAAGGTAATAGTTTGAAAAGATGAATATTTATAATTAATCAGCAATTAAATAATTGGCTGATTCACTTAGTTTTTTTAAATCCTTATAATTGCTTTTATTATTGACAAATGCTAACTATTACATGAAATTTTTTAAAGTACAAAAAACGGTTTGGAAATTGTGATTTATTTATTTTTTTTAACCTTGTTGCTTTGTGTGGAACAAGGAGGCTGTTCCATTGGTAAAGATGTGTTTTGGATATTCTGACACTGACTTCAGTCAGGAGTGAGTATGCAGCTGAATGCACTTAGGCCTAATACTGGGTATTGTTAGTACATCCTTAATGCCTTGACACTTTCCCAAATTTATCAGCTGGAAATCATGAGACAAATGGAAGTGGTTTATTACTACCCTCTGATAATTGCTTCTAACATCCCTGCTTCTTACTTTCCAGCTTCAACAGCCTGCGGTTGATGTTCTGTACATGCATCTTTTGGGTTGTACTTGTCTCTTCCTCAATCGCATGCAATGGATTTACTACTTACATCAATAATTTTCTGAAATGTCTGTTTGGAAGAAAGATGTTTGCCTTGATAAGGAAGGGGTAGGAAAGTAGAGTCCAATTACAGGGGCTTGTAACTGGTGTGTTTTAGGCTAATTACACAATAGTTTCATGGCAGTAAACCAGTTGACTCAAGGGAAATAAGGCTGTAAAGCTGATTATCATAAAAATGTGGAGTTTAATAAAGAATCATGGAAGATAAGAAACAATGGAACCAGTGTAGTCTCTTGTCCTTTGATTTTTATCTTTGCTTTTCAATGCAAAGTCAGAAGTGATAAATTTTATGTTTACAGTGGATTTCTTAGTAGCTTGAACTGACTGGATCATATTTTCATATATATGAGAGCTCGCTCTCTTCTAGAGTAAAAGGGGGCAGAAAGTACTGTGTGTTGACACAGAAGAGTATCATCTTGTCCATTGTGTGCAACTGTGTGTGTAGGCACGTATGTACGATGGTTGAACTGGAGTGATGTTAGTAGGTGTGAACACAAGGGTGAGCCACGTTTGTCTAGAGTCTGCTGTGATGTTTTAGAAGTTCAAGATGTTGGAGGAGCAGGGGATGGAAGATGATGAAAATCTTATGACCCTGAGGAGCTAGGACTTAAGCAAAGCAAAATGAAGCCTGTTAGATTTCTAAAGCAGTTGTTATCTGTTCAACATGTGAAGCTGGAGAAGAATAAAACTAATGAAATGATGGTTTTATGAGCTCTAGTCTCATTTAAAAAAAAAAAAGGGAGTGGAACAGGATGCTGGTAAAAGACAAATACTGTGAAATAACCCAGATAGTCATGTTGGAATAATTTGTGTGTGAGTCTAGATGAGTAACTCTAGATAATACCCATGCAAAACCTATTAAAATAATTGCACATGCATTACAGATCAATTTCAATTATAAATAAATGTTAGTTCCCAAGTTACTTTTGAGATTTGATCCGAAGTCAAACTTAGATTGTCTGAGATAAATTTCTGCCATCATAGAAGATGCCAAATCCTGAAGTGTTTTGAAGGCATACAGAATTGGAATAAAACCCATTGACCCTTAAAAAAAGAAACATGCTTTTGTTAGTATGGGGAATTGGGAGATGAATGTTGCTGAGTTGCTATATCCATATCACTGGAAATGCAGGTGATACGGGGTGATTGGCTATATGAGGAATAACTCATTTTGTCTTTCCCATAACCTGTATATGGTCATTGGGGGTTGACTTCTTTGCAGAGCTAGTTCTTTCCCCCTGTGTTGTATTGCTCACACCACAGGGGCATGTGTTTCTAGAAACTGGGGTTTTCTGTGTTGACGTATGGTATTGCAGACTTAAATGCGGGTTCTGAAGATGCTTGTATTCTTTCACAGCTCTTTGCTTTTCTCTAGCCCCTGTGCTCAAGTCCCCTCTAACTGTGTTAGAAGAACTGAAATTACTGATTACTTTGACTGGCAAGTATTAGTATTAGCAGCCTCATGCTGTTGTGGATATTTAATGAGGACTATAACAGTGGCTGATAACACTAAAGTTAGCACTTTGCATTTCATAAGCATTAAGTAAATATTCAGTGTTCAGTGTTAAATGATAAGCGAAAAACAGTAAAGCCTTGGACTTAAAAAAATTCTTGGTGAGGAGAAGATTTCTGGGGGTACCCTTTTGATTCATGATGATAATGAATGCTAAACACCTGGACTGGTGGCACTTTTTGCCCTCAGTAGCAGTTTGTTTCAGCATATTTTTTAAAAAATACCTGGATGTAAGGAACTAATAGAACAATGTACTTGCCCTGAGTTTGTTATGGAACGCTCTTTGTATTAGAAATTAGTAGATGCTGATCTATTTTCATGAAATCAAACACTGTGGGTATGTAGCTACTTCTGGTGAGACAAATTTTTAAAAATGGAAATAGAAACAAATTTAGTTTTCTTATTATATGCATCTCAGCAAGTTTGTATTTTCTGTAATTATATAAATTGTAAGGTATTACTCAATTTGGCTCTGTGCCTTATAAGAGCATGCCTGCTCCTGTTTTTCACAACACAAGCCAAGATGGCAGAATGCCAGCTTTCTAGAGAAAAACACTTCAGATGCATAAATGATGAGCAGAACACTTTTCCCTTTTTATTTGAAACTGGGTAAGTTCAATGCATAGGAAATGCAAGTTAGAGATAACTGAGTAATACCTTCTTCGCTGTAACCTTTAAAGTAGCCATCGCACTGAAAACTCTGCTGTGTTAATGTACAGAGAAACAGTCCTGATGTGGTTTTTTTTTTTCTGCTGTACGCTTATAGTAGCAAACCATCTGTGACTTTTCATGCTAGATGGCAACACTCTGTCTTAGAAGATACACAGGGAATTTGTGCAGCTCTATCTTAGCTTAAAAGCTCAAGCATGGTAAGTCATGAAGTTCCTGTTTTAAAAGGAAAAATTTAATTGAAACTGGAAATGTTGTGAGCTATATTTTCATATGTACTCATCTAATAAATATGTAACATTTATATTTTATTTTTAGTCACTTAAATGCAGAGACAAACCTTTATTTTAATATGTTAAAATGGTTTATTTTATTTGAATGTTTTTGGTTGGGTTTTTTTGTAGTCCTCAATGTTAGGTGTTTTAACATTATGTTTCGAATCTGTAACATATACAGTAATTGACTAGACATTGTTTTATATAGAAAAAAGCATTACAGCAACACAGTTAAGAGGAATGCTAGTGAGACGAGTGGTGAGCCAAGATGACTTACATTGCTTGCTTTGTTCTTAAGGAGGAAGATCTAGAGGGAGAAAATACCTGAGTCCTCTGGTCCTGCCTTAGCAACAAAAAGTGTGTCATTGTGTAGAGAGATGGGATCGTACTTTTATGTAAAAAATGATTTCCTGAAGACAGTCTTGTTAATCATAAAGCTTCATAGTATTGTTTTGTTTCTTTGCTTTAAGGTACACAGAGGAGTTGTGTTGTGGGCCTTCCTGGCATGTGCTTTGGGACATACCTGGCCTTGCTTAGGTGTTGAAACCAGTGACCTGAGCATCCAGAGCAGCTGCCCTTTGCTTGCTCTCACCTGGTGGTGTTCCTTCCACATTAGCTAGGTCTTGTCCGCTCTGTACTCCTCCTGTTAGCTTCTGTTGAGGGTGATCCTCTGCAACCTTCCAGACACATAGTTTATTATTTTATTGAACTATAATAGTTAAATGTCTATGGTTTATAAGAGGTCATCCTATCTGAAGTATTGCTTATTTCTAATTATAACTGGTAATTTCTAATGTACAAGGTTACTGTGCTGATGACTGTGACTCCAGTTCCACAGGATGACTGGCTATTTTCCTAATATTAATCAGCTACATTAAACAGAATATTTTACTGAGCTTATTGAAATCAATAAGATGTCTGAAATGCTTAGTGCTCAATACGGAGATGAGTTTTTTGTGATGTTTTAGAATAAAGTTTTCTCTCTTTAATGAGTACTTAATTAATATGGAACCACTTCATCCTCATTGTTGTTGAGATTATCTTTAATCACTGTGGTGTAGTAACAGTAGCACAAATAGGAAATAATAAGTCTTGTTTCTTGCTTAAAAGGATTTTTGATTTATATTGAAAAGAGAATTATGTTCTTTACATGAAGAATTTTACTAAACATCTTCTCCTATTGCTTGTTGATGTTTTTCCCTTTTAAGGATTTCGACTAATATACTAAGAATTTTAATGTAGGAGGATAGTCTCTGGCAATTGTGTAAAGCCATGATACTTCTTTTTATCCTGGTAATTTTATTGTTGTTTTCTTGCCATATGCAATTTAATTTTTAATCAGTTAATACAGCTTTTCATCCACAATCCAACTACGTATTTATGGTGTCCTGCTTTTTATGAAAAGTACACCTTTTTATCTTAGATGACTGTATCTCTTCAAAGATAATATCCTTGAACATAAACAAGGCTAATAGATTGCACTTCTTCTCCAACATTTCCTCCGATCACATTTGTGCTGGTAGCTGAGGTCGGTCTGCTGCTCTCTGGTGGTTCCCCTTCTGATATATATCCCCTACACTGGATCACTTACCTATATTGGATTGCTTATCCGGTACTCCATCGCTTTGAAATATATCCATGTAAACTGTTTATTTTCTGTATGTGTATGCTCACTATAAATAGGCAGATTTTTATGAAGGATACTTTATCATTGATAACTTATTTTGAAAAGGTCATTATCGTATGAAGTGGTCCCTGACTGTCATGTTTGTGCCCTCCAGTAGAGGACAGAAGGCAGATCTTTAATAATGAAGAGCTGTAATGAGAACTCTTCTGTTAACCACTGAGGAAACCTGGAAGAAGGCGAGGTGCCTTGGTGACAATGGATGATAAATGGAAGGGAGAGCCCAGGAACAGTGAAACAAGCGTGTCTTGTGTTGAAAACAGCAGTGTTTGTGCTAGTTTTTTTCTTAAGGCATCAGCAAAGTAGTGCAGGGAGGGATAGGGGAACAGTGAAGGGATTTGCAGATGCTGACATGCAGCTTCTCTTAAGGGGCGATTGAGCGAGGGGAAGGCCTGATGATAAATTAGCAGCAGTGGCTGGTTGCCAGTGCAGGTTGGAGGTAAAATTGGCAGTTGGTTTGGGAAGCAGAGAAAGTAGTCCATGTAGGGGCCTTGAAAGACCTTTTTTTTTTTTTTTTTTTTTTAAGCACAGCTGAACATTTCAGAAACAGGGTGGAAATGGTGTCTTAGTGAAAAAGATGTGCTAGGAAGATGCTTCGTTTGCAGCCATGTATCTGAATGGATAAGAACAGGCCACAACTGTGATTAACAGTTAGTGAGGGACGTTGCAGTAACTGCACATCCTTTGCATTTCACCTCTCAAGCATGTTTTGCGTAGATGGGTGAGGAGGACCAGGCTTTAGAAAATCTGTGTGGGAAAATTATTCATTCATTCGATAAAAGGTCTTGAGTTTCAGCTGCTTTGTGTATTTCGGTATGAGAGGATTGCCTGCACGTAGTGTTCCTCACCCTGATGTCTGTCCCTGGCCTTAACCTGCAAAAGCCTCCAGCATGCTAAAATATTGAATGACTTTGACATCTGCCCTGTTTGTGGAAAGCATACGCTGCACATTATTCTTACCTGTTGTGGAAAGTAGTGGATATGGCAGGGGAAAGAGTGCTTTAGAAGAGCAGCTGCTGAGCTAAGAAGTTGCTCGCAACTGCATTCTGAAAGAGGAACATCCTTATCCCTTAAAAAAAACCCAAAACATACAAAAGATTTCTTAAATATAAGGAATTCTAGTGCTTTTAGACAATTATACCTCCAGGAATTACAGACCTCTAGGAAATTGTTTAATTTCAAAGGGAATTTTCCCAAGAGGTAAAATGCTAATAATTTTACAAAGCATCTTTGTGTAAACTTTTCAGTGTTTTTAACGTGGATTCAACTATGGGCTTTTGTAATTTAACAGTATTTGCATTTATGCACCTTTTTTCACATTGCTTTTAAAAACCTTTCCTATTGCTGCATGAAAAAAAATGACAGTGAGAAGTTCTGTTGATAGAATCTGCATGAAGAAAAAGGTAAACCTCTTTAAAATGGTGTTTTCTTTAGAATAAAAATTTATTGTGGTATAAGCTTGTGTGCCTTTGTTATTACAGCTGGGTCAGTTTAAACTTGTTTCTTGCCTGGGGTTCCCTTCTTTACTTTAACCTTGTTGTGCCTCAGAGCTTGCTCAGCCCATGGGAAGTCTGGCACAAAGGACGACACTGGCAATGTTTGGACATGTGTTCTGAATATTTCTAGATGTCCCAGCTGTCCCTAGTTGTTCTTGATATACTAGGGAGAAGATGAGCTCCAGTACTTTTTGCTAAATGTTTTGCTTTTGGGTTTTTTTTCTGTTTTACTTCTCAAGAGGAAGGAAGTTTTGTTTTCCTTCAAGTACCCTTCTGCTGGTCCTCCTTCATCTGGTGAAGTGCTGGGCTAATGATGACTGTGACCAGTGCTTAGAGAAAGTTTTAAACTACTAAGCAGTTACTATTTCCAGCCATTTTGCTGGAGAGTTTAGCTTTTCATGTTGGGAAACGAGCAGCTTCTTCTACAGCTCCTAAATAACATGCTGAGAGCTGCAACTGTTTTAAAATGAAGTACATTAAGTACAACAAGGTTTACTGTAAATAGTGGATGAATGTAAGCAATGCATTTCAGGCACATCAGAGGTGAAGAAGCCGTCCCATCATCACTTGTCTAGCAGCTGAGAGAGGTGCAACTAGTGTTCAGGTGTTCTGTAAAAGAGTATAAAAGAGTCATTACTGGTATTTTCCCCTGTGGTCAAGAAGGCATTTTTGCACTGCACTTACAGTCTGAGCACCACTAGCTGGGAAAATAATGTAGATGAAACACAGAGTGTGTAGTGGTCCTTGTCATTTGGCCATTGGTTTTTCATGGGTTTGGTGGAACAGCTGCTTTTTTTAATCAGATCTCAGTAAACTTTAATTTGTGACTGGCACACTGAGACTGGATTAGTTTAAACATCTTGATGATGATGTGGTTAATCCCATGAGCTGATTCCTAATACTTCATCATTCCTGCAGACTTAATTTGGGGTTTTTTTGAGGAGGATTTTTTTGTGTTTGGCACAGAGACTGTGGCTGTTTCTGTGCCTATTTTTGCAGTTTTGCTTCTTGCAATTAACAGAAAATGTTACCTGCTCTGGTTAAGACCTTGAACACTCCCTGTTATTTTGGTTACTGTTGTTTCTGTTGTCCTTCCATTCTTATCTTCAATTGCCAGATTGTTCTGAGCCATGGCTGCTGCTTTCATGTTTTTCCACTTTTCTCTAAAGATGTGCTGTTTATCAATGGCAGTGTTAATAGTAGGATCCGTAGTATTCAGTTCTGCATGAGGAAGGGACTTTGATTTGTCCAGGATTAGAAGCTTCAGTGCAGGTAACTGTCCTGCGAGGTGACTTTGTGCCTTGACTTGAAATGCTTCAGCAGTTCAGAACTTCAATATCTCGATTGCATCCTAGGCCAGGGTAAAGCAGCGTCTCTGGAGACACCTTCTGTGGTAGAAGCTAAAATGACAATGCAGTGTGTGGATGGCTGGAGTTTAGAAAACTAAGGCTCTCTAAAATCTTGCCTTGGAACCATTGCTGCTGTTTATTGTAATGTATCATACCACCTTTTATTCTTAACAGAAACATATTTGTTGGTGTGAGTTCTGAACTAATTATATGTGATGCTTACAAATAATGATGAAAGAGTTATTGCTGTTTTGTAGTGACTGATTTTTTCCCACTGTTTTATCATAAAATATTGTAGGACTTTTATATAATGGTTTGGATGATCATGATAAGTGGTTCTATCACTGCTCTATATTTCATATACATACGTGTGTGTATATATGTATGTTAGAATACTTGAATTTTAAGGGTGATGGGAGATGATGTTAGAAATAGTACCTGCATATTTCTTTCTCTGTTTCAGTGAAATTTGCCTATCCAAGCACACATCATAAAATAAAAATAAATGGTTGTCTCTTGTGTTTAGGATTGGTGGTTTTACTTCTGCTTTCTTTTGCTTACCTACTTCTTAGTATTAAAATTGACATTCTAGAAAATGGGAAAACATGGCAACAAAAGGGGATGCTGGCATCCCTAGAAATAACTATAAATATTGTCTCCTTTAGTAGCTGGAAGTGACCAAGTTTTCTTAGGACTTTAGAGAAAGTGTAGTAAAATAAATGCTGGCAGGGCTTAAGGGATGATTTTCATTGAGTTGCAGCTTTCTGTTATATTTTAAACATATTCCTCCTTTTGGTTCAGTTTAATAATCCATGAGATAGAATTGGTTCTTAGAGATGTTTTGCAGAACTAAGTTATGTGTTTTTTTAATGAAAAATCAGAAGGGAACTCAAAGCTTACCATCTGCAGGATGAGGTACCAGCATTTTAAATTAGTTTTTGGTTTGAACATCTGTTGGAGAAAAGCCTTTGCCTTCCAAAGTGTGGCAGATAATATATTTAAAAGAATTTCAGAAGAGTTGCCATGATATTTGATGTTTAATTTGACAAACATTGCTATTCAGGAAAATACTTGAGAACTCCAGGGGAGAGCTTACCTTTGTTTTTGTTGCTCTGTGAAATGAGAGCTGAAGGTGATGATCCAAGATAAGTAATGAAGAACTACATTGTAAAGTTAGGTCATCAAAAGAGTGCAATAAACCACTGAAAAACCTTTTAAGAGTGGGCCATGAATTGAGTTTTTACTAGAATAATTCTGTTTGGGAGGTGACTTATTGGGAGTGATGATGCTTTGGGCTTCAGAGGTGCTGATTTGATACTTCTGTCACATGCCTGAAGTTCAAGAAGTCCATCACCTACAATGCATTTCAAAAAAGAATCAGTCCTGGAATGTGTCTTTAAGTATTAGATCTTCTGTGGAAGGGGAAGAACATCTGGTGTTTCAATGAATAAAAAAGATTTTGCATCTTGGTCGTTTTTTTGAGGATCAAGCATAATCACTGCCTTGTAAAGAAGAGTTTACCCACATCTTCATGTAAGTGTGTCTTGTCTAAGTCTGCAACCCCATTTTGATGAGTAGGGAAGGAATTGAAATGATGTAACTTCTCTGAACAGAGCAAGTTACCAAAGTCTATCCTGAGCCATTCTTACGCAACAGATAGTTCTCCCCTGTTCTTTGTCTCACATCCCGTTTGTTCCAGAGGGCCTTACTGAGTTTTGTAATACATAAATAGAGCCATTTTGTGAAACAGATGGTTTAAAAATAGGACTGTCTGTGGAGAAAGACGGAGCAGATGAATGCTCTTCTGCTGTAGGATGGAATTATTGGAAATGTTGGATTCATTAAAAATCCACTTCCCTCACTACCTTTCCCAGTATTTTAAGGGCAAGCTTCGTCTGCTGCACAGTACCAAGTGTCTTGCTTTCCGATTGTCTGTCAGTATTTCTTACAAGATGGAGAACTGGCTTCCTCATTAGTCCTTTGGGAGTAATTATAGGTATTGAGGCTGAAGCTGGAGTTGAATGAATTCCAGTCTTGTTTGCTTGGTGTTTTGTGGAGACCAGTGGGAATGCTTATAGTGACCTGAATGGAATTTTTACCACGGTTGCTACTCTCCAACTGTCCTTGTTCCTTTGCCATTGAGGGGACAGCTCTGGCATCCTTAACCATTTTTTTTATTTTCCTCTAAGGAGGTGGACCACACATCAGAAGTAGTGTGTCTGTAAAAATAAATTGAAAGAAAACAAAAAGGACTCCCCTTGATTATGCTGGTGCAAATGAAGGTGATGTTCCTTCTGAGGCAATTTCTGCAGAGTACGTTCTAAAAAAAGAGTGGGAGGCTTACATTATTGTTCTGACTTTTTCCATCTTTTCCTTTTGTTTGGGTTGTTGACGCAGAGAGGGAAGTAAAAGAACATTAATAAAGCTCTGACATAATCTGTTTGGTAGAAAACAAGCTAATGCAGAATGGGAGAAGATGCCTGAAGAAATAGACTTTGTCCCTGTGCAGTATATAACATACACAGTTAGCAGTACTAGGTGGGCAACTAAATTGGGTTTTTATACAAGTTTCTCCCCAAGGTTTCCACTATGCACTTTGGGGAGTCAGAACAGAGGTGCTGTTGAGCAGCAATAATTGCTTTTATAGACTTCGCATTCCATTGTACAGATGAGATGCCTGGAAAATGAGCTTGTTAATTTTGTCATACTGCTGTCAAAAGACTTTGATGTTTCTAAAGGTGTCACTCAATAGGCTGTAGAGAAAATATTGTGATGACTGTAACTCTCTTCTTTAGCTTTCACTTATTAACTTTAGCTTTTATTGAGAAAGCTGATTTTAATTTACAAACTGCAAACAAAGCTCTGAACCTGAAAAAACAACAGATGTCTTAGATGCCAGTGATACATCCTCTGTTTTGATTTCCTTCAGTTATTGAATCAGGATTTTCTCTTCTTCTCTCTACCTTAATGCCTGCTTCTCAAATGGGATCTGCTTTTGCATTTACAGGCTATGCAGTACTTTCTCATTAATGTTATGTATGAAAATGAGGTGTTTTCTTGACTACCCAATATAAAAGCAGATGATCCTTATACTGTGTAAAAGGCAGGCAGCCTGTATACCTAAAATCTGCGTATCGAGCAGTATTTATTGCTGTCTTTCATTGTTAGTATTTTCCTGAGCTGCCATTTAGTGGTTAGGAGTATAAGGAATTACTGAGCCACAGGAGTGTAGCTTCTGCATTGTTTTGTGCCTATAAGATCCATTCTAACTGCTCTGAGATATATCATCAGCCTGCCATAACAAGATGTGCACAATAAAGTAAAAACAGAGTGCTCCTATTTATTTTCCCTGCTCTGTTTGGTCTCTGCCTCCAGAACTGCCCAACTCTGTGTCCCAAACCATGCTGACTGCCTGATTGCCTCTTTGCTCTACCTACTTTGAGACTTCAAGCACAAATGTTCTTCCAAATGTTGCTGAATCTGAACCATGTCCTTGAGAGGATTTTTTGGGGCATGATGAGGGACTGTGACATAGGCTGAAGTTGCATAAAGAGGAACATTTTTACATATTTGGAGCCTGATTTTGAGTTACTGGGGAGGTTGTAGCTGGTCTCTCAAAGACCAGGTTCTCCAGATGCAACACAGTTAAGACTGTGACTTGAATCTTAACTCTTATATCACTAGAGGAACCACCTGAAGATAACTCTTTGCATAGAAATGTGTGGGCAAGGGTAAAAACAAAAACAAAAGGCATCTTTTGAGTTTTGTCGTCTTCAGACTTTGACTGGCAATGGAGGAAGATAAACTGGTTTTGGTTTATTTTCCACCACTGAGAAATGAGTGGGGGGATAAGAAAATACACAAAATTGGAGGAGGGGGAAAAAGCAAAGCTAACACAAGTATTGATTTTTTTGTTAGATTGATTTTGGAGAAGAAAAGAGTTTTCTATTAATGGCATAGTATACTCCTGAGAGTAGTTCAAACAGTTGCACCATTTGAAGTTAAGACAGCAGAGCAAAGAGCCTTCTACAGTGTCTGGTGAAAACACTGCTGAGTGCCCTGCTAGGATGCTAAGGGGTCCAGCAAGTCAAGGTTGCATTTTTACAAGTAAATGTTCCCTTTTGGTTAAGTTCTCCTTCCTGTTATTTAAAGGAAGGAGAAGTTAGAGTTAGAATTCTGTTTAATCAGAGCATTCACCCTTGCTCAGAAATTCCCGAGGGAGAGAACCAGGGGGACCTGCTGGATGTGCAAAGTGATGTGCGCTTCTGAACCAGCACTGACTGCATGGTGTGATGACGCAGAACACGGAGCACAGGTCCTAACCCTGCGGAGGTGGAGGTGCTATGCACAAAAAGGGGCAGAAATAGTCCTGTGTTGTAGCATGACAAATTGGACATTTCTGTTAATCTGTTAACAGGTAATTCAAAAGGGTCTTTGTAGCTAATCAGATTTTTGGGTGAGAGAATAAGAATGCTTCCTTAGGAGAAGGTTGTAAAGGAGCTATGAAAAGTATTCCTGCAGCTTGTTGTCTAAGTTATAAAAAGGGAAGAACCAATCTTCAGATACCTGACAAATCCCCCCAAAAGTAAATTGTGTGTAATACGTTCCTCATCTTTGTGAAAGCAGTGGCTTCACCATGAAACCTTTTTCTTGAGAGAATCAAAGTAATAAAAACAATATAAAAAATAAAAGAAACTCGAAATGTTCTTAAAATGCGGCTGCATCTGATCTGGAGCTACAAGCAATATTTATACACACATTTAGTGCACAGCATAAGTAAAGCAGAAATTTGAAGTGGTCTGGGAGTTTAAATGTGCTTTCACGTTTCCTGATGCTTTCATATTTTTGTTCAGTTTCATCTCATCTGTGATAATGATTGTAAAATACTACAATTATTTTCAAAATCATAT
Organism: Phalacrocorax aristotelis; assembly: GCF_949628215.1. NCBI lineage: Eukaryota > Metazoa > Chordata > Aves > Suliformes > Phalacrocoracidae > Phalacrocorax > Phalacrocorax aristotelis. The sequence goes on from NC_134277.1 coordinate 89,388,409, forward strand.
GTCTTTTTTAGCCTATTACGTTAATGTTGTCCTCATTAAATCCCATTTTAACTTTGTTGTTATCTAGGATAACTTAGTATACCCTTCTGTGTGGTCTAATTTTCATTTACAATCTCTATGTATCAATACTGCCTCTAGCACAATGTAATGTGAGAGCCAGATTAATTTGTTTTGAAAAAATTCAGACCTTGGGGTAGAAAGTTAGAGAATAAGTTAAGATGTGGGATGGGTAAAAAGCACTGGCAAACGCAACAGGGGCACCACGTGTATGTATATAGCCAGTGGTAGAGTGTGAACCCTATCTTAGACAAAGCATGATTATCTCACGGATTTATCTGCGGTGCATGTTTCTCTTGGCTTTGTTGCATTGTTTCAAGTTCTCTTACCTTTGAAGGAGGAACTTTGGAACATGGCAACTTTTCCAGCAGTCTTGTTTGTATTTCTGAAGGGAGTACCAGTCCTAACATCAGGATTTCCATATCAAGTCTGGGTGTGTCTTAGTTCTTTCTTCTCCTTGTTCATGCTACATATTTCCCGCACTTGTTCTAGGGAAATTTTAGGGACTTGCTCTGGTGCAGATGTTCTAAACCAAACTCCTTTTTCTTTTCATATAATTACAAGTGATCAGAAACAGCGGATTCGTACAAGTGCATGCAGACAGGACATGCAGCCTCCCATCCTGTCCTAGTAAGCAAAATCATCTGTGTCACAATTCAAGTTGTTGAATATTCCTAAAGGTGTTTCTAATAGGAGTTTCCTGTTTATTGGGAGTTTGCTGCAGTTAGTTCTTATGTATTACTGATTCGTACTATTAAGTTGTGAATTAACATCTGAATTGTGTTGCTTGGTGAATTGTCAAAAGTAATGAGAACCAGTACCAGATACTGAATTTAACATTGCGTTTTAATAAATGCCCCTTAGAATAATGTACTTAGTGTCTCTGTGTGCTTTTCTGCGTAAGTTCTCCCAACCATTTGAGTTTGAAAAATACAGATCATCCCCAGCACCACTTACCCAAACCTCTTTCTCTCTTTTCTGTTATGTTTTTACATGAAACAGGTATCTCAAGCAGACTTGAAATATAGGAGCAAAACCAGATCCAGGTATTTTTTTTCTGCTGCCTGAGGTGAACATGTAGGACATCAGCGTGGCAAATGCAGAATCATGTACTTCATGCTCTACTTAGTGGTTTAACCTTCAAAAAGAAAAAACAAAGTGAATGTAATATGCCACTTGAAAGTAAGTATAGATTCTGGGAAGATTGGAGATGCTGGAGGAGGGCAAGGGAGGGCTGTGAGAGGAAGTTAGCTGTAGGCACAGTGCAGAGCAATTCTGGGATCTGCTGCCTGCTTTGTCATTTAAGCCTAGTGCACAGTAGGGGATAGTAGACGTTTGCTTTTAATAACAGCTTGTGATGAACTAGGCGTTGTAAAGAAAATCTTGACAGGGATCCTACTTGTACATTAAACTCTTTGCCTTCCTTAGTTTTGCTAGTACTGAACACAAGAAAAATAATCTGTTGAGGCAGAGTTTGGAAATTATTATGTATGTCCTCCCTGGGATGATGCCCAGGACTAAAGTGTTTACCTCTGTATCTTTGCTTTGCCTGAGGCATTTGTGATTGCTTCAGCGCTGTGAGCAGCCGGGGAGATGGGAGTGTGCATACATGTTGGGTGGCAATGGGAGGAATAGGCTGCTAGAAGAATGCCAAAGCATTGAATGCTTTCATTGCTGATGGGGACAACATTTGGCCCTCGGTAAGAATATTTCAGACAAGCCTTGGAATATGTCCAGATCACAACCACCATATTCTTGCTACCTCTATAGCCACCTAGAAGAAAAACCCCACAGCATTTGACTTCATGCTGAAGAGAGAGTAGAAGAAGCTTGCTGGGGGAAGGGGGGAGCGTCTATCAGTTTGCGATTTATGGTACCAGATGGACTGTGCTGTGTGTTCTGGCTCTGGTGATGGATATGTTAAGTTTTGCCTTTCTCTCATACATGCTGAGATGGAAGGAGGGAAAGCATCCATCACTGAAGGAGAAGAATCTAAGCCAAAAAAAATTGAGGCAGAATATGAAAGCACTGTAGATTAAGAAACTCATGTTAATTCTCTCTCGTATTCTTATATCATAAATGATTCCAATACGTTTGGGCTGGGAACCTAAACTGTTTGAAGCTTGTTGATGTGTTGCACCAAACCCGCCCTCCCCCCCCCCCCATATTTTTTATGAACTCTCCCCCATTTGGAAAAGCAGACTACAGATCTTTTTTTTCCCTGATGCTTCATAATTAAAATTATTAAAGTTAATAGATTTACCCAGGATTTAATATGGTCTCCTGTCTTTAAAATGTAGTGGATGTGATTTCTTTAAATCATTTTGAGCATTTAGACTAACAAAGTGGATAAGCCAGCTTGTGGAATAAACCGACATGCGTGAAAACTGGCACAGTTGTTAAACACTGCACATTGTAATGGCATTTTGTTGGGGTATTATAACTTCAGCTGCACAATTATGGGAGCCTGCTGCATATTAGCAGACGCTTTCCTCATAACCTCAAGCTATATGCACTGAGTTATTTTCTTCTTCAGGCTATCATCTGGGATTCTCCCAGACTATATATAATTTCTTTTTTTTTTTCTCTGTAGCAGTACATGCTGTAGGCAATACTGAGTGTAATACTTTCTGCATTGTTAGGCAATGAGCATTATCAGCAGCTGCAATATTCAGGATTAGTCTTTTCGTTATTATTTGGCATCTGCAGTACCTACATGAATCTGTTCAGCCCTGTTTCTCCAGAAGGCAGCTGGGCTCTGACTGAGAGAACGCGACCATAAAGCTTTCCTGAAATTGTCACTATGCTCAGGAGTTCACTCTTAATTGAAACTGCAGTTATCACAATGCAGTTCACTGAGATATAGAAAAACTTGCATTTTATTTAAAGAAACTGGGATATGTTAAAACTTATCTTCACATTTTATAATGGCGAGATGGGAACAGAGCAAGGTTCTCAAGGTTGCACCACAAATCGGTGGCTGAGCCAGAAATATAATCCAGGTCTCATAACCCAAAGCTTCACCCTTGGTCTGCTAGCAAGCAGATGTCTCTGAATTAAGTATGCTACAGAAAATACACTAGCTGGCATACTGAGGTACAGAAAATGTCTTTCAGAGTATTAAATAAAACCCAGGGGTTTCCTGAGGGTTGTGGACTTCTTTTTTTTTCCTCTACAAGTTGTCTGTCATCTAAGTTTCACTTGAATTTTTTAAAACTAGATTTAAAAGGTTTACTGGCTTTTGTGAAAGGTCAGATAAAGCATAATATTTTTTTTTATGGTTCCATATCTAAAGATGCCTTTGCTCAGGATTTCTCTTCTATGATACCTATACTTTTAGTTTTAACTTTCTTAGCTTACTTGCCTTCTTTGGCAAATGAAGTAGCCGTACACTGGTTAATGAAGGAAAGGCGGCAAATGTTTGGTTTCATGCAGACTAAATGCACAGATTACAGGGTTTTGCTTGTTTTTCCTAAACTGGCATGGATCTTGAAGTACTTATATGGTGATCAATGAGATTTGAGATTTACATGCTAACATCAATTTTGAGTGTGCAACTTAAATTTGAGAATCAGTTAGGACATTAAATTATTTGGTGGAGTTCTGGAAGAGGAATAACATTTTATTCCGTGGATAGTTGCTCTTATCAGGGTGGGTGGAGTGATGTTGACTGTTTTTGTTACAGGTGAAAATTATAGAAGAGGTAGATGCAGTACAATGTTGCTTTTTGGGGAAGAAAGGAGATTTCTCAAGAAGATTATTGCATGGTATCCTTCTAGCAATATTTAGAAAAACCAACCCCCTCCCCCCCAAAAAAAAAGATACCGAAAAAAAGAAACCCGAAAAAAGAATAAAAGAAAAACCAGCACAGTACATCTATTGAGTTTCATCTTAAGGACACACAAAAATGCTGGAAACATTGATTTTTGTCTAAGTGTTGTAGACATGCACACACATGCACACAAATCTTGCCTATGTTATGTTATAGAGTTTAATAATTCTTTTCATTGACTTTCATTATGAAGTTGATCTTTCTGGTCATGAAATTCTCAGTCTCTTGTGCTGTCATTACTAATACAACTTGGCTGAAAGGTGTTACTCTTGTCAGTATCCTAGAACTAGAAAAGATTGTCTGGACTACCAATCCAATGAGCTTTTCAGGTTCAGGAAACCATGTAGGAGTTTCGAGATATGTAGACAGCAAATCCCAGTGGCAACAGAGCACTTGAAATGTCCTATAGACTTCAGTCAAAGACCAGAAAAGCACAAAGATAAGTGGTGTCACACTCAAGAATAAATATTTTCAGAAGCTTTGCTGTCAAACTCAAGGAGGTCAGAGTTGTATCAGAACTGATTTATTTTAAATAAAAATACTCAGTTGTGTAATTTGCAGAAAGTTAGATAAAGGCCATGCTTTCTCTGCTCTTTGAAGTCTTCATGAAAAAGATTACTTCAGTGGGAGTGAGACCACAATAATTTCTCCCTTATTACTGTTTTTCTCCATCTCTACCCTTTCAAACTGGGTAATACTGTTCGTTCTGTCAGCAGTCTTAATAATGTATTATACTTTAAAATTACTATTTTGGGAATCGTGGTTTTTGGCAAGAACTAAGTGCTGCTTTTGGACTATAAATCTACGGTGGTTAGTTAAATGTTAAATTGACATTAACGTGTCTTGTAACTTTGACCTACATGGAGTTAAAGCAAGTAAGTAGAGTAAGTTCAGTGGCTTTTAATGAACTATTATTAGTCAAATCCCTGCAAAACCAAATAAATGTTATGTCATTCTATTTTATAATTTTCAGCCAGAGAGCTCCAGCTGTCTGGTGACTTCACATATTCTGATCTATGCTTTCCTGTCAGCAATATGTTTCCCATCTTGGCACTCCAGTCTCTACATTTATTCTTATTTTGGCCTAGTGAAGAATAGAGTGATACTTTAGAGTAAATAGAGTTAAAGCTGTGGGTAATTAATGAATCTAATTTTCTTTGTCAAGACCTTCCCTTTCAGAAAAACTGGAAAAAAGGTACCGTGGTCAGTAGTATAGCTATCAATCTGTAGGATAGGCTAGGGCTCATATTTTTGAGCATTGGCATGTGTTAACAGCAAACACAGTGAGTTTGCTTTATGAAATTCTTCTTTTTCTTCTTTTCTCCAAAGATGATCTTCATGTGGGCCGTGAGTGTCCTGTGTTCTCATTATGTTCAATTTACCACGCCTATGGAGTAAGCCTGACAAACTCTGGATGAGTCAGTTATATTGCTTATGTGATTTGCATGTGGGAGTGTGTGTACATGTGTGCAGATGTCCATGGTTCTTCATGACTTGGAGCTTGTGTTCAGCAAGGCAAGAACAATGCTGGAGCTTAAGGGAGTCCCTGTACTGCTCCTGTTTTGTCCGGATGTGACTTCTGAGCTGAATCAGAAGACGCAGACACAGCCGTGAAGATCTGCGTGTGAAGGAGTACAGGAACGGGTGTAGTGCTCCGCACATTGACCTTCTGCTCTTCACCATGTGTCTGCCTGTCTGGGATGAGTTTGTGTGGGTGGGTTCTGTGGTCTCAAACTGTGGCGGCTGGGACATGCTCAAGGACATTGTTGATATTTTTTTTCTTTTTTTTCTGCTTCTTTTCCTAAGAATTTCTACATTTATTTTGTTTTGGTTTTACTTTACTCGATATTGTGATTTGAAAGGCATATAAACAAAATGCAGCTTTGTAAAAAGGGTATTCCTTTTTCTTTCATGTTCCTTATGCCTAGATTTAGCCTAATAATTGCCATCTTTCCACATCCGTTCTTTAGTCCAGCAAATAAGCTGGAGTTAATTAGATCTCTTTCCTTATGTGAGGACCTCTTCAGCATGAAATGAGAGACATAAGTAGTAATATTAGCTAGCATACATTCTAAGGAGAAATGTTAGTTTTTGTAGAAGGAGCATGAGGTTGTATATAGCAGCTGTTCTGACCATTCATCCTTGATTCATCCCTGAAAGTGGGATATATTTGCATAATGGAGGCGTTTTTTGGAGGAAGGGAAGAGGAGGGAGGATATTTGTATCTTTTTGTATTTCTTTTTGACTCCTTCCCTCTCAATTTTGGTACACTTTCAGTTTTGACATGATTTTCTCTCCTGCTGCCAGATAGCAACAAGAGTCAATAATTTTTTCAATAGTATTTTAAGTAGTGTATAAAGTTTACTTACATGTGCTCAGTTCTGTGTGTAGAAGGTGAGAGCACTGAAGCGGGGAAAAACCCCATCTCCTTGGTGCTCCTGACACTTCTACTTCAGCACCACCAACATCAGCAGAAGTCACTTGGAGCATCTTGCCTAACTCAAGTTGCGATCTCTGTGGAGCAAAAGCTGAGGCTGGCTGGTGCAGTGGTGTTGGAGCAGGTGTGTTCTTATCCCTCTCGGTGTCCTTTTTTGCCTTGCAAGGTGAGCAATGGTTGCCATTAGGTATTGTATAAAAATCCTGGATGCCCGGGCAAGCTCCCAGCTGACTGGGTGAGGTGAGGTTGCTGCTGTGGCACACTGCCTGAGCAGTGCCGTGCAGCTGCAACAGAAGCGGGAAGTCTCAGCATGCAGACGAGCCATGGTGTCTAGACATGTTACGATTATTTCTTTGCTCAATTCAATGTGTAGCCAAATAGCTTTCCAAATATACTAGGCAGATGTGAGCGCAGTGCCTGTATCTGTATGGCAGCGAAGGCTGTTGACTGCATGTGCGCTTTCCTCCACGCCCCCACCAGGTTTAATCATACGGCTTGGTCGTACCAATGACTTCAGTACCGTATTCTAACAGCAGTGGGAAACAGCATTCCTATGGGTTTATCATTAAATCTAGTGAAGATTTCTGGAAAACTTCCACTAGTATACACGTATGTATGTTTTTATCCATCTGCAGAAGGTATTTTTTTCCCCTTGCTCTTTTAAATTCATGTGCTTCTGGGCAAATAAAATGTACCATGGCTGAATGCCCCTCTTGTGTGCCTGTGTTTGTCACCGAGAGCAGGGAAGAACAGTGCTTTGGAAAGCGAGTTTGTCTCTTGTTTTGCCTGGCCGTTTTTGTGAAAGTTTTTGTGTTAGGTTGAAACTAGTCATCAGTTTCAGAAGTCACACTGAAAGGAAAGTTTAGGAGGCAGAGGCAGGGGGCGCAGCCACTGAAGCATTTTGCTTCAGTAAATGATGCTAAACCAAAGCAAAAGTAAAGTAAAGCATGGTTATATACCCCCGAATAAAAAAAATTGACGTGTTTTTTCCAGTCAGTCTTCTGATTTTGGTGGCTTAGTTTACAATTTCTTTAAGATTGGTTTGGTGTGGGCTGTGTAGGCTGAGTTAGCCTAACTTTAGCTTAACTAAATGAACACTCAGGCTAATTTCTGTTCTTATCCTACCCACGGCATATACTGTATCACGCCCAATGAGAGGGCCGCCACAGTCATAGAAACAGCAAGGTTGCCATATTAAGAGGTAAAAGAGAAGCAAGACATGAATCTATAGAAATCCAAGCTTTATGAGTTTGCTTCTGTGTCTGTGCATGTCTTCCCTAAATCAGTAAGGTGCACAGACTCTGCTTTCCAGTTTTGTCTAGGTAATTCTTAAGAGTAGAATAAAAAGCAATTTGCTAAAGCTTTTATTTTGCTAAAATAAAACCTGAGGCATTCATGTAAAAATATACATCATGAAATGAGTGCTGAGGGGACGGTGGGTTGAAGTGCATAGAGAAAGCACTAGGTTTGTTTAGAAAAATTAAGGTATACAACCTTCTTTGTAAGGTTTCAAAGCATAATAATTCAGCTGTTCATTCTGGGGTAGTGAATACACACATAAATTACTAGCATACTGCATCTTAGAGAAGGGTTGCTTGTAGTTGTCTGTAGAACTTACTATAGGGTAACAGTTATAATTAATGACTTGACAGACTGAATGTCTCAGAATAGTTTGTCATCAACGTGCCTGGGTGGCGGGTAGTTGCACTGAGATGTTCAAGTATTCTCTGGTACAAAGTAATACAAAAAGCAGAACTTGGTCCTCTTCCAAGGTTTAAATTGGTCCTTGCCTTTCTGAAAAGTGGGAGGCAAAGAAAAGGTGATGCGATGTCTTCTTAACAATATAAGCTTCACCTACCACCTTGGACTATGAAATTCAAAATGGCCTTCCATCCTTTAGCTTTGCTTGATCCCTATGCCATGGAGAACACTCTAAATCTGCTCTTGGCAGCTTCTACAGCGCTTTGACGTCGCTGAATTTTGCGGAGGGGTGTCTATATGTGAACATATGATATAAATTCTTAATTTAGAAGAAAATATGTAAATGATAAAAATCTGCAGTACTTGGTGATAGGGAGCAAGGGGGTTCATGAGAAATTTTGCCATGGTGAACGTAAATCTGGATCTTTGGTGTCTGAGAGTTCCTCCTGCTCATGTGATGTTTGCTTGTTGTAAAACATTTTTATGCAGTACTGCTTATGCATTTGGCAGATTTTCTGAGACTTTCATAGGTCAGAAAAGCACTGGAAAAAAATCAAAAGCACCAGTTATGTAGTACAGTCACTCTATGTAAGTGAGTAAACAGAGTTGAACGACTCCTTTTTGCCTCATGCCTCTGATTAGGATGAGGGTGAACTGTTGATAGCTAGTGTATTTGTTCTGTGCTGTAGACATTCTCAATCAAAGAAATGAATGCTTAAATTGATGGACTGTATTTTTTTACTTCTGAAGTGCAGTACTTCTTTGCTGAGGTGTTGAGAGCAGGAAACTGCTATGTGATTCCTGTCTCTCTCTTTCAAGTGAAGATAACACTTGATTGATGAACAGTACTTGCTTTGTTTCCAAAAAAAAAGAAGCAAGATAATTTTTTGAATGTTTATATTGTCTTTGCTATTCCTATGAAGTGGGTTAACATCTTGAAATGTTCTTAATGATGCATCTGGTTTTTGTAAAAATATATTTTGTATTGTTTTGAGACATTAGACAGTAACTGCGTTTTTCTCTTGAACTTTCTGTTTATGGAAGGATGAAAGAACACAAGTTTTGCCCACCTGAATTTTGTCATGGATTTCACTTGGGGCCGGATTTCAGCCCACGTTTTAGGCATGTTTCATTTTAGTGGTGGTCAGGGCACCAAGGGAGATTTTTACAGTGAGGATTTTTCTCAAATTCATATTTCCCATAGATTTTGTTAATTCTTTGACAAGTACTCCTCTTTTCTGTTTCTCATCCCAAGCTGCCAGTTATTTTAAAGAATGATTTTTTTTTTCCCCTGCCTCTTTCTGTTTAGTTCTTGTTCACACTGTGTAGTTCAGTGCCTTACATTTCTAATTTATTGTCTTGAAAGACAGGTGTTTTATGACTGCTATAAATGTCTGAGAATTGCTGATGAGCTCTCTTCAATACCTATTATTTCTCTTTTATGTTTCTTTATCTCTTAGGATCCTACAAGATAGACCCAGGACCCTACTGTGCTAGGCTCTGCACACACGCTGAACAGAGGCAGTAGATGATTACAGAGGGATGGTGACTAAAAGGTAGGTAAGAGACTGTATTTTGTTCGTTGGGTAGATGGTGATGTCATGGAGACATTTTAAGATGCTGTCTGGAAAACGTCTTGTGAGATGGCTTTGTAGACCCTTACAGGTATTCTGCCTTTCTCTCCTTCCTAAGCTAAGGAAATGCAAGAAATGGAAGTGGGAGGAATGCAGGAAAAACAACCTGCAATTCTCCTTTCTTCTCCCCTCTCTTAAACTATGCTCAACTTCATAAAGGGGAACTATGTAAAAATGGGGATGTTTGTTTAAAGAAAAACTGAAAGGACAACTCTATGAGTAACATGTTTGTAGGTGGCAGAGACACTATTTCAGGATACTGTTTTGGAGGCCCCACACAAATGCTTACCGTCAGTTTAAAAAAGGCTTGGGAAAAGGAAACCCATATAGGTAAATGACAAGGTAGAGGAGACTATTAAAAGCAAGAGGACATCTTAAAAAGCAGCTGTGGCTGTGCTGAAAGAAGGAAGATGGGACTAAAAAATCCCCGTATCAGGCTAAACATAAAATTAATAAATGCTTTTTTCAACCACACCAGTAGCAGAAATCTAGTTGAAGAGTCTGTGTGGCCTGCATGTAATGACATTATGAAACAAGCAATCTAAGATAAAGCCGTGGCAGAAAACCTAAATTGTTCTTGTGTGTACGTGCTCACCACTGAAAAGTGTGGGGTGGTTCCTGTTTTGGAACTCTTCTGATGGGAGGCTTATGAGGTTGCCTTTCTCAGCTGGAAGCATTTGTAGGCGAGATTGTGGAACAAATTGCATGCTCCCAATTTAACAGGCCCGGATGCAGCTTACCCAAGTCTTTAAGGGACGGAAGAGTGAAATAGACCAGCTACAGGCTGTGGCTTTAAAGCGTCTCAGCAGTTGAGAACTTGAAGATGTCTAGTTTGATGTCATGTTTTAGAAAGTGTTTATGTGAAATCAGGGAGCCTAGAGAACAATAGGCCTCTTGTTTAAATGGAGTGGATTAATTAAAAAATTAGATTAGCGGCTGTTTTAGAGAGGACATTGGATAAACATGATGGAGATACTGTTTGTTAAAAGGAACATGCATTGCTTCAAAGCAGCAATAGCTTTTGCAGAGTGGTATGAAGAAGCTTCATTCTCTTTCAGAAACTCTGTGCCTGGCATGTAACGTAACTGCGGACCACTGAGCTGCATCAGCTTCGTACTGAAGTGATGAATTGTGCTGTACTTGACTCTGCATATGATGTGAAGGAGGATCAGAGAGGGATGGATGAGGTCATTGTGTCTAATGGAAAGACCCTTGGTTTCTTTGTTTCTTGCTACAGCGAATGAGCCTCCTTCCATTAAAGCTTGTTGTTAACCCTATGAGATTAATGGTATCTGAAAGCAGGGTTTCAACACCTGGTGTGAAATTAAATCGTCTTTGATTTATAATTTTACTCTCTTCTTTTTTCTTTTTTTAATTTATTTTTTGGCTTAAAATCTATTTAGGAATAAGGTTCAACTTCCCCCCACTGGCACAGCTGCTCTCCCCCAGGTCATACTTCTTGCAATAAAGTTGCAGCCTTTAAGTATTCCAGCTACCTCTCTATTGCCTGAAATCTCGTGGGTTGCTTTCTCTTGTCTTGATCATTGAAAATGTCAAAAGAATTTGTAGAAAGAGCGCTGTTTTGAGACCCTTTGAGCTGTCTCTGTTGATCCAAGTTTGGTGTATTTATTTTTATTTTTTCCCACGTGACTCAGATTTTTGTACTTCCAGTGTCTGCATTAATGTAGTGTGTATAATCTGTTTGCTCTGGAAGCCCCTTTCTGCAACACCACTGCAAGCAGTTTGAATTATTTTTCATTTAGCTTCAGGTTTCATCTTTATAAAATATGGTGGAATCCAGTGCTGGAAAGCATTCAAGATTGACAGCCCTGGAAATTGAAATCCCTGTTTATCCATGGACAGCCTAGCTGGAGCAAACTGTATATCTTGGTGGTACGACTCATGATTAACCTGCTGAGATGGACTTTTCCTCAGTTATTTATTCTTTACAGAGCACTGAAGGTTTGCAAAGACTTTGCACAGTAGGAATGTCATGTTTCAATTTGTGTTTTCAATATCTTTCTATATAAGTTTATTACAGTATAAATACAGGTTTGTGTCTTTAAAAACTATGAACTCTGCACTGGATTTTCCATGTGAGAGAGATGTGTTTGTCTATAGTTATATTATTAATTGTAGAAATTGACAGAGCCATAGTGATACAACTAATACATGATAAAACTTGATCTTTCGTATTCAAAAAGTGTTAACGATTTAAAAACCAGAATGCATCATGGTGACTTTAGCAATACAGATTTTCTGCTAGATCACTCTGCGACTGTCCCATCAACATTGTGGTGAAGTGGTAGGTAACAGAGGAGGGAGCTGGCCAGGTATGAAAGGATGAAGGGAACCTGTTGCTGTATTCAGACTGTGCTTTTGGGACTCTCAGTAGCATGCAGGTCCCATCCTCTCACTGGGGTGAACCATGCTGAGGTGTAGAGGGTAGCAAGCAGACCATGCTAGAAAGTCTGTTATTACTCTTTGATAAGTTGAGTATCATTCACATTTTAAATCTATCTTCTTGAGTTTTTGAACTTCCTAATGCTGAAATAAATTGCCAATTTTTACTTGGCCAGTTGCCAGTTTCTTGGTTTGTTTGGTGTTTTTTGTGTCCGGTATCTCTTCTTTTTTGCCCCTTTCTAAGTCAAATTCGGCATTTCATTGTTACACAAGGATCCCAGTGGAAAGGCCTTGCATCCTCAGCATTTTCCTTCTGGGCTCCTTATTTTGAATTCCAGCAATTCCATTCCATAGACACTTCTCATACCTATGATGTTTGTATCTTATTGCACCAGTGCTACATAAACTGGCACTTCTCTGCTCTGACTTAGCATTTTTCAACATTACACCTGCAGCCAAAGGGCAGGTTTTAGTTGGACTTTCATTTGTAAGGCATTTTACTGTACTTGCTTTCCGTGTGTCATTGACAGAGGCCGTTCACAGGGTTTAGTGGTTTTTGTTTGGTGAGGTGGTGGGTTTTTTGTTTGTTTTTGTTTTTTTTTTAAATGGACATTTTCCTTGGTATTCCTTCTAGAGCTTTATGCTTGGAATGTTGTTCTGGAAGTAGATTTAACAATATGTCTTTCTGTAGTAATATGCAAATGACATCAAAGCAGAGTTGGTAAAGGAGAAGGAATTTAACTGCAAAGGAATAACAGAAGAGAAGAGGTGGAGATTGTAGGAAATAAAAGCATACATAGTACCATTAACAGCCTGAGAAAAGAAATAAAAACAAATACAGGGAAGAAAAGGTAGCGTTTTAGCATTTTCTGTGTGTTTAAATGAATACTGTCTCCTGCTGATCAAGGAGGATTTTGGTGGCCTTAGAAAAGAGAGGCACTGAGATCTACAGTGACTGGAAAGCTGAGGGCAGATGTCTCAGTAGGCCTTGATTTGTAGGGGAGCTAATGTGTTCCCTTACTCCGAGCTCCACCCTTCCTTAGGGCATAGTGGAAGGCAGCATTCACACGGCAGGATAGCTGGTCACCTGTCTTGGGACACATCAAGAAGGAATGGGCTATTCCACAACCACTCACAGCATCTTGGATACAACTTACTTAGCTTTCTTATTTACTTACATGTGGTACATGCCATGACTCTGCCACACAACTACATGATGGGCACTGAACGGTCCTGTCATTATCTGCCAAGGTTCTGTGATGAAAAGGAGATGAGAAACCTGTACAAGTCTCAGTGCAAGCGTCAGTTGCCAGTGTGAAGATGGTTTTAAAGGATCCCATGAAGGAAAACTTCGGGATCTGTTGTCTTAAAATTGAACTGGCCTCTCTGCTTCTTTTAGAAATGTTGCTGGAGTGGTGGGAAGGACAGGGCTAATCATAGTCATGCAGAGACCTTTCTACCTTGTCTATTAACCCACCCTTCTCCTCAGACATCAGTGCATCCAGTGCAGTATGCCAATTTTTTTGGATCCCTAAGCAAATGAGCAAAGTGTTGATCTGGCCTGTCATGCAAGCATTGGTTGGCAGGTCTGCAGCTCAGGGTGAACTAAGGGAGCAGGCTCATAAACGTGCCATCCTCCTTGCTGCTGAGGAGTGAGTGGGATTTTGGGTTAACTTATACTGAATTACATTGCTGGCGCATGTTCGTAGCCTGGGTTAGCCAGCACCCAGCTCAGGACTAAAACAGCTCTCTACAGCTCAGCAGAAGCGGGTTGTTGTATTGCTCCTCTGCAGGGTAGGGGAGAAGGAAGCTGGGCTCCAGTGGAAGGAGAGTGGAAAGGGTAAGATCTGTGTATGGCAGGAGATGCAGTGTGACCTAATGAGTGTAGCTTCTGTCAGGCTTTATCCTTCCCCTGGTCTTAAAAATGCAGCTGGTGGGTGGCTGGTTTCCCTTTGGGGCAGAGGATGACTTGAGGGAGAAAATAGTGCCATAAATGAGTGAGTGCGTGGACCTGGGTGCTGAGGCATGCTGTTGTTAGCTGACACTGGACTAAGCTTCGATACAACTGATTGCTAGGAAGATCTAGATTGCCTGGGAGCTAGGGTCTTTGCTCAGGGTGTGGTGTTGGACCAGGGATGTAGGCTTGGTATGGGAGAATATGAAGGGGCAGGCCAGCAAAGTGAGGCAGAGTCTATACTGGTCTACCTGGGGGAATGCCTTTGCTTATCGCTGTGGGCTGTTGTCTAAGTGAGCATGTGGCCCTCCCAGCAAAGTGTATGATATTCAACTATGGCGTGTGAGTGTGTTGGTGTTGTGGTTATTTGTTCATGCTAGGAAAGGGATCCTTTCCTGTGCCATGTGTGCATTTATGTTTTTGAGGAACGCAATATGTGAGGGTCTGAAGATGTACAGAAAGTAGTGCAAAAAGGGGTGCAGGCCATACTGTATGGCTTTTGGATATATATTTTGGTGGTCTCAGGCAGCACTAGCTAAGGATGCTCTTACTGCAGGTCATCCAGCCTTGCCTGATGGTGTGCTGTGCTGGAGGGCTGGTGCAGTGGGGAGGGCGGTTTTCCATAGGCTATTGCTGTGACACCCATGAATATACTGTGTGGCATAAAATGTAGGCATGGACAGGAAGTTCCGCTTTAAGCACCTGTTGGGGGTACTAGAAAAATTTGGATGCAAGGAAAACAGCCTAAGAAAGCTGAAACTATGCCTTTGCTTTTAGAAGAATCTAAGGGAAGATGTAATCATCCTGCATGTTTCTATTTATGAGCTCAAGGTGACTTTGACACATTTGCTCTCTGAAACTTAGATTTCTCATAAAGGAGTATAAGATATGTTTCAGTGTATGCAATCTGTGCATATGTAATGTATGCTTATAAGATTTCAAAGTGATAAATGAAAAATGATGGCTACAAAGCTACAGAAATCTGAAGTGATTTCGGATATGATGGAGACATCAGTGACACTTATTGTAGTCTTTGACTGATGGAAACTGTCAGCCACTGAGAAACCGTTGGGAAACATGTCACCAAACAAAATGGATTTTCACAGCATTGTTAGTTTGTGAAATAACCTTATAGAATAGATTTTTTTTTTTCCCTGAAAGCTCTTAAATGGAAATCATTAGAAAGACCATTATAGTTAACAATTAGATAAACCATGGAAATGTAAGTTAAAATAACCTTTTAAGAGGATATTTCAGACTTGGAAAAAACAGAGGAGGGTTTTGTTGGTTGGGTTTTGTTTTGGTTTTTTTTGAGACACAAATACACAGCAGCGTAAAGTATGCTCTGAAGGAAACCCACAAGAGGCTTCTGTGTATTGAAACAAATATGTCAGGAGCCATTCCTCATTTAACCTTAGGTTATTTGACATCTCCTTATTTGTTGTTTGACAGCTTCATTGGGTGCATTCCACCAGATAGTATATGATTTCTGTCATGTCAAGTTTTACTACTTTTAAACAGTCATAAAAATAGTACTTACATTTTTAACAACGATGTCAGAGGAAGAAAATACAACTATGATTTATTCTCTTTAGAAGGATTATTTTTTCTGGGTTGTTTTTTTTTTCTGTGTCATGACACATCTTAGGATCTAGCAAAAAATAAGCAAGTTTGTATTGACAGGAAATTCAGACA
This sequence comes from Phalacrocorax aristotelis, assembly GCF_949628215.1. Lineage (NCBI taxonomy): Eukaryota > Metazoa > Chordata > Aves > Suliformes > Phalacrocoracidae > Phalacrocorax > Phalacrocorax aristotelis. The sequence goes on from NC_134277.1 coordinate 89,404,122, forward strand.
TGTGCACGGATGTTCCTCATATGTGTGAAACCTTTGCGTGTGAATACATGGGGTTTTAAGTGTAAGCGTTGTATTAATTTTGAACTTTGCCTTTTGATTTTGAAGAGACTGATAGATTGGATTTGTTAGCTGCAGAATGGTCTTTGAAAATCTTTGCATCTTCCATTTGTTTAATTTTACTTGTTTTAGGAAAGGGTTTATGAACATCATCTTTCACAGGAGGTGTAAAATGTCTGTGTCTGGATTCAGGATTTAGTGAAAAACTAACAAAAGGTAGATGAACTTTCAGAAAGGTCTAACAGAAGCCATGATTTTCCTTTCAGACTTGTTGCAGGATTCTGGTAGCTTTGTCAGGGTTTTCTGTGTTTCTGATGGACACCTATGAAAGACAGCATGGTTAGCTGTACAGTTAATGTTCCTAATTAAAAAAAAAAGGCATGTTTGTATGATATCTCTGAATTTTCTGTATATTAACACAGCTGAATGTGGCACAGAAGGGAGTGCTGTGATCTTTCTGTTGCAGTTCTCAATTGAGTCAGAGATCTAAATGCAAAATCTAGTATGGAAGAGTGTCATAGATTGGTGGGGCCCCTTTGAGCACTATTGCCTATAAGCATGGGGGGTTAACCATGGGGTTAGAAGGAACAGTAAACAGTGCTTTCATCTGTGTACTAGATCTTCGTAAGTGTGTGGGAAAACTTTTGTTGATGTATAAAAAGATCTAAATTGTCGTCTTTGTAGCGGTAATGTTATAGAGCAAAGAAAGTGAGATAGTAGCCTACTTACTCTAGCCATTTTGTATAATCAGTGCAGAGACGTTGGATGGTTCAGTCCACATAAGTGTTCTCTGTAGGATACACTCTCTATACTTTATCCAAGAACTGAAGGAGGAATCCAGAAGCTTGGTGGGTGAGATGAGTGGGTTTTTTGAGTGCTTACCTTGATAGAAAAGCTATGTATAAATAAACAGGTGAGGAACAGAAGTGTTCCATAGCGGTGATGTGAGATGGGAGCTCTGACCTGCCTCACCTCTCCCTTTCCTTCATATCAGTTCTGCTAAACCTTGCTGCCACTTAAGCTGTTGCTGTAAAGAGAGATTATGTTGATTATTGATGAGAAGAAAAAAATCAAAAGCTGGTAGTCAGGTGGAAGTCTGAAATGCATTTGCAAATGGGGGCACGGGGGTGAGTGCATGTGACATACAAAAGTGTATTCTCCTCCACTGTCTTTCCGTTCTCAAAGCTGTGACCACCATGCATTTGCTGAATGTGTTTAAAAACCACTGCCCTTTAAAACTCTACCAAAGAACTGCAGGACTGAACCCACCGTGAGAAGGATAAGTTTGCCTGTATCATTTAACTGAAGCAGGCTGTCCCAGTAGTCATTTCATGACATTTTGGCGCTCATCCAGCAGTTCTTTTAAGTAGTAACTACTTAAATATAATCTTTATTTTGGAAGTTTGCCTAGTATTAATGTGCAGAATATCCACTAGCAGTTTTGTTTTAGCCGTACAGTTTTGTCCTTTAGGTTGGTGTTTCACATTTTTTAAAAAAAAAGTATTATATTAAGTCCTTATGAAAGCTAAATCCCAGGGACTATCAAGCACATTTGTTCAGTGAAATACAAAATGGTAGAGAACTGTTTTCAGTTGAACATAATTTTGTTTTAAAACCCAACTATTTGAAGTTGCTGTATTACCATCTTCCTTCTGGTTTCTCTTACATCCATGTACAAATTTTGGCATGTTTTCCTGTGCAATTTACAGATACAAAAAAGTATGTCCAGATGGCTGTGATGTGGTATTCTTCTGTATTAATTACTGAACATGTATGACTCCAGTCGCTATGTTCTCTCTTCCCAGTTTAAATAGAATGCAACAGCTAAACTTGCATTACTCTCATATTACCTCTTTTCTGCCTGCATTCATTAACCTTGCCTTCACTCAAACTTTTTATACATCTTCAAGATTTTACACAAAGTTTTCATCCGACTCTAACCTTCATCTTCGTCATTCTCCTGCCAGCTGATAAATCTTCCCTCTTCCCAGCTAAAACTTTTCCTACGGTTACCTCAGTGCATTGTCTTCTGCTGCTCTGTTATATGGATGTCCTCCCAGTCCTGAACTACTGCCTTTTGTTCAATCAAGTAATGTTTTTAAACCTGTTTTATGTGTTGGGTTTTTTTTCCCTTTTTTTTTTTTAGTATAGTTCCCAGTACAAGGCAGTTTAAAATAATGTGGAGGGAAAAGAAAAAGATGAAAAGCATCATAAACTAGAGCACCTCCCCCTTCTCCTATCCTGCATTCTACCCAAATTTTGGTAGAGGTCGTGGTAGAAGGCAAGACATGTGGCCAGCTTTCAAAGCCTGAGCTTTTGTAATTTAAGAATACTTCCTGTATTCTTAAATTACAAAAGATGTAATTACAAATATGTAGTGAAGATTCAGTACATCACTAATGCAAAATAATAGTCACAACTTTACTTGTAGTTGTGACTTTGGTCCCGCATAGATTCCTAATTCCCAGTGGTGAAATTTCAAAATTCAGTTTTTCTGTGAGCCCCTTGCTATACAGGGTGCACAGATGTTTTTCTTAGCAGTAGATTACAAAAAGTAAGTTAACAGTAAAGTTAGGGAAGAATATAGTTTGAAGGATGTTGAAGATATGTCATCATTGCAATAGTTCGCCTCTAGACCCAAACGTTTTTTTGCCCTTCTAAAAAATATATAATTGGTTTTGTGAAATCAATATAATTATGTAGCTTAAAAAAAGGAAAAAACCTAACTAGCATTTGCTAACAAATATGATGAAGTGAGTGTTAAAAATACCTTAATTGTCTGGTTGTTGTTTTTCTCTTTAATCTCTGTTCAATGAGGCAGACTAGCTATACTGGGGTTTGCATGGCAAGGTTTTTTTTTGGAGTGGGGCGGGCAACAGGGGTGGCTTCTGTGAGAAGTTGCCTAAAAGCTTCCCCCAGCCCAACAGAGCTGGTGCCAGGCGGCTCCAAGATGGACCTGCCACTGCTCAGCCAAGGCTGAGCCCATCAGCGACAGTGGTAGCGCCTCTGGGATAACAGGTTTAAGAAGGGAAAAATGTTGCTGCACAACAGCAACTGCAGCCGGGAGAGAGGAGTGAGAATACGTGAGAGGAACAACCCTGCAGACACCAAGGTCAGTGAAGAAGGAGGGGGAGGAGGTGCTCCAGGCACCAGAGCAGAGATTCCCCCGCAGCCCATGGTGAAGACCATGGTGAGGCAGGCTGTCCCCCTGCAGCACATGGGGGTTAATGGTGGAGCAGATATCCACCTGCAGCCTATGGAGGAACCCACGCTGGAGCAGGCAGATGCCTGAAGGAGGCTGTGACCCCATGGGAAGCCTGTGCTGGAGCAGGCTCCTGGCAGGACCTGTGGACCTGCGGAGAGAGGAGCCCACACTGGAGCAGGTTTGCTCACAGGACTTGTGACCCCGTGGGGGACCCACACTGGAGCAGTCTGTTCCTGAAGGACGGCACCCCATGGAAGGGACCCACTCTGGAGCAGTTTGTGAAGAACTGCAGCCTGTGGGAAGGACTCACACTGGAGAAGTTCATGGAGGACTGTCTTCCATGGGAGGGACCCCACGGTGGAGCAGGGGAAGAATGTGAGGAGTCGTCCTCCTGAGAAGGAAGGAGTGGCAGAGATATGTGAGATGAACTGACCCCAACCCCGTTCCCCATTCCCCTGCACATCTGGAGAGTAGGAGGTAGAGAAATTGGGAGTGAAATTGCACCTGGGAAAAAGGGAGGGGTAGGAGGAAGGTGTGTTAAGATTTAGTTTTTATTTCTCATTGTCCTACTCTGATTTGATTGGCAATAGAGTAAATTAATTTCGCCAAGTTGAGTCTGTTTTGCCCATGACAGTAACTGCTGAGTGATCTCTCCCTGTCTTTATCTTGACCCACAAACCTTTCGTTATATTTTATCTCCTCTGTCCAGCTGAGGGAGGGGAGTGACAGAGCGGCTTTGGCACCTGGCGTCCAACCAGGGTCAACCCACCACACTAGCATACTTTTATTATATTCAAGTTTAATGGGAAAATAAGATTTTTAAAAAATAATTTTAATTTACTGAGATGCAAAATATGTAGTATAGCATATTTGTTCAGGGGCAGCATTAGTAGGTCTCTGTAGGTACGTGTTGCTTTAGAAATCATCCACAGCTTTTGAAAGGGCCACTAACAGTATCACTGGATAAATTGAAACAAAATTCTGAAATGGAATTTGTCATGTTTTGTGACAGTTTGTAAGGAAGTCCAGTTAATGACTACATGATTCTGTTGAAATTGAATCTTTTGCTGAGTCTTTGAATCTTTGTTGACTCAGCTATAACCAGAAGACAGATCTCCTTCCAAACTGTAGGGCTTTCTACCAGATGGGGGAGGGAATACTAAAGAAAAAATGCTGTGGACTGGCTATTCCAGATGCTATTTGTCTTTGCTGTCACAACTCATGTACTGTAGTACGTGCTTTGTAAAAAGCTGTGCAATGGATTTTCGTTGTCTTACAGTCAGATAACGTGTGCCCACTTTTCAGTAGGCTTTATGAATAAATCGTAAATACAGATTCATATGTACTGTATTTCAATACAAGTGAATAAAATACAACCTTTGAATGCTGTGCCGTGCAGAGCTCAGATCTTTGCAGAACATGGGAACGAATGGCCGTGCTTGGTCAGAGGTGCATCCGGACCAGCATCTGGTCTCTGTCAGGAGCAAACAGTACATGTCCCAGGGAAGAGGGTAAGAGCCCAGCAAGCAGCTAGTGGGACTTTCCCTGAATATTGCTGCAGTATCAGGCTCAGGAAGTTCCTGAATGTCACACTGCGAAATGGGAGTGGCTAGGTATTTCACAACCATCAGTGGGTCCTTTTTCTGATGATCTGCCCAATCCCATTTTGAAGGTATGTAATTTTTTAAAATCAGCAGGACCCTGTCGTAAGGACTGTCTACTGAGCTGCCATTAGAGGTGGGAATCTGGGTCTTGGGAGGATATGAAAAGGCCAAGGAGCTAAGGGATAGCTAAGAGAAAAAGGGATTTGAAAATAAGAGCTGAGATTTTGCTGGAGCTTGGGCCTACGCTACAATGATTTGACTACCTTTATTCTTACCTCGAAGCCGCTTGCAGTGCTGTTTTGTGTGGACCTGCTGGGCTGGCTGGTACTTGCTCGTGGAAGCTGTGATCCACTGATGCTATGTCCCACTGATGAGGCAGACATGCCCATGATGTGATAAATGAGATCTGAGGTGTTATTACAAACTTCTTGTTTCACTCAGGCCACTGTTCTTGAAGCAGTGCTTCCTCTGTGGAAATCACAAGTATGGCAGCTCTTTGAGCGGTGCTGGAGAACTAGCTTTGATGACAGATTCTTCTTTTATGAGTTGTCACCATCAGCTACAGATATTTGCAGACTTTTGGCAGAATGTCGCTATGAATTTAAGGATTGATTTTTGACTGCGTTAGACAATGACAGCTGATGGGTGACTGCCTCTTGCAGATCTTAAAATTCATGCTACTGCAGAAATGAATGGCAATATAAAAAAAAAAAAAGAGTTGAAGGAATGTGGTAATCAGTTTGTTAATTGAAGCTGACTCTCACTTTATGAGAATACAAATTATAGTATGCTACTCTGCTGCATAGCAAACAGTCTGCATTGCTGGGTCCAGTGATGAGGTGTGATAGTGTATGGCTGGGTTATTTCACTGAAGAAGGTCTATAACCCCCAGTCTCATCTTGATGTTTAATGAGATGATCTTTGAGCTATTGTTCTAATCTAATTGTGTATCTAAGTGATATACAAATTGTTTTTCTAAGACTATACTGAGTAAGGGATGTATTCCAATGTAATTATATTGTAAAAAGGCATAGCTTTTATTTGTGCATTTGACAGGGGAACGGGATTAATCACTGTGGAAAAAACAACTGGGTTTTTTTTTTTGGAAACAAGATTTAAATGAGTTTTGATATTTATTCACCTTGTGTCGGTATACTATTAGGAGAAGTGTGACTAAAAAAAATTACTGTTCATTTGTGAAGAAAGTGAAATGCAAATGTCTTTGACACACAACTTTCACATTTTTCATGGGAGGAGAGGGGAGCACTGTTATTTTAGCCTGAGGCAGCCCTGTTGATGCCCCCACCTCCCCCCACCAATCCCTTTTTCCTTCTGGGCTCTGAGTCTTGTCACTAGTGGTGTTGCCAGGACTGAGGATTGGGAGCATACATGCTGCTAGAGTTTTTGGTTGGTGTGATGGCAGAGCCTTTTTTACATACTCCTTTCTCTAGCAATCTTCCTCTCAGATGATTTGTATGAATTGGAGGAGTATGGCTTTAAAAAATTGAGAGCCATTACAGAAAAAGGCACTGAGCTACATCGTAGGGGTGATCATATATTCCAGTTTTATGACCATATGACTGGCGATACTTTTTCCCAATTTGTCCATATGCTTCCTAGCAATACACAACAGCATGGGCTTTTTTTGCTGAAGAGGAAACAATTCTCCCTGTCTTCTCATCACTTGGCAGCCGCAAGCAAATGTTATATTTTTTTAATAAACTGCAAAAAGGTGCCACTAGCAGTACAGTAGACAAACTAGTTTTTTTTAATAAAATTGACACAACCAAAGGTGATATAACTATTTTAAAGTGTGTACAGGAGCAATATTGGACAACAAATTTGTTTGAACTCATAATTCTGTTCTAGTGAACCCATAAAATGTGTAGTCTGTTTCATTAGACAAGCACTTTTTTCCCAGGTTCATGCTTGTGCACGAAGATGCGTATTTTCCAGAGTATTTAGTTAGCATGGGTAAATTTTTATCAAACTTTAACGTTTTGCAAACCAAGAAGTGGAGTGAAGCACCCAGGGGAAGTGGAATTAAGTCTCCCACAACAAATTACATGAGCAGTGTCTGCAAGAGTAGACACTGGTGTGCATTTAACAAAACCCCAGACCTGCTTGTGGATGCATGTACCCCGAACCGGTCCTGAAAGTGCCACCTGAAAGTGCGGTTAAAGGGGCACTTGCAGAATCACCGAAGAGAATTATTTGAAAGCATGTTTGCTGCTGGACAGCTGCATTAGTGTGGCAACTTTGGTTTTTTTTTTTAATGCTTATTATAATAAGCATTATATATAAAATATATAAATATATAAATATATATATAAATATATAAAACATATAAAATAATGGCTTATTTTAATCAAACAAAAGAAAATAGCGTTTATAATTCAGAGGTACGTTGTACTTCCAGCACGGTGTATTTTAACTGATCGAGAAATATCGACATCCTGATTATTCCATTTTAAATATATGACTTCAGTGCCTGGAGGGAATAGTCCCTGAATGAATCTGCTTGGACTTAGCAGTAGCAGTTACTTGCCTTGCATGTTTAGCTGGTCGCACTTTTTGTCTTCAGCAAGGTAGGTAGATTTTGTTGGTTCAGCTAAAATAAAAAATCTTGAGTCACTATTTTTTTTCTCATCAAATACTGTTGATGGAGAAACTAAATACTACATTTGTAAAAAATAATACCTTTACCTAATACCTGTTAGGCAAGCTAGATCAAAGAACAGTGAATGGGGGAGAATAAGTGCACAAGACCCTTTATATATAAAAATAAAATAATATATTGAAATATTACATTTTGTAATTATGGGTGGTTTTGTTTTGTTTTGTTTTTCATCCTCAGATTGTTTTACAGACTTGTAAAATGCAGTTTGTCAGAAGTTTGATTAAAGATCTGTGCTAGAAAAACTATACAAATAATTAGTTAGCATTAGTCAATGTGCTGCTTCCCAAATATATAGCAATAGTTAAAAGGATGGTCAGTGTCACTGTTATGGGTATGTTTTGAAGAGTTTTGACTTGATCATTGTATTTCAGTGTTGAGAGAGATTTGCATATGGAGATTATACAGGAACCAAGGAAACTAGCCTAAACTTTTCATGTTTAGCGTTCTCTTGGCTTTCATGTTTTATGCTACAGGCTAACTTGGCACGATAGTTGCACTTTCAGTAAGGAGAAGCGCCTGTTTCAGGAAGACTCCTTTGCCTCCTTCAAGACTTCTGATTCTTAGTTGCAGTGTTTCAGTGCTGCATGGGTATGGTGTTCAGGTGCTGCCCCCGCAGGCTTGCTCTTATAGGCGGTGTCTCAGGCAGAGATGGAACTTGTGCGGTGGTCTTCGCTCAAGGATGTGAAGGAGGGAGCAATCTAACCCTTGCAAACTCTGTGGAAAAGGATTTGGTTTTGAAGGCTTTTATAAGGTGTCTGTTCAGGCTGTGGATACATGTTGAAGGTGTGTGTTTGTTGGATATTTTTTTTTTTTTTTGGGGGGTGTGGGGATGTGGGGTGTGGGGGTGTGGGGCGGGGCAGGGGGGAGTTAGGGTGTGTGGGTTTGGTTCTTGGGTGGTTGTGTTGTTTTTTTGTTTGTGTGTTTTGTCTTTTTGTTTTTATTTATTTTTATTTTTCTTTTGTGGGATTGTGGGTTTTTTTTATTATTTTTTTTTCATTCTAGTAGTGTATCTAGCAGTGCAGTCTTCAGACTCTTTTTTCATTCTCTTTCTGTGCATACCATAGTGTAATGAAGTGGATAGCAAGTTCCTGTTCCTCCCAGTTGCTCAGCTGACTTAAAGCTTGTCCTTTTCTAAAGTGAGAACTTGCGATGAGGTTTCTATTGGCTACCTTGATTTACTGTTCTCTAGCCTGATTAGGGTCTCTGAGGACTCTCCTCTGAGTATTTGCAAGTAAGCTTCTACTTGCAATTCCCCACAAAGCATTTAATGCATTTAAATTAATATATCTAAAATAATTACTACACTTAATAAAATAGCACAATACATTTAAAGAGGTAGTGGTTGAGGTAGAGAGAAACCTAAAGTGTTACTGTTCTCCTCTGAGATATATTATCAGAAGTGCATTCACATCCTTCATCTCTCCTTCAAAGCTTAACCTTGTCTTTGGATATTCTGACTGAGGAAAAGGCGTGTTTCCTGCCTCCTTTCTTATCATGTGAGATGCATGTGGTGAGAGAGGAGTTCAGCTAGGTAGGAGAAAAATTCTTCATCCCCAAAATTCTCCCACAGCATGACTATGCATGTAAACAGCTATGTCAGAGACCAACCATGGCGAGTAGCCTGTCTTTCCAGAAGATGCTCTGGATTTAGAGGCTGAGGAAAGGTATTTTTGTGAAGGAATCTTTGCTTCTGTTACCGAGTTCTGCACACAGGGGATAGGCAGGGAGAAATCCTCTTGATACCTGCAGGATATAATTCATCAGACCTGTCCATATTTACATCTTAATCCTTATTCATACCAGCATTAGTCCCATAAAAGTCAATATCATTTTTGTAATGGAAACCACGGCCTCCATAACTACGTACAGATTTAGTATCTGGATGAAGAGTTCTGGTCCTTTTCTTTGTTTCTGGAGAAACAGGATTCTCTTTTTGTTGTGTCCTGGGTACAGCTGCTTTTTGGCTGGGGTGTAAGAGCCTGGTTACATAAAGACCATGGAGCTTCATTTACAGCCAGGGAGACAGGGAAGGCTGACCTTCCAGTACAGATGCTTCATTTTACTCTTGTTTAATTTCTCTCCATTATATTCACACATTTATGGGTATTTCTGAGTCTTTACAAATTAAAAGTTTATATTTGGTTAATGTGAAGGTACCATATTCCTAGGTGTTCTAATACCTGCTGCTGTACTGTGCGCAAGAAAAACAGCTTTTGAGAGTCTGTGATGTGGTATCTGTCCTACGTTTTGCTTCCTAAATACACATACGTAATCTTACAGAAACCTGAATTAGAACTAGCTGTTAGTAACGTAATTTCTATGATCTGTAATATCCATTAGCTATGATATAACCCACATAAACTCATTGAATTTGAGTAAGAATAGTGCATAATGCTCAAAATGTCACCCTTGCAGAAAATGGACTACCAAAACATTGGAACAGGCGCTTTATGCCCCTATATATGTGAGTGCACAGAATTTCTATGAGCAGATACTGCCTGCTGTGAGCCACAAGCAATTTATAGGGACAGATTCATATTGGAACATGACATCATAAAACATACTACTTAGAAAGGTAGGAATATGAATTTAACTGCCTAGAAGCTTCCCCCCTTTTTTTTCTGAAATATAAGCAAATTGAGCAGAGAAGCTAAAATTGACTATTAAATTTATGTACCGCTCAGATGTATTATGTCTTTGATCTATTTATTTAAGTTTAAATTAATGAGGATTCGATGTGTCCAGGTCTTAGCTGGGAGGCTTCTAAAGGCAGCAAAATAAAAGTGGTAAGAGAAGAGCAGTTCATTTTATAATGGCTGGTGCTACAGTAATGTTAGGGAGCAATGTTTACTACCCATTCTGCTTCTGAGTGTAGCTTTTAAAACACACTGGTCTTACTGTGGAGTATTTTTTAATTAACGGTCCTATGTTTCATGTGTTTAGGATGTTTATTTTTATACAAAAATAAAGTTATTAAACAGCATGCTGCAGTGAGATCAAATGTATAAGAAGTCAATATTGCTGATTATTTTTTCCTGAATTGCTCCATTAATTAGCAGAATGACATTTCTGCCATTATGGAGTTGTCTCAAATCTGCAGTCTTCCCCCATGAAAGGCAGCAATGTCTCATAACTGTGTGCTATCAGCAAGCAAGCTTGTGGGACTCAGTAAAGCTGCTAGTGACAAAAGTTGAGTCGCAGCATTAGGTTGTTACTACATCAGATATTTTCTATGATAAAGCTAAAGAAGTTGGGTTGGACCTGAAATGATGTTGACGCCATGAATATTCTGTTACTTATTAAGTACGTGTCTGGTTATTGGACATTCCAAAAAACCAGGGAGTTGAAACTTCAACTTTATTCTGGTGCTGAGTGAAAACAATTATATCGTTGACTGATGTCTAGATTTTAGTAGAAAGGGGTCTTCAGCATTAGAATCTGCAACATGCAACCTTGTCATCAGTCTTCGCAAACAGGTAGGGATTATGCCAATGTCAGAACGAGTGACCCTCCCTCCTGTAAAGCAAAAATACATTGTCAGAGCATTGAGGTGAACCTTGTCCTACAGCTTGCTGTGCTGTGCTGTATATACTCTACAGATAGGCAAAAAATACATGCTCTAGAGCTGTTGTTTTGTCAAAATAGTAACGTGAAGCAGCAATTACTTTCATACCTTATATTCACAAGAAGTCAAAGCACTCTTCCCTTTGTGAGGAAGGCAGAGCAAGGGGCAGTGGATCCAAGTGAATGTGGAACATAGATTTAGATACATTTGCTGTATCTAAAAAAAAATAAACAAAAATGTTGCAGAACAATATTTTCCCCACAGACATTGCAAAATGAAACTTTAAAGTAGAAGAGAGGGGGAATGAATAACAGTTTTTGAATCTTGCTGGGTGATAAAAGAAATCAATATTCCTAAATTGTTTAACTGATGATATGTTTATGGAGTAAACAGAGGGGCAGCTGATAGCATACTTCTGAGGAATCAAATACTACACAGACAGAAAGCTATGTTGTTTTGTTTTGATTTAGACATCAAGAAGTGTCTAATCTTTTCTGTTTTTTGCTCTTGTGCTTAAGTACATTTTTTTGAATTCTCCAGGTGCTTTTCCCACATGAGTGCAAGAGGAGTAGCCAGTTAAAGAAGCGACTGCTGTGGAGGACAGCATGACCACCATGACAGGAAGCTGCCTCCTTTCGCTGCTGTTGGCAGGACTTGGGGTATTAGGAATACTGGAGCCAACAACAACAGAAGATAGCCGCTGCCACAGAGCTGAGCACCCAGTTATTGCATACAAAGGTAAGCGGTAAGCACAAAAATGCTTTTCCAGAAGTAGGCGAAGGACTGTGTAATCGCTTCATGGAAACCTCTGTTTTTAATGTATAATGTTATGGAAAAAAAAAAAAACCCTAAAGTGTATTCGGCGCTGCTATATAGTAACCTGGACTGTATGCCATACAAGTTAAATACAATTAGGCTTGTAAGGTTTGTTCACAGTTTGGTGCTGAATGTGTCATTTAAAGGTGCGTGACTCATTTTCCTCTGTGATTCAAACCATCCTGTACTGCTGCATGGATTGTTGCTTTCTAGGTGCCGGACTCTGCATGTGTACGCTTGATTTAATGAGGTTGCTCTTGGCCCATTCGTCCAGCCTAGCTAGGTCCCTCTGGACAGCAGCCCTGCCCTCAAGCTTATAAACTCTTTCTCTGAATTTGGTGTTATCGGCAAACTTTACAGACTGCATTCTGTTCCCTCCCCTTGGTCGTTGATTAAGGCGTTAAAACAGGACAGGCCCCAGGATAAAGCCTTGTGATATTCCACTTGTTACCGGCCTTATGATGGAGTAAGGTCCATTAAACATTTACTCTCTGGGCTTGATCATCCAACCGGCTTTTCACCCATCTGATTGCCCACCTGAAGAGACAGAGCGTAACACCCTTACTTGCAGTGAGAGAGTGTGGAAAGCTTTAAGATAAATGATGTCCCCTGCTCTCCCCTCACCATTAAAACTAGTCATTTTATTATAGAAGGCAATTGCGTTGGTCAGGAATGATTTATCCTTGGGAAATCCGTGCTGATTGTTCTCAGTCACCTTCTCCTCCGTATGCCCAGAAAAGTGCTTTCCAAGAAGACTAACTCCATAACTTTCCCAGGAACCTAAGTGAGATTGGCTGGCCTGTGTAGTTTCCATATTTGTTTTCCTGCAGTAACTGAGGACCTTCCTTCATCTCTACGACTTCTCAGAAATTAAGAGTGGCCATTTATCTCGGTGTCTGTGGATGCAGCTTGTCTGATCCCATGGATTTATATAGGTTGAGATCTTGCAAGTCATCCCTGACTTAGGCCATATCTACTGCTAGTAGTTCTTGAACCCCTTTGCTAAACATCAGATGCTTTTGAGACTTTGTCAGTGAAGACTGAAACAAAGAAGGTATCGAGTCCCTCACCATCATCTGTGTCTGCTGGCACTAGATCACCTGCCCAATTCAGCAACAGGTTTATATTTTCCCTGTTTGATCTTTCATTACTATTGCAGCAGTAGAAGCTGCTCTTGTTGCCCTTGACATTCCATGCAAGTCTTAACTCCCATTGAACTTCGTTTAACCTGGCACAATCCTTACATGTCCGTGCAGTGTTTCTAAATTCCTCCTTGGTCACCTTGTCCCTGCTTACACCTCATACATGCAGCCTTTTTGCTTTGGAGCTCCACCATGAGTTCCTTGCTTTGCCAAGCCAGTCTCTTCATACATGTGGTTGTCGTCTTGAGTATTGGGGTGAACTACCGAGGAACAGCTGGAGCAAAGCAAAGAACACTTGGAGGATGTTGCTGCAAAAAAACTGAGGCATTTAATAACTTACCTGAATTTTATTTATTTGAATTTAGATTTTCCCATTAGTGTCGCAACTTAGAGTCCCAAATAGTTTGGAGCTATGAGGATGTAGGGATTAAGATGTATTATATTACATATTGCATTCCTCCTGTTTTTCTAAGAAAGCACATGTGTAATTATTCTGTTCCAATGAATTAGGATTTATTGAATTTTAACTGAAAAAAGATTTGTTTCCATTCTTTTCATAAAGTTAGAGAAAATAATGTTGTGTTTCCTACAGAAAGTATTTTTGTTCTGGCATTCTAATGGTTTAATAAGGGTGATGGTGCCAGATGTCCCTTTTTCCAGTATGTTGGAGAATGAACTAAAGCGGTTACATTCTGTACCTGGGAACTGCAAACCATCAGTCCGTTGTGAAGGAGGGACCTTTATCTCTCATTTACTGATGGACTGAATAGTATGATTTATTCTGATGAAATATCTGTTTTTCTTAGCATTCATGTTGTGTGGATAATTTAGTTAAAAATGTTATTTTTATCATAATGCGCATACACAATGTTGTAAATTAAAGTAGCGCAGTTAAAATTCTGGCACTTAACTGCTTAATCTCACAAACTAAGGGATCACTGCATGCACTTTTTTTTTTGGTATATGCAACTGTAAAAGTGAATAATTGAGACTCATTACCAGAGCTATGTGCTAAAAGTTGATTAAAAATTTGTTGGTTTAGGACTCTGATTCAGACAACATTTAGGGAGTCGTTTGAATTGTAGCCTGATCCTGCCTTTTATGCATTTATTGTTTTCGGTCATATTTAATTTCTAGTGATGTCCTTCCAGTTCTAAGTTACTATGCTAAGGCTTTTTGGGACAGAGACCACTTCTGTCATCCTGTTTTATTTGCATCTTTTGATGTAGCCAGAAGTAGTGTCACAGCTAGTTTACTGAACATAACCAGTTCCTTTTTGCTGTAAATATATGTGGGAAATGCAATTATATAGAAACATTTATTGTCAGATTGTTACTATGAGTTTTAGTAAGATTTTCAATGCTAGACTCCCTTTGACCCTTGCGGTAAAATATAATTAATCACTGCATATCTATGACATACCTTAGCTTTTATGAACTGACATATCTCAGAAAAGTTTTCCGTCACTTAAAAATATTCTGACAAGCTGTAGTTTATACTCAACACAATAACGTGTCGGGAATCATCAGTAAATCATAGAAAGTACACGAAGAAACACTTTTGCAATGCAGCATACAGTATGTGATAGCTAGGTAACATAACTGGTGTGGGAACGCAGCAGTTGACTTGTAGTTGCAGGACTGCTAATGAAGGGAAAACAGAAGATATGAGACTGAAGGGAGAGATGTCTGAGAAGGTTGTCTTTGAACCTGTGTGTTGGAATGGACTACTTGGGGTATCAAAGTATAACAAGAGAGTTGCGTGTGAGAAGAGCTATTCTGTGACTGAATCCTGCCATCGGAGGTTGTAGGATTCAGCCAGCCCTCTTCCCGGCTCCTGTATTCTTCCTGCATCATTTACTGCCTTCATGAATGCCTGTAGGAAAATGCCCTCTGCATCTATTGACATTACAAGTGCTGCTAGACCAACGCAGAGTCCTGAAATCAATTCTTAACAGCTACGAAACCTTTAATTTGAATGCTGCATTAATACCCTATTCTGTAAAGTCATCTTATAATAGAGCTAAATGCTGTGTGGGATGCTGAACATCAACCAAAGCTGAGTGGTATTGAGTGGTAGGTACTTTAAGGCTTGTAAACTCAGTGCTAACTTTACAGAGATATCAACTCTTTTGTTTTATTTATAACTGACTAAAGCCTTTTTCTGTAGTTTCTGGTATGCCAAAATAGCAGTGTACTTATTTGATTTGTCTTCCTCTGAGAGGCATGGTAGATGGAGTATAAACTATTAAATAAAACTAAAGTAGTGAGAGTCTGGCGTAGTGTATGAGTGAACAGCTGCAAAAATCTAATAAAAAGAAAAAGTAGTCCTCAAGAGTTGTCATGGTGAAATATGGAAAGGGAGTGTATCTCCTGAAAGAGCTTTCTTTCCCACTGCCCATCAAAAACTGCTCACTTAGGTGATGATCCTGTCAAGCTACCTTTTATAGAGAAGCATATACTATATCTATCACTGATTTTTCTCAGCTAAATAGTTTTAGCTGAAAGACCGTGATATATCTCCTGATATCAAACGGCATGGATTTCACCCACCAGTTGCGAACATTTACTCAAGTATTTTGTTTGCCTGTGGAAGAGGAAAGACAATTTGCAGAAGCAGGGGAAATGCATGTGCTTTCAAAGGATTTTTGAAGTGATTTAAAAATCTCTTTCATTTTATGTCTCTCATACACAGTAGTAATAATCATGTTGCAATTTTTTTATCTGCATAATGAATGGTAGTAATGCATAACGCATCTTTTCTCTCTCCCAGAAACTGTAATAAGTAAGAAAGTCTACTGCAGATCTGAAAATGTTTCAGCTCTAAAATCTGTTGTCATAGGTCTTCCCTAGACTAGAATAAGGCACTTTGTGTCTTCCCTGGAAGCTGGAAATTTCCTTTTATTATTATTCAAAGTTGGTAGGAACTATCACAGAGATCAGATTTATATAAAGGCAGGCCTCTAAGTACAGGACAGATTGGCAGGATCAGCCCCGTAGCATGCAGTTCAGTGTTTTATATGGTGGGACTAACTGTGATGACACGTAGTCCCCCTTTTAAGTTCCTTTCTCTCCAAGGAGTCATCTGCCTCCAGATGTGAAAAGGTACTCTAATCTGTTGAAATTCAAGCTTTAAAAATAAAAGTTATTTAAAAAAAAAAAAAAAAATCTGTCTGCATATGTTACATGCACGTACTGAGGATTCATCAGCTATGCTAGCATTAGAGTCAAGAGGTTAGAAACTGTGTGCAACTTCTAGAATTGGGTGCAAGGAAACAAGGTGCGGATGACAGAATGGACACACAGACTCATAGTATGAGATTATTGGTCTTTGCATATGTTTTCATATGTTTACAGCATGTAAATAATATATATATGTTTGAAATAATTTAAAAAAGAAAAAGGACTGAAATAAGCTGGCCATTAAAGATAGAGCCTTAAAATTTTCATTTTTATTAAATTTTATTTTATCACAATGTGCTTTCATGTGCATGTAGATATGAAGTATTAGCTCTGTAAAGTGTATTAGGGTTTACTGATAGTCAACTTCTTGGAAAACACACTCTCATAATATAGTAAAGGGATGTGTTTAACCTAAATAGTTAGAAAAGGCTGTGGAAACCAAATTTCCTCTGGGTAGGAGCAGTGAGGGGTAGATCACAGGCAAACAGTGTCTAGAAAAATAAGATGCCTGTGAGAAATGACTGTTTATAAAAGTTGAACTATTCATGTGCAAAAAACAAAACAAATCAGTTGAATAGTGTAACATTTGGCTAAATATTTCCATAGGTTTCAAAGCATTTAGCCACACTCTCCACAGAACCTCTGTGCTAGATGGAGCTCCTATTTTATTACTGATTTAAAAAAAACAAAACACAAAAAAACCCCAGTGTAAAAGTAGTTACAGTAGCACCTTGTTTCCTCCGAAACATTTGCTGAACTTTGAAGCTGTCAGACCTGTCAAAATGCGCACACTCAGCTGAAGACTCGTGCTGTAGGCAGACCTCATCTGTCAGGTAGAACAGAAGGGGCCATCCCAACTGCTTAGTGGTGTGTGAGAATAAGCTGGAAAAAAATTGACCCAACTCCGATTTCAGGTGTAAAGTTGTAAGTATTGACTGCTCTGCAGTTAACCTGTGTAAGGCCGAATTTCTTAGGCTTTTCTATCAGAAATAAAGTGTAGCTGTGAACTGGACTGAACTGATGTTGAGGGTACAGCTGAGATCATCTGCTCTGGGGCAAATCTCATTCTCTTATGCTCCCATAAAGTAATCAGAATTTAAGGTTGTGATGTCTCAACAAAAAACCATCCGTTGACATAATTTTAGAAGCTGTATTTAGTGATATTTTAAATACATGCTGTGCTGTAAAAAAGTTATCTATTGAATAAACATGCTTAAAAATAACAACTCTATCCATAGAAGAAATGAACATAAACCCTTCATTTCTACTTGAGGTTAACCAGCAAAGAAAAATAGCGTAGTTATTTTTTGATTCCTTGGTTCGGGGATACTAAGAAATATATTTTCTTAACCTTATTGTCTAACCACCACAGAATTCCCTCATTTGATGTTTGTCTAAGCAATATAGACTCAATATATCGCTCTGCTTGTTTTATCATGTGGTTTGTGTATGGAGTGCGTGCACTTAACATGTGCCAAGAAGAAATAACAGGTGGGCTGAATGAAGGAGGATACATGGTGTGTGAACTTCTTTTTGTTTGTGCTCTCTTCCCTTTCCCCTAATCTTGCTGCAAACTAATGTTCAAACTAATAGTAGTCTATGAAACTGCCCACTTTTTATTGCTTTTTCCTTCTCTTCCCACTAGTTTTCAAAAATATACTTTGAAGTCCTCCTGCCAGCTTCAGCAGTGGGACTGAGGTATATTGCTTTCCACCCCCTATCTTCTTTTGGATTTTTCTTTAAATAAAGATGATTCATCAGTGAAGAAATGTTGATTGCTAAATATTGCAACCTTGCTTTGTCTAGACAATAGGACTATGAGATTGCTTGTACTACCCTGCCAAGAACCAGCCCCTCTTAAGGAGGATAATAGTTCTTCCACCAGTTGTGTATTTTCTGTATTGAATCAGGTTCAACTTTACTTTTGTACAGGAGACTAAGTGCCTGCTGGGGAATGGCAACTTTCAACAGCTTACTGTTAATTTTAAAAATTATAGCTTTCAAAACTGAAGGATACTATCCCCTTACTATTTCTCTGAATCACACAGTATCTTTGGTGTGCATTCCCATAAAGACCAGGCTATGAAAAGGACTGAATTCTCTAAGCAAAGGATGTGTACACTGGCAAAGTTGGGTTTTTTTTTTGGTGGGGTGGGTTTTTTTTTTTTAAATTGGTGGAAGGGATCATGTTTTAAAGCAAGCATCAATTTACAGTTCTTTTGGCATCCCAGCCAAGTGCTGGACCATCACAGAATGTTAATAATTTTAATACATTTCTGATAACTGGAAGCCAGCAGTGGCTGCAATGGTTAGTGAGCTGCACAGACATTGTCCTATGAACCTTTCCACAACCTTTTCATGATTTTTCATCCTGTTGCACTAATATGGAGGTTTGGAGCGTGTGAAATTTCCTGGTTGTTAACGAAGCAGCAGAATGAGTGAGAGGCTCCTGCCACATTCCACTAGCTGTACAAAGTGGGCAGATGGAATTAAAATCTGTTTTCTTGGTTTTTTTTTTTTTTCCCTTCTTCTTGAAAGGAGATGTACTTTTAATGGAGAAGGGCATTTTTACTGAAAGGTTGTAAAACAGTCAAAATGGAATATGATAAAGAAACAGAACAGCAATGAAGAAATAGAGCTACTAAGCAGCTGAAGTTCTATCATCTCCTAGAAGTTTTGCTGTGTTTAAAGAAAAGAGGAAATAAAATATTGGTCTAATTTTTCTCTATTTCTTTTTTTTTCCCACCAGACAGTATTTTAATTTTTTTTCATAAGATGTTTAAGGTATACTCTATCCCTTCTATTGACAGCTGCCAGTGTGAATATTCTACTGATCTACCCCTTGAAAAAGGCATTAATCACAGAATCATAGAATCATCATTAATCACAGAACCATAGAATCATTAAGGTTGGAAAAGGCCTCCAGGATCATCAAGTCCAGCTGCCAACCCAACACTGCCATGTGTTCTAAGCCATGTCCCAAAGTGCCACGTCTACACATTTTTTGAACACCTCCTGGGATGGTGACTCTACTGCCTCTCTGGGCAGCCTGTTCCAATGCCTGACCACTCTTTCAGTGAAGAAATTTTTCCATGTATCCAATCTACACCTCCCCTGGTGCAACTTGAGGCTGTTTCCTCTCGTTCTTTCACTAGTAACTTGGGAGAAGAGACCAACACCCACCTCACAACAACTACCTGAAAGGAAGTTGTAGAGAGCGAGGTGGTCTCCCCTCAGCCTCCTCCAGAATAAACAACTCCAGGTCGGTCAGCCAGTCCTCGTAAGCTTGTTCTCCAGACCCTTTGCCAATGAGTAATGAAGCATATTGATTGTTTCTAAATCATCTGGCACAGTGTAAATTATGCTTTGCTGAAGTTTTAAGTTCTTTATGCATAACCTCCACGCTGGTTCTTGTGAATTTGGTGGTTCTCCCTCTTCAGGGACTGCATTGCTACATGTCCAAAGCTAACGAGTGTTGACTGAAGAGGAAGAGCATGTATATGGCTAGTTAGCATTGCATGGCTGAGGAGCTGAGAGTTGTCCCTTTTTAACTTGCCTCGGTGTAACCCATTTGTGCCCAGCTCTTCACAGAGCTCATGGTTGCACAGTTGTCACAGCCCAGCAGGATGCAGTTGTGCTGTGTGGAGCGGGTGGCCCTGTGAGCTCCACCACTGACGACGAGGGTGCCCATGCAGCCTGCCTGGCCTCTCACAGCAGCGGCAGAAGCACGGCTCTACGTTTCACAAGAAACATCCTTAATTCAGTTCTTCTCACTTACTTCTCCTGAAGTATTCTAGACTGCTAGTTCATGAAACATGGTGACAATTGCAGTTACTGGCCTTCTGATCTTGCATAACTCTCTTCGTACTTGGTAGTGACCAAATTTCTGGAAAGTGTCGTTCCAGTGGTCTTCCCATCCAGGTTCTGTGCAGTGTTTTGGGGCCTGTCTTGCACTCACTCAGCAGTACCTGCTGCCCTTACTGCCTGTCACTGAAAATCGCCTTCTGCTGGCTATTGCTTCAGCTGAGAGATCTGGGGAAACCCTGGCCCACCCCTGGCCTTGCCTGGAACCCTACAATTTTCAGGAATCTTAGAGGCATGGAGTAAAAACCTGTAAATTTTTCCCTTTCCCTGCTCAGTTTCTTAAATAAACTTTCAGAGATACTTTGTGTTGATTTGACAGAATGGGTGGAAGTAGAGAAGTGCAGCCAGTGCTTCTTCAGAGTCATTTTTTTCACATGCTTTCTTTTCTGCCTCCCTTCTGTGGCGCTACTCATTTGCTATCGACAAGGCACTAAGATGCTGAATAGTAGCTGATTTTGGTTGTGTGGCTGAACGTGGTAGATACTCGCTTGTTACGTGGTAATTTGTCACATTCAGGTGAGACCACGCTTGACTTGTCTTAAGCTTGTCTTTCCACTTACAGTGCTCACTTCAGGTTTTGTTCTGAAGGCTTTCTGGGCAAAGAAGTGCAGTTCATCTCTACCATTTCTGAGAATTAGGAGCTCACCATTTTACAACTAGCTCTACAGTAAATCGGCTAAAGTAGTTGTTAATAATGATGAATACCTGGAATTTCACAGTGCCTTTTAGAACAAAAATAATTTCTACAAAGAGAAGTGCTGTTCTGTTATTTGTGGGGTTGTGGTTTTTCCTTTTGTTTTTCTTGCTTGTCATCTCCTTTTTTTTGGCTTAGGGGCATCTTTTTGTTTTTGAGGCGGGGGACCAGAGGGGGTGGGTAGTGTGTTCTGCTTTCAAATCCTGGCTTGAAGCTCTTACCAAGATCAGCGTCAGGCTTTACCCTGTATGTCCTTTGTGTTACAGTATGACGTGTTGATCTTGGGATTTTTTGCATGGAATATCTTCAGACCAGAAAATACTTTAAGAGCTATAGTCTTGGGCAGGTTTGATAGAATCAAGAAATTGTATTATGCTAAAATAATGTAAATGAAGAAGTTTAGTACATTTGTATGCCAATGTAAATAAGAATGAGTCATTGCAAGACAAATTAGAAACAAGGTGTTGCTAACTGAAACATAGATATTGCCCATAAAAATAACACAGCATTATTATAACTGTCTATAGGCAGTTGGCTTTATGCTTCTGTTCCCTACTACACCTATAAAAAAATTGAGCAGCGTTTCTTTACAAAAGTCCATGTCGGGACCGAATACCAGTTTCCCATAACCATACAGCGTGATTTCCTTCAAAATTAATTTGGTGACCAGTTGCCAAAGCCAGCATCTAAGTATTAGAAAGTGAAAGGTTAAGCCCCTCTGAAGAGAGGGCATGACGGAGGGTGTCAAGTGTGTTAGGCAGTCAGTGTGTCCCTCTGCATCATGTTCAGGAAGGCAGGCAGTGATAGCGCAGGGGCCAGAACTGGTGACTGGAAGGGGGAGCTGCACTCGCTGGGAAGAGCATGTGGGCTCTGTGCTGGCTGAGGTGTGAAGTTAATGGTTTTTGACTGGCAGAACCTCCCCAGGGTAAAATAAATCTTTCTCTGGTATGGGGAAGGGCAGATGCAGCAAGTAGTATTTCCATGCGTCAAAACACAGCTGAGGTTCACAGTATAGTTTTCACACCTCAGAAAACATCCTTATTATGATAGCATGCTCCTCTCTGTCTATGCTGCTGAATGAGTCCCTATCCTGAAGTGTGGATCAGCTGACCTGCAACGTGGTTTACAGTGTAAATTGGGTGAAACCCTCTCTTGCTTCATCCTCCTTTGTTCAGTGATGGTTCTCCTTTCTCCTCAGAATTCTCACAGCCTTTTTATAAATTTTTTATTTTAGGTCACTTGCATTGATTAGCTTTCTGGACTCTCTCCTCCCCCTCTTCTGCTCTTAAATTATATGTTTCAGTTTTAGACCATTCCTCACATTTAGAGATTGGACTGAGACATAATATTAAGACTTGATTGATAATACCACTGCTGTGTACAGCAGGCTCCTTATACCTTTTTTTCCTGGGGCATCTTGAACTAGCAGCTGATGCAAACAGGATATTGAAACAGAAGGAACGTAAGTCTGGTGCAGGATAATAATTCTTGCATTTTCCTGAGGTTTTCTCTTCCCCTTTGTCCTCACCGCGGTGCGTTCGCGTTGTTCTTCTGGTCTTTCCCTCTGTGCCCTCTATCTAGATCTTGCATAGCATAGTCTTTCCATACATATGCTGTCCCCCAGGCTTCCCTGTCTTTTAAAGCTCTCATGTGAACCTGGCTGTTTTCTCACTATGGTGCTGTTGGAACAGAACATTCCCTGAAAATTTTTTTTTAAACTCTCTGGATCTTGCTTCAGCACCCTTCATTAGCACTGAACTGCCTATGTTTTTATGTGGCATACCTTCTCGTGGCTCCTTACCTGGACATCATCCCATCTCTCCTCTAATCTGACGACAGGCTTCTGCTCACCTTTATTCTTAAAACTATTGGGTTTGGTCTTTAGGTGGTTTGGGTTGGTTTGTTTTGTTTTGGTGGTTTTTTCCCTTTTTGTTTAAGCAGTGCAGTTTGTATGTGTTTTATGTTTCTGGCCTGGATGCCTCCTCTTCTGCCCAAATATGTGTGTGTGTGTTATACGTAACAATCTTTAGTTGAAGTGATACAACCTGTAAACAATTCCATCACGTGTAGCCTGCTAGAGTAAATTGATTTTAGTAGTTTCCAGTGATCTCTCAGTTCTCTCTGCTTCCTGTCTAAGCTCCTTCTAATACATGTTAAGCTTTTTACTGATATACAGAAGACCCATCCTAGTTTTGAAATGCAATGGAGGTGACTCCTTGGTTGCCCTTACAAGCAAAACACCTGAAATCTGCTTGTCATTCTCCAGGTGCACCCTTCTGGAAATTCTTTGTTATGTTTGTTTTCTCCTCTAAGCATCTACTGTCCCTGAGCTCCTCTCTGTTGTACAGCCAGGTGTACACACAATTCAAGAAGAGCAGGATTCCTAATTCTGCTTCTGACAGCTTCCAGAAAACACAGTTTAATGATTACTAGGACAGCAGTTTCCCACAGCTGAGAGAGTGGAGAATCTAAACAGCAACAGGGCAAATTTCTATCCTTACTGTGTTTCTACACCAGTGGGTTTGGGTTTATGTCAAGGTGATGTCATTCAGGCTGATACTTGTGAATATTCCATTATAAAATAATGAGAACAGATGTATGCGATGGTGAAACAGAGTAAGAATGACAGTTGAATGCAATCTGCAAGCAGACAAACGTGAGTCTGTATTGCATTTAAATGCATCGTGGGGAAAACCCCAGAACTGAGCCCCCCAAACTCAGATGCTTCAGTTTTGGCTCTTCCCTACTTTTTCCTTAATTTTTGTTTGTTTCTTCATGGTAGCCTGCTGGCATGATATTTTCATGGTTCCTAATTTGAACAATTAGTAAAGATTGGTGGGCCTTTTGCTTTAAATCAGACCAGGATTTGGAAATCCTGTTTCAACTCTTGGCTTACTTGACAGTCACTTTGTTTGTTGTTCAAAATACAGTGCAGAAGATGAGGGAACTGAAAATTTTTAAGCTGAGTTCTTGGCAACTTAAACTGTTGTTAAGCATACTTAGTTACTATTTTTAAATATAAAGCTATCCTCAAATGACTGATACTGTATAATTTAAAAATATTATAACATCAGGTATGCCATGTTTGAGTCAAGGGTGTTTCCTTAGAAGTGGGGAGGGTATGGTTAATGAGATCTCTTCCAGCTGGCTAGTGTAACTTTGCAAAGTAGGTTTTATTGTTTGTTGTTTTTTTTTTGGTTTTTTTTTTTTTTTTTCTGGAATGGTCTAGGGCTCTAGTTTCATGCTGTTTCTGTGTATGAGAGAAAGAAAACTCAAAGGGACTGTAATTGTGTATCAGGGCTGATACCTTGTCACCGCGTAATTTCTGTAGGACTCGCAAGTGATTCTGAGTATATAAAAACTGCGCTTGTAGCACTGAAACTGCTTTCATCTAGGTGGGGGTTCAATCTTTTTTCCCTTACACCTTCTTGTATTTGTATGCAATGTGTGTGTTTTGAACAACGAAGCATAAACAATTCAAAACCCTTGTTCAGGAAAATAAGAAATAAGTAGTCATTGCAGCAGATGTTAGTCTCTTCCCTGAGGGCACAGACAGTCAGAACCAAAATTCCCTTTAATTATCCCAGTAATAGACATATGCACACACATAAGAATGCAGAAATATGTACTTCTAGCTGAGGAAGCTCTGGCAGAACAAAGAAAACAGGAATGCAGGCTGGATTTTGAACCTTGAGACTTTGGAGGTTCAAGTGTATTGTAAAAGCAGGTGAGGGAACCGGGGCAGGGCAATTGCTGTGACTGCGCCTGCCCTGCCCGGAGAGCGGTACGCAGCTCGTGGAGGCAGTGACTTTGTGCCTCCACGAGAGAACCAATGAAAGATGTGAGGAGTCGGGTAGAAGGAAGTAAGTTTACAGTAGGCTTAAGAAAGAAGTTTAAGTTCACTTGTTTAATGTCAATAAACATGCTTCTAAGTATGCTTTATTTTCCGTTTTTCCCATTAATAATAAATGAATTACTTATAGCCCTGCCTCATTACCTCCAAAATTGTTCTGAAGCTGTACCAATTGTTCAGAAAACAAGACCCAATAAGCAGGTGGTGAGCTTTCTGGAAAATGTCAAGAGGTTTATGCTCTTGGGCTTTGTTTTATTACAGATGTTTTAAAGTGGAGAGGAGCTTGGCGAGCTGGCAGAGCTTCTAGATAAGGCTAGAGCTACATATTTATTTCTTGGCCTCTGCATCTCTCTTTATGAGGAAAGGCAAGATTCAGGACTGTATTCGCTTGTGTTGGATAGGAGAAGGAAGGCAGCTGCCTCGTTTGTGATCCAAAGAGACCTCCAGAATACTGGATCTGGAAAGGGAGCTGCAGTTTTGAGGTTGGTTTTGTCTTTTAGTTGTTTGGGGATTTTTTTTTTCCCCCCTCTCC
Organism: Phalacrocorax aristotelis; assembly: GCF_949628215.1. Lineage (NCBI taxonomy): Eukaryota > Metazoa > Chordata > Aves > Suliformes > Phalacrocoracidae > Phalacrocorax > Phalacrocorax aristotelis. The sequence goes on from NC_134277.1 coordinate 89,429,316, forward strand.
TTATGAGTGAAGATGAGCTCTGAACTGCAGATGGAGATCTGACACGTTTTCATGTTTCCAAAGAGGAACCAAATGTAGTGTGGTAAGACTTAAAAGAGGAATCTTTCTGTTTGTGGTTGCTGATATAATCATGCTGGGCAAAGTTGTAACTCCATCTTTTCTTTTATGGAGGATTGGATTGCACTAGCTAATCCTGCCTAAACAATTGTTTTTACTTTTTTCCTTGGTGGGAATAAAAGGTGTATTATTTTCTTATATCTTCCTGGATTTTAGAAACTGTACAGTTCTTATTATCTAATTACTAATTACCAAATGCCTATATTTTTTCAATGTATTGTCTAGATTAAAAAACATTTTTAATTTTTATAAGAAATATTTTTAATTTTCCATTTTATTAAAAATTAGGGATTAGCTACTATAAATATGTATTATTTTGTTTCCTAGTTATGATGTGCACATACTGTTAATTCTGTATTACTAAAGTCAGCAGTGTATACAATCCTGGTATACTTGTGGTGTGTATGGTCAGGGCTACATACAATGTCTTTTCATTAAAATACAATACTGAGTATTGTAACAGACCTACCTGTCCTAATCTTTTAATTTTACAGAGAAACATGAAATGGTGTCAGCTCATGCCATCTTTTTGTTGCCGAACGAGTACTTCTCTCCGCATATGTTGCGTCCAGTCTGCTTCTGGTGTATTTCATTTAGATTATTAGAGCCTTCTGGTAACAAAGACTGTTAGATCTGTTACATACATGACCCTTCTTAGCCTTGACATCTGGATGCTTGTAACATATATATGAAAAAGTGGACATGCCAGCTATGTTCTAATCGCAGTAACAGGTGGACTGGGAGTTTCACTGGGCCATTGAGCTGGGATTGACTTGGCTTTTCACTTTTTTTTAGAACTGCTTTGTTTCTTTCTGTAACATTTAAATGTTAGAGAGTTGCTTTTTTTCTCGTTTGTCCATTTGACTAAGGTTCTTAATGCAGTAGTTTGTTTTTCTGGTATACTAAAAATTACAGAAAAGGCACCTTCCTAGCCTCTAATTCATCCTGGTGGAGTATATATGTGCTTGGCATCTAAGGGTCAGATTACTTGGGGTTTTTGTTACTCTGGGACTAAAATGCAATGCTGGTGCTACCTTTACTACTATTGTAAGAAGCATGAGTAATTATTTTCTCTGCCTCTGAAATGCATGCTAAAAGACGACAGCATTAGTAGCCATGTAGAAAGGGTTAACAAATCCCCAGAGTGTTGACCTGAGGCTGTGTCTATCTTGAGTGCTCCTGGCTTTGCATTCTACAAGGGGTCTTCGTGCACAGCCTAGACAACAGGCACTCTACAGCATCTCTGTCTGGGATTTTCCCCAAACCTCCTGTGGACACGAGCTCTGCAGCATGGGCAAGACACTGTCGCCTTAGTGATACAGTTCTGCAAGTCAAACTACCTAAGCAGTCAGGATCATAAAGCTAAGGAGGTCCTGGAAGCAGATCTGCCAACATGCCGTTGCATATAGAAAGCATATGTCTGGAATTACAGGTTTTGGAAAAGCAGCCTGTAATGGGCAGGCCTTCTCTGCTGTGCACTGAGCTGCCGTCTTCAAAGTGTTCAGCTTCCACCGTGGGCCTGGCGGAAGAATAGCAAGTAGCAGGGGAGATGTTTGTGCTTAGATTTTGAGATTAGTATAATTCACATATTGTTTTTGCTGCGGTACTTCTACCTCCTAGATTTAGTCTTTTCTGTAAGAGAAATAGAAGATTATTTGCTGTGCTTACTATGTTTGTTAGATGAGTTTGTTTTGGTTTATGATTTTCTTGCTTGTCTTTGCTTGTCTTTCTCAAAAGAAATGGCACTTCTAATCATTTCATGGTTAATGCAGCCAACAGGAATATACCCCTCAGGAAAAGCCCATTCTGGCCTATTTTGCAACAGTTCTGGGCTAGGATAGAGGAAGAATTTGGTCCAAAGTAAGTATAAATATGTAAAGAATGACTTAAAGTCATTAAGTAATATACAGTAATGACCAGTAAGTACAAATATGTAAAGAATGACTTGCATTTGTATAGGTATAAACATTATGTAACAGAAATAGAACCACCATAGTTGTGGTGGAGCTTCATGGCACCGCAGTGTGAGGAGCACACGAGGTAGGTTGTTCAGGTGTAGCATAGGTTTCTCTCCACTACAATGACAACTGGACAAGCCTTGATGCCTGAACTCGAAGTCTATTTGCAGCTGTGTTTTCAGAAGCTCATCTGAGGAAAAAAAACACCTCTATATGATACCTTACATTGTCACTTAAGTGTTTGTAACTATAGCCACTTTCTTCCTATTATTTACTACTATTTTTTAAACTCTTGCTCAAAATTATTTAAAACTTGGAGTCATTGTACGCAAATGAGCAACACATGCCTTGAATAAGTCCTGGAAGAATAAGTTACGTTGTTCACAAACTAAGCCTCAGCCCCTTTCGGATAAGCAGGGGTGAACTGTGATTGTTTTTTAGAAGTAGCACAGCCATTCTTTGGATGAACTGTCATGATGGAGCCCTCTTTTTTTGTTGGAACCTGTGGAATAGTATTTGCACATATTTCCTTTCGTCGCTCGAGCTGTGGTGTGTTTTTTCCTCTCATCTGCAGTGAGTCAGTGACTTACCAGCAAGGGTGTTTAATGCATTTCTGAGGAGAGAATACAGTAAAAGAGCTAGAAAAGACTGGTGATTGGAAACTTAAGAAAAAAAGTGTAGACAAAAGTGAATTGTAAATTGTGCAACAGACTCTGGCGTGCCATTTTTCTTCTCTTTTTTTTTCCAACGTAGAGCAATGATTGTTTTCCTGAAGTTGTTCTGAGTGAATTTATTATTCATGGATATATTTATTTCATAATGGGAATTTTAAAATCAGGACTTAACAATCACACTGAACTGATACTGGTGATGCACAGAAATAACTGAAGAGAATCTTGTTTTTCTCAGTCCTGGTTTTACAATGGAGACAAGAGTCCTGAACAGTCACAGCAGGGTGTTCAATAGTGCACCTGTGTCCTTACAGAGTGAATGTTGCAAGTAAGTCCCAAAACAGGGCACGCTGAATGAGTGAACAGGTGGATCACCTCTTGCCAGCTGTGACCCCTTGCTTAACAGATTCTCCTGGGGTTAATGGGGCTGGCACCAGGGCAGCGGGGGTGATGTAATGGAGTCAACGTGGGACATCACTGCAGAGACTTCTGACCTGTCTCTCTGCCTTTGAAGAGGATAGTAATGTAACTTGAGTATCACAGGAAGAGAAGATCTAAGTTAGGCTAAAATCATTGTACAGCTTCAGGAAGATGGGGATTATGGTATCATCCTTAGATTAGATACCTTTAATTATAAAATAACTTTACCATGTGGTGGTACATTTTAATTTCCATATGATAAGATTAGTCAATTTGTTGTACCGATGCCACCCAGAGACTTCTGTTAATATTGCAAATCTGCTAGTTTTCAACTGTGGTGATATTATTATTATTATTATTTAGTAGTAATAGTAATTATTATTGTTTTGCTAACAGACTTTCTTCAAGAAGGTGGTGCTGTGCATATGTTTAATTTTGTGCTTGCTATTTTCAAAAAGGGCACCATGGCATGAGGTGTAAACACTACTGAAATTTTTAATATCTATGTTAATTTTTTAATGAAATCAGGAGGTATTTATTGTCTTTTAACTTTGTTATTTACCATTAAAGATCACTTCTGAGTTCGGTTCTAAACATACCACTCTATTCCTTATTAGTAATTTCTCAATTTATTTTACTGTTTACTGTAGCTCTTCTTTGAAGGGCTGAATAATAAAACTTAGATTAGAGAGAACTTTACTATTTTGTTTGCAAAGAACTGCAGAGCTCAGCCCTTGGCAGGTCCTTGGACAATGTAAACCAAACAAGCTATGGCCTGTTGGGCAGACGCTAAATTTAAAGTAAAACCGAGACAGATTTCTGGTCTTTAATTTTTCATATAAATATCTAACATCCTCCTGCCTAACTTTGATTGTTAACCTCCTTTGTCTTTAAAGCTCTTTAGGACAGTCCCTTGACCTTTCCTAGGAGCTGAGGGGACTTTGGTATGTTTGTTTTGCCATAGGTTTATGGCCCATGGCAAACTTAGTTTCCTACTGAACCTAAGCTATTAAAAACAAAACAAAACATAAAAACAAACACCACCACCACCCCCAAACCAAAAAAACCCCCAACAACCCAAAATGTGAAACCCCCAGGAAAATCCGCAGCATGTGATTCACAGCGTGTGGAAGCAAGCTATAGCTTTCTCAGAATACAACTTTTTCAATACCCATCTTTTAGTTCCACGGGAAAATGTGCATTTTCTTTTGGGAATGTTCTGGAGTTATAAGGCCTGCAGATTTCAGTCCTGTAATAGCAATAAAAAGAAAATATCTTTTTTGCTAAATACCTTGAATGATATAGTTTTCCACGGACAGCTTTAAATCTGAGAATGATGTCTGCAGGACGGTAAACACGCATACTTAGTTTTAAAGGGGGTAAAAAAAACCATGTTGAAGGTGTGTCTGAATAAGTGTTCTCATTATCAGGAGTAGGAAGGGCTAGGTGTTTTACTGTGCTGCACATGAACTGGGGGCAGAGGAAAGGGAGGGAAATGCCGGGAGGGGGAGGATTAGAACTGGGGAGGGATGTTGCTGTTTGCCACCTGTGATCAGCAGGCCGTACAATTAGGTTATGTGTCAGCAGGCCAGATTAATTAACTTGCACATTTATTTATGGTACTGTTGTAGTAAACAAAATCTATAGCAAGGTTATTTTGTAAAGCTTGTCATGTTGCATCTACGTGAAAACCATTAATAAAGTAAAATTATTATTGCTTACTACTTTACCACGAGTTTTTAATTCAAAGAAAAATAATTTATAGACCTTTAATAGCTTGTTATGCATTTTTGACTCTAAGGAGATAACTTGTAACAGAACTCAAAGGTCTTGTTTCACCTAAGGCGTTTCAGGTAGATTTTGCTGTTTAAATGAAGAGAAATCTAGTTATTCTGTTGATTTAGTTACATAAATTTTGTGTAGTGTAACTCAAAGCAGAATTTCACCAATAAGTTTTTACTTTTACAGTTTACACGGGCTTTGTCTGATTGTCTTTTTTGTTTTGGGTTTTGCTGTTCTTTTTTTGGTGGTGGTGTTTTTTTGTTTGTTTTTCCCTTACAGAAGTGTCACAAAGTTGTAGCTTTATCCCATAAAGGCTTATTCCTGTGTGACACGTGATGCCACTGTGACACACGAGATGCAGTTTCAGAGTGTTTACTGAAAAATCCCAGCTCTAGCTGCTGTTTGGTCTTCCTGACCTTATTCCCTCAAGCAAGAACACAGCTGAACGCAACAAAGACAGGATGAAATAATTTATATTTTGGAGGGACAGAGGGGAATTGGATTTCAGAGAGATTTCTTAGCAAGTCCTCATTCTCTTCTTGTTCTCTAGCCTCGGCTTGCCTTGCCCTGCCTGGCCCCTGCTCCCTTGCTCCAAACAGGGAAATAGTCTCAATCACCTGCTCGCTGTACCTTGAAGTTTTATTGTACCTTGCTGAGACTGCAGGACAAGTGGAAGAGAATCGCGTCCTTGAATCTCAGTCTTCCCTGTAGTCTTCTGGCACTGAGACATTTTCAGCTCTGCATATTTGCACACAGTGATACAAATTTGAATGTTAATACATTAGTAACCTGAGTTATACTTTGGCGGTTTAGGAGTAGACTTGTGTGTGGTTCTGCAAGATTGTGCCTCAGAGGCAGAAACCTCTGGGCGTGAGCATAGGCAGAGAGAGCCCAGGGAACTGTGGCTGCCATCTCGAAGAGTACAAATTCCCCGTATGCGTGAGGTAGCACTTCCCATGACTTGTGCAACCACGTGGAAGGGGAATGTAGCAGCCAAGGGACTAAACCCATGTCCTGGGTTGTCCTTCCAGCCCCACTTGTGACCTCTGCCCACTGGCTTGGTTGGACTCCCAGCCTGGGTACTCTATTTGGTCCTTAAAGCCCTGATTAATTTTATTCCATAAGATATTTGTTCTGTGATTTTATCAGTTATTCATCAGTATTATGATTCTGTCTGAATTTCTGCTACTTTATAAAATGGTTGTACATCTATTTCTGTCCTAGTCACAGTGCTTCACACAAGGAAAAGTAGCCTCTCTGTATCTCAGAACTGAGAGCTGTTTCTGATTGGGAGTGAGAGTGTGTGTGCTCTGTGTGCGTGTGTATTTTTTGTGAAGACTATGTGCATATTCTATGTCCGTATTATAGAGATTGTAGATATATTGGCTGAAAAACTGATAAACATAATTTTATTTATTTTTCTTTTCTTGGTTTTTTTTTTTTGGTCTTTTTCTCCAGTCAGTGAGATTCTTCAAGACTTACATCTGGATTTCCTTATCTTCATTTCCTATCTAATTTCTCAACGTTTAGAACTTTGCAATTGATTTTTTTCATATAAAATGCCTGAAATGACTGAAAAGTTAAGGGTGCAAAATCAAGTACAAAAAAGTTAAGAAATGCCTCTTTTGAGCCTGCCTGTGTAGCCTTACATGCATATATAAAAAAACAGAGAAATAAGTATGCATAGGGCTACACAGGCTTCTAACATATATAAATGTGTGTGTGTATATATTTTTCTTTCCTCCTACTGAATCCTGCTAGGTTCCATGCACAGCATCTGCAGTAGTCGCTGACAGCAACTGTAATCATAGTTATCTAATATGCAGCCCCATCTCCTTTGCCACCCAGTGTTAAGACCCTGATTTGAGAACCTCTCCAGTGCAGATGGAATTAACGGTGAATTTAGCTACAAGTCATGGAGAACATGTACAAACTGGTATTACAGGCCTGAAATTGCCCAGATGCATACAGGCTGTCATTAAAAATGCAGAAGTTAGTTTTCTGACACCCAAGTGATTCTACTGCACGGTTCCATCTGTTTTTCCAAAGTATACGATGCTTCAGCTTCTACACAGCGTGTTTAATGGCTCTCTGCAATGGCTGAACACGTTTTGACACAGAGTAACATTTTTCTCCTGGGTCCTCTCCTTAGGAATGGATGACTTACTTGTGCTAAAACTTTAATATTTAAATTAGGAACAAATCATCCTGAAACAGGCACCAGACATGGATTATTTCAACCCAGACATTTGCAAAAGGAAAAACATGCTCATGAGCAAAGAAAGGAGCTTAGAATGGTGTGGGCAACCTGAGCTGCAACTGGTGATACCAATATCAAAAATTACACCACCATGGCACTCTCAGAAGGGGGTTGGTGTATTCTAAATGGTCATGATGATCATGTGCTCACCCTTCATCTTTTCATTGACTGTTTCACATCTATAGTCTTCAAAGAGACAGTTCCACAGCCCGTTGTGCCATACATACATAGCCCTCTTCACCTTTCACATATGTTCTGGACCACTGCTGTGTGACTACATTAAAAAAAATATATAAGAAAAATGCGTCAATATCCTGAGAATTGGGAGAGAAACTCTAAAGGATGAGGCTTTTTTAAAGAACCTTTTATATTGTTATATCGATTTTATCGATTTTATGTATTCTGTGTGTCTGGGTAAAAAAAAAAAAAAATCATTCTGTGTTCCCAGAACAACACTTGTGTCCATATAGCCACACTTTTGTGTATCCATCTAGTGATATGAATGCAAAAATAACTACTAATAATGCAAATATTTAAGGATTTCGTGTGCAGTTATTTATGTGTGTTTAACTTTCAAAGTAGGAATAGATTAATATTCTGAATACAAGTAATGCTCCTTGCCGATTTTCAGCAACTCACCCGCTTGTTTGTCCTGTTTTATGTAGCATTAAATTGGTCCGAGAAAGGCAGGTTAAAAAAATAAAAGGTTCCCCTCAATGTCAAGCATTTTTCCTTTTCCCCCCTCATGTCTTAACCTTTTTATTGTAAAAGTAATGAAAAGTAAAATTTGCTTGTTTTTATCATTGTTTTCCGCTTGATGAGATCCTTTTATAAAGAACAAAGAAAAAAAAATGCCTAGTCCTCAGCTGCTTCTGATGCATGGAAAATTAATCTTACTTTACTTCAATATGTACCACTGAGTTGCAGTCGTACTGTGGTGTTTTCTGCTTAACCTAAAGAGGAAAAATACATCTGGCTTATAAATCAGACCAAAAATTGAATACTTCATTCAAGCATGTATGGGGTGACTGTTCTATATATTTTACAGGCCTGTAGTGTAAACTACATGGTATGTTGGTAAAAGCCTCCTATGTTTCCTTAGAGGACTATACCCAAGAAAACTTGCAGCCTCACAGTATCTGCAAATGTAATGTTGGCTTCCTCCTGTACTGCAACTTGTGACATTTACAGTAACAGTTGTATTTCTTGATTGTTTTTAGACATTGCCCCTTGGTTACATGTGTTCAGAGCAGAAGATGCTGTGGACTTCTCACAGTTAACATTTGACCCAGGACAAAAAGAGCTTATTGCTGGAGCAAGGTGAGAGATCTGTTTTCTTTTCATGTTACATCACACTGGATTTTGTTCTTTGTTGATAAGTAATAGTGAGCCAAATTCTAACATCAGCATGCTCTTGTGCAACTCCTCTGCCTTCCAGACCCATTGAACTGAACATTTTGTATGTTTATTTCTCTTATTCGTGACTGAAATTAAAAGATGGACTGCTTGATATCAAGGATTCTAATAGCTCACACTGTTCTCATTTTTAAGAGGAGTCTTCTGGAGTACTCTCAAACTTTGGATGCATACAGTAGAACAGGCAGATGCTGTATGGCAATGGGACAAAAGTTACCATAGCACAAAAACCTACGACGATCCCAAGTTTGGCTAAACAATATGGCTCTTTGTGCTTGGATTAGTCTAATAATTATTCAGTAAAATGGCATGAATGATCTGTTGAAAGACTGCAGCGTTAGTGGTAAATTCAGCGATAATAATGATTTTTGCAGAGTAGGACAGTACTTTGCAAACTGTGATCAACAGTGACTCTGTCTTAGGTGTCAACATTGAAGCAGTGACAGTCCTTGAATACCATTTTTTCTTCTCTTAGCATATGAGGTATAATAAAACATTTTGGTTGGCAAAAAACTTTAACCATCTAAACTTATTATTTAAATCTACCTTCTGAATATATTTTACTCTTGAATTAACAAAGTTCTAGTCACTTTATTTTTCTGTTAGATTTAGTATTGGATTATACTTCTGTGTCCCAATTTGTTTCTTAGTTAACAATGAAGTTCAAAATAGAGAGTCATAAAATGCACTGCGAGAAAATTTTTTTCCATGTGCCAGTGGAAGTTGCTTAGCTACAATGGCAAAACTTTCTGAGTGTGGAGATAGATATATGTCTCTGGCCCACCTGAGGTGGGATATCCTGTGCACTCATGTTGATTTTTCTATTCTGTAAGGTGCCAAATGACATGAGGCATGAAGCTGACAGCTGGCACTGTTCTGTAAAGGCGGCCAGCAGAAGTCAGGGCTGTCTGAGTCTCTCCTCAGTCCCATGAAATTATGTGTTGGATCGATGCACACTGTATAAATCTCAATAACCAAAGAAAAAAATGACACACCACCCCCCAGTCCCCCTTTTCTTCTCTGTACTGTTTGTCTGAGCTCCAAATCACAGCAAAGAACATGCTCATTTAAATTTGTGCTTTTGATGAAGTCTTTAGAATCACTATGGGATAAGCTTTGGCTGATTTTGTTGAATAGTCAGTGACTACAAAAAAATGCCAGCTGCAAATTCTGCCTTTTGCAAAAGACCCAATACAGTGAAAGCAATAGGATTCGCTTGGTTACTCCATAAGTCAATGCTGCTTCAGAGCTTCATATCTCTTATTCTGGCTAAAATTGCAAAAATAAAAGTATTCAGTCTTTTAAAAATCACAACAGAAATCTTTGTTTTCCACAGTCCAGTATGACTGGCTGTTATTTGTTCATAGATTTTATTGGATTTTTCCTTTCCTTACTCTGCATTTCCATTCTAAAATCTAAGCTTTTCCACAGCGCTGGTGTGTTTGGCTATGGAGACCTCACTTCAGAATGGCTGTACTTGCCAGCCAGTTTCTCTAATTGTACATATTGTTGATATTAGTATGTCCTTTTCACTACACATTTTGCTCTTCTTGAAGCATTGTGCCAGACTATATGGTGAAAGTCATTTTATATCACGGCGTCATAGATTCAGAGACTAGCAACCAGCTGTCAAGCTGCTCTAGTCCCAAAACCGCCAGGGCTGATTTTACTGGTTATGTACCTTTTGCATGTAGTCCCTGCGACCACGTAGCATGGATCAGCTCACTGTGAATATGACAATAACAAACATACAAGCAAAATACAGTTGTGAAACTTTGACGCTATTGGAAATTGTTAAATCCATTTTCCATCACTGATATTCACTGCGGGTGATTCTTTCCCATTTTTTAAGTTCTACATCCTCTAAAGAGGTTCATGACTTGTTTGTCTTAATAAGCAAAGTGGCAAAGGTCCCAGCTGGGATCCAGACTGGATTGCCATTAGGAGCTGCCGATGTCATGCAGCTACATAAAAAGACAGGTATGATCCCATGATGCCTCAAAAGGTGTCTCCAGTAGTGACAGAGAACTGTTGATACCATTGCACAAGGTCCTTGGGAGACTTTAAACTGTAGTAGTGTGTATTAGTCTGTTTATATGTGCTTAACAAGGTTAACTGGAATTGGAAAGACATGTAACGAAGGGCTGCTGAAAGGCAAATGAAGAGGGTTGGAACTCTAGTGCAGGAAAACAGGCTCAGTGTGTGCACGGTGCCTGCCCATAAATCTATCAGCAGGTACGTCTAGGGAAGGAAATAGCTGTATAAACTACACAGTAGTGCTGGCAGAAAACCGAATTGGTTTAAGTTGGCCATGGGTAATTTAGTCAAGAAACAATGAGTTTCGTCTCATTTTACCAGTGTGAACAAAACAAGAACAGATACACTTTTGAGATAGAGATCTCTTAAATATATGGAAGGGACATGATTCTATAGTATTTACCCTAGCAGGCAATGACTGGGAAGGTAATTACTAGTTACATATTGCTAATATTTGTCTTGCTTGTATGGGAAATGAAGGTGGTCTTCTGATGTCTGCGGGCATTCTGTAGTTGCTGTGCTGTGTTGTAATACTTCTGTTTTAAAACAATGTCATTTGGTCTTCTCTCAATCTGCTGTGTGAAAGGAGGTATATGTTTACCATTGGTGAGGGCTTTGGAGGGAGAGGAATATCTTCTTCTAAAATGACTGATGAGTTAGCCTGGATCTCAGTAACAACCTACGGTTGCCCTGCTTGCCTGGGACATTTTTGCACAAATTATCAATGTGAAAAATTCATTTAGATAGCTTTGAGGACTGCAGGAGCGGAGGGGGGGTGGGGTGGGGAGCTGGGGACAGACAGGGGAAAAGGCAGAAGGAGAAATTTATCTTGCCCGACTGAGTCTAAAGTGCATAGTGAAGACAAGTGAAGATTACAGTTCAATTTATGAAGCTGAATTAAAGGAAGAAGAATGATTTTTATTATGGTTGCTGGGTTTTAAAATTTGCATTTGAAGAATGTGACAGATTTTTCAGTGTTATGTCAATTGGGTCTAGATTTAATGTAAAAGGAACTTTTTTCCTTAATAGGTATGTGCTAAATTATATGAGATTATACATTTATGTAAAATGGAAAAAAGAAGAAAATAGATTCTCTGCAGAGAAAATTCAGTATGGATGTAAAACAGTTGTTTAGTACATTGTGAAGAATATTGGCTTTTGACACAGGGCAATGTAGCTATGTTCCTGTGAAACTCTATCTTTAAAATTTGCCCCAGGCATTGTTCCTAGCATCACATATGACCTGGCAGATAAAAATAAATGAGTTGTCTTGCAATCTGAAACCTTCTAGAGAATTCATTTGTTTTCTTCGAAAAAAACCCATATGGCAGGGCAGAATTTACCTTTATAATTAAGCGGCATCAGCAAAGGATTACTCTAAGGGCATTAGCTCCTCAGTAAACTCAAGGAAATGAGAGACTGCTTGTTTATCTTATTCTGATAAATCCTGATGAAATATGCAGATGAATATTTCTCTGTGTGTTATCTAGTGGACTGACTTAGCATCTAATCAAACATGATAATGATTTCTGTATTTTGAAATACCAGTAAGCATGGAGGTTCATGGATTTCTCCAAGAACAACCTTGCCTTCTTTTCCTGTATGGAAGCACTTTGCCATATGTCCTGCAGTGGTTTTTTTGTTTCTCTCTTGGAAAGGTCAACTGAGGGGGAAAAAGACCTACTCAAGGGAAGGATACGGTGGTGTCTGAAATGTCCTGGCAAATTTTGCATTACCTTTTCTTCTCCTTGTTCTCTGACAATGCAGTAAACACTTATTAGGCCTAGCTTTTATAATTCATAAATTGTTAAATGTGTTCCAGCAACTTTAGTAAAATGAGAGCCAACTAGAAGCATGTCTCAAACCCAGTAGTTTGGGGCAAAAATGTTGACGTTCAAAATAATTATTTACATTTTTCTTTTAACACATTCTTTTTTCACTCTTTTTTTGTGTGTGACTTTAAATTTTTTTTCTTAATGATGTTATTCAGACCACACAAGAAGAATTTGATCAGAAGAAACTTGTTTGTTTAAAGGGAAAATGAAGTAATCTTCCTCTTCTGAGTGTTGTTTGGAAGCTTGAATGAACAAGCCTCTTGTGCTTGAAATTATGAACTGGTAGGAGCCTAGCTGGAGTTCATTCTTAAGGTGCAGTAATTTATTTTTTAAAATTCAAGTTGGGCTAGTTCAGCTCTACTTTAAAATATTATAGTTACTTACCAGAAATGGGTCTCAAAGCTATTCAACTTTTTTTTTATTGGATAATATATGTTGAGACATATCTTACATTATTTTTTACACAGAGCATGCTAATAATGGTGGCTTTCTCATCTATGTTCTCCTGCAAGTTAATTAGATTTGTCTTCGGGATTATAACTTGCTTTCAGGTGGCTTATTGCCTCAGTCACTCCTTATCTCGCTGATGAAGGACTGTAACAGTATGCCTTTTCACTTAATTAGATGTGTGTTTGGAAACGTTAATTTGAACCATTACCACTACTTGCCGTAATAACAGAAAGGCAAATTAAAGGATTCATTAACAGTGGTTTAAGAATCTCTAATAAAGGAATAAATAACTGTACAGGTTTGCTTCTTGCTGTTGGTTGTTCCCAGCAGGAGAATCTGAGAGCTTCATGTTAATGAGATGCTCTGAGGGCTACATGTTGGGAGGATACACACACACCAGGAATTAGTGCTATATTCTTCAAACATCCATCTGGGTTTTATTGCTCATTTAACACTTGGTTCGGGGTAAGCAATGTCTGTCCTTCCACTGATTGATCTGATCTAATCTGAACTATGGTTTAATGTTAAATCTAAGAGAAGTTATCATCCTACTGCTGTGGAAAGAGGAAGGTCTTTCTCCCCCTACTGCTTCTCTTCCCTACCTTGCTAACGGCTTCCTAAATATTTTTAAAAGCTAATGCTTTGTACCTCTCCTGCTCATGCCTTGTTCCACTGCGCAGTTTTCTCCGCCTTTCTGCTCTGGTTGCAGAGTAACACTAGTCAATTCACTAACCCCACAAAAAATTACTTATTTTCTTATGCTTATTATTTTGTCTTGCCATTTTAATTAGTGGAACTACCACAATGCGTCGTCAGAGGAGCCCTGGAGTTGACTTGGGGTAAGATGAAAAGAGAAATGGCAGGGGTAAATGGAACTTCTTTGGCAGGGAACACTGCTGTTTCAGTGTAAGCCGTCTTTAGAAATTACATCAGATGAGCGGTGTTCTGAAGGTACCTGTCTTTAATTGAAGTCATGACAAACTGGATCTGTGCTAGCAGTAGTATATGTCCTGCTGCAGAATACAGCAACTTATGCCTTCTCTTGGTTCCTGGTTAGACTCTGTTCTCAGGTTAGTTAGCTGCTCCTTTCTTCTGCAATGAATGTTAGTCTAAACATATAGTTTCTGTCCTGCATCACCAGCAGTTTGGTCCTTGCCAAACTTGTGTACCTCTGTGTGCCTTTATGGCACTGAAATGCAGGGCAAGGAGCTACCAGTTGGCCAGAGGCTGATAACCATGCTATAGAGGAAGTCCTAGAGAGGTACCACTCGGAGCAGCAGTGAGGTCTGTGAAGGACTCTCTCCTGCCTCGTTGGTGCCTTGCATGAATTATTGCAGTGCCCTCGTGGATGCAGCCGAGTGGCTGCACTCATCATGGAGAGGGCTGCGCAGATGCCAGGCAGGCGTGTGGGTCTTGGTCCTCATGCCAAGAGTATAGTCAGAAAATTTAACAGGGCAATGATGAATACTGTGTCCATGACCTTCACCTCTCAGAATTTGATGGGAGCAAGATTGCATTTTGTGTAGAGAAGTGTTGACATCCTGTTCATACCGTAGTATGCATCCTGCTTCTGAATTTCCCAGGTACAGCGAGCTTCCACTGAACGGAAGGGCTCTGTTGGAAACTAATGGCAGAGGAATATGGCATGATCACAGGAGGGAAATTCAAGGCTGGCTTTGAAAATACGGGTAATCGAGTTTAGTATCTCCTTCCTTTAAGTACCTTTAGCATTAATGTGATCGCTTACATAGTTTTTGATAATTTTGTTGTTGCAATTTCTTTTCTTAATAAAATAATAAAAGTTTTTAAAAGTCCAAATTTTGGCTACCTTAGACTCTCTACATTATCCCCCCCCCGCCCCCCCCCAAAAAAAAAACAAACCTCAGCTCAAGCAAACTTTATGTGCCAAAGTTGTTTACTCTAGGAAGGGAGGCTGCAAAAAGTATGAGCTGTCTAAAATTTCTGTTTAAGCCCATTCCCATTATTGGATTTTTAGAGGAGATACAACAGTAGTGTTTAAATTTAATTTAAAAATAATCTTGAAAGAGATGATTAATATGTTGAACAATGAAAAGTTAAGAAAACTACATAGGATTTGCGTGGCTGTTTATGTGGGTGGGTACGGTACAGTGTAATCTGCCAGAATGTAAAAACTGGGGCATGTACTCTGAGATATGTGTTGCAACATTAAAAGGTATTAAAGATTTGGTCAGCCACAGTTATGAAATACAGGGCTAACGTTTTGGATGAGGTGATATTTAAGGATAAAATTGAACTCAACCACAACTTAATAAACAGCTGAGAAAGCTTACAAACTTATCTGGACTAACGCATAATATTCAGAAAAGCCTTGATCAGCATGCATCGGAGGTGCACAGGTGACAAATGTTCTGACGCCATCTCCAGCTGGGGAACTTGGGTGCTCTGTGTGAGAAGCAGGGGCCAACAGGAGAAGACGGTAATGCGTGTTTGAGATGACGTGGCATGATGGGACTTCAGGAGGAGAGAGCTCCAGAGCTGCAGAGACAGGCCACTGGTGCCTTTCTGCTTTTCCTGGAGAAGCCTATGGCAAGAAATACACAGAACTGATGCCTGGCTGATGGGAATCTGTTCAGGAGTGCTACCTTCTAGGATCTGTAGTTGCTGCTGAGGCTGTATGTAGCGACACAGCGGAGGGAATGTAGTAAGACTTGCTAATCCTGAGGAGCAACCATCAGAGAAGGAAATCAGATTTTACAGGACCTTTGAGTGGACTAATTTAATTTATAATGGGATTCTTTCTTAATTGACTCCAATAGTGTTTTTCTTATTCTGTTTGCCAAGCTCAGTGTCTCCCTGGCCAGCCTGTGATCACCTGAGTCTTCCTTTTTGCCTTTTTGAATGTTAATGAAACATGGTTAGTCTTTCATTCCTCAAGAATTCCTGTAATTTCAGAAATTATTAAAAAAGAGCAATAAGACGACCAAAAATCACTTCACCATAATTTTTAGGTTGAATTAGCATGACCTGCTAGTCTGAAAACATTTATCTCTGTGTATATGCTGTTTTCACGTTTAGCATTTTTCAGTAAGCTACTTATTTCATCATTCTCATTTGCTGAGACTTCTATTTCCTGCAAAATGCAGATAAAAATTATTTAATGACCATTCTGCTTTTTGTTATTGTAATCTGACCATTTTCATATGACAGTTCAACTAGACTACTTTGATAAGGTTTCTTTTATTTCCAATGTACCACCCTTAGCTTTTTCACATATTTTTCTTATCGTATCTTAATATAATAAAATTAATTTTCTGCATCATAATTTTTTATTTATATTGATTATCTCCGTTGCTCCCATTCTTCTTCTTTTTTTTTTTTTTTGTTTTATTTCCAATTGCTGATTTTGCTACATGGTGGAACTAGAATTGGCCTTTACCCAAAACTTTCCCGTCTTGATTGTTGAATCGTGACTTTTTGCTTAATGGTTGATTCTTACAGAGCTTATACTTTTCATTTTCAGTCTTAATATTTTTTCCTTCCAGTAAATTGATTTAAATTATATTCTTTCATGTGAAATAGTTTCTTGAAAGAAATGCGCAGGAAGGAATCTTACTGTTTCGGGGGGTTTTTTTCAGTAGATTCAGCACCATCTCTGGTCATGCCTTGAGTTTCTGAGTTTGCTGCAGCCCCTATTCATTGATTCACGCTTTCAATTGCAGATGCATATGGGGGCTTGGGGTGGGTGTTTTGCTATCTTATGAGTTTTTCAAAATCTTAATCTATATTACATTTTCCTAAATTGTATGTGGCACCTTAATGTTCTTCTAATTCGTGTCTGTGTTTAGTGCAGTAGTATTTATTGTTGCATTCACGTTTTATAGCTTGCCATTTCACAAAGAAAAGTGTAAAATGCTGGATTTAACAAGTGTTACTAGCATCCTATACTTTTGAATCTTTATGGGTTTTCAATATTTTTTTTTTACATGGACTTGTTTAGGAACATACAGAAGATTAGTTTTATACTTTTATCTATATTTGTACTGAAGTATTCACTAAAATAGATCGAAATATGTCGTCGTCAGGGAGGTGACTGGAGCATGCTTTTTGTGGTGCTTCATTCAGCTCCCACTGATACCAGTGGAAGTCTCTGCCATTGGGTTTGAGCAGGCTTGTGATTAACAGGTTTTAGTTATCGTAGTTCAGCTAGAAAAGTTGTTCAGTGCTGTGAATGCAAAGCAAAATGCTTATTGCCCTCTGGCTCTCTGAAGGAATACGGGATGATGCTTTATCTCAGTTAGTTGTGTTTTCTTCTCATTACAGTGTCCTCCTCTTTGCAGATTTATGTAACACATTTGCTTTCCTCATTCATTAAGCACCAAATGGAAACGGATTTGCCAATTACCACCAGTGTCAAATCAGTTTAATTCCAGTTTATAAAGTTTTATTTGTCTTGTTTTTATTACCACCATATTTGGACAAGGGATGGGCCTGCGTTCTAAAAGGTCTGCATCTGTGCTTCAGAAATACACTTGGTCATTTTTATTTCACATCTTTGTTGCCTTCAAATCATAAATGGACTAATATAAAGCTAAACAGAGGTTGAAAAATGACAATCCAGGGCATAATCTCAGTAACATATTGAAAAAAATATTGTCACCTATCTTGTGAGCAGCGTAATGTCTCTGCACATGTCATGAGAATTGGCATTGACTTTTTCTTTTGACTGACAGATTTATTAATATCATATTTCCAGTGTGGTTTTCTGTACTGTCATGCCTTTTTTAAAGATTTTTCTTATATGTCCTTTTTGAATGAGTTCTCACACGTTGTAAATGCATGCCTCAGAATGTTAAGCAAATACAATAGGTATTTGTAGAGCTAAATGTAGTCCTGCAAGTTTTACTTAAACATTTAGGGCATGTTTAGGTAGGAATAGCTCTGATTGCTCTTCGAGTGCTAGCTTGCCACTTGTCCTAGCATTAATGTAGTCACAGTCACTCTGTGTTGTCCTTTTACCCAGTTTATATTGCTAAGTTGTAATGGTTTTACTATGTCTTGCACATTGCTTTTCTTCTTATTCTGTTTTCTTTCTGCTGGCTTTATGAAGCTGAAAATAATATTTTAATTGGTTATTGGCAGCCACAGGAAGTTGAAAAATGTACACTAATTAGCTCTGGCTCCTGGTTCGTTCACACAAATATAGACATTTTAGTCTCCCTAACACTTATAAGGTCAATATTTCTCATTCCACACTCAGTATATTAATGGATAGAAGTGTTGTGCTCTACTGCATAGGATACAAATCTCATTTCCATAGTAAAAAAAAAAAAAAAAGACCACCAACAAAAAACCAACACCCAAACAAATAAGAAACCAACCAACCAAAAACAACAACAAAAATAACCCCAACAAACCAAAAAACTTTTAGCCTCTGTTTTTCTTCAGGATGACACTGTATGTATGTATTTATTTATTTAGATTTTTTACAATTGGGAACATTAGCTTACTTTTTAATAGGCTGAAATGATGTCATGATGAAAGACCATAAAAAGACATTAATAATTTCATGATCTGCCTTAAAATGTCACATCAGTGATAAATCATCAGCAGATATCTCAAGATGAAGTATGCACAGAGATTGATGTGACACTATGCTAAGTACTGACCTGAAAACTTAAAATGTGAGGCCCGACTACCTGCTCGTATATTCTGCAACAGAGACTGCATTTATTTGTAGGGTGAGATGGGGCATGTATGTGCTGCTCCTGTGAGCCTGATAGCACTGAGTTAAGAAAACAGTTCATACCTGCTGAGGACGCAGTTCAATTTCTCTGGAAGAAAAAAGTTGTTCTGCTTTTCTAAGTGGAAAAAAAAACATTTGCAACAACAGTGAAATTGTAGGTTCCTTTAACTTTGATATCTGGAGTGAAAGAAGCACAATCAGTGATGGTTGATAGAAGCTTATATGCAATGAGATGAGGAACAGACTAAGTATTTTTGTTCCCTGGTGAATATTTCTGAGCAAGTCATTTTGCAGATGGGAAGGTATTTTTTGTCCTTAAAGACAAGAGTGTGGATTGGTTAGAAAGACTATGTGCATCGCTTCCTGACATTTCAGCGAAAGTCTTTCAAGTCAACTTGCACGTAGCTTGTCGATGAAGCTGTGTGTAAATGTCCTGCAACTTACTGTTTTCTTTCTTTGCCCGCTGCAGGTTTCTCCATGACTCAAACCCAAGTATTTTAATTATTCCTTTGTGGTGATTCATCTGTGCTAATAAAAAAATTTCTGTCTTCATTTTACTTTCTCATGAATTCTTGCCCTGAATAGCCTGCCTCTTGCATTTTGAGTAACTCCCGTTAGCAGTATTCCTAGGAAAGACTAGTGACCTGATTCCTGTACATCCGTGATTTAAGTGGACCATATATGTACCAGAGTCAATAAATACCTGCACCCCAGAGTCCATAAATTAACAATACCTCACACCTCTTTGGAAAGAATTAGACTTACGATCTCAAAAAAATGTGGCCTAATTTTAATTTGGATTACACTTCTACCAGTTGCATGGATGTAATATTGCAGATAATTTCTGAATCTGGCAAATATTTAAATTTAAAGTTTAAATTTACTCATCTCTTTGTTATCTGCTTTTTGTTACTTTAAGTGAATTTGTTGAAAACAAAATTAATGTTACAGATTTGTTATGAATAAATTAAAATTGAAGTAATTTATTTTCATCTTTCAAAAAATTCTTCCTTTTTATTTTTATCTCTAAAGCATAGTCATTCTGTAGTGGCATTGGAAAATCAGAATAACCTTGAATAAGGTACAAATGAGGCAGAAGAGGACTGAATAATGTTATGTATGTGAAAATGTAGTAAAAGAAAGATATAATGTAAAGAAGAAAGAGTGGTATCAGAAGAAACTAAAAAAGGAAAAAAAAAATGGGCAGGAGGAATATGGGCATGGAACATGGAAGAGCCTTATTGTAGACCTAGTATGAAAGAGAATCTGCACTAGGGAAGGATGTGCTGAAATCAGTTCAAAGATGGTGTGGTATTGGCTCATTTTGGGGAATTCTGGACTGATACCATGAATGCTACCAACAGAGCTGGTTTATCAGAACAGGTGTAACAAGACAGCTGCTTTAACTAAGATAAACACAGTAAGTTGGGAGGAGTTTTGATAGTGCACGTATGTTGCACCAGTATGTGCTGGAGGAAGTGTTTTTGGTCAGTGGGGCATGTGGACCTTTCTGAGGATCCTAAGCCATCATTTCCCCAGGTTTCGAGCAGCACCTTTGTGTCACCTCTTGTTCGTGGTTTGCCTGAACTCCTCCCAAGTTCTGTACATGAAGTTATACTGCTGTAGAGAAAAAGTGGAGTGAGAAATCCTTTCGCAATAAAAGCATGGGCTTTTGTAAAGTACGCTTGGTTTGTTTGTAGCTCCTGCTGTACATGGAAAAAAAATCCTTGGGTTTCAAAGAAATTAGACCGGGTATGACAGGACTTCAGTCAGAATTGTGAAAACTGTGACTTCTACAGACACTTCATCATACTGGGATCCTTTGCGTCGAACTTTATGTATTCGTGGCTGAGATAATTGCATAAGGTTCCCATCATTGCAGAGAGAAACGGACAGCTTTAATTTGCCTGTCCTCTTATTCTCATTTAGCCATCTAACACTGGTCTCACAAATCTGCCAAAACACTGAGTAGTTTTTCCAGTTCATTTAAAAGGAAGACTGGAGCAATGACTCAGATGTACATGTATACAGTATAAATATCTACTTTATTCGTATGCAGCCAGACCTTCAAGCTGAAAGTCTGTTTTAGAAATTGCCTCAGTCCTTAGCCCAAAAGGCTGTATATTAAGACAGTCCCTGAAATAATTTAGAGTCCTGACTACTAGTCACTTTTAATATTTTTCCTGTATTTTATATTAATTATGTTTTTATTTAAACGCTAGTAACGTTTTTTTTTAGTTAACCACTTGTAACAATTAATTTTTATCTGCTATTTTTTTAACCCTAGAAACTACCTCTTCAGGTTGCAGCTTGAGGATCTCTCTCTAATACAGGTATGTTTTATGCTTGTTTTCTTAGTTCCTCTGAATGATGTAGGTAAGCAGATGTTTTAAAGCAGATAATCAAGATATTCATAAGCTTCATAATTACAGACAAGTATGCGTCTCTTTTTGTCCTCTTTGCAGCCCCATATTATATAAGTCAAGTTATCCATTTTAATTCCAGATTAGCCTTTGCCCCAGGCTATACAGACATGATGTTACCTTACTCTGCTGTGATTTTGTTAGAGTGGATCTGTAAAAAATGGATGCTGGGAATGAGGATCATGTTCTCTTAGAAAAATGTTCCAACTTACTATTGTGCAGTTTCTGTATTCAGAACTTGTTGTCATGATAGGGAAAAGAGATTTTAAAATAATGATAAATACAAAATTTTCTCCATACCTGCTAAAGTTAAATTAAGCAAATGAAACAGCAAATTTTCAAGGAAGAAATATAGAGTGAACACAGGCATCAGAATCTCAGTTTTGTATATAAGGCAGCTATCTATTGCTTAAAACTCATTAGAGCTTGGAAGGTGAGAAAAAAAAGCCTTTTAGAGGCAGTTAGGCTTCATAGAAAGGTAAGTGAGAATCCGTGATCGGTTTATTTTACCCTGAACTTCATCTGACTTCCATATACCAGCAATCTCATCTTCTCTTGGTCTTCTGAGTGGTGTTCCTTGCTTAGGTTTTGTTGGGTTTCTCTTTCATTATTTTTAACATTGGCATAATTTCTAACTATCGTTCTTGTGTTCTTGGCTCTAAGAACCAAGACAATTGTTTTAGTAAATTTAATTGAGTTGGCAAATTCACTATGGTGTGAAAATAGAAAATCATAATAAAATAGAAGTCTATGTTTTTTTTCGATAATCTTTTCATTTATGTAGTCTAAAATTAACTAGCTTTAGATTCAGTACTGTGCCTATTATTTCCTGAAGTAATACTATACAGTTCAATATGGAAATGTAAAAGGCATTCAGGTAAGGCTGTCCTTGTGACTTGTAGAACACCTTGTGTATACTTTAATCAGGCTTGCAGACTTCCTCTACCTTCCCAGACTACTAGAAACAAGATCTGAAGTTGGCTTATAATTAACCAAAATTGCAGTATTGATAAATAGTCAATTTTGTTGCTAGTGCTTCAGGCTGTGATGCACCAAGGACTTTCAATATCCAAAATTCAGACTGTCTACTGTAACCTTACGTGACATACTCAGTGTCCTAGCAAATAATTTGGGTTAAGTCCCAAAGATTCTTGTTGAGAGGCTGCACTCGGAAGTTTCTGATGCTGCTGCTGTTCATTCTGCTAATTCATAGATTGAAGTTCACAGCTTTCCTCTTAGGGTAAAGTATCATTAGGCTGAACTCATTAATGAGGGAGAAATCTGTAGATTACAGAGGTTTATAATTGTGCTGACTGACTGGAACAAACACCCTCTCACCCCAATCAGCAAAAGTATAAAATAAGGACAGAAATCATACTGTTGATGTTATACTAGGTTACTGGGTTTTGGTCTTATTAATGTGCAGAAGCCTTTAAACAGTCTTCTCAAGTTAACTTTTGGTAAAGTTTCTTATTCCATGTTCAGTGCTGTAGCACCGCTGGTTTGCTTCAGTATCTTCTAACCTTTTTTCACAAACCTTTAGGGAGAATTGTATTTCTAAATCAAAACCAAACTATGGATTTTTTTTTTTCACCAGCATATCTTAATCACCCCTACTCCAAATATTCAAGTTTTTTCCCCTTATTTTCAAATCTACCATTATGACTCCTTCATATTTGTTCTTCACAGATCTTCTTTTCCTCTTCTTTGCTTCTGCTTCCCTTCTGGTTCTGTTAAGAGTGCCCCAGGACAGCCCTTATCCAAAAGATGTGTTTCCTTGGATGTGCCAGTTATGGCAACTCCAGATCAGCTGTGAGGTGGCTGAAGCCTTTGTTCTGATGCAAGTAAGCCAGGATGTAAGGTGTATTGTTTAAGACTCCCAAACTCATTACAAAGCACACTTAGGTCGTCCTGTAATCTGGTATGAAAGTATGAAGTTAGTCACTGATCTTATAGTCATAAAAATAGGTTTGGTAGAGTTCTCGAGAGGCCATTTAGCCCTTCCACGTCCCCTGGGGCAGGATCAGGGGTCAGTGCTGCTGTCCTTACTGGTGGTTACTTGTCTGAACTCTTACAAGTCTTTGGCCGTAAAGATGCACAACTTTTCTCAGCCTTTGTTGGGAAATGTTAAGACATGAAGAGAGTCTGTCTCATGCTGGAAAGTGTGAAAGCTTTAGTAATGAAAGAGACAGTAACCATTCCTGTGGAAACTTGGAATTCCAACTTCCCAGCTACCAACCTGAAACCCACCTAGAGCCAAGAGTGTATTTACCAAATGACGTTTTACAGACCTTTCAGATATTGGAATGACAGAATCCTAGCTCAATGCCAGTCATCCCAACGTGTTGTATAGGATTACCTCAGGTATAACTGATATATTTCTGAATCTTTAGGGCATGTGAAGTTTCTCTCATTTGCATGTTGTGAAAGAAATATTTTGAATAGGATTAGAGGATATATACTTTACCAAGGTAACAAGTAAAAAATGACAATATTTTGAAGCTCCAGACCTTTCAGACCTGAAACTCTATTATGTTTGAGGGAGGTGGGAACAAAAGTGAGAAGCAAAATAAAAGTTATATTAAATCCTTGCAAAACAGAATGATGGAATTTCACAGGAGAAATAAAGCATACTGTGGTTTAACTCATTAATACTGTATGTGCTAGTCAGCATTTGTTTGCCGAGGGACTGGACACTGACACTTTATATAGGGACAGAAGAACTTTTCTTTTAGCATTTTTTTTCTTCACACAGTTGTTGTCATAATAATAATGTAAAACCTCTACTGATGTTGCTCACTTTGATTTCTTTGCATGAACCAGCCTTTGTAAAAACATGCAGACGTTTCACAAGCTAACAAACTATGTTTTCACATCTGGAAGAAAAGGCACACAGTGAAGTGGTAGCTGTAAGCAGCATTGAATGTAGCACAGTAACAGTACAAATGGGCTAGAAACAAGGCAATCCACATACCTGTTGTGTAATTATTTTAGAAATTTGCTGAAGCTCTATCTTTGCTGTTGTGTGTCTGAAGGAGGAGGAAAATTGCTGACTTTTCCTCAAGCACAGCAAATACTTCCAGCATGGGAGTGAGCATGATTGGTACAATTTGCATCCTCCTTTTCTGCACTTTTCAATTAGACTTTTATACCTGTTTATTTTTTTTTACATTGATGCATTGATTTTTTGTATTGTTTTTTTTCATCAGTTTAATGTTTCTTATAGTACTTTTCTATCTGGAGAATAAAGGGAATGCCTAAAACTTAATCTTGCTTGTTGATGCACTTCAGTTGTTTTTGTACAAACAGGTTTCCTCTTCTGTCATGCTTAAGTGTCTGTTGGAATGTGTTCTTAGTTTGTCTACACGCTGCTGTTATGAAGATAAAAGGCTTCACGTTGCATGTAACAAACTGGAACAGTAAGAATCATTTGGTTAGAGCAAAAGCATTTTTGCAAATCTTTGCTTACACATTTCCATACGTTTTTGAAAAGGTGGACATTTTATAAATAAAGTATTATCTTGGAATATTATCAGACATTGCACTATTATCAGATATTGCTTTCTAACTCTCTAAACTCTCTAAACTCTAAAACTCTCTAAAAAGCAATGAAGTAAAGTAATGACTCCTTGTTTGCAAACTTTTGCAAAAAATTACTTTGGGCCAAAATATGTGTATGCCTGGAAAATAGTTTTGAAATACAAGATAACCTTCCTTTAAAACAAAAAAAAAAGAACCCAAGCCAAACCAACCAAACAAAAAAAAACCCCACAACCAAACCAGACAGTTATTTGAAATGCAAGTTCTCACAAAAGAAATGCAGAACAGAGATTTATGTATTAAAAGGGTACTGTTCCCTTCCAGTTTAGTGGAGGTTAATCCCTTGTAAAAGTGAGGGTTAGAGTGCTACTAGACTGCATCAGACAGGATGTGTATCTAAACGTGAGCTAGGACTATGCAGTGAGACATCGCTGCCTATTGTGGGTACATCAAAGTTGTCATCCCACATGTCATGGTTCTGTGCTCTGTACTTTATAGGAAAAGACTGTTTGAGTAAGCAAGTTTCATGCGATAGTGTCTGTAGCAAACCAGTATTTGATGTTTTCAGCAGTTTCCTTTGTGTAGCAGAATAAAGACGACTAAAATGAGTGAAAGCCTCCTAAGCTCTTGCCGGAGAAGCCTGAGTGGAATTGTTCAAAGCTGACTGTTGGAACAATGTGTGCATAGCGATTATGGATTGAGGAAGATGCACTTATTGGACTGTGGTTGTAGAAGGGCAAATATTTTACAACTTTTGCTACAGCAATAGTAGGCTCACAGACACAGAGGCCTGACTCTGCATAGTTTTGTTTTGTGAGTTTTGCTTTGTTATTGCTCGCCTCAAGTAACAGTAGAATAATCCATAAAAACATTGGCCAAGATGAAAGCCAGATTTCCTGAAAACTCTCTTATATTCCTTAAACTATTAAAAGCAGAAATCTAAATAGTAGTGTTTAAGTGAATAGATTTGTTTTCAAGCATGTTACTACAAAAGATATCTAGCCAATGTCAGGATTAATAGTGGGGCTTTTGACATCATGTAGATGATGGCTCTAAAAAATGCCTATCTTCCACATTTTTTTTCTGAACTCTTTCAAAAGAGAGCTTCTAAATTAAAACATTTGCTTGTGTCTACC
Organism: Phalacrocorax aristotelis; assembly: GCF_949628215.1. Classification (NCBI taxonomy): domain Eukaryota; kingdom Metazoa; phylum Chordata; class Aves; order Suliformes; family Phalacrocoracidae; genus Phalacrocorax; species Phalacrocorax aristotelis. Next base: position 89,455,086 of record NC_134277.1, read on the forward strand.
TACATGACAAGTTTGCTGATGTACCTGTAAAGAGTGAAAAGCTAATACATGCTGGCTTATAAAAGTGTTTATGCCACAGTTGCCGTAACCATTTTTGCAAGCCAGCACATATAAGCTTTTCACAAACCTGACAGAACATATGTATCACCTTTTCATCCATAAGATGAACTTCTTTACAAACTCAGATCATTAAGGAGTTTACAGGGTACATGCTTGAGTTTGCCTTTCTCATCTGAATCTTCCATCGGTGAAGTCTATTCTCAGTCTGAGATGCCCAGAAGGTGGAATATGAGCCTATTCCACTTGCTCCTGTAATTATATAATTTTCCTGAGATTTTATTCTCATGCTGAATCTCTATATCTTCAATTAGAAATACACATACCTCAATGTCCATTTTTAAAGGCAGTTTTAGCCCCTAGTTTACCACAAGATTCCAATTAAATTCTTTATGCAGGCTAAGAAGGTTGGAGGTTCTTTTTCCTGTGTTTTATTGAACTTTAAATTCTGGAATCTTGAGTGTTTGGGTTTTTATATCTCTATATTTTTATAGATATGTGTGTGTATGTGTGTATGTATATATGTATACACACACCCATTAACAAGGCATTCAAAGAAGTAAAGGCAAGATTGGATCTCTGAGTTGTCAGGAAAAGCAGCTACTTCGGAGAATGAATTTTACCAAAGGGAATTCTTGCCAGTGTTTACATCTGTCAGGAGTGTCTGGAACACCTGTCACATATTATAGTTCACTTTTATATGAGTCATTAATGGCTAGATGGTAGGCTTAATATACTTTGAATATATACTTTGTGCTTATCAGGGTTAAAGAGGGAATCTGATTTAATGATTGAGGTTTTTTTTACAAATAAATTCGTATGTATAACCTGAAAAAACTTTTATAAAGTTTTTACCTATTTGTAATACAGAACATAATTTTTTAACACCACTTGATATTTTAAATTTTTTTTAAAGGAATCAAATATTTACCAGGGTTGTAATCACATTCTGAAAATAACAATTGCTTGTTATTATTATAAACTGAGATCATATTACATCTTTTGTGAGAGGCTTTCATAACCTTGGTTTGTCTTTTTGGCTAAGGTAGTATTTGGCCTAATCAAGAGAGAATGATGTTTTAATAGAGGCACGAATCACTCAGACTCTGCTTACAGTTAATTTTTGGGACAGTGCCATAGGTTCCCTTTGCTATGAACAAAATGAAAGCTTGTAAGAAGTCATCCTGTAGAAACAAATATTTAATTTATGCTGATATGAAAAACTTTCAGTTATACTCAACAACAATTTCAGAAATAAAGCTAAGGAGGCTAAGCTTTAATCTTTTAATCTCCTTAATTTGTTGAGTCACCAAATAAATAGAACCCATTAAAAGGCAGCTTAATGCTTTTTCTAAAACTTTCATGCACTGTATTTCAGTCCGTTTATTTTTGTATATTTCAGTCAATATTGTGTAATAGATGTCTGATTTGTGAAATACCTGAAAGAAATGTAATGAATCTTCTATTTTATTTTGGGATGAAACTACCTGTGCAGAAAAGGAGTTGGAAGAAAAACTTTCTCTGATTTCACACTTGAAGGCATAAGGGAACTAACCTAAGGGTATCCTTAACTTGTGACAGCCATAGGCTGGCAACATTGAAATGCAAAGCAGACTGAGATTTAACATTGTATTTGGGTCCCAAAGGGGGGGAAAACCCCAAAGTAAACAAGTGGAAAAAACCCTCTGTTGGGTTCCCCTGTACCTGGTATCTACTTAATGCGGAGGGGAATAGAGAGTATTTCTTCCTATAACAGATGGGTTTTTGCCTTCTTTATGGGAAGGGAGCATCTGCCACCAAAACGTTATTTCTGCCTCAGCCCTTCATGTTTGTGTCTGGGACGTGTGAATGAAAAATGGATAAGCAGAACAGATAAGTTAGTGTTACTTCAATGCTGTTCCAGGTTCCTCGAAAGCTTGGAAGCAGAGGGAGCAACTAGTGCTCATAAAGAACTTTTTCGAAGATGACTGAGGTGAGCAAGTTGCAGAATGATCAAAAGGTGATAGAGCAGGTGTGAAGTTCTGCTTGGGTGCTAGGGGTGACCATACGTGAGGTGGTATTTCACAGAATCACAGGTTGGAAGGGACCTCAGGGATCATCTAGTCCAACCTTTCTAGGAAGAGCGCAGTCTAGACAAGATGGCCCCGCACCCTGTCCAGACGACTCTTGAAGGTGTCCAACGTGGCCGAGTCAACCACTTCCCTGGGGAGATTATTCCAATGGGTGACTGTCCTCACTGTGAAAAATTTCCTTCTGGTGTCCAATCGGAATCTCCCCAAGAGCAACTTGTGTCCATTCCCCCTTGTCCTCTCCATGTGACTCTGTGTAAAAAGGGAGTCTACAACTTCTTTTTAACTACGCCTTAAGTACTGGTACATGGTGATGAGATCCCCTCTGAGCCTTCTTTTCTCAAGGCTGAACAAACCCAGTTCTCCCAGCCTATCCTTGTATGGCAGCTTCCCAATCCTTTAATCATCTTGGTGGCCCTTCTCTGGACCCCTTCGAGCCTGTCCACGTCCTTTTTGTATAGCGGGGACCAGAACTATACACCGTACTCCAGGTGTGGCCTGACAAGCACTGAGCAGAGTGGGATAATGACTTCTTTCTCTCTGCTGGTGATGCCCTTTTTGATGCAACCCAGCATCTTGTTGGCCTTCTTGGCCGCAGCAGCCCACTGTTTGCTCATGTTGAGCTTCCTGCCCACCAGGACCCCCAGGTCCCTTTCCACAGAGCTGCTCTGCAGCCAGGTGGATCCCAGTCTGTGCTGCACTCCAGATTATGTTTTCCCAGGTGCATGACCTTAAACTTCTCCTTGTTGAACTTCATAAGGTTCTTGTTGGCCCACTCTTCTAGCCTACCCAGATCTCCCTGCAGAGCAGCTCTCCCTTCTGGAGTGTCTACTTCCTCCCCTCAACTTGGTGTCATCAGCAAACTTCATCAGGCTACACTTGATCCCATTATCCAGATCACTTATAAAGATGTTGAATAACATTGGGCCCAATATCAAACCCTGGGGGACTCCACTAGTGACAGGTTGCCACTTGGAAAAGGAGCTATTTATCACCACCCTTTGGGTGCGGCCTGTCAGCCAGGTCCCCAGCCGCTGCACAGACCACTTGTCTAGGCCATAACGCATTAATTACTCCAGGAGGAGACTATGGGGGACCGTATCAAAGGCCTTGCAGAGGTCCAGGTAAACTATGTCCACCGCCCGCCCCATGTCAACCAGGCAAGTCACTTTGTCATAGAAGGCCACCAGGTCTGTCAAGCACGATCTACCTTTAGTGAAGCCATGTTGGCTTTTCCCAATCACGTGCTTCAATTGACTCATGATGACCCCCAGGAGGATTCGTTCCATAACTTTCCCAGGGATTGAAGTAAGGCTGATGGGCCTATAGTTACCCGGATCCTCCCTCGAGCCTTTCTTGTAGATAGGGGTAACATTTGCCTTCCTCCAGTCCTCTGGGACATCCCCTGTCCTCCATGGCTTCTCAAAGATTATGGAGAGCGGCCTTGCGATGATGCCAGCCAGCTCTCTCAACACCCTCAGGTGGATGTCGTCAGGGCCCATTGATTTGTGGGGGTCAAGCTCCTGTAGTAGTTCATATACTAACTCTTCCTTCACCGATGGTGGGTCGATATTTGGTTCAATCGGCAGTTTTGTTCCCAAAGCCTGGGACCCGACAGTGCTGGTAAAGACCGAGGCGAAGAAGGTGTTGAGGACCTCTGCCTTTTCTGCATAGTTGGTATTGATTCTCCTTTTCTGTTTAACAGTGGGCCTGTGTTTTCCTTCTTTTTCTGCTTGTGGTTGACATGTCTGAAGAACCCTTTCTTGTTATTTTTATGTCTACAGTCAGTTTCAATTCAAATTGGGCTTTTGCTTTTCTGACTGTGTGTCTGCACTCTCTGGCTCTGCCCTTGTAGTTCTCGGTAGATAATTCTCCACTTCTCCATCTCTGGTACGCTTCCCTTTTGGATTTGAGTAGACCCAGGAGGTCATGGTTGAGCCATGGGGGCCTCTTGCTCCGCTTACTTCCTTTCCCTTTGTAGAGGATAAATTGGCTTTGTGCTTCCAATAGAGAGTTCTTGAAGAATTCCCAGCTCTCACTAGCTCCTTTGTCTTCCATGGAAGCCTCCCATCGAATCCCTCCCAATTGAGCCCTGAGTGCACTGAAGTTTGCTCTTCTAAAATCAAGAATCCTTGTCTTAGTACTGACCTTCAGCACATTCAGCAGGATCCCGAACTCCACAATATTGTGGTCACTGCCACCAAGGCTATCACCGAGATATTACAAAGCAGGCTTTCTCGGTTGGTGAATAGCAGGTCCAGCAGCGCCTCATTCCTGGTTGGCACATCTAACATTTGTATCAGGAAACCGTCCTCTATACATTCCAGGAACTTGGTGGATGACATGCAAGCTGCTGTATTGTTCTTCCAGCAGATGTCTGGGTATTTGAAGTCACCCATCAGGACCAGGTTCTGTTGGCCAGAAGCTTGCTTTAGTGCCCCAAATATCACTTCATCGGCTTCATCACCGTAGTTAGGAGGTCGATAGCAGATGCCCACTGTGAGGTCCTGCTTGGATATGACCCCTTTTACTTTAACCCAGAGGCATTCAATAGAGCAGTCACAATCACCACAGTTGACTTCGATACATTCAAGGTGTTCCTTGATGTAGAGTGCGACTCCTCCGCCTCTTCTACCTTGCCTGTCTTTACGAAAGAGCTTGTAACTGTCCATTGTGATCCCCCAGTCGTTTGAGGTGTCCCACCATGTTTCGGTATTTGAACTGTTACCTTTTGTATAAGGTGGTGCTGAGAGCAGAGTTTAAAAAAGACAAAGCCCAGGACATTTGTGTATCACAATGCTGCTTCTATGCAGTACCTCTTCCTCTTCGTACCTTTCTGATGGCAGACTGCTGGATTTTATTATCCATCAAGTCCACAAATAATTAAATGAGACAATTAAGAGTGTAAAGAAGAGTTAAGAAGTATTTGTGAAGCCAGAGCTAGTCCTTTGTGACACGTAGATATGGACTTGGTAGCTGCTTTAAGTCCATTCCAGTTCTTTTTCTGTGATACCATTAGTATTTTCATTATGTTGTTCTCTGCTCACAGAACAGTAGTTACTGACCAAACATATAAGTTGATCAAAGCCAAAAATAGATGAATTCAGCTAGCAGTGCGTAATGTCTAAACTTTACCCAATGACCTCTTTTACATGCATCTGAAAGCAGCTTCCTCAAGCTAGATAAAATATGTTAGATCACACAAATTCTGATCTTCACTCTTTACCCACTATTTGTGGGGAAATCAATTACTAGCAGACAGTGCTCCATTTCTGTTGAAAAAAATTTTGCTACTGAAACAGCTGGTTTTCATAGATTCACCCACATATTAATGCAGAGGATAGCTACTACTCTGAAACCATCTTCAGTCATATTTGGCCAAGAACTGATCCACTCTTCATTCTGAATATTCCTTCCATGCATGGGTTTCTTCACCCATATAGGTGTTGTTACATGTATTACCTATTTCTCTGAGTTTTTTTTACATGTGATCATCTGAGTTAATATGTAGACCCCCATTACAAAACTACGTAGAGGGCGTATGAGGCAGCCAACTGGATGACTCCTCTCTGCTCATCTCTACTTATTCATTTACATTTGGCTTCTAAGTAATTGGAAGGCCTTAGTCTCCAGAATTTGTAATTGCCTACCCTTCAGTACAGCTGAAATTTGTCACGTAAATTTAGAAAGAGTCCAAGTGAAGCAAAAGAATATTGGCAAATTGGCAGGGCGTTGATGTTGCTTTGGCTTATCAGTATGTGTTACTGTTTTGGAAAAAGAAAGCCAGGCAGAGGTGTTGTCATTTTTCATTTATTTGCTGTATCTGTCATTGTTTTGTGCAGTACTGAAATACTAGTGCAAGTGCATTTCTAGACAAATGAGTCTGAACACATCCATTTAGCTAGAGAAGCTTAGCTTTCTTATTTCTAGCCTTTCTTTCTTAACTCTGCTTGTTAGGCTGCATCTCTTGTGTGTTTACAGTAATTTTCTCTGCTGGTTTCACAGTAAAGAAATAAAATAGTACTAAAATTTTTCACTTCCACTGAAGTAAAGCTCCTCTTTTCTTTAGAAATTAAACATTTGTGTTTTGTTTCTAAGATAAAAGGTAAGCCTGGATCACCTGAATATATAATATGAATGCATTTGTTCTTATGAGAAGTAGAGGTCATATCAAAAGGTATGTGTGTACATTTTACAGCAGACATTCATGAAAAAGCTGATGTGGGTTTTGTAATGATATAGTTCAACCCTTTGATAATTTTTCCTGGTATGTATGGTGGTCAGCCAGACTGCGTTACGTGCACTAAAAGTGATTATGGAAATGTCTTTTCCCAAGGAGGTTGCACTCATGTTTACATTTTCACAAACGTGAGTATACTGATATAGCTGCACAAGAGTAATCACCACATAGCATCTGTTTGAAAAGAAATCAGGCTGCTGGTTTCCAAATAGCCGGGCTGTATATGACCGTAGCATACTTCAGCTAATTCTGGACTAAAGCAGTGTTCTGTGACAACAGGGCAATACTTGTGGAGGGACACGGGCTCTTCTTTGAGAATTGGCCTCTTTCAATGTAGCCTCTATACTGAAAGAGGGCAGGATTGTTAGCAAACTGAGCAGAAAATGAAAGCAGAAAATACTAATATGTAGACTGAAAGCAGATTGTCTTCATTCTTACATTGTCTTGCCCAGGTGGAGAGTCTGCCACAAGCAGTTGCTGATGGAGAGTTTCAGCTCTTTGGCACCTAGATGCTGCAGTGCTGAGAAGTTTAGAAAAGAGAAAGAATATGCAGTATGCTTTGAAAGAGATTATATCTGTAATACAGTGTCTGCAAACATGATTATCAATTTTTGCTTACAGGCACTGATATGGAACTTCGTTGTCTGTTCTGTAACAACTAGTTTGAGTTCAACCACAGTTTGCACGCTATGCACATTCAGAGTAGGCTTAAAGACACACCTTCTTAGTCACAGAGAGGATTGTGTTTTCCAGTACTGCAGAGATCCGTTCAACAGTTTTGCTAGGCTAATGGTCATAGATGCTTTTGGGTAATTCTACATATAGGAGGTGAGTTCAGCTTACACCTGTATGTTAGCAGTCATCAATACCTAGCATAAGGGCGCTGTGTGGTCCGAAGCATCCCCTGTCATTGCTTGTTGACCCATGAAATTAAAAATATCCAACATTTAAACTGAGAATAAGAGAAAATGGTGGAGCAGCCCTGTGTTCCCTTGGTATTAGGCAGAAAAATGTAAGATACGTATCTTGATGCTGAGCTCTAAGGAGCCTTTGACACAGTGCTGTTAAAGGATGCACCCAGCTGCTGAACTATGGAAAGAACTGACTGTTTCCATAAGGCAAAAAGTTCGCTCCCTTCATCCCTGGGGAAGAGATGGAGAATTTTTCAAGGTCAGGAGACTATTTTTTTTTGCTACTGTGATTAAGGAAAAGCAAGGTTCTGAAATATTCAAGGAAACAAGGTAGCCATACAGAAGGTGAGAAACATGGACACTTGTTGCGATAACCTAAGGAAAGGGGAAAGGTTTGAGAAACCTGCAACAGGAACATTGGTGGGTGAGGAGCCCATGAAAGGGGTGCATAGAAGGGAGGGCCCTGCTCTCCTAAATGGTTCAGGGCACAGGAGGAGGGTCTGTGCTGCTTCCAGGGTGTTACTTGCCAAGTCAACACTACTGAGCCAAGTGTAAGCTATGGATCGGTGCTCCTAAATGTTTGAGAGAGAGACTGCTTAGCATAGCATAGGAAGCTAGTCCTGGTCTGAACTGAGAATAGAGGACTAAAGTTTTGAGTTTTATGCTGATAGTCTTATCCAATCCTTTGGGACACCTTTTGCCTTCATTTTGCCTATCCTTATTTTTCTACCGCCTTTTTTCTCCCCTGTTTTTAGTAGACGTTCTCTTGTCTTTTGGCATGTATTGTTTTACCCACCCCAGATGGTACCACAATATGATGCTTCTGTTGTCAAGACTGGGAGTGATAAATCATGTCAAAATGTGAAAATTAAATTATTTATTAAAATTGAAAATGAGATGTGCTTTGAAATATCTGGTGTTAGACATATATATGAGATTTCTATATAAATTTTTTGGTTCAGCTGTTATTTTGGATTTATTTGAAGACAGGCAAACTGAAAACATTTATTTAAGTAATGTATCAACATCATAAACAGCTACATTATTTCTCTTAATTGCTTTATGGGTAAGATTATGGCCTTCAGAGGGCAATTCGATATAATGAGCATTTGGAAATTACACTTGTTCTGTGGGGTCTAGACCTGCCTGTGCCATCGCAGTATTTTTAGGCGTCTGCCCTCAGAATGGAACTTGGAGCCCGAGGTTAGGTGCTTATGCTCTCTGCCTGGTGCGTGGGGCTAGCTGGTATACCCAAGCACAGGATCCGCTGACATTTGAGTCCTGAGCTACCTAATCCCACTGAGGAGGAATGCTGAGAGCACAGGGAAGCATAAATGCCACCCCTTTTTCTGAGTTAGGCATCTGTATGTAATTTGACAACAGCAATTTTTTTTGGTGACATATCACCCATATGCAGCAGGCTTCTGCTCTAAGTAGATTGCACCTAAAATGCATGTTAACCTCTTTTTGTCATGGTACAGAGTTGACGACTGTCTGGCCACTATTGTGCATTCTTAAGCAAGGCTTCATTGCTGACTGAATGTGGGTAGTTCTGTTACAAAATTAATCTTGCTATAGGTTTATTTGCCTTTTTTTTTTGTCCTTTTGTCTTCTTCTCTAGTCAGTACTTCTGGATTTCACGTTTGCTCTCATGCCTGGAAAACTATTTATTTTCTTCTCCAAATCTGTAAAATAATTCTGTGATGTGATGGTGGTTGGTATACTGATTTGCCAAACAAATGAACAAAATACCAACAGAAAAAGAACAGATCGTTACAAAGTTATGGGAAGTTTGAAACAACGGGGTCTGTACTTGGGCCTGTTCACAGATCTTCAGATATTCAAGGTAATTTAGCTTGATATAAGTGATGACAACAATAGGATTCCAAGAAAACAAATAATACAAAAGGAGTTTGGTTAGAGGTTAATATTTATACCTGCAGTTGTATTTGTATCCAATTTTTAAAATTACTTCCTTCATGAAAACCTATTAGTCTTTTTCCCAGGGTAGAGCTACCATTTTAGTAGTCGGAAATAGTCAGTCCCAAAGCTGTTTGTGTTTTGGTTTAGGTTTTAAATTTAGCAATTCAGTTAGGTTTAATAAAAGGCAAATGAAAGACCTGAGAATATCTGAGAATTCCATATTTATGTGGGTACCAAGGATAAAGGAACATTATGGAAATCCTTTCTAGGAATAATCAATGTCTGGGACAGAAGCAAAACAAATTTCTGTTAATTATTAGTTAAATAACAACTTCATTGTGTCATTGACCATTTATGTGGTATGTGATTCAGTTCTTTAATGCTTTAGTCTCTAGACGAAACATAAGGTGAGTATGATTTTTCAGAACTGCAGAATTGCCTTGGAGATAAATTGAGTTGTTAGTAAATATTTCTCATTAAAAAATTAAGCTAAATCACTCTTTTCCATTGTTTTGGAAAAAAATACACATTTATGCTGGTACATTTTTATGGCTTTCAGAGCTTTTAAGTTGAGCATTTTGAATTAATGCTGTGTCTGGTACGTGCACTTCACATTGGTTTCCGTTAATTAAATTTAAACATGAATGAGAGGATGCATTCATTCTGAAGCCACATTGATCGGAAAACGCAGTAGCTGCCCAGTATTTGTACATGCCATTGCTTTTAGGATATCTGTCAGTGGAAATCCTGCTTATAAGGGTTATAGCCTTAGGCCCGTAAGCTCCGAGTCCTTGCCTAGATATTTTGACACTTCTCGGCAATGGTTCTGTGCTGCCACACGCTCATCTTGGGGCGCTGAAACGTTGAAAGGTCAAACTGTTCCTTACTTTTTTCCCTGCCCTGTTACTGAGATGAAAACAAGATCTAGTAAGAGGAGAGACATTGTGAGAAGTGGAACTGCGGAGGCTCATCTGCATGAATGTTCAGACTTCTACACATGTTTTAATTTCCATTGATGCGATGAAAGCTTCCTCACTGAAACTCTTTCTGACTCCTTGATACATGGTTATTTTTGTTACTCCAGTAGAATTTTGCATACTGTTTTGTCTGAATACCTGGGCAATTAACAAAAAAGAGAAAAAAATCTGAATTAAGTTTTATACTGTCAAACACACACAAAACCTTTTGCAATGGAATTTTTTCTTGCTTTAATTGGGCTAGGATTTATTAATGAAGCTTTCATAATACGTCAGGACAGGTCTGAAGAAACCATAATGCTTTAAGTTCATAGAAGCTCAAAAATATGTCATTGTATATTTATGAAGACTGCTCTAGGCATGATTCCACAGACTTTTCTCACATGGCTGTCAGTAGTGTTACTTGTAGAATATTGTGCTACTCAGCATGAGAAAATAAAGATGAATGGGTTGTACTCAACAAAACCCTGCATATGCATTGACAAAGAAAAGCCGAGTGGAGAATTTCACATGCTAATGTGTATGTAGACAAAATCCTCCCTAAGCTGACATTCTGTTTACATAATGTGGTCCATACTGACAAACAGGAAGTGAATCAAAGGCATCAGGAGACCTGCATGGATGCACAAGGAGCACCGAACTTGACTCAAGCATAAAAAGGAAGCATGCAAGTGGTGGAAGCAGGGAGAGGTGACCCAGGAGGAATATAGAGACACTGTCTGAGCAGGCTGGGGCGGGATGAGGAAATCCAAGGCACCCATGTAGTTGAATCTGGTGAGGGGTGGGAAAAGCAACAAGAACATTATTGTAAAAGAAATGAATCTGTTAAGAACCAACTGCTGTCATGTTTCTCTTTAAGTTATATTCAGGTTATACACTCTTTTAATACTCCAGCTATCCAGTAAAGGAGGTTGAGAAGGAAAGGTGAAACTTGAACAGATGCGTGAAAAATCATGTCCAAATAATCTACAAAAGCAGGCTTCCTGTGTGAACCAATAATACTATTTCACTAAAATTTGTGGTTTCACTGATTTTTCTGCTCCACATCCACCTGTGACACTCAAAAGGAAGAACTGCTTTCATTTTTAACTGGAGAGGGAAAAGAAAAGTCAAGTCATTCTTATTTCTATAAAATTATGCATAAAAGGTATGAAGTTATTCATTGTACAACTGCATTTTAATGTAGGTGCACATTAACATAAGGGAATAAGGAATGATAAATCTACCCAGGCAAATATTTGTGTTGTCATCACCAAATTTTCTAAAACTTCATTAACAACCATGACCAAATAACGGGTAGGGTGATGAAAAGCTGATTTCTAAAAGGTACATTCTCACTGGGGCTTGCAAGCTGTAGAGAAGAATAACTAGACAGGATAGAACAGAGGAAACGAATTACTCAGTGAACCCAGTCAGACTGAGGTACTGTAAATGCATTTTAGACAAATGCACAAATTTTAGACGAATGCACAAAACTCACGGACAGCATGGTGCTATGGAAGGCTTGTCTCTGCTAATCACCCTTGTGTATTGGGAAAGAAAATGCATCTTTTAGCCCAAGACACAGTCACGTTAGGGCAAATGCACCTTGCAGATGGAGTCAGGGAGATCACAGAAGGGAAAGTTCGTTCTCTACTGCAAGAAGCAAGTAAAAATGTATTATTTGTTCTTATCTGTGAAGAAGTAATATTTACCAGACTTTTCCAGAACAGCAGGTATATGTGCAGTGCAGAACATAACAGAAAAGATCTTGGAGTCCTTGCTGGGAGAACCAGCCATGCAGAAACCCCCTGCTGCTTCTAAACAGCCAGCTGAAGAAAAAGTACCAGAAAGGTAACTTTTTCCAAAAAATGCACAGACTGAATCTGGTTTATGTAGCAAATCAGAGTCAAATAGATGAAAGAGCTTTAGTCAGTATAGCCCAGAAAATGGAGTTCTGGAAGATAAAATCTGAGGGGAAAAGAGGATTAAAACCAGTAGTTTCTTCAAGAAAAACATCTGGTCTGGCTGAATACATTGCACGAAAAGCAGCCCTTTAAAAACGGCCACAAAATGGTCACAAAACTAGAGTATCTTTGGAAGCCGGCCAGCATGAAAAAACATGAGAGAGAAAACCCACCCAATCACCAAGGCAGAGAGCGAGTGCTGGAGCAGGTTGGAGGCCGTGTAAGTGTACGATGAGCAGGCTGAAGGAGAAAGCCTAACGCTGTGTTTACCAGGCTGGTATGCATAATTTTCAGCCAAAATTCTTACAGAACAGGCGGTTGAGACTCTCCAGATGCACGTCTCTACAAAGATCTGCAAACGGCTGTGCAGGTCCTGGGTGTAGTCATTCAAGTTTCCTGGCTGAAACACAGTCTGCCGAGAGCTGAGGAAAGCCCAGGGACTGTCTGAAGTTATTTACAACTCCTAGATCTGCAGTCAGATTGGCATGTTGTACCTTGCATCTGGGATCACACAGCCCAACACAATCACTGTTACCTGTAGCTGGCCTCTCAAATGATACAAGACTGTTGCAGGCACTGAAATGGAGTACTTAAACAAAAATACGTTTAGTCCCAAAAGTAGGAAAGGGAAAATGGAAACAAAGAGCATCTATATTGGGTGATTCCCAAATTGCTCCTGCTGTAGGTAAACTACTGTGGATTTTCTCATGTATAATGGCCTTAGTACAGCTGATAAGTTTACCTGCTCTTCTTCTGCAGGGCAGGATGCAGCATATATGAAACCCCATTTTTAGAAGTGTTAAATCCATTGAAATTGGTATTTATTTTGGGGCCGCAATCCAAAGCAAAATGCAACTAAAATAAAATTAAAGAGAAATCAGTTGGAATTCTGCACTGTATCAAACATTCTTATTCCTAGAAATACCCCCGATTCTGAGATACAACAGGAAAGAGGTGACAAGGGAAAATATATAACGGATTAGAATACTAGAAGAGCTTAACTACTTTTCTGTCTCATTCAGAGGTAGTTTGTCATATCCCTGATAAACATTTTTGATTGTCTATGTGAAGTGGAACATCTTAAAGAGGCAAGTGAGATCTGGAAAGTGAAATAGAGTTAATAGTCTAACAGCTAGCATACTGCCTTTGAGTGTAAGAGACTGGCTCGTGTCTTTATTTGTCATCTGATTCACAGCATGGACTTGGACTTGTCTCTTCTGTAGCTTAATTGAATTTCCTAAACAGTAGGATTCGGAAGACTCTTTGTTTTTTCTCATTTTGCATATATTTAATTCAAGCTCCAGGAAGCTTTTCTAGTGGAGTTGTAGTGAAACTTGGAAAAGGTTTTTGGAAAGGTAGTGATGGGTGGATTTTTAAATTTTTATTTTATTTTTTTGGTGTCAAACCAACGCTTTCCACAGGCATCTTTGTTACTATTGTTGGAAGAGTCCTGGCCCGCTTTAAAGTATTTGTGTGGTATAAGATGATGGTTTTAAGGGAGAGGGCGGGGAAGCACGCAGGACTTTTGAGATGCGCCTGTGGCTTGCTCCTGGGGCCATGGGCTGGTGTGCTGTCAGTGCTGGCTAGTGTTTGTTATGCTGATGTTCATGTGACATAGCTGAAGTTTTGTAACTCTTCAGGTCTCTCATGTAGTTTATATCTATTTTGAATGACTGATAGATGAATGGGTGGGTGGAGTTGGATAATGCTGCTCTGCTACCCTCGCAGTACACTGTAGACCTTACTAGAAGTAGTGTAGTGGTTGTGCACATACGTGGCACACTGGAGGTGCATTATTCTGGCCAGCGCGTGGATTGATGACAATGGTAGCTGTAGAAGCATGGACTTCTACACAGACTGTGCACCAGACTTCCTAATATCATGGGACTGGAGTAGCAGGTGTTTGTGTTAATTGAAGCATGTTGAAATATCCTTTATCTCACCTGTCTGTGATACAGGCATCACTTTAAAACGCCTGTTGAACAGACAGTGTAATTACTATGTGGAAGTTTTTAAATACTGAAATTACTGATTCTGATGTTAATGCACTGTTATGATAGCTGTGGGAATATCGGTTGAGTCCCTTTTCCTACTGGAATTTGTTTTCCCTCCTGTTTAATTTTCAAAAGAGGACGACAAAGGGAAATTCTGCAACATAGGCTTCAGAGCAGCCAGACCATGTTTGGTGTAAGTCACATAAAAAAAAACTCCGAGTATCTAAATCTGCTTTTTCCTGTCCTGAAAGTAAATAGACTGTTACAGGTTCCTATAGCAAGTTTTAGTGAAGTGGTTTGACTCTTTAGGTATTTGTCATCTGTGTGATTAGCAGAGACCTCTGTGACATGCCTGAGATCAGGAGTGTTTAATTCTTCAGGACAGTGGAAGGCAAGGCCCTCACAGGGGGAATGTTTGGTTTCTCATATAAGTTCTGATGCTGTTGCTGTCATCGCCAGTAGGACTACTGGACTGCAAAAATAAGCTTTTTCTTGAAGAAATGACTTGGCCAGCAGCAATGTACACCTGTTTGTCTCCCATGGAAGCATTATGCAGAGCGACCACTCCACAAAGTTCTTGTAAAGAAAAGCAAACAAACATGTCACCTTTACAGACTCCATCTAGGATATATTTTTCCTTTCCCTTAATATGCCTTATTGCTAGTACCAACCGTCTATCAGGTTGAATTGCATGCTTGGTGGTATTCAGAGAATCCTGCAAATAGCTTATAAAAATGAGCTGACTGATTGGAAATGTGGTGAATAGTCCTCTTGGTAGACAAAGCAGAGCTGAGTTGCTCTTTCATGGTGGTGTCAACCCTGCAGGACTATCTGGTTTAAAAAAGAATGAAAACATATTAGCTTTGGAGAACACATGGGGATATGAATACACACAAGCAATCGATTTATGAACAGATTAATGCTGGAGGTAGGTTGCTGCTTTTAATAGGCATAGCTAGTTATGTCTTGACATGCTTTAGTACCTACCTAATGACTAGAAGAAATTTGCAGCACTTTTTCTTTTCAAGAGGCTTTTAGCATTATTTTACAGGACCTGAGGATCAATACTTAGATGAACAGGAAGCTTTTCAGCTATCCCCATGGATAGCTAATACCTTTCAGAGGGCAGGCATGTAACATTTTTCATATGGGAACATCCTCCACACCTAAGTCAGTGGCAAGCCTAAACGTTTACTGTTTGTACAAATTCTGTGTCTATTGTAAATTATTACTTTTTCCAGGTAGAAACTATGAGACCTCTAATGCCATTTCTGGAATGCTTGTCACCCTTGCTAGTGCAGACCTTTTGGTGATGATAGTTGATTTTGATGTAGTCTTATACAAGGAATTTTAACAGTATTGCATTCCTGACTCCACAAGCTTAAAATTATAATAATGCTTATTGCTATTACTAAAAAACATATTTTAAAAATGCTACAATCTCTCTTCTTGACGTTCTCTCCAGGATGATTCTTGGTTTCCGTGTATTCTTATGATACAAGACTGAGTTGTTCATGCAACTCTAGTCTCGCTATTTAAAACTCTGAGACCATAGTCAGGACTTCAAGCAAGCACAGAGGATGTTTGTTCTGGGCTTAGGAGACAAATAGAGCTCTCAGAAGTTTAACTCTTGGTTGTAGACAAGGCTCGGTGATAGGACTTATTTCTTGAAGAGACAAAGAGTCATGTTGTTATGGACAGATGTCATAACAGGCACCGCAACAGAGCAGCAAGTATATTATACACAGAAAAGAGGAAAGAGCTAAAAAACGTGAAGGAAGAAGAGAGTGGACTGGTTGCATTAAAAGTAGTTGGACATAAACTACTATGAAATAACTACATCAAACGTGAGCAGGGCTATAGCTTTTTACTGTCTTAGTTATGTTAAAAACAAGTTGTGAAAATAAAATGTTGTTCTGTTCAGAGGACTTTCTGATATACACATTGAAAGATCCTTATTGGCATTATTTAATGACAAGCAGGGTTGTGTCCTTAGCATTTGTGCAGAGGAAAGTACAAGCACGATGAGGATGGAGGAGAGAGTTAATTAGAGTAATGATTACACTGACAAGGTGATAATGTCAGAAGTCCACACACCATGGAAAAACATATCTTATTGTAAACTCCTTGTATGCCCGTACCTCCTGTAAATTCACTGTGAAACTATACCATGCATAAGTGGCAGGGACCCCAAGCAGAAGGCGGAAGAGCAGATACCAGAAACTGCGTTAAATTTGTGAACCTTTGCTTACCTTCTGCTTGTAGGGGAAACAGAATTAGAGGGGGAAAAGTACAAAATATATATGCAATATGTATGCCTGGATTTACATTCTCATTTAGTAATTCAGTAAGCCTAGCAATTTAAAAAGAAAACAAAACACAAACTTGACATTTAAACCCTGTTTTTACAAAAAAGCCACATTAAATTATAAAAGTAATCTTGTAGGGCTTCTCAGCACAGATTTACATGTAAACTTAGCAGCAAAGAAATCAACATAGTTAGGCAATATTTATCTATTTCTAGCATCCTTCTTTGTGTAGTTCAAGGCTGATCATTTCCGTTCAATATTCAACATTTCTAATGTTAAAAAAAATCCTTCTGAGAAACTCTCTTTCATTGGTTTAGGAATATCCGGAGCCCTGAGCTGAATGTTTAACTTGCATTACAGTAAGATCTTTCCAATTTTTGACAATGTAGAGAAGTTGAAGCCATTGGTGAGAAGGAGACTTCACAGTCAGAGCACTAAGTCCAAATCTTAACAAGAGTTATGAGTATAATGAGAGTTCTGCAGTGTATACTAATATCAGCAAACTTTCCATAGATATACATAGATTTGTATGATACTATGTTTGCCTTATGTCTGCCCTCACTTGCTCAACTTCCCGTGTGTGCAGGATGGCTTTAGAGGGGCACTCATTATTCTTTCAAGGCTGCTTATGAAATTATTCTGCTCAGGTTCTAGACCATTTATTTTATGGTACGAGGGCATATGAGTACATCAAGTTGCATTATCAGCTGCACCTAAAAAGGTCTTTATGATACAGTGTTCAGACAGCTTGGTTTCAAGTTTAAATTCTGAAGGTTTGAATCACAAAATGTCATGTCCTGTATATGTTTTGAAGTTCATTACATGGGGAGCTTATGGCTCCCTAAATGTTAGCTAAAGTCCAGAGACAAAATCTCTGTTCTCCTATTTGAAAACTATGATACCCTGACAGTGTGGATGATAAAGATTAGAGGAACGGTGATGATAGTACTCAAATGTTCAACTTTTTATTCAATAGCTGGATAGCCTTGTAGGAGCTTGCTACATGCCACTGCCTTCTCTTCTTTTGACTGTTCATTAAAATAATTTGCAACATATGAAAGGTTAACATGAGTACATAAAAGTCTACTGATCTTTTTCACAAACTTCAGTCTTTCATGATATACTGAAGGTTTGAGTGTGTAATCTTGGCCAAAATTCACGTTTATGTCAAAAGAGGCTTTACATCTGCTGCATCAAGAGTCTGGCTACTCTGCTGCCAGAGGAACATATAAAGAACAACCTTACATTAGATGTCTTTGCCTTATAATTTGGTATTTCCAGATTCATAGACAGAATCCTAAATCCATCATTAGACACTGAAGAAGTAGCACTCAAAATGCTGAGTACTTAGTTCTTGTTACAGAAGAACTTCAGTAGAAGTTGCAAAGGCAGGTGTATTTAAAGTCAATTTAAATACTTAAATACAGAGTCTGCTTGCTCAGGGATAGATTTGCTGTGGAGACTGGCAGAGAGGAAGGATGCATTGAGGTGTCTTTTCTTTATCTCCATCCCTTTTATCTACAAGTTGAGGCCGCATCCATCCAAACAGTAGTTTCCTAATTCTGAGTGTCTGAGCCTCATAGTTTCCTCAGGTCTAATAACTTTCTTTGAAGGACCACCAGATGTTTTCAAAAGAATAAGTAAATAAAACTCCTCATGGGTGATGAGACTGATGATAGTGCCAGTTTGACAGATCCTCCAGTGACCAAGCTGCCCAGGTTGACAACGTGATCTGATTTAATTGGGGATGTCTGCATCCCTACCCATCCTCTCTTGCTCTGTTTGTGGCTGAGCATTGACTTCCTCTCCCACCCAGTGCTCCCACTTTTCTGGTCTCTGAGGAAAAAGTGAATGGTTTTAGGACTGTTTAGTTGATGCAACCAGCTCACTGTAGGACCATGCAAATGTGATGACACAGAGGAGGAGGCAGGAATTTCTGGCCAGGAGCAAGATCAGTTTGGGGTAAAGGGGAGCACTGAAAGGACTTGCCAGGATTGCCTGAAGGGGTTGTGGAACAATAGCGCTCTCATCCCAGGGCAGAACTGGGAATGGAGAGGGGAACCCACCCTACAAATCACCACCTTCTTACTAGGCATGAACTCATCCTCTTAAGAAAACAAAACAAAAAAAAACACCTGTTATTTGTTTTGACTAATGCTTTTTGTCTGTTTGATTCTATTTATTGAAATGAGAAAGGGGAGAGAAGAGCTGTGATTTATTTATGGGTAGCAGGTAAAAATACAATGGTTGTAAATGTACATGCTCTTAAAGAAAACCAACCAAATAAAAACAACAAAAGAACCCAAACCTCTTAAAAACACTTACACTTTTAGAATTAAATTTAAAAGGGTAAAAAAAATCTGAATTTGTGAGCTGCAACTAGTAGGGGTGGGTGCATCAGTTTGGAAAGTAGTGGTATGGCAGAAACCCCCTGCCATTCAGCTGCTCGTTTCAAGTGCTGCTGCTAGAGATTACAGTACAGGCTGAAAAGGCCAAAGGCTCGGACATTTTAGAGCTTGAGGGAGAATAAATAGCATTGTTTTTTCTTCAGTTATAAGATCTGAAAGTCCTGCTATCACTTTTCCTTTTAAACAGCTGTCTCCTTGAAGACATTTTTGCCTCTGCCATTCGGTATGTTCGATGTCTCTGGATGCAGCTAGACTAAAAAAATCATACTAAAATAGCTAGTTTCCTTTCAAACAGAGTTACTTCAGTTCAAAATCTATTCTGCCAGTTTATAAATCTATTTTCTCCTTGTCTTCCTTCAAACTGAAGTTGGTAAACTACCCTTGGAAATTTCAGAACTTAATTGCTTTGAGGTATCTTGCTCTCCCAAAGATAAGATAAGGATAAGGAAATAAAAAAAATAAACAGAAAGCAAAACCAACTCCAAGTAAAGCTCCTAGGCACAGTAGAGGAAAAACCTCTCTTAGTAAGTTGATGAAGTTGGGCAGTTTTGCAGTGTGGTGCTGATATTGACACAGGGTTGTACTGCGGCTGTCCCAAATCTCTCTGTTAAACTGCGTGATGTTCTGTACCATGGATGGCACTTCTCATCACGTGAGTTATATGGTATGGAGCTGCATGATTTTGGAGATTCTCAAAATACCATATGGCCATTACACTAATGGAAAATATATTGATTATAAGTGGTTTTATAAATATATATCTAAGGAACAATGACTCAAATCATGCTTTTGAAAGTGTTAAAGAAAAGTGAATGAGGAAAGTCACTGCATGCAGACAGCACACTTATTTTCAAAATAGGTATGTAATTTCCACCCTCTCTTCTGCATTTTTGGGAAGATTCCCATTTTCTCCCCAAGCTGCAATGTTTAAACAGTGTGTCTCAGGCTGTTCAAATTGTATTTTCATACACTAACTGTAAGGTAAGGTGCTGTCTTTAGTTTTAATTTACACCATGTCTCGATATTTTGTTGAATGGCTAGCACAGAGGCTGGATAGAGACCTAGGAAAAGAGTTTTATGATTAAAAAAACAGTTGCAGCTGGTCCTTGGCAAGCTCCTCTGTCATTTTTATTGGCAGAACTTGAAGCTATGTGGGTCTTCGTCCTGTGCTTAGGAAGTTCAGTGGAGCTCTGGCTGCTGCTAACCTCAGTTCAGCCCTATTACTTTTATTTAAAGGACCCACCTGGCAGACTTCTGCCTGATAATGAACTCAGTCCAGTGTGATCCTTGTGAGAAGCGCTGGCTTGATAACAGCAGCATGTTTCTCTCTTCAAATCTGCATCCTGGCTTTCAGTAACATAACATCTCAAATAGAAAGCAAATAGTAACTTGGCTTAAACAAATGTCCTGATGCCAAAAGCCACATCAAAAAAACCTGAAACAAATGAAAGATTCAAAACCAAAATGCCCTGTTACATAGTTTGTGACTAAAGTAAATCTGAATAACTTGCCTATATTTCAAAAGTGGGACTGCTTCTTGAGCATCGCAGCTGGAAGCCTGGAACTACTGCAGTAAAAAAGAGTACTCATGTGAGACATGGACAGAGCACTTCAATTATGCATCACTATATCAGATGTGCACAGCTACTGATGAGCAGAGTAAGAAAGATAGGCTTTTTTATTTACATTTGTGCCTATTCATGTGGGAAAAACTCAAGTGTAGTTTTCCCAACTGAGATATTTAAATTTAATGCTGAAGCCATGTATTCTTTTCTCTGATACTTATTTCAGCAAGTAGTCATTCATCCAACTTCATGTAATTTTAATTG
Source organism: Phalacrocorax aristotelis (assembly GCF_949628215.1). NCBI lineage: Eukaryota > Metazoa > Chordata > Aves > Suliformes > Phalacrocoracidae > Phalacrocorax > Phalacrocorax aristotelis. The sequence goes on from NC_134277.1 coordinate 89,475,749, forward strand.
TCTCATTTTACAGTGACATTATTAACAATGCCACATAGTGATAGGATGAGAGGAAATATCCTCAAGCTGCGTCAGGGGAGGTATAGACTGGATATTAGGAAAAATGCCTTTACTGAAGGAGTGGTCAGGCACTGGAACAGGCAGCCCAGAGAGGTGGTGGTGTCACCATCCCTGGAGGTGATCAAAAAACACGTAGACATGGCACTTTGGGGTATGGTTTAGGAGGCCTGGGGGTGTTGGTTTGGCGTTTGGACTTGATGATCCTAGAGGTCTTTTCCAACCTTAATGATTCTATGATTCTATAATGGGATTTGGGGTAATGTTAAAAGGAGAAAAGGGGGAAGATCTACTTATGTTACAAAACCAGTAAGCTTGTTCCAGCCACTGCTGTAACCACAGAACAAAATTGTGCTTTATATCTTTTAGTCTCCTTCAGAGTCTCTCTCCCTGAGGCTTCTGTCAGTGGCAGACGTCTCTTACTGGAATCACAGTGATGGACCACTCATGTTCGCTCTTTGGGCCAAATTGAAATCCTACTTGTGTTTGGCATTATGTAAATCTTTATCTTGAATGGAAGACTAACAGGATGACTGAATCAATTCCGAAACAGCATCTCCAAAGAAAAATGCCTGTTTAACCCTATTCCTAAATGCACAAGGTAGACTTAAGGCTAAAACCAGTAAAAAGGCATTTATGTATGCATCAGTTCTAATTGTAACCTCAGTCTTTCTCTGTAACTATTTGTTTGTTCCCTTTTATCCAGCTGATTTCCTGTTGTGGATTATCTGGATTCCTGTATGATCTCTTAATCTGTATGTCTCCTTTTTAGCCTGATAGTACTTGCTGACTCTGAGGAGTCTCTAGTTTCCCAGTTGTCTGTCTGCCTGTTTTTACACTAGAGGGTCTTCAATATTTGCACTAAGGTTTCCTGATCCAGGGCCTAGCCTTCGAAGGGATAAATCATTCTCTGCCTGATTGGAGGTTGATAAGGGATATTTTCCAATAAGCATCCCCTTTATTTTTAATCTGGAGTCTCTGTCTGTGGCTTTCACTCCTTGCTTGTTCTCTTCACCTCTTTTGTAATGGGCAAACACTTGGGCCTATATGCTGTATTGTAAAAGAAGCTGTCTGAAAATTGTGGAGTTCACCTTAAACTCAAACATGATGGTCACAGGACCTTCAGGGTAGGGAGGAGACTATTGGAAGCCAGAGAGAAATAGTTGAAAGACAACGATAGAACAGTTCAGAGCTAGATGAAGACTACAACCTGGTAATTTTTGAGGATAGATGAGAATTTTGATGATTTAAAAAAAAAAGTTAATTCTGTCCAATCTTAGTGAGTTGTTATAGCCAAAGTAAGGGAATCTGGGATTATTTTACAAAATGTCAGCATATTTTAACATTTCTTGAATGAAACATTTTGAATTTTTCTTCCAGAATAGTTTGGTTTTGAATAGACTGGCTTATACTAAGAGCGAAAACAGCTTTGAAACTCAAACAAGGAATAGTCTAAACATTGTGAATTAAATTAAACATTCCGTTGAAACTGAAAATTTTCTGCATTTGCTTTGGCAAACAAAATGAAATACCCATTGTTTTTACAGCTCTGTCTGGGACCTTGACCTGCTGGCCATTGCAGTGTTGTGCTGGCAAGTAGAAATGGTTTGATCAGGACAGGGAGAGCAGAAGGGAGATCACTGATGCACTTTAGGCAGACATTGGTAGATTTAAACAGATGTAAGCTTTCAGGTAAAAATTGGTATGCACAGCTGCAGCTAGGTTGGCTCATGAATAGGTTGGCTGGAAAAAAAAACTCTGAAACTATCTAAGAGTTGAATTTATAATTATGTTTGGACTTCCAAATGCTAACTCCTAGTTCCTTCTGAGACTTCTTAGGCATTTATTCCCTCTGCTTTCTGAGCTTGGATTTGCTAACATCACAATTTGATGATGTTTCGATCTTCAAAATGTATCTCAGAACCAAATCCTTTCCTCTTTCTTTTGGTAGGTGCTTTGAAAATGGGGTGTCATTTTCATTATTCCTTGTGAGAAATTCAGAGCTCTGACTTTGGCATGTGTGTCACACAAATAAAGTCCGTGCTGCAGACGGAACGGTGCTTCCGCCTGGCAGGTCCATAGCTAGTTCCATGAGACAATGATCCTATTTATGATATGGAATGAGGACAAGGCACAGCAAAGGCTTAAACAGAAACAACACAGTGAGGCGATTCCTGGACTGACGCCATGTGAATGGAAGCAGGTGGCTAGCACTTCAGTGCAATCAATGCAGTGCCAAGGTATTCGAGCACCAGAAAGTGAATACCAAAACTCGAAGCCTCTGTTACTAATTTGAAATAGCTTGCTTTTTTTTTTTTTTAAAGTAATGTACCTGGATTTTTTTCTACAGATCAGCTAAAAATATGTATGGCAAGTAGAAACGGGTGTTCATGGAAGTGCACGGATGAGCAAGGAGCTCCTAACAGAACTTAGAAGACATAAAACTGAATTCTACAAAAGGTGAAAGAAGGGGCAGGTGACCCAGAAGTGTAGGGTAGCTGTCTGATCTTGCAGGGATGGGCTTAGGATAGCCAAGGTTGACCTTTAGATCTGGAATTTGGAGAGGGATGTTAAGAGCAACAAAGATTCTACAAGTACCTCACCAGCAAAAGGGACACTGGAGCAAATGTGGGCTCACTGCTGAATGGGCCAGGGGAACTGGTGACAAAGGACATGGAAAAGGCCAAGGCATTCAGTGCTACCTTTACCTCAGATTTTGCCAGTAAGACCAGCCTTCAGGTATCCTTGGCCCCTGAGACCCATTGGAAAGTCTTATCTCTCCTTTTGGCGCTATCTTTTCTTACTGTCCTTGTGGAGCAGCATCCAAGATATCTCAGTCTTTTTACTTCCCCCATTGGAAGTATCAGCCTGCGCCAAGCAGATCTAAATGTCAACAGTGGATGTGTATTAATTTCCCTAATTTCTCCTAGCAGGAGTGGCAAACTAAAAAAGGCCAATGCAGATAGCAAGAATGTGTTTATTGCGCGGGCACCGACGTGGACACAGAGTGTAGCCAGGCAACGAGAAAACAGACTTTCATTTATCAGGCAGGATGCAGAACAATCTCTAGATGTTCTTCCCTCTGCTTTGTATCAGGGAAAGCAATTTGAAAAAGGAAATGTGCAGAATATGCAAAATTTTGCACAAGGGAAATTTCTGTAGCAAGAGCAAATCAGAAATCAGGGGTACATAGGTAGAAAGGCAAATTCAGATTCAGGGAACATGATTACGAGCTCTGACTCGTAACCTGCCAAGAATAGAACAGATTGTAAGTCACTGGAGAAGTGTTTCCCATGTAAAACAAACAACATATGAGGAAAGAGGAGGCCGCATGTGCTGCCTGAAACTGGATGTTATAATAAAAACAGAAAGCATTTTGGGCATAGTCAAGACTTAGACAGGATTTAGAATTGGTGCATATTTGATAAGCATTTCGTATTATTTCCTGTGCTATGAAGAATAACTTCAGCGATATTAATCATAAATTACATTCAACTTTCATGTTTGCTGAAATTCTTTTTAAACAGCATAAAAATATGTAATTTTTATGAAAATTTATTGCTCATTTGAAGTAAATTAAGCTAAGGCTGATAATGGGTGATGTAACTCTATTTGGAGTTATAGTTAGAAGGTAATATCGACACCTGTACTGGGGCAGATCATACCTAGTGTACTGTCTTGTCTTCAGCTCACAGCACGTGCATAGGAAAAGCCTAAACATGTAAAGATATTTCCTCAGAAAACTTTGCCAGATATTTGAAACTCAGGAGCTTTCTGAGATGAAGGTAGTGTCTTGGATGGGTTTTTATCCAGTCAGCTTTTCAGCTGTGACAGGGGATTTGCGAAGTGGGGTAACCACAGGAACAGAACCGCACCACTCCATGGCAGAGATGCTGATAATAATTAAACAATTATCTGTGTTTGATTTGTTCTTGTAACACAAAATAGAATCATGTAATGACAGCAGAGCAGATTTAATCAAGAGCTCACTTACCTGAGTGAGTTTTTCATGTCAGCTTCACCCTGTGACATTTAACTCACATCCACTTTTTGTATCTTTGTTGTCCTGTGGAAAAGAGTTCTGCAGCTTATCATGTGAATGAAGAACTTCTGTATTTTATATCATTAAATATTCTTTACTATTCAAAGAACAGTGAATACACTTTTAATTCACTCTTAAAAACCAGTGAACAAAATTCCCTGTGCACCTTTCTCATGATTGTATAAGTGTCTATTATCTCTCTCCTCAGATGTCTTTTTTTTTTCTAGGCTGAGGAATCGGTCTAATCCTACCCTGTAGAGAAAACACAAAAAGCTGGAGGTCTTTTGTCCCCTTTCTGTGCATATTTCCTAGTTCTACTTTCAAATTCAAATTGGGGATTGAATCAGAAATGCACAAACTATTCAAAACAAGGGGGTAAACGCATTTGTCCCATGGTACAACGATGTTTTCTAGTGTTCCATACTTCTCATAATTTATGATTAATTCCTTTTTTTGTTATTGTAACTTAAGATCTCAGTCTTGAATAGTAATGTTCAGTTCAGAGCACATAATTAAATACATGAAATTGAGTAATTTCATTATTTAAGATTCCTTTTCCTGTTGTGCAGCACTGCATTTATTAAAACTGCAAATTAAATTCAATATAGATAACTAACCATTCAGATTTGTAAGGTTTTCTTAGAACTCTATACAGTCAGCTCTCTGCTAACCTGAATAACGTGATACCTTTAGCAAACATTGTTACTTCACTGTTCATTCTCTTTTCTTCATCACCTAAGGATATGTTCCGCATTTAGGAGCTCTGCCATAGATTTCTGTGGGTCTCAACTGCTGACCTCCTCCCCTCTGACCATATACCTACCCCACCTACTTTTTAACCTCTTTATCCATAGAAAAGTCTTCCCTCTTATGCTCTGATTGCATAATTTCTTGAAGAGGTTCTTAAAGGTCCTTTGGTAAGAGAACTTGTCCAGTGCCTGTTGGAAATCCAAACAGAATGTATCATCTGGATATTCTTAATTGATACTTTGTCCATACCCATATCTATTTTTGTGGACAGTGTTGTTACAGGAGGTTATTCCATTCAGATGTAGGACTTGGCCTTTGTTGAATTTTATGAGGCTTCTGTCAGCTTATTTCTCCAGTCTGTTGAGGTGCCTCTGAAAAAAACAGGCCTGCTCTCCAGCGTATTGATCTCCCATTTTCTCTGTTTTTTCTATAATTTACAAACCTGCTGAGAGTGCACTCTGTCCCATTAACTAGGTTGTTAATAAAGACATTAAAGACATTAAACAGTATTGGCCCAAATAGCAGTCTTCCACTGACTGATACGTAGTTACCAGATGCATTTTGTGCTACTGTATGCCACCATTTAAGCCTGATGATTCAGACATTTTTTCACTTATGTTATCATTTATTAATCCAGTCAATATCTCAATAGCTGAGCCATAATGATACTACAGGAGACAGTGGAAAAGGTATTGCTAAAGGTAAGGTAAAACAATACGCACTGCTGTCATGAAACAAGCTCGGGTTGGTAAGGTGTGATTTGCCCTTGGCAAATCCGTACTGGCTGTTCCCAGTTGCCACCTTGTCTTCCATGTACCTGGGCATGGCTTCTAAGATGACTTGGTCCATAACCTGCTTGGGGACTGAGGTGAGACTGACAGACCTGTAGTTCTCCAGGTATTCCTTGGCCTTCTTGAAGATTGGTAGACAAAAATAATTTTTCTTATTGTCAGGAACTTCCCCTGATTGCCATGGCCTTGCAAAGTTGATAGAGAATGGCCTTGCAATGGCTTTGCCCAACTCTTTCAATATGCTTAGATGCTTCTGATCTGGTCCCATGAACTTGTATGCATACAGTTAGTTTAGATGCGCCCTAACTCTGATCTTCCTCTGCATTTAGTAATGCTTCACTTCCACAGACTCTGCTAGTAGGCTCAGGGACATGTCAGACCTGTGGGCAGGTCTTATCAGTGAAAACGGAGGCAAAGAAGGCACTGAGTACCTCGGGGGTTTTTTATGTCACTTGTCAATAGCTCCCCTACCCACTGAGAAGCAAGAAGGTGTACTTAGGGATGTCTTTCTGATGCTATTCACTTTCCATCCTGGTTTCAACTCTGGCTGAGCTTTGTCTTTCCTAGCTCCATTCCTGCGTATTCAGGCAATGTCTCTAGAATTTTCATGGAGAGCTCATACCTTCTTCCGCCCTCTGTATATGTCTTTTTTGTGTTTCATCTCCATCGGGAGTTCCTTGTTCACATGTGCTAGCTTTCTGCCATGCCTGCTCAGATATCTACATGTTGGAAGGGACTATTCTTGTGATGTGAGAAGTTGTTCCTGAGGCCTTGTGCCTTTCAGGGCAGACTCCCATGGGATCATGCCAAGAAGATCCATAAACAAGCTGAAATCTGCTATTCTGAAGTTCATGCCTGTAGTTCTACTATTTGTTTTGCTTGCTTTTCTCAAAATTATCAACCCCACTCTGATCACTGCAGCCAGGGCAGACCTCACCTCACATGCCTGTTTCGTAATAACAAGTCCGGAAGATCATCTTCCCTGGTTGGGCTGTCACTCACCTTTATCAAGGAATTGTCATCAATGTATTTCAGAAGTCTCCTGGGCTGCTTATACCCAGAAGTCAGGGTGGTTGTATTTGCATACCAGGGCTTGCATTTTACTTTACTGTCTTTATTACTTACTGTATAGTTTTGGATAATTTGCTTGGTACAGACATCATGCTGCCATTTTCATGGGTCTTCCTGGACCATTTTAGCAATAGATATTATATTTGCTATCTTCCAGTCCTCCGGTACCAAAGCAGTTGTAAGCTAAAGGCCTTACACTGATTAATAGTTTAGCACTTTCATCTCTGAATTCTTTTAATATTCTTCCATAAATAACCATCCTGAAAATCTGTTGCTTTTCATTTTATCTGTATTCTATAACCTCTTGTAACAGCACTGTGGTTTGAGATAGAGTTTTGATGAGCAGCCCTGCCCATCTGGGATGAGAACTTCCTTCCATGATGAACTTGAGGGGGGGGAGGGGGAATATTTTTTTGGTATGGCTTTATTTTCTTCATCACTTCTTTGATCATTTACTGCTTCTATGAACTGTCAAGCTTCCTGCTTCTAATGCAGTTGAAGAAGGATTCATTAGTAATATTTATGGATTTTGCAAATTATTCTTCAAGGTCTTTTTGGTCCATGTTGTTAGGTTTTTGGATTCAACCTGCCAGAGTTTTGCTCTATTGTTTTCTTCATTTTGACACTGATTTAGTTTTCTGAAATACGCTTCCTTTTATTAACTACTTCTGCCATGCTGTTAATCCATGCCAAGTTTACCTTTGTCTTTTTTTTTTTTTTTTTTGGTAGGTAGTGTTCGTTTGTCCTGTCTCCAGCTAGGTATCCTTGAATGCTGCCTGCAAAACTTTAACTCTCAGCTGCCTCAGTTAGCTCCTTTTTACCAAGCTTCTTCATACTGAAGTTCCCTATTATGAAGCAGAGCGTGCTGTAGTGGATTTGGGTATTCAATTGCTCCTGCAGTGATGCTGAAGCTAAGTACATTGTGGTTGCTATTACAGTGCTATTCCTACACACTACTCAGGACAAAGTCAAGAGTTCCTTCTTCATGAAAGCCATGAGACTTCTTGGGCCTCATGTTGACTTGCTTCATGAAAACCTTGATTTGCATCTAAAAATTTACTCTTGCTGCCAGGCTTCAGTGTAATGCATACCCAGACTTTCTGAGGGTAGCTGAAGCCTGCCATTGCTACTGCATTTTCTGACCTCCTAGCATCCTTCAGAATATGTGTTTGGGGAGACTACCTGTTGCACTGGGGAGGATGCTCATCTGTGCATCCCAATTGCATGTCTTCCTAGCTGGCCACTGGAGAAAGATTTTCCTTTTTCTCTTTCCCTTTCTATCCTCGTTTTCTTTCCATAAGTAGCTTTGAAGATGATGTATGGCATGAGCTATGGATCCCACTGAGCTTATCTCAGCTTTCTTTGTGCAACACGTGACGATCAAATCACCACCATACCTCACTTTTTTTTTGTGGCTTCTCTGCTCCCATACATTAACACAGGGAGAGAGAACCCAACACTGGATCCTTTTCCTTCTCTTCTGCTCGGTCACCTGCTACCACATCACCGATAGTTCTCTCTTGGGCATAGTACTGTCCTGGAGTGTCCCTAAAGATCGTCTCAACAGATGCATATATCTCTTTATCAAATTCTTCAACAGTTCAGTGCTTTTACTGTCCCATTGTAGGTGTTTACAGTGAACTTTTCCATCTCGCTCCAGCTGAGGATTGCCCCCAACTACAGTATGTAATTTTCTCAGAAAAGTCCAAAAGGCGCTTGCCCTCGCTGCTCACTGGGGCACATAATCACATGTGATAGAGGCACTCTGCCCTTTCAGAGATACAGCATGTTTACTCGGTGTGACTGCCAGTAATATTAGCTAGTGCCCTCTCTTCATCCAGTCCTGCTTCCTCTTGCAGTGTTTAGGTTGAGGGGCATCCATGAAACATGTAATGTGGGAACTGAAATTAAAATTGTATTGGCTTGTTATGCTAAGATATGAAAGAATTTCCCTCTGCACTCCCTTTGCAGCACAATACATCTGCCTCTTGTGCCCAGAAAGTAGCCAACCCATTGAATTTTTTGGCTTGTTCCATTGTTTTAATTTATACAAGTGCATGTTTCAGTTTGGAATTGAATCAGAACAGATTAGCATTTGTAGAGAACCTACCTCCTAAAATAGACGAACTTTGATAAGAGATGTTATTGTGGTGGGGACAGTGGGAGGGATCTCAAAGCATGCATTTTTAAGTATGTTCAGACCATTACCAATTCAGAATTGTTATCTGTGCTCTGCCTTGCATCACATCTGCATTATCCCCCCAGGATTCTTGAGATACCAATCTCTCTTCATTAAAACAAGAACAACAGCCAAGCGGTTGAGATTCCTGCTTGGCTTATCACATTAGGAAAGCTAGCATTCTTTCCACAGTAAGACATGACAAGCTACATCTATACTAGAAAAATAACGTTTGTTAGAAAATAACTTTGAGCTAGCACAACATCACACATGATTTTGTATGTAATTTAGATTGAGATTAACAACATTTATTGCACCTGCATTACTGTCCATTTATTGGGATGAATTTGTATTTATTGATGCTATGACTACTGTAAACTGGAAGCTGCTCATATGAGCTTTAGGAGGCATTTGGTGGGTTACTTGACTGGTTAGGTAAAATGTGCTAATTTAGATAGCACATTTAGTGAGTTAATTCCACTCTATAGGAGTTCTCGGATATGGTTGGAAGGAAGGAATTCAACTGATGAATATAAAAGTAATTCCTAACTGCTATTAATCCAGTGCAGCAGTTTGCTAGTTTTCATCTTCTCTTACTCCAGTGTCCCTATTCAAATGCCAACAAAGACTAAAGACTTATGTCTTCCTCTTCCTGTTTTTGCTTCCTGGTACGATAGCTTTTATTTTACATTACTTTCAGTTTAGGTGCTTTAATATTCTGTTAATATGCCTGTGCTTCAAGTGTTCTCCTGCTCTAGCAGTTAATTCCAACCGCAAGGGGTGCAGCCAGTGCTCTAAAATGAAGCATATACCCATCTAATTTTGGGGTACCCCTTTTTCCTTGCATAGTTTACTCATCTGCTTTTATATTGCTTTTATTGATGTTACTATTGTTATTAGTACTGGCAGTAGCAGTTTGTCTTTTGGGGAATGCATGATGTTCTTGCCAAGGGCATTTTGATTTTGGTGCATAACAATGTATTTTGAACAATTGAGTTTTCTTGCCTGAGGGCATCAACCATCTCTATAAAGTTATTGAGATGTTATTTAATTATCCCAGAAAAATGAGCAAAAAACCCCAAAGACCAGCTCGTGTGCATTCATAATCCTAATTCTGTTCTGAAGTTTTGCTACCCTAATAACTTCGTAAAATCAGAAGCTTTTCTGGTCAAGTACAGAATAGAACATCTCAAAAAGCTGTCTACTATGTTATCTTATTTTCACCCCAATCGCTTTGTGATTGTGTGGAAGAAGAAAGAGGCAGAAAAGAGTTTTACATATAGAACAATTGAAAAAAAATATTTTCCTGTGCCCTCATTCTTACAGATAACTTCCTTTGCTCAGATTTTCCTCTCTGTAGCTGTACGCTTCTACGGGAGAACTTATCTTGGGCCGCATATCTCCGGGACACAGGGCTCTACCCACCCTGGGGACAGCGATGCACAGACATCAATATGATGGATACAAAATGTCCATTTATTTAGCTGCGTCACACGCTTATATAGCTCTTGCGCTTCCTGTTCCTGCCACTCCTGTGGGGAGGAGTCTATCTTTCCGTCACATCCCGTGATCTTCCGGTCGCCGATCCCTGTCTATTCCCCTACACCTCTCTAGCAGAGGAAAATTTGAGTCTAAATGGTGGACGTTTGGAGGTTTCAGAAAGATGTGAAGTACCGAGAAGAGATAGAAGCAGATTATTATGCTAAAGGTCTGGTTAGCCCTATTGATTAGTCATAAAAATGCAATGTGTGTTAATGGATTCTCATAATTTTCGGTGTAATCCAATCTATTGTGCAAGAATAGAAACATACATATATTTTTGGAAGAGTGGTTAAAAACCGAAGAAGGTACAAAGGTATGCATCAGAATCAATACTTTCAGGAACTAAAGTGGCTGTGAGAACTTGGTGGGGTTTTTTGTTTTGGGTGGGGTTTTTCTGGTCTGTTTTTTTGTGTGTGTGTGTTTGTGGTTCCCCCCTCCCCCCCACCCTGAACTGGTTTTTGGATTTTAGGTGATTTGCATGGGGCAGCATGCAAACTATTACCAAAAAAAGTACAGAATCAAAGTTAAAAAGTGACAAATGCACAATAATTCCACAATAAATTTTTATATCACTACGTTTATGTAATGTATCTCTAAAATATGTACACCCATGTAATAATTCCATAATTCCAATACAGTGGCATGACATTCAAGTTTTTGGCATTTTTTGTTGCTTCGCTTTCTCAGTGGAGTGGCTGGACCTTTCTTGCATGCAACTCACGTTGAAATCTACCTGCCACTTCTCCCTATAGCATAGATATTGTGTGGGATAAACTGGAACTGCTTTTTCACAGAGCTGCAACATTCAAAATAATTTTGGATTAAAAAAAAATAGGTCTCTTAACTATGAATGTTGTTTGGAGAAGGGAAAAGTGTGAGGAAGACGGAGCAGCAGAGGGGAGCTGTTAGGGGCTGACTGCAGCTCCTATTCCCCATCCCCCTGCACTGCTGGGTGGGGGAGAGGAAGAGAAGTCCAGAGTGAAGGGATGCAGCTGATCCTGGTGGTAGTGGAGAAGTGTTTTAGATTTGTCTTTGTTTCTCTCTATCCTACTCTATTTTTAATTGGCAACAAAATTAATTTATGAGAAAGCAGCTGGGTGGGCACCTGGCAGCCAGCCAAGCAGCCTACATCCTAGCATGGTTTTTAACTATACGCACGCTCTTCTTTCTGTCCCACCTTCTCTCTGCTTTCTCCATTAACTCACAGATTAGAATTAATATTAAAAGTATGTGAGTTCAGAATACCATGATTAACACCAAATACTGATAGCATAGATGAACATTGCCAGAAATTATCCAGTGCTATTTCTAAGAGCATGGCTAGGGAAGAACGCATTGTTTTCAGCCATTTGAAAAGTTTTGTGGGCAATGTCCTTGAAACGATCTGGCAGTGAGACAGGATGTGTCTTAGGTTACTGATATGAAGTTCCTCTCCTGCTTGAGGAATTGATTACGTAGATTCTCAGTCACAGTTACCGTGCAGGCCAAGAGGATGCCTCTAACCCAGTTTTAAAAATGAGGATCACTTAGTTTCTTTTGTCACACAGACGGGGCAAGATTTGCTGATGTGCCTGCTCCTTTTTTGTAGGACTGTTCATGTATTGTAAAGCTGAAGTGTGAGTATTCATCTCTTTCCTTTAACACAGAATCAGATCCTAGTCCTGCAAGTAACTTGAGGCAAAGCTTTATTCTCTCCTTGAGGATTCCAGGCAGTATAAGAGTTTGTGCCCTGGGAAACAGTTGAAACTTCAGAGCTGAAGTGTACTTCAAGAAAAGTTATTACAGGAAAGTTTTGTTTGGTTCTATATGAAATTAGGCCTCAATATCTTCCCTAGGAGGCAGAACCTTGCTTCCATTGCAGATACATTTTAAATATATGAGTTCCCTGTTCTTTAAATCTTTATGTTCTTCAAGTCTTCCACCCCATCAAGCCTTTTTGATTTCTAGCCATTCTGTTTTCAGAGTTAAGAGAAACACACCTATATACCCAAACTGTACCACGAGTCTTGGGCTCTCTGTGAGTTTTCATGAGTTCCTTGAATAAAAGAACTGAGTAGTTTCAGTAGGCATTGAAAAAATTCATCGGGCATTTTCCATTGGAAAAAACCTCCACTGCAAGGAATTACAGAATCTGCAAGGAGACTGACAGACTATTCAGAATGTCACTGTTAAAATCTCACAATATCTTTCAAAACCATAATAAATCTTACATCTTGAACTCCGTGAATTTTCATTTGGCTGCTATTAATACCTAGAGTTTCTTAAGTCTGCATCACACTGAATATTGTGGAGAAGCGCTAAGTCAATATTTGTGCCACTGAGTTGTTTTAAAATAATAGATATTCCTCCCTGTACTTGAAGGCAAATACAAAGCTGTGAGGTTTTTGTTTGTTGTTGGTTTGTTTTGGGTTTTTTTTAATCAGAGATAAAGATTATTCTTTATTTTTTCCCTAAAGAATACTGAGAAATCTTTTTTTGATATACAATATACTTAAAATAGAAAATTAATTCTGAGTTTTTGGAGCTTTCTGACTTTGCAGTTTATAGAGGTGCACTCAGCTGATCTGAGTTTCAACTTCCCTATTCACAGGGAAGTAAGAACTATAAATGAATAGACTTTGGTCTAATTCTAAAGTTCTTCAGTACTTCAGGCATTATGCTAAGGGGGTTTCCTATTATAAGCTACTGCGCAGAAGCAGTCCCTTTTCTATAGTGAATATTGAGAATGTTTACAATTTCTAGCCTTTCTTCTGTTCTTAGACAAAACTCCTTTTGATTTTGGAGTGTTTTGCTATAGTAAAAGCTCTAGGGTTTGGAACACTGACTTCATAGGACTCGCTTGAGCAGAAAAAGCACAGGAGAATTTTTAAGAAATAATTCCTAGTAATAAAAAAGGTTTTGATACTTTCTATTTACAGTGCTAAACTAGTATCCAATATAAACCAGTATTAAAAAGTTAAAAGCTATAACATACCCATCAGGGGACAAATTGTTAATAAGGTATAATTTGATGTGGGAAAGCTGATGACATCTGCAAAAAGAAATGAGAGCCCCATGGCTCTAGAGAAGAGCCTTATTAACAGTTGCACTGGGCATCCTGTTGAATGAGTTTTATTTATTATGTTTTATTGCTACCTCCACTGAGCTTTCAGCTTCCGGGAGAAAAATGCCAAATGACAATATTATTCTTCCAATGCAGCAGTCAAAGGGTTTCTAAACCATGAAAAATGGAAAAGAGGCTACAGGAGGAGGAGGAGAGCATCACACAGCTGGATCAGAAATAAGTTTCTTCGATTAGGCTCCTTGTGTGAGATTGCTACTAAAATTTCTGTGTGTCACTGAAATTTAGGAGATACCTTCTCAACACTTAAGGGCTCTTTTACTTTGACCTTCTTGATATAAACTGAGATTTGACCTTTCTGTCATAAGTTTTAAGGGTCGATCACCCTTCCGGTTTATTTCATGGGTAGGGGTGTTGCTCTTCAAGGATCTGTCTCATCTATGATACCAGTGTTTTTGCCTTGCTTGGTGAGTTCTCCCATGGCTACCTTCTCCCTATATAGCTTCCAGAAATGTGCCACCAGAGACAACTCTGTTACTTAGAAGTGCAGACATGTGTCTTTGAGAAAGTGTGATTTTTTTTCTTTTTTTTTTTTTTTTTTTACAAATACTTGGGATGTTTCCACTTGAAAAACTGCAAAGAATGCAGTTAGAAACTTCTGCCAAATTACTACCACTGTAGAATAATCTAGGAACTCATCAGTAAAACTCTTCACAAAGCATCTGATACGTTTAGCTAGGCATCAGTGTTTTATGAACTATTTTCACTTTGTTCATGGTCCTCTGATGCTAATGGATCATGTAGTAATAGCAAATACAGAATTCCCGGTCTTTACGCCAGGCATCACATCACACAGACTGTGATTGTTTCTCCCCTCTGTTTTGATTTTAGAACAAAAGCTGTTTTGCAAAAATCATCAGAGGTTCACCTGTCACAGTGTGAGTTTGGGTGCACCACAAATAATCACTGAGTAACAAGGGCATATACTGAATGGCTATCTGTTACTTATTAAGTTCCATTGCATAAATACTTTTTAGAAGTCTAATTAATGATTAATTGACTGTGTTACACAGTCAACCTGTTGTTTTAAGTGATTAGTCAGTCTGTCAGATAATAGCTTACATAGGTCCATCACTAGTGTTTTCTACAAATGACCTCATGACCATTTATAACAGATTCCTCAGATTTAAACCAGCTGTTAATAATTATCAAACCTATGAAAATTTAGTCTCAGTCTGAAATAAAAATTGTCAATTTAATCTTTTAAACACTCTTAAAGTAATTATTTTTTTCGTGTCTCTGCTATTAAGAATCCAGTTGATTGGCACTGGAGATCATCCACTGTGGAAACTTGAAAGCATACTCAGTGATTTACCTTCGTTACCAGAGGAATTTTGGTGGACTGAGGTTTGTGGTGATTGGCAATAAACTAAGTCAAATAAAATTCCCCAGCTCTAGAATGTTTACCTGCAACATAGCTTCCAGCTGCAAGTGTACAAGGGACACAGAACTTATCCCTCTTTATCACATCTTGTTATTGATTTCTTTGGAGCACATTGGCTGGAATCCTTAGGCTGAGTCTGTAGGTTGAGTAGAGCTCTCTATGGCTATCCTATGTCTGCTGAAGTGTGAGGTCAGCAGGGAGGGAAATCTGAGGGAAAAAGTTGGAGACGAATTGTTACGATATAATGATGATGATTGTTTCAGTGACTGCTTTCTCCAAGATTCCCTGTCAACGTGGTATGAGGTAAACACCTTTACATATAAACAGGGGTATTTCTTTCCCTCTAAGCAGCTATTCTATTGTCTCTGCTAAAACGGTCAATTATGACTCATTTGGATCTGAATGTTGTCTTTTAGAAATCGGATAGAAATGACCCACTCATTTCACACAGCTAATACTAGGTTACCAGGTGTCACTGACCTCCACTAATTAATAACTTGAATGATGTTTAACACATAGCCTGGAGGTGAAAAGCTCCATGTGTCATTGACATTACTCCAGACCATTCACCTGTGTCAAAAAAAGAGGAACGTGAACTTACATTCAGGCTTTTTCATAGCCTCACCATTATCTCAAATGTTCATGATGAAATTGTGATTTAGAGTTGCATTATGGGCCTCCTTGTTCCCTCTGCTCCTTCCATTGCAAGTGGAATACACGATGCTCTTCTGAAGACTTTTTCGTATTCTGAGCAGATACTCCCCTAGTCCTGATGCTCCTGTTTGTCTTTCTCACCCTTGATTTCTGTATAATTTAACAGTGCAGCTACACTCCAGTGATCTTCCTCATAGCTGTAGGTTCAAGCTTTCCTGTTTTAATAAGCATCTTTTGCTCTTTGTGTTTAATGAGAATTTTTCTGTCTGCTGTTCTTTTTTTCCTTTTCTCGATAGCTCACAATATTATCTATGTGCTGATGACACTCATCTATGTGCCTTCACTTTTTATTCTTCCCATGTTCTTGCTGTTTTGTGTCTCAGATTATCTTAGCATTTGTCAAATTAAATCCAATTATTTTAGAGTAAACGTAACCAAAATAAAAATGACTATGTTTCTTTTTTCCCTGAGCAAACTATCAATCATGCTGCCATCGGCCCTGTTGCCAACCCTTTGGAAATCTGGTGGCGTTTATCTTATCGTATTCCATTTTGCCCCATCCCCTTTCTAAAAGTCTTAGATATCTATGTATTATTCTTAAATGGCAAGAAGAAAAAATAATCTTGGTTTTCTAAAAACTACCTTTTTGGTCAATTAATTTAAATAGAGGGATGTTGGATAATCTCATGTTTGTATTTCTCTGCTGTTGAACCGTTTCTTTCTTCACTGCCTTTTCACTGGACAAACTGTACAAAGTGGTGATTCTAACATTCATTCTGTTTTTAGCATTCTGCTTGCTCTCTGCCTTCTTTTGTCTAAAATCTTCTTACCTCAATTTGGTTGAATATTTAATGGACATATATATGTTCAAGTAAATTTTTGTCTCTTTACTGTCTTGTAAGATGCCAATTTTAAGCTAACTTTTCAAAATATTTTTATTATTGTGAGTAATAATTATTGTAAAGTAACTGTAATATTTTCTCTAGAACTACAGATGTGTATTACTATGGTCAGAATCAAGCCTGCTGTCACTAAAGCCTAATGGCAAAACTATTTGAATAAATAAGTAAAAAAGACAAACAAAAATTATGATAGAATTGTTTTTCTCTTCCTAATGACACATTATGTACAAAACAATATACATAAATATAGAAACACAAAGATTTCTTTTTTGTAGTCTCAGTTATTCAGTACGACTTAGAAGATGTGATAAATTTTATCCTCTACCATATCTCTCAGGTTCAACTGTTTTTGTGAGCTCATATATGAGCTCAAAGACAGCTATAATACAGCTGTCTTTGACATTTCAGGGGCAATATACAGTATGTTGACTGTGCCTCTCAGAAATTGTTTCAGGAAGGTTCTTGATTTGCACAGTCTTCTGTATTGTCATACCTTCCTTGACTGTCTGTGGCTGAAAGGTAGGCAGTGCTGCTTGCTGGGCTACTTCTTTAATCCTGCATCCGTGCCAGCATGGCTGTTTTGAACAGCAAGTTAGCATGGGGTAAGATGGCACACCTTCTGGTGCTGCCAGCTCCTTTCCCATTTCTGTGTTTCTTAGCAGCAATGAGCAGGTGTAAAGGGAAAATAAACTTCTGCCTGCTTATGCTCAAGATTCAAACCAACATTATGTGGCACTCCGGTGCCAGGGGACTCTTTTTTTACACTTACTCTGTTATTTAGCCTAGAGGGTTGAGGAGTATGAAATTACTTTGAAGTACCTTCCCCTTCTTTGAAATAAAGAGAATCCTGACATTTCTCATCAGCACCTAGAAGTTTACAACACTATTTGTAAAAAACATAAAATGAAATGTTGCTTTCAAAAGGTCTCGGAGCCTACTAAAATCAATCTTATTTGCCAAAAAGCAGGAAACGCTTTAAAACTCAGTGTGTTAACACAGATGTTAAATCTTAAAGGATTCACATGTAATTTATTCAATACATTAAATTTACTGTATGTAGTATAATTTCAGAATGTGCATTAAAAATATGTTATGAAGTGTCATTCCTACCTGCTGAATGGCTGCCAAGTTTGGTAATGCAAGAACATTTTGTTGTTTTACCCCTTCAGCACAATCCTGCATTCAATTTTTAAAAGTTCATAAAAACTGTAAAAAGCCTCAAAATGCCAGATTGGAACATTAAAAACTTTGAAAGTCACAGTGCAATGGTTTTGTTTTTTTGAATAACTCTCTGGGAGCAGGACTGAAAACCCTAGTTCCAAACATACGCTACGCAACTCAACTCAACTTTGAGTTACTAACTTCCAGGTTTGGAACTGCATTTTCCTCTATAAACCTGTCTCTGTTAAATATAAACCAGATGGATGTTTTGTGACATTTAGAAATCTTTGCAGAAGACAAAGAGAGGAATGCACAGGTGGATGGGTAGGTGGCATTTGTGAAAGTTCAGTCTTGGGCAGAGTCCTGTGTCATTAAAGTTAGTGAAGTAGCCCAACACTGAGGGCTTGTGAAAGACTTAGTAAGTCTAAATTCTTCTCTGATATGCTTAACCTTTTCTTTTAGTTTTATCATATTAATTCTGATGATTTTCAAAAACTATTTATTTGCCTAGTCAATAAAATAAGCTAATTAAAACTTCTGCTACTTCATGAATTGGCAGGGTATGTACTTCTCTCCTGACTTTTTTAATGTAGTCTAGGCCACTATACTTGAAATAAAATTTACATCGGCTCCTTGAAGCCATAAAAGCTTCATATATTACTTGGTTTAAATATGGAATTATATATCTATCAGAGGATCTCTGTTCTTATTGAATTCCAAACCCTGGAAAATTTGAGCTTGATTTGATGTTTATTTTCATATATTTCACACTGCTTACTTCATAAGAAACTGTAATTTTCTAACTGTGGATGAACAGTAAAAGCTGGTTCTGAACAAATGAAAACACACATAATGTTATTCGCAGGAGAATTGGCTGTTACATGCAGCAGTTGGTGGCAAGATACTGCAGTGACTGTATCCAATTAGTAATGTTGTCCATACAAGTGTTGGACTTGTATGAGCTGCTGGCCTATCACTTCATATGAAAGCCTAACCTGTATGCCTTTAGTCCCCAGAAACCTGCTTGTCCTTTTTGGTGAGCCAAAAGGGAAAGCTGTGTTAAAGGGAAGTCCCTCTCCAATATTTTAGTCTAGTTTTTCTACAGAGGATTATCGCCCTCTGAAGCTGACTGTTGGTCAGGAAACTATTGGCAAGATAGACAGCTCCAGCAGTAGTGGCTGCAAGGACGAGGGGTCATGACTCTGTGGAAAGCAAGGAAAACGGTTCCTCTGAAGTGTAGAGAGGTATAAATCTTTCTTAAGTGGCTTTACATATTTGCTGCAAGCAAGGATGTCATTATACAAAAGCATGCCTTAAAATTTCTGGTAACCATCAAAACCACTACTAACTCTGTGGCTGCTAATTTGCTGCTAATGTCTTGCTGGTATACTTCTCTGTGGCTACACTCCTCCTTTGCATTTATGATTCTGACTTTTTCTTTATAGCCTGTTTAAACTCAGGTTTTGGACTCCAGCATACACATTCATTGAGAGGTAATTAGGCAGGCTGCAAGACACCCTCGCCAAACAAGTCGCAACTTTTTGAAGCCATTCCATTGCTGGACTGTTGTGAACAATAAGGCAATATTATTCATGTTTGTTGACATATATTATTATAGTTATTGCAATTATACCCCAACTCCCCAGAGTATTGTTTAAATACATGATGTAAGAGATGAAAGCAAGCAGATAATGAAAAAGAAAAAAGGAAATACCATGTAGTTGTTAATTTCTGGCATTGTGTAATTAAACCATCTTCCTTAATGGTGTGTGGGTTTTTTGTTTTTTGTTTTTGGGTTGTTTTTTTTTTCCCAGTATCTAATTAGCAGAGCCATCTGCCTAAGAAGTGCTGGACCATCTGTCTGGAATACTGTTCTGTTCACTTTTTGGTTCTTGACTAATTAACATCTTTCTCTATGAAATTTAATAGTACATTCTGTTTCTACACTGCAAAGAAGTTCATATATAGAAATACATATGAATGTGTACCTGTCCACGTGTATAGTTATGAGTGTGTGTGTAGCTATAGGAGCATAGTTCTTCCAGGAGATCTGATTGCACTCAGTTACATGTGCAGCTTCCACCCTAGGTGAAGGCCATGCATTTCTTGTTGTCCAGTAAGTACAACTAATACATACCTCACCTAACACATTCTAATTGACCTGTCCTTTCTTGATTGTGTTCAAATTTACTGTCTGCATTTACTGAGTAAAGTTATAACTGTAGAAAGAGGCTATATTAAAGTTAGTTACTTCAGGTTTTGATTCCCCCACCCCCTTTTGTATTTTGCAATTTTTCTGGAAAATCATAGAATAATTTAGGTTGGAAGGGACCTCCAAGTGTCTTGCCTGGGGACTTACTTTGCTGTATGTTGGGCATGAAGAGAATCCCTTGACAGTTATTTCTTAAATGCAAGGGACACCTGAATATTATTCACTGTTTCGACACTTTCCATTATTTTCTTTTAGTGTCCTTTTAAGGTATTTGGATAAATCATTTGGAATTTAAGATTTTCTTTTGGTTTCCATTGAAGCTAATTTCTTTGCATTTATTTGGTTTGCTTGCTGAAGATAAAACAGTTTCATTTTTAAGCAAGACTCCTATCATCCACCCAGCAGAGAAGTTACTGGAATATGATTCATTTTAATACTGTAATTTTTAACTTAACATAGATGGGTATTGGATGTATATTTTTCTTCATTTTGAAGATAATAGTTTCATTATATAGCTTGAGTTGGAATTTGCTTCTTCTCTGGCTGGAACTTCTCTCCTCCACTACCCCTGGAAAATGCCAAGAGGGATTTAATCTGAAGTTTTTTAAGCACTTTACAAATATCGATGATGTAATGTTTAAAACACTGATATATAGTTATTTACAATTGAGCTTTTACAAAAAGATGTCTGCCATCCATTCAAAACTTGAATTTAAACTTATAGACCAAAACCATGTTTCTGTTCAGTCTGATTTTATGTCAAATCTGGATGGAGCTTTGTGGTTTGTGTATTTTTTTTTAACTGAAGAAAACATTATGTGTTCAAAAGTGAACTGTGACTTCCTCATCAGACTACGCTGAGTCAAATTCAAGTTGTACCCATCAAGTTCCGTCTTTATAGAGTTGGCCACGCTGACTTTCACAGGGCTAAAAATCTGACTGCAAACATTTTGCACTGCTCTACTGGTGACTGTTGTGTAATCAAGATTCTACTAGAATGTAGTTATGCTGAAGACTGGGAAATTAGAAATAAACTAAGCCAAGGCTTTACATTTATAGAGGTGCTTGAAAGACCATGTTGATAGCGGGATTTGTAAAAGCCATGCTGCTGTAAATAGCATCAGCTTGCTGTAAGAAACGGACTGATGTGCTATCTTAAACCCTTCTCCTTAACCTATGCAGCTACATTCTTTGTGGAGGTGCGTGGCGGTAGCTGATGTACTACCTATCCTTATTTTCTCTAGCACTAACATTCAAATCTGTTTCCTCTTTCCCACAGCAAACAAACTTGAGTGTCTATAATTTGGTTCAATGGATTTTGTTGTCATCTTAAGTACAATTATAATATTAACTAAAAACCATACACAGAATGCTGAAGGTTGTATTTTGCCTTGTGAAAATTGGAGCTTCTTATTAAGAAACGTAGGAAAAAAAGAACCCAACAGGATAAGCTTTAGCTGTGTAGGCCTTCATAGTGAATCAAATATCCAACATAGTATGCATATCATATTTGCACTGCTCATCTGAACTTCATGGAAATATTAGCAAATGGCATCAAACAGAAGAATATGTCAGTTTAATGCAAGCAGTGGGTAACAGTAACATCTTTAAGTAAACCCGGTTTTGCACTTGCTTTCTGAAATAAGACAAGATGTATATGTCTGGTCTTTCAGAATTAAAACTTTAAAGTTCTAATCATCTACTGAAAAAAACCTACATTTTTATTATTCTGTTGGGACAGTTTGTTCTGTCTTTTTGTGCTGAAGGGTCAGGACACTTTTTTCTCCTTTTGTTTCCACATTCAAATGACATTTAACTTGAGGAATTTTCCACCTGTCTTCCCCCTCTATATTACCAGTAGGCTGTGTTGAAAACCCTGAATTTGCAGGAAACTCCCCCAAATGAAGATTAGAAGAAAAAAATTAGCTATATATATATAATAATTTTTCTATACCTGCTCTTTTTATTTAAACAGCAATAAGACATCTTTATGCATTACTGAACTCTGCGGGAGCCTTAGGGGCTAATGCACAACAGTTTGAACTAAGCTTTCTTCAGATGCCTTTGTAATATTCTTCATTTGCAGCCTGCTCTATTATTCTCTCCTCCAGCAGTGGATCCCAGGGCTATAGGGCTCTAAGTACACTTGATTTCAAAGATGGCGCTTAGCTTTGTCACCAGTGTGTCTGCACTTAATTTTTGTCCAGGCTATATTACTCTTTTGGCATATGTTGCCATGAACAGGGTTTTCCCAGAGAGTTTGCCATTTGGTTAGCTTGCAAGCATATGTATTTCTATATGGTTACAGTAATTTAATCTATTTGGGTTTTTGTATGTGCTGTTAGCTATGGTATCCAGAGATATTACATAATGTTTTAATATTTAATATCTTTATTTAAAACTGTGCATTTCATGGATGACAATGAAAGAGGAGAAAGGAGTGCTGTCCAACAGTCTCTCACTATGGTCAGAGTTAATAAAGCTTCTGCCTCACTTGTCCTAAATTGCATTGTATTGATAGTCCTAAAAGTACTGCATTGCTACCTGGTCAAGGGAGGTGATTTTCCAGCTCTACTCTGCGCTGGTGCAGCCTCACCTCAAGTACGATCTGCAGTTCTGGGCGCCAAAGTACATTAAGGATATGAAGCTACTAGAGAGTGTCCAGAGGAGGGCCACAAAGTTGGTGAAGGGTTTAGAGGGGAAACCGTACGAGGAGCGGCTAAAGTCATTGGTTTGTTCAGCCTAGAGAAGAGAAGACTGAGGGTAGACCTCATTGCGGTCTGCAGCTGCCTCACAAGGGGAGGAGGAGGGGCAGGCGCTGATCTCTTCTCTCTGGCGACCAATGACAGGACCCAAGGGAAAGGCAGGAAGATGTGCCAGGGGAGGTTTAGGTTGGGTGTTAGGAAAAGGTTCTTCACCCAAAAGGTGGTGGAGCACTGGAACAGGCTCCCCAGGGAGGCAGTCACAGCACTAAGCCTGACGCTATTCAAGAAGCACTTGAACAATACCCTCAGAGATTTGGTGTGAATTTTGGGGTTGTCCTGTGCAGGGACAGGAGCTGAACTTGATCCTTGTGAGTCCCTTCCAACTCAGGACATTCTATGATTCTATGAAATCTTACTTGCATTATTATGAGCTTGGAGTTCCCAGGTTCTCCAACCATGACCTGCTTGCAGAGATGCATTGCATGCTTTTCTCAGATTTCGCTGAAAGCTTGAAGAACTGTCACTTTTGGCTTCTGCATTTCCCATCTCCAAAGTCTGTTGATATTCTTTTCCAAAACTTTCAGAGCCTGAGAAATGTACTTAATTTGCTTGCTTTGTGACTTTGTGTAATTTTTGCATTTCTCATCCTTCTCCTTCCACTTTTCCTGTGGACTTAGAGCCAATCTAAAGCTGGATATTTTGTTGCTGAAAATAGATTTATTGATAAACATTTATTTTTAATCCAATCTTTCTGTCATCTTACTTCCTGCTGTTCATGCTTGGCATATTCTCCTCAGTTCAGTTTTGGCAAGAACTTTCCTTCAAACCTTCCTTTTAAGCACCTGTACTCCACTAAATCTTTCTACTGGTAACTCTTGTGTTTCTCCAGGCACTTGAAATTGTTTGTGTTGTTTAAAGGTAATACACTCAGTATCATACTTGTAT
This sequence comes from Phalacrocorax aristotelis, assembly GCF_949628215.1. Lineage (NCBI taxonomy): Eukaryota > Metazoa > Chordata > Aves > Suliformes > Phalacrocoracidae > Phalacrocorax > Phalacrocorax aristotelis. Next base: position 89,499,265 of record NC_134277.1, read on the forward strand.
CTAGTGCCATATAACGTATCTGTTCAGGCTGTCCTAATGGATTGTTTCGGAACTTATGTTGGTCATCCAAGAGCAGTCTTTTGTACTGTGATTTCCTTATGCACATAAAACACTTTTTGCATTACAGAGTCAAAAGAGTTAAGTCATTGCTGCTTTTTTGTCTAACACATTGCTGCTTTTTTATCTAACTCAGTATGAGATTTCTTTCATGCTGCTAGATACAGCTTGTTATAAACTCTAGGGTCATTCACAAGTGGATTCTTCCAGAAGTTTTCAATATATTATATTCCCCAATATGCTGTAGTCATTCATCTGCAAAAGCAAACACTGTAAATGAGAAGGTTTGGGGTGGGGAAATAGAAGTAATAGGATTAGTTTTTGTATGTCTTTTCTTTCCCCTGCAGTGAAAAAGCTCATTCTTGGGCTTGTTGAAACACAAATCAGAGTGTACTGCATAGTATACTCTGAAAACATTTTCCCCTTTAGTTTAAATAGGTTTCACCCTATTATTTTTATTAATTATAGAGTCTGCTAGCTATTAATATAGTCTTTGTTAAAAGACAGGTACAAAAAATTACCTATAAAAAATCTGAATGAATGGTCTTTCATTATTTCCTGGTAAATAAAAATGAAAAAGCTGGGGTTTCAGTAATTAAGCAGCAGTGGTTAGTTTAGAAATATCAGTTCTTCCTGATAATGTATAGTGCTTTGTGGCATTTTTATCTGAAGAACACGTCCATGTGCACTGTTGGTGAAAGAATGCAGAGTTGATTTAAAATGCACCCTGACTACACAGCATATACAGGCATTTGAATATGTTCATGTATGGGGACATGAACACCAAGCGTACGACCTGCTCCACTGAACAATAGAGTTCGTAAGTCATAGCTGTTGAATGTTAAATATGGAAATAATTGGAGTTAACTCATGCAGTGAAACTGTAGTAATGCAGACTAGGCGTTACAGTCCTGACGTAAATCTGTTGAAGCAGAGAGACAGCTCAAAAATGAGGATAAATTGCTTCTGCTTTGCAGTGCTCCGTTTCACTGTTGTCTTGTATGTGTCCGCTCATTGCTCCTTCTCTGAATGGATGTTTTAGTCCCTCTGATTAGTGCTGCAGTCATACCTTGAGAAACTAAAATTTCCTTTTGATGCTTGAGATAAAGACTGCAAAACCAGCAACAGGGCACATTTTCCTACGGTGCAAAGTCTCTCAGCAGAGCTGACCTCAGATGCTGTGCTGACGCAGTGCAACTCTGCCGGGGAGGGAGGCTCAGCCTTTCTCTCTGTTCCTAACTGCTTACCTTAATAAGACTCATACAAAAGCGGCTAAATAGCGTCGGATGTGATTGTGGTTATTTCTGCTGTAGTGGTAGGTAGAGTGAATCATGGGGATGGCCAGCCTCACTTCCGATTAAGACACTGGAAACCATCAGCAGCAAAATTACATTTCTAAGGAGAAAAAGAATCACCCACAGCTATGGCCTGAAGCACATATCTCAAGCATGAGCTTAGATAGCTCTGAGGTTTATATTCCTGTGTTCCCTGCATTTCTAACTAATTCCTGTTGGTTGCAGGCAGTGGAATGGCAATGTGATGAAGCTACTAAAAGAGCCTGTTACAGTAAAGGCAAATCAAAGGTAAGCATGAGACAGCTGTTCTGCTTTAATAAAATTTATATGTTAACAGCAGGTGTAATTCAGTGTATAAATCTCTGCCTTATGCATTTTTACTGTCTCCCTTTCTGAAGAGAGTTGTAGGAAAGGAGTCTGACACTGATGTATAAGCAAAGGAATAAAAAACAATAGGAGGAGTGTGGGGTGAGAGGTACAGTCACGTGACTCTTTTCTGAAATAATCAAGAACTTTAGTTTCCAAGGATTTACTCTTTTGACTCTGCAACATGTCCTATGTAATGGGCTGTATTCTCACTTCATTTTCAGTGCTGTAAATCCTGAATAACTGTGTAATTACTTTGTAAATTCCTCAATTTATTTCCCTGTGTATTAGATGCAATTTTAGGAACACTTATATTTCATATCTATTGATGCTAGGAAGAAAATAATATGAAATTCACTAACTTTTTAAACATGGGTCTTGATATATTTTTAGTATTCAGAACCAGTTCCTTATCTGGCCAACTACACTTACTTTTATTCAGCACAGGTAAGTACAGTGCAAAGGTGGAACCTGGATGGATGCTGTGTTCTTTAGTGGCTGTCCTAAGCTGAAGTTAGTTATCAAATTAATTATAAAGACAGTTAGAAATGCATGCAGTCTATGTCTGTAGTTATGATACTGTTTAATGTTTAAAGTTAATTGAGTTGAAACATAAAGGGAAAACACATCAAGAGCGATAACTACAGAAGAACAGAAGAGCACACTTGCTTTCAGGACCCCTGTTCAGTAGAACATGTCAACATATGTTACTCATGTGCAAAACTCAAGAAAAAAACAAGCTTCAAAAATCAGTTCCAAATACTTCTACCATCTAGTAGAGGAGGACTCTCTTCTGCATAGTCATCTAGTCACTGACTTTTTAACTTCTCCCATTAAATGGTTCATTTTCACTTTTTTTTACTACGTGCTGGAAAATAATGTTGCAGCGTACCCTTGGCCTGTCCATTTCTGTTTGAGATTAAAGAGGAAGAATGGCCTCACTTCAGAAGCAGGGCCATGTTATACTGTGAGGAGAGAAAAAGACAGGATTTCTTAGAAAAAAAAGCAAGTATAGTGGATGTGCAGTGTAAAGCTTCATGCATGGGAGATGATTGTCTTTACGGAGGAGCATCTTTCACTGGAGAAATGAGTTTATGCTACTGGGAAAAGGCATTAAGAATGGTGTTACCATCTTTGTCCTTCTCCTTTCCCTTTCTTTCCATCCCAGTGTGGGAAACGTATTTAAGGGTTACTGGTCACTACCTATTAAGGTGCAGGATCTAGTAGATATACAGAAGGTATTAATAGCTAGAGAAAAGAAATGGGTTAGATTTTACTTTAATGAGAGTAGACAAACTGTGGTGACCCAAGTTATGTGTGAAGGCTTTAATGGAAGAAATAGCATCTAGCAATTGTTCTGATCTGCGATCTTACTTGTCAGTTTGTAGAGAGAAAAAAAAAAAACAAACTTCTGGGTCCTCATACTTTATACTTTAAGCAAATATTCCTTTTTGAAAGTTGTAATTTCTCCCTAGAAGATTTATGCTTCTTCATGTAATATAACCCTCAAGCCTTCATCCTTAGTTGTGAGATGACAATACTCTGAAGTGAGAGAGCATGCTCAAGTGACAACAGAATATGACACGTTGCATTGATCAAGGTGCATATACAGTACAAACTCTCATGGTAGGAATGCAATGTGTAACTAAAAATTTATGCCTCTATTTTACAGTGAATTTCCAAGTTTAAAACTGTGAGAATAACATTCAGCTTGTCTGAAAGTCAGTGCACTGACTGTCATCTAACATGATGGATGAAAGTAATGATAAATTTGAGACTAATTTAGTGTACTTTAGAATATTATGTTTACAATACTCTTTGTGGTGTAAAATCCACATTCAGTTCAACAGTGCAGAAGCATATGTTGCTATTAAATAATTTTGCTAGGATAAATACTCAACACTGGTGAAACTTATTTAAGAATGGACCTTAGTGTAGTACATATGTGCAGATTTTCATTCATGCTCATCACACCCTTTTGAAGAAGCTGGTGATTGGAAATTATGCTGTCACTGTAAAATAGTATGTATTCTAGTCTAATAATGACCTCTGAGATAGTTTCTTAGTATTGGTATTAGTTAGATAAAGATTTAGTGTTTCGTTTGTATCCATAGCCTTGTTCCTCACTCACAATCTAGAAGAGAAGAACAATCCTTATATTTCATTATGTTTGAAGGTAATCCTGGGAGGAAATATTTATTTTCTTATTGTTACCATAGGGCTTCTTTTTGGTGTGCAGACTTTGTGGCCTGAAAGCTTCATGTAGGAGTTGCTGGAGAATACAGAGATACTGACTGAGGCACCCTACTCAGCTGGATTGACAACTGTCTTTTTGAACTTTTCATACCTCTTTTGCTTTCATTGGTGTGACTGAGGTTAAAATCAAAGCATAAATTTAAGGCCAGAGAAAGGATAGCCTGATGATGTTTGTCTTTTATTGCCTTATGTCCAAGACTAAAACAAGGCCACTATACTCTCTGTATAAGGAGGACTTAGGCATGCAGATGAGGAAAGCAGCTGATCTGTGGCATACTTCTCTTCCTAGTCAAACCACAAAAGCGTTCCCGTGGAAAAACTGGGAATTATCAGACCAGGAGGAATTCACTCTAGTGCTACAGTGAATTGTCCGTCTTCAGAGGAAATCCCCTGGGAGGCACAATTCCAGCTACTGTTATCACTACTTGCTTGTTTCTTGTTGTGTAAATAGTTCCAGCCCAAATTGGAGAGTTGCTAGGAGTTACGTTTCTGTAACATTTCTTAGGGTGGCTTCAGATTTCAGGGCAGACACATGTGTGACTGTAGGGAAGGGACAGGAAAGACTGGAGACAAAATATACAGGGCCAGCCCAGACTGTGGCAAAGGAGAGATGAGGATTACAAGCATGGCTGTGGGTAAGTTATTCATTCAAATCCTGGTTCCTCTTGAAGCTCAGCTGCCCACAGAGTAGCACAGGGGCAACGAGTTCAGGCAGCAAAATTAAATGTCAGTTTGCTGATGGAGTGCCCTGAAACCAGAAGCTAGCTTTGAACCCTGAAGCAACTCTAGTAGTTTTGAGATAATTGTCAGTTAAACACAACTCTTTTTTTTTTTCTGTGCTTCTTGAGAAAGAAGCTGCACAGAATTTTTGCCTCTAGCTGTTAGCAGTAGTTGTTGTTCTGAGGTTTATGCTTTAGGAGCCAACGAAGGAAAAAAGCTGAAGGGGAAAATATATAGGGACATCTGTCACATTTGACAGTGTAATGCACACTTGACTTTTGAAGGCTGATGTGCTGATGTTTGTTACTGAGACTTCAGGCATTTATCCACCAATTTAAGCTGTTGCTTAAAATAACTAGTGGCTCCAGGAGCGAGCCAGACAAAATTATGTCCTTGTGGCCAGCATGCGTTAGCATTTAGAAGTCTAAAACACCACACATGGTTAAGAGAATAAATTTGGCCATTGAGGCTGGCACTTGTGGTAGGGACTGTTACAAAGGAGAAATGTAAGTACACATGGTAAAAATACAATAAACCAAAGAGAGATTAAAAAAATATATGATTGACGTAAAGTCTCTTATCCCTTGCTTATTGAGGATTCTAATGGCTCTGGGTGTTAGCATCTGAAATTTCAGTGGAAGTATTAAAAAATTAAACACAGGTGTGTTTAAAATGTTAGCCTATACAAGAAACGTTGCTGCAAATGGATAACCATATGCAGTCCGATTGTCCTTGAACTGTCAAGTTGGTCTTGAGCTTAAGTAGCAACCTAGCCTGCTTGGCTGCTGAATTGTTTCTAATAGTTGTATTTTGTTTCAGGTGTGCTGATATAAAATTTCTTGAAATTCTGAAAGAATGTCTTTCTTTCAGAGGTATTTTCACAGGAGAATAGGAAAGTATATGGCATAGAGGTCAGGATGAAATGGAGAACAAGGCTATGTAGAAGATGGCTACCAAACCTACCACCGCCTTCCAAGCTAAAAACACCCTTTGGTTTTGAAGCCCTTTGCATTCACCAATGCCAATTCTACAGTACACATCTCTCTTTTGTGCATCGAAAAAAATGAACCAGCTGATCTTGACTCCAGAGCTAGAAAAGTGACTCTGAACAATTCAAATGACTAAATAATGAATCCTTTTTCAAAATGCTTTTGGGTGATGATTGTTTTATTCATGATTTTTTAAATTTTGTTTTGTATTATTGTAGATTTGTTGTATGAAGAAAATAGCCAACTGTAAAGGCTATTCTTTCAGTTTTGATTTTGTTGTACTATGTACCCCAAAAAATTTCATATGAGAAATCTTATTTGCCCTGTTCTGGTATGGATTATTGTGAAGTTGGCACAGGACTTCAGAACATTAAAGAGAAGAATCTTGTGAATCCCAGGAATGTCAGAGTTTAAAAAATTAACATTATTTTTGAACAGAAAGAGTGGGTGATCAGCCTGCAAGAAAATTGGCAATGGCACTATTTCAGGGAGCTCTGCAATATGAAGAGGAGAGTTTGGATGGCTGTAATGTCAGTACCCACTTATTTTTCCTACACTTACATTCCATGGCTTGCTGCAAAGGGCAGGATGGAAACAGCCCAAAGAATAAATTGCTGTGTTATATTCTATGAACCTCCCTGAGCACACTTTCCACCATAAAAAAGAAGGGTTGCTGCCTTTTTGTTTTTGTTTGTTTGTTAGTTTGTTTGTTTGTGTTTTTTTTCTGGTGTAGTTAAAACAGCCTGCAATGGGGAAATAGCCCAGAATTGAAATAATTACTGTTTAAAAGGCTTGCTGCGCTACCCAACTCTATTATATGGTTGCATATTAGCTTCTCTTTGGTTGAAAGAATATTAAGATGACAGTTTTGGTAGATTCAAGATAAAGATTTTGTGTTTTTGCCCAATGGGAGTCAAATCTTAATTCTGAGGTGTTTGACACTTACCTTTAAAGGCTCAAAGAGAAGCATTTAAAAGCTATGTTTTCATGAGAGACTAATGCGAATGTAGTTTTGGTGTGTATTTTTTCAAAGAGGTGTTTTTTTCTGAGATTTTATTGGGGTGAGGATTGTGGGATTTTTTTAACTTTATTTTGTATAAGGAAAGGTGTAGATAATGAATTCAGAGAGTTTTCTCAGAGATCTTGAAAGTATTTTGCCCATCTTGCTTTGCAGTCTATTTTGTGCCTGTTCAATTTATTCAGGTTTATATTTCTTGTCTTCCAGGATGAGAGCCTTTTTTCAAGATAAACAAGAATACATTTAATATAACTGTAGACCAGATAATAGGACTTCTGCACCATTACTATTACATGGATTTACTTACATGATTCCACTTAATATCTGTTTGAATTGTGTAGCTGTATTTCCACAAGTTTTTTTAATGCTTTACATGAGACTACCTTGTGAATGAATGCTAGAGAACATTCAAATGGAAGGTTCCAGGAAACTTCTCCAAGCATGTTGTTGATTTTGTTCATTTTATTAGATAGGGGCATTGATTTCTGCAGGAGGAGTGTTTGAGTCTTTCCTACATACAGTTCTGGGAGATTTTTAGTATCGCAGAAAAAGGCTTTCTGTCTGCATAAACTGTAGAAATTGCCGCTGTTTTCTATCTTCTGAAATGAGAGAAATGAACATCATAAAGGATTCACACATCCTAATAGTGTAAAAAACATGTAAAATTATTCCTCAGGAGTGAGCATCTATGTATTGAGGTAATGAAATTTCTTGAGAGACTTCAAATTAACAGAAATATACAGGCGTCTAATAAAAAGCATTGTGCAAACTATGAAACTAGTAGTAGACAATTCTGCATCTGAACATCTTAAGACATTTATTTATACTAATTTCAACATACTCGTATTATAGATAACCTGTTCTTTCTCCTTTTTTCCTCCCAACTTCCTCCCTTGGCCTCATCTGTCTTCAAAAACAGCATCTGATCTCTTGAGACTGCAGTGTATTATTTAAGTCAGCATCTCTCACTTCAGAGTTAGCTAAACCTTTGAAATATACACTTAGAAGAAATCTTCAGTAGTGAAGAGGTTTATTGTTATCCTAGTAAGAAGTCTGATGGATGCATGTGTTGTAGTTAGGAAATCTATGCATATCATGATGTCTAACACAACAGGTATGCTTAAGCCTTGTTCGCCTAAATTTTTACATGTGGACACATAACCATGGAAAGCAACTTGTAATTAATCTCTCCTATCCTTTGAAGTATTACTTCATATAGTCTTTCTTTTCTGCATGGCAGGAGGAATGCCAGAACTACATTCGAGTGCTTCTTGTTGGAGGCAACCATCTCTTCACCTGTGGAACCAACGCATTCACTCCTATCTGCACCAATCGGACGGTATGAGTTGCATGTTTCATCCCACAAGGTCCAGTCCCTGTTCCTCTGAGTCAGCAGAATAAAAGGCAGAGCATGCTGTGGTTGAGTCCAGGATATTTGCATATTGATGGGTGAGCGTATGGGTGAAAGGCTGATCTGGCTAGTGGCAGGCCGAAGAGGAGAGTTAACTGATCTCTTTTTGAAGCCTTTGCCTCAGCTGTGGGAGAGAGCACGCCTACGAGCAGCTCAGTTCCTCCCACATGCCAATTTTCACAAACCTTAGGTATTTCTGAGACTTCTGCCACTCTGTCAGGTTTGGCTGGCATCAACCGGTTTAGTTACAAAATGTAGTTGGGTACCTGCATGCTGTGTATGTGTAGTTCTGGAGAAGATGAGACTACGCGTAGTAGTGATTTCTGACTGGTGAGAATGAGAAATCTTTGTTGAGAAAATGTGTCATTCTGCTTCTGAAAAAAAATCCTAGTTGTAATCTAGGTGTGTCAGAGAAAGAGAGTCCATTAAGGATCAATAATAGTCATAACAAAAATCAAAATGCCACTGTTTGGACTAAGCTGGCTATTTATTTTAGGAGGGGAGATGTGTTTAAATACAAAGAAGAGCTGTATTACAGAAAAGCTCCTTGGTGCATTTATTATATTTAAATATATTTATATTATAGAATATAAATGTAAAATTTATATGAAATATAAATTAAAATTTATATTAAATTTAAATAACGTATTAACCTCATACTGTGGTTTGTGGCTGCAAGTATTAGGGCTACTAAATGAGAGAGATAGTTCTGCTGAACTGGAAAGCTCCTTTTTTAAACCTCATTTTTCATGTGAGATTCTTTCCTAGAACACACCAACCAACCAATAGATTTTTTTTTAATTATTATTTTTATTGCCTGGCCATTTGCTTCAGTGAATACCTTAGTTGATTCTGCCAATCAGATCTGTTTTCCATAATAACAATCTATGTAGAGATTATTAATTTTTGAGTCACTTCTAATATAAAACATTTTAGGCATGGTGGCTAATGATTAACTTACATGTTTTACATACCAAAGTGGCAAAAATGGGATAAGACAATATTACTGCAAAACTTTCTACATGAGACAGTTTCAGATGGATGTAAAGGTCAGCTCATTACAGTTGTACAATACCAAAGCAGATAACTGGTGTTTATGATATGGTTTTGCTCAGATTGACGCAGCTTGGCTGAAATGATAATTTTCAGGTCATTTTAATCCCTTTTTCTCACTTTTTTACAGTTAAGTAACTTGACAGAGATACATGATCAAATCAGTGGCATGGCTCGTTGTCCTTACAGTCCTCAGCACAACTCCACAGCTCTTCTCACTTCCAGTGGGGAATTATATGCTGCTACAGCCATGGATTTTCCAGGAAGGGATCCTGCCATTTATCGCAGTCTGGGGGCCCTTCCTCCTCTCCGCACCGCCCAGTACAACTCCAAGTGGCTGAATGGTGAGTGCTGATGGACCATGAGACTCATCTCTCTTTAACCCATATTCTCCATCTTCACAGTCTTGAAATTCTATTCTGACAATTTGGATGTTTGAATGTTATTGTTTATCTCATTTTAAAATTACCTTGCATAATATATTATTTTGTTTTACTAGTATAAGTATTAGGCAGCTTGTAGATGTGCTCTTATATATTTAAGTCATGTTTGCAGGCCATAAGGGTGAGCTGTACTGTATCTCTCAGGTGCTCTTACGTGGTAAAGCAGAGTCAGCCAAGAGCAGTAGTTTGCCTTGAGCAGTCTTTGGTTGAGTTTACAATGGACCGAATTATCTTGACTTTCCCTGCAGGACCCACCCTTGATAAGCAGAAGAAGTTGTGCTTTCAAGCTGCTTAGGTGGCAGACTGATGTTTTTGACGCTTATTATAGTCAAAGGATAGGGACGAGTCTGCAAAACATATCATAAAATGGTGTTGTAGCAGTGACCTCTGTGTCACGGATGTTAGTCACCTGATGGGGATTTCCAGCTGGGAGACGCTGTAAACAGGTAGGTATTCCTGAGATGTGACAGGGCCACTTGCCATTTTAGGTATTACAAAAAAGAAGCAGATTCCTCTGAAGAGAAGATTATTAATTAACATAAAAAGTGAAATTATGTATATTATAATTTGTCCATGCTTATCCCAGTAGAAAAACCCCATATTTTCATAACGCATGCTACATGACACAACAGTAACCATCAGTCCCTATTTCCACAGGACATTTCATGTTCTGAGAGGATTATTCTCATGTTTAAAATTAAATCTTTCTAGCTTCAGAACATTAGGTTAGCTGCAAGTGACAGACTTTACTTTGAATATTTCAGTTCACATATAATTTGAATGCTGAATTGTGCGTATTTGCTTGATGTATTTTCCTTGTATAAAGAAGCCATCAGAGGTAGCTTGGAGAAATTGTGACCTTCTCTGAAGATCAGCTGATTTTAGCACATTAATTAACAAAACAAATTCAAACTGCATGGAACATAACAGAATTATAGCAGTGGAAAAGAAATGTGAGAGGAAAAATGAACTCATTGTATAGTTGTCCTTGTTCAGGTACCTTTTGTCCACACAGCCATGGTATTGGAACTAATTGCTGTGCTACATACACCTGGGTGCTCCTGTCAAAGCGAAAAAATCTTCACACTGAATTTTCAGTTTAACTGGATATGTTTTACGCCAAAGGGCACACTAAAATTCCCTCCCCCCCAGCTCCTCTAACTAATCAGATTCACTGTATTTACATTTTGTCTATTTAAAGGTTCAGCTGCACCTCTACGTTTTCCATTAGATCTCATTCTTCTGCCTCAAAACTGTTTACAATTAAGTTGCCAGGAAAGTGTGGCTTTTATCTTTGGGGAGGAATAAGATGATGAGTTTTGTAATTGGAGCCAGTTCAAGCAAATCCAATGAAAGACTGGAAGCAGCCCAGTTACCTATGTGAAAGCGGGGGGTAATGTCTTCTGGGGTAGCTAAGAGTTTGGGATTCATCTGCTTTTATGTCAATTTGCCTGCTTCTGTGTGACTCAGTGCCAAGAAACTGCAGTAGTTTTTCGGTGCTTGGAAGGAAGTGAAGATTTTGCTGCTTTCAGTGAGAAAGTAACACAGATAATCCTGCAAGAAAAGTAAGGCATTAGCTGGAATGGAAGCTTCCTAGTCAATGTCTGTTCAACAGCAGTAGCTGGCGGTTGCTGTAATTCAGCCTTGTTTTAGGAGTGCACGCGCATGCATATATGTCTGTGAATGTTTGCAATTTAAAGTAAGTTTTTCTATTACATCCATGTTTCCCTCAGAAGCACAATGTTTTTTCTCAGAGTTTCTGCTCTGCAAATCAGGTTGGACCAATTCAAACCATCTTGCAAGGTGATGGCAGTACTCTGAAATGTAGCTGATTTTCTTGCTCCATATGTTATTGCTACACAATAAAGACACTGTTGATTTTAATGGATAGAACACTTCAGTGCCTTCAGGGGTTTTCAATGCCATCAGTCAGGCCAAAGGGACATGCCCATATGCTTAGGCAGTCTGCTGTCAATGTTCACTGTAACTTGTGTGAAAGATCTCAACATGGGAAGCTCAGAGTCTTCATCACAGAAAAAAACATGCTCCTAATCTTAATTGTTGGAAGGTCAGTAATCACAGGAACCATGATACACAGTGTGGGAGGGGAAGATGGAGCTGAATTGTCATGTGGCTGGGGTTAGATCCCATATACCATGCTGTGATTGATTTCAGCTTCAGGAATCACAGATATCACAAAATAAATTTAAAGTTGATGGCCTGTCTGAGCTTCCTCATTCATTTTGGTTCAGCCAGAGTCATGTATTATCAGGTCCCGCCTTCTGCAGGGGGAGTCTTGATAGGTCTGGGAGCAACCCACATCAGCTGAATAAGTAAATGTTCAGTTATTTTCAGTGTATGTTACTAAGCATCATTCTGATCAGGTGCTTCACCTTACTAGAGTATGGAGAAGTCAGTGAACTTTCATTTCTGTATTATCATTTACATGATGTGCTCAACACTCAGTAACAGGGGTGATGAAGAGTTGGGATACCTTAGTTAAAAATATTAATTATTCAAGATACGTGTAAAGGTGAGTTACAAGAATATGCTGCGAGAGTGTAACTGAAAGGAAAAAGGAAAGTTCAATGATCCCACAGTACATAAAGCACAAAGATCTTGAGCAAGAACTGATCCAAAAAGGTAGATGGACAGCACAGCAACACTGCAAACACACAAATCCTATTGTCACCATTCTCAGCTGAGGAACATGATCACCCAGAGGAGTTAACAACTGCTGCAAACCAGCACTCTCCCCATCCATGAAGAAGGTAGAAAGGCTGCTTACCAGTAACTTACGCTTCAAGGTGTGTTGTTCTGCTATGCTATGTACTCTCCTCTCTCTTTCTCGTTGAGTCTGTGTTCAAGTATTTCTGTGCTTGAGAGAAATGTTTTGAGGTAACACAGTACACGTTGAGGATTATGTCTAAAGCAGATAGCTCTTCCATTGACTTCTTCTCCTGACCAAAGAAGTCAGCAAGACCTTGAGCATCAGTCAACTGCTCAGGTCAGTAAAGGGCAACGTGTTGCTAGTACGTTTGAAAATTACCTTTGTGGTATTTTATGAAAATAATAGTCTGCCTAATCGGTCTGCTTTGGACATTATTGAATGATAGCAAATAAATTAAATCTTTCATTGAGAAAAAAGTACACTTTGATTTACAGCTGGCATGCTGTTTATTTGAGTCTCTCTAAGATCTCAGTGTAACATAGAGTTTAAATCACATCCAGAGTGGACTGTAACAGCATGCTTCTAAATTAGACTTTGCTTTAGACTTGATCTGCAAAGTGCAGCAGGGGAAGAATTCATCATCATTTGCTCTAGAGGGCAGAGGTAAATGGAATAGCGTGTTTGAAGTCCAGTAGCTTCAGTGAGTCCAGATCGGTAAGGAAATACCTCCACTGCTTAGACTTAGAAACTTTTTTTCTGTAGTCTCACATTTACAGTTAGTAAAGGTATTTCTCCTTTCAGTTCACCTCCTCAAATCAGTAAATGTTTGATCTGGTACCTCAGTGTGAAAGTTTACCTTTGTCTATAATGTCTGTTTGCTTCACTTAGCCAATAAAAGGGCAAAACCGGTTAAAGAAAGAATTGAAATCCCAATTAATTCCTTTCTGCTTCACCACTTGGAGAAACACTGGCATATTTGGTTTAATAATTTGCTGAATGCCTTTGCTTACAATTGCTTGGGTCTCCAGCTATCTTGAAAAACATTGTAGCTGTTTTCTAAAGAAAAATACACCCTAGACATAAAGTGATAGATGCTATTGGAACACATTAAATAAATAAAAATTTTGTTCTAAATGTCAAGCCATTTTATCAGTGGGTAGACCATAGATGATTAAAATGTAATCTTATATCAGATGTAGCCCCAACACAGAAAAAGAATATATAAAATAAAATATCCTACAGGTTAGAAACCTTTCCAGCTGAGAAGAGTAGAGAAATGTTTGGATTGTTCTGCTCTGCCAGTAGGCATGGTATTAGCACTTAGTCCTCTTCCTGCCCTAAGCATCTGGTTATTAGATTCTCTTAATATAGTTCTTCTCAGATCACTTTCTTAAAACCATTTTACTTGATGAAAAGCTTATTAATCTGGAGCAGGTACTTTTAGTCTTCACAAGTAGCAGTAGAAGTAGAATTCTTACAAAGCTGGTTTGGTTAGTGGAGTTTAATACAGCTCTGAATCCATTCCTATTATTGTTTCTTAGTGGACTTTTATTATAACTCTTGCTGCTAGTAGGATATGAGGAGAGAAATTATGACCAAAGAACAAAAATTAATCCTTTCACTTTTGCTTTTAAGGATGATTGGAAATTGGTATAATAATTCAGGGTTATCCTTTCGTTTTTCTGTTTTTTAATGAAAAGCCTGGTAATTACCTACTGCAAGCTTTTCTTATTATGTAATATTTTATGTAACACAAAACCAGTGTGTTCTTGAGATGTGCAATTTGGTCTTTAGGTTTCAGATAAGAGACCTGACTGAAAATATGCAAAGCATATGCTATCAGTTGTTGCTTATTTTGCAAGAAGATAAGTAATTACCTTCCTTTGTGCTACCCATGAGGTTGGTTCTGTTCTTTTGTGTGTATCATTGTTTTTGCCAGTATCCTGAAATGGGAGGGAAATGCCTGCTCGTTTTAAAACCCATCCTTAGGTGTCTTCACTGGAGCTACTACCACAGGAAAAAATCAAGCAGTTGTACAGCTTTGAAAGGAAAAACACAGCTCATCTCCCAGATGGCAATGACAGAGTAGGAGAGCAGTAAGTTGATGCGAGATGGAGGTGCCTCCCTGACCTCCTTTCTCCCACACCAGACTAAGTTATTACAAAACACCTTCATAGCATTTTCTCACCCGTCTAAAATAGTAGACACAGGCAGCACTTCCCATGAAGGTGAGGGTTTTTTTCTTATATAGTTTAGGTAAAACAGCAAGGTCTACCTTCCATTAATGAAACGGCTAGGAGGCTACTGAGGACAGAGCCTGTTCTTTTGTATCTCATCTAGCCTGTTCATGTCAGGTGCCAATCAGAGAGGCTGAATGAGGAAGGAAGGCACCCCTGCAAGCAGATCATCTCTGCCCAGCTGTGAAGAGGCGTGACAGAAGCATTAGCTTCATTAATGCTGCAGAAAACTGTAATACACAGTGAGCCAGAGAGAAGGAAACAGCTTAGAACTGAAAGACATCTCAACCAGGGAAAGGTGGAAAAAGGGGCAAATTTCAGGGAACATGAACACACAAAAAGCAGCATTCACCAAAGGAGGAGAACAGAAATGTTGGAGGCAGAGATAGAATTTCAGCAGCAGGCATACCAAGCCTTAAAGTGAAAGGGAAAAGGGATGATTATGAAAGTGATCTCTCATTTCCTTTCTGTTAAGGGAAAAAAAAGGGGTGGGAGGGGGGAGAGGACCAGATCTGCAGGGAAAGCCCTTTGATCATCTCCCTGCCTGCAAAACTAGGTCAGAGAAAAAAAATAAATGGCAGTCTAAATGTTTGGAGAGAAATTAGTAAGCCATCATAACTGGGTTTTTCTTTCTATGCCATACCTGCTGGTTGGCAAAATCTCTTCAAAAAAAAACTAGGGTCTTTTGTTCTTGTGTATGTGAAATTCTGGAATCGGAGTTTTATGTAACCATCCAAACTTCTGCATCTTTTGATAGATCCCTATAGCCCAAACCTCTGGAGGTTCTGCGTGAATTTATGTAGTCCTCTGTGGTTCTGATCCTAGCCCCACCCCCAAATAAGCTGCTATGCAAGGTGTCTATCCAGTGAATATATGTGATCCAAACTCCAGATGGGAATCCCAAGGACTTGAGTGAGTATTAGATCATAGAATCATCACAGAATCAAAGAATGGTTTGGATTGGAAGGGACCTTAAAAATCACCTAGTTCCAACCCCCCTGCCATGAGCAGGGACACCTCCCACTAGACCGGGTTGCTCAAAGCCCCGTCCAACCTGGCCTTGAGCACTTCCAGGGATGGGGTATGCAGAGATACTCTGGACAACCTGTTCCTGTGTTTCACCACTCTCGGCATAAAAAATGTCTTCCTTTAACCTAAGTCTACCCTCTTTCAGTTTAAAGCCAATACCCCTTGTCTTGTCACTTCATGCCCTCGTAAAAAGTCCCTCTCTGGCTTTCTTGTAGGCCCCCTTCAGGTACTGGAAGGCTGCTGTAAGGTCTCCCCGCAGCCTTCTCTTCTCCAGGCTGAACAACGTCAAGTCTCTCAACCTGTCTTCATAGGAGAGGTGCTCCAGCCCTCGGATCATCTTGCCCTGACCCATGGGCAGGGCACTTGGCCTTGTTGAACTTCACGAGGTTCACAGGTGCCCAACTCTCAAGCCTGTCATGATCAGAGTAAAGAACGGTTTCTGTCTCTAGTTTTGTCACTCACAAATTTGCATCAGCAAAATGATATATTGCAAAATATTGCAAAATATTATGCCATGTAAGAACACTTCACCTTGAAAACAAAGGAGATTTATTTGAAATAACAACAGGTAATAAACCAAAGAATTTTGTAATACCATATTTGAAAATTATTTTTCAGAAAAGAAATAATTGCATTTCAGAATTTATTAGAGTACATGAGTAAAATGTGATATCTAATAACAGCATCCACTTTTGTGATAATACTGACTTGTGTTATAAAAGCTATCAGTAATGTAAGAGAAGATTGGGAAAAATGTCTGGCATACGCAGTTTTAGTGTATTTTGCAGTTCTTGCTCTTCCATGCCCATAAAATCTTCAATTTAGCAAAAAGAAAGAATATAAAAGAAATCATGGAGAGCTGAGGCATTGCAGAAAAAATAGTAGTCAAAATAGACTTGTAGCCAGCTATGCTATGATGGACTAGCATTTTAAGAATATGTCCTAGATAATTATGAAACAAAGAGGAAAAATAGCTATTAGTAAACAATTATTTCCACCAGTTTTGTACCAGTGCTCAACATTTTAAAGTTCAGCTCCTAAGGATGGATATAACTCTGATGACTACAAATTATATATTACTTTGAAGGCATTTAATGCTGTAGGAAAATTTTACTCTATGATTAAGTTTTGTCCTTAAACGTTCATGAGCAGTGATGCCTTGGTCAGCCTAATGCAAGATCTATACTGTTTTTCAACAGATGCAAAGGGCTACACTAAGTGAATATACTTAATGAATACATAGGGATGGCAAAATGCAAATAGGAAATGGGCTTCATTACTTATGTCAGTAAGGTGAAAGAAAATAAGATAAACTGTCACATTTGGAACTTGAATTCTTTCCACTATTTTAAGCTTCCCTTTTGGAGAGCATTTCTCGATGGAGGTTGAACCATATTAAAAAAAGCTCAGATGCATCTTCCTAGAATTTAATGCCATTAAGTATTTGGGTGAATACAAATATTTGGAAGAAACGAGTCTTTAGAGGACAGCAGTATGAGGATGTGATGCATTGATCTAGTGGGGTCAGCGAACAAGCTCCAGGCAGACGTTGTTCAGCGTTAGACCACTATCCAGACTTCTAAGATTTTGAATATGTTATACGTGGTTATATCATGAATCATAGAATAGTTTGGGTTGGAAGGGACCTTTAGAGGTCATCTAGTCCAACCCCCCTGCAGTGAGAAGGGACATCTTCAGCCAGATCAGGTTGCTCAGAGCCCCATCCAACCTGACCTTGAACGTTTCCAGGGATGGGGCATCTACCACCTCTCTGGGAAACCTGTTCCAGTGTTTCACCACCCTCACTGTAAAAAAATTTCTTCCTTATATCTAGTCAAATCTACCTCCTTTAGTTTAAAACCATTAACCCTTGTACTATCACAACAGGCTTTGCTAAAATATTTGTCCCCATCTTTCTTATAAGTCCCCTTTAAGTACTGAAAGGCCACCATAAGGTCTCCCTGGAGCTTTCTTTTCTCCAGGCTGAACAACCCCAGCTCTCAACCTGTCTTTGTAGGAGAGGTGTTCCAGCCCTCAGATCATCTTCATGGCCCTCCTCTGGACTCACTCCAACAGTTCCATGTCCTGCTTATACTGGGCACCCCAGAGCTGAATGCAGCTAAACCCAGGTGGGGTCTCACTGGAACAGAGTAGAGGTGCAGAATCACCTCCCTCAGCCTGCTGATCATGCTTCTTTTGATGCAGCCCAGGATACAGTTGTCTTTCTGGGCTGCAAGCACACACTCTTGGGTCATGTTGAGCTTCTCATTAACCAGTGCCCCAAGTCCTTCTCCTCAGGGCTGCTTTCAATCCCTTCATCCCCCAGTGTGTATTGAATTTGGGGCTTGCCCTGACCCAGGTGCAGGACTTTGCACTTGGCCTTGTTGAACCTCGTGATGTTCATGTGGGCCCACTTCTTGTCCAGGTCCCTCTGGATGGCATCCCATCCCTCAGGCATGTCAGCTGTATCACTCCGCTTGGTGTGATCTGCAGACTTGCTGAGGATGCACTCTATCCCACCGTCTGTGTCACTGATGAAGATATTAGACAGCACTGGTCCCAATACAGACCCCTGAGGGTCTTGTCACCACTTGTCACCAATCTCCATCTGGACGTTAAGCCATTGACCACTACCCTCTGGATGTGACCATCCAACCAATTTCTCATCCACCGAATAGTCCATCCTTCAACTCCATCTCTCTCCACTTCACAGAGAAGGATGTTGTGGGGAACTGTGCCAAAGCCCTTACAGAAGTCCAGGTAGATGACATCCGTAGCTCTTCCTTTGTCCACTGATGTAGTCATTCCACCATAGAAGGCCAATAGGTTGGTCAGGCAGGCCTTGCTCTTGGTGAAGCCATGCTGGCTGCCTCGAATCTCCTCTCTGTCCTCCATGTGCCATAGCATAGCTTCTAGGAGGATATGTTCCATGATCTTCCCAGGCACAAAGGGGAGGCTGACAGGACAGTAGTTCCCCAGGTCCTCCTTTCTACCATTTTTAAAAATGAATGCAATATTTCCCTTTTTCCAGTCACCAGGGACTTCACCTGACTGCTGTGACTTTTCAAATATCATGGAGATATCACTGGCAACTACATCAGCCAATTCACTCAGGACTCTCGGATGCATCTTGTCAGGTCCCATAGACTTATATATGTTCAAGTTCCTCAGCTGGTCACGAACCTGATCTCTTACTTTGCTCCCCATCTTGTGGTCCATCCACCTGAGAGGTGTGGGAAGACAGGTTGCCAGTGAAGACTGATGCAAAAAGAGTTGTTGAGTACCTCAGCCTTCTCCTCTGTTGTTACCAGTTTGCCAGTCGTGTTCATTGGGGCTGGTGCGTACGCTTTCTTTGACCTTCCTTTTCTGGCTGACATACCTGTAGAAGCCCTTATTCTTCTTGCATCCCTTACCAAGTTCAGCTCCAGCCACACGTTAGCCTTCCTGACCCCATCCCTACACAACCGGGCAGTGTCCCTATACTCCTCCCAGGACACCTGTCCCTGCTTCCACGGTGTGTGCATTTCCTTCTTGTCCTTTAGTTTGACCAGCAGGTCTCGACTCAGCCAAGCCCGTCTCTTGCCTTCCTTTCCTGATTTTTTTACACCTGCATATCAAGTGCTCTTGCGCTCCATGGAAAGCATCCTGAAAGATCTGCCAGCTCTCTTCTGCTCATTTGTCCCTGAGGGAAGTTTCCCAGGGGGTCCTATTGACGAAGTCCTTGAACAGCTAGAAGTTTGCTTTCCTAAAATTCAGCGTCTTGACTTTCCTCTTTGCCTGACCCATATCCCTCAGGACTGCGAGCTCCACCAGTGCATGATCACTGCAGCCCAGGCTGCCTCCAATCTTGACATCACTGATTAGTTCACTTGCACTGGTGACCAACAGGTCCAGTATCGCATCCCCTCTGGCAGGGCTGTCTATTACCTGCCGTAAGAAGTTATCCTCAATGCATTCCAGGAGTCTCCTGGATTGCCTACAGCTCGCTGTGCTACTTTTCCAGCAGATATCAGGGTGATTGAAGTCCCCCAGCAGGACGAGAGCCTGTTGGCACGATGCCTCATGTAGCTGGTGTGGGAAGGCTTCATCAATAGGCTCCCTTGATTGTGCGGCCTGTAGTAGACACCAACCACAAGGTTCCCTTTGTTGCCTCGGTCTCTAATTCTTACCCATGAGCTTTCAACCTGCTTGTGACTATTCTTCAGAGACAGATTTTCACACTCTATCCATTTCTTGATGTAGAGGGCAACTCCTCTGTCCCTCTTTCCTTGCCTGGCCCTTCTGAACAGCCTATAGCCATCGATAGCCTCACTCCAGTCATGGGATTCATCCCACGAAGTTTCAGTAATGACAACCAGGTCATACCTTTCTAGTAGCACAGTGGCTTCCAGCTCCTCCTGTTTGTTGCCTATGCTGCCTGCATTGGTGTAGAGGCACTTCAGGGCTGTCAGCCATGTTACCACTTAAAAGAACACCCCTTAATTCCTTTGAGGTATTTCACTAGTGTTTCTGTGTTGTCTATTACCTCAGGAGCCCCTGGCTGATCTCCATAAGACTTCAAGTGTTCTGCAGTGTACCCAGCACGTCTTGGAGCAACAGGCTGAGGGCCCTCGCTAGCAGCCTGTCCCTCTAACCTTGATGTGTCATCCCACAGCTTGGCATGGGCAAGCCTGATATTATACACCTCCCCCTTCAAGCCTATATCTATGTCTGTGTCTTATTTTGTGTATATATAGATAATTTGATCTGTGCCTAGATCTGACAAACTTCTAATTTTAGTTTTCACATTTCTGGGGCTAATTTCACTTTTGACTGGGTCTCTAAATGCATCACACTTGAGATGTGAGTGGTCGCTTCTCACAGGGACAGTCAGTGGAAATCACAGCTCTTTCTTGCTCAGCCTAGGCTTTGAAACTTCTAATCCTTGAAGTTAATTGCTGTTACATCCAGAAAGAAAGACGGATCATTCCCTTTCATTTGGTTCACTCTGGAAACAGTAGCATCTGCTAACTAGGTAAATTAAGTCATAGCAGTCTACTTCAGAGGATGTGGAGTTTTAACCCATAAAGACTACAAGCCAACTTTCTTCCTCCAAAGCTCAGGAAGTGAGAAGAGGACAGGACTGTCTCAGATACTCCCACGGAGCGCTCTCAGGCTCAGTTTCCCACTGCTCTTGTCAGAGGAAGGTTCTGTACAGTTCCTCGCATCCTTTTACCCACTCAGACTACATCTACACCACTAAATACACACAACATCCTTGGTCATCTGTATTGCTTAATTGTTGGCTTACTTCTCAGCCTTGTTTTAGACCACTCCAACTACTGCCTTCCCAGTGAAAACCTGGCGGTGACTCAGGGAGAAGTTTGCTTTATACAATGTTAGCAAGAGACAGTACAGGTGGGGCTGCACCATTTGGCTCCTTCTGCCCTCCGGAGTTCCACATCGCATTCCCAGTAAGCTTTGCATTTCTGAATTCCCCAGTCTGTTCTCACACTGCCTCCCAGGGCATGCAGCACACCCTTAATTTCATGCTACGAGTATGCCGTGCTCTGGGCTGCAGTGTCAGCACGTGCTGCGTGGCAGAGCTGCAGCCAGTCCCTGTGGGAACAGTTGGTGCTGCCAGACAGCATCGATGTGCGTCCAGTCTGGCAGTGATTATGGACTTGGTCTCTGCCACTTGGTCACTAGCCACATAGTGCTTTCAGAGCATCGGCTTGTGTATCTGTGTAGCACTGCTCCATATTGTATGTTGGAGCTCTTTGTTGTGTCACGTTGACAAACTCATTTTCTTGCTTTCCCGATTCCATTGGTTCCATTTAATTTGGGAAAGTCTAGTCAGCCTGACACATCCATAAATTGACTATATAAAAATCTACAAAGGTCATACATAATACTCATGACATTATTACCGGATGATATTCTCATGTTGATCCATACTAGCTGTATCCTGTCACGTACTAGAATCCTCACACTTATTGTGGTGATCTAATAATTCACAAACGAGATGCCTTTACCCTTCCATAACTATTTGCAAATTTAGCAGGAAACAAGAGTGTAATTTCATTTTCTGCATTAAAAACTTTTTTGGGAAGTCCTCCATGTCAACAAATAGCAGTTCACAGCACAATCTCTGAATCTAATTTTTCCTAGACAGGAATCTCCTTTCCTGTTTAAAGCTTTGAAGTGATTCAGTTCACTTTTCCCAAAGAGAAAATGAAATAAATAAAGTCTGACATGATAATCCCTCCGTATCTACAGAATTCCCCAAGGTAGCTCTGAGATTATTACATTTCATGCAAATGAAAACAGTTTTCACAGGTTTCAACAGCAGGTCACATTTTCATCAGTTCATAATCAGTAAAATATATGCATAGGTGTTTGCAGATGTGTATGTTGTTTCTCACTTCTGAATCCATCCCTTAGTTTTTATTGATCATGTATTATGATTATCAGTGCAACTTTAAAATATTGTCTCTTGAAAGATTGACATGGATTTTTCAAGAACCCTAAAGACATTCTGAATGCATTTCATATGATTTTTATTCCTGCAGTTTGTGAAGATTGTATTTGTAATTCATGATTCTCCACACTTTGAGTGCTTCCAATAGTGTTTTTGTCTCTGCAGTAAGTTGTTATTGTGCCAATGTGAGACCTATTTAAATCTGTTTTTAAATCAGGCCTCATTGCAAGGCAGGGCCTCTGTGTTTAATGGTTGTACAGGATGTTTTTGTGGGTGGATCAAACTGATGTTGAGTATTTGCACAGTAAGACATTTTTTACATTAGTCAAGATATTTTTGAGATGATTTCAAAGAGCAAGCAGGGTTATAGGCTACAAAAAGTCAAATGCGTAGTTGGAAAATTTTAATTTTTATGCTATTTCAGGTGGATTGTTTTTCTTAATGTCTATCTTTAGTAGATATTGCTTTAAGTAAGGCACTGACCTTAGTACGGTGGACAAGTAGCCCAAGTTACAGTCAGACTAGTGAATGCATTTTCTTTCCTCCACAGACAGTAGTTCCTTCCATGAGTATAAGAACAATCTAAAAGGATATTGCGTGGAGTGAGGGAAGAAAGTATATTACAGGTTAAGAGGAACAGTGGCTAGGTGTGTTATGGACATAAATTGAAGTTGGATAATGAGGGACAGTGAGTTCTTTTTTTTTAATTAGCCTGATACTCCTAAAAAGGTTTTCTTTCTAGTATACATCAGTTAAATAAATACAAGTTTGTTCCATAAAGCTGAAAAAATTGATGTGTATTGAGAATGAATGAAATACAATTAGGCTTTATAATGAGAAAAAAACACTTTGTATGCAAGTATTTCTGGATATGTGTTTAATATTTTATGCCTGTCAAACTGTATAACCTCTCTGGAATGTCATAGTATAGAATTTTGTGATTTTTAGCCACATATTTTTGTCATCTTAGCATTAATACTTGTAATTAAATCTTATATATCATTCTATCCTGTTACCTATTCAGCAAACGTATATTTTTAGAGGAAAAAAGATTATAAAAGTTAAAAAGTAAGGTCTTCTTTTTCAGCTTTCTCCACTTTCAGTGTTTAGTGTGTAAAAGTGTAGCAGTATTACATGTTATATTTCAAGAATGAGAGATCATGAGCAAATGAGAATTATTTCTATAAATCTCTAAACTCTAATAATGAAGTTTAAATGTTTTTAAAGCCTTTGAAGCAAAATCCCTATCGTAATGGAAGCTTTACACATGTGTGGAATGAGGATATGAGGTTCTAATAGGGAAAATGTTACTAATAGTTTAGCTCTTTGTGTATTGTCAATACAATTTTACCTTTATTGCTATCACAAGTTCTGTCAAACTACTTTACTTTGTGTGTTTTGTTGTTGGTTTTTTTTTAAGACAAAAATGCACTGATACTATATAACTTATGAGAGCTCAGGACACAAGCAGATACTCCTCAAAAGTGTTTGGTTGCTATCGTCCAGCAAAACAGCTGTGCAGATCTGAGCGTGTGGAAAATGTGGTGTGTTACAGACTAATCTGAAGGAAGTTCCTAATATGATAATGAGTGAAAGTTGCAGGGAGGAGCAAGAGAGCTATCACATCTGCTTAGCTTCAGATATCCTAGGCAGCTCATGACCATCACTGCCACAAAAGGTGCCCTAGAGACTCTCAGCAGAGCAGATAGAGAGGGGCTTCCCTCTATGTGGCAGCACAGTTCCCCTTACATGGCAGCGCAAGAGACCGCGTAAGCTGGGAGCTGGGCCATCTTTGGAGAAGAGTTGTCTGACAGAATTTTGACTGCGGTGTGGAAATGCCAGCTTGTTTGCCTTTCTAGTTCCACTCAAAATTTTGATGCATTTGAGATGTTCCTGCAAAATGCTTAGATTCAATTACAGCAGCTTTTTTGCAGTACAACAATGCTGTCAAGAAACACTCTGGAGCGTTGCCTCACAATAGGTGTTCTTAAAACTTTTGTTTGTTTCTTTGTTTTTCCCCTTTAGAATAAAATTTGGGAAAGAAAACAAAAATTATGCTTGTTTCTCAGTGTTCTATAACGGATCTTTACACAAGGGGGGCTCTTCTGCACAAATCTGTGTATCAAATTTGTCTTTCACTTAAGAACGCATCAAGTTGTCAGTCTCTCTTAAGGTCATGACTCTCCTCAGTTTTGGTAATCCTTATGGGAAATAGGCCACATATTTATAGCCGTTGGTATCGACTGTTTCCTTTTTTTTCTTTTAAGATATATTGCAATCTTGTTTTCTAGATTTTTAAAATATATTCTCTGATTTTTCCTGCATCACTGCCAGTTTTTAATAGATTAAAAAAGAAGAAAAAGGAAAAAAGAAAAATCCTGTTATAGTATCAAAAGCTTTAAGCCAGTTAGGGCTGAAATTAGGTTATCTTACCATCAAATGCTCTTGTGTAGAGTTCTCTTTCTTTTCATTACAGCCTCCGAGCACATTCTTAGTCACACTCCGTTACCATCCATTATTCTGCTAATCTGGAGCAATGCCATGGTGGTAAAGCAGAAACAGAGTTAACACAACAGATAAAGCAATTATGTTGTAAAAATGCACCATACCCATATGTAGAGAAGAAAAACTCAGTGATGCTTTTGACGGTAGAGTACAGTGAGCCGGGACAGGGCTGCCCAGCACAGTTATGTGTGATAGATACCCAGAGCAGAGAGTCTGTCTAGCTATGTTTGTGTAGCTCATAATCCTGGCTGGGCATGAGCTGGCCTGCTCAGATGTCATGTGGCCAGTTCCCCGCAAGGATAATAAAAAATACGTTTTTCTAAATCTAATGCTTGAAGATAAATCCAACTTCCATGTCAGTATGAGTGCATATATCACAGGAAGGTGGAAAATAGTCCTTTCTCCTGTTATTTTCAGAGCCAAATTTTGTGTCATCCTATGACATTGGGAACTTTACGTACTTCTTCTTCCGGGAGAATGCGGTGGAACATGACTGTGGGAAAACGGTCTTCTCTCGTGCTGCTCGTGTGTGCAAAAATGATATTGGTGGCAAGTTCGTGCTGGAGGATACCTGGACTACCTTCATGAAAGCTCGGCTGAACTGCTCTCGCCCTGGAGAAATTCCATTTTACTATAATGAACTACAGAGCACTTTCTTCCTGCCAGAATTGGACTTGATCTATGGGATTTTTACCACTAATGTGTAAGTAAATTCCATGGTGCGTTTTATTTTCTTGCTATTTGTGACAGTAAAAACTAAAGCTTCTGAGCTGCTCTCTTCTGCATATGCCACGTAAACATCATAAACTCAACCTACTGTTTTGCCCAATCCGCTGTCCTCTTGTGAGTCAAGTGTCAGTTCCAGATGCTTCCCACGTGAATTGTTGAAGGCGTATGAAAGAAGAATTCTTAGTATTTCCTTACAGCAGGGAGCCAGTTGTGTTTAAGACTATTCAGTCATTTTCCTCACACATTCTTATAAAAACATTTTTTTCATTTTGCACCCTATAGTAATACATAAATACACTATGTTTTTATGAAATAAATATTTGATAATTTTAATATTACATGATTGTGAATTTGACCACGTCAGGAAGAGCTCACCCTACCCAAAAGGGCACAAGACGTGCTCTTACATTTAAATTAGTCCTAACGTATGTGAGTTTGAGGGTCAAACCAAAAATCTAATCTAATTTCAACTGAACCTGTTATATCAACAGGGTAAAATTAAAAAATTAAAAATTTTCATAAATATTAAAACATTGGATGGGCATAAAAGCTCCCTAGACTCTGAGCTTGATATCAAGAGTTGCTTAACTCTTAGGGAAAAAAAGAGGTATTCATCTTAGAAATGTCCTTTGTTGCTTTAATCATGATAACTGGAGTTCATTGTTGCTTGGTAAGAGCAGCCCATGCTTTATGGCTGTGCAGCCCTGTGTTCAGATCACTGGAACAGGGTTTCAGATTTTGGTGTCTGGTTCTTTTACCTGCCTGCAGGGTCTTGCTCTGTAAGTCAGTTTTACTGGGAATTTTAAAAGGTACTTGGGTACCAAAACATAGATCAGAGCCCCTTTCTACTGTTGGAAACATCTGGATACCTACCTTCTATAAATATCCATTAGCCAGGTGGAAACAATCACAGATTAATGACAGCAAATTACAATCCCTAAGTTTTTTAGACCATGAACATAAATTTGGGCCTGAGCTAGTTTCTCCTACTTTTAGTACAGTCCTTTATTAATGCATCTAAGCATCCTCCAGACACAGGCTGCCCCTTGCATCAGCAGCTCAGGTGGTGAGCATGACTAGTGAGAGGCTGCTTGCACCAGGCTGTGATGATTCCTGACTTGGGACATCAGAGGATGAGCTTAACCCTGTTCCTGCACTGCAGCAATGCACTGAAGCTAAATGCTGCTTTTTTAAAGAGAATAGTAAAGACTTCGGGGCTACGGGTGATAAGAAAATTTTATGCTCTTTTCAACAGTAATTTTAATTTCATTGGTCTGTTTTACTAGCTAGTTCGAGTCTTAGAAGACTGGTGTTTCTCATATGGCATGCTCATACACTGTTCAACGTGTTCTTTCATGGGAAGTCAAAATAGCCTTGACACTCTCCTACCATGGAAAGCCTGAGCAGAGGAATTCTGCTTCAGAAAATGCACAGGGCTTTGGCCATGGAACGGGAGCAATGCTGTTCTCTCAGAAAGGCTGTCCTGGCAATTTGGGGAACGATGAAGTTTCCTGTGATGCAAATTCCACAGTTAAGGATGTCAGGGCTGCCATCAGCACACCCTGGCTCTTCTGAGAAAGGACTTGCTAATGTAAGACTATGTTTGCCACAGGAAAGTAGGCAGTATTTGAAACCTTCCTGCCATCAAATATTGTCACTAAATTTTTGGATGTTGTTGAAATATTGTAGAGTTAAGATTACTTCCCCATATTGAATACCTGTTCAGAGATACCTGCACAACCAGCGTGATCCACCCTTCAGCCCTGCAACCTAACAGTGGAAAAGTGCCAGGGTTTCCCATGAGGTAGAACAACATATTCCTTTCTGTTTGTGTAACAGCATCAGGTATTATTTAACCACATTCAGCGTTTGTCAATCTCAATCATCTTCAGAATTGCAATGATTTTATTGTACCCTAATGCTTTTTTTAATATACTGTGAATCATTTTGTGGAGAAAAAACCAAAGCATTTCTGTCAGTAAAGACTGAGTAATAGCAAAGTCTGCACCCTTTATGTGTGGTTGATTATTAAGTTCACTAAGGCCACTGCTTCGTAATGAAGCTGATTTTGTTTCTTTCAGATCATCCAAAAATGTATAAGCATGAGTCTGATGTGCTTTAAGGACTTCAAGAAATTCAAGAAGACATTGGTATTGTTAATAATATTAGTGAGCTGCCTTTAGTGATAGTTTTTATAGGCAAGGAATTATCAAATCCAACAATAAGTGATTCTGCAGAAATTGTTAGCATGAAACTTCGAGGTCTGGGGATTCTTTTAAATAAGAGTGACAAGCATAAGAAAGCAAATTGCTCTTTTGTCCTGCTATTAAATCCATATATCCTAAGTCTATTTTTTCCGTTGTTGACAAATTTAATCCCCAGTGTTATTTTTTCTTTCCATCATTTTGGAGTTTCTGTAGTAGGTTTTCTTAAGCCTTGGGTAAATTACAGGCTAAGTTTAAAAAAAAAGAAAAAAGAATGCTGCGTGGATCAGTTGTCAGCAGTTTTACCTGGAATGGAAATTTGTGCAACTGCCACCTTCATTATCTATCCCTTTATCTCAAACTGTGGAAGAGAAAATGGAGTTTTCCATATTATGTGCTCTCATAGTCACTGGATTATATTGTTTACGCTGTGCAGAATAACTTTACTGACATATATATCACATTTTCAAGACAAGAACAGGAGATTGAATGTTTTGCCTGGCTGATGTTTACTCCTGTTTATTCCTCTAATGGGGTATCTTGTAAAGTAAGCAGTCCAAGTTGTTTTCTCTTGATGGGTTTCTGGAACTTGCATTCTCATTGCTGCACAGCATCTCTTGGAAGACGGGATTTTTGTGGAAGTGCCTTACCCAGGGGTTCCATAGGGTCCAGAGACATACCATGCACTGAAAATCCTTACTGCTGTCATGCAGCCATTGGTTGTATAGAAGAAACATTTATAATGAGCCCTAAGAATAATCTTGTTCTGAACTTTGTAACTATAAGAAAGGTGTCCCTGATGCATGTGATTATATGTGGAAGTATAGTATGGCCTTGTGGTATTAGAGCAGCAGCAGAGGTAGAAAGTTCTCAGTTTCTCCCACACCAGCTACTTGGTAAGGCTGACAAAAATTTTAAATCCATTGTCTGTGCCTAAATCAGCACATTATATATCATTATCTTGAGATGTCTCCTGTCTGGTCCTATCTGCTTTCTTAATTACTTGAAGGACTGAAGAGTTACTGCCTTTTTAAATTTATTTTTCAGCAAATGGACTTTTTGATGTTGTTACTTAGGTTAATGTTTATATTTCTTTTGCAGGAACAGCATAGCAGCTTCAGCAGTTTGTGTTTTCAACTTGAGTGCCATAACTCAGGCCTTTAATGGACCCTTCAAATACCAGGAAAACTCTCGCTCTGCTTGGCTTCCATATCCCAATCCTAACCCTAATTTTCAGGTACAGATATGTGGGAGAAGGACAATAGTTTACATGAGATTTTTTCAAAGTGCTGTATGGTTCATAATTAGTAAGTCCAGGTTTGCAATATTTATAGCCTAAGACCTTAAAAAAAAAATTACCAAAAAAAATGAGAAAAGGCTTAAGAGGTCCCCTTATTTCAACATACTTAATTTTGTCCTTCCACAAAATAATTTAGGTTGGAAAGCAGATGTGCTTTGAAGGGTAGGAGAGAACAGGCCTAACTTCAGCCTTCTTTCAAAATGAAACACTATAGTTATCTGTCAAGTTAACATTAATTCCTGTCTGAGGTATGATCAAGTTGCTATTCTATTTGAACTAATAAAACCTGAAAAAGGAACATTGCTTAACAGAAAAAAGAAAGGAGGGGAGGGGCAAAGGAGGAGTGGTCAGGATTTTGTATATTTTCCTGCGCAAAGTGGTCCACACTCCCTGAAGAGTCTGATTAAAAGAATATGTGATGTGGTGTGCCCCTCATTTGAACTTGTCAGCCTCGGAGGCTGTAACAATCTGCACTTGGCTGACAGCGTAAAACTAATTAGTCCAATGTGGGTCACTCAGTGGAACTTTCTACAAAAAGAAAAGGGTATTTCAGGTAAGCACATACATGTTGTTTTCTTCTTCTGCAAAGTCACCGCTCCTGCTAGGACAATTTTAGCAAGTGTGTTTCTATCAAGGGAAATGGAAGGGAAAACAACATTAATTTAGTGTTTTAAAACAATGGCTTTTCACCTTTATCCCCCTGTCACCACCCCTTAATCTCAATGCAATTTCATGAGTTCAGTGCCTTCCCTAACTTCTTGTAAGGGTCATGAGATCTTTGCAAGCATGAAACAGAATCACCCATGGTGGATTTTACATAGTTTTAATTACTTCCTGATTTATGCAAACAGTGGAAAATAAGGCACTGAATTTGCTCTGAATTACAGGCCCGAGCCACGTTACCTTTCCTAAATAGTATGTTTGGCATTAGCCCAAATGACAAGACACCGTTTAAGTAAGCCATATTGCAGAAGTGGGCTATATTTGTATACAGCTTTTTACAAATTGTAGAAATATTTGTGTTGTCAAAATAGCGACAGTAAGAGGGTCTAAGTAAGGCTAAATATTTGAAGGAGAAAGACTGAAGAAAGGCCTGTATATATAAATCTTACCTTCTTTCTGACTAGGTGAGCAAGTCCAATAAATATTATTAACCTCTCCCTACAAACCTTGTATTAATGAGTTGATAATTATTGTGAGAGCACCCCATAGAAAATGGTACATACAAACAAAGAAGACAGCCTGATGATTGTGTAAAAATGGTTTAAGTCTCTACATCTCTAAATTCCAGTCAAGATGGTGGTGTTAAAGAAACTTCTTGCTTGCCTAGTCTGTCTGATTTTAATATGGCTGGTACTCAACAAATTTACAAGAACAGTGGCGACAGTTGTATCACATCTCATTTAGCAACAGCTTTGCAGGCCAGCACTAATGTTAAAAGCTGTAACGTGGCCTTTTACAACACAATATTGAAGCCAATTGACATTAACTGATCTCTAGGTGTGATTAGTGATGTTGAACTTCTGTTCTTTTGCAGGTGCTATCTTTTATTTTGTTGAACTTCCTGTTAAATTTCTGGCTCCATAACTGCAGCACTGATGTATACCAGAAGCTAGTCTAATGCTTAGAGCTAGGTGTAACCATTTTTTGTGACTTGATGGTGCGTTAGAGTACATACTGCTTGTAGATGGGATATATTCATCAGCTGAGTCACTGGTTTCCTTCTCAGAAAGGAGGACTTTTCTATTGTAGAGTGCTTATGATAAAATATCATATTTAGCACTGGTGAGGCTGCACCTTGAATATTGTATTCAGTTTTGGGCCCCTCACTGCAAGAAGAACATTGAGCTGCTGGAGCATGTCCAGAGAAGGCCAACGAAGCTGGGGAAGGGTTTGGAGAGCAGGTCTTGTGAGGAGAGGTTGAGAAGCTGAGGTTGTTTAGCGTGGAGAAGAGGAGGCTGAAGGGAGACATTATTGCTCTCTGCAACTACCTGAAAGGAGGTTGTAGTGAGGTGGGTGTTGGTCTCTTCTCCCAAGTTACTGGCAATAGGACGAGAGGAAATGGCTTCAAGCTGCATCAGGGGAGGTTTAGATTGGGTATATGGAAAAATATCTTCACTGAAAGAGTGGTCAGGCATTGGAACTGGCTGCCCAGAGAGGTGGTGGAGTCACCATCCCAGGAGGTGATCAAAAAACATGTAGACATGGCACTTGTGGACGTGGCTTAGGAGACATGGTGGTGTTGGGATGGCAGTTGGACTTGATGATCGTAGAAGTCTTTTCCAACCTTAATGATTCTGTGATTCTATGATTCCAAGCTCTGTTTGTGTAGTCTTGGAAGTATATTTACCCTCAGATTATTCACCTACTCAAGTGTTGCTGACAGAAGTATGTTGTTTGAAGGAAGACTACTTCTATGTAGTGATAGCTACATTGGACATTGTATTGCCAAGAATAGATTATATTAATGAAATATTTTCCAGATTAGAATACCACTGGAGTCCCAGTTTTGAGGGGCACAGTTTTTTTCCAGAGATGGTTGCTTCTCTTTTTTTAGAGGATCGTTTCCATCATAAGGCCAAGGGCCATATATATTTCAGTGAACTATAAGCATTCCATCTGGAGTCTTTTCTACTTGATAGATTCAGAGAAATTCTTCTTTGGAGTGGCTTATTTTTTTCACTGGCCTGACACGCAGGGTGGTCACAGAGCAAGTAATTTTTTCCAAGTTGAAAACTAACTTTCCAAGTTGCCAGTTGCTTGATTGTCTTTCCTCATCATATGATCTCTCACTATGAAAATTATTTATTTGAGTTTTTCTTAACAGTTGTGGATTTGGAATGATCACTTAATTTCACATTGAATACATGGCAATGATGAAAAAACGACAGCTAGGATTTTGCACACTGTATTATTTTGTTCATGCTGTAATTCATAACATAATTTATGACATAGTAAAATAGAATTAAAAAGTATGACTTAGGTACGCCTTTCACATCACCGACATATTTGATAAATGTTGTAAAGTACTGTTTTAATTGTCTGATGCAATTATGCATGAGTAAACATGTGGATGTTTACATATTTACATGCGCTAACAGAAAGCACAAGCTTTCTGTTTTGTGTCCTCAGTTAGTTGAAGACTTAAACACAAAGATGATTTTGCTTTGTTTATTTGTGCTTGAAATTTGTGCATGCAATTAGTGAATGCTTTCCTGTAAGGAAAGAATACTGTTTTCAGGTATAAAATACAGTCAATTCCAAAGCAAAAATGTCTTTGCTGTGGATAATACTTTATAGTTAGAGCTCCACACTGTCCATTCTTGGTTAGTGAATTTAGGGTCTGAAGAAGCTGCTAGAATCATGGATTCTGCTGTGACCTGGGATTTCTGTCAGACCCTGGCTGTGGTAGGACATGGGTTTTCCTTTGAAAACTTGTTATGTCTTTACCACTGTGTCTGTGTAAATTATAAAAAACACTATTCAGAAAATTTTGTGGTTTGTTGGATGGTAGGTTTTCTCCTTGCTGCCCTGTGAACATAGGATATAGGAAAATATTACTATAGCCCACTTGTGGTAGTTAGCTTGGTGCACTTCCATATTGTACAGAATTAGGAAGCCTCCATAGTACTGCCTCAGGAAAGTGGAGCTTCCTCAATCACTGCGTGGGCAGTCTGGTCAGCACCAAAATGAGACCTGAAAGTGGAATTCCACACTGTCACTACAAGATACATGCTTGTTTTTTATTTTCTTGTGCTGTAAATCAGAGAGTAAATCTGTTGTTATTGTTGACACATACATTAATGTCACTTTTCTGTGTTTACAGTGTGGCACCATGGACCAGGGTTTGTATGTAAATCTGACTGAGAGAAATCTTCAAGATGCTCAAAAATTCTTCTTAATGCATGAGGTCGTTCAACCAGTTATTCCAATTCCTTACTTTATGGAAGACAACAGCCGATTTTCCCATGTGGTTGTGGATGTTGTGCAGGGAAAGGACATGCTTTTCCATATCATCTATCTTGCCACAGGTATGAACTCTGCATTACTGTGATAACTGTAAAAGTTTATAAGGTCTATGAGTTTTAAGGTTCTGTGAATCAGTTATGGAATATGTATACCGCACCTTGAACAGCAGCGTTTCCTCTTTGACAGCATTAACGCTACCTTCTACCTTTTCTGAGTAGATGAATTCAGCAGTTCGCAATGTCTTTGTTTATATTATATTGTGAACTCAAATTCTGGCATTTGTTTCCTGTTCTGCTTTGAAGGTAGGAAGCCTACATGCTCTTGAGGGAGCAAACAGTTGGAAATTCTACAAACAGGACTTCACAGGTTTCTCTGTCTGTTATTCTTTTTATGTAGTTCAGGGTAAAATCTTACCCAAGATGGTTTAGGAATCTCTGAGATAGAAATAACTCTACAAATAGCAAATACAATTACTGCTATTGCTATTTCTGACTTTTCTGCTCATAAGTACTTTATTTATTAACTTTCCGTTTGTCCACTTAGATGTGAGCTTAGCAATGAAAGACAAATAATGCTCCACCTAAAATTGCCTTGGTTACAAGTATTGCTTTCTTAGTTCAAAATTTCAAGCTTATTAAGGACAATGAGGGTGTCAGAGAAGAGTTTTTGCAGAACAAGGATGGTCCCCAGCTGATGCTGAAATAATAGGTTGGAGTACCATGTTTAGAGCCTTATGGCATAAGAGTTAGGGTACTTCTCAGATATTTAGTCTCATGCACATTAGTACAGGATAGCTCATCAAAGCAATGGTTTGTTAATGTGCATAGTTTGTCTCACAATGAGTAAGCCCCAAATGTGATAAATTTGGGGAAAGAATCTGTTGAGCAACAAGAGTAAAAAAGGTCCTAATCCTATTTATTTGACTTTGCAATCAATGAAGTAAATTTCAAAATTATTATTGATTCAGAAGGATTGATCCTGTTTCTACTAATTACTAAAATTATTGTTTGCTAATAAAAACGGTGTATTCTAAAGTTTGTCATTTATCAAGAGCCCAAGAAAAATGTGGGCTGTGATTCAATACATGATTTAATTTTCCCTTGAAAGCATGATACTGCTCTTCAAAGATTACTTTTGAGTCTGAAGAAATTTTATAGTAATTTGGTGCATTCGGGTGAGACAGCATTTCTTTGTATGTTATCCTTGTAGCTTTCTCATTGTGCCCCTTGAAAGATAGGCAGTAATATAAAAGCTTTTAATAAGTTAAAACTCTGCTTGGATTTGACCAATTGTAGTCAAAACAGCCTACTGTGTGGTAAATCATAGCGTTTTAAGTGAAATCATGCCAATACTAAATGCTGTTCGTTCTGTTGAGGTCTCCTGACAGAAACTGAATTACAGAAACATGTACTGCATCAGTTTTATATGAAGACTATCACTGCATTGTGGGATATTTACATTACAATGGCAGCACCGAGACTTGTATCATTTGTCATAATTCTGATTGTCTTCAGCTTTCAGTTTCTCTTACTGTGTTTCCTTTTGTTTGGTTCAGTTAAGTTAGGATCTGAAACGTTTAACGGTACATCAAAAAACTGTATTCAGTAGAGGTTCTAGGTTCTTTTTATGCATCTTTCTTGCTGCTAAAAAGATGCAGTTCCTATACTCCTTACGATGTATGCTTTCCTTCCACGTTTATTCTTCTCTGTACCTCTGGTTTTGGACATTCATGGAAGTAGGGTACTACTTTAGCTGGATCTTTAGTCTGACTCCAGCACATGCTTTTATGTAATTGGACAGTGTCTGTTTTATAAGCGTGAGAAATCATATGATAAAAAAAACAACCAGGAAACAATATAGTGTTCTTGATGTTTTCTTGACAAAGCCAATTCTATTTCACTGAATCACAGTGGTTTTTGTTAACAGGCCTTCTGCCCCCTCCCCTGCAAATAAGTGTAAGTAATAAGCTTTATTTTCCAATAAAAATTAATGTTCACTTTTCAGAAAAATTAACCTTTTTGATAGATTTTGAAATTACCACACACGTTTATAAATAAATGCCATACCAACAATGCATAAGGATAGTTTAAAAATCCCAAGACATACCAAAATACACAGTGTAATATACTTAAAATCTTGTGATTTGACAAGAAGGGTAGTATTTTTACCTTCTTTGGAGTGCAGGTCATAATTTTGATTTAATGATATTGGTAATAATGCAGCATCTTAGTTCTCCATAGTCCTAGCTTTGTTTGTGTAGAAGCTGTGGAGCATTTAGGGTTGCGTTTGCATCCTAAACTACATGTACTAAAAGGTTACTGAGAAAACACCACTGCTCTGTAAACAGAAACTAAAAGACAGCAGCCTTAACTTTGGAAATAAACAATAACTTTGGAAGCAGACCAAGTTTAACAGTTTTGAATTCATTGAGTGTCCAGCCTTACTCCCACATACAATGTCATCTGCCCCAAACTCCTAACACCATAAAGCATGTGTATGTTTGGGACAGGTGGAAAAGTGGCATTACAGTCACTACCACACTGAGAAAGGTTGTAATTATTGTGTCTTTTCTGATTTTTTTTTTTTTTGCATTATTAGAAGTGGTAGCAAATTAAATAGGGAGTTAAATTTTTGCTACAATGTTCCATCTTCAAAAGAAGCCAAAGGAATGATCTGGGGAATGATTGGCTGGTCTGCATTCAGTCCCTGGGAAAATCAAGGAGCACACCTCCCTGGAGCACACTTCTGTGAGCACATGATGTAGAACAAGGTGACTGGGAGCATTAAGTGTGGATTTCCCAAGGGTGAATAACACCTGACCAACCTGATTACTCTCTGTGGTAAAATGACTGGATTTGTGCATGAGGAGAGAGTAGTACCTCAACTTCAGCAAGGCTTTTGACACTGTCTCCCACAATGTTCATATATCCAAATTAGGATCTATGGTCTGTATGAGTCAACAATTGGATGTGTAAAACCTGCTTGGACATCAGGCTCAGAGGGTAGGTAATGGGATGTTGTCGCGGTTCAGCCTCAGTTGGCAGCTAAACACCACGCAGCCGCTCGCTCACTCCTCCCCCACCCCTGTGTGATGGGGAAGAGAATCAGAAGAGCAAAAGAACTTGTGGGTTGAGATAAGCACAGTTTAATAATTACAATAAAATAATAATTATAATAATGATTATGGTAATAATGACAATAATGTTAATATAATAAAATGGAAAAGGAAGGGGGAAAAAAGAAGAAAAAAAACACAGAAACACAAACAATACAGTCGCTCACCATCACCACCCGCCAACCGACGCTGCCCAGCCCCAAGCTGCGATTCCTGCCCCGCCTCCCCTGGCCAGCTCCCCCCCCCAGTTAACATACTGGGCATGATGTTACATGATATGGAATATCCCTTTGGCCAGTTTGAATCCGCTCTCTTAGCTGTGCCCCCTCCCCTCCTGGCTTCTTATGTACCTGGCAGAGCATGGGAAGATAGAAATGTCCTTGACTAGTACAAGCGCTACCCAGCAACAACCAAAACATCTGTGTGTTATCTCAACATTTTTTCATGCTAAGTTCAAAGCACAGCACTGTGCCAGCTAGAGTGAAGAAAATTAACTCTATCCCAGCTAAAACCATGACAGATGTATACAAGTGGTGAGGAGCTGCGTACTGTGCTGTTTAACATTTTAATCAATGACCTGGAGGAGACAACGGGGTGCACTCTGTCATGCATGCAGACGACACCAGACTGGGGTACCAGTAGTTACACTGGAGGACAGTGCTGCCATCCAAAGGACCTAGAGGGATGTGCTAGCAGAATCTCATGAAATTCAACAGGTGCAGATATGAAGTCCCAAATATGGGAAAGGCTGACTCTCTGCCATCATTGAGACTGGGGACTGACTGTCTAGGAAACAGCAAAGCTGGTAGGACTTGGGGACTTTGGTAGACAGCAAGCTGAATATGAGCCAAGAGCATGCTCTCACAGCAAAGAAGTCCAACAGTGTCTCGGCCTGTATCAACAGGAACATGGTCAGTAAATCAATGGAAGAGATTATCCCCATACACTCAACACACTTTAGGCCACATCTAGTTTTGGCCTCCCTCCAATACAAGGACATTGATAAACGGGCAAATTCAGTGGAGAGCCATCTTCTGTTGGGGGGTGGAACACCATGCCTTAGGAGAAGAGAAGCTGAGGGAACTGGCCTTGTTCATCCTAGAGGAGAGAAGGTTTCGGGGGGTGGGGGTGGGGGGGGATGGTGGTGTCTAGTAACAGTCTGCAAATACCTGCAGGGAGTTTACATGAAGAACGAAGCCAGGCTCTTCACAGTGGTGCATGGTGGGAAGACAAGAGACAACAGTCAGAGCGTTTCAGACTGGATATAAAGAAAAACTTTTTCACTGTGAGGACAGTCAAGCACTAGCTCAGATTTCCCAGAGAGGTTGTGCAGTCTCCGTCCATGGAGGTTTAGACAGTCTATGTTATAACTAGCCATCCTTTGAGCAGGAGGTTGATCTTGAGACCTCCTGTTGTCCCTTCCAACCTAAATTATCCTCTGTCTATCATATGCCAGTACAATGCACAAATTGGTTGGTCTAAATTACATTTTTACTCAACCCTGTGATAGTAGATATCATTGTACTTTCTGCTGCCGAAAGGGAAGTGCATTCAACTCTATCAGAAGTACTGGCAGTACAAGATTTACACCTACTGGTGTAAAGCAGGATGGATCTAACCCATGCTGTGTGAGGTGCACTCTTTATAACTTTTGTAGTTATAATTCACTACAACATTGTTACAAAAATTGTATTTTAAAATGCACAGAGCTGATTCAGTGGAAAGGTAGGCATATAGACTGGGTTGAATACAAATGAATGCTCTGCTGTCTTTGTTACTCAAAGCAAAAATCCCATTCTTTGAAGCAGATGGGCAGTGGTTAAGAGAAAAGTCTCTCTTCCCCCCCAACACATTCACTTACCTATCCACCCTGTTATTAGAATACAGACGTTAGAGAGGAGAATAACCCTGGCAGTGTAAAAGTGTAATCTAATTTCATTAAACCTTAAATAATATAATATTACTGGAGGAGAGACTGGGAGTAAGCAAACAAATGCCTTCATCTATGGTGTCAACAGTCTTCATTTCCTAAACCTTTGCCAAGTCATCATTCTGCTAGGAGATTCTAATGTGCTGGGATTTAACAGCTACTGCTCATAGCAAAAATATACTTTAGTACTTTGGAAACACATCTTAATCTTTCGCTGCACTGACTTCTAACAGAGAATGAAGGGATATATCAATTCCTGCACATTTTGTGTTGCTTAGTACTAGCAGTGCTGCTGGCTTTATGCAGGCAGAAATCCCTGAAACAATTTTCAGTGATTCAGAAAGGAAAGTCAAGGAAAGTGTTCACAGAGGTTCTGAACTAAAAATTAATTTAACGTAGAGCAAGCTAGAGAGCAAACCAATATTCTGACAACTTTTCAAGTTTAAAAGACTTCATTTCCTTCTTCATTAGAAAAAAATTCAAAGCCAAATGGTGCTATGTATGTCATAGTTTTGTTTCCCTCCCTTTTGTCTCTTTTTTCTCCCTCCCATTTCTTTCTCCCTTTTAATTTAACTGCCTACGTGCCACATGGTTAAAAACTCTGCCAATATCAAAGGGTCTTCAAAGCATTTTTCAGAAAACAGGATGCTGCAACAAGAGCAAGTAGCCCTTATTTAGAGGATTACTGCAAAATGTGTTGATTTCTTAGAAGGAGTAAGAAAATTATTAGGTATGCTTTCTAGTTTGAGGGTATTCTGAAAACAGTTCCTAGTTGCTGTGTCTTGGGAGTTCAGAAAAGGTAGTATTTGTACTGTCTGAAAATAAACTTTTAGGCCATATTTTAAAAATTACTTGGTGGAAAACTCCTATGTTTTCTCTGTTCTTCAGTCGCAGTGGACAGAGGATGTCCCCTCTGTATCCTGAGTAGAAATGGTATATACCCAGTGGTGGATCTTGATTATTGGGATGTATGGTTTAGCGTTGATGAAATTGGGGTATGGCTGACTTCTAAAGAGAGTATGAAACCTGAAGAAAGATTTCTTGTTGGCTACATTGGACGTCTCTAAAGAGTGGGTTGTTCACTGAACTGAACCTGAATTTTTATGCCATGGAACCGGGTTTTATCTGAGGCTTAAAGATGACTGGAGAATGTTACAACAGGCTTTGAACTTTCCTTCCCAAGAAGTTCTGGAAAGTGTTTTTCCCTGCTCTTAATACCTCAGAATTACAGGTAGCAATGCAGAGAATAATGATAAAAATAATTCTGATGAAACACATAGAGCAGTTATTGTGAAAAGTGGAGAGGTTTGATTGGGAATTTCAAAAGACACTTCTTGTAAATGCAGATGGATTTTTCATGCATTAGCCTTTAGAAGGCTTATAACAGGTAATAAATCTCCATATATGTAACATTTTTCTCATGAAGCCCAATGCTGTATATTATCCAGAAACCAGTCCCAACCTCATGAAGTGATTTGGAAGTATGCATGAAACTCAGTTTGGAAATCTTATCAAAACAATTAGTATTTTTCCTGTTTGTCTTACTCAGTGGGAGTAAATTGATGCAAAGCAGTGCACGATTTGATTCCTCTGTGATTTTTTTTACAGTTCTATCTTTTTCCTTTTGTTTTTGTAATTAATACACAACACTTTTTGCTAGGGAACACCCCAAGGTCTTAACAAGAAAAAAAGTCGTGCGTGTTTTTGCTAAAAAATCTCAGATGAAATATTGTAATTTTCCTGGCAGACTACAGGTTCTGATCAAAGTGTGCAGCTTTCATAGTGTAATGTGCATGGTGTCATAATATATGTAGTAATGTGAAGTTATGGACCTTAAAATGATAAGCAAAAACATACGCTTATGTGTGTTCTATACATGGTGAAGAGAGCAACAAAGCTAAAATTGACTGCATTTTTTTCCAATTTGATGCTACTTCTGACTGTATTATCTCAAGTGTATTGAGGTTATTGGAAGTAATCTACAGATAATTTTGTAGAAAGGAGCTACCAGCTTTTCCTCTCAGTTTGAGGAGCAACTTTTTAGTGTAGAAGCTACAGTATAAATGCAATAATAATAATGATCAAAGTAGTTGTAATTTGAGTCACAAGTCAAGTGTGAACGTGGTGGTAGTCTATTTGTATGTGTTAATACTTTCTAGTTCAAAAACAGAGAAACAGGGAAATCAGTGTGCAGCTGGATAATGGGGCATATACACTGTGGCAGGCAGTTGTCATCTTTTAAACTATTTCTCTTCTGTTGTGACAGAAAACACGGTTGCTTTGTTTCTTATGCCTTTCCTCGACAAAGGTATAGTGTGCTTTTACACAGTTGTAAAGCACCCCTGCAATGGTTTTAAAACTATTTCCCTGTAACTTCTTATTCTTCTGTCGTTATGCAATGTCATTTTAAGGACAGTCATCAGTTACTCTGCTGTCCAAAACTGATGCATGTTGGAAGACACCAGTCCTAACCGCAACATCATGATCTTAACATACGTTTTAAAAAAAGTCAAGCAGTAAACCATAAAATTAATAAACTTATTCTTTCCTCCTTTTGCAGCGGCCACTATCTCTGATAGAGGAAAACCCTAGCTGAATGCTTTGTTTATAGTATTAGTCTTTCCAGGAAACACTTTGCTGTGAAGTATCAAAAACATTTAAAAGGTTGCTTGATTTTGTCTTCAAGAGTCTCCTGTTCACTCTGGGATTTATGCTAAAGTTACTAAGAATGCTTGCTAGAATATTTATGTTATTTTCCAGGTAGAATGTCTTTAAAGACAAAGAATGATAGTGTAAACCATAGCTGGTTTACTAGGTAATTTAAACACAGAAATGTTGATTTGCCACTGCCTTGTGTATTTTGGCATCTGTACTGGGCAAAGTGGCTTGACACTGTTACTAAATGAGAATGGTCATGTCTAAAGTCCAGGCTACATAGTAATAAATTATAATATAAGGCTCTATAGAATCAAACCCAGCGTTTTAAATGTCGAGTAGTACTGATTTCCCTTGGCTTTATCACTATGGGTAATAGTTCTGCCAACTCCAATTGGAGAGTGCTAAAGAGGTTTCTTAATAAATAGATGACTTTAACTAGAGCTGGTTAAATTATTCATTGACAGCAATCTCTACGTGAGAATCGTAGCCCTTTATTTGCTTTACAAATTACCCACCACTTATTTGTAGTAATTTTTTGTTATTATAATCAACCCATAAATAGGTCATGAGTTTGATCAATTCGTTACTGATACTTGTTCTTAGTTTGTATTTTAGATAGCGTGTTCATGGATTGCCTGCTGCAAGTAGATGGCGTTTGTATTCTGTTCTCTCATAGGACCAATTTAAGTAGGAGAAGCCCTTTTTTTCTCTTCACAAATTATCATTATCTCTTTATAATTGCCCAGCTCTATTGGATAAAAACTGTAAATAGATGTCCAAAGAACATACGGTATGTGCACTTCTGTACCACCGCTGGAAGTCGGAATTGCTGCAAGAAGCAGATACTGGCTGAAGAAAAGCTGGCTCTGTTTGCGTGGGAGCAAGACTAATGTGCAGGCCAGGGAGGGAAAGACTGTGAAGAGCTGGAGCCTCAACCTTCCATTAAAAAGAGACAAGCTCCTCTTTGTCACAGTGACACTGAGCTTTCAAATCCTGTTTGACTATTTTATAAACTTAGGATGGCCAAATAGCCTTTCCTTCCTCGTTTCTAGTTTTTGTTTCTGGGACTATGACCTCTTCTCTTCTTCCTGGCAGGGAAACTAGACTTGATATCCCCTACATTCATTTGTTATTAGATAATTCTAATGCACAGAATGTGAAGCTGCGAGTGAAAGAGGTATCTTACATGGTACTCAGTGTTGTCCTGCTGTCTTCAAAGCTAAGGTATCTATTAGCATCTAAGCCTATACTCAAATCTCTTGTTTTGCCCCTGCTAGCGTGCAGTGCCAGTCAGCAGGCTTGGTCCTAATTTTGAGAACAGCTATTAGAATTAGCCTTAGCTTGGAGTGAAGGTTGACCTTCAAACTGTGTAACTCTTGCATGAGTACGCAATGTTCAGGACTCTTCCTGAGACATACGGGGAGGTGGCCTTCCCTTTGAAGGGACTTGGCTGCATCAGAACTTTTCAGAAAGGATTAGGTAACGTGGCACATTGCTGAGCATTGTGAACATCTTCAGAATATTCTGCAAGGCCTTTTACTTTTAAAAAATCTTTCATTTAAAGTGGACTCGCATAGGAATGACTCAGTGAACCCCTGCTGACCAAAGGAGAAAATGGAAGAGTTAAATCATGGGGAGAAAAAAAAAAGTCAAAAAGAAAGAAGTGTTGGGTCACAAGCATGATGATATGGATGATATATTTATGATATTCAGTGTAAGCTCTCAGTAAAGCAGTCATTAAATGGGATATTCTACTGAACTCCTGTTTTTGCTCATGTTTATGAGCTTCATTCTGCAGCCTTTTTCCCAGTAAACCTCAATAAATCCAAATGTTTACAACTAAGCAAATAGAAGGATTGCCACTAGTAATTAGTGGGGTTTTTCCCCCAGTAGTCTTTCTGGATTTTTTTTCCCTTGAGTTTACCCAGCTCTGGTCATAGGACATGGCAAATCTTCATAAACTGAAGAATTTCTCAATAAAGATATGCCTTATTTACTTTGTTCTGTGACTTAAAAGAGTCATTAGAATGTGAAGATGTGTTATTCCAAATACTGTGGCCTTTGTGTGAAGAGTCCTGTAACCTGCAGGCAGATTCACAAAAAGCTAGACTAGGTTCCACATGCATTGTACTGTATCAAGTCAGGGATAAGAATCATAATATTTGGAATGCCGACTCACTTGTCTACAGATTCATTCTTCTAGCTTTTATTTATTCTTACGTCTTATCCCATGAACCTAGGAAATTTAGTTCTACAACTGCATACCTTCAGGAGGAATAGGCATGACCATAACCAACAGTGGTTAGATCACTAGCCTAGGAGATAAGAGCTGATTTTTAACTAACAGGCTGAGTGAGATTTCTTTGTTATTTCCAGATGTCCCAACTCCTAGACTATTATATAAATAATATAATGTAATATGATTATATATATTATATACTTTGGCTACTACTGCTTTAATGTCTTAGACTAGTGAGATTAACAACTTCTGGTGAAGGGTTTTTAGGTTCATGTCTCTAATCCCAACTTCACTTCTGTCTCTTGTACGTTTACTTCCTAATTTACATTAGGTTAGAAATTAAATCATTCTTTCCTCCTGTATTTCTGAACAAAAGCTGTGCTTTATGCTGAAGTTGTTGCTGACGTATCCTGCATATCATGCTGGATTTGAATTTGTTGTGTGTACTGGATTTGGCTCGTCTGGGGACTGAGGCATAGGGGCACGTACTATGCAAACTGCAAATGAGTTTGGGTAGAGGACAGTTCCTGAAACATTCTAGGCAACCAAGTTTATGGTGCTTCTGGATCAGTACAGTAGTCAGTTGTCTTTCTGACACTTCCACTGAAAACAGCCACATATGACTCAGTTATGAAATCAGGCAAGGTTTATTGTGGGTTATTATCTGAGAAGTAGTTTTGTCCACTTGTGCATCTAAGTGCTTCTTTGATCTGGGCACTGGAAAATTTATTCAGTGGGAAAACACTGTCATATTCATAGCATGCGTTAGGTAGTACAAGGTATTTATTATTGTGGTGCCATGAAGGAAGGCAATAAAAAGTAGTAGGAGTAGTAAGCACACCCTGTCTGGTCAGATCCAATCAGAGTTAATGCATCTCAACTTTGTGAGACTGGCAGGGTTCCAGGGCCTGTATTTGATAGTCATTTTATCCTTTGTGTACAGTGTGACATTCTTCGCTGCTGCTCTGTGTCAGATAGCAAGCTTTAAATCATAAGAACCATTTCATCTTATGATTAACATCTGTTTATTATCTACTCTACTACTTTAGTTAGAGGCTACACATTTCTTTAGAGGTGCTCATCTCCACTACTAAGAAGTCCAGTCTTACCTACTGATTAAACATTTTAGCAGGTCTTTCCAAAATGAGAATGTCTTCTCTTCCTGAGAAGAAGCTTCTGAGAAATTAATATAGACTTTTTTGTTTGTTTGTTTCATTGTGAATTGTCTTACCCAGTAGCAACCTTATAGTTTTATTTCCTTCTTTTTTCATAATCCAAGATATCAGAATTATGCATTGACAGGTGTAGTGTTTCCCATTCAGAACCATAACAATTCTTGTGTCTTCTTTGCCTCAGGGCTTCAGGTTTTGTATATGTATGTGTGACTTTTCGTACAGTAAAAGCTGGATGTTGCCATCACAAGTGGCTGTAATTACAATATATTGCCAAATGGGCATTCTCTAGAATAGGTGTTACTAACATGTAATCCTTGATATTCAGTCTCTTTAGTTATCAACTAACTGGCCTTAAGGACTGAAATTTTTAATGTTTTGGAATATAAGAGTGTTGCCAGTCACACTTTTCTCAACTATGTGTGTCTGAACTGCAGGCTAATTTGGCCTAATTTATGTCAGTAAGTATAAATAGATGACTCACTTCAATTATTACCTTAAGTACAGTCTTGAGCAAACCTTACATAATTGTTTCTTATGATAATGTGTTGATTTAAAAGGAGAATTGAAATCCAACGCACCAAATATTTGAGACTTCTAAAAATATCTATTAGGATTTTTGGTGAAGGTATTCTTGTAGCACATTCTCGCAGGTTAGTTTGCATATTGGCAGGATCCGTTTGACTCAAATGCAGTAGCTATAATCAAAGGCAATAAATATGTAAACTTTTTGTACATTTTGTTTTTGGCTTTAGGTTTGATGCACCAAGATAATCTCGATGGTCTATTTCATTTTGAACATGACATTGTTGAAGTGCATTCCTTTTCTGAGCCAGAAGAATGTGTGTTTTTCCATGCCAAATCACTTCAGTGTGATGCAAGACAA
This sequence comes from Phalacrocorax aristotelis, assembly GCF_949628215.1. Lineage (NCBI taxonomy): Eukaryota > Metazoa > Chordata > Aves > Suliformes > Phalacrocoracidae > Phalacrocorax > Phalacrocorax aristotelis. The sequence goes on from NC_134277.1 coordinate 89,543,977, forward strand.
AAAAATGTTATACTGGCCTTCTTTAAAGATGCTGGCGTCCTTTGTCATGATGCTTGTAAATATTTTTTAATTACTGCATTATTTTATAGATAGAACTTGCGTAAATTAAATAAAAATTCAAAATGAGATTATTGCTTAGTAAGGTCAAGGACTTTGTGCTTGATGTTGGTATGGATCATGAGTTTGCTCTGTATTGCCTACCTGAGATTTCCTGATACTTCCACATGGAAGAAAAAGAGAACGAGTGTGGGGTATTAGAGCCAAACTTGAAATTGTTGTCAGTCACCTATTTGCCAAGTCCTGAGAAACAACTTTCTGTTCTTGAACTCATTAAAGCCTCATCTAAATATTTTATGCTGTAATATTAACTGTAACCTCTCTGCAAGAACAGCATTTCTTAAACGAATGTTATTATCTAAAGTATTGTTATATGTTTGAATTCTCACGTTTTAATATGACTTTCTGAAGGGGATATAAATCATAGAATCATAGGATATCTCGAGTTGGAAGGGACCCATAGGATAATCAAGTCCAACTCCCTACTCCTCGCAGGATAATGGTGATACTTGGTATGGGGACATGATCAGGTAGCCATGCTCTGAGCAAAACTGATAGAGTTCCATTGGATTATCCTCTGCTCTGAACACAGGAACATGAGAGAGAAGGTTAAGCTGTTGATACAGTGATCTGGATGGTAGCAACACTCATTTGGAGTATGTAGAGATGAGGTTCAATTTCTCTTGGGCTTCAAAATTCAAAGCCATCTCTTCCACTTCCTTGTTGAATGCTTGATCCAAGAGAGATGGGGCTACTGCGGATGGGGAGGAGCCCTCCCGGAACCACTTACTGACAGTATTTTAACCCGCATGCAGAGCACATGGTTCATCTGGCCTGAAGATGTAGAAGCACAGCAGCTCACAAGACAAGTAGGTAGAGAATTCAGCTAGAGAGATGATGCCTTGCTCCCTGCTGCAATGACTATTAAAATATCTTTCTGATGCCTTTTTAAATAAGCAGTAAGTGTTCCCTGGAATTCCCTAAGGACATGGATACCCTATTGCTTGAAGGGTGTAAAATCACATCAGAAGGTGCTGAGAGTAAGGAATAGGTGTTTTTCACAGGCTCAGTATATAGCTTATCTCTCTCACACCTGTTCCCAGCATTTTAATACTCTTCCTCATTGGTGTATGTTAACATGACTCTCAGAGACTTCATCATTTTTCTTGGCTGCCTCTGAGACTTTTCTGTCTTTAGTTCAGCTGTCTCCTATACGTCAAGGGAGAATAAGGTAACTGTCTGTCACAGATTTCCACTGATAGATAAATTCCAAAATTGTTGTATTTGAAAACTGAAACTGAATTTTTATTTTATCTTTGGAGGGGTAGGGGGGTGATTTAATCTTCAATAATTGTTGATTAGTGTTTGTCATTAATTTGTATGTTCCTTCTCTGCTCAACCAAACACATGGCTCTGTCTGGGGAAAGCTCCTTATTTTGGCATAACTAGTATCTAGATGAGCACTTTTTTATTAAAAGGAGTCTTTGAATCAGTAGTTCTAATTCCTGTGTAGAAAGGTTAGTCCACAAATATTCCTTTCATAAAATAAATACATATTATATATTGACATAGAGCCATGAGAAACTCCTCTAGTTGCAGAGGTACAACTGAATTTCTCTTGGAATAGTCTCTAGGGCATTAAGAAGCTTGCTAATAATTTCAGAAGGTACGCAAAAAGGTTGTGGCTAAAATGCTACCTTTCAGATTCTTAATAGTTGGCAAATGAGTTAAATTATCTCTCCTGCATAAAAGCCTGGGGACCTGTAATAGACCATCATACCTCCTTTGTTGACAGGCATTATCAACAATGTCTCATTTCAGCTTTAATTCAAATTAATTTCCAATACTGTAAGGAAGCACATCAATATTTACTTGAAATGTAATAGGAAAGAGGGAATAAGAAGGAGTCAGAGCCAAAGATAAAGAAATATTTTGCGTGCTTGCTTTTTATAGGCTGTCTTTTAAAACTGTTGTTACATCCAAGAATTGAAAAGCAAACCCAAACCAGATTGCAGAAATACTAGGGGTCTTACCCAAAGAAGAATATTTTAATGCAAGTTTTTTCTACATTTTTATTTTGCTGCTTCCAAAACTCTCTTCAAAGAAAAGGCCAACCCTTTCTTAATTCCTAAGCGTGATAGTTAACCAACTATTTTGTGCTTTGAAACTGTTAATACGCTAAACGCCATGTGGTATAACTGTTTGTATATAATTTAAAGGTGGCTTTTCTAAAACATATTAAAATGACATATCTGCCATTCTACACTTCTTTTTCTAATTGTAAGGACAACAGAAAACTGAATGTCTAATTGTAGGATTGCTATGAACTGTGTATAGCAGGAAGCAGGAAACTGTGATTGATTAGTTGTAGAAGTTGCTTTCCTTAAATTCGGCAGTCTGTGCTTCCCTGCTCATTTTCGTTAACTTTCCTCTTTCTGCTAAACATACCAGCAGACCAACAATAACTGTGTTTGTGCCTGGACTTTGCTAAATGTATAAGTCTGTGCTCTTATATGACCAAGGATTCTTATATTATTGTTGCTGTCTAGCAATAACAGAAATACATAAACAACCTCTGAAATCCAAAGCCCTTTGAAATTTGGCATGTAAAGAGAATGATTTGGTGTAAAATCTGGGATCATTAAAAAACAAAACAAACAAACACAAAACCAAAAACCAATGCCCCTACCTTTCTTTCTGGAATAGACCTAGAACTAGAAAGGACCTGGTTTTATATTTATTTCAGATGGGGCCAAAAACTCCAAGACCAAATGTATTCACTGTTTTGGGCTAAGGCCCCAAGATTTCTCAAGCCCCAGACTGTAGCTTTCTTTTCAAATCTAACATCTCTTGTTCTACATAAAAGGTCCAATTTCTTGAGACACATCGATGATGCTCTAATGATTAAGCTAAAAATATAGCTCACTTGGTAGATTATTTAGATTTTTAGTTGATCTGCATTCCTGCAACTGTAAAAAACAGCTAGGTAATCTAAGAACTTCACTTAGAGCAAGCTCACTTCATGGTGGTTTGTATATATTTTCTTCAGGTGACAGAAACCAATTAGTATTTATTTTTGTTCTAGATTTACAGTGGTATTAATCCTACCTTTTATATTAACAAATTTGTCACATGGATTACTGTTGCTTAAGTTAATTAAATTTACTGAAATTTAATTAAATGTTCGTGAGCAATGATTTGTGAGTTTTCCAGGTTGCTTGCATACTTTTTTCTTCAAGTGTCCTATGGAGGAGTAGGAAAACTAAGATACCTAAATAGCGGAGAGCTTAAGCCTTTCTGTTTTCTCTAAGTGATGGCACAGAGGGTAACCAGCATTTCATTTAGCCTATTTTGTGTTTAAAAATAAGTCTCCATATTAGCAGGGCAGAACAATTTACAACATTTCATGGGGAAATGCAACAAAATTCTTCTTGTATTTCCAGCTACAATATTTGTTAGAAGCTTTTGTTATACAACTAGATAATTACCTTCTTAATCTAATAAATGTGCTTTGTATCTGTATTTGCGTTAATATCCACCATTGTCCTGCTATCATCATGATGATAATGAGCTGTAATAGCAAGGCAGTCACAGTAGTTTATTGATGAAATTCTTCTTAAGCTTCTCACAGTTTTTATTTTCTATCAAGGCTGCAAAACAGAACATGTTTTGATTTTTAACCTCCATTTTTTAATTAAACTTGTAGAAAAATCACATAATATGTATTTTATTACACAAAGAAATATATTGCAAGTAGAAAAAAAAGAACAAATTAACTATCAAACAGACCAGATTGTTCAGTCATTTGATTTCAAATGGAGAGACAAACATGAACATGTAAAAAAGCTCTGAAAATAAAAGTAAAAAAATTTTTAAAATTGAAACTTATGCCTTGATAAAGCATCAGGATTCCTTATTCATTTCAGACCTTCACTTTTTTTTCCAAAGAAGTAATGGATATGTATTTAAAAATATGAAAATATTTAAAGTAAAACTCTGTAAATTAAGGTGGACATTTTAGAATCAAACTATATTCTTTTTATTTTCACCATCATTGTAGAGGTACTACAATGACATTGTATTACAAAGGCAGGCAACGAAGCTGGTGAAGGGTCTGGAGAACAAATCTTCTGAGGAGAGGCTGAGGGAACTGGGGTTGTTTAGTCTGGAGAAGAGGAGGCTGAGGGGAGACCTTATCGCTCTCTACAACTACCTGAAAGGAGGTTGTAGCGAGGTGGGGGTTGGTCTCTTCTCCCAAGTAATAAGTGATAGGACAAGAGGAAATGGCCTCAAGTTGCATCAGGATAGGCTTAAATTGGATATTAAGAAAAATGCCTTCATATAAAGGGTTGTCAAGCATTGGAAGAGGCTGCCCAGGGAAGTGGTTGAGTCTCCATCCCTGGAGATATTTTAATGATGTTATATGTGATGCTTAGGGGCATGGTTTAGTGGGGGACTTGGCAGTGTTAGGTTAACAGTTGGACTTGATGATCTTCAAGGTCTTTTCCAACCTAAACCATTCTATGGTTCTATGATTTAGCCATAATATATTTTTAGTTTTTAAAGCAGAATAGTTCAAGCTCGGTCTTTCACTTTGTCCTTTAGGCTGTTCTATGATTAAAAACCTATTCCTGTAAATCAAGTATACATACATATCTCAGAAACCTGGAGGTAAAAGATAAATTAAGTTACAGAGAATGGCTATATTACCTTATCTTCTAAATATGCCTTTGCTTGAAACCAAATTGTACTCCACCCCCATATGGGAAAAGAGATTATAGCAAGGCTTTAATTATCTGTATTCTACTGATGATTTAACTAATTTAAAAGTTATTTTTAGGAAGGGCAAAAAAGTGTGGGTTTTAAATCCTCTCATATTCTGTGCTCCATAGGCATCTTTTTTGATGTTACACAGATTGCTAAATCATAAGTCCTGGGCTCTCTCTTTGTAGGCTCAACCAGCTGTTCCTGTGTCTTTTTTCTGAGTTGAGCGCACTTAAGCTCTTATGCAACCTAATACTTTCTGTCATTGGAATAATTTTCTGCTGTTAACCAAATGCACATTCTGCTTTGTGGTAGGGCTTTCTCTTGGTTCCTGTGGTGGAGGAATGCAAATACTGATGATATATTTTTTTGAAGTGACAGGATGTTTATCAATCACGTTGCACTTTCTTGATTTTGTACTATTATGCATTCTGTACCTCAATTTTGTGTTTGGTATTTCGATTTGTTCTTCTGAAAGACCTCTGCCTTGAAGACAACCTTAATACCCTATTTTTTCTGTTTCCATGGTGTTTAATTAATGCAAATGTTATATGATGAATGTAAACACTGTTTATATACACATATGGATAATATTTACAAGAAATTTTACATTAACAGATTTTTTTCTTTAATATCAGCAGTCATAATACTGTCTGAATGCTTTTATTTTCCCACTGGAAAAATAATTTGTATACAAAAATAATATGCAAAAACAGTGTGTAATGCACAAAATCAAAGTAGTTAATGAATATAATTTTCCAAAGTCTATTTCAAATTGCACTTGAAAATATGTGTAATTTGTGTCCATTTCAACTACACTTTAAAATGTATTCTTGTAAATATTCATCTTTTAATTTTAAACTTTTCTTTAAAACAAAAAAATCCTGATTATTATGTTGACAGATTGTTAAGGGTGTCAATGAGTCCGTCGTCACATGTTATAATATACTTAGAGTGGTGTATTTCTTGCACAGGTGGTACCTTATTCAGGTTCAATTACAAATGTCACTTGAAGTACCGAATATGGCTTTAGCTTCCATTTTCTATATCTTGTAATGACTGCCTTTTTCATCCATATTGACCACATTCATCTGCTTAAGACATCTTGCTTTTCTAAACAGTATTTTGTGGGGAAATTGCAAAATAGGCCCTTATTTACATTGACTGTTCTTAGTTTATAATTTGCAGCCCATTTTGCTGTTCCTTGAGGTTTTTTGGTATATGTGAGGAGATTTTCAGATCTCTAAAGGCACCTTATTGTGCTCAGAAAGTATTGGAATACTTGTAAAGTCACAAACATAGGAATACAACTGGCCTGAGGATATATTTGAGACTATTACAAGTTTCTTTTGCTGGCAACTCTTATAGTTTAGAGGGCACCAATGACTTTTTTTCCAATATTACTGAAAGATGATACCATAGGCTTCTCCTCTGAAAAACATTGACTTGGATTCTTTGTTCTGGTGCTGGTTCAGTTGCTTTCTGGAGACCAACCCTCCAAGGTACCATGCTAAACTACAATAAAATGAAGATTAAGTTAGGGTTTGTTTCACTGTCAAATATGGGAATAGTTAAGACTGAAAGTGTTTCCCTCCCTAAAAGGAGTGGATAGAGATTTTTTTCCCCTTCTTTTAAAGAAGTGAAATGAACTTACTTCCATACTGCCTCATCTTGGATGATTTGTTAAAGATATTTTTGCTTGAAGAATGCAGCAATATTTTGTTAACATAATAGCTCATACAAATATTTATGCTTCTCCATAGGAAGAAGTTACTGTAGCTACTTGGAGTGTTCTTAATTCTGTTAGGAAACTGAAGAAATTATACGTTTATTACTTTGTTGCATTTTCTGTCTGTTTTGTATGTTCATTTTCTGTTTGCCTTTGCAGGTATCACCATAGACATTGTAATGATTTCAGCCACACTCTTGCAGTGTTCTCCATTACTGGCTATGCTTTATACCATTTACATCTTAAACTTTGCTTTTCAGTTTTAGAGATCATCCTTTGATCCTGTCCCGTTACCATTTTGTTCATTTCAGATCCTGTTTCCTCCAAGCTTGTTCTCTACAACTCCATCTCAGGTTTCCCATTCAGTTCTTCGAAGTCTCCATAGTAATATTTCAGCTGGAATGTTTCTTTCCTCTTCACCTTCATTCACAGTCATTAGATTTCTAATGTTCAGTTGCTGGTTTTGCAGGTGTCTCTAAAAGTATAGCCCTACAAGTTAACAAAGCAGATTATTTACTCATTCTGACCAATGACATTATCTGTTATTACAACTGTATATAATCAGTCATCCTTCAACCCAAGGCTGTCAGATGTCTGGATCTATTTCAGCATGTCTTGCTTACCCTGAAGATGTGAAGATGCCATTCATGTGAATTCTTAAATAGTTGTTGGACTTGGGCTTGACATTTGTGATTAAACTGGAACGTTCCATGTGTCCACGGCAATAAAGTTGCATCCATTAGGAAGGTCTGTGTTTACTATTCGCCTCAGCTATTTCTTGGCAGAAGTGGACAGTTAGTTTGATTATAAAGTAAATATTCACCTGGAAGATTTTGAGAGGTCTGAAAACTTCCGTGCCCCAGAGCCATATCCAAGACTCATTTCTTTCCCTACCTCTCTCTTCATGTTTCTTTACAACTGTGGAGTGAAAATGGCTGAATAGTCAACACTTTTGAGGATGGGACTTTTACAAATTCTTTAGGAAATCTGCAGTCTCTGCTGGAGGCTGAATGCATCATGTTGGACACATTGTAGTAGAATCGGCAACACTGGAGGAAAGCACCTGGCTTTTGAAAGTACTGATGCAATGGCTATGATTTTCTGCTCTAAGGAAGCCTGGTGTGGCCAGTATTACATGCTAGCATAGTTTGAGGATGTTGACAGATACATACCCTTGCTACATACCAGAGTCTGGCGAACATAGCTGCCAATTCAATCTGTGTCTGTCTCAAAGTTGCAGAATAAAAACAGATCCTCACCCTAGTTTGGGCTCCCAGGTGGTCCATGCAAAATCAGAGTCATAGGCAGGAAGAATTTAAAGCAGAGAAGATAGTTTATAGGAGGTGAGAAGTAGGAGAGTTTACTGAGGCAGAGGTAGATCTCAGATAACATTTTACTCCTTTTTTACTGAACTCACATATGACCCGCCTTGCTGCTGTGAAGGGTAGTGTTTGTTCCTGACAATCTGGGACCTCTGGCACTACTTCTTCACTTAAAGCCCATTCATTTATGACTTTCAACATTTCTGTATGAGTGCTGGTCCTCTCAGAAAACAAATGGGAAAGGAATGATTTGGGAGATGCTAAAAGAAAGCAAAAGGAAATGGGAGGAACGGAGATTGTACGCCAAGATAAGAAGGAAGAACAAGAGCAATGACAGCTGTCCTGGGGAAGACATTAGTGCTGCTGTTCTCAAAGTGATAATATTTTATTTTGTTCTAGGGTAGTATGCTGCTGTAACCATATTCTCCAGGTCATAGACCTGAACGTAAAAAAAATGTAGTTCTGCCCTCTACATTAAACAAATTTACTGAGGAGAAAAAAAACACAAAATATTTGGTTTTGTTCTTGTCCAAAGCTACACTTCTAAATTAAATGTGTGTTTAGGCATGGGGGGAGGAGGCCTCCAGGCTTGTTTTTTTTTAACTCTTTTATCTTTGGAGAGGTGACAGCAAGTGATTCAGTCTGTAGCTGCCAGTATGGCACAATGGCAGGAAGAAGTATTAGTCTGTGCGAGAAGCACGTGCTGAATGTTTACCTGATTTTTGCCTCATGCAGGAAAAAGATGGCAACCAAATGAAATGTATTGTGAATCATACTGAATTTGTTGGCTGCCAGTTAGACAAGTGATATGGAGTTGTACTAACTGATCTGTAAAGTGATACCAACTCATTTGCGTGTGTAAAATGATCTCACTGATTCTTCTTTTCTTCCTCTCAGTGTATTTTTCCAACTTCTGTGCTCAAAAAAAAATTTCTTTTTTCACTCAGTTACTAACTAATACAGCCACTGATTTTTTATTCTTTTTTTTTTTCTGCGCACTTCTCAAACCGTATTTTGATCTTGAAACTTGCTGTAATTGTAGTGAGATTTTGCATCCAGCAATCATCAGTGGAAACACTTCTTGTTGTCTTCCTCAGCTGAGCTGTTTATTGCTTAATTGTGAGACAAAACTGACTCTTGGCAAAGCTTTAATTATTTTTTGAATACAACCTTATTTTAGGTTGTTTGGAAAAAAACTACAGTCAAATTAGAAATTTTTTTATATCAAAAAGATTAAATTTAAATGGAAATTAAAACTGCCATTTAATAAAAGGTTTCTTCCTAACAAATGCTCTCACATACAGTAAATCCTGACAAGCTTGTTTATACCAAGAAAGAAGAAAAATGTAAATAGTTATATGAAATGATTATATTAAGAATTGAGAGGTCAGTCAGAAGACTAACATGCAGACATGAGCTATTACACTCGAAATCTTGTTATGGACAAAGGGAAATGCACTTTATATACTGAGCTAAGCATTTATGGTTCATCTAATTAGTTTTGACTGTCTAATAAAATTAAGTCCATATTATCTACTTACTAAAGTTCTGTTAATAACATGGTTAAAAACTTTTATACAACTTCCTACTACCTCCCCCTGTTATTTGGTGTTACACTTCCCTTCCAGTACTTCTCAGGTCTTAAGACTGACTATTCAGTTTTCCTTGGGAAGGGGGAGAAGACTTTAACAGTGATTAGCATCTTGGTTTCTCCACCCCCTCATCAGTTTTAGAGTCTTCTTGAGGCCAGTTTTTTGTATTTTCTTAAGGTTGCTTACTTGCTGTTCCTCACCATTTCCCAGGCAGAGTCTGGGAGCCGCACGCTGCCCTCCCCCAGCCCCATGACCCCAGAGAGGCCGTTTGTCCCGCAGTGACTAGGTAGGGGTGCCAGCCCCCTGCCCCGGGCACTCCCAGAGCGAAGCCAATATATGGAGGCCACAGGCACGTGGCCACCAGGCAATTGCTGCCATGGCTAAAACCAGCTCTCACCAAGACAGGGCCAGACCCATGCTGAGACGCTGTGCTGGCAGCTCTACGCCAAGCCTCTGGCTTTGTGCTAGTGATGGCAAAAGCCATATTTACTGGACTGCAGAGCAGAGCATCCTAAACATTTGTCTTGCAATTGTTATCAACTCACAAGAGTTGGTAGTCTTTCAAGACTTCACGTAAGTAAGAGCTGATCTCAGTATGTGTTTGCAGTGTTGGATATTTAATGTTTACTATTGCTGGCATATAGAAGATTGCAAAAAGCAGTTTTGGTCAGACAGCTACCTAAAATATTTACCAGTGTGGGAACGTGGTCCTTTGTGTTCAGAGCAAATGTTCTTTGTATTTTTAAATTATTTAAAGACTTTCCATGAGTGAATCAGAAATCTCATCAGTCATCTGACCCTGCTTTGTAATGCTTAACTGTCTTTGCTTAGAAATCACAGTAAGAAGTGAAGAGCAGATGCTAAAAGATATGATTTTTCAGAGGTCAAAATCCAGAGAAGTAAGAAGGGATGCAGCCTCGTTTTATCGTTATATTCACCTAAACTCAATTAGGACCTACAGATATTCATGCATATGGGCTTTATTAAATGAATGCAATCCATATCTAAAATCCAATGTTTTTAATACATGGGATTTTAAAACAGACTGGGGCAGTGATGGACTTTATTGCTCTTTAAACTGCTTTGAACATAGTAAAGTGTAGTACAATCTGGTAAATTGAAACGAGTAACCCTTGCTGCGAATGTGCATTTGTAATAGCCAGACTTTGAAAGCTTGTTTCCTAGTGACTACTGTTGTGAAGTCTGCTCTGTGCTAATAAAATTATTTTTTACTGTATTACATAACATAGAAAACTTCAATGGCTGCTTTCAAGTTCTCTTTGCTGTACTATAAGCAATTTAGGAAACTCCAGTGAAAGTATTCCCAGATTCTGAGGCTTCATTGAGAACATCCAGCATGGGATGAAAATTTGTTCACTGAATGACACCAAGTAGGTAGAATTGCTAGTATGAATTTTAGTAACTCCTTTTCCTCTTGCCTTTGCAGACTATGGCACTATTAAGAAAGTACTGGCCCCAATGAACCAGACTTCAAGCAGCTGCCTGCTCGAGGAGATTGAACTCTTGCCAAAAAGTCAGCGAGAGCCCATCAGGAGCCTTCAGATCCTGCACAGCCAGAGTGTCCTTTTTGTGGGCCTTCAGGAGCACGTGATTAAGGTCCCCCTGAAGAGATGTCTCTTTTACAAAACATACAGGTATCAAGAATCAGCTACTTTGATTTGATTGCAGAAAAAATGCTTCCAGGGAATTGTGGAAAACAGGAAGGAAAAATGACTGAGTAGGAATCCAAATTAATTACCTCTCTCACCAATGACTTTGTATGTATACTATTTATCAGAAGCGTCTCTGACTTCTTTTACTAACTTGTTAGGGCTAGAGGAGACTCTCAAGGAATTATATTGATATTTAAGTGTCATTATACAGATCCTGAATTGTGAAATGAAACAGTAAGGAATGGTTTATATAGAAAACAAGTATTTCATCATGTTCAATATAGCTGCTGGTTTAATATATTTAAAGTTTGAAACTTGGACAAATTTAAGTTGGGGGTTTTTTTAAGCTGTATTATAACTGAGTAAGCAATAGCTCTGTGGGTTCAGACAGAAAACTGGATTGGATAAACTGAGAGCTAAGACTAGTTGGAAAAGTGGCTATTTAAAGGTAGTGCTGGATGACGAAACTGTAATAAATGTAAATATTCTACTAAGTGAAAGTGTTACACAACTAATAGTTGTTTGATCAAACAAGGAAAATAGCTTACAGATTATCACTTGGTTTTGCACTGCATTATGGTAGTTAAGGAATTTAAAGTTCAGCATACAACTTTTTCTATAGGTTATCTAAAAGTACTTCTATGTTGTGAAAGATTTGCTGTTAGAGATTGTCAATTTCATCTAATTAGTTGTATCTTCCCTTTGGTATGTGTGTGCTTCCAGTAATTTAGTATGATTGTTCCGTTTTATGTCAGACTCTGAACCAGTGTGATGAGCTTTTTCAGAACTGACAGACGCGTTTGGTTGGTTTTTGGCTTGTTTTGCTTTCAGCTTGTTTAATATATTTTCCTTTGAAAAGCTGGGCTGCTAAAGGAGGGAGAAAGCCTGCCAGTTGCCTTTCCTGGCTGCTACAGTCAGGGTCACGGAGACGTTATTTGTGCAGCAGACAGAGACATTATACCTCCCATGAAAGGCAGTGACCATTTGCAAGTGGAGACATTTCTGGCTGTCAGAGGGAGCACACACGCGCTCACAGCAGGGGGGTGACCGCAGGATGCAGGTGTAGAGCTGTGGCTTGGAGACAGTGGAAGGACTTTTCTGAGGGACCTGGCTCTCCATGGGGATTGGTGCCATGCAAGAGGCCGGGGAAAGGATACTGCATTGAGAACAAGACTGAAGGAAAAGCTGTGTCCTGGGAAAATGGAGTAGACCAGGGAAGTGGGGGATTGTCATTATTATAGTTCTTTACCAGCCCTTTTTGTTTATGCTGTCCTGTGTAGCATATTTTAGGAATTTTCTGCTAAAAGAGTAGTGATGGGACACTCAAAGCCCCATTGGAAGTCCTGCAAAGCTCACCTTAAGGAAAAGTTATATATAAGCAAGTCTGCCTCAAGCTTTTCATTGGTTTAGGGGCCAACATAGGACCAAGTTTCCTTTTTCTTTGGTTTAGCAAGTTGAAACAGGATGTGTGGTGGTCCTTTTCATTTTGTTTCCTCCTTTTTGTTAAGTGAGGAACTTGTATTTTGGGAAAGGGGAGGAGTGTATGTGTGTATATCTGGAGAAGGAAAAATATGACGAGTTATTGTGCTTCTCTCTTTTCTTGAATATGAGATGATTACGCTGTTCTGGTTGTACAAGACATTAAGTATGTTTTCTTAAGCAGATGTGTTTATTTCAGAAAGGGTGATATCCTTTGTTTTCTCAGGGACTCTGTAAACACAGAGAGCTCAATAATACAAGCAAGTCTGCACTTGGCTTGAAACATATCAAGGCTGGAGCCTTATTATGTTACTAGTGAGGTGGGAACTCCAAAAAGCCAGACGTGAGACTTCCAGAGCACCTGCTTAACTTGTTGCCTGTGTGGAGGTCCCACAAGGTCCTTGGTACCTGTGCTCTATCAGGACAATTCCTGAGGCACATCAGTGGTACCCTGGCTGCAGGGCCCAAACATGCTCCTGCCCTCGCAGAGTGGGACCGCTGTCTCAAATCATAGACCCCATAGACGGCTGCAGGCTAGGCATTCTTCTCTCTTTTTGAGCAGCAGGGTCTAACTGACTAGATCTTAAGAGTGGGGTTTTAAAAAAAAACAAACAACACAAACAAAAAACAAGAAAACAACAACAAAGTGTTCCTATTCCCATTGTACTGAGTAGAACAGTAGTTGAGTGACTCAAATCTTGCCGAAATGATAATTTATTCTTCTGCCCAGAGGTATGTGAAGTCTCATCTTCCACTGGAATGACTTACTTAAAAGGAGATAAAATTATTACTTGTGGGTTTTTTAATATCTTTTGTGGTTGTATCAATTTTTTTGAATAATTATAACACCATTGGACCGAAAGGGTTACCGTCCATATTTTCTTTCTGGTTAAAGAGTTCACCAGAAATTCTTGCTCTGTTTTGTGAGAAAGGAGAGGATTTACAGCTGTGATCTACAATGAAATAAGGCATCTCCTCATCATCTGTCATTAGACACTTGGATCATTTGGACAACATAGACATAATCTTTCTCTCACCTATCACTTACTTTTGTATTTTCTTGGCTTATGCTGGATTTCAAGCATATTTGGTTCTCTGCAGGTGGAGAGAGTGTAGGTACCTTACTTGAGGCTATAAATTTCACTAGGTAATTAAACATCTGAAACAGTCACTGCATTGCTGAGTGCTTTAAAACTCACATTCTTGTTATATGTTGCCAACTATTGCTTCTGTACTGTAGCAATGAGTAAATAGAGTAATGAGGAAACGTTACCTAAGGAAAATGCTTCAGGGCATTGTCATTCTTTTTTTTTTTTATTATATTAACTTTATTCACATTTATCATACTTAGGGCTGTATAACTGTGCCAAGGCTATATTTTGAACTTCCATCAATATTAACTAGAGTTTTGTCCCCAGATCAAGGGCAAATGCAGTCTTTAATATCTACTTCACAAAATTTTTGAGAAATAGAGCATGTTTGTGCATAAATAATAGCCTTAAAAAAGGCAAAAGACTGAAGATGTACTAGCTCATCTGTCTGCCTTTTTGTGTCAATGGCAGCGTGCTCACCATCTAATCTTTTCTAATCTTTTTGTTTAGGTTTATTGAAAGGGTTTCAGACAATGCAACTTTAGTCCCTCTGTTGAGCAGACTGTTCCACAAGCTTATATCTCAATGTCAAGATATTTTTCTTGAGATTGTCTATTTTTTATTTTTATTTCATTATTCCTTGTTTTATCTTTAAGTAACAGCCTCTAAATCATGTGGATATTGCTTTTATTTTTAGTTTATTATGTCTTCTTAATTATCACTTTGTTATGCTGTACATATTTAGCTAACTCATATTTCCTTTGTAAATCTGTTCCTCCAGCACTTTCTTGTGGTGGAGTCTTCTGTGTCACAGTGTTGCCTCTGACAGACATTCCCTCTGATTCAGGATAGTCTTGTTCTACCAGCTATGCTCCCACAGACACTGTTATCAAACGCCCTTGAAAAAACTGTTTTACATTTGGAGACTAAATTTGATTTTCTTTTTGTGCTCTAGGTGCAGTTCAGTGCACTTTATTGCTGTGACAGCAGACCATATCACAGGCAGAGCCTGTTGTCACACCTGTAGTTTGGGTTGCTCAGCATTTCCCATTATGCCACGATGTTTTTGTTGTTTTTGAGTTGTCTGTGTTGGTTATTTGGATTGACAGTTTTCATGGAGGGGGTCTCCCACAGGCTTCTGCCAATGGCTGAATAGTTCCGAACATCCTGTCATAATCCTGCTGTTTTATGGAATCAGTTAGGGAAAAATAGTTTGGGCCATGTGAATTCTTTCAAACAGTTCTCCAGAAAGCTCTGGCATCTTCATGCTCCAGGAGGAAATGGCAGAGCAGCTACCGTAGTTCAGCTCTCCTTGGGGAAAAACCTGAAGATTTGACCAAGTTATTATCACCTAGGTATTGCAATTCACACATGCTTATCAAACTTTTACAGAAGACCATCAACATTATTCACTGGAGCTATTATTTTCACTAAGAATTCCCCATTTCTCTGTACTTCTTCAGAGTTGAGCAGGCCAAGCATAAAGCGCAACTGACTTTTGTATACCCGCTAATTAACTATAATGCGAGATAAATTGAATGATTATCATGAGAAGATAACTACTAAACTCCCTAAAGTTTGAAGGCTCTAAGCATCTGTAATAAGGAGTAAGATCTGTAGCAGGGGGGTAAAGACTCCATCCTCTGAAACAAAGAACCAGATGGCTTTCTTTTATTGACAGCTGTAGCCTTCAAAAGCAACCTTGGATGGCAGTGATTCCTCTGAGGCAAATTTGTCAATGAAATAATTTGTACTGGAGTTTTCAGTGCATCAGTTTTGAGAGTAGGGGCAATGAAAGGTTGTATCAGGCCAATGTTCTGCAAAATCTTGTGAAGCAAGGGTCAAGAATTGGTATTTCTGATAGAAGACAGGTTTCACACGCTTAGAAGGCTTGAAAATTAATCTTACTATGACGTTATGTCTAAGTAAATAAATAGTGCCATCTGCTAAAAGCTGTACAAATAGTGACTTTTCTGGTGTAAATAAACCATTTTTGTAAATTTTTGAGTATTATTTTTTACATTATATGCTTATTATATTATTGGGTCGCAAGATCGTTTTGCTAAGTAACGTTATTGTAGCTATTCTTCTGTACCCTTAACTTTTCTCTCTCTGTACTCCATCATTTTTATTTTGGCTTCTTTGTTAACCATGAGCTATGAAATCTGTTCATATGCAAGAGACAACTGTAGCAGCACAGTAAGAAGAGGGGTACTGGATTAACTAGCAGAAGAAAACAATCCTTGCAAATTGGCTTGTGCTTTATTTCATTCCTAGAACCCCAGCAAGATTATTGGATTAAGTATTTGAACCGGTGTTGCATTCCTCTATTTTTCATTGGCTATAGATGTTGCTTCCTCAGAAGTACTCTTGTACTCAGTATAAACCTGTATTCCTGAGAATAAAACAGTGTGACTATCATTACAGAGTAGATTAATGATTCTTGTGTACTACTATTATACAAGTTAACAGCCAGTAATGTGATCTAAACTATTACTAGGTGCTAATGTATTCAGAAGGGCTTGTCAACACATGGAATTGAAATTGCTGTTTTGAAATAATCATTCCAGAATAGTTATTTTTGGACATCCAGGTGGATTTCCTTGTTTCAAAATATGCAAACCTTACTCCAGTTTAAATCAGAGAAACACACTGCTACATTAGAATGTTGGAACCACTTGAGATCTAATCTGAATTAGTGATTCCAGAGTAATATTCCAGAATCCGAATCTTCATAAATTTCCCAAACTGAGATAAACTATAATCCTGGCTGCAAGACTAGATTATAAGCACATTTTTAAAATGTGAAGTCTTTTTTTTTAGGTATTGGATACACTGCAAAATTATCCTTGATTTGTGTGAATTTATGAGAACACTGATAAAGTAAGCAAAACTATGAAATAAGCACAGTTGACAATCTTCAGCACCCAAAAGAAGTAGAATATTATCCCCATACTGAGGAGGGGAATCAATTGAAGCTCTACAGATCTGAGGTTGCCTATATTTCTTCTCCCTCTGTGAGGACTAAGGTTGTCGCAGACAGCGTCTTTGTCTATCTGGCCCACAAAATGCATCAGAGACAAACTATGCATTTACATTTTGCTGCACCTGAAATATTTGGTCACGGCTCTTTGGAGTGTGTGATCTATGCATGAATTTACTGTATTGTATTTTAAGCACACGTTTTTGGCAAACAAGAAGGAATTTTGACAAATAGGTAGTATTTTACAGCCTGCTTCCAATGCATTTATTGAAGTACCCTATAAGAATGAAGGAAAATGTCATTTCATTTTAGTTTGCAAAGTTTTAAGAAAACCAGATGGACTTGACCATGTATTTGCAATACAGATTTTATTAGTAGGATATTATTTTAAACAAAGAAGTGATCTAAGAAATAAAAATTTAAACCAGGCATGTGGTTTTCATATGTCATGATGTAATTCATTCCTTTGCTTTTAAAAAATACCAAAAGTTTGAGGAATTTTAAGTCCAGTGTCGTTATTATTAAGTTTTTCTTGAAAATCATCTGATATATTTAAAGCAACCCACTTTCCAAGAGGCAATTTCAATAGTCATTTGATACTTGGCAAGTGTATTCTCTGGAAACAGACATTAAAGGCGCTGGGTGTTTTAAAAACAAACAAACAAAGGCAGGTATGGAAGGTTTTTTATTTTAAAATAATTTAACATATCAGATACTGGACTGCTATGCAGTCAGGCCAGCACACATCCTGTGCATCTCAGCTTACAGTGCTCTGCATTGCACACCAGTTGGTTTCTCATGAGAATTATTTGCAGCTCTCTTAATATTCTATAATCTTTTTGTGGACATTTTCATTTATTTGAAGTTTTACAGGAAATTAGCATCTGCGTTTTGAGTCCACTATTGACCTGAATGTATGAAAGAGAGAGAGTATTCTTGAAGCAGTAGTCTGAACTGTGGGCTGGATTCCAGAACAGGTCTTCTGTTGCTCCAGTTCTACAAGTTCAAAATGAGCGGCTTTAAAGGCCATCTGCTCTTTCTAATACATTGTCAGGCCAGTGGAGGTATCTACAGTTACTTCTGAAATGAGAGGTAATGGTACCCTCAAAATGTTGAGACACCTGCTATCTGGTTAGTACTTTAAGGAGTGAAGTTGCACATCTTAAATCTGGGCCTGCTATCTTTATAATTGATTCATATTCTAGTATAACGTTAACCTCAACATTTAAGTTCAAAAGAACCTAGGTTACAGCTGACTAAAAGGATATGGAAGTTGTGTACCCTGTTTACATTTATAGCCACTAAAGATGTGCAGGTCTTTTAAAGACATAGGGTTGCCATATGGAAGCAAACGTGTCCAGCCTGGGCAATCACTGTTATTGCTGTTCTGATGTAGGAACACATCAACTTGTGGGAAGATCCCCAAATCTGTTGTTGCTCTTGCGTTGCCTTGCTATGTAGGTAGGTCAGATTTTCAGAGCCTATTTGCCAACCACGGATTTGTAGGCTCTAGTTCCAGCCCATCAAAACGGCTCTGAAAATCCTAGCTGCACCTTGTCATCCCAGCATTTCCAGGCTCCTACCTCCTAATCAGAGGGCTGGAAGCTTTGTCTTGACTGACTGTCGTGGATGGAGACCTCAGGTGTTATTTCTTTACAATGAATGGCAAGCCTATCTTCTTTTGTAGAGAGCACGCTCTGAAAGTTGTCTTTCACGTTTGTTCCAATCAGAACCAGTTGGAAGCATCTGTATTCAAAGAATTGTGTGTTATAAGCAATTTTAGTAAAAAATTGTACATAAATTCCTGATTCTGGTTTTGAAGGGAGGAGCCTGTAAATTTAAGGCTAGTATTGTCCAGTGCACGCTTCAAGATTGAATCGTACCTAGATGGATTTTGATTGCCTTGTAGAAATTCAGGTAGGACGAAGCAATAGTAGTCCACACAGGGTGGTGGAGATGATTAAAGGATTTTATTTTCCTTAACGGTACAGGCAAGGGTTAAGCAAGATTCTGAATATTTGACACGCATCTTAGTTTGAGCTCCAAGGACTTTATAAATACTTTGCCTACCGTTTATGTTCTTCTGCATCACTCTATATCTTTAGATCCCAGTTCTTTATTTCACATACCTCTATATAAACACACACACGTATATCTACAAAACCAGTAGTAGTGAAAGCACCAATAGGTACCTGTGTGCCGAAGTCTGGTGTCAGATTCGTGTATTCATTCAGAAGCAGATAACACAGTGCATTTGGAACATGAGACGGGCTTTTATCTTCAGTTGCCTGTTCAAATTTGCAGTGAGGAATCTGGCTTCTGTGAAATAAGATGGTGACCCCAGTGCAGTTCCTGGTATACAAAGTGTCCAGATCACAGTTGGCAGTAATTGGAACTACGTAGGCATGGCTACCTCAGTAGAAACAATTTGGAAGGGTCAGGAGACTCAAATATCCTCTGTTCTTCAAAATGCTGTGTATACCTAAAGACAGAAAAATGTTTCACTGAACAGTCTCAGAAGATGCACCTCTTATGTTTATACATTCTCTGAATATAATGTTACAGCTCAAGAGGATATCTAATTAGCACTTACAATGTATATTGTTATGGGAATATATTCTTCCCCTGAAAGGAGATTTAAAAATCTCTTTGAAATCAATGGTATCAGGATATAGCTTTTAATCTTAAGATTTCTTTGTTCTTTGGAGCACACATCATGAATTCTTTTTAATCTAAAACAGTATGGGGTTTTTTATATATTTTGCTCTGAATGGTATTCATTTCTGCCTCATTTTCTGTCTGAATAAATCATCTCAAATGTAACTGAAGTAGAGCAGTTTTGCTAGCCTGCTTGGTGATAATTATAAAATAGCTGAGGTAAATGACCTGCTATTGCTGGCTTGCTTTGGAGCGGGGTGACTTATAGTTCTGTTACTTGTCAGTCAAAATCATTGTTTAAAAGTGTTGCGTGACTGTCGGCATACTGAACTATCACAGCCAAATGGATGCCTTGCAGGAGAGACACTCAACTACCTATCATTTAC
The DNA here is from genome assembly GCF_949628215.1 of Phalacrocorax aristotelis. Classification (NCBI taxonomy): domain Eukaryota; kingdom Metazoa; phylum Chordata; class Aves; order Suliformes; family Phalacrocoracidae; genus Phalacrocorax; species Phalacrocorax aristotelis. Next base: position 89,563,711 of record NC_134277.1, read on the forward strand.
ATTTGGTAAAAAACGTGAAACAACATAGAGGAAAATTAGAATCAATCAGTAGAAGCCAAAAGCTGTTTAATGTTTTTGTAGAGAGTGCTGACTCGACAGGGTAAATGGCATCAAGAGTCTTAGAATGAACCAACTCACTTTTATTCTCGAATTTCCTTCCTGCACAGAATTACCAGTTTTAGCAGTGCTGGGACAAATCATCTGAAGTCTTAGAGATGTGGGCTGTTGCCTACTGGGAGTAACAGATAAAACATTCATTTTCATCTCTGGTGAAACTGAGATGTGAGGTAGACTTCCAGAGACAAGATGGCTAATATGTTATCCAGCTCTGCTCCCTCCAGTGTCACTCTCTGAAAGGGCCCTTTCGACTGAAAGACCTAAAACTAATTTTTAAATTTATCTGATTTTTCAACAGTAGCATCTAAAATGGCTTTAATTTACACAGAGATCTGAGAGGAGAAAGGGATAAAGATGTGTAGTGATATCTGATTTTTGAGTTTCCTTACTTACATGAATTTGACCGCCGTTTCAAACAATTTCTTTTGCTATTTCATGTATACACTGAAGTGGTTCCTCTTACTGCTGTCTCTTGAGAGAGAGATTAATTTAAAAAAGAGTTAAAACAATATAAAATTTTCATTGATGGAGGACAGTAAGGACACACAATTGTGAGTTAATAATAGTCCCTTTAAGTTTCACATTTCAGATAGAAGTTTGGGGTTTTTCATGCTTAGAAGCTTTATTCTATCCATATATTCTATCTGTAAACTTATTTTGTTATCTGTTTCTTTTCTTCTTTTATCTCGGCATGGTAGATCAAAATAATTAGCTGCTGTTATTCACACATTAAATTATCCCTCAAAGGAAAGAAAATGGTTTTAAAAGGTGACATAATTAAGCAAATACAGATGAAAATTGACCCACATATTACCTCTCTTATTATTTTCTTTTAAAAGAAAATATATCCAGTTTTCAGAGAAATCGGTGATCTAAGCACGTGATCTAAAAGAAATAAATAAGAAAACCTTCCGAGATGTCAGGCAGGGAGGAGAACAGAAACGGACTGTTGTGCCGATACCTGAGAACAGGGCGCAGCTATTTAAGCCAGGTCCTGCCTCATTTCATTAATATATCTGGTATGGTGAACTGAAAAGCCAGAAAGAGGGTGATGATGCTGACCGCTTTCATGGTATGATTTTTCTGTCTGAATATAAGATTTCCAAAATTAAACTTTTTACAAGATGAGACTTGGATATAATAACGACTGGGACAATCAATTAGATCATTACAAAAAAAAGGCAAAACTAGAGTTTCTCATGTGAGGAGTACTTCTCAGACAAAATTTCCTGTTGCTTTGTTTGGTATAGTTCATATGTTTCCAGGATTAATTTCTGTATTGTAGTGTAAAGAAAAGAAAAATTATTAAAGACTGCTAAAGACTCATTTTTGGAGGAAGCTCTTCACACTTAGCCTCTTGTCATCTGCATGAGGTTATCTGAGTTACTAAGTTGTTAAAATCATATTTTTCATAAGCTCAGCGGACCTTCTGAACTAAATTCTGAATTGATTCACCTCATTTTATCTTGCTGCCACGCTCTCCAAACCTGTTCACTTACTGAAACGACCATGTTCGGTGTCCACAGAGTGATTGAACATGCTTTGTCCCAGCAGTGCAATGACTTCTCAGCATTTTTTTAAATTTATTTTTCCAGGAAACTAGGATCTGTTCTGATACCAAGAAGTTCTAAGAACAGTCAAAACATGCTTTTAGTGCCCTACTTAGAAATTCCAAGTGACTTGTAATAAAAGGTGCCAGATATTTTGATTTGCCCGAGAGGAAAGTAATGTGGAAACAAAAGCAAAAGAGGAGATGGGGTCTAAGAGCAGAGTGGGAGAAGGATCAGCATACTCCTAGGAAAGAGGGAGTATGGTTCTACATGAAAGGATACTGACTTTTAAAATATTCTATTTTTTAATAAAAAGTGTCTAAAGCATAATAACTGCGTTAAAAAATATTAACACTTAACATAAAGGAATAGTGAAGTTGGAAACTGAGCACTTCTACTTTGAGAAGTTGCCAGTTGTACATTATGTCAGCCTTTAACTTTTTTTTTTTGTGTTCTTTTTTCATAAAACACATGCTTTATCAGAGATACACAGAAGGAGGTCACTGAACATCTTGTCTTGCAAACACTGGAAGGCCAAGACACTTAAAACTTTCCAAAATTTGCATTAATTGCCCTCCTCACTTTCTAGGTAGTTAAAGGGAAACATGTGCAGCCTGAGTTACAAAAATGCTAAGTGCTCACAGCTGCAAGAGCCATCAGTGGGAACTCTCTTCTGAACACTGAATCCCCTAAAGCTTTATCTTTGAACTGGCAGCCTAATTAGGGGTACCTAGGGAGTTTTGGCTAGGTAGTTTGTCTCTTACTCTGTGCCCATTTCACAGATGGGAACTATCCTCCCACATAGTACTGGCAATCCAGGTTGCCAAGTGTACTGTAGAAACTAATCCTTTGAAATTTATAAGCACTAAGAATCCTCTGTGATGGTATTATGGAAGAGCATACTAGGGAATTAGTAAATGTGCGTTTTGTCTGATATTAGCATGGAATTACATGAGGAATGCCAGAGATAAATAGAAATATGAATAAAACACAGGATTTGTGAGGACAGAATCACAGAAGGGTTGAGGTTGGCAGAGGCCTCTGGAGGTTATCTCGTCCAACCTCCTGTTCAAGCAGGGTCACCTAGAGCCAGTTGCCTAGGACCATACTCAGATTTGAATATCTCCAAGGTTGGAGACTCCACAGCCTCTCTGGGCAACCTGTGCCAGTGCTCAGTCACCCTCACAGTGAAAAAAGTGTTTCCTGATGGTCACAGGGAAGATCCTGTGTTTCAGTTTGTGCCCATTGCCTCTGTTCCTGTCACTGGGCACCACTGAAAAGAGCCTGGCTCCATCTTCTCTGCACCTTCCCTTCAGGCATTTGTACATGTTGAAGAGATCCCCTCAAGCCTTCTCTTCTCCAGGTTAAACAGTTCGAGCTCTCAACCTCTCCTCATAGGGAAGATGCTCCAGTCTCTTAATCATCTTTGTGGCCCTTCACTGGACAGAAGTGATGTGAACAGACAACTAAAGAGAGAATGATAATGCCCATGGATTTCAGTTGAGCATTTTTTATAATCTGGACAAAACATTTGGATTTATTGTTTTTATGTGTAATTTATAGGTATTTTTACCCGTGTTAAAACGATTATATTATGCTTCACTATCATGGGACTTCCACCTACTTTCTTATGTATCTTTACCTATAAAGCTGCAGACCTGTTGCCTAGACTGTTAACGTGTGACCCACCAGTAGCAAGTGAAAGCTACCATTTGATAGAGAAAAGAACTTCTAGTTTTGTATGATGAGTCTCTCAGAGTCTGTAGGAAGCTGGACTACCATCCTTCTCTCTAACCTTCTTTTTTCCTCCTCATGTGCTGCTAGGAGGGAGTGTCTAGGGCAGCATGTGATAAGTCAGAGGTGTGACGGCAGCCCACCAGCACCCCTTTGAACTTATTTCCAGGAATTCTACAGCAATGCAGAAAAAAAATCAGACAGTTTTCTAATTCATTTTTAAAAAGTAGATATTATCATCTGATTTCTGACAAAAATGATAGCTATAATTCGAAAAATGGTAGAAAAGACTAAGAAATGTAACTCCTGAAATACCCTTTACTTGTAGCAGACAACATATGCTTTTTATAAATTGCTGTAATTCTCTAGTAATTAAGTACAATAATCAGTCTTGATGACATACCATGCATGGAGCCAGAAATTCATCTATGAACTTAAAAGAAATCCTAGCTTTGTGTAGGCATTCAAATTTATTTTTCTTCTGTTTTGTCATTTCATCTGTGCCATACCACAACAGGGATCAATTGCACTATCTGTTTCAGGCCTAAAAAATATGAAGAGATGCCACATAGTTATTTAGAGATCTTTGGCCAGTACAGATTAAGTAAATGTTTGTCTTTTCTGATTGGTTTTCATTCACAGTGCATGCATTGGATCCCAAGACCCTTATTGTGGCTGGGACATGGTGATGAAGAAATGCACAACGCTGGAAGAAAGTCTGAGTATGAGTCAATGGGAGCAAAGCATTACTGTGTGTCCAGTAAGTCCAAATACACTTATTTATGTCTCAAAACTTTTGATTCCATGTAAATTTCATGAAAATCAGATGATATAGATTTTTCAAGCTCAGAAAACTGTATTTAATGCCATTTTCCTCATCATTTGATCATTTCCTCATCATTCCTTCCCATCAGATTTTAACAGAATGTTTAATTTTTCTATTTCTTAACAAACTACTTAAGTAATATGATCAAATTATTTATAGTACTTTCAAAGGTAGTTGCTTTTTACCTGTAATGCCTTTGTTCCCACCTTGAGAGCAAATGTTTACTAAGATTAAAGATAGTGACATGTTTTTCTCTGCAGGATTTTTCTCCATTTTGTACTTTGAGAAAATTTAGTCACTAGCGGTATAATCTTTTCTTTTAGGATCATTATTGCTTATATAAAAGGCCATACAACATCTTTCAAAGTCTGTGAATTGGAAGGGTGAGTTATCCGAGTTAAGTCTCACCCACATAAATGACAGGAGTGATAATTATAATAAACTTAGTGTTAATATTTACAGTGGCTTAACACTTCTCTTTAAAAATGATTTTGAATATATGTAATATAATTAAAAAAAAAAAAAACAAAGTTGATTTATATCCCTTCTTTTTACTGTGGTTCCAGTGTTGTTTTAATATTGATTCTTTTGCCTCACTCCAAAGAGCACAAAAAGTGGATTGAGAAGGATCTTCCTTGTGCTACTAAGGTCTTTCCTTGTAGACTCATGCTGCTTTGTCTTTGCCTTATGCCCATGAAGAGGGAGCCTTTCCAACTCAGTTCTGTTTTCATCGCTAATAAGGACTCCTTGAAATTGTGCCTGCTCACCACTGGAGCACATGCATCTATGAATTTATGCTCATCCAACATCCATGTTCTGTTCTCCATGTGTTTAACAAGCTCCTTTTAACATCTTACTGACACTCCTCTCTCTTAAGCTGGGCTTTGTTTAGTGAGCTAGAGGTGTGTAAAACTAGTGTAAACTTCTTCCAGCTTTCACTTGTGATCTCTACATGTGTTGCAGCAGCCCCGTAGATACGAATGACTACACTGATTCTGAGGTCCTCAAGAGCTAGCTCCTGTGTTCTGACTGTCTCTTTGACATTAAATAGTAATTTTTTTAAAACAATATCTTGTCCTGTCCTTTGCATCCATGCTCTCACATAGTGGCCTAATAAAAAAGGCTTTCACTGGATTCATTGGCATTTGCATTTTAGCTCAAATCAGGAGCAACTTTGGGGGAAATACTCTGATTTTTCTCATCCCGTTTTTTTTTTGGTTCACATCACAAAGCAGTCTTGCAGCACAAAATCTACATTACTGTCAGATGAAATTAAACCAAAAATGTGCTCCAGCTACTACTGGGCATTTGATCCACGGCCAGAATGAGTCCAAAATAAAGTCCCCAAAACACATATGGTGTACGTCTCAAGTCTTCAACACCAACTGTTTTATTTTCCAGATGTGCAGTTTGTGTTCGTACCACTTGCTAATATAGACATAGCCATTGTCTCACAGAAAGTCTGGTTTTAGTCACCAGTGCAGTCCTTGCCTCCCTGACTAGCAAGTAACTAGCAAGTACAGTATATTCTTTTCCAAGCACATGGAGTCTATCATGCCTCCCTACAGTAATCCCACAGGCTAAATGTGGTTATGTGGAGGGTTTGTTGGTGGCCTACTTGGGTTGCTGTTTTAGGAAGGATTACTGGAACGGGTTGCTTGGTGCATACTTGTAAGAGCAGTCTGGCTACTGCTTAGTCTTTGAATTCTGGCGTTAGCAGATACAAATAGATACAGATAGATACAAAACATGAGACCAAGAGGGGGGGAGGGGGGAGGGATGAATGGTTTAGAATGCAGAATTCAATTCTGTTCTGTTCAGCTGGAAAAACAATTATATATAGCAGTTGTGTAGGATCCGACAGTCTAGTCAAAGCAGGGGAGCACCAAAGGATTGCTCAGAAATTCTCCACAGCTGTGACACTTATTCTGAATATCAGAGATGTAAAGATTTAGCGAGCCTCCAGAGAAATTTTGGAGTTGAGCAGATTGAGGTTGCATAATATAAGGAAAATTTTAGAATTAACTGTCCAAATTAAAAAGCGTGACCATTTTTTTAAAATTAAAAAAAAAGCCTTACTGTCTTAAACCACTGAACTCTAAGTAACACATTATTGAACAAATTTGAAAACTTCATAGAAACTTTCCTTTAAAATAACGCTGTATTTTGGCAAACTACAATCAATTACAATTTTGCTTTGTGAGGCTTTCAAATATTTGTTTTTATAGCATTTTTATGCGCTGTATTCACAGGATATGTAAGCCAAGGTGTAATGAATTTCATCTTCTAGGCACTGGATCTATGTGCATCCTTGACATCTGCTATATACGTTTAAGATAATGTTGCAGGCAGAACATAACAGAATTTTAGAAACCTTCTACCCTCCCTCTTTTGGTTCCAGTTGGTTCCTATGTCTTAACTGTTAATAAAACTGCACTGATCTTTTCAACACTATAGAAAATTTGTCAGATTAATGCATGACCAGTTTCTTCTAAATTCAAATCAGAGAGGGGCCTGTTTATACACTAGTTTAGCCCAAAATTAAAAGTGTGGCCAGCTGCACTTGAAAAATTATTTCCTAGGGAATTATTCATACATCTGTCATGGTAGAGTGGGGAGGGGGCTAGGAGAGGTAGCTGAGCATCTGTGTTACCGTCTCTCTGAACTTTGAAGATCATTCATGACAAATGTGGTTATTTTGGTTATCTTGCTTTAACTTACTTCTCAAGTTGTTTTTTTAGGTTATTGTTTCAGTTGATGTGAGTACCCCAATTGTGCATGAATATAAATAGTAGTTAATGCTATGGCACATATATCTACTTTAAGCTTCTTCCAGTGGGTCAGACACCCCTGTTATTCATCCAATATTTTTATGGTAATAAAGGTTCATTGTTTTACAAAGATATTTTCCAGTAGGACCACTTGAAATCCACCACTTAAAAGTACACTGGCTGACATTATCAAAGAGATTTTACAAGGAAAGTAAAAATAATTTTTAAAATAAAGTTGGGTTTCGTCTTCTTTTACGTAAGTATACAACATGAAATAGCCTTATTTTTATGGCTGTAGCAAACATTCCATGCAGGGAAAGAGTATAGTACGGGATCTTACCTGAACTCATTAGCAATTTCAGGAAATACTCCAGAACCACTGATTTCTACACCAAGTAATCTCGAACCAAAGAGCTCATGGCAGATTTAAGGACTGGGTCGCTGAAGATGTGACCTTAGCTCAGAATACAGAGGCACAAACCAGGAAGACAAGGTGGCTGCAGAGAGGATCAAGGCAAGGAAGATTGATATTTGGAGGACATTAGGAAGGATGAAGGGACTAGAGGTATCTGCAGAAGGGAAAGGGTGACAAAAATAGGGTGGTAAAGAGAGAAAGCAGAGTGTAGCTGTGCCAGGAAAGTATAGCCGTATGGTTTGCTTGATTGTGATTTTCGATTTTCCCCTTGAGGCATGTCAGATAGTAAAAGGTTAATGGGCATAGGTTCTGGGGAGAGCTAAAAAGGCCTCTCATCAATGCATTTTGTTTTCCTACGGTCCTATGATGAATTTGATATCACTTGTGAAAAGGAGATATTCATAGAGGGACAGAGCAGGTGAGTCATGGGGAACAGCAGAGGCTGCAGTGGGATGATCTTTACAGGAATAGGGGAAAAAAATCAAGAAAGAGAAATCTGCCATCAGTATGTGCTTCTGAGCTCAAGCTTTCAGCTAAGTTTTATGAATACTTTCTCTGCCACTTGATATAAATTATGGTAACCATAGACAACTGTAGCTTTAGTTTATAATTGTGGGTGCAACAATAAAGATGTTTTGGTGCGGCATAGAAATAGAAAGCACTAAAGACATTTTCACATCTCTGACGTAAATTGGATTGGGGATATCATTGATAGTTTATGGACTATATATTTGTTAGACCAGAAATGTAAGAGGGAATGGGTTTACTTGTCACTTAACTAGAAGTAAGTATTTCCTCTTGTCTTATGAAAAACAACAGTGTATACTCTGCATGACCAAAGGTCGGTGAGTTATTTTCAACAAGCAGCCCTCGGCAGAATTTTGAAAGGATGAATTATGGTTATGTCAGTTGTAGCTGGCAGAATATACACATAGTTGTTCTGTGGAGAAGCTATATCTGTGAAAAATAAATCATGAGAAATGTAATTAATGGTGAAATTAGAGAACCTTTACCACAGTGGAAAGAATCAGCCAGCACCCAGTGTGGCAGTGGAGACATATCTTGTGCTGTAATTGAATCTCTTGTATCTTCAAATTATTAGTGAAATGTATACTTCCCTCACCACTGTTAAAATGAAACTATACTAAAAATAGCAAAGGGAGACACCATTTCAGATCATTCCTGACAATCTACAACTGTAGTTCCCATTTCAATATATAAGCAGGAGTTAGTGTTACATTCCTATACATTTGATAAAATATGCATGACTACTACCAATACATATTTATCTAAGAATGAATTTACATGCTATTTAGCCTGCACTTGTTAGTACTGCTCTTTTGACTGAAAGTTAAAACGTGACAATCAAAAGGCAAATCCTTTAGCATTTAAGTGAAAAAGTGGCCATCATTTCTGTATATGATCACAGATTAGTCAAGATTAACACCTTGCTAAAAGAATTGATAATATGAAAACCTATCTTTGGTAAGAGAGCTGAATTCCCCAAGTCCAGCCCCATTTTCTTTAATAAGTTCCAGTAACCATGGAGGCTGCTACAGTTTCTATTAGCACATTTTGTTTCAGTTGGACAGTAAAGATTTCTTATTAACACATGTAACGGCTGCATGATGGAAACATTCCAGTCAAGATGAGAATGGTCCGACCCGTCCAGCCAAAGGTGTTGAGAATTGACTTCAGAGGGAACAAGATGTCTTATCATATAGGGTTAGGTGCTGCTTTTTGAAAGTGTTTTTAGGATTTATTCATATAATTATATCCAGTGTTTAGAGAGAGTCATACTTAGCATCACATTTCAGTTTTATGAAATGGTGCTATATGACATGTGCTTCAAACAGCTGTTGTCAAAAAATGACAGTCATCACGGAGATTTGAGGTTGTGTCATGATTTAACCACAGTCAGTGACCAAGCATCACACAGCCACTCACTCACCCTCACCCGCAGTGGGATGGGGGAGAGAATCAGAACAGCAAAAGTAAGGAAGTTTGTGGGTTGAGATAAGAACAGTATAATAATAATGATGATGATGATGAAAAGGAAAACAAAGAGAGAAAGAGAAACAAAACCCAGGAAATACAAGTGATGCAAATGATCACCACCTGCTGACCGACACCCAGCACATCCCTGAGCAGCGATCGCTGCCCCCCAGCCAACTCCCCACAGTTTATATACTGAGCATGACATCATATAGTATGGAATGTCCCTTTGGTCAGCTGGGGTCAGCGTTCCTGGCTGTGTCCCCTCCCAGCTTCTCGTGCACCTGGCAGAGCACGGGGAGCTGAAAAAGTCCCTGACTAGTGTAAGCACTACTTAGCAATAACTAAAACAACAGTGTGTTATCAACATTATTCTCATACTAAATCCAAAACACAGCACTATACCAGCTACTAGGAGGAAAATTAACTCTATCCCAGCTGAAACCAGGACAGGTTGATTCATCCAGTTTTGTTACCCTGGGCTGTCATCCTCTGCTCCCTCTTCCTTTTGATCTAGATTGGGGTTTCTACAAGTATTCTTGCACATGCTGTTTTATAGTCAATATCCAGGTTCCTAATCACAGGTGTATTTTAGGAAATAGGGAATACTCTCATCAGGAAATAATTTAGAAAGTGAAACTATGCTTTCTGTTGAATCACTGTAGTCAAGCATGGTTGTAAAAGGTAGCAGTTTGTTGTGGTTATTGTTATAGTGGTGGCATCCAGTGGCCCAGATCCATGGGACGTGGTGGGAATTGTGCAGCTACAGAAATATAAGGGGAGCTTGCTGCCTGGAAGGTATACATCTCCATTGGAAGCTTTTATTGTTGGTGACTGAAGGCTGTACCTCCACGTACTCAAAATTAAGAGGTCGCAAGAAGGAACTGTCAGGCCTCAGCTAAACCTTTCTGTTGTGTTTGTTTCTAGATGAGGAATCTGACAGTGGATGGGCATTTTGGAACGTGGTCGCAGTGGAAACCTTGCACTCACACTGACGGTGCCAGTGTTGGCTCCTGCCTCTGCAGGACACGTGTGTGTGACAGTCCTGCTCCTCAGTGTGGAGGTTGGCTGTGCGAAGGACCAACCATGGAGATTGCCAACTGTTCCAGGTACACAAAACAATTTCAGGTTCTATTGTTTATGCTTTAAAAGTTTTTAATCTAATCAGAACAGAACCTGCCCTTTGAAATCTCATCTGCCATCCGTTGATCTTGTTCTGTGCACGAAACAGTTCGTAGCAATGGCCACAGCAAATGAGGCATTAGAAAACATCTCTCAGACTTTGTGGGAGAGAGAATGAGCCAGATGACAAAGAGTGATTTCAAAAGCCGTGTACCAAATAATATTGTCCTCAGCTAATTTTAACAAAAGTATGATGCTTTTTCTCAGTTCTGTAAGTCATGAAACGTTTTTTCTGGAAGTCAGAAATGTTTACTTTTTGGAGGTCTCATACCACTTGTATTCCTCCATTCTGCCTTCGGAAAAAGGTTTTCATTATATCTTTTGGTTGTAGCATGACACCCAGACCTATTACCAGTCTGTATGCCACTCTTCAGCCACTCTTTTGTCTTCCCCAGGCACGTAACCACTCCCAGAAAAAACACCGAGAACAGATCATTTCAGAGAGTCAGAACACTGCATATTCTGAACTGCATTAGGAGTTCATGTTTAAAACATTATACATACTTTAATTGCAAGATGAAACTTATATACTGGTGCATTCTGCTTATTTTCAGTGATTCTTTCTGCTTTTTGTCTCTGCCTTTTTTTTTTTAACATCAGAAGCACATCATGGTAGTGAATAAAACTGATTGTCGTTCTGCACAAGATAACTGCAAGCTCTGTAAGTGCAAATAGTCAATTTTAGGGAAATTATTAAAAATATAACAATATAGTATATAACATCGGATCAGGAGAATGGTAGGAAAGGTAAGTATGCTGTGAGATACTGAACAATCAAACAACAGTTATTGGGTGTCAGGTTTAGAAGGGAGTTTGGGACATAATTTGGGATTTGATCCACATACTACCATTGGCAGTATTACACTACTGTTTTAACGTCTTACTTCTGTAAACACTGCTATATTAGTAATTGATACCCAGATATTATAAAATATTATAAAATAGCCAGATATTTTGTTCATTTTGTCACTTAGATCAGACATTGCACTTAGATTGATCTTATTTTTGTGTCTGTGTTACCAGTGATAGCTGATGATCTTTTTCAAAAGCTTTTTTTCTGTGTTATCGACTCTTATATGCCTTATAATAACAAGACGTCAAGATGAGTGAAATTCAAATTGGTAATATTTGTGATAATCATGTCATTTTTATTACTGGATTTAATTAGTTTTCATTGTTAAATAAAGTGATTTCAAAATCAAGTAAGGCATAATTTTAACTTTTCTTTTATGATGAAACCTCAAGAACTTGTTACAGGTTAGTTTTATTTTTCTTGTTTTCTGTTCGTCTTCTACCAATACGGAAACTGCAAGCCAGCCATCAAAAGGTTTTGGGAAATGCTTGAAGTGCATCCTTTTTTTTTTTGCTTAGGACAGGGTATCAAATTCCTTTTGAGATGTTTGGTCTAGTGTATTTTTTCCAAGGGTATATTGGGGAGGGACAGGACTGTCCTTTCCAAATGTTCACAAAGGCAGGGTACAGCATGTGACTTCTGTTAGCTTTTTTGTTATGTTACAAATAAGGTACTGGCACCTTATCAGACTGTCCTGTTGAGATTGTGAAGTAATGCATTTTGACGCTTACTTATTACACTTTTTCCTTTAATCACTTTCCTTTCAGAAGTGGTAGCAAATCTTGACATTTTAATCTCCCTGGAAAAGAGACCCACAAATAATAATTAGAGCAATATGTAATTAAAAGTTATCTTCAGATCTTTGATACAGGAGTTTGTAGATTAAGTTTACCCAGAATAGAGTGACCAAAAGCAACTAAATAGCTTCATATCTTTGTAGTTAACTTCTTGTGTAATGGGGTCATTTTAGCTGTTGCTGATTACAAAGCATGGAATATAAAAAGGTCAGAGCACCTTTATTTTCATCCAGTATTCTTTAAGAAATGGAGCACGATGCACTATTAATGACTTCTACAGAAATACTAATGGCGCAGATTCTGCTGTCAGTCACACCTAATCAGCCGTTCGCTATGTATAACAGATGACAGAGCCTGAGCTTTTTATTCTACCAGAAATGGAGGCTGGACACCATGGACTTCTTGGTCACCTTGTAGTACCACTTGTGGAATAGGCTTTCAAGTTCGTCAGCGTTCCTGCAGCAATCCAACCCCTCGACACGGAGGACGCGTCTGTGTGGGACAAAATCGTGAGGAGAGGTGAGCTATCTTTTTTCTACCATCTGTTTTTATTTCTTCTGCTCAGCTGTGTTCCACAGGACATTTTCTCCTTTACCTGCCTTGTTTTTCTCTTCCCTTTCCTTTCACTCTCTCTTTAACTCCACTGCTGCACAATAGCAGTGTTCCCATTAGCAAGGCTGTGGGTCTGCAGCAGTTCTTTCATCTTTCACTTAGCTGCATCCCTTCAGAGCCAGCTGAGAGCTCCTGGTAGTGCCAGAGAATTGTGCTGAAGCAATGTGCTGCTGTCCCTTGAGACCCTGAAAATTGATTCTCCTTGAAAATTGATCGCAGTATGTTTGAATTGTAACTTGCCCAGCCTCAAGACCTGGAATTCAGAATAAAATATAGTAAGGTCACAGCACTATGTTACTGATGCTGTGAGTTCGGTTTTTTTTTTTCTGTCTTAAATGAATTAAGCATCTGTATAACATGAGAGGAAGTTTCAAGGGCTTTGTTTTGTATTCAGTAAATACAATACACCTTGAACTCAAATATCTTTTAGTAAGGTTTCAGGTTGTGGGTTTTTTTAAAATTGTTTGTATATATATTAACCCCTGAGCAAATCAAGTCAGCTCAGATTTTGATTTCACCACGTACTGCTTTGGCACCCAGCTGGATATTTTGTCACTAGCTCAGAATATAAAGTTCAGGCCTCTGATTCCATTTTGCATGCACCCTAATATCTCTAATTTGTTAGGATTTTTAGCAGGAATTAAATATTTATTTAAATCAAGCCAGAATATATTCATATAAACTGCAGCTCTTAGGTGCATTATGTTTTTTCCAGAGGCATGCCAAAAAGCTAGACAGCAGAAGACTGGTGTTGGTGTAAGAATTTGGAGTACTGTAGTCATGCATTCTAAGAGATGTACGTGGACACATTTCCTCTCAATATGCACTTGCAGTTTACTTCAGTGTTTCTGTATGGATGTTTTAATATCCTATGTTGCTGTTGGATGAAAACAGGATTCAGTAACCTTTACGATGAGCGTCAGTGAGGGGTTTAATTAAACATCAACTCTGGCATTTCTTCAGGTGAAGAAATTCCACTGGAAGGATGTTGCATCACACATCTATTTATTAACAGATCACCAAGAACCTGGTCTTTCTAACTCTAAATGTAAAGGATCACTATCACAGAACACGTGAACACTTCTTGCTGTTTCAGAACCATAAATATTTACCATTTCATTGCAGAGGAGAGCATTTTGTTATTTTGTGAATTGCTTTCTGAAAATAGATTGCCCAACCAAAAAGCCATCGCCACCAAACATAGATTATATCTGTGGTTACATAGCTCTGTCCAAGCTTGAATAACAGTTATTGATCTTCTTGACCTGAGAGGTCAGTCCAGGGCAGGACTCAATAAGACTGAATATAAAAGAAAAGAGTTTGGTTTGGATAGACTTTTTGGTGATGGACTATGAATGTTAGTAGTCATTGTTCATCTTAAGTTTAACATGGAATAAGAGTCTAATAAGAAGTTTCAGAGAAATACAGAAAACCATGAGAAATACTTCCATAATGATGGGACAAAATTTCCAATATTAAGACATTGGTTGCACTAAAAAAGCAGTTACAAAATGGAAAGTGGTAGTTACAATGAGTTGAAATAATAGCAGCCTAGAAGGATTGAATTTTGCTGTGTAACAGTTCTGAAAGAACAGCAGGGTTATGTTGCTTTGCTTTCGTAGCCTGCAGGTTACTTTTCGTTGCCCTCTTTGTCCAGTTCAGCAGCAATCTGGGATGTACATGCCTGTGAGTTTACTGCAGGGTGCCTTTTTCTCTCATAGTTCCTCTGTCGCTGTTTCCTATCTCCTTGAAACACCCTCCACTCTCACCAGCCCTGCACCTTCCTCTCAATCACTAGTTTGCTCACAGCTGACATTCCTGCCTCTACCCTGATTTTAAGTTATCCATGATGTGTGATGATAGTTTTAAAGTTGTGAGGTTTGGGGACTTTTTTTTTGTTTTTTTATTTTTTAAAGTACCTTTAAAATTTATTGTCAGAAAGTGTGGTATGTTAGGAAGTTTTGTCATATCATTTGTAAAGCAGCTAGAGGAATGAGGCATCGATTATTTGCCAGGATTTTTGTCAGTGTCAAGCCAAGTGCTTGGATAAATCTTTTCAGAGCTGTAAAAAGCAGAAAGTCCTGGGCAACTTGCCAGCCAGGGCCTATCTCACCACCCCCAGCAGGGGAGCGGGGCAAGCCTGGAGATTGTGGCCAGGTCCAGTCAAGAGTCTAGATAATAGGTGATATGACAGTGAGGCATGTCTGAGGTCTAGGTGGGAAGCCAAGCCACAGACCAGGGATAGGACCAGGTTTAGTGGTCACCAGGCAGGTCTATAGCAACAGGGCCAAGGTCAGCCCACACACTGAGCTCTAGATCAAGGGTCTCCATGGTGGGCCAGGGACAAGGTCCAGCATTTCTCAAACAGCACAGCTCAGACAAGGGTTGAAAGTTCGTGGCAGAGCTTAAATAGAACTCTTGGGCCCATGGGTGTGTGTAGCGGTCCCAGGTGAGGCTGGTTGCAGCCATCAGGGCATTATGAGTGTCCTCAGGGCTCTGCCAGCTTGTAGAGAATTTTGAGCTGTGAGAGCAATGGAGTACCTAGTGCAGTAGTCCTAATTCATTGCTTCACTCCGGTACCACTGGAGATACATCTGCACCAAATGGAGACAGCTCCTTTGAGAATTGGGCCCAGTACATTTAGGTAGGCTGAGCAAATATTCCACATGCAATAACTCCTAAGAAATCTTTACCTCAGTTTTGTATCCAGAGTACCAATAAGCAGCTTCTTAGATTTTCTCATTTAAATTATTTGATACTTATAAATAGCCATTTTACATTCTTATTGTCCTAGCTCATATGTGAAATTAATATATGTGTAGTCTTAGTAAAAAATATAATTAATTGGTTTACACATTGTGGGCATTTATTTTTATAAAAGTGCATATTCAAGTCACCTTCCCATGTTCAGGGACGTAAGTATGGGATTCAGCTTCCACAACCAACATTGTGTCAAACTTTGAAACAGCTTTTCAATGAACAGTGATTTCTGTAGAAGACCAGCGCACAATTCCATAGAAAGCACGCACAGAAAAGGCAGTGTATAGCTGAGGTAAATTCACCTGCAGATGTGAATGCACATTCGGTTTGAGAGTATTTGTCCGTGCATTAAGAGCTAGATGTTTGTCTAGGTTATGTTTGTTTTACCTCATGAAAGCCACAATCCTAGCATGGCAAATGTATCCGGCAGCTCTGTGCTTGCCGGTCATTCCCATGAAATCAATAGCAATATTTACCAATTTAAAGTGTTGCAGGTAGGTTAAGCTTTTGCGTGCTCTGCTGCTAAAGGAGTGTGGGGGGGAGTGGAAAACAGTTGAGGGAGAGCAGCAAAGACTGATATTACAAAGCCAATTCGCCTTGTAGAAATAGGCCAAAAGTGCAGCTGATATGTGTTTAGACAGGATATGGAGAGGGAATAAAAACAGCATTTTCACAAAATTTGCTAATCAGATAAAATAATTTTGTAGTTAAGACTCCAGATGGAAGACATCCTGAAGAATTCCTTAGGGTTTTAAAAATTTCCGTTTTTTCCTGTATGAGAAATACTCTCTGAAGCTGCTGGAAAACTCTCTAGGTTTTAGTTTATAGAGTTTATAGTATCCTGTCTTGACTTTTTCATTGAGCAAAAATGTTTGTCCTCTCCTTTCTGTGGAAGATGCTGTGGATGTGGGCTCATTAAGTCCGCTGGTCTCTCTCCTATCTGTGCAGAAACAAGGGACATCAAAATGAAAATCCTTTGCTTTTAGTGAGTGTAGTTATCTTTTATTACATAGGACAAAAAGAAAGAAAGAAAGAAAGTAAAAAAAGCTTGTCAAATCAGAAGTAGAAAAATAAATTGGCTGGAGATGAAGAGTAAATGTTTGAAAGCCCAGGAAATTTTTGGGTGTATAAGATTAGAAGCAGTACATCTTGTCACCTTTTTTTTTTGTACACAATACTCATCAGATATTCAGAGCTTTCAGGCTTGTTTCCACGAGCAGGAGGAACTGCTGAGAGTCAAGTGGGTGTGCTTCGTAGCACTGCTTGTTTCCACACAGTGCAAACAAGCCCTGTCCCCTTCAGCAGAGCAGATCAAACACCATGAGGCTTTGGGCTTGCTTGTGCTCCCATGGCTCTCTTGTCTGCCAGGAAGCGTGTGCTCCCATCCTCCCTGCTTTCTCTGCTCCCTCCTCTTCTTCCATAGAAGCCCCTGGGAGCACATGCCCTGGCCCCACAACCTTCCACAAGTCTCCTGGGTGGGGATTTCTGTTGATTTAGCAATCTCAGTCCAGTAAAACGTGTGTGTACGTCGTGTGTCTGCCTTCAGTTAAGGGAATCCAGCATTCCTATCAACCTCAGTGTAGTCTATGCTTACCAGTAAGTCACCAGCTGGTAGTCATGAGTACCCACCACACAGCAGTATCATGCATAGGAATGGGCAAGCAGTGATCAAGGTTAGTTTGTTTTTCTTAAATACATGCTAGTATAATACAGTTCAAAATTAAGAACTGCATTTTTAAATTAAATAGCACCTCTCTGTGCAAAAAAAAGCCCCACATTTCTAAGTGTCACGTAGTTAGCCTGTGGTACTCAGTGCTGCGTGGCAACACTGAAATAAAGAGCTGTTTTACTAAAGGGTGAGATCTTCATATGAACAAGAATAGTAATTAAAAAATTATTGTAGGAACTAGTGGCTGCAGACAAAACTGGACAGAGGATGTTCTCCCTTCCCCCAGTATGACAGTTCCTTTATTAGGGCATTTGAACTTGGATTCACTGCAAGGGGAAACGGGAAGGGTCACTGTACAAAACCCACATTTCTCTAGGCTGTTCTCCCTTCTGACCTCATTGCAGTTAGATTAGGGGAGAGGGCAGTGGTTTCACAGATTCAAGTTTCTTGCATTGCGTGTTTTGTTGAATTACTGTAAAATGTTAGCCCTGTGGGTCCTGAGAACAAAATTAAGAGGGGAAGAAAGAGCAAAAGGGAAAAAGGGTTACTGAGTGACTTGAAATGCAGCCAAGAGGAGATGTAATGAACTTGGCTCAAAGCCCCATGCTGTAGCACAGCACTCAAAGATCAATTGCAGGGATGTCTCTAGCTGTGAAAACATACCTGATATTTTCAGAGGCTGGCTGGCTGAAATGAAAATAAGATTCTACCTGCATGCTGTGTTGCTTTTTTTTTTCTTTTCCTGAAAGAAAGGAAAAATTGACACTCACTTTTGTTTTTGACTTTTTTTTTTTTAAATAATTCCTAAATTGAAGTTAAGTAGCTTGCATAGGGATTTTAGGGCTTTTTTCAGTTTCATCTTGTAGTTTCAACTGTGTCTTTAAATAGTCCTGGTTAACAGAATTTGCCAGCCTTTGAAGTCCTTACTGAGTCAGTTGTTAAGTTTCTTTTCTGTCTTCCGCTTAAGTGAGCAAGCAGATGATAGGGCACATTGGCACTAAGAGAAGCTCTGTATAATGTCATGAGTCTCATCTAAATGCGATTTGTCACGTGTAACTTCAGGTGTCCACAAATGTGAGTGCTTATGTGTGAGTCAGGTGTCTGAACTTCCACTACGGTCTGTAGAAATTTAGTCAATACAGGCTGTGGAGAGCAAAGTAATTTGTCTCCTTCTACTGTATGTTCCTAAATTTGGTCAAATTTATCATTCTAGCCTCCATAGCTTGTATTGACAAAATTTCTCTAGTCAACGGGAAGAAATTAGTATATTGAGGGCTGTATTTGAATGACCTACAGTAGGCATTTGCTTTAGGGTGACATAAATCATGTTTTTAAAAGGGCTGTTTCTTTCCATGAACTGTTTCTCAAGTTTAGATGACTACTTCATTTATTGACAGCTACACTCTACGCGCCTATATTTTAAGGCGAGATGAGTCCCAGCCTTAATTTTACTTTTTGCATGGCTGAATGTCAGTAACTGTCAACTTCATGGCAGACTTGCTTTATCCTATGTGTGTGTCCCAAACTAATTTAGCAAATCTCCATTAAGAACTAATGAAATTATGCAAAAATATACTCATTTGACTAAATAAATGGTGATATTGCATCGATGTTTCATTGGGTACACATTCTCAACAAATGATCACAAACTATCACAAACATTCACATAAATGACTGCATATGACAAAGAATGTGTGCAGCTGTTGGAGTTTTGGGGGAAGAATAACCAGGCACGGAACATTCCTCTGCATCTTTAGTGATAGCAAACTGTGAACTGTGAATTGCAAATATTGAACATGCAGGAGGTGAAAAAAGTAGTTTATGCGTAAGCTACTGCTGAGAAACATATACCCAAATCATGCACTGAAGAATTCTGAGATAGCAGATTCATAAATATTGAGGGGTTGGGGTTTTTTTTTCCCCCTCAGTTTACTGGTAAACAGCAGATGAGGTCAGTACAAGCTGTTAATAGTTTCTGGACTATACAGAAACACAAAATTAAATGTCACTCCCCTGTTTACCCCACTCCCAACCTTTTAAATTATGATGGAGTTGCTCAGACCTAGGGACAAATTCTGACTCATAGGCTCCAGCATATGTTATAAATCTACTGTTGTATATAATATACACAAAAGACATTTTTCCCACGGAATTTTGAACATGTAAATTCTGTGGTAATGAAGGAATTTTCCTTGGAAATTAGAGCTTGAGGATCTTGGGGATTTCTGAAAAGAAAAAAAAAAAGAGGTTATGGTTATTCTTGTTGAAAATGACAACAGTTTGTACTGTCATTCCTGTTTTTGTAGAAAATTAGTTGCTGAAGTATTAGAGCCACTTTCATTGCGGGAGAGTGCGAAGTGATGGGAACTTGTTAGGAGGGCAAGAAGAGAGTGGATTTTGGACAACTGGTGTAAAAAATGAGGAAATATTGTAACAGATTGATTCGTTTGTTCAGGAGAGTCAGTAGTTGCACATAGCTACATTCGTAAAATATTAGAGCACTCCTTCAGGGTCATCTGTTTCCCGAATATGGCGTGGCTTTGCTTTATCTGAAATAACAGCTTGGTCCCTTTAAGAGTCCCAGTCACACTTGCTGGGGGCCCAAACCCTTTGGAACTGTGTAGAGGGTCCTTACTAAGCAGCATATGCTATGGATAGAGTTACTGAATGACACACTCAAAAAATCAGGAATCTTACATTTTTACAAAAAATGAAAAAACTCACTAAAATTTGGGACCCTTTCACATACCTGAATATCCTGTTACAATAATGAAGGCTCAGTAGTAAAATATTCCTGCTTCCCTCAAGAACCCAGTAGGCCTCTGAATCAGTTTGCAGACCACTGGGAAATCCTTCAAAGATCTTAACAGCTAAAAAAAAAAGTTTAAAAGATAAAGTAATAACATTATGAAAACAGTACAGTTCTTTATGCCTAGAATCAATGTTTTAGCATTTATTTGACCCATAAAAGTGGAGACACTGTGGAAAGCAAAAAGCAAGCTTAGGTCTCTGAAGAGAAGAGAAATGTATCCTAATCAATGCTTATCTGGAGACTGATAAAAGACTGCCTGCATAAATAGTTGCCATCCATTTGGTTGACTCACTTCTGCCCCAGATGTATAGCCACAACTGTTTTTAATAAAGTAGTTGTCAACCTTGCTTACGTGCTCGCAGCACAAGAGCATGGTTGTATCACATGGATTATATAAAGGCCCTGAATAAAGCAAACAAATGCATCACCCACGCAATTACAGCCTAAAAAAAATCTCAAATGTTTAAACACTCTGTGAAGTATGAAAACTGTTATTTCAGTGCTTTAAGAATAGAGAGGGGCCCTTTGTATAAAATATTTCCCTGTACAAACTTCTATCTGAATAATGCAAATGAGGGACTTTTGGGGAGGTCTGGTCTTGGTACTAAATAGATTCTTTTACTCCTTGTTTGCCTCTTCTCACAGGTACTGCAACGAGCATTTGTTGTGCCCCCCTCATGTGTTTTGGACAGGCTGGGGTCCATGGGAGCGCTGCACCGCTCAGTGCGGAGGAGGGATCCAGGCGCGGCGTAGGACATGTGAAAACGGTCCTGACTGTCCTGGCTGCAGCGTGGTAAGTAATTCTCAGCTTTTCCGTAGGCAGATCTCTATGGCCGTATGCCATGGATGCCCCTATGTCCATAGGGCATCTGTGTATGTCTGTACGCTTTACCCCTAACACGAGTCACCAAAGCGTTTGTCTCTGTCTGTGTTGCTCGTGTGTGATGAAATTTGCACAGTTTATCAGTGAGAAATATTTATAATTCAGCTTTTTCACAATATTGTCTAGAATATGAGCTTCCCAAGATGAGGTCGGTGCAGATATGGGCGTGTCCTTGGCAGCTTTATGGTGCTTTTATCACTGGAGCACATCGGAACTCTAGCTGTGAGCCCAGGACTCCAGTGTATTAGGTCCTGTACAGCACAGAAAAAGATAAGCTTAAAACCTAAATACATAAGGAGCCAATAAGTGAATACATGGAACCACCAGTAAGTGCCCAAGTAAGCTTGAATAGCGATAGTGATCTTAGCACAGCAACAGCCTAGCAGCTGGCAGGCTTTGAAGCTACAGTAGGATGATTTTGAATGAATGGGAGTGCTGTATGGATACCCAATTTATGAAGATAAACATATGGGAAAGCATATAGGGGCTTTTTCTTATATCTGAACAAATATAGGTGGTAGGTTTCATGTGGTGGGAACATCAAAATGGGACATCGCTTTCTTGAAGGTGAATGAGACGATGCACAGTGGTATACGGGTGAAGGAGAGCAACATAGCAGAGACATGTAGAGAGCAGGGTGACACGTTCACTTCAGTACACTGGGAAGATAACCTTGGTGTGAGTATTCTGAAATGGATAACACTGTCAAAGACAGGAAAGAGCGTTGTTGCTGTTCAATGAAAAGCTGAAGCAAAGTCTTAGCTTAGGTGAATATCAGAAGATGAACCTTGGGCTGCTGTTTCATGATAATTTGAATTCTAGTGGTGGATTGTCACTGAAGGGGGTATTACCTAGCAAGCATAACCCGGGTGAAAATTTGAAGTGGCCAAAACTGCAGACAACAGGTTCCGCTGGTGAATGACAGGTGGTGTTATCTCCTCATTGACCAGGAATGAGCACAGCTCAAAGGAAAAATGAGAGTTTGGTTTTAGCCATGTTGTGGTTAATGGGTAGGCCTAATGTTGCACACTGAGAGATGTGTACTCAATTGTGTTTCACAATTTTAAAAATGTAGAAGAAAAATACATTTTTTTTCACATACTAAACCAATTTTTACATGCCTTCATTTCAGAGAGTAAGCTTAATTCTGAAGTTTGTCATCATCTGTGGCCTATTTGTTAGACTGGCAGTAATTCAATACTAAAGTAAGGATCATTTATTACCTTTTTCTAATTCTAAGGTTTTGTGCATTTTCCCAGGATTTGTTCTCTTTTTAACATTTACCCTGGTGGTCAAATTGCATTTTCAGTAGATTGAAAACATCCAACAGGTTTGTTCTTGTCTTTCAGTTGAACTTTCAGAATTAACCTAATAACTTAGAATTATGCCAAGTTTTCAAAAATATTTGTCTCCCCCTGATGGTACACAGAAAAGCAGACATATGGTCTAGACCTATTTTTAAACCTTCCTGACTGACATAGAAAAAAGCACAATCTGAAGGTTTTCTGTCTTAGTCACCCCAGTTTATCCAATACTAATGTTTGTGAAGGAAAGCAGTATTTTGTTTCGCACAGAATCTTCCCAGGGTGTGAAATGAAAAATACATAGCTCTAATTTTCTTGGGAAGCTCCATGCGGAAAGAGGAAAACCTTTAGTGTAAAATTTCTTACTTATAACTGATTTGAGATTAGTTTTACTGGGTTTTATAATTTATTACCAGTCTTAGCACTTTCTGTCACAAAACAGTTACTGGTTCAGCTATGGAAACTTTTTTGGGGCTTTTTTATTAATTAGAAAATGATTGCATTGATAGTTTCAAAAAAGCACTTAACTTTCAAGTACTTGGCTGTCTTGCTAATGCTTAGGCACCAATGGAAACCAACCTAAGGTAGAATCCTCTATAAATCTTGTTCTTGCCGGACAAAGGACTCTGGTATAAAGTCTGTGTCCTGTTTAAGTTTCAGTGAATTTGAACCTGGAAGTTACCTGTCCTGAGTCAAAAGTCTTGTAGCCATAGTAGGACCTTGTCAATAAGTGTACCTGGAGAAGAAAGTACTGTATTTCTTCTAAGAGTTTGTTTCATTAATGTAGGAAAGAGCAATCTGATATAATTTTAGTCATGTAATTGTTGAATGGATGAAATATTTATATTAGTACAGCTCTAATGAACAAGGAGCAGGAATATCAAAACTTGTTTATTCATCAGAGGTTCTTCAGATTCAACCAAATTTTTGGTTTCATTGTTGTAAGTATGTATCCTTCAAAACAATTAGAATTATGGAATTTTACCATAGTGAATAAAGGAGAAATTATTGTTTCTTATTACTACTAATTTCCCATCTTTACTGGTTGTGCTGATACTAAACTTAGGTGGTGAAAGATATTACTTAATTAAATTTGTTCTTAAAACCTTTTATTCTGAGTACCTCAGAGCACTTGGAAAGCTAAATAATCTCGGGAGAAGTTGTAATGAAAGTAGTAGTGATCTGCCCTGTCTACTGGATATCTGATCTGGAGTAAAAGACGTTATGAGCCAAACTTTCACCAAGTGAGTTAAAGGCGTAGCTGAGAATAGGCTCAAGGACTTAAAGTGCCCAGTTCTCTCTTTCAACCATTAGGTGATAACTTTAATCTAAAAGAAGACTCTCCAGGTTCCTTAGTTACCTCCAGTGAGGATGAACTCTGGGAAACTCTCACAATGTTTGAATGGTGGGAGTTGCCATAGGTCTTCTGCCACTGCATAGTTCGGAGTCTGTGGTCTGTGAAGTCAAGACTTGTGTTTGTGAGAAGTGGGAAAGACAAATGTGTAGATAGAGGACTGGAGAGCGTATTATTTAAGAACATAGTAACTATGTTAAGCTTCATTTCATCTTGAAATGAAAGGAAATTTTTGATGCATCAGAGGTGTAGCGTGGACTAAATGCTGTCTTGGGACCCCTTTCAACTGTGCCGATTCTTTGTTTTTAGAACCGTTTTTCCAGTGGGGGGTTGAGGGAGAAAAACAACAACTGTTTTTATAAGGCTTAAGAAAGGAAGTCTTACAGATTGTTTGCCAACAGTATCAGGGGACCAGATTTTTTGTCATAGGAGAGCCTACCTCTTCTGTTTTCCGATCTGCAGCGAGGTTGTGAGACTGCAATATAGCCAATCCTAATCTATTTAGCTGTTTTCATTTTGCAGCTTTTGCCATATTCTTGGCTGCCGTCTGTGTCCACCTAATGATTTTTACTGAGCATTTTTCCTTCTTTTTAGTTTTGTTGTATTGCTCTTAATCTGTAATATCACAGCAGGCGTCTACTGCCTGTGTTTTGCTTTTTTCCATGTTTCTCATCAGTTGATTCCTTGGCTTTATCTGTCTTATAGCAGAAGTCAATAAATACACTTGAATATTTTGTTATCAGAACTCAGCAGAGTTCCCTGCAATTATTGCAAACTTAACATCTTATAAAACAATAATGATAATAATGATAATGATAATAATAATAATAATAAATCTTTTTATGCATATAAATATTCCAAAGACAGAAAACTTTATGATATTTTAAAGGTGTGTCTCTTGCTGAAATGAACTCAATGCATGAAAATAGATGGCCAGAGACTTAGGACTGAAAGCATTTACACTGAATATAGAAAACCATAAATCATTATGATGTAGGAGAATTAGACCACAGAGACTCCTATAGGTCAAAAAGATGAAGCTCAAAATCAAAATCTGGAGCCATAAGGACTTTTCAAGGTCTTTATGTTAATCAAAGTTAGTAAAGAATGGTTGAAATTGTCTAATAAGAGATAGGACCATCACAGCCAAATTGAAGAGCAACTAAAATCTGGTAATAGAAAGCTCAAGTGGATCACAAAACAGGTATTACTCCCGTGTATTCAGGTGATACATGCACTAGAGAAGGAACTGTGGAATTCTGTGGACTGTGCTAATATGACTCAAAGGACAAATATCTTCAGATTTTACAGCATACTCAGATAAGTTGTACGTTTGCTTCAGAAAATGCTTCTTTCCCCCTGAGAAGCATAATCTCAGTTGAATTTGCCTCAGTCCAGTAATAAAAAATAACTTTTTTAAAGAATTATTGCTAGAATAAGAAATCTAGTTTGAGGCTCAAGTTAGGTGACATACTTTACGTATATTTGTCTGTGTTCTCATTTCAGTCACACTAACATATGCATTAATTTTAGTTTTTGAATGGGAGACTGGTAAAGTATATATACTTTCCATATACCAACACAAAACATGTTGGGTTTTGCTGTGGAACAAATAAAAAAGGAGGAATTTTGTTTGTTTCTTAGAAATAGTTGCTAGTGTTGCATTCATATTTTTTACTATTATTGTTATTTCAGTGTTCTGGAATTGTGCTGAGCACAAAAACTTTGCGAAGAGAAACAATATCTGTATGCTAAAGTTTCTGTTATGACAAGAGGAAAAAAAAAAAGCCTTGGAAAAACAAATGTCAGAAATGTTTTCTTTCAGTAAGTAAGTTTTAAAAGGGAATTTGAAGACAGAATGTTTTCAGAAGTACTTCGTCCATCAGAGAGGACAGGGCCAGCCTTGCCATCTCATAAAATAAACTCCAAATGCCTAGTCTAGAGAAAAGGACCAGAAAAGAAGATTGTTATTATGCTTTTCTATGGTTCTTTTTTGTTTCCATTTGACTTCCTTGAGTTAAAGAAAAATAAAACAATACATCATCTATTGTAAAATCAGAAAACGTATTCTCACAAGCATGAGGTACAAAAAAAAGGTACTTTTTACATGACATTTGCCTACTTCATGCTCATTTCCTTTTCCAATCCTTTTTTTCTGTCTCTAATTTAAGCTCAGTTAAGTATTAGCTTGTTTTTTTATGTTTTAAAAGTTTAGCAAAGTAGAGCCTGTCTTCTTTTGATGCTGCGTATGCTACTGCAATTATAAGTAATGTCAAGTAATTAAAGAGTGTAAAACAACAAAAAAAATCAAAATCAGAAGAAATAGTATCAGAAAATGCTAACATATATTGGTTAATGGTACATGTGGTGCTCAACTTTGTCGGTAAAGTGAGTTATCAATTTGACAGGCATAGTCAAGGTAAATGTGAAATATAAACTGGTTGAACTCGTGTATGTAGCCAAATGTGGTGTTGAAAGTATTCTTTGGTTACACATTCAGTAATCATTTTGCTGTTTGATTTATTTAATTTCAAAAAAGAAGCTAAACTGCAAGTTGTTTGCTTTCTTGCTTAAAACAGAGCAGTGTGGAGCATCCCTTTTTTTCAGAAGCATATAATTCTTAAAATAATTTAAAGCTGAGAAATAAATCTTCAGCTGCTAGAAAGCTGTCACTACTCCACTTCAAGCAATTCAGTTCAACCTGTGACAATTAACACTGCCTCTTTCAGGGGCTTCCAAGTCATGTACGGTACCACCTTCTGTGGACCAATGCCAGTTGATTTGAAATCTCTTTCAAATCTAGTTAGAAAGGTTCTCCAGAGTGACTGTTCTCACATTCAAGAACTTTGCTTTGGACATATGTGTACCTGTGATACAAATGATGTGCATTTGATTCAGAAGCCCGAATCTTATTTAAAAAAAAACATATAAAACAAATTTTACTGTAGCCATGCATGAGCTTTCTCAGGGCTTTGGATGCAGGGAACAGCCAGTGTGTCCCTCAAGGTCAGGTGGCAGCCAAGTGCCTTCTCCACTTAGGGAGTCGTATTGATCAGAGATAGGAGACCTGATTTGCTACATCCAGAATTTGCCACACTGTTTCCTAAAACACCAAGGTCACCAGAGAATGTCCTGTCATAGTTATTGCTATTTGTTGCAGTTTTAAGTCGCTCCCATGCTATAGGTGTAGTCTTTGTTATTGTTACTTAGATGTAATACCTTACACCTGGCTATATGAGGCTCTGTGTTTCAATCGGGATCATTACTGTATCTGATAACCAGAGAAAGCAGAAGTATCTGAAACATCCTTCATTCTGTGCCCAGCAGACACAGCGTTGGGCCCAAGGGCTCAGCATTACAGGACATGAATTTCTACTTCCCTCTGACTCAGCTGGTTTTTGAATATGAATGAAAAAAGGAGAAAGATATTTAGGAATAAAGGATGTTGGGTGCTGAGGTTTTACGCTGCACTTGTTTCAGAATGAATTAATGAGTGATACTGAAGGTGGGGGATATTTCCTGGGTGCTTCATACAGCCTCAGATGTTTTAATTGCTGTGAACTTAGAATATGCAGTTATTTCTGGGAAGTAACTCATAACTTTGTCATTGTACACTAAAAATCAAAACAAAAAGTAGGTGGCGTGGTTTTAGCTTAGTTTCATCAAGTAATAAGGCTTACATAAGTCTGTCAGGTATTCTTACCCTTCTGCCCATAAGTAAGGAACCCACTCCCCCATTACAACTGTGTTTGATTAGAGGGTGGGCTTAGATGACAACATGGAATTGCAACAAGTTGCATGAAAAACAGTGGCCCGACAGAGGACAAAAACCTGAATTAGTTCCCATCTTGAGAGGCAGAGTTGCAGCTGAGTCCCTTATTTGGTCCAAGTGCCATCAGGTGCTGGTCAGTGAGTGTACATATTAGCACACAGGTAGCTTGTAACTACCCACTGCATGTCTTTTAATTTTTAGCAGTGGGACTGCTAAGTCCTCCTGTCAGAAGATACGGGAAGGGGAAATGAGAGAAGGAAAAATTTAAAAGACTTTGAAATATAAACTTAAATTAAATCAGGCTTCATTACTTCCAGTGCTTATGGGTCTACTTATTTAGTATGTGTGGTGTAGCTTTATTTGATATATAAGTAGTATTTCCATGAAATCAGAACTGACAGAAACAGGGAGAACTGTAAAATAAAAAAAATTACAGAGATTTCAGCACACTCAGGGAATGCATAATTTTGTGGCAACTGAAATATATTTTGGGGGAACCTAAGCCAAAAAAAAACTCCCAACAGTGTTTCTACCAATCTGTTCTGGGAGGAAGTTTCTTCCTGTCCTCCATCCAGCAATCGTGGGAGTAGGGTACACCAGATAGCCATCTAGTAGCCCATCTAGTATTTTTTGTGCTGTCTCAGAGTCCTGGCTCGGCCCAGTAACAGTCCTCTTTTCAGTTGCAACCAGTCTCAGGTGCCAAAAAGAAGGTAAGGAATAGGATAAAAACTATGTAGACAATTCTGCATATGCAAAATAATCCTTCTTGACCCCTGAAAGCAGCTGGCTAAAACTAAAATTGGCAGTTGGTTATAGTAATTCTACACTACAGAAATGTACCAGTATATAAATGGTAAATGTAATAGACTTGTATAGACCACTAATCTGGAAGGAAGAAGGAAGTAATCTTTATCCTGGAGTACTGGAAAGACTAAAACAGTATTTAATATGTTGTTTTGTTTTGTTTTTAGATGGGGGGGAAAAAAAAAAGATAGCAAGCCTCCTGTCCAAATTCAAGGAAAAGAAAAAAGTGGGGCAGGTAGAGAGAGGCTGTTTCACCTGATTTCTGATTTTCAAAATGCTGAACATCTTTGGGGTAAAAAAGTAATTCAAATGTAAATGGGAAGTGGAGTGCAATACCTTAAGATATTACCAATATAGAGCGCTTCATACCTTTCTGGCATTGTTCTTCAAGAAGATGACAGGGGTTTCTGACAGTAAAAGTGGCGCAGCTTCAAAATATATGGTATTAAATTTGTGATACAGTGTTAGAAAAAAGGGTCATCATTAAAGTGATATACTAGCAAGAAGGTGTAGGAGTTAAAAGATGGATAAAGCTAATTGAACATACCAGGGGGTTGTCCAGGAAGGCAAAACATCAGATTACTGGGAGGTTACTCTAGATTTCCTAAAGGAATGACTTTAGACAGATCTTGCTTATTAGTAATTTTGGTAGACAAATTTGTATTACATTTTCTGGTGACCTGAAGTTGTGTGGCATGGTCAATACAAAGGTTGATTTGTATTGATGTCTTTGAGGGCTGAAGTAATGGCAGTGAAGTGAGTTGTATCATAATTGCAAAGTTGTGAACTTAACATAAAATTCACAGGAACTGCTGTTCTCACCTTGAAGCACAGTGAGGAACAAGACAGGAGAATCACCCTCGTGCAAGAGTTGCTTATGTTACTAGCTAAAGCCAAAAAAGTTGTGCAGCAGTGAAAAATGTAAATTCAGTTTTAGCATTTAGGATGTTTCAGCAAGGTATTTCAGGCAGAGACAAAAAAGGCAGCCTAGGCATTCATAGAAACTAATCTCAGAAGGGATGACTGTAACAGTCTGGACTGAAACTAGTCGAAATCACACGTTTTGTTTCACATATTGCAAGTAATGTGATTTCTCCACCACTGCTGTTATCTTCAAAGCTAAGCTTATTTTGAAGCGGAATTTATCTGACACCACTGGATCAATGACTAAAGTCATGGAAGCTCATTATGACTTCATCTACAAACTTTTGAAGTCTCTTCAGTTACAAAGATGTGTCTTCGTAAATATGCAACTATAGGCAGTTCAGTAGCAACCTTAAGTCATTATGCAATTGCAATAAAAATGGGAAAAAGAGATGCATAAAGCATGGCATTGAAAATGACCTCAGAAACATGATACAGCTGTTACATAAAATTGTTCTGTAGCCACACTTACTGTTCTTAAAGGACATGGCTGGTGGTAGAAGTGAGCTGAGCCCTGGAAAATGTCCCAGAGAAAGACAAAAGATTGGGGTTCTGATAAAGCAGAGTAGGCAGGGTTCTAGTGTATGAAGGACTAATATAGAAATTAATGATAGGTTTAGAGAAGGAACACTGGGATTTCTGTGCAAGCTGTATTGTAATATACTGGATTTTAAGGAAATATGAAGCCAATTAAAGGAATTAATTTCTATCCAGGGCATTGTTAAATGATGTAACTTGTTGCAATAAATTGCTGAGGCTTAAATCTTAAGAATCAAAAAAACTCCACACAACTAAAATTGTGCAGGCTATCAGGATGAACTAGAATTATAGTAGACAAAAAACCCCCACATTTTAGGTAGCATAGTAAATCACATTTTAAAGTTTTAACTCTTTTTCTGAATGTTATCAGATTGAGAGCTGTGCTTTGGGCATTCCACTTATTTCTGTGCTGTCCTTTGACAATACATGCAGGGACAGCATGTCTGATCTAGAATGGCATTTCCAATGTTCCTCTTTGGAAGTGAGCGTTGAATCAGCTTAAAGTAAATTGTCCCTCTGATTTGTTCTGTTCCTTTTAGGTTTAGCACCCTGTAGTTAAAATGCTGCAGTGCAAACCTAATAATTGTGTTTACACATTTTCTACCAGAAGTGTGCTCACATATATACCTGATGGTTAACACAAAGCAGAGTTGTTTCAGTGTTATTCACTTCAGCCTCAGTAAATTGAGGGATGGATGAAGCCTGAGTAATATGTGCTGTTGCCATTACAGCTTCACTACTGCAGCAACTGTTGAAGAGTGCAAGATTGATTTGTTAGCTGAGCTAATTGGCAGCAGCCTTTAGCCATCCGAGTGCAATTAAATGGAACTCCATCCAAATTAATGATATTTTTCTGCCGGTTTTTGTTTTCACTTAGTCTCAGAGCATTACAGTAATTTTTAATTTATTAGACTCTGGTAAGATTTTGGTTTTCATTGAAAATAGTGTCAGACAGCCCTATTCTTACCCAGGTTATATCAAGTTGGGGCACCATTTTAAAAAAATTTGGAGTGTTTATTGATGGAGTTATTAAACCTACCTGTTTTTTCTTCCTGGGTTGATTCCCTAGTCTCTTCCACATTCAGTTGTTGGCTTACAAGACTTCTGCACTAATACTACAGCCACCAAATAAAAGGCATTAAGTTCTTCAAAGCCTCTGACATTCATCTTGAACAAACATGTTCAAAAGCCTTAAAAAAGGCAAACATACGTTTTTCATTGTATTTATTTATTACTTATTTTGTACCTTCAGGATGTTGTGACTCAGTCTGTTGCAGCATTCTGAAATAATAATATTTAGGCCTGACTACTTCGGTAGATGGGATTGTATTCTTCATGTCTGAGAATATAAGCTCATGCAAAGACTGAGCTCATTTGCCACCACGCACAGCGATTCGTCCTTGCAGCTTGAAGGGCAGGATGTAGTTTCACGGTCCCCCTATCAGGACCCCTTATGGTACTTGAAAGCAACATCACATAGCATATTTCTTTCTGCCAGAAAAAGTAATAACTGAAAGTAAAGTTATTAATCCTGCAGATTCCAGAACAGAGTTTTTCTCATTCAATGATACTTGTTACATCACCTGAAACATCAGAAAGGTGAATTAATTTGAAGTCATAAAAATAGGCCTTTCAGTTTACGTTATGAAAATCTCCAACTTTGTTACTTATAACAAATTCTAGTGTGAGAGATCAGTGAAGCCTTTACTACTCTGTGAAGATAAATCAGTTGATTCATCTTTAAATTGGTGAAACCCCTATGCAGACTAGGAGTAGTCCAGAAACAGGTCAGCCCCAAAATGCAGTTCTTGCTTTGCTTTGTCAGAGAAGCTCTAGATCGAGAAAAGCAGCTGTAGAGTATATCTTCATTTTTCAGCTATCTGATTCAGAGGAAGGACAGGCTCACTTTGATCTCTCTGGGCTTTGAATCAATCTCCAGAAGGAAAAGTGGAAAAGGAATGGTAGAGTTGACGTGCTAACTCTGCTAGCAATTTACTCACATTTAAAATTAAGAGGAATTGACCAGGTCCTCAGCTGGCACAAACTGATAAAACCCTGTTGATTCCCTCTTGGATGCATAAGAAAACTTGCAAGTTACAGCTTGACATATTAATCTCCAAACTGTGAACTTTTCTGCACAATAATACAGTACTAGGAGATCCTAAATGCCTTCACGGTCCCTAGCTCAGGGTACCCTCGCTGGCAGCTTTTGTGCAGTTCATCCTGAGGTGTGGGTGGGCAGGCGTTTCTCCAACAACATGCCAGCTAGGAGGCTGTGCAAGCATTGAGGAGAAGCAGGCTGTGTCAGAGTACTAGAACCTCTAATTTCCTTCGTGGATTAGAGTGGAAAAGGAAACTTAAATCTCTCCCTAGATCCTATGGCACTACAGCTACTTTGCCAATCATGCAGGCTGGATTGCCAGGTGCCAGGTCAGGTACAAGACTGTTACGTAGCCAACATCTGCGCAGTGCTCAGCATGAGACTTTTCTGTGTTATTGCCCCTTTACTCACAAGCAACCCCATTTTTAGTACATGAAGGTTGTTTATGAAGGTAGTGGAAGATTCCAAGATTCTTTATAAAAGTCCATTTACATGTCAGTCCTTGTGAGGGCAGTGTATATGGCTCAGATCTGCAATGTGGGAGCTTGGATAGTGTGGCTCTGTCAATTTACTGTTCTGTTAATGTCGTACTACTGTGGATGTACCTCTTCCTAGCAAAAATTTCATTTCCCACAGCTGAGTTTATTCTGTCCCCATCCTAATCAAAACAAGCTATATGAAAACTATGAGAGTTAGTCAATAGACCCACATCTCTCACCATTGCCTGACTTAGCTAAGTCTTTTAACAGCCTTGAATGTCATGAGCCAGCAGAAGTCCAGAGAGTGTGTCTGGCTCTTACTCTATCTAGAAAACCAAGACCTATAACCCTGCTTTAATCTGAAATGAAGTATGTTCAATCTATTTAAAGCATGAAAATAGATTCAGTCAGAAGTTAAAAAATTTTCAGACAGTTGCTCGCAAAACTAGAATGTTACCATATGCTTTCACATAGGAGCACATAATCCTCTTTGCAAATTCACTAAGCTTCCTATTAAAAATAGTTAATTTATGTGGCCTATCCCTTATTGAAAAGTTGATCCAGAATCCCCATTCACGTATTGAAGCATTTGTGTGAGATAGCTTGGCAGCATGAATATTTTGTTAAAGAGGTTTTAAAGTACTTAGAAAAAGAAGTAATATCAGTGCATGTAATCTTCTGAAATGGAGGGCTAAAAGGAATATTAGACATAGAGTGAAATCTATCATCAGCAATTTGATATGAAATATAAAATTGATCCATTACACAGAATGTGGGAAAAAAGCTAATGATGGATTATATTAATTAATCCATCAGAAACCTTGCTGGGGATCATATGAATGTAATTTTGAGAA
Organism: Phalacrocorax aristotelis; assembly: GCF_949628215.1. NCBI lineage: Eukaryota > Metazoa > Chordata > Aves > Suliformes > Phalacrocoracidae > Phalacrocorax > Phalacrocorax aristotelis. Next base: position 89,596,819 of record NC_134277.1, read on the forward strand.
AAGTAAAGAATGCAGTCGTATTTGGTGTCTTTAGTTAGACAAATGTTTTCACGTCTTTTGTTTTCAGAATGATTGGCATTTTATTTTCTGGCTAGTTTTCTAAGTAAAACTGAAGAAGTATAACAATATGAGATGCCCTAACTATGAAGTCAAATCTGACTTTCCATGATAGTCCCAAAATGTCAAGAAAAACTAACTTATGTTGCCTTAAACTTCATAGGAAGAATAATGTGTTTGAGCAGAATCTCCTTTTTTGTGAGGCGCCGGCAGGATGAAACGTGGAGAAGAAAGGAAAATTTAAATCACAAGAGTGCAAGATTTAAAAAAAGTATTTGTCTTTGCTAAACTCACAGAAGGGCTTTTCCTAAAATAGTCAGTAAATAGAGATGAAGATGGACTATTAATGTTTTGCCTTTGACAAGGTTGGCACCCTTGATTATTTAGGGGAAATTTATTGATGAGTTTAGTTCTTAGAACTGCATTGCGCCTGCATTACCAGCCTGATACAGAGTGTACACTTTCTTCATTCTATACTTACCTTTGTCTTCTCCCCTGCAATACCCCCTTCAGAGTGTTTTCCTGAAAGTAGACAGCATTTTAGATAATACAGTACTTGCCATGCTGCTGAATATGTTTAACCATACAGGTCCCGGCACAAACCATGTTGGACACCTTCCATTGTGAAAACTGACCATTTAGTCCTCTCTTCCATTTCCCATCTTTTAAGCAGTTATCTGTGAAAGGATAAAAGCTTTTCTCTTCGCTTGTGGCTGCAAGTTTCCACAAGAGATTTTGAGAGACACTGTGAAATGTCTTCTTGAATTCAAAGTAAACTGTATCAGGTTACCTCCTGTATCCATGTTTGTTGACTCCTTCAGAGGCTCTAATGGGTTCATGGCTTCCTTTTATAAAAAAACAGGGTATGTAATTTTGTACTCCAGTAGATCAGATTTGTTTCTGAGTCCACTAATTTTGTGCTTTATTATGATTTCCCCTGATTTGCCCAATTCAGATGTCATGCTCATTGTTTTAAAGTTCCCCTGAACTTCCCCAAAATATTTTAAAAGATAGTGCCCCATTTACCATCTTACAGGCCTCAGATAGGAAGGTAATTTTAAGCAGGAAGCTGTCCCCCACTAGTATCGGTTTACTTATTTCTGTTTTCTCAGTTATATTCTTTTGTGACATTTTTTCTTCATTTTGTCTGTTTGTTCTATAATGTCTTCAACTAACACAGCCTGCTGCAAACTTCGCTATTTCTAAATGACCCTGCATGCCTTCATCATATATTGGGCCTATAGATTCTGTAGCAGTCTTTCTGTCCCTGATGTGCTTGAAATAGGATTGAGTTTTGGCTTTTATAGGTTTCAGAGTTACTCCTTGAATTCTTTTCTGGCCTCTCTTATTGTGTTTATACATTTAATATGCCAGATTTCAAGACTCTTTCAATTCATTTTTCATATGTACATGACTTCAGCTTTTTGAAGAGTGGCTTCATGCTTTTAATGACCTTTCTCTCCCTACTGTTAAGTTCTGATGGGGTTTTTTTGCCCTTCCTCAGAGGTCTTGTTTGACAGCAAGCATTTACTCTCTGCCTCTAATACAGTGCCCGTGATGAGCTTCCCTCCTGTAGCACTCTGCTGGTTCAAGTCCCTGATTCAGGTCCCTCATCACTAGTTGTACTGAGCTCAGCTATCTCCTTTGTTCGTTTATACTGTGGAAAAGAGGTCAGTGACTAGTCCCTTAATACTCTTCTCTTGAGTGGAGTCACCTCTCCAGAGAGCAGAAAGCAGCAAAGAAAATTCTTTTATGTTTCTCTTGAAAAAAATAGTTGGCCAAAATACAGTCTTTTTTGTCACTGCATTCATATTTCTTAACTTTGGGCATCTAAGCCAGGAACTAGTCTGCTTGTTCAAGAGTAAAAGCTGAGTTCCTACAGGGGACTTTTCAGAACTGCTGAACTGGACAATAGCTATATTACACTTTAAAAAAAAAAACCAAAAAACCCTCCCCCACACTTACACCCTGATAATCTTATGATGGCTACAAGAGGTCAAGCAAGAGGACTCATGTACTGGGTTTGCATGGCAAGGTTTTGGTAGCAGGGGGGCTACAGGGGTGACTTCTGTGAGAAGCTGCTAGAAGCTTCCCCCATGTCTGACAGAGCCAATGCCAGCTGGCTCCAAGACAGACCCACCACTGGCCAAGCCGAGCCCATCAGTGACAGTGGTAGCGCCCCTCACATAATGTATTTAAGGGGAAGAGGGAGAAACTGCTGCACAACTGCAGCCAGAGAGAGGAGTGATAATATGTGAGAGAGAACCCTGAAGACACCAAGGTCAGTGAAGAAGAAGGGGGAGGAGGTGCTCCAGGCACCAGAGCAGAGATTCCCCTGCAGCCTGTGGTGAAGACCACGGTGAGGCAGACTGTGCCCCTGCCGCCCACGGAGGTTAATGGTGGAGCAGATATCCACCTGCAGCCTATGGAGGAACCCACGCTGGAGCAGGCAGATGCTTGAAGGAAGCTGTGACCCCATGGGAAGCCCATGCTGGAGCAGGTTCCTGGCAGAACCAGTGGACCCACGGAGAGAGGAGCCCACGCTGGAGCAGGTTTGCTGGCAGGACTTGTGACCCTGTGGGGGACTCACACTGGAGCAGTCTGTTCCTGAAGGATGGCACCCTATGGAAAGGACCCACTCTGGAAGGATTCATGAAGAACTGGAGCCTATGGGAAGGACTCACATTGGAGAAGTTCATGGAGGACTGTCTTCCATGGGAGGGACCAGATGCTGGAGCAGGGGAAGAGCAGGAGGGGTTCTCGCCCTGAGGAGGAAGGAGAAGCAGAGGCAACGTGAAATGAACTGACCACAACCACCACTCCCTGTCCCCCTGTGCAGCTGATGGGGAGGAGGTAGAGAAATGAGGAGTGAAGTTAAGCCTAGGAAGAAGGGAGGGGCTGGGGGGAAGGTGTTTTAATATTTATTGCCTACTCTGATTTGATTTGTAGTAAATTAAATTCATTTTCCCCAAGTTGAGTCTGTTTTGCCTGTGACAGTAATTGGTGAGCGATCTCCCTGTCCTTATCTCAACTCAGAAGCCTTTCATTGTATTTTCTCTCCCTTGTCCAGCTGAGGACAGGGAGTGATAGAGCAGCTTTGGTGGGCACCTGACATCCAGCCAGGGTCAACCCAGCACAACTCAGAATTCATGATCTTTGAAAGTCATGGAGAAAATACACCGTTTGGTTTCTGTAGCTCTTCAAAATCATGTTATACTTTGTACGGAGTCACAAACTGACACACAAAGTGGTTTTAGTACTTGATTGTCACTGCTAAAAAGGGGCCTCATCCAAAAGGCATTAAAGTCAATTTCAGAGCTTCCTTTGATTTCAGGGGTGCCTGGGTCTGCCTCAGACTTTCTGTCATTCTGAGTGCTTTTTGAAAAAAAATAAGGGCTTGCTGATAAATGGATTCCTGACAACCAAAGAAATGGTTAACACCACCATCGGGGTACTTTTTATTAATCGGATGCAAGGGGCTTTTGTTTGTTGGCTGGTTTAATTGTCTTTTTAGACATCTTTCTCTCTCTACACAGTTTAATAAGTATAACCAAGATTTTTTTCCAAAGCTAGCTTTACACTGTAAAAATGTTACTTACCAAGATCCAGTAAAATAGATGTCCTGTGAAGCTTTGAAGTGGCCGTGTTCTTTTAGTGAAACGCCACTAAAGGCTGTGGGAGTATGAACAGTCCCTGAGGAATTCGCTTTCCAACTGTAAATGCACAAAATCAAGTACATAGTCATTGGAATACGGAACATGATTAAAAAAATAAAAAGCTCCAAACCCCACAGCTGGAGCACAGATGCCAACTAACATAACTTTGATGCTTCACAGATGATTTTGAATACAAAGCTGTTCCAATTGATTCCTTCCCTACATTTTCCTTGGAAAAATGTTAAGTGCTCTGTGGTTTGTTTGTTGGTTTGTTTTTTTAAGTGGTGAAGAGATTAAACAAGTTCATAAAGAAAGAGTTTTCATAAATGGGTGCATGCTTATTTGATTCCATTAAAGTTAACAAACAATATGACCGTATATTTTTAAGTGTACATTACAAACACAGTATAGTTTTCAGGGCTTTTTTGGATGTGAGTCTGAATGGTAAATGAGGAAGCGGTACAGTTGTGCTATGATAGAAAATGCTTCAAGGTTTATCTCTGCAGAGTCCATACTATGTCAGAAGACTTTTTTTTTTAACCTTACAAAAGCAGATGAGCCTTTAAAGACCACCTCTAAAATTTTCCAGTTAAAATCTAACCGTGGTGTCTAACTTTCAGTTAGTGTTGAAGTTATAGAAGATATGTTTCCACATATATAGGTATATATGTGACATAATTTATATTGTAAATAGGTATTTTTAAATGTGTGTATGCTCACGGCATACATGATTGTTGAGCATATTGTAAGCTTTTAATGAGAATCAAGAGCACAGCCATATCAGGAGTGAACAACAGACGTCTACGTTGTGGGGAGCAGCTTAGTCCGGGTTTGTCTGGGTTGCTGTCCAAGGTAAAGGATACTGAAGGAGAAGGCTACAAAACTGATTGCAAAATGTTTAAAAGGATTTTTAAGCTTTGACTTGACTGAATTGCTGTAATTCATGCTGGGGTCAGGCTCTTCTTTGGAGAAAGCACATTCATCTAGGTTTCATGAATGCCATTTTGTTGTAGAGAGGCAATTTAGCAAAAGAATTACTTTACCTGTTTCAGTTAGTGGCTTAGTTTACTGTATTGTTCTCATTTCTCTTGTTTTGAATAGTATCAACCTTTGCATGAGCTTGGGATTGTTTCATTCATCAAAAGCAACGAAGCGTGAATGACTTCTGTGAATTGCTGCCAATAAAATTTCCATCTCAGTCACTGACAGTCCTGTATAGTCACAACTAGAATTGGAAGTATTGCATAATAGGAATTCAAATCATTACATTGGCAGTATTCCAGGTTACACAGGCAGATTAGACAAAAGACAGCATTAGGGAACACAGAGGTTTATTTAAATAGCTTGTTTAATAACAATGCTGTTATTTTTAGATCAGGAACCAAGGAGAAATAAGCATTGTACTGGAAGAGCATCTTCCCAACTTTCTGAATTATGATATCCCCATTTTCTTACCCTTAAACTGTGTCTAGGGCAGAACAGTACATGTTCAAGGATTTAAAGTCCTGTAATTAATGTTAAAATGTTCCAGATCTAGAGGAAAGAACTCTCAATGCATTTTTTTATATTCAGAGCATTTTTGAAATGGCTTCAAAATTACAAGTAAATCTGGGGAATATGTGCTGGTGAGAAAGAAGCAAATGAAACAGCTGATAGTGTACGATGAATGTGGTTTTACCTATACTAGCGCATCCTACACCTTCATAGTTCATCACTTGGTTATCATCACAGTGAGGTCTTGAACTAAGGAAACTAGAACTGAATTGTGCCAAGATGTCTATTACTGTTCTCTTCTTCCCACTACCTAAAATTTTTAACTTCCTGGACAGTTTTTTTTGTTTGTGAAAATCATTACATGTTAGGTCTTCACAACATAACAAATGAGGTAAATAATTTCACCCTTTTTGGCAAAAAAAGAAGAAAGGGGAAAACATTTTTCACTCACCACTGCATAAGTCTTTAATGGGATTGGTTTATACTGAGAAGTGTTGGAGCAGAACTTCCCCTCCCTCCTCTGCTAATCTAAGAGTTGATGGCTGGCTGCCTGCAGGTGAGGGGGAGTAGCTCTACCTGGTTCAGGCCTCATGCTCACCTTATGATTTACAATATTCCACTTGACTTCATGCTGATGAGGGTTCCTCTCTGCTACTTTTCTTCACTCGAGCATTGAAATGGCGTGCTATGAATGAGAAGTCTGGTTCTAATTCATTTATGAAAATGGTATGAAAATGGAAGCTGGAAGCTCTGTGGAAAAACAGAATAAACAGATGTCAGACTCTGCCTTACAACAATTCCCAGACCTTTATGACAGTATCCAAATACTCAGAAACAAAATTTAATCCTTTTGTGTAGTTCTCTTCATCATTGTCCTATTTCTCCATTCTAAAGAAATTTCCATTTTACAGTCCCATCTGCATCCTCCATATTAGATGAGTATAATTACAGTATAATCACAACGGGGGAGGCCAGGACATTCATAGGCCTCTGCTGATATCACACGATACCAAAGACAGCTTAGTTATGGAGGACAGTTTCATTACAGAGGAAAAAGCCTTCCAAGAGGTCAGGATAATAGTCACTACATCTTCCTATTGGTTCTTCCAAAGGCCACCTTTAAGTCTAAACTAAACATTTGTTCCCACTTTTCTGGAGACGTAAGACTTTTTTAATATCGTGCTGAAGCGATTCATTCACAAAGCAAAAATCGTCTTTAAAGTCTTTACATAAATAGAAAAATGCACCATAGTTCTTTTTCTCCATAAGTTGAAAAGAATGCTTTGCATTTCTTCATTCTGTATTCTGAGTCCCTTTACATTTCCTAACAGTTGTCTTTGCCACTGGTACTCACCACTAGAAATACATCTGTAGAGAACAGGCATCAAACAGGAAACTAACTAGTATTGTTATCAGTTCAGGTTCTTTATATCATTAATGCACATGAGTATTCATACTTTTCCTCAAGCTTAACTTTTCCCCCTCACCCTGCACTCGCACCAGTTTGTTCACACTCATAATCCTGTTACAGGCAAAAAGGAATATACCATTCATGCAAAGCCAAGAATTTATTCTTAGTCAAATCACAGTCTTAATGGTGTAACAGTCATAACAGCCTTATCAAACAGTTTAAATTATGTGCAGGTGTAGCTGTACGCTTCTATGGGAGAACTTATCTTGGGCCGCATATCTCCGGGACAAAGGGCCCTACCCACCCTGGGGACAGCGATGCACAGACATCAATATGATGGATACAAAATGTCCGTTTATTTAGCTGCGTCACACGCTTATATAGCTCTTGCGCTTCCTGTTCCTGCCACTCCTATGGGGAGGAGTCTATCTTTCCGTCACATCCCGTGATCTTCCGGTCGCCGATCCCTGTCTATTCCCCTACATGCAGGTAACATAAGTGCACATACTTGTTAGTCTCCCCCTTTCTTTGGTGTTAGGCTTGGCCTCCCACTGCCCCTCTACGTGATAAGATTGATGGTTTCAGTCTGGGGGTGGGTTTACAGTAACTGGCCAGTATCCTAAGTCCTTTGCCAGAAGTATGACATTGATGGTGACTGTTTCTTCCTTCTCACTTTCGGATGTGGTTGGTATAATTTTTGTGTTTGCTAACAGGCTCTACACCCTGCTTATTATTCATTGGTCTGCAAGTCCATATTGCATCTGAATTTACTACCTAGTGTGTGTTTTACGTGTTGAATGCTTGTTCTTTGTTCTCTTTGCTACCCCTGAGGCTTGGTAAGAATGACTTGACTTGCCTTGCTCCTGAGCTTGAGTTCTTCCTTTGATGATCAGTAATTGGCCATCAGTGAGTTGTTTATAGCCCTTGGGCTTCAGGTAGTGTCCTCTGCTGGTTCTTTCAAAGCTTCTGATAGCCCGCTGTGATGTGTTTTATTAAGGGGGTCTAAGAGTTCGTTCTACCCACAGTAACTATATGTTACAAATACCCATTAGTTACAAAATATATATCACTATAGACATTACATCACACGGTTATATAGAGCTAATGAAAAGTTAAAACGAAATAGGTAACGGAGATCTGGTAATTAGAAAATTGCTATTGCATGCAAAAACAAATCATCAGGCAGACCAAGACAAGCACAGGCAAAGCCGGTCCCAAAGCCTGTCTTGTTAGCTTAATGCAAGCCCTGTGGCCTGTTACAAACAGTAGTTACTCCCTATTTACAGAGCTACAAAGCTAGGAGGCATGTTAGTTTAGTGATGATTGGGTTTCAGATGGACTATCCATGTTGGGATGCAAGAATGGCTCCTCAGAACGGTTAATGATACTTGCTATACACATGAAAAGAAAACAAAACATATTGGATTTTCAGTATTTGGATCTCCTAGTATTCACATCAATGTTTCAGAAATCCTATATTACCTAGGGATTATGATAGCAACCTTGATTTGAAGTAAGTTCTCTGTTTCTGAAATTTATGCAGCAGACTCCACATCCAGTGGAATAAATTACTTATGTCATGAGCTTCTCATTCTTAATGCTGGCTAGTAGTCTTGTCCCATGGGCAAATAAAGGTACATCTGTTTTTTTGGTCCTGGTAGGTGAATGCTGGCCGTCCTTATTTAACTGCTGATTAGTACGTAGCTCCCTTGATTGAATGCAACTGTTGTATATTTATATCTCATCATCTGTGATGCTAGGCAGGACCACATTTGCTCTCCCTTTGCCAGAAATAAGATGACACACTGTATTGATAAAACTACATAATCTTAACATTACATGTTGGTGTTCTGATCAAAAGCCCCTCTGAGCCAGTGCCTTCTGTTTATCACTCGATTAAAGTAGATATAAAACACACAGCTCTCCTCCTTATTCCTGTTCTTAAACTCTGGTGCCTAAAATTCTAAATTTTTTTTTTAATTAATAATCTTCAGTGTATAAAAGGGGCACCTGGGACCTCATTAAAAGAGTCTCAAAGAAATGTGAATTTGGCATTCATGTAAATCCATGTGACCCCCTAGCAAGGAATTGCTTTGTTTTGTTAGAAATGCAAATAGCATCTGCACCCACTCATCCTTCCTGCTACCAGTAGAAGAAATGAAGCAGGGTTTTATTTCAGATAAACCACAACTTTAGGAGGTGAGTAATAATCACATCTAGTACTACTATAGCACAAGATGTGGTTCCTGTATCTCACATTCATTCTGTGTTAAGAATTGTTCTCTGAGGCTAAACTGATGGGAGGAATCATAGGGAGGTAAAGTATTTGAGAATGTTATTCTCATTTGACTTGAAATACTGAATGATTTAAAATTTTTTGAGGTTTAATGTCACTGAATCCTGTAAAGAGTCATTTGCATTTTCTGTAATGTTATGTGTCTGTGAGACGTGTGAGCAGCCATATGATTATATATCCTCTGCTCAAGCGTTAGTTAAATGGTCTTTGGAACATTCCCACGTACAAAATGAAATGTCTGTTCACCTCTGAGCAGGATAAAGCTATGCCACCTTGGACTGATTCTTTCCAGAGTTCTTGTTTAAAAACCAAAAAACTACCCTCATGCATCTGCCACAGATTCTTCTGAAGGAAACAGATAGTGAACTTTCCATTTTGTAAAATCAGAGACTTTCTTTGTCATCCGGCATTATCTTTTTCCTTTGTCATGGGGTTTAAAAAAGCACTTCCATAATTTTAGAAATGTTTTGTCTACATCAGCTACAGTTCAAGGAACAATAGCTGCAAAGTTGGTACTTCTCACAGACCTGTCCGAACATGAAGAGGCGGCGATGCAATCTTAGGTGGCAAAGCAGTTACAAAACTAAATATTCTTTTGCTTGTATGGAAAGTAAAAATAAAAAAGGTAAAATAAAAAGAAGTTCTGCTCCAAAATAATATGTATTGAAACAATTCATCTAAGCAATACTTGATCTGAAGAGTAAGAAAGCAGGGTAATGATTCGTGATTTTGTACACCTTAAACAAATCTTTAGTAAACTTACATGTATTGTTCCTCCTTCCTGAAATCCTTTCAAGCATCTCTCTCATGTCTTGGCTGAGTCTCTTAGGTTTCATATAGCGTTGGGATCCATTAACACAGAGAGTTTATGTATCATTTGGCATCTGCAGAGTGATTGCTTTTATAAACCAAGAATTAACTGCACTGTGGGCTTCATCTTCTGTTCCTCATCATTGCTACTGAAATATTTACTAAAACACCTATACCTTGCTGGGAAGCCACTGTCTTAAGAGGTGCTAGAGACTGTAACCAAAAAGTATGTCCCACATTATACACATATTTGAATTACAGAACTAAAAGATAAAAGATATTCAATTTCTTGTGCTTTGTAAAATCTGCAACAGGATAGGTGAATTAGTTGGAATTAAAAAAACACATTTGGGCTTTCCTCTTAAGGCTTTGTGAGAATTTTATTCGGCAAAGCAAAGATTACTGAAAATTACATTGTCTTCTTTGTTCTACCTTCTCCCTTGGGATCCTGTTGACTGCTTCCATCCTCACACTTTCACCCCCAAATTCTTGCCAAACACCTGCATTTTCCTATCAGTGAAATTTCATTAGCTATTGCTGCTTTTGTTTTATGTAGTCACATTAACATCTGTGAGTGGGTATGTAAACTCATCTCAGTGTCATTATCTCTCAGTTCAGTGTCATTATCAGTGTCATATTTTGTGTTCAGTTTTGGGCCCCTCACTACAGGAAGGACATATTGTTGCTGGAGCATGTCCAGGGAAGGGCAACGAAGCTGGTGAAGGGTCTGGAGAGCAGGTCTTATGAGGAGAGGTTGAGGGAACTGGGGCTGTTTAGCCTGGAGAAGAGGAGGCTGAGGGGAGACCTTCTCGCTCTCTACAACTACCTGAAAGGAGGTTGTAGCAAGGCGGGGGTTGGTCTCTTCTCCCAGGTCACAGCGATAGAACGAGAGGAAATGGGTTCGAGCTGCGTCAGTGGAGGTTTAGATTGGAGATTAGGAAAAATGTCTTTACTGAAAGAGTGGTCAGGCATTGGAACTGGCTGCCCAGAGACGTGGTGGAGTCACCATCCCTGGAGGTGGTCAAAAAACACGTAGATGTGACACTTCAGGGCATGGTTTAGGAGACATGGTAGCATTGGGTTGACGGTTGGACTTGATGATCCTAGAGGTCTTTTCCAACCTTAATGATTCGATGATTCTATGATCTTCTAATTATTATCTTTATTGCTTATATTCTTTATCTTTTTTTTTCTCCCCTCTTTAAGGATTCTTTTCATAGGATTCTTAAGAAAAAATTAAAAGCAAAGCCGACTGCCTGCCCTACCCATCCTGGACCGTTTTCTACCTTTACTGCTCCTACCGTTGTTGCCTTGTCTTTGGGCATCTTAAAGAAAGACTTATTTTCCCCAGAATTTCTGTATTTTCGTGACAAGTTTTTCTGAGTATCTTAAATCAGTGGAAAGACAAAAGGATGTCTTACCAGTTTGTCCGGGGCGGGGGGGGACCAACACAAAAATCTTTTACTCTAAGTTTTTCTTTCCATGTGTGCAACTTCAAGCTGCTTTTGCATCCCTGCCTTGTGTTCCCCAAATAGAACTCGACCTGTGAGCTTCCATAACTTCCTAATCATCCTGCAGGACAAGACTCTTAAACCGCCCGGCTCCAATAGTGTAGCGCTCAGCAAACTTGCCTTCAGAGTTTTATTTGACAAGCCAGAACTCTCTATAAATGGTCAGACACTTCAAATTTAAAAGCACAATGTGAATGCAAAATACTTATTATTTTCCTATAACAAGCAATTTGCAGTCTATCGCTAACACTTTTATTTTCCAGTTACTAATGTCGTTGGCCTGAAAATGCCAAAGAGCTGATGGTATGCTTACTGAGCTGTCAAAACAAAGCCTGTATTACAAATCCCACAGTGTAAGTTCAGGGCACTCATCCTGACCTGGAGCTAAAATTCAGTCCTGTGAGTTTGTCTTGCGTATTCCAGCCATGTTTACGCAGTTACTGGCAGTAAGTCCTCTGCACATTGCTAGGAATGTCTGAAATATGACATCGTGCATTAGTCAGCCCATGCTTTCCCAATAATTTAATGTGGGTTTCAATATTGCTTTGATAAGCAAACACAACACTACTACCCAGTGGCAGTCTGCAGCTTCAGCATCCTGAAGGCACGGACCACTGTCAAATTTTCCAATCTCTGGCATTTAACTCAACATAACTTGTAGCTGTTTATGTCCCTTTTCTGGTTTGCTGAAAAGAATTTTGGTAGATGACATATTCACTGATTTTTTTCCTGCACAATTTGATCACTGCAGTGTAAGTCAATCCTTGCTCATGTCCTTTTTTTCTTCCTCTCATAAATGAGGTTACATGTATTTTATTATAAGAAGTGGGGCAATGCTGGCATGAGGAGATTTGATTTGGGACAAGACTGAGATAAGCGTAGCTGAGTATAGAGAGAAGCTAAGGATCCTGTGTGTGCATTAAGTAGTAAAGTTCTTTAAGAGCTCTCATGAGTATTGTGTTAAGAAAAGTTATTGTTGTTATACGTTCAACTTGTTGAAACTCATAAAATGCTCCATTTGAAACGTGCTTTGATTTAGTTTTACCAGGGAGCCATACTCTCTTCCTGGTCAGTTTATTTTCATTACCACAGTACTTTCTTTCCTACTTTGGTACAGTCTATAATCACTTTCTCCTTTCCTTCATTAACCTTCTGGCTTGAATGTCTTTAGCAGTGCCATCTTTCCTCTATATAGTGCTTAGCCTTTTTGCTGAAGACTTCAAACAAGGTGTAAAATAAAAGGGCCTTAATCCTCTCCTGAGGAATTTCTCCAGAGCAGTGGAGCATAGGCTTCAGCAGTTCTGAGCTGAAACACACAGGCTATTGTCAATTAAAACCTGATGTTATTTATGCTAGGGTCACGCCAGCTACAGAAGAGCTCATATTTGAGGAGATGCAAAGGAAACACACAGCTATTCTTGAGTTTTTCTTCCTCATACTGGAAATAGAGCATAATATGAAGCCAGCATCCAATTAGTACTTTTTTTTTTTTTGTCCCCCCAGAAACATCTGTTTTACCAGGAATTGGCTGGAGATCAAAAAAATGTGTTTTATTCACAACCACAGAGTTCCAAAAATACAACATAGGCAAATGAAACCCTTTGTAAATAAACTTTATATAAACCCAACAATATTTTAAAAGCTAAAAATGAAGAGTGTTGTGTGAGAGAAATTGATTTATAGGGAGTTTTTTAGATTGCCACAGATTAAATGGAAAATGTGAAACAGTTATTTAAATCAACAGGAGATTCAGTTCTGACATGATTCTGAAAAATGCCAGGCTCCGTCGGTGGATGCAAGGGAAGGATGCATATTTGCCTGAACAGAGACACGTATTGCTTTTCTGAGAAGCCATAGGGGATCTGGAACATCTGGGTGAAAGTGGAAGATATGTCAGAGGCTGTGTGAGAGACCCCCATGCTTTTAGAGCAATTTAGAAGGTAGGGAACATAACCCACAGCATTTAAAATGGCAACAGAGCCCTGCATTTTGGCAACTGAATCCTATATTAAGAGTACACGCTTTGAGAAGTTGATATCCACTTATGAGAAAATTAAAGACAGTTGTATATTTATATTTGCCTGTGCAGTTTCACTTACAGCACGTTAAGCACAAACCTGGGAAAGTTTGTAGGTAGTCTGAATTTACATTTATTATCACAATTAAAGGCATATTTTTCATATGTCTATTTCTGTGTTCCTGCTTTTCAACCAGGCAACCTGAAAAAAATTATGTTATTATTTAGATTGTCTTTTTTTTTTTTTTTCCCCTGGGGTTTTTGCCCACATAGCCAGGGGCTCTGACAGGTGAGTTACACTTATGCTTGCTATGGTGATCTAACCAGCTCAGGTGTCCACCTTTGCTAAAGGTCATATTTTCCCAGAGTGGAGTTGGTAGAAGCAAACGTGTCAGCATCTCGGTTGCTGTGCTTCCTTGTTCAATGATTACAGGCTATAACTGAAGATGGGTTTGTGTTTATACATCCAACGGTAGCAGCAGTGATTGAGGTGTGGGCAGAGGTTCATATCTGTCAGCTCTGCTGTGACTTCTGCCAGGGGAGAGGTAGACATCTGTGGTATGATAAGGCATTAAATTGTGCTTAAGTGCATTTTCAGTTCAGTTATGCTACTCTTTGCTTAGTGTGCTTGCGTCAAGGCCTGAAAAAGAGGTTTATAGCATAACTATTTTTTTAACCTACCTGCTATATCCAGCTTTCCACAGTGTTGTCCACTCCCTCGACATCTAGAAAGAGAAAAATTTTGCTTGAAAGGAGTTTGGGGTATAGGGGTTGTGTTTGGTTTTCCCTTTTCACTCATTTACAGAAAACTAGCATGTCCTTTGAGCTAGGAAGACATGGATGTTCATATATACATTACCTTACCATTCGTGACTTCCATCTTAGTAGATAATTGGAGCTTCCTAATATCTGGCATTTCTGGAGACAATGGCAATCCATCTGGTGCTGGAGAGACCTCCGGCAGCCATATTTTGCTACCTTCATTAGGCTTCCAAATCCATACTCAGATCCCTTACGAAGTGGCTTCATTTTCAGAAATGCAGAGCATACCCTTTCTGCTTCTTCATCAAGAGATGCAGATGATAAAACCTTTGAATGTGTCTCATTTGTGTGGCTAAATCTGTTTTCAATGGATTTAAATACTTGCATTTTAATGCATTTTTACAAGCAGTTCTGCTTTTCACTGCAGCTCCTGCATTTGGACTGGCAACTCTGAATTAAAGTTCATGGCTCCTCATCTATTCAGTTTGTACCATTTCCATCACTTATGCATTTGTTGTTTAGCAGCTGCTCTAACATTTAGAGTGTTATCTGAGGACTGGTGACATTACAGGATTTTGTTCCTCTCAGTGATTTGTATATCATTTAAGTCATTCTTTGGAATGAAAATTATGAAAAATACAGTAAGAATATTAATCAGATTTTCAGAGCAAAACCAGACTTCAGCTCTTTCCAACGTTAGCTTTCTCAAATTTTGCTTCCATTTTTCTATAAACCACAGATTATAGATCTTTATAATTAAAAGGAGGGGTTGGGGGAATGAAGATAAGCTGCAACTGAGTGCTTGTTGTCTAAATGACTTCACAAGCAGTTAATAATTTCATACTCTCAGGTCTGTTTTGATGTGCTTCTGATTAGTTATTGCATTTTTGCCCTCAGATTTTGAGCTTAAAATGTGAAAGTTCAGCTGAACCTAAAGGATTGTGTAATTGTAGAAAATAAGATTAATGATGAGCTTTAGGCTGATAAAAGGATTAATTTTAATATAAGGCTGTACTGACGATATAATAAATGACTGTGGATAAATGAATAAGAATCTGAAAGTGTGCTCTATGGCTGGATGTAAAATTGTAATAACTGTTTTATTTTTCTGCATTACTTGTTGGCTGGCTTTTCACACAGTTGACTTTCCAGGTCAAAATATTAGGGAAGTAAATGTGTCCTCAGTATGTAAATTTCCCAAAGTACTTTACCACTGTGCCTAATTTGAAACTGCCTCGTGAAAGAAATAATCCATTTCTCTCCATACGAGTACCACCCTCGTTCCTTCCCCTCAACCCCATGATTACAGGCTGTGCAGCTTTTACTTTCTTCTCCTCTCCTTGGTCTGCAGTTACACATTGTTTTACCAACCTGAGAAGTTAGTGATACACGGTAGCAGGCAAACCCAGCTGAAGCTTGTTTGCAGTTTTCTCCCATTGCTAAGTTCAGGAAAAGGGATATTGACAATCATTATCGCTAGCAATGGGTGAATCCAAGAATGAGGAATATAAGGATCAAATTCTTTCCAGATCACAAGGTAGTGAAGTAACTCTAGTGTTGCCTGTGAAACTACAGTCCCAGATTTGCCTCCATTTTTTTTTTGTTCAAAAATTTGTTATTGAGGATCTCCTTTTACAACAAGAATATAGCCCTCATTGTCTTTCTAAAAGCCTACATGAAGGAACACCTATGCTGCAGAATAGAATTGAAGGTAATTTATGTGGGATAACAGATTTGCAGCCATTACAAAGCAGCAGTCTCTAAAATTGATGAGTTGACAGCCTTTTCATGCCTTTTTGACTGTTGGATTATCTTCTAACATTCTTACTCTCATTTAATAAATACTTGGATAGCCATGATTTCCAGTAATTACAGAAAAAAAAAAAACCAACACATTTTCAGTTAATAATAACTATTTCAGCAATGTAAAAGATTTTTGTCAGGAATTATTGGGCCTACATGAAAAAATTTAAGCTTCTCAGTAGGAGTATGTGAAGCTAATTGCAAACAATTGAGTTATTACAGCAGAGCAAATCACCCCTTATCCATCTGACTTAATCCGCCTTCTTTTGCGCTTGCATTTATATTTGAAATGAATAAAGCCACATGGACAGATTGTTAGCATGGCCCAGCTGAGAGGTAACTCACTAAGCCACGGCAACTCACTTGTTTCCAATCAGCTGATCACACCCCCCAAAATGGAATTTTGAACAGTCCCCTTTTCTCCACTTCTGAAGTACTGAGTGATCAGGTAAGCAAAATCACAGCTCAGAGGAAGCTATATGTCTTTCTCTGGTCTTTTCAAATTGCAACTAGTACGTTCTTAACTTTAAAGTTTAGTTTCCTCCCTTTATAATTAAATGGATAAATATAGGTTGCAAAGCTGATGTTTACACACTATTTTAAATGCTGATTTAAATGCTGAAAAGATTAATTTTGATTCACGTACAAGTAACACATCATTTACCTGGAACGATATTTATATTTCACCATCTACTTGTCAAGTTGGTGCTCATATTTGCAGGTCATATCTTTCCTACTGCAGTTGAGGCCTTCATTACGTGGCAATATAGTGCCTGCTTAACTGAAACCACTTTTGAGTCAGTTTTGGTAAATCCATTCAGTCATTTAGAAGTGGACAATTCCTTCAGCCTTACGGCCTTGATTATTTATGGTCCTGTGTGTTCTGTTTTCATCAGCTCAGTAATCTTACACTTGCTTTAGTGCAGGCTTTGCAGCAGTCTAAATGGCAACACTCAGGGCAAAAATAACTGAATCCATAGTCATTTGACAGATGTTTCTGGGCTTATCAAATTTCAGCAGGTTCAGGTGGTGATGTCCCCAAATTCTCATCCCCCCCAGCTTCTGGAGGTTCCTACCCCGCCATAGAGCTGCTAGAACAGGAGGCATTTTTCTGCTGTGCCAGATTGCAATATGGCATACAAAACCATAGATAAAGGGGGATTTGCAGTAAGTCTCCTGACTGAACTGGAGCAAGTAAACCCTGGACACCTATCTCCTAAACAATAACTTATCTGCAAAACAGGAATTTTCAGTAGAAGGATGGGACACTCTCTTAGTAATGGTACTGCATAAACAACTTTAATCAGCTTCATTTATTAGATGGACCACCTCCCCCTGGTTCTTTTAAGCCAATATAATGATTTTGAGGACCTGGACTATTATTTATCAATTTTTAGGACTGGCAGTTAAGTATCTTTGCCTCCTAATTAGTGGCAAGTCCCTAACAATTGCATGACTGACAAAAATGCTTACATGTGACACTTAGAATTAGTGGTGTACACAAATGCAGAAAAGTACATAATTGCATGAATGTGGTAAAAATCATGAAAGTAAAATTTGTTACCTAAAAATCCCCTAAGTTGTTGGAAAAATGTTCGCTGTGTTCTTGCGTGTAGCTGAATATGTGATCCTTCAGAGCACATTGTGCAGCTTGTCCATTTTGTGAGATGTTTCATAGACCATGTGTAGAGTGAAAGGGAAGGACGAGTGAGAGGAAGAATTTTCTGTTTAGGCCATGTGTTTTTAGAGGCATAATTTCTGAATAGTTTTTGAACAAGCAGGCAAGTGCCAGAAGAGACATCTGTAACCAAAAGTCAGATCCATTTAACTGAAACACATTACATTTTAAGTGTACTTCATTCATAGTTTGAAAAGTGAGCATAAATTCCACTAGTCAGTTCTTTGACTGGTTTTGAGATGTTCTCCAATATTAAGGACATAGAAGCACTGAGAATGGTTTTTTTTTGCCATTTTAGAGTTTGAGTTCCCATAGTGACTGTAGTTTGGTACCCATTTCTGCCTTAGCGGTCTGGGAAGGACGGCATGGATGCAGTCCCCTGGTCCTGAATTGCAGCTCACTCAGGGTTTTAAAACTGTCGGACTGAAAACCTGCTGCCTGGCATCACAGGAAGCGTTACAGTTATAGCATTACTGTTGTCCTGCTGCCTGAAAGCTTTACTAATGAACCAGAATACCATTATACAAAGGCCTGAAAAGAGGCAGTCCAAAATGCCTTCTCCTCCAAGGGCCTCATAGTCTGACCATGCAAGTGTTAAATGGGTGTGGAGATTCAAGTAAGGTGCTGTGTTAGCAGCCTGCTCTGTTCATGGGGTACAGAAGTGGGCTCCTCTAGTAGTAGCACTGGGATCACACCAGGGATGCTTGGAGGACTGGTACAAATTGTGCTGTCAGCAGGCAGACTTGCTGCTGAGGATTTACTGTGGCTTTACTACTTTTCATTTCTCTATAAGCAGTGTGCAAAGATACCCATAAGTTGTTGATGTATTCAGTTAAAAAAAATATTTTTCAAATCTTGAAAAATTTGTCCTGTTTTGTATCACATAACTATTCGTTTGCTAGGTACATTTGAGTAGGGTAGTTAATCGTAGCGCAGGTTTGAAAGCATCCAAATTAACTACTATGCCTCTTTCTATATTTTTTTAAATCTCTGTCAGACTAAAGCAGCTTTTTCTTCCTTAGACATTTCAAGTTTCATTCTGAAGATGAGTTAATTCCAAATATCATGCTTTAATATGAATTATTACACTATTAGGAATTGTCATGCATATGAAATAAATGTTTATCACTCTAAATGGCTCCGGGTGCCAATATGAATGTAAGCATTTGATAAGCAGTACTTAAGAATAAAAACCTCACTTCCTCAGTGCAGCCAGGCCATTCTGCTTGCTGAGGTGGAGCTGAAGGTGCTCCTACTAACCCTGTGCCTTTCAGATATTCAGCTAAGCTACTCAAGATTAAGTGATTTAATTTTTTGTAACAACTTCCTTCTCAAAAGTTTGCTTAGTTTGACATAAAATGTAGATTTCAAACACAGAGCTACACAAATGGCTGGTAGAGAAAAAGTAAGAGGAAAGTGGTGGCTTTCTTCACTCCAGAATTTGACGGTTGCATGAAGAGGTGATGAAAGTAGGGACTTCCCTTATCTAAATAAAATGAATGGTGTTGAATATGGAAAGGATTTGAGTACTGACCTGGCCAAGTCTGATGACCTGCCCAGCAGGCCCTGAACTCCTCCAGAGAAAATGGTTCCAAACCCAGCCATTTAAATTTCCCTTTACACCAATGGAAGTTTTTTCAATTATTTTGTTTAAAATACACAAAATTGAAACAAAAGGTTGTGCTCAGTCAGTATTTGCAGCCAAAAAAGAAATCCATTCACTTCAGAAGAAACCTGATGCTTTTGCATAAGGTAAAATTATTTTCCTCCCTCTCTCCATCAAAATATTTTTTAAAACCTGTTGCAAACACAGCCTACCTGCCGTTACTTTACAGCACTACAGGATTGCATCTGCGCTCAGCAATAGGCTCTGAATCAAACTACTTCATCAATGTCAATTGAAGCTAAAATACCACCCATAAACTAGGATACAGATATGCCTTTGCATGATTAAAATGCAATGAGGATCTTAGAAATATTTATGGGCTTTATTTTTTAAGTATAGCTGTGAAATTTACAATGTAGAAGATGTTTTGCTTAATGACTTGGACTTAATGGGGTTTGCATGTTCTTTCACGTCAGGCTTTTGAAATAGTATTGTAATAGAAAAATGACAGAGAAGTAAAGTATATCTAATGGTATTTGGTTAAAGAACCTGGCTTTTTAAATTGTGGAAATAAATAGAAACATGATCAGGGACTTAGTTTCTTTTGTTTGTTTTAGTTTGAAAACGCTTTTCTAAATGGATAAGACTTTGCATTTCTGTAATGAAAATAAATGAACCATTTATTTTTAAAATACATAACATAAATAAATAAATAAATAAAATTAAAATAAATAAAATCAGTTAGTGATTCTCCTGCATGTGTTTTTGAACCACTGCAAGAAAAATGTTATCTATCTTTTGATTTCTGGAGAGGGAGAGGGTGTATTAGTCCTTCAGGAAACTTATGGTTTAAAGTGTAAACAAGGTCCCCTATAAACGGAAACTGTTTTTCTCTGAGTTTTATAGCCCTGTTACATTCATTCTGGCCTATGATTTGGTTACACATGAGGGCTATCTTTTCCTTTAACTACATATTGCTGTGACAAACTCAAAGCTTGGGAGATGGCTGAGAAACTCAGGTTCTTATATCTTACAGCCCTAGCTTGTCCCAGGATATATACTACACCATTTAATTTATGAATCAGCAACATTCTTTTCTATTTGTGTCTTAATACCTGAAAAAATAAATAAATGTTTTGGGCCAGACAAACTGAAATTTAGCACAATGGAACAAAAAGCAAAAATTTATAAGTATTTTTTAATCAATGGACTGTTTAGTGATTCCGAAAGAATATTCGAAAGAATATTCGAGAACTAATACAATATATTAAAGGCAAGTAATAAAAGATAGCTGTTGGGCTGAAAATATCTAAATGGACTGTTACTGTTGATTTAGCTGCCTTGTCTCTCACACTAACCGATGAGAAAGAAAAACACAGATGAGAACAAAAGAAGTGCATTCAACATAGACATATACATCAAAGAAGTAAGAGTTTGTTAGGAGAAATCCCTCCATAATATAAACATGTAATATAAATGGGAATATAACTCTCTGTCTGAATTCTGTTTATTATTAAAAATTGTAGTTTGAATGTCGATAAAGTATTAGCCTAGTTTCCCAAGGAAGTATCAGGTTATCATGCTGTTTGGTTAATTAAAATCAAACTTAAACTTGGAATAAAAGTCTCAGAGAGTGTCAAAATTTTCATGACTTTTCCTAAACTGGGTATGCAGAGGCAAAAAAAAATTAATCTGTTCCACGTCCTCCATGAGAAAATGGAAGAATTTTGTTCTATGTTATTTAGCAACAGTCTCCTCCAGTTTGAAATAAGATGTTTTGGAAATAATATTTTAGTTGTCTTTTTAAAAATAATGCATCTAAATAATTCTAAATACATCTTGGTACAAAACATGACAATATTATTTTTTCATTATACACAAATGTTGGGAAATATTTAAAGACACAAGCAAGGTAGCTGGTTAATAGCATAATCAAAATGTTTATTTTCTATCATGCGAAATTATGGTTTTAATTTGTGGTGCCTTTTCTTATATTGCCACAGTATGCTTTGTGATAATTTTTCTTAATTTATCATTTTCACAGATGTGTATTTTTTGATGCATGTGTTTCTGTATTTTGTGTAAAATTCCCAACTAACTGTTGAGCTGTCCCCTGAAATTTAGTCTTTAAAGGTCGTATTGCATCTTGCCAGGCATAGCCAGGCATAAATTTAACATTCTCTGCTAAATCCACTCTAAATTAAAGGACAGAGTATGGAGAATTAGGCCACAAGTTTTAGGACAACTTGCAAAGAGAACTTTGAAAATGTGGTTAAGTTTGAACTATTGCAATGATAATTTGAGGTAAATGGCCTCAAATAATTACTGTTCTGAGGCCACAAGTGTACGCTAAGAAGTAATGTAAACCCATCATACGAGCACTTGAAGTTTTCCTCTGTGGGTATCTGGAGACTCCTCCTAGGAGAGCTCAGTCCAGCTCTTCCTTCAGTCCACATGGAGCACATGAGGAGAGGTTTGGCAGCCACTGTCTCGGTTCCTCTCAGCTGCCCTGCTGAAGCAGAATGCTTCACTGCTTTTCTAGTTCCTTCTTACCACTGTTTTGCTGAGATGAGACCTCAGTGTTTCATGTGAAATTATTATTCCACTATGTCGTTGCTTTAATATTGTATCTATGACTCTAGCTGGTTGAATTGCTTTGGAAAGGGCCGTATTCCTGAAATGCCACTTGAGTAAATTTTTCAAGTGTTGGACAGGGCGAGAAAAGGAGTATAATCCAAGCAGAGATAGCAGTTGCCATATTCCTAGTCCCTGACAAATCCTTTGAATCAGACTATGTCTTCATGCTAGCAGCCCTAAATATCTTTTTTCAATCCCCTCCTTTACTTGCTTCCAGATCTGAGACCATTTGGAGCAAGATCGTCATTCTGCTTGTACTGAAGTTTTGTAGCGGCAGATCACATCAATGTTTTCACCAAGCATGATGTGGCAGATGCAGTAGTTGGTAGAGCAGTGCCGCACTCCCTGTTTGTGAGAGTAGCCAGCAGGCTCTGCCAGAACTTCATGGAGTCATCCATTGTTAGGATATTCCTCTGAATTTTCTCAAAGAGAGATTATTCGCTGCTGTAAATATTTTCTGGGGAGCCTGCATGTACTTCTTGTTTCCCCTGCCATTCTAAGCCTTTCGTGAGTATTATCCAGTGGTTGAATAGACGGGCATGACAGCAGACAAGCTTTCTTTTAAGCTACGCACCAAGCAAGAAGAAAGGAAAAACTAACAAATGGTCTCTACAGATACTCTTAAGGAACATCTTTCTTTTCTGGCTCATGTAACAACATATGAGTATACTCTCTGTTAGGGTGTATGAAGGGACTACACATCCTGAAGAACACTGATTATAGGTAGCCTGTCTTTCTAGAAATGACTGAGCTGATGTGTTAATCTCAGACTCGTGTTAACAAAGCAGCATTCACTACACTGCCACTAAATTAAATTCTTCCCCTATTGCCTATTTTTATTTCACAAAGGGTTCATTGCATATTTGCTTTTTGTGGCCCTCACCTGTCTATGCCATATCCAATAAAGACCTCTCATTTCTAATAGCTTTTATTTTTGATTGAAAAATATCAATACAAAAATCAATAGCAAATGAGGAACTGAAACTTTTAGACCATTGTGACTGTATCAAAATGAACATTGTAGCAGCTACTGTACTGACTGAATTATTCCCGCCTATGTGCTGCTAGAAAAGAGCTGTGTTTCAAGATGTTTGAAAGTGATACAGTGCTTCTCCCAGACTGTCATTGAACTTTTCCAAGACATTTGCCTTTGCAACAGAAAATACTTTGATTTGGAAAACTGAAATATATGGCAAATGTTAAATGGATTAAAAGCTGGCTCGCTGACAAATTGAAAAATGGGCTGTTAATGGACAGATATAAATGACTGGGTTGTGTCTAGCAGGGACTGCCTGGAATCAGTTCTTGGGTCAATAGCACTTAACATTTTTATCAACAGTCTAGACAATGATATAAGACATCTTCAATAAAGCTGGACCATGACAGAGATGATTCAGGTAGTAAATAATATGCTGGATAATTGCAGAAGCTAATAAAATGTATTTTAATATTGCCAAACACCAGCCTCTTGTGTGGGATAGGAAACTATATGTAGTTGTAAAGCCGTGATTTAGAGAAGGACAGGTTATCAAAGATAATTGGGTCTACTTAAGCACTTTGTGCGATGTTGTGGAAGGAAAAAGCACTAATGCAATAATGTATGTACTAAAGTCAGACTCTCAAGTGGAACGGGGTCGTGATTGCCTCTGCATGCTGTATTGATAAGACTGCTTCTAGAGTGCTAAGTCAAATTTCAGTGTCCAGTCTTAAGGAAAATATGGAAATAGGACAAAAGGAAGACATGGGGGTGCAAAGGTCCTGGAGATCAGGTTTTAAATCCTATGTAGCTTTAAGAAGTTCAGCTTAGTTTATCATTACGCATGGGTTACTTGGGCATGAAAAATTTGTTTGTAGGTATGGGACAAGGAACACTTTCAGTATCATTAATAAAGGCACAGCAAAATTCAGTGACTGGAAAATTAAATTAAGGGGAAAATGCAGCCTTGAATTAACTTGCAATTTGTTAGCTCTGAGAATTACTAAATAGTGGAACAGCTGATGCGGGGAGGTGATAGACTCATCAGTGCTAGACATCTTTAAAAAAAAGAAAAAAAGAGGGAAAGACAGAGTGCTCTTGCTAAAAGATGCGCTGTAATCCAGTTGCTGGAGGGAACTGCACGTTGGAGGTGAATGGCCAGTTGGGATAGCAAGCAGGGTGGTTCTGGCTGTTGCTGGGATCTGTTAATTTTATTTTTTCCTTCTTACAGTTCATGCGCTGTGAGGAGAACAATCGTACATATTCTGCCCTCAGTCTAAAATATACATGATTTAAACAGTTGCCTAGGGGAGTCGTGAAGAAATTACTTCCCCTGCTGTACACAGGACCAGATAGTTTGCTTGTTCTTTGCTGTCTTCTGATCCAGAAACCAGTCAAGGTTGAAACTCAGATCCCAGAAAGGCTGATCCAGTTCTCTGTGCTCTAAAGGAATGCTCTTTCACAGATGGTCCCTGAGTATGACTCGTGTTCACTGTTGTAGTGATCACCAGGTTTTAAGGTGGGAAGGGACTCTGCACAGCCTTGAGGAGTGAACGGGAGTAGTCCAGCTGAAGTCTTGGGGCTAAGAGCTCTTTCTTGCCTGAAGCACCACAAAACTATGAAACCAGGAAGTTTGTCACAAGTCCACCTGGCCTCAGAACATGAGAGCCTTGAACATAGTGCTGGGTTCTCCAGTGCCTTGCTGTGTTAGTGGGGCAGCGGTTTATGGGGAATAATTTTTTCCCAACTCTAGTAGATGGAAAAATTAGTAAAGCTTTCAAAGAAGCATTTTTTTAGATCTGAAATAGCAACACAGCCTTTAAACCAAAAATAGGTTGAAAGCAATTGCTCTCAAACTAATTGGATATGCTAATAAGTTAGACCATCTGAGAGAGGAGGTAGAGGACTGAGGAAAGTATGAGGTAAAAAGGCTATTATCACCATGGGAAAGAGAGGAGCAGGTAATCTGTTACTTGTCAGGAAACGGTGGTATCAGCTGGTGTAGGGGTTATGGAAGAAGAAGGTTGTACTATGTGATAAAACCTTTATTCCTATTGTGTCCGCATTTTTTAATTTTTAGTGGAATTACAAACTTTGGTAGGGTCCTTTTGAGAAGGTACCCTCTGCTGAGTACCTCTAAGAGGTCAGAGGTAGAGAGGTAATTTAAAAATAGTCCCACTGATGTCTACTCTTTTTGTCTTTAATAATCTGATGGTGTGAATTCATTCCGATATTTAATGGTGGTTTAATTTCATCCATAGAGTTTACAAAGCACTTGCATCAGATGAAGCGTATTGTGCTCTGGGAAATGAATGGGCAGGACCTACAGATCTGATGATACTTGTCAGAAGGCGTAAATTGTGGGGCTTGAGAATATTGACAATTCTGCATTTGTTTCTTAGGTTGTTCTGCTCCTTTTGGTGCATATCAGTCAACAGGGAATTTGCTTCTGATGATAGGTTTTGCAATGCTGGAGCTATGGGTAACACGCATCTCAGGGAGCCAGCTTCCGTAACAGAAAAAGCTTTTTGTCTAGTGTCTCCTTGTAATACCTAAGCAATATACAAAATGGACAGTGGTTCACTCATTCATATGCCACTAGATTTTACCAAGGAATTATTTGCTGTTTTGTGTTTTGGACTTGCAGTTTATCAGGATTCCTCTTAAAAGATTTAACATATTTAGCTACACCTTATCTGGGGCTATTAATTTATACAGGATGCACTTTAGCATGGTACTTACAGTGTTCAGCTTACTGTTTTTATGGATATAATAGATCTAATTTGTACTGGTATGTTATTGCTTTTAGCAGTGTGATACTGTGCTTGCCTAGAAGCAGAAAAAAACACTTTCAGTTTGGGATTGAAATTAAAAATGTATTGATGATCACTGCTGTTGGAAATGCTGGAAAAATATCAGAGGCTTTTTCATTGGTTAGGTTTAAGTCTGTTTTGAGGGTTGGTGGGGTTTTTTTGAAATCATAATTAATGATTATGTTCATTACAACTGTTTTCTTTCAGGAATATCAGCCTTGTAACACCAATGCCTGTCCAGAGTTAAAAAAGACAACTCCTTGGACGCCTTGGACCCCAGTCAATATTTCAGACAATGGTGGCCACTATGAACAACGTTTCCGCTACACCTGCAAAGCACGTTTGCCTGACCCAAATTTGCTAGAGGTGGGAAGGCAAAGGATTGAAATGCGTTATTGTTCCAGCGATGGCACCAGTGGGTGCTCGACAGATGGTAAGCAAAACTAGAGTGTCTGCATAATGCCTCCTGCTAGCGAGGTGTCTGCAGTTCCATCTTCAGCACAGACTGGAAATTTTTGCTTGCTGGTGTTTTGCATATGCTGGTTTTGGCTGGGGCAGAGGTAATTTCCTTCATAGTAGCTAGTATGGGGCTGTGTTTTGGATTTGTGTTGGAAACAGCGTTGATAACACGGGGATGTTTTAGTTACTGCTGAGCAGGGCTCACATGGAGTCAAGGCCCTTTCTGCTCCTCACCCCACCCCACCGGCGAGCAGGCTGGGGGGGCACGAGGAGCTGGGAGGGGCCACAGCCGGGACAGCTGACCCCAACTGACCCAAGGGATATCCCGCACCATGTGACATCATGGTCAGCATTTAAGGCTGGGGGAAGAAGAAGGAAGGGGGGGACATTCAGAGTGATGGTGTTTGTCTTCCCAAGTAACCGTTACGCGTGATGGAGCCCTGCTTTCCTGGGGATGGCTGAACACCTGCCTGCCCATGGGAAGGAGTGATTTAATTCCTTGTTTTGCTTTCCTTGCGTGTGTAGCTTTTGCTTTCCCTGTTAAACTGCCTTTATCTCAACCAACGGGTTTTCTCACTTTTACCCTTCCAATTCTCTCCCCCGTCCCACCAGGGGGGGCATGAGCGAGCGGCTGCATGTTTCTTAGTTGCCAGCAGGGGTTAAACCACAACACATAACAGAACTGATAATGAAAAGGAGGACATATTGAACACAACAAGGAATCTAACTTGTGTTTCTTCTGGATGTAGCTTCATCATTCACACTAATCTAGTGTCTTTTATCACCAATTATGAGATTTGCCAGGTTACTTTAATATTCTTTACAATAATCTGCAAGCCATGACATGGCAGCCCAGTTCTTGGAGGATTTTTTCACCTCCTTATACTCTCTTGGGTTTTTACTGGGGGAGAGTTTGTGCTCCATTACTGTATTTAATAAATATTTAGCTAGAATGTGTAGTATTGATGAGAGAACTTTTTGCTCAGTAATTCTAAACTAACAACTCCAAGATTCATGCAGGTGTTTAACTGAATAAGGAGTTTATGAACTGGATAATTTCTATTATAAAAGCTTATGATATGCTATTGCTAGCCATTTAACGTTCTGCTTATTTCTGAGATGGAAAACTGAACTCTTTCAAAATCTTTTCAACTTTAGATAACTTTAAATAGGAATTATTTTATTTCAGAATTTTATTCTTTCCCTATCAGTAATATATACTTTTGAATAAATGTTATGTGAAAGTATAGAAAAATAAAACCTAGAACTTCTGACAATCACTGTAATTTTATTAATACATTTCCTTAATTATCCAGTTTTAGTTATATATCTGTGTTTCTTTTTAAGTATTATATTTTAGTTATATAATCTAAGGAAATACTGATTTTTTTAATTATTATATTTTATTATTTACAGACCTGCCTTCCACTAACATAGCCTTTTGTATTTTCACAACACCCAGGTTAGGTGAAAAACTGTATAACTGAAGGCATTTAGCTTATCTAAGGCCACAAAGAGAGAATGGTTTCTGAGTCCTTGGGCTTTTGAATTCTCAATATTTTTTTCAGACAGACCAACTATTGTGAAAATCAGTGTTAAGCATTTCCTGCCTGTATTGGGTTTATGCGGCAAGGTTTGGTAGTGCAGGCAGCTGCAGGGGTGGCTTCTGTGAGAGGATGCTAGAAGCTTCCCCCATGCGCTTCATCCTGTGTAAAACCTTCACTGATTCACGTGATATCTGTTCCTCTTTGGAGGGGGCAGGATGTTAGTAAATTTTTAAACAAATACATAGTAGCGAACTGCGTGAAATAATAAAACAAAACCTGTAGTGCTCCAGATAAGACTTAGTTTTGTACTATACATTCGTATTTCAGGTGATCTGCAGTCTGGATTAGGTCTGGATACCAAGGCAGATTGTGGCATGGAGCAACTCTTCTAACAAGTGTTTCTGCTATTCTCCTCTTTTCATCCAAATTAAGTTTCAAATTAGCATTTAACAAAGATTTTGCTCTGCTAGGATTGGTGTATGACCTACCTTTCTTGTCCTAAGTAAGACTTTTGGGTGGTGCTGCTGCTTTTTGCTGTCTTCCACCACTTTGACGTTTATGACACCTTTTTAAAATTTCCTGAGAGTATATGAGAAAGAGAGTATCTTTCCCACCAGATAGTACGAATTAGGAGAGTTATCACAACAACTAGAAGTAGATCTACAGAAGAATCTAGGTATATTCTTGTATGACAGCTGAGATGTCAGCACTTAAGAACGGAGCATAGGAAAGCCAGCGCACTACTTAGAGAGCAGGTTAGTAGGACAAACCAGTGCAGGAGCGGGTTTGTTTTAGGTCACATTGCTGCAAGAAAATTAAGCGTGGAGACACCTTTCTCAGCCCTGAAGTCATTATCATAAGTCCTCTTCTGGAGTTGGATGCGTAAGCTGACCCTTATATAATATACTCAGAAGTAACAGTGTGTACATTTTGTTAAATAAAGAATTCAGGCAGAATTCAAGAGGCAAGGGTGTGGGTTCAGGTGCTTTCTTTGCCTGATTAGCTTGAAGAGGTTTCTTTCACTTCTGAACATCAGATTCCTGAATTTCCTGGGGTTGAAGCTTACTTGTTGCATCTTGCTGAAGCTGCTGCTTTGATTCATTTGAAATAATTAATCATTGGACCAATGTATTAGAGTGACTCTGTTGCATAGTAATTGAAATGTTAATCTGGGAGAAGGATTTTTGCTGACTAATCCCAAAACTACTGAATATTTAAATATACTTTATATTGAGTAGTCAGTAGAGCAGAAACTATTCTAAATGTGTCCATTCTTCCTAGTGAAAGCCATCATAACTTTGTCATTAGATTGTGCTCATTCTTTGACCCTTTTTGGCCAGTGAGTCTTTAATTATTCTGTAATGAAACATCACACTCAATCAGTGTTCCAAGTGGCTGAATTAACCAGTATGCTTCTGGTGAAAAGAGTTACTGTTACGCCTCCTTTAGCCACATTTTATTTTGAGCCTGTTTGCTTAGACATTTTCTTATTAGGGATGTCAGGACAGTATGGAGTGGAACATTTCAGGGTTGGGGGCCCAGTGTTTTGATTTGCTGATGTGATGACACTTACTGCCTCTAAACTGCAGGATTCAGGAGCACTTCCCTGCTCCCAGCTTTGGATTTGGGTCAACACACCACCCCTCTACTGCTCCTTGATTACATGGGAAGAAAATACATGAATGAGAGTCATATAGTGTAGCTGTAGCTTTTGGAACAGAGCGCTCTCATGAGAAGGGGAAACCATGAATTTTGGCAGACACTTTCACAATTTCTGGCTAGAAAGCAAGGAAACATCATAACTTACTTCCACCTGACCAGAGCCTGGATACTGTGAAACGTTCTTTTCATTATCACAGTGTTGAACTGTGGCAATTTGCTGGCTTTTATAGAAAGATTAATACTGGTACAGCCTGCTTGGCATACCTCATTACCAAAGATGTGTTCTGCAAAGATCAGTTCTCTGTTCTTTGCAGAAGAGAGCCATTTGTTAGAAATTTTCTCATTGCTTATAATCTCCCACTGTGCAACTATAGTCATGCCGTGTTAAACAGAATCATGTTTCACTGTCAGGCACTAGCAAAGCAAACTTTCTTTGTAGTCCGAGCTTAGAGGTAGAACTTCTTGCCAGAAACCCATGAGACTCCTGAGTGTGGTAAGATTTCTATCTCAATCAACCAAGCAGTAGCATATGCACACTGTAGTCATGCTCTTCTGATTTGGAGTTTGATTAAGAGGAAAGAAAAATACATTTTGTTCTCTGCCTCTGGGTTTTCAGACAGTGCTCACATAGGGAAGGGACATCTATTTCAAATGGACTGAGAGAGCTGGTGTACGTTGTTGCACATCTTAATGCAAATGTCTGTACGGTCCAGCATTAAAAGTCTAGAAATTACATCACCACAGGCTTTAACATGTGCTTATGAAACATATTGAATATCTACATTAAATATACTAACTGACTTTCTGTGGGATTATCTGATATATGAGCACTGTGAATTATATTGAAAACATAAGTGTTTAATCCAGGGATAAAAATTTCAAGGTGTGAGTTTACCTGATTTTTCCAGGTTGAATTTATCTCACCTAACTCTAGACTCCATTGTAGTCTGCAAAGACAGGTAGGACCCCTGAGGAATGAGGGATCCATGTGAAGATAAACATCTGGTATATTGGGCACAAATCACTCTCTAGGTACACCACTTTCTTTCCATGGTGTATACAAAGGAAACAGCAATGATGAGTTTAGACAAGACACTTGAATTTGACATGGCCAAAGTTAGATTAGGTTACTCCCAAAGTACTTTCAGAAAACAATTAAACAAAATTAACTCTTCTAATTTCAGTAAAATAATCTGAAAGAGTCTTTTATTTTATTTTTTTTCCCCTTTTTGGGGGGAGGTGGGAAGGTAGAATAAATTCTGAAGAAAAGTCACAAATTCCTTAAAGGAGAAGAAGGCACCTGGAAACCTGAAATTAGATTCCCAGGTGTCACTGCTTTCTCTATGCCAAACTTAAAACAAAAGTTATTTTTGAAGGCAGGATGTAATTTTGCCTGAAATACTGTTTTAGTGGCCACAATCTCTTTTGAAGTGATTGATTAAATCCTAGTGTTACCCACAGGAAATCTATAGTGCATTCAGAATTTAGTACAGAACAAAACAGGTGCTGATAATCAGTATCGTCCTGTAGTCAGGAGGAGTACATAGTAAGACGTTATCTCTTACATTGTCTTATTGAATCTAAACTGTGGTATTCTGATATAAGAACAAAATGAATTGTGGAAGTTAGAATGGAATTTGACGACAGATTCAGGTTTGATTGACAAAGAACTAGTCCTCAGTGGAACTCTGGGATTAAATATTTAAACACAGAAAAGCTAGGTACAAAAAATAAAGTTCTCGTGGCAACATAACATCCTCCACCTGCATACAGTGTGTTTGGGTGGTTTTTTTAGATATGTTATCTTTGCACATGTTTGTCATTGCATTTTACCATTTAAATTTTACTAAGTAAGTTTTGAAGGTTTATGAGGTTTTTATAAGTGATAGGTATATAGGCCTGAAGGTATGTAACTTTTATGCTTCAATGATATTGTCAAATTCTTGCAAAATATCTTCAGAAACCGACAGCACTGAAAGAATCTTTGCTTATCCTTGTTACCTGCTGCACTTTAAACAGTTTTCATGCTGTCATTTAGAAATGATTCAGGATACTTGAATTTTGGCTCCAGATCATCTTTTCCCAAAGGCATGAATCTAGACTGCTTGGATAATTGAATTTTCTTTGTTAGGTTTGAACAGGAGGACATAAGGCATAAATCAGTCAAGTAATATAATTTATCAGGTGTTACTGCTACTTCTCTCTTATTTAGAGCTGTATTCCTTAGCTACAGGCTAGACTAGAGAATTATTATAAATATATGTGCCTTATTAGAGCCTCACTTTTAAGGCAAATGAATTGAACTCAGCTGGGTATGTTGCAGTCTTCAAGAAAAATCAGGCCAGTCGAAGTCTCGTTACAGGCTTTTGCAAAGGCAGTTTTTTTCCCCTGTACTAGTCAGGGCAGGTGACTTCCATGTTAACATGTATCTGAACAGGATTACTTTCTTGTGGAGTTACAAGACTATTCTAGTTTGACCAAAAGTTTTAAAAAATTACTTAGAAATTATCAAATCATCTTGGTTTAGATCAGAATTATGTAACTTAATTAGACAATTTTTTTCTGTTATATGTGCTTGCTAAGCTAATGGAATAAGTAAGTCAGCAGTGAAGCTGTGGTGGTTTCTCTGTAATTTTGCCCACATTGAACAAAGCATAAGCACTTAAAATGAGAGTCTAGTCTTCTGTTTAGATGGCAGTTCATATCTTCCATCTTCTCTGGTCTTAGAAGTTGATGATTATTTTGTCCCCAAAATACCTGTGATTACTTTTACGGAAGTTTTTGCAGTACTTATTACTTATGGAAAGTCTTGATTTGGGGAAGCACAGCTGCCTGTTTAATATTATACTGGGATTAAGTAGCTGAATTCCCTTTTCTAGCCTCAGTATGCAGCTGTTTATTAATTGAGTACGACTGCTGAACAACTGAAAATAAGCCTTTTGGTAAACTGCAAGCGGAAGTCATACATTATAGTCATTCACAGGGCTTTAAGTCAGCCATAGGCTCTCTGAGAATGATTTAATTTAAAACATTTGAATGATGAACCTGTCATAAAGGCCAGATCTGGATTTGATTCACAGCTGTTCTGTCTCTCTTGGGAAAACTATTCATTAGCTCACTGATGATGCTATGACTGATCATTCTTTTTGCAGATTTCACAACTGTTTCCGTAGGTTTAAATAAGAAGAGCTTAGGTGGTGTTTTTGCAACTAGACTTTTGCTGTTACAAGGCCAAGGGCATTGTCCCTTGCATTCTGTTTTAGCCAGATATTTTCATCTTGGGGGCAATAAGCTGAGAAATACAGAAGGCTTAATGTTGTTTTCTGCTAGGTGGCACAATCTGGTTTCTATTCTTGGAGGTGGATGTGGAGCAATCAGAAAGACCCAAATTGCGAACAGAGATGGCAAGCAAGAAAACCAGAGTTTAATGAGAAAAGTAGGAGTTTTCATAGTTTCATGCCACTTGACTGGAAAGATTACATTGCTTTTATATTTATACCTCTTCCTATCAAGATTGATGTAAACTGTGATACAGATAAGACTCAGTTCTGTATAGCCACTTACATTCTGAAGAATTTTTTCTTAAAGAAATGCTACAGTGTAATATCTTGGTTAGTTCTGCATTAACCCTCCTACCCCCCTGTCCCCCCCCCCCCACCTGAGTTAATAAACAGGACTTCTTAGCTGAAGGACTCAATGATTCTTATTCTCCATCCATTTCCCATAGCTTAACAAGTGACTACACATCAGCTGGCCAAAGAAAGAAAGGGGGAGTTGGACTTCCCATTTGTGACAAAGTCTTTTCATGGGCAGTTGCAAGAGCTGACATGTAATAATTAGCCATGATGCCTCTTCTTTATATGTGTATATTTATATATGTGTGTATATATACGTGTGTGTATATATTTATAATACGTGCATATGTATAAGTACTTTTTTCCTATTTGTGTATGTATATGTGCACATGATTTATTGGATTGTCCTTATGATGGTATTATGCTAGACAAATTCACCCTAAAGATTCATAATCCATATTGCCTTTTAAAAATAGTGTGTGAAAGTATCAATAATCTAATACTGAGATCTTCTTAGGGGCTGCCTTTATTAAATATTAGCTATATAGAATATTGAATAACTTTTATTTAAGAGAGACTGCATGATCCGAGTTGTAACACAGTGAAAAAGCCTCAGAGGAACAAGGTCCTGAAACTGAAGGGGTTTGTTACAGAATGCTGTCTCATTACTTTTATTTTCAACTATGTCTTCTTATCTTTTAGATTTCTTCACTAGTATCTATCTATTTTATATTTTATCTGCTGCTATGTTTATATCAATCATTTTTTTCAGATCACACTGTTGTTTTTGCACTGGCCATGAAGGAGATATTTACAGTTTTTATAGAAATGAAGAGGCTGCATTGATGGGATACTTACACAGAGTGAGTTTTCTGTTATGGCCAAAGGTGCGCTTTATAGTTCTGTGTTCAGGGAGGCAGCTGTTCTGTGCCTTGCCATCTTCTGAAATAAATAATCTTTTTATTCTTTTCCTTAATGTATCTGAAAGTGACGACCACATTCTTAGTTTCTTTCCCCATGTCTTCAGAGGCCTAAAGTCTTATAATACTAAAGAAAGATCCTTAGAATAATCTGTAAACCAGATCTATAATCCATCTGTTCACAGTGTTTTCCTTTTACAGGAAGTTGCAAGTAACTTTTGAATACAATCAGCAAAGGAGCTTTTAGGTGTGGAAAGTATGAATATGGAAGAATAATAGGAAAATAGTCATGTCTTGAATAAGCAGTCAAATCTCCTCCTTAAAAGAGGAAATGGATCATGTTTACTTTTCATAAGAGTCCAGGTAAAAGTAAAGCTGGGGTTGAGTGTTGAGAGTTAACTATTTCTACTTTTTTTTTTTTTTCCCCAATGTACTTAAATATCACCAAATCGTTTATGTTGGAAGGGACATCTTGAGATCATCTAGTCCAATCCCCCTGCTCAATCAGGGTCATCTAGTAGTGGTTGCACAGGACCTTGTAAAGTTGAGTTTTGAATACCTCCACTGATGGAGACTAAACAACCTCTAAGGGCAACCTGTTCCAGTATTTGACCACACTCACAGTAAAAAGGTGGTTTTTGTATTCAGATGGAATTTTGTGTTTTAATTTTTGCCCATTGTCTTGTGTCCTGTTGGTGGGTACCACTGAGAAAAGCCTGGATACCTCTTCTTTATTCACGCCATCATGTATTTATACACATTGATGAGATCCCCCTGAGCCTTCTCTTCTCCAGGTTGAACAATCCCAGCTCTCTCAGCATCTTCTCGTAGGGGAGATGCTCCGGGCCCTTAATTGTCCTTTGGCCCTAACCTCATTTGCTTCAGTAAGTCCGTATCTTTCTTGTACTAGGGGGCCCACAAATGGGCCCAGCACTCCACATGGGATCTCACCAGTGCTGAGTAGAAGGGAAGGATCACCTCCATTGACCTACTGGCAAGGCTCTTCCCAATGCAGCCCAGGAAGCTTCTTTTCCACAAGGGCACACTGCTGGCTCACAGTCAGCTTGCCGTCCACCAGGACCCCAAGATCCTTCGCTGCAGAGCTGCTTTCTAGATGGTGCGACACAGCCCTCTGGTGTGTCAGCCACTCTTACCAGTTTTGTATCATCAGCAGACTTGCCCAGGTCGTTAATGAAGGTGTTAAACAGTTCTAGACCCAGTACTGACCCCTGGCGTACATTGCTAGTAACTTCCCTGGAGCTGGACTTTGTATCCTCTGGGCCTAGTTTTTCAGCCAGTTTTCAATCTATCGCACTGTCCGCTTACCTAGCTTATACTTTGTTGACTTGTCTATCAGGAAATTATGGGAGACAGTGTCAAAACCCTTAATAAAGTTGAGATAAGTAACATCCACTGTTGCCTCTCATCCATGAACCTAGTCACCTCATTGTAGAAGGCTATAAGGTTGTTCAAGGAATATATAGTACTGTGTTTCCAGAATGTAAACCAATTTTGTTATTTTTAATGTCAATAGTGTCATAACATTAATTTTTTAATGTGCAGTTTCTGTCTGAAGAGAATATTCTAAAAGCCCCTCTATGAACACTGTATGAATTACTGTAAAACTGTGAAAAGAACGCTCTTTGTAATAAATTTTTTAATGCTTTGGAAAGAGAAAGCACAGGGGAACACTTGCTGCAGACCAAGCTCCACACTGGAAAGATTCTTTAGAATATTCTTCTATGTCAGAGCTAAAGCACCTCAGACTTTTCCCTTAGAAAATTCCTGTCCCCACCCCCGAATTTAAGTCACAAGAAATCTAATACCATAATGGCAAATAAAGTCACATATTTTCCCTAGGACCGAAGAAGCTACACCTGTCCTGCAAAAATGTTTTCAGAACATCCTAGTATTGGTATGAGGTGATGCACGCTGCAGTCATGAAGAAAATGACTGGCAATCTGGTCTGATTAACACTTTTTCCATTTTTTTGCGTTGCTGTTAAATTAATAACTCAAAAAACCTTAATTTGAAATTCTGGTATTTAAAAATGCTATTATTTTGGTCTCACAGCTCACTAAGTGTATAAGCTGGGCATTTCCATGACAAAGCAATACAAAATTGCAAAAAAAGGCTCTTACAGAGCTGGAAAGGGGACCTGTATTCATAATTCCCATACTGTTTCTCTGTACTTGCTCTCTTTTTCAATTTGAATGTATGTCATGTTTCTTGAAATGCCGCTTTTAATATCTGTGTAATAGAATCTGGCTCAGCAGGAGAGAAATAGTTACCCTCTATAATCACTGAAAGGTTTTACCCATTTTTAGTCATTTTTATATTGCTGTTCCGCCGTTTTCTTATTAATTTCAACAGCTTCTTATTACAAGTATTTCTGTGTCACTGCATCATCATTCCAGTACTGCCAGTTATTATCAAGTGTTGAATAAAGATACACAAAGTCTCATCTACATTGGGTTGATCGTGAATGTACTTCTCAGGTAGAAATACGGTGTAATTGTTTCAGTCCTGGACACCACGAATGAGGGGCTCCTCCATTCTGTTTATCCAGAGTACTGGTCCCGTTCAGTCCATGACTCCTGTTGGGCAGTCTCTTCACAGTATTACTTGTAGCTGTTTTCAGTACATGACTCAGTACATCTTCTGTTTCTTAGCTCCATTTGATACTCCCACAGTGCCTATGCATGTGGTTTGGGTATAAAGCAATTTCTTAAGAATAAAAGTTTGTGCTGCAGTTCAAGCTGCAAACAATCCCCTCCATTTCTCCACTGTTGATGATACCATTCATCTGTACTTATATTAGCGATACTGACACACTAGCATAGGCAGGCAGGCAGCCATATCCTCTGCTGTTTTAAGTACCATTCACGGGACCTTCTCTCATCACAACTCCTTAAATAAGTGCTTGTAATAAAGTGGCAGTTAGTGGTCCATCCATCAGTCATAGAGTTCCCAGTGATGCTAGCACTGGGGAAGATGAACTGCTTTGGCAACAGTAGGAAATCCCAGTAGTGTTGCTGGAGACACTTAGTAGTGATGCTTAGAGGTAATGCTACAGCTCAAGAGTGGGTTCAGTGTTGTGCTGAGTACAGTTGAGGGAGCCTTCATCCATGCAGGACCAAGCCCGAAAATGACAGAGATACTCAAATTAACTGCAGATTATTACAACTTCACCTGGAGCTACTTTGAGGCATAGTGGTTGTATGCTGTGAACAACTTGCCATGTGTTCCTCTTTCACTGAGAAATAGTGGACTTCAGTCTCCAACACTGTTTAATCTAATGCCTTTTCTCAGTACTAAACTTTCTTAGAAAAGATGTTTTACACTTGCCAGGTGGTTATTTTAATTAGGAAGTACTCTATCATGTGTGTCTCCAAAAGGCTGATTTCCATTGCTTCTATGTAGTTTAGAAAACTCCAACTCAGTGGAAAATAATCTGTTTTTTAAAGTGGCAAAACATTGCTCTTCACACAAGGGCACTCTCACTACATTATGTGGATTGTACATCTAACGTCTGACGGTGGTTGGGATAAGTACAGTGCATTTCTTTCTAGGACACCTGTGAGCCTCTGGGCACAGTAAGCACTTGTGGAGGCAGGCTGGGTAGATCAAGTGAGAAGAGCCCTGCAGTAGGACCAGGGGACCTGGCTCGATGAGTGGTCACAGGCAGCTCAGTCCTGTATTCTGTGCCACCTTCTTCCTCTAAAGCAGAGGCAATAATACCTATGCAGTGTTTTTGAAGATTTTCTGATAATTTCTGTGCAAGAAAGAATTTGCACCACTCCTGAGATGGAGTAAATTGACTTAAGTTCAGACATTACTGAATCCAATGCAGCTGTAAAGCTTTAACTAAAGAGCTGATTCCAAGTCTTCACTGTAGACCTGTACAAGCAATTATGAAATTTCTATTATGGAAGAGATTCTTGAGTTGAAAGTAGGGTTTGGATTGTGAGTCTAAAGGACAAGGCCCTCCTGGTCATATTACCCTTAGAAGCCTAGGAGTAAATTTGAAGAGAAAAAAGTTGTTTTGGGGTGAGATACTGTTTTAATTCAGTGTTCTATTTTTCAATCTTTATTTTATTAGGATTGTCAGGGGATTTCTTGCGTTCTGGACGATACTCTGCTCATACCATCAATGGTGCCTGGTCACCCTGGTCTCCATGGTCTCAGTGCAGTCGTGACTGCAGCAGAGGTATACGGAATCGCAAACGGGTCTGCAGCAATCCTGAGCCCAAGTATGGGGGACTTCCTTGCCTCGGCCCATCTCTAGAGTACCAGGAATGCAACATTTTGCCTTGTCCAGGTAAGAGTCAACTGAAATGAGACAAGCATGTGAAAATAAAATAACTAATCTTCAAAGCTATATCTTGCAATAGTTTGTTTTGGTTTTGGTTGTTGTTTTTTTTTTAGTTGGTGGGTTTGGGGTTTGTTTTGGTTTTTGAATAAGCTACAGCTCAAATTTACCTTTATAATATAAGTGAACTTGGGTAAGATTTCCAAGTGATGTCAATCAGTTTATCATCAACAGTGTTAACAGCTTTGTAATTTTTCACTTCTGAGACTTTGACTGTAAAAATATAATTTTAATAAGTAAACTTATAAGAGAAAAAAAGATGTAAGAAATCTGGCAAGACATGAGAAATCTGGCTTAGTCTTTATTTAAATGCAAAATATCATTTTCATCACAATGGTTGCTGGCATTACATCTGTGATAGCTTTTACGTGTAGAGCCTCCAGCAAATAAGGTTCAGGACCAATTACCAAAGCAGATGGTAAGTCAAGTAGGCCATAAAGGTTGTTCTTGGAATCTTGAACTTCTCCTTCACTGAAAGTTGTTTTATGATTCTATAAAAAAGATTACTAGTAGAATATATGTTTTCAAGAAACTACTTTGGGTTATAAGTCATTGTTGTATCATAGGCATTTGAGGGAAAAAACCGTCTTGGTTTCAGTGACCTCTCACCCTTCATAAAACAGACATCCAAATTCAAAGGTTTTTAAGCTTTGTAGAGGCTTTGTGGAAAAAGAAAGGGGAAGGATATAGGAGAACACGTGAAAAAAAGAAAGCGCAATTGGAATAGGAGGAAAGAATTCAAGGTAACAAACAATAGAGAGGAAGAAGGATAATGACTGAGAGACTCAGTTCTTTCCAGTATCAACAAGTAAATTTAGAAATAAGCTTTCATACATCTTTAATTGCATTAATTATGTGTAACAGTGCTGCATACTTTATTATTGAAGACTTGGAGCTTTTGGCATTTATTCAAGTGTGGGCCTGAAGGATTACTGTGGTATAGTATACATACTACATACCTATATTACTGTAGTAAAACATACGTGTGTGTGTATTTATCTATGTCTATATGTATCTGTATGGTTACAAATTAAAACTGTGTTCCCCAAATCATGGATATGTTTTTTTTTAATATGAGTATTTTGTCCAATCTTATCATTGCAGTGCTTTCCCTAAGCTTTGTAAGCCGTCTATTCTCTGCATCAGACTCTAAGCAGTAGATCTGTGCAGAAGACAGGGCTTCCCTTTCAGAAGGACACAGCTTCTTGAAAAACATGCTTCCATCTTGAATTGAACCTAAGTAATACGTTTTGGCAGATATCCCACAAACCCAGCAGCTCTGTGAGTGTTCTGGCTGCTCAGTGAAAGTGAACTTCTCTGCAGTTTTAGGGCTAATGGTAACAGCAGGATTGCTTGGCAACTTGAATGCCTCAGACAGCCCCCTGAGCATTCAAGCCTCCAGCTCTCCTGCTGGCGGGGCAGATGCAAAGGGAATTTCTGTTGGGGATCCCTGCTTCAGTCTGGGTGAACACCCATTGAGCTGTTGAGGTTCTGAAAAAACCACTTGGGCACAACAAGCCAGCACTTTCTGGTGAAATTTTCTTGCTGCATCCAAGGAGGAGGAGAGTAGCTTCAGATGCTCATTGTGTAGCTTCCCTATCTGGCAGTGAGGAGATTAAGGGAAGAGATTATATGCTGCTTTCTGAGCTTAGAGGCATGATCAGTAAATGGTGGCCCTGTCTCTACACCAGTGTGAGAGACAGGTGAAATGGAATCAGCAGAGAACCAACAGTTGGCAGAGAATTATAAAATTGTGGCCCAAATCTTCTCCAGATCTGCACAGCCCTAGTGCATGCTCTAATTTTTTAGTTCCCGAACTGCAATCATAACAGTTTGCTTTTCTTGAATAATAAAATTATAAACAATTTGTTTCATGTGGCTGCACTGTTCATCTGTGAAAACTTTTGAAGGTTGACAGTAATGCAATAGGTCAAAGATTTAGAAGACCGTTGTACTAACATGTGCAAGCCTCCACAAGGATGCATACAGCAGGTGAAGCAAGCTAGAAAGTAGCACCTCCTCATCAGTTCCTTCCTTCCTTGCAAAGGGAATCCCTCCATGAGACACTACCATCAGCTGTCTTTGAAGCAGGTGTGTGGTGTGGTAATAGCTAAGAGCTCTGCTCACAAGCGTAAAGATATCTGACTGTATTACTATACTATAGTAACTGAAGTGCATTCTTCACATGGGCCCAGATTATCTATAAAACAGGGCCAGATTTGTTGTTCATCCCTCTCTGTTGATTCTTAAATTAAATGCAATTAAATGCTGTCTTCAATTTTGATGGATTTTTTCAAAGTTAAAGTAAGTTAAAAGTTTTCATAAGTGGTATTTTTAATTGGCTCTGCAGCTAGTACTTTTATATTTTTTGAAGGAAATTATTCCAACCAGTAAAACACATAGTTGTGCAGACATAAGTTTCATGTAGAGGCCCTTGTTTATGAGTTAGCCAATACCCAAAACTGAAATACATGAAGTTGTAAGGCAGAACTTGAAATTGTACTTTATACGAAAAATATTCCCTCTTCTGCTGTCTCTGAATTTGAAAATATTTTTAAAGATCAGTTGGTATAAAGTGTGGTGGGCCTTTCTGAAGCAAGAAGGGGTGTCTAATATATCTAATAATTTTCTTCAGAGACAAGTTTAATTTTTCTTCTAGTGCAAAGCAAATTTGAATAATGATGCAGAGCTTGAATGGAGTATTTATAAGCATGGTAACACGAGAGAAATCACAAAGTTCCTCAGGTACAGAACTACTGTTAGCCAGTAATTAAGAAGAAATGGAAGGGACTAAGTCAGACCTCAGATAAATCTGAAGGGAAAACATTGCAAGTGGTAGTTGTAATTACATTTTTTTTTTCCTTTAAGATATGGGAGAGTAAAAAAATCATTGCAGAATAAGGATTACCCATAAATTAGACCTGATTATAAATTTGTAGAAAGGGAATATTTTTTTATTACAGAAACATACTGGTGAAATTGAATTCTCTCCATTTTTAATGAAAGTCACAGAAAGTTACATTGGTGGGCAGAGACGAAATTCTATTAGGTTGAGATTCATGAGACTTCATCAAGAAAAGGGAGACCTAAACAATACATGGGTGAAGAGCCTTTGCTCCAGGACCACATGTACAAACCTGGCAGACCCCACAGTAGGGACGCAGAGGAGAGCAGCCAGGAAGAGAAACCATGGTCGGATCGATTTTCAGCCTTCTTGCGAACCACTGTGCTAGGGACTGGATTTCATTTCCTGGGTGCTTATATTTAAGACAGCTATATACATTCATTCTTACCAGACGTATCTAACCGAGTTTCTAAAATGTCCCGGTTAGGCTTTGATCACTCAGCCCTTGCAGATGTTTACGAGAAAGGTTGGTGTAGGTGCAAATCACATCATGGTAGTTACTATACCATCCTCATATAGACGAGGCTGTAGACAGAGATGCAGGGACTGAGTAGGAGCAAACATGTCAGGCCCTTCTTGCCACTGTGAGCACTGAGGAGAAAAACAGGGACTGCACAGTTCACTCTTGGCTAAATAAGTAGGTGAGGTGCAGACAGAAAGGCTAAGGAACATGAGGAGATTTTGTTCTGACCTCAACCCAAAAGTACTGGAAATAAAAATGCAACAAAGAGGAATCTGATGCTTTCTAAGATTTACCTGAGCTCCTTCAGTGTAAGGACAGCTTCACATGCTCCCAGCTGGCACAGAATTCTTTAGTTAGAGTCCAGTCTAGTCATTAGCCTTTCAGAAATATTCCAGTTAGTGGGAAGGGGCGAGATGGTAGCCATAAAGAAGCCTTCCTGCTAGTGCAGGCTCAGGTTCTGCTTTGCTCTCTGTTCTGCTTATTGCAGACAGGATGTAAACTGCTGAGAAGGATGAGTGATGGAGAAATATATTGAGTAGTGCTTAACTCATGCTGAAAGTCAACCGGATTTTATGCTTCCAAATCAGTTAATATGGGCTCAGTGTCATCCTGGAAGATACTAAGTTTTCTGAACGACTGACACAATGAAAAAGCCCATGGAGTAATCGCTGAGTGTCCAAGGCTCTGGTTAAGTGTCTTGCAGCATAGTTTTAAATATGCTTATTAATATAGTAATAGCCAGTAATTTATGGCTAAATGAGCTGCAAGATCCCAGAACTTTAAAAAAAAAAAATACTGAAGCCATCTAGAACCTGCCTTCAGCAGCTACTATTAAAGCTTTCTTGAGCCTTCAGGGGAGAGACAAACAGTGAAATTTTTTCCACAGCTTGTAGCACAGTAAATGGTCCACTGAAGTGCAGATTGATAGCAGTTACTGGGCAGATTACTTTTCGTCCATAGTATTTGAAGGCTGAATATATAATAGTAGATTGAACAGTGCCAGAAAATTGCCAGAAATAGTACCCAGGCCTGGGAATATGATTTGTCTGTATTGTGCAAGTTTTAGCATGATCCCTCATACAATTTTGCCTTCAACTAGCTAGCACTCTCCCAAATAAACTGCTAGAAATAGTCTGGGAGTCAGTGTAGCGTGAGGCCTGTTCCCAGTACTCAGTTTCCATGAGGCCAAACTGCTCTGAGGGGCAGGGTAGGAGAATTTGCCCCATCGTCTTGCACTAGCAAATTATGCCTTGGCCCTGTGCCTCAGCCCCTTTCTTATGGCTCGGAGATGTGGTGAATAGAGTTGAGCTGGCAAGCACTAAACACCCTCAATAACTGTGAAAGGATCTGTGAATCCTTACTGACATTTCTGTTTTCTTCCAGTGACTAATATGTGGTCAATATGAAAAGAAAGAAATCTATAATCAGACGTATTAGGGATTTGTTATCCTTGGGGACTTGAGAGATATTTACATTATGAAGAGTAATAGATGACAAAGAGAAGCATTGTTCGAGGTGTAAATTCTGCAAATCTACAAAAATTACAGGAATTTACTAAAGGATTTGTTTGCCTGAAAATAATAATAACCAAATGTAAGGAATTCTGTCCTAGTTCACGATATTACCTGTTTCTTCAGTTATTACTGTAGGAAAAGACAACTTTTACTTAATCTTTGTTTTGTTTTGTCTCTTGTTGCTTTCTCTTTTATTCTTTTGCACATAGAGACACCTGAGCAATGTACCTTAAGTGGTTTAAAGCATAGCTACATGATTGCCATTGAGTAGCATGAGCTATGTAGAATTTCTATTCCCTTTTCTTCTCAAAGCATAGTGGTGGATCAGAGGGAAAGGACAGTTACTATCTCTTAAGAGCTGAAATTCTGATACTTCGTGATAATATTTTGGGATCTTACCAGTTTCAAATTTTTATTATAGTAGTTTTAGTTTGGTTTAGTTATGACATTCTGGCTGAGAAAAACTGAATAAATTCATATCACTATAAATGCTAATAACAATAAAAAGTTTCAGATATACAAAACTCCCTGAAAGACTGTTTAAGTTATTTATGCATCCCCTAAAGCCAGTTATTGCTGCTTGTTTTTGCCTTCATTATTGCTTTTTCTTTT
Source organism: Phalacrocorax aristotelis (assembly GCF_949628215.1). Taxonomy (NCBI): domain Eukaryota; kingdom Metazoa; phylum Chordata; class Aves; order Suliformes; family Phalacrocoracidae; genus Phalacrocorax; species Phalacrocorax aristotelis. The sequence goes on from NC_134277.1 coordinate 89,640,375, forward strand.
CTCTCCTGTATTTTTTTTTCCTTGCAGTCACAGTTGGCCACAAGGACACAGGGATATATTTAAAAGAACAGACAAAATTTATCCTACAGTAACTTCCTAAATCAGGGGGAAAAGATTGCTCCAATCCAATAAAGCCTGTCTCTGAGGCTGCTGAAGCCTGTCTCTCCACATGCATTGATCTCTCTAGCCTGCTTCTGTAGTCAGTGAGAAGAGGGCTGAACTGTCCTTTGGAAGCCACTGTTGCTTTTCTAACTTAAGAGTCTCAGTTACAGATTTAAACACAAGTTGATCCTTAGATTTTCTTGTTGTACTTTCCTTAGAAGCGTTCTGTGTTTCTGCACTGCACGATGTGGACTGTTTCATCCAGCATTGCTTTTATGAATAAAAGGTGACTGTAACATTACAGAAACAAGACTTTACCTTTGCAAACTATGATGTAAAAACTGCTCTTTCCCACACTGAAACATATGCAGCAATATCCCGCAGGATTAGGAAAAAGTAGTAGACTATATGACGTAGAATGGGATGATCCCTAGGTGCCTGGAAGGGAGCAGCTTTCTTCTAGGTCTGTAGGCTACCAAACACCCAGTGTCCCCCCAAATGTAGCTTTTATTCAGCCACTGGGAAGTACACCATCTGCATTTAGGTGGGTAGAAAGGACTGCTGCCCCTCTATTTATACTCCATGCATATAGAAAATACTGGCGCCTCAGCATTTTCATTGTGTTTTGCTACACCTTTAAAAAGATGAACATGAAAATTTATAAACCTAAAGACATACACCAAAAAAACCCCAAATAATATTTTCTGTTGTTGTTTAAATTTGAAATGAGACCAGACAGTATGTGAAAGAGCCTGCGATGCTATCTGTGTTCTCATGAAAGCAGGTGAGGTCACTGTGTCTGCCCATGCCTCCTTCCCCTTCCTTGTAAAACCCGAAGTGCATAGCAGGGTATCCAGTTTACTTAATTGTCTCTTGGAAATCCTCCAGTAGTGTGGATGTTTCATCACGTCCCCAGGAGATCTCATTTATATACACTGGTTCTCTGTAGAACATCCTCTTCCCTATGGTTTTTTTTCCATTGTAGTGAAGAAATCTTTATTAACCACAACAAGATCCAGTAGGCAAAAAGTTGTTTGTTTTACTATAAAGGAAAGAACATTGTTTGAGAGCACCCTGCTAGCTGAAGGGTGCCTTCTTCCAAAAGGGACCAACCTCAGTAATTGTCAGAAAGCATAAGGACTCTTTGTATCTTTATTGTGGAACTGCTTTAAGGACTTTCTTTTGTCCAACAGCTCTACAAAACTGTTACGTAAAGGAACTGTAGTGACTGGAACTTTCCTTGCAGCTGTGTGTTTTTCCTCCTATAAGAAGCAGAAATAACATTAAGGACTCCATGACAAAAGGAAAAAAAGAAAAAAAAACTAGATGGTGCTGTGTTGCTAAGCAACTTTAAAGAAAGATGAAAGAAACCACAGAGCTCTGTTTAGGTCTTATAGAAACTCAAGCAGTAAATACCCACTCCTTTGATCTTATTTAACCATGATGATGCTTTTTCATCCTTTGTTGCTGAGAAGGAAAAGTCCTGGGGACAAATAAAAGAGGTAGTTATGATAGTACTTGAAAGGCTTAGCGATTTAGGATGGCAGCCTGTCAGTAAACAGTCACTAAGGAGAACAGTTATAATTATACTGTCCACCTCAGCCATGATCAATTCTAACACTGTCTGTTGTATTATGACTGTCCTTTCCCATCTTCCCCAGACCCACTTCTCCCTTTACATCTGAAAGCTTATAGTATAGCCGTCGCTGCAGTTGTGGAACATGGTGACATTCCTAGATGCCACATCGGTCTCTGTGTTCTGAGCCACCTATAGATAGATGACAGATGGCAGTTTCAGACGCATGCACATTTGTAATCCTCACTCTGGTCTGTTGAAAAGTGAGTAGAAAGTGTTGGGGGTCACTGTCTCCATTACAGTGAACACTCCACAGGTAATGTTTGCAGGCAATTTATCTTCTGTCTAGGCAATCTCAGGCTGTCATTCAGTTTTGTGGATGTCTATCCACTGCAGCAGAAATGCCTCTGATTATTCATTTGAGCTAGTCAAGGATCATTTTAAATAAAAAAAAATAAAGGGAAAAAAAAGAGGAGTCTCTGGAAAGGTAAAGCCTTAATATTGCATGAAATGAATAGCTTTGGTAACAGCTTCTGCTTTTATTTGACATAATTAAAAAAAAAAAAAGAAAGAGGCAAGTTCTGAATAAAAGATACCGTGTCTTGAAGTTGTTATAAAATTGCACAGTATATTTCACCTGCACTGAAGACAAATAACCTGTGGGTTTCTTAGATATGAACTTGCATAATACTACATTAACAGAGTTATCTCAGGCAAAAAGACATATTTGTTTTCTAGTGACTATATGAATAAGAGGACAAGTCAAGCACTCTACGAAGATGCAGTATTTATTTATAATAGGTGATAAAAAACTCTCATGCCTCTGTGTAGTTAGATGATTTCGCTGATAAATATGTCCTGGAAAAAAAAGTAGCAATCCTTGAATTCCTTAATAATGGAAATAATTTATTTAAATTATGTACTTGGAATATAGTACCAGATTCCACAAATCCTGTCTGTCCAGTCAAGCTATTTCGAGGCCAGATATATTACTTGCAAAAGTTCTTACAACTATTGTTCTTGGCAAGGAAGTGCCAACACCATGCTTTCTTGATTTATAGGATAATGTTGCAAACGCTGCAGAGACTAAAATGTTATATATCCAACAACTTCACTTACAGGATTAGTTAATAGCCTTAGGTGCGCACTAGTGAATTACCTGTCTGATTAGCAGATGAGAACCTGAGGGTATGTTGTATCTGAAATTACATTAAAAAATGCACATATAGGTTTTAATATCAAAATAACCACATTCTCCTAGCTCACTTTCTCACTGTTGCAGCCTTTGCATAGAAATCATTCTACTCAACTCACTGGGTGCATTTGTGGTATACGATGCTACCAAAACAAAATGACTATTTTTCTAATGTTCTACATCTCCAGCTAAGAGAGAATTTAGATGCAAATACTGCACTGATATTTTCATGTTAAGTTAATTTTTTTTCAGATTTGGAACCTCCTTTTTTATTTTTTAAGAGATAATTATGCAATAGCATTTCAATAAAACAGTGGAAACTGGTTTACTTCTTGAAAGGCTGTCTGATTAATTGAACAGAACAGATCAAAAGGAGTCATTGTGAAATGCTGGATGACTGTTTTGGAGACTTCAGTGACAATCGATCGTTTCAACAAACCATGAAGTAGTGTCTCACAAGGAATGTCTTAAATGAGCACACTGTAAAAATTGTGTACAGAAAATGTGTACTTACGTAGTATTTTTAAAAGTAGGCAACAACAAGTTTCTGTCTTGTCTGGTAAAATGTTCACTGCTGCTGTGAGTGATGGGAGAAAAAAAGGCGAATCTTCTACTCAGTTTAGGGCCCTGTCATAAAACAAAGCTTTACTGGCACATTGCCTTTTTTTTACTTAGGGTCTCACCTATTAGTGTCAGTTGAATTACAAATACTCTACTTTCTTTTAATCAGTTGCAGACATGGTAAATCATTTCCTTACTTAAGTATTAAGAAAGCAAGTGGTAACACTTTAAATAGAGTTTGAAAAGAAATTAATTTTTTGTAGGATATGAAAATTTTGAAAGGTTAAGGGTTTTTTTGCCTTTTTTTCCCCCAAAAAACAAGTGAAAGAGGAATGATCAAAATACTGAGATTCTTTGCAGAGGGAATGCTGTCCCTGGGAGAAGTACATCTGACTTTGCCATGTGGCTGCAGATAGGAAGCCTTCGGCAGATGGGCTGCAATATGGCCATGAATGCCAGAAATACATCCTGGAGCAGTAGCTCTTAAGAACAGAGGCTGCAAAGGAGCCAGTCCAGTGCAGGCAATGAGGTGGCCTTTCATTAGAAGACTAGAAGTCTAGTGGCCATGTGTCCAAAGCCATCTGACAAACACAGGTCCTGTGAAACACAGCCTACGTTTCAGATGAACCTTGTGAAAACTCAGACTGGAGAACAGTTTGCCACACTTGAATCAGTAAATACTATAATGGGGGACAAAAAATTATTCTTCAACAACCTGTGTTTGAAACTTAAGTGGCAACTCCTTGGTGTCTTTCATCTGTTGCTTTTTTGAACTACTGCCGTTGTTCTGTTGCTGGCATCTATGCTAGAGCTGCACTGAGATTGTAGCATTATATTGGCCCATCAAACCCTGCAACTGTGTTAGATCAATTGAAATGCGTTGTAGGGTTGAAGGGTTAAGGCAATCTCACCTGAGTTGCAAAACAAAATCTGGATTCCTCAGCCTCTGTTGATATTATTGAGCTAAGGTTTATTTTATGCATAAAAATTTACTTTGAGCTTATAATACTTCTGCTAAACAAGCTTTGGTATTTTATTACCCCACAAGTGAGAAGAAAAAAGGAAAATAAAAAGAAAAGACTTTTTTGGCCTTAAAGTTGTTATGGTACCCACTGAAAGTGTCTTATATGGATGAGTAACTTTGTTAGACTTCCCATTTTACAGGGAGCTTTTAAAATATGTGCATTAAATTGCATTGTGTTAAGATTAAATTTGTGGGCCTATGTTCAGTGGCACCTAAAATTGTCTAATAATTTCAGTAGGCCATGAATTAAGTCCACAGAATATGAGAAAGAAGAGTTGGATTATGTCATGTTGCACGTTAATTTGGAATAACATGATATTTTGTGTCTTTTCAGTGGATGGAGGCTGGTCGTGTTGGTCATCTTGGTCAAAGTGCTCGGCAACTTGTGGAGGAGGGCATTACATGAGAACCCGCTCCTGCACAAACCCAGCACCAGCATATGGAGGAGATATCTGCCTTGGACTGCACACTGAAGAAGCACTCTGCAACACACAGTCCTGTCCAGGTATGACAAATCAGCCGATGTAGCTTTGTTTTTTGTGTGCCACAGAACAAGGCATTCAGAGTTAGGCAACATAATGCTCCTTGATCTATTATTTAGGAGCAAATAATTTCTCTCCCTTATTAAGTACACAATCAGCTCTTACATGCTACAATCACAGTAAATAAAGTAATAGCAGGATACAGCCTACAGGACACTACCTCCTCCCTCCCTCTTTAAAAATTAAAATTTAAGTTACCAGGTTCCGGGTCTGGATAAACTAAAATTGTATATTTGAAGTGGATCACGCAAACAGCCTGGGAGACTTTCAATAACAATATCACAAAGAAGTGCATTTGTTATAACGCTAAACATTCAGAGCAAGCAAATTGCTGAGGTTAATATTCAACAACTTGTTATCACAAGGTCCTTCAATTAGATAATATTTGCCCTGTTTTCATATAAAACACAGAGCAAACCTTAATGCTCGTTGTAAAATACCTTCTTCAACTTCAGAATTTAAGAAGCAGAGACTTCATCTTTTTAAATGACTGTGGAGTACTTAGTAAAAGTGTCTCAGCACTCCTGTTAGTTATGGAGTTATGTTATTATGGATCATGAGTTTTTCTGTAACTTTGACTCTGCCTTTTGATCATATTAAAGGAAACTAATTTTTTTCATTAAATTTAAGTGAGGAGTAGAGAGTAAAAACACACAAAACCAGATAAAATCATTAGCGAAGGGCCAGTGGGAAAATTTGTTTTCATTTATTGCTGATTAATGGATTACAGGCAACAGCAAAAGGAAGTAAGCAGCTCTGATGCCACATTGTATTACTTGCTTTACTGAGAGCTCCTAGAATTCATAGCAAACATTTTCTGCTCATATGATGAGGCTGTGCATGTGAAGGCACAAGCCCCATGAGTTCGAATTTATGGCTCCTATTACCTCTGCTGAACTACAATTTAAGTTAATTTCCTTTTCTAGGCACTGCATGTCTTGCAGCAGAATAAAAGTACCTCCTTCGTCAAAATTAAAGCAGATGCAAGACTCTGTATTGTGTTTAAAAATAACCCCAAAGACAGCAATCAGTTGATGATTTGATTTTTCAAGACAAACAGTGTATATTTGTATGTAGGCGTTACATAGCTACCTTGGGATCCTTAAGGCATCTTTAAAAGGTCAGAACTGGCACGTTCATTGTACTAGTATTGTAGCTATTTCGTTTGTTGCACATTTATTTTCTACTAACATTTTTCTAGAAGTGACAGTTTGCAAACATTTATAAATAATCTCTTCATCTTATTTTGGCCTGCTTGTTACCCAAGTTTTTGAGTAGATGGGGTGTGGAGAAGGAAGAGGTTGCCTTCATTTTGGTTCCAGAAAGTGAAAACTGTTCTAATGCAATAAAATTTCAGAGGGTGAAGTGCATTTCTCTCGTTCTGTGATGTTTTACTAGTATTTCAATCTCACTTAAAATTTGCCATAGGTTTTTGAAACAGCACATCATCAACTAGCTGGTAGAATGGCCCTTGTCTCATGTTTGTGATGTAGATTTCAAAACTTTTTTTTTACTGCTCTAATTGCACATTGGTATGGGACAAAAATAAATGCAGCACTACACATGTCAAGTTTGGACAGACTCCTGCACCCCTGCAGAGCCATTTTCTTGTGGTGAAGACCATGTGCCTAGTGGTTCCTCCTCGTGCAGATCTGGAAGTACCGTTGGTGACGTTCGCTGCTTGAGTGACATGTCTAATACAGGAAGGGAACAGTAGTGACACTTGGAATCTAAGAACAACCAACCAACACAGTAATGCATATGCAAAAATGGAAATTATTTGTAACATTTATTAAATTGTGAAAAGAATAAAGATTTCTCGGCATTTGAAATAGTACTCTTTTTTGGGCCAAACAAAACCAGCAGAAAACTAAAATTTCTGGAATCCTGATACTAAGGATTTTTTGAGGATATGGAGGGTTAATGGCAAAAACAACTGAAAGTATGAAAGTATGCACTTAAAGTAAGAGACTTGTGCCTGCAAAATACATCAGTTTTTCTCATCTTTCATTTTAAAAGCTGTATCATGGTGTTTGCAGTTTTTCTTTTAATTTATCCAAATGCAATCACAGTAATATGAATGGAAGCGCTGCACTATTGATCAGTAGTGGTTTATAGGCTGCTTATCAGTAAGTGTAATTGGTTGCAATGGTGTCTCTAATGAACTGAATAAAGCAGTATTTTATACTTAGAGTATTTACTGCTTCTGTAAGAGGGGAAAATATATTCTATCCTTGAATCGCTAACTCACACATGCAAATAATGGATAAAGCAGTTGAGCATTTAGAAATGATGTGTAGTTCTGCGTGAAAGAAACTTATTATTTTACGGACTGGTGGCCTGATCTTTCTGAAGTGCCTTCTTCACCAAGGGATCTTTCAGGAACTGCTTGGACTTAACCTGGCTTCAAAGGCCAGCCAAGACTCTGTAGGAAAAAAACATGACATGTGAGTAAGCCTTGCCATGTTAGAGGTGAAAAGCAGTTCCAAATTAAACACCTCTCCAGTCCACCCTCTCCTTTCCATCCTCGTGGCTTTTTCAAAGAACTGAGGAGCAAGCCGAGAGGAGCCTGTCTGAGGTGCAGGAGAGCCTCAGATACTTTGAAAATGAAGAAATCAAAGGGATGAGTCCGTAGAAGTGCATGCAAAAGCTATGGGTTAAGCATCTCTGTGATGACAGAGGTAGTGGCTCCACAAAGGGCAGGTCTGCCAATTTGAAATGTTACATCTGTCAGTCTTGGGTGCCTTACTTCTGTGTGACTCTCTGAGCTCCCAACAGTGGCACTACTCAAAACACAGGTTTGGTACCAGGATCCACCATTACAGGGATGTCTATCCTTCTCACACTTGCACTGATGTTCCCTCTCTCCTCTTCTGTGATTCTTTGTGCCAGATGGAGCTAGCTGACCATCATGGCACCAGAACCACTAACTACCTGTGCTGAAGTGCCTGGCCTGCACCATGGGACTCCAGGGTGGGAGGGAGATGCCCTGTGTTGGATATGTGGGAAAGTCTCAGTGCACATAGTGTATTTTATAGGACCCCTTGCTCAAAACACCTTGACAGAAGACTCATGCCTAAACAGCAGGCTGGAACAGTAGCCTGGCCCAGGCACTAGTATGTTAGCTAGCATGATCGACACATACTTTGAGATTCCTGTTTTACCATGAGCTGTAGCTCCTTCAGCAAGGAACCTGGTGGGCCAAAAGCACATTGGACAAGATGAGGCTGCAGAGTGCATCAGCCAACAAGCTGTATTTAGGATACTCACGAACATTTTGGGAGCTGCTGCATATATCCCAATTATACCAGGATAGGACAAGAGTATTTGGCTCTGGCTTAAGCATGCTCTCTGCCACCGTCAAGAACTGGGCCAAGATTCACAATGAGCAGCATTCATTTAAGCTTGAATGAGCAGGGCTTTGTTATTACTAAATATTTAAGGTAAGGATCCTTATACTCGGTTTACTTAGGTGACAATAGCAGCTCCTGGCTGTGCCATGCTATAGAAGCAGGAAGACGACTGCATCGTTTGCTTGACTCCCACCTCAGCTCTCCTACCGCCCTGAATTAGGATCCAACTTTGTTAGGTCATCTGCCTCCATGCTCCTATTACCCACTCTGCAAATGAGGCCCTCCCAGGACCTGTCCTACGAAACAGAAGAGCCAAAGGACAGAGCTGAGTATTCTTGCTCCTCATGAATTCTACTGTTTGACATCTGCTGCTTGTGTCAAGATATTTGCCCTGTTGCTCAAAGGAGGCACCATCCAGACAGTTGCTAATTGTTCATAAATATCAATATCCAGGTTCTTACCTGAGCTGCTGAGTAAATCCATTTTATGAACAACTCCACAAGTGATGACATACATCTGAACAACAAACTGCTACGGCTGATTGCTCCTGTCTCTAACCAGCACTCTCCTGCTGTCTTGAAATGGCCCCACAACCGCTGCTTGAGATTTTCTCTACTAAAGTTATGTCCATCTCCTCCACCCATTTCTTTTTACCATGCTATTGGTTAAGAAGTTGAATGTCCAACACGGTCATGGAAAGTATCTATTGCGTGACATTTTTCAAAACTGCAATCTCAAATATTCCTTCTGGAGTCTGTTAAATTTTGGATGACTGAGAGTTTTAACCTTTTCCTTTATGGGCAAGAGGAAAGTAATGAGTAAATGCGAACCTTGTATCCCGGATTCATGCAATGTATTGAAAGGGGCCCAAAACAGTGCAAAACTTCCTGACTTTCCACCTGATTCACAAGAAGTGTACAAAACCTTCAGGATTCCCCAAATTATTCACAAATTTTAATGTTCTTCAATCTAACTTGGAAGCAAATTATGTTAATATATACTTTTTTATTTAAAGCAAAATGAAATTTGCAAATTTTCTTCATAGTGACATAAAATCAGTTAAAATTTTGAAGTAGAAACAAATTTGGTTTGGCATACTAGGACTATTTAATGCATATCAAAACCATAAAACATATCTCGGTGAGAAAGCCAACAGAAGAAGGAAAAAATGTTTAACTGAGCTCTGTCTTCCACTATACATGTCAAACTCAGAAGACTCCTATGAAGGCAAGACTTGTGCTTGAATTGTAAGAAAGCTGAGCTCAGTAAACTCACAGCACCTTATGGGAACGAGATCATTTAAATTCATTTGAGGGAAGTATTCTGAGATCACACAGGCATGAAATAAAAATGTCTTAATCAAAACTACATAGGTAGAGGAAGAAATATAGAGAAACAATAGAAGCTGATAATGAACCAAATGGGGAAGAGGTGAGAATATGCGATGAGATCTCTTCTATCTACAGCAAAGAATTGGACCTGAAATAACAAAAGCATAAAAAAAAAGAGTATCTACAAGATACTACTATTTTTGTGGTTAAATAAAGTTCCTGTTTCAGACCTGGAATACATATTTTTATAGCTCTCATTGCTACTTGTCAGGTACATTAAAAAAACCAGTGTCATTGTCCACCCTAACAACCTAGACTGGAATTAACTCCACAGCAATCACTCTTTCAGTCACCACTGCAGAATCCCTCTAGCTTCTCACTTCCACACACAAAGGCCATGGCAGAAGCCAAAGCCGTAATACGTCTTTGAGAAATTTACCATCACACTACATTTCAGAGACTTTTGCCAAAACTGAAGTGCCTTTGTTTTATCATACTGAAAGAGCTGTCATAGCTGGGGAGGAGGTCTTCTGTCATAATTCAGAAATACAGGCTATTTCTCCCTCACTCGGTGTACTTGAAGCATTTAATTGCAGCGTCTGTGTGTCTGTTCCTCTCTGCCTGTTGCAGACAGCTGGTCCGAGTGGTCCGAGTGGTCCGACTGTGACTCGTCTGGCTTCCAGTTCCGCGTTCGTCAGTGCATCATTTTGTTTCCCGTGGGCAGCCAGTGCACAGGCAACACCACAGAGAGCCGAGCCTGTGCTTTGGACTCCAACTTTATACCAGGTGAGACCAGCCTGCTCCTTGAAGGATTAGTGAAATCTCCCAACGCTTCCAGAGCAAGGCGTAGTACTGTCCCAGATTGCACCGTGCAAAGCCGAGAGCTGGAACAGAACTTGCCTTTTGTCAGCCAAAGTGTGTTGGTCTACTGCGTAGAGCTGATGTTGCTAGATCTGGTGTCTTCGTGAAAATCTGCCTCATGGCACCAAGTGCTGTGGAGCTGCCCGTGCTGTCACTGCCTGGGACTTTGCTTAGTCACTGTCACAGCATTCTGCAGGTCCTTCCCGTCGTACTTGGTAGCAGGGCACGGGGATGGCTATAGACAGCTAGGAGAAATAGTTTGCTTTTTACTTTAATGTGTGTATTTTTGAGACTTTGGGGATATTAGAGAAACATTTCTCTAGATTTTGTAGTCTGCATATACAAAAGTGGGTGCTGTGGTAGGTAATCTGGAAATCATTTCACAGAGTCCCTTAAATTAATAACTGCTTAGAAAGATAAATACTATTAACTGTGCCTCAGGTCCATATCTCCCCCATGACCGCGAAGTACCTGGTGGATAGTTACGTCATGTATTATTCTATAGCATTTGTCAAAACTCATGACTGTAGTCTTTTTTTTTTTTTTTTTTTAAATCACAGCAGACATTTAAATCCACACAACAGTATGGGTGGCCACATTGCATTGCTGTTAACAGTCATCTTTCTGCCTGTTTACATTAAAAAAAAGCTAGCAGTCTATTCACAGAGAAATTTACATTTTAATGTATCATTTGAAATGTAATTATGTTTACTCACTGCAGCAAATTTTTTTTTCTGTGACTATGCAGTACAATATAGTACAATATAACAAAGAAATCAACAATTTAAACACTGTTTTTATGGATGGTGCATAATGCTTTAACTCCCAAATACTATTTTTTCTTCCAAAACTAATGTGAAAAATGTCAGTGTGAAAGCAAAAACTCCCACATTCTGTTTTCCCCCTTTTCTCAGGCTTTTGAAGCAGCTCCATTAATATTCACATTCTGCAAATCCCATGCTTAATCCAATATATGCTCTACATCTTGTTTTGGAAAATAGGCATTTTCAGGATCCGAAATGAGCCACCTCTTCTCTCGCCCTTCTGATTTGTTTGCCACTCCTCCTCAAATTACCCATATCACAGCAGATAAGGTCATGCCCATTACACTCACGTTAGGCAAAGTAGCTTGCTTTCGTGGGATTGCTCAGCTTGCTTTCACTCCTCCACGTCCTCTGACTCAGAGTTCTCTCCCTCCCTCCCTGCCTCCCTCCTTCTCTTTCTTTTTCTAATTCACCTCCCTCCTTTCCTCAGCTAGTGTGCTGGCATGTCCACCCTCATGTTGTCTCCTCCTCCTCCTGCTTACCTTAGATCTGCTCCTCTGCAGAACTTAGTATCTAGAGTCATTCTCGCAGAGTGAAAAAATGACTCCTCCTTGTCATTGCTGCTGCTGTGTTTCCAGACTTAGTCCTTACCAACATTACCTTGCAGAGCTTTATGGTTTTCTGGTACATTTTTTTCTGCTTTTTGTTTGGATTGTGAATTAATGGTCTCAACCAGACACAGTATGCTCTCAGCCTTTAACTCCCTGTGAAAGGGCTGTTCTGTCAGGTCTGATACTTTCTTATTTTGAAAATAGTTATGATTTAGCATGTGAAGAAAAGGAAAAAATTGTGATCCCTTTAGCAGTAGCTGCATGTGGATCATCTTTTGGTAGAGGAGAGCCTACTCTGCTATTCCTCATACAGAAGTTATTGCGTACTTGTGGCCATTATTGCTGCCGTTCTCTGGTCTGTTTTTAGTTCTAGTAGAGACATACTTAGATGGGAAAACCACAGCTGCAGGTAATGTTCGTGGTGTGGACAACACATGGATTGTAAAGTGCCATAATGCTGATATCCTGCCCTATTCACTATTGATTTCTTGGTGGTACCTAGCATTTGTTTTGCCTCTTTGATTGATTCTGAGCACTAAGCTGATATTTTCATGGAACAATTTGCCATAAACCCCCAGTCTCACTCATGAGTAGTAATGGTCAGCTCACAGCCCACCATTTTAGAGATGAACCTAGGATTGATTTCCACTGTATGTATCGCTTTACACTGATTTACATTCTGTTTCATTTGTTATTTTATTGACTAGCGTTGTAGGGCCTTTCTGCAGCTCTTTGCAGCATGCCCTTGTCCGTGCTGCCTTAACTTGGTATCATCAGCAAACGCCAAACCCACATTTGCCTCCTACTTTTCTCGCCCTGCTGAAAAGCCTAGGCCCCTGCAGAAATGGTACCTTCCTCCGTTGTAAGAACTAGGCATATAGTATTACCCTGTTTTCTGTCTTCTCCCTCATCTGTTGCTTGGAAAGCCTTTGCCAAGGAACTTAAAAGGTTTTCTTTGAAATCCAGGTAGACTGTGTCAGCTACCCCACCCTTATCTACATGACCATTGACCCTTTCAGAGAGGTTCAAGAAATTTGTAAGGCAGCAGTTCCCTTCACAGAAGCCGTGGTCCTGAAGTAAAGAGTGGGAAAACTTGGTTGCCAACAGGTTTTATTCGATACATATTCAGAATGTTTCCAAAGTCAAAATGGTAAGGATAAAGGCTGGAATTATATTGGATTAGTTTACAATTGAGACCCATGAACTTGGCTGTCATCTTTTTGAAGATTTGTAAATTCTCTCTTTTTACATTAGTGCTAGACGTAACTTCTAGAAGTAATGAGTCCATTTGAACACAAGGTAATTAAACTCTCATTAATTTTACTATTCAGAAAATCAACACTTTGTCAACACGCTTAAACTCCACAAAGAAAGTTTTCCTGTGCACTTCATATTTTCAATTCCAGAGATGTTTTGAGGCAAGAATTAAAAATATGTTGCATCTTTTGCTTGGGAGACTAAGGAACCTGAAGATGTCATGGTACCTTTCTTGTTAATACTAGCAGATAGTCAAAATCTTTTTTTACTTTGGATTTGGAGTGAATGTAGTAGAACACATTTTTCAATCCTTACTATGTTAATCAAACTGGTAGATCTCTGTTATATTTTTTCTCCTTGGCATAAGTGGTTTATTTATTTTTCTAGAAATATCAGTGGCACGATCCAGCAGCATAGAAGAAAAACGATGTGGCGGTAAGCTTTTCAACTCTATCTGTGTATTAAATGCTGGAATATTGATTCCCCATTTTTTCCTTTTGTTTCACCTTTTGCAATCTCTTAGAGTTTTATTCTACCATCTAAATGCTGCATGCTCATTATTTACCCTTGTGCAGAAAAAGAGCTGTAGTTACTGTAAGATTTCTTATTAAATGTCCATCTGCCAATGCTGACCTTTGAGACAAGAACATGTATTACTGGATGTTTGTATTTTCTACTTTTTCAGTATGGCAGTCACCCTTGTCTCAAAAAGAAATTCCTATTATAAGTTACTTATCAGTAGGACAAAATTTGTAAATTTGCTCCACCTTTTTCAGGATAATAATTTCACAGACCTTTTTGGGACTCCAAATGAATAGCAGAAAGCCAGCCTGCTAACCTATTTAATAGGTCAGACTGTATCTGGAACTCATTTTCAACTTCGCTGCCAAAGACAAAACTAAAAAGTAAAAAAAATCTTTTCCATTCCAGAGAGTCCTGATGCTAGCAAAATAAATCTTGAAAGAGAAAACTGTTGAAAAAGCCCAAACAATAAGAAGAAGAAAAAGGAGAAATTACCATTTTTTTGTGCTGAGCTATCATGCTTAGTCTGTGTCGTCATGGTAATAGCTCTGGCCGGTTCTAGTATTCTTCCATGCACAGATAAGCTGCCTTTTTAACCTAATAAGGGACAATGAAAACACAGGGGTTATGCAAGGGTGCTAGTGTGCATGGTAACCTGTTATGGGAGCCAGGATAATGCGCTTTGATTTTTCTTCTAATTAGCAGCGGTGCACTGAAAACATTTTGCCAAGTTCTGCAACAGTGGGAAACTCTTATAGAAGTGTAGAAGGATATTTCAATGAGAATTTATATACTGGGTAGTCAACCTAGTCACCTAAATATTCGTTTGTGTTTCTGAACACCCAGTAGGCGTGTAAGGGTTGTACCTTAGGCATTTGCCAAAAATGGGACCCATGTGCTGGCCCATTTTTCTGTATCGCAGTGAAAAAATTCTAATAGATGTTTTTCAGACTAGTGCCAGTCTTTCAGTTTAAAATCTTTCATTTGTGCATGTAAGCAACCACAAACAGATTTTCAGTAATGCTGAAAGGAAATTTCCAACATGAGCTTCTCGATGATACTTCTCTCTCAGTCAAAAAGCACAGCTCTAGTTTGAAATAACAGTGAAAAGCAGTGTAACTTGTTTATTTCCCGCTAATCCTACTGGTGCCACAACTGACCCAATATCTGTTCAGTAGCATCAGGGGATGGTTGTGCTTTAGATTCTGTTCTACAGTTTCATGCAGCAATAAGCTTCCTCTCAGCTGTAATCCTTGCATAGGTGAAGAGGGTTTCCCACCGTCTGATCCCATAGTATTTTTGAAGGGCAGAGCAGACAGGAGAGTGCTGGGTTCTGAGTTGTAGACTTTGCACTCTCTGGCTGCTATGGTTAAAAGCACACTGAGCTTCAAGGAATCTCTCTCTCTCCCCTTTCCATTTTCCCCTAAAATGGTACCATTTCTTTCTCCTCTTCCCCCCACCCCCCACCCCCACCATACAGAAAAAACTCTGAAGGCTGGAGAAGGGAACAAATTGGCCGTATATCAAAAATACAGAAACAGTGATACCCAGCAAGAATCAAAACAGGGGATGGAAAAGACATATGCCACTGTTTCTGGGACATGCCCCAAATAAAGGGAATACGGAAAACATTTTAGGGAAAGCAGGGTTGTGATTCAAAGATATCAGGATTTTGTTAGTTCTGCCGCAAGTCACTATGTGTAAGAGAAAGAACCAGAAGAACAGCAGAGGAGGTGATACTGTAGTTCACTGAAAGAACCCCCGTGTATGTACATTACATACATAATTTATATATGACAAGGCTTTATTATACAGTCTGAAGAAAGAAATTTTGCTGAACTATTCAGACATACAAAATGCAATTTGTTCATCTGTTATTTGGGTTCTGAACTTGTTTAAGTGTCTTTCAAAAATCTCCATCTTAATACTTACTAGATGTATGGGTATCTAAGATTCTTATAATGATCCCTTCAGGGAAGTACAATGCATTTGCTACTGTAGGGATAAACCATTGCAATTGAGTTTTTTCTGGGAAACACATGAAATTTCCCTTATCCGTATTTGAATCAAGCACTTGTCTACATTTTTCCCCAAGCTTAAGCTTTTACTGCTCCTTCCTTAACAATTATATGGTCTTCTGCTCTCCACTCTGCAGAGTTCAACATGTTTCACATGATTGCAGTGGGATTAAGTAGCTCAATACTTGGTTGCCTTCTTACCCTGCTTGTTTACACTTATTGCCAACGATATCAACAACAGTCCCACGATGCAACTGTCATCCATCCGGTGTCACCAGCTCCTCTAAATACCAGCATTACCAACCATATCAACAAACTGGACAAATATGATTCTGTAGAAGCCATCAAGGTGAGAAGTGGGTTGGGAGCTGTATAATGCACAATTTTCCTAGACAACAGTTCTGCTGTATCAAAAGAACGCTACTTGCTAGTTTTCTGCACTGGTATTTGGGCTCAAATTATGCTGCTTGTTAATAACAAATATAGATTTCACTTGAAGCATTGTAAGTACAGGTCCTTTCCTTTGTCAGTCCCTATTACATAGGTAGTAAGATTTCGTGTGAATGTATAATTTATACAGCAGCAGCCTTTCCTGGAAAAAAACCAAACCACTCAGGTTTTGTTTTGTGGGTTGTTTTTTTTTTTTCCTACTTGTGTTCCCTAGTGGCTTGTTCAAGAAGTAAATAGGGATATTAACAATCATCATGACATACTTTGAAGATAATCCTTTGGCTCCGGTGATGTGGTGTCCAGGGCACTGTTCATCTTCCTGCACTACGCTTTACAGAGGAGATGTATCTGGTGAATATATTCTGGGCCAGACTCAGCTGGTGTTCATACGCAAAACATTCTGTAAATGAGTAGTACAGATTTATGTTACCTGAGGCTCTGGCATGATATCTATATGATATGATCGTTGTTCCCGAACACCTATTTTCTTTTTATTACCTTTTAGAATAGCTCTGCTTTTCAGATCCACTGAATTAAGGAAGGATGAGCATTCTGAAAATACCTAGCTCAGTATCTTCAGATTACACAGTTTATTCATGCAGCTGCAAAGCTTTTTGTAAATGAGGATTTTTCTTAAATGCTACCTGTATAATCTGGTTTTAACTTCGGCATTTTTTATTCTGATTAAAAACATTTAAAAGAATTTCATTAAAAATGGCAAGAAAAGTCTAGAGTTTGTAACCAGTGATGGAATATGTACCTAATTTAAAGCTTTTGCAAATTTCACTAGTAATCTCTCTGGACAGCTACTGAAACAAGAAAAACTTTGAAAATTCATACTCTAAATACCCATATAACTTTTAAAAAAACAGGATTTACACTTTTAAGATCTTCAGACATTTCTCCTAAACATTGCAATTGAAAATCAAGGAATTAATGCAGTAAAGAGAAAATAATTATTATTCAGTAAAAAAAGATGAGTGAATCATTCTAATAAGAAGAACTGAATATGTATGACTAAAAAGTATTTTTAATCATAAAATTAGCTGGGGGGAAAGTGCCTGGCTTTACTTTATTGAGTAGTATTGCTTTTTGCAGGAGTGTTATTATGTAAGCAGATCATGCAAATGCAAGTTTTTGTAAATGTGCAGGTATTTGTCAATGCATTTTTGATTGGCTTACTATAAACAGAGATTTGACACAAAAATTGCCTCGGTGAAAGAGCACTTAGTGGCTCTCTTTCTTCTGTCCTTCCCATTTTCTTATATCTTTTTTTTTCCCTCCCCACAGGCATTTAACAAAAACAACCTGATTCTGGAAGAGAGAAACAAATACTTCAATCCACATCTTACTGCAAAGACTTATTCTAATACCTATTTTACAGATTTCAATAATTATGATGAGTACTAATGGGCTTGTGTATTTTCTGGCCTCCTGTAACTCCCCAGTCCCCAAGGCCTGTGCTACTTGACTGCTCATGTGATTGAGGCTTCAGAGATGAAGTTCAGAGACATTTCAAGCACGATCCAAGCCATCAATGTCCCATTGCTGCCAAAAGCCCAAAACACCTGTTTGTGACATGATGTTTTCTTTGCAGAGTGCAAGGCTGGCCTTCAGTGTTGGGTGCAGCTATAGCCCCTCGGTGTCGCTGGACCACCCATGAGGATGCATCACTTCACTCAGTTTCATGAACTTCCAGTCAGATTTCTCTAACAAATGACTAAGTAATTCCTGAGCTTTAAAACAAATAATAATGTTACCCCTTAAAGATGTGCCAGGAGTACCAGCCTAATTTTCTTTTCAGGCATTGTCTTTTATTTCCATGAGGTTTGCAAAGGGAGCTCTGCTGTTAGCCATGGAGCCCTCTGTGCGGTCTACTGAAGCTCACGCCACCAAACAGAGCTCACAGGGTGCTGGGAACAATGAGAAGAAGAAACATGGTGGTTTAGCAATGCTGTGTGGCAGCTCTGGGCTCTGTAGGCTGGTCTTCCTGGGCTGTAAATCACTCTGGCTGCAGTCCAGCTGTTCAGAGTGCGGAGACTAAGGCCCTACTGAGGGATACAATCTTGTAATTACCCAGAAAGCTACAGGGTCGGTGGTTTCTAGTTGCGAGCTGAGCCCAGTCACATAAAGCCTTCACCTAACGTTTAATTTTTGGAGGATGTGGAAGGGCATGTCCCACAGGGAGGCCAAGGGAGGAGGGCAGGTAGGAGAGGCACACAGCAAGGTTTTTCTGTGTCTCATTAGTAAACCAGCCTTGCTGCAGCGTGTGGGCCTGCAAGAGTCGTGGCATCCCACAGGCTTCCTCTCCCTGGTGCGTGCGTGTTGGAACCCGCTCGTCTCTCTGCTGTAGCACTCGCTGTCAGGCTGGTCATGGAAAGATACGACCACACTGCATTTTGTGTGCCTTCTCAGGCTCTTGGGGGTACGTAAGCATAATCATAGATCTGCTTTTCTCTTTCCGGCTTTTACTTCATATGCACGTGTCTGACAAACAAAGCTGGCTCAGAAAGCACAAATGTATTTGCAAAGCGTTGTCTCATCTTGCTGCCGTGTCCAACCCACGCTAGTCAGCCCCTAGAGGAACATTCTTATGGTGTTTTAAGTGACTATCTTGTTGGACTTCATTGATGTAAATATTTAAAATAATGTTTGAGGTTTAAGTTATCGGTTTTAATTCCTTTTGTAGTGGCAGGTAAGGAAACAAAGGATTTTTATACCATTTTTTCTTTGTTCTGTCTGTCTTCACCCACATTCATGGCATTGTTATTTTTGTATCTGAAATTCCAGATGTATAACTAAAAAGAAAAGGGCAGGGATTTGAGCTGGATTTTCCAGAGTACTTAGTAGTAAGGCAGCATTTGTTATTCTCAGAAGCTTGTGAAAAGAAATTAAACGTGAATATTAAGGATTAAAGAATCGGGCTTTCATTTTTTTGAGCGTGCTAGATGCAAAGATCATCCCACCGGAATACCAGGAAGGGATGCAAGGAGAAGCAGAGTGGAAATATTTCCATTCTGTGTTTAGAGCCATTGATCATTAGGTTATGCTGTGATAGGCAAATAGAGAAAAACATTTACAAATTATAACAATTCAAAACTATGTTAAAAAAAACAGTAAAAAGTACCGAGAAACACTGATCATGTGAGACTGCATTTGAGCAGCACTTTGGTGGTCCAGCCACTTGCATAGCAAGGGTAAACACCATATCTAATGGTGGCAATGAGCAACATTTTTGAATGGGGATAAATCTGCATGGAGCACTATGCTTCCTATCTCTGTTCTGCAGTAAAATGAAAAAATGCAAAGCAAGTGGTCTTTGAAAAGCTGTGCAGTAAAATGAATGCACATTTACCATTTATGAAAATAATTAAGATCAGCCGCCTGTTTTTTCCAGCTGAATAGTTTGTCTTGTTACTAACTCAGTCAGAAGAAAGCTCTCCACCCTCGCACCAGTTCATCTCCACAAAGTATAATAATACTGGTTCTCTATAATTTGTGATTTTTTTTACTGTACATTAGACTTGGGTTTCCAGGAAGAAATTAGCCGATTGCCCTTGGGTAAGAGAAATTTTCTCTACAAGAAAATTCAGTGAAACAGATAAAGGGGGAAAAAGCTGTCCAGATCATAACCAGTCAAGTATTTGAATCACTCTGTTCATGCCAAAAGATAAAATTTTATGTTTAAATAAGATAAAGAAAATAAAATCTGTATTGCTGCCACTGCCAAGAAGTAGCACGTGCACATACACACATGTGCACAGCACTTCCTCTCTGCCCCGTTCTAAGAGCACGTTAGTCTGACTTACAGATTTTATATTTAGACTATTAGTTATGAGACCAATATCTTAAAAATAATTGAATTATGTATTTTTATTTTAACCTTTTTAATTAAAATTATCTGAAATTAGCTTTTTTTTCTTTAACTCTTCAGTAGTTTGAGGCACACCTATCTTTACAGCGTTCTATTTTCCGTTCTTTTCATGGATAGATACATATGTTAGGTATGTGTTATATATGGAGTAGTAATACCCTAGGTTAATTATGCATGATCATAGGTAGAAGTGCATTTAGCAGATGCTCAGTCTGCTCACAGTTCCATCTCCCAAAGGAGTATTTCATGTGTTCCAGATCTCTGAGCAACTCCCATGCAATGTCATTTAAACACCATGCCAACTTGTCAGAAAAGTATTTCTTTTAAACATTTTTTATGTCATTTATCTTCCTCAATTACATTGTTCTAAATCACAGGCAAAGGTATATTCAAACCTCTCTCTAAAGCAGTAGGGTCCACATGGAAATTTCACAGCACTTCAGTAAGAAAAAATGGATGGCAAGATCCCCTTGTCAAGCTAGATTCTGAGACAACAGGTTTTAAAGCCATTAGATATTTTTGTCTTAGGTAATTTTAGAGGATGCCAGATGCACCACCTATATCAGTATTTTCACCTTCTGAGGTCTGCGCAGATGCCCAGGTAGTTTAATACAGCCTTTCCTAATATATGGAGCAAAGCAAAGTGCAGTCTCTATTAATTTTCAATTTACCTTTTCTAGCATTTTTTCTAAAATAGGCTACACACATTTTGGTGAAAAGCAGATTTCTGCATGAAAGCTCTTTATGTTTCTTTTGCCAAAAAGGAAACAAACTGGGAATTTGTCTGCAAATCTTGTTTTAGCCGATGGAGCTCTCAAATTTGTGCAAGGGTAAAACTTGGTTCTTACATCATTGTTGTGTTCTTGGAAAGGGAAAGTCAACCCCCTTGCCAATTAAATGCCATGCTTAAATACCCCTTATCCTTTTGCTTGGATAAAGTGATCTTTTCTTGATAAATAATTGTATTACCTCTGATACCAATAGTTAATATTACTAAATCCCTTTTGCAGTGATTGCACAAATTTAAAAATGTTTCTCTATTTTGAATGCAAACGTATCAGCACACAGATCAAAATTCTCAAGTAAAGCTGTTTCTGTGTAGCATTGCTACATGGAGCGAGGGGGAAGCAGGATTGTCGGTCGGATCCTGTACAGTATATACTTTCATTGGATAACTCAAAGTAGAGTTGTGCTTGAGGACACATTTTGGGCTTGTTTTCATGTCTGATACATAGTGTACATTCCTCGGTTGCTTAGAAAATGGACTCCTGTGCTTGCAGGTTTATCTTGTACTTTGATTTGAGCCTGATGACCTTTATGGTCATTTAAAGTGACTTTTCCAGCTGTTTTCAGTCACCTGCTGTTGCAGCAGTATGGTTTGGCTAAAACTAATCAAGAGATTTTTGACTAGGATTAGGATTTTCATAAGGGAGTGGGAGAAAGAATGGGGCTTAAATGGCTTTGATTTCCAGGCTATTAAGCAGTACTGATTGAAGTCTCAGATGGGTGTAGGACACTGTGCATTTAGTCAGCTCTACCAGAAACTCCACAGTAACCTGTGGGAAAATACCACATCAATGTAGAAATCAAGAGCTACCAAAGCACTTACAAGTGAAGAAAGTTCTCAGAGCATCAGACCATATGGCTGTTCAAACCAGAAAAGAAAGTAAGAGGTCCCAGATGCAACAAAAATGTTAATGGGAATAAATGCTTCAACATTTTTTTCCTCATAATTATAGAATGAATATATTCTCTTCTTTAAATGTGGGACCAGTTTTATTAAAATCAGCGCAACATAAGCACATTCCTAAAGTTAATTGTATGCATAATGGCTTTGCTGTATGAGATCAATTCTGTAAACAGTTTAATCCAAGCTTGTCTCACTTCGCTTGAGGCATCTGACCAATTTCTGACTGTAGCTGCCCTCAGTACCCTCTACATCTCGCCTGGGAGAGCATCCTTGGATGGGCAGATTTACGTCCTGGCGAGGAGTTGTGTCTCTCCACCAACACTATAGTGAACCTAGAGAGTTACACTTCTGATTTTCACTGTCATTTGGATATCTAAATTTAGATTGGCAAAAGCTAGGCTCTTGAATAGGATTTCACGCATCCCATAAGTAACGACATGGCCTTCAGTGGTCTGGATGTAACAAGTTACTTATTTTAATGTGTTTACAGGATTGAGCCCAAAATATATTGCTTCTGCACAAATCCATGCACAGTACAAGGTGACTTCAATAGTAAGAAAACAGATTCATTTAAAATTGTTCACAAGCAAATCTGCATCTTGATATCAGGGAATAGATATGTGTTCATTGTGTGGGGTATTCGAATTCATTCCTTTCTTTGCTAAATAAATAAATGATAAAACGAGATACTGCTTGACTTCATTTAAGAGCCATTCTTCCAAATAAAGAAGGGTTCTGGGATCTGTGAATGTTCTCCTTTTCTTTCTCTCTTCGCTTCTCTACAGAAATGAATCTGTGTACAGCTGAAAAAGCCTTCAGCTAGACTGTTCTGCATAACCGAATGAGTCCTTTGCATTGTGTTGCCATGCGACAACATTTTCTAACTGGGATGGTACAAAGAGGGAAATGTGCTAACCTGGGAGGTTTGGCAAAGATTTCAACCCCAGCAATAGCAAGGGTAGGCAGAAGTGGAAACAGAAATGCAGAAGAATGTGAATGCAGGCTTGGCAAACTTGTCGGTAAACTTTCACAGAAACTTAGAGACGCCAAGGGCAAGGCTGTTGGTGTGTAACCTCCAGAATAGTTGCTCAAGCAAAAAGCAGGCTGATTGCAACAGGTACTTGTGCAAAGTTGTGACTGTTGCCCAGAATCAGGGGAGAAAAATGCTTTCGTGAGCAGTAAGTGCCACAGTACAGGTGGCATTTTGGCAACATCTGTGCTGGCAGGAAGCACAGGGCAACAGGAGCAGCTCCGCAGAGCAAAACAGCTGGTGCTGAACTCCTGGATTTTGGGCTAGCTGCAGGCTAGTCCCACAAGCTGAACACCCACTACCGGTTAGAGTGTACCCCTTTAGTTTCCCTCATTCATTTAAAAAATAAAACAGACCAAATCCTAAAGAAAAAAAAACACCAGATGGCATGCTCTGAGACTGCTCTGTGGTGCAAATGAAAGCGCAGTGAGAGGTGTACCAGGAACAGATAAACCTTTTGTTTCCAGTTGGCTCTTTGGATCCAGGTTGGACACTTCTTTGCATACTTCTCCCCTTGCCTTTTCTGCTTGTGGGAAACTGATAACAGTTCTACCTAGCTGACCGTTTATCAATTTGAAGGAGTGATTTTATACCAGTACAGAAGTCTGCTAAAAACCTGTAAAAACTGACATCAAGGGCTGTGAGAAAACTGTTATACTGAGTTTGGTTTATTTTAATTGTTCTTAAACTGAATGTAATATAGCCATTCCTCAACTGAAATGAACATCTGAGCAGAGACAGCAGTATCATAACATCATTTCAGAAAAAAAAATTCAATCAGTGTAACACTCAGCATTCTCACAATCCAATCCCAGAGGCTGATAATGCAGAAAGAAGCTGTTATTTGTGGGGATTTTTTTTCTCTCCAAAGGATTTATCCACAAACCTCATCCAACAATAGCTTTGGATTTTAAAATATCATGGAAGGTAATTAACAGTAACACAGTATATGTGCCAGGATTCAGCAACCATGTTTGTTAATCACTAAGCCCATGGTTTTGAATTAATTCTCCCCTTTGTTAGCTGCAGCAGTAGGCATTGACATTTAAGGTCCCAACTTTTAAATAAAGCTTTGAGGCCAGTACACCTGCAGAAGAAATTGCTTTTATATCTGTTTGCCAAAAAGTGCTTTCTCATGTCGTGGCCCTATGAAATGCTCTGTACAGTGGAAAAAACTGTTCTTAATAGTGATGTACTCAAGGTAAAATAATTGAAACAGAGCTCAGGGATTTTTAGCAATAGTAAACACTTTTGGTTTGGTATCAGGAGAATGCCATTGCTTATTGCAATAATGGGAGTAAATGATCCCTGTACAGAACTTTACAGGGAATAATTTTCCCTTGCCATTAACTCCTTCAAAAACAGCTTCCTTAGCAAAACTTCTCAGGAAAGCTGCTGAAGATACAGTAAGAAGAAGCATTGGTGCAGTGGCTGAAGCACAGAAGCACGGGTGCAGGCATCTATGCCAGTTACAACTGCAGAGTCGTTCCACTGACACAGAGCTCACTTCAGATTTACACCTGTTCAGACAGCTCACTGGATTTCTATCCTAATGGCTGTCCATTGAAATATTTAGTACTCCTAGGAGGTAATTTAACATAATGCTTTACTGATTATCTGGAACACAGAGAAGAATTTTGATTGATAGGTTATGACACTGTTTTTCCATCATATGTCTACACCCTATATTTCCCTTTCCAGTGGCATATTTGGATATTTAAAATGTTTAAATTTGATGACTTAACTTTATCAAATTGGATTCTAGGTTTGGGGTGATGCCACTTTTCTAGAACCCACTACTCATACTGATATTATTTGACTGCTTTTATTAGTATTCATAATTCCTTAATGACTTAGTGTCTTTTTTTCAGCTTCAGTTATAAGGATTTTACTGCCTTTTCCAGGTCTTTAATGTCAGCATGACCTGAACTTCATCCTTTTGTGCTCATTTAACACTTTTCCCCAAATCAGAACACTTATCCTTAACACGCATAGTCAAATCTCAGTCACACACTCCTGATCTTCTAAGCCATACTTTTTGTTTGCTTGTTTTTTACACTAGTGGAAACAGTACACAACCACAAGGGAATACCAAGATCTGCAGTGATAAATTTGGACTCTGTACAGAATAAAAGTCAAATTTTTTACCTTTTTATATTGACTTTGAAGCTTCCTGCCTGGTGCTGTTCAGGTGCCGTAGCATATGAGAATATTCCTCTGTAAGAGTGCTCTTCAAGTCCATGCTTACAGTTAAAGCCATGTTTATGGGATTTCCTGATCCCATAAAATGTTTAGTGTGTTTGATATTAAAACAGCCATAAACTTGCTATCAGCCCACACCACAGAAATGGGTAGAAATATTTTCAGATCTCATTATTTGACCCCAAACATGGATTAGTCATCATTCCCTTGATTTCCTAGAAATATTCATAACTTCCCAAGACCATTCCTTGTATGGGTGGGTTTTATCATTTATTTATCTATGGCCATAATAAGCCCACCTTTGCCTATGATTTCCCACAAAACTTGAACTAGGATTTCTCCTGAGGTACAGATTAGAGCAGAAGACACCTTCTAGTAATAAAGATGCTGCTATTAACATATACATTGCTGCAGAAAGGCACGGGTTGAAGAGGGCATTCTCTTCTTTCCATCGGTGGCAATTATGTAGAAAAATGAAAATAGAGGAAAGTTAGCTAGCTTGTTTCACTGGGAGTGGTTTAGGAATATAAATTCCTCAAATAGTAATTAATGTACCATAGTAAGAGCTGTCATGTTGGGTAAAACCAAAAGCGTCTTTAAGCCTCTTTCCTGGCAGTAACAGAGCATCTATATTTGTGCTTCAGTTGCTCCTTATTTTGCTATAATCCTTTTAAAGGATAGCCTTACCTTGCTATGGAATCAAATGTTTCTTCATTTTTTTATTATTATTTTTTCTTACAGGAATTAGGACTCTCCAAGTTGTAATGGGATTGCTTCCTGCATAGCAATCCCGCCCCGCACCAGAACTGCAAACCCCCTCCCCCTGCTACCCTGTGCTAGAGGAGTAAGTTGGTGCTATCTTGCAACCCTTATTCCAGCACAAGTTTTCAGAGGCTTGCGTGTTTGCCTCCATCGTCTCTGTTTCCAGTCAGAAGCTGGTTTCTGGTTATGAATTTTAAATCCTTAACCTGTGTACACCCTGGACAGCTGTGACTGGGTTGCTGTAGTCTCCACCTGACAAGACAACCTGGTTCTTTAACAAACATTTGATTTTGGAAGGCTCAGGTGGGTACTTAGCGGCAGACAACATTATTGGGGTGTTGGGAGTTTTTAAGATTGATAGAAACATTTTTCACAGCAAAAACGTGGTAGGCAGACAAGAATGAGTGCAATCCTCCATGTTAACAACTGTTTATGCCATGGAAATCTATGTTTAATATCCCCAAATCTTATACAGCCCTTCTCATTAAAATTCATGGGAGAGCTTGATAAAAACCAAAACCAAATAACAACACCCAAACCCACAACAAAGCCAAAGTGTCAAGAAAGGAAAGTTCATCCATCATTCCTGTTCAGTACATTCACTTGATCTGGAGTTCAACTAAGAAATTAAAGACAGTTTTTAAATGCTCACAAACCCCAAGTAAACATGTGAACAAGCAAAAAGCATCCTAAGGTTCAGCAGAGCTGCACTCCTATTCCATTGCAAGAGGTCTGTGACAGCATCAGCCAGTTATCAACCTGGAAAACCTATAGATAAAAATATTTAAACAGGAGGCTGTTTTACCTAATGCAAGGAACCTTCCTCAAGACTAAATTGATTTATTTCACCTGCATGTTCTCCATAACCAATAAAGGGTGGGAATCAAGGCTGGTTTTTTCAGCATAACTGTCTCATGTGCATATCTCTGCTCTCTGATATCTGTGGATGAAAAGGCCCTGCTCGGAAGACAAAGTAATGCACAATTCCCTTATGGCTTTTCTACCTGCTGTTTGTAGCTTATTTCTGAAAAAATGTGTATGTCCTTGTCTATATCTGGACCATGTACTCTCTAACCAATGCACATATGCACACAGGCGCATAGATGTCCAGCATGACAAAGGGAGACTGGGACAAAGATTGCTGAAGTCACCATCAGATCATAGTTTTAGCTTTCCTTGTGTATGCAATGATATTTTTTCTATGTGTTCCCTATGGTCGTGTTTCTTACTGATGCTTGAGAACTCACACCCTGACTGAGATCTGGTACATAAACATGAACCAGAAAGTCAGGTTTCTGTGTAGGAGTTGTTGATGTCAGTTGCCTCAGTATTTGAGCAGTAGGTGCTGACAGCCTTTGGTTTAAGTAACGTGTTGTTATCTCTAAAGAAAAGCATCTGAGGGGTTACTCAGCCAGTCGATATAATTGAATTCACCATCCTCTTGGTTTCCTCATTAAAAACATCACCAGGTTTGCAGGGCCCAATTAGTGATCATTAACAGGGGTACCACTGGATTGCTTGCAAGCTGGTCTACCATTTTTGCTCTGAAACTGTGCTCTATGACATTTCAGTGACAGCCAAACTGATGCTAACAAAAACTGAAACACCGTGCACGAAGCTTTGCCTCCTAAAGCGTACCTACTCGGAGGCAGCTCGCAGGAGCTCAGCAGCCTAAAGCATCAGCTTCGCTGGTGGATGTCCAACAGATCTCCTCATATGCTGAACAGTAATTTTTGTGCTTATACTCCACGAAAACAGCTTATTTCTAGGTTGTGTCTGAGGAGTGAAAATAAATCTCCAAAACAAATTAGAGAACACCCTGAGAAAGATGGATTTCTTCCTTTTTTTCCTTTCTTTCTGGACCTGTAGGTTTATTCCTTTCCTGCAGCTGTGCTATCAACTGCTCTCCAGTTCTGAACTGCTGTCTTTGAGCAAAGTAAGAACAGAAAACAATTTCTCCCATCCCAGAAAAAAACCCTGTTTTTCTTAAGAACCACAAAACTCTGCCAGGCACTGATTCAAGGCTGAACTAGTATTTCAGGTGGAAAAAAAGACTGACAAGCAGTAACAAGGCACCTCTGCTGTGGGCTGTAGTCCAGGAGTCTTACAAGTTTATGTGCAATAAAGTGGACCTGATGTAGTGAACTCAGAGCTATTGTTAAAAAGTGGGCAGTTGCCAGGAGTGTGGGACCTAATATGAGGCCTTACACATAAGTGAGCCAACCTCCAACATCACCACTGGCATCACCACCATGGTTTCTCTCTAATAGCAGGCTCAGTGCATATGAAAAATGGAAACCCCACTTGGAGGTTGGTGTTTGTTAGTGATGTGTCCAGATGGTAGGCTTCAGTCTGCTTTGTCTGTACAATAAACTCTTGGTTTCCTCTCTGCACCAAATAAAATTTCTACAAGAACATTAGCCACTTTAGCCAGTTATTAGTTTGAATTCATTTCAGCAATAGCCCCATAGCCAACCAGTAATGACCTTTTCCTCACCAAAAACCTAGAGTACTAAAAAATAAAAAGAAATATTATTTCACTGTCTGGCTTCTATCCACTACAAATATTAAAGCTGAAATGTTCTTATTCAGTATTTTTGTCATGCTATCTCCTTCAGCCAAATCAACAAACAAAACAGGCAGTTGCCAAGAAATGTTATCTTTATGCAAACATGTGAAATAAAGTTTAATTTACCTAACTCTGAGCAAGTGTTAAATTGTGAAAGCCTGTTTAAATACAATGGACGTAGTTGCAAAATAGTTTCAGTCCAAGAGGACTGAAGCAGAGTTTAAAGTAAATATTTAAATGCATCATTGTTTATGCAGCAATTTCTTTTGCTGCAGCTCTGTCCTGGCAGTAAATATGATTAGAAGACCTAGGGTGAGAATAGCAAAGAAAAAAACCAAAAAAACCACAAACCAGTGAATATTTACATAGGTCATCGGGAATGAAATGTCATGCAATATGCAGGAATATTCTTGTGGCTCTTTCATACAAGTGCTAGCAGGTGAGATGGATAAGTGACCTTTTATCCTTTTACAGTTGGATGACTTGAAATAATTTCTAAGTCTGAATCGCATCCAGATTATAAATCTAGTCAGCAAATCGTTGCAAGGGGCAGTCTTTGTTCAAGAGAAGCCCTGGGCAGCTGGTAAAGCCAGAAACTCTTCCTTCAAGATAATGGATTGGAGATGGCACCTTAATTTTACAATAAACACTGCGGTACTTTGTGGGTTATACTAATCTGTGTGCTGCGGATGCCCTTACCTCACTTCTGCTCCGCTAACCAGCCCTAAGCTTACCTGTGCTGGCTGGTTAATGGTGGCTTCCAGCCACTGAGGGCTCGCAAGTGAGGTCTGACAGCTGGAATAAACTGCTTCTGGAACCTTCTTTCTGTAATTTGTCTGTGCTCGGTGGCACTGGTTGCCCACACTAAGGCACCAGTGGATGTTCTCACCTTCCGACTGACCCACCCACACCTGATCCTCACTCTCAGCATGAATCACTCTGCAGAAAATGGCAATGTGTAGGGTCTCACCTACCAGTCCTCTGAGCATTAGTGGGCAGGATGAACAAGAAGAGGTGGTACAATCCCTTCTTACTGATGTGGGGGACAATGGCATGGCAAGATTAAGGAGCAGTTTTATCAAGGCACATAGCTGAATTGCTCTCACTGCAGGGAGTTACAGCTCTAAATTTGTTTATAAATCTAGCACCAGGTAACTTCCCTGAGATGCAAAACTTGTCTTGTGAGAAAAGAAAGCATCAAACCCTAACCTCTAACCTAGAGGTTTATTCAAAAAAGATCATCCTTTATCTCACAGTGATAATTTTGCATTAAAAGTGTTGTGAGGCTCACCTATCTCACCTATAATATCCCCAGGAAGCAGGTGGGGTCTCAGTTTTGCCTGTATTGTCTGCTACCAAAGAAAAATCTGAAGCAAATTCAAGCAAGCTCCTTCTGGCTGGGAGCATATCGCATTTTGACATGTTCTCTAACTTTTTGTCATGTCATAGCTCATCAACAGCTTTGGCAAAAAACACAGATTTTTTCTAGCCTAATGTTGTGCAGAAATCGACGTTGGCATTACCCACCTTAGCAGCAGGAAATGCGAGAGTACTTGAGCAGATATGAACAGCCCATCATCTCCCTCAAACCTTTATAATTTTACCTGTGGAACCAGGATGCTATAAATCTGCACGTAATTAGGGAAATTCTCCTAAAGTAAGCTGAACTATTGCTGTGATCCTTGAGAAAGGAATAACCATTAACCTGTATGAACTTGGACATGCTGTTTAGTGCCCTTTTATTCCCCTCTCACATTTCACGTGCTATTGCTTAGCAATTTCACTGCAAAGCTAAAACAATACCACTGGTATGAAACACATTAACACTGGCTAATTGATAGGTCACTAGCAAGGAATTCTTCTCTGGATGGAGTGTTTTTAATAGGCTTCCACAGAAACCTATTTTCACCCCTATGTTGTTTAGTGCTTTTTATGTTGATCAGGAAGAAAAAACAACAATGCTGAAGTTGCTGACACAAAAATATGGAACTAATAAGTAAAGACAAGGAAAAGCTACAAAAACAGCACGCTGTGCAAGCAAATAAACCATATTTTCACATAGCCTAATGCAAGTTCCTAAGTATGTTAGAAATAAAGACACTAAGCCACATGCATTATTTAGTGGAGTCTGTTTTAGGAAGCAGTGAATAAAACACAACTCAGGGCAATGGTGAGTAGTTAGATGACCATCACGACAGGTATAGGTGGAAGTATTACAGGATAGGGAGTTTCCATCCAACCCAGTAAAATGGCTGACAGTTAAAGCTAGGGATATTTCTGTAGACTATGCTGTATATTTTCAGCATATTTATATGAATATTATATATAATGTATAGATAACTTGCATATTATAACAGCTAAAGTAATTAGATTACATTCTGAAGGGATGTGCTTTTTCCCAATAAATGTAACGCTTTCAGGTATTATTGGAAGTTCTTGGGGTTTTTTTTCTAATTCAGGAGGAACACATTCAAGGCAGTCCTATACATTCTTATTTAGAAATCTACCAAAGGAAAGGAGTGTAGCTCAGGCCTTTCTTATACTCCTGATGAGACAGGTTATATTAAGAGCCCACACTTTACTGCCTTATCCTAAGGCAAGTTCATGAGCCAATGGAAACAACTCTTAGTGTGGAACACGTGTATTTGATCAAAAAAAGAACCAAAGATACAACAAATAGGGAAACTCATGCTGATATCTTTAAGAAGCCTCTTTATCTTCTCCAGCATCTCAGGTTTTTTCTCCTGTAACTAAATATTATTATTTGCCTGTCTGATGGCTGTGTACATTAATGTTAAGTTGTACTCTGTTTCTGAATTCTCTTTTGATGGTAAAACCCATCATTGGTGATTTTGTGATGCCAAAACTGTGCACATATTATCAATAAAGTTAATCTTCTTATGCTTCAATTACTTACCACCTGTTGATGCTCTTGTGATGCAAATGGCTGAAGCTGGACAGTCTGCACCACCCAGATGCACAGTAGCACAGAACAGCCAGGCGCACAAACACCACCAAGCACCTACAAAGTGTTACAAAAGAAATGAGGTGTCAGAATTTTTTATGCAAGCTTGCAAAGTTTTTACAAGTGTTGCCTGCTTTTTTCAGACCAAAAAAATCTGGTGTGCTCCCTGAGGCTTGACACAAATATTAGATATCACTGAAGTTCTCTTAGGCTTTTGGCCTTAATTTGAATAGCCACAATGCAAACTGGGATTATTCTCTTTAGTCTGGGATTCTTTATTCTAGACAGTAATTTACAGGGCAGTGTGGAAAGTGATGATGATTGAAAAACAAGTCCCTGTACCAGTGATTCCCAAACTTCTTGAAGAAACCAGTGAAGACCAGAACACTTTGAAACTGATTGTTGCGTTTGAAAGAAAGCCAGCTCAGAAAGCACAGAAAACTCTGCAAGCTGTTTGCAGGGGCTTGTGTATCCTTTCTTGGACACATGCTTTCCCACCTGAAGGTAGAGCTTGATGACTGCAGCTAACTGTATCTAGGTGTGAAGCCAGACGTGCTTGGAAAGCTATGACCAGTTGCCAGTCTTTCTCAAATCCAGCCACCACCGGTGGTCAGTGGTATGGCTGTGTGTTCAACAGAAGGGGATAATGAGTATCTAATACGGGAATGGGGAGATAAGGCAGAAATGACTATTTTTGTCGCTAGGGTTATTCAAGGCTTTGGTAGAGCAGAAGTGTCCAAAAATACTGTTGGCAATGCTTTCCTGAAGTTTTAGATGTATTGTCCCTTGCCATTACCCCATTCCCAGCTGGATCCCAGGATGGATCATTTTTTCCATAAAGAATATTGTAACCTTGGAGCTCTTTATAAAATCTGATCATGTTTCCCCTGAGCTGTCTTTCTTTTTTTTTTTACCTTTTGTAATAACAATTACATAAATCACAGAGATTAATTTGGTTTGTTAGGCAGATAACACTGGAGGTTTAAAGATTACACTGAGGCACCATCCAGATTCCAACAGGCGACTCATTCTGAGAGCTCACCGAGAGATGATACCACCACACAAAATGCAGTCAGTAAAAGAACGTAATTTAACTTCAGTTTTAGCTTTATTTAATAGCTGTTTTCTAATGGTATAGTGTATGTCCTTAATTTGCCTCTCTGTAATGTGAAACTGATCTCCTTGAATAAGGAATTCAGAGGCAAGCATTTTAATTTTTTTACCCAGTAGCATTCTTCTTTATTGCAGAGGCAATCAGCATTAAAAGCAAGACCATAAAACACACTCTTTTTTTGGGTATCTATAGTGACAAGACGTCTGTTTGGAATGCAGGTGGTCTTTAGTGAATGAACCATAAAAAGACCTACATGAAAACCTTAATAACAATGTTAGAGGCAGTGGGAAGGGCAGTCAGGCTGTGAATTGAGAGTTGTCTACAGAAAAATGATGGAAATTGATATGCCTTGAGTGTAAAAAGAATTGAAGGATCAAAGGTGAATTTTGGGCAAGACTGCCAGAATAGTGGTCACCCAAGAGCTCTGAAAAGACTGTAAGAGGATGCCCCAAACAATTCAATTCCCAACAGGAAGCCCTCCTGAGGTGTACAGCCCTTTGGAGTGAGCCACGCAACTGCTCCTACCAAAGCCTCAGGTGCCCAAACATCTCTAAATGTAAAGCACGGGCATGTACACAGTACTAGTGTCCATGATTTTTCTCCCTCAGCCAGGAGGCACCCAACGGACGTGCCTAAGCCCCTGAAGAATGTTGGTGGGTGGATGTTCCAAAGGTGGGTGTAAAATGCTGCTGTGAAAAATGACCTGGTGGATTGCAGTCACTCCATGCAGCTGTCAATGGCAATGAATGGTGAAAGGGTGCCAGTGCTGGAAATGGCAGGCAGCATTATTTTCTACAGGTGGAAACAACCTCACAAATGAAAATGAAAGGCAGCACCTGGACTGACTGAAGCTCTCAAGCACAAGCAGCCTGGTACTGGGAACAGAAATTCACAAAGGCTTTTCCCTCAGCTACTCTGTCCTGGCTCCCAGTACTGAGAAAGTGACTTTCATTCTGACAACCAGCTGAGGTTTTCAGGCGCAGGATAGGACTGGTTGCAGTGTAAAGCTGGTAGAGGTCATATGAGGTAGCTCCTAACGGGGGCAGATGCTTGGGGGTGGGGGAGATGTTTACCACCCCCATTTCTCTTTGTCTGACAGGGACTTTTTCATGTACTGTGGTTTACAGAGCTGCCAAACATCATGCAGGGAATCTGGCAGCTTTCTTCCACCTCCTTACAGTCCAGCCTGACCCCCAGCTCATCTTGCTGTACAGTACCACCGTGCTGTATTTGCTTTATTCAGCTGCCAGGGACCCTGTGCTATTGGCTCTGCAGAGTCCTGCAGCTGTTCTGCTTCCTCCCTCCCTGCCCCGTCATCTCCTCCTCATAGCTCCATGGCAGCAACGCACAGGCAACAGCAGTCCTGAGACAGGAAGATGGGAATAGTCAGGGGGTGATGAGAGAAAGAAGTGATCAAATGTAAGAGGAAGGGGAGGATTGCAGGAGCAGCCGATGCTCTTGGGGACAGCACAGGGTTGATACATAGCAGGGGATGACAAACTCCAGCCCCTGGACTGGCAGATAGCTAATCAGTCACAGCACTTGATGTCAGTGAAAGAAAGGTGCCTCTGGTATTAAGGTGACCCCATAGGGACTGAACTGTACTTTGGACGTGCCAGGTTTGGCCAAGGAGTCTCTGCCTGTACTCAGCTAGAGCGGGCTCAGTGTGTGCACAGCTCTTGGACCCTTTGACAAAAGCAAGAGAGCACTGTGAGGAATGGCCACATTTTAAGGAATAAAGGTCCAGGTCAGAGTAGTGACTACACGTGCAGTTTCTTTTCTGAGAGCAGATGATGGCAGGGATTACGAAGCCTGAACCTGCAGAAGTTATGTTGATCACCAGCTATGGGCAAGCCAGAAAGCAATTTCTCTCTCCCTCGAAGTAGGTAGGGATGAAGACTGTGAGAGCCAGTATGGGCTGGCTTTCTTCTTCACCCTTTCTCTCAAGAATGTGATGTGGAATCAGATCAGGAAAGTAGGCCAGGCTGACCCTGTGCATTACAATGATGTTGTATCCGACAGTCTGCACATGACTTTTGTGCATTACATGTTGTTATGACAAGAACTGGACAAACATTTCAGCAGCTCTCATGTTACTACTTAGATGGACACACAAATGTCAGGTTAACGTGCCTTAATTAATATTTACTAATCAAAACTCTAAAAGCAATTTTAAGATAAAATCTGTAATGCTTCTTGGAAATGCCTGGACTGCTGAACAATGGGATATGGTGGCACATCATTCAGAAGAGGTTATTTTTTTTCTTCGTCTGAATAAATAGGATACAGTGTCATTTGCAGGAAATGATTGTTTCTGCACCCCTTTGGTCTCTGTATCAGTCTTGCTTTATTCTGGAAAACAGATAATCACAAAACGCCAAAGTTAAAACATATCAGCTGCTCCTGCTGTTCTTCTGCAAAAGTCAATATACTTCCATCTGGGCGAAGGCTGAAATATTGACCTCTGCATTCAACACCACTGAAATCTCCCTCCTTTCCCACCCAAAACCCAAAGAACTCCTGGAATAATTATCCTATTTATAACATGAATGTAAAAGATAAAAAAAGACTTTTTCCCCTATCCCAGTCTGCCCAATGCAATCTTCTGATTCCCAGAGACTCTGCCAGAGAGAGCCAGCAGCATGTAAGCAGCCACGACCATCCCCTTCATTTGCAAGCAGCTATATGGGGCAAACAGGTAGTGGGGGAGGTGGCCTGTGACTGATGTTTGCATGAGAATATTGCTGCCCTGATGGGTTAGGCGAAGATGAGGCGTGAGTGCTGGGTCACAGCTGAAAGAACCAAGGCCAACTAGGGGCTGGGTTGTCAGCCTCAGATGCATGGAAATGCAACGAAGTCCTCCATGGCTGTGCTGGGGACGGGGGAGAATGTGCTTCATTACACACAAAGAGGCAGGGAGGAGGGGCAGGGAGGCCACCCAGCTCTCTGCACTTTAAGGATAGGCTGAAAAGAGAAGTGAATATAATATGAGACATTTAGGTGGGAGCCCAATGACTTTGTCAAACATGTCCTCATTACAGCAGGAATTGCTGGGCGCAGCCTGAGCAGTAGCACAACAGGTGAGATGGCAGAGGAACAGGTACCCAGACAGGCACATGGGGAAGCTTGTTCCAGATGTGTATTAATGAAGGAGAGTGGAGCAGTGCATTCTAAAGCCTACAGCAGAGGCACTGCAACAGATTTTCCCTGAGAGCGGTTGCAGCAGGCTGGAGGCGGAGCAGATGCATGTTTCTGAGAGAGTAGAAAAATCAAAATCTTTTGCAGGAAAATGTCAGTTTTGAGAAATAATTTGACACAAGTTTTGAAGTAGAGCAACAATTCTACATTGACTTAGGCTGGTTTAATCTCTATTTCTGTTTTCTCAAATTATTTCAGCTCTGATTTAATTTCTGCTTTCTTTCCTCATGTAATCGTTCTTCAGCTAGCCAGCTGCATTTAAGCTTGCGTTGAAATAGTTTTGTTTCAGCATGACTGGTCAATGTTTTGGGGGTTTGCCCTGTGTTTCCATTCCAAGGAGCATGCAGTTTTCAGATTTGCTCATTTTACACAAGAAGCTACTTGGTGAGGTGGCAGCTGTCACTTAGACTAAGTCTTTGAAATCAAGAATAGGTATCACTCTGGATCTGAAGGTTTGGCAAAAGGAGCTGGGATCGCCAGTTTCTGTGGCTGACTCTTGGATGTTGGATGCCAATGTGAAACAGTGAATACTCGTTTATTTTATAATATAAACTGTATCCTCCTTCCCTGAAGGGACGTGGAATGAAATTCAAGTATTAGGAGTTATTTCATTTCCTAGGCAAAAACTTAATACAACATTTCTGTCACCTTACAATGAGTGCTGCTGAAGTGCTGTGTTAATTGGGAAGAACACAGCACAAGGCTGGTCAGAAACAACATTCTTCCATGCAAATGTTTCAGGAAAGAAGAAGAAAACATAGGTGGGAGATCTTGACATTTCTTTTTTTGTGTGTGTTAGTTGTTGAGTGCATGTTATGAAACACCTTTGTGACAATCCACAGCTGAGATGATATGGGACAGCCCTTACCCTACAGATAAGTAATATACTTTTAAGTGTGCAGGTGCCTAGCTCAGTGCCAAGGTATTGCCACCATGCAGAAGAGCAACTGTGGATGCTTAGCATCCACAGAATGGAGGGGAATCACAGCAGAAAATGACAATCAGTACTGCTGGAATATTTTTCTGTGGCAAAGTCAATGCCTCATAATAAAAATGAGTAGATAATAACACATTTCTAGTAAGCATTAGGGACTGGCCCAAAGAGTATCAGTCACAGCTACTTCTAAAATATTTCTCTACTTCAGTTTAGAATATAGTTCAGTGAAGGATGTAGTTATTAGTCATAATGCAAAGCCAAAAAGAAAAGTCACTTCTAACAACTTCAAAATGTTTTTTGAGAGGTGTCAGTGAATGAAATGCATATTCTTTCCTTTCTTCACTATGACATCTGTTTAGCTTAAAAAGGGAGAAGAGAAAAAAAGAAAGGGAGGAAGAGATGAAAGATAAGCAAAAGGAGCACATAGTTGTCTCCCACAAGCCTGGGTTTAAGATGATGACAAGGAGCCTTCTGTCCCCCACCTCCATTTGGTCTAGGAAATGTTTCAGGGGAGAAGATACAATAGTTGGTGTAAAAGTATAGACTGCATTCTCAGGGGGAGCGATGTAGGGCTGCAGTAACGCAGCTGTAGATTTCTGCTATACATGTTTGCATCCTAAACTGTGCTAAGCAACCAGGCAATAATAGCCGCTCTCAGATGTCCCACTTTCAGTCAAAATCATTCCTTTCAGTAACACTAAATAATCATAGTATCGTAGAGTCATGGAAAGGTCTGCATTGGAAGGGACCTTTAGAGGTCGTCTAGTCCAAGCCCCCTGCAGTGAGCAGGGATGTCTTCAGCTATATCAGGTTGCTCAGAGCCCCGTCCAGCCTGACCTTAAATGTTTCCAGGGATGGGGCCTCCACAGCCTCTCTGGGCAACCTGTTCCAGTGTTTCACCACCCTCACTGTAAAAATTTTTTTCCTTATATCCAGTCTGAATTTAACCTCCTTTAGTTTAAAACTATTACCCCTTGTCCTGTTGACAATTTAATGCTAGTTAATGACTTTAACTTAATTCAACTATAGATTTGTTATCATACACATATTATTTCATAATACTATGTTATGTAATATATATTGCAATACCATACTGCATATTACATGATATATTATCTAGTATATGATTGCATGTTATGTATTTATATGTGATATAACTTATTACAACTTCATGTTGTATGAAAATAAAACTAAATTTAAAAAATTATTTTTATAAATTACAATAATTTATCCTGTTCCAAAACCAACTTTCCCTTCTCCAACACATTTTAAATATACATCATTTAATTCATGGTATAAACAGACACTGAGATGCCATTCTCTAGCCAGATCAATTTTTACAGAAAGCTGTGAAGAGTGCTGTCAGGAAAAGGCTGGGGAATGAGTCACTGGAATAGGTGTCTGGCTTGGATGAGTAAAAGGTGCAGTCACTCTGGCTGCAAGGACGGCGAGGAGACGGGGGTGGAAATAGCAGCAGCCAGAAAAATCAAACCTTGGCTTCTTTCTTCATGCAAGATGTCTTAGTTAACATTTTGATCACATTTAACATCACTCCTCCTAATTGTTGCCTCACCCTTTGGACCACAGTAGGGAATGATGATAATGCTGTTGCCTACCTTGTATCTAACCATGGCTCATAAGCAACCTGTATCACAGCACTGCTCACTTCTGCAGCAAGTGGTGCCCACTGCTGCTTTGTACTAGCAGTCTGTTGACCTCTGCACGCCTGCCAGGTCCCACCAAAACCGCTGTCTTAGGTACCAGGCTTCAGCCAGTCATGAACACCAGCCAATGCACACGCCTGGTCCTGCTGTGGTGCTCTGCATGAATGGCCATGGTACTGCCTCACCCTCGCTGGCACATGCCTGCTTCTCCAAGATCCTCCTGCACGAGGCTTCCTGATCCTTACCAAAGCTACTGTGCCCCTGTTGTAGCAGAGTTGAGGATACAGGTAGCTTGTCAAAATGCCACACTAGACTCTTGGCTGGGTTCGAACAGGAAAGCACACTATGGGGACTCTGGTAGAAGAGGGGCTGGTGGACATGCTGGCTGGTGTGCAGGAGATGCTCCAGCAGCCTGCCTGCCGGTCTCGTGGCTGGGCACTTCCCTTTCCAGCGGGGCTCTTGGGAGCCCACCTTTGACTTGCTGCCTTCCATGAATGAGCACAGCGTTTGCTCCTGGTCCTGCCTGATTGCAATCATACCGCCCAGACCCTCTGACAATTAAAGAGGAAATTAAACAGCTAGAGTATCTTGGCTTCAAATATCATTGATTTGAAATGAAAATGAGTAGCTGAGGCATCACCAGTGCCTTTCAGTAGCTGGTCATCCTTGTTTCCTGCAGATAGCATGGCTTTTGTTCTTCTCATCAAGAACAGCTACAAATCACTGCTCATTTGATCATAGCTTGAATCCCTGTCATGAAAACAGAAATAATCAATTAAAGCTCATTTTGCTGCATTCTGCACTTTTGTTTTTAAGGATAGTTTCATTTCCTACCCACTTCTTTTAGTTCTCCAGAAGGGCTACTTACTCTGTTTTATTGCAATCTCAGAGCATTTTGTTCTGCTCACTATTCATATTTGAGCATGGAAAATGGATTTTTTTTTTGACGGAACATGATCTGAGCTGATTTGCTTAGCACTTCCCTGGTGGGATGCCCCAGGTTATATAAAGAGATTTTTAAACTGAAAAGGCTGTGTTTTAACAGAGCTAGTACTCTTTAAAGTAGAAAAAAACCTCAGAATGATTAGGTCAGGCCAGTGAGAAATAAAAAAGGATTTCATATTCTTTCCCACTGTGGCCTTGGCGAGTGGGTGCATGCCCCAGTCTTGGTTCAGCCTGTGCACGATAACTTCTGAGTTGCGTCAGACTCCCATTGTACCCTCTGCTGTCCCCTTCTCCCCAAGGCGGGGCTGCCCATCTGTCCCCTCAGCAGCCTCCCAGGGGCTGGAGGGCTCCTGGTTCAGTGCAGTGATGTTCCTACCTGCTGTGCTTAGCTGCTGTCTCTTCTCCCCACCAGCAGGGACCAGTCGCCCCATAGCATAGCACTGGAATCGGCTGAAGCTCTTCCTCCTATAACAGGCAAACCAAGACCCAGCTTTTCAGCAGCCATAGTGACTCCTGCTTTGAATAAACCCCAACATGAAACTTAATTCAAGCTGGTAAGTTTTGCCTGACTCTGATTTATCCCTAGTTGGCTCCATATTTCTAAGGAGGGCTTGTGTCATCACATAATCTTTGCTTAAACACAGCCTAGGTTTCAGGGTTTGTTTTAAGAAACCCCAAGCAGCTTTACTTGATAGTCCACTGTATGATGGATCAGGCAGGCCTGGACAGACCCCAGTATTAGAAACTTACCTGAACCTCTGCTTCAACTAACATGCACACCTTGTCACATTTTATGAAAGGCAAATACATACTCAGTTTGCTTTGCTGAAAAGCTTGTTTTACTTTTGAAAAAATGTTAAAAGGACTTTTGAGTGAAATTTCATCTATTTCTTTGCCAGCACTCTGCTCCCCTTGCTCTCACCACAAAAAGAAAACTTCTCAACAACAGAAATATCTATATTGGAAAATTTTGTCTGACAAAAATGGCTACTATTTAATGAAAATTTTATATCTGGTGCTTTGTGTCCTCATTCTCCTCTGTTGCTGTAGTTATACACATTTATATTATGTGTCCAGGGATACACCATTGCCTTCCCTCCTCCCTGTGTGTTATGGTGCAACTGGTGATGGAGACCTGAGGCATTTGCACGCCAGTCCCTGAGAGATATTTGGCAGCAGTTCTGAGAAGACATTTTTTAGTATTCAGGTATTCACGTTTTATGACAAAAGAAATATTTAATCTCTTGCTGAAAAGCAGGCTGTTATGACAGCAAAACCCAACTTTCTGCTAAAAAAACAGTCTGGAGGAAAACTTCAAATCAGCTGCAAGCCAAAGCTACACAAAATAGAAGAAAAGCATTAAGAACTGTGATCTGAAAGCATTGGATTTTCCACAGCCTGTGATGGAGTAAAATCATATAAAGTTTGGCATTTAAATCCATTCAGGATTTAGGTATCTTTGTTACAGGGCTGAAATCTACTCGCTGTAGGCTGCTGGAGTAAATAGCAGTTGTTTTTGACAAATGCCATGTTTTTCTGGTTTTATTTTGGTCTAATTTTAAGTGTATCTGTACCTAAAAAAAAATAATTGCATTTATTTTTGTACTCTC
Organism: Phalacrocorax aristotelis; assembly: GCF_949628215.1. NCBI lineage: Eukaryota > Metazoa > Chordata > Aves > Suliformes > Phalacrocoracidae > Phalacrocorax > Phalacrocorax aristotelis. The sequence goes on from NC_134277.1 coordinate 89,681,102, forward strand.
TGCTATTAAATATGAACAGGGTTTCATTTTAAGCTCCAAAGGCAGTTCCCCATGTCAATAGATAGACTTCAAAAAAACCCAAACCATATCTATTTGAAGCAGAATTCTTAGTGTGGCAGAGCTTAGGGAAATTAGTAGGAAATGCTGCATGCTCAGCACTTTTGAAAACGAGATCTGTTTAGATATTTGAATATTGATTACGGTGCCTAATACAAGCTTCTTGTCTTTTAAAACCTGATGTTTGGTTTGTGAAAGAGAGTTTTGTGCTTAGCTATTTTTTTCTCTACGACGTATTCATCCCAATCGTTAAACTTCCTTGGTTCCTCCGAAATAATTGTTATTGATGCAAAACCTGCTTTGGAAAATATTTGCAATCAATCATGCAGCCTAAATAATAATGACAACAACAACAACAACAGCAGCAACAACAAAAAGTCTCCTGGGCCTGGAATTTTACCTGTAAATCAGATGTAATTGGTCAGATTTCCTTGTGGACACCCTACTAAATCTACAGATGAAAAGCTTATATAAAAATTACTGTCTTGGTTAAATGTGAATGGCTGTACATTGTAAAAGCTGAATTGCATACTTTGCTGTGTCAGAGCAGGACATGAGCTTGACAAGACATATTCGTTTCTTTCTTGGCAGGACCAGAGCATACATTGCTCTTACTTAGTTTTGATGCTGTGTGTCAAAATAGGTCTCCTGAAAATGGCTAAAAAATTAATCTTACATTAAAATAAACCACAAGAGACTATTAAAACATTACTTTCTGGAATTCCATTTTAAAAAATAATTACATATTCTTTAGCTTTGTCCCTTTCTGGATGTCTGTAGCAATTTTCCTGGGAGTGTGTTGGTAGCAGTAATAGCTCCTGCGAAATTCAGAAAGGTTGCTAATAAAGCATCGGATTGTGTCCCATTCAGAAAATTTTAATTAAACAATTTGATGCAACATGAGATTATATGTCCTTATTTGCAACCAGTAATCTTTTCGGCTCAATGAATTGTGTGTTATTAAAGGGAGAAAGGAAGAAAGCAAGACAGGTGAATGGGAATGCACAGCACCTGTTTCCAGGAAGGTGCTTTTCTCCACGCAGCACCTCGCAGACCGGCCAGCTGCTTTCCTGCCCCACTGTGAGGAGGGGAACATCACTTGCAGGCTTGGCTCTCCACATCCTGGAGCTGCAGGGCAGCAGGCTGGGCTTAAGGTACAGCTGCCTGTATTGTGGGATCTGGTCCCCAGTCCCAGCTAACAGCTCCCCATTCCCTCCCACCAGCTGCTGGCAACAGCATCGCATTGCTCTCCTAGCTGTTTTGCCTGGCGACCACCAGCCCTTTCTGCTGCTGCAGGCCTGCAGCATGTGTAGCTTACATGCTTTTAAACAGATCCCTTTGCTGCACACCTTTCAAGAGGGTCCCAGACAGATTCTCCTTTCCTTATTCCTTTTTCCTGCAAGAACCCGTGTGGGAAGCTGCTGCTGGGTGTCAGCACGACTGCTCTTCCTGCCACACTTGTGTGCAGCTGGCAGGGCCTGGCTTTGGCATGCTGTTGCAAACGGCAAGCCGTTCCCTCTTTACCACAGACCTCCTGTTTTGAAGAAAATATATCCTTAGCATAATAAAAGAATGTAAGAAAAACCTGTATCAGGCCCAGCCATTAGTCCCTTTCCATTCTTCTCTTTTTTTTTCTATCATTTGTCAACAGAGAGATCCTTTTTTTCTTTTTCTGTTTCTTCTTCTGAGAAATCTTTGGGTAGATGGAAGGAAAAGCTCTTTCAAGTCTCCATTACCCTGTTTACAATTAACGTCTTATGTTTAATTAATAGATCAAGTCCACCAGCTATTACAGAAGCCAAAAGACACGCACTTTTTACTTTCAATCACATCATTAATACTGGTCAAAGGCACAAATGCCTTGGATTCTGCAAATAATGAGGAGAGGGTAATTCTCCTCAGACCGGAAATACAGATAATGAAGATAATGAAGAAAGGTAGTCCTTCTTGAAGGGAAATTTTTTCCACTCAAAATTTATTTGAGTGCCACATTAATTTTGCCCATTTGTTTTTTTGTCAGTAGTTTACAAGTAGCCGAGATTACTCATCAAGCACTGGACAACAAAATTTATTTGGTTATTGTACAAAATGAAGTGAGAACAAAAGGGAAGCATCATCTTTTGATCCCTTGCACTTTAAAAAAAAAGCCATATTTCCCTAAGCAACATGAAGAATTTCTACAGGTCCTGTGAATCCTGGCACACCTGATGGTAATCTGTCGATACATTGCTCTTGATAAGGTGCAGCACTTACAAAGCAACGTGGCAGAATGTATACTGTAAATTTCTGCCTTTTGAAGGCAGCTGGACAAGGCATTTGGTCTGACTGTGAAGGCTTATTCTTTTTTCTACTCCCTTGGACAGAAAGAAATCGCTGACAGCTACCAAGGGGTGTATTGGTAGGGATGGAAGGAGAAAATGGAGTAAAGTAGAGAAAAGGAAAAGACTGAGTGCAAATACTTTAGTTAAGAAATAAATCCAGACCTTCTGACTGAATAAGGCCTGTTTCTGGAAGTTAAGAAGGGTCTGAATAAGAAAATAACAAGCTGCTTTAAGACTGAAGGAAGTCCAAAGAGGTTTTTTACCTAATTGAAGCAGTTTTCAACCTCTCTGAGTGGATAAATAATGCAAAAAATCAATGAAGAGAACAGAGAGTGAAGCAGCTTTGAGCAGCATGACATTGACAGTGTACCTTGATAAAAGTAAAAATGTGTTTTCTTTTTCTTTGCCAAAACTAGGCACTGCATCTCCACGTAGCTGCTTTAATATCTCAACTGTCTGAGAGTTCACTTGCTGAATATGCCCCTGTGTATGAAGAACTGCAGCTGAGCAATTTAAGGAAGTATTTCTTTATCAGCCATATTTGTAGGCAGGTGGTAGTGATTGGCCTGGAAACGATATGCTACTTATTTCTCAGTATTTCAACCTGAATAAAAACAAATCTGTTTTCTTTCCTTCGTGCTGGCCTATATCTAGCCTTTTCACACCCACACAAGACAGCAGAAGGAACAAAATCCTTAAATTACCATTTGATAGAATATCATTATAATTGGATAACTAAAACCAGAATCAGCATGCTCTATAAAAAGCTTTAAGGAAAAAAAAAAAGGTAACCATTTCATACAAGCAAATCCTTGCATTTCTGGAAAGAAAAACACATTCTAAAACAAAAAAGTACAGATAACAACAATTTTACTCATACTAGTATGGTTTTCTTGAGCCTAACAGAGCAAGATATTATACACACAGAAATACACAAAGAAAATTTGGAAATCGACTTATAAAAAGATCTTCTGCTATTTTTCAGGCTTATCTTGATAGAGCTAGAGACCGTAAAAGAAATGATAAGCTAATGGAAGTTTATGGTTGATTTATCTTCATGTTGTAAAGGGTTTTAGGCAGGTAATCAAGAACATGCTATTATTTCTTTTCTCTTTCTCTCCCTCTCTTCCTCCTTTCTCCCACCTCCAATAATCTACTTTTGTGCTGCCTGGATTCTATCCCAAATTCCTTGTTTGTATGTCTGGCTGTTTTTCTCTTCCCATAATTCCTCCTCCTGTACTTATTGAGAAATGATCTATTCTTTTAAACCAATTTCCTCCTCCGGCTGGTTTAATACTGAAGTGAAAGCCTAACATGAGGGGAAAAAAAAAAAAAAAAAAAGATGGCACTGTACGCTAGGAGATTCTGTTAGCAATTAAGGCTGAGTTTTAAAGAGTTTAGTTGCACTTGTTTTTGTAGCATATACCTTTGAACCAGCTTAGCTGCTCAGGATTAGCTCTAGCCTTGTCACTTTAATCCTTCTTGTGACTTTTTTTCCCCCTCAAAACCTTTTGCATGTTATTATACACTGCCTTTTTTCCTTTGGAATGCTTTTAATTAACTGGGACATTGTAGGATTTCATCCTTGAAGCTGATGCCAGGAGGCACGAGTGGGCAGTGCTGGAAGGATGAGACACGTGGGCATGTACAAGTAAGAAATGGTACAAGCAGATTTTTGTTTTATTTTGTCATCAGGCTCTGACCAATATATGATGGTACACCAAATTCAGAGACCGACGTGAGAGAGCCATGTAAGTGGTGAGAGAACATGAGTTTTTTACTAGGGTCACCCTAGTTAAAACAGCACAGTATCATCACTAAAAACCTGTGAGTGAGATCTATGGATCATCTTAACTGAACTTCAATGAAGCAATGGAATTGCATCTTTATGTGCTTTTTTCGTGACATCTGTATTCCCAGAAAGACTACTTAAGAGTTAGTTTAGGAATTACTTTAAGGGGTGCTGAAGTTTATTGACACTGCTTAGATATTTAGTATAAATACATATATACACATAAATACAAAAGTATTAAAAAATTCTTTATTCCTTTGGAAATCCTCATTTAGAAGATGTCTTTGAATTTCCTTCTGTTTTTTCACATACTGAAAAAAATTGACTTAACATGCAAGTGAATATTTTTCTTTGAAGAAATCCTAGTGATTCTAGCTGCATATCATGCTCACTTTAAGGTTTTATCATTCTGTTTTTAACAAATTTAGTTCATTTGTATGTTCTGGAGTCAGGGTCAAACAATTGCATAGATCGGAACAAGAGTCACTGCTTCGTTTTTCCAGTACAGGAGCTAATATCACTGAGCAACTATGTATTTTTATTTGCAACAGAGTCAACAGAATTCTTGCATGCTTTCAGACAATCTGGACAAATATCATCAATACTTACTGTTTTGCTGATGTTCGTCAGTTTGCTAACATATTCCATCAGTATGCAAGGAGTATACTGAAACGAAAGAGGTTACTCACAGGGTAAAGCCCTCTTGAGTAGCATCCGGTAACCTTTCAGTAAGAGCAGCACAATATGTCCCTAAACTTTTCTGCAATATTTTACTTCCTTATTTTTCTGCAGTCTGTTGTCTTGATAGATTTGTCATATTTCATCCTCATTTTCTTAGCTGGTTCTCCATGTTCAAAGGTCTGCTTATAGTTTCTATAAAAATATGTACTTCATTATAGTTTGTCTTTCTTTGATTTTCTATTTCCTTTCATACTTTGCATATACAGCTGTGTTGTGACTTCATGGTGAATAAAATAATTTGTTTTAGTTTAGTGTAGCTCTTTTCAGTTTAAAGATCTTTTGCCATTCTTTTCTCCTTAACAAATCTTTAAGCATACAGTTGATAACATTTCAAAAAATTTTGAAATTGTAGTGGAACAATGAGATAGCTGATATTTTAACAATGTGTTAACAGGGAAATTTATGAATAGTAAGAAATTGCTCAGAATAAAGGGTCCTGGAAGTTTTGGGTAGGCTTCTTGGTGTTTGGGGTTTTTTTGTGTGTGTGTGTGTGTGTGTTTTTGTGTTTTGTTTTGTTTTAATGGAAACATTCTCTCCAATCCCTTTAAAAAAATAAATTTTATTTTGAACATAAAAGTACCTTTCTGAAGAAGAGAAGTGCAAAATAGATTGCTGTTTCATTACAAGTAACATATTTAAAACTTTATCTGTGTCAGTAGTTTGTTTGCCCTGCATGATCTTAATAGAATAAAAAAGACACTTAAAATAATCAATATCATGGGTATGTGTTAAAAGATTACAACAAAGATAAATTTAAATAATGATAACTAGATGCTACAATGGTAAACAGGCAATAGATGTCAAACTTTTCTCATTTGTTGGTTCCTTAAATGTTTTCCACAACATTTTGGTGAAACGATTAGGTTTATCAGTGACATGACATATTTGAGGCTACTAATTGGGAGGGGCTTGTGCTGAGAATGATGTTCAGTTATCTTTTGCAGAGTCCTTATAAGAAAGGCCACAAACTCCAGTGGTCCAAGAACCACAATTTAAAAACCACAGATACTGGGCTATGGTCAGGGCCAGAGCCAAAACCAGGTATATTTTAAACTGGGGTTTTGTGCCCTCATCATTAAGGCAGTCAGTTACCTCTGCAGCTGATTTGCGATTAAGCTCTCTCTGCTACAATGCTGTAGTCATATGAGAAAGGTTGGCCACATGCGTCAGAAGTTCTGGGAAATTACTTGCTCCAGCAATCCCAACTATTTAAAGACTGCATTTGACTGTTTGCCACTCCTTTCACAGCTCTCCAGGCCAGGAATTTAAGTGCAAGTGCAGGGCTGAGCTTGGCCGTGTGCTTTGCATTGCCCTGCCAAGGTGAATTTGCAGATGACTTCTGTGCCTGCCTGCTCCCGACAAGGCAAAACCAGCATGCTGATACCTTCCCATATGGAGGAGGCATGCGTGGAAGGAAAGGAGAGCGAAAAGTGAAAGCAGCTGCCTTGGGGTACAGGAAGGCCTCTCCCAGGACTTGGTGATCTGCTTCCTCCTGGTTCTGCCAAAATCATCACATTCTTGAAGGCTCCACAGTGCGCCGCTGCTGTGGAAAATATATCCTTGGATGTCTGAACCACCAAAGTGATTTAAATGAAATGTGGTTTCCTTATCATCATTACTCTATTGTCAGCCTCAGACATATCATGCGGTAGCATTTGGATTTCTTTTTTAGTATTAAGGAATGATATATTTGAAATTTTTCCTCTGATAAAAAATACTACAAAAAAGCAACTTCATAAAATGGAGCAAGCATTATGCGTGCATCTGCAAGTATGTTGATGTTAGAATTCTCCTAAAATCAGCATTGTAAATTCAGGCAAATCTGAATTTAGATTTTACTGCAAGCAAATTTGCTTATGTTCAGATGAATAGCCTACACGCAACCTTTATTCTGGCTTATACTACCATTATGAGTAGGGGGAAGGAAGAATGCAAATGCCAATCTTTAAAAGTGTAATTTAAGACCGTGAGCAATGTCTTAATCACAGTTATACACGGATCATAATCTAGAAAAATTGTTATGGGGTGAGTGCATCACTGTTCAAAACTGCAGTCAAAGACTGATTCTGTGATTCTGTCAAACTAGAGGGCATATCGAGGAGGGGCCCATGAGGGTCTCTTCTGGACTCCGTAATACGCAATACCAACACTAACAGGATGATGGGCTATAATTTTCTTCCCAAATCCACAGGTGACACTGAAGGAGAAAGGGACTGCAAATACATTAAAAAGGGGGTCCAATGTGAAGTGATCTTGATAACTTGGAGAAATAGCCCCAAAACACTGAGATGATATTCAGTGAAGCTGAGTACAAAATACTGCATTTAAGAAGAATGACAGAAGTAAAACATAAGGAAAAACTGGTCAGGCTGCAGGCAATGTGGAAAGAGTGAGTGTTTATTGTGGACTAGAGGCTAAATATGAGTTGAATAACAAAACACATATGCAAAAATTGGATAGTCATTTGATATTCTCAGCATTAGTGATTTCTCATCTGGGGTACTGACCTCCACTGCTAAGAGAAAAGCCAGACAAACTGACAAAGTATAAGATCTTTAAAAAAAGACAAAGAACAAAATCTTTAAAAAAAAAGTTGAGAAATTTTCTGGTCTTTAACTGTTTTACAGCATTAAGAAAAAAGCATGACCTATATGGAAACTTGAAGGAATCAATTTTATTATGCATTAAAAAAGGAAAAAAATTATGACTGGGAGCATGTTTCCCAATATTCAAATACATAAAAGACTCCTATGAAAAGGGTAGGCTCAGCTGTACTGTATATCCATGCAGAATAAGACAAGTCATCATAGGGCTTAACCAACCCCAGGAAAACTAGACTGGCAAGCAGAAAAAGCTTTTTGGCTATCTCACTGGTTGGCAAGAAACTTTGAGAGATCTGTCTTTGAGGGGGCATAAAAGGAAACTGGAGATATATCCAGGAGGGACCTGAGCCTGTCTCAGAGCAGGAGAAAGAAAGAACTGGTTATCCCAGATTTCTGTAACTGCTTGCATAGCATCTCCCAAAGGCAATATCTAGATATTTCTTTGCCATGTGACTCTCCACATTTTAAGAGAGTAATTTTTCACATAGCTGTATGGAAACATAGTAGATGTCTGGCGAAAAAAATGAAAAAAGAAAAATTGTTGTATACTGTTGATATAACCAGACAGCAAAAGCACTAAGTATTAGAGCAGTAATAAATTTTTCAGGGTGCCAAAATTGGAATTCCCATCTCCTGTATTATTCAGATTTCTTTCAGATCACTAGAGGAAAAGCTAAATTCGGGATTTTTTTTCCTTTTGACTCCAGAAAGATTTCAACCCAAGGGTCTCTAAGTTTGAGTGTACCTCAGACAAATCACAGGATCTGCATATCTATATCACATCTGTAGACTGATACCATACCATCAAACTGTTATCAGGCTATCTAACCTTCTGGTACCTATAAATCTTGCTTTTTGGTATGTTGTGATTGGGCCCAGGGGTTATTCTGTCTTCTTGACAGTTTATCTGAGGTTGTGATAGAGGAGATGTATGGAGGCAGACACCATCTGGCCAAATCAAAGAGCGAATGTAGGTCCCAGCCTCTTTCCCCAGTGTGTCCGAGCACTCATCTGTAGCCGTGCTTTGGCAGAGATTTGCATTCAAAGAACGTGGTCTTTGGGGAAGTTTGTTCTTGCACGCGGCTACAAACTCTTGCTATGATGACTGGACTGGTTAATCCTAAATACCATTCCACAAAGATGCGTGGCCCAACTGGCCACTAAGTGTTTGCATGTAAGATGTCAAAACCAACACTTTTTCTTCCAGAGATCGCTATCAATGCAGCCAATCACAGAGCACAGGTGGATCATGTCTGTGGTAATCAATATTACAGCTAACCTCTCTCTACTATGAAAGTTTGAATGACTTGAACATAACCAAATTAAAAAATACTTTCTGAGCAATTGGATGATGAAACAAAATCCATTATTGAAAAAGTTTTCCCATGCACTACTGTGTATCACCAGCTGTTTCCTTTCATTTGTATTCAAAGGGCATACAGCTCTGCTGTTTAGATTACTCAGGGTATTGGTTAAATGGATGGAGTGGGACAGGTTATTTGCATATTGATTTGTTTTGTATGGAAATTATTTTGATGAGTTTTTACCTCAGCAAAATCGTGCATTGTAATAGTGTGTATATGAATACAACAATCAAACTGGGGAGCAGTTTTGAAAATGGAAATGCAAACACAAACAAATAGATTCTACTTAATTAATATGCATTACATATTTAATTAATAAACTCTCGTGAATTTAGGGATTGGAAGTGGGACAAACACAAGATTTAAGAACTTGTACGTATCAGGTGTGAGCGGGTATACGAGGTGTGGAGTCATTGACTGCCCCCAGCTCAACACAGAGATGCTAGCTGAGGTCTTTTGGGCATACTAGTAAATGTCTTTGTAGCCTGGGTGCTTAACCCTCATGAGGCATGCTTCTGTATTCTTGTTCATGACAATTTTAAACCTTTACTTAAAGAAGTAAATATGATGTAGGGTCTTACGTAGGTGACTCCAGAAGTCTGTGAAGGGCAGTGTATTGGGTGTAATAACAGGGGGCCAAATCTGATTAACAAGCTGTTCTCATGATTCCTTGTAAGTGAATAAACTTCAGCAGCAGCTTAATCTTGCAAGTAATTACCTTATGTATATATATACATCACACTTTTGGCATTCCAGAGAGAAATGCATTTGTGACTGAAGTATGCCCTGTTTAGCTATGTATGTCTTTTCACATAAAACCAATGGGTGCTTGTGTCACTGAACATTGACTCAAACATCAGTGAGGATTTAAAGACCACAGCCACAGCTTTTGGGTCCTTAGACACAGTTGTCAGGGGGACCATCTAGTGGTATCACGTCTAAGGCACAACCCTTCTGGCTAATTAGCTATTAGCTTGGCGGAAATCTCTTCTCAATGAAGTTTCAGTACAGCTTGTCTTACTTTCAAGAAGCAAGTCTGATACAATTTCACCAACAGTACCCATTTTCTTGTTTGCAGTGCATTGTAAGAGCCTAATTGGTTAGCTTACAATGCCTCTGTCAGACATCAAAGGGTAGCTGACCAATTGCATTTAACTGTTTTACAGGGGTTCACCTCAGAAAAACGTCGATGGAAACCTCGGTCAAACATTGTAGAAAAAGAATGTGTATTTATATTAAATAGCTTCTTCCATTCTCTAGACTTCGTAATTATTTTGTCTTTAAAGTGAAGCCTCTGCTTTGTTAATAGAACCTCTGCATTTCTGTTTTTCTTTTTTTTTTTAACATTAAGTAATCATGTAACTGCTGGAGACCTTGGAAACAATTTTTTCCTACAACTTGCAGAATAACTCTGAAGACCAACAAACTGCAAAGTTCACAAATCTGCCAGATGGTCCAAGCAGAGAGAGTGCATTGCTCCTGAACTTTTAGTAATTAGCATTGAAATAGTGGGATTTGGAAAGGATCTTAAAATGGCCTCAGGTTCCAAATCTTATAAAGATCAAAATAGATGCGTTATTAATAAATCATTACTGTAAGCATTGTACTCCATAGGAAGATACACTTTTACCCTTGAGGTCTTTTTGAGAGACCTCAGCAGTTACCCAAAGCTTAGGCACTAAGCAGTGACTACACTGTGAAGGTTCCCCTTTCTCTAAGAGAAGTGGTAGGTTCCTCCTCTTAATGACCCAGCTGCTCCTCTGTTACACCCCACAGTCCCCATACATTCAATGGAAATGGAATTTAATGACTTTGGCTCAATTTTTTATTTATTTTATTCTGTTCTGTTCAGTCAATCATACATTTTTCTCAGGGCTGTTTCTCACCCTTGCAACTAGAGGGTGCTGAGGGTGGGAAACAAAGGTGAGAACATGACTATAGGCAGCTGCCGGAATTTCAGCTTGCTTTGAATAGGATGAAAGGAATGAACAGCCGATGGTGTCTTCTAGTTGTGGATAGTACCACTGATGTTATTGATGAGACCTACAGAAAGGGCAATGATATAAGGAAAGGGAATAAGCTAGAGATTAGTTTAACCCCACCCTCTTTGCCACAATATCCATCAGCTGAAGGGCAATAAAGCTCAAAATCACATTTTACAAACTGGCCTGGTCAAAATCCCAGGATCCATTCTTGTAGCCTGTTAGAAATCCATCTCAGAACCTCATAGTCTGCCTCTCCATTTTTGGGAGGCACTCAGGTACTGCCAGTGACAGAAGGAACGAGGTGGGAAGAGACACAGGATGAACAGCAGGTTTCTCTTCCCGTTCGTGTTCTTTATAGATGAATGCATGTGTAGGGGTAAGTGTTTTGGTAAGTGTTTAGGAATGACATACACATTGTTGGTGCCTACACTACCAGTCTTTGAAGTCAATGGGAGCTTTGCCTTGTCATTTCGAAGGGCTTTAAATTACAGCTTTAAATTAGTCCAGTAATGGAAGTTAGCTGCATCTTTAAAAGTGCAGGGATTTCTGCCAGTCCTTCATCAGATGAGTCTGGAGATATGATCGTTTTTGATGGTTGTCACCTGTTTTTGAAACAGTGGTTGGAAATTTATGTAATATCACCCCATAATAAAGAGGAGAAATTTACAGTGGTCCAAAGAACAGAAATGGCTAATGTAAAGAACTAGTTTTTGCTCTCTTTACTTCAAAGGGGTATCTCAGAATGTATTTGTAGTTTCAAATTAAAGGAGCCTGAACTGGAAAGCCACCTGAGGTGGTAGCCTGAAGCTATCAGAAAAAGACTGAAATTTAATTACTAACTACAGGTCTGCCATGATGTCATTTCAAGGACATACCTGCATGATCAAAAACTAATGAAATGAAAAACTGCCAAAAGCTCTTAATGAATCATTGAACAGTCCAATCTTCACTTCAGTGTTTCTAAATAACTGCACAATGATAGTGATCAATAATACAGATAATTAAGTGTGCAGGACAGTCTTGCTTTTGAAACTTATGCTTGAAGGTGCAAAACAAAATAGAACTAATGACTGTTCAGATGTTCTGCAGATGGCCTAGGAAACCCAGCATGTTATATCACTTCTAGACTGCATGCAGTCTCTATGTAAGATTAATCATTTAGAAAAGAATTGAACCAGGCTTACCACAAACTTCACCTACCACAGCCACACCAGTACACTGAAGCCTGCACTGGAGGCAAACTACTAATTACCTCAAAACCAGCTTCCTCTTTTAATACAAAAAATCAAAAAAAGCCAGCTGTGACAGTTTTTCTAAGCTAACATCAGCTGAGAGGTATGTGTGTGTCCCCCAGTTTCCTCAGGTCATTTTTGTTTTCTGGCTTTTACGGGGCAGTTTAATTGATCATTGTGTCTGACTCATAACAGTCCATCCCTATCAGTATAAATATTTGGCAACATACTTGAATCTCTCCTCTAGGTCATATAATATATAGCAGTTTGAAGATATTGACACTTCAGTAAGAGAAATAGTCCTCGGTCGTCTTCTTGCAAAAAAAACCCCTCTAAGGCAGTTGGAAATCTGCATGTTCCAGGTCTAAGGACCCAAAATGTCAATAAATAATGACAGTGTGTTTAATTTTTTGCTGATTTGACCACTATGCAGTTTTGTTTTCATGTGTGCTCTAAGTACTGTCTCATGGAAATAAAAAAAACATTATACTTTACCCAGAAGTATATAACCACTCATCAGCAAATGAGGATTGATGCATTGGACGGCACATGGTGAGAAGATCATAAGATAAGCAATGTCATGAGCTACAGCACACTCGTGGCTCAGATCCCAGAGGAGCTGTGACTTGTGACACTCTCCTTGGAACCCAGCAGGGCACACAGTGCACAGTGCACTCAACTTGTTCTATGCAAAGCAACTCGAGACTGAAAGTATCACAGTAGCATTTGTCCTCGTTCTCAAGTCCTAGACCATCCTACTTTCTAAATGTGTGCCCAATGTATCAGGTTGCAGGGGTGGAGATGGTGGTAGTGCTGTTATTATCTTTCTTTCAACTTTTGTTTTGAAGGGGAAGAGCAAGCCAGATTGGCTTTTTGAAACAAATATGTATCCAAATAAAGATTCATCCCTGAGCAGAGGGAACATGTAAATTTATAAAAGGTATTTCATCCTGTACTGTGGTTCCTTCAATGGTGGCCAAGTGGTTAAACCCTTTAGCAGTGATCGTTGTTCAATCTGCAAAATGCATAGATTCTTCCCTCTCCTTTTGTTGGTGGTGTTGTTGCCCCACATTGGTTAAAAAAAATACCATTGATTAAGGCAGAAGGGCTTCCTCCTTCTCTTCCTTTTCCCCACTCCTGTCTCTAAAGAACTCTTGTAGCATTTGGGGTACTTCTTTCAGTGTTGAATCTGTAGGGTCTGCTTTCATTGAAACCTTTAGGAGAAAGAGAAAAGTGTAGTTAGCACATTCCACTTTGTGCTCCTTTGTGGTAATGTGATAATTAATTACCACCTCAATACACTGTAGTCACTAAAAGCTAGTGGCTGCAAAGAGCTAATTTTGCCTTTCTTGCTAGAAATTGTTGTATTTTTTTTTTCATTATCATACTTGTTACTTTATTGCCAAGTAATATACCTCTACTGAGCTGTACATATGGATGCATGCGCGTATTTTAACTTCTTATTAATACCAGAACAGCAGGTCATGGAGTTCGTACAGTCTGATGAGAGTCCCAGTTCAAGTCTCTGCTTGCCTCCCCTTAGGAGTTATATGCTACAAGTTGCAAGAAACAGCAGAAAGTGCAAGGCCATTAATCATAGAGAGCAGGCAGACTGGCAGATATGCAGTGTCTTCATTCTCACACCTGTACCCTGCAGCCAACCAAAATGATCTGGCTGAATTAAGTACTAATATCAACACAGCTGTCTTCTCCATTTTGGCATGGTTTCAGTAGGCTCCATTTCAGCACGTAGATTTCTGTGGGGAGTTGCTATGGAAAAACAAAGATAAAGAACTACAGAAAAGCCAAAGCAAGAGCCAGAAGTACTTTAGGTTTCCCCTTCCTGCAAGGCTGAATTTCATCCTTCTGACAAAAGGCCACCATACTTAGAGTCCAGTGGCTGTTTTGACCTTTACTCCATATTTTCCCACTCTGATATTCATGGGAAAATAGAAGTAATCTTCAGAAAAAAATGGGCTTTTTAAAATTGGTTGCAAATACACTCAGGAGCTAGAGACAGGGATAAGAAATCTATTAGTTTCCACTCTGAGCTTGGATACTGCAGGTATAGTAGAATCAAGCTCTTCCAACCCAGCAAGTCAAGTATCTCAGGATGCAAGATAGACACAATGTCAAAATTGGCTGAAATAACCTGATTAAACTCAACAAAGGGCCAGATTCTTAAACTGTCACTACAGAGATCAGAGCTTTAAGCAGGAATAGTTCCACAGAAGACTTCAGGTATGAGGATACAGGAACTATTGGGCATCTGAAGGATACACAAACTTGATCTAAAAGAGCAACAATATTTCTCCTTTATAACTGGTCTCATAAAATGAAAAATATTTTATCATGCTTTGTGACTTTTCCCAAATAGTCTCTTTTATTTATCTATTCATGTTTTCAAATTGTTTTTTAGACAGCCTTCACATGCATATTTGAGCTATGTTTGCATGCTCTCACTCACAGAAGGTTTTTATTATGGAATGGAAGGGGTTTTTTTAATTTTGAAGTTTGCTACCTGGAATTTGTGACTGAGCACCTTCACTTGAACTCATCCCATCTAATGTCAGACACATCTCTAAGACACAGGCCTCTTCAGAGCATAGCTCAGCCCATCTGAGGTCTGCAGCTTTCATTGCCTATGCAGAACTTGTCCGGGGAAGTGTCCAGGCATACAAATTAGACTGGTGTGATAAATCTGGAACTTGGTGACATTTCGATTCTCTGGATGGTGTTGTCGTTATCAAAGGTTTTCACTGAAGTGCATTCTGTATGTCTGAAGAAATACTGCATATACGGGTTCTGTTAAACGGATCTAGAGGCCAGAAAGTCACTGCTAAGCAAAGCTTCAATACAAAACAAAATTTTGTCTTAGTAGCTGACCTTGCTTTAAAATTGCAAAAGAGCATGGCAGTGCATGATAGAATGAGTACATGAAAGGCCTGACAAAAAAGGCAGAATACTGACCACGGAGAAATTAAATTTTTCTGACTCTTTTTTCTGAAAGCACTAATGGGATTATTATGCAGAATATATATTTTTCCATAGCTGATAAAACAGAGAAGCTAGGTAAAATAGAATCATCAAAAGTGGATATTAGGGGACCTTTTTATTACAATGAATGAAGAGTGAAGTGCTCACGTCTCTCTAATAGTAATGGCAGATACTATGTCTATTATTTCTCTTGCACGTCATCCAAGAATAATGCACCTCTAGGTGTTTTGTTCTGCCTGATTTTTATTTAAGTGTTTCCTGAAAATTATAATATAGTTTCAAAATGACCTTAGTAAATCCCTTGGGAATAACTATTTTAGCACTGTGCAAAAAAGACACCCTCTAATGTCCTATGTTTCATGTTTGAATAGAAGAATGCATCCTCAGCAATTTAAGCAATGTAATCTGTATAAAATCAGATAAATCAGTGACTTAACTGAAAAATTTTGGCCTAAATAATTGTAATAGAAATTTAAGTCTTTACAGAACCAGAACAGTCATATGTTTGTCTTGTAAATCTTTGAATAATTTTCTGGCAGTTAGTTCACATGGCTATAGGGATCTTAGGATAGAAAAGTACCTGCTAGGATAATTGTTCTACCTATGTGGTTTGTAAAATTATTTCTACAGTGGAAATATCAATATTTTATTTACCTTATCTATCAAAGAGCCATCACTTCAACACCCACAGGTGACTTCAAATTTAGACATGCTAGATAGTGACACTGACCCCAGTTTATTCTGCCTGTAAGGAGGTCTCACCTTGCACAGGGAGTCTAAAGAGCTACTTTATTTAGTGTTTGTTAGTCTTCAGTAGTTATCCTAAATGAGTGTTCTTTATGCTGTTATTTTTAGATCATGAAATATTATCTTATTAATTGCTCTGCAGACTGTCCTACCCTTAATCTTTTCATAAATCAGACCCTTGAAGCTTGCTAACCCCTTTTCTAAAGCTCATTATTCTTTTCCATGCTCCCAATACTGATAGAAGTGAGACACCCTGAGCTGCACACACCATCCCAGTGGAGGAACATATCAAGTCTTGGTTCTGCAGCGCTGCTTACACTGGCTCAAAACAGCTTGTACATAGTTGGCCAAGTTTATGGGGCCTCACATTAACCTTGTTGGCATTTCTTTGTTAGAATATATGTGACAAGACAATTTTTTAATCACTGCATTATATTCATTTCCACACTTCAGACAATATTGCATTTTCGGAGGAAACCTGCTGAGTGTGTTGTCAATTGGAGCACTGAAGACATCAAATGAGGAGGAAAGAGGTGTGCCTCTGCAAGTATTCAGTAAAGCCATGGATTTAGTCCCCTCTCTGACTGTCAGCAAGACAAAGAACTGTTTGTTGGCAGCAACTGGTACTTTTTGCAGTAAATGTGTTCAGCTTTCAGTTCTGCTCTTCTCTCCAAAAAGATCAATGTGCTGTACTGAGAAGGATTGTCTCTCAGGCAGCAGTAAGTGTAACAGGGAAAAGTAGATGGGAAAAGAGGAAAGAGAGGAACACAGGGTAGATGGAGCATTTGGCAGCCTAAACTGCACTTGTATTAAAGCAGGAGAAAGACTGGATCTTTGGTGGTGGTGGTGAGGGAAGAATGGGGTGTATATAATCTGAGTTCTTGAAAAGGATAAAATAGGATAAGGCAGAAAAGATGGGCAGAGTTTACAGCATGGTTAATAAAGAGAAAAATGAAAAAGTGATGGTGGGATTTATGCAGCTGCAAAAATAGAGGAATATCTGAGTGCTGAGTAAGAGATGGGAATAGTGCAAACAGACTGTGCTTGGAGCGGTGTGGAGGAGGACACAGCGAGAGGATGCAGGTGGTAACACAAAATTCCAGGTATGACCTCAGAGTCAGATGGAACTGGTGACAATGCACAGCACTCAGGAGGGAAGGGAGTTCTGTCCTTTATCAGACATCCTTGCGTGATGAAGGACAGGAGGAGTCCTTGAAGCCAGTAATGTTCTCAGCCACTGGAATCTCAGTGTGTAGTCTTCTTTTTATTCTGAGTTTTCTGTCCAACAGTACCTTCATATGCATCCTCAGTCGTGTAAAGGCAGTCTGGGTCTGCTCTAGAAAAATGTCTACAAAGGTAGTTTAGGTCTTTACTGAATTGTCTGTTATCTGCACACCCATTCCTTTGATGAATTAGGTTCCTAAATCATGAAATTGAATTGATAAACTTCTTGGTTTAGAAGCAGTTTGAGTTGAGATGTGATTAATTTATTTTCAATTAAAGCCAATTATAGGCTTATAATTGACCCAGTCCCTTCCAATGAATGTGGATTAATTCACACTGGAAATCAGTTAGCTAACTTCCCAAAGGTATTTATACCTTGTTGAGAAAGGAAAAAGAAAAGATTTGTGAGGGTGCTCAAAGGACAATGCTATAATTGACATTTGCAAAAAGTGTCGATTTCTCCACTTTGTACTTCTCCACCTGAGAACTTGGAGAAAATATTGAGTGCAAGTATTTCTCTCCTTTTGCTTTGAATTACACAGCAAATAATTTTTGGGGGGATTTCTAGATTGTGGAAATCCTGTGGAACTGTGGAATTGCAGGGGAGGAGATTAAGAAATGCAAATTTATGTTTCGACTGTCAGCTCTTTTGTTTTGAGCAAGTTGACTTAACAGAAATCACAGACCGTCCAAGTGCTGAACACCTTTAGGATGCAGCAGTTATGGTGGGCTGGAGGTGGTGATGTTGGTCTCCATACTTACTGACAAACCCTCTGTTCTCCTGCCACTCTGCTCTTGCTGGAATTTGGAATCCAGACTCAAGCATCATCAGGCCATAATGGAGGATATCATGAAAGGTGTCTGGATGGAGCCTTGGTCCACATGTCCTCTCCGATGTGGTAGACCCTGCTTTCCAACATGAGACAAAGCTTTCCCTTGCTTTCCTTCCCTCCTCTGATCCATGAGCTCACCTCAAAGGATCTGCTGTGGCAAATTCGTGGAGTGAGAGAGGAGCATGCTACAAGGAACATTGAAGACAGATGCAGGCCTCCTCATTCCTCAGGTGCAGAGGGATTTTTAACGCACTGCACATTCCTGTGTTGGCATTACACCGCCATTCCTTGCTTGGCAAGATCATCAGGTCTGGAGTGTAGGAAAACACACTTGCCATGAACACAGCTGAACTCCACAGTGAACTAAGAAAATACTAATTTTCAGAATAGTAAACATAGCTGATTAAAGACTCAGAGAGTGCAAAGACACCCCAATATCCCTCTGGACATAGTGCTGCTCAGTCAGCTTTAGTGAATCCTGTCAGGAAGGCCTATACCTAACCTAGGCAACTAAAGGCAGTATTCTCTGAAGCTGCAAGTATTCTTCATGGGTTTTTTTTGTTTTGTTTTGATTTCTACATTCCTCCTGCTAGTCATGTGCTGATTCTACAAAAAACAAGAAAGCATCCACGTTAATTACATAACACCAAGGTCTTCCAATCTCAACAGATACGGCTCCACAAACACAACTTAACCACTAAACCAAAAAAGAAATATTATACTTGAGGGAAATAGCTCATGTTCAGCTTACTGTAAACCTTTTTCAAAGGTTAAAATGTTCACTCTTCCATGTCAGTTTTTAGTTGAAGCATTTTGAACGGTGGGAAGGAATATTTCATTTAGTTCAAGAAAATATACAGCTAAAATTCAAAATGAAAATTTATTGTCAGACTGAGAAAAAATAATAGACTGTTTTTTTTAGTTAGTGGGACTTCAGTTCAGCACCCCTCTTTTCCTTCTCTCCAGATTTCTCTCTTCTTTGACTGAATAGCTGAGTTTCAGCTAATTTTTCATTGTATTCTCTCACGGTTTTTCTATTTGGATCTTCATTTATCTTCTCACATTTTGGATATCTCTAGTTGTCTTTGTATTACTCCTCTGCTCTCAGGGGTATTTGCAATTTCTGTCCGTTTGTTTCTAGTGAATTTCATTAAGGTTTTTTTATTTGTTCTCTTCCCTAAATCACTAAGGTTAACTTGCCATATTCCCAACACATCTGTTTCCCCCTCCGTTACATTCCTTCCCATCAAGTCCCTTTGCGTAAAGAGTTTTCAGTTATATGCCAGTGATCTTACACAGAGTGGATATGAATTAATTTTCAGACATGATTTAGATGATAACAAACCCAAACGGTTTTCATAGACCCTTCCAGCTTTGCCACCAACTTTCTTAAACAAAAAATAAAGGAATCAATTTTGCCTGGAGACATTTCTTCTTTTTAAGTCTTCCTGCTTCACCAATGATTCATTCCTATGCTTATCCTTTGTCCAGTCACCAGAGACCTTGAAAGTGAAGACTATGGTGTGGTTTTTAATTCTTGGGTTTTCTTGAATCAAACCAATATTCTCTCTCTCTGTGTATGTATGCATATTTGTTTGCCTGAATCCATGATACCACCAGTACTGACTCTGCCCAGAGGGCCGGCTACCCTGGTGTTCCTGCAGCTGATAATGGTCAATAGCAGATCCTTGGTTAAAGCACAAGGGCAAGGCCAACATGTAACATTACTTTTCCATCACACCTCTCAGCCTTCAGCAAGCAACTCATTAGGGACTTCCAGGGACAGAGCTGTCTTTGGATTGAAAAGCCTCAGTGGGGTTCTTCTCTCGCAGCTTTGTCTGGTTGCTTTTTCTACCCATGCATTCACAAACTCCTGTAGCAAGGGGTTTCAAAACATTAGGTATGTATTACATGAGTGATATTTCAGCCCAATTATCTTGCATAGAAGTATATCCAGCCACTCATTTACAGTAAACTGGCAAGTCTTTTCCTTTAATTTCTTGGCTGTTTTCTCTGTTTCTTGGCCTTTTTCCCTTAAAATAACTTTCTTTTATAACTACTCCAAGGAGGTAAAAGCCCTGAGGAGAATCAAGCTGAGGAAAGAAATTCAGTCAGTTTATGAGGTTGAGGCTTCCTAGAATTGAATAGGACTTTAAAAAAAGTGTAACCCAGACAACTACCCTAAGATAGTCTATACTCTTGCTCTGTAATGCAGTTAAACAAATATACTAAGAAAGAGTAGATTAAGATATGAAATACGATTAAGCTGCAATTAAATATTTACATTAGTTTTCACTAGAATATGTTTGATTTTCTTCTCTTAAATGGGCATTTAATGGACACAGCACTGAGCCAATGACGAGTCATAAATCACCCATCCCAGGAGGCGCACCACACCGGGCCAGGTTCAGAGACAGCCTGCCAGCCACAGGGCTACCTCCTGCCTCCTCCTGAGTTTGGTGGCAGCAGCTAGTTAGAAAGTTAAAAATATATTGTTGTGATTCCCAGTGAATCAAAATAAATCACGGAGACCAGCTGCTTCTTCCTTACTTCCCACTGGCTCTGGTACACATGCATGTCCTGATCAAACTGCAAGTCTGGCCAACTCACAAAGGAGTTCTCCTTTTTGCTGCCTAATCCCCATGTGCTTGAACTGCTACTGTATTCACCAGGGTTTGGCATCATTGTCAATACTCCCATTAAAGTTTAAACCTCAGAGCACTGAACAATCGCTCCTGATGTAACATTATCTAGGACTTGTTCATTTACCATGAGTTTTTATCTTGTCTGCAAAGAATGATTAATCAGTTCACAGAAACCTATACCTGTTTGAAGAGGGAAAACTTTGCCCTGTAGTCATGTGAAAGATAAAGTATCTTTTCATTACCAATCCTGATGTATTTGTGGGTGGGTGGAAGAAAGAAGGGAAGAAAAATATTAGAAATATAAAAAATGTTTTAATAGGCTAGGAAATAAAAACAAATGAAACTTTGTCTATACGGGTTGAGTTTCTTCTAAAAATATTATGTCTTGATGTAATTTCTAGTTTTAGTGGCTACAGGCACTTTGATCTACTGCAGTTACTGTCATTAAGAAGAGGATTACAGCAGCCTTGGGGTATTTTGAAGGTGATGAAAGAGGTACTGCAGAATCTTCCTTTCAAACATTAAGTATATATATCAGCTATAAAACAAATATTCAATGTTGCACCTTTCCCAGCTTTAATTATCCACCTGAGCATGCAGATTTTCTTAATGAGAGAATCAGTTTCCTTTCAAGTGAGTACAGAACCTTTTCTGCTAAAGAATGATGCCATATAATCTGTAAGTCCTTTATATGTTGTTTTAAGTCATTATAAAGCACAAAAATCAAATTGTACACCAGGTCCTTTGGCTTGCAGAACAAAACCAACTTTTTGATAGATATATGTATTTGTTATGCTATCCAGACATGTAACTCTGTAAAAGTAATAGATTGACTAGAGGATGGAAATGAACCTGCATAATGAAAGCCAATGATGTTTTCCCAAAAACAAAATTGCTATTATACTACGGAACTGGAAAGTACCCATTATTTTGGTGAAGTGTGTGTATGGGAGACAAAGGCTGGTAAAAACATTGTCTTTATCACTGTTACGAAGTTGCTAAGGATTTAGAAATAGTAAACATTTATTTTATATTTTTTCCAGTAAAAGATAAAAGTTAAGGTTTCATAAATCAGTGACTGGGCTTCCAAGGATGGTATATGAGGAGTACGACCAAAAGTTTACTGTAAAGTGAGTGAATGATAGAGATTAAAAGCCATTTAAACTGATGGGCCACTTTTTCCAGAAAGTATACAGAGCAGCCAGAAGTACTCAGGAAGGCATGGGAAAAATAAGCAAATTTATTGCTTATGCAAACAAACATTTATTCAGTTCATGAGAAACCATCAAGGACAAGAAGATGGCTGAAGAATAACATACTACCATTGTTTCAGAAAACCTTGGGATATACAATAAAACTGCAAACTAGATATATGAGAAGTTATACTTATTTTTTGAAAGGCCTGACTTTGAAGCAGCTGAACTGAGTGGTGAACTGCAGCCATATATTAATGTTCCCTTGGTGTCCAGTCTATAAATTAAGCAGAAACCGAAGTATGTTCTCTGTGACACAGTAGTTACAAGAAAGAAAAGGAATCCACTAAAGAGACTTGTGTATTCAATAAGAGATTAAGACCAAAAATTAGTCATCTTACAACTTAAGTCAATTAAAGGGGCTGTAGTGTTCAGTTGGGTCCTGCTGATTCTTTCTGGTGTAAATATTACCTCTTTGCATTCCTGCTGCATGCATATAGAGGGATATCAGCTCAGGAAAGGCTTGCAGGAATGAATAAGGGGGAGGGGACTGCAATGCAATGGGACTGGGACTGGAATGGAAGAGAGAGTAAGATAAGGGGTATCAGAGTGAAATAATTTTAGTTTTCAGTGTTCAGTTTCTATCTCCAGCTTGTCCATCAGTGTCACATTGTTTACAGCACACATTTACTAATTGCTTATGAACATAACTCTCCCACTTCAGTTAAATTCCTTATAATATACCAAGTTAGAAATACCTCTTTAAGAAGCTCTGAGAAATGGCAACAGAGAGCACGATAAAAAGGTATAATAAGTTTTGCCAGGAGCACCGGATAGCTCTGAAGTTACCTTCTAGGGCAGTTGTTCATACATTTGCTTATAGATAAGCTGAAATGTCCATCCAGGACCGGCTTCAGACAAAACAACATTGGGACATTTGGAACTGAGGCCAGAGAAAAATTCAGAATCTTTTTTCCCTTACGAATAATCGATATGATGGCTTTACTTGTAATATTCCACTCACTTCATGTTTTGGAGTAAGGACTTGAAATATTGTCTGAGGAGAGCAATAGCTTTTTCATTACTTGTGCACTCTTTGCTTGCCTAACAAATCTGATGACATCCAACCTTTGCTGAGGGCAGCTGTGGGCATGCAGGGAAGGACAAAATATTGGGCCAGTATTGTGCAAAAGGCAGAGGTTGAACAACAACCCTGCAGCTGGTCATAGGGCAAGCCTGTGATGGGGACCCTGGGTATGGGTGAAGTGGGGATGGCTAGGCCATCAAACCGGAGTCAGGATGGGAAGTCTGAGGAGTGCAGGTTGGCACTGAACTGGGGCAAAGTTCCAAGGACTTGAGTCTGGACCATTCCTCGTTTTATATCTTCATAGCGGATTGATCCTACTTCAGTTGGCACTCATCTGCACCAAACTGCACCTTTCTTTAAACTCCAGATAGTGGACCCAGGTTTCTAATAAGTTTTCCATCTGCTTCTCAGTAGTTTTATCTAAACCATGTTTCCTTGGCTCATTGAGGATATCGTCCCCATACGTGAGCAGCATAAGAAGAATTTGAACTGTGTGATTATGTTTTCTCTTTTCCCATGGATTCCAGTCTCTCTTTGCACACCAAATTCTACTTTGGGGATGAATTAGGGATGTGTGATGAAATAGACATATTTTCTGAAGGATACTTGCTTCATTTGTGGCAAAAGCTGAAAGGTGTGTAAAGAACAGAAAAGGAATTGGGGAAAAGAATGAATAATGGTCTCCTGGCTGAGGCTGCTGAAATCCACCCAAGAGACTGGATTCTAAATGTACATCTGCCAAAAAGTTCTCAGTGTGATCCTGGGCAGGTCATTCATCCAGACTTCTCACAGGTGTTCTCTGGTTGTGTTTATTATCTCCTGATAGGCATCAGTACAGCTGGACTCACGCTGTTTGATTTGCAGAAGTGCCAAGTACTCACAACTCAGACTGCAAGAAGTCCTATTATTTAGAGGATTTGAAGATTTTGAAATATGGGTTTGTTCCAAATCAGTGTATGTTCCTCAGATTAACATCTGGTGGGCCAATTTTTATTGAACAAGTAATTTCAGAGTGTTTAAATGGAGTAGTTAAATTTTAGATTGTATTACCATACAAGAAATCTACCACATTTTTTAAAAAGCTTGAAGCACCATAAAAACTTTAAACCTCAAATCAGGCATTTGACATTCTCAAAATTCAATCCTCCTATCAAGAATGAAATTTCAGTGAGTACTGAAATAGCATCATATTTGCTAAAAGCATGGTTTCAAGAGAAGCGTCTGTTCTAGGAGACAGGATTTCATTTATATTTCCATCACCGGTACTATTCACAGTGACAAGTCAGTGGTGTGGGGTCTTGAACACACATTGCTTTATAGTGGTGATGTTCTGAGAAGGTAGGCTCCTGAAGTCTCAAACTGGCCACTTTAAATTCATGCTTATTTTTCACCTTAATGCATCCATGCCTTGGTTCTCCAGACAAAAAGTGAGGATAATAAGCTTTCAGGAGTTTTGCGAGAATATTCAGAGATAACAGTAACAACTGTAATGGAAAAGCTTATGAAGAAGTTAATATTTCTGTTTTTTAGCAGGGTCTGGATGGTGTGCAGTAAATAAGACCTGGGCTATATCTGTAAAATGAAAAGAGCCAGTAATTAAGCATCATTTACTCTGTGCCCTGATGCAGCTGAAGTGGCATCGACAAAGCCGTATATATGATCATACTCTAAAAGAGTATCGTAAACATTAACACCAAGGAACTGAGTTGAGATTTTACAAGGAACCAAATTCTGGCCTCTTTGCTATGTGAGAGTTCGCAGATTAGGAGGGATTGCAAATTACAGAGCTTAATATTGCTGCCAGAAGAGTAATTACAAAAATAATTTCAATTAAGTCCATGTTGCTACAGAATCTCCTATGCTTTTAGCAAATTTGAAGGAATAGCTATGTATAAATAATATTGGGAGAAAATAGTCTATATTTATTTATAGTTTGCTTGCTTTTCAAAGCAAATTGTTTAGACTAATTAATGAAACCTGTACAAAGTATGTGCTCCCCTAATGTTTCCAGTATCAGCAGATTTCAGAAGTCTTTCCTATTTGCAAAGCCTTATTTATTAATTCTAGGTCCAGCTGTAGTCTCTGGAATGCTATAGTAGTCCAAATATTTTTATATCATATTGGAAAGAAAGCACAGAATGGTAGCTATTACAAACCCCTATAAAGAGCGTTTCACTATGCTTTTAAGTTGTGAACTGTGAGTGGAGCTACTAAGGAACTGTTGAAAACATGCAAGAGCTGTTAAATGAAAAGAAAGGTAAGCGAAAAGCCTCTCTCCCTTCTTAATGGACACAAAGAAATCGTTTTCGGGGAATCTCAAAGGAGCCAGCACTCAGATTTTCAATGCGATCCAAACCTAAGAGAGAGAGGTCTTTCTTTCCCACTTTCCCATCTCTCTTTCCAGAACAACAAAAAAAATTTCAATGTGAGCCTTACTAAAGATTTAAGAATACTGTCATTGGAAAATGGTTGTTTTTACAAACACAATAATGATTTTAGGAAACTTTTAGGAGAGGATATACCCATCTTTCAAAAATAATTTTTAGAACTATATTAATATTATTTTTGTCATTGTTACTATTATTATTAATACAATGTTAACATTCTCAATATTTATTAAATGAAAACCTGCTTCAGTACAGAATATATATATATATTCATTTGAGGATTAGCTGGCTATATGGTATTATTTATGCAACAGACCTTCAGAAGTAAGATAGACAATGCTCTCCTGAATTTTTAAGAACTGTTTGTATGTCTGTGGGGATTGTTTATGCTAAAGAATCACTTTAAGAATTGTGAAAATTCAAACACTGCATTTGGAATGACTTATTTATAAAACCAGGCATGTTTGGACTAACTTGAAACAGAATTTGAACTTCAGTTAAAAGCTAATTCAGCTAAATAAGTATCTGAAAAAAAGTAGTGAATACAGGAAAGACCTAAATTGGAAGGATCTTTCCACAGTTCCTGCTACAGGGTGCATGTATCCCCCTGCACACACATGAACCGAAGAAGCTGCGAGCGCTGCCGGTGTAGCTGCTACACCAGCAAAGAATGGCAGCAGCTAACACGCAAATTCAGGGCAGCCCTGAAGAGATGTTCTCTCTCTTGTGAAACTGTGGGAGGAGGAAGGTAAATTATCCTTGGATGAAGCAAACAAAGCAAAGCGCTCTTCTTATATTTCACCTTCAGTTCCTTTGCT
Source organism: Phalacrocorax aristotelis (assembly GCF_949628215.1). Lineage (NCBI taxonomy): Eukaryota > Metazoa > Chordata > Aves > Suliformes > Phalacrocoracidae > Phalacrocorax > Phalacrocorax aristotelis. Next base: position 89,707,128 of record NC_134277.1, read on the forward strand.
GTCTAAACACACTTCCCTGCCTTTTTCAAGTAAACAAACAAGAAGGCAAAGTCGGAAGATGCCTGGCAGCATCATGAAATCTTATCTTCTGGTTGACTGTTACTTCTGCAGTATAAGGGTATCACCTTAATACCATCGCTAAAGCATAAAGAGCCAGAGAAAAAAATGCATAAACCCACTGATTACATTTATCTGTTCATTCTAATGATAGAGGGAAATACAGAAATGTTGTTTTGTTTTAAATAGCAGCAGACTCTCCTGCTGAACAACAAAATAAATCAAACTGTAACCTTTCATAGAGTGTTACAGTAGATTCAGTTTGCTGACTCAAAGCAGTTCCTCAGACAACTGATTAACTAAATCTAAATACTTCTTTTGACTTTACCTGTCTTATTCATGATCCTTTCATTTGGGTTTTATACATAATAGGTGAGAGGAACTGACAAACACTAAATGGACTTCTGTTGACTGACTACAAACTGTGCTGTTACACCTTAAAACAGAAGCCAGGTCTTAATTTGAATAAAATGTACTTCAACATTGACTTAAGTGGAGGTGAAACCCCCTCTCAAAGAGCACATGTCTCCAAATTGTGATTTTTAGTGTCTAGAGGAAGCCAGCAGCAGATGTTTTGTCTCTTTTCTAATGATAAAAGAACAGCAGTTGGTACATCTGATTGTTTTCCTTCTTTTTCACTTATGGTATCCCTCCAAAAATGGCAAAGAAGTAATGTAGCTAAAATAACAAGTCACACTTCTGCATGGCTTTTGAGGAAAGTAGTACTTAAGATCCTGTCTGACACTTTCTGTTTCTCTAAATGGAACGGTGAAGTAATTTCTTGTTATGGCACTAGGTTAAAATTACCCTTTCTGCTCTGCCAGGCTCTTTTGACGTGATGTTGTCCATGTGTAACAACAAAACTGGGCCTAACAGAAGGACTCAGAGCAGGCCAGATTACTTTTTACTTTATACAATTAACATTATAGCAGATTTAGCGCTGCTAGGTTCTGTGGTAAAAATCCCATTGCATTCTGGCGTTTCAGTTGTTTGTGCTGATGTCCAGCACTAATTGGTTTTTGGCACTTTGGAGGACATTTGAATTCAACCACCCACCCTGGAGAGTTGTCTGGGAGAGTACTCCAGAGTCCCATGTAGTCTATGCACAGATGACCCCCTAATTAGCTCCTTTGAAGGTACTTTCCCACGTGTACCAGCTGGGCACAATGTTGTCTGTGTAAGCAGGAAGCGTCAGACTGATTTAAAATGCTTTTTCTCATTATAGAGAGTACCTCAGAACTCACTTTTGCTGCACAGCTCAACTTTTGCTAATGAATTTTAGGGGGGGAAATAAACCTGATAATTTGTAAGAGAAAAGTAGAGGTCTATTATTTATGCTAAAACATTCTTGGTGCTTTAAAGATAGGATTTTCCAGGTTGAGCTCGGATCACCTAAACCTGGCAGGTGAGTAATGCCCTACAGCTTAACTCAATGCCAAAGAAGCAGACTGACAATGCTAGTTAATGGATAAGACAACAGTGTGGCAGTGTATATGTGAGAGGTGTTGCTCATGATGAACATGAGAGGCATTTACCATTTAAGGAGCTGATGTAAGAGTACTAATTTGGAGGCTCATCTGCCTAGGCCTAGAGCCTATGAAGAACTGACAGATACCACAGCAGGATGTTCAAAACACCTATAATAGGTTCCTCCACTCGTTTGCATTTCAGTCTGTTGTATTACGTGCTACATGCAAGCATCCTAGCAAGACTAGGCTCCAAAGGTGTCTTATATTAGCCAGTGTAAAGACCATTTTCCCATCTCTCCCCATCCTGTGTCAATGCCAAGACAGAGAGACTGCTGATTTGGGCTGATGAACAGTGAAACACATGACCTTGAAACACCTGGAGATGAGAAGTTATACAGAGAACACGAAGAGGATGAGAGCTCTGGGATTAAATCTATGTCTTCTTGCAGCTGTGCAATATCAAGGGAGATAGTAGAAGTAGGAAGCAAAGCTAAGAGTAGATGGGGGGGGCTTATGTTCTCATGCCACCAGAGTACCTACTGAAAAATAAAGTTGAGCCTTTCTGTGGTTGGGCTAACAGGTGGGGGTTGCTCGAGGCGTCAGTTGTGCACCACTGCTGATAGTCATACTTGGCTTGAGGGCAAATTGGGGCACAGATGCAAGAAAAATCTTTGCATGGAAAGTGTTCCACTTGTAAGTCAGCCAACTTGGACTGCTTTGTACTGGAGAAGAGACAGAGTAGTTACATGGTAGCCAAGAATGGAGGCCAGAAACATCAGTGTTGTCCCACTAACTGTCCAGCCTTTCAGTGATGTAATGGCACAAAGCTTCTCTTAGGAATTAGCTCTTTTACTGCCAGATCTCCTAGTTCCATCCTATGTACAGCATGAAGCATATGGTGTGGGAATATAAACAAGAAACAAATCTGTTTTCTTCATTTTGGATACTATTTCCAGCTTTCTTCAGGGGAATGCAGCTGCAGATTTAAGTATAGTCAGTAAGAGGGCTGAAGAAATGGAGGTTCCCCATGCTATAAGCAATGGCAAGCTCTTGTTTTCCCCAGTCTCAGTAGAAAATGAAGCAGTAGCAGTGTGAGGAGCCCAGAAAGAGCCTCTGCTTTGTTCTCTTTAGTGAGGAGATTGTGGAAGCAAAATCAGACCAACACCACTACTCAGAAGAACTCACAAAGGACAGAGGCTCAAGGTGTACCAACCATCAAGGAAACAAAACAATGATATAACTGACAAAAAGAAATGTGTTAAACTAGATGATGATTATTCAAATTGTTTTAGAAAAAAAAATGGGAGAAAAATACCCTTTTTTAATATTTGCTTTCCTCCTTTTAACTTCAGAAAGGTTGCTGGAGATCCTTCAGCAGGCTGATTAAACATGTTAGGCAAACCAACAGAACAGTTTATTTTCATTCCATGGGTGTGCACCAACCTAAAACAAACTCAGCAGACCATACATAAATCCTAATGAAATAAAGTGCATGTATGGAAAATTCTAATTCAGACTTTAATTGTGCTGCATCTACAACAGCTGTAGTGCAGCTACCACAGAAACTAATTTACTTCCATTCTCTGAGCTGAATTTCTTTTTCACTCTCAGTTTTACCTTAAAGAATATGGCTGTGATTTTCTTATTCTGAATGTAGATATTGTCACTGAAGTACCTCCAAATTCTTTTAATGCATCAGGCACTGGAACAACTGTTTATAGAACAGTCTGTTGTCATCACCCAAAGATCTTGTGACACAAGCAGGAAAATTGGGTTTATTTTCACAGTGGGAAAAAAGGCAGGGCTGTGAAGTGTGGAAGAAAATACTCTTTAATCTAGGCAGTTGCTTCTTGGAATGATATGACTCTGTCCAGAATTAAGTGTTTCAAAGAACTAAGAAATGTGGTATATTTATTTGTGGATGGTATGTTTTGCCCTTGCTTCCTTCTCAAGGTTTGTAGAAGGCAAAATCTCCTCTTTCCACACTGGAAGGATGTCTTAGAGGCAAGGGTGTTCACTTAGGATCGGACATGTCTGGGATATGCTTCTTACTCTGCTGCAGATTTATTGCACGGGTTTACATAAGGCATCTATACCAGACTTGAAAAGAAACTAATGTCAAAATGCAACACTGAAGCATCACTGACATTCATAAAGTCCTTGCAGAGTTGTAAACAGAGAGATATGGCACTGTTAAATTTTGCCTGTGCATAGATGGTATACTCAAACCAAGATTGGCATGTTGAAAGCATACTTAATTTACAGAAATTAACAGCTGCAGAACAAGACTTTCTGAGATGGCTGTGAGATTTTTTTTATACAATAAACCAATGGCTAGAATATCATTCTGGTCTTAGATTACCATTTTGCCTTACTAAAAGTAAAAAGTTGACCCATATTTCCCATATCTTAAGAGACAAACACCAGGCTTTTAGGTGTCGCAGTGAGTTGCTCACAGTCACTTTTGGAAGCTTTTTTTTTTTTCCTGAATAATTAAAGCATTCATTATGTCTGAGAATGAAGAAAGAACTCAGGAAGCTGACTTTCTAAGCCAACTGGCAGGCAAGAGAATTTAAACGAAACCCCCATCTTTCTCCACATACTTCCCAGCTGGCTGGGTTATACACCTTCACAGAATTGCAGGACTGCTGAGGTTGGAAAGGGCCTCTGGAGTCAGTAAGTCAGAAGTCTTTTGAAGCTATAGTTTTTACTCTTAGGCTATACCTAAACTGCGGGATATCAGAACACTTCCCAGCTCCCAGACCTTCTTTTGCAATTTAGTTGTATTCTCATTCCATGACTAGGTGAAATTTAGGTATGCACTTTTTTCCCTCCTCACTTCTACTCGCCTTCTGTCATTTACACGGGAAGAAACCCTTGGTATACACGCTGACAGGACCCTGGGTCCCCATTTGTCAGGTGAGGCAGTACAACATTACCAAACAGTAACACTTAAAGAGTTTTCCCAGGATTTAACCCTCATGGGGGTTAAATCATCATTGGATGAGCAATGACTTCTGCTCAATTTGTTTATTCCACTTCATAGTAAGTAGTAGAAAACAAACAAAATTTAATCTCTTTGAGTCTCCTCTGTTTTATAACACGGTGTTTTTTGTAGGTCTGGCTTTCCATCTAATTTCCAAACCTCAGTGCTACTGTATGTACATTCAGCAGGAAATGAGGGGAGGGCTGTAAGAGGTGCGTTAGTCTCCGCCCCACGATTGACGAGGATGTCCTGTGAGTTTGCAATCTGCAGGGTAGGCACAGCCCTTCCTGGTGCAGCGAGGGCTGCAGCGGCCCTGCCACTATGAGCACGATTGGAATAGAAACAACACTGAGCTTCCTTCTTCCAAAGATAACGTCCTTTCTTCCAAGTACAGGCTGCTGATAGTTTCATACATGATACATTGTAAATCTGCACATCACTGGCCGGAATGAAGTCCCAGGGGGGAATTAATTTTGTGGGAAAAGGCTGAGAGAGCTGTGCTCTTTCTCAAGGGAGAGAAAACCATTTCATGCAGAGCTAAAAGCTTGTATTTGTTATTTTTAGTCAAACTAATAAATCCTCCACGTTGGCAAAGATAAAAGCAAAGACATGAGAAAAGAAATACATGGACAAAAGCATGTCATGTTAGAGGGAACAAATAGGCAGAGTCTTATCAGAAGAGGCTCTAAGGAAATAAAAATACAAATGCTTTCCTGCATTTTATGTGAATTTTCTTTTGGATCATTTTATTCCAGGACTGAGCAAAACCTGAAATAAGCCAGTATTTGCTTGTGGGACGGGGCTAGCATTTCTCCAAGTTGTGCTAGACAGCGCATTTTCAGTCTGCAGCTACAAGATCCAGCAAGACCTTTGTTTTCATTCAAACAAACTGAAGAGAGAATAATGGAAGAAGGAACAAAACCACCAGCACCGAAACCAGTAACAGCCATAGTCCAGTCAAAGAGAGGTTGCCAAGAGATTTAGCAAACCTTGGAGTCCAAAAAAAATCACAGGGAAATGCTGCAGATGAACAGCCATTTGCTGGGGATGCTGATGGGAAAACTTCTACCAATGCGTAATTTGAATGGACTATTTGATTAGCAAATGAAAGTAGCGCAGGTGAATGACAGAAAGAAATAACTGATGGATTTAGAACAATCCCCCAAAACACAGAATACAAAAAGGAAGAGGAGAAACAGTTAATATATGACCACAAGAGGGAAAGGAGCTTTGCATTGCAGTCACTAAACACAATATTCTGAGAAAACAAATGCTTAATACCTTTGCCAGGCATGCATGTCAGATAAACCTAGAGGCTTGTCCAGTTATGCACCTCTAATGATATCACCTGACATATTTCACAAATCACATCCAAAAAACAGCTAAGTTTTACACTCAGTTTCTGGAGCAAAGCCTATGAGTGGTTGATTCAGTCTAAATTTATTTTTTCAAGTGGGCAATCTGAAGTGCCTAAGGACATTGCTCAAGTCAATTTCTGATCTTCAGGATAAAATACTTCACTTACAAGGAGACTGAAATCCTTGCTTTGATAAAAAATAATGTCCTTAGTGAGTAATAAAAAGGAACTGTGATACAAAACTTTATAATTATAATTTATGTTATAATAACTGTGGATTATTAATGTTAGCAAGGTATTTTCATCAGTTTCATGGGGTACATCATATCAAAATTAAAGGTTCACAGATCAGAAGGATATGAAATTGGTTAAAGAAAGCACTTAAAGACCCAAAGACCAAACTGATATTTGCAGAGGTTCCTTAGAAGTCATTCTGTGTCCAGTACTATTCAGTTTTCCATGTTACAGTCTATACTGACCTCAAGGGATAATTATTAGGAATCTTTCCAAAGCTGAAATGATTACAAATTTTTGGAAAGATAGAGGTGAATCTAATAATTAGGATGATACTCAAGAAAAATAAACATTAGTTCTCCAAACAGGATGTATGACAATTACAAATGAAATTATTTCATTCATCAGATATTCCATGTTGCACCCCTTGCTAGAATTGCTTACAAATGTAACCATTTCTTTAGCTAAGAATCTGTGATTGCAAATGTAGGACATATGGAGAACTAGTGCTTGTAAACTTATTCCACGCAATATTCACCCACTAGTTTAATCGTACAAATGACATTTGCAAAAGAACCAACTCTGCAGTCTAAATGATCTGAGACTATGAATGTGCTTTTTATAACCAAGTGATAAGAAAGGAGTTAAAATGGTAATAAGAAGGAAAATTAATTCTAAAATCCAACATACATGCACTCTATCAAGCAAGTGCTAGAACACTGGAATCGTAGGCCAGCGTAAGGAGAAGAGGAGGAATTTCTGCACGACTTTTAAGGAGATGCATCATTTGTCTGGTTTGCTAGGAGCAAAGCAGACACGTCATGCAGACCTGAGAGCACTGCTTATTGTTTGAACTTGATTGGTAAAATATTGCAATGTATAATCACTTCTTGCATCCCACCTCTCCCCTGAGCACTGATTTCACTTAATCTTGTTGAAAGTTGAGTGGAATTTCACTCTACTTCACTCTAACGGAGAAAATGATCTGACCCCAGGTTGGAGATACCATAAACTAGCGAGCAAACTGTTGTATAGGTAATTAATATTTGTCAAAGACAGAGACCATGAAATATATATTACTTGGATGTCACTTGTTTTTTTCCTCCAGCATTTCAGAGCCCATGTAGTTAAGCACCAGCAGAATGATGGATACATGTGCCATTCTCAGCATTTACACTCAGGCAATGATTGATTAGGCATGAGAAAGGAAAGGAGCAGATAAGGTTCATACCCAGACAAAGCCATTCAATAGTCATTAGTAAGGAAGCAAGGAGAAATTCAGTTGGTCTTTAATTAAACTCACAAGAATAAATGGTTGCCAGTCTACACTTGAGTTAAAGAGCAAAGTCCATGCTGTAAAAAAAAAGTTCAAAATTAGACGAAAGGCATCTTTATGCTGAGGTTGAAGGGGGGAATTGGTAAATGAATTGCTTCTTTAAGACAATCAGGCACTAAAAAAGAAGAAAGAAAGGAAAGTTTTTGTACCCTTTTCTTTGGTAAGGTCAAACTATAAGAATGATTTGATGCATTCTATAAAGATATTTTTCCAAAATATTCTTAATTCTTTCCTCTCCTGTTCCATCTGAACACTTCATGAGCAACTGGAAAACTGGTAAATTTATGACATCAGCCGTAATGCAGCTGTTTCCTTGAGGGAGAAGTAATTATTAAATGCACAACTAGTTTATAATATACTAGTGACTAGAAAATTGAGCACTATTTAAGATTCTGTTTTCTATTTTTTAACTTTTCTGTGAGTTACAATTTAATTCTAATGCCTCGAATAACATCTGTGAGAAGAAAAAAAATAATAAAATTCTGTATTTAAGACTCAAACTGTCCGGTCTGTTTAGGGAAGGCCTGAGATAGCTCCCTAGCCAGTTCTTAGTTAACCACAGGGACTTTTCTAACTCAGCCAAGAATTACTAAGCTTGACACTAAAGATATATAAAGTGTCTGTTAAAAGAATATAATCTTTTTACCACCCAGAAATTACATTTAGAATCATGAATAATTAGTTTGGAAGGGGTCTCTGGAGGCCATCTGATCCAACCTCCACTCAAAGCAGGGCTAACTTTGAAGTTTAGTCCAAACTCAAATTCAGATTAGGTTGCTTGTAGCCTTGGCCATGCAGGTTTTGAGTAGCTCTAAAGCTGGCGATTCCAGCTCTGGGTTACTCATTCTAGAAAACACAACGCTCATCATTAATTCATGGGAGAAGTGTTAGTACAGATTTAAAGTCTCTTTTCCTGTGACTCCTCTCTTTAGGCAGAATCCAGAAGTATTGCTTCTAACTCTATCTTTCAGATACAGCAAAGTCATGGAAGACCATCAGCACACAAGTCTCTTGCTGAACACAACCACCAAAATTCTGCTTGGAGTCATATAGGATTAACGGGGGGATTGTCTTCATCTTGGTGGAGGACACAATAGAGCAACACCATGTGGCCTAGCTGCTTTAAAGGGGAGCTGTGACCTGGAAATCCCCACACTTTCCTCTGATTTTCTGTGATTTGACACCACACCTAAACTAACTGAACCCCTGGTCACTTACTGCAGGCCAGTCACAGTTGCTTTTCAGCGTGCTCCAGACTATGCAGGGAGAGGTGATTGCCATGCTTGTAGCACTTCATGCGTGTGTCCTCTAGTGATGTAGAAATGCCTCTCTAGGGTAAAATGTTCAGTCTTTAGTCTAGAATTAACTTCTTTGATATGATTTATCAGAGATTTAATTTAGGCTAAGAGCACTGACTACGTCCTTGGTCTTCTGTGCCTATCTGTAGAGTAGATATGGATTTTGTGTCTCAGTCATATTGCTAATCGTTAACTCTCTTTCCATATATACCACTGCATTGCTCTAAAATCCTTCTGTGCTATTTCCTATGTTGTCTGAACATTTTCTACCCCTTTATGAATTATACCTCTTAATTAAAATTACTGAGTCAGCATTTAGCTTCCTTTATAGTTTCCAAGTAAAGCTATAAGAAGGTGGTCATTTTTAAAAGTGTCCAAAAACATGTGCATATATGTGTCTGTAAGCGCAATCTAAATCATTTGTCTGCTGTCACTGGGTATTCAAGAAATCAGAGTTTAGCAGCAGTGTTAGCTAATCGAAGGAGATCCAGCAAAACTTTGCTATGGCTGTTATATAGACCCCTGCTTTGTTATTTACTGGCTGCCCTTTCCTAAGTACTGCTTGTGTTTGTAGTTCCAAATGCTATTGATTTTTAACTGATATCTAAAAAGGCATAAAGTGTAGCACCTCTTGGATTGTGTCTTCAGCTTTTCGCTGGTTATACTGTATGAGTCATATTGATTTGAAGGGAAAGTAGCTAACAGCAGCACTTGTTTTAAGATCAAGAGAAGTATTTATCTTGAACTTCTACTCCCTTTTGTGGAAAGAAAATCTGTGATCTGAAAACTAATATAAGTGTTTATTTGCCACAGCAGTCCTGGAGAAAACACAGAGACAAACTGTGTTCTGTAAGAAGATGGACAGCAATAGTTCATACTCCAATCATCTCCAATAACTTTATATTTAAGAGTACTTTTGTGGAACAGGGCAAGGGCTGATAGCTACACAGAGGGAGTATACTCTTAATGGAATAAACCTACTATGCCCATAAGGAATATAATGCTTTGTTATATGCAAACTTCCCAGGTACTTCAGAGTAGCATGCTGAAAAGGGATAAAATAATAATTAGAGAGAAATAAATGCGATGATTGAGGATTTTGTGAACTGGAATAGCTGTTTAGATATTTTGATCAATTCCTATCAGAGTGTAATACAGATGAACAAAGATCCATTTTTTTCTGCAATAGTAAGCACAGCTGCTGATCTTAGATGATGCAAAGAAGTACTTTGTAGTGGCAGTGCTATCTCCTTGTAGGGAATAGTGGAGGCAAAGCACGAATGAGTGACACAGCTGCAGTTTGCATTGATAGCCAAAGCAGAGCAGTACAGAACCACCAAAAAGTATAGAAAAGTCATTTACAACATGTCTGGAAACAGTTTTACTAAGTAGAAATCAAAAAGCCTCTAACAGACAGCAGTCTCCAAAATGCTGTTGCAAATAAGGGAGGAGTTCGAGAGAACAGGCTAGATTCCACTACTGTTTTGCAAGAAGTATCCCACCGCACATTGCAAAGAAGGCTGTTTTCTGCCACTGGATTTAATGTGAACCTCGCACCAACTTAAGGCAGTATTGACTTCGGAGCCAAAAGTGCAACCTACTGCTGGGATAAGGCCTCGGCACTGCTAGTACAACTGACCCCTCGGAGCTTTGGGTCCCAGGCAGAGTGTTGGGTGCTTTCAGCTTACCGCCACCTCATGCCTGCACCCAGCACCCACCGCCTCGCAGCTCTGGCTGGAGTCAAGGCTGAGTGCGCCAACGAGCCCGGAGGGGACACCTGGGAAGGAGTAGGAGGAGCGGTGGCGTGTAAGCCCCAGCTCACTGCACAGCAATCACACTACTTGTTAGCAGAGGAGAAGCCAAGGTAATTCAGGAAGCATTGTACCATTTCTGATGAATGTTATGTTCTCCGGAGGATGATGTGTGCATGAAAAGAGAAGGTATGAGGCTCTGTGCAGCTCTGGAGGAGCTGGGAATATTACAGCTGTTTGGACAGAATCTCTAAACACATTTGGTTTGAACATTCAGATTTCTTTAAAAGTGCTTTTGGATGTATTAATTAATTCTCACACAAATACTTACATAAGAATAAATTAACTAAATAAAATTATTTATAAATCTCTTTTTTGTAGTTTCGTTGGCCATATCATATCCATATTAATGTCCATAATTTTCATCTGCAATGCTAGTGGGTTTGGCTGTTTCTATGTCAAATAATTTGTCTTTCTCTTTCTATCACATAAAATACAAGAGCAGTTTTGAAATTGCTGTCCCATTTATTCCTTGATGGGCTATAATAGTCCTAATCAATATTGTGTTGGAGTCCATTTGGCCCACAGCATTGTCATTTTTTCAGCAAATGGGAGTCATTTGCTGTCTCATACAAAAATAAAAAAGAGATTTATACTTTTTATTCTTGCAATTAACTCTGCTTGTTCTTTGTGCAGAAAGAAAGCAATAAAAGGCAGTATTTTTTTTTTCTAGAAGAAATCAGCAATAAGTTTTCTGTAAAAATGTGGATACAATGGGAGAACCCAAAAAACCTCCTGCACAGTAGACACCTTCCAGAAATTTGTCACTGACCATCTTCCATAAGAGTAGGGTTAGTGCTCATGGCTGGAATCCCTGAGAGATAGTCTGTTTTGAAATCTTCATTTTATATGCTTGGAACATCACTCTGGGCTTGACTTAAGTTTACCTGGACCTGAGCTTTCATATCAGTTGATGTGTTATAAGCACACCAACTGGAAGGCAGGAAAGCATTTCCTATACCTTTTTCTCACTGTGTTCCTATTTCTTATCATATTTCATGTCAAATGCAATCAACACAAGCTTTTCATTTTTAAAAATAAAAAGCTGTAAAGGCCCAAATCAGCTTGTTTCCCAGATCCTTCCCTTCTTCTCCTGGAGATAAGGCTCCCATTCATGGTGTACCTCTGATAAATCAGCAGACGGAGAACACAACATTCAGAAAGCTAGGCTTTGCAGCATGTTTCTGAACACCTTCTTTATTTAAAGACAAAAACAGAAAGGAGAACAGTTCAAACTAAAGTCTCCAGCTCTATGTTCTTTTTCCTGTCTCTGTTTCTGTACCACTCTGAAGTATTCCTTCAGGTGGAGAGCTCTGCCAGGGCGCAGAGTCATCACTTTTGCAGCACCACAGAGCCCCGCCTATTTTGATCTTGCTAATTTTGCAGTTATGCTGAAATATTGTCTGGTACAAAGCATGTAATCTTTTCCTCTCTTCTACTTCTATCAAAGTCCTCTGTGTGGCTCTATGGTGTCTGTGAAACTTTTCAAGCCTTTTTCTGCACTTTCTCTGACTTAGGGATTTTTCCTCTACCTGCACTCTTCTGCCTCTGCAGAAAGCCTTCATTAAACATCTCCCAGCTCAGTCAGCCACATTTACAAACATGTGCGTACACAGCAGATTAACTGTGACACATCTTCCCTAGTGCAGTGGAAACATTCAAGGTTTCACCACCAGGACCCTGTGTTCTGCCTCCTCACAGAAGCAAGCAATATCATACTGTTAACTTTCTAACATCAACTAGCTATTCTCAGAGTTCTCAGTCATTGCAATGCCACTCAGTATTGCATTTTCTCTGCTTTTCATTATGTTCTAGTTCTGGATCGGACACAGATCTTTATTCCATCTCAAAAATCAGTTCCTTTCCCCTTTTCCTTTCTCTGCCTTTCCTCACTTTAGTATGTCATATAATATTCATCAAAATAAATCTCCACAGAAAGCCAAGACCTTTAAAAGACAATTTTAACTTTTGCTGTAAAATCTGCAGCCAAACCACATGGTAAACTAAATCTTTATGGAGTGGAATACTAAAAATGAGTTCTTAATTTTCTGTCTCTCCCTCCTTCTTTAGTTTTCAGAAAAATTGTAGTGATCATGTAACAGTACCTCAAAGTACATAAAATTCCACATTCTTCTTTGTTATGTGTTTTTTAATATCATCTACGTATTAGATTTTTCTCACCTCCCTTCTGCAAAAACAAATTCTGCTAAAAGCAAAGCTTTATTTCTGCCTTTCATTTACAAAGTTCTGGTGTTTTCAGTGTCCAGGGCTGCAGACATTCTCTGACTTGATTTGTTTTCATTGATTCTTTTAAAGCTTGCTCACCATTAGAAGTGCAGTATCTTCAGTGCACACTTATCCAAACGAAAGTAAAATTAACACTTCATGTTCATAGAAAGGACTGCTGATGAGCTGAGATGGACAGCCTTTTGGCTACGGTTGTAAGTGAAATCTGCTCATATTAGAATTTGGGCCTGCACTTTTTTTTTGGCTGGCAACTATATTGCGTCCCTTTAAGAAGACACAAACTAGGTTAGGTCAGCTTTTCTGGTAAGAGAACAAAATTGTTGGAGAAAATGCTTGGAGAAGACTGGAGAGCCTACCAAGGGAAGCAACAGAATCACAGCATGCTCTGGGGGCTTGCTGCTCATACCAGGAGAGAACATTTTGAGAGCAGCAGGGAGCTAACAACCAGGGCAGCGAAGTGAAAAAAGAGACCATCACAGGGACCAGATGGGGCAGGATAAGATTTGCTGCATCTCATCAAGTCATTGAATGGACTGAAACTAAAACTGGAAATGAGGACACTATGAACCCAGGGAGACCTGAAGCTTGTAGATGCTTTTTCCCTAGTATGTTTTTACTTTAGTTCCACTGTTGAGTACTGGATTTGATTCTACACTTACTCTGTGCTTTTTACCCTCAAACCCACATTTTGATGTCTCTGTGCTGTGCAGCCTAACAAGCAGATAGAAAACCCTACAAATGATATTTCACCAGACATAAAGAAGATTCTATTTGTCATAAAGTCAACCATATGCTACACATTTAAGAGCATCTGATCTGGAAATCAGTGGCTAGCAGCAGAAAGTTACCTTAAAATTATTTTACTTGGGCAAAAACTGGTGAATCTTGGGGCCAGGTAAGATCTGATTCTGTGCACAATGACCTTTTATTCAGAGGAATTTTAGCATAAAAACATCCCAGTGTCTTGAAAGGCTTGTATATGTGTTGTGACACCTGTGACTTTCATCTATTTCTACTTTCAAAGTTCCTGCTTCACACTGGTAAAAAGAGCCATTTTCACAAATCTTTTGAAACCAGACTTGCCATTAAAGTCAAGGAGGACTAAGTAAGCAGAAGTCTTGGCACATGTTTAATAGTTCTAAGATCAGAAAAATCTTGGCCTTTACGAATCTCATTTCAGAACTGTTCATTTTTTTTCCTTCCTGCTTCGGCAAATAGCTAATGTCAATCAGTCAAATGCACACCTAAATGTGCAGCTAAGCCATGAAAAATATATCTGTCAAAAGAAAGACCGAATATTGTGATACTGTCTATTTGTATTTAAATACTTAGGCCTATGTAGCAGTCTTTCTCCAAATTTTGTCTAAGATGATGCTTTTACCATTTCTTGTCTTTTTCAACAAGCAATGTTATTTTTTCCATTGAATAGAAACAGAATAAATCAAGACGGTACTAAAAGTTTCTAAGACATGGCTGTCAGATGTTTGAAAGAGTCCTTGAAAATTGATTTACTTTTTTTGAGGGGCATTTCATCAACCATAAAGGTTATCACTTTGACTAGAAGGAAAGGGGGGGTTAGTGAAGGAAAGGATGGGAAAAGGAACATATTAAAACAGAGGAGAAGTCATAGTAATGTCAAGGAAAGGAGTTTAATTTTCATAGATGTTGTGAGGGAGATTCCAGGCAAAGCTTCATCTAATTTATTTTGAGAAGAACCCATAGTAAAATCCTTAGATATTTTTGTACCCAATCATTTCCTGAAACAAAAATTTTAATACTTAGTACACATTTTCAGGAAAGGCTTTCTATCATTTGCCCATAACTGTTGTACTTGCAGGCCGTCTTTGTGCCAAAACGTTGTCTGTACAATCTTTAGAGGAACAAGAAAATGCCATTCAGAGTTAAATTGCAGAAAATTATTTTTCCATTAACTGATAATGTTGAACTGACCATTTTAAGGACTAAATTATAAAAGTAGAAATTAAAACAGGTGCTTCATGCCATAGCAAAAAGCAAGTGGAGGGGAAGTGCTACTCTTGATTTGCTGAAAATCACTGATTTCTAACCATGCTGGATTTGCAAACATCCAGGATGTCAATAGCCCAAGATTAAACAATTCTGTCCTTAACTGTTTTCTTGATGGAGTCAGAAAGGAGAAAAAGAATGGTGGCAAGGGCTAATAAAAGATATGAAAACTTTTTGAAGCTGCTCACAGATTTTCAATGTTCAAAATAATCCTGCCAGAAGTGCATTAGTGCAGAGGGCTGGCCAACAGTTAAATGCATTCTAAAATTCTGCTGAGCCTTCAGCACTACTTGGACGGTGTGCATCACAGCAAGCATGCGTCTTTGTTTTAGCTTCCCATAACACCTGCAGTTAAGATTATCTGACTGTTTCTAATTCAACAAGCCTCTTCAATGTTTAAAATGCTATCAGACTCTGAACTTTTAGTGATGAAGCCTCCCTCAATTTGTGCCTGGCCATGAACACTTAGTTTTTCTAAGTTTGAATGAAAATATGTCAGTCATACTAAATGACTAATAGCATAATATTTTACCACTACCATGCATCACAATAATTTGTTTTACGGCATTGTACTTTGTCTGTTAAAGAAAGCATTTGAAATGAATCACAGGCAAGGGCTGAAGTCTGCATATTTGTATTCAACCTGAGGGAAATAAATTTCAAATTGAAAACATTAAGAGCTTGAAGAGCTTTGATAATTCTATTTTGTGATATATTCCAGTGCTATGTTGGAGCTCTCCATGTGCAAACAAAACAATGAGCGGAATTTCACTGTGCAAATGTCACAGTTATATATTAATACAATGAAAAATTCTTTTTGTGCTTCATTTTGCATTACAGTTCTGTGACAATTAGCAATTCTGTCCTGTCATTTCAGTTTTTACCCATATTTCCTCCCTGTGTTACTGTCTTAACCAAATCTCATGTCTTCAGTTTCCTGCCATTACTAACTAACCACTGACAAAGCTCACTCTGAAAGTGACAAACATATTGCAGCATTATTATAAATGAGAAATTTGTCTCTTAGCACTTTCTATAGGAACTTTCTTTGGAATTTATCAAGACTATTCTTGTCCATCAGACACCCTCATAGGAAAAAAAGTTCCTGTCTTCAATTATATACTCTATATGCACCATGGAATTGGGTATCAAAAAGAAAAACTTCTGAAAGCATATTTAATGTAAAGGTAGCTTTCTAACCCAAGCATTGCTATAGTTAAATTCCACTCCTCTTTCCCTTTGTCTTGACAGCATACGAAGGCTGAGAAATTACATGACTTTCCCCCAAACTATTAAAGTACAATTTGCCAGGTATTACATTTTATAATACCCAAATCAATCTGTATTATATAATTGTCAGGGAAGAAGACCTTTAAACCACAAACCTCCAAGCAACCAAGTCCAATGGGCCAAAGGGGAACGAGAAATAAGTAGAAAGGGAGCATAGTTTGATATCTGAAATACTGACTGGGGATGAAAAAAGCGAATAACTCTTGCCACATTAACTACATTCCACGTGACTTCCAGCTGCCTGACTTTTACGCTGCAAAAAGAACAAAATAATATTTTGAGATTAGGAATGTTTCTGAAGTATTTCAAGTGAGTCAGACAGATAATGAAACATAAGGTGAAGAAGGTACTGGAAATGAGATGCATTTAGGGAGCTTTATTTTTCATAGGGAAGAATGACAAACTTAGGGAAGGGATAAAGTTTGCTGAAAAAAGTCCTCTTTTTTTGAGGTGGTCTACAGGATTATCTGCTGATCACATAATCATGGAATCACAGCAGGATTGAGATTGGCAGGGACCTCTGGAAGCTATCTGGTCCAACCCCCTGCTCAAGCAAGGTCACTCAGAGCTTGTTGCCCAGGACCAGGTACAGACAGCTTTTGAATATCTCCAAGGAGGGAGATTCCACAGCTTCTCTGGGCAACCTGTGCCAGTGCTCGGTAATTCCCCCAGTAAAAAAGTGTTTCCTGATGTTCAGAGGGAACCTTCTGTGTTTCAGTTTGTACCCATTGCCTCTAGTCTTGTCACTGGGCACCACTTTGTACTCTCCCTTCAGGTATTTATATACATTCATAGGAACCCCACTGATGTCAGATAACACTCACTGTATCACTTGTCCTATTTTCCTATACAGCAAATAGCAAAGAAAGTAAACTCCATTCTGATTCATTTAAGATGACAAAGCAAAGGGTTTTCAGGTAAGGATCCATGGAGCTGACAGCAGAAAAGGATTTGGAGTAGCTATTGTAAAAAGTTCAATACAAGTTCCAGGGTAAAATATTGAAAGTTGAGTGGCAAAAGATAGACATTGGGAAAGAATGGTAGTTACAAGTGATTAATGGTAAACAATTAGCAGCAGTTAGATGACAATCAGAAAATGGCAGGAACAGAGAATAATTGTTAAAAACAAAGTAGAAGCTAATTGCTGGTGTCTAATAATGTCAATCAATTGTTTAGAAAAGACAAGCAGTTGAAATAGCAGTTGCTTAGTTGCATGAATATAAGGAGATGTTCTTGGGTGGCAAATCAAAGCAGATGGAAAATGAGAGTAATAATGGTAAACTGATAAAGCCTGGTTGAACTAAACTGGATTAGGTAAAGTGGCATAACACAGAGAGGGATGACTATGCAAGCTGAGTAAACAGTTGGTAGACAACTGAATAAATGTGGATAGAAATGTCAATAAAGCTGTGGTTTTAAAAAAAAAAAATTTTCTGCACTGCCTAAAATTATTCTTCTAGAGGTGCTGATCTACAGTAAATTTAAGTCTATAAATAATTAATATCAATTTATTGTAGGTATCAGAATGCTATAGATCAGATTGAAAATTACTGCTTGCTGATGAAGGACTGGAAAACAAAAATAGCAGTCCTAAAATCCTAAAAACTGTAAATGAAAATATGTGCAATGCTTGGGAACAACCATTACAGTGACAGCAGTGCTGACATAAAGAAAGAAAAAGCAGTTTCTGGTGCTAAAGAAATAAATGTGCAATGAATTAAAGCAAGATGAGACAAAAATGCCAAGCAAGATGGAGATCCAAGTAAGCCTATTGTCATAGAGCCTATTCTCATAGTAACCGTTTTTACAATTCTCTGCCTTTGTTCGAATAACCCATTTAGACGTGAGCGGTGGGATGATGTTAGCCTGTTTCAATGATGTGTCTAATCCCAACCCATTTTCTTTCTACAGGCCACAGCAGAAGTAAACCTGTCATCTCTGAGAACTTGTTGATTTCCACTGTGATCTGGATCTAAACACAAGGATAGAGAAAAAAGCCATTTGAATAAATAGAGCAATTCTAGCTGGTGGGTCTTCAAACTCTTCTTTAAGTTGCTCTATTTCCTTCTTTATGCTTCCTGTGTTGTAACCCTTCATAAAATACATTGGGTTTTCTTTTCAATATTTAACTTAAGGTTCACTCACTGAAATTGGTGAAGAAGAAATAGAGTGGCAATATAAAAACACAGAGAAAATGTTACTTGGACTAGGTGATATTTGCCACTTAATGAAATTAGGCTTGGTATCCAGTGTTGGTCTATCTGGGGGATGAGATAATCTATGTGGCTTCAGCTCCATGCTAACCCTTGTTAACACCTCATAGTAGAGTACAATTGTGTATCTGCATGGTGTGCCACAGCTTTAATAGTCTCTAAATAAGATCATGTCTGAATTTCTCCCTGACAGTGTTGCATTTAGGGTTAGGGTATAAAATTCTTAGCTTTCTGCTGTCTCATTCACTTCAATGTTGTATGGCTTTGTCCAACTAGTACAATAAAGTAACTGTAAAGAGTCTTAAACTCTTTATATTATAAAAAATATAGCATTCACCTTCTAAACTAAAGCAGGTAACCAAAGCACCACACTCCAGCTTGTTTAAATTTTCTTATTTCATTTGGGAATATTTTTCTGAATAATATAGTACAAATACAAAACAAGTGAGGATTAGGCTGCATCTTTTTCAAAGATATACATGTAGACTGAACACTACAAAGACAGTTATAATCTTGCTGTTCATGGAGGCTATGGTCTTCAAAGTAGCAACGATTGGAACTTTGCAGGTGATTCTATCTAGTGTAAATAAATACAGATAGTTATCTGTATATATCAAAGTGGTAACAATACAAAAAACTTTGCCCATAATTCTGAAGTAAACTGTGGTTACCAGCTTTATCAATCTGGCAAAAGCAATGCAGCTTATCTGTGGAGGAAACAGACTTCAGTCAGGGACTGACTGAGGACTGTAAAATGTAAAACAGACTTTTACAGACTTTAAAAACTTGTGGTATCAGGGGAAGACTTTTTTTTTTTAATAACTTTCATTCTCCTATAGAAGTTTAGAATAGTTTGTGTGTGTCTAATTAAATAACATGAGAAGAAAACTATTCCACTGCACTCGTTCTTCCCTATGGGGGGGAGGCTGAAAAAACAAACATATGGCACACGTTAATTACATTCCTTCAGACTTTATTTAGGAAGTACTTTAATGAGATGAATATGACATAAAAACTTATGGAACAGAATATTCTTAATAGAAGTATTAATATGCAGAAACCATAATTTATGCTTAAAATTAAAAAATAATCCTTATAAACTAGGAGACCCACTGCTATAAAAAAAAGTCGTTTCAAGCCCAGATGATGACTTGAAGAGACTAAAATATGAAACAATTCTTGAGAGAAAACATGTTTTTCCATTCATTCTTAGCATATTCAAAATCTCTGTAATGATCATGCAGCCTTCCTTCCCACAAAGTCCTTTGTTTGCTGTCAAAACAATTGAAATATGGACAACAGAATGAAAAGGAAGTATACAGTAGATCATAATTTCTAGATCATGATTTCAAGCTAGAAAGAGCTTCAAGGGTACTGCCTGGACTGGGCATAAAAAAGGCCCAGAGGACAAGTTTGATATTTGGGATTCAGTGTTCAACTGGATTCTGCTTGGGAAAAGTGACACTATGCCGCTCCAACCTCCTGGACTACTCAACTGGTGCCCAATAAAACAATCAGTATGGGTTGGACTAAATCCAGGGCTGCTAGAAACTGCAATTATTTGTAATAATGTATTACTGTAGTGTTAAATCCCCTGTGTTATAAGAATGTGTTACAGACATTGCAACCTTGTTCTTTTAGAATCCCCCAGTAGCTTAACTCAAGTATCTAAGGGCAAACCAGAATCCCAAGAAAAACCAAAGTTAAGTAACAAGGTTTCCATAAAATAAACCAATCAAACTTAATATTTCATTCAATATCTTTGACTGCTGTGATTTTGAAAGTCCCCTTACAGTACTTCAGAAAGCACACTATTAAAAAAAAAAAAAAAAAGATTAACAAAAAGATTTAAAGTGTAATTTTGAGCAAGTATTATCATGCTGCCACGAATCTCTTCTAACTACCTGCTCCAATTTTCTGCATGTGGCTCCCATGAATGGAAGAAGGATTTCTGGCAGAATTAGAATTTATGCGTAGAGAGAATTCTTGCTATGTACTTCTAATCTGTAACTGGGTCAGCTTCTCAGAAAAGACAGTAGGAAGCCAACAGGAAATTATTAAAAACTAAAAATAGTGGAATAATTTTGAAATATGAGCAAGAAAATTCTGGAAAAAAGATCATTGTGTGACAAAGGACACAACTTTCTTCTACCAACTTATTTAACAGCACATTCTCTGCATGCTTTTCAATACCTGGCAGACAAGTGAGGATAGCATGAGGAACTCTGAAATGTACTTTTGAGTGCAATGTCCAGCTTCCAAGTCTTAAGCTTTGTTAACAAATGATTACACGAACATAAAAGAAGTTAAAGGACATTTCCAACCTTACTAAAATTAAAGCAAGAGAGTGGTAGGTTTGGAGCAGAGAGAAGTATTTATGTGAGAAATGTCTAGTTTTCTCTTTCTGGTGTATAAAAATATATGTTGAAACAAAACATTTCATACCTAACCCATAGTCTCTGAAAAATAAGATATATTCATTCTAATACACTCTAATGGTTAAACATTTTCCACCTGTCATGGTTTTAGCTGGGATAAAGTTAATTTTCCTCCTAGTAGCTGGTATAGTGCTATGCTTTGGACTTAGTATGAAAATAATGTTGATAACACACCGATATTTTAGTTGTTGCTGGGTAGTGCTTGTACTAGTCAAGGACTTTTCCAGCTTCCCATGCACAAGCAGCCGGGAGGGGAGGGGGCACAGCTGATAGAGCAGATTCAAACTGGCCAAAGGGATATTCCATATCATGTGACGTCATGACCAGTATGTTACCTGAGGGGAGCTGACCAGGGTGGGCAGCAATCCCAGCTCGGGGACTGTCGGCATCTGTAGGCGAGTGGTTTCATCATTTGTTGTTTGTTTTTTTTCCCTCCCCCTGAGGTTTCATATCTCTCTCTCTCATTATTTTCCTTTCGTTAAAGTGCTATTATAATTATTACTGTTATTACTGTTTTATTTTAATTATTAAACTGTTCTTATCTCAACCCATGAGTTTTCTTACTTTTGCCCTTCTGATTCTCTCCCCCATACCAGAGGAGTGGGGGGAGTGAGCGAGCAGCTGTGTGGTGTTTAGTTGCTGACTGGGGCTAAATCACAACACCACCCCAGTGCCAGGACGCACAGTGTATGTAGGACAGTAGCACTAGCCTGACAGGAAAACAAATTCACAGGTTTGTTGTTGGCAGCAAGGGGAGAAAGGGAACACAAATAACTTCTGCTTTAATGAAAAGAAGTTTCAAAAGTCCAGGATCTGCTAGGTTTTCTCAGATGTTTTTTTAAACTTTTCCAATGCTAAGCGTGCCAGTGTCACGATCTTCTTCCTCCCAAGGCTAGGCTGCCTGGGCCAATGTGGGCAACGTAGCTGCCTGGCCTTGAGAAGCCTCAGCAAAGGTCTATCCCTCCTTCACAAGCTCAGACTCTTGCTCTTGGTCCCTGCCTGAGAGAGGCTGCAGCCACAGCTGTATGTTGCCATGTCCTTCATTGACCTGACGCTGGCTTGTGGACTGATCTTCCTAGTCTGACTGTGGACCTGCCTTGTCAATGTGGACTTGCCTGATGAGCACCAAACTTTAGCTGAAGCAGGTTATCATCACTGTGCCTGCTCTGCTTGCCTTGCATGGGTGCGGTAGGACTCCCTCGACCACCACTGCCTCTGCCTGCCTTGCTGCCACGCTCAGCTCCTGGCTGCCCTATCTATACGAAGCATCCCACCCTTGCCACTCCCTGACAGAACTGGAGTTTCTTCTCTGGCTTTGATCTATAACATTTTCTTCACAGGCTTTTTCCCCCAGATATAATTACTATACTGAATATGGGATGTGAGGTGTGACTTAAGAGGAGGAGGCTCTGGGAAAACTGTAGGCCATTGTATACCCTGAGGGACTAAATCCAGGGGTATAAACAGTTCTGCAGGAACTGTGGACTGAAATTCCTGCCTGTCACAGAAGCAAGACACTGCTAATCAGCTGATTTACAGTATCGTACAGCTCTGAAAGATGGATTGTTTGCAAGAACCACAGACCAGTTTGCCTTTCTACTGGCTCTCCTGTGAGATGTAATTCCAACAGCAAGTCAAAAAAGGATCCATCTCAGTGAGACATATGATCCAGGAGTCCTTGTCTGTAAAAGAAGTAAAGTCTGATTCGCTCATCTCTTGCTGCCTCAAAAAGCCCAGACTTTCAAGCCTCCTAATTCCAGGGAGTTTACAGGGAACTCCTGAAGGCTTTCTAAAGGAAACTGGCATTCTGATGGGGCCAGGCACACTAAGTAATTGTGTTCTAGGGACTAAAATATCTAAGAAGCTGAAATGCACAATCCTTTCTGGCCCCTAGGAAGTTTGCTTTCTGTTCCTCTGAGACTTGATCATGTTTCCAGCTCTCCACATCCTCTCCTTGAACTGCAGACTCTTAGCCTAATGGAAGTCAGTACTTCCGTCTGGGGGCTTCTCTTCCTTCAAAACGCTTTTTCATCCCTAGGAAAATAACCACCTCCCTGTTGGTCCCAGAACCATCTCCAGAGGGGTCTGTCTCATCCAGTCACTCTCCTTACAGAAAAGCAACCCACCGCCCAAGAGAAAACATCACTAAGAGATACTGCCTCTTATGTTAGACAGTGGGTCAAAGTTGGGATAGAAAGTAATAAAGATGGCATGGAAGAACAGGTGTAGAAGGAAAGTATGGGCTTGTGGTGGGTTGACCCTGGCTGAGCACCAGGTGCCCACCAAAACTGCTCTATCACTCCCCCTGTTCAGCTGGGCAAGGGAGAGAAAATACAATGTAAGGCTCATGGGTTGAGAAAAGGACAGACTCAACTTGGTGAAAATTAATTTAATTTATTACCAATCAAATCAGAGTAGGGGAATGAGAAATAAAAACTAAATCTTAAAAGACCTTCACCACACCCCTCCCTTCTTCCCAAGCTTAACTTCACTCCTGATTTCCCTTCCTCCTCCCCCTCAGTGGTGCAGGGGGACGGCAAATGGGGGTTGGGGTCAGTTCATCACATGTTGCCTCTGCTGCTCCTTCCTCCTCAGGGGGAGGACTCCTCACACTCTTCCCCTGCTCCAGCGTGGGAGTCCTACTATGGGAGACAGTCCTTCATGAACTTCTCCAATGTGGGTCATTTCCATGGGCTGCAGTTCTTCAAGAGCTGCTCCAGGGTGGGTCCCTTCCATGGGTACAGTCCTTCAGGAACAGACTGCTCCAGTGTGGAGTCCCCCACAGGGTCACAGGTCCTGCCAGCAAACCTCCTCCAACGCAGGCTTCCCATGGGGTCACAGCTTCCTTTGGGAGCATCCACTTGCTCTGGCATGGGGTCCTCCATGGTCTGCAGTGGGACAGCCTGCTTCACCATGGTCTTCACCATGGGCTGCAGGTGAATCTGTGCTCTGGTGCCTAGAGCGCCTCCTCCTCCTCCTTCTTCTTCACACTGACCTTGGCATCTACAGAGTTCTTTCACATATTCTCACTCCTCTCCAGCTGCAATTGTTGCTGTACCACAACTTGTTCACCTTCCTAAGTATGTTATCCCAGAGGCTCTACCACCATCACCGATGGGCTCAGCCTTGTCCAGCGGCAGGTCCATCTTGGAGCTGGCTGGCATTGGGTCTGTCGGATATTGGGAAACTTCTAGCAGCTTCTCACAGAAGCCACCCCTGTAGCCCCCCCGCTACCAACACCTTGCCATGAAAACCCGATACAGCAATTTATCTGAGGAGCCAGAAATCATAATCACAGAATTCTACGGTTAGCACACATAGTTGTCATCTCAGAATGAAGTTTTCTAACAAAATTGGGGTCAGTACCATATCCCTGCAGAGCTGAAATGCAGTACTTGTATTTAAGAATCCAAGAAAAAATTACCAAACCAACTATAGGATCATTAGTATAATCTCAACAGGGTGAAGAAGGGTAAAAACAAATTTTGAAGAAAAGTATAACTGAAGTCATGAAGGTAACGAGAAAATGGAAATAATGCAATGGACATTTTTTTTGCCAAAGGTATAGTATTCTGGATAACCTAATAGCTTCTTATGTTACAATAACTGTTTTTCTAGACTAAGAAAACCAGATTTAAGTCAAATGACAATACTGGAATAAAACAAATAGATAACTGGCTATTATTAAATTTATCCTGGAAACTGGATGGAGTTACCTTTTGCTAAGTTTAATAATTAAAGTTCAGGACTGGAATTTTTAAACTTGTTCCTTGCTTTTCCTGTAGTGGTCCTTAAATATACTTTACATAGCTATTTCAGTTAGCAAACCTACTTGAGCAATCATAAGGTGAACATCAAGTAGAATTTGAGAAGCTCCTTTATCACTTTAAATTAAAAATAAAATTGGGCAACTTCAAACTGTATTGGTACTATAATGTTATAGCCTAAATTTTCTGAGAACTTTGAACACCCTCAGTAAATAAGAAACCTGATAAGCAAGTGGAAACATAAGATTATTACCTGAAAATGTCATTTGGCAGAAAGATATCTCAGCTTGTCAAAAGACATAAAATAAATATTTCTATAAACCAAGGTAAATTTGTTTCTGTACATTCTTGTAGTCTCCATAGTAAGTAGTTATGCTGTGCAGATGGAATTTTACAGCTAACTTAGATTATACAGGCCATGTGCTACCTCAGTGTTTCTTGAGGAATCAGGAGAGAGGGGGAAGAGGGAAAATTGTTTTTATGGATTCCCTTGGAAATTATTGCTTCTTTAGTTTCTAACATCACCCTTAAAATGATAGAGATCCATCAGTCACAGTTATTGCTAGGGTGCTAGACACTCTCATACTTCCTCAGACTTAGAAATCCCAGAGATGGAAATACAAATTGATCAGCAAGGTGGTTAAACAAACAAGCAAGCAGACAATATGTATTGGGAAAAAAACATCCCTAGGTACATAAAAGCCCGCTAAAAAAAGGCTACTATCTGAATTAAGATATTATGTCATTTCTTATTAATTACTTTTTTTCCTTCTTCAACAAATACTGATGTGGCAAAGGAAAATGTTACCAAACTATCTTGGAAGTACTTAAAAGATATCAATATCTGCCTATACATTGCAGGTAAAAATCAGGCTCATTGTTGCAGTGATGCTGAAAATAAGGAATATTAAAATACAAGTTTTGCAAGATTACAGAACTACAGCATTATTTATGTGGAAAAGACAACATGAATTTACAGAGCAAACAGCTTGCAGACAGTCACAAAATGTACCTCTTGCTCACTTTGAACTGTAGACTATATCATATTAAGTATCTGAGACTCCGTCTGCATGGCCGCTAAACAGACATACAGGCTGAGATTAAATCACTTGAGGCAGAAGAAATATTCCCACTGACATCAACAGGCTCTTGGTCATGTCCAGATGCAACATTTCTTATATGAGCAACATTAAAATATAAACATATTCTTCGGTTCACTATCAATAAGTATGTCAGACATCCCCCAGATGCACAGCATAATGTTAGCTACTGTGTCAGAGAGCATAAAACATGTCTGAGCATCGGCGTTTCCCAGTTTGTATTGTTCCTTGTAGGGCATTCCACTTTTAATGTTTCATTGGAGGCTGCAGATCTGCCTCTCCATGCAGATCTGCCTCTGCAATGGTGTCAGGTCATTCCAGATTTGCTGTGCAATACCTGGATTCTCAAGTGTCTCATTATGAGACTGCTAAAAGCATGACAATAGGCCTTCTAGGCTACACCACCTATTTCTGTGCACTAGATTTCTAATAGATGCTACTGATGGATGGCCTCCCGGATATTGTCCTTAAAATATTGTGGTAGCACCACAATCAGAAACAGGCCCTATAGATTTACAGAGAAGACATATTTGGGACTAGTGTTGTGGGTCACTACATCTCTACTAACATTTACACTATACTGAAGAAAATAAACAGCTCAGGTCCTGTGTTATTATACTGTTAATAAATGTAATATTAGCTACATTTGACAAGTTAAGAAGAACTCATCCACAGCATGTTCCTAGGGGCAATGGAATTAAAAACTGTGTTCAAATATTCTGCAAATTTTAGCTTAGTGTTGCAAAATAAATCACTGTGACAAAGTAAGAAAAACACTTTCCTACCTTGGAGAGAGAAGAAAAGATCTCAATAGAGAAAAGTATTTTTCTTTTTCTTTCCATTTTGCCCTTCAGTACAGAGGATTTATTTATTTGTACTACACCTAACTGCACATGTAAATTATATTCTGGCCATTTTATCCTGGTCTTCATTCTTCTAGGAGCATCTTTGCTGTCTTCCATTTAGTTTAGGTGAGTAGTGGCCTCTACATTTTAGGAGGGCTGAACCCATGCAGCAAGAAAACATAAACTGTCATGAAAGAGAAAAATATAAGGACTCCAACAACAATCTCTATCTAAAAATGAAAGCTCTCGTGAAGAATTTCAGATCATTGGGCTTGGCTTATTACTTGTTTATTCATGCTATGGGACCATTCTGCAATTGTCAGATTCACAGACAAATACACACAATAACTTATGATACATTTTCAATATAGAAAGAATGAAAACTTCCTGATTTTGTTTTCACTTTCCAGTCATATTTTTCATTGTTTGCTGGTGCCATAATTGTTGCTGATTGTGATGAGATTAACTAGTATTTTGAAAAAAGACGCAGTGTCTCTCAAAAAGGACTTTCATCTTACGCATCTGTCTTTATCACTAGTTTGAGCTTCTAATGCTAGGTGTTAAAT
The DNA here is from genome assembly GCF_949628215.1 of Phalacrocorax aristotelis. NCBI lineage: Eukaryota > Metazoa > Chordata > Aves > Suliformes > Phalacrocoracidae > Phalacrocorax > Phalacrocorax aristotelis. The sequence continues at coordinate 89,734,167 of NC_134277.1, forward strand.
AATAAGAATTCAGACCAGCAGTTTTCCCAAATATGTTTACATCATCAGTACTAAAACTGAGAAGGTTCTCGTCTTTCCTCCTGCTTCCAAGTAACTTGTTTCCTTCCCAAACCCTCCCATCAGAATCAGATGGATTGTAGCCCTGCAAACAACAATCTAGTTGGCTTTTGAAACAAAGAAGTTTCTGGTGAGAATTAGAGTAAGTGCAAATTAATAAAGAACAGAATTAGAAGACACATGGACGAATATGATCTCTTCCCAATGGGGAAGAGTAAACAGGATGTCTGTAAAGGAAAGTCCTCCTTCATAAACCCATTAGGGTTTTCTGAAGGGATTAAAAGCAAATGGATAAAAGCCAGTTGCTTTAAAGTAAGCTAAGCATTGCAATGCTGTGCAAGCCAGGAGGGAAGGACCGTGCTTGCATACTAGTTAGGAAACATGCAAGATGAAGGAACAGCCAGTTCTTGCAAGGAATGGACAAAGGGCAAGTACGGGATCTGTGCTGTTCCAAATATTCATAAATAACCTGAAAAGTAATACAAGACCAGAGGTAGAAGAATATATTAATGATACTAAATTATTTGGAGTAGCAAAAAAGAGGGCCAATTTTAAAGATGGCTTCAGGGAATACATGACATGACAATAAATAGCAAATGAATTTCACTGAAGATGAACTTAAGGTGTTGCACAGAAAAAAGATGTAATTTCATATATAAAATGATGAGCTTTGAATTGACTGTTGCAAGGAGGGTGGGTTTCAGTCCAAAAACTAGGAGGTATCAAATAAAACCAGTATGAGCAATTTTCAAATAAAGCCAGTGAATATGAGCTCAATACAACCAAGTTTAATAACAAACAAAAAGAGAAGGTTTTTCCCACAACTGGAGACTGATCTGTGGAACTCATTGACAGAGAGTGTTGTAGGTGCTGGAGTTTTCTTTGGATTCTAAGGGAGGCTTGACAAGTTCACAGAATAGAAATCTATTTGGTGGTGTTAAATATGAAAAGGTTTCATCTGTCACTGGAAATCCCTTATTTGAAAATATCTGTAACCTAGGAACATATTAGGCAGAATATATTACATATGGTTGCCCTATTCCTACTTTTCCCTTAGCAGTGTCCTGTGGCAATTGTGGAAAGCAAGATGTAGATCTTGGTCTGCCGTTCTCACTAAACACAAATTAAACTAAACACAAACAGTGGGTGAGTTACAATAATAAGTGTTTTCATCAGTGACATCTATGTCTTTGGATGTCGAGTCAATCTGGAAGAGGCTTCCATACCCTCAGCTGTTGTGATGGAGGGAAAATGATAATTTTTTCAAATTGATAACCACTTCTGCATGCAAGACAAATTTAACAGACCTCCATCTAATTCACCCAGTGACCTACTATGATCCTGTTATTCATACGACCATGCATTTATTGGTAGGAGCTGGGAGGTTCATGAATCACAAATAAGTAACACTATGAAGCACATTGCCACACTGAGCTTATATGTTCTTGAAGTAGCACCTGACTCAAAGCTTATCTGCTTCAATGAGTATGTATTCTCTGAGTTTTGTCAGCTTCCTAAGAGGCCACAGATCTTGGTTTTGTGTGGGAGGGTGTACATGTATATGTGTATGTGTGTAACTTGAATCCCCTGGGTAAAATTGATGTAAGTATGTAAAGTAACTGATGTAAAGAGGAGCACCTCTTTAGAGACCAAGTGCTCACTCTGGGCAATATTATTCCCAGCAGATTGAAAAAAACACACTTTCTAAAAACACCTTCTAGTTAGAAGTTGTTTCTCTACTGTTGGCTTTGGGCTTGTTTGGTACATTCCAATAAAAATTTTGAATCTAATTGGTATTATCCAAAAACATAATGACATGAATGACGTGATGAGAGTTGTTATACGTGTATGCTCCAAGCTAGATGTTTTACCACTGAATTTCAGATATTTTCCTTTAATGGCTGTTGTATTATTCCAGGATATGCATAACTCTATTAATCCAGTTTTGTCTCTCTGAAAGGTATTGTGTAAAAAGGCTGCTTTTTAAAAAGAAGCAATTTGATATGAATACAGATGATTATAAAATCTAAAATAAAGACATTTTGTTCCCAAAGTCCCTAAGGAAAAAAAAAAAGGCTATTCTATAAAAATATTGCAAGAAATATCCTTAGGATGAGTGTTGGTATTATCTACTAGGCACTAATACTGAACAACATGAAAATATTTTCCATTCAGTGATATCAGGCTTGCTGAATAGTTGAAGCAGTAAACTGTTTGAACATAAAAAGCTTGTCTTCTCTGTGGATTACTGACTTGTTCTGATTGCCTGTGTGTGAGAACAGTACATCAGAAAGCAGCTTGACATTTGACATATTATTTAGAGTGCAATATTGGGTATTTTCAGAGCGAGATGAGATTATTTATGCATCAAGCTGGCAACTTACAGTAAAGGAGACAGGAGGAGAACTTTGATTTAGGACTGTGACTAGAAAATTAGACCTTTTCTTAGGTCACTCTTTTTTAGGGTCATTATTTAACAAAATATGTCAAGTAACAAATATCTGACATTGTAGACCTCCATCCTTCCAGATTAAAAAACACTTTACAAAGATTATTTTAAAATAAAATTTAAAAAAAAAAAAATAGAACACAGAATGCAAACACTTCTGACAAAACTTGAAAGACCATACTTCATTAGTTCATGGTTTACATCCCAGTGCTACATAAAAGCAATCATTGTATTTCTGAGAGTGAATATGCACAAATAAGAGTACAATATGCCGGCAAAACTATCTGTTAACTATCTATTTTGCCTCTCATTATGGCCTGAAAATCCAGATAGTTGATTTAGAATATGCAGAGATTAAAAATGTCTACTCTACCTAAATAGAGTCAGTAGAAATAACAGAAGATATCTGGGACATTCTCATTAATTATTTGTTGAGCAGTTCTTTCCAACCTAAGTTATAAGGACATTGTCAAAGATGGTGATCCAAAATATGACTTGTTTTTGTTCTTCTTCCAGTGAAAGAGATGTCAATTTGTTTCCTTATTTTATTTTTCTGCTTGTTTCACATTTGTGCTTCTGATTAGGTGTTAGCCTTGATATATGTATGTCATCTGGTTTACATACTCTGATATACATGAGGAACTCCAACTATAATTTACCATGGTTAGTCATAATGTAAAACACATCAACTCAAAATAGCTTCCATTTGGCTATGCGCATTTTTGAGCAGTTAAAACATTTAGGAATGGTTACCAGAAATGCTGACTCCTTTCCTCCGGAAAAATAACTTCCGTTATCTATGCAATGTTTTGGCTTACATTTTATGTTCTTCTGTATGTTGAAGGTGACATACTGTCATTACCTTTTTTGCTTCGTTTTTGTAAGAGACACACTATTTCTTCACTTTGTTCTAATTCTGGGTTGTACATTTGTTGCTTTGCAGGACACAAAAATGCAATGTAAGAGCCTGTACAGATCTGAACAGTTAAGAGATAAGCCATAGTAAAACATGGAATGCTGCCTCTGTATTTCAGTAGCATGCAAAAATACTAACTACCAAAATTTTTCTGTAATTTACAAATAGCTGTTAAAATTTTAAAGCCTCCTTTTTCCCCCAGTTTTATTTTTCTCAGTCTTGTCTCCTATTTTTTTTTCTTTTTTTTTAAATAGTGAAATCTTACAAGACCAAGGGAATGGTTTGCCACTTGGGATACGATGCTTTCATCACTGAAACCTGTTGCAAAATCGTAGCTGAATCCAGGCATCTTCTGCTCAACATGTCATTCGTAATGATAGACTTAAAATACCAATGCTTAGTGTGATTGGCTGTACTACAGGCAGTGAAAGTGGAGGAAGGGAATATGTTTATCAGAAGAATATCTCTAAAGTGTGTGAGAGGAATTTCACTCTAAAGGTAAACATACACTAACTCTGGTATTTTTTCTTCTGATTAGCAAATCAACAGTGAACCTGATTTATTATCAGACATTGATCCTGGGAGGATGAAAGCAGTACCTTACTCCAGGGAAAGCATTAAAGTCACTTCCAGAAGAGAGAAGAAATGAGAAACACTGAATGGCCCTGATATCACGAGCATCAGGTGGCTGCAAATCAGACTGGCCTGGAGATTTAATTGTGAGGTTATCAGAGATAAATCAGTTTCATTGATCAGCAGCTGCTTGGAAAGAGTCAAGTCATCAATGGAATGTCAGAATGCTGGTGACATCATCTCTCCAGAGGGTTTAGTGAGGATTCAGTTCAACATGACATTGTCAAAATGGTGATACGTAAGGGACAGGTTTTTTTCCAGTTTTGCTACCACTTCACATGGCAAGATGTAAATCAAATGGATCTCTTCAATATGTTTAGAAATAAGAGGTGGCTGTTCATCCTAGTTCTCCTGAAATTTCTCCCTTCTATATATCAGCATGAGCCTACATTTGTATGAAGGAAAGCAGAATGGGAATCTCAAAATCTGAGCTAATCTTGCTTTAGTTTTCAAAATCTCTGAAGTTTAGATGTGTCTGGGTTGTTTTTGTTTTGATTTATGACACTTTGTAAGTGGGAAGGTGCAGCTACTTTGAAATTCCAGTCATGATTCTGGCTTAAATTTAGGCTCTCTGAAGTGAATGGTTTTTGAATCAGGCCAATCTCTAACTGGTGAATTTCAACAGCTGTGGAAATGAAACGTCTTTAAGACAATAAGAGACAGATGACATGGAGGACTCAGGGCTGCCTTGTAGCTAGGGCCAAAATGAGATGGGAATAGATGAGTATCATTAAATACCCGTCAAAGAGCACTGTCCAGAGAAAAAGAGAATTGCTCTCACTTTGATAAAGGGGTAGGAGTAGCCTGAAGCCTAGTATAGAGATATACAGCTGAGATATGAAAAGGTAGAGACTCCATTACTTATACTAAGGTTTTGAAATTCTGCACAGGCTGATTAATTTCTCTGCAAGACAGTACATGCCATGGGAATGTAAGGGCAGCTTACAGGGAAGAGGGTGTTTCAGACTGAGGAAAGAGAAAAAAATTGTTTTCTACCTTATACATTCCCTTCTTTTTCTATGTGAGACACTATTTTTCATACCACCACCACCACCCCTGCCCCAATCCCTTCTTTTCTGTCAGAACTCAAACCTTGTATTTGTATGCAAGCAATAAGGAATTTCTTATTTTCTGATTCAAGGACTGCACTAGTTAACTTCTGCAGGTGTCAAGAAACATGTTCTTTTCCTCTGATCTTAACATGTCTGTTGAAGTATGCAATTTTTGCATAGTTTCCTCTGAACATCTGACATCCACCTATGTGATAAGAATATATCCTCTCAGCCACAGGAACCACAGAGTTAGTTGTGGAGCAGTCATGTCGCTTGATCGTTCAGTTACCATCAGGCCTTTCATCTTCAAGTATCTGGGATATAGAATTACGCCAGCAGAAATGATGGTAAAGGTAATGAAAGTCTTGGCTGTGGGACAGTCTCTCATCACAAGATCAGCAGCAATGCCAGGTGTTCCAGCCTCCCAGTGCTCAGCTCCTTCAGACAACATGACTATTTATGGGGTCAATATATGGCTGCCACCAGGGAGCGGATCTAGCTTAACATGTACACACAAGAGAACAGCCACTGTTGTCTGAGCATTCTTCTTCCCTTAGGATACACAACGGAAGGATGGAGTATTACATATGGCGAGCTGCTAACCTGAGGGAAAGGACAGAGGTTCCCCTCTCGTAGCTAACAAAGACAGGTGCCCTGAATCTCCTAGTGTATTGGAGACATGGTTGTGTCACTAACCACTTTCATACACTGGTGGTGCTTGGAAGCTATTGCTGGACACAGGTCAAGCTACAGCTCTAGGAGAGCCAGTAGAGTCAGTGTTGAAGGATAGTGTGTCTGCCATATGAGCCATCACTTACAGTTAATAAAACTGGTCTGTAATTCAAATGAATTATGGGTGGGGGTGTGTATGGGGGGGTGACTGCCAGTCTTGTCAAAGTTGCTTGAAGACCGTTAACAGGGAATTCTTGTGGTTTTGATAGCAACTGCTGTGTGGTGTGGATGGCTGGGCATTTCAAAACATTTTCATTGTGAGTTGCAGGTCCCTCAGATCTTAAAATTAACTTTTATGAGGACTAAAATACATAAGAGCTTTAACTGTTATGGCTGTTTTTTATTCTGGAAATCAAGAAGTAAAAGAGAAATGAATGTGACACTGATCCTCATCTCTGATTTTACTAATTATATTAATTCCCATGAGTAGCTTGGATCTTTAGGAGTATCTTAGGTCAAAGTAGTACTTGCATAGGAAAAATGGCAGTAGAAATTATTGCAGATAAACACAGCATAAGAGTTTATATTCATTTAAATGACACCGATCTGTTAAAAGATATTTTTATTATCAGATCAGTATATTTAAAGAGTATGGGAGTTCAGTGGTTCACTCTCAGCAAATTAAAAATGAAACTAAATATGGAAGTTCTCATATAACTTCAGTAACTGAAATGTTTCACTGTTTTTAATGGTAGTTCTCTTAGCCTTTTATGTGAAGAATTGCAATATTTATTTAAAAATATTGGTTGTATGGGATATTTCATTCCATTAGCTTTTCAGGAGAAAGGCTGATAATCTAAAATCTGAGAATCCATAGGGAATATCAACACTGTGGGACAGGGATCTGTGCAGAGCTCCCTGGGCTAGACTGGGAACTGGAGTAATACTGCTGCATGACTGTGGTGCTTCACTTGAAATAAACAGTTGACAGAATTCGTGACCAAAATTCCCTTTTTAGGCTTTGCTACTGCCAATGTTCCTCAAGGGAATAAGGTCGTGTCCTCCGTGCAGTTCTGAGCAAAGGTCTCTCGTCACAGCATGTGTGGGAACAGGGTAGTACAGACAACCCTCCCCTTTGGCGCAACTGTGCCTCAGAAAATGCTGTAGCTGAAATGGTGTAGCAGAGAACTCATGAATACACTAAGCAGGATTTGTAAAAATTCTTAGCATGACCAAGAATGGTTTATGTGGATGTACTAAATGATCTTGATTAAATTCCTATCTTTTTGTTGCCTAGCAAAAGGATATCTTTTCTATCAGATGGCCACTTTTGAAACATCTGACATAATAAGTATTCCTATTACAACTTCTATTAAAATCTACCACAGTTTAGATGGAGGCAGCCAATTCTCATAATTCCTTTAAACCCCACCCCACCCCCAAACATAAATCTTACATCACATAAACCTTTTGAAGTCTTGGGAATCCTGTTTCTTCTTTCACTGTCAGAATGCAGAATTTTACTAGCCTGAATACTGGAAATAAAAAAAAAAAAAGGTAATTCTCTACAGCAGTAATCTAGTCTCATTGTATAAAACATGGTGAGATAGTCCAATTCATAATTTCTGCTTAATAAACCCATTTACGTAACACAGTTCAATCAAGACATTCTGAGTGTCAGATAAGTTTTCATTGTCTTTCTTTCAATTGAGCTGTCTCTCAGACTACTCTTCCCAATGAAAGCCCATTATCCACTAAGAAGATTACTTGAATCCATTTTGTTTGGCTGGTTTGAAAGAAAGCTCACCTTAGCGTCGTAATGATATGGCTAATCAAAGTGTACTGGCACAATGGAAAGTTCCTTCTACTGTTTTTTTTAGCTTGGTAAGTTTTATATTAAGCTTTTCCTTTCCCCAGAGATTTTCTTTACTGAATTATTTTATTCTAAATTTGACTTAAGGACCAATAATTCAAGTAAAACATGATGTTTATTCTCCATTTCCTCCCTGTCCATCTCTCTTCTCCAGTATGGAAAATTTAAGGTCCTTGTGTAACAGAACATCCCCTCCTTGGAAAGAAAAGCTATTGTATATGTTTAATTAGCATGAATTTAGACTCCTTTAATATTTAACCTAAGCTTAGGGATGGGTTATCTTGGCCATCAGCAATTACCCATTTAATCAAGGACAAGTGTTCCTTTTAGAAGAAAATTATGGAAAGTTGGCAAGAGAAAATAGCCTTAAATTGTCTTTGCGTAACACGAAACCATATATGGATAAAAAAGGTTAAGGTACTTCACCTTTAACGACCATCAGGACCCCCAAAGAGAGGAAGGCATGCACAGAAGAACCTGAAGGGGAGCAAAGAGGAGTAGCTAATGCCATTACACAACCTATGTAGATTAGAATGAATAAGTATTAGATAGGTAGAATATGTATGGGCTTATTGTATACATATAATGAGGTAGCTGGCTTTGGTGTGCTTGATTTCTGGAAAACCACCGAGCACCCAGGCTTGGGCAACCCTGAAATAAACTAGCAATGTCTCTCCTGAGTGTGTGATTATTGACTCCCGTGTGACAAATCTGCTTTTCGGACAACACTTGTCCAGACAGGTGCTGCATTAATAGGTGGAAATTTAGCACATATAGTGAGCCAGGTCAAGGGATGCACTAACAGTATGATCACTATTAGTCTAGTTGTGCCTAATGACTCTTCACGGCCAGATTCACTAATAGTGGAGTTTCTTGAAGCAACAGAAATACAGGTTCTTATCAGATTGCCGGTGATAAATGCACTGTCTGCAAAGCATGTGCGAGTATAAGGCACTAAAACACAAAATAACAAGCTTGTTCTCTAAATTTCCTGGGGAATCACTTGGTATAACCAAGTGCTCAAGTCTTACCCAAAAGGCATCCCTTTGGGGGAGAAGAGAGGTTCAGCCTGTCAACTGATCCCAGTAGTCCGTGATGGTATCTTCCCTACATCCCCCCTCTTGAGGTCACTTTATACTATTTTACCTTTAGGTGGAGCTTGAGTGACTGTAGTCATACATACCTTCTTTACTAATTGGTGTAGAAATTCCTTCCTTTGATTTAAAGATATAGCCTAAGAGAACTTCAGAGCACACGCTCAGTGAGGGTTGGCCGTACCTTGGAGGCAGGCAACTTTGGGATGGAGGTGTATGTTTTAGTATTATAAAGAGGTCATAATAAACAAAATTAATCCATGGGGCAGAATGTTATGGTGCTGGTCAGGGCATGGGTCCATGATTCCATCTAGTTCCCAGACCTGCAGTGATTTATGGACGAGTTTGGCTGTGAAGCCTTCGTTCCACTCCTTCCTCCAATTATCTCTCTTACAACTAATATACTGAGCTCCCCCAGTGTCCCTAACATCTAAGAGTGCAGGTGGCGTTGCTTAGGGAACAATCGTTGAACCGTATTTCACCCTGGAAGTTAACATTTATGAAATGTGGATATAACTTTAGTCTCAATAATTTCAACCTCACTAATTTCACCCCCAGTAATTATTCCACAACAGGCTATAGATTAATGTCCCACTCATTTCAGCTTTGGTGTGTTGGATGGAGAAGTGGGGTCAGAACCTGTGTTTCTCACACTGTTCTGTAGTCCTGTGAGCATGCAGAAGACTAGAAAGCTTGCAAGGTCATGTTACCTAGTCTGGTTAGCTAGTGCTAGACTGTAAAATAGAAATGTATAGTACCTAATTTCTGTTACTGACAGAACTATTGTTTACACAATATACTGTGCATATTGTTTCTCCATGCTTCTTAAATTAAAATGAAGATTGATTTGTATCAAACATGTCCAAAGTGAAACTGTGGAAGTAGCTATCTCCATAACACTGTGACACACCTTGCTGTATTTCCTGATGAGAACTGAGGCATGTGGGAAAGTCATGGACTTGCGCTGCCTACTGGATGAGGTATGGTTCACTTCCCAAGGACAAATAAATTGGGATTACTGTGATTCAGTACTTATTCTGGATTTCCAGGGTCTGCTTTTGTCTCTCAGTCTATCTGATGTCAAAATTTCCCATTAACAGTCTGGAAACATCAGGATAGTCCATGTACTTGAGTACGAGTCTCTCCCTTTGGTCACTATGTCATTACTCCCATGGAGCTAAGTTTAGAGCTATTCAGTGCTGTCTCCTATAGAACTAACTTTCCAGAATACAACTCACAAGTTAACTAGCTGAAAGATAAACTTTGTTTTAGGTGAGTCATGTAATCTTTTTGCTATAATAACAGGAATTCTCCAGACTCACTAGAAAGACCTGTGAACTAGGTTAGACTATGAAGATTCATGGACTTTAGCAAATTCCCAGCCCTGAGAGAATAATTATTTTTTTTTTTTATCTGCTGGCTGAAGAATTAGGGAACTGGTGAATAATTGCACTTTTGGATCAGTCTCAGTGACAAGCTTCAAAGAACAAATGGATTACAATTACTAGTCATGTTCCTCAATGCACTCCTGGAATGTACTAAAATCCAGCAAGGGGTATAACCACCCTATCTATAGCAGAGAAAACAAAAGCTCTAGTAAAATCTGCATAATCATAACAATCATAACCAGACTTTAAAAAAAAAGCCCCATGAATTTTTTCTTTTAGGATTCACACCTTTAAACTACATCAGCTGTACATCAGGCAGATGTTATTTGTAAGCATACAATTAATTTGAACAAGCATTGTAGCTCTCCTGTCAGCTGGCAAGACCACAGTAAAACTGGCCAAGCTGACTGACTGGGAGCTGACCAGCCAGCAGGCATAGTTAGAAATGGAAACTATGTCATTGGAAAAGACTGAATGACAAGCATGTTTTCCATTAAGAGTGCCTTTTAACAGAACAGGTGGAATTCTAAGTCTGAAAGAAAGTCTTTAGTGGACAGGTCTATGTATCTTGCAAGCACTTCAGCCTTTATGAAATGCCACAGTATTGGAAAGACACTACCACAATAAGTTGCATTTGCTGTGCTCCCAAGATCATTTATGTTCTTGGAAGAAACAACAATTTAGATGTTCCGAAATAAATATGACAGAGGAAAGAGTAAGACTAAGTTTCTGAGTAACAGGATATCCAGGATGGAAACGGTGGGTATAAAATATGCATCTTTGGGGGTATTAGAATATTTTCCTTCTACCATTGGCAACTTTACTGTTAAGATAATTCGCTTTCTTCACCGCTGGCATCAAATCATACTGTTCAAATGTACTGCAGGGGTTTGTGATCAAATCTGAAGAGACTTTCCAAAGCAAGAACTCTAGTTTGCATATTGCCAACACGAGTATATTCTATGGGCTGAAATAAAATACCTGTCACAGGCTTGCATTTCACATGAACAGCCTTTTCCTCTTTAACCTTGACTCCTAAAGCTGTTTCTGCAGTCAGCTTTACTATCAGTGCACTGATTTAGAGAAGTTTATTGTTGTGTTCCTGTAGTCACACAGGAAATATTGCACCCCCTCTGTCCCAAAGGTGTGATCCCCTTTTCACAGGTAGCAGTGCAAGGGGAAGAACAACTTCTATACATCTGACTGAGAACAGTGGTTCTCAAATTCTATTCCTCTTACTCTAGAATAAAAACTAATATCACCCTGCAGCAGCAGTACCTGCTTCTGGAACATTTGCAAGCCTCTCCAAGCTGGTACATTTCCTTTCCTAGCTTGTCAGGTAAATTAAAGTGATGCTTACCTTTATGATCGAAGTAAAGCCTTTGGTGTACTATAACAAACAATCCCATATCCGGTCATCTCTTCTAGTCTTCAATCCAGACTTGGGCTTTGCATCATGCATATTCAGTAGGAGACATCTCTTCATATCTTTCTCTGGAGGTGTTATTCGAACTGGCTGGTGTTGACTAGAGAGCTTTTTTCTCTCTGACTGGTAGGTAATCTTGAACAGTTTAAGGGCTTTGCTCTACCTCGCAACTGCCCAGTTAAACTTCCATTTACATTTTCTGGTGTTTCCAAATGGAAATCTGTCCTGGTACCTCTAAATATAAGCAACCTGCAAGATTTGTTGTAGGCAGAAGAATTTTCAGAATGTAAAGTTTTAGCATGATCATCTGTATTGCATTTGAAATAAAATCATAACTGGAGGGAAACTGACTGAGCTGTAAACTGCATAGACATTTTTTCTGTTTTCTACCTCTTATCCTTACTGACCACTTCTGAAATGCATTATGGTTTTTACCATATGTTTTCATGTTCTTCAACCTATTCAGTTCCCTGTATGAACAGCACCTTGGTATGTGTATTCAACTTCAGCCTATGACACACGAGATTTCTTCCAACACTTTTAGAAACACACCTGTGGTTCTAGAAATTCCTTAAGCAATGCCTATTTGTCTAATGAATCCTTTGATTGAAATGTTAGCTAATACTTCTTAGTCTAGGACTGTGATCTAAGTCTGGTCCATTTCTTATTCTGAAGAATTTTATAATGTAGGTGGGGCTGGAACAGCATAATGATCAGATACTTGGGTCCTAGACTATGAAAAGACATTGCTAATGGTTGTTTCAGAAGGGCTAGAAGTTCACAGTTATTCAAAAACACATTCACAAAAAGGATGGAAAGGACTTTAATTTGAGTGAATCTGTTTCAGCTCGTATATTCTGCTAACAGCACTAGCAGAGGATTGGTTTAGAGTAAGGTAGGACTTAAGACAGTGTAGTGTAAAGAAGTTAAATCTATAACAGCTGTTTGGCAGGTCTGGTTGGTTGTGCACTGAGAGTAGCCTAACACAAGTTTAAGTAAGGCATTTATAGTTTGCCACTTCTTTCTTTTTGGCACAAGGCAGTAAGCAATATACAGACATAAAGAAAATCAAGAAACAATGAACAATAAAACCTGCCAATGGGCTGACAGTGGATGAAAAACTGTCTTTACAATTCATCTCCACCATAGTGGCTGAACTATGCAAATTTTCAAAGCCATCTTAGTCATGCTGTTTTATCTAGTTTGAAATGTTACCTCTTACTTTCTCCTGATGCAGACGCTTTTCTGCAGAATACCCTTCAGAATTAATTTATCTGAAACTTTGATCGGCTTTGGTTAGTAGAGAATGACAGCTACATGAAAATATGCTTATAAATTACTGTTAAACAAATAGAGGAATCTGTGGCTGGCCTGCTCCTGGGAAAAATGTTTTATTTTGTCAGTTTTTGCATTTGAAGGAAACTGTTTAAAGATTAAATCTGTGTGAGGAGCTCCTCTTCAACAATTCAAACTATGCCTGAGATTTTAATACACCTTGTTATTTTGTTGATTAATCAGGCTTATTCTGGTCTTAAACTGTGACTTTCTCTTTTTATATGTAGGATGATGAGTTGTCTTTTTTGTTAACTAGCCCATGGAATGGATTTATTTCCTGCAGTAGATTTTGGTGAGGATATTAAGTTGCTGAATTGTCATGGTAACAAGAAGTAAGGAGTAGCTGATGGAATAGTGAGTGAGGCTTGTATTAAGCTTGCTATCAGTATATACAAATGCATTAGATTTTGAACAATTTTGATTCCTTTCATGGAATAATACTGTGAGGTAGTTTATTTTACATGGCAGATTACCACTCTGTGGATTATAATCACAGAATCGCAGAAGGGTAGGGGTTGGAAGAGACCTCTAGAGATCATCTTGTCCAACCCACCTGCTTGAGCAGGGACACCCAGAGCAGGGGGCACAGGAACGCGTCCGGGCGGGTGTTGAATGTCTCCAGGGAAGGAGAGTCCACAGCCTCCCTGGGCAGCCTGTGCCCCTGCTCTGGCACCCTCACAGGAAAGAAGTATTTTCTCATGTTTAGGTGGAACTTCCTGTGTTCCAACTTGTGCCCATTCCCCTTGTCCTGTTGTTGGGCAACAAATTTCAGAGGAACATGTGTTTCATTTTTATATGTGGAGAACAATATAATTGTACAACTAGTACAGTAGACTTTTCTCTCTGACATTGAATTCAAGTGTGCAACTTTATGTGAAGGAGGCACTACCTTTCACAATCTCTACTAGGTGATAAAATCATTTGCAGGCTTCCTGTTCCAATCATTGCCACAGCCAGCAGCTCATCTGTCTCCTGGTGAAGATCTTCTCTGCTTCTTTCTCTCCGGTACATAACACCTATAAAATATCTTCTTATCTTTCTTTTTTGGATACAGAAAGGTAAAATCTGATTTCAATAGATGTTCAAGATTCCATGTGCTCGTGAAAGTAATGGCTGATAACATCCACCACTGTGAAAATTACTATGGTAAATTCAGTGTAGCATACCTGATAATCCAAACCAGAACGTGCATGCACGTTCTGCTAAACCATAGTGTTTGATGTCATGCTTGTTCAGCAGGCTTTTTGGAACAAGGAATGCTTCAGGTCATCCCAACAATCCTGTTGTTGCTCATCCAAAACCCTTACCAGACACAAGAAGTGAGCCTTGCATTTATTTGTAAAGCCAATATCCAGATAATCAAAATAGAATGCTATTTAACCATCTCAGAAAAAAAATAAATGCAAATCATTTTTGCTATTTGTCTAAGGTGGAGAGGAAACAAAAGAATCTACAGCCATAAACACTATACACAGCAGCTCTGAACAAGGAAATTCTGTGCAACATATGTAAGAGAATGTACATTACTTTATGCTATCTTTCTGTGTTCTAGACTCCTGGATGGTTCTTGGAGGCACACCTTCTACGTACATCTCTGCCCAAAATCTTTGCTTTGGTGCCCTGTCAACTCTCAGATGAGGAGGCCCTGCTGTTTTTTCTAACTTTTTGGTAAAGTAGTCTTGCATTTATCTGTTGGACTGCCGGTCCTGGAAGAATTCCCACAAAAACATCCTTACTGCAGTATTTTACGTACTGAGATAAGGTTGGAATGGGAGTGAGAATATTAAAATGCAGGATTTCTCTGTAGTGTGTTATACTGGCTAAGTAAACCGAGCAGTGTATTTTTCAGAAAGGTGTCACACTGCTAAACAATACTGATTTCTACTGCTGAGAGTAATTATCTTACAAGCACTTACAGATGTCTATTGATGCACCAAAAAAAGTCTAACTGATCCTGTCATTTTGCCTTTATAAGTTGTGTTGCAAGTTCTTTTCTATGTCATCCTCTACAAAATTTGGATTCTAAGAATCCAATAGTAAAATATTTGCTACAAGCTACATGTAATTCTTGTTGCATAGTTTCTATGTGGGGGAAACTTCCACTGAAATTTATTTTGATTATATACACTTTCTGTGAAAGCTCATGAGAACAGATACAATTAATCTAAAAGATATGACATTAAAATGTTACTCTTTTTGAAAGAGTAACCTACTCTTAGAAGAGACACAGGCATTTTATTTGCACACAGCAGAATGGGGACGCAAGCAGTTCAGAGACCCCATGTAGCACTGGGATATAATGGAAAACAAACTGAAAACCTGAGGGCAGGTTTTGTCTCTTATCTTCAGAGAAACTATTTATCAAAATTTTCATGTGCACATACTCTTTTCCAACCCCATGTTCTATTTCAGAGAGAGTCTTACTAGTGTGGCCTTTTGACCAAAATTTTATTTTGTCTGGAAGTCACAGCTCCTGCCCATGTGCAGATGAACTGTGCAGACGCAGCACTGACATAGAAAATCCAACATTTTGCATTAGACCTGCTGCTAAGATGTGTATTCAGTTCACAACGCTGCAGTAAGTGCTACAGATACATTGTATTGATAGCATGTGAATAGATTGATTGTATAGGACATGCACAGTAGAAATGGATCTCACACATGCTGTTACGCACGCTCTTCAGGAAGCAATTACACATTTTTCTGCTTAGAAAACCCAAAGCAGAAATATAGCAGAAGAAATATAGCAGCATTACTTTGACTACCTGGCAAAATTAATGTCTAATCTTTCTTATTTGTTTCCACATGGTGCCTTCTGTTTCCCTCCACCCATCCTGACTTGTCTTCTCATTCATCAGCTGTAACTGCTCTCTAATATCCTAAGTTGCTTTTGTATAGGGGGTTCTCATATGTTACATGTTTCTACACTACCTAGAACAATGCAGACCAATATACCTGGCATATTTATGTGCAAATGCAAGCCACTTTTTAAAATAACAATGAAGATTTTAACATTCCTCCCTTTCGAAAACTAACTTTCAGAACTGGGGATTTATATTATAGTGTTTGTAGGTAATAGGAATCTTTATGTCAGCATGGGCACATTTCAGTACTTTATCAGTTGATGTGCTCAGGAGCATTTAGCAATGAGCAATTTGTGATTTGTCGTTTGACCAGTATTATTAGGAAACAACAAGATGTTTATCAATAAAAAAGGCCAGTGAGCTAAATGTCTAAAGCCTCATAGATTAGTTAAAAAGAAATCAACTCTGATCTTTAGTAGATCTGATGCCCACTTCATTATTTGTAATTGTCTTAACAATAAAAGTATTGGTTTGAATAACAAGAACTGGATTACAATAGCTGCTCAAATGTGTTTAGATACGCATGAGAAAACATAAGTAACTTACCATGGAAATGGAAGTAAAAATGAATTCAAAATCCATTGGCATAAGTATTAAGCTAGAACTGTTTTTCTTCATGCTGAAGAATATTAAATTCTATGGAAAAACCCTACAACAGGAAAAAAGGTACCTTTGCTAACAGCAGAGTAAAACACATTGTGATGAATACCCTTGTAGTTCTGAATATTTCAGCTAATTTTCTACTGTCATGGTAACAAATATTTAATTGTGTGGAAGGAAAGAGAAAATATAGAAGTTAATTAGATTTGCGTCATCCAGGAATTTTTTGCTGCTATTTTTAATTTCTGCTGTCTAAAGCAACTCATAAAACTTTACAGCACACTTGAGTCTGATGCTTTTCTGAAATGCCATTTCCACTCCCTATTTAAGTGTGAAAATCTATATTAATGCCACATTTGGGTGAGGATTTACACAGTAACAACTTCAGCACATCTAATGTTGTGTTCTTATAATAATACTTTCCTTATACACTAACCTAAACTGCTAATAAATAGTTGTTTCATATTCCAGAAAGGAGCTGCCTTTTCAATTTCAACTGAAAAACTCTTGATTCTCCACTGTCCAACAAAGATACTGATTCAAGTGCTTAGGGAGTTGATAAACCATCATTGGAGTAATAATTTTGATTTGCTGCCTGAAGTAAAACCCTTCTCCTAGTGTGACATGATTTCCAATCCTGTCCAGTGTGAAAGCTTTCATGATGAATTCAGAGTGAACAATTTCTCACTACTCCTCTCTTTGACTCTGACTTCAATTTGTTTTCTTAAAGAAAAAGAATAAATTTCACCTAGGCCTGTGTTCCAAATGTCATTGCACACAGGGTGGCTTAAGGCTCCTGTAGTTTAAGATGCCTCTTAAGAGACTACAAATGTTGGACAAAACTTGTCTAGATAGACAGTGAAATTCATTACCTATGTTGTCCCTCACAACCACTCATTTTGGCTCTCATTTTTTTTTCTATAAGCAAAGCCGTGTCTTCAGGATGGTGATCACCAGCCCGTGACTCAATTATCTTAACGTCTTCAGCATTTTGACTCAGATTTTCAGATTGTCAGACTTATGGATAAACTGTAGCAGCACCACGCAAAGGAGAAAAGTTTATAAAACTGTTATTTTCTTCTCTTCCCACTTCAGATCTTAAGTATATGTAAGTGCTTCCTATGTATTCTTATTATCTCATCTGTGATAATCATTAGCTCCAGAAGCGCGTTTTGACATCATTTTGCTGCTCAGCTGTCAGGTTACATTCAGTACAGAGACCAACATTTCTTATCTCAGCATCTTTCCTAGGCACATTTTGCAGTCACAAATTGAAAAATGCAAAGTAACAGGCACTGTTTGTCTTTAGAAAGTATTCGTTATTCCTTTTTGCTCTTCATTTAATGATGCGTTTTCATTTCACAGTGTTATTCTGTTTCCAACTATTCCCTTAAACATGAAAATAAATGTAAAAGCAGATAATTTATTTCTTCCTCTGGGGTCATGCAGCCCAATATCCCCTAGAAGGCAGACAACCACCAGCATGATCAGGTTAGCCATGGCTTTGTTTGGCTAAGTCTTATAAAAACCCAAGGACAGAGATGCTGTTTCCTCTCTGGACCACCACCAGTTCCCGAGTTGTCTCACCATTTCACCTGGTCCTTGTGAAATGGTGAGAGGGGACTCAACTATCTCACGTATAGCAGCAAGTTTCAGGGCCAGAAGACCTGGACAGATGACTTCAAAGAGCAGCCAGCACATTGTATGCTTGCCTGTTGCCAGTTATGTCTGTCATAATTTTTTTTTAAAGAATTGTCCAAAAAGTGCTTTTCTAAGGCTAAATTTAGAATAAACTCATTGTTAACTCACTGTCATCTAAAATGGAAAAGGAAATTTGCCATGCTATATGTAAGGAAGACATGCAACTGCAGGAGTATAAAAGTGAAAAATATTTTGAAATCAGTTTTGACTTCCTTTTTCTCTACTAAATTCTCTTTTCATGTCATTGCTGTCAGGTAGGTCAGGCATTTGGATCAGCAGTGGTACAAACACTGCTGTACTACTGATATGGCAAGCAATATTTTCAGTACACATTTGCCTGTTTTTCAGTCAGGAATAATGACTTTTTTATTTTTTTGTTTTTTGTTTTTTTTTCTCCTTATGTAAGTTAATAGAACCCTACTCAGACTGTTTACAGAATAAGAGAATAGAATAATTTATTTCAATGTACTTTTGGCATTATTCTTTTTACAGTCCCATGTTTGTGAAAGTCAGTGGAAGAGAAGAGGAAGATGATGAGAAAAAGTGAGATACACACCTGAAAGAGGCAACCTTAGGTGTCCTATTGAAGGTGGGATATTCGGTTCAGAAGATGGGTAGTAGGCAGATTTTTTTCTCTCAGTGGTCGAAGTAGGGCTTGCATGGTGAATGGGGAGTTAAAACAAGTACCAGTTAGCTTTGAAAGCACCAATACCAGACTATGTCAAGGACCATTTTGTGTACTACTTATTCATGCGATGAATCTCTTTAGTTCTGTCCTTCTCCATACAGAAATCACTTTCAGTGGTACTGCCTGAATGAATCCTGAGATTGCACAGCAAGTTAGCAAGCACATCTGAATTAGTAGCTTATTTGTAAGTGTCAAGCAACAAACAGCGTAGGTGTCATCCCTAGAATTGATCATGACTAAAGACCACATTTCTAAAGCAAGTTTAATACGTCTATGGTAGCTGCTAAGTGTTAAAGAGTATTCTAAGCACATGCTAATAAAAATACATGAACTCATATGCTTTAAAATAATACCAATTTCCCTAGGCCTAGGGAAGGCTAACATGTATAAAAGTTTCACATTTGGGTCTTCCCCAGCATTTTTGCTGCCAACTAAAACACAACTACTTTGAGGTTTTGAACTTTCTAGACTTAAATTTGCCCCTAAAGGAAAATACGCACTCAGCTCTCTCTCAAGATTATGACTGAAATATTTCATAGGAGATTTTTACAGTTAAAATAGCATCCTGATAACACTCTTCACAACAACCGAAATGCTAGTCTTCCGCTAGCAAACCTCCAACCCAGACAATACAGCCTATCTTGGCACTTTCACTGGCATATACATTATATGCTCACTTCCATAAGGACTGTTGCATAGTGCAGGTCGTATGTTTAACAGCTACTTTTCCTGTAATGAAGTTCTCCAATGTGAGCCCTTCCCGAGGGCTGCGGTTCTACAAGAACTGCTCTAGTGTGGGTCCTTTCCACAGGGTTTAGTCCTTCAGGAACCAACAGTTCCAGCGTGGGTCCCCCACGGGGTCATAAGTCTTAACAGCAAACCTGCTCCAGCGTGGGGTCCTCTCTCCATGCGTCTACAGGTCTTGCCAGAAAACCTGCTCCAGCACAGGCTTCCCATGGGGTCACAGCCTCCTTTGGGCATCCACCTGCTCTGGTGTGGAGTCCTCCATGGGCTGCAGGTGGATATCTGCTGCACCATTAACCCCGACGGGATGCAGGGGGACAGCCTGCCTCACCATGGCCTTCACCATGGGCTGCAAGGGAATCATTGCTTTGGCACCTGGACCACCTCCTCCTCCTCCTCCTCCTTCACATCGACCTTGATGTCTGCAGAGTTGTTTCTCTCACATATTTTAATTACTCTCCCTGGCTGATTTTTCTCCCCTTCTTAAATCTGTTCTCCCAGAGGTGTTAACACCATTGCTGATGGGCCCAGCCTTGGGCTGGCTAGCGGTGGGTCCATCTTGGAGCCGGCTGGCACTGGCTCTATTGGACATGGGGGAAGCTTCCAGCAGCTTCTCGCAGAAGCCACACCTGTAGCCCGCCGCTACCAAAACCTTGCCATGCCAGTGCAATACATTTCTATAGGTACTTTTGGGTCCCTTTCTTTGAACATTTTTTTCAGATAAAATTGTTCACTTCTTCCCAAATCAATGCATGTTATTTTCTTACCTGCTGTGGTGTGAGGAGGGTAGGGCGTATACATGCATTTTGACAGCCTATATGGCAACTTAGTGATCCACAGTTTTCCTTCCAAAGAATGGATTGCCACTTTGGATACCACTAGAATTTCTCCCTACTGCTGTGTTTGAATTAGAATTTTCCTTTAAATAAATTAATTAAGTAACTTCACGGGTTGTTTTTTTTTTTTCTCAAGCGTCATGTCTCTACACCAGAATGTGCTGTTCTTGTGCTAAGGGTTATTAAGGCTTTCTTGTTTTATAAATCTCATGTTCAAACTCTCCAGGAGATGACCCAGACTCATTGCATCCAATCTTAAAAGACCCAGGCTTTCAACCATTTCCATACAAAGATTATTAAAAAAGATAACAGTCTGCCTGGTGATATGTTATGAGACTACTAAACAGGATTTGTCATTCAGTCAGGTCATTCTCCAGATCAGATCACCAAAAGAAACCTTCATCTTTGACCACTGCTGCCAAGATGATGTGGGACATGAAAGTGACTGGTCAGTGACATCCACAGAGTGGTTGTACACATGGGTTATTTCTTAATGATACAAAGCGAGGTTACTCGTAACTGAAATTCTTCAGGTACATTTCCTTTCCATTCACCTTTCCTTTCATCTCTTTCAGAATCCTTCAAAATTCTTGGAGCTTTTTGGTTTGGGGTTGTTTTTTTTTTTCATTTGAAAGAACAGTAAAATAAACCTGGATGTGGTCTTCTCTGTCTAACTATATGATAGTTCAGGAATTGGGAAAAGCAAACAAGCCCTTCACAAAAAGAAAAAAAATTTCTGCATGCAATGGCAAATGAAATGGTCTTTCTAAGCTGCTCTAACTTAACTGTACAGAAGACAAGGTTCAATTTGCCTGAGGTCTCTCACCACCTCAGGAGTAGACATTCAGCCACAGGATGGGGATGCATATCACTAGAACCGGAAACAAAAATTAGGCTTGCAAGCTGACAGCACAAAACATGAAGAAGGTTTTTCAACAGACATTTCTCATTATGAATAGAGGGAAAAAAAAATCAGAGCATTATTTTGCTTTACAAAATAAAAAATCGTTAAATGATGAGCTTAAGGAAAAATGGGACACTACAGTTATATTCAAGAATTATGGGGGTTTTGACTGGTAAATAAGTATTTACTTTAAAGGATTAAGTTTAAAGATAACTTTTTTAATACCCCAGCACTAAAACATAATACTGTTTCTTTATAGTTCCACCTCTGTCCCTCCAAATCATGACACTTTCTTCTACTAGGATAAAATTCAAAACCAGAGAATACATTTCTCTGAAACTCCCCTGCTGTGTGAGCTCTACCTTCCATATTCCTTCTCCCTAATCAGGCCAATGCAGGTGTACTCTTCCCAAAATCTAGCTTGTGTCTTTCCAAACTCCTCTGCAGCTCTCCACAGGTGTGCACCCTAAAATTACTCGCAGCTTCCAGACACCCCAGTTCATATGTGCACTGTGGATTTTCATGTAATTTCCTTTCTTTTTGTACACACACCACAAAAGATCGAGGTGATCTCCCAATTTCCTGCAGGGATAGATATAGCAAATCCTTAATATGAAGAATGCCTGCTATTTTGACTCTCCCAGCAGAATACAATGATCTGCTGTTACCTAAGACTTCTTTTAATTTTATTTTTTTTTCATATCCACGAAGCAAATTCATTTTTGAGGGTTAGCTGTATTTTGGGGGATGAAAAAAGAATTTCCATGTTTTCACAGAAGAAACATTTTGTAAAAGGCAGTTTAAGAAAACTGCCAAAAGTCTTCCAGCTGACATAAAAAGCTGCATGACTGTCTTCAATGATCAGTCCTTTATTCTCATGACACTCAACCAGAAAAAATATAAATTATTTCTATTTGAATTCAGAATTTTTTTGGACCATGGAGAGCATACTTGTTTGTACTGAGTAAGCAATCGGATTTTTAACAGGACCTCCTTATTTGTTCAGAGATTTTCCCTTTGGAAAATGAAAAAAGCAAGCGCCAGAGGGCCTGAACATTTATTTCTTCAATCTGGTTTAGTTTCAGCAGCGGCTTTAGCAGATTTGAATTCTTTGGATGTTTGCACTCTATGGGGTGTACAGTCGCCTATTTTTTGACAGAAGAGAGTAACAAAACAAGACATATAATATGATTAAGATGTACTGGCAATGGTGCAAGGGACACTTTTGTCCCAGATAGGAAGTGGCAGGAACCACAGCCCTGACTTCCAGAGGAAACTCTGCCCCTGATAGCTGTCACATGACTCCACCTTTTTGTGCCTGGGCATCACCATTTTAGAAACCATTATACCCCATGTGTTCAGAGCCATCTCTGCGATTGGCTGGCAGGCTACCCAGAGGTACATCACAACAGGCAGCCTCTCTCTACTGCATTCGCAGAGGCTGACGTGTTCGACAACATTGTATTTTCACACTGCTCTGTGATTGGCTGGTTGCTATTTCTTGAACCCATCATATGCACATGATTGCAGACCACCCTTTGATTGGATCCTGATTTCCTTTGGATCACAAAGTACTCATATATGAAAATGCACTTTCATCTTCATCTTCATCTCCATCTTCATCTCCATCTTCATCTATCTTTATCTTGACATTAATATGAATGCACAAAGAGGAGATACAGTTTAACAGGGATGACTTTCATTCACAGGTGCTCAGAAGAATGCACGAAATCTGAGTTGGATTTCTTTAAAGTATTCTTGAATCAAGGTGTCAGCTGACATCTCTATTATAATCAATATAGTTGAGATCAGCCAATGAGCTAGCCTTTCAGAAATATGTATCAGGACATATGTAACAGGTCAATGAAAGAGTATTATGGCTCAGAGAATTCATAGACAGAGCATTTGGAATATTATTTATGAGTGAAAGGAATACTTTTTTCCACTAATGAAAAGATTTCTTTTTCTCTCTGCTGTCAATGACAAGTGGCTCTTCCCCTCCCTCTCAAACCTTTTTCCAGTTTATTTTGGATAAATAGGGAAAAAGTAAGGTGACTAACAGGGAGTGAGAAAGAGGGAAGGTGCACCATAACCAGAAAACAATAAAATAGAGAAATAGAATATGAAAATTTGATCAAATTAGAATATAGAACCAAAACAAATGCATAGAATGAAATTATAGTCTATTTCTGTGCCAGGAGAGTAGAAAGTTTACCATAATATATTGCTGAAGTACTGAAGGACAACACAAGAAGCTTGGGATACTTTTCAGAGGAAAACTTATAAATCTTAAAATACGCTGTCATCCTTTGCCAGCAGGTACCAAAGTGCCTACAATGTATTAGAAAATTAAAGCCCAGGAATCTCGCACAGCTCTGGAAAATGGTAATGAAAATGTTTGTATCGATATGAATAGAGAGTGAACGTGAAGGCATGGGTTCAAAATACCAGTGGAAGGGTTGTAAAAATGGTATGTGTTGCTGACAGCTACAGCAGCCAGTCATCAAGATCCTAGCGCACACCTAGCTGCGATTTCTCAGGACAGCCAGCTCTGAGACAGTGACTAAATTCTGATCAGTCACAGAAGTGGGACAGGATAGAGATTAATCAGTTTCTGAAGGGTATGGTAAGAGACCTCCATATCCAGCACACTCATAGGAAGAACTCAGGAGTGTGGTGAGGGGTGCAAAAATTAATGTCCCTTGTCCTCCATGTCATTGCAAGGAATCCTTACTAAATCACTTATCAATCACTTAATAAAACTGTGATGGTGATAGACCAGACCACTTTTTTTTTTCTTTTAAATCGTTGCTAGAAGTACCTGCTACTTATATCTGCATTATTTTTTTTCTTGAAGAAAACATGCCTTTTCTCTAAATAGGTTTTATGGAGTATTACATACAGAAACTAGTAGAGTTTGTTTGTCCCATTTCTAGTTTCATTATTTTTTTACTAAAGTTTGTGTCTTTAAAATGTCTTGGGGTTTTTTTAATCACCAGTTGAGTCAAATCTCAACATTGTGTAACTAGCTGCCATTCATTTCAGAAATAATAAAAAACCTGAAAAGGTCTTTGCAACCTAAGCAAGAAAACTTCTTATTAACTGGATTAATTTACCTTAGAAACGAATGTGGAAAAGTCACATATCAAGAAAAAATCGAGTACTGTCATGTCAAACCCCTCCATAACGTGCAACCCTGTGTTTTATTCAGAGCTTTGAGAGCCTTCCATTCTCATTTTCAAAAGATATCTAACATCTGGATACATTTTTAAAGTCTGTTTAGATTTGTCTTAACACCATTTAATTTAAGAAAAATCATTAACAACTTCCTTTTAAGAGTCTGCAGAAATTGTTTTAGGATCCCTTTTAGGACATAATTTCCTAAAGTAATTATATCTTGGAAGTATTCTCATCTCATTCTTTTTCATTACTAATATAATTCATATTTGATTAAACCTTATCAGGTATTTTGGTTTTCTTCCAGTGAATGAGAAATAGACATCTAGGTGTGTGAAGTCAAAATCGTACCAAAGTATCCCATGTAAAGTCATCCAGGAATGCTGTACACAATGTATGTTTATTGGGGAGGGGACCCATCTTGGCACTCATGGAGTCTGAAAAGGGCAAATTCTGGTCACTAATCACAACATCATCTCCCTGTGTAGCTCTCTGGCCAGAAAGGGCTAAGCTAACACTTGTATGCACATACAGAAGAATAATACTTCAAAGTAAACAGGATTGCATTCCACTTTGGTCTGTTCTGACTAAGATAGATTTCCAGTTACGGTGCCCATAATTCAAGAATAAGAAAACGGCCTTAAAACAGGAGTGGCTAGTTTTCTTGATACACTAATGAAAATGATTTTGTGCTTGGGAGCCATGTATCAGGGAAGACTGGTAAGAAAAGTAAGGATACTCTTGACATAGCCTCTTGATCAGTCCCTCCTACTAACTTGTTTCCCCTCACACCTTCTTTACCCTGAAGACCGAATGCTAACCAATGCATTGCCGTTTAATCACCTCTGCCAGAGAGGTGCAAACACACAACGAAGTAAACTTCTCTATGACAAGTTAAATGGGTTATTTTGTCAAGGACTGTAAGAACCCTAATAGGAAATTACAATTTGACAGTAGAGAATAATATAATGGTCAAGGCTATGACTAGATCCAGCCACTGAAAGACAAAGGTAAACAAATTCAGTGATGAATAAAATTCTGGTTTCTGTACCTAATTCAAAAATTACTTCAGGAAAAAAACCACATGTGGTAAAGTGTTAAGCCTGTTAGTGTTGAAATTACTCTAACTTGGCATATAGAAATCTGGAGAGTCAAATTCTTCTAACTAGCATAATTCATGATGCAAGTAATTTCAACTCTAACTATATAATTAACTCAAATTACATAATTAGGTGCTGAACACATATGATGTCCAAGAAGACCCACAAAGGGCAAAAAGTCATAAGAAAGCTAGGTTTATGATATGGATTGCTTGCATAATATGTTTAAAAATGTACTGTTGCAAAAGATTCACAGAGAAGCCTCTGACATCTTGGGATGGTGTGTCGTGCTGCATCAAACCTTTACCAGAGACAAAGGGCTGTTCATTCCCTTCTTTCCTCATACAACTCTAATATTCTGTCAGGGAAAATTTAGAAGAAAATTTTTTGAGAAAAAGCTTGGAGCTCTGTTTGTTATTCCCTCAAATTGCTGAAGAAAGAAGAGCAATTAGCTACTTGTCCTAGCATTTATTGCTACCTTGCAGTCTGTAAGACAATCAGTTACTCTACTGGTCACACTATAAGACCGCAAATCACTTTGCGCTTAAGATATGGAGAGCAAAACCAAAACACTTTGATTATCTCACTCCCTCCGAACTACAGGCAGGATCCTATGAAATATTGTTGTCATATTTGTCCTGTGCATGTGCAGCTTGTTACACTTGTACCAGGCAGTGATTTACTGGATTGCTCAAAAAACTGCATTGGCACACCCTATGTATAAAGACTATGATGCTCAAGTAGTGTACTAATGTGAAATATGCTACAAAGCAGGGAGGTAGAGAAGAAAAAATACTTCAGGAAGAGATGAGTGAGGGGAAAGGGAGTAGAGAGATCTGCCTCTCTGGGCAGATCTGAGCTTTGTGCCAAGTTAAGAAAAATTTTGTGAAAATATGCCAAGAATATTGTGACTAAAGATGATGACAAATAGAAGAAGGATTATCCTTTTCTTAGACCTACTATTCTGTGGTAATGTAATCTGATGCCTTTCCCTCCAAATGCTCCCTTAAATCAGGAAAATATAATGCATCTGAAGTGTCGTGGTTTGACCCCAGGGTTAATAGGGAAAGCAAAAGCTGCACATGCAAGCAGAGCAAAACAAGAAATTCATTCACTACTTCCCATCAGCAGGCAGGTGTTCGGCCATCCCCAGGAAAGCAGGGCTCCATCACATGTAATGGTTACTTGGGAAGACAAATGCCATAACTATGAATGTTCCCCCCTTCCTTCTTCTTCCCCCAGATTTATTTGTTGAACATGACGTCATATGGTGTGGGATATCCCTTGGGTCAGTTGGGGTCAGCTGTCCCAGCTGTGCCCCCTCCCAACTCCTTGTGCACCCCCAGCCTGCTCGCCGGTGGGGCGGGGTGAGGAGCAGAAAGGGCCTTGACACTGTGTGAGCCCTGCTCAGCAGTAACTAAAGCATCCCTGTGTTATCAACACTGTCTTCAGCACAGATCCAAAACATAGTCCCATACAAGCTACTCTGGAAAAAAATAACTCTATCCCAGTCAAAACCAGCACATTCTGGTGTCTCGTAGTGTGACCCCAGCCAGCAGGGTTTAAACCACTACATGAAGTTAGAGAGATATTGAAGTTTTCTGTTGTGTAACAAAAGTTAATAATTTTCTCTCTTTGTCAAAGTGCTTTAGGAGCTCTTGTCAGTAACACAATTATACCCAGGTCTTGTCCTTTTCTCCATATTGTTTCTCTTTCTCTCTGTGGTAGCCCTGAATATGCTGTTTAACATTTACTTCTTTATTTTACCTTTCTATTTTCACCGAAGTTTTTACACTTGAAACACCTGTCCCTCTGTTTTACAGTTTTGTTCCGCTGCTGCATGCTGCTTTGTTTTCTTATTAAAAACACTTTTTTCCTTTCTGATGGTCTTAACAGACTGGCTGCTGACACCCCACTTCAAACACTATGTTCAATGTAGTAACTTGAGAGTGCATCCTGCTTCAAAAGCTAAGCTTTGTCAAGAGATGTTGCAAGTAGAGCTGACATTTCAGCCATGGGCCAGCACAGTGATTTGTTGATGCTTCTTTCCAATTTTTCCCTCCTGCTCTGTGTGCATACCACCCTCTAGACAGATTTGTCCAGAAGTTGTGTTATTTTGTCTCCTGCTTCCCACCTTTACCACTGTCCTTGTGCTTACCATAAAACAAAAATAATATTGTAACAGCAATACTCTTATAGCTTAATAAATAATCATTTAACAGAGTCCCTCCCTTCCAAGAGGAGCTCTTGGTGTCATCTGAGACACTAAGAAATAAGCATTTAAAAATAGGTAATAATAGAGAAGAAATTATTCATATTTAGTAAAGTACATTCTTTTGGAATTACATAGGACCTTGCCCGGCCCTTCCCCCATCAGATACTTGGGCCAAAGGTCCCAGTTGATAGTATAGCAATTTTATTGTCTTCCAATAAATAAGGTGTAATTCATCCAATATTGGAAAGATTTTATCTAGGATTTGTTTAAGAAGCAAAAGTATTTTACTAGTAAGCTAACACTCATCCAAAATGTTAACATATACTGTGGCACTGTTAAGTGATAATACTCTAAGCCCATTACAACACAGTCTGTTAACAGGTATTCAAAGCAAATAAAGGCTAATATATAGGTCTTGCAAACATTTTAAGACACTGAGTCAGTCTATCGTTTTAAAAAATCTTATTTTCCTGGTGGGGCCTTACTCTCCTAGTTCATACATAGTATCAGCAGAGGTTCACAGGATGGCTGAGCTTTCCCACTTAAAGCAGCCCAAACCAGGGAACGCCTTACTCCAGCCTGTACCCTGCCTCCCCTCTCTGCTTCTGTCTTTGCATCAGCTTGGAGCTCATCTACCCCACAGGAAGGTGCTTCAGCTTTTTAAACCAGCAGAAAACAAACCCTTCAGCTAACGCTCAGCTGTCTTGTGAAACTTCAGCCTAAGATTATTTCAGGAAGTGGCAAATATAACTGCACACATAAGACTGCCAAGTAAGAATCAGGTGGCAAGAGAAATATAATTTTATTTGTAAGAGATTTTCTTGTAGGATAATTAAAATTAATATTGCCCTATCAAAACTGCAAAAAGATACATATTTGGCAAACCTCCCCTGCATCATAAAAAGAACCACAACAAAAGAATCTTTGCATAAAAAATAAGCAAATGCTACAAAAATATTTTGAAAGACAAAACATTTCAAAACTGGAAGGGAAAAGTGTTTTATGTGTGAAAAGACTCCAGTATTGAAGCAGGCACTATGTGTCTCATATTAACTTCACAGGGATTGAATAACATCTGGAAAAAGGAAAGAACGTCTCAAAAACTAAAAATGCAAAGATATATCTCTTTTCATATGTTTGGTATTTGGCTGTATAAGTCGGCCAGGATTGGGTGTCCAAGCAGGTAGACAAAGACAATAAACACAAATAAGCAATTCAGGCTGTATCTGCAGTTCCATCAGTAGTGTAGGCACATTTAAGATGTTTTTTTTCTAATGTGAATGTGTATCAACACACCATATATCTTCTGAGTGCAATTTTAGGCTTCAGACATGCTGTATTTGCAGTCACATCATAGAAGCTTGTCGTATATTCAGGCCATAGTCAAGCTAGGCTATTTTTAAGTACTAACAGTGTTATGCTTATTTACTATTATGCACATGCTCAACTCCAGAAAATGAAGAACACCTTTTCTGAGAAAAAGTCTTTCCACCTATTTCTAGGAGAGGCCTTTTGTAGCTGTGCCCTTGTGGTAATGTCCACACAGCCTGTCCTTGCCAAATCTTTTGTATTAATGTTTATTAATTCTTAATACTTAATCTTTCAGTATTAATTACTAACAACCCTTGTTAATAAGAATGTGAGGTTAAACTCTGTGTGTCTTTGTGTCTGTGTGTGTGTGTGTGTCTGTGTGTAACACAAAAAAACTGTGTCTTTGCCAGAATCTGATCATGTTTAAGAGGAAGACTGCCATCAGCAAGATTAAACAGTATTTGGGGAACTTTAAAGAGACTTTTGAAACAAAGAATAAATTGATCTTAAAAGAAGTATAAAAGGAGCATGAAACTTCACAACAGGAGGCAGACACCTTGGAGTGGAAACAGCAGCCATCAAAACCTGGTTTGACACTGCCAGAAGCTGCCCCACCAGCATCACACCTTTGCCTTGGCCAGCGAGGGCAGCCTCCCCATCGGACACCATGAGCTGCCTGCTCTGCAGCTGGCGGGGCAACAGCGCAGACCATGACAAGCACACCTCAGATTTGTCTGTGCTCATAAACTCACGGGATGCTTTCTCACCAGCTTGTGGATTAATAGGTTGTAGAGAGCAGCACAAATACTCATAAAGCCATAGCACCCGCTTCTCTTAATGGGTCACATGCAAGTAGGGTAACCCATGCTTCTGAAAGGGCAATGGTGCTTGTAACCCAGACATCCTTTGAGGAAGGGATGGGTGTGATGGTAGCTCTGTGAAAGTACAGCTCTGCGTGTTTGTGATGAGAAATTCTGGGCACTGGTTGTTAAAAAATATTTAGAAATTTGTAGGTGCTTACTAGAACTTTGAAAGTGTTTAGTATTGAGATTCATATGTTGTGTTACTTTTATTGACCCTGAAAATACAGATGACTGCTTGTTAATTTTATGTCATTAATAAATCCGTAACCTGCTTCTATCCTGATTCAGTTTAAACTAAGTGAACTGAGAATTTTTCCCTATGACATACTATGTCATTAATTTTCCCCTTAACAAGCTCCAAGGACTTTCTGGCTGAGTTTATGTACAGTTGCCTATTCCTCAGGTGATTTTTGGTGTTTTGGAATGGGAGTAGGGTGAGGATGAAAGACAAGGTGCTGTTCTTTGTCAAAGGTCTTGCAAGCCTCTTGAACGGAAAAGTAGTGTTGTAAGCAGATACCTATTTTTTAGGCTACTTTTTCAATAGATAGATGAGGAGAAAATATCTGTCAAGTGATTAAAGATAGATCAAAAAAGAAAACATCTGAAAAAAAGTGAAAATCTGCATCACATTTAAGGCTTGGAATGTGGAAATACCATAGGTAATATTGGTGAAATGATTTCTTTACATGACTTTCAGAGAACCCAGGGCAATAAGATATTCTGGCTTAGAGCTAGGGTCCCGGCAACCCTTTACACCCTCATAACATGATACAGAGGTCTCAGGTTCTAGGTTTCAAAGGTTAACTCCAACAAGACAATATTTCATGTTGCAAATAAAGTTAAGGTACTTTCTTTTGGAAATCAAGAGTGGGCTAAGGTTTGCTGTGAGCACAGTTTACATTGTTCCAAACTGTACTCCCGGTTACTATACTCAAGCTGTTTCAGGGCCAGATTTTAATACCAGCTTCGTTAAAAACAACACGACTAACACCACTATACACCATCACATACACAGATCTTAATATAAGTGATAGTAAAGGACTAGCAATAGGGACACCAGAGTTTGAAACAAGGAAACATTCAATATAAAGGAGACTACTTCCTCTTTAAGCATCTGACATTTCTAGCATATCATTTTCCTAAAACACAGATGACTGAGAGAAAGATTAGAAACATCTGAAAGTATTGATGTAGTGGCTGGTTATTATGCCTCAGCTGAACGTCATTCTATTAATACTGGGCCTATGCAGTATATCATTATAAAGAAGAAAAGTTTTTAAGTTCTTGTTGAATAACAATCAGGTGTAAATTTCTTCAGGGACTCCAGAAGACATACAGTTCTGAGGGCTGTTTTGTAATTGGGACAGTTCTTAAACTGCTCTTCATATGCTTAGGGATTTGGATTTATATCATCTGGGATCCTTTACATATCAAGAACAAATCTTATCCTCACATTTTACTTGCTTGTTCTAGCTTCCAGGTAAATAACCTGACCTTCCCAGTTTTTGGCCAAACAACCCATCATCACAAATGCCCGTAAAAACATAATGAATGGAATTTTTGCCCTGTATTTCTAATATCTTTTTATATATTCACATACATTCCCATATTCCCATTCAAAATATTCAGTTTCCCATTGGCAATAGTTCTGTGCTTTCATTTCTGTGGTTTATGTCTTACCTTACTCTGTGGTTTTGTGGTGTAAGTCCAAGAAACAAAATCATAGAATCATTGAAATGTAAAATAATAAGAAAGACTAGGGTGGAAGGGACCTCTGGAGATCATCTGATCCAACCCTAATTAAGTCACCTAGGGCCCTGTCAAGCGCAGTCCTGTATATTTCCAGTAAGGGAGATTCTGTTACTTTTCTGGGCAACCTACTCTGACATTTAATTGTTCTCATGGCAAATAATCTTTTTCTTATGTCCAGATGGAATTTCCCTTGATGCAACTTATGCCCATTGTCTGTTATCACTTAGGGTTGTTGTGAAGAGAATACCTCTATCTTCTCTATAACTATCTTTTAGATATTGGAAGACTGGATTCCCTGAACCTTCCTTTTCTAGGCTAAACAATCACAGGTTCCCCCGTCTTTCTCCAAACATCATGTTCTCCAACACTTTACTCATTTTGGTGGACTTCAATGGACCATCTCAAGATTTTTAATGACCCTCCTGAACTGGGAAAACCAAACTGGACATGGTATTCCAGGTGTGGCCTAACAAGGGCTGAGCAGAGCTGAATAATTACACCCCTTGACCTGGTAGCTATAGTCTTGCTGATGCAGCCCAGGACATGGTTTGTCTGCATTGCTGCAAGGGTGCACTGCTGGCCAGTGTTCAGCATGCTTCTCACTAGGACCTGTGGTTCTTCTTAACAGAGCTACGCTCCAGCTAGTCATACCCCATCCAACACTGCTGCTTGGGATTTTTCTGTCCCAGGTGTAGGAGTTCAAATTATTCTCATGCAATTCTTGTTGGCCCAATATCCCAGCCTGTCAAGGTCTTTCTGAATGGTACCTCTTCCTTCCTTCCACAATATCTACCACTCCCACTCGATTGCTGATATGCACAGACTTGGTGAGGGTATATTCAATCCTATCATCCAGCTTGTCTTAAAGATACTGGATGGTATCAGATACACTATTGACCTCAGAAAAACTCCACTTGTGACTGGCTGCCAGCTTGATTTTGAGTCATTAAGCACTATCCTTTGAGTTTGGCAGTTAGTCAGTTTTTCATCCATCCTTGGGTCCATCTGTCCAGTCTATGTCTTATCAGTTTACCAAAAAGGATATTGTGGGGAGACTATGTCAGACAAAATCTGACATTGACAGCTTTGCCCTTATCCAGTGAGCAAATTGTTTTGTCACAGAAGGCAATGAAGTTGGTAAAACGTGATTTACCTTTGGAGAATCTTTGCTAGCTTTTCCCAAACACCTTGTTGTCCTTCATCAGCCTGGAAATAACTTCCATGAGGACCTGCTCCATGATCTCCCAGAGACTGAAGTGATGCAGACTGGTCTGTAGTTTCTCAAATCTTCTTTTTTCTCCTTTTTGTACATGGATGTAATACTTGACTTCCAGTCATCAGGGACTTCCCTTGGCCTCTGACTTCTCAAAAATGATGAAGACTGGCTCTGCAGTGATTTCAACCCCCATTTCTAGCCGCCTTGGATGTATCCTGTCAGGTCTCATATATTTGTAGGTTCCAGTTCTTACAGATGATCCTTAAATTGACTCTCCTCCAGGGCTTACCATTTGCTTTGCTGCTGCTTCATGGCATAGAGACCTGGGAGCTAACTTTACCCACGAAGGCTGAGGCAACGAAAGCATTGAGTACGCCAAACTTTCCTGAGTCATTTGTAACTAATTTGCCAGCCCATTTCAGTGATAAACCTATATCTGCTTTGTACTTCTGATTGTTACTAATATACCTATAAAATCCTTGTTATTCTTGACATCTCTTCCCAGCTTGAGTGCCAGCTGAGCCCCATCTCGCCACTCTGGTCCACCACACTTGCTGAGGCCCAACCAAATAGCAAACAGAAGCTGGGCACAGGCAACTGCTGGTCCTGTGTGAGGCCTCTGCCCCATGGGTCCCTTCTCAGGATATTATGGGCCCCTGCCTTCCCCTGCCCCCAACACTTTCCATGTGTGTTTTGCTTAGCTCATAAGTGTGGTTGCTACCCTATGCCCATGCTGCCCTCACAGAGAAGTTTAGGAAGAAAGCACTATCTATTAAATGGTTATTATTTTCTCCAGCTGACTTATTTTTATAGATAAGCTGTCTTGAAGAGTAGAGTCATTCTCAAATACAAATTCACTAGAGTGGGAAATGTAGAGAATAAAAATGCTGTATTTGTTGTTTGTAAGCTAATGGAAGCAAAATATA
Organism: Phalacrocorax aristotelis; assembly: GCF_949628215.1. Classification (NCBI taxonomy): domain Eukaryota; kingdom Metazoa; phylum Chordata; class Aves; order Suliformes; family Phalacrocoracidae; genus Phalacrocorax; species Phalacrocorax aristotelis. The sequence goes on from NC_134277.1 coordinate 89,767,959, forward strand.
GATAGGGCAGAAAAGTATACGTATATTCATCTGTACCAGACTAGAAAACAATAAAAAGTAATTTGTCTTTCTGTTCAAAGAGAGATAGCTAGAGAGAGAGAGAGCTATCCTTCTCTGCTGACAACAAATAACACATCACATTATAGTGCCCACAAAAATAATGAGGAGCACAACTGTAATATTTAGAATAAATTCTCATATACACAATTAAACAAATTCCAGACTGGCTCTTACACTTTAAGGAGTAGGCATGTTAAAATGACCTGTCCTTGTGCTTTCACCTTTTTGATCAAGATATTCATGCAGGTTGCTCTGGTCAACATGGCATTAATAGGAGAGAAAATGAAGTATTCAAGTATGCAAAATGCATCTTTTTTAACCAGTTGTCAAAATAAACAAGCACTGTCAACAATAGTAATTATATGTCGTGCTGCATTGCTGGCAGCTCTGGGTTGCATGTTTACACATGAGCAATCTAAATTATTGTCATGAATTATTGAAATTCCTTTAACATCTGCAACACAAAAAATATTATGACAAAATCTGAAAAGGAGTGTTGGCTCTAGTATGACAAATAAATTGAAGCAGTTGTGAGTCCATCAACTAATTCTGCACACAGATTAGACACTGATTTCAGTAATATACATACATGCAAATGTGCATGACCAACAGTGTAATGAAGTATAAAAATTGCATTATGTTCAAGTGCGGAGGACCCTGTCATCTTATTACAGTATGTTTATATTAAAATACTGACTAAAAATTAGGCCTTGTACTGTACTTGGAACCCATGTAATCTTCTGTCATTCAGATAGCATGTATTGCAGAGTGGTGTACCCTAGCCATTTTGGTCATTTTTCAGGAAGGGACAATAATTAGGAAGAGGAAGAATGATTTAATCCGCAATCCTTCATCCCTGTTTTTCATTCCAAAGACTTCCTACCATGTGAAGAGTCAATCTCTCATCCTGAGATGCTTTATATGAACAGAATTCTTAAACTTTTAACATTCGTATTACACTGTTGTCACTATCTAGAAAGACAGTACAAAAAGCACCTCTAAAGTGTTTCAAAAAGTCAAAACATGAGTTTCCACAGATGTGTAAATCTGAATATGCAGAAAAGGCAGCAACTCCTTTCACAAACTGAAACTAGACTCCCCTTCATACACTTTATATAACATTGTCATCTCTGGATGAATCTAACATGGAAGTCCAATCATTATCATTCATTTTAGAGAACAGGGAACAACTGATGTATATCACTTTGCTGTACTAATATTTGGTATTCAGTCTTCCCTGGAAATGACATATTTGGTTACTTCGGTTGAACTGAAATAAACAGGCTGTAGAAACAGTTCCTTTCTTTTCCTAAAAGGAGACATTGGGCGATACACTTAAAAATTCTCATTTTCCTGTAGAGAAATGAAATACAGAATACTCTTTGATATCAGCTGCATTATTTGTTGGTATGACCAGCTGTAGTACAGAATTAATAAACAATATTGCACTTGCACAAAGGCAGTAAGAAGTCAATAGTTTTAATATTAAGATGGTGTTTTTCATTTGATCTTTCTCCATATTAAATTGTAATATATTCAATTTCAAATACTAGCTGGATGTAATCTATAAATGTTTCCAAACTTTGCCTAATAATCTTGTAAGAATCTAATAAGATAGCAATATTTCATGACACAATTTCATACTTGGAGTATAACATTATGTTGTACTCAAGCATGAACTCTTTTAGGTAACTAACATGACTTAAAATAAAGCAGTTTCAAGCTTTTCCCTAAGGAAAATGTATTATAACCTTTTTTCATATCTAGTTTGGCATTTCAAAGTCAGGGTGGGTTTTTTTTTGTTATTTTGTAGGAAACAAGGTTTATGATTCTGAGGATGTGGCATTCTCATAAATATAAAACAGATTCTTTGGGTGTTGCTTGCTTAGCTGGTGGAGCTGCTGAACAAAACTTTAGTGTCTCTTTCCTTTCCAGGTTCTATGCCAAAATGTTGATTTACATACATAATTACCTCAGCCCCCATTCCCAAGAGGTTTATGCAGAAAGGGAGCCCTTCTTCCTCAGACAATCCCCTGCCCTCAGGTGCAGAAATATACTAGTAATTTCTGAGTTCTTACTGGAATAACTCCTGCGTGGCTGAGTATAGGGTGCTCTAAGAGATTCTCCTTTCTGCTGCTATTTATACTGAAAGGGAAATAACTTGGACTTTTCAGCTCAGTCTGTCCTTTTCCTTTTCTCTCCCTCCCAGCTGCTCAGCATTATTAGAGTACTGTGTGGTTTCATGCAATTAAAAAAACAGGGAACTGGATTTTTTTCTGGTTTTTCTTCACCCCAAATGTTTCATCATGTGACACTGTTTCAAAGACAGATGCACTTTCTATATTTTTTTATATGCTGCTAGTCATTATTGTATCATTGACCAAATTCTCAGTTATTAAATTAACTATAATAACATCTATTTCCATTTAATCTGCTGATATTCAAGAGTTCACATTCAGTTTATCAAAATCTACTAAGTTGCTAAGACCACTTCGAAATCTTTCATACAATGAATTTAATTTAGACATTTTGATTATATTTTCACAACAATAATTTCAGAGATCCCTGAAGGATCCATACAAAGCACTTCAATTAAACTTTATCTGAAGACAAAGATGGAATACAAAAGTCTGATCTCTTGGTGTAGTAATTGCAAATTCAAGTAAGGATTAAAAACAATGGAGTTTTTCCATTCAGCAATGCATAAGTGCATTTTAAACCTATGAAACCACAAGATATCCACCTAAAGTATTTCTATGTGGATGGATAATTTGCATTATGTAAAGCACCTCTCAGTTTCTTATCTTGCATTTACAATGTAATTTATATCTACTGTAAAAATAGATTGATTTTATTTGTTAAGTGTAGTTATTTTTTATCCCAATTTTTGAAAAGTTATCACACCCTTATTTAATGAGTTAACAGGTAGATGCAAGTCCAGTTACAACAATAAGAGTAGAGCTAGTTTCTGAATTACTTGTTCCTTATGTAAGCAAACCATGTCTAGCAAGATGTATTGGACATTATATTAATTCCTGAAATGGATTAAAAACACCATATAAATTTAATGTTTTAATACTGCAGAAAATTAGTGTTCTTGTTTTCACAAACAGAATGAGAATACTGCATTGACCATGCAGTACAAATTGTGTGAGGACAAACCTTATACATTGCAAATACACGATATTAAATTACCTGTGCTATTAGAAGAACTATTACACATAGCAACTTAAGCAAAACCTTTCTGAGAAGGTAATTTTTTGTTTTTACTGGCCCCCTTGTTTTATTTGAACATAAGTGTTGTGATAAAATCACAAACCTTTTTTTTAAGTTTATGTGACGTATTTGGTAGTGGAGTATCTCAGTCTGTTTGAAAATCACCAATACTTGCATGAACTGCAGAAAAGAAACTTTTTATTAAGAAGAGTATGAATGCAGTAAGCATGTTTTTTTAGGCACAAAGTCTTAAGCCAAAGCCTAACAGTTGGGATGCTCAAGACATCTTTCTAAATTGACTTCTGGCACTGGTGACTGGGTAAAGATTGACTGCAAAATGTATTTGACAGCCTAATTTAACAGCTTATATGTTAGAAGCTCCATGTGGTACCCAGCATACACACCTGAATAGAGTGTAATTTTGAAAAATATCAAGCAAGGAAGACTATAGTATTAGCTATCATGCATGATGTGATGTGCATGTGAAGTTACTAGGAGTATCAGAAGCTGGACATACAAAAATATGACATGGAGAAGCATATTTGATTAAGAACTAGATCTTGGAGATGAATAGCATAGAACAATCTAATAAGGGAAAAAAGTGTCATTGTTCACTTTAGCTAAATCTTATTGAGAAATAAGAGACAAATTATTTCAGCTCATATTGTCCAGCTCCGGGCTGCGGGAGTAGAATGCTGTTCTCAACAGCTCTGTGAGCCATACACAATGAAACCCTACAGGAGACAGAGAATTTGACAGAGGTATTCTGCTTTCTGCCTACACAACAGAGAAATTTATTCCTGCTATAATGCTGCACATGTCAATAGACCCTGCCGAATATAGGACTATCACGATGCACAAGTCACATTGATGTAGATATAGCACTGACATTAACACATTTACTACATTATTTTTGAGAAAAAAACCCATTGTACAGGGCTTTTAAACCACCTACATCCAGTCCTGCACAGTCCAATGGTGCCTATCATTTGATGTCAATATACTAAAACATATACTTCTTCCTCAAAGTCATTGTTATTCATAAGCCTTTGAACGTATTTTCCAAAGCTGTGGGGTTTGATAGAACTTCTCAATAGTTTGCTTAGCAATTTGGGAATTTTAATGCCCTGCTTAATAGCACTCTAAAATTTAAGTAATGAACATCTTCAATGATCTTGCAGTCTCTCCTAGAAAATCAATAATGTGAAGAATTGGTAATAAACTCTAATCTGTATCACAAAAGCCTAATTCTTTTCCCACTCTCAGATTTTACCCTACGTTTGCGTCATTTTTACTATTTAATCTGAAATATTGCCTTGACTCAATTCCTAGGCTGATAAGCTATTGCAACAAAACACTTCAAATTAAGCATGGAATGAAATTAAGTTCTCTTTTCTACAATAAGTCCATATTAGAAGAAGGAATTTCAGAAACTGTTTATTAAACTTGAAGAATAAGCTATTAACATTTATCTTAACTGTTAAATGCGAATGTGACATATGGATTTTTGAAAACACAGCAGTGTATTAATGGCAGATTAACAAAGTATTGCAAATATATTTGTGCAGCAAGTTTAATGGAGGAAGACCTTTGTCTCTATGGCACATCCTACATTTTTCCAAAAATAAACAAATTTATGAGGTGGTAGAGTTTGCTTAAGTGAGACATGTTGGTGACTGGCCTACATCTGAAAATTATTGTCTCTGTTGATTAAAAAAAATCAATACCTATCAGACTGAATGTAAATGCATAGCCAGAAAGAATCTCTCTCTTTAACCTTTTTCCTTTGGCATAGGTATACCGTGGAAGTACAATACCATGGTGAGTGATGAGAACCAGGGACGGAACACATATTAGTTAAGCCAAAGAATCTTGATTGAATGAATCATTCAAAGCCATAAGTACCAGATTCCAATGAACACAGCTTATTCCTAGAAGATCCCTTGAAGATAGGATACCTTATATTTCTGAAGCTGATGGAGCTCTGAAATTCTGATTGATCTACCAAATCATTTTTAAAATATTTTTTTTTCTGTTAAATTCATTGCCTTTTTAGAATAGCGAGAATGAGTGTATAGCACCCTTGCCCATGCAACAGCATGTGAAAGAAAAAGAAGCCCTGAGGATAAATAAAGCTGGCATCAGCTGATTTTCTTCACAAAGTGGAATCGAAACCACATAAGAGTGGAACACACTGAATTGCCATGGGAGAAGTTAGCACTGCTTTCACATTTGGCTTGCACTGTCCTGAAAGTATTTTTGTACTACATCATATCTAAGTTCTGTCTCTAAAGCCAACTTCTCTCCGTCTGGATGTTATTGTGTTCAGCTGTCCCCAAAGCATTTTTAACTAGGCCCAACAGTGTTTGCCCATGAAGAGCTGTGCTTGGAGCATTCCAGAGCTTGACTTGTGGATTTTCAGCCTTTGTTGACATGTAAGCACAATTTTTTGTGAGCATGTTTGATCCATTGTGCTCTGTGCTACAGTGAAAACATCATGGGAACAAGAGATAATGGCTCATAGTTCACAGCACTGATGCTGAAACCAGCTTTACCATCTGCTGGTGTTTATTATTAGATCACTCAGTTTGGTTGTATGTTAGTGAAGTGGGAAAGATGAGCAGCTTTCAGCCTTTTTTCATGTCTGCTGGAGAAGACAGTTTCAGACGCAAAATTCTGAGGAAACGTGTCAACCTACCTGCAGGGACTTCATTTGTCTCCAGGAGTTTTGGGTTGTGCAGTTATTGTGCTGCTTATCTGCTACAGTTCACACATGGGGAGACATGGGTGCACTGTGCCTTAGGTTTGTGTCTTGTTTTCCTTTAGATGTCAACACTGCAACCAGAACACCTGATCTTAAAACACAAATTTAACTTTCTACAATAGGTCCCTAATACAAAAAAGGATCCAAGAAAGTAAATGTTCACAATTTGGTAACTAAGAAATTTCTATAACCAAGCACATGGAAGTGTTCGAGCTGCAAAAATGTCAGAGGGTTCAGGAGCAGTGCCAGGTTTTCCATGTTATTTCCATGGTAGTATTCAAACTTTTGTAACTGTATGTAGCAGGCTCTCCTTTCCACGTCTGCATGTGCGAAAGAAAAATATCTTATTTTTTGGTCGCTGTGGCAGAGCAATTGGATCTGTGCATACATATTCATACAATCTAGGATAGCCTATGTACTGGCACAAGGAAATTAAGAAGTGGAAACCCAGGCCTTGCATCAGTTCTTCTACCTGTACAAAAGCATTCTTTCAATCTAAATAAAGTGATTTTATAGCTTAAAATTCCAAACTTTCACAGACCTCTACCCTAAGAAATCTATTCACTGTGTTACAGACTTGCTATTGAACGCCATTTGATAGTGATAGGGGGTAGCTGGCAAGGTGTTCGTGAGGAGCAGGGGGACATATTGCAAGGGTGACCCCAAGTCAAATCTGATTTCTAGAATCTGGTGGGTGTTTTCCTTGTCTTGATTTTGATCCATGGCTTTTCTTACTCCAATGCCTCCTCTTTTCTCTCCCGTCCCCTGGGTTTGTGTGGGTGGGGATGTGAGCAAACATCTAGGTGGGTCCTGCCTTCCAGCATGGGCCAACAACCGAAAGTTAGCAATTTTGAAACTCTTTGGCATTTTAGACATAGAAATCAAATTCATGTAATTGTTAATTATTTTTCCCTAATACATGTGTTCTACAGTGTATTTTTCAACTACTAATTTCAAAATGCCAATCCCATCCAAAAGAATTTCCCCATCCAATAATTACCTCTTTTTTTTTTTCTTTTACCTTTCTGGAATATAATAAAAATGCAATTAAAAAAATCAATTCTTTACTGTTTTGCGTTGAGATTCCTGACTGTTCTGCTTGAGATTGCAGCCTCTTCCCTTAACCTTTTCACTGGCATATTAGTCTGTTCAAGCACGGTTCCAAAGCTGGATCAGTCCACAATAGCCTTTTTACGTGACAGGCAGTTCCATTTTTTAACAGACCTTCCTAATTTCTCTTTTTCTAAACAGTTTAGCTCAACTCACTTCCTGTCAGACTATCAGTATAGCAGCATAAGGCAGTAATGTTTCTTAATTAAAATACAGGGCTACCTGCAGTGTAATTTGAGCAGAATCCAATTGTGAGAGGAGAATTTTAGTGGACTCACACATTTTTTATACCTCAGTGCTACTAAAGTGAGTTAATGCAATTGTAATTAATATGACATTAAGATATTTAGAGTTTCCAGAACTTATGCTACTGCAAGACAGAGATGAAACATGAGTTTAGTTTTCTAATGTTTTGTTGCCAAGTTTTCAACAATAAATAGAACAGTGCAAAGCCCAGATGCACCCAAATTGCTTTTAAACCTTTGCATATGGTATTTGCAAACCAGTCTTGCTTACCGTCAACTACTCATCTAAAGGTGATATACAACAGTTATACTGATACAGGTTTTGTTACATTTTAAACATTAAATTTGCAGTCCTCTTCTTGTTGAAAAGACAAGGATTTGTTCTTCCAAGGCATCTAAAGTTTCCATAAATAAACAGTTTTGGCTTATTAAATTTATATTTAGATGAGCTTTATACATGTAATAGAATAATCTTATATTTGTATTTTTATCTGTGCTATATTAAAAGCCAAAAATTTATAATCACAGAGAATGTAATTAATGAGAAATCAAGTGCAAGACTAATTTTCATATTTCATTTGTAATTTTTTTTTCTTCTGTCCAGGACTTTTTGAAAAGAAATTACTAGGCTGTTGCTCAGAAATAAAAAAAAAGATGCTGTGATTGATCTTAAGGCTTAAAAAGGCTTGCATCATATAAAAGGTACTATGACTTTTAAGAGTACTTTTCAAGCTAACTTTTACATTATAAAAATAATCTTTTTTTTCAATTTTGGCACATGCAGACATGATTCCAATATCTCATCTGGAAATCATTTAAAGCAAATGTTCATAAAAATTATGAACAAATGAATACCAAGTTCATAATAGGAATGTTATGTCCTACTGCAATATTACTAGGAATTATATAAAATCTAGTGTGTCTACTCAAATCCAAATGCTGAAAATAGTTACAGATATCCACCATAATCTGAGAACAAACCTGAGCTAACAATTCTTAGTTCTTTATTCACAAAGAATTATACTTTTATTAGCCTTCCTAAACGAATAGTTATAGTTCACTCTATAGTTCACACTTTTTAATTGCAAATTTTTCAAAATAGTTTTTCTGCACTTTCCTATGAATTTAAACTCTCAAAGAACAGTAGTTTAATTTAACTGTATAAAATACTTGAATATTTTTCTCTCATTGCAAGCCAAGAGTTTAGCATTAGTAATGGCTTTCAGGTACAATGTTTGGAGCATAGCTCCTGTCCCTTGCATGTGTCCTGTGACATAGCTGCTGGCTGAATCTGACACTAATCCCCAGAATTAACATGTAATAGGACTGCTCTGGAATGCCTTTGTTGGGCTTTCAAGCTGCAATTAGCACAGTGCTAATCGGGTGCCTTTTTGGATTTTTTGCATCAGTGTGTTCTTTCGCACAAAGTTACACAGGCCTCCTTAACTTCAGCATTTCTGACTTCTGAAGACTTGGGTTTACTGCACTGCTTTACTCTGAGGGCACTTGTGGGTCCAGATTTTTGCCATCTACGTTATTCACTTATTTGAGATGGTTCCTAAAAGCAGGCTGGCAGGTTATTGTAAGCTCTAACACCACTCCACCGCTTTACAACATCCTGGGCAACACCAAATGGATATTTTTGAGAATGCTGGCTCCATTCAGAATACTTCAAGTAATTGCTGAGAGCTGGGAAGCTGAGAAGCCTGAGGAGGACCAGAAAGGATATTTCTGAACAGCTTTGGACAGACAAGGCTTCCCAGATGGCTTCTCCCTCTGGATACTGAGCCCAGCACAACACAAGAAATTATGCAACTGCAGAGGAGGGATCCTGGCAAGCCTGCCGCGATTCTGGGGTACAGGGAAGACACTGCTGCAGCCCAATGCCATCACCTGGCACCAATCCAATACCTGTGTACCTGCTACCAGCAGCCCCTTCTTCTGACAGCTCTCTGGCTAATCTGCTTGGAAACATCTCAGCAGAGTGATAGGTCCTTGCTAAGACCTCTTACTGACATCTTATCCCAGCAGGAACTATGGGACCTTGGTACAGGAGTGAAATCTTACCTCTCAGAGAAAGGTGGACCCTTCTGTCTCCCATCTCCCATCAAGCCTGACAAAAACCTGGACAATGAGTCTGGCTGCTACTCAGCTGCAACCATACTCCCATAAGTCTTCTGCTTCTCACACTGAGCACTTGCAATAACTTTTGTTCAAACATACATTTCTACATGCTATAATGCCCTCTCATGTTGCAGGGCAACTGTCCTTGCAGCTATTCTTCTGTTGTGCTTCTACTGCTGCGATAGGCCCATGACCAGAATCATCACCATTGCATAGCAATTCCCTTTGACGTTACAACAGATTAATTTGTTTCCTAAAGCCTGTGCCATGATTGAGACATTACTCATTAAAAAGTGATGATCTACATTTATTTGTCTCCCCTCTACAGGCACTGAACCAAATTGTTTTCAGACTGTTCAGCTGAAATCCGTACTCTTAAAATTAGGTCATTGCCCTGATAAATCCTTCCTAACTATATATCCAGAAAGCTGATTAAAATCCAATCTATTTGACATTATAATTAAGCCTCACATCTAGTTTACAGTTTTATAATTATGGCTCTGCATCCTGAGAAAGATCAGAGGTCTCTCCTGTTCAGCTGAGGGATCAGAATAGTTCTGCTGAGAGCATCTGGGGGGAGGAAGTACTGGCCTTTGCAGATACGTAGAAGACAGATACATGCTGCTGAAAGTGTCCCTTGTCGATTAGCAGATCTGCCCACATCTGCAGATGCACCCTGCAGAAGCAGTGTGACATTTGGAATATGAGGGGGAGGCTGATTTTTCAGTGCAGCCTAGCAAGTGGATGTCGGTGACCAAGAGCAACACGGGCTGATTCTTCGTTATCAGAGTGGCATGGTTCAGCTCTCTAAAAACATGGAAGCAAACCACCAAGTGTATTGTTATCCTTATTTTGCTTGATTTTCCTATGCCTGATTTTTTCCAACAGTTTTTGTTTTTTCGTGTTTCTCCAAAGCAGATGGGGCACAGGAAAGGGGGAGACCTGCCCATAAAGCCCCAAGGTTTTGGTTCACTTTGAACTTATTTGAAAAATGCCCAGAGGAAGTGGAAGATTTTGCCTTTCTTCCTCTGGTTTCAATGACTCTGAAGGTATTTAGAAAGTAAGAGGAGAAGGCTGAGATACGGAGTCACTACTGCTCCTACAAATCCCAGCAGAATCAGCACCCATCTTCCAGTAAGAAGCACAAAATCCCTGCCTGACATTTTCCCCATTAGACAGCCACTTTCATTCCACAAGGGTTTCTCCTCTTCAATCAGAAGTTTCTTTTGTTCAGTTGAGGCCTCTTCCTCATCCGATAAGGTCAGTGCTGGGAGCAAACAGAAAGCTGATTCTTTCAACTTCACCCAGCATTAATACCCCAGAGCTTTTGCTATGACACCATGAGCTAGAGCATGCAGTCCTCCTTCTGCAGAGAGCAGCACAGACTGGTGCACAGGCACAATTCATGTGTAACTTCCACTGGGAAGATGGCAACATCTGCCCTTACAAACTTTAAAGATCACTTACGTACTTACCTGTTGACTACCTGCATGAAAAGCAGTATTATATTGTTCACCACCATTTGCTGTTTGCAGTAAGTGTGAGCAAGGAAAAATGAAACTATGCCTGGTAGTTATTACTGCATCCAATAGGAAACAAATCCTTGACACATCCATTTCATCTCCTCAGCACTTTACTTCAGCTTTCTTTTCAAAACATACCAGAGAGACTCTATTTCTAAATCAGTCTATTGCCCAGGTCCTGTACCAGCCCAGTAGTAAAATTTTTCCCACTTGTACATCTTTAAAAGAGAAAGAAGTTTTATCAGGTTATTAACTTTAGAAAATTTCTGGTCATTGCAGAAAAATGATTCTCACAGCTGTTACATGGCAGACTGGCCCAGACCTTCGTTGCATTTTAGGTGTCACAAGAGTCAGTGGTGCTTTGCATTTATTGCCTGTCCTATTCAGTTGCCATTACTCGTGTTACATAGTACCATTTTGCTACCAGGACCTCTACCTCTGTATTGCACAGCAGGATGAGGAACGCGCATTGATGAAATATTTTTCCTATTCAAACAGATGGTGTGCTACTCTTCATTACCCTGGGAAGCTTCCCAAATCTTCCTGGTCTAATTTCACTCTGCTTTTACGCTGTGAAAAAAAAAAAACCCCACACCAAAACCCCAAACCTAAATAGCACTATAGTTAGCTCTCCAAATAAACCCATTTGTCAGCTTTTGAAATTATATTGCTTTTAGAAAGTGTGGTTCTTCCATACATAACATTTTCATTTGATTTCTGCTGTACTATATGCAGCTTTCAAAAATAATATTAAAATATTTTCTTATACTTTTTTTGATTAGTTGTTTCAGTGACTCCAGATCTTTTTTTTCAGTGAATGCAAAGAATTTTATGAGGGTATTTTGATATACATGAGAAAGTCTCAAAAAAGGCATTTCCTCCTGCTTTATCGTGATATTGCTTGCTGTGTTTACCAGAATACTGTATGTGTTCAGATGTTGCACTGAAGAGTTTGGAGAGTATCCTCTTATCAGGCCTTTCTCCAACTGAAACCTCATTTCCTTTCTTGTACATGCTCTTGTACAGTGATCTCCTTTGTCAATATATTTCTAAGTATTTTCAATTCTGGAGCTATCTACCCTTTTTATCAGGCAAATATATATTTCAAGATTATATTAAGTGCTTCCTTTTCTGGTAATCTGTCGTATCAGTGGGCACTAGTTGCATAGAAGTATATACTTTTTTAAATTGGGCTTTGATTTCTGCAAATGGTCACTCACGTTCAGACTTTATTTTACAACCCAGACTAACCAGAAGATAAAATACACCTTGTATTATCTCTGTGATCTGTAAAATATACTGCAGTGAGACAAAAAAGGGAGTTTTTTTTCTTCTGCATGCCTTTCTCTTTTGAGAAAGTCTATTTTGATTGGTAATACGCATCTCTTTCTCCATCAGAATCAACACCATCTGTTTCTGACAGATTATTTTTCCTTGCTTCAGTCATATAACTCAGCTTGTCTTTACTTATCCGCCTTCTCTCTCCATCAGCCATGAATGAATAAAATTCACGCGGTCTGTTACCTTCCAACTACAGACACAGAAGCAAAGTTAATGAAATGTCAGCTAACAGGACCACATTTGGCAGCGCCTGTTGGCTGGGGTCGGTTTTATCCAAAGTCACACTTTTCTGTTGGGAACCCACAAGCCATTCAGTGCTGTCTCCCTCGAATATAGATCTGCGCAGTGAGATGGCAATTACAGTTAACACAAGGAGGTTTGATCCCATTGTTACCATTCATTCTTCATTTATGTAGACCAGCCTGAGTTTCTCTTTTTTTTTTTTTTTTTCTCTGTGCCTTAGTGCGTGTGAAGGAGCTTTGCCCTGCAATCAGGCTTGAAAGAATATTGAAACAGAATATTGAAAAAGAATATTTAGCTAAGTCAGTAACGATTGTCTCTAAGCTCTTTTCACTCCATTCAATTACTGTAACTGTAGCTGTGTCTGAGACATTCAGACTGAGACAATTGTTCTCACCCATTGCTTTGTGCAACCAGGAGAACATTTACAGTTGGTTGTTCTGTGTTTGTATAGTCTCTAGGCTTTTTTTTCATATCAATACTAACAGTACTAGGAAAGTTTAAATCCCTAATTCCATGAGGCACTATAAGTTTATATATATGTAAAAATACATAAGTGTGTGTTTGTAGGTGCGTGTGTATATATACATACAATTTTAAGTAAATTATTAGTCCCATATAACTTGAAGTTCTAATACAGTCTTGTGTCCTCCTGGCTTATGTAGCTCACCATACCAATTGTTTGACAGTAAGCGACGCTCATATTCAGATAATAATAGAGATAGACCATACTTACTGAAATTCTGACATTGATTGGCTAGACAACACTGGTCAAGTCTAATTCACATCTATTATCAATGCAGAAGAATCATGAGGAGAGTAACTGAACACAATCCATTCAAAAAACAGAATTAATTGGAAGAAAAACCGTGTATTTATGTTTCAGTAACATTTCCCACATATTGATTGATAAACTGAATGGGTCCCTCTAAAAATTTCGTTATAATTGAAGTACAATGACTACAAGTACAGTGCCTATATTGAACTGTTATAATTCTTTTTCCAAAATTATGAAGTGCTGCATTTTCAGAGAGAAGTTGTAGCAAAAGATGGGAAGATAATGAATAAATCCACAGTGCTGAACCTTTGTGCAATCCTTACTATTATTTTGAATATGTTTATAGTTTAATTTTTATAGGAAAAGTATTTGCTGTTATATGTAACTGTGATACAGAATTAAAAGAAGGAAGTATGCAAAATTAAAAAAAAAAAGAAAAAAAAAGAAAAAAGGGAGGAGGTGCTGGTAATATTTTAAACACCCTGTATATAACTTGTTTGCTATTTATTCACTTTCAGAAGTCAAAATGTTCACCTAATTAGTTTCTCCACTTGCTGATAAGCATTTTTTTAAAAATGAAAGACAAACACAAAGGAGGACTAAAATCTTTTTATCTAGCTAATGAGAATGACAAATTAAGCATGAGTGTCCAAGTGCAAAATAAATCCAGTCACGAGGGTTAAGTGTTCCCTGGGTGCACCGGATTTTCAAAGGAGTTATAACTGAGTCATTTCTGTTATGACAGATGAACTTTTTAATACAAACTTTCTTCTCTCACTGATATTTCTTTATATTCAGGAATCCAAAGTCTTGTGAAATAGAGAACTGTACGATAGTTAGTGTTATCTTGAGCAAAATGAAGTGAGAAAGTGGGAAGCAGGAGAATGAGTAACTATGCATGAGCAACATCTAGTGGCTAATATCTCATTATGAAGCATGGAGGTACTGGACATTGTTTTAAGCCTATTTTTGACACTGAATGCTTCTGGGAGGAAGAGAAGCATACGAGGGGAAAAGGCAGTGCTGCTTGTACTAAAAGTTTCCAAGAGCTTTCTTCAGATTTTGGCCTCAGGTAATAAACCATCCATTTGAAAGTCTATACCTACACATGGCTGTGCTTTGGGTTGACTGGACAGCAAATGTGAAAGAAAGCCATTTTTGTAGTGTGCATTATGGCACTGTGTCTCCATCCCTTCAGCAGGCTGAAACTTCTATGTAACAGACCTTTCCAGCTGTGCAGGAAGAAGAAGAGATGGGAACTCTGCACCCCTGTTTTCTGAGAACCATTTTCATTCTGCATAAGCAGTCCCTGAATTCCTGAATTAACCACAGGTTGTGCAAATCACACAGACACAGAATCACACAGAATGGCAGGGGTTGGAAGGGACCTCTGGAGATCATCTTGTCCAACCCCCCTGCTTGAGCAGGGACACCTAGAGTAGGGTGCACAGGATCACATCCAGGCAGGTTTTGAATATTTCCAGAGAAGGAGACTCCACAACATTTCTGGACAGCCTGTTCCACTACTCTGTCACTCTCATAGTAAATAAGATTTTTCTCACATTCAGGTGGAACTTCCTGTGTTCCAACTTGTGCCCATTGCCCTTTGTCCTGTCTTTGGGCACCACTGAAAAGAGTCTGGCCCTATTCTCTTGACACTCACCCTTTAGATGTTTTGAAGAATTGATAAGATCCCCCCTCAGTCTTCTCCAGGCTCAGCAAACCCAGGTCTCTCAGCCTTTCCTCAGAAGAGAGATGCTCCAGTCCCCTGATTATCTTCATAGCTCTCCAGTAGCTTCCTGTCTTTCTTGAACTGGGGAGCCCAGAACTGGATGCAGTACTCCAGATGTGGCCTCACTAGGGTAGACTAGAGGGGTAGGATAACCCTCCTCAACCTGCTGGTTGCACTCCTTTTAATGCACGCTGGGATACCGTTGGCCTTCTTGGCCACAAGGGCACAGTGCTGGCTCATGGTCAACTTGTTGTCCACCAGCACTCCCAGGTCCTTCTCAGTGGAGCTGCTTTCCAGCAGGTCAGTCCCCAGCCTGTACTGGTGCATGGGGTTGTTCCTCCCCACGTGCAGGACTTTAAAATTGTTTTTGTTTAATTTCATGAGGCTCTCCATGGTCCAGCTCTCCAGCCTGTCTGGGTCTCATTGGATGGCAGCACAGCCTTCTGGTATAACAGCCACTCCTCTCAGTTTTGTATTATCAGCAAACTTGCTGAGGGTACACTCTGTCCCATCATCCAGGTCATTGATGAATAAATTGAATAGGACTGGACCCAGCAAAGACCCCTGGGGAACACTGGTAGTTATGGGCCTCCAACCTGACTCTGCGCCACCCATCACGACCCTCTGAGTTCTGTTGTTGAGACAGTTATCAATCCACCTCACTGTCCGCTCATCTAACCCACACTTCCTAAGCTTACCTATGAGGATATTATGGGGGACAGTGTCAAAAGTCTTGTTGAAGTCGAGGTAAACAACATCCACTGCTCTCCCTTCATCTACCCAGCCAGTCATGCCACCATAGAAGGCTATCAGGTTGGTCAAACATGATCTCCCCTTGGTGAATTCACGTTAACTATTTCTGATAACCTTCTTTTCCTCTATGTGCCTAGACATGACCTCCTGAATTAACAGTTCCATCACCTTTCCAGGGATGGAGGTGAGGCTGACTGGCCTATAGTTTCCCGGATCCTCCTTCTTGCCCCTTTGGAAGATTGGAGTGACATTGCCTACCCTCCAGGCCTTGCGCACCT
This sequence comes from Phalacrocorax aristotelis, assembly GCF_949628215.1. Taxonomy (NCBI): domain Eukaryota; kingdom Metazoa; phylum Chordata; class Aves; order Suliformes; family Phalacrocoracidae; genus Phalacrocorax; species Phalacrocorax aristotelis. The sequence goes on from NC_134277.1 coordinate 89,784,123, forward strand.
CTCTTGTCCTCCATGACCTTTCAAAGATGATGGAGAGTGGCTTAGTGACAGCAGCCGCCAGCTCCATCAGCACTTGTGGGTGCATCCCATTGGGGCCCATGGAGTTGTGAGGATCCAGTTTGCCTAAATGATCTCTAACCCAATCCTTCTCAACCAAGGGGACCCTTCCCAACCAAGAAGTCTTCCTTTCTCCAGATTTTCCCTCTCACCTCTGGGGGCTGGGATGCCTGAGAGCCAGCCTTAGAAGTCTGAAGCAAAGAAGGCATTCAGTAACTATGTCTTCTCTACATCTTGCATCACCAGGGCACCCACCTCATTCAGCAGTGGACCCACAGTTTCTCCAGTCTTTCTTTTACTGCTGATGTATTTGAAGAAGCCCTTCTTGTTATCCTTGACATCCCTTGACAGATTTAATTCCAAGTGGGCCTTGGCCTTCCTCCTTGCATCTCTGCATACCCTGACAACTTTCCTATATTCCTCCCAAGTGGCCAGTCCCTTTTCCCACATACTGTAAACCTCCTTACTCCATCTTTTCTAGAAGCTCTTTGCTCATCCATGCAGGTCACCTGGCTCTTCCTCATAGGGTTGCACTGATCTTGAGCTTGGAGGAAGTGGTACTTGAATATTGACCAGCTCCCCTGGAACCCTCTACCTTCTGGAGCCCTAACCCATGAGATTCCTCCAAGCAGGTCTTTGAAGATGCCAAAGTTAGCTCTCCTGAAGTCCAAGGCTGTAATCCTACTTGTTGCCCTGCTTCCGCCATGCAGGATCCTGAACTCCACCATCTCATGGTCACTGCAGCCAAGGCTATCCCCAACCCTCACATCCTCAACCAGACTTTCTTTGTTTGTTAGTATAAGGTCCAGCAGCACATCTTGCCTTGTTGGCTCCTCCACCACCTGTGTCAAAAAGTTATCCTCTGCATTCTGCAGGAACCTCCTGGATTGTGCGTACCTTGACGTGTTGCTTTTCAAGCAAATATCAGGGTGGTTGAAGTCCCCCATGAGGACCAGGGCCTGCAACTGTAAGGCTACTTCCAGCTGTCTGTAGAAGGCTTCATCAACTTCCTCTTCCTGATCAGGTGACCTGTAGCAAATGCCCACAACAGTGTCATCCATATTTTCCTGCCCATTAATTTTTACCAAGCCCTTGACTCGTTCTTCCTCCACCCCTAGGTAGAGCTCAATACATTGCAGTTGCTCCCCCACATAAAGAGCAACTCCCCCACCTTGCCTTGCTGGCCTATCTTTCCTAAAAAGCCTGTAGCCATCCATGACAGCATTCCAGTCATGTGAGCTATCTCCCACCATGTCTCATAACTGCAATGAGACCGTAGCCCTGTGACTGCATGCAAATCTCTAGTTCCTCCTGTGTAGCTTGGTGTACAGGCATTTCAGAGAGGTAATTAAGCATGCTGGTTTCCCTGGAGGGGTGCAAGAGGATCCACTATAGCCATGCACACCCCTGAGGTGGTTGGTCTTCTGATTGTCATCCCATGAGGCAGCTAAGGCACCTATGTCACTGCTCTGGTTGGCCTGGCCTTATCCCCCCCTTGGATGTGATGGCATTAGCATTGCCACTTTGGACCCTGCCCCCCGAATCCTTCAGTTTAAAGCCTGCCTCACCAAAGTCTCATCAAAGTCTGCTGCCAAAGACTCCCTTGCCCCTTCTAGACAGGTGCATTCCATCCCTCCCTAACAGTCAATGGTTGCTGGTGAAAGTCCCATTGTCATAAAAACCAAAACCTTCGCAACGGTACCAATGGCATAGCCAAGAGTTGATTTGCATTATTGTCATGGTTTTGGCTGGGATAGAGTTAATTTTCTTCACTGCAGCTGGCATAGTGCTGTGCTTTGGACTTAGTTTGAAAATAATGTTGATAATGCACAGATGTTTTAGTTGTTGGTAGGTAGTGCTTATACTAGTCAAGGACTTTTCTAGCTTCCCATGCTCTGCCAGGTGCATATGAAGCTGGGAGGGGAGGGGGCACAGCTGAGAGAGCAGATTCAGACTGGCTGAAGGGATATTCCATATCATGTAATGTCATGCCCAGTATGTTACCTGGGAGGGGCTGGCAGGGGGAGGGAGGCAGCAGTCGCGGCTTGGGGACCGGCAGCATTGGTCAGTGGGTGGTGAGCGGTTGTATCATTCGTGGTTTTATTTTTTTTCCTTTTTCCCTTTTCCTTTTAATTATATTATAATTATTGTTGTTATTATAATAATCATCATTATTATAATTATTATTTTATTGTAATTATTAAACTGTTCTTATCTCAACCCACAAGTTTGGGGTTTCTTTTTCTTTTGCTCTTTTGATTCTCTCTCCCATTCCAGAGGGGTGGGGGGAGTGAGCGAGCAGATGCGTGGTGTTTAGTTGCTGACTGGGGCTGAACTAAGACAACTTTTCATCTATTATTGGCTGCCCATTTTTCTCCAACTGGTAAAATGGAGAGGAGAATCACTTGGGCACCAATATTTTTCATTTGCTCCCCAGGGCTTTATAGTCTTTCTTGGTTCTGCTCAGGCTCTGGCTTATAGCATCCTTTGTGCCCACATGGAAGAGTAATAGTGAATAGTAATCTGTGCTCTTGACAAGTTGTGGCACCCTCTCAGCGATGTCTCAGAGCAAACCTCTCATGACTCCCTGTCATGTCAGCAGATGGGCACCTCAGTGCCTTTCAAAAGAGTCACCCTCTATGAGCACTTGTGTCTTCTTTTTACAGTACCCATTCTGTGTTGCTGGTACAGTTGACCCTGCAGACCTTGCAGGTGAGTGTCTACAGCTGTTAAAGCTTCATATCTGTTGTTGGTAGTGATGCTGGAGTGTGGAGACTGAAGCAGATCCCTGCTTTTGTGGGTCACCAGGGTCCAAGGAGCCTCATTCTCAGTGGTGTCCGCTACAGTAACCTAGTTCTGAAACCACCTGTCTATCCCTGCATCAGCTGTACTAATACTGCACAGCCTTTTAACTATTTCCTGCAACTCAGTCACCTGATGCAACAGATCATCAACCTGTGCACGCCTTGTGCAAGTACTTACCTTTACACCAGGAGACAGGTCTGGGCACTCGCTACAACCTACTGCCTGTACTGAAGCCTCCTTCCTTACCAGTTCCGTCTGGGTGGATGCATCAGGCACCTCTGGGGCTTTCTCTGTAGGAACACTGGTTTTAGCTCTGAGGTGAGTGCCCACAATTTTGTCAGAGACCTAGAGCACTTCCCTGAGCCGTGGACTTACAAGCAGTCTGCAGTGCCCTTCCATGAAAACCGCTGCACAAACTGTCATGAATGAGGAAAATGGTATTATTATAATTCCGTCTCTCATCCCTTCTCTTCATCAGGGACCTAGAACTAGAGATATTTATAAGATACATATAAATATTTCTAAATAAAGTTGTTTTAAAGGAATTTCTGATTACTTTGCACTACCACTGAAACAGGTGACCCACGTGATCAAATAACCTGTAATCTGGTCAACTCATCTCTTTGGAGAAACAGAGAAGCTCTAGATTATGAGATCTCAGTGCCCTCATGTTCTTTTACCTTGAGGGAAGAAAAGTCAGTACACAACCATGAATATTTTTATACCTTCCAATAGAAAAGTAATAAATTGCATATCGACACATATCCATGGACAATCTTTAAAGCAATGTTAAAAGAATACAGTGAAAGAAATAGGTTATGCTCTGTGCTGGTTTTGGCTGGGATAGAGTTAATTTTCTTCACTGTAGCTGGTATAGTGCCGATGGCACATTGATGTTCTAGTTGTTACGTAGCAGCTAAGTGTTGCTAAGTAGCACCTATCCTAGTCAGGGGCTTTTCCAGCTTCCCGTGCTCTGCCACATGCACAAGAAGCCGGGAGGGGCAGGGCCACAGCCAAGTCAGCTGACCCAAACTGGCCAACAGGATATTCCATATCATATGACATCATGGCCAGTATATTAACTGGGGGGTTGGCTGGGGGGAGGAGTGATTGTGGCTCAGGGAGTGGTGGCTTTGTCTGTGGGTGGTGAGTGGCTATATCACATGTTGTCTGGTTCGGTTGCTTATTCCCCCTTCCTCCTGCCCCAGGTTTTGCCCCTCTCTCTCTTATTATTTTCCTTTTCATTATATTATTATTTTTGTTATCATTATTATTGTTTTATTTTAGTTATTAAACTGCCCTTATCTCAACCCATGAGTTTTCTCACTTTTACAGTTCTGATACTCTCCCCCATCCCACCGGTGGGGGCCTGAGAGAGCAGCTGTGTGGTGCTTAGTTGCCAAATGGGGCTAAACCACAACATGCTCTATGCAACTACTTCATTTTATCTCACTTTCAAAACTCTGCAGATGTAATAAATTGTTAATTCTCCATGTGAATCTGTGGTAAATATGAAGTAGGAACCCAGTCTTTCCAGACATATCAGCTAACAAAAAATCTCAGGAAAAAAATTACATACATCACTGCATGACTGCACCTTATGAGATGACAGTGTGTAATTTACTCCAAAGATTTACATTTTTTTTCATCGAGGATATTATTTTTCTTACATTGCTCCCTATTCTGATTCATGATTCCTTCAAACACCCATTTTCTATTGCTACTTCTACAGAACCAAATCCCACTCCTCAGATCTGTTCTAATTTTTCCCAGTTACATGCTAGAAAAGGATAACAACATGCCTTCCTTTAACAAGATTTATCTAAAATTGCCATAAAAAACCATGTAACTACACTGCTTAAAATATTTTATGTTTAAACTGTATCTCCTACTACCACTGTTTGAGACATAGTACTGCTCTGGTTGGAACAACTGTTTGAGTACATTTTCTAATGTACCTCCTGTTTCTTCACTGGCTTACTGTTGCCTTATCACTGGAGTTTTGCCTTCTTCTGTAGCTAAAGTGGATCCCTTTTCCTTCTCTTTTCCAAATCCTAAAATTCTTCTTAGAAGTTAACAAGCAGCTATGTGAAGACTATAATCTGTGGAGCCAGCACACAGCCCTCTCTGAGAATCCTAGAGAAATAATAAGATGGTCTCTGCAATCACATGAGAGGTGTGGGTAAAGACAACAGCTGACATGATTTCTTTTGACCTATTCCATATTATGAAGGCCTTCTAAATTAAAAGAATTATAAGAGGTGCTGGAAAAGGGCACAACTCATGCACTAAGATCACATCAATCCAGTTCCTGTGCAGTGAGTCGGGAGGCACAGGTTCATTTTGCCAGGTTTTGCTGTACAGAAACAGATCTGTCTGTAGAAGGGTCTTGCTGAATGGCCAGGTAGTATTTCAGTGTTTGCACAGAGTATTTTTCATAGTTTAGTGGGACAGCTGAACATCAGTACCTATTCTGTTCCCTTTGCAAACTCTGAAAGCACGAGAGAAACAAAAATTTGCCCCAGCAGGACAAGTTAAGAAGCCCCTTGTAAAAGTCATAGCTCTCTAGCACAAAGCAGCACAGATACCCACAGATCTCTGTCAACCCTGGTTAGCTATAGAGACATTATATTTTGTGGAAATGCAGTCAGTTAAAACTGTTCCTTCTCATTTACAATGCAAAGGCCTCTCCCCATGGTTATTGTGCCCATCACAGTTTGGCAAGAACACACTATAGGGAATGCATCCTCTAATTTTACATTACATTGAACACAACACCTTTGATTCCAGCTTACCCTGCTTTTGGGAAAACAGCTCTGCTTTTATTAAACTAATAAAAGTAATTGAAAAGCTCTTTAGAAACTTTCCTTATCCCTTGTTATATGTCTTTCTGGCAACCTTCAAGAGGTGACCAGCTGCAGAAGCCATTATCGGTTGACTTCATTAAGCAGTTGTCTTTCCCATGACAAAAGTTTTCCTGTAAAAAAACCGAAGTGAAAATACTTCTTTATTAACTCTGAACTGTGAACTGCTACCTTTCAGCATCCCATTGCATCATGGATTTAAAAGGATAACTAAGGCAGCAGACCCACTCTGAATGGGAGGCTGTACAAGATGACCTCCAGACCACCCGTCAGTTTCTTTAATTCTATGAAATAATCCCACACTGAGTCTCCAGCCTGAGGTATCAGTCCATAAAGGAATCTAGTTAGAAGCAGAATCAGAAGCTGAACAGAATTCCCAAAACAGTAGTTTTCTTCATCTCAAATCCTTAGAATATATCACCTAATTGCTTCCTATCCTCAGATGTCATTTTCAGTCCCTTATACTGGAGCTCTGACTGAACTCAGAAATGTGTTACTCATTTTTCAGCAGGCATCTGCCAGATCACTGGACTTTATGCTGTATTAGAAATCTTTTTTATAATGGGTCAACAATCCTCTCAGGCAGTGCTGAATAAATATAAGCAAGGGCCATGCTGAATTGCAATAGATCCCAAATTACATATTTTGCAATTTCAAGACTATTCATAATTTTCTAGCTCCTCAGCTGACATGTTTTAAATTGGTACTTCAAAATCTCTGCCTTTTAGAACCCAGATGCTGACCTCAACCCTGTTATCCTTGCAAAAGAAAACAAACAAACAAAAGAAAAACCAGGAGGTAAAAGGAAGCATAAATTCGGAAAAGGATGTGAGAAAATCTCAGGAAAAAGGGAGAAACAGCAAAAGTGTAGCAATGTTCAGAAGGCAGCACAGGTCAAAAAAGGAAAAAGACAATGAAAATAGGAAGAAAACTGGGAAAGTGAATGGAAATGCAGAAATGTGTGATCATACTTGGCAAAGACATAATAGCTAAAAGGCACAGGAATCTCTGATTTTATTTCAAGGAGCAGCAAGGATGGGGTTGTTGTATGAGTGGGGCTGAGCTGGAAAACAAGGGTCACCACACAGGCAGCAGGAGACAAGGCTGGAGACAAGAGTGGAAGCAAGGCTATAACATAGGACCAAGGTCTATGCAGAAGGAAGGGCTGGAGACAACCTACCTATAAAGTGTGTTCAAGGTCCAACAGGAAACATGTCTGGAGAGGGGACTGGAGACAAGGATACTTACAACATAGTTTAGGCAAGAAAACAAGGCTCAGGTCTGAACTTAAATGGACCAAGAGGCAGAGTATGTGTGCATGGACATTTCATGTGAGGCTGGTCAAGGCAATTTAGGCCCATTTGTGCACACAGGGCCCTGATATGTTGAGACTTTTCGGTTTTGATGCTTGGCTTTGAAGCCTTCATTTTCTTTAAATATCACGTGCGATTTCCCAGATTCTTAAAAGAACAACAGAAATGCAGTCGTTCTATCATACCAACATCTACTTTCATCATCAGTATGATTAGCACTGCTAGAATCCTTATGATTGCTACCATTTGATTACTGATGGTAGATCCTTGAGAGTAACAGAGACAAGGGTCTCCGGCTTTACCCTTATGGATCAGAGTTCATCCACACTCCATTGTTTAGCAGGTATAAAGCATGCAACGTGTAGTCAGAATAAAGACCCGTGAGGGACTAAAGCATATTCCCTGGAATAAAAGCAGAAATCTTACCTACAATACTCTATCTAATATCCATGGAGTGTGCATGAATGGGGATTATTTTCAAAATTAACTTTGGGTATTTTTTCACTGGGCCATCAAAAAGTATGTCCACCACAATGGCCACCCTTTAGGACATTTCAAGTGCTAGCATCAGAGCAAAGCAGCACTGGTAGAGCAAAGAAAAAGTAACTAGTATATTATTTAGTTCCAATATTGGTATAGTTGATATTGTACTTTTCTCATCATCTCATTGTCAGGACTTACTTGCTTGATTCATTTCCAGAATAAAAACGTCTTCTCTTCAGCCTCAGGCAGAACACCAGCACAGAGGATTTCATCCCCAGCCTTTACACTGATAGAGTATATAGAAGTGTCCCATATTAAAGACTATCATGGAAATTATTTGATAAGGTTAAGTAATGTCAGCAACACCCCTCCCCTAATATTTCAATTGGATGTATGGTTTGAAATCCTGAAGCTTCGCTTTATTATCTCATTTACTGAGTAGAAACCGCTTGGGTACAATAATACAGTACAGGTCTGCTTGTACAACAGTATAAGCTTCTCAGTATTAACCTTATCAACGAACTCTAACTCTGATGTTGGAAACCAAGCCACTCAGAAAGACAGTAACTTAAGGCCTTTTTTTGTTTTTGTTGTTTCATTCTCTGAGTCTTCTAAGAAGGATGTAATTCAGGACAAGTTTTCCTGATTTGGATAATACCCACCTTACGTCAATACATTTGCCAGAGTTGAATCCTTTTGGAGAAGTACTAAGAAAGTTCTCAAGTCACAATGCCTATTGTTGCAAATGTCAACTGAATTTGAAAGGATGAGTTGGAGGAAAAACACAAGGATTTATTGAGCTATCCACTCCCTTTTCTGCCATGAAAATACTAATACCGTTAAAAATGGTCACACTGAAGCAGAAATAGGAGTGAAAGATGTCAAAATGAAGACAAAGGTATATTGGCACATTGTTGTGGTAAATCTATATGTACTTATTTCATATTCAGTCTAGACAATCATTCCTTCATTTTTAGAAAAGAATCTTACACAAACACATATTGAAACAGATGAAAGTGACTTCCAGAAATATTATGAGAAGAACTATTACCACTATCATATGTTTTTGAAAGATGAGCTCTGTGTGGGATTAAATGTTTATCAGCTCTATTGTGCCCCAAATGCCTCTGAGATAAGAAATGAATCGTAAGTTTTATCCCATATAATGGGCAGTGACTGATGACTTGCTACCTGACGCTATTGAAATTCACATTAATATTTGTCATGCAAAAGGTGTGGTAACAAACTTTGGTTTTATAACCTATTTAAAGTAAATTAAAGTGTCAGTTAATAACAAGAATTTATTATTATACAAACATGCATCCACTAAAGGTCACATTCAGTGATTCCTCTTTCTGCCCTTCTCAGGTGTTTCATTCACTGAGATAAAATATTTTGTGGCTTCACCTATTATGAACACAACTGCTCTATAATTCTTTCTGTATTTAGATCTGGTTGGTTAAGAAGTTTATTATTCTAGTTCACATATTTTATTCAAGTCAACAAATGATTGTTCAGGGTAAGGAACAGGAAGAGAGAACTGGCTCAAGCTATGTCACCCCTCAGTAGCTGCTTGACATCAGTTAAGCCACCAGTTTTGAATATTTGGCCTCTGTCCCTGCCAGCCTACAAAAGTATTTAAATCATGAGGGGAAGAAGCCCATGGTGAATAACAAAAATCAAAGGAACTATGGTTAGTTTGCGAGGGAAGATTCAGGCAGTAAAATAGGACCAGTTCTTTGAAGGAACAAGAATTGAATCAGAGCCCTCTCAAAAGGACCTCAGGGAGTTTTAACATGTCCTTTCTTATAATACACCAGTGTGGAGGACTTTTTTAGAAAGCATTTATCTTACACTTTGCACCTATAAAGAAGAAAAGCAAACAGAATTTTTTTGTTTTGAGAACACTGTTTTTTCCTTAGATTTCACTTATAACAGTGCAAGAAGAAACATGCTTTGGACCTCCAAGGACAGAACTGTTATTGCTGTAGTCCAGAAGCCAGTCTAGGAACAGGAAAACTGGCAAATTCCACCAAGGAACAGGGAAAGGCAAAACTTCAATCTTGTAGGAGGACAGCATGGAAACAACAGCTAAAGGTGAATCCAGTCAAATCCTTTCATATGAACTCTTGACATTTTCTGGATAAGGAAATCAAGAATTTTTTAATTTTGGAGGGTTACATTTTCATAGAAAGGTATTATTATTCATATCATACATTTAGACATAGGATTTAGTTATAACACAGCATTGAATTTTTAAGGACAAATTTCACACTTGCATGGATGCCAAAACTATAAAACAAGGCCCAGGCCACCCTACTATTTCATTCTCTTCTAGTTTCTTATGCTGTCTTCTACCTGACAGTAGCTCAGGAACTCTGTAGGCGTGACATGACTTGTATCTGTCCCATATGGGTCTCCCAGAAAGAGAGTTGCATGTTTTATTCTTGATGTATGTTTGTATTGTTATGCATTTGGTTTAGAGGATGCAAAACTGAAGAACACCCCACACTTGGTACAGAGGTTGGGAAAGTTAGGTAGCTCCAGTGTCCTGCAACAGTCTGGGACCAACCCTCTCAGCGCTTTGCTTCCCTCACAGGTGACTTCAATTGTTACTACAAAGAGTTCTGTTGTCCCCAAAGGGAGTTACTAACTGTTACCATAAAGCTTACTGACTGATAACATAAAGCTTTGGGACATCTCCTTATATGGAGTCCGGATCACTGGGTGGCTTATAGGTGAAGCCTTGAATTTGAGGGTGAGGAGAAATGCAATAAGTTTGCAATAGACTGCAAAGCAGAAAAACTGAATCTTTTTTTTTGTTTGGTTTTTTGCTGTAGGAATAAAGCACGCTTTCTTCTATTCTTGATGTCAAATCTCACCAGTAAAGGAAAGTCTATCATGGCAACATGTTAAAAGCTACACCTGTACATTTTGTCTCTCTGGATTCAGGAGTTGTTCTCCACTCTTGATAACTCTGTCACTTCTCCTCCTTTTGCTGCATTTCATCTGGCTTTGACTTAAAGGCATATAAGGCACAGTTGGTCGGGTTTCCCTATCACTCAGTTAGAATTTTTCAGTGGTTCCTGTAAATTAACTTGTTCAGTTCTGAAGGCTGGCTATAAAAAATAAATGTGTACTGTATAAAATTATTATTTCTATTAAAGCAAAATAAGCAGCACTGCCTATGAAAATCTTTGCTTCAGTGTTCTATTCCAACATTGTAAATTACTTGGAAGCCATTAAGGCATTTCTCTTTGAAGGTTCATATATATAAAATGCATTATTAACTTACTAAATGTTATCAAAATGTACAGTTAAAATAACATGACTAACAGAATACAGAGAGTGACTCTAAACTCAGATTGTCCTTTCCATTATAAAGTAGAATTTTCCCTTTTTTTACAGGCAATAGAGGGGCTTAGTTTACTGACTGAAAATTTTTAGTTTATAAAGGGAGTGTTTTAATTCTCTTTCTCAGCGGAAAATATTCATTCATGGTAAAACCTTCCAAGCATTTAAGGAATAAAAAATGGATTTAGGACAAAGAGATTAAAATGTGTTTCAGCATTTTTAATCTACTGATGGTAGAAGCTAGCTTGTGGAAAATCATATTACCGTGTCACCCACAGTGACATCCATAATACACAGGGGAAGCAATAGGCCAACAAGGATGTTGGACCTTGCAAACTTCCACTTGCAAACTTCCACTTGCAAACTTCGAGCTGAATCCTTGCAGTAGAGGGATGCTGGCAAGCAAAAGCGAGATGGGTTATACAGATATCTGCTTTTGTGACAGTGTTGAGCAATGATCACTGGCATTTGTGACTAGAGGTATATGTAGGCTACACCTAAACAAATAGCCATGCACATGCATCCTGGCTGTGCTCCAAATCTATTAAGGGCAATATCTTGCACACACCCACTTTTGTGTCTTGTTTTCTGAGGGAAGGAAATCTAGCTGAGTGACAAGAAAGACACTTTACAGCTCCCTGGGTGGGTCCCTGATCAGGAGTGTCAAGGCATCAGTGCTGCAGAAAACATCTTGGCATACACTCACTCTCCATTCAGTCTAGGAAGGGATGCAAAGGGTGGCCGTAAGCCATGGTTTACACAAGTTTTCAATTACTTGAAGCCAAAAATACTCTCATAATAAAAAATGGACACGATTCCTTGCTTTAATCTACATTAATTCGTTTTAATTGATCAATTGGTGCAAGTCTTCCCGGTCTTCCGTGTTCCTTAAATCGTCTGATAAGTATAAATAAATACAAATATAAATATATCAAATACATACAATATATAAAAATACATTGGGTTGGACTAGATGACCCTTATGGGTCCCTTCCAACTGGAGATACTCTATGATTCTATATACAAATATAAGTTAACTCAGAAGTTGATGTTATTGCACGACTGCAGAAGTCATAGTGCTAGGTGGATACTTGTCATCTTGATGAAATGACCTGAGTCCTTTTGAATCACCGCTGGTATAACTCTACGGGAACAGGACATGATCTTTCACTATCTGTACCCCTCTCAGACTGTCATGTTTAGTCACACTGACAGCTTTCAGACTTTGGGCAACCAACAGGCATCTTTATGAAAACTTGGTCTTGGTTCTTTCTATGTAATTAAGTGTTCAAATTTCCCTAACTTCACTTTTCTTTGTACCCATCTCCTGCAAATCCTCTTTTGAAAAACCTCTACTCCCTGCAGAACATCAAGTTTTAGAAAAGATGTAACTATCATTTTTATGCTGACATACGATCTGAATGTCACCTTTATATTTATTCTATGTTTATATTGGGGTAGCACTAGAGAGAACAAACGGCAGGCCTGTGTGCTCTACCATGTACAATAAAAAAACAGTGCCAGACTCAATGAGCTTGCAGTGAAACTCTTTTCTTTGCCACTATATGATTATGAGTGGCTGTGCTGAAGAGACACATGTTAATATGTAAAGTCAAAGAGGGAAAGCCTGGCATTACTTGTATGTATTTGAATAATTCAAGTAATGCAATTTCAGTGATCTGTGAAGAATCAGTTCACAAGGACTTTGAAGCAATCAAGTCTTTTGGGTCACCTGGGAAAACACACCAAGTTTTACTCTGTCCCCTGCAGTGAAACATGAAATTATAGTAAGTATTATTTACAACATCAGAGGTCTGCATCTGTTCTTATTCTGCAATACTAACATAGCATGTACCCCTCTTTATAACTCTCTTGATCTGGTATTTGTCTTCCATTCTTAATAATCCACTTCCACCTTCATAATCTGTTAATATTGCAGCTCTCTGCTGTTAAACATATGTTTAGAGAAAATTATTCCTCCGTATGCCTGAATGAAGGGATTGTTTTGCTACATGGCTGGTCATATTCTTTCACCTGCAGTGTAAATATAATTGAAATATTGTTAATGCTGAATGGCTGAAATCACCTCCACATGGAACTCCTTCCATACCTTAAAGAGGATACATCATAGTCTGTTCTTTTGTACCTGGTGAATACCTCTTGATTTCTCTGTTGTATCAGTTACTTTCAGGGAACTTAGGTACATGAAATGACCTTTTCTAATTTTATGGAAGACTCCAATCAGCCAGAGAGATAGAGTAGCTTTGTCTATTCATTTTTCCATAATTAATGGAAATTATTTTTCTCTATGTAAAAAGAACATAAAGAATGGGAGTACAGTTTATTTAAATTTCTGTTATATGATAAAGGCCAAAGCTATACCTAGTTCTAGTGCCCATCTTTAGTAAATCACTGTATGGAGCTGCATGGGGTACCTCACTGAGAGCAGGTGCCAGCAAGCATGTGGGTGGGCATTTTGCAGTTAGCCAAGGCTAACTCCCCATAAGAACTGAAAAGGAATTATGCATATCAACAGCCTTGAAAACAGTAATTTTCACTACAACTACTCACTAGGAACAAATGTTTGCAAACGCATTTAGTTATAACACTTTTCATTGATGCTATATTGCTTCAAGCAGCACATTGCTGTTAAAGGGAGAGAGACAAGCCATTGCTTCCTCCATCATCAGTGACCTAAATTACAGGTACAGTATTTCTGTATCTTTATGGACAACTGTATCTTTACAAGGAGGAGAAAAAAATCCAGTGAAAAGAGTATAAATACGCTTCATTCCATATGTCTTTTTTGCTGTAGTGAATACAAGTACTCTCCCTGCATCTTTACTCTTTAATAGTTTCAACTTTAATTAATTTACTAATTAAAAGCCCTCACTATCTGTAGATACTATTCATTTGGAAAGAGCAAATGAAATCAGAGCAGGTTTAATAGGACAGAATTAGATAACACAGTCACAGAAATTGTAAAGTTAGCTCAAGCTGCTTTTGAAAGAGACAGTCACTGCCTCAGTGATTGATGAAGCAACGAGAAAAAAAGATAGAAAAGACTTCACTAAGAAAAAAAAAAGAATATCTGGTTTACATTTATAAACATTGCCTAGCTCTTGGCTATTTTATAGTAAGCAAGTAAAATTTTTGTCCACTATATATAGCTATTCCAAATGAGTTCAAAAATTATATGAAATACGAAGATAAAAAATCAAGATACAGAAAGAAAAGAGTGAATAGAAATCCCTAATCTCAAGAAAGTAATTTATTAATCTTTCTTCATAAAGTAAATATATTTTAATGCTACTTAAACTTGCTAGTTTGCATATTTATAGAAGGTAATTTCTTCCCTAATTAATAGATCTTGGAAGTCGAGCAAGTGCAAAAGCATTATCCAATGTTACTATCTTTTTTATCTGTGAATGGGTCACAAGCAGACAGTGACTTGAACATCAGAGTAATTTTTTCCCTTGATAAAATACACTTGCATGTTTGCAAGGAATTCACAGAGCTGTTTAAAAAACTCAACACAAAACTTACAGATTGGAGTGAATCTGAATGGTGGATAAACAGAGAAAAATTATGATTCTGTTTACATACACCAAATTGACAGAAGAAGCTAATTTAACTAAGTAAATTATTTACTCATCTTCAGTCTTAAGTGGCCTTGCTAAAACGACATTACTTCCAACTCTACAAATTTTAAAATGATTAGGTTGTTGACATGATGTTTCTATTCCCATTATACCTGCAATAAACATCTCTTACACTCAGCAGTTTTGTCTGGCCGAATTATTACAACAGTCCATAAGTACAGGCCTCACATTTTGCTGTCAAGAACTACACTCAAAACTGAATGGCTAAAAAATTTATGTACTGTAGCTTTACTGAAATGAAATTACAATGTTACTATAAATCTTCAATATTTAGTACGCAAATGCATTACCTTCTTATTTACTGATGGCTTTCATATACTTTTGCCCAAAATATAATAGGAACAGAAATCTATGAGGTGGTCACTTTACATCTAAATTTTTTGTGAAAAGCAAAACATTCAAAACACATGATCTGTAAAATCCCTTTGCTGTAAGCGTAATTGCTATGTAATAGCAATTATTAATTGCTATCAACTGTTAATTAATTAATTAATGGTACTCAAACTTCAGGAGTGTAAAGGAATGGGAACTGTGTGAAGACTATTATTCCTGTTAGAAATAGTCTTTCCAATCAAGGAACAATAAGATTAAAGACACTGTGAATTATTTTTATGAGGTCAACTTTGATGGGAGGATATGAACGTTCAAAACTATGAAAACTCAAAAGAGTGTAAAAAAAGAAAAAAAAAATCCTTGAAAGTACAGTACTTTTTGAGTTCTATGCCCAAAGTGTCTAAAATGCCTAGGTGTGTCCACGTAACTAAAATTTAATAACAATTTGATAACTTCTTTTACTTGAGTGGGGCACCGATTGAAGAAAGACAGTAATACCTTCTTGAGACAGTAGTAGAGGCAGTGCATTTGTCTGACATAATACATTAGTTTACAAAAAGTGCATTGGTTTTTACATCAGTTTTTCAGCACAAAGCCACACAGGATAGTTGATTTGTCTCTAATACATACAATAAAACTAAATATTCACAAAAAAATACATCATTTTCCCTGTAGCAATTTATAAATTAGGGAGTGTAACACAAAAATAAAATTTTAAATTTTGTGCTGTAATAGGAACTGGATGTTAGTGCTTTAACTTAGTTGGTTTGAAATAATTTCACTTTGAATGAGCAAATCTATTTAAACCCTTATTTTCAGAGAAAAAGATGAAAACTTAAAATAAAAAAAAGATTACATCTAGTGGGAAAAATGAACTATTTTCCTCATTATGTAGATACAAGATAGAAATAATTCATAAGCATCAAGACACAGATAACTTCACTGTGTCTTTTCTCATGACACAGAGGAAAGAACAGCGATATATCTGTGCTATTTCTTTGATTTTCAAGAAATCACAGACATCCATGGGTTGTTGATGAAATGTAATTTGTGAGACAGGTGAAAGATAAAGTTTTCCAAGATTCAACCTTGGACGAAAGTCCTATTCTCATGCATAGAAGACACATCCATGTGAAGGAGGACTGGTCTTTTCCTACTTTCAAATGCAGAACAGACTCACGTTATCACATGGAAATACTACTTAAGGAAAATCAAGAATGTAACACATATAGACAAAACGAAGCATACTGGCAACATGCAAGGAGTTTCAACACTGCATTAAATCCAAGGTAAAAATCCCTATCTTGAGAGTAGATTCTAATTTCAGAGCAAATTCTTTTGCTAAGGCATAACATTTTCTGTCTACAGCTTCTGTAACAAGGTAGTGTTTCTTTCCAATGCTGTGTTGTAAACATTTTTTTTTTAAATATTCTTCTGCTAATTATGCCAAGGTGCAAGGCAGAAGAACTTGCCCAAGTTCATGCAGCAGAAATAGAACCAACAGTAGAATCTGGTTTCTGAACTTCAAAGATAGTGCACAACCCTATGGGTGACACTTCTGTGCCCGCAGAACAGGTGGAAAAAGATTGGTGGCACTATCATGTCATTAATATTTTTTTCTCATGTCACTGTCATCCAACAATAGAGAAAGATATTTTAAACAAAGTTAAGTCTTAGGTTCCTCTCAGAATCTTGTGAACCAGCAGGGAACAATTCTGTATGTGGTATGTTCTATTGCTTCTCCCTGTTTAGCAATTTGCAAGCCTGTCATTTCAAGTAGAAACAATAGCAATTTGACAAAGCTGAAAGTTCCCTTTCATCTCTTCTCCATTTTACTTCAGTGGACTATAAAAAAAATATTCGTAAGCCAAGATGTACAAATCCATGTAACCAAAATCTGGGGCCCAGATATACGACTGTCTCTCCTGGGCTTGTTGACTGTTGGTCAACAGTTATTCCAGGCAGTGAATAACTGATACATTTCTCCTTTTCAGAGGGAAACAAAGTAAACCATAATTGTACTTTCAATATCAAGTAAAAAGTCTTACTTTAGTGGCCTAAATTTCAAAATAATTCACTTTTATTCCAGTCAGAATTTTCAGAGACAAATATGGATTAATTTGTTCTGTTGATAGTCTAAGGTTATCAGATAAGGAGCCTAAGCTTCTCTTGTGCTTGTAGACTGTCTCCATGTTCCTGAATAATTTGTGCAAATACAATTTTGAACTTTCTTTTGCTACCTGTAGATTGTGTTTAAATTACTTTATTTCACTCTTGTATTTCAAGTTCAGAAGTAATCTCATTTTTCATTAAAAATAGATTGAAACTACTTGAGAATAAAAGCAGTAATAGAGGAAACTATCATACATAAGAAACATACATAATTAGGAGGCTAAGAATTTTGAATTAAGAGCTTGATAAATTGTTGCACATACTATGCATCATGTGCATGTTATTTACTAAAGTAGATTGAATCATCCTCAGAGGCTATTTGCATTTAAATTCAGCTTAATGTTTCAGTTTACCACAGGGATGAGTAAAGAGGCTAAAACAAGAAATGGCTCAAGACAAGAGTGCTTCTAAAAGGTCAAAAAGATTTGATTAGTCTTTTCTTATCTTCATTATTTTTGTGCCTTTTTCCTAATCTTTAAAGGATTGCAAATGGATGAGAAAATACAGTGAAAAATAGAAAAAAAAAGTCAGATAATCTAAAAGAATGCAAATGAGTGTATCTTATTGAAATCAAAGAGAATTACAGATGTTTACCTTGACTGCAAACCTGGCCTGTTGTATTTATAATGGAGCCTAAACAAACAGTATTTATACTTTATCAAGACAATTAATCCTTACCCACTCCCTAGTGAAAAAAAAGTCTAAATAACAGAATACATATATGTTTCTGTTATTATGGATCACCTTATCCAGTACCTTAAGAAAACCTTTGGAAAAAATAGAGGAAACAAATAAGATGAACAGGAGTTTGTTGACCCAAACCAGAGACACAGAATGTCAGCTTCACTTGCACCTGGATGGTGCTGTTCATCCAGTTTGCTAGCACTCTTTTCAAATCAGAGGGAAAATATAAAAGGTTTGTAATGATTATATGTTGCATGGATTTCCGATTCTTGGGAGCTAGCTTTGATCTGGATATTAATTCCACAGCCCATACAAAGGTTTCTTTCTATAAATATCAACCTCTCTACTGGTGATGCATGGAACATACCTAGCAACATAAGATATTAAGATCATCCATCCATAGCCTTATAGTAATCAAAAAGGTTTCATCACTTTCTTTCTGTTGGTTGGCTTTCCTAAAGGCCAAATAGAACTTAGCTGGATATTCATATCTTAGAGGAACTTTGGGTCATTAAACATGTCTCAGTACATAACGATTCATGTGAGAAAATGTTGACATTTGCACTAACAGGAATAGCACTGGTTAAAGCATTTTGCTTTTATGCCTAGTATTTCTTTGACCAAGAAAGGCTAGATTTTAGAAAGAGAGAATATTCTCTCAAACTCTCTCTACTATTAAAGTTCTTTGTGTCTCCAGGCAAACGTATAGATCTACCATTGTTAACTGTGTAACAGGGAAGAGAAATATTACTTTGATGGCATGCCTCGCTGGCTGATAAACTAATATATTTTGATGTGTGCTAAAAGAACTGTGAGGGAGAAGGCTCATGTAGGCATATAGTCATGTACTGTTAAAACGAATGCTTTCTCATGAAATAAAATGCAGGAAATGCAGAAGTTAAATACAAACAACTGCAAATTTTTAAATTTAATTTTAATAATAAAAAGATTTATTCATTCTTTCCTAGTATTTCACTCTTCTCTTTCTATAATTAAGAACTGAAAGGTCAACATGTTGTTCAATAGGTCACAGTCTCTACATAATAATTTATCAGACCAGTAACTGAAAATATACTAGATCAACGCATTTGAAGATAAGCACAATTATCTTGTTCCTGTGGTTGCTCATGTTTGACCAAGCTAATTATGCCTTGCTTCTTTCCAGATTTATACACTAATTGCTAAAGAGTGCTTTTAGAAGGATGGCTGCCAGAAGGGCAGATGAAAAGGCTTAAAGAACGCTAATGGAACTTAGAAACAGCAGCTTTTAAAGGGCTGTGACCTATCATACCAGCGTATCTTACTTCTGCATCTTAAATAAGGGCAGGGGGGTGGGGACAGTAGTTCAGTTTTGTGCCTTGAAACTGATGGCACTGCTTCAGTTCACAGGATAACAACATTTATATGGCAGAGCTCGTATTATTTATGATTCACAGCAAGGAGCAGGTATTGCCCTAAAGCTCATTCTAATACTTCACCAGCAATTACTATCTTTATGCATAGCCAGATCAATAAGTTAAAAAACAATATGGACTCATTTTCAATTGAGTATGTTTGTTTATGCCCAGTGGGCGCTTGATTTCAAAAAACAACCATCCAATAGTTTTTGTATAGATACTGGAAAAAATTTGAGGCTTGCACATCTGAATCATGGAGAAAGTGACATAGAACTGCAATTGCTGGAAATTTTGGTGGGGGATACTAATTAATAGCCTATTTCTTCCCTGTTGTGGAATAAATAAAATTCCAAATTTCTTATTAGATGAGTTAGAGCACATTGCAATGTCTTGAATTTTTAATATCAGGTTATTGACATTTATATAGAAAAGTGTTTGTAGTCAAACCTTAATCAAGAAATACTGTTAAAAAGTAAGAGTGTAAATTTAAATTTTTGCTAAACTCAAAGATATTATCCTCTGCTCAGATGTTCCAGGCAAAAAAAAGGAAGTTAAAGTTGAGAAGCACATTATTTATAATGTATGTTTTGTCTTTTAAACACACAGAGCATCAGCTGAAAGCTGCAACAGCATAACTCTGCTAACCTAGATTTTCTGTTTCTCAGCAGTGCTGAGTAAATGGTGTGACATGGTGCAAAATGCCATTTTTTCAAACTGATAGTTTAATATCATCATTAGTAGAAGTCTCATAGCTACTACTATTTTGTAAGCAAAGCAGGCTCTTAGAAACAGATCCAGAATGTAAAGCTAAAACAAAGTATGGGTCTAACCATGACAGAGATTTAAAGTTGTGAATTGTGATCCACCTTAATGCAATAATTTGCCCTAGGAAAATCCTGACCAATCCAAGGTTATGGGAGACTGACATCCAACCCCACCTGCAACTTTATACAGTTTAAATTCACCCCTTGAATAACCTGGAGGGTGCAAGGCTGTTGGCCATTCTGGGTGAAAGCACTGAAATTGATGATTTTTGTTAAAATATTCAAAAGACAGAAGACCAGAGAAACGAACTGAGAAAAGCAGTAAGCATGGCTTCAGAGGCTAATGGTTAAACAGGTAGGATCAAGGGAATCATTACTGTGAAACCCTGTTCAAAGAACTGCCCCATATCGTGACTTCATCTAAGAACAGCACCCAGATTTCCCATTGAGAACATCATTTTTGCCACGCTTGGACCGCCCTGTTTCAGATATCATTGAGTGAAAGGCAAAAGGAAACGAAGGATGTGCTCTGAAGTCCCAGCAGCTGACTAGCATAAGTCCCATGGAAGTATGGTTCTTGTGTACGCTATACAGTAATCTTCTTGTGATTAGCAGGTTGCTTATATGCCCTTTTTTATTCTTAAAATTCCAGTATTATGTCCAACAGCATATCACACAAGACATTTTGCTTTACTTTTCTCTTTATGTGATAATTTTTCAGTACTTCTGATTCTGCAGGATAAGATTAGAACCTACTGTTATAAACACCCAGTTTGTAGTGACTGCACTTTGTAGAAAGGTTATGAAATTTTATGGTACTAAAACATTTAGTTAAGCATCAGCACTCAGCCTCCCAGCACTGTCTTACAAGTGATGTGAATTACTTTCTTCTCACACATCACTGATTTTATTCCATTTTGTTGGATATCATTAACGCATCTAAGTATTAAAACTCATAATGAAATCCTAAGATTGTGAATTTCTCTAAGTCACTGGAATTACTGATCAATCAGTAGCTAGGCAGTGATGAAGCTAATTTACTTCAATATCATTTAAAATGGTCTGCCTATACAAGATGTATGAGCTATAATTTAACAGCTTAAATATCCCCTCTGTTGAATTGCTGTATTTTATCTGTTTTGTACAGAAGATGCTGTGTAGTAGTGTCTGAGAAACCATGTATAGTATTTTGTGATATTTTAATACCTTCAGGGTACTCATCTACCAGAAATTCCAATTCTGATCTAATTAGTTATGGGAATAAGCTAAATGTGGGAATGATTTTCCATTCACAATACACTGAGCTCAGTGAAACAATGACAGTAAAGGTAATGGGGTGAGACTGCCCACACTGCTGTGTTCAGAGGGTTCTTTCAATATGACACTCTTTAGCTAGACCATGCAAGTCTTGCTGATAGCATTATATTAATGTGACTTTATTGCAGAATCAAACAACAAATGCTTAGGTTTTTAAAAATTTCTTCCTTACCAAGAAAAAATGCTTGCTATGAATGAACAAAACATTGAGACTGTTCATCATCTAACAGCTATAAAGTGTATGGCTTGTCCAGGGAGGGTTGATCTTGTCCTGAGATTGATGTTACTAGTAGTTAGAAAAACCCTTCAGGAACCGGGCACTTCCACACAGTGCTGGAAGTCGTCTCTCCTACTAACACATCACTGTGAGCAGATCCTTCTAGAGGTGCACTTAATATCATTAAATAGGTTGCCAAACCCTTGGTTTCATTGAAAAGTAATCAGACAGAAGTATTAAAAAGAAATCCTTACTTAAGATTTTGCATTTTGATATTATAAAGGTTTCTTTACCTGCATCTTTACTGAAGAGGATTCTAAAAAAATCAATCATAATAATTGTTGCCATAGAAGCAAGAAAATTGAGTTCTGTGCATTCGAAATGCCAATGTTATTTAACTATCTAATATAAATCTTATTTAGCTATTTAATATTATACATGAGTATGTTATACTGTTATTATGATCATTCTAGGCCAATTTATTTCATTAGAATTATTACAGCAGCTCCAAGTGCAATGATTAACCCAAAGAAATAAAGTAACACTCTGATCTATAAACATGGGTATCTCCAATGGCAGCAGGTTGAGTCCCTTACCTCTGAAATTGTCACCGCAGCAAATACTGAGCACAGTCATGGTGTCACAGCAAAAGAAGGATGTTAATACATGGGAGCAGGATACAAAAAGAAGAAATGAGAATGATTAAAGATCTGGGAAATATTTACAGGAAGATATCTTCCAATTCTGTATAATGAAAAGAAGCAATTCTATATAATGAAAATAAGGGTAACTGTTTTTTTATCATAGTCATCACAAACATAAGAAGAGAAAGAATCTTAATTAGTAAAAGAATTACAGGAGCCCATGTCCAGAATGAAAGTGGGAAAGTACAGACCAGAAAAAAAGTTGCTCTATTGTAGCAGTTATGACATTTAACCATTAAACTAATTTTTTTTTCTAAAACTATGTTAGAAGCCTCCTTCTGTAGTAATGTTTATATTGCGTTAGAAATACAAGTATACTTCTATCTTAGACATGAAATCAGACTACATTATCACAGCAGTCCACCCAGTTTTCCAACCTGTGACCCAAGCAATGCCCATTGTGGTATGCAGTTGAGAAAAGATTCAGAATTCAAAGCAGTTACATGTTTTTTGTTCAATTTCCTATCCCAGACCTTTGTTGGAAATAGGCAAGTTACTCCAGAGCTTCATCTTCATAACATAACACTCCCTTCAGGCTGCTGGATGTAATTGGACTAGGATAGAATGCAAGTAAATTAGAGCACACAATCTTTCTGTGTATTCCACAGAAGACTTTGTAATGTTCTCAGAAAATTGAGTGATTTTCCCCAAAATATCATTTCAGTTACTTATGCTTCAGTATGGGCTTGTCTTTTTTTTCTTTTTTTTTTTTCTACCTAATCTTCAGGATTATGCATTCTAGACTAATACTTCATGAAGATCTGATGAAGATCAGTGCTTTCAATTAAATAAGAAAACCAATCTTTTATATATAACTGAATGCCATTCCCTTTGGGGTATAACAGCTATAATTCACCTCCACCTAACGGACTACAAAACCAAAAGATTCATTACAAATAATTTCCAGACCTGCACGTAACACCATAAACTTATCTGTATTATATTCATCGTGGTAATTTAGAAGATGCTACTCAAATAGCACATTTTAAGTTGTCATCGTTCAAACTCTAAAGGATTTGTACAGAATAGTGGACAGTGTGCATTTCTGTTTAGGAGGCAGTAGTGTCATTTGTATACACATATATACACCACTGATGTAATATTTCTGGTGTGTACACATTTCTGCATAGAAAGATACATTTTCCAAACTCTTTATGTGTAGAAACTTTTATTTCAGTTCATGTTTTGGGATATGCACAGCATTATACTTATGATCTGAAGAATAAGGCAACAGGCAGGGTGAGGCTAGAGGGGCATAAGCACCACATCAAAGATGTATAGGGCTAACTCAAAGAAACAACCATAAAATAATTTTCTCTTATCTGTTCATTCTATATACTTTTTACTTCAGCATTTAGACCTCTGATCCCATAGAACTTAGTTAGGCCTGATGTATGATCTACCCAGGGCTGCTACCTTAGCAGCTGCCTATTTACTCTAGCCAGATGATTATTCTCTAGACAAAACTTGGTCTTCCTGTAAAGGTCCTACATCCCCTATAGGACAACAAAGAGCATTGATCTTGACATGTATTCCTCTCCATTTTCTTGTCTTTCTGAACAAAATGCCTCATCCATATGCATCCGCAGTTTTCAACTTGTGTGTGTGGGCTGAATATGTGATAGGTACGCATAAAATGTGTGTGGATAGGGCTAGTAGATAAATAGGAATATCCTTCCCTAGCACCCGTGTGTCAAAAGTAACTGTACTTTCTCCACAAACATCTGCTGAAAAAGTTTGATTAAGACATGTCTAGGGCACATCCCAACCTTCATCCATTCAGCTATCCTACTTGTGAGGCTACATAGTGTTTATGTAGCTGTTGAGTAATGGGGTTCAGCTGGTTGGTGTACTGGAAAATAAACCCAGTAGAAAGAAAAGTTCTCTGCCAGACTTAGATCTGACACAGCAAGAGTCCAGAAACTTTAAGCTAGTATAGGGGAAGAGGGAGAATAGACCAGGACTACCCTTTTTCAAGAGAGTTTTCTGTTATAGTTTCTTAGTCTTTACGTCAAGATACATCAATACCCAAAGGTATGGTATTACCCAAGGCTAAGAGAAATTTTGAGTTATATTCCCAAGTTTGAATTAGTACAACAAGCTAACAAGATTTGTGTAGAAGGTTTATGATGCTGCTGTTAATTACCACAGTATTCCTGTTCTGCCTACTGAAAGTCAATAGTGATGTTCCTGTTCCTTATTTAGGGCTGGGAAGGAGCTAAAGTTGGCCCAGGATTAGATTTCTGGTTTTGTTAAATTTTATTACACTTACTTTGCAAGATCAGTTTGGGTAACTGGGGGAGGCTTGAATATCAGGCTCCAACTTTGTAAAAAAATATGTAAATATTTAAACTAGTTATCAATGTCACAGCTGGAGAATATGTTTAACATTTAACTTGCTGCTAGCACTTCATGAACAACACTGAATTTGCCTAAACATATATTTTGGAATTATTATTAATACAGTTTGCTTCCTGCAGAGTGTTAACATACTCAATGTAGGTAACCATAGGCAATTTTCACAGTTATTAAATAAAACATCTTAAAGAATTAAAAGAATAGATAACGTTCTATTTCACTCATAAATGTTAGACAAACATTTCAGGTTTTCATAGGAGATGGCCCTCCCCTTATCCTATCTGCATAGATAAATTCCCCTTTTACATATTTTGATCCTCTCAGAATTTGTAGATCATTGCAGAAAATATGTATATTCAGCTGGTTAGGCAGAGCTATCAGTAACTTAGCAATTAGTAATACTTGGAAGAAAATTTTTAGAAATCCACTGAATTTTTAATCCTACAGAACAATCCAAATGAAACAGAACTACACAGGATATTCTGGTCTGGCACAAGCTGCACAAAGAAATAAACAATGGGGAGGAGAACTTTTCAGCTTTTTGATAGTAGGTAATACAGTTCAATATTTATCTTTTCCTATCTGTGCAACCTTGCTGATTTTCCCTACAGAAAATTCAGGTGCAAACAATGATATTTAGATAAGGAATTTTTTAGCACACTGTTGACTACTCTGTTTACTGATGGTCCTTTTTGTGGCTTTTATTTCAAGTGCAAATAGAAGGTGTATTCTCCACTGATCCTTGTCCAGTATCCCGTGAATATTTACCGAGCAACAAAGGAAAAAAGCAATGTTCCCTGAAGCTGTGTCTCAAAGGACATGAACTCTCTAAACTGTCATGTTTAGGATGCCATCACAGTTTCTGCAAACACTGTGATGAATCCTTCTCCTGCATCTGCAGACTTGCCGCTTAATCCATTGCTGACTTAGTCATAAAAGAGAGACACAGTGATATGCCTATAAATATAAAGCTAGCACAACTTCTAACCATTTTTTTCAGATGGCTTAGGGCATTTTTTTAAGCAGTGAATATTCAGAGTGAAAATGGTGTCAGCAGTGGACACTAGAGTTGGGTGTACACTAAATAAGTTTGCCAATGACACTAAATTAGGAGAAGCCATTGATTCCCTCAACGGTAGAGAGACATTATAGAGAGATCTTGATTAGACTACAGGGAAATCACCAACCACATGAAATTTAACAAGGACAAATGCTGGATTCTGCACATGCAGCTGTGTAAACCTGGATGTATGTATAGACTGGGGAACAAGAGGCTGGAGTGCAGCCCTGCAGAAAGGGATCTGGGGGTTTTGGTTGATGGTAAGACAGATGTGAGTCAATAATATATACTGGCAGCCAAAAGGGCCAACCGCATGCTGGGTGTATTAAGCACTGTATAGCTAACCAGTTGAAAGACATGATTGTCCCACTGTACTCAGCACTGTGTGCAGTTTTGGGCCCCCTCATAAAAGAAGGACATGAAAATATTAGAAAGTGTCCAAACGAGGGCAACAAAGATTTAGAAAGGACCACAGGGCATGACTTATGAGTTGCTAAGGATACTAAGTCTATTCAGCTTAGAGAAGAGGAAACTGAGAGGTGCCCTGATTGCTGTCTACAACTTCCTTGCGAAGGGGAGTGGAGAGGGAGGTGCTGATCTCTTCTTTCTGGTGAGTGATGGTAGAAGACAAGGCAATGTCTTAAAGTTGTGTCAGGGGAAGTTCAGGTGGGATATTAGGAAAAGTTCTTCACTTAGAGGTGGTGAAGCACTGGATCAAGATCCCTAGGGAAATGGTCATGCCCCCAAGCCTGCGGGTGTTCAAGAACCATTTGGACAATGCTCTTGGATATATGGTTCTAACTTCCAGGTTGTCCTGTGCGGAGACAGGATTTGGACTCCTGCTTGTACAATTGTTTACCTTATAAACTAAGACAAATAATTCTGCTTTAGCCTTGAGTCATCTATCTAGTTCTAATTAAGCACAAGCAGTTTCTTATCTTATGCACAGACCATTTACGTGTCTGAACAACAGATTAACATGCTTTTCACATTCTGTTTTTGAGCTCACACAGCATCCTTGCCGTTGAAAAACTTCAACTGCTTTTCTGATTCCTTGCAAAGGACTTAGCTACTTATGAAGCTCTTGCAGCACTGGGACCTCTTGGTTGCAGTAGGGCAAATCACAGGCTGGATCCTTGGAAATTTTTAGGGACCTCTTATAGTTACCTCTGTGTAACTATATGTAGAGTTCAGTATTACTCAACACAGCAGTATTAAGAATACATGTGCTGTGCTAGAGCAGTAGTTTAAGACTATACATACTGTGCAATTTTAATTTTTTTTTTCCTTTCAGCGGACAACACCCTGTAATGAGACACAGTGTGAATAATTTTCTACATGCTTTTCCTGGATTGGCTCCCTCAGTAAATGGGGAGTTAAAATTAACTCCACAAACATAGGCAGTTCCCACATTCTAGAGAATTCATCCCATAGATTGCTCTTCTCTCGTTGGCTGCAAATCTTTTTGAGGTTTCAGATGAAACACAATAGGCATTTTTGTACAATGTATAACACGTACACTATTATGATAGCAGAAACTTTAGTTTCTTGTATTCTCCTTTCGTTATTGACAACTCTTCAACCAGGTACATCTTTTGTGTTCTAATCACATTCATTATAATTTCCTTAATACAAATTTATTTTTAATTTTCTCTCCAATTAGTAACTCGTGCTTTGATTAGCTTTTTGGAACATTTCTTCATATACATTTTAAACATTGACAAGTATTTAAGTGATATAATATTTCACAACTTTGTACACAAAAATATCAGCATGTTAGACTATATAAAAGGACACAGCCTGAGATTCCTCTTACCCGCTCAACACATTTTCCTCAGTAATTTTATATTGCTCTGTTAATAGCATTAGCAGGAAGCATTAATAGGAAGTTCAGCTTACAGTAGGAATGTAATTGTTTAATACAGTTTAGAATTTCCAATTGGTAATCAATAGAAGCAAAGCTTTCAGCATGACTTGGCGTAGGGCTCTGTCACCAAGCTGCCACCTGATGAATCCAGATAATGTGGCCACTGAGGAGAGAAAGAGAGAAATGAGGCAAGACAGCTCACAATGTAGGGTGGATGCAAGAGAAATTTTTAGGATGCAGTAAGTAGTTTCTCAACTGCATAAAAGATCTTCTAGGCCCCATAAATTCTCCTCCATACCTGAGATATTATGCAAATGCTTCACCTTTTCTCAAGACAGTTCTCATGACTGCCTCTCTCATTTTACTTTCAATGGAAGTTCTGGGTCCAGAAGTGTGTGCTATATCCCTGCTGTGCAAGATGAGTCCAGATTACCTGTGCTTCAGAGCCCTCCTGCATTTCCAAAGCATCTAAAATCTACCTTAGCAGTGAACCAACCTGGCTGAAAAGCTGACAATAATGAAAGGAGAATGCAATAAAGTAACATGGGGCGAGAAGCTTCTGCTACCATAACAGTGTATATATTACATGTTCTACAAAATGCCTATTGTGTTACATCTGAAAAACAAACAAACAAAAAAGATTTGCCAGTCAGTGAGGTGTAAAAGCAAGATAACAACAGTACAGATAACGTGCAGAAATAAGTCCCCATTTCCATTACAAGAATGATGACTAATTGCTGTACACGGCTGGAACCTTCAGTGTTTTCATTTTGAGGACAGAGAATATATATGGCTTCCCCACACATCTGTAAAAGAAATTTTCCAACGAAAGTTTCAGACTTTGGGGTTTTTTTGTTTATTCAGAACTTTGGTTGAGAAATCTAGCCCTCTCTGTCCCCTCAACAAATTAACTATATGGAATATTGAATAAGAACTTACTGCACTACGTTTTCTGCACTGAACCCTATGCAGAAGACTGAGACCTTGCTTCCGCTCTCATAGTGGTCCGTCGTTGCTCCACTATTAACCTATACCGGCAGTGCACTGATGAAAAACCTTTCCAAGCCTCCCTGTAAGTGAGGAGGAAGACTTTCTTAGGACTTTCCCTGTTTTTCCACTTTTTGATAAGTCTATTACTTTGTTAACTGTTCAGCCTTAATACACTTAGCCATATAAACATAGTGAGTGACTTTCAGCTGTACTCAAAGCAACACCAGTCATTTATAATGTGAAGTCGAGGCTTTGCCTATACCACAGTCCAGTTCTAAAAGATCTGCTCATGGTCACATTGAAAATTCATAGTAGTGTGCAGAACAGAACCAAGTAAGACTGCTAGGGGTGCTAAGCATGGCACTCTTCCTACCCCTCAGTTCAGTACAGTTCAGTACCATTTGAATTACCAACATCTTAAGTACAAATTTTACAGACTTTTGTAATTCTTAATGTCAAGAAATCACTCTCTTTCTTTGATCTAGAGTCTACTGATAAATCATCATACTTCAGAAAATCTGCTCTATCCCTTAAAAGAAAAGATGGTTTTACTGCTGAAAGCAACCTTAGTAGACCTGTTGGTGTCTCAGGGGTGAGAATATGGAAGGACTTTTCTTACCTTTAATGGGTTGGGAATATTCAATGAGGCAATTTGTCATTTTAACAATGAAGATTCAATTACATGTTTTTCAAAAAAATATTTACAGAAGAAGAGCATAGAACTATTTAAGAGCTAAATTAAGCATTTGACTGCTTTTATTTCCAGTGTCTTCATTTAATAATAATGGAAAACTTGAACAATATGACTTTCAACTAACATTCACTGTTTCATACTAGTCTCACTCTGAGTGAGAGACAGTATAGTAGTGCCCTAACTTGAGATAATAACTGGCCATATGTTGTAACTGAGAGATTTTATCTGTAGAAGTCCACTTTAATCAAAAAAGCCAAAGAGAACTTCATCATTTACCTTACTGGGAACAAGGCTATACTTAACATTTGCAGTTTTATACCTTTGGTACATCACTGGCTTTGTCTCTGTTTGTTTGCATTGTCTTTTACAGTTGTTTTTAAATTCTTTCAAGAGCATATTCAACACTTCAGCATTACAAGGAACATTTCCCAGAGTATTTACTGATCATTGAACTATAGTACTATGATTACAAACCCGTTTTCATAAAATTTCATGTCACTTGAAAAGATTAATGGGAGTGCATAATATGTCTCTGCTGCCTACAGTCATACAGATCTGCAAGTTCTCCTTCACTTGTGACCTCTTTCTTCAAATACATCAATTTCCTAGACTTAACACTAAAAGTCTAGTCATAAAATGCTCTGAAAGAATTTTCCTCTGGAGCTATTCTGAGATTTTTCCAATTAAGTTAAAAAATGACTGACGCTGTAAAGGTCACATATTCCATCTCCTCTTCAGTAACACCACAATGTCAGAGAAGTGTTTGTAATATTCACATACCATAGGATCTTTTTTGTCTTAGCGATTTTTTAAAAGTTGCTTTTAATTACAATGTAACGTGATTCTGGTGCATGGAAGGAGCAACAATAAAAAATTTAAAAACAAAAACAAAACCCAAAAGAACCCAACCAAAAAAAAAGCAAGAAAAAAGCTTAATCAAAAATATTTTCTCTTGAATGACACCTAAATTACTGATATCAGCCTAACTTCCTAAGCAATTACAGTCTATAACTGCAGGTGCACATATATCCCTAGTAAATTTTGAACTGATATAGATACTAAAACCAAAGTCTTCCTATAGATGTTGTGGAGATAGATGGAGCAGAGAGCTCTCATCACAAGAAAGGCTGTCTCATTCATATCAGGTATCAGAGAATCCAACCACAGGAGAATTTCACTGTGAGCAAGGTTTCAGTATTGCTGTTATGCATAAAATTAGTTGCTTGATTTAAATGTTTTAGCTTGATTAAAAGACTCTGAAAAATACAGAAACAAAAAATTCAGCAGAATTTTTTTCAGAAAACAGAGTAGTTCCTGCCAGAAAAGGCAAGAATGGAGATGTATGTGGTTTTTAATTAAAATCTGTATTTGATATCAAATTGTAACCATATTCGCATGTTTCAGTACATTTAGCTTTTCAGATTTACAGCTAATTTGTGTGAACACCTTCACATACATTAAGCTTCATAAAATGGTCAAAGCATTTGATAACAAAGAAAGAACTTCTTGGATTTATTTTTAGCTTAAAGAACGTCCTTTAAAAAACTAAGGCGTATTTCTGCAGTTGTTGCTTAAGTATTAATTTTAGGTAAGCTATGTCACACTTCACCTCTGCTTTGTTTTTTCTTACAATAAGATATTTTTATCTCTATATCCAGTCATTCTCACCTAGCCTGGCTATACTTCTTTGGCAGGAAACAACATAAAATATCATCGGATAATAACTCTATTACTAGTGACCTCCATTAGTTTCTTCTCAAAGATGTAGAAGTTGAAATCTCAATTTTTGTTGTCAGTGGCCCCAGTTAATATCTTTTGAACAAAGTTTTAGATCTGCTTCAGAGTGGAGATAAGAAGAAAATGTGGTGGAAGTATTTCTAGAGGAAACCTACCAGATCCAATCATGTCTCCTCAGCACATTTACTGAGACCTACTCACCAGATCAAGCTCTCTCAGCAATGAAAGCAAAATGTGGCTTCCTTGACACACGTTTAAGGTCTGCTATCAAAAGAATCTCACTAGGAACACGGCATACATTTTGTAAGGCTGATATAAGCTTCTTTCGAAGTCTGGCCATTGGTAAAGCCAGGTAATTCCATGGTAGACACCATGGAATGGTGTCCATGCATAACACTGCCTTACACCATCAGTGTGACCCTGGGAGTAGTTAAGGATTCAGTGAGGTTTATAGAAATGATAGTCAATATTTGACAGGTTGATACAACACTCAGAATGATAATAAAACACATAGAAACTGCATTCTTTTTCCCTCATTTTTCAAATAAAGATTGTCAAGATGAGGTGTTAGTGTATTTATTGGAAGGCATTCTACCAAAACCACCAGGAGGAAGGACTCTGTCATCCACTGGAGAGATTCACCTTGTTACTGCAGTATCATATTACTAAATGCAAGGTGCCATACATTGTGTTAAAAAAAGCAACCAAACAAACTTGTAAGGAATTAAAAAGAAAACTGGGAAAAGCTTCTATTGAAAGAAAGAACGAAGTATAGTAACTGGTCAGGGGATCAGCAAAGCACTGATGGCTTGAATTCACCTTATCTTCCTTTTAATCACTGCAGATCACCCAATTTTTTGTGAAATTATTTTATGGTTTGTCCTCAACATGTGTTGGCAGAAGGTGTTATCCATTAACCCATCAATAGGATACAAAGGAGTAATTTCTTCAACTGAATGCATAATGACGTGCTGGTAGCAGTTTTTCAACTTAACGCCCTGATTGAATGTAGTATTAATAACATTAGCATTCTAGCTATGCAAGAAAATACAATGACACAGGTTATTAAACTTCATACTGGAGGGAGGAAGCTAACTGTCTGTAGAGGTCAGGAAGTAAGCTGCCTTTCATCTCACAATAGGTTGCTGTATTACCCAAGAGTTCACTTTCATCTAGAGTATCAGTTTCAACCTACCTCTCAAGGGAGAACACCAGCTAAGATGAGCCTATGTTTTGCTTTTATAGGCAATCTTATATTTTTCTTATGACAATTTATTTCTTATCAGTTACTTTTAACATTGGATAACCTTGTGTTCTAACACTACATGTTACGACCCTTTGCCCCATTCTATTACACAGGAAACACACGTCTTCTATGATCTCCTAATTTTGCTTGACAGTGCTATTTAAATTAATGCCCTACACTCCCAATATCATGTGCTGAGGAACTACAAAGACCCTTTAGTAAAGCAGAAAAATGTCTTAAATATTGTAAAGTATTTTTCAGTGCTTTTTCAGTGTACACTTGTGTATTGTGCCATTTATAGTGTTTAATTTCTGATGGCACAAAGCATTGCTCTATAAATACTAATTACATATTCAAACATGCAGAGCAGTTCATTCTATAGTCCAAAAAAGAAAAAAGTTAAGTACAACAATCAGTTTACTTTCTTGTTACATACACAGACTACTGCTAACAATATTCTAAATTCTGATAGGGAAATGAACAGATGCAAAGAGGTATGTCTATAAGGAAACATGTAGAAATATCTACCTACCTCATGAGATTATTTAAAATACAAATACTCTCTAAACCAGTTGTTATTAATTTGTGAAGTCATTTCTGTTTAGTTTAATGTAATATATAGTTCTTGTTATTCGTAAGCTATTTTATATACCTAATGTTTTTGGGTGCTGCAGAATTATAAGGCACCAGCTGTGCCCACTTACCCTAGGACCCAACTGTCTGCTAGACATAGTTGAATATGGTGGACTTTGGGATGCTACCTGGTCCACTAGAGCTAAACGAGGTAGAGTCTAAGATCTAGTGGACTTCTCCTGTCCCAGTCCCACAGATGGGAGGCTGCTGCTGTTGTGTGTTCCCACGGCTAGCCAGGAGTGAGGCTGAGCGTGTAATCCCAGTAGAGACACATATACACACATAGTGCACACACAGCCATCCACGTAGACTCGCACAATTGGAAAGCAATGACTTTTACATGCAACTTTGCACCTCACACATTCAAAGTTTTTGGCAAAGCCACACCTGAGACATTCATGAGTAAAATTAAAATTCTCTATGTACATACCAAACAGTTACTATGAGTTTCCTTCTATATGAAGAAGAATGCTCTGTACTTTACACCTTGGAAGGCTTCAAGAATGGGCTAGTTAGAACAATAGCAAATAATTAAACAAGTAGAATCACCCATACATTGGCAACCAGAGATACAACATCAACTTTGCACTGCTAGGGCAAAGTAGGGAGCAAGAGCCCAAAGTGAGAGATAGCTAAGTAAGGACTGCCATGATGAGAATGAACATAGGTCTCTCTCAAAAGGAATCTGTAAGATTCTGCAGGATGCACAATATGAAGGACTCAACAGGCTGGCATGCTGGATGCAGCTGTGAACTGCAAGGTGAAAGGCACTTACTGTGATAGCCTAGGGAAAAAGAGCAAGAAATGTGGATGGCATACACACACCACCAAGTCTGACTCCTTTCCTACCATTACTTTATTGAATTGTAAAATAATAGAAGAGCCCAGCTTAGAATGAAAAATAATCTGGTCCATCCTTTCATGGGAAAGGGAGCCTAGATGAGATTATCTAGCACCCTGTCCTATTGCATCTTGAAAACCTCCATTAATGGGGACTCCACCACATCCCTGGGGATATTGTTCCAGTGAATGATTGTTCTCACTGTAAAAAATGTCTTTCTTAAGTCAAGATAAAGCACCCCTCAGTGCAATTAGTACCCGTTGCCCCTTTTCTTCTCCATGTGACTCCTTGTGAAAAGAGAGCCTCCATCATCTTTGTAGCCATCCTTTAATCACTGGAACACTGTGATGAAGTCCCCCTGAGCCTTCTCTTCTCCAAGGAGAAAAGACCTACCTCCTTCAGTCTTTCCCCATAGAGCAGGTTCTCCAGCCCTTTCACCATCTTTGTGGCCCTCATTTGGATCATCTCCATTCTGCCCACATCTTTCTTGAATTGTGGGGACCAGAACTAGACACAGAAATCCAGGTGTGGCCTGACAAGCACTGAGTAAAGAGTGAAGATCACGTGTCTATCTCTGCTAGTGGTGCCACCATGGATGCAGCCCAAGATCCAATTTGCCAGTGTTGCTGCAGCAGCCCAATGCTGACTCATGTTCAGCTTGTTTTCTACCAAGACTCCCAGTTCCCTTTCACCAAGGCAGCTCCCCTGCCACCCAGACCCTAGCCTGTACTGGGCTCTTTGGTTATTCCGTCCCACGTGCAGGACTCTGCACTTGTCTTTCCTAAACCCCATACTGTTCTTGCTAGCCCACTCTTCCAGCCTGTGCAAGTGTGTCTGTAAGATGGTTCACCCTTCCGATGTGATCACCTCACCGCCCAGTTTGGTGTCATCAGCAAACTTGGTGAGGGTGCTTTCAACCCCATCATCCAGGACATTTATAAAGACATTGGACAGTGTGTGTTCCAGTATTGATCCCTGCGGGACCCCACTTGTGACAGGCTTCCAGCCTGAGTAACAACCACTGATTACATTGATTACTGATTGGAACCTGTTAGCTAATTTCCTACCTATCTCACAGATCATCCATCCAATCTGTATCTTGACAGTTAGTCCAGGAGAAGGCTGTGGAAAAGAGTGTTGAATGCTTTGCTCAAGTCCAGGTAAAAAACATCCACTGCCCTCCCCGTGTTAACAGCAGATGTTATTTTGTGGTAGAAGGTGATTGTGTTAGCCTGACATGATTTATCTTTTGGGATGCTCTTTACTGGTGTGTCTGAATACTTCTCCTTCTTTCATTAGCTGCCATTTGTATGTATTGAAATGGCACTTTATGTCAGCCACTAATTTGTTCAGGGCTTAGAAAACTTGTTCTGAATGTTGTTGTTTCCTTCTTTAGATGACTTTCTGATGTTAACTTTCTGACTTAGGGAGAACAGGCAGTGAAAGTGATTGAGCCTGACACCAGTAGGGAAAGGATTTCTTGTAACCTAATTCCAGAATTATTTTATCTCCAGGGCAATTCGTTCTTTCTTCAGTCCTTCTTTCTCACCTATCAACTATATTGAGCAGAAACTGGAGGCAGGACACTATTAATTAATGCTTAATAGCTGAGTGGATTGCATTGCAGTTGTTTGTCCTGCCTCTGCAAAGAAGAGAATGCTGCAAATACCTTCCCTGCTGACAAAACCTTCAGGATTTGTATCCAGAAATAATACAGAAACTTTTCAGTGTTCCAGAAATAAAATAAAGTGGATTGCTAATTAATAACTCTCCCTACCCCCTGAGCTTTCAGTACTGGGAGAAGTGACTAGTTATTTGCTAATAGCTCTTAATTCCTAACAAGACCATTGCCCACTCCAGCCAATTAGAGTTATCCCAGGCTGGTTAACTTTGCACTGAGATCGGGCATCTACAACAAACTCCTGACAATCTCTACCTGTTTTTTTGTGCTTGGCAGGTGACAGGGTAAAGACTTTCACCTACCAAATGTATTAGCAGTGCAGATTATTGAGCACCCTCCTGTAGACCATCTTTTTAAAGACCCCAATAGACCAATAGCAAGCAGAACATTATTTTGTTCAATACTATGATTTAAAATGTACTGCTATAATCAAAAGAGATGGAAAATTTCCTCGCTGAAGACATGCCCTTGTCTGTTACGTTGCCTCGTTTTCAGTGTTACAATGTTCTGAGGGGGGCAGTCCAAATTTACTCTGTAGGCAGACTTACAACTCCTCTTGCTAGAGCTGACAAGACTTTGTATATATGAGCTTATTACTCAGAACAAGTTCATAGCCTTTTCTTGACAATCTATTTAGTAACTAAAAAGGCTTTCCTGTATGCAGTGTTATAATTTGTTTTGTCACAGTGCTAGCTTTCTGTTAGTGCAATGAACGTTATAGAAGAAATAAGACTGACCAGATCCAGAACTAGTTACAGTCAGTAGTGAAACTTCATGTATCAGTATGCTCAGAAACCTCAAGAAACTTTTAATTGTTCTGAAATCTGATGGAGAGCTTAGCTGCTATCTCAGATGTTGAAATTACAGTCTTGAATAGGAAACTGCATCTCAGCAACCTTTGCTAGCAACTTGTTAAGGCAGAGTCAGGCTTTGCTTGTGGCTGTAGTGTTTCTTTTTCTATATGTATCAGGAAAAAAATCTCTTCAGAAGTCTGTTTTTCCTCCCTTATGTAGAGGTCCTCAAATACGCAGACTCGACTTGCAATAATTTGTTAGAAAACTTCAGAAGTAGGAGTCACTGTTACGCAGCTGAGACTGTTTCCCAGCTGAAGGTAGCTTATGCCTTCACTTACAGGTTTTTAACTGAAATCACACAATCATGGAAGGATTTACTTTGGAAGGTAACTCCTGAGTTCTCTGGTTCAAGCTCCTACTCCATGAATGGCTAACTTCAAAGCTATATCTGTTTGCTCAGGACCTTGCCCAGCAGAGTTTGAAGATCTCCATGGATGGAGATTCCCACAGCTTCTCTGGGCAATGTTTCCCACCGCTAAACCATTCAATATATGAACAACCTGCCAAGTACTTACCTGTATTGCAGAATCATATCCAAATGCTATCTGGCACTAAACAGACATGTAATAAAGAAACATTTGCTGCCCCACTGAGTTATGAGAGAGGCATCAAAAGGAAAGTAAGAGAACTTAAGGAACTAACTTCTTGATGAAGGTATTTGTATTGGGAAGCAGCTGGTTTCTCCTTAATGACTTTCCTCCTTAAATGGAGACAGAATACCATTGCCTTTTTTGACATGGCTAGCTAATTCTTAGTTTTGACAGTGTTTGCCTTTAAAGCAGCAAGTCTGATCACAACTGAAGACTGTAAAGTGGTTGGCATGAAATTAAGTCAACAGACCACAACATCCAGTTCCCATCTCAATCATACCTGTAATTTGTCTTGTAACAGCGTAGATGTTTTCACATGGTGTTGATTTCCATCATAAGTCACCTTCTGCATTAGGCCTTCTCTTTCGCTCTTCCAGTGGTACACTTGGCTTCCCAGTTAATGCTCAAAATATCATAAATTTGTCATACATAACTGCCCCCATTCTACCAGCATATAGCAAATTCATCAATGTTTTTTATTACCTGTGGTCAGCCTGTTTCCTACTTTGGTGCCCCTTCTAGCACTTTTTGTCGTGGTTTGGCCCCAGTCAGCAACTAAACACCACGCAGCCACTCACTCACTGCCCCCACCCCTGTGGGATGGGGGAGAGAATCAGAAGGGCCAAAGTAGAAAACTTGTGAGTTGAGATAAGAACAGTTTAATAATAATAATAATAATAATAATAATAATAATAATAATAATAATAATAATGGAAAGGAAAAAAATGAGAGAGAGAGAGAGGTGAAACCTCCGGAGGAGGGGAAAAAAAAGGTCAAACAACAAGTGATGCAACTACTTACCACCCACTGACCAACACTGATGGTCCTCAAGCCATGATTTCTGCTTCCTCTGGCCAACTCCCCCAGTTAATATAATGGGCATGATGTCATATGATATGGAATATCCCTTTGGCCAGTTTGAATCCGCTCTCTCAGCTGTGCCCCCTCCCCTCCTGACTTCTTGTGCACCCAGCAGATCATGGGAGGCTGGAAAAGTCCTTGACTAGTACAAACACTACCCAGCAACAACTAGAACATCAGTGTGTTATCCATATTATTCTCATACTATGTCCAAAGCACAGAACTATGCCAGCTACAGTGAAAAGAATTAACTCTACCCCAGCTAAAACTATGACAGTGTTAAACCACCCAAACACTGAAGAGAATATTAAGCAACCAGTGATATGACCTTACCAAAGAAATATCACATAAAGGACTTGAATCTAGCAGCAGCCACAATACTGATTTGTTGTTGTAAGCATGTGCTTGGAGCCTCAAAGTTTATTTGCCAAGTCATATGAAGCATCACACAGAACATAATCATAAGCTGATTCTGTTCATTTATTGCTGTATCCCAAGGGTGTGAAAGCTGGCAGAACATCCTAATTTTATCTAACATTGATGTAGTTCATTGGGTTTTTAGCATGCTGTTCTCAGAGGGAAGGTTTACATCTGCTTAATTAGCAATTGCCTGAAGCCACCTTCCTCAATAACATTTTTTATGTTATTTTCTTCCAGAACTGTTATTGATTTTAAGTTTGAAGCAGTGACAGGTCTCTTTGGTACCATTGTAAGGAATATGAAAACATGTCTAGAAAATATTTAGCAGCTTGTCTTAGTGAGGGCCCTCAACTCCTGCAAAGTGATTAGAGGAAAGTTCTGGCCCCCAGTCCAACTTTGCCCTTTGTACTAAAACTAGTGGTTCTTTCCTATTCTCTTAAACAACTTTATTACCCTAAACATTTTTTTCCCCCACCTATGACCTAACAGGATCTAAAAGGTACCACTCACCACTCCAACTGCGACCTACATTTCAAAAAGGGAAAGAAATGGAGGTGCTTCTTTTCAAGCTGCTACATACTGATAGAAGCCCTACCATTCAATGTGGCCTGACCTGTTGTGTTTTTCCATAGTCTTCATCACCAGCTGCAAGCCCATGTCCTTCTTCTCCTTTCCTCCTTTCATCCTTGTGTAACAACTGTCTCTTAACTAAATTCTCTGCTCTACCTAAGCCATCCAGGTCCTCAGAAGAGTGATGAATTTCCACAAGTATGCCTATTTTTCAATAACACTGACATCAACCAATGACTTACTGATACAACTGTAAATAAAAATGGAGGACAATCATCCACTTTACAATGCCTTCCAGCAAGATGTTTTATCTGATTATTCCCCAAAAAGAGAAAACATTGTGTCTATCATCCATCCCTTTCTGCTGATCAGAATAATCTCCCATGGCTCCTCCAAGCCCCTGATGGAACCCTGCCACGGCAGCAGGATTCATTTCAAGTTGTTTGTGCTCAGCACTTGCTGATGGGAAGCTGGTTTCTAAATTTCTATTGATAAAACAGTGGGCCCTACTCAAAGTCCAGGTTCATGACTTGTTTTTATTCTTTTTGTTACCATTTGGATCTTCCTGTCATGTGGCAGAGCTGGCAAAACAGCCATCAGTGTGGACCAGCTCCCATCCACTTTTATCCTGACAAACAAAAAACACCACCTGAATGTATTGTTATCAGAGGCATCACAAACGATTACATGCAATGCTCTTTTTAACAAAAGAGGATATTCAAAATTCACTTTCCTTCGGTCTATGAGGCAAGACGTAGGCGTTCAGCTTTCCAAAGCTCTGCTGAGATATACTCTCATTTTTTTCTCAGGGTCACCTTTCAAACAGTTTTCAGATGTCTGTCACATGTATCTCCATTTTTCAATATTCCTGCTGCTATACCCACTGCACCAAACCACACCATTACCCTGTGTTAATTATTAAGAATAGTACAGGCACTATTCCTCGCAGGTATCTAGTCCCCAACTAATGCCTTCCTACTTTCTTGCCTGGTAATAGGCTTATGGACAATTAACTGTTTCTTCATTCTCCCTGACAATTCCAACGAAATAATGCTGTCTGTCATTTGTCCCCCAGTATATTATGCTCCTTAAATCTTATATTAATTGTGAATGCCCCAGGCAAATGATCGGGATGCTGACTAAGCCCTGGCTTCAGGTTAACGGAACATAATATGGAGGACAATCACATATGATATTAGAAGCTGTTGGATGTGTCAGATAACAGTGTAAAATGCTGGCAAAAGTTAAAGAAAACACTGTGAAGGGTGGCTGAACTTCACAGGTGACTAAGGGAAAGTCAAGTGAGAAACAGGGCCAGACTTCACAGATCATGAAAGGGGAGTATGGGGGACCTTTTGGGGAGTGGAGCCTCTCAAGGCAAACAGTACCTACATAACCATATCACTAACATCATGTATGCCTAGGATCAAGGTAAAAGTATCAGAAATACAGAATTTGGGTGTAGCAAAATCAAGATCAATGGGGAGGAATTAATTAGGAGTGGATTGTTTATTTTGGGGGGAAGCTGGATTAGAGTAAGGATTTTAAAAGAGCAGTGAAAAAGAGGGTCCAAAAAACAGAAAAGGGATTAAAAAAAAATCCTGTTATTGGTGCTGTCTGGGGGTTACCTGCAGGGGAACCCCATGCTTCATCACTGCAGCTAGAGTGGGATAACAAACCAAATCTGCTGTTCTGACCATGACACGCATGTCAGAAATGCTTCCACAATCAGGAGGAATGGGCAGGAACTTTATCTATCTGTCTGGAAAACACCTGGATGAACAGATTGAGCATCATGGTATTATTATGTCAGTGCCCATGCTAGACCTGATGGCACCAGCATCTTCCTAATCACTTATTAACAGTGCATTATATCCTTTACATTTTCATACTAATTTCTCAGGGAAGCTTGGATGATTTTTTCAGACCAAATAAACATCTGCTTGGAAACCCTCTAGGAACTGAGCTAAGGAACCATGAAAAACATATGTGAAATTGAAGAATCACTGCTGTTTTCATGTTATCAACCTGCAGTAGCATTAAGCTCTGACATCATTCCAGATGTTTACTGGAGACACACAGAAAATGTAACTTTCCCAATTTGCCTAACACAATATCTGTAGAGCCAAACTTTCCAAATTTCACTTTCAGCAAAAATTTACAATTAATAAATACCCACAAATTTGATACAGCATCCCATTTTAAAAATCACTACCAATTTGCAGTACGCTCATGTCCTTTTTATCTTTTTTTTTTTTTGTAGATTTGTTTTTACTTGTTTGTGAATGTAACGTGATTACCCTATAACTTGACATTCATAAAACACTCTTCCAAGGTTCAACTGCATTTCTTCTAGGCAAGGTGGAGATTTTGCTTGTGTGGACAACTTTGCTTTGGGGAGTTTGCTGCTTAGTGCTGTGAACATTCAGAAGTGTAGGTCAAAAGATACGTGACATGACTTATACAACACCAAGATTCCATTGTTATTGTTCATGTAGAGGGATCTGACAACACTACCTACAATTTCAGTTTCCTAGCACCTCCAGTTATATGACTGTTTCCGTTTTTTCTTTAAACATAAGAAACTGCCAAAGAAGTTTAGAAAGTGTGAAGCCAAAGCTAAGAAATACCAGAACACTGTTTATTAAACATTGTCTTATCTTTTTTACCACATACGATGTCATCTCTGATTACATGACCACCTAGTATTTTTTCTATAGAACCCTGTCTTATTCAGTACACGATGCAGTGTTGCTGTATTGATTCTTTGTCTTTGTATTGGCTTTGGCTGAGTTGGAGTTAATTTTCCCCATAGCAGCCCTCATAATGCTGTGCTTTGCATTGATAGCTAGAAAGTTGTTGATAACACTCTATTGTTTTTGCTACTGCTGAGCAAGTGCTCACACAGCATCAAGGCTGTCTCTCAAATATTCCCCCCCTCACTCAGTAGGTTGACGGCGGGCAAGATCTTGGGAGGAGACCTAGCCAGGGCGGCTGACCCAAACTGACCAAAGTGGTGTTCCATACCATATGATGTCTGGTTAGCAATAAAAGCTGGGAGAAAGGACAAGGCGGGGGGTGGGGTGGGGTTGTGGTATTCACTATTACAAATTTTGTTTTCTAGAGAAACCACTATGCTTACTGAAGCCCTATTTCCCAGGAATTGGCTAGATATCACCTTCTGATGGGAATTAGAGTGTAAATTTTTTGTTTTCCATTGCTTCCATCCATGACCTTTGCTTTTGTTTTATTAAACTTCCTTTATCTTGACCCACAAAGCTTTTTCCATCTTTTTTTCTCCCTGTCCTGCCCTGATGAGCAGGAGAGTGATAGAGCAGCTTGGTGGGCACCTGGCACCCAGCCAAGGTCAACCCACCACAGTTTCTTAATAAAGGAAGTATCGGTCAGTAGAATCTTTGTCTCTTTTGATGTAGAAGCTAAAGGTACAATAACAAATGAGAGAGGAACTGCAGGAGTATAAAAGATAGTTAAAGTCATTCAATATTGTCTAGAAAGTGCCATAATATTCTTAACCTGTGCCAAGGTTATCTTTTTTTTGCCTGATCAGCTAGAAAAACTCTTAAAACCTGGGACATGTGCAGTCTATGATGGCAGTCAATCTCAGATGATAGTAGAGGTTGCCCCACTACGCAAAGTGGAGATTATAGCATTTTCCCATTTATTTGAGCAAATACACTGTTTGTGAGGTATTCAAGTCCCTAAATTCTCTTATTTGTTCATAATAGTTCATCTGAACCATTCTAGATTCAAATAAGCACCTCATCATGCTGATTCCTGGCAAAAGGGTGAGAGCTTTCCCCACAATATTGTCCTGTCAGCACTTGCTTACTTGTGTACATATACTTTGGGTGGACCCTCTTCTGCCTTGTTTTGGTTTTTTTTTGAAGTGTCCCTTGTCTACCTCTGCAGAAACAGTTCTTACTGACTACTTACAGCTATTTTCCCTAAGTACAATGGCATAATTTCTGAAACAGGAATAGGAATTTTTGGGACAGCCAGAATTTCTGCCCGGATGTTAACCAATAGTTAAGCATAAAAAATGGTCTGGACTCAGCAGGAACTTCCTGGGAAAATCTCTTGAACTGCCCAAAATTCTCCACTAAAGCTTCTGTAACAATCTGTCAATAATAATTGTGAAGGTGGTTATATGTTCGATCACCTACTTTCAAGTTAGTTATCTAGAGACAAGTTTTAATGTTCCCCTGAGTGGTAAATTGAATGAGGTCATTCTATTGAACCATATTTTTAATTGTAAGTCATCATGATGTTTTGGTTTTATTATGTTAACAACTATAACCTAAAAATATAAACTACATCTAAGAATCATTTCAGGCAAAGGGCTATTCAATCTTCTGGCCTCTTTTCTAGGGTAGCTGTCCCTTTGGGCATTAGGGCCCAGAGAGTGCTTGCAGGGTCCAAGAACAAGAAGGGAGTCTTTTCGGCTAGGAGGAAAAGCCCCAGGGGTCAGTCATCTGCAGGGATGCACTGGGATGGTAGGGACCTACTCTGCTCTTCCCTCTGAAGGCCTCAGCTGAAGCTGTGTCCAGTTTTGGGTAATGTAGGTTGCAAAAGTCTCTAGTGAGCTTTCTCTGGCTAGTCTGAAGGTTGAAAGAATTAGGATTTCTTTAAAAAAAGATAAGCTATCAGGAGAGAGGCATAAATTGTCCTTTGTGACCACCAGAGAGGTGTGGCAGGAAAAATGAGCTTGATTTACAAAAGGACTTGATAGCAGGGTGAGGGGAAAAACACTGAAGCTGTAGGATGATAGAGGAGTAAAACAGAAAAAATAGGAAAAAGCAGGGAAAGTGTTGTTCATTGTTTGGGGTAGACCAGGTTCTGTCAAGGATGGTCTGTCTCCTCCCCCAGTGCCTGGGGTTAAGACAACATGATCTCTTGGACAAGACCACTTCTGGATCTCCATTTCTATGATGAAGCTGTAGGAAGTGATCCCTGCAAAACCAAAATGGAGCTGCAGATGAATATCCATACATCTCGACACACACACTGAACATACAGCTGTTTTCAGTTGGCAACAGCAGCCATATAAGGTAAAAACAACATGTGGAATAAAAACCCTGTGATATACAGGATATTTAAGTTTCCTTCAGCTACAGGATAAGTTTATATAAATTATCATTTCCAATAAGAGGTGAAAATATTTGTAATAGCATTTATCTACCCCAGAGACTGGTATGCTATTAAGCTTGTATCATGTGCAACTACTGTTACAGCAGGCTGCAGTAGGATAGACAACCACCAATGGAAGATAACAAATAAACTTTCAGTGGCAATAACAATGTTTCTCAATGAGAACCAATAAGAACTCATGTTTAACTCAATTCAAATTCATTTATGCATTCATACATTCATTTATGC
Organism: Phalacrocorax aristotelis; assembly: GCF_949628215.1. Classification (NCBI taxonomy): domain Eukaryota; kingdom Metazoa; phylum Chordata; class Aves; order Suliformes; family Phalacrocoracidae; genus Phalacrocorax; species Phalacrocorax aristotelis. The sequence continues at coordinate 89,828,048 of NC_134277.1, forward strand.
TCTTGTAGTTATTGCTTAACCTTGAGTAATCTTGGTAACATGCTTTTTTTATTTAATAAATGTGCATGGAAGAGTGAAGGTTAATGAGGTATTAAATGATTTATGCATATTAAAAATATTTAGCTCAAACTGTACTTCTTGGGGTGCACCAGGTTTATCTGTTTGGTGGCACTAAAAAGGTCAACAGGTATAGCCTACCTAAGTCACATAAAATATAATTACAAATCAGTGCAACAAACCACTTATTTCTATAAAACTAGTACATAAAGATGTTATCCTAAAAGACATAAAACTGTTCCACCATTGCTTCAGAAACTGTTAATTGCTTTTTGAAATACAGTTCCTCATAAGGAGGTTTTAATTGATTTTTTAAGCACTTTCAATTAAAACACCAGTAAAGAAGAATGAATGTTGAGCTCCATTTCTTTAAGTAAGCAAGCATCTTAGAATTATTTATACAGCATGTTGCTATTATAGATACTTTGTCCATAGTGGTTCATGGGCCGTGACTTCCACATACAGGGGCAATTCCTCAGATGGCACTATGACTGTGTGCAGGGGCCCTGTCCCCACTGGGTTCTGATGCCTTGTAATTCCTGCTAATTGCCAAACCACATGGAGTGCGCAGAATTAAGGAGTTTGGGTCCGAGGGTGCGCTCAGTCCCCAAGCTAACATAACAGTACATAGATACATAGTGCACGGCTCTCCATACTGCTCCAATATCAAGTGATGTCAATGAAGCCAGGTCATGAAAACAGCGACTGGTTGCATCAACCACGGGCACACTTCAGGAGCTCTGCACTCTGAATGGTGACATCATAAACCCTCTACCAGCTCACAGAGAAGCTCCCACAGTGTCACAGGTGCCTACTTTCCTTAGAGCCAAAGTTGCACCAGTAATGTCACCCTACCGGCATTATCTGGACTAGGATATAAGTCTTCAAACACTCTTTTCCCTAACCTCTGGTAAGCAGCTGTACTGCTCATTGTCTAATGATTATCAGACCCCAAGCTTCCTCCCTTGCACTGAGTGAAGTAGGTATTGTCACAAAATTCTCACTCTGTCTGTGTAGTTATTAACTTCCGTACATAATTCACTTTCTGAAGGACTAATCCAGAGCACTGTAATCTGGAAACTGTAAATGAACTGTTATATTACTAAACCTATCAAAACTGATACTGTCACATGTCATAATTCTAAGATTCATAGCAAATGTTCTAAGTAGATTTGAGCATAGTGATGAAAATCAGTGAGTAGAAAAAGAATATGGGATGTTAGAGAGTTACCATTTTACAATGTGAAAATGATGCACCAAATCCACACCAGCAGGGGATTTGCCTGGATCTCATGGCGTTATCTTTTTTCCCATGCTTGCTGCATGTTCATTTCAGAAAAAAGTTTGCGCTGAATTTGAACCTATTAATTTCCCTTTGCAATCTCAAATAACACTGAATTGATGTATTGCAATAATCTTTGTCCAAGTTAGCTCTTGTGTTAGATATTCCCTTTACATTATACTGTTACTTTACATCATACAACTACATTAGAAAAGTTATGTTCAATGACCTTGCTTATTTTCCTTTGAAGAGAAAAAAAAATGTTATTTCATGTAAACTTCTCAATTTTAAACAATTCATTTAATTGACTGTGATTCCCACCACATCCCAAAAGAAGTGGATCTTGATGTCACTACATTTCATTCAGCTGGTTATGGAGGACTGATTTCTCTGCTCTAACAGTTGATGCCATGTACCTTTTAAAAATGCCACCAGTGTGTCTTCTCTGTCAGGTCCCATTCAGACTTAGGAGTCCTTTGGCTTGTGGTTTATGAGAAGTTAAAGTTGGCTTGAAGGTTGCTGTAGATATCAAACACAGAAACACTGGTTAGATATTAGAGTTCATTTCATGACCTCAAGTCCACTGTTCTGAGTCAAAGTAAGAAAGGTCTTTCTGCATCAGACAGTTCAGATCAGTATTCAAAGACTGTCATGACTACAGTTACAGCAGAAATCTCACAAATTTAGTACCTTTCTGAAATAATTTCAATGAATTTACCCTGTTTTTCCTTCTTATGTGTTACAAGACGCCTAATAAAAATTTATTAAACTATTAATTATCACCTTTGTCAAACTTATCTTAGTATTCATTAATATATGATGATTTTCATTCAGCTGTATCAGGAGTAATCTTCTTGATCCAGCCCTGCTAAATCAAGATAACTGCAATTCCCTTTGAACAACATGACAGCAGCCCTGCATAAGCATACAGTCTCTTTTTCTCCTTCTGCCTCACATACAAGCCATAAAGGGTCAGAAAAAACATTTTATTTTCAGTAGTCCTATACTCCATGCATTTGTAAGTCTGCAGATGCCATGGACTGATCCAAGGCAAAATTACATTTTCTGTGAAGAAAGGCAAGTATTCTGATCAAAAGGATTGTCTTTTCCCTGCAATTATATATTATTGACTATCTCTGTTTGTTGTAAATTTTTGATTTGTGGCACAGTTGAGTGGAATTTTTCACATGTGACTGTATATTGCTAGGAGAGAGGTCTCAGAAGAGCTTTTTTACCTTTTTCTTTACCAGTGGACAGTCTGCTAATGATTATTCTCTGAAGATCAAATATATGTTGCATAGAGATATTGCAGGTCGAAGATCAGGGAGGAAGTAGGCTGACGGACAAGAGTTTTGCTTGGTACATACTGAAGAAATATTTGGAAGATTTTAAACAGCATATTATAGAATTCTTGATAGCAAAATTTACAGAAGAAGAATTGTTGCTCTTTTGTCTGTAAAATACATAATGCTTGGTTCTTTCAGAAATAAACATAGCCAGGAAGAGGCCTCCTGGGTTGCTTCTTTTCTTGTCGTAGCAAGTACATTAAAAATGCCTCTTCATAAAAGCAATAAGATTATCTCAGAATAACTTTCTAATTTCCAAACATTTGCCTTTAGTTACTTTATATCCATTGTTCAATACTTTTAATAATTGGGGAGTCTATCTATTCAGTACAAAAATGTTTACCCATTCTCCATTATGCTGTGCTAAATAAACTAAGTGATCATTGTGCTACTGAATTTCACATGGATTCTTTAAATCATAGAATTGATAAGGTTGGAAAAGACCCTTAAGATCATCGAGTCTAACCCTCAAATTATTAATCTTATTATGTGTCCTATTCCAACCTTCCTGTGTGTCGGCCTCCAGACTTTGCCTCACCAACTTCATGTACCATGGATTTTGGATTGTAGACTGATGGTAGCAAGAATTTAGATCTGAGGGTCATTTTTAACAGTGCAGTATGAGCATTGAGATCTATTGGATTACTGTAAGTCAATGAAGTTAACCAGGGCATTTAATACCACTTCTAGTAGATTAACATATACAAGAGCAGTTGTTCTGTGGAAAAACTTCATGACAGTGAAAAGGAGAGTGTAAATGCAACATACCAATGCAATCACTATTTCAAATTAATACAATTCCCAAAACAGTACATACCGTCTTTGAAAAAGGCTTAAATAATTTCAGAAGTTTCTGTAACCAGTGAATACTTTCTGGCACACAATAAAAGACTGTCCTGAAGTATCTTCATGGTGTTTTAAACTTCACATATAGCAAGATTTATTACAATAATTATTTGAAACTACTCAAAAACTGGGTTGTCTTAGCCAGATATCAGGTGTTGTTACTGATCTCTTGAGTAAAATAGAATAAAATATTATTAAACATTGTACAAGGTGAACGGTTTAAGTTTCTAGCAGAAACATAGGATACTTACAAATGTTTTCAGATAGAATATTATAGGATAACATATAGTTTAGTCAAAAAACCATAAGATTAAATATATGAAAGGGCAAAATTCCTTCAGAAGGGCCTAATGTAGTAATCTTTCCTCTTTACATTTTAGCCCCCCAGGAATTATTTTAGCTCTTCACATCTATCTAGAGAAAAATCATAAAGAGTGTCAAGATTTGACCTTATTTCCAAAGCAGACATACAAGTCTAATAATAATGTTTATATACAGAACAAAAGCATTGCACAAAAATTTCTCAGGAAATGCACAGTTTGGGAAGTTCTCCATAACTCAATATGAAATATTTAACTATGCTTATCCATGTATATTTTACTCTGTGTCTTTATTAGGATACAAAAGCAGAAAGAAAGCCTGAGGAAGCAAAGGTATTCTCAACAGGTTCACCACATATAATCAGGATAACACACAATTTTAAGTAGCATTTTGTAATTACTGTTGCTACTTTTCTAGAAAGCTAATAAATGTGAAGAAGTTTAATTCTTTAAAAATAACCCCAGTAGAATGCACAAAAGTTAGAAGTATCACAGTGAAGCAACATATATTATTAAACTATTTTGCAATAATATTTTATTCCATGAGATGGAAGTGTAGATTGCTTTTGCAGCAACCACTGAAAGAAATCCAATTATATATTTACAAAGGTATTTACTAGCAAACTCTCTGTTGCTCAGCAGAGTTCTGTTTAGATGCACAATATTTCCTTTCAAAGGGTACCAGGTACACAATTTGATTGCTGCCTGCTCTCTGTTATACCAATGTCAAAGATGTTGAAACTGAGATGTAAGAGTGGCTGAATTTACAAAGGCCTTATATTCTAGAGTTATTAATATATTCTTATCCTAATTTTAGAAAAACTCTACAGGTAGAATGTGCTGCTCTCTAATCCGCAAGGGAGGGTGGAAAAGCCTTGTAAAAGTCTTGCTCTATTTCTTGCAAACACAGGACTGTTCTGTGGGAAACAATTTTCTTGATGCTTACACCTACAGTCAGCAAGGAGTGTGGGGACTCCATAGCCAGTTTGCATCTTGCCAGTCCTTAATGTTGGGTGGTAGTTTAAGCTATCACGTCATCACACCTTTATTGCATTCTCATGGAATACCTTCACTTAACCTTCTCACTCCACAATGCCAATCTTCTGCAAAAGTTTTGTGACAGATTTATTGTCTTCCCCATGGCAGAACTGCACCTTTTCACTTACTTAATAATTCCCCACAGGCTGCTGCTTCATCATCTTGACATTTTGATCCTTTTTCTCTCTATCTATTATCTGATTTTGCTGAAGTAGAGCCTAGAACTGTTGCAGATACCATTTGCAACAGCCATGAACACTAGGAGGCTGATACCCTTTTGCTGTGTGCAACTCACAACAGCTTGGCCTTTACCTAGGTATTTTACATAGCAAAATCATTAATCATTTGCTATTTGGTATCACCTGTGCTTGGCTCTGTATTGATGGTTTCCTTTTCCTCTTCCCTGTCAAAGGATCTCAAGCCAACCAGAGATCTGAGGGAATTTTGCCAGTGCTCTTCGACCCAATCCAGCTTTAGATAATAAAATGAGGGTTTATAACAAGCCAGACCAGAACAACAAAATTCTTAAATAGAGAAAACACAGCTCTGCACTCTGAGAGATAAATAAGAGGGTTTGTAAACAAGACTCCTGCCCTAAGTCCAGTAATTTCCTGAAGCTTCCTGAGTTCTAGCAAACTGGACAGATCTAACAGGTCCCTGTGAATTGTTTTTCAGGCCCTTCCTTCCAAGCCCTAGCTGCCTAACTGCCCCTTGTGCCTCCCAGGAGTTGCGTCTGTTGGGTCCCTTCACATCCATTGTTCATCCCACCCTACACTGCATTAGCATTATGCAGCCCTGAACGCTCCGGGAAGGTGCAAGGACCCCACCTTGAGAAGGGCTCATAAAATCAAGGGTGAATCAGCCATGACAAATCAAATGGACAATTCCAGCAGAATATCCACAACTAGTAAAACACAAACCATCTAGTGCAACAAGCATCATATTGCCTCCCCAGCAAAAAAGCACACCATTAAACTGTGCACATTTGACTAACTCTACTGAAAAATATTACCTAATTGCTGTCATCATGGCCAGTTTCTCTTCACATCTTTCCACATCAATGGTTTTCTCTTGCATTTCAAATGTAGTTCAAAATATTGCTCCCTGACTTGTGGGCTTCTCAATCTACCATAACTTCCTGCTGCCTTGCCTTTACAATTTCTCTTCCCCCTTTCAGTCCATATTGCCTGATAAGCAATCTACTTGTCCTTCTAGGTTTAGAAACTAAGGAATCACACTTCCTCTGTTTAACCAATAATAATTAATCTTTGGCTTCCTGCAGGATTTGAAAACCGTGTAGCAGAAGGGGAAAATGGCAGCCCTTAATGTTCTTATCCCCCAGTAGGACTGGGGGGAGAATGGAAGGGTAAAAGTGAGAAAACTTGCGGGTTGAGCAAAGGATAGTTTAATAGGGGAAGCAAAAGCCACACACGCAAGCAAAGCAAAACAAGGAATTCATTCACTCCTTCCTATGGGCAGGCAGGTGTTCGGCCATTCCCAGGAAAGCAGGGCTCCGTCACACGTAACCGTTACTTGGGAAGACAAATGCCATAATGCTGATTGTCCCCCCTTCCTCCTTCTTCCCTCAGCTTTGGTTGCTGAGCATGATGTCATATGGTATGGAATATCCCTTTAGTCAGCTGGGGTCAGCTTCAGCTGTCCTAGCTTTTTCCCCCTCCCAACTTCTTGTGCCCCCCAGCCTCCTTGCTGGCAGGGTGGTGTGAGAAACAGAAAAGGCCTTGACACTTCGTAAGTTCTGCTCAGCAGTAACTAAAACATGGTTGTGTTATCAACACCATTTTCATCACAAACCTAAAATGTAGCACCATACAAGCTGCTATGAAGAAAATTAAGTCTATCCCAAACAAAACCAGTAAATTATTAAAATAAATAGAATTACTAACAGGCTTTGACATGAGCATGAATTTACTGGTTTTGCTAAGACATCTTAAGTGAGGGCTTTCCCCATTTTTCTTGCAGCTGTAGTTTACTAAGCAACATGTTGCAATGTATTTGCATGCAAAACCATTTTAAAGCAGCTCTTGGACACACAGCTGAGTTGCTTCTATGTCACTATGGATGGAAGGTGAGGTTAAGTGAAAGCTTCTACTATGACTTCTATCAAAATAGCATGTCAGGCTCAAAAGTGTAACGTAGTTTACAGAGAATATATATACATACATCTGTCTGTATCGAGTCACCTGATTTTTCGTGTGCCTCTCTGTGATGCTCTTCAATAAGAATTCTTCCCGAATCTTCAGAAAGCTTCTCTGTTCAAAGCAGAACTCAGGCTCTGAGTGTTCCTAATGTTTTAGATTACAACAAAACTGTCTGTTTAAATGAAACATGAAGAAACCTTCACAGCAGGAGATTGCTGTGGAACACTGACGTATTCATCTGACATTTTCAGATATGTTGCCTGGGGTTACATCCAAATACTTCCCGTGTAGTTGTATTGAGTGCTTGCTCCTGTGTGACAAAACAGAGATAACATTCAAAGTGCACATAATTATTTCTATTATCTTCTGCTTTCAAGTAAGAGTGTAAGAGCAAGGCTCATAATGATGTTGCAAATCAATGGAAAATTCAAGAAAATCTTTACACCAGAAAAATAAAAATCAAAGTAAGTTTGCTGGTGTCCTGGAATTTGCTTGATAATTTGAGACTTGGAGCCGCATCTCTGATACCTATTTTCCAACATATTAGATGTGGCTTCTATGTTTAGCGTCTTGCATTTGCTCCATCATTAGGCAATATTTTGTATTAATGTCAATTTCAAGGATATTTCCATCTACATATATTTATACAAGATTATGCATAACCTAATACATAGGTAGCAGGTTACACAGGCTTACACGTCTTAAGACATATAGTGTCTAATAAGAAAACATCATCCTATTTCTTCTAAGTTTGTGTTGCCTTGGCTACTTATTTCTCATATATTCCTCAGTACTTTCATATGAAAAACTCTCTTTAAATATGGCAAGGAACAAAACAAGAATCTGGGTGTTTAGCTATCCTCCAAGCCCCTTGTGATATGCATATGCCTGCAACATTTACTTTCTTTAGAGGTGGAAAAGTATCCAAATAATCCCATATCTGTTTCTTAGTCTCTAAAACTATTAAAATAAAATGTAATCTTGACTAATGAGGGCTGCAATATTTCCCATTAGTAAGAAATATGACAGTGTTGACTGATGTTGTAAGGAGCAAAAAATAGTTAGTACTATTGAGATATTATTTGAGGAAGACATGTTTGCGATTGTTGAAGATGTCCTGGAAATTTCAGTGTATGTTGACTAAAACTTTTCTACCAGGAGCTGTGGATTCATAAGTAAATGTCCAGACACATCAATAGCAGCCTGAAGGATACCCTCCTTTTACATGATAGAAAAGAAACAAAGACTATGTATACACCACTGAAAACTGAGGAAATAGACATTGTTTGATAAAAGAAAATTGCTGGAGACCAAAAATTAAACACATGGTTTGAATCCCTGAGAATCTAATGTGTTAGCATCTCCAGTAAAATAAAAAAGGGAATGTAATTGTGAATTTTTGCACTGTATTTACATTGGTATTTGTCTTCTGTGATGGTTCCTCTGGTTGCTGGTGAGAGACAAGAAAACATTGCTCTGCTTCCCTCTGAAACACACATGATCATGAAAAGTAGAGATATGCTGTAAACTGGCACAAAGTGGCCTTATAATCTCTGATTGCACATCTCCTGCATGATCAAGGCTAATCCATTCACCAATGGACAGGGAATGACAGGGAATTTTCCCTATGAAACTTCCTTTTGGGAGTGTGAAGGGAATCTGTTTCTTAGGAGTAAGCGGGGTCACTACTGCAGCATCCAGAAATGCACAAGATTGCTCTTGACTCTCTTCCAACAATAATGGCCACTGCCTGTGGACCTATGGGTCCACTGATGTTTGATGGGCATAGGCAAGCCTATGGAATAGCTGTACTGTGGAGCTTTCTGGATTGCACGCCTCAAGGTGACAGCCTTCTGTGGGAGGAATGGGCTCTGCGGTCTCTGCCGATACCACTTTCTTCTCTTCCACCTGTGAAATTAACTCTTCCTGATGAACTCAGCTGAGAAGTTCCTAGAAGTGGTCTAGTATAAGGAAGAAGGGTTGAGCTTGAAGCAGGTGTAAGGAAGTACTAATAGGGTTATAGTTCATGTGCATTGCTCCATGGTCTTTATTTCCTGCATGCATTTGTATTCATTTGAGCAAACAAAGCAGACCTCTGGGAAGGGTAAGAGAGAGCAGGTACAAAGTCCATACCACAAATATGGGCCTATTCATCTGTAGCAGAGGAGCCTCAGAGAGGTGTGATGTGGCCAATACCTCTCAATGAGATATGCTCAGCTGAATCGGAATACTGTTTGAATGCAAGACATAGAGATGGTCTCCTCCCACATATACACAACTCCAGAGTTAATATTCTAATTTATACATGGGAAGGCAGAAGGAAAGGTTCAGATCTTACACAGCATATCTCTAAAGGTGCAAATACATGTTATTGCATACAAGGAAAGGATAAGGACCAGCTGCTCCCCCACTCTACTTAACACATATGTTCTCTTCTTTTAAATCTGATACGATGCACTTGATCTTTATTCCCTGCTTGCACTGGTCAAACATCTAGTGTCACTGGATTTCCACTCACCATCACTGCTCCAGCCTGCTCTATCCCTTAGCTCCTTATTAAAAAGGTATAAGCACCTAAATAATGGCAAATAGCTCACACTTGTGCTGGTTATGTGCTTGACAAAACAGCCTAGATGTGAGCACTGCTTTAATCACCTTCAATGAGTCTTCAGGAAACTTGATTTACATTGTAGCTTTTGCCTGCCCTCTGTTTTATCAGTATTCATTTTCTGGCTGAAATCATTGAAGTAAAACCATAGTGTGCACACGACTTTGAAAGCCCCCAGAGGACTCTGCCTTTAAAGAAAAATCATATTTGGCCTAACTGCAACCATGCTGACATGGTGCTATAATCTGGCTTTGGATCTTCAGGATAGTGATGAATGATAAATTCAGTCAACCAACGTATGAATTTCTGGTATTCTTCTCTTGGTACAAAGCCTTGCATTTTCATGTTAATGTCAAAGTTAGTGTGTCTGCAAGGATGAAGGTTGTAATCATGATGTGCTGAAGTAGTAGCCTGTTCTACCTCTGGATACAAATATTTAATAATGTGTATTTCTGTCTTCTCCTTGTCTGCAGTGCTGCTGGTTTGTGGGATTTCATGTTACCAGTTTTCTTTAAGCTGTAAAATCTTAACTGAAAAAGCTCTGTGTTGATCTCTGTAGGTGTCTATATATATTTTTATCTATATATATCAAACTCAGTTGCAGAAAGCTGAAAGCCAGCAAGTAATTTAAATAAAAAGTTAAAATAAAAGATTATGAGAACACCATGAAGGGAATGCCTCAGTAATTAAAACAAAAACTCATAAAAATCACATTGGGGAAAAAAAAAGCAGTTCCTATGAAATGATTCAAATTATTCGCAATCACCAAATAACTACCCCACATATTCTTGGTGTGACTGAGAGTGCCTTTTTTAATTAGTTAAACTTTCCTTTTATCTAAATGTTATTTAAAACAAGAATGGATGGCATGCATTTTATTTCTTTGTTTGAACTTCAGTATGAAACATGTTCTTCTAAGAAGAGAAGGACTGGGGCAGGCAACCCTCTGGAGAAAGGAGAGGAAGACTGCTCATTCTCTGGGAGTAACTAGGGGGTCTCCAGGAGAGAAGTTGGACAGTACAGAGAAAGGCGGACTAAAGGGGAGATTTCCTTGAGGATCAGGGACTGAGGAGCATTAGCAGAAGAGAGGAAGAATGGGCACAGTCACACCTCTGAGATGAGGAGCATCTCCATGCAGACCAAAGAGGACCGCACAGAATCTGTTCCCTTCCAGGAAGACTGAGTTAACTGAAACTAAACACAAGAGCAAGGGCACATTCTCTAGGAGTACAGCAGTAGGGGGAGACTGATTTATCAAACCTGCTTTTCTGTCCTGACTTACCTAGTCATTTTGAGTTTTCTCTATTTTAAAAGTTAACTATTCTGTTTTATAGTCTAATAAAACCTGTCTTGGATATAAAGCTTTCCTGATCTTGTAGAGAGACCTTGCTCCCACTCCTAGGAGAAGTTATATGCAGGTCCACCTCATAGCTCTGGCTGATTTGCATCCTCATGACAGAGATCATTATGGTTTATTCAATAATTAAAATTAAAACGCTGTGTGTGTATGTTCTGTTTACATTTCACTAGAAAAAGATTGGAAATCTGAAAGCTTAAGGACAAAATTTGGCTTAATAATATTAGTGACTGTCTTTGTGATTGTACAACTTCAGAATTATTCACTGGCCACCAAACCCTGTTTATTCCTTTTCCATTCTTTACCCTAGTATTAATGGTCTTGACCTCCTAGAAAGCCCTTGAAAGACCAGCGATGTCATATGTGAGGGTAAGGAATTATTACTTACAACTACTGTTAATACACCCCTGGCACTACCATGATACCAAAACCACTGAAACTATGTTGTGACTAAGTGAGCAGCTGTTTGGCATGATAAACACGTTGGCCTGTGTTGGATAAAAGGGTTTAACAAACAGAAAGTCCCTGCCTCTTTGCAAACTTCCTCTTTTTTTTTGCAAACATCTGTAATACACTAGTAATGTTGTATTGGTGGGCTTTATAAAACTATGTCAAGTCCTTTGTTTCCTCACATGCAGAATTAATTTTTCCACTCACATTCATCATTTTCTAATTATTTCACTTTTATTTCCTCCCTTCCCGTTCACCTGTTTTTAAGGTCTTTATGCAGGTGTGGCATTTAAAGAAGACAAATTCCCAGGCCGATTTAAACTACTTGAATTGAAATGGTAGGATTTAAATATTTTCTGCAACCCCATGAGATGTCTAAAACACAATCTGACTTTGGAGATTTGCATAACAATAATGGATAAAAATCGATTTTTTAGCTGTGTGAACTTTTCTTTTTTTTGCAATGATACATGAATTTGTTCCCCATTTGCTGAGAAATGTAAATTTATGTCAGGGGAACAGTTAGCTAATTTTCCTCATCTTTTTCCCACAGCCATTTCTTATCATAGTTTGGGTTTTCAAATTTTATATTTACAGTTCTATCAAAACACTACTTTTATTTTGTTTTTCTTGCATTGAAGAAAATGGGGTTTGTAAATCTCTTCTTTGTTATGCCTTCCTTACTAATGCACCAGGGATGTCTAAGACATGATCATGATCTAGGTATTGGTTTAATGAGATGCTTTCCATTGGATTATTTTTTCATAGGTGCTATAAATTTTGAGGGTCCACAGTGTGTTGTTACATTATTCAATTAACAGTATATAACTTATGAATATCTCCTTTAGAGGAAACTACATTTTCTTTTTTTCCCTTCTAATGATTCTGACCAATCCAGTTTTAGATGTTATTGATTTACATTTTTCAGCTTAAAATGCTGCCTAAGTTATTTATCTTATAATTAAAAGCTGCTGAAAGTATGGTCTCTTTATACAAAAACACAGTAAGTATTCGAAGAACAATTAACAGAAAGAAAAAAGCTAATAACTTTTTCTCACAGTATATTAGGAGCAGAAAACTTAGCAGCAAGTATTTTGTGCTAATTGGGCATCAACATAGAAAAAGGTGGCTCAGAAAAATTCAGGACCTTGCACAGATAATAAATCGCTTCTCTGTGTTCACCACAGAGGAACCTAGGAAAATACCCATGCTTGATCCTTTCTTTCTGAGGGAATGATCAGATCATTTGCTGAAAATTGAAAAGACCGTAGAGGAGGGTAAGAGAAACTCACAAAATGAACATTAATAAATCACCAGAGCCAGATGGCACTTATCCAAGAGTTATAAAAAATGAACGGAGGCAACTGTAGAACTATAAAGGTTGGTGTAGTGTCTCTTACTTGCAATTGGTCTTGGTCTGACATCAACTTTTAAAGAGGCTTCCAGTGTCACTCTGGGAACTACAGATCTGTAAACTTGATGTCTCAAAGGACCAAACAGCAGGAACTTTAATAAAGAAGAAAACTGGTGAGTGCTGGTAAACATGATCAAGTTAAGAAAAGTCAACACAGCTTTTTTTAAAAAATAAGGCAGGACTAGACAGAATCACTGATGTTCTTTGAATCAGTAAATAAACAGGTGGATAAAAGGGTCAAATTGGGTCCCTGAAAGACTTCTGACAAAGCTCCTCACCACCAGGCTTTTAAGGAAACTAAGCAGCCATGGAATAAAATGGAAGGTCCTTGTTTGGATAAATAACTGTTTAAAAGAAAGAAAACAAAGGGAAAGAACAAACAGCTCTTACAATGAAGAAAAAACATCGGATAAATTCTGCAGGATTTGCTTAACTCTTTGGGTACTGACGTCCTGCTCACCTTTTACATGACATCGTATCTGTATGTCATTTGTTGCTGCTATGTAATTTCTGTTTGAAATAACTCTCTTCATAAAGTCTTTAGTTGATTCTTTCTTCTCTGTGAAGTCCTTTGTTATCATTCTTCTATTTAATTTGGTCATGGAGGAATCTTTAACTTGATTCTTATCCTAATTTCTTTATTTTTCCATCATTCCTTCTTTCTGTTCATTCAAGTCTCTATATAAAGTTCAGGACAATTCCCCATTGAAACATACTGAGTGTTCTCACTGCTTTGTCTCAGTCTTCATGATGTTGTGCAAGATGGCCATGCCGATTAGCTAATGATGTCAATGCATGGGTGCATCATCTCCCATCATAGGACAAGTCAGTGACTGGCTGGTACTACTGTTGCTTCATCCTTCCCTGAACTGGAAAATGGCAACCTCAACTCCACTTCAGCTTCCAGTTTCACATATTTACACCTTTGGGATCATTAGTTACACTTGCTGGCTTTTATTGATCTACCTGGAGGATTTGGTGCTTTTCCCTGGTGCCATGATCTGGAACCAACACTGTGATTCTTTTCTGTGCTCTATGTTCTCATCTGGATGCAAATTCCTTTATTATTTACTGACCCATGAAGCACTTCCTATGCCTAGGTAAAGATAAATCCCATTATGTTCCATGCTCCTCTCACAGGTACTTTAAAACCTCTTATAAGAAAAAAAAAAAGTTCCTTCAAAAAGCTTAGGTGCTTTTTCTTCTTTAGAATTAGAGGCCTAGCTGCCCAGCTTATTGGCAGCAGAAAGCAAACCTTTGGTTATGTAAATCATTTAAAACATAGATTATTGGAGCATTAAAATCTCCTTTTTCTGATATTAGGAATTAAGTATGATGTCTACCAATCTATCCAGAGTAGGTAACTTCTGGGTTATAGTTGTATAAACATGAGAAATTGCTGCCAAAAATATTTCCATGAGAAAAGCATGCTAAATTGAAATATGATTGCTGTTTAAAAATTATATTCCTATCTGAAATGTGGTGCTGAAATATTGATATTCTACATGGAAGACAATTTAAATTATATCCCTGTCACTTTATCTTTTTAACAAAGCAACACTGATAGAAAAGTGATGTTAACAGTTGATTCTAAAACTAAGGGTAGTAACATTTTATTCCTAACACATTAAAATAAAGACAGTTTCTTATACAGGAATGCATTATTTTTTATGATTGGATGGCTTAATGGAGATTTGTTTTTTTAGTTGTTAATTTTTAGATTCGTATAGTTCATCAGATTCTGCCTGAAAAGCTGTTGCTTGCACAAAACCAAGCAGAATCTGAATTTACTGTATTTTGAAATGAAAATAGTTCATTTTATGAAACAATGCTAAAACTCCAGCATAAGATGAATGGCAAGCGCTGTTTTCATCTTGGATGTAGGTCCAGGATGCACTCATTAACAACTTCATCTTTATTTTAATTTATTCACATATTTCATTTATGTTTACATTTCAATAACATTTAATCGCTATGTTACTTAACCCTGTCCAAATTCTCAAATATCAAACCAGCTAGTCCTTCACCAGATGCCCTCTGCTACTGTTTTCACTCTTTCTTCTGTAGCTGAGCTGTTATACCACAAGGCAATGAAAACATTCTCCAGCCCCTTCAACCTGGCATTTCAGAAGATTGACAATCCAGCTCCTCAACTAGTGAAAAATAAATGTTATGTCAAAAGTAAATCCACTATAAAAATTTTACTTTGCTACACTTCTGTTTTATAAAGCTAGGTTCTTGCTTATGTCTAACTAAAATTATCTGTATGAAAAGGAAGTAAAGATAAAGACAATCCAAACACACATGAAGCAGTTACCTGAGAAATTAAAATCCTACTTTTAGGTTCTAAACATTTCAAATCGCATTACTAGTCCATATGTGAAATTTCAGGGATGCAATATACTAGCATGATCTGTCCACAAGTTCCTGTAAGCCTGGGAAGTCTTTCCAGCATCTTGGCAAAAATCCGAATCTTCTTCAGAATTTTACTGCTATTGTCTTGACACCTTTGTTGCACCCCAAGAAATTCATGGAATCACTAAATTTCCAAGACCATATATATTTAAAAAAATATATAATTTTATATTTTCTTAATGGAAACACAGGTTCACCTTTTTCAGTATTTGTTAGAAACAAATTACTAAGAAAATAATTTTTTAACTGATTTAAGAATAACCCTAGGTTTGTGAAGCTGATAGTCCTTTCCTGCATTGTGTGGGCAGTGAGTTTCCCTGGAGAACGTACCTAAGAGACTTGGGACTCAGGATTCTGTTCTCCAATTGTGTCACTGCAGAACAACTGGTACTTTCACAGAGGCTCCACACAAGTGTGATAATCTTTCTGCTTCTTTGTCAGTTTGGGATCTCAGCTAGAAGAACATTGTATTAATGAAAGACAAATGGAAAAATTAAATAAATTACAAAATTAATCAAATTACTTTTGCCAAATAATAGAAAGAAGCAATCTCTACATGGTGAAAATCTTATCGGTTTAGAAATTGCTTGTTTTTGATTACAAGCTGATGGACTAACTCGTAACAAATGCTTTGTCTTAGCTTTTCCTCAGTTTTTCAAAATAGGCATGAATTCTCGTATCTTTGATTATTTTTTAATATGTTAAAGAAACAAAACAACTAGTTTATTTAGACACTATTTACAGGTGATTGTCATTCTGTATGTGGCTAGCTGAGCTCCAATCCACAATTGATTCAGTACACAAGTCAACACAGGAAAATGAGTAAACAAGCCAGGTCAACTGGTGGAGGCAACTTAAACAGTGCTAGGACTGTCAGCAATAGTAAGCAATGATCACTGTGTCAGCTTTTTAATTTTTCAACACATAATCAGAAAGTTTAGCACCACCAGTTTTCAGTCTTGGCCAGAACCAGTTCAATAGATTGTTCTTCCAGGAAAGGTATTACAGGAAATGAAGTCCTGCCAGTTACAGTCTAGAGACTGAAAGAGGATGGCATTGCAAGTAGTAATGCTGAGTAGTGTGGTGAAGAAAGGAAGCAAACCTGGGATACCCCCTTAATGCAATGATAAGGCCTGATTATGGCTTGGTAGTGTTATCCAAGCTAGCGTTGATTTTGCTACATCAGATTGTAACTGCAGTGGAAATAACTTATGCACTACAGATGTTGTGCTGGACCTTCAGATTTCCTAGTGTAATATGAAAGCTATTCATTTAGTGCTCTCTAGTAATGTCTTAAAATATGAAACAAATGCTTTTCCTTTGAACCAACTGGGGCTACATGTATCCTGGTCTGGTGGGACTGACAACAAATGTGAATGTCGTTCACTACTGTAAAATTAATAACTTTAAAGATATTAAACTGTGATTTATTTTACTAGGACAATTAATTGGCTAAATACAAGAGGTTCAATGCAATTCAATATTTTGCTGATGGATCTAGTAGTATAGTTCCATAATCATCTGTTGATCCTATTCTAAAACTCTAAGTCTATGATACCATTTATTTTTTAGGAAAGCTCTGGGGAAAGAAAAAAAAATACCTGCAATTTTCTTTTTCTGAAATACAGAGCACACACTAAAATTAAAATTAATTTTAAATTCAAAATTTCCACTGCTGGATTGCTGCTTTTTTCTGTATTTGACTCCTCTATTCTACAGAAAATTTATTTCTCAGTTTGCATCAAAGTTTGCCCAAAAAGTAATTCTTTTTTTCACCGCCTAACTATAAGGTAATCGATTATGTATTTGAAGGTCATCTTAAGAAATTAACTAGGAACAGTCAGCAACTTTGTGAATTTGCAATACCATGGCTTTACTCTAAACATCTTGATGAACGATTCAACCTCATGATACAAGAAGCACAATGAGTTTGAAGAGTAATACTAGTGAATAAATGAAGATGATTAAGGTGTTAGCACACAGAGAGGGTGCAGAGAGTTCACTCGTGTGATGAACAAGAGACGATTTGTTTTGTTTTATTTCAGCACAGGACTGTATGAGCTCTTAAGTCACCTCTGATCATCATGGAGGTTAAACATAGGAACCAGAGGTAGGACACCATCACACCTCTTTACATGTTGATCAGCAATATAATGTAGACACACGTTCAAATTTCCTTTCTGCTGGACCACTAAGGTTCTGTCTGTACAGGACAACAGCAATAATCTTGTCTAGCACTGGGAGTAGTTCACGTAAGAGAAGCATACCTATTGATTTTAAAGGGAGCTAGACCGTCCTTTTGAATGAAGAATGCTTGCCTTGATCTATTTATAAATTCATCCAAAACTGCATTCAAATCTGTCTCTCCCTCCTTAATGTCCCCAAACCAGTGAAACAGAAGGAGAAATAAAACCCATCTTCCCTTTGCTCCAGCTGTGAGATCGAAACATTGCAAATGGAATTTACTACTCTCACTATCCACCTCTAACAGTTTCTTCACTCTACTCTTCAAAAAACATTTTCCAGCTAAAAATATGCTGTGAACTTGGCTTAAACTTACTAAAAGCTTGGGGCATGACAGAAGAAAATATTTTAGTCTAAGTTACACTTTGTCAAGGGAGAAGAGAAAGGCCAGTCAGAATAATAGGCAGGTTCATTTGACTCTGAAATCCAAACTAAAAATTGTATTAGCATAAGTAATCTCAGGTCTCAGATCTTTTCTTTTTGTTTTCTCCTGAAACACCAAATTAATTCGATTGATTGGAATAGGCCATGAATATTTAATGTGACAATTTGAACTGAGAGTACTACCTTTTAGCCTTGAGAATTCTAATGACATCATTAAGGTTGTTTATAGAAATCTACAAAATTAAATGTATTGCTATTAAGCATCATCATCTTTGAGATGGAGGCTGAATGACTCCTGGGCCTGATAAGAGGAAACAGCCTTTCATTTCTAGATCACTGCTTTAAATTCGAGCTAGTATCACAACAATGAGAAGTTATTATCAACAAAAGACAGGCAGCATGCTCTATGAAAGGAGCTTATGATGTCAGCCAGTTTCCTAGGGTGCTGATACCTTCCCAGGAAGAGTGTTTTGCATGCAGTACTGGTCTACAAGGACATTACGATCAAGCTACTGCTTAGCCAAGAGTACAGTCCCTACTCTGCAGAGCAAACTTAGTTCCAAGTATCATCAAATATCTGACTTCCACCAAAATTAAAGCAATTTTGTAAAGCAGAAGGTAATGGCCTCCATAAAACAAATTTTTTATCCTTCTGAGAAAAAGTAATCTACAACTACAGATAAAACAGCCTCTGTGATGGGGAGAATCTTGAAAAACATCCCTGGGTGTGACTGGCCATGTATGCTCTTGATCCAGACCCTAATGCTGACTCATAGACTTGAATTCCTGGCTTGACCTTGGACCTGCCTCATCACTTTCCTGGAGAGCTCTGAGCTGTGGCTCACCCTGGTTACTGTCCCTCGACCTGACCCTTACCATGGCTGTGGCTTGTTGACTTGACTTCCCTGTTTGACCTCAGACCTGCCTCATGACTGAAGACTTGTCAGGTGATCTGGACTTGTGGCTGGACTTGATGACTGTCACCAGAGTTGCTCTGCTCACTTTCATCAAGCCTGTGGCACTGTTCCCTTGTTAGTGAGGTCTATGTCTTTGCCTGCTTTGTTGTTGTGCATGCTCCTGGCTACCTGTCCTGGCAGAGCAGCCTGCCCTTGCTACTCCCTGACCCTGTGCTTTGGGTGTAATCAGCAGGGTTTGGGTAGCAGGAGCTGTGGGGTGCCCTCCGTAGAAGGAGGTGATGAACCACCCTGTGCCAGTCACCGTCAGATCCAGCTGGCTTGGCAAAAGCCACCACTATCCCACTGCATGCCAAAACTTCAGCCAGAGGAGAACATTGCAGTGGTATTAAATCCTTCACTGTGGCTTTTTAAGCTGGAAGTGCCAAGATGCATTCACCATTTACCTCAATAGGCCTGCTCATGGCAGCTATTACAAATGAGGTAAAATATATGTCAGTGTCATGCAACATTATTCTGACCTATCATTGCAGCTATTTTTGTAAACAGCCTTTACAACATCAGAAATATGATCTTCTACTATTTCTAGTATTTAAATGCTTGTTTTATTTTCAAACTTCTTTGTCCAAAGAAAAAATTTAAATGGCGTTTGCTTTGAGCAGAGGGCTTGGCCTCGATGATCTCCCAGGGTCCCTCCCAACGTCAGCGATGCTGTGATTCTGAGATTGGCGCTGGAGCAGCAGCCTAACTCACAGACACTGTGGTGGTTCTTAAAGGATGTTAGGAATGCTGCTCCCTAGGGTGGACTCCCAGACCCAGGAATTTCTCCTTCCCTGCTACCCAAACCCAGCAAGTGCACACTGAGACTGCTATGGTCTCTCTGTCTGATTCCAATAGCCTTGGACACTGCTGCTC
Source organism: Phalacrocorax aristotelis (assembly GCF_949628215.1). Lineage (NCBI taxonomy): Eukaryota > Metazoa > Chordata > Aves > Suliformes > Phalacrocoracidae > Phalacrocorax > Phalacrocorax aristotelis. The sequence continues at coordinate 89,847,797 of NC_134277.1, forward strand.
CTTTTTGCAGATTTGACCAGAAGGGAGGCTGAGTGTGTATCCCAGGCAAGCGCGCGCACACACACACACATACACGCACAGAGCACACTAACACAGCTGCCACAGTCTACCTGCCCTTAGCAGCATTCAGGTGTTACCACCAGAGCTCACATAAAACATAAATAGAGAAATACAGAGAGCCCAGTCTTGTTCTTCCTCTCTGGCTGATCAAGACTGCAGTTCATCTGTGAAATCACACAGACTGTCATTCTCTAGACTTACAAGCGTACTCATGTTCATGGACCCCTCAGGTATCAGTGTATCTAATATCCATGCCCAGACCATGGGTCCCTTTACCCAGTATACAGGTCTCTTGCATACTGCCTTGTCCAGCTTGATGTTCACTAGCAAAGTAGATGCATGCACGCACGCACACTCATCTCACAGTCACCACAACAATCACACATCTCTCAAATACCATTCACAGGCTCTCTCAGCCTGCCTAATATCTATGCTTGGACCCAGGGCTCACTTACATCCTGCTGGTTCTGACCCTGAAATACACAGAGGGTTAGATTCACTGGGGAAAAATAACCACACTTAGTTCTTTCTAGTTCCTGGAATTTGACCCCTCATGTGTACACATACATTGGTGTCCCTCCAGTTGCTGAGCACAGAGCTACAGGCCCTGTGGCCTGAGGTCTTTTCTCCAGTTGCAGGCATCCAAAACCCTTTTGCATGTGGGCCTCTCCAGATACTGACGTATAGACTCTACAGCACTCACACATAAGATAGAGAATGGATTTACACAGGAAAAAATTGTTCAGAAGAATGATTTAACAGGAAGATAGGATAGACTGAGGTGATCAGGCACAGGCTTCAGTCAGACGAGCCAACTGTCTGATAGCCTGTTTACCCATGACCAGCCTCTTTTCTTACAATTTTCTCTATTTCTCAAGCTTATTCTTCCTGGATCCACCCTGAACAGAATTTCTCTGCCTTGGGCCCTTCCTTTAGGCTTTCCATAATAAGTTTTGGAAAGTCCACAAGGTCCCTGAAGCATCCCATAATACTCAGTCTTGCTTCTACCTTCTTATCAGTTACAAGGTTCAGGTTGACCCTCTTCAAGACTGTGCCTGAGTAGTTTTTCAGTGACCTATCACCCAGTGTCTGAGCAGTTCTGGTTTTCATCACTGTCTCCATTATCACCTACCTGTCAGATTTGTGTATCTGTGTGTTCAATTTGTCACCTCTCCTGTTATTTAATTTATAATGAGTAGTTCTTAACCAGGTAGTTTAATGAAGGAAATGCTCTCACGTTCCCCATACCCTTACAATGATCAGTCAAGCTGAAAGGTCGGCAAGTGAAGTCCTGGATGCATCATGTGAGATATTAGGGTTTTTCCTTTGTGCCCTTTGATTTCTAGAGTGTGAATGGGACATTTTTGCTACATTAAAATGTGTTATGTGCTTTGTGGGGGCCGGATGGACCCACTGTATGGCATCTTCAGACTGCTGTGACAATGAGTGAACAGGCTCCTATAGCCACATAACAATAAATGGAGAAATTTTAGGTTTGTCTGTTTACTCTGCTCCATGTCCAACTGTGGCAGTAGTTTCAGGCTGGACGTACAAAAGTGCTGGAAGGCCCAATCCTACAGCAGCTGGCATATAAGGAAAGGCATCCTCATGTAGGTTCTGCCAAATGTAGCCAGCACTTTGTACAGTCCTGGTGATCTTGGTGTCCAGCCCCTCCTCAGCATTTGCCATCTTGCAGGCAGCAGGACACACGCACATGCCACATTTCAGAGTCAAACCTGTGTTCCAAAGCTAGAAATTTCCACTTATGCTGTGCTCAAGGTCTACCATGGTTTGCAGGATGATCAAGTGGCACTGCTGGCAGTTAATGTTGTCATAGGATTATTGTGGGCAACATGGCCATGGCTGAAGTGAGCAAAAGCTCTTACCATCTCAGGAAGGTAAGCGACATGGACGGCTTGTGAAAAGATGGTCTTGGCAAAGGTTTCACAGTCTTCTGTCATGACCAGATCCACTGTGGACTGACTGCGAAGAGGGAGGTCCAGCCGAACCCTTATACTGAGCACGGCTTCTCTCCTCATTAGGTATGAATCAAGATTCTCACAAGGACAGTGGCTTGTGAGGGGTGCTAGAGGTGACAAGTCCTCACAAGTAGCTCAGAGGGATCCTCAGAACACTTCCAGCCTATCCCACATGCAGAGCAGTGGACATTCATTTTCCAGTTCTCAAATCTTTCCCCACTGTGGGAAGACTTTTGGCCACAACAACTCAGGCAGCCCACCAGGATGATGCTATGGACCAGGAGTGGCACACTGCATTTCTAGCAGTTATTCTGGTGGCCAGCCTGCATCTCCTGAATGTCTTGCTTGTATAGTATGCTAGCGAACAGCAAGCAACTTGCCAGAAGCCAATGCAGATAGTGAGAGTTCTGCCAATGATCTGCAAAGGCACCAAATCTGTCTGGTGAAATGCAGCAGTGACCAAAGTATCAGAGTTACTAACAGCCTGCAGAGCAACAGAAGAGGCAACAGGCAGCCTGGTTTTACTGTAGGCAACAGATATAGGCTGCCTGGCTGCAACCCTTTGTGGAGGCTACTGAAGCAGTCACATGTCACATAGAGAGATAATAAGTGGTGAGCACGTTGTGTGTTGTGCTAGAAAGTCATCTCGATGAGTAGACACAAAGCTCTTTGAGAAATGGTACAGAGAAAGGTATCCCTTCAAGTGTAATGCAATACGAACATAGCACTTCTCTCTAGAGTACTTTGAGCAATATAGATATGAATTCACATGACCAGTCCTGAGGGGCAGGGAAAGCTCTCAGAGCTGAATACTGTCAACAGCATAGACAAAGAAATATTGTATTTAAAATGGTACAAAGAAATATCCCTATATTTTTCTTCTCTTTTTTTTTTTTTACTTTGTAAAGAACCAAGCAGATCATATACTTTTTTCTTAATCAGATTGAGGCACTGTACAGAAATAAAAATGCCCCATGTAGGTGGAAAATAAAGACAACTAGGTGAAATAATACCCTCATTATTTTTGGTGCTGAATTGCAATAACACAGTACTGTTATAACAGGATGATTTACTTCAGTATAATACTCCCAGTTGTCTTATTTTCCTGTTAACAATGTTTGTTTCTCTCCATGGCTGAAGTAACTCTTCAAGTTTCTGCAAGAATGATGTACAGAAACTTCTTCTAGTCAGCAGTGACTGCTAGTGGGAGAAACACTAAGGAACTATTCTTCATCCACACATTATTATCTAGGACATAAACCAATATTTCCTAGTGAAAGGAAGCAGATCAAAAACATAAGATAAAGAAGGGAACAGCTGGGAGGGTTGTTCACATTTTCCACAATTATTTCAGTGCTAAAACATGAATATGAAGAAGTTACATTAATGTTTGTGATTAGGCAAATCAACCTTCAGACACTTCCAAATTAAGTGTAGAGAAGTAAGTTGCTTGTATTTCCACTAGCCTTGGATTAGCTGTTGGGCTGGGCTGTGATATGGCCGTGATCTGAAAGTTAAGGCTCTGCAACAAATGCATGTGGTTAATACTCCCTTGCTTTTTTTGAGTTAAAACAGAAGGCTTCTACTGCAACAACCTCTGCCATAGAAGCAGACCTGGATTTACCTGGAGTTAGAGCAGGAGGAATTTGAGGGGCTCTAGTCCCCTCCAGCTACTGGGGAGCACATTCCTTGACTTCTTCCTGTCCTCCTCTTCCCTCTCCTCTATCATGTTTAGACTGGAGCTGCCTGCTCTTAATTTTTGAAATATGACCCCATGGAAATCACTATTTTTGCCACTGATTTCAATCTTTTCCACAGGCATCCTCTTGTGCTTCTCTGATACAAAAATTTCAGGATCATACTTCTGAGCCACAGCAGGAGGTACTCTTGTGTGTCATTTGATGAAATAAGCAAGGCAAAAACACCTCTGTAGGTATAGAGGGGTGTGTGTGGGTGTGTGGGTGTGTGGATGTGTGGGTGTGAAAAGAGAGACCTTTCTGTTTGCCCATGGTCTTTACAAGAAGTTGATCTGAGCCACAAACATCTCCAAACACCTATGAGTTCTCCAGTGTTTGAAATTGAGACATGACTTCAGTTTGAAACAGAATTTAATAGTTTGAACATATCTCTACCTTGCATAAATCTTTCAGCTAAGCCTAAAAACAAAGTATCGCTTTTCAGACTACCATGACAATGGCTGGTTCTCCTATACCTTTGTTTCTCAGTGATACTGGCTGAAAAAGAAAGAAGAAATCATGAAACTAAGTTATCTTTTTGAAAACCACATCTGGAGAAGACTGCTTAAAATGCAGAATTTGGAGAGAGCACTTTGATTTGTGGCACTGTTTCAGACTTCTATATCCACAAATTGAGTGAAAAATTATGCTCTTCCTTTTGCAGCGTTCTATTCTTTTACCCTCTGACTTGCCAATATGGATAATGCTAATTTAACAAAAAATCCAAACATAAATCCAGTTTAGCTACTAGAAATATAATGGGTTTTCTGTAGCTTTCAGAATGTCACTCACAGGTCTTCTTGTGCTAGTCAACAAAAAGCTAAAACAATTTCAAAGATGTGGCAATTAGTGAAATGGCACAGCCCTTCTAAGTGAAACCATTTCAGAACATTTCTGTATCCTACTGCAAAAGAGACAGATGTGCCGTACAGTTCACAACCTGAGATTAGATATGGCATTCATTCCCAAGGTTGCTTATCCTAACCTGATGGACTCAAGGCTCAAGTCCACGATCAGTAAGGGCTTTGAGCAGATACTTTATACATGCAAGTTGCCCTATTGTCTTCAGCGCTTCCAATCTGTAAAAATGAGAAACAATGCTGCTATTCCCTGTGACAGTATAAAAATGTGACATAAAGCGTTCATCAGGCATTTGAATGTCATAGCGATAAGTGCACAAAAAACCATGAAGAGATTATTATTACCATTGGAGAGGGATTTGGATGTGATTTAGTAAACTAAGCATGCAGCCACATGCTGAATGAGTATAAAAAGACATATAGGGCAGCTGGTTCCTCCCTTGAGCACCATCTATTCTGTGTTGCAAGGCCCTGATCCAAAGTCAGTGATTGTCACAAAAAGGTTCCAGCTAACAGCAGTCAGCTGTGGACTACCTCTTAGTGGGGAAGGCATCTGCTCTAAAATTAGCAGAGAACTGTGTGTAAAGACTTACAACATACACTCACACAGGCAGGAAGGATCCTGGAATCACAGAATAATTTGGGTTGGAAGGGACCTCTGGGGGTCTGTACCCAAACTCCTGCTCAAAGCAGGACCAACTGCAACACTGGAACAGGTTGCTCAGGACCTTACCCTCTTCAGTTTTTAAAATCAACGGCATTAAAGCCACCAGGCAGCCTGTTTCAGTGCCCAACCACTCTTGCTGTGAAACCTACATAGAGAATCATCCTTCAGACACTTTCTAGCTTTTTGGTGCTGCATTTTGCAGATATGCTTTTAGAATAGCTACTTTTTCAAGGCTGTATCGAAGTTCATATGCATATATGGGAAAGCTCTCCGAGACAGCGTGGCATTTTGCACAAAGCTTTTATAGTGTCCATTCTTGATTGGTGAGTTTGGTAACGAAAGTAACATCAGCCATAAAATTAGGAATTAAAGTAAGCAGGATACAGTCATGTTTTATAGACAGCGGTACTTTTGGTGTTTCAAACCTTGTCCCTTGCTGTGTTAAAAGGTTCTCTGCCCTGGAGACAGGAATGGTATGTACCCTCCAAGAAATCACTGACATAATAGAGAAACACTTTACAAAGACTCTTTGTTCTCTAACGCAAACATGAAGGTTTTCCTATGCTAGGACTTAGAGAGGTGAGATTGTGCAGTTTTTTAATTTAATAACACATAAGGATAAAAACTTCATGGGGAAGAAAGCAGCTTTGGGATTTAGCTTTTCTGTCATCTAGGTCTCCCTGATATCACTGGGTGGTGCAGCACCTGTAGTGACACAGTTCTGTCTGTTCAGAAGAGAGCTGTAGTCTGCCTTCAATGCACACACAAAATAACAGTGCATATTTTCCTCTTACAGAATTTATTTTATGGATTTAACATCCTTGACTTATTAAAAAAAAATAATTTCTTGATGCCTGTTTGATTTATAATTATGTTTGATTTCATATTCTCTTTCCCACTGTAATGCTTATCCATGATCCTTGACTTGCTAAAAGTTGTTAGCCATTTTCAAAAACCAGACTTGGTCTAAGGATTGTAACCAGCACATAGTATCAGACAGTTTGCATAAAGTCTCATTTTCTGGGGTGTTTGCTTTCTGTGGACCATTTCATTATCATGCAAATGGAGCTGCGCCGTTTTGCAGACAATCTAATTGTTAGCATAATATGTCCTCGTTATTTGTACAGTGCAGCACTTTGCATTAGGCTATTATCAAGTGTAACAGGAACCCATATAACAGCATGAGTTTGGAGAAATGGAGGTTATTTTTTATCAAAGGCTGTACATACTGGGTGCCAACTCCAGTCTAGAATCACTGACAAACCTCAGCGAGCCTAAACAGCACAGCTCTTCTGGAGTCTGAACATGCCCTGTTTGTGCCAATAGGAGCAATATGGGTTTCCTAGCCCATACATTTGAAGTCTTCCTCCTCCAGTGCTTTCGGTTTTGAACAAGCTCTAGCCCTTAAACTTTGAAGACAGTATTATGCTATGTCTACATATTTGCAGCAAAGGAATTAAGATAAATAAAGCACTACTAAAATAGCAAATGGAAACCAATCCAATTATCTCATTTTAGCTAGTAATCGGAATGCAAAAGCTTAAACTTTCATCCTGTTTCCAAACAGTAAATCTTATCTTTTCAGAAAATGCTGCCAATTTAGCACTGCTGAACTTTGGAATACAGCCATGCACACATAAACACATTTGCACATTATTTTAGTTGGCTCTTGCTAAAGCCATATGCTGGGGATTTTTGGTTGTTGGGTTTTTTTTTTTAATTTAAAAGGCACCTCAGAAGAACTTCGAGTGTTCACACAGGGTAAAACATCTTTCAGAGTCCTAAAATGTCAACAAAATACTAAAGTAGAAAGAAAAGTTTTCTCCCCTGCTCTGATGTTGTAAATAATGCTTGCAGAGTGGATTTTAACACCATTTTTACTTGTTTATGAAGACACTTTTCAGTGTTATGCAGTAGTTTGAAGTGGAAAAGAAGACATGGGAAAGTGACAATCAAGGTTTTGACGCAGAAAGATCGGTCACTTCTAAACCACACCAACATGAATAAGCAGTCCATTCCCTTTTGCTAGTTACCAGGGTCGTAATCCTAATCTGCGTAGCACAGGGTGACAAAGCAGATAAAGATAAGATATTTTTCATTTTCCGATGATATGAAAAATTATTTAATGAAATTGAGTAGAAGAAATCTGAAGTATCAGAAGAGGGTTTATATTTTTTCACTGTCAGCTTCCAGCTGAAAAATGTGCCCTGTAAATATAATGTTGTGCTAACTAGGAATAGATTAGACTGCAAGTACAATTGTACCTCAAACATGGAGGAATGTTTTCTTGTCTCCTTTCACTTTTGGCACTAAACTTGTGGTTTATTGAACAACATTGAATGGTGAGTGTGGGTTTGTCTCTTCTGGACATTAGGAAGTGTTCAATCACCGATCAACTGTATATATAACTGTAGGGTATTGAGCTGCCACCACTAATGCCACCGTTTCTCAGCCAGAAGAGGGGGCAGTCCAGGTTCCGTTGCCTTCCTTGCACAAAAACATTTAAACTGACTTCTGCAGTCTTCCAACAGCTTCCAGTTTGCCAGGCTTTTAGTCTTCTACTTTCTTGAATCAAACTTTTCTTGAATCAAACCAAATATTTATTCCTTAAACAGGACAGAGAAGAGGAACAAATTAATGAGCCAGCCATGTGGTCAGGCTCAATTTCAAATCCTTGCTTCCAGCAGCAGCTCTGCTGCTGATACTGCTGGAGGGCTTGCAAGGACCCATGGCCCAGCTGCCTGAACTGGGGAGGGTGGGCAGAGCCTTTCACCTGAAGCCTCCAGCTAAACACATTCATGCTTCAATAAACATTTATGACTGTATTTATACAGAGTGCAATGTGTCAAGAAACTGTCATCTGTCACCTCCCCTCTCCTCTTACCAAGACTAATGCATAGCCTAGTAGTAATGGCACTCCCAATGGAGGTGGAAGATATGTCCTGATTTGACTCATTTGGTTGATAGACACAGTTCAGTTAGGCAGCTATAACCAGGACGTCAGTCTTCAGAACATAACCAGTGGTTACTAGGTGGAAGCAGACCAAGTCTACATGAACAGCATTAGCTATTGCTGCTTTTGGTTTTGCCACAAATGCTCTGTGTTTTGCTTCCCTTATATTTGTTGCTGCCTTTGTTACAAATGCCTGAATTGGTAAAAAAAAAAAAATGTTTATATTTTGATTCAGGCCTAACAATACATGCATTTATTTTTTCACTTGCCAGGACCCACCATTATGTCCTACAATCCAAATAGCATACTGTACATTTACTTTACAAAACATATAGTATCAAAAATTTTAATCTAATCCTAGTATTGATCCGGGTTTTTGTCTCCCTGCAAACTCCTCAGTTCTATGCTTACAGCATTTTTAACATATTTTTCTGCTAGACAGGTAAATTACTACCTAACTATTAAAGGTATTGTCATGGTCATTAGCAACATCTTTTCCTCCCTCTTTTCTTTGTCATTTGTAATGAGCATTGATTATGTGTGAAGCTTCTGGTTCATCTTTGGTGGCAAGATGGCACACTCCTGTCCCACAGTTTTTCCTACTTCTCCAGCTGAAGAGTTTGGGGGTTGGAGATGGCAATGAAACAGAAGCAGTGTCAAGTGTCACTCAGAGTCCTCTAATGAACTGCACAAACTTGTACAAGCTTCAGCACATAATCTAAGAGCCTCGTGAGCCTGATGCAGCTTGTTAAGAAGTGAGGAGGAAAAGCTCCTCTCTGTTCCATACAGATCAATTCTGGGTCCCCTGAGCCTTAGTCAGACAACGATTATTTTAAGTGGAGATTTATGTCTATACCAAACTTTGGCAGCACAGAAATCTAGATGCTTTCGGGAGTGACAGATGTATTGTCAAGAACATGCATGCATGAACACTGATAGAGCTATGGTAAAGACTTTTGTAGTATCAGAGTGAGCAGTACTTCAGTGTTTGTTCTTTTCTCCTTTGCAGAGACTTCTGTATGCTCTTTCCTCCCTGGTGCCAGTGATGGAAATGCTTGTAGCCTCCTAATCTTGTCTCAAGCTGTGGGTGGGTTTGGATGTGTCAGTTTCTAGAGAGCAGTGCCAGCTGGAACCAGTGAGAGGCTTCAGGTGATTATTGCCTGCCTCTGCCTTAGTGGACACCTTTGTACTGTCATTCCTACTACCTCACATGCACAGTGTTCAGTTCAGCCCTGGCTCAGATCTGCCGGTGTCTCTCCAAATACCGCTTTGAGCCTCCTCCTTTTCCCTCCCAAAGATTCCTATAGAAATACTGACTGATTGCAGTGTTTTTATATAAGACAAGAAATACATTGCTATAGAGCCTTCCAGAAATTTGATTTATAGCAGCGAAAACACTAGTAATTGTGTGTAGTAAGTTGCTGGTCCAGACTACGATATCTTGCACTCGTTAATGTTGGGGCAAACTCTTTTTGCTTGTAAAGTTTTCTGAGTTTTGTCCACTCTTCTTCATTCACTTTTGATACATTTTTAAAAGGATGGGAAAGTTCCTCTTAATGTAGTTTGCATTTGTGTCCTGAGACAGTAGAATTATAAACAAAATTTTATATATATTTCAGCCTTTTTCCACCACATATATTCTTATCAAAAAGGTCAATGAATGTTCTTTGCAAACTTTTGGACTAAATTATTGTATAAAATAATAAGATTCAGAGTTATAACGAATTTTGTTCATCAGCTTTAAATATGTAGTGATCACATCATGTGAATTACTCCCCCTTCCTGATTTGTGAAAAAGAGTGAATGCTTTCAATATTTCTTTTTCTGATTAGATTTGTTATTAATCTCGGACCCTTTTTTGGGAAATCATGTTGCTACAGGGAAGAATCTGCAATTATTCTGCCAAAGTACCTAATAGTTCTATGTTGTTTTAAGCTTTATGAGTTTACTCCTCTCTTTATTCTTCCTCATATTCTGTCCTTGTTTTTGCACTGAGCTAAGAGTTTTTATTTGCTGCCTATAGCAACCCACAGCTCTTTCCACTTGTTACAGTTAATTTAGGGTCCAGGAATACATTTGGTGGTCAATATTCCTCTGGTACTTATATTTGTCAACAATGAATCCAGCCTGATGTCACATTTCCTGCTTACCCCACCTGCTATCTTAGGGTGTCTGAAATGCCTCTATCTGCCTTAGACTAAATAACATCCTGTCTTCTGCAAACATTTGCCTCTTCTTATTTATTTGCCTTCCAGGCTTGCTAACACATTTTAGAGTGGTCCAGAAATCCGTTTTCCCCTGTAAAAAGGTTAGAATTTTCAGATAAACTTTGAATCCCAAGTCGTAACAAAAGATCACATAGAAGGAACAGATGTCAGTCTTGATTTGAAAGATGTGAAAGAGCTTGAAACTGAATAGGCCAATCCATCAGGCAGAGCACAGAATAACTAAAAATTGTTTCTGCTAGAGAAACTGGGAAATGAACAGATTTTTTGCTGTTTGAACAGCGATTACTGTTTAGTCTGCCCAGGCAGGTAGCTTTGCACGCTGCTCAGCTCCACAGAGAGTACAGCAGCAATCTGTAAGCAATACCAAAGTAGAGAGAACTGAATGAGCACTGGAGGAACAGGTGATTTTGATGAAATTGAAAAACAGGTTGAAAAAAATGTAATTAAATTTCATCTAGATATGATTAAACAACTGCACATATACATGGTACAGAACAGAACAAAAGGATCTGAAGGTTATTATACCAAAAAGCCAGTCAGTTCCTGTTGTGCAAGAGGACAATGTGCAAATATGAGTACAAGATGCAAGAACAGTAAGCGGTTCTCCTGCTCTACTTGGTAAGGCTTTAGGCAGAGCAATGTTCATGTTGCAGTGCTGATTTTTCCTAGAAGGTCTTCATAAAGTTGAGAAAGAGGGAGACCAATCAGAATGAAATCTAGAACTGGCTTTGTTTATCTTCCTGATGAAGAAAAGACAGAGGGAAAAAGGACAACAGTTTGCAAATGTATAAAAAGCAGTTGCTAAACAGAAGGAAATAACAGCCCTGTCCTGGTTTCAGCTGGGACAGAGTTAAATTTCTTCATAATAGCTAGTATGAGACTATGTTTTGGATTTTTGCTGGAAACTGTGGTGATAATGTAGAGATATTTTAGTTGTTGCTAAGTAGCACTTACACTGGTCAAGGACTTTTTCAGCTCCCCAGGCTCTGCCGGGTGCACAAGGAGCTGGGAGGGGACACAGCCGGGACAGCTGACCCCAACTGACCCAAGGGATATCCCACACCATGTGACGTCATGCTCAGTATATAAAGCTGGGGAAGAAGAAGGAAGGCGGGGACATTGGGAGTGATGGCACTTGCCTTCCCAAGTAATCGTTATGTGTGATGGAGCCCTGCTTTCCTGGAGATGGCTGAGCACCTGCCTGCCCATGGGATGTAGTGAATGAATGCCTTGTTTAGCTTTGCTTCCGCGCGCAGCTTTTGCTTTACCTGTTAAACTGCCTTTATTTCAAACCATGAGTTACCTCACTTTTACTCTTCCGATTCTCTCCCCCATCCCGCCAGGGGAGAGTGAGAGAGTGGCTGCATGGTGCTTGGTTGCCAGCTGGGGCTAAATCACGACAAGCCCCTATGCCCATGTGACTAGTTGAACATAATAAGAGTCTAACATTACAAGGGAGAAGCAAGTTGTGCGTTACAAAAAGATAATTCCTCCTAACAGTGAGCACCAGGCAGGATTGCTAGAGAGGCCGTGAAGCCACAGGAGCCCTGTAAAACAAATGTCTGTTGTGAGTTTCTTGGGGCACGACATGGGATTCGTCTTGCCCAATTTTATCTGTCAAAAAGCATTCACTGTTCAGTTTATCATCTGGGAAGTTTTCACAGTCAGTGGAGACAGCCTTAACGCCAGTGGCAATTTACCTTACCCTAAATGAGGTATGTAGACTAAGTAGGGTGAGGGGGTGTGCCCTTGGTTAACACAAAAGGAGTCTAGAGGCACCATACAGTTTTGGCCATGTGTCTGGCTTCTATGGTAGTTTTTTAATGGCTGTAAGCCAAAGGAAATGTGTGATACTCTTTAAAAAGCATTATATCCTGCTTGTTCAAAATGTCTACATCTTTACAGCCGCATCAGTGACATACGGAAAGGTTGCTAAATGTGAGTGAACAGAAAAACTGCGTGATACTATGATTTAACTAGTTGCTGCTCATTTAAATAATGGTTCATCCACTTATCGAAATAACTGAGGAGCTCCTGATTTTTCAGAATCTTCAGCGTATAGCTCTCTCTGAAAGACACAACTGTAACAGCAATGTTTCTTTACATGCTACTTGCTCCTGTTTTCGAAAGCTTAACCTGTGCAGGCAGAGCAAAAAGCTCCAGTGCACACTTAAGAAAATTACTAGTTTAGGAGGACAAGTTACAAGCACTCCATGAAAAGATAGTAAGTCATATATTGTGCACTTACAAAGCATGTCTGCATTTAAAAACGCAAACAGAGGCTAGCCTCCTTGAATAGTTTATTCCTCATGAGTGATTTGACCGCCTTTAGTAATTAGTTGAGAAAAAAAAAAAACAGCACAGTTAGAGAGATATGGTGTGAAGGAACATTGATCCTGAGCAAAGAATAAAAATTCCAGAAACAACTTTCTCACCATGAGCTGACTTTGTAGTGTTGGTGCAAATATAATGACAGCATCTTAACTGATATTTACATTAAGTAACTTCCATTTGCAAGCAGTTCAGATAGGAGATTAAACCAGGAAGTGTTAAATGTGTATGACCATTGTATATGAAATTTCTTACCTTAGAGAAATACAAACACTTTGGAAACAAAAGGCCATATACGTGGCCATGTTATCCTTCCACTGGCATCATGCTAATTATTACTGATGGATTCACTAGGGGTAAATCTGGACCCCAGATATAAGGGAAAAACATAAATAATAGGGCATAAGTGCCCTTTTCTTTTCCTGCCCAAGCCAGGCTGCTGAAATAGGTTTGCAGCCCAGCAGCTACAGTGCATGCTAATGAGTGCTGAATCCATCCAACAGTTACTCATATCCCCTTTCAGGTTAATAACATAGAAAAAATTTCCCTTTTACCAGTAGCAAGTTCACACATGGCTGATGTGGGAGAAGAGGGAATACGTACTAACTTCTGAACTGCCAATGCACAGGAGTTATAAGCTGTCAACTCTCTTTCACATCATCCAGCTACAACAAGAAAAACTTTGAAACCATTGAAGCTTTGATTAAAGCATTGATCTAGGCCAGTAGAAATACAAGATGAATTAAGTGTACCTGAAAATAATTACCTTAGAATTAGCTTGACATTCACACAGGTAAACTGGAAAGAGACGCTTTCTTCACTATGGAAATGAAATAGAAAATTAGATTTCACCGAGGCAGAAAAACTTACAGATTCTAATCCAGGAAAACATATGCTTACAAAATTTACCATGGGTATAGTAACTAATCTTGGACAATTGCAGTGTAATTGGCTGTCATCCCTTGAGGTCTCTGTCCTAAAGTTCCAAGTAAAATCTTACCAGACCAGTGACTTGAAAAAATGTCCTTAGGGCTCATATTTATGGTGATAAGGTTTGTGCAAGATTACAGCTAAAATAGGGTAGGATATGTACCTTACATAATGGCACAAAAACTTCCTGGGACAGTGAACCTGTAATAAATCGGAAGGGGCATGCTTCTTGGAAAATGACTGTGGAAATTTTGTCTACTGACACAGAAAACCAGCTGTAAATCAGCATGAAGTGGATTGCTTTTTTTTTTGTTAGGAAAAGAATAAAATCATAAACATTAATATCATAAAGTTAATATGATATGATTAATATCATATACAAATAGGTGGAAGATAACACGTAGACAGAAACACATGATAAATGTTGGCCTTTGTAATGTATAACACATTATCCAAAGAAAGGGAAATATGAACTGCAACTGCATCTATCTGCACTTGAAAGATGCTTTTGGTTTTCTTTTAGTAATACGCTCAACAGGAAAAGAGCAGCACACTAAAAAATCACATTTGACTTGAAACCATTTTTACGGTGTTTCACACAGTTTAATACAGGGAAAACTACAAGATGCCACAAAGCCATGGAAATTTAAATTATGATAAAATAAGGCCAGTAATACCATTCTTTATAAAATCAAATCATGTACGGTATAAATTAATATCCTGGGAACATTAGGGCTGAGATTCATCTGCTGTAACTTTGGACAGATTTTCAGAACTATCTGATCTTTATTAGATACCCACATTCAGATAAGAAGAATCTAACTCTGAGATTCCCTCTTTCTCTACCCAGAGATAAAAGGAGCCTAGGCAACTAACAGTACATTAGATATCTACAGTGCAGCATCTACAACCACATTATTGCAATGTACATTTCAATGTTGCAAAAGTCTACATTCAGTCAGGTGAATGTCAGTCTAAGAAAGTTTCCTGGAATTTGGTAATTTTAGAATTGCTTGTATTCCGTTAATGTTAGCAGAATATCTGTGGAAGCCAGTGTGAAAGCAGGCCTCCTCCACCTCAAAAGTTTGTATGTGTCAATAGAAAACAGAATATCTTTATCTTTGATTCTCAGCACACCCTACAAGCTGTAAGGGTGTATCTATGGGAAGGATCAATGGCATAACACTGCAGGAAGCACAGCACAAGGACAGTGCCTTTGGCACAAGGGAAAGCCTATTAGCTCAGGGAAAGCATAGGACTTATGGGGCTGCCCAGAGCAGTAGCCCTGAAAATGCAATATTGCCTTCCACGTATGTAGTTTGAACCAGTGTTACTTCTGTAGATTTTTACTTTGTATTGTATTGAGCAGCATAAGCAAGTACTGATTATCAGAACTCAGTACCTGGGAGATACATCAGCTGTTTCAGAAATATCGTCTCAATTTCAGAAGTGAATAAAAGAAGAAAAAGGGAGTGTTCCCCACAATCATGTGGGGTTAAGCTGTGAGCGACACCTGCTGTGTCAGTACATTGGGATCACAGAGTAATGTCATGAACACCAAGCTGAACCAGAGCACTGCTTACAAGCCACAGAATTACTATGGCCTGTGAAGGTATTTTTGCATTCCAGACCCTAAAAAAGCTGTTGCACTGTATGAAAGAGCCATTCCAACCAGAGATTCCCTGGTGAGCTAACAATTAAATTTAACTATTAATTAACTAATAGTAAGTAATTAAACAGCATTAATAATTCTTCATTCTTAAATCTTTCCTGTGAAACAATGTCTTAAATAAAATACAGTTTGCTCATTTATATTTAATATATATGGAGAAAGGTCAAACAGGTCCGTGTGGACCAGAGGTCCTAATCCACTGGATCAATTCATCACCACTGTTTCAGACTCTGTGTGTAGGCAGGCCAAGTGTGCTATGGTATCAGCATCCAAAAATAGTTTACAATCTACATTCTCAGAAGGTATTATCATCAATTCCAGAGGTTCATATAACACCACAAAGGTTGCTGTCTCATATGTGTTTATTCTGATATATTTGCCAGGCAATTTTTAGGTGGTGCTTTGCATTAATAAGAATATTTGTGCAAAACATGTAAGGCTACCACAAACTGTGGCTTATTCTCCACTTTGATTCTTGACTTTTAGCATTTCTTCTGTATATCATAGTGTGTTATTTCCATGCCTTGCAAATCTGAAGGTGAAATGGTGTCCAGTTGTGGGTGACTGTCAAATCATAGCATTTCTTGTGTTTTGCCTGAAGCTCAGTAAAGTTGTTAGAGGTTTAGAGGGTCACAGCAATGCCTGCTAAGTGACAGTTCTGCATTCTGCTCTTTTACATTCATACAGGAAAAAAAGCCTATTGCAAATGCAATAGCTAGTATTCCTTGTAATAATTTGGGTGACATGAAAGGTCAGGATATACATGAAACAGGACCTTGATCTTACAGTAGGTAAATTCCTAATCCTTTCCAGGATCCTTGTGTCTGAATGATGACTAGGTTTCTGGAAACATATATCCTGACTAATTAGGAGGCTTGCTTGTGCTTGTTGCTGCATTTTTTGTGACTGCTATCTAAGCCTATTGCTACAAAAAATCCATTCTGTAAAGCAGTCCAGGCTTTGTCTAAAAGATGTACCACATAAAAATTCTAATCAATCCAAGTGTCTACTGAAATGTTATGTTCTTGTTGCTTATGTTAGTGGTGGATGGTTTATGTTGGTCATTATTTCAATTTTGCTGTCATCCTTCTGAAGACAGAAGGGATTTCATGTGATTAACTTAGATTTCTGCAGGCTGAATAATATCTTGATTGAACTTCACACAGTCTGTTTGGGTCCTTGCCATCCACTTGCATTTCTGATTGTGTTCTGCCTCAGCTGATGCTGCTTTTATCACACCATCAGCTCTTTAACACACAGTACCCCCAAAAGTGTTATTGCTGTTTTGACGAAAATTTTCATTAATTGTCCCTAGTGGAAGATATAGTCAAAAACGTTTACAGCACCTGGGTGCATACTTGAGATAATTTCTCATCTAAACCACATGGCATATATCTGACTTCCTTATCCATAAGAATATTTTTAACTGCCTATTTGGCTACAAATATATGATGATCCAGAAACAGAATAATTCAAACTCAGTATAGCCTTGATAAAAACTGGTGGGATCCAAACAAACACTAAAAATGTAATCTCTCTAAGTATAACAACCCCTAAAGACATAAGACTAGTAATAAACCCTAATGCTTGACCAAAACCAAACAGCAACCCTATTCCTTAACCCTAACCCTATCCTGAAACCAAACATAACCCTAACCCAAACTCTAAATCTAACCCAAATTTTAAACCTAACTCTAATCCTACACATCAATCTAAGCCTAACTGCACTCTAAAACACAAAATCTAAACCTAAACCATAACAGACTTATCCTAATCCTAAACACTAACCTTAAAAGTTATCTCTAACCATAAACCCAACCATAATGCTAAAGCCAAACCCAAATCCTAACCAGAACCCAGTCACTGAACTCTAGCCCAAAATCTAAATCTGAACACTAACAGTAAACTGTGGCTCCAACCATAAATGCCCCTAACTCAAACCCTGTTCCTGAACCCTAAACATAAAGCCAAACCATAACCCAAATCAGTGGCCGCATGCATAGCCATAATTCCTAAATTTAATCCTAACTTGAACCCTAGTTCTATTCTGCTGAAACCCACAATCAGAACTGCAATCCCTAATACTAAACCTGGCAATAATCTTTAGTTATATCCTGTTACCCTTGCCCCAACACTAAATCAAATCCTCATCATTAAACACAAACACAAAACCAAACCTAAACTCTTACACTGACCCTAACCCTGTTATTCCTCAATTTAGACTTAGGGCTTTGGGGTTATAGCATGCAGTAGGGTATAGCGTTTAGAGGTTAGGGTTTGGCTTTCATCTGGGATTAGGAATTTAGGGTTTTAGTTATGGGTTGAGTGTTACTTAGGATAGGGTTTGTAATGGAGTTAGTGGCTGGAGTTTGTAATAGGGCTTGGGCCTTGTGCTAGGGGCTAGAGGTTGATGTTAAGATTGGCATTAGAGAGTGGGCATGGGAGATGTCATGGAAGAATAAATTTTAAATTTAAAATGTCAGTAATATCAAATCACTGGCACAAGATAATTTTCACCCAGACGTTCCTAAGAAACTGTAGGGTGAAGTAGCTGAACTAGTAACTCAGATTTGTAGCCTCTCACATAAAACTACCAGAAAACCAGAATACAGTGCTAATTTTTAATTATATTAGTGGATCTGATAACTACAGACCAATACATCTGATGTTTTAACAGAAAAATCAGTGGCATTCTTGATTAAAAAAAAAAACAGAATTAGAGAAGTCATAGATAGTTGTCAGGCACTGGGGAAGTCAAGAAAACCTTTGTAGAGTTCCATTGTGTATCATATATCTCTAAAAAAAACCATATAAAGTGTTAGAGAGGATAGACATCCTGTTCATAAAGTCTATGTAAGCTTTCAAAAGATATTCAACAAGGTCAATCATCAAATGCTCTTCAAGAAATTATTCTATGATAGGTTAAGAAGCAAGTCCTTCACATGACCGAATAACGATTAAAAGGTTGGAATTAATGATCAGTTTTCTGCATATATGGAAGGTGCAAGTCGATTGCAACCTGCACAACATATTCATAAAAGATGTGGAAAGTCTTGATGGATATTGAGGTGACAGAGTTGATATCTCAAAAGTATTTGGGATATTGAAGACAATGACTGAATGTAAAGGATGGCCTTCTGAGACTGACTGGTACAGAAGAGTGAAAGACATTCAGCGTAAAATGGGTATAAAATGACAGAGAGAACCAAACAACTCTAACATTATACGCAGAGTGATTTACTCTGCATGTTCTGAGTGCTGATTAATACCACTGACGAAAAGGTCTTCAAAGTTCTCCAGAAAAGAAAACAGACTATCAGGGAACTCCAGGGATAAAATAAAATAAAGCTGAAAACATTATAATCTCAATGTACACAGGAAATGTGTACCTGTTCTTGGAGTACTCTATATAGCTGCAGTACCTCCTTCTGAAGAAAGACAAGTAGAATTAGAAAACAGGAGAGAATGAGAAGGGTAGCCAGCAACAGAAATAACTTCAGCACAAAAATCAAATTAAATAGACTACTACTCTTCAGTTTGGTAAAGAGAGCAGGATTATGAACAGTTCTTTACTGTCTCTTCCAATATAAGAACAAGGTGATACCAAACACAACTAGATTCAAAAGTAATGTAAAGAAATATATAGCTAAACCCTGGAATCACTTTGCTGCTGAATGTTGTGGTAAAGCTGACAGTAATTCAGTAAATGGCTGGCTGATTTGTTGGAGAAAAGTTGATTGTATTATGAAACACAAAGACATCTCTAACGCAGGAATCATAATTTATCAGAGACTAGGAGAATTTCCACAGAAGTATAACAAAATATTTTTACCTATGTATTTATGGCCACTGGCCACTGTTGGGGATAGGAGGCTAACCTGATTTTAGACTTTGATTTAATCTGGAGTGGCACTTCTAAAACTTCAAGTTGATAGAATGGAAAAGGAACCAGAGCAGAGTGGATGGATAAAAAGGAAAGAAGTGAACAAAAGCAAGAGAAGAATGAAAAATAGGTCGAATCATGGACCAGAGAATAGTGAAAGATGAAAAAGGAACAGGAGAGCAGTGGTGGAGAAGAAAAAAGGGAATAAAATACAGCAAACAATACAGACATCCTTCAACACTCATGAGCTCAGACTGAAACAAATGTGGAGAAGGACTGCTGAGGTAAATAGGAGAAGAGAGGCATGTGTTATCAGAAAAGACAAAAAAAATGGCAATTCCACCAATGCAGCTGAAAAGTGAACAGATACAATGAGTGTTCTACATAAATATGTTCACATACATCAGGAGCACAAGCTGAAGGACAATACTGTCAAGAGAATGAATAGGTGTAAGCTAGCCATGAATAGATCAGGATTGGAAATTCAGTCAGCAAAGCAGTGAGGCTCTGAAACAGCTTATGAGTACAAATAGAATAATTGAATCATTAAGGTTGGAAAAGACCTCTAGGATCATCAAGTCCATCCATCAGCCCAACACCACCATGCCTCCTAAACCATGCTCTGAAGTGCCACGTCTACAAGTTTTTTGAACACATCCAGGGATGGCAACTCCACCACCTCTCTGGGCAGCCTGTTCCAATGCCTGACCACTCTTTCAGTAAAGGCATTTTTCCATATACCCAATCTAAACCTCCCCTCATGCAGCTTGAAGCCATTTCCTCTCATCCTATTGCCAGTAACTTGGGAGAAGAGACCAACACCCACCTCACTACAACCTCCTTTCAGGTAGCTGTAGAGAGTGAGAAGGACTCCCCTCAGCCTCCTCTTCTCCAGGCTAAACAATCCCAGTTCCCTCAGCTGCTTCTCATAAGACTTGTTCTCCAGACCCTTCACCAGCTTTGTTGCCCTTCTCTGGAAACGCTCCAACAACTCAATGTCCTCTGTGTAGTGAGGGGCCCAAAACTGAACACAGTACTCGAGGTTCGGCCTCACCAGTGCCGAGTGCGGGGGCACGATCACTTCCGTACTCCTGCTGGCCATACTATTTCTGATACAAGCCAGGATGCTGTTGGCTTTCTTGGCGACCTGGGCACACTGCTGGCTTATGTTCAGCTGGCTGTTGACCAGCACCCACAGGTCCTTTTCTGCCTGGCAGTTTTCCAGCCACCCTTCCCCAAGCCTGTAGTGTTGCATGAGGTTCTTGTGAAAAAAGTGCAGGACCCAGCACTTGGCCTTATTAAACCTTGTACAGTTGACCTCGACCCATCCATCCAGCCTGTCCAGGTCCCTCTGTAGAGCCTTCCTACCTTCAAGCAGGTCAACACTCCTGCCCAACCTGGTGTCATCTGCAAACTTACTGAGTGTGCACTCAATCCCCTCATCCAGATCATTGATAAAAATACTAAAGAGAACTGGCCCCAAAACTGAGCCCTGGGGAACACCACTTATGATCAGCCATCAACTCGATTTAGCTCCATTCACCACAACTCTCTGGGCTCAGCCATCCAGCCAGTTTCTTACCCAGTGAAGAGTACACCTGTCCAAGCCATGAGCAGCCAGCTTCTAAGCCATGAGCCACTAGCTTTTCTAGGAGGATGCTATGGGAGACAGTGTCAAAGGCTTTACTAAAGTCCAGATAGACAACATCCACAGCCTTTCCCTCACCCACTAGGCAGGTCACCTGGTCATAGAAGGAGATCAGGTTGGTCAGGCAGGACCTGCCTTTCATGAACTCATGCCAGCTGGGCCTGATCCCCTGGCTGTCCTGCACTTGGGGCTGTTTCCAAAATGATTATAAAATACTGTGGCACATCAAAAATGGATACTGGAATCAACGAACATAGTGGTCCATTACAATTCCAGGTCCCATGTTTTAAATAGTAGAAAAAAATTAAGGGAAAATATTTCAGACTTGTCTCTTTTTTTCTGAAATGGGTTTACGCATCTCTGTACAACCTAACAGGAATGAATAGAGTCATAAAGCGTAAAGCTTTCAGGGACTGTTAAGTGACCTAGTCAGATGTCCTGTAATCACAAGCCATTACATTTCCCTCAGCTAACTCCCTCTTGAGTGCAATAAACTGTCTTTTCAAAAACATATCTTCCAGGTAGATATCTGAGTTTAGCTGAAAAAATTCAAAAGACTGAAAGTCCACCACTGCCTTCAGAAATTTGTCCCTTTGGATGACCACCTGCACAATTCAACATCTATGCAATATTTCTAATTTGAATTTCCATGGCTTTAATTTTTTACTACATTATTCTACATAAGATTAAAAAATCACCTTAGAATCTTTTATTTTCTGCCTGTGAAAATACTTATAAAATACAAACATGTTAAAACTTCTTGAAAAGATAAAAAAGACTAAGCTAAGCAGCTTATTGCAAGTCATTTTGTCTAGCCCACAAATACTTATGTATCTCTTAATTTTTGCTGTTTTTTTCAGCAATCTTCTTGAAGTATGGATATCAGATTAATTTGCACAATTTCAGGATGAGCCTTCAGTGCTGGAGCTTATATTTTGAAATCATAGGTCTTTCAAAGACAGATATATTGACAATTTACATATTATTAACCTACAAAATATGGCAAAAGACTGTAATATCAAGGTATCTTTGCTATAGGCATGTGTTTTCCTGGCTCAATGAGTGATGATTTTTGGAGAAGCCACTGCTTATATGAGGGGAATTACTGTGAATTCTTACTGCAAATGAAGTACATTAACTTGTGGAAATTTCCACATTCAAGAGGCATAAAAGGAAAGCTGACATGCATAAAGGGAGATTAAACCCAGGAGACAGTTATTGGCAGTGAAGCAATGTCTGGAATGCAGACCTGACAAACCTGTATCAGTGTCAGAGTCCAATATTCTGACCAATTAGCTTTAGCTATTCCACACATGGACAATTTAAAGTTTAACATCAAATTTACTTACTTGAAGTTCTTTCGACATTACATTGGATTTTGATTTTACAGGGGGATACAGCAACGTACTTAAATCACAACACAAGTGCAAATTATCAGAGTATAGCAATTGCAATGGATAGTTGAATCACAGTACTAACACAATTCTCTATAATATGCTCACTGTCACAACACTGGATATCCTCAGCTGCTGGGTATGAATATGTGGGCTGAATCCAGATCAAGTCTGTCTCTCTCTTCAAAGTCCTTTTGGTTTGTTTTTCAGTTTTTATACTCTGTTTTGGTCACTTTCTATGTTTGATACTCTATTACAAGTTGTGAGACTGTTTCCACACTTTTGATTGACTAAGGGGCAAACAGTTACACAACTGGTTGATCCATTCAGCTGATATAGTTGGTTGATTCACCCAGCTAATACAGCAAGTTGATCCAGTCCACCAATACAGCTGGCTGATCCACTCAGCTGATGTAGCCATTTATCTAGAAGACAGACAACCCTCCAGTCCCCCTTGTGCTAAGTTCAGCTTTCCTTGCAACAGCCATGACCATTCCCTACATCTACCCCTGAGCTTCATGAGCATGTCACCCTTCCCACCTCCTGCTGCCATTGTAGCAGTTCATTGATCAGTCACAGTCAGACAGGGCCTGGACAATTGCTGATAAGGTTAGGAACATATGGGCTGCCTATTGTTTGATACTGTTTTCTGCTACATGAAGTGCATCTGCTTTGCAAAAACTAGTCAGTCGCTAGCTAATTAAGTTATTGCTTAAAAGAAAGGGTGAATTGCATGTGCAGAGCAAAACTGGGACCTGGGGAGATGACAGATGGACTGGAGTCATAATGCTAGTCTTGTGGGACAGGAACATTAATTCAATCAAGAAAGGTAAAATATAGGAGACTGTGATATAAATCAGAACTTCCCAATGCAGCCTCAAATCCAAAGTAAAAGTATGTCTTTTATACATTTGCTATGCAGATCTAAGTCATCTCAGTGTTCCTTCCTCATGCAACTAAGGTTTGTGTTAGCCTTAAATTGCCACGGTACAATATGGGAACTCATACTGAGTCGTCTGTCAGTTGTGCTCCTTAAATCCATTTCAGAGATGCTGCTTTCCAAGCTACCACCATCCATTTGTTCAGGCAGTTTTACTTATCATGTTCTTTACCTGAAAAGATATATAAATAGAGTAATCCAAATTGTTCCTATCTGGAAAACTGCCTTCCAATTCAACCCCTGCACTAAAGATAGATATTGCCCTCCAGGATAACTGCATTGGTATGGTAGGGACCACCAAGGAGCCCACACTGTCACACAGCTCAGCCTGGCAGTACTTCCATAGGACATGAGGAGCTCTAATGCTCTTGAAAGCTGTACCATCTAGCACCAGACTGCCACACCACAATCACAGAATCACAGAATCACAGAATGGCAGGGGTTGGAAGGGACGTGTGGAGACCATCTTGTCCAACCCCCCTGCTTGAGCAGGGACACATAGAGCAGGGGGCACAGGAACGCATCCAGGCGGGTTTTGAATGTCTCCAGGGAAGGAGACTCCACAGCCTCCCTGGGCAGCCTGTGCCACTGCTCTGGCACCCGCACAGGAAAGAAGTTTTTTCTCATATTGAGGTGGAACTTCCTGTGTTCCAGCTTGTGCCCATTGCCCCTGGTCCTGTCAATCTACTGGAGCAAAAGGATGCTTGTCTTTGGCTGGTAACAAGAGATCTGAACCTTTGTGTAAATTGCTAGGTGCTAGCAAAGAATATAATAGCTGAGACTGGTACCAAAAAAGAGCAAAAGAGCAAAAAAGATAGATTATTGGACATAGCCCTGACTTGAAACTTATTAATAAAGTAAT
The DNA here is from genome assembly GCF_949628215.1 of Phalacrocorax aristotelis. Classification (NCBI taxonomy): domain Eukaryota; kingdom Metazoa; phylum Chordata; class Aves; order Suliformes; family Phalacrocoracidae; genus Phalacrocorax; species Phalacrocorax aristotelis. The sequence goes on from NC_134277.1 coordinate 89,871,940, forward strand.
GAGAAGCTGAAGAGGAATATTTAGGATAATAGGAAGAATATACCTTCCACAAAAATGTATCTTTTTTAGATTGTGGAACTGCTAACAAAGAAAAAGGCTGGAAGAGTGATCAAAAAAATTCTTTGCCAACAGAAAAGGAACGAGAGGTATTGACTGATCTTTTCTGTGTCTCATGTTTTTACCGTTCTGTTCAGTACATACATGTCACATATGACTGTGTTATATATAAACTGGAATGCAATGACAAAACCAGGTGTCTCTAACCTCACAAATATATCAGACTCATAATATATTAAGAATATTTTTGCAGAACTTCACATTCGAATTTACATGAATGTATTACAAAGTTATAACCAACACATGTGATTTGATTTAAGTTTGGTTTTTTATTCATCTTGCTGTATTTTTAGAGGAGCTTCTTATTTTATTTGTTGTTAAAAAAAAATCAAATAGAGAATAAATTCTGCATAATGGGTAAAAACTTGTCTGTGGAAGAACATGACATACTAAAACAGTATCAGAAACTCAGCCCAAAGACTGTTGGAATGTGTTTTTCTCTAAATATGTGACTATGGAAAGAGATGTAATCCATACACCAGGTGCTTAATTTAAAAAAAAAAATATCCTTGAGCTTGATTCTACTTCTGCTTTAGTAAATATGTGTTTTTTCTTTACTTGTATTGGGACAGACAGCTAGACAGCTTCTTAAAAATAGTAAACTAAACTAAATAAATCAGTAAAAAACATGCATACATATACCTTCACTTAAAAGCAAAATAGCCAGCTGGCAATATAGTCCGTTTCTAGGTGTACAGTTTAAGATGACGTAAAGATTTTAACATTTTGTAAAGAAGTATGCATGTGGCTCACTCACAGAATATCAAATCTGCTGAATGGAAAATAGGTTAAAATTACTACGTCAGACTCAAAAGGATACTGTTAGTCTGTTGTGTAACTGAATCCACAGAAGACATGCAGTTTAGTGATTTGTTTGGTGTATTTAACAAGGTAGTAGAAATCTATTATTACAGAACACACTGGATTCTTGAAAGCACAGCAATATTGAGCGGTGCTGTATATATGGGCTAATCTCAGTTCTCCTATAAGGCTGAGCTCCAATTCAGAAAAGCAGGACTTTCTGTCTAGAAAATACTGCAGTGTTTGTATCAGCCAGCATACTAGGCTTCTCATTCATAAATCATGCACTAAATATAGAAATATAAAGAACCCAAAATGGTGAATTGTTAAGAACCTGGAGCAATTCTAATAACACAGAGGGGCCAGAAATGTTGTTGTCTTGTACTGTTGATAGATAGGAAGCCTGTGAGGGACATTTACAGAAAAAAAATAGAGTATTTTGTTTTTAAGTAAAGTATTCCTCTCCTCCAACCTTTTTCTCACTCTGAACAACTTTATTCATTTTTGTAAGCAGTTTCTCTGTTTTCAGTGTGCCAGTTCACAAAACGAAGCCCTGCTCACTGGACGCCGTAAGTAAGGGTTGCACCAGCAGCTGGGTTCATTTCCAGTTCCCTGAACAGGGCCAGCTCAGCTATGCAAGCCCCAGCGACAGCAGCATGGAGGGGGAGGAAACGAGGAGCCATAGGAGGAAGGTGGTGTCTCTGTAGCGTGTGCTGTCAGCTAGCTCACACATATACACACACAGAGGCAGTTGTCCAGGTGTCCTCATACTAAGCATCCAAGGTGCTGCTCTGATATGGCACAGCTGCGTAACCTGGGCTCGGACTGCTCAGAAAGAGCTGTCTACAGACAGGTAACGAAGTAAACATTGCAGACAAAGACAGGGTTGCTGAGGCAGAATCAGCAGTAGCTCCAAGTTTCAAGGTCAAAATTGCCAGCATGAAGACACAAGATCCAAAAGAAGAAAACAAAACAAGGCTAAGCAGGATGGTCAGTCTAGTTGGGACCTCGCTGGGAATCATCAGGTCATCAAGTGGAGTTCTCAGGGTCACCAGTTTTGGCTGGAGCTGGTGTAAGACAGCAACTCAGCAACTACTTTCCAGCAAGAAAACTCTTCCCCTCCTGTCTGGCCAGCAAAGACTTCAGACACCTTATCAGGGTGGTAAGCGTGCTCATGTTTAGCCTAATAGTGTATCACACCCTGGTTACCTTTGCTCTGTGTGTTAGCCAGTAAATAACTGCTGTATACTGCTGCCCTGCTTGCAGAGTTTCTTTGCAATGGGCTAAGGATCCTGAACAAACCAACTCAAAGAGGGGCCATGACAAAGGGTGAGAAACAACATCTTTTGGCAGCAGTGGAGGCTGCATCATATCAAGTGGTTGCATAGCTATGGCTCAGTCTGTGACATTGCTTAATCAAACATCTCTTTACTAGAAAACATAAGGAATTCATTACTGTGGCACAACGTGAATACCAGCATGAAGATGTGGCTCTGCATATAACCGAGAATTCCAAGTAAAGGAATTATGTAGGGTAAAGACATTACTATATTTCTTGGTTCAGCATCAGACAACATATTTCCTAATATCAGATCTCAGCTTTCTCTACCTTGAATTAATGCCTTAGTGCTTTGCCCTGCCAAATTCTAACAGTTGAAGATAAACAGCATTGAATATATATATATTTTTAAAAAGATGCTGCCAAAATATTTCTTGCTGAGAATCTTAATAAAAAGTACTGTGATCATGATGGATAATAACTTATATGTCTCTGTCAAATAACTAGTGCACAATTGGCTGCTTTCTGTATATGAATAATTTTCTTTTGTTGATTACATTTGCATTTGTCCACAGTGTGGAAGCTATACGTTAGAGTAGCAAGATTTTTTGCTGTTATTTACCAGAATGTCAGCCTTGATGGTTCTTCTCTGTGAAACTTGATATTAATTAGAGATATTCAAGTATCTTCACTGATTCTTGTCTCTCCCTGTCTTTTCATAGAAGACATTCTGCCCTTTGAGTCTGTAATTTTGTATAGAAAGTGCAGAACTAACCACTACAGTCATATTTGGGGTAGCAATGGCTGCCCAAGGAAAGAATTTTTATACAGTTCCAGGATATTTCAACAGCCTTTTGTAGATCTTCTTATCTTCATCCTAGGCATGGTTCAACAAGCAACTGTAGTACAGATGAGTGGGAGCAGATAGACTATGAGCAGTAGCAAGACTGAGAAACTCTTTGATCACAGACAGTTTTGTAGTAATTGGGCACCTAAATGCCTCCTTTCCTCCTGTTTCTTTTCTCTTCCACTCCAGTAGTATGCTTATTATGATGCTGTTAGGCATTTATATCTACAGTTCATATTTGTTAGAAACCCTCCTGTTGGAAGCTGAGGTATGTTGCTAACTGCTGCATTGGTAGGAGGTGAGGAAAGCCGTAGAAGGATCATTATAATCTTCCTTTAAGGGCTGTTCAACAATTTGACTATACAGGTACTCTTCAGAGCATCCCAACGGAGCTACATTGCTGCAGGTACCCCCAAGGAAAAGGCAGAAGGTCCAAGGACCAGCATGTTATGTAGCACCAGCTTATGCAGGAAATAGGGCCACAGGATCAAAGCCATGGGTACATTTCAAGTCTGGCCTACATTGTTCAAAGTCTGTAACACACAATAATGCTGGGTGTCTTCAGGTTTCTGCGAAGGCCATGGCTAGTATTGTCCAAAATCTGTTGTATGAAGTTTTTCTCCCTCGTATTCCCTTCCATCTTGTAAAAAAATGCACTTTTCCCCCTCCTTATTGTCAGAAATTTTCAGCTTACCACTAGTAAGCCTGCCTTGACAGTCTCATATCTCTGAGTGACAATAGATATGAGACACATGAATCCCTTGTACCCAGCTTTATGAACTTCTTAGAATCTGCACGTTGTGCCAATTTATGTCACTTTGGGTGACTGGACAGATGAAGGTAACGCATTCATGTCATTGCCTTGATGCACAGAGTAGATTGCACACTGTTTGCCCAAGCAGGACTCTTGCCCATGAAGGCTGTCAACTCTGTCGTTGGATCAGGTCTCATTCAACACTCTAAGCCCAAAGGTGTTACTAGAAGTACTTCTTCCACATCTTCAGGAAATACTTCACCTCTTTAACCTCCCTGTACAGTCCAAATCTGATTCTAATGCATTGGGCTGTGCAAATATATTTATGTTTAAGAAAATAAAGAAAGAACTCAGAAAGGACGTAAACCTTAGAAAAGAGCCCAGCTGGCTGCTTCTGCCTGGGACAGAACTGTGGCTAACAAACTACAGAAGCCAGATAGATAAAATTTAAGAGTACACAGCTATGCGCTAGGAAGTGAAATTTCTAGGGACATTATGTGATGTTCTTTCATTAGAACATGTAAGTGGAGGGTAGAAATATAAATTAAATAAGGTAACAAAAGCAGCATGAATTAATGCTTTTACCTTTCCTGGCATTTCACACAAAAAGTGAAAAACTCTCCTTCTCCATGTGAAAGGAATTTTGTTTTTTGAATACAGATAATCCACTAGGAAGTGGTAGGGAAATAGTTTAATGTTAGGTAAATACTTTCTTTTGCCTGAAATTGAATGCTTTTCTTTGGATCTGTAAAATAAACAGAAAGAAATTAATAATCAAAATAATTTTAGATCAAACTAACTAAACAGTTTATGGTTTGGTTTTTTTATTCACTGAGCATGCTTAGGTATAAAGAAAGTTTCCATTCTTCCCTGGAAGGCTTCAGATACTGTTAGAATACTTCAGAACAAATCAAGCAATTTTGCCCTTATGTTGGCTGTGCGTTAGGCAGTGCTCTAACCACTACCTTATTCTGAGATGAGCAGCTTTCTCTATCAGTAGAGATGTAGGGCATGCTTATATGAAGCACTTCACAGGATTAATAACAGAAAACACAAATGGCAAAAAAAAGAGAAGAGAATATAAATAATCTGATTACTGACTTCATATGCAGGTAAGGGTTCAGGCCACAGCCAAAAAGTTACATTAATCCAAGTTCTTCTACCCAATGTATTTCAGAAGATATTTTTGAATGTTGCCTAGAAATTTGAGATACAATTCCCAGTAGAACTAATGGAAACCATGCCTCCAATTCTGATGCATTGCTTTGAAGGTCTTGGTCACTGAATTGTCAAAAAAAAAAAAAAAAAAACCACCCAGAAGATTTGAGTCACATTTGCAAAGAAACTACAATTATTATCACAAGCTCAGTTTCAAATTTGAGAACAAAGATGGGACTAAGACTTTGGTTAAAATTTTCAATTAATCCTGATCTTTAGTAAACACATTTCTAACAAACTTTTGGTATTTTATAAAATTAATCTTTATGGATTTCAAAATATGCATCAAAACCCCACAAACTTTAGAGACCAGTGACTTCAACTTCTATTTCCCTATAGAGACTGGACTCCTCACATTACAATGATTCTTATGTCGGCTCTGCATAACATTTTTTCAGAGCATGAAAATATTTTGCAAATAAAACACGTTCATAATACATTGGGAAAAAATACCATTTAAGCAGAATAAAAACTCACAAAAAATGTTCCAGAAACTAAAATGTTGCCATATGAGCAACACCTGAAAAAAATTCTCTCTTCATCATAAGCAGATACCAGAGAAAGATTTGAGCAAACTTTGTCATTTACCCAATGCTCAGGTCCTCGACCTCAACATTTTTTATAATGGCTTGGAATTAAGTTACAAGATTCCAATTATTTCAATTAGTCCACTCAACTAGATAAAACGTATGAGAACAATTAACGTGTCATTTCTCTTCAAGCAAAAATTTACATTTCTTTCATGAGGATTATTGATTTTTTAGATTAGAATAACTTCTTGCATGTGAAAGTACTACTTGTGTTGTCTCAGATGAGTAATTCAAGTTTCCTGTCTTCTCTTCTTTTACTGACCTTTGCCACACCTCTTTCTATATTATACCTGACAACCCTCCACTAATGAAAAAGATTAATAATTTCAAGGAGTTTGGGTTTGTCAGCTCAGGAAGTCAGATTTTTTTGCTGAGTTAGCATAATGTATGCTGAATTACTACTTTCACATGCTCACTGGAATCAAGACAAATGAACAGAAGCACATTCTGAACATTCATCATTTTTCTAGCAAGCTTCAGCCATGTAAGAAACTGTTTAGTATGCACATGGTTAGTATGCAAATGGTTAGAATTAATTTTTATATATTTGTTTAAGCTTAATAAGCCCTTGCTTCATAGCATAGTGTGACCTCCTCTGGAATTAATATTTAAACATACTTACAAGATGGATGTAAAATATGAAAACAATAAACCTTTTATCTTTGCCTAGTAGTGTAATCTATAGCAAGTTATAGCAAGGGTTTATTTGCCTTTGAAAGCATTAATGTCCCCCCCACTAGAAACACTGCACTTTTGAAATTAAAATGAAGAGCACCATTGGACAAACCATGACATAGCAAAGAAACATTTGCTGACATAAAGATCTAATGTGATATTTTCTTCGGCTGAAACTGCAAAAACATTGTTTGTTTTATTGTTCTTTCATATGGTTTTCTTTCTGAAAATGTATATACCTTCCTTATATTTGTAGCTTCAGTCATATAGTTTGAAAAAAATGCAGTACGTCTTCTTGGGGCATAATCTATTGCTTGCTTTTGCAGTTGCTTCCATAAATATGACTGTAAATGTGTGCTAACTTTGCACCTTAACAAGAATTATAAACAAATTTCACTGAAGTACACCAAATGAGCAAAACTCGTCTGATGGGTTGTAGTGGGTTCTGATGGAAGTGACACTTACACGTTCAATTTTGTCTCAAACCACAATATGAGTAGAGAGGTAGAAGGTGGAAAAGAGAAGTGAGCCTGAAAGCATCATATTGCCCATTTTAGACAATAATTAGACCATCCAAAGTTTACAGGTGCTAGCTGAACCAAGATACCTGGGTGAGTGCTCAGTTCTCAGGAGAACCATTCCTTCTAGATGCTGCAGTAATGGGCATTTTACCATGAGGCCGGCAGTTATTACCTGCTAAGTCTTCCAATGTGGTCTTTAAACTTCTGAATAATCGTCTATTAGAAATCGCTCTAAAGTCAGGTGGAAGTATACTGTATCTCCCAGATGCTACTGAATTCTAGATTTACCTTCCTAGAGTAATCAACTTTTTGTACCACACAGCCTCTTTAACTAATGAAATTAATGTATTGTTGGGGAAAAAGGGGGACACAAATCAAAAAATATGCAACTAGTGCATAGGGTCTGCATTGCTATGGTTGTGTGGTATCAAGATCAGTTACCTTCCTTCCTTCTGGCCAGAAGCTTCTATGTGACTTATAGAGCAGTTTATTTACAGGTTGAGAAGAAAATTTTTACAAAATATGAGACCACAATGAAAAATTCTGTGAATAATGGACTTCTTTTAAAGGGATACTTTTCCTTATTATCATCTTGTTCTTAGGTACATTCATATGGAACTAAAATTTCAGTCTCTGCCCATTAACACCGTAAACGACATTAATGTCCAGGTGTATATTTCAAAGATAAACATCTATGTAGTATAATAAATTAGGTCACTGTTACAGTAATAAAAGTGTCAAACATTTGCATGACTTAAATAGATCAGCTTGCCAATGGCATTTTTTTAATAATTTCTTTTGTGGCAGAAAAAAACCAGTCAGATGCTTCCAGTTTATCTGAGGGCAAACAGGTCTCCAAATTTGCCAGTTGTGCTTGCAATTCCCTTGTTTTCTTTAACTCACATTGTAGGTTTCCCACAGACACTGAAAGCAAGATCTAGATACTACTTAGGTCTTGTTGTACTATGCTGAGTCCTGCAGCTTGCTTCTCTAAACATTTTTTGTTTGTTTGTTTGGGGTTTTGGGGGAGTTGGGTTTGTTTGGGTTTTTTTTGTTCATTTGTTTGAGTAACTTCAAACTGTTTTCTCAGGTAGATAGTGTTATTTCTGCATGCTTCCTAATTAACTTCCTTCTTGTGAATATTCCTCCAAGGATATGACTGTGCAATAATCATTAGCCTGAACCTCAGCACAGAGCATGGTGTAACCCAGACAACAGAAGTAAAGTCCCTACACAGTGCAAGGCTTTGCTCTTTCTGACAATAGTGACTATCATATATCTGTGGGGTAGAACACCAGTGAAAGGATAAGTACAAGTGGTTCATACTCTTACCCACCAGGCTAGGGGTGATTTTGGACAAGACGGACAGGAAAGAGGCAAAAGTGAGATAGACTCAGCAAAACCCAGTAGTATGTGTTTTCTCTCCAGGAGTTCCCTCTTTTAATCCCTAGCACTCCAGGACAGTTCTTGGCGCGGACCATAATCTCCCTGTAAATCTTTGCATCCTCAGAACATCTCCTCTCCAGGCTGCCGAAGACTGCAACACCCAATGCCTTTTCAACGGGCTTGTGTTTATTACTAGTTCTTTTATTACTAGTGGGTAGCACAGCAGAAGTCCAAATGCAAATAGGAGACGGCAGTGTCCCTCTTTCCAAGTTACTGCCACATTGCTATGTGGTTATAACATGGCCAAATTTAACAGCATGAAATGTAGCAAAAAATTAATTCCACATATGCACAATTTTGGCTTTTGCTGTCCATACCTTATAGCCACCTCCTCCTTAAAAATAACTGTGGTTTTAGCATTGCTTAGGATCAATACACCTTTCTTTTTGCAGAACAGTTGTCCAGGCCATCCTTGCAATCTATTTCTATCTTCCCAGATGCCAAATGTCTCAAAGTACCACAGAATTTATAAGCAATATAAAATTCAGAACAATTTCAGAACATTGAATAGTCCTTATTATAAATTGCATAATGGAGCTAAGGTTCCCTCACCCAAGGCCAAGTTCCTTAGATATTAAATAAATGGCACATAGGCCAGGTTAGACAGATCCATTTCCAGGATGAATTCATGGGCTTGATTCTTCTTTCATGATATTATTATATAGTTTCTATTTATTGCAGTGGTTAACCATTTGCCCTTGCACCTATTAAAATGCACATTGACATAGGAAGTCAACTGCAATTCAATTTAGGGGAGCAGGGAGGATAAAAAGAGAATTATTCTGAGTTCAGCAAGAGCCAGGAGCCACTATTCTGAATGAGGTAAGATTCTGCTATCAGTTCTGCGGTGACACGTCGTATGTCTAACGATAGTATCCCACAGCTCAAGGAGATCCTACAGCAGATAGAAAACAACTCTATGCCAATGAGGTGTGCTATGGATACAGTTCAACATGCTGCTAGTCTAGTGCCCTGTGTGCACTAGTAGTTCTTAATGGCCCTGACCAGCTGCACCTGGGACCTCCACCTCCATGTGTCCAGGGAGTCCATTTCAGTTCTGCTCTGCTTGTGCCTGGCCATGGATCTTGTTGATGCAGATCCTGACCCCTGGACTGACTTCCCAGGTTGACCTCAGACCTGCCTCATTACTATGGAGGTATAATAATTACCAGATTATTACTGGGCTGACCCCGGTTACCATCACTGGACCTGATCCTGACTTCTGTACCCAGTTCGACATTGGACTTGCCTCTTTGCCATGGAGTTATCTAGTGATCCAGACCCTTGGCTGAACCTGGCTGCCTTTTTCAGGCCAGCCCTGTTGTCTTGACATGGGACTGTGGGTCTGAGCCTCAGAGATCAATGACCCTGCCTTGTCCTGATATCAAATTTATTTCACCACCATGTGAAATTTCTGACCATGTTTTGTCAGATTAATTTGGATTTAATTGTCCTTTCCAGTGAAAAAGTGAGGGTAAGGATAAAAAATCTGAAAGACATGGCTCACAGACTTAGCTCTTCAAGGAACATAGATCATTGTTTATCATCTCTATGGGGACTCCTTTTTAAAGATACAAAAGAGAAGGCTGGAGTAGCTCTGTGAAGAAATGAGGGTGCAAGGCTTCTACCTTCTAGAAATTAATTATCAGTGAGGAAAACAGACTTTAAGACATTCACTGTGAATCTTGCACCACCTTGCTTCTGACAGTGGGAGAATTCATGAACTGTCCTGTTATTGTTGTCTCCTCAATTTTATCCTAGCTCTAAATCAGAAGTTGAATGGTGAAAGGTAATGAAACCAAAAGCAAGATTAATTTAGGTTAATTTTTCCAACTTTCCTTTCAGTAGTGTGTTAGAAGCCAGAATCTAATGTCGAATTCTGCATATCTGCCCCTAACCAGCTGAGGAGAAGAGTTCATGGGGGTCTTACCTACACGTGATTACTGGTGCTTTGCTACTGTTCACGTTGCCCTGTGCAATAGCAGGGTCAGTCAGAAATAGGTCTTACTGTGTTGTGTGCTATAAAATCCAAAAGACAGAGTTCTTGCTCTAGAATTGATATATTCAAAAGTTAAAATCTGGGAAGGACACGAAGCGCACATGCACAATAAGGCTAGAGTCAGAAGTATTAAAATCCCACTAATCTTTCACTGAAATAATGTTCAATTAACAACAATTCAGTTATTTGCTAGAAATCACCTTGCAAATTAAGACAAGGGGTATGAAATGCTAACAGAAACCCTAATTATAATTATAATATATATACATATTATATATATTATATATATATACTTATATATACACAGTTCATATACAGTTCATACTGCTTTTCCAGGCTATAAATCTTCATGGTGGTGTTTGCTTGCAACTTCATCTATAATAGGTCTTTTTTAAATGTCTTTACCAATTTTGCCTTGTTTATTGTTGCAAATGTATCACCATTTTCCTGCTCACTGAGATGAAACTGCATCGTTTTTTGTTCTTGTTGCTATGCAGGACTGTGAAACACAAATGAGTTACACCTCATCAAACCTCACATTTTTCTTCTGTGATATAACTAGTCATGTTTTCTTGCTAGTACATAATTCAACTTGCAGATGCCTCATCAGCTTCCCTCTCTCCTTGACACCTGTCACCTCTTTGTCCTCTTGGTTAAGGTGTTCAGTGCATTATTATTCCAATCTGAGGCAAGTCCTTGGGAAGTGTCTATCAATAGGGTGTGTTAAGATCATTGAAATACAAACTTATACCTTTCTCTAAGCCGCTATTCAGGAATGATGGCATGAGTCAGAAAACCAAGGCTATACTAGAAATAGTCATTAAGTCCCTTATGCATTAAACAGTCAAATCATATTGCAAAATGTTCTGAGGATCCTGATCCGCAGTGAGCTCAATGCATGTATGGAGAACCTTGGATCGGTAAATTTGCATAGCTGGCTGTAAGGTGTAATTTTGAATTACCTGAACTGAGTGAAACTATTTAGAATGTGGAAAAAATGTTTTTTATTTCAGTCTCTGAATTAGGGCCTCCAAAAACATTCTTCACCATATTTATTTCACGGCATGTTTTAAAGGGCAGAAACAGACAATGTGAACAAACAGTAAAGGTTAAAAAAAGGAAAGTTGAGATACGTTACTGACAAGGATTGATGGTTTAAGCAGAGATGTCACTGATTCTCACAAGTAAGCAAAGGACAAATGTTGACAGGTGAGATCATCACATTTTTGTCAGAAAATTATGACCTTCAGGATTTGTGCAGTAACCTTTTCTAGGCATGTGATCTCTTCTAAAGTTAGCACAGCATTTCTGAACCATGTTAGATTGACAGGCACAGAGAGAGAAGTCCTCAACATGCACTCACACACAGAAAACAGAAAGCAGTCTTGGATCAGCAACCTCAGACCTGTTCTGAAAAGACCAAGTCTTGGAGTGATGGAATAATTTAGTCTCCAAACTGTTTTAATGTCTGACCTCTGCTGAAACTGCCAAATAGACATCAATACCAGTTATAACACCTAATTGGATAATGTAGACATGTGTCAGCTGAGAACTAGCCACCATCTACTTCTCAGTTAAGTCTCCAAAGGGCCATCACTCAGCAGCACGCCTTGTTGACAAGCCTGCCCAAGCCTGGAGTGAAATGTACACTAGGTTTACTTCAACTGTGTTTTTACCTTTTTAAATAAACTAAAAGATGCTGCATTGAGCATAAGTGAACAGAAAAGGATGCAACAAACACCTCGACAAAGAGGTGTAGTCACACAGGGCTTTGAAATTGAGAAGATACAGATTCAGATATGACAGAGCATTGGAAGATGAAGGAGAGAAATGAGACAATCAGATCAACATGACCTCAGAGAAAGAATTTTATAAAGGGCTGGGTGATGTGTGCATTTGGAAAAGCAGGAAGTAAAAAGGTGATGATAGTCATTGAAGGATATTATGAGAGCCTAAATGGGAGATCTGGAATAAGGTGATGAAAATAAGGTGAACTGGGGGAATCTTGAAGTCGAAAAAGAAGCAGCACAGGGACATCACATGGTTATCTAATGTAAATAAGCAAAACACAACCTTCAAGTTTTGTTGTTTAAATTTGTCAACTGGAACAGAGATGGAGGGGAAGAGAAGCTACGAAAGAAATTTAAGGCATCAATTTTTGGTCAAATTGAGTTAAAAGAGATGATGGCTCATCCCACGTGAGATACTGGGCATGCCATCATCAGCATGAGATTAGAAAAATTCATAAATCAGCACAGAGCAGATGTGTATGGATGAACCGTCAGAAATAATGTACTTAGAGGAAGAAATAGAGAGTGAAGGGTAGCATTTTGGAGTGCCTCAGAGACAACAGGAGAAAAAAGATGCCATCAAAATAGCTGATAAAAGAACAGTTAAAAGAAAACAAAGTGAATGTACTATTATCCTGAAAGCAAATGGCCCGCAAGCACCAGCAACATTGCTAACAACTCTCAAAGAGAAAAAATAAAGACAATTTCCCCAAATGCAATAGCAACGAACATATTACAGGGTTCTGCTTCAGCTTAGAGCAGTACTCAGAAACTCAGCGACTGGAGGGCATCAGAAAATCAGCAATATCCATCTCATCTGAAATCAAGAAAGATGATAGTGTATCTGGGGCTCTGATTTGTGGGCAGGGACAGACATTACAAACAGTAGATATGTACAATGCACATTTATAGGAGGAAAGTCAGCGTGTACATAGTGTGCCTGAGGAACAGGATGGAAATCAGATGAAGAGGCTGTACTTTACCTAAAATATTTCTACTTGTTTATAAAGAAAAAGCAAAGTTTGACTGAGTTCGTTGGTGCTATAGCTCAGTATTTTGGAAATTTCGGGTAACAAACAACACCTCAAAAGTATTCATCCACTTCCTAGAAATAAATGCAGCTTACAAGTATATGCGCACATTTCTATAAAAATATATCCATTTTTTCTCCACACATATGTCAAGAGAATAAACAGTAATGTGAAAGAGAAATAGCTTACAGGCCATAGAAGAGATTTTAACTAGTAATGATATAGAAGGGCAACTAGAAGCTGGAGTTTTAAAATGGAGGATGCTTGTGGACTTTAAGCATTTGCAGAGTCAGGAAGAAGTAGAGTGAGGACTGTTTCTTAACCTCACCCACTAGGTAGATTTAGACATCTGAATTCTATCAAAGTTACATTTTATTCTCTTATTACATATATTGAATCTAAGCCTTAGGATTTCATCACATTGCCTAAACATTGGTCTTCTCTGAAATTTGTGATCCCCTACGATGTCCCACCTGGTGACTGGTTTGTTTTCCAGACTAGGTGTATCTACAAACATAAACTTGGGGCCATCGTCACTCCATCCTTGAGGGATATTGCCTGTTTTCCATTATCCTTAAAAGTCTTCCAAGTTTTAAGCAAGGTAGTAGGTAGCAAGAAATTAACTTTCTGGACTTCAAAGTTTTTGTGCAGGGAATCTTAACTACATTAGGCCACACAATTAAACTGTTGCATTTCACTGTGCTTGGTGTCAGAAAATTACTACCAGAAGACCTATTTACTCCAGAAATGTTTAACATTCTGCCTGAATTCTGCACGGCTCTAGGGCCTTCACAAAGGAGCAATGGTTTTTTAAAAAAGAGAAATATTTTTAGAGGAAACTTCTGGTGTTATAGAAAATGAATGCTAAAGGCCATCTGTGACACAAACACAGCTTTCTCTAGTAGTGTGATTAGAGCTAATTTTGTGCTGGAAAAATCCAGAACAGCCTGTGTACCAGAAACAGTTCCACCTGTCAGCTGTCCTGCCATATTATTTGTAACTTCTTATGTATTTATTCTCCAAATGCCTCTCTCCCTATAAATTAGTTCTAGATGTATTACATTAAAATAAATTCCTTTTATCTCAAAAAGTATTCCAAGACTACTGTGTCTAAAAATAAGTAGTGTCTTCTGCATGCTAACAGCAAATAATGATAATAAAATGATACCGTTCTTCTTCTTAACTGAAAAAAATAAATGGACTAAGGAGCAGCTTCACAGGTCCCTCAGAATTGAACATTTTCTATTTAAATGAGCTCTGCCAGTAACTTCAGCTGGATCATCAAAAAACCTGTAGTTACTTGTTCTCAGTTAAGGTTTCAATAAACTTTGATTGACTTATGTATACTTTTCTGAATTCAGCAGTACAGCATAGTAATCAATGTGTTGTGTCAGTAAGCTGCTATTTTAAAAGCACCTACCTCATAACAAATTTGAAAAATTCTTAAAGAATAGGCTATTTGTTTTATACGGCTCTGGAAATAGATGCTCAAGTTGCATCTATCTGTTCATTTTTATTTAATGTGAAATCCTTGAACAAAAACTTTTCTGTAAACTATGCAATCTCCTATTCATGATTTTCATTGTACTAAAATTAACCTTCATTTTCAAGATAAATTAATTCTTAGAGAACGCAAACAGTTGTTATTTTATCAAAATCACCAAGCAAAACTAGGTTTGAGTTTTCAGTCTAGAATACAAAGCTGAGGGAAGATCAACATAAATCTGTCCCACAGGGATTTTGCACAGAATGCTGAGCTCAGACACATGACATGGATATTGCTCTGCAAGAGACGTACTGTGAATTGTAAACACTGTATCACAAAGCTGCTAGCTTCAGGGTGCAGGCCTGCTTTCTTTTTTGATAGGCCTTTATTGGTGGTTTCAGAGGACAACGTGGATTTTATTCTCTCATCTCTAGCCCAGCTGAAAAGTTAGCCAAGACACAACATTTCTGCATTATTTGTTTTTGAGTCAGTTCATTCAGTAAAGCGAAGTCATTTAACAAGTAAATAAACCTCGGTATGCATGGCATTGTCCTCCCAGTACTCAAAAGGCTGCTGTGGCATGGGTGCAAAGGAGAGTGTTACCCCTGAATAAAGAAAGGGGCAACATTCTTCTCAATTGATCTACTGCAAAGCATTTTTAAAGATTAATTAACTTTTGCTGTAATAAGAAAACAAGAACAATGCAAGCTGTTGCTTCTGTGAAATGCCTTTGGATATCTAGGCAATAACAACAACTTTAGGTCAACCCCTAAATAAGCTAGAACCTGCTCCAAGCACTAAGATTTTAAGTCTAAAGCTCAAATAAGTAAATAAGTGGTGAGATTTAAAATGTGGATTGGGATTTTTTGCCTCTAAATACACTTTTGCAGTTATACTTCTATCATGTAGATAATGGTAAGAGGAATGAGGAGAACACTGAAAACATCACAAGAAATCTTCTTTCCTAAATATTGTCAGTGGGTCATAAACAATAAACACCTGGTTGCTGGTCCAGGAAAAAAAAAAAAAAGATAACGTAGCTCAAGATAAATCACCAGAAACGCCTCCTCTTAAGCTTTTCATACCGGAATGGACTGATGGCTTAGTTTGCCAAGACTTGCTTGAATCTAGTAACCCCATCCACCTATCAGTGCCTGACTCAGCTAGGCATCGTAGGCAAACATGACTTCACCAGCTTCTTATCATCAGTAAATGGGGAACATTTCTTTCAGCAATTATCATATAAATAATTGCAAGTTGGGATGATTACTAACATCAACCCCCAAAAAAACTTCCACAGTGGACTGTTAAGGGTTAACCATCAAAGAATGATGCAAGACTGTAAAATGACAGATGCTTGTCCAGTGCTAATGCTTAGCAATCAGTTTTGAGACTCTCAGTTTTGGAAAAGAGAGCAGAGATCTTTGGATTTCTTACTTTTTTACACATATAGTCTTTAAGTAAACCAAAAGATGTTGGTATCATCCAATTAGTAGTTATAGGGAAGCTCCATACAACCAGCTATGCACTGGACAAAGTGTATGCGTAAGTACTTATAGGCCATCCGAGTCTATGAATGTCAAATTTTGCCCATTCAGTTCTGTGGTCAAAAGTGTTTCAGATGCATAGGCAAATTCTTAATTACATTTAAGATGTAAATGTAACCACAATGAATAATTTCAAATCAGATTTATATGTGAAGTAAATAAATGGAGAATCAGGGACACTAATCATACTTAAAGAGAGACAAACGCTAATGCCGTGCACTTTAACTTAATAAGGTCATAATCCAGAAGCAACAGGTGCACTCTTACAAATCTGAGATTCAACATTCTCTGGCATGAAATATTTTAATGTAGTATTTTAAATAAAATATCCCAGTTACATTTGACTATCCATCCCTATTATGTTTAATGATGCAGGGGAAACGAATACAGACTAAAAGCTAATATTGAAATATGCAGTTAAATATATTGTATGTGCTACATTGACTTCTGTATACATGAATTCAGCCTGAAGCAGAACATTTTTGGGTACACGATCTTTTCCAGAACAAGTGTTAATAATAAATATGTTCATTAATAATAGACATGGAAAGTAAGCATCCTATCTAATATTATTTTGGGTGTCGGTGTTCTGAATTACCTTAATACTCACTATCTGATTCCCTGCTACCCAGTGGTTTACCTTTCATTTTTTCTTTTCTTCAAGTTAATTGCTTGCAAATTAAGTTGATAGGTGAGTAAACGTTCATCTAGCTATTCAAAAACTATTTATTCCAGGATGCAGGCTTTTATCATTTACCTGTGAAAAATTAACATAAATTAAATCAGATTCATGCTGCCTTCGAAAATAAATCACAGTTTTATTTTAGAACAAGTGCTCATTAACTTCCCAAATTAGAGAAAATTTTAATGAATGAATTTTTTGCCATAAAAATATTTTTGGCTAATCCAGAAAACATGTCTAAAGTTTTTCTGTCTCTGGTTTTTTCTTTTTTTTTTTTTAAATCTATGTGTTATAGGTGGATACATGAAATAGCAATTAGGCAAGGTAATAAGTGATGTGACCTTTTTGTCCCAGGTGTATTTCCCTAATTGCTAATAGGCAATTTCCATCAGCTTTGGTGTGAAATGGATCAGACAAAGTGAAGATATATACGTATAAATGACTCACCCCATGCTGACTGCTACTGAGAATGACTACATGTTCCCAGAATTGTTGACTGCCTTTATGGACCTTCCTTTAGGTAAGGGAATAGGAGCTTGAAATATGACCAGCAACTGGTTTATGGCAGTTTTTACAATTCTCCCTTCTTCAAAGTACTATACAGAAGAGCAGCTTTGGGGCTTTAGACTCATATAGCTACAAAATCTTATAAAGAAGACCATTTAGTGATGAAATTGGCAGTGCTAGGTTAATGGTTGTACTTGATGATCTTAAAGGTCTTTTCCAACCTAAATGATTCTGTGATAATCCTTCACTAGCAATTGGTATATGCTGAAGAATGCTACAGACATTTAGAAAAATTTATATTAAATTTGCATATCAGAATCTTGTTTCCTCTCCCTTCTATCCCAGATTTGATGAAACTTGGTTCCTTGGGTATATTCCTCAATCACATTTCATTGGATTTTCTTGCATATTTCACCTGATGGTTTCTCTAGTGATATTGATGAATGGGACAGCCTGAATTGCTTTAATTTTTCAAATGTGGTGTTAATAAAATGGCCTACTACTGGTTGCTATAAAATGTCTCTGGATTTTTCCTGTTTAATTTGCTTAGCTAAATTAATAGCAGCTAAGTTCATGTCCTGATTGATTTTTTTTTTTTTTTTTTTTTGTGCTCAGAACTTAATACATTTGCATAAAGCAAAGAGGGAAGCTGACTAAACTTTCAGCAGTTTTAATAACCCCTAAGGACACATCATGATTATGCTAAGAAACTCAGGGCCAGGTGCTAATATTAAATAATCATATTCATACTATATGGGCAACAGATTCATGTTTGGATTAACCTGTCACAGGAAACCCGAGGCACAGACTTGTGTGATTTTTTTTTTTCCACCTTTCTAATACAGATGTAACCTTTAAAGCATTCTCAGCTACCAGTGAAAGAACCCTTGCTTCCTTTTGTATCCTTAAAAGCTTTAAAATATTCAGTTTTCAAGTTAAGTACAAATAATTTCATGAAGATAGAAAGTGTTAACTGCTTTTAGATAACTATATTCTGGAACATTAATTTTTCATTGATCAACCAGCTGAGCTAAGAGAACACAGGGAGGTGTATTATGTTGGTTCCTTGCTTTGCCCGGTTCAGGTCTCTCTGGCACTCAGAGTTGCTTCTTATATCTGCCTATCCTCCTTCCTGCCCTCTTTCCCATTCATGCATTCTCTGTGCCATTCTCTCATTCTGGCTAGTCCCAGTTTTCTCCTTAACATATTTCCCACTGGCAGGGGAAATCCTTCCTCTCTTCATGTCTTTGCACCAACCTCTCTTGCATAAGATCAGTAGTCTTTCTAACTCTGTTACTTTATTAATGGGCCTGAACTAAAACATCTGATTAAAAACTTTCAAATAGTTCTGTAGGTGATCATCCATTAAAGTTAATAAATGAACATGATTTTTCTAAGCTCATTAGAGCGACCTAATTTCTTGCAGGAAATGTCACCTTTCTGATACTAGCAGAAAGGGTAAAACATGTTGTATACTGTATTTTGAAAGTCACCAGCAGAGAATGTGCTCTGTAAGACAGTCATTAACCTGTTTGAAAATCCTCACACTTTTTACAACATTTTAGCTTTAGGTTCTTATGCAGTAGACCAAAGCAAATCCAGTTCTATTCAGATGGAAAAAAATAAATGATGCTTCAATGGTCATCATGAATAATCACCATTATGATTTTTCCTTTAAGGGAATGTTCCTGTTATGTTATCCCAATAGGTAAGTTCTGCAGGAATCTAGGGGAAGAAGAATAGGAAGAGTGACCTTGTGCCTCTTCTTCCTGCTGATTTCAGCATATCTTGTGCTATGTATGTAATTAGTTTCCCCTTGCCCATTACATTATCTTCTCACTTGTTCAGAGGTGTATCCTCACCTCAACACCACAACATGATTGAAGTATCATGTCATCTTGTTAGTGTTGTCCTTCTGCTTTCTCCTGCTCACTTTCCCTACAGTTTTGTTACCCCTTCACTGTCTGTCTTTTCAAGACAGATCTGTCTGGCTGAATGTATTGTATGAGGTTATCATACATAGACCAATCACATGCTTAACTTAAAGCTTCTCACCAAAGTGAGGACATCTGTGTTATCAGACAGCCTGGCATAGGAATCTATAAAGTAAAACCATTGTGCTGCAAGCACTGTTTTGTTCTTTCAGATTTACAGTATCTGTAGCTCTTTCTTTGTCCTTTCGGTTAGGGTTTAGGACAGTCTGTTCATGAAATGATAATTTATATGTACCTTCTGGCTTTCAGTGGAGACACTGAATGCAAATTAGCCTGTTCTTGCAGAACACTATTTCTTTCTTTGGCTTAGAAAGGATGTATGAATATTATTGATTATAAAGATGTTAAGTTTGTTATCTTCCCTCTCTCTCAGGTTTCATTAATTGTTCTTTTCCCAATTTTTATTATCTCCTATATATGCAGGCAGCCTAATGCAGATTGCAGCCTGTAAGTACCACTTCCCTTCTGCTGTTCTCACTCCTTAGTTTAGGTGCCACGCCTATACTATTATATTACACAGTCACAAGACATTTTCTTAGGCGCTGGAATCAAATTTCTGTAGAGATACCTTGCTTGAATGGTCCCTGGCATAGTTTTGGTCTAGGCCAATTAGCACACTCCTGAACAATTTCCACATATGATTCAGGAATTAAAATGGCCAAGTGGCTGTTCCCAGCAGAGTTTAGAAGTGGTCACCTTGTTTCCAAGACTAGATTTCATTAGTAGAGTTGTGGGCCAGGAAGTGTTCACATTTAATTCACTGCCATAGACATTTGAGATCTACAGAAAAGTTCAGCTCAAACATCAGCGGCAAGTAGTGAAATGTTTTTAGCTGAAGGGTGGAAATGTCAATTATTCATCAAATTTTCAGTTTAGCTGATGACTATGATGTCTATAAAGTACCAGCTACAGATTTGTTACTACCTGTGATATTTGTGCCTTTCCTGGACATCAGTTTTCTTCAGTGTAACTACATGGTCAGCCTTTTTCTAAAATCTGAGTAGGCTGCTTTATTTTGAAGGTTCTTTATCTTTATATATCTTTTTAATCATCTTTTTATAGCCAGCTATACGACACTCCTTCTCTTCCCATATCATTTCAGTAAGATCTGGTTGACAAGTTGGTGGCAGTGAATAATACCGTAAGTAATAAAAAGATGTACAGTGAGTTGCTGTTTAGGATGAGTAAAAGAGGTGGAATCACTTTTCACCTAGGTTTCTATGACAATGTGTTTTTGTACAAGACATGAGTTTTGCTCTCACCCTTCAGTCTGGGCTTTCTGCCTCAGAGACCAAAGCAGACCAGGGATTCATAGGCTGTATATCTGTTGTTTTCCCTTCATGAGGACCTTTCCTATACAGTCAGATATTTGTCTGTAATTTTTCCTATCCATGCCTTCTTTCAGATTTTCAGAACACTAGAGAGAGCAGGAATGGACTAGACCACAGCTATGCATCAACCCAGAGCCTTGCCGTCTTCACCAGGCAACTGCATACTTGAATAATACATAAAACCCAGCAATGATTTGTATAGAATACCTACCATGTTTCCCTTCATTAAAGGCTTGTACTGTAGCAGGTCATGGGTTCTTCTGTTGCATTGGGAAAGGATGTCCTCAGTTTCATATTTTCTTGTCATTGACTTCCAGAGTTAGGGACTACTACCCAGCCGACAACAGGAATTTCCACTGTCTTTCCACTTACTTCTTACTCAGGTTGCAGAGATTCTGATTGTCCCTTCTCCTGAGAGATGGTGAGCTGATTCATGGTTCCCTGGCTGCATGTTTGGTTTGTTTTGTTTTTTGGGGTGGTGGGGTTTTTTTTTGTGCGGGGGGGAGGGCAGGCAGTGTGGGGAGGAGCAGGCTATCTACATAGTCTTATTTTTCAAGCTTTCCTTCTTGGACTTTCTGAACTTCTTATTTTATTAGTTCAATACTTTCCTAGTTTTGACTATTTTCAATGTTCATCTGAATGTCTTCCATCATTTAACTTACAGCAGTCCTTCAAAACACCACAAACTGTCATACGCTGCCTGAATGCCACAATTCATTTAATCCATCACATGCATTTTAAAACTGTTTTTCAGTGCAAGTTCACATTCTCTACCTTACTTGTTGGGCATGTCATAATTTGTCTTAGTTCCAGCATATGTTATTAGTTTAAATTAGACCTGGTGTAAGTAATTCATCAACAGGCTGATGTCTGATGAAAAAACCTTCCTCACGTTTTTGTATAATATGATTATAGCTGCTCTGTTCTTTTCTGAGCTAGGGAAAAAGTGCAGACTAAAGGAGGAAAGGAGTGGGAGAGAAAAGAATAAGTTAGAAATAAGCTAGAATGATACCAAACAAGCTTGGAAAGTCAAGCTGCACCAGTATGATATGAAATTCTGTGCATTAGAACAGCTGTCTGTATTTACAATTACAGATCTATAATGCAATTGCCTGTTAATAGCCCAGTTAAATTGTGAAGTAGATAGAAATATATTAGTTACACTGATAATAAGAGAGGTCTTGGGCTATGGATTTGCTTTATATGAGGAATTTTTTCCATGACTAGGTAAATACATCAGCACAAAAAGTCACCACAGAGAACAGTTGCTGAGCTGGTAACTCACTTCTTCCATGGATCACTACTGTTGCATTTAGAACTGTAGCACTGCTTGACTCAGTAAATTTATGGATATCTATAATTTTCTCCCTGACTTATCTATGGCTACCATGCTACCAGTCTGGCCAGTGCCGGACCTTTCCTTAAGAGTTGGTGCATGTGATACACAAACCCTCAGATTTCTTGTAGACATCTTATTTCATGGTAAGCACAGTTCTATCTGCATCCCTCATTCTGGGCTGAAAACAAATCGCAGAACAGGCACATCTCCCAGAAGAGCTCTAGAAGTACATACAGCTTTCACAAAAAAATGCCTCGGCTACACCCATGATTGTATACTGATTGCCACGTATTTCTGGAAAACAATGACTTCTGAAGCTCCTAACATGCTTGTTAGGCAAGCTGTATAAAATCAGGATGGAAGGTTGATGCAAAAGTAAAATAGCATAGAAACCTTGTTTCCTTTTCATGCATAACAGCAAGAATTTTCTGTAGATCAGTTCTAAGTAGCTACAGGGTAAAGCCTAAGCTAAATGCTCCTGCAGTCAGAGGACCCTAGGGGCTTGAAGCCATGGATCAAAGTTCACCTTTCTGATTGCTGATATTTCAGAGATTCTCACATTTTCCCACTGTTTTCCACAGGCAGGAGACACTGCAGCAAGTAGAGTTAGATGAAAAGGAAACCTCTGTAAAGTTTGCTGAGACAGCATTACTGGAGCTGGAGAGCAAACAGCCTAGGATCAGCCAGTCCCACAGTGCTATGCTGAAGCAAGTCCAATGCCTAATCCCCTCTTGCTAGACCTGTTTGTCATAGCACAGTCTGCTTCCCATTTAAGACTTGCTATAATCTACCTGCAGAAAAAGAATGGACTATTATTCAGCCATCTTGACAAGACTTCTGTTTCCTTTAGTCAGGCACAAAGTATTCTCCAAACGTCTAATGTTAGTTAGCTTCATTTTACAGACTGGTTAAATACCACATCTTGAAGGACCAAGCAGCAACCTGAAATCCATTCTTAGCCTAAAATTGCTTAACTGTAAAAATGAAAGGCTGTAACATTAAGATGAAAGAGCTAAAACTGTGATTTATATAGTGTCTTCAAGGAAGTTTTATATCAATGGTAGATTTCAACAAGATTTCAACAGAATCATATTCAGCTAATTGTTCTTACAATCACTATATAAATTTGCCTTCTGACAGCCAAAATTCTGAATAAAAAGAGCCTCTATTACAATCCAGGTGTTGACAGCCAGCTACCCAAAGCTTCAACAAAAGAATTAGAAATTCCAATATATTCCAAAATTTTATTCTCCTCTGCCTTCCTTCCCTGCACAGTTTGGATGTGTTAGACAATAGTAATTGTTTCCTGACTACTTATTCAAGAATGTGTTTTAATACAGTCAATTTCCATAAAATTTTTTGCTTGCAGTTTCTGAGCAGAAGTTATTTGGGGGTTTGTTTTTAGTTTGGTTGTTTGGGTTTTTTGTTTGTTTTATTGTTTTCCTTGTTTCTGTGTTTGTTGTAAAAATTGGAAATGACTAGTTGGAGGTAAAAAGGAGTAAAGAATGTTTAGGATTCATCTCAGAAGAATATATTTACTTCTGTGTTTTAAGTTTATTAGTTTAATGGTCTTACAGCCACTGTCATTATGCAAAACTCCTACATCTATAGGAAAGAACTTCATGCATGTGGCAGAAGATGAATAATTTCCTCACTTCAAGTTCATTGCTATTTTTGGAATTTGTAGAGGAATTTATTTGGCCAAGTTCCCGTCTGTTCAAATGGCCAATTTATTGGCAGAGGCTCAGGTGATGGGATCTGTCTCATCTATTTTAAGACATCTATGATGTAGGTGTGAACTACCTTCCTAGATCTCTTCCATAATAAGTGGGGAGAAAGATGTACTGCTAGTAAATGATTTATCTCATCTCAGGGTAGGCATCTGATGTCAGATGCATCGTGCACCACAAGTCTTAGTCTCCTCACAAAAGTAACATAAGCAACTGACTCAGACACAGATGTCAAAAATTAGTTAAGTCAAATTCTTCCTTAGAATTGTTCTGTTGCAAGATCAAAATGGAGACTAAGAATAGCCCTTCCCTCTTTGGATCATTAAATACACTTTACCATGCAGATTCTAACAGACCTTTGAGAGATTAAATGCTTGGAGAAAGCAGACCCCTGGAACTGAAGTGAGCGAAAACAGGACATAAGCTGCTGTAGGAAGGAGATCAGCAGGAGATCATCCCTAAAGGCAAGTCCTAAAAGAGGCCAGGAGATGTCTGGGCACAGAAGAAAACAATGGGCCACATAAAGCAACTTCATACTCCTTTAGGTGGATGAACTGCATGAAGTACAGGGCGTTCTTATTTTACTGCATATCGTTATCTTTCTGATGGGCAGGTGAGGTATGTGCACACATTTCTCAAGGGAAAGGATGTTTTCCGGAACCATAAGACAAGAGGAGCTATGTGGAGACAGGGAAGTTCAGTGACTTCTATGTATATATATCTACACGTATACATATATATATACGTGTGCATATATATAGTTTCTATATGTATCCAGGCTATACATGACAGAAATATCCAGCTGTCAAGGTAAAGCATTTCCCAGAAAACAATCACTGCGTCTCCATCTTTGTGGAGTTGTTTTCACCTCCACAAAGATAACATAACAAACACTGTCTGAACACAAACCTAAGAACTCTCTTTATAGAATATTATAATGTCTCACCTCAGCATTGACCTCTCCATATTCCGCAGACTATACACTGTGTTTCTTTCACAATCTATGATCCCTCTCAGCTTCTCTTGTTGTTTCTTTCCCTCTGTTTTTCTCTCCCTTCAATTCTTTTCACCCTCACAAAGTTCCCTCTGCTCCCTAGGTAACGAGACTTATTTTTTCCAGAGATGGTTTAACTGATGTATAATTAAGCACATTCTGACTAATTGTTCTTAACATGTATTTTGTTTTGAAAGCTGCTACGTCTGTTCTCAGATCTGCCAGAGACCTTGGGTGCATGGCCAAGATTCTTTTTTTTCCTCAAGGATGCTGGTAGGTCTAATAAAGAACACTACCTCTGCCTGCCAAATGCTGTCCTGCCTATGGATTCTTAGAAAATCATGGCAAATGGGTAAAATATTCTCATAATTAGTTTTTCTAAATAGTTAAATTTCCTAAATAAATTTCCCAGTTTTCGTAATACACAATTTATGAAGTTATCATTTGTTCTTGCTTGTGCTGTGCAGAGTATTCATGACAGAGTAGCAGAGATGAATAGGCAAGTTAGAAATTTTTGCTGATGGTATTGAGTTATTTAAGATAATAAAGATGGGGACTGATTGCAAAGAACAACTTGATACTGAGTAGCTAGGCAATAAAACAGTAGATAAAGTTCAATGTAGAGAAATGAAAAATTATTCACATTGGTAAAAACAACTCAGATTTTCTTTATGGAGTGCTGTGCTCTGATCTGATGAGATTGTGGGGCTGTGACAGGTAGCTGGATTGAAAAAGGTCATTCAATAGTTGTCAAGACAGGAAATGAACTGTTAGGAATTGTTAAGAAAGTAACAAAATAGAAAGCATCATTATGGTGTAAATTAATGGTGCGCTGCCTTCTGAGATAGCATATGGGATTTGGGTCTCTCCATAAAAAAGGGTAAATAGACTTTGAAAGGCAAAAAAGTGGTACGAAAAATTAAGAATTTGGAAAGCTTCTGTATGAGGAATGATTAAATAGTTTAACTAGCCTCTTCAGGCTAAAGAGATGACAGAGAGGAGAATGGTGTGGCTATAAAATCGTGTGTGACACGGACAACGCAAACAGTGAAAAGTTCACTCCATCTTCCAATATAAGAACCAGGGGCAACAAATATGCCTTACACCACAAGCCAAAGGAAGGAACTTCCCTTTGCATGCAATGACAGCTGAGCTGTGAAACTCCTTCCTTGAGGATACTGTAGGTGACAAAAATTACAGTTGTCTCTAAAAAGGATTGTCTGATGGTAGAAAAATCCATTGGGGGATATGGAAAACAAAAATTACTTCCAGCCCAGTAAGTCTCAGGGCCACAATAGGCTGAGGGTCAGGAGAAAAATTTGGGGAGGTATCACTGCCTTCTGTCAGAATCAGAATATTGGTCTAAATTAACCTTTTACATGAGTCCACACAGACACTCAACAGCTTTTGCTGGGGCTGAGTTGTGAAAAAGTTCTTAAGGAGAGCCACGGCTGTCCCATAAGTGATGGGTGTTGGGTGACTTCTTCATCAGAGTTAACTCAGAACAACTGTCCACTGGGCAAGGTGTTTGCCAAGGTGAATAATTTTAAGGATCCAGTCTCCTTTGATGGCAGCTAGGAGAATGATCATATTTTACAGGTGAAGCCTTTAAACTGATAACCTTGGGCTGGTAGTTTTATACTGCCTGGCTCTAAACCTCCAATGCTTTAAATCTCTCAGGAGTTTTAGCCCAAAAGGTTTTTGCAAAAGACAGATCAGAGTAGTGCTTGCATTCTAGCAAGATACATGCACACCAACCATTTTGAACCAGTACATATGAAGCATATGTAAAGAGTTTCCACAAATTGTCACAACCCAGCATCCCTGAAACCTTTAAAAATGATAGATGAGCTACAGGAAGGTGATGTCAGCTTGCTTTTCATATTTGCTGTGTCTTAAAAAGACAAAACATCCCATGCCCATTTTAATTGATTAAACACTCCATAAAGGCTTCAAATTATGATTCTCAATTTGCATTAATTCTTAAAATTATTAATGCTATTCATGGGCTCCAGAAATGTTATTCTTCAAAAAAATCCTGCCACTTACAAGCCCACCTAAATTAGAACCCACTATTTGCATTATTCATGTTGAGAACTTCATTTTATTTCATTACAAGAAAGATTGTGAGTCAGTCAGTGGACCCTAACTGCAGCTATTGTTCTCCAGTTTGAGCTGATTCCTCTCCATCTGTTTACCTGCTCATAGTTCTTTAATATTAACAAAGATATTTGAAGACCTCTGTACTCTTTGTTATTTGCTATTATTGTTCGGGGGTGGTTTTTTGGGTTTCTGGGGGTTCTTTTGGTTTGTTGTTTCGTTGGTTGTTTGGGTTTTTTATTGTGAAAGACCAACATAAAAAAAAAGACAGAAAAAGTAAGATTACAAAGAGAACCAATTCTGAGCATTTATTGGCTTCTGAAAATTTTAAACATCTGGTAGCATAGACTCAGGGTATCAAGGCTAGATGTATTTTTATGTCCTTTAGGGTCATTAAGAGCCCACTCAACAAGTCTGTTAGGTGCCTTTTTTGGTCTACAGCAGAAAAGTGTAATTTTACAGTCCTGAAACAGACCTTGACTGCAGTACCTGCACATATATCGTGTGTATATATATATACACACATATATGCACACATGCACATGTCTATGTGATTGTCCACTGCTAACCCTAAGTTAACTATAATAAATTTAGGTACCCCTGGGTCTATTCTTCAGAAGTCTTTGGTGAACACAATGGCCAGGCATTGTTCTTAACGATAAACATTGTGAATGTTTAAGAAAATGTTAAGATATAAAGAACTTTCGAAACAACAACTAATTTATCCTATCTGAATTTTCATTGTCCTGTGACCATGATTTAAGCAAGCCTCATTTTCTGAGGTGTCCTACAACATCTCAGGTCTCCACCTCTTTTCTCCTTAAATAACTCTTCACTTTCGCCAGAGATAGTCTTTCTCAAATTTCTTTTAACTTCTACGCATTTTGTGTTGTATAGTTGGGGTTTTTTACATTTCTGTAAGGAGGGTTTGCACCTTCTGTGGCACAGGAGGAAAGATATCAGTGACAGGTTATTCAGAGGCAAAAAATCATTTTCACTTCAGAGAGCAAATGGATGAATTCTGCAAAGTCACATACATCTTCTAGACCTCTTCAGAGACCATCTGAATGATGGTCCATAGTACTCCTTAACTCAGGGAAAAACACAGCTGTCATATTTCTGCCCATCCTCTCTGCCCCAGTTTAGGGACCAGGTTCTTGGTCAGTGTATGCTGAAAATGGCCATTAACATTGAAGCTGCACCCATGAGCAGCTGAGAATCAGGTCTCCAACATTCACCTGTAATTCCACTTCGGCCTTCTCTTTGCAGTTCATGATAGAGTTCATCTTTCTATTTCTTGGCCTCCGATCAAAAACTAGCTAATTACCAAAGCAGCATGGAGCTTGCATGATTGACAGCCAACAACCCATGAGAGAATAAAAAGCTGCATTTTGAAAAGAGGAGACAATAAAGATATTTCAACAAAAAGTCAAATAACAGGCTTCCAACAGGAATATCCAAAAGTCTCCCAGATCATCACAGCAGAATGGATCTTTGTTAGCTGGCTTCATAAGAAGTGACAATCTCAGCTCAGAGCATTTGATAGGCTCTAGCTCATTCGTTCAACACGTGAGGCAACTGAGTTCAGTTACTAGACTTACCAAAATGAACAAACACATCTCTAGATGAGCACAGGAGAGGGGCACTGCAGGTGCCTTCCAGAATTGCTTGGAAAAAAGAGTTGTAAGTTTCCTGGAGGCTGTTGGAGAAAGGAGGCATGGAGCAGAATTAAGTGTTCGGTGTACCTCCTCTTTGTAACTGCTTGTGGGTGGGAAGGGAACAGATTTGAACTGAGTTAACTGACACAGCCACACAGAAAACACTCTCACTCCTAAACCAGCATACAAAAATAACATATTGTTACCATGAAGCATTACACCCAGCAAGCGTGGCTTTTTGTGTAGTTATTTTTAAGGCAATTCTAATAGGCCTTCTTGTTTCAGAACTATATTTTAAATTATATTTCATTATATTTTATATAATATATTTTATTATATGGTATATTTAAAATTATTAGATGCAGTACCGTAGGAGGACAGTATCTATTTGTCTGGAACACTGATTTTATGAGGACTTTCTTCATGATGATGCAATTATAGTTACTCATCTCTGTAACAGTCAAAATAAACTGTATTTGCTAATTCTACAAATTCAAGACGGCGAAGTCATCACAAGTTACAAGTTGCCGCTCCATTAAAAATTGCATTTACAGGACTGCAGTAGCTCTCCTTAGTTATATGACAAAGACCAAATTTCAAATAAATCATTAAATGCAAATCAAGTTCTACCATTACAGTCGGTTTACTAATCAAAGAGTCTATCCTTAATAATCTGCTTTGTGTAATGCCTATAATAATCTTTGGGACACAAGCCGATTTCTGTCAATGATATCTGGGTTTGAGAAAGAACAGAATTCAAAACAAAACTTCCACAGTCTTCATTTTTAGGAGATAATTACAAAGATATGTTCTTTTATATCATAATGTATTAGAATTATTTCCTACTAAGGTCGTTAGGTAATTGGAAAGTAAATAAACATGAGCAGAATACATACGCTCTTTCTATCTGGAACTAGCCAAGACTTAGCCCACATCCAGATGCAGTATTTTGCTTTGTTATGCAGTAGAAGGAGTTTTCTGAGATATTTTGTGAGTGGGCATTAATATAGAAAGAAATTTCTATATATGTTATTGTTTGTCTTAGGAGATTTTAATCATGTTTCAGTCTGACATAAAATCTGTGTGATACATCAGTAATGAATGTTCTGTGGTTTGCAGGACAGCATCCTGTGTCTAAGAGTAATAGGATCAGAAGATCCAGCTTGGTTGTGAAATTATATGATAAAATTGCAGCAGATCAGAAACACGCAGTGTCTTAGTAACCATATTAAATCAAAGTAGAGGTCCTGTTTTAGCAGATCATTTTCTGATTTTTAAAATGTGTTACAGCAAAACCATAGATCTGAAAATATATGATTGGATACAGCTCTGGGGAAATAAACACATTTCAGCAGTCTGGTGCTTTATTTAAACCAATATTAAATTTCTATTTAACTTATATCTCAGAGAATACACAAAATTAGTTTGATAATTCCCAGACGCTGCTAGTAGTGTTTCAAACACTAATGTAAAACATGTGAAACTGAGATTAAAAACAAACAAAAAAAAAAAGAAACAGACAAGATCATCTGCAAGTCATAAAAACCTGTATGTTGGTAAACTGTTTGTCATGGATTAGCCCCAGCCAGCAACAAAGCACCACACAGCCATTTGCTCACTTCCCCCGCAGTGTGATGGGATGGGAGAGAATCAGAAGAGTAAAAGTGAGAAAACTCCTGGATTGAGATAAAGACAGTTTAACAGGTAAAGCAAAAGCCACTCACGCAAGCAAAGCAGAACAAGGAGTTCATTCACTCCTTCCCATGGGCAGGCAGGTGTTCAGCCACCCCCAGGAAAGCAGGGCTCCATCACACATAACAGTTACTTGGGAAGACAAACACCATCACTCTGAATGTCCCCGCCTTCCTTCTTCTTCCCCCAGCTCTACATGCTGAGCACGACGTCACATGGTGTGGGATATCCCTTGGGTCAGTTGGGGTCAGCTGTCCCAGCTGTGCCCCCTCCCAGCTTCTTGTGCACCCGGCAGAGCACGGGGAGCTGGAAAAGTCCTTGACCAGTGTAAGCACTACTTAGCAACAACTGAAACATCTCCATAATATCAACACCATTTCTAGCACAAATCCAAAACACAGTCCCATACTAGCTACTATGAAGAAAATTAACTCTATCCCAGCTGAAACCAGGACGCTGTTATAAAAACTGTGTAGACAGGACTGAGGAAAACCCACTCAACTAGGTTTCTTCACATTTAGGATAATTTTAGGAAAAAAGTTAATAGGTTGCTCCAATATCCCAAACCCCATTTGCTATTAAATTTAGATTTCCATTTCCTGTTTTGAGGATCAGCCTTGGCAAGTATTTGCTTCTCCAAGTGCTTTGAAATGCTATGACTCATTAGTTTTACATGTATAGAAAAGCATTTCATCTTTCTAATGAGAGAAGAAAAATACTGCATTCATACAAATCACATAGCCCTAAGAACAAGTGAAATCTGAAACTATGTTTAATGTGAACTCTCAGTATTATATCATGTTCTGTGTATAGTGCCAACACACCTAAGAGGAATGAAAAAAAACCTATATCCCTCACATTAAGAGCCAAGTGCTATTCCTTAACCAAAGTATCAGCCTCCTAAATCTTAGGCAGTCTTCATGCTATTCCATAGGTTTCTGCCCAACCTTCCAGCTAAAATACTTGGTTGAGTATTCTGCATATCAGATTGCTTCTTTTCACTCATAAGGAAAAAATGCCAGAAAATGGGTCCTGCACCTCATATTGTCTGAGCACAAAATGCATCTTTTGCTAAGAGATGTCCAAGTTCAAGGATGAGTAACATCTCAAAACAAGCACACTTGGGTAAGGAAGGAGTCATTACTCTATTTGGAGTTCATAATACTGGAAGAGCCATAACAAATCTTACGAGGAGTGGCTGAGGGAACTGGGGTTGTTTAGCCTGGAGAAGAAGAGGCTGAAGGGAGACATTATTGCACTCTGCAACTACCTGAAAGGAGGTTGAAGGGAGGTGGGGGTTGGTCTCTTCTCCCAAGTTACTAGTGATAGGACGAGAGGAAATGGCCTCAAGCTGCATGAGGGGAGGTTGAGATTGGACATTAGGAAAAATGCCTTTACTGAAGGAGTGGTCAGGCATCGGAACAGGCTGCCCAGAGAGGTGGTGGAGTCACCATCCCTGGAGGCGTTCAAAAAACATGTAGATGTGGCACTTCGGGACATGGTTTAGGAGGCCTGGGGGTGTTGGGTTGACAGTGGGACTTGACGATCCTTTTCCAACCAAAGGTCTTTTCCAACCTTAATGATTCTTTGATTTTGTGATTCTATAATTCTCTTCTCAATGTTGCCATCCACATACTGCTGAAATAAGCATCCAAGAGAACAAAACTAGAAACAGAACAGAAACAGAAAAAAAGTAGAGTTTAAAATAGGAACACAGACCTGATATATGTATTGCTTTATAATAGCTAGACTCATTAGCACTGCTAACAAGGATAGGTTTTGTGCATCAGTGTGGTTTTGAATGCAAATACCAAGCAGCCTAAGATTTTATTCCAATTTCCCAATATTTTCTTGTCAAACATAAACTAACTTCAGGTATATCTACTTCTAGTCTTTGAATAAAATACCTGTAAACATTATGTGCCTAGCTTCACATGGTGTCTTGGATTGAAAAAGGTATTATTTAAATTCCACATAGGTAACCATGGAACCATAACTTAATGTAAATGATATACTGTTTTTTTAAAATTATGAAATATGTAACATTTACAGTAAGGTGAAAAAGCAGATTTTAAACCTACCTTGTCTGTGGAAAAAGACAATACAATCTTCCCACCATTTTATTCCTCAGCATATTCACTCTGACCACTGTCACTGAATTTAAAGAAAGTTTCAGTAGGTTTGTCTGTCACCTTCATTTTCTGATTAGGTTAAAATCTGAAGTACTAAATGAAATCAAATCAATTTTTCCCTACCTCCCCCCCCAAAAAAAAATAAATGTTATGCTGAACTATGTTCTTACCGTTTAGTTCCATTTTGGTCTCTCATATTAGTCCTACGAGTCCAAAGAAGATTTTGGAAAATCTAAATAAGATTTAGCATATGTTAAAAGATTTTCACTTTTAAAAGTAGGAGTCCTTATTTCACCTTCCACAGTATTAAGTTCGGCTACAGAATCTTCACAGTGGTCATCAGATCATAAATCATTCTCTTTCTTTGCCAGTAAAGTTCATATTAGCAATGTTCAAGACTTCATTAACTTATCTGTTCACTTGTGCGTAGCTCAAAGATTTCTGACAGGTTATTAATAACCTTTGCATGAGTATATAATTACAAAGTAGAAACATGTGAATTATTACAACAAACATAATTCCCTATGTCTTAATAATATGAAAACATGCACACAATTACAGTTCTCCATAATAGATGCTTTATAACTCTCAATTCCCCCTTGAGATCCTCCTTACCAAGTCAGTAATGCTATCATACTTCACATCTCTCTAATTGCTCTGACAACCAACTATTCCAAAGCCTCATCCCAGTTCTACATCTATGTAACTATAAAACAGCTCAACTGGAGTCATTATGTCATTGAAAATACTCTACATATCATGACACAGGAAGTTACCTTGAAATATGAGTATAGAAGTAGTTATTTGAGAATGTCTTACATGCAATCACTAAATCTTCATCTGCTCCTTGTGGTGGTTCCTTGCAGATGCAAGATAATCCTAGAATCATAGAGTGGTTTGGGTTGGAGTGGACCTTGAAGATCATCTAGTTCCAACCCCCCTGCATGGGCAGGAGTACCTTCACTAGATAAAACAATTTTTCTACAAATAAATCACCTAGGACAGGCAGCAGAATTTTATTGTGCAGTCCTGTTTTTCCCTTTAAGGACTATTTACTGTCCCCTTGTGAAACTGCTTACCATGAAATTCTTTCTTTCTACAGTATCTTCTATTATTCAAAAACTCTCTTTCATTAACACTATTTTATAAGTCCTAATGCAACTGATGTATAGACAATCTTGTTTTGTGATTTTGTGATACAGTATTAAACATCAAACTTTTCATTTCCTTTTTCCTTCTTTTTTCTTCCAATCTTGTTCACAGTGATTTTTCTCAATTGATTTGTCTGTAAATTCTGATATCAACTCTAGTAAAGATCCAAAGACTATGCTGCACAGTCTTCAAAGATATTATTATATTTCATACCATCTGTAAGTCTGTTTCCAAGTAAACAAAGTTGCTGAACCTTCTGTGTGTTCAAGAATGGCTTATGTGGAAACTACTTTTGTTTTTCTCTTTGCCTTTTTATGTACACTTTTTAAAATTAAATAATTTACTTCTCAATTGATAACAGAGAAGATGCTTCAGCTAGGAATACAATGGTTTGAGGAAGTTATGAGAAACCAAATACAGGGCTAAAGATGAAAATGCCACCTCACATATAAACCTCAGCTAGCTGTCATGATGTTGCATTAGAGCAATACAGTTCTATATTTCTACTGTGATGAGTACTGTGCTTTCTGTCATGACCATTTTTTACAGCAGTTAAACACTTAATTCAAAAGCAGTCTCTCATAATCTGTAAAGCTGTGCTGCAGTCCCATTTCAAAATAAAAAAATTAAATAATATTGCAGTTAGCCTATTCATTAAGGTCTAATAGCAATAGTGGCATCAATGTCAATGGAAATTATTGGCACCATTAAAGCATTTCACTACTCTTAGGAATTTTTTCTTCAAGATAGTCTAATACTGTACCAAGAAAGATAATTACTTAAGGAATACTAGTTCATTGAACACACTGTGATCATAAAGGTTTCTAAGGAGGTTGTTTCTAAGGAATCAGCAGCCTATCTTCATCTGAAGGCATAAGAACTTGGAGCCCTACATGTATGAAAAATCACAGCCAGAGAAGCTAGAGTCATGTTAGCTAGAGTTTATTAATTCACAATGAACTTAAAACTATTTTCATTCATTAGGCATTCATGTCAAAGGGACAGTAGAAAACCATATTAAATAATAATTTTAATATAAAAGTATTCCATTTCTTCAGTTGAAACTCAGCACTAGCGGGGCCACACCTTGAGTACTGTGTTCAGTTTTGGGCCCCTCACTACAAGAAAGACATAGAGGTGCTGGAGCGCGTCCAGAGAAGGGCAACTAATCTGGTGAAGGTTCTGGAGAGCAGGTCTGATGAGGAGTGGCGGAGGGAGCTGGGGTTGTTTAATCTGGACAAAAGGAGGCTCAGGGGAAATCTTATCTCTCTCTACAACTACCTGAAAGGAGGTGGTTGCAAGTGGGTATCAGCCTCTTTTCCCATGTAACAAGCGATAAGACAAGAGGAAACAGCCTCAAGTTGCACCAGGGGATGTTTAGACTGGATATTAGGAAAAATTTCTTCACTTAAAGGGTTGTCAAGCATTGGAACAGGCTGCCCAGGGAAGTGGTTGAGTCACCATCCCTGGAGGTACTTAAAAGACATACACATGTGGTGCTTAGGCACGTGGTTTAGTGGTGGACTTGGCAGTGTTAGGTTTACGGTTGGACTCAATCGTCTTAAAGGTCACTTCCAATCTAAACAGTTCTATGATTCTAGAGAACCACCCAGCAGAAGTCATTAATGGGAGAGAATAGTTTCAGCTTCAGTGATTAAAGAACTGTTAAATACAGCTTATACTCTACGACACAGATAATGCTGAGTCAAAATCAGAAACTCTATGGCAAATGCGTAATGAAAATATCTCCTTTCAAAAAAACCCACGTTGGTTGTGCAATTCCACATAATGTTCATTTTAGCAGTTCAGTGGCTCTACAGGATGCTTATCAGCAGCTCTGAAGCAATGCCTTATAACAATCTTTTAATTCAAATCTTGCTTTGTTCCTAAACCAATTCACAATACCAAACTTCTATAAAGCTGTCATGAGAAAAGGTTGAATAAATGAAAACTTAACTGGTAAATAACAGCAACAAAATATGTTTCATAATTATTCAAGGAATCATCATCTACCCCTTTGTATACATTTTGCAGCATATTCATAAAACCACTTATTTTTTGAAAGACAGCACTTGCATAAGAGTTTGTTATGTTAGGTTTCATTGAAAGACTGTGGCTGGGTAGCACAAAGAATGCTGCAGCTCTTCCAGCATTTACTACTACACTTTGGGACAGGTGGACCCTTCAGAAAGGAAGGGGAACCATGTTTTCCCTGGAGACATACAAGAGTCATTCAGCAGACAGAAGCTTTTAGAGTGCAGGGAGAAAATGGGCGCTCCCACAAGTGGAGTTTACAGAGCAACAGATGTGGATCACTTCAAAGGAAAAAGGAGCAGACATGCCGTGAGACCATGAGACTTCCAAAGGGTGGAAGGACAAAATTCCTGCAAAGAGACTGTCTGTGCTCTGCTTCTGCCTACAAAGACACTTATTTAACAATTTAAAAACAAATCCAGGAGGTATGGTATGTACTGAAAAGACAGCACAAGCAGAGAAGATTTATCTGTGATGACTGGTTTTTTTCTCCTCCAAGTGACTTTGTGCTTTCTCTGTTTTAGACAACTCCATAGTGTACCACTGAGTAAACCCCTGAGTTTTAGAACCTCTTTGGTGTTTTGATATGCACATTGTAAAAGAAGAGTGTAGAGAGACTCAGCTTGAAGTGCTGTCACAAAACCACTCTTGAAAATATAATAAATGCTAGCACACATTATTTTTCTGAAAAGCTTCCCTCAAAACTATGTCGTTCATTGTATATAAGATCACATAATTATGAGAGGCCATGTAGGTGTCTAGTTCTCCTCCTCCTCCTTTCCTCAAAGTTTGTAGGGAACGATACACTAAGAAAGCCCATGTTATCCACATGTAAGGAAAGAGAAATATTTCCAATATCACTATAACAAACTCAATAAATCCTAGTACAAAAGGCAAAATTTACAAAGAGCTAAGGTACCCTAGGAAAATGCTTGCAAGAGCAGAGGCAGCTAGTATGTTCTAGGTTAACTGTTAAGTGACAGTTCTGCCACTACATTTGTCTTAATGGCATTTCTGTGCCGGTTCAGGACCTGACAAGACCCGCAGCTCCTACAGAGCATTGTGTCAGCAGGGCAACACTTCTCGGGTAGGAAGCGTGCCTGGTGCGTGCACATAGGAAAGGCACAGGAAAGCACCTGGTAGGGCTCACAGCAGTCGCTGTCACGCCCCATGACAGGCAGGTCCAGAGCCTGCCCAGACAATGCCACAGCAAGGACAGCAATCTGCCTCTAGTCTCTTCCCCAGTGCTTTTTCTCCCTGTTATACTGCCCACCCACTGTCCCCACTCTCCAAGTCTCAGCTGCTGAACTATCCTCTCTGAAGTCTGCCTCCAAGCCGTCCTTCCATGATGTAATCTGTAAAAAAGAGGCACCTTCCACAGGTGAAAAGTTTGTGCCTGTGAAACATAGGTGACTGCAGCGTGAATAGATACAGACAATCATGCACTGAATTTTGTTTCTAACTCTACAAAAGATTATTCATTTACTTTTCTTTTTTTTCTCCTTTTGAGGAGCATCCAAATGGGAGACTCTGTCTCCAAGCCCAGACCAGGGTTGCCCCAGCCTGGATTATGAACTCTCTGAAGATGAGAGATGGGAAGCAGCAGCTCATCCACACAGGGGCACAATCAACACGGGCAGGACAAATGGTCCATTCTAACCTGGGAAGTAATGGCTTGATGCGACTTCTCTACCACACGGTTTTAAATGCAATTTTTTTTAATGGCTGGTTATTTATAAGTGCTGGTTATTTCTCTGAAGTCACAAATATCAGAATTTTTATCTAAAAGATGGGCACATCAGCCCAGCTTTCATTTTTTATCATTTCTCATTAAAAAAAAAACAAAAACAAAACCAACAGGTTAATTGTGACTATTACTTTAAGTAAAAACTAACTGCTAAATGGTGGATGAGGCTACCATTTTAAGAATAAAATTATTAGGCAAACAGTGTTGAGTTCACATTGACACCAATTCAAAAGATAACACATGCATTTATTTGGCACCTAGCAATAAGAAGCTAACAGGGGTAGACAGATAGCAAAGATCAATTTATGGATAACCTCATTACAATGTGTCCTTCAAAAAGAGAAAATTAAATTTACGTTTATATCTGCGTTAACCTAATCAAGGCAAATAGTACAGAATTAATAACCTGGCTTAGGCCAAGAAGTGAGTCTGTAAATAAACATATTCAAGAAAAAAAATGCATATTTGGTTAGTAAGTTCCTTTTTTCCGTTGGAAAACCAGAAATCTTCTGAAAGCCAGATTTTTGTGTCTTCAAACCTCCTCCTGTCTGCCAGGGAGGAATAAAGGAATGGGTGCTTAAAGAAATCCCAGGGTGATCATGACTTCCTAATGGGAAGGTTGAAGCAGAAACTACCATTTATTTTCTCTGTTGGCAGCACTGGATGGTGCAGATGTTAGTAGAAGTCCATCTTTGTAACATGAATC
The DNA here is from genome assembly GCF_949628215.1 of Phalacrocorax aristotelis. Lineage (NCBI taxonomy): Eukaryota > Metazoa > Chordata > Aves > Suliformes > Phalacrocoracidae > Phalacrocorax > Phalacrocorax aristotelis. Next base: position 89,909,839 of record NC_134277.1, read on the forward strand.
TTGACTTCTCCTTTCCAGAAGATGAGTCCCTTGTGAGTCTTGCCAGTGAGCTGGGTCACTGGGCTTTGCATGGGAGGTGAAGAAAAACCACTGACTGTTTTAGCTACAACTCGAATTTTTTGGCAAATCTGTTTCATAATTATTGAAAGACGAAAGGAAAATTTGTTGTGTATTTCCCTGTAAAATATCTTTAGAAGAAGACAAGTAAATGCCCCCCAAGTTGGACACATAAAGTTCAGTATTAAAAATCATCCTGAAATAATGCAGGTGGAGTTTTGAAGACTAAAGAGGTACAGACCTCTTTGATTATTTATCTTTTATCCTCAAAAGCCATTTCATTTCTGCTCAGGGTCAATTTCCAAGTTTATCTGCAGCATGCTGCACCCCTGACTTCTGATAAACACTTTCGATATGTCTGGTGTTTTGACACTATCAGAAAGAAGTGATGCAGCTTTAGGCGTATTTCAAATCTGGAATTTGTTACAATTAATTAAATCTACAGCTCACTAACTAAACAAGCACAAACTTACTCATATTAAAGCCTGCTATTAAATTAAATTTATTTTATGCTTCTTACAATAGCGGGTTTTTTTAATGTTACATAGTTTCATGCTGAGAACATACAACTGCATTGGATGTTGTCTGGGGAGATGTACTGGGTTTAACTTGTTTTGGACTGGGCTTCCTAAACTGTAGATATCCGAGAATATATGTCTAAGCAAAATGATTTGAAATTCTATGTTTTTAAAATGCTATTGAAGTATCCATATCTTCGGTTGTGGGGGAACTCAGTAGAAGAGCTGTGGTGGTAGGGACACTAGATTTTTGTGTGTCTTTTTAAATTTAGGGCTTGCTAAACATTCTTTGACAAGTTTTACATAAAGTTGAAGCAAATCAGATCTCTACTAGAAGATTTCTGTTGTAGAAAAATGTTCTCAAAAATTTATAGCAAAGTGACTGTGAGAAAGAAAAGTTCCTGTGGAAAGTGGATTATTTTGTTAAGAATTGCATTATATTATAAATAGTATTTATATTCTAAATCTCATGTATTTATATTTCAGTAATTCATTTAGTCAATATCAGTGACACTATGGCAGGCATAACAGCAAAATCTAATATCATCTGTCTACTGAGTCACAAGGCTCAGCTGTGGCCACTTGTGCTCCAGCCACGTCAATGCAATAAGGACGAGACTGTAAACGCAAGCAGCTGTGATCAATAAACCCTGATAATCTGAATACATAAAATACAATGCTAAGTATTCCTAGCAGAAATTTAATTCCAAGTCTACTCATAGCACATATGCTGCTAAAAGATGAAGGCACTTTTCCACCAGTTTCAGTGAAAGGTAGATAGGTGTCGCCTTCTTTCCAAGAGATTGTTTTGTCTTCCCAAAATATATTTATCAGTAAAAAGACCTTCTTCAGGAGCAGCCGTTAAAAGAACTTGTGCAAAGTCTTGCAGGACAAAAACCAGATATCAACAAAGAACGAACTGATTCTTGTGGCTCTCAAGAATTCAGAGCAGAGTTTAGCACTCAAGCTGCTTCCATAGTGCCTGGGCAGGGTTAAGCATCTCATGGAGAACTCAAAATAGCCTAGGTTTTCAGCTGTTCATTCCTAAAACACTGGAAAATACTTAGAGGTAGAGGTGACCACTGTAAGGTAGGACTTCCATCCATCCATGATGATTCAAAATGAAAGAGAGAATAAAATTCAGAAAAGCTACTGAGTAGCTTTCATCTTTAAGTACCCTAAAATGCTTTACATCATTTTTTCAATAGATCCTGTAATGAAAGGATCAACAAAATGCTGCCATTTTTGCAGTAGAATTTTTTTTTCCCCATGAACATTATAGATAATATTTAAGGAATTATCTTTGCGAGGACTAATTACAAAAAGGCTTAGTTTTTAGTACTTTAACCACATTGAACATGTCATTAACAGCACTGAGGCAATTATTATAGCAGGCTCAAGGAGGTATGATAATAATTTCCCATAACACCCAAGTTTGCTTTAATGGATTTACTTCATCTTGGTCCTATTCAAATGGAGATTGCAGTCCAAGGGGGTATGTCCATAAGAATTAGATGCTAAAAATCTAACAAGGCATAATGTCGTAATGTTCTTTACAAAAATCATAAAGTCACCATGGGTTCTAACTAATCAAAAATCAGTTTTACAGAGAACTGAATTGGAATATTTTTTAAAAATGTTTTTTCTCACAGATTGGAAAATACTGATCCATCAGAAATAGGGCAAGATTTAATGACTGTACAATTTAGGGTTGGGATCATTCACCTGAATCAAAGTAAAACAGACTCTATGCTTTGGTAAACATTGTATTTGCTATTTAAAAAACCTAGAAAGATATAAACTGTACTAGAAAGCAGACATCCCTGGCTAGCCAATACCTACATGATCAAGTCTTTTTCATGAGAAGAGGAATACCTAGAGTTCAAGCTAAAGACTGAATTTGGCAAAACAGAAATCCAAGCCAGCAGATCACATTCCAAGTGAGATTTCTCTCCCGAAGCTCATTGGGTCTTCTGTGCTGCCACCCATATTTTTGCAGTCCTTGCCTTGAAACTTCAGTAAAGTTATACAAAATCATAAGAATTTGGGGGTTTACAGCTCTAGTTCCAAGCATTTTCTTATAATCCCATCAGGATTTAGTAAATGTTAAAATGGATTAGGTAAATCATATTTTACGCTACCTGTTATCAAGACATGTTTTTGCCAGCATTCATATAAGAGTAGTTTGATATATATTCTCCACTAAAAGGGAGAAGCCCTCAATATCAATTCAATTCTCACTTACAAATCACATGAATTTATTTTACATCAGAGAATGAGTCACTGGGGATTGAAAAATTAAATTTAATTCTACTTTTCTCATAAAAAGAAAAATAAATTTCTTTAGCATTTCCCCAGTTACTTAAAAATTATATAGCTGATCAGCTTTGAGAGGGAATACTTATTGAAATTAATCTTTAAGTTGTCGAAGACCAAAATATTAAAAACAGCCACATAAAATACCTCAAAATTTAAGCTTCATTTTTACAGATTGTTGCTACATCTCTGAGTAGATGGGTAATAGCTTAAAACTGAGCTGATGTGCTGCTTTCTCATCAGATGTATTTATTTCCTTGAAAAAAGTTCTAAAGACATGACAGACACAAATGCTGTCAGAAAGCTAACTTACAAAATCACAGTTCCTTTGATTTTTAAAAGCACAAAATTCTGAACCATTTCCTTAAAACTCAGCTTTATCCTATGAAGATATTAATACAGATGTTGATTAATATGAAAGGCTTTATCAAAATGGCAGTTCAGTGCAGTTCTAGTGCTGGGAGAAAATTGGGTTATGTTTGATGATTTGACAGAGCTGATTAAGGCAGGAGAAAAAAATGATTAACATTATATTTAATTTGGTAAAGCTATTAACCTTTTTTTTTAGCTTGTAAAATAGAATGGATTATTACATTTTTCTCTTCCAAATGGTCTACACAACAGTAATTTGATCACTACTAGGCTGTTTCTAACTACAACCTTGAGAAGGGTATTAAGTCACTCAGTTTAAATCCAGCCATCCTGTAATATGCCTTCTTTTCTAATACTGACATCTACATTAAATAAACGTATCTCTACTATCACAACATAGTATCCTTCTTGCAGTCATGACCTTCCTGAGATAGTGGAAATGATGCTGTAATGACACATACACTAAAACAGATAAGAAAGAAGACCAAGTCAAGATAAAAAACCTGATTATTAAAAAAAGTTATTGGTATCCCAATGTATGTGAGAGACTGGCTTTTGTCCCATGGCAAACCCTTGGGCTGAAAGATCAGAGAATAAACTGGCCCTAGTCAGCAGTTCACAAGAGATTCCTTTTGTAAAATCTTTCCCTTTCCTCTTCTCCCATCCCTTCAGAAACAATCCTATTATTTTTACTTTCAGTCTCATTCCTCAGAAGAGATTCTATATGGTTTCCAGGTTAATTCTGCCTTTCATCTTTTCTCTATCCTCTGCCAGTGCCTTGAGAAAGATTATGCCTTTCCACACCAACAACTCTGAGATATTTTCTAACAGGTGACAGAGTTTCTGTGGCCATTGGTGGCAACTGTGGTAGCCAGGGATTTTGCCTGCAACTTCTGGTTTTGCAGTGCCTCCTTGGAGGAGGAGAAAATTCATTGCTGTAATTAGAAAAAATAGTTAGCTGTGGAATAACCTCTGCATGGTAATGGTGTCTTCTAGCTAAAGTAAGGGGTTGAACAGAAGTCTGCATACAGCAGGAATTTTAGGCCCTTTCTTTCTGCTGATACTTAACTCATGGGGAAGATGACATAAGCAGAAATCAAGACTAACATTTTCGATAACGGCTAACATGACAGGAGACTCAAAGACTGCAAACTACCAGGTGTGCAGGTCAACCACTTGTTCTTCCCTTTAGCAGATGCAATGGCTGTGACAAAGAATGTGAAATAGCCATTGAAGCACTTGGCAGAAACCAGCAGCTGTTCAGTCCCACTCTCACAAAAGGGTAAAATGTTGCCTAAAAAATGAATTAGAATTTTGCTGAGGCCTTTGGAACAATTCTGTAGCCCTCTGCTCCTTTCAAATGAGAATCCTTCCCTGTTCAGCCCGGATGCTTCCTCAGCTTCTTCTGGAGTATTAATCTGAAGACACTGGCTGAGAAAACCATGCAATCCACCATGTATTTATATCACTTAGTTTGTAAAAAACTAAGTGAGGAGTAAGGCAGAGATTTTTGTGCTTCCCTCCTGTCCTCTCCCCTGCCCAGCTTTCTGCAACAGGAGTGGATTCCCCTCTTTGCTCTTCTCATCTTTCCAGTCAATCTACATTTCCACGAGGAAGGTAACTGGTATAATTTAAATTAAAGATTACCTCTTCTACATGTTTCCAAAACTGTGATATCTCTGTAAGTTCCTTCTCCTCTTCAGTTCTATGGGAAATATTTATTCTTGCAAGACAGAGCAACAGGTTCAAGGAAAGCTCTGAGGGGCTCCAGTGTCCCAGTGCCTGACCAGCTTCATGTAGATATTTGAGCTAAGTGTTTTTAATATTCAACTAAGTGAAAAGGATTGATTTTTAAAATATATGGGAGGCATTCACTAGAAAAGACGAAATATAATCTTTTTCATATATAAATTGGATAACTTATTTTGCTTTGTCTAAAAATATTCTAGGATTATATTTTAAAAGACTGCAAAACCTGGAAAAGGATAGCAGAAATTGCAAAAGAAATTCACTCTAGACAGAAATACAAAAGCGAAAAACAGTCAGAAGTGCACTTATTTTCAGAGGTGAATCCAAAATCCTGCACATGACTACTCCTCATCTCTCACAGGATTTGTCTTTTCAATCCACCTAATCTTTGTAACAAATACAACTAGCACCTAGTGCCTAAATAAAGCAAAGCTCTCCAGCTTTTACAGCTCTTGCTAAGTTACAGCAGTCTGTCATAGCACGCTGTTTTATCCAACACAAACTTTTAGATCTCATATCCCACATGGGCCTGTGGTTGAACCAGTCATTGATTTTGTCTCTGGTCATTACTCTAAAATGCAGTTCCTCACCTGTATTTCTGTATTTGAGACATCGGACTCCAAACTCGAAGTGCCAGTCATCACAGAGGGCTGAGCTGCACCTCCTGCCGCTCTGCAGGTAACTCTGAAGTGTTGGTTAAGTGTTTGGGAACAATAAATTAAAGTGAGGATAAAGCATTTTTTAATTTTCTTTCCCCACAAACAAAAACATATCTCTATCAGCACGAGAGAGTTGCAAATATTGGCAAAACAGACATCTGAATGCAATTCCTTCTTTCAGTCCTGGCAACACCTGATAGTTCAGTGGTTTTTGTTGATGTACTTTTACAAATGACAAAGCCTTTTTTGGCTGTTCTCCTTAACAACAGGAAGACCCCTGAGAAACGCCTGGCCGACTTGACTCTGTATCTCTCTGTAAGGTGAGAACCCTCCACATTGTCCCCAGCCATGCTATACATCATGGTGAAGATACCTGCTTTCCAGTCTAGACATGCCCTCATCACACAACACAAAGTACAATTAGAAACAAAGAGAGTTTCAGCCTATGGTGCAGGTCACAGTAATAAATGAGATTCACAAAACAAAATTAAATTCACAGACTGGCACACGCTTATTCCAAAGGTTATCATGTAACTGTTTTGGTGTTCAGATCTGGATACGGATTCATGTATGACCTGACTCCATTTATTTCCCTCCAAGCACCTGTGACAACTCGGTGTGCCCCTCCTGAATTAAACCTTATTCTCTGACACTATTATGAGTGCATTAATGGTAATGACTCTTGATGTACCAACAAGATGACATGAAGACACAGGAAATATCTTAGTAGAATGAAGACAGAAGACAATAGCAGTTTTCCTTAAGTCAACATACATAAATTATTTTAATCCTCGGAAAGCCTGTTTGGGTGAAGTTGGAAGGCAAGAGAAGGCATGTCGTCACGTGGGGTCAGGAAATCAGGATCTGAGACACTTTGCAGACTACTTTTTTAGAAAAAGGGTATAGGAACTGACAGATACTTAAAGGATGCCTTCATACAATACAAGGTTTTTCTTTTCTGGGGAAAGCTGCTGGATGAATCAGGACTGTTGTATGGGCAGTAACTGGATATCTGACTTCAGCGGCATCACTGGATTTCCACCTGTTTGAGCATGACCTAACTCTGAACCCATACCCAGGAAAATTAATATTACCCTAATTTCGGTACAGTTCAAACTGTTTTAGCAGAGCCTTCAACTTCTCAAATTTCTCACTATATGTTTCTGGCATTAGTCAGAGTATTGGAAACTCCATCTGGGCATCCCATTTCTCTGTAGCTTGTAGGACAGACTCTAGACAAACTTCAGATGTGTTTTGCTAAATAATTTTCATTAAGCTATAGAGATAAAACTTGCAGGCTAAAATATAAAAGCTATGGACTAAAGCCTATGTTAACCTCAGCTCTTTGAGGTACTAAATAAAGAGAAAACATGACATTTTGGCACTATGGCTACTCTTAGGACTCTAATTCGTCTCATCAGAACCTGTGAGAAGAAACATCTGAGATCTTCTGTGAGAACACCACTGAAACAAGAGGAGAAAGATTTGATTTTCTTTCTCCTATCTCTCCCTGAGCACACACGCATAAATATAAACTTACCTATGTATGCATATGCATAGATTAGTGAACAAAATACAGAAAAGCTGCTGATGTATGGCAAACAAAATATTTAACCCCTGGGAAAATTTCTGGCAGACATAAAACTGGGGTGAGGGATATTACTTCTAGAATCCACATCTAAAAAACATAAACTTCAAAATAAAGCTGATATATGCTTCAAAATGAAGTCACCCAGGAAGCAGGCAACAATAAACTGGTGCTACTGCATATTGGGGAATTTTAACAGACACAAAGGAGTCAATCTTGACCTTACACAACTGTTCAGCACTTATGCCTGTGCAATTGCTTCTTATTTTTAGCAATGGCACTGAGAGGAGGTCTCTGTTCAGGTGTTAATTTCCAGTTTCTCTTCTCCTCCAGGAATATTTTGGCTTACAGAACCCATATAAGCAACAGCAAAGGAGCTCTGACACAGCTGTCTCTAAACGCAGCCTGGACGGAGCCAGAGTCACAAAGGTTCACCACGTAAGGAACATGTTTATGGATAACTGTATCCCTGCACTGGAGGTGGGTATTATTCAGTTAATGGCAGGGGCAGTTCTATTATTGCCAGTTTTAGTGCACAAAAAGGGCATGCAGTGGTTTATAGTGGGAACAAAACAACAATCCCTCTTACTATTGGTCTAACTTCTTGTTTCAGAGTGAACTATGCATGTAACCAATATGTATTTCTCTTTTCATCTGGAGGAATTCTGCTCCGGCTGTGCCACAGGGCTTATAGACAAGGCTGCAGAATATACTATGCATTGCTTCTTTTTTTAGTGACAGATAAACACAATCTGCTAAATGTGAGCATTCAAGTAAGTTAATAATGCTGCAAATACTCCTGTTGGCATTATAGACACTGAATGCTCCAAACCCTTTTCAGCGAGCCCATTAGCTTTTTAGGCCCAAACAAGGATGCCCTCGAAACAGCAACAAAATCTTCCTTCCATTCATTTCTTCAGCTTTCTTTTTTTTGTGTGTGTGTGTATGCGCGTGGGAGGCGGGGGGAGTGTTTTGTTTTGGTTTTTTTCCTGCAGGTTCCACTAGAAACAGTTGGAAAACCATGGGCTACACTACTGAACATCAGTGCAAAGATATAGTTCTGTTTTGTTTTCATACCTTTGTCATTGGTGTTTGTTTTTTTCTACCATATTTGAAAGCTCCTCAGAATTACTCACAGCAGGCCACTGTCTGGGCTTCACTGACTGCAGTTCATTTGATGCAGGGACCAGACTGCTAACTGATGGTGTTTTTTCCTCATTACATTTGTGTTTAAAAATGAGTTCAGGAGAATAAAGACAATCTGAAAATCAAAATTTCAAGGGATTAAAAGAAAGATTTTTGCAATTATGATTTTATCTGAGAGCTCTCAGAGGTTTTATCACACAAAGAACCAGAACCTGCTAAAATCCAGATTAACTATAGCGAAACTTATATAATTATACTGGGAAATGGCCTTAAGCTTTTAATCATAGAAATATCATTCAAACACCTTTTAATTATAATAGAAACCATACCATAGATTGGATGAGGAAAATATGAAACCTTTAATGCTTACTGTTCTTATCAACTCATAAAACAAGAATTTATGTATGTTAAATACCTGGGTGCACTGTTCTTTGTTTTTTTGGCTTGGTTGTTTGGTTTGGTTTGGTTTTTTATCTGTGTTGTCTCTTTCCTGTTAGTTGTGAATTCTCATTAAGTTTTTATTATGAAAGTCTTTTATCATTACTGCAATTATCTTTTCTGTCATCAAATCTATTTTCAAAGTACATGTACAGCATCACATGCTGTTATTATGTATGTTTCATGACTGGCAAAGCTGCATCACCAACATTCCCCAGGCAGACTGTGCGGGTCATCTCTGAGGTAATTGCATTCTTAGCTTTCCATTTACTCCTTTTTAAAATAAAATATAACTTATTAAGAGGATTTCTTCCTAAAAGATTCCAGTTTTTTTTCCTGAAGGACTCTGTGTGGAAATAACTGTGAACAATGAAGAACTTTGCTTGATATACTTCAAATTAAATATCACTGATAATTCAGTGAAAATATTCCACTGAGAGACTTATAAGAAGAGGCTAAGAGAAATTGATTTGCTTAGCCTGGAGAAGAGAAGGTTGATAGCAGCTGTACAGAAGATGAAGCCAGACTTTTATCAGAAGTGTACAAAGATAGGACGAGTCAACAGCTGCAACTGAAGAATTTCAATTGAAAATAAATGTGGTTAAGCACTGGAAAAGGTTGCCCGTAGAGGCTGTTGAATCCCCATCCTTGAGGATTTTCAGAACTCTCCTGCACAAAGCCATAAGCCACCTGATCTAGGCTTGGAGTTAGCCCTGTTTGGAGCAGGAGGTTTGAAATGATGTCCTTCAGAGGTCTCACAAGGCTACAGAAAAGCAGCAGTAAAATTGCTAATGTACATTGAGGAGAATAGTTTTTGTTGCAGAAAACATAGTTGCAAATAATAAGATTAACTTCATACATTGCTGAAGTGCAATTTACATCAAACAAGTCTAACATTTTCAAATCAGTAGGCCCATTAAATCATTCTGGATCACCTGTAAATAGCATTTGCTGATAATCTTGTGCACCTGACATATTCTAGCCTGTTTCAAGACTTTTAATAAAACCTTTTCTAATACACAAAAAAAATTGTTCAATGAAGAGACAGAATACACTTCCAGAAGGAAAGGGCAACCTGAGGAATAAAGCATAAAAAATATCTTAACTTAAAAATTCAACAAAAATGAAAGAGTGTCCTAAAGATAGATCTTGAGTAATCTTCCTTTGTTCCACTTGTGTTTGGGCTTCTGGTAATAATTTGCTTTTGCTCTAGCTAGAGGCCCAGCTAAAAGTGTGTGGGCATTTTTAGACACATCAGAGATGCTCAGAAATTTTGGGAATACACTACAGTATAAATGACCAAAGCACAGATTTTTAGAAAACTGTTTTGCCCTAGCATGTCTGTACAGTCGTTAGAAATGGGAAGATGCTGCTGACAAAATATAACTAGTTCTGTGCAACACCTTGAACCCTATGTCTCCTCCTTGCCCTAATTCCTGCAGTTTTGATATAGTGATTTTTCATGTGACAAAAACTGAATGTGACAGTTTGGGAATGTAATTGACATCAGCTAATATGTCCATAACCCCCTTAGTTAACACTATCACATTCTGTCTAAAAGGCCAATAAGAGAAGACGCCTTTAAATTCTTCATCACCACCTTAAACTCCTTATCTGCTGACGTGGTGGCTTATCTGATATATGTGTTTATATATTAGTATTGCACAGGCATCTGTTGTGCACAGAGTATTTATGCCAATGGAGAAAGACAATTACAGGGGTGGCTCTGGGTCTCAAAATGCTCCACTTCAGACTCTATGTGCAAGACTTAAACTCCCAATGTTACAAAACCCAAAGCAGGCTTCTAAAAGTATTATTAAAGGTGTGGCAATTGTAAATGAAATGTCACCTTTTTATATTAAATTTATAAAGTAGAATTGGGAGACAATAAACATAGGTAACACATAGATAAATAGGAAATAAATATAGAGTTGGGAGACATCTGGAAACCAGGAACTACATAAACATTTTTAGTTATCTGAGTCTGTTGCACTGCAAATTGCAAAAAAATGTGATCAAAACTGCAGTGCCATCTTCTGGAGTATGGTCATGATTCCTTTAAAGAAATATCACTCTGCTCTTAGGTGATGCCACAAAGAACCCCAAACTGTAATGTGAGTGACAAAGACCATGGTTTCTGAGGTTTGGGGGGGTGTTTTCCTAAGTATTTCTTGTTCTGCTAGAACATGACCCACTTCTGAATTCTCCACATTCATGTAGTTGCTTCAGAAGTACATGCTTTCAACAGTACATTGAAAATCATTTCAAGCTTTATCCTATCTCCTTTACACAGAAAATAAAAAGTGAAAATTTTGAAATTGTGACAAAGAGTGGTTTGATACTAGATGAAAGGAACAACATAAAAATCACCTCAAAGAAGTTTAGCATGCCTTGGAATCACAAACACACCTTCCAGCATGCAGAACATGAGTTAATACCTTATATTTTCTTTTATAATGCTTAGTGATTCCCAGTGAGAAGACACTCATTAAAAGAGTTTATTTTAGCAGAATAATCTTAATTTCTCCTTGCATTTTCTTGTATATCCCAAATTTCCTGGGGTGACATCCTAACTACTAGTAATTTTGAAGGCTCTGACAAGATATTGGAGAATCGCCCTCCCTTTTATTTTTCACTCATTTTCTCTTTTGTTTCCATGCTGATAGTCCCTCTGCAAAAATCTGGCTTTCTAAGACATTAGTTCAGTCACAGTGAAAAGCATAAATGGGGTGGACTACAGCAACTCAGGAACACTTTAAGAAGTATGCATTATTGAAATGATCCAGGAGAAAGTTAATTATGGTAGAGTGATGAGGATTAGTTTTTTATTTCATGAATCCAGAAACACAACACCTAAGAGTAGGGTCCCCTTGCGTTCACATCTGACAAGCAAATAACATCTACATAATTTCATTTAAACCAAATAACTTCCTAACTGATGAAGGGAACACAGCAATTTCCATATCCCCTTTCTAAGCAATTATTATGATAACCAACTCTGCGGTATTAAGAAGACAGAGATGTATGGGTTCAATGCCAGTCCATGTCCTGGGAAGTCCTAAAGAAAGTGCCTCTTATGCCACAGAACAAGGGGTAGAGGCTGGAAAAGCCTGTCCTGGCTCACAGAATCCCAGAAGAGATGGTTAGATGGGACCTGTGGAGGTCTCTAGTCCAACCTTCTGCTAAAAGCAAGATAAACACCAAGCTACACCAGGTTAACTGGCTATCCCTAGCTAAGTCTTGAAAACCTCCAAGGATGGAGAGTCTATCAATTTTCTGGGTGACTGAAGCCACCTGGGCACCTGCCTGAAACTGGGCCCTCTGCAGCTTACTGACATCCTCTTGAAATGGGTTACCAAGTCCCATACCCTTCCATCAGAAGCCATCATGACCAGTTCAGAAGGTGCTGAAGAAAAGCTCTTAAATTCGCCTGGCACCACATATTCAGTTACTGTTCACTGAAGAAGTACAACTTTGGAATTGGGGTAGAACCGACTCCGGGACATGACAGAGGCAAAATGGAATACATATACAACATAGTGTGTATGGTGCAAACACAGAGAAGATAACAAAAAGGGTTAAAAGACAGTCATAGCTCCTATAAGAACGGGAACAAAGGAAGAACAGATAGACAAGAATTGCTCCAGTATTGTGACCCCCAGTTAAGGACACTGACCCAGATTACCTCTAATTAAGCCCCAACAAGTTCCTTTTCCTTTCGTAGAGTGGTAGAGTGAAACTTTTTGAGTTGCCGTTTGCTACATTTTGTTACTCCAGTCTCAGCAATCCTATTATCTTTTACTGCATAATTGGGTTTAGTAAATGAGATTTTTGAAGAGCAGCGTATGTGTCTGTGTGTTTTCTGCTCCAGCCTTTTTCCATGACAAGGTAATTGATATTGCAGCATCGAGTCAGAGTAAACTCAGTGGCAACACCAGTAACCCTTTTTTAGTATTCATTGTGAAAACATCCAGTCTGTTAGCGCTGCTGCTGTGCTTTGAAATGCCATTGCTTCTGACTCATGCTGCTACCTGAGAACCAAAAAAATGCCAAAGGCCCATCACTGGGTTTTATTCCTCACCACTAGCTGGCTAGGTGTCATTATGATTCTGATATTTGACTTTCCCAACAGTCAGTGGGAGGCTTCTCAATGTCCTGCATTATGTTGAGAAATGCCTTACACTGTTAACATCCAACTTTCTGTGGGAATTGTAGTCTAGCTAAAGACAGACACAGAATGCAAATAAGGGATAGAAAGAAAACTTAATTTCCCAGAAAGTTAAATGAAGTGGGTAACAAGATCAACCATATTCTAAAAAATTCAGTTGCAAATAAAAAATAGTACATGGAATGTATCTGTGATGCAGTCCTTTAGAAGTCTCATAATTACAGATCATTAGCAGAAAACACCACTTCTGCATATGAACAGTACATTAAAATGTTTTTACTTGTTAATGTTTATATTAAATACACAGGTATAGGAAAGAGTCACTGTATCACACAGATCACCCTTCTTGGCTTTTAAACTGCAATTTCCCCACACACAGACGTTTTTTTCTACATTAACACCTTGACATTATTCTGTTTTCTTTTGTCATATCAGGAAACTCTGTAAATAGTTTTGAGAAACTAATTGTACAATTTATTTCTGGATCTAAGTACTGCATGTTGAATTCACTTGACTTAAATAAAGCACTGACAATTCACCCGAAGGATTTATCATCTCTGTCTTTTGAAATTATGATTCTTGTATAGCATGCCTGGTTTTCAAACTACTTTCATTCCTGTCATATACTGGTTCCTTAGAAAAATGCATAATACTGTAAAATACTTAAGAGCTATTGTTTTTAAATGTATACAGCATTTTCTATATTAGACAATAGAGCATGGATGGCATGGGTGTAATATAATGTATATATTTCTGGTTATTTTCTCTATTAGAACAAAAGGATTAAGGTTAAAAGCATGTTCAAAGCAACCAGGTAGCAAGTTTCTTTTGCATTAGTTCATAGCTATTTGGAATATCTGTGTGTTCTGTGCAGCACGATTCAAATGTTGGGAAGATGTGAGTTTCTTTTATTCAAGACTGAAACCCCACATTTTCATACAAGTACACATAAATAATTCACGTATTGAAATAAAAGAATGCAATACTGCTACACATGCTTATGCTGCATTGGTCTAGCAACAGTTTGGGGAGGAAAGGGAAGCAAAAGGAATGACAGGAATGGCAAGAAAACCAGAGTAATTGCTATGAATTTGGCTCTCTAACCAACTATTGATCCTGAGTCAGTTTTCTGGGACTATGGCTTGCTTGTTTCTTTGTGACGCAATGTCTAAAAGAGCATTATATTGACTATCCCTTATCAAAGGCTTGTTTAGTATTACAAATACAGAAAGAGCACTTAGATGCTGCTTAGTTTTGATGTCACTAACTTCTTCCCAGGTAGGAAACTGGCATGCAAAAGCTGGGCAAGCACACCACTGCTTTAATTCTGAAGGCAGCAACACATTGAAACACTGTACAACAGGTGCAGTTACGCTGTGCTTGCAATATTGAAGTCTTGTGCATCATGATTGTCTTTTAGACTGGCTCACAAATCTCGAACTTTTGTTTTGACAAGAAATGTGAGGTGGTTTTATACATGCTCCCTAAGAAGGACACACAGCATCTGAGGAGGATGAGTTGCCCTTTGTAGCAGAAAGCAGCTGGAACGGATGGATGAGGCCTTCCACAGGAATATCAGCAGCAAAGGGAAAGCTAGGGAATGCTAGGAATGCCCCAGTGCTACATGGGGCAGAAGCCCTCATTCAAGGGGCATGGAAAACACTGATGTACAGAATGTCTTCTTCACCCCTTTATTTCTCTGGCAAGAATTGTCCTCAGGAATACCAGGACCCTCAAATCCATGGGAAAGTCTGGAGGAATGTAGACTTACTCTCAAAAGAAGAGGATCAACTTAAAACACTTAAATGAACTGGTCATGCACAAGTCCATGGGACTTGACAGGATGCACCCTTGAGTACTAAGGGAGCTGGCATTGCGAGGCCACTCATTATCATCTTTGAAAGGTCATGGCAATTGGGGAAGGTTCCTGAGTACTGAAAAAAAACAAATGTCACTCCTGTCTTCAAGAAGGGCAAGAAGGAAGATCCAGAGAACTACAGCCTAGTCAGCCTCACTATGTTCCCTTGAAAGGTGATAGATCAAATCCTCCTGGAAGCCATTTCCAATCATATTAAGCACAAGTTGGCCATTGGGGTTAGTCAGCATAGAATTACGAAGGAGAAATGTCTGATCAACCACCTTTCTATGATGAAATGACTGGCTCAGTGGACAAGGGGAGAGCAGTTGGTGCTGTTTATCTTGACTTTAGCAAGACTTTTGACACCATCTCCCATGACATCCGTAACACATTTTTCCTTCTTCTCTAATGTAATTTCTTCTCCCTCTTTTAAAGATACATGTATTGATGTGCTGAGATTTTATCCACAAATTGCAGAAATTGTTTCCTGTCAAAGTGATTTTGCCTATTTTGTTCAGATTAACCTCTTGCCCTCAAAACTGACTATTAATCTATGAACATATTAATACTGGAAATTGACAGATATGATAGACTATATGTTTATTTTGTCCATAGCTTCAGTGTGGCTTTTAGCTCATATTTATAGTTGTTGTTAGCACATGGAACACATGCCAGAAGATCTGAGAATTAGGATGGTGTAATAAAGTTGACAACAAAGATAATCAAGAAAACAGATATTTTTCAGCCGTAATTAGCATACTATGAGCTTGCCAATAAAACTGAAAGTCAGAGCAACACTGACATATCATAAGAACTACTGATACTGAAACTTCAGTAAGACAGCAGCAATGTTTTAAATAATACCCCAGAAATTTTTTAACGAATATCTGTGCTTTTGTCTGTAAAAGTAAAAGCTGCATTAAATTTGATAATTAAGGAAGCATCTTCTATGTACAAACACTACAGTAATTTGTTTTGTATCATAAAAGCTGGCTTGTACTGTTTCACATCACAGATGTTGTCTTCATATAATGATCCCACATGCCACATTATGCAGATGACTTTGTTACACTTAACACACTGACTGAACCATGCACATCTCAGAAAACCTCAGAAGAAACACTTTTTTCATTTGGAAGCTTCTGAAAGTGACATTATAATCAATGGAGTGAAAAATATGGAGGAAGCAAAGAAAATTGGAAAGTTTTAAGAGGTTGCTGCTTTTGAGATAGTAGAAAATAGTCTAGCTCTCCTGACCTTTATCTTAAAAGTTATAAGGAGATCAGCAGTGTGGAAAAGCAGAGAGAGCAACCAGAGATGACTTTAGGTGACAGACAAGAGATAGAAGCAATAATTGGAATCAGTAATGGACCTGGTAACAGGGGAAGGATTCTACGGAACAGCAGAATTTTTGATGCAAAAACACACCAGTATTTGTGTTTGGTTTTGCAAATGGGTGTCCAAGATATTTCCACTTGTTTCACCAAGACTAGATCAGTCACCTGTGCAATTAAGTGATAGCTTGGGGAAAGAAAATGTGGTACAATGGAAGAAAGTCAGGAATCTTTATTCTAGCAAATATCAAATTTCAATTGAAAATTGAAATTGAAAATTGAAACTGAACCTTCAAATATCAGATATGTTGACTCTTAGAAAGGAGTGGAATATAGTGAAAGGAACATAGTCACCGTCTAGCTTCCATCTATATAATTTTTCAATAATTTATATAATTCATATAAATTATCATCAACCATTTATATACTCTGTAATCCTGTTAAAAAGCACCATGTTTTTACTCTGTTAACCATTACAAGCACACAGTCTATTAGGCATCTGAAAGCCAACTTGAATATATAGTCAACAACTAAAGTTACAATTCTTCATAGCCTAGTTCGTGTTATACTTTCAAATGCTTTTGCAGTGTGAGACCCCTGCTTTCAACATGTGACAGAGAAATATGCAGATGTAAGTAACTGAAACAAAAATGTCCCATAAGATTTAAAAACCAACAGCACTGTGCTTTTTGCATTTCTTGGTCAGTGCACTTTGGAAACTGTAACGTTCAGTAAGGAGGTCTTAGGTGTACAAAGAATTTGGAGTATCTGTCTTTTATTGGACAAACAGAAAAGCTTAGAAAGATGAATCAGATTTACACAATAATTTTTTTGAGTAGAACTACAATTCTGGCTCTTATGAGAGATAACTGAGGCATTTAGCAAATAAAAATGAGTGGTAGCCATCTCATACCACTCATGCTGCTCAATAGGGTATATGTATAGTATATTGATGGTATTATAGGATGTGGCCATGGCCCTAAGTAAACTCTGTCCAGTTTAGACAACAGGTCTGCCCAGCCCTGCAACCTCCATGGATTTTTTGTGCATGTATAACAAGATGGTAAAAGAGATGACAAAAATTTTACTGCTTAAAGTACATTTCTGACTAAGAAATTATATAGCAAGTTCTCAGTTCTGCAAAATTAAGAAAGAAGATTAAGTTAAACTAAAGTTATAAAAACAGATGTTCAAGTTAAAATGTGCATAGTGTCAAGCTTCAAAGCATTAAGGTGTTTTTTTTTACTAATAACATACAAGAGTGCAAGCATTTCTATGAAATGCAGTGTGACTACTTGAGACACAAAACTGAGGTTGATTTTTCTTTAGACCTGAAAAACACGTTCTGCATGAGAATCAGCCTGATGCTCGTAAGACATAGAGCTGAATACCTTAGGCCTGCCTGAGGTAGCTAAAATTTTATCATTTTGGAAAATTCATCTGTTATATCTATTTTTGTTAGCACATTATATTACAGCAAGTCCCAGAGAATGTGATAAATACATTGAAGTAACTCAGGATAGTCACAGCCTGGAGACCATCAGATCATTCTGAAACCTAGCCTTGATAATCAGGGAATTCCTTGCTTTTTAGCAACCAGTAGGCTGGACTCCATTCAGGTCAAAGCTCAGTTGGTAATGAAATAAGAGTTTATTTCAATTATACTTTTAATTTCAATTTGCTGTTACTTCTTCTGCGCATTTCTTCTGCCATCACTGCAGCTACTGAAGTACAAAAACACCTGAAATACTGCTCAGTTTAGGCTGAAGTTGTGGTTTTCACTGGAAAGCTGAACACCAAGACAGACAAAGTGTTCTGCCAAACAGGGGCCTAAATCCCACAGACTTCTACATTCAAGTGCCCTGAAAAGGTACAGCATCTCGAAAGAAGAATGCAAGACTGCTATTCTTATTACTCTGTTCTACCCTAGACTAGTTTTTATGCTGTCAGTTCTACTTGGGTTCATAAAGGGAAATAATGTGGGAAAGAAATGAGAAATTAAGAACAGGTTATAGCAAAAAGCCAAAGGCATCAGAGTGGTAGTGTTATAAACCGTTGTGTCCATGACCAGGCCATCATTTTATTTAAGCACAAAAATATCTGTCCATAACAGTCTTATGAGTCATTGCTTGTATTTATTTAACTAACCAGTTAACTTCCTTTATAACTTATTTTGAGACTGCTTTCCTATTATTGCAAGATCTTTTATCAATATGGGTGCATCTGCTTTTATAAATGATCAAGAATTAAGAAATCAACTTCAAAAGCAGATATGCAGCTCATTTAAACTTTGTGCTTACTTTGCAAGAATGATTTTATTGTGCAGCGTGCATCGGTGAAGGAGATGTCATTTCTTTCTATCCTAAAATTAACAATTTAAGTCTGAGAAATCCAAGAAGCTGATGTTTACAGAGAATTTAATCTGAAGAATCCAGTACTCAAAATTCAAAAGAACATACTGCTATGGCATTGCCTCAGTCATATGGTGGACAATGCCACAAAGCAAGTGGGGTATGGTAAAATCCCCTTGGAGGTTTTCAAGATTCATCTGAACAAAGCCATGGCTGATCTGACCTTGTATTGGCAGAAGCCTTGCTGCAAGACAGAAATTAGACAAACCACTTCCAGTGGTCTCTTCTAACCATACAATGTCTGTGATTCAGTGAAATATGCCTGAGCACTGTCAGCTGCTGCTGACATTGGTGCTATCCAGGAAAAGAAATGAACAGTGGCAGTGATTGGAAGGGGCCCAAGGGTGGGAATAGGATATCCAATGCTTCAAATATCTCTCCATATTTTAATTGTCTTGCTATAGCTCAGATTTCCTGTCTTATTAAATCAGAGAGGAAAATGCCTGCAATTAGTAAGTTCTTAACTCAATTACCAAATCCAACAGAAACAAAGTAATTTTCCTTTGGAGTACTGAGCTGCCTATAGCCCATTGCCCAGCTGTTGTTGCTTTGGTTAAAGGAAAGAAAAAAATGTGTTTTGGTGGTACTGAACAGCAAACTAGTCTTTAACTTCTTGTCTTCCAACCTGTTATTGCAGGATAAAAACCATGGCAAATATAATTTGAACGATAGCATATTTTGGATTGAATTTTCAGTAGGGTCTTCTGATCAAAGCTTTGAGTTTTATACCAGGTATTAATCAACTTCAGCCCAACAACAGCAAAAATCCTTTTGGAAAACTTGATAACACACACTATATACACCGGGATGATTTTTATAGAACTAAAGTGATGTTTAAAAATATGTTCAACTCTTCTGTTCTGGCGGAGACTGATACTTCCTTACCTAAATTTACCTTAGCTACTGTTGAAAAGCAGAGACTGCAGCCATTCAGGAATGCTTAATACTCCAGACAACCAACAAAGCAGAACTGCTGACAGCATTGCCACTTTTAGAACAACCTTTATAAAAAGGGATGCCTGTTAATACTTTCAGTATCTGATGTACCCAATGAAATGCAAATGTTCTGGTTTCTGGGCTCCTCTGCCTGTCAGCCATGACCTTTAAAGGTGAAATTTAAATCAACACTGTTTTTCAGTAAAATTGTCATTATCTTACATTATCCTAAAAGATCAAGAACTGTTACTTCTCCTAGTTTATGGAAGTGTAGCTTGTCACATAGAAATATTACACGAGATGATGCAGGAAAGAACAAATGTTTAAAGTGGGATCCAAAGCCTACTGAAGTCAACAGAAGCATCTAGAAACATTTTTACTTGTGTGCCTAATTTACATACAACTGACCTTTATTTTCTGACAAATGTTGTATCTGTAAACATAGACCACACATTTTAGCTAGTCATGGGTACAGCTATGGATAGCCTCTAGGTACTAGTGATAATTACACCTGCAAATAGTTCCACAGTGACCATTCACAAGCACCTTTGAAAGGTAACCTATATATGACTTAACAAAGGACAAACAGAAAAAAATTAAAGACATGAGCAGGTCTGGAGGACTGAGGTTCTTTTTCCCCATTTTATCTATTGACGACTTTGTCCAGTGAATTTGTCGAGGCATAGGTACTGGAAGCCCCGTTGATAATCTCTGCAAAAATTTCTTCTTTCAACAAAAAAGGTTTCCCAATAATCAAGGTTTGTGTGTAAAGCCCATCACATCTTCCTACACACCTCACCATCAGAACAGTGCCCACATTAGCTCCTCACTTTGTACATAATTTAACCCCATCTTAGATCTGAGCGCAATGATATAAGAGCAAGCACAGTTCTGTATTGTCCACAGTTTGACTATTTTCTGCTTTAAAGGATCAGGTGTCTCAGGCATTTTCTTGGCATTACTTCTGAATTCAACACACTCTTCTTAGGAGCCCATCTTGCTATTTATTTTGCAAAATTCGAAGTATCTTTAAGTGTGAAAAGGGTTATGATTACTGTCTATAAATGTGTCAACAGAAGTGCAGACTCTGGGAGGAAAAATAACCTGTTTAAGCTAAAGGACATTTTTTGGCACAGGAACAAAAGGTTCTCTGTTGATTAATAAATCTATGCTTAATTGAAGAGGTTTAATTCTACTTGAGAAGTGAATTAACAGCTTTTTAAGTGACACAAGGGAGAAAACATATAATTGGTATTAAAACTGGAGTTTCTATCAGTGTATGAAAGAAACCAGGTAGTGTGGCCATCTGTAGCAGCAGGAAGCTAGTCTCAGTGAGCCAAGTGACCCCTTCCTAGTATATGTTCCTATGCATTTTGACAATAAAGTTTGGCAAGAAAACTTGAGCCACTGGAGTATTAGCACTGTAAAACTTGGAAAGCTCTTCATAATGGATAACTTATTTATATTACTTTTTAACCCAGTGAAAACTGCATTATTACACAGAATTTCATCTCACAGTAAAAATATTCTCTTCCAGTGTTTTGCACCCCAACTGACATTAAACGACACTTGTAGAAACAAGACGGGATTATTTTTCCGTAGAGTAAATCTGTTCATACGAAATGTGTATTAAAACCACACACATGCATCACTGAAGACAAACATTTTAGAGGAGAAAAAAGTATTCATTTGATTTCAACATTTTGTGGTAAACGTCTTCCCTGAACGCAACAAGAATTGTTTCCAGTTACCAGGTGGTGTTGGGTTATGGACATACCGCTGCAAACTGCCTGGGGAACAACCTGGGGTGGACCTTCAAATCAAATTTGCTTATCAGCCTTGTGTTTCAACAGCGTGCTGCTTCTACTTGATTGATTTGACTAATTTAATTTTGGGCAAGTCCTTCTCTCCAGTGATAATCTGATACTATCTTTATCCAGGAATTTTAAGTAGAAAAATGTGGCTGATGCTTTACATCTTACTCTGCCTTTCAAATTCTTTGACCTATCTGCTACTTACTCTTCAGGAATGCCCTGCCTGAGAACTTGCGGAGCACAGGACCTTTTCCTTTCAGATGCATATATCACCCCTGGTTGCTTTAACTACTTAAGAGCTCTTCATTTTTTATATTGTGCCGTTAGATATAAGAAACCCTTTAAGATGTGCTACACAAAGTTTAGCGATTGCTCATGTGGTACAACTTTTTGGAAGTATGCATTAAAAAAGGATGCTGCAGTATGACCAGGATAGGCATATGTACATGATACTGTTGTCTACAGCTGCGGTTTCCTCACACAGGATGTTGGAATTTGGCAGTGCTGTGATCACTACTAAACACTGTAATCTTGCAAGTCGTTCTGTTAATTCACAGCACCAGAGCTCCTGCTGAATCCTTTCTATACTATTAGACTTTGTACTGTTGGGTGTAATAAACAAATCAAAGAGAAGTTGTACATTTGATCTGTGAGGTATTTTAAGTCAATATAAGCCTCCAAGCAGGTGAGTTAATTCAACACTTGTAAACAGTTGATCAGACAGGACCTCATTAGCTGAGGTCAGGGTAAGAACCACTATGTGATTTCTAGGATGCTCTTGCTTTCATTCTCTTTGCAACAAACAGAATGCCACTGATGGGAAGGAAAAATAGGTGATTACAAGAGAAGTTGACACAGAGTGAGGAGTTTTGAGAGATCATCTGAGAGGTTCTTTGAAAGCTAAAGTTTAGTTCAAATTTTTTACTTGATTGCCCAATATTTTCTGTCTTAAAACTAAGATAACTTTTGCTCATGGACTTTGCAATACTGATGCATTCTTAACACATTGTCTTTGTCTGCTATGCTAAAGAACACACTGGCTCTACTTAAATCACTGATTGTTTCCACCTATTACACTCCACTGGAGCAATTAATTAGGTTCTATGAATTTCACTTACAAATGCTTATAGTTGGTTCCAAACTGCACTAAAGGAAGCAATATTTTGTGGGCAGGAACTTGATGTCACTAAAGACTCTCCTTATTTAATCTTTTCTTGATTTGCTTTTCAACTAAATTAGCTGAAAGTTAGTTGGCATAATCACATGTAAGGACATGAGGGTATCATGAGTCTTTTTCCTGTGTGAGTCTACGAGATGCTAGCAGCTGTACCACAGCTAATTTTACAGTAGATAGAGTTTAATACCAAATGCAGTATCTGTAGGTCATTACTCTTATAAAGAAAGCATATATTTCTTGATCATTTGAGAATATTGGAGAAGTAACCTTTTATTGGTATGTGGCACTACTGAGAGAGCAAAAAGAAGTACTAAATAGCATAAGAAATTGACCATTTTGATATCCAGCTTCCTGATACCTGAATAACTAAGCCTCAAGTTCTGAATTTCAGTTCATGAGAGAACACGGCCACTATTAGTCCACACGGATTATGGAATTAATGTCTTTACTCACAGTTGCTCTGGTCTGTGTTTCTTATGCAGGGACACAACTGGTTTCTTTCTTCAGGCTGCTATGCAGAAGTCTCTGTGGCACCCACTGGAGCAGCAATTCCTGGGAGCAGCTATGCTTAGGAGACAGATGTTTCCAGACCAGCGAGACGAAGGACGAGACAGGGTAGGAAAGACCTAGCCAACTGGGAGCCTTCTGCAGAACAAAGGGCTTCCAGGCTGTGGAGGAGAGCGCACACATCACCCCAAGATGGCAGACAACAGGTGGAGTGGGGATTTGAACCATCCAGTATAGTCTCTGAACTGGCGTTAGAGAAGACCTGACAGAAAAAGACATTGGAATTTAAAGGTCCATTTCGAGAGCCTCATTTTAGGCAAAACAACAGCCTGGACAGCCCAGTCCAAACATTCAACATGACCTAAGGTCCCACCACAGTGCCTGTGAAGAAATACAGCCTGCATGACTGTAACCTTCATTGCACCATGAGAAAATATTCATGTGATAAGCCTACAAACAGGTTCCCTAAAACACAATAATGTTGCTGCTTACATCTTCACTTGTCTTTCCTTGTTCAAAGAACTTGGCCAATGTTCCCTAATGCATCTGGGAGTTCAGCTCTGTACAGGAAAGCGTTACTAGTGCCCACACCTTCCTTGTTCAGTATATGTGGCACATGTATTTTCAAAGTAAATAAATGTTGTTGCAAGTCAATGACCATTTCTACATCATTGCAGAGTTAATTCATCTAGGGAAAAACACATCAGCCACACAAGCTATGAAGCACTAGCACAGCAGGTAACTTGCATGCTTGTCTAAACTGTGTTGTATAGGTGTGAGGAAAGTGTCATTTTTGTCTCCTGCAGATGCCGTGTTCAGCCATCATTTCACTTACTGTGGTTAATTTACTGAGAAAAAAAACAGTATTTTATGTTGCTGTCAAAAATAGCTCTTGTTATTTTTCTAAGCGCTCAGACACGAGGACTGTTTCCCTCATGATTTCATAGTGTTATAGTGCATCACCCAATGCGACTGGTTTTGCCCCTTTTCCCCTGCACTGAAATCCCTGCCCTTTTAGCTGTTAAACAGAAGGAAAAGACTAAGAGGCAAAGGAACAATCTACTCAGAATTTGATTAATGATAGTTCTATTTGCCTCACACATGGCCAAGAACCAGTCGCACACAGAGCACATTTAACGTCTGGCTGAGAAAGTGTTCATTTACATTTATTCCATTTAGGTCATCCTTCATGTCAGCAGTGTGCCTCTGTTGTGATTGAAATGCCAGGCTTTAATATAGCAGTATTAACATGTTGAGTGTGGGGAGGGGAGAATAGCATGCTTTATCATATAGTCTCATTTTTATTTGTTTATGATTTCAATATTCATGATGGGCTGACAAGTCTATGAGTTCAATTCTGTGGATGAAAAATATGAAAAGGGCTTGTGGGAACATAGATCCTGAAAAGATTTCACTTTCAAATTTTGCAGGCACAACTTATATTCATCAACACCCCCATATAAATGATCAACCTTTAAAGCCCACAGGGATGGTTTCAAGCTTCGCTCTATTGTAACAACATGTCAGCCAGAGAGTCGTTAGTGGGCAGATAAAAGTGATGCAATTAGTTATATCTGAAGGTCTCAGGACTGAAAGGTATGAAATAAAAATCATAAATGCTGCAGCTGGAGTTATCGAGACTAGAATTTGCTGTCATTCAGAAGTACAAGGTGAAAATGGAGAATGTGATAACATGATAAATGGAACTGATCATATCTGTGACAGTCTTTTGATCTTCAAAAGCCCAGTGGTCTTGAATTTTGCTGATAAAGCTTGCTATAATTACTTCATGTCGTTCAAACTCTATGCAGCACAAGACAGGAGAAGACTGCAGGTGGTATTATGGAAAACAAGGACTTGTGAGCTTTCTGATCATCTCTGCATCCAAGGTGAGAGGAAAAAACAAGCTGCAACCGATGGGATTTGCACTGACAAGCAGGTTTTTACTGTTTCTCATGATCCCGGGATTTCTTGAACTTTCAAGCAGCTTTTGGAAATAAGGCTCATGTATCTTTTAGACACACCACCTTTCAGAGAGATTTAACTTCTCCAGTTCAGTGAGGGAAATACAAATTCTCCAGTACTAAGTAAATTCTACTTCAAGTTTTTAAGTCCTGTGTTGATTTGCTACAGTGGTTTGACCTGTATCTTCTAATCTTTATTTGTTGAAGTATGACTTTAAACTGGTGGTTAGGGTAAGCTGGAGCACATGAAAACAGTCCCTTCTCCACAAAAAGCTAAAGCAGGGATTTCTGTATGACATCTGTGATCACCAGACCTGCTCAGCAGCCCTGTAAACCTGGCCTGCTTTACTGCCTGTTTGTACAGGGCAGTCAGATACTGTTGGCTACAGAGGAGAGTGAGGGAAGATGGGCTGACCTGAGAAACCTAAGAGGGGGTGCCTGGAGCATCAGGATCCCAGCTCACGCAACATCACCTGGACCCTTTAAGGATCCAGAAAGGGCTGACTGAAATGGGATCAAACAAAGTAACACAGGGGCTCCTCCATCTCTTGGGTGAAAGGCACTGTGCTGGGAGGCCAGCAGTTCCCACTTTCCTACAGGTTACCTCCTGCCAGAGAGTAAGAAGCATCCTGCATGTACAAAACTCTCACCAAAAAGGAAGGAAGGAAGGAGAACTGGAGTGTTAACCTGGAACCCCACCCCATAGGGTCAGGTGGACCTGGGGTAATTACAAATAACTACAATGTAGTATATAATTTCAAGGGTAGACCAGACTATCTAAAGAAAATTATTTCTAGCAGATGATGGGGAATTGAAGTCAGAATGAGTGAATGCACCTGATGGCTATATGCTAGCAGAAAAAGGTTTCAAGATCGTCTGAATTCCAGCAGACAGTAAGGAAAAAGGATAAAATCCAAATCCTGTATCTAAATTTCATTCTACATGTTCTTGATCCATTTATTTCTAATGGGAATTTTGAGAGAGAAAGATTCTCAAAATGCAGAGCTTCTGTGAGTTAGAAGCCTACCATAAGTACTGTCTCAAGGAGTTTTTTCATCAGCCTACAGCAAAGAAAAATGAACTTACACTCTTCCAGTAAATGATAACACATCTTTTCTGTGACTAATACAGAGAGGGAAGAAAGAGCAAACACAGCAGCACTGCTGTTGTTTATTCCCAGCAGCAGCAGTAGCCAGGTTTTTCGGAGGCAAACAAGAACAGTGATCCTTGAAGAGCTGATTAAACAAACCCTTAGTATCTAGGGAACTTCTGGAAAACATGGATTCTGGAACTAACAATTCATGTGGGGAAAAAAAAGAGTATTTCTTCCTGTGTTCATCTTAAACCAAACTGTAATAAATTTGACAGACTCTGCTGCAATGATGGTCACTCTGTTTGGCAAAGGTATAGAAGACAGAATGGCTCTGGCAGAAGAATAAGTGTGTGAAATGTCTGCACTTATTAAAGGAGCCTGTCTTCTAACTAATTAGAATTCCATGAAGTAAAATAATAGCATACATGTAAGTTATCTACGTGCATTCATTAATCATAGGCGAAGACTGCAGAGGACTTCCTTCCTAAGGCACAGGGTAGTGTTAAAAGATGCGCAGACGTCCATCAAGGCCAGTCAGGCTTGTGATAATTGGAAATCCAGTCATGAGAGTCAACTTAGTGCTTGGCCTACAAGGAATCTGTGAGATTATGAATGTGTGCCTCTGTGCATGTCACATGGAGAACAAGCATCGTTTCCTCCTGAAAATAGCATAGATTTCACAAAGATAGTGACTAAAAGGGATTTTGTTTTAAAGAGAAAGGTAAATTCATGTTGGAAGATTATTGAAAGAAATTATGCTGTAAGTAGGATAAATGTGAAAAACTGAAAAAGGGATTTTCTCAAAAAAAAAATTTTCTATGTTAACATAAATTGGAAATCAGATTTTACAGAATGAATCTGTAAAAATCACTTAATATGAGGGTTTATCCCTGAACTAGAGCATCAAAAAAAAGGGGAAACTATTCGTTGTTTTTAGTCAAAATATGAAGGCATACCTTATTTATTAGCCTGAATACTGCTACACCAGTATTGTAGCCCTTCTACTAACAGGAAGATTAGAACTGGGATTAGCTCCCAATTGCTTCCTCAGAATTAGCTAACCAAATAGACACAGCAGGCACTATTCAAAATTATTTCAAAATAGTTCAGAACTAAGATTCAGTACAAAGGTTCTCTATATAATCTGAAATTAAATTATTAATGTCTGGTTTTTCAGGCATTGCAGTATCTACTGGAATGTTAACTAGCACCATCCCTCACTGCAGTCAAAATCACTTCTGTACAAGCTAAAAAACAGCTACATAATACCAAATCGACCAGAGGAGTACACTGTATGCTCAGATTTGGACGGATGTCATTCTGGAAACCTTATGTCAGAAAATGTTTCATTTTATCTGAAGGCTGTGAAGTTTGCAGAAAGTCCTTAGCTTGTTTGAACTTATCCAGCTTGACTGGCTAGAAACACCTAATCTTCAAATGCTGGGCTTATCGAATGCATATCTATATATGCATAAATACATAAATTACACAAATAATACACTAAATATTTACATATATCTTTATTTTTATTTGAACCTGAGTTTTCCTGTGACACAGAGATATGTGGGAAATATGTAAATGTTTATTCAAGGATTTTTTTAACTGATGACGTATTTATCAGCTTTGCTTTCTTCTACATCCAAAACAAGCTTTTGCTGCAATTCATCTGTAACAATTTCAGACCACAGGTCCTGTAAGAATACTATTTAGTGTGATGCTCCAAAACTTGTTGTATCATCAGGAGCCACCAGAGGACACTTACAGAAAATGCCTAAGAAGAAAATCTTTTATCAATAGTTCCTTTTAATAGATTTCATGTATCAATAGGAAAGTGTGTTCATACCTGACTGTCTTAATGGGAATTATTTTCAAAGATTTTGCCTAATAATTATCTACCCACAAAGGAAACATTTAAAACATCAAACATTGTAAGGAAAAAGAAAAGGCACTGCATTTTTCTGTTCCGATTGCCTGGGGGTAAGGCAGGGAAGGGTTTGTCCAAGCTTCAGCAAGTAGCACTAAGCTATGGCAGCTGTTTCACAGATTTCTAACTCAACTTCCAGGTCAGCATAAGTCCATTCAAACATAAAAATGAAGATATAAAACTTCTCTTCCACTGAGAAGAAACAGCAGTTCTTGAGATAATGATGAGAGAGAACAAGCTGAGGCAAGGCAGGAGGACCCCTTAGGAAGTAAGAACTGCAGGATAAAGTGCAGCTGAGTGAATAAACCGTGCACAAGAGGATGGAAAGCTGGAATAACAACATGAACTGTTGGCCAGACGCCCCAAGTGCCTGTCTGATGCCAAATGTCTGAATCTTCTGAGAGTCCCCAATACAGAATCACAGCCAATGCAGCTATCGCCTGTTTGGACTTGACTGCAAATTCCCATCTGCTTTATTAAGCTGCTCTCATTTGACCTTTAGCCACATACATCTCTGCAGTTTACCACAAATGGAAGACTTTCCATCTTGCCAATGCCAATTAATGTTGCCTGCCAGGGCTGACAACTGGGAATTGTATGGACATGAACACATTCAGAAACCCAGCAGATGGGGCAAAACTGCTCACAGTTTTGACATTAATACTGACAATACCTGGGTAAGAACAATGCAATGCTTACAGTAACATTATGTTAGCATTTCAGTGATTGGATAGTGGAACATAGTATCTTAAAATACCGGAGATCTATAACATATCTGAAAGACTGCAGAATCTGAACCTCAAAATAAATCAGGCAGCCAGAACTGGAAAATTAGAATGTGCCTTGTAATAACTCAGTTCAACATAGTGGGACAGAGCATACCCTCAGCAAGTTTGCTGATAATACAAAACTGGGAGGAGTGACTGATACACCAGAAGGCTGTGCTGCCATCCAATGAGACCTGGACAGGCTGGAGAACTGGACCAAGGGGAACCTCATGAAATTCAACAAGAGCAAGTGCAAGGTCCTGCACCTGGGGAGGAACAGCTCCATGCACCGGTACAGGTTGCAAGTTGACCTGCTGGAAAGCAGCTCTGCGGAGAAGAACATGGGAGTGCTGGTGGACAGCAAGCTGACCATGGGCCAGCGCTGTGCCCTTGTGGCCATGAAGGCCAACGGTATCCTGGGTGCAATAAAAGAAGTGTGGCCAGCAGGTTGAGGAGGATTATCCTACCCCTCTACTCTGCCCTAGTGAGGCCACATCTAGAATACTGCATCCAGTTTTGGGCTCCCCAGTTCAAGAGAGGCAGGGAGCTACTGGAGAGAGTCCAGCAGAGAGCTAGGAAGATGATCAGGGGACTGGAGCATCTCCCTTATGAGGAAAGGCTGAGACACCGGCGTTTGTTGAGCCTGGAGAAGACTGAGGGAGGGATCTTATCAATACTTATAAATACCTAAAGGGTGGGTGTCAAGAGTATGGAGCCAGACTCTTTTCAGTGGTGCCCAATGACAGGACCAGGGGCAATGGGCACAAGTTGGAACACAGGAAGTTCCACCTGAATATGAGAAGAAACTTCTTTCCTGCGAGGGTGCCAGAGCAGTGGCACAGGCTGCCCAGGGAGGGTGTGGACCCTCCTTCCCTGGAGACATTCAAAACCCCCCTAGATGTGTTCCTGTGCCCCCTGCTCTAGGTGCGCCTGCTCAAGCAGGGGGGTTGGACAAGATGATCTCCAGAGGTCCCTTCCAACCCCTACCCTTCTGCGATTCTGTGATCTGCGATTATGTTGTATTTTAATCTGGCAGGCAGCTATACACCAACACAGCCCTTTTGTCACTCCCTCTGCCCAGTGGAATGGGGGAGAGAACCGGCAAAAAATTAAAATTAGTGGGTTGAGATAAAGGCAGTTTAATAGGACAGAAAAAGAAGAGGAAAAATAATAATAGTAGTAATAATTATTATTATAAAAGAATATGCAAAACAAGCGATGCGCAATACAATTGCTCACCACCTGCTGACTGATGCCCAGTGAGCTCCTGAGCAGTGGTCACCACCCCCCCAGCCAACTCCCCCCAGTTTATACACTGAGAATGATGCCATATGGTATGGAACATCCTTTTGACCAGCTGGGGCCAGCTGTCCCAGCTGTGTCCCCTCCTGTCTTCTTGTGCACCTGGCAGAGCATGGGACCTGAAAAGTCCCTGACTTAGTGTGAGCACTACTTAGGAGCAACTAAAATGTCAATGTGTTATCAACACTATCCTCGCACTAAATCCAAAACACAGCACTATACCAGCTACTAGAAAGAAAATTAACTCTATCCCAACGGAAAACAGGAGAGGTTATTTGAAGAATTGGTAGGTTAAATAATTGTACGCTAATGCTCTTGCTGTCTATAAAAGTGCCCCAAGCCAACTACAGTTGAACTTTCTGGACTGCATGAAACTCTGCACAGACCTCTTTAGCCTTTGGGTTTTCACTCTGTCACCACTCAGGTGTGGGTTTTGTCTGCTCACTGTTCCTCCCAGTAGTTGCTCCCGGTGAACTGCAGGCTGTCGTTCTCTGCCTCTGCCCCCAAAACTGTGGGCTCCGAGACCCCTCCAGGAACAGCCTCAGCTTCTCCCAGGAGAAAGGGCAATCTGCCCTGGAGGGTCTGACCCACTTATTTGCTTTTTGAAGGAACATAGCACACAAACTGAAAACAAACCAAATGAATGGATGCTCTCCATTGCACCCTGCAATCCCTTGGATATAACTTGCATTGTGGTCTAATATAAACAATCCCTGTAGTTCTCTATTCTTCATGTATACAAAGAGCCCTTTAAAAAAAAATTGCTATGGTTTCTGCCTTACAGCAAAGCCATCTAAGAAAAAGTCTTAGACCTTAGAATGTAACAGCTATTTCTTGAGATGGATGATTTGTCTGAAATGAATAATTTCTCCACTGTCAATAATCTATACAATAAACTGGCTGAGTCGTATTGCCTTATTTTCATCATATGCATCTGATAATTTTTTTCTATTTCTGACTTGGAATGTTATCTTTTGAAAAGGTAGTGCACTCCTGAAAGCAAATAAAATGCATGTAGCAAAGCTTAAAACAAAAATCAAACCCATTTTGTATATTTAAGTAATGGATTTTTGAATCAAATATGCTGTAAACACACTGCTTATCTTTCTGTACAGAATTCCTATCCATGGTCTTTGAGAGACCTGAAAGAAGGAAAATTTAGTAGGATCTAGAGATAGAGCAGCCTGAAGGGAATCAGTTGTTTCACCAGCAGCACATTACTGCCTCGAAATTTATTTTAGTTAAATACTAGAACAACCACAAAAACTTTGCACAGTATTATGCTTAAGCATAACTGAATTTTTTAGAACTGGAGATTAAGTTGGTCAGGGAGTGGGGAGGAAGAGTCCACTCACATAGCTATGAAACTGTCTCAGATGACTTTCCCCTCCCCACAATTTTTTTTTATTTCAACTTTAACAAAGGTTCATTTCATCAAAATTCATTTTGACAGGCTCTTAGTAATAGCACTAACAAGTACACTGAAGTGCATCAATTCCAGTGAAAGCCTCTTGGATTCCAGCACATCCAAGTTATTCCAAGGAATTGCGAGCAAATACTCGGTCTCATTGGCACAGCACACAGCATCTCCCAGCAGAGCCATCACCCCTCCAGCTTGACGACAACCTTTCTAGGATTAGGAAAGAATCACTGAGGGCTGCACCTTAAATGGTGTTTCTGTTCTCCAAGCTGCCTTGGTTTTCACTGCTGCCTATGTCTCCCATTGCAAGCCTCAGTCAAGCATCATGTACAGCAGGATACATGAATTATGAGAAGACATGCAAGATGTGTTGAGGGGTTGGGGGGGGCAGTTCTGAGTACAGGATCCATCACAGACAATAACCTGGGGAGACCTGGAACAGCAGGCAAGGTTGCCAGAGCTCAAGGCCTACAAGAAGGATGGATGGTGTTGGAAGAAGAGGAGTCATGTGAGAACAGGTTATCAGGGAGTAACAGGAGGACTGTAATAACACAGGAAACGAAAAAAAAGAATTAAGAAACATGGAGATAAATACAGAATAAAGCTAGAATGAACTCTTTTGAGAGTGCAAAACCATGAAATATAGGAAAAATGGACATTTCGGATAGAAGTAGAAAGTTCATGTCAAAGGGTTAAACCTAATAAAATTTGTTGTGATTTAAACTATTTCTGCAGCTTCCTTGCAAACTTATCTCTCAGTCCCAAAGACCACGTGGCCAGTGAAAGGACACAATGTGCAACATGGATCCTCATGTTGGTTCAGTAGGTGTTCTGTTTGATCCTGGGGCTGTTTCAGCTCCTACCAATGAAAGTTCCTGCTTCCGAAGTTCAGGCTGCCACCTTAAATCCTTCTACTTTATTGCTCCATGCTCAGTCTGTAGCCTGTCTCCTGCTACATCTGCCAGAAACTCAGTCAAGATGTCTCCTCTGGAGGTCCTTGGTTACACAGAATTGGAGGAACTCCAGTGTTATCCATTCATTTGACAAAGTGCTACATACTTTTGATACAAAATCACAGAATCACAGAATGATAGGGGTTGGAAGGGACCTCTGGATACTTTCAATACTGTCTCCCACAGTATCTTCCTGGACAAAATGTCTAGCATGCAGCTGGATAAAGACATAGCGCAATGGGTGAGCAATTGGCTGATGGGTCGGGCTCAAAGGGCCATAGTAAATGGGGTTACATCAGGCTGGCGGCCAGCCACTAGCAGAGTTCTCCAGCAATCCATCTTAGGATGTCTTCATAAATTACTTGGATGCAGGACTTGAAGCAATACTAATTAAGTTTGCTGATGACACAAAATTGGGAGAAGCTGTTGCCACTCTTGAGGGCAGAGGGGCCCTGCAGAGGCATCAGGACAGACTGAAGAGCTGGGCAGTCACTAACCATATGAAGTTTAACAAGGGCACATGTGGATTTTGCACCTTGAGCATGGCAACCATGGATGCACATACAGACTGTGGAACAAGAGGCTGGAGAGCAGCTCTGCAGAGACGGATCTGGGGGTTCTGGTAGACAGTGAGTCTAACATGAGCCAACAGTGTGTCCTGGCAGCCAAGAGGGCCAACTGTGTCCTGGGGTGCATCAAGCCCTGCATTGTGGCCAGTCGAGGGGGGTGATTGTCCCGCTCTGCTCTACGCTGGTGTGGCCTCACCTCGAGTGATGTGTGCAGTTTCGGTGCTACAGTATATTAGGGATATAGAGCTACTAAAGAGTGTCCAGAGGAGTGCCACGAAGTTGCTGAAGGGTTTAGATGGGAAGCCGTATGAGGAGTGGCTAAAGTCATTGGTTTGTTCAGCCTAGAGAAGAGGAGACTGAGGGGAAACATTCATCACGGTCTGCAGCTTCCTTTCAAGGGGAGGAGGAGGGGCAGGCACTGATCTCTTCTCTCTGGCAACCAATGATAGGACATGAGGGTATGGCAGGAAGATGTGCCAGGGAGGTTTAAGTTGGATATCAGGAAAAGGTTCTTCACCCAGAGGGTAGTGGAAAACTGGACCAGGCTCCCTGGGGACGTAGTCATGTAGCCAAGCCTGACAATACTCAGGAAGCATTTGGACAACACCCTCAGACACATGATACATATTTTGGGGTTGTCCTGTGCAGGAACAGGAGTTGGACTCAATGATCCTTGGACTCAAAGGTCCCTTCCAACTCGGGACATTCTATGATTCTATGATACCATACACATCCACAATTCTTGCTTTCCTTCTACCACCTCCTGCAGTGGCAAAAAAAAACCTCTCAGAAATGCAAAAAACTTTGAAAATTAGAATCCCATATGAGTCAAATGGTTTTTCTAGACCATGAACTCTCCCAACAGGTCAAGAAAAAAAGAGCTTGTGACAGCTTTCGTAATGATCTTCAGCTACAACAGCCTGAAGTCTTGGATATCACGCCATTAAGAGCTGCAAGTTTTAAATCAGGTTTATAAGTGTTTTGGTGTTCCTTCTACCATGACTTTGTATGCACAATCTTCTTCAGGAACCACAGGGTTCAAGTCCTGTCTTGTCAACAGTTGCAGTTGCACTAAGTGCTGCCAAATTTTGAAAATTATTTGACACTTTTCAACAGTCCGAGCCAGGTGGGTGATTGTCAGCTCTCCACATGGGTTGCCAGGGTGGAATATTAAACTAACCTGAGCATTTGTTTCTGGTCTGCTGTTGTCAGAATTGATTTGTTTGTGAAACTTCCCAATTCTCAGCCTGTATATTTAATACATTTCTCCAGTGAAGTGCTTTGAATGATCTGCTAAACAAACAGCCATAGGGATTTCTTTAGATTCAGGGAGGACAGCATGAATTCTCACTTTCTGGAGAAACTGGGTGAAACTTCAGTGATCATTACCAGCATTTGTGAATACAGAAACAAAGGACACAGGGATCTCACTTCACGTCAGATGCTAACTGTTCACCTTCAGGAGTCAGGAAAGCATATTCTACCCAAGTGTGAGATAGTATAATTGTCCAGAGCCTTTTTATTACTTTTCTGGATGTTAGCTCTTGACAGCTACTGAATACAGAGGATGTGACCAGCCAAATTAAGTATTCTGAAGTAACTTAAAGGTGAAATTATTTGCTTTCCTATTTTCTGTTTGAATTTGGAGAGCTTTCCCTGGGAAGTCAGAAATTACTTTTTGCGTATAAAACCATGCATTACTAGTGACACAAATACAATTTTATCCATGTTCGCTAAGGAAAAAAGGTGTGAAATGTGAATCAGTTTCATTCTGAAGCTTCAGATTAAATTAGTGTAAGTAGATATTAGATCCTTTCCTTTCTGGAGGAATTTTATATAATTCTTAATAAACCTGTTAATCCTTGCAAAGTCGATTTCTGTCAATGGATACAATTTTAATGAAATGCATGTAAACCTTGTAGGCACTCTCTCCAAACTGGTGCACCAGTGACTCGTTTCAGCCTTTCACTCATTCCACACACTTACAGCATTGTCCTGGTCCAGGGGACAGCACTTTGTCCCTGATGAAGGGTTAAGGAAATGTTGCCAGTTCAGACACAAATCTATTTCACCAATATTTATGCGTGATTTAGTCTGACGAAGAAATGTTCTCTTCACTGTCATTCTCTTATTCTTATAGCCATCCCCTGAATAAATGATAGGAAATTAGAAATGACTGGTGTGTATGACTCTACAACACATTAATGCCTCCAGGACAAGTCACAGCAGGCCCACCTATTATTTTCCATTGAACATATGCAAAAAGAGGGATGATTTGTTGCTTCTAACACTATTCTTTGTGTTACTGTGGACCCAAAAGAGCCCACAGACCACTGTTCTAGCCACCGGGTAAATGTAGTAAAATTTATAGCACTTTCTGAAAAAGTTGTCATGCAATAACGAGGTAAATACAAAGTGGAGGAACTATCACTATCATGTTTATACAGCTTGGATTCTGAACCTACACAAGTCTCCAGAGGCCATATAAGCACTGTGTGGCAGAACCACAAACTAAAACAAATTTTCTGAGTCCTGTACAAAAACCTTACTCACAAGGCCATTATTTCATGTTTTCTCTGTGCTCATCATCAACAGCTATTGGCTTGCAAATACTGAAGGAACGTGCAATTTGCAAGTCACAATTTTCCTGACTGATGCTTATTAACGAAAGACAATGCCTACAAAAGGTCAGATAAAATAATAAGTAAGTAAAGCATGTGATGACAGAAATAATCACTGGAGATAGAGAACTCTGGCATTGGACAGAAAATCCTACCAGTAAGTCACCCCATTAATAAAAATAAACATGTTGTACTTCGATAATGTCTCTGTGTGTAGGGATAAGCTTATTCCAAAAAATAAATCATTCAAAAAAAATTAAGAACTTAGATAAAAGGAGGAAGGCAACCAGATTCAAAATTACATGTGAGGGATTTTGTATTTTTAAATAGTAAATTCTCAGGCTAGGAAAATCTCTCGTGAAAGTACCAGGTAAACTAGACTGTCTCCAAAAACGAACAGAGCATCTTATATGAAAAAAGAGGCATATGAGTAAAGCTAGCTTTATGGATTTCACTTATATACTAAATAAACAATACTTCAGCCTATCCTGCAACAGCTTCTACTTTTATACTGAGATCTCCATCTTCCTGTCCCTTTGGGGCGTCTTTCAGTTCATCACCTCCAGGCTAGATGTGAAAAAGTAGCACAGAAGAGCCAGTGCCCATGAAGTGAAGTATAACCAGCTTCAGTGATTTTCTCCAGGAAAATGAGAGAGACCAGGCTAAGAGAAACTTGAAAAAGTGTGGCATAAGGGGGGAGTATAAAAATGGAAATCTGAGAGCAGTTGAGTGCAGGTACCATTGTGCAGTGACTATCTATTAGACTGTAACTGAGGAGAGGGGCCACCAGTGTCCAGTGCTGATGACCTCATCTCTGGAGAGTTCTGTCAGAAGGACCTTTCAATGTCACAGCAACCATGTGCCCAGTGGGACCTGCCAGCCTGATGAAGAGACAAGGAGCCAGCCAAGGCAGATGCAAGCTGGGCTTTACCTGTTTTGTCACAGGCAACAGCACCCAGGCTGGCACCCAGGACTTTGGAGCTCTCATGGATGAGGTAGTGAGAGCAGCAGTGATGGGAATTACACAAAAATAGGAAAATGCATTATTTCCCCCCAGATAGGTCTGACAAGATCTTTTAGTTTATGTAGAAACAATTAGTAGAGGCTCTCATTTTTAGTGATACTTGAAAGCAAGAGGACGTTTCAAGCTCTTCTTCTTTCATACTCTAGCTTCCTAGATTTAAGACATGCCAGATTTCAAATGGTTGAGATCCAAGTTTCTCATTTTACCTTTTCATAGGAGGGCAAGAGATGCTAAAGCAAGTACTGCATTGAATCTCCTCAGGATTTTCATTTAGTCCTACTGTTGACCAAATACAACTAAAGAGAGGCTAAAATGAGAAGGAAAATACACAGGAATAAAGAGTCTGTGATGTCTTCTGTAACATTATCTCAATCTCATAAATATTCACAAGATAGCAAGAGCAAGAAAGGCCATTTACAGCATTACAGAACTCTGGGTAACTAATGAGAAGTGACTTTGGGTATCACAGTGTTGATGACCTCCTCTTTGTAATGTGTTTGGCTAAGACTGACTGCTATCTCTGAAAGAAGTCAGTGTGGTGGGGTTTCAATGCATGGGGTCTTCCATTCTCAGAGAAAGGCTCAGTAACTATAGGATGCTTCTGATCAGCAGATGATGGGAGATAGTAGCAAGATAAATGGCATCTTTCCAGAAATGTAAGAACATATAAGGAATAGTTTTGCACAAATAGTTCAGTAACAGCCCTAGACAGAGAGTTCTACTGCCTTTTTTCCATCACTCATCCTCTTGTGGTGTTTCTGATGCCTTTTCTGTCTATGATCCGTATTTTTGCTTCATATGCTTTTCCCCTTTTGCTCCATTTGTGCCCTTCTAATACTTCTGAAGCAATTCAGCTAACATTTTAGCACCTACACCATGCATAATCCAATGCAGACCTATGTGGTCTCTCTTGCTGTCCTGAGGCCCGACTCTCTGAAATAAATTAACTTAAAAAGAAATTCATAATGACTTTGCTGAAAGCTAGAAAGATGAAAAGACCCAAGTACATACTGTGGGGAGAACTGAGTCCAAAATACTGGTGTTTCGCATCTCAGCAGTAGTTCCCAAATACTGATACTATGGTGACTTGCTGGAAGTCCCAGAAGTGAACACTTCTTTCTTCCCAGCTCTTTTTGTACCCTGCATCCAGGGGCGGTGCTTGTGCAAATGAAGGTGCAAGCACAATTTCATCCACCAGCTGCTGCCCACTGCCACCAGAGCAATGACAATTTTTCCACAGACTTAACAGTGGGTAGTCAACCAAGTCCACAGGCACCCGGAAAGGGAGAGTGTGCTGGTTTGGGCTGGGATAGAGTTAATTTTCTTCACAGTAGCTAGTATGGGGCTGTGTTTTGGATTTGTGCTGAAAATGTTGATAACACGGGTGTTTTTGTTGTTGCTGAGCAGGGCTCACACAGAGTCGAGGCACTTCCTGCTCCTCACCCCACCCCACCAGCGAGCAGGCTGGGGGAGCACGAGGAGCTGGGAGGGGGCACAGCCGGGACAGCTGACCCCAACTGACCCAAGGGATATCCCACACCATGTGACGTCGTGCTCAGCATGTAGAGCTGGGGGAAGAAGAAGGAAGGCGGGGACATTCAGAGTGATGGCGTTTGTCTTCCCAAGTAACCGTTACGCGTGATGGAGCCCTGCTTTCCTGGGGATGGCCGAACACCTGCCTGCCCATGGGAAGGAGAGAATGAATGCCTTGTTTTGGTTTGCTTGCATGTGCAGCTTTTGCTTTATTTTTAAACTGTCTTTGCCTCAACCCAGGAGTTTTCTCACTTTTACTCTTCTGATTCTCTCTCCCATCCCACCAGGGGGGAAAGAGTGAGCAGCTGTGTGGTCTTAGCTGCCAGCTGGTGTTAAACTATGACAAAGAGAAAACAAGTATCAGAATTCATGAAGCTTTCCGCCTCCAGAAAAGTAATGGTTTAATCTATTTTTTTTCATGCTTATCATCCAGAAAGCCAGACTATAAACCTTGTACCACCAGCAGGTTACTCAAACTGATACCATGTCAGGTTTTTCTAGCACATAATGAAGAGATCTTTGATGGCACTTTAAGTTTGCTTCATTCTTTTTGTAAACATACAATTTTAAAGGGGCCAGTCTGCACCATTTCATGACAAATGGACAAAACAGGCTGTTTCTTTAGGTTGTTCATACAGTTTATAAATCATTTATGTTAGGCCCTTTTAATTCAAACATTGTCAGTAGAGTGTGACCCTAAGCCAGTGAGTATTACCAGAAGCAGGTCACTTACCTTAGGACTCACTTTATCTGTTTTACCTGGGGTGGGATGGGGGAGTCCAA
Source organism: Phalacrocorax aristotelis (assembly GCF_949628215.1). Classification (NCBI taxonomy): domain Eukaryota; kingdom Metazoa; phylum Chordata; class Aves; order Suliformes; family Phalacrocoracidae; genus Phalacrocorax; species Phalacrocorax aristotelis. The sequence goes on from NC_134277.1 coordinate 89,948,840, forward strand.
GGAGTCACTTTTGATAAACCTGAGCTGTGCCTGTAGGATCCTGTCTTAAAACTGTGCTGCTCCTGTTCGTCTGCCATCTGAGGGCAAAGTTAAAGCTTAACATCTGGCTTTAGGGCACAACTTAGGTTTTATTGCCTTAGTGTGGAAAGTACATTTAAGAGGCTGCTACACCTCTCATTTTCCTACCTCTTCTCCATCTTTCCCTGAAATGCTTTCCCAGCACAAACATCCAAAGAAAGGCAATATATTTATGTGATTTTAAATTATTCTTAAACTATATCTCACAAAAATGAAAAATTCACTTTCATAATTATTTTATTATGTACTCAATCTTGATGTAGTAACAGCTCATTCTAAAATCAAACTCCTTGTCATACAGCTTTGGTTTTTAAAGATTGTGTGATGGTAGTTCTCAAGGCATCCCCACCCCCTTCACCTTCCAAAACACTGAAATCTTTCACTTTTTTAAAAATTTAAAAAGAGGTAATATCACGGTTATCAGGCAAATCAGTTCTCAAAAAAACACAGGTTAAAAAAACCCAAAACACTGTTATTTCTAGTTATTGTCTTGCTTTGACTTGATATGTTATTGTTTTACATAGTAAAATTTCTTTTGTAAATGAAATTAGAAAGTAAATAAATAAATGAAAATAAATAATAAAGAAAAGCAAATCATAAAAGTAAATAAAACAAAATTTTATTATGTAAATAAGATATTATTTTGTTATTATTATGACACATGCTCCAATTCCTTAATCATATTCGTGGCCCTTTGCTGGACATGCTATAGTATGTCCATGCCCTTCTTGCACCGGAGAGCCCAAAGCCAGGCACAGCAGACCAGATGTGTCTCACCAGGGCTGAGCAGAGGGGAAGGATGACGTCCCTTGACCTGCTGGAAAAAGCTTTCCTAATGTAGCCTAAGTTGCTGTTGGACATCTTTGCAGCAAGGGCACACTGCTGGCTCATGTTCAACTTGTCCATCAGGGCCTCCAGGTCCTTTTCTGCAGAGCTGCTTGCCAGCCACTTGGCCCTCAGCATATGCTGGTGCATGGTGTTGTTCCTCCCAGTGTTCAGGACTTTGTATTTCCTGTTGTTAAACATCATGAGGTTATTCCTTCCATGTGCAGGAGCTGGCATTCCCCTTTGCTAAACTTCATGAGATTCCTGCTAGCTCCATGCTCCAGCCTGTCAGGGTCCCTCTGAAAGGCAGTACATTCATCTTGTTAATTAACCACTAACCTCCCTGGCCTGATTCTGCATTATCTGCCAACTTGCCAAGAGCGCACTGCCCATTGTCCAGGTCATTAATGACATTAAGTAGGATTAGACCCAGTATTGGCCCCTGGGGCACACCACTAGTGGTTGGCCTCCAGCTGGCCTTTGTGCTGCTGCTGACAACTGTCTGAGTTCAGCAGTTCAGGTAGTTTTCAACTGCTGTCTGCTCATCTACCCTATACTTCATCAGCTTGTCTAAAAGGGATGTATTAGGAGGCAATGTTGAAAGGCTTTCCAAACTCAGGATGAACAACATCCACTTCTCTGCCCTCATCTGCCAAGCCTGTCACCTCATTGTGGAAGGCTCTCAGGTTATTCAGACATGACTTCCCCTTCCTAAATCTATGCTGACTACTCCCAAACTCCTTCAGAGTGCCATTATAGTCCTTTTGATGTGGGTAAGAACCCCTATCTCTGCCTGTAACTGCAGCCACAGATTCTCTGCGTCTTTCTGGTGTGATGTTTCCCCATAAGCTTCTTCATATAACATATGATGATCTGCAAAGAAATCTGTTGTGAAAGGGAGTCCAATGACTTAAAAGAAAACTGCTTTCAGTTAACCGAGAAAATTTACTTCTACATACACTACCTAAGAAAGAGCTCATCCAAGAAAATTACATTGTCCTAATACCAGAAACAAGTTTGCAAGTACTGATGTGCTGATAAAAGGCTGTCACACAATTAATCGTCATGCTTCTTTATAGACTACCAAAAAAACAATGTTTCATCCGTTCCATTCTCTGATTCTATGATTGCAAAAACTTCACTTGTATTGATTTGATGTACTTACTGTTTCCCCTTTTGCAGTGGAGTAAAAGGGGCAATTTCTGAATCCTCTGCTAATGTTTTTCTGGTTTAGCAGGAGTTTACAACAGCTGATTATTCACCAATAATTACTATTCTTTTAAGTAGAGGAAATATATTACTATGCAGTAAAAATACCAGCAGACACTAAGAACCGGATACTACAAAATGTAAAGTAATATTGAGAGGAAAGACATGTAATTCAGGAGGTACAGTAGACGCGAAGAAAAGATTGTTCTCTAAGAATAAGCAATACTTACAAGATCAGCCTTTACATAAATGAAGTCAATGTGGAGATGTTTAAATATTAAAGCTAAAGAAGTTAAATCATATATCATGAGATCTTCAGTCATGAATCTCTTTTCTGATTATTGGTAAGATGAAGAAATCATGTATAGTAAGTAGTATAGACACATTCAAATATTACAGACTCTTACAAATTAATTCACCTCATTTTTTTACTAACCAAATAACATACCTAAAAGCACACTCTTTCTTTATGTTCAAAACTGTCTCCTGTTTCAAAGACTTAGTTATGCTCTGCCTAAAATCACACCTACTCCCTGACCAGTTTAGTATACTCAGGGTTCATCCTGCATCCCATCTTGCACAACTTTTACAGTGTTTATTCCATGCCTGAGAAGAGGCAGAACACCACAAAGTACAGGAAAGCAGTGTCTCTCACCCTTTCTATTGATTTTACAGATGTCGTAGGGTAGATCTGCCCACAGAAGGTCTGATCAAGGCCTGATATAGAAAGCAATTGCTTCTTGCCTGCAAGTCTTGAAATAAATCCATCCAGCAGAGATGGCAAAATGCCAACAGGCTCAAAAAAAAATCAAATGGAAATGAAGCCCTGCTACATGCCATTTCGGTTCCACAGGGAATCTGGAAACCTTGCATTAGAGCAGCCTGTGGGTGACCTGCTAAGGAGCGAAGAGGCAAGCAGCCAAACGGGCCAGAACTAATGCAGAAAGATATTTAATATTCTTTGAAAGTTTCATCAGTGTCGACACATTTCCACAGGGTGTTCCACTTTCTGTACATCAGCACTGTGTGGTAGAAATGTGCTTGTGTAGAAGATTTACACTGACCCTCAAGCTGGCGGCCATGACTGCACTCAGGTCTGCTTTTTTCCCTGATGCTTGCTGATTTCAAAAGGGTTTAGAACAGTTCCTGAACAATTCAGTAGAAGACCACCAGCAAAGCTGTGAAACTTTCTAAAACTAAACCAGAATTTATTAAAAAGAGACCATCTTCCACTCTCTTCCATTAATTCTCTATGTATAATTATAATAGGTTTAGAATTTGGAATAGAAATCTAAACTTTGAAAAGTTATACTGGTGTATGTATAGATACATATCCTTCTCTACCCTTAGCAGTTTTCAAGACATCTAGATGGTGCCAGAGCTGACCTGACGCAGTGCTGGTGGTAAGAGTGCTCTGAGCAAGAGGTTGGACTAGAGACCTCTGGAGAAGGAGGTCTTCTGACCTAGAATTCCCAATGCTGCCTTACTTTCACCATGGAAAAAAACAATGTTGGATAGGGAATCATTGGTTTCAGCACCTTTGAGTGGTTCTAGAAAAACACATTGTGAGATAATATCTTCTGAACACTAAAGCAAAAGCCTCACTAAAATTAATGAACTATTTTACTGAACTATAACTACAAATATAAAAGAATTACAGGAAAAGATAATATGAAATCAAACTAATTCAATTATTTTTATGATAGAAGATCAAACTTATTTCACAGTTTAGTTTGAGTACAATTCAAAAATAAGATGTGTATTTCTTTTTGAAGCAAATAGAGCCTATCGTTTTCCATTTAATACATACTTTTAACAGAAATGTAATGAAAAAAATTGCACTTACCCCTTTAAACCTGAGAATATTTTTTAAAGCTAAATTTTCCATAGGTAAGAGAAAATCCATCAGTGTTTGGATTTTGTTATTTATCTGCTTTCAGAGCTTCCACTGCATGTAGCTTGACGAGAGAAAAATGGGCTGTACAGGCTAGATAAAGTAACATGCTACAAGGACAGAGATCATTATCTCAGCCATTTTAAATTGAATCCCGCCAACACTTGGCATGCAAGCTAAAAAAACAAAGACCTGACTGCCAATATTTTTTAATGATTTAGATTCACTAAATCCCTTGTGCGTTGGGAGAAATACAGAACAAAATTAAAGTGCACATTTAAATATACAACCTTTTCAAGACCAAAGGGTGAACTTTAAAAAACATCCTAGTGTTGTGCAGTACCACACTGCAAAAAAATACTTTGAACAATATTTCTATATTTCCATGAAACTCATAATGGAAATGGACTCAAAGTGTAAAAGAATAAAGAAGACCTGATAAGAAAATAAGGTCCTGCAGTTGTCTGAAACAGCAGTGCCATGCATGGTGTTTCCTACTCCCTCACTTTGGGAATTAGACTCCTGAAACTTCTGACAGAGTCATCTTAGTCAGCCCTGACCAGTTCCCCCTCAGCAGTGACGACAGCTGATACATAATTTGCTCAGCCGTACATATTGTCTCTACACCTACTTTATCTCTTAGCCATATACACTGTCTTTATTGCTATTTGTTAATGGCTTTTTTTTCTTCTCCCAGCTGTGGGAAGGACAGTTTGCTTATTTTCTTTCTTACCTGGGCACATGAATGCATACAGGTAACTGTGCTTTGCATTCAGCCTTATGTGATTAGACATGATCATTACATAGGATCATTGAAGGATTTAACTTGAAAGAACTCTGACTGTCGCCTAAGCCCTTCCTCTGTTCCAGACAAGGTTACCTTCCAAAGCTAGATTGGGTTTGCTCAAAGTCCAGATCAGGTTCATTTCAAAAATCCTCATTGACACAGATTCCACCACTGCTCTGCACACCTAATCCAATGCAGCATTTGATATGATTCACTCGTAGTGTTAGTTCCCCTTGCCCGCACAGAATCGGGCTGTAACAGGTCTTTGTCCACTAGCTTGCAAACTTCTATCATTGCAAACATACTATCATTTCCCAGTTCTGATGGAATATAGTGTCCCAGATCTGCAGAAGAAACAGCAGCCTCTGCGGCATGAAATGAAATGAAAATTTGGGAATATATGCATGGGAATCATGACCCCTCTCATGGAGAAAATGTGCAGATGTTAGCCTGTGCTTAAGGAGTACGTCCAGCTGGAAACCATCAAGAATTCAAATCTGATAAAATTGATGGTTCCAGCAAGAACTCATCTATATGATCCAGCAAAGTGTAACTGCAGATACCCAAGCAGTATATCCCAGAGATGTCACTGCAAATATGAGCTGATTATATCTGCTGCAGGACAAGATTCATTCATACAGTACCACGCCCAAGCTCAGATAACACTACCTCTTTTGGCAGCTTGGTCAGTCTGGTAGCACAACACTACACAACTGAACAGATCTACCTGTAGTGCAGAAAGAGAACACAGATATTGATAAAGCTCAGGTGTGAAGCAGTAAAAAACAGTTCAGATGAAGCACTGGGTGTACAGGGGGCTTCGGACAGGAAGCAAAATAAGCAAACAGACAGGACCACTGACAGGATCAAGGAGAAAATCATCTGGGCCTCAAGTCCCTGACCATCACCCCTAGAGACAGGTAGTCACGCTTGATATGTTCCAGGTGTCCCCCAGCAGTATCACTGGTGATCTCATGGAATAGAAGTAGGGATTAATAATCTGAGGACCGGATAAGCCTTAGGAGTCTCTCCACAGTCTCCTGAACTGGAGCCCTGACAAGCAGCAAACTGACCCAGGGGACACGTCAGGTTGGCAACTGGGGTCCTCCATCCATCTCAGCAAAGAGTATTCCTCCTGCTTGCCACTTCCTCCTGGTGCTGCTGCATGCCTGAGGTTCAGCTGATTTGGACACCTCATTAGACAGAGGCCCCAGCCCCTTGTCTCCTACCAGGGCTCTGAGTGTATCCTGTAGTTAGAAACCTTGGCATGGAGCAGGAGCCTTTTCCCTGGTGCCAGAAGTCACTGCCAGCTTTAGCCACTCTCAGAGCCTCCACTTCCAAAGCTGATAGGCAAAAACTCTTCCGGCCCCTGCTTCAGTGCAGTGGATAAGTCAGGCTCTTGAACCTACGGAGTCTCAGAGAAGGTCCTGTTAATCTTTTTCTCATCATCTCTGATGCCTGCCTCCCACAGCTCCCTTACCTGGCAGCACAGACCCTCCTGCGTGCTTCAAGACCGTCTTCCACAGCCCAGGCCAAGTGAGGGGCCCCCGGTATGCCCTGCAGCCTGAGAACTGCAGATAGGCATCTTCCTTCTGGAGGAAACTAAAAATTCCAATCTGTAAATGTAAACTTTAGTGGTTAATCCAGCATTTTGTAATGAACACTGCCATTTAAAGAATTAATGTATTAACAGCATTCTTTTGCCACCATGGAGGAGAAGTTTTCGCAGTCAGGAGGAACAGTGCAGGGATGGAGTAAGATGTTTTCTCGGGATGGCAAAGGAGCACCCAGGTGGATGAAGCAAGAATCCTGTGTCCGTTTCCATCTCAGGCCTGAAGGCATCAGTCATTACGCTCCACTTAATAGCAATGTCCAGAGGTCCCATTCAACTCAAATTTCCCTTTACTCTGTTGTAAACATTTTCAGTCACTTTGCCAGCTAAAAAGGCAGATTCGTGCAGATTTTTTGCAAAATGACTGAAAACAATAAACAGACATTATGTTGCAATATGTTTGCAGCATGGCATGGAATTAGACCACTTTTGAACTAGGAACATGTTATGATAACTTAAATAGTTTATGAGCTGTGGTGTTAAACTTTGCAAATAAATAAAGAGACTATTAACCTGTAATATTTTGAATACCTGCGAAGCAGATTGTTGGCTAAAAGGACACAAGTTTCTGCAAAGCTTGGGAAGTTTCATTTCACTGGGCATTTTCAGGGCTTCTGCCCATAGGGTCTCAGTGGTGAGGGTTGCTCTGCTGCTCAGAGACATTGTGCTGGCATAGACTGAAGGCACCTGCCATAGGCAGGAGGACCTGGGGTTGGCAAACCAGTTGTTGACACTTAGAGCTCACCAGAAGGGCAAAGAGGGCAGAAAATTCTCTGATTCCAGACAAAACTGGACTGACAGAATGACGGAGCAATCTCACCTTGACAGTAGAGACAGCATGGTTATCTGTGGCTGCAGCAAGCACAGACACTGAACATCTATCAGATTTGTCAATTCAGTAGAGATAATAACACAGAACACTAAACCTAACCAACCTTATTGTACAGGCCACTGACAATCACTGGCAAGCAAGTTCGCACTTGAGATCAGTACAGAACAGCAGGTTTATAGTAAAATTTTAATAGAGAAAAAAGACTGGTAAATTTTTGGTACACAGATGAGAGGGAATTCCCATTATCCATTCCTGTGAATTAATGTCTGCCATCAATATCACAAACATAAATGCAATATTCACATTGCAGTAATCACCTAAAAACTGGCTTTGAAGATGTCTTGGCTTTTCATGTACCCCCACAAGCCACAGATGTAAAAACTTTCCTTCTCAGTTATTTTATTATTTACTTTATTCAGTGCTGGTGTATCTCTGCAGTATGTGAAAACTGTGAAAACCAAAAGGATATCACAAGTTGAAAACACACAGTCCTATCGACTCCTTGCTATGAGTCTGATAGTGCAAAACTGGGAGATGTGGTTTTGGACGAGTTCTTATATGCATGGTTAGTATGGAGATGCACGAAGCAGCAGGCTGTATGCACTTGGGGAATCGGATTTGTTACAGATGTTTGTGTCCAAAGATTTCCTGAAGAGTTGTTTTGGGAAATGAGCCTGATTAAGGTGCCATGTAACACACCGTTGCCAACATCGCTTACCAAAGACAAGAGAACAAGAGTTCTCCTTTACTTCCAGAAACCAAGTTAAGTTATTACGAAGGACACAGTCTTCATACAGTAACTCTGAGTAGAAGAAAACTCCTAGAAAAATCGACAGCTTAAGACTTTCAAGCTGAAGCCTTGAACTCAGAGCAGAAATCAGAGTCAGGAGGGGCTTTTCCTTAAACACTTGCATTCGTTCACTGCTCCTCTGAGTGAAAGAAAACTGCAGGAGAAGCTACTTTCCATGACATACTCAACTTTTCACTACAATAGTATGACTGAATGTCCAAAAGACCCTTTTCCACATTACAACTGCTAAATTGATGGTAGCCGTTTCAAAGATGCCTGAAGTTTCTAGGCTTTTCATAGAGTACATGAGGGAACATTCAAGAAGATCAACTGAGGTCTTTTAAAACTCAAAGTTTCAGGTCAGTTAGCAAAAATGACTGCTTTCAGAATAGCACTGCAACATAATAGGTGAATGGGTTCATCTCCCATTCAGTTGCAGCTTTTATATTTTAATGGATAGAAAATGTTATTAATTTATCGGGTTTTGCACACAACATTTTAAACAGATCAACTTGAGTTTTATGTTGATAATATTACAGCTGAGTGCAAAGTATTTCTCATTATTTCATCGACAGATCAAAATGTTTATTTAACCAGTGCTGCCTCAGTGTCTGAAAAACATGAGAAAATAAGAAAGGGGAAAAATGTCCTTTACTAACATATTTGTCATCAGAAAAAATAAAAACAATAAAGAAACCTCAAGTAAATAAATACAAAGTTGATTAATGCCTTCAGGTTATTAGGTCCCAAGACGCAAATTTTGCATTTTAGCTAATTTTGGTATATTTTTAAAAAGTGTGTTTCTTTTCCAATACTCACACACACAAATATTTAGGCCTTTCTACCCTCACAAAACTCAAAATGAATTTTTTTCCTAACATTAAGCATGTTTGTTTCCTATCCTAAATGTGAATTTCATTCAGAGTCTCAGCCCAACCTCTAATATTTCAAGGAACTGAGCATGATGTTTTCAAAAAAAGGATACACACACATAAAACTTCTCTCTGCCTGATGTCAAAACCTACAGAATTGCACACTGTACAAAACTATTACCATTACGTCGAATAAGTATCTGAAGGCAGATGAGCCTTAACGATTATACTTAGCAATAAAATAGATCGATCTATTTACAGGTAATAAAACTAGAATACATTTTAAATAATGGAATTTTCCAGTCCTCAAACTGTATGTACTCCTGAAGGATGTACTTCTCTCTGTAAGCTATCTATTGATTTACAGGCAGCATCTGTTGCTTCTTCATGTATTATCCAAAAGCATAGCTGAGGAGATAATGGGGTTCACTATAACTGGGTCTTTTCATTTGGTTTTTTTTTTTTTGTTATTTACAGGCAGAAGGCATCTGATTTTCCCATATGTCCAAAGAAATAGGACTAACAACTACTCCTCTGGTGCCTTTCTGCAGAAACTTCTACCACACATCAGTGGCTGCTTTTAACATCTTTGCTTGCAAAAGACTTCAGTACTGAATTCCTGTTAAGAGCAAAGACAGAACTCTGAAAACGTTATTGAAGATAAACAGACAGAATAGCCATTCAAAACCGGGGAGGAGGATTCAGACCACAATCTGATGCAGACTACACTTCTTCATTATTCAAAAAGTGGAAATAGACATTGTGGGTAAGTTCGTTCTCTCCCTATGTGGGAACGGGAGAGACGACCATGGTTTTTGCTTGCCAAATGAAGGATAATGTCTGATGACTGGCTTTTTTCCCCTCTGTCTCTGAGGTAATATCTCAGTGAAAACTATGATCTTGCAAAGTAAAAGGGCTGCACCAGGTATTCAGCTTAGATAGGCCAGGGCAGACTAGTTCAACACTGAAGGAGTGCCAGGCAGCTTCACCAGAACCTTATGCAATAGCATTGCCTGCGCTGATAGAGGTGCCTTGGCCAGCCTGGGCAGTCTGTGGGAGAGCAGGTCAAACAAAAATTGAACTATAGCTCCTGAAACCTCTCCTGCTGAAGCCTGGATAAGTAACATTTTTGCTCTCTGAAGCCTTAATACCAACTCACTCTATATCACAGAGATTTGATTTTTGCACATATGTTTTTATGTGGTTATACCTAATGGGGTCCTACTATCTAGGAACCAAAGCAAGAACTTCTTGGATTTCTTGGTGTTAACAGGCGAGTACTGATGTGAAGTAAAAATTATACCGTTCTTCAGCTCCAACCAAATGACGAATTCCCATCATTGGGAAACCTGTTTAGTTCATCATTTTTTCTCTCAAAAGACAAAAAAAAGATGAGGTCAAATAAAATACAGAGGGTCTGGTGTTTCACTGTTGGTATTTTCCAGATTCCCTAGTGGAATCGTTCAAATTCTCACACTCAAGGGCAGTAATAAAATTTACAGGTTTTTGGCTTTTGGAAGTAAAATAGCAATCTCCCCAAGGTAGAATTTGAGGAAACTTTACTTCAAAAACAAGATGAATAGTCAGATTGTCTTTTCTTTGTTACCTGTGGTCTGGACAGATGACCCTAGCCTTGCCTCCAGCACTGCTTATTGCAATGGCAGCACCCCAGAGCTACTTGCCTTCACACAAACATAAGCAGAAGCTCAGAAAGAAAACACAAGGTATTAGTCATTTATTCAATTTCATACCTCACATTTTTTTCCTTAGATTTTTGTTTCCCAAAAATTAAACCAAAAAGTTTGAAAATCAGGCAAGTTGGCTTCCTTATTTAAAGAAAATTACACTATACTACATATACAGGTTATTAGATGGGTTTTACCTAACCTGCTATGCCTCCTTACTGACTGGATTCAAAAAACCAAAGCAACATGAACACACATACAAAATCCTTTTTATTGTCTCTCACAACAAAAAGCAATAAATGTAGATAAATAGACCTCAGGTTGAACGTTCAATTGCTTTTGTGCAGTGGGTACACACATTTTATTTATACTAACAACTGGTATCGTGCCTGGTTGTTTTGCCTTAGTGTAATCATGCAAACATATATCAAACATGATACAGATAGTCTGTAACTATCTAATGGCACTCAGGAGGTATTCTAAAATTGCATAAAAGCTGGTTTGTTCTGGTATTTTGGAATTCACTACATATGGTATTCTGGGAATGAACAATGCTTAGCTTAGCTAGTAGCACATTCACACTCTTCAGCAAAATGTTTTCTTCATAACGAAAGAAAAATCGTAACTAACTCCATCCCATTAATATCCTGACAGGGATCCAAAGTCCCCTCCATCATGCTGTGTTTTTCTCACATTACATTTTGTTACAAACTCTCACTAGAAGCAGATTTATTGATGCATCCCAAATCATACACCATCGTAGGAAACAGACATACACATATGTACACTCACAGGAACTCATATTATGATACAACAATTCTCTTAATTCCCAGCTTCAGGTGAGCTCTGAACTGAGAACCTTTTCAGAGGGTGAACAGGGACACTTGTCAGTTGTGTCTTGCTACTCCAGAAACAGTATCTCCTGGCAGCTAGAGCTCCTAAGAGCTCTTGGGCTTTGTCCTTTCTTTTCTTACTGTAATATGACACGCTACTCTGCCAAGACTGCAAGGTTGGCTCCCATTATTGCTGCATACTTCAACATAGATATAATGAAAGGGACTGTCCCTACTTCAGGTGGCAGCCCTGATATTTAGGCTGAAAGATGAATTTTGACTCTGCAACTCATACTGTATTCATAGGGCCACAGGATAATTTGAGTTGGAAAGGATCTCAGCAGGCTTCTAGTCAAATTTCCAGGTCAAAGCAGGGTCAGCTACAGGTCAGATCTTTACCCAGTCCACACTTGAAATAAACCAAGGATGAAGACTGCACAGCTTCTCTGGGTAACCCAGTCCACTGCTTGACACTTCTCATGGTGAAAAAACTTTTCCTTATATTCTTCCTGAACCTCACTTTTTTCAACTTACGCCCCTCCCATTACGCAACACCACTTTGAAACTTCTGGTCCCATCTTTTTGCTGTCATAAGCATCAGACAGCTGCTATGAGGTCACCCTAATACTGTCTTTCCTGTCTTAAGGGGCCAAAACTGGATACGGTATTCTAGATGTGGTCTTTGGAGTGTTAAATAAAGGAAAATAGTTGCTTCCCTCAGCCTACCGGCAGTTAACACAATGAGGGCTACTGCTGGGCCTTCTTTGCTGCTGGGCACACTGCTATCTCATATTTAGCTTGGGTCTACCAAGACCCCCAAGTCTTATTCTGCAGAGCTGCTCTCCAGGCACTCAAGTCTTCCAAGGCAGCTGTTGCTCACAGACTGGCTGGGCAGTGGTCTGCTGGTGGGAGGTGGTGAGCGTTTACCTTTGCACCACTGTTGTGTGGGGTTTTTTCCCCCACTTCTTCCTTCACTTATTAAAATGTCTTTATCTCAACTGATGAGTTTTTTCACTTTTGCTCTTCCTCTTCTGTTTTTCCTGCTGTGGGGAGAAGGGGGCTGTGAGTGAGAGATCATGTAGTGCTTAGCTGCTGACCAGGGTCAACACATAACACCTAGATACAGAAATATTGCGGAAGACACTGCCAAATGTCTTGTTAAAGTTAAGGTAAATGACAGCCACTTTTCTCCCTCATCCACAAATCCAGACATGTTATTCTAGAAGGAACTCACATTAGTCAGGCATAATATACCTCTGTTAAATCCACGTTGACTTTTGCAATCAACTCTTTAAGGAGAAAGGCCTGGAAGACCTTGGTGGTGAAGGCTGAGGCAAAGCAGCAACTGAGTATCTCAATCCTCTGCATTTCAAATGGCACTAGAGCACCTGCCCTACTCAGCAATGAGCCATCTTTTCTTTGCTCAGCCTTCTCTTACAAACCTAGGGAGTTAAGGTCTTCTCGATGCCCTCAACATCCCTCGCAAGTGTTAACTCCTGATGACCTTTGGCTTTCCTGATACCATTCCTACATGAATGGGCAATGTTTCTAAAATCCTCTGTTATTGTTAGTTCTTGTTGAAAACTAAGTCTAATGCATATTTAAATACTAGAGCAAAGCAATGAGAAAGAGTAGGTGGGAAGGGAAAGAGACTAAAAGATAAGCAAATAAACTCAAATGCTAAGTATAGGGTCAACTTTCTAAATGCATCAAAGAAAATTAGAAGTGTAAAAAATTAAACCTACTTGAAAAATCTTGCCAAGCTCTGATATGTGTCTATGTCTGGGAGAGCAAAAGCACCAACATTAATAAAGTTTTCCCTAAACTATAGCCCAGGCAAGCCCAGAATTCCAGCTCCCAAACTCTTTCACTGTCCAGCTTCTTAGTCATAGCAATTGTCTAAAACTTAAATATTAAGAGTTAAGCCATACCAAGAAGCATAGATCCAAGCTTAGAACATCAGTTTTGAAAAACAAGTTGCTGCTTTAAAAACATTTTAAAGCTCATGGGTGCTGGGGTTTGTTTGTTTTTTTTGACATCTTATTAACAGCAGTTTCACTATGAAAGATTATATCTCTTAAAAAGAGAATTAAAGAGAGCATCTAGATTGATGAATCTCTTTTGTAAGATGTGGCTTTGTGGCTACGCTAGGCATTTGCTTTACCTTCTGTTGGAAATCAATCCTCCCATAGGTCAATAGAAAAGATTTCTGCTACAAGGGTTTTAAGAGGCTATTTCAGTCCTCAGCCAAAATATATCATAAATCAAGAAGTCTATCTGTCATTGCTTCTGAAATGAAGTTAATTCTACCAGCCAAAAATGATAAATAGAAGTGCTTGAGGTTAAATTTGTTAAACAGTCTCTAGACTTTGCAATAATTTTCAGCTCTTCTAAAATTGTTCTGAACTTAAATCAATGGACAGCCTCATTTTGCTCTCTCTCCTACTGTTTTATTTTAAAGTGATCTTTTATTTACTTCTGAACATTGTCATGATACTTTCAACTCTCCTTACAAAGGTCATCACAATGGGTATCTCTTTGTGTGTGTTCTCTCTGATTGTCTCTCCATTTGTATTGTACCAATGTTATTGAGGCATGTTCACCTGAGCAGGAAAAGTACAAATAATACAGCCACAAAAATCAAAAGAGTAAAACTAGCTATAGCTCTTGTATTCTTTCTCTGATCCAGTCAGTAAAAATAAAACTGTGGGAAGAGAGTAGAGGAATGGCAGGTAAGTGGAACAGACTGAATATAAAAATTCACAGAAACGGAATGTCAGGTATTATCTAGACTAGAATTCAAACAACAGATGACAATGGATCATAGCAATAACTATTCATTGTGACAAAACGAGGATGGGATACTGCAAATAATGTGTTTGATCATCTGAAATAAAGACACAATAGCTTTCTTTTATGCTTCACCCTTAACATTATGATTTTTTATGGTATATGATAATTTCAGAAAAGACTTGGGTTAAAGACAGGTTGTACCATCCACCCACAATCTCTAATTTAGGACGTCAGAACTCTATACTGATGCCCGAGCACAGATTTCTGCTGATCGGCAGTATTATTTGCTCGGAAGTTCCATCCTTGTTCACTTCTGATATAACACTGTGTTTTACCTCATTTTAATTAGAGCAATGGTTTTCTCTAAAGCAAACTAACATCTTTTTCCTAGTAGATCTGTGCTATCCTTAGTCTTTTCTTTCTACAACATAACGTCAGACATCTTCTTTTAACATTGCCCAGAGTGCCATTTCCAAAAACGTTTTGCTCTTTTCATCCTTCCCCACCTTAAGTAAGGCAGGTATTATAAAAGCCATCAGAATATATTCTCTGGCACTTCAGCTGCCCAAGGTCCAGGCAATGAGTGATCAGTAACGTAACAGGCAAGAGCGCTTGAGGAGCACAGGAGGCTACTGTTGATATACTCGGTAGCATGCAACATGGGAACACACTGTGGGACACACTCTCCTGGATTGGTCAAAGAATTCACTGAAGGCAGATGCACATGCCACCCTCCAACAAAACACTAGCTCACTGGGAACAAAAGTTGGCCAGGAAGCACTCATCCTCCAAAGCAGGTGATTGACTCTATTAGTTCAGCACATTTCCCGTATTGCTGACTTTGGTGGAATTTTTATCTAACTTCAACTGCAGATTAAAGCTGACTGCAAGACAGCAGAGTCCCCAGCAGCTGACAGCAGTCAAAGCATCCTCTGCATCCTCAGAAAGCAAGTCCACCTGTGGCAGAACTGCCTTTATTATATTCCTTTACTACAGTTTGCCAGCTGAGATAAACTGGGCAGTCTGTCTCAGGAAAGCCACTGTGTTTACTGTGAATGATGCAAGCAATGAATCACAGGTGCCCTGTCAAGAAATCCCTCTCAATCCCAGCATGCAACAAGGATAAAAAATGTCTGAGATTGAGAACCAAGTATACCAAACACTAATGCTCTTGACTCTTCAGATACATTATTCATTCCCACTTTAATGATCCTTTTCCTCTTTCTTAAAAAAAAAAGGCTCTTGCATATGCCATGGACAGATTTACAGTAACAGAAATCTGTGTATGCTAAATTGATCATTGATTGCTTATTTTCTGGCTTGCCAGAGGCTGATTTCTGCAGACTCACCACCTGGGTGACAATAAAAGCAGGAAGATGATGATGCACATTCTTCTTCTGCCATCTTACACATGGCCAGTGCTGGAGGCATTTATATTATGCAGGTATAATTTTGTTTCCCTTGACAGGAGATTTCTGAACCTGGAATTAAATAAACCCAAAGGATGACACGACTATCTGCATCATACTTACTAGGACTTCACTGGTATTAGTGTTAGAGAAAACAATTATATTTCCATCGCTTTCTCTATTTTAAATCACACAGAATCACAGGTTGGAAGGGACCTCAGGGGTCATCTAGTCCAACCTTTCTAGGAAGAGCACAGTCTGTCAGAAAAAATGAAGGGCATAGCCTCTGCAGAAGACAAGCCAGAATCTGTGGAAGTTCCCTGGAATGAGTTCAGAGACATAGAATCAGTTCATTAAGAGACAAATGAAGAATTTGTCCTATAAAAAAGGGGGATTTCATAGCAGTAATTTCTGAAATACACAGCAAGAGGTAGGAAAAAGTTCTTCCATAGCTGACTCCTGGCTTTCAGCCATTTCTATCTGCTTCTTTGCACTTTATTGCAACAGAAGTCCCAGATCTCTATCAGGAAAAAAAGGACAGAATCTCAGCCTAGATGCTGCCATTGGAATTATTGCCATGAAACACAAAAATTACACGAAATTGGGCAGGAGTGTTAACCTGCTTGAGGGTAGGAAGGCTCTACAGAGGGACCTGGACAGGCTCGGTCAATGGGCCAAGGACAATTGTATACGGTTTAACAAGGCCAAGTGCTAGGCCCTGCACTTTGTTCACAAAACCCCCATGCAATGCTACAGGCTTGGGGAGGAGTGGCTGGAGAGCTGCCCAGCAGAGAAGGACCTGGGGGTGCTGGTTGACAGCCGGCTGAACATGAGCCAGCAGTGTGCCCAGGTGGCCAAGAAGGCCAATGGCATCCTGGCTTGTATCAGGAAGAATGTGGCCCGCAAGGCTACAGAAGGGATCGTGCCCTTGTACTCAGGACTGGTGAGGCCACACCTTGAATATTGTGTTTGGTTTTGGGCCCCTCACTACAAGAAGGACATCGAGTTGTTGGAGCGTGTCCAGAGAAGGGCAACAAAGCTGGTGAAGGGTCTGGAGAACAAGTCTTATGAGGAGCAGCTGAGGGAGCTGGGATTGTTTAGCCTGGAGAAGAAGAGGCTGAGGGGAGACCTTCTTGCTCTCTACAGCTACCTGAAAGGAGGTTGTAGTGAGGTGGGTGTTGGTCTCTTCTCCCAAGTTACTAGTGATAGAATGAGAAGAAATGGCTTCAAGCTGCATGAGGGGAGGTTTAGATTGGATATTAGGGAATATTTCTTTACTGAAAGAGTGGTCAGGCATTGGAACAGGCTGCCCAGAGAGGTGGTAGGGTCACCATCCCTGGAGGTGTTCAAAAAACTTGTAGACGTGGCACTTCAGGGCATAGTTTAGGAGGCCTGGTGGCGTGGGGCTGATGGTTGGACTTGATGATCCTAGAGGTCTCTTCCAACCTTAATGATTCTATGATTCTATGAAATGCACAGAAAACATGAGATACATTCAGGAGGGCAGAATCATCTTTGGAAGTAGGTATGTTCAAGGGCAAATATTCAAACTGCCAATGGGAGAGCTGCTAGCATCAGAAACACAGCCACGAGTGTGTGCAGGGGAGAGAGAAGAGGTTATCAGAGGAATACACACATCTGCAAAAGCAGATAAGCAGATGACAGAAGTGTATACATGAGGGTGCAAGAGCAAAGAAGCAAGAGAGAAAATAATAAAATACAAACAGAAATTAGCTAAACCTTTTCAAAGATTCCACACAGTTACATTATAGAAAAAGGCCTCTTCAGTCCTGCTTTCCCATACAATTAACAGCGGCAGTTGACACTAAGGTATTAGACAAGAATTAAGAGCCGAGGGGGGGGTTTGTGCAATCTGACAATGGAGGATTGCATCACACGAGATAAATTGTTAAATTAAAATATGCATAGTACTATAAGATTTTTGAAACACCTTGATTTATAGTAGTTCACATTTATACCCAGAGCTACACAGAATCTGAAAACTAGTTATTTAGCAAGAATTATATATTTTTAGAGCTTTTATGGATTTTAATGAGAAAATAATATAAACCAACTGTCTTGCCTCAAGTAACCATAACTCATCAGTGAGAGGAGTAAGAATATCACAGAAATATTTGGCAAAATAAACCAGAAGTCCTAGCAGTAACGCATTTGCTATATTATCACATATGATAAAACATGGATTGGCATGCTGCACATACAAGGTGATGATAAATAATTTGTGAAACAGTTCACTTTACTATTCACCCATCACCAGGTCATAAAAACAAGAATTTACAGAGTCCCTCATTGACAGGGGCACATGCATTCAAAATCTGGGTGTCCCTTATTTCAGAGCATTGTGGGTTATCCCCTGTAGGCTTTGCCATCTTTTAACATGCACTTTCTACTTCAAATTTTCAGAGATGTTATCTACCCTGTACATCAACGTTACAAGTAGGTATTAACCATCCTCTTCAGACGCATTAGAAATTTAATTATAAGTGATGATCTGAAACTCAAAATTACCTGGATCTCTGTCTAGATCAAAGCTAGATCAGTGCTGCAGCGTGTGAATGCATGACTCAAAAAATAGCAATGTGATCATTCTATACACAAGACCAACAGTAAAAATACAAAACAAAATTTGGTTTATTAGACCAGCTGGCATCTATACTTTGTCTTACTGAATCCTCTATGCACCCTTTTTTGCAGCCAGAGTCACAGTAAGTCAACCAGTTTACTTTTAATTTAGCTCGATTAAGGAAGAACTTGCCCAGATGTACTGAATTGCAGAAGTTCATACTATGTCTTGAATATTTTCTTTTAAGAGATTAATCTGGCTTTGGCCCAAAACAAAGCAGAAACACAAAACAAATGTTGTCACATACCAGCACTCAAGCTGCTGCTGGAAATCTTATAATGGAAAAATACTGTTGAACTTCAACATAAAGTTTTATCCAGAAAAAAATGTGATCGTTTTTAACACAAACATCAGGGAGAGGGAAATGGCTCTACCAGACAGACTGCAGCAGTGGTCCATGAACTCCGTCCCCCTGCCCACCCCTTCGAAACAGACCATCACACAATGCTGTAGGTATCGGAGAATCGAAGAACACATTAAACTCCCTATTGTGCAAGCTTTGCGTAACCTCTACAGGACTCCTTCTTCATTTGCAGGTTTCCTTAGGGAATATCTTTTCATTGCCTGAAGCTCAAGTCAGAAGTTTTCCATCTGTGGGAAATCACACTCCATATCAGAGAGCTGACAGCACTCAAGCTGAAGACAAGCACTTGCAAATGAGATTCCTGTTGGCTCTGTGCTCCAGCCTGTCCCTCTGAAAGGCAGCACTCTCATGTTGTCTATCAACCACTAGTGCATCACCCCCTGTTCTGCATCATCTGCCAACTTGCTGAGTATGCTCTCTGCCCCACTGTCCAAGTCATTAATGAAGATGTTAAACAGGACGTTTGTCCTCTGGGGCACACCACTAGTGACTGGCACCCAGCTGAGCTAATCACAACCACTGGAGACCAGCAGTTCAGCCAGTTTTCAGTCTACCTCACTGATCACTTCTTTAGTCCTTACTTCATTAGTAAGACAGTGTTGAAAGCCTCACTACAACTGACATCAAATGACATCTGCTGCTCTCCCCTGATCTGGCAAGCCAGTTGTCTTATTTTAGAAGGCTGCCACATTGGTCAGCCCTCTTTATCTATGATGACTAATCCCAATCACCATTTTGCCTTTAGAAATGATTGCCAGTGGGATTTGCTCCATCACTTTTCCAGTTGTCAGGTGAAGCTGACCAGCCCATAGTTACCCAGATCTTCTTTCTTGTCCATCTTGAAGATAGCAGTGATACTTTCTTTCCTCCAGGAACCTCTCCTGGTCATCATGACCTTTCAAAGATAATCTAGAATGGACCTAACAATCTACATGTTGAATACATAAACAGGAACATTGGATGATAACGTATTTACAAAATACACAGTTTC
Source organism: Phalacrocorax aristotelis (assembly GCF_949628215.1). Classification (NCBI taxonomy): domain Eukaryota; kingdom Metazoa; phylum Chordata; class Aves; order Suliformes; family Phalacrocoracidae; genus Phalacrocorax; species Phalacrocorax aristotelis. The sequence goes on from NC_134277.1 coordinate 89,968,458, forward strand.
TCTCATCCTCCTCCTATATTTTGACAGCAATATCAGTTGGTAATATACAACTCTACAAAAGCCTTTGCAGTTAGTGAGATGAATATGGACTAGATAAGCTGTGTTTCTTCATGTCTGAAAGCCCCTAACATCCTCTAGGCACTATAACAATGAATGAAGGAAATAAATTTTTCTACCACATCTGTACAGCAGATTACAGATCTATGCCCTCCTTTTTCTTTACCTTTTGTGTATTCATAAGGTTCTTTCTCCTTGCAAAATGAAAAAGGAAACCCCTATATTCTTCTGATAGCACTGAATAAATAAAGAGAACCACCCACTGGCGCTTTTTTGTTGTTTGTTTTGTTTGGTTGGTTGGGGTTTTGTTTGTTTGGTGGTTTTTTTCTTAGACGTATTCATTTGACATTTTCTGAATAGAGGTCTACATATATTTCAGTAGTAAAATACAGCTGTGTAAACTGAAGGACAGTTATCGGGAGAGATATTTCAAAATATGTCTAACCTGTAAAGTAAGGACAAAAACTAAACTGAGATTGTGCATGTGTATGAAGAAAACAAAGATGTTTTACACAGCCCATTAAAAAAGAAAAAGCAAAACAACTACAAACTGCTGAAAGAATTATTATCCCCATTTCCTATGAGTTCTGAGCTGACTTTTGCAGGAAGTTTTACAAACATGAAAAATGTTTCCATTTACCTTAAAATGCAATATTCTCCCTGTGCAAAGCTGTAAGAGCCTTAACAAACTTGCCCATTGATGGAGAAATATAGTCTTTTCTACTTTGGAGTTAGCTCTTGGTTTGAGAATTTAAAAAAATATAACTTAAAAAAGTGTCAGTGTGTTCTGCTTCTCATAGGAACAGATGTTTTGACAACCAACTTGTGTGAAATTCTTGGACATCCAATAATTTATTACAAAAAAAAAAAAAAAGTTAAAGGATCGCTTTCTCCCCCTCCTATCTGTGTTTGTTCCAGTTCTTCTTAGGCGAGGAAAACCTAAAAATTTACTACCGTCAGGCTGTGCCCCTGAGGCTTCCATTGGCATCAACGCCACCCCCTCCCAGCATACTTAGGAACTGTAACTTGAAAAAGGGAAAGAGATTCTACCTTGAAAACAGTGTCTTCCAAGAGCCACAGGCTGCTTATCTGACTGCAGTTTCAGTAGCTCATATACTGCTCCTTTCTCGTCTTTACAGAAAACAAAAAGGACAGCGGGTGACATAAAGGGCTTATTCTATAGAAATCTGTCCCCACCAAAAGCAAAGGAGTGCAGTATTACCTTAATCTCAAGAAGCAATGGTTTGTAAGAATCACAAGCAGGGAGCTGGCATTTAACTGCAAGACAGAGTAGTTTATATAAACACATGGAAAGAGATACACACACACATAAGTGCCTATTTCGACATCTGGCCCTGCCTACAATTGCTGAGTAGTCATAGCCCCGTAATTCTGCTTTGGTGATGTTCATAAATCGAGGTCAACTGACAACTGTTTTCTCACAACACCTGAAAAACAATTAAAAAATGACATTGTCCCACCATTAATGAGAAAGTACTGGAAAAGAGCCCTGCTGATCTTCCAGCAAGTTATAATAAAATACATTTTAAAAAAAGGACTTAAGGAAAACCAATCAATCAGCTAAGCAATAAAGTTAAAAGCAGATTAGAAATGAATATGCCTGACTGATAGAGCCTTACAAAACTGCTGTTTTCAAACCAACTGTAGAACCTTTTCTTTTTTAATAAGCACAATTGGCTTTGAGTGCTTTGTCAACGTGACAAACCTTTTCCACCAGAAGTGGAACATTTATTCAAATGCTAATAAAAGTGAATGTAATTTGTAGTGGTGCTGACTCAACTTTTCAAGACTGTAATTTGCATTTGTATAAAACTCCAATTTTTTCAATATGAAACATATTTGAATAGGGGTCTGAGACTAAACAAATAGACATATTGCTTTTGCCATCATTTTAAAAGTATTTTGATTTCTTTATGATAGACAACTCTAATAATACTGAGCAGCCTTTTATATTTACACATTTTCTTCAACTGGAGAGCAGATTCTCAGATTCATTAAAATAGTCTGATATTAAACCATTGTATCAACTGGCTCAATTTTCAGATCTAAATCAATTGCTCGTACCATTCTGCCAATGTAGATTCACCCCTCAATTCACCACAACTGACCAGGGCTTGTAGACCATAACTTTTAGTAATGTAACAATCTTCCTATAATGACCAGCAGGCATGCAGTGATTCTCCCATTTTCATTCCCCCACAACACGCCAAAAATGAGAACAGAATAGGAAATAATACTGAAAACATTCTGGTTTTATTTATTATATAATCACTGTCACGTCTGAAATTAGACTACTGGATTCAGTTTTGGTCTTCCCAACTCAGATTAAGCATAACAGGAGTGAAATAGATCCAGAGATGGAGGCATAAAGTTTAAGGGATGGTTTCAAAAAAACAGGCTTTTCAGAGTATTTACAGTAACTAACAGTGCAGTAAGCCACTGGTTAATGGAAGAGTCCACATAAAACACAGATGCCACTAACTTCACCACTCCACACATCTCCTGCCCCATACAGCAATATGAATATTGTGGTTTAACCCCAGCTGGCAACTAAGCACCACCAGCCACTCGCTCACTCCCTGCGGTGGGACGGGAGAGAAAATCAGAAGAGTGAAAGTGAGAAAACCCATGGGTTGAGACAAAGACAGTTTAATAAGTAAAGTAAAAGCTGCACACGCAAGCAAAGCAAAACAAGGCATTCATTCTCTCCTTCCCATGGGCAGGCAGGTGCTCAGCCATCCCCAGGAAAGCAGGGCTCCCTCACGCGTAACGGTTACTTGGGAAGACAAACGCCATCACTCTGAATGTCCCCGCCTTCCTTCTTCTTCCCCCAGCTCTACATGCTGAGCACGACGTCACATGGTGTGGGATATCCCTTGGGTCAGTTGGGGTCAGCTGTCCTGGCTGTGCCCCCTCCCAGCTCCTCGTGCCCCCCCAGCCTGCTCGCTGGTGGGGTGGGGTGAGGAGCAGAAAGGGCCTCGACTCTGTGTGAGCCCTGCTCAGCAACAACAAAAACACCCGTGTTATCAACATTTTCAGCACAAATCCAAAACACAGCCCCATACTAGCTACTGTGAAGAAAATTAACTCTATCCCAGCCCAAACCAAAACAATGAATGACTGTAAAGACCAAACAGGAAATTGAAGAACATCTAACAAGCAGAAATGGAATATATTTTTTCATTGAATATATTGGAATAGTAACACTTTCACTGCCTTGACCATACCTAAGCAGCTGAACAAAACATGAACAATATAACCTGCCTGGTAAATGCTCTTAAAAGTTTTAACAAAAACTCATTATCACTGCTGGCCTTTATTAAAAAAGATAATCTGAAAGCACAAGAAAAATATATTTAAAACATTACAGAAAAATGAAGGTTTTAGTGAGGAAGACACTTCCACCAGAAGAAATATGATGCTGCGCAGATATTTGTTAGGCAAGGAAAACAAAAATCCTTCTTTCCCATGTATCTCCCTAAAAACAGGACATATCTGAAGTTAACACATAACAGTGGATGCAGCTGATGGGAACAATAGAAAATACACCTCATGCAAAGAAAAAACCAAGCAAACAAACAAAAACCCACAACATGATTTCACCGTGTTACTGAGCATAAGCTAGGAAGTACCTGGGCTTTAGAGACCTCCTGTCTGGAATCTTGCACAAGGGCATGAGAGGTACTGCCCTGTCTGATGCTGGCCACTGAGATACCCAGTGTGACTGGCACAGGCTGAGGGGAAAAAAAATGAAAGGGGGGCATTTTAACTAACCACCTCATAGTGGCTTGAAGAGATGGTGGCAGCAGCTCATGTGTTCATCACCAGCCATACAGCTACACTGAGAACAGCTGGAGAGTAAAAAGGATGTCACGTAAGAAATGGCTCATGCCTTCACTGAACTTCTGCTTAGCCCCATACGCACGTGCAGTCATTTGTGAACTTGTGAAACTGGGCGGCAGGGAGCAGGCACAAGGCCTCTGCCACAAGATCTGTGCGGCTTCACATGTAGAAAAACATACACGTTCCCACACGTGGCCTCACTGTCAGTTACACTGGATGCACTAAACACAAGGTGATGAAACACAAAAAAAACCCAAACCAAAACAAACCAACCAGACAAACAAAAAAAACAAACCAAAAACCATGAAGCTCTAGCAAATACAGGTTTGGGGTTTTACTTAAAAATACATTTAAAAGTGCATTCGTTCAGGGATAAAATTCGAGGGCAAGAACATTCCCTGGTATACACATATATGTCAGTCCACATCAGGCCCTGATCTGAACTGAGGGTGATCCCAGGTCCAACCAGCTGCTGTCACTCTCACTAGCTGACCAGGCTAGTGGACAGTAGTAGGAAATACATACATACAAAGTGGATGCCACCATCACCAACAAACGCATACACTGTGGATCCCACCGGTAGTTGGGCTTAGACACACAGTCCAGCCAGCAGCTGGCCCTGAATCCCTGCTCTCCCCAGTTGCCTCGTGCACCAACACGAACACACACATGCCAACGGGCCTCAGTTGACCTCCAGACTCCACGGTCTCACCAGCAGTTGGCCTGAACCTCTTGGTCCCTCCAGTAGCCAACTCCTCCAGTGTCTCACAAGAGACACACATGTGTACCTGTCTCACAAGACACTTAGCTACTTGCTGGCTAGTCCAACTTGATGCTCACAGACCGTCCCACACTGACACACGTACCCTCACCCACCCATTGCTGGCACCTCTGACACACTGGTCCCAGGGCTGAATTTCTGTAGGGCACAGTGGGATCTACCCTTCCCACAAAGTCAGAGGCTTAGATTTTCCATCCCACTGTACAGAAGTTACTCAAACATTATTAAAAAACACCTCTGCATTTTTGGAAAGTAGCAAGTTTTTCTGTGATGTCAAGACAGTGCAGTTATTGAGGAAGTGCATGAGAAAGATGGATCTATGAGCTAACCAGTAGCATGGCACTTAGAGAAACACCAGTTCAAGTCTCTTAATTTCCTTCTTTATTTTGGGCAATTTGGTAGCCTTTCCATGCCTGGGTTTCCCTTTGTATATAATGAAGATAAGTTTACCTAAGAGCAGTGCAGAATAATAGCTGTTAGGGCTGTGCACATTGCTGACAAGTCCCCAGATAGAATAACAGACGTACCAGAGACAGAAAGGAAGAGAGTTATGAGCATGATTCCTAATGACATTACTGATAAGACTTACAAGACTCACTTTCTCTTAAGCCAATACTCTTTTCCCCATTTCTAGTTCCAAAGTAAAACTGGAGTGCAGTTGAGCCAAGAATGTGTAGCCTCGGGGCTTAACTTCCAAAGGGAACAAGCAGACAGCAATACACTACACATTCCCAGGAGTAATAAAAACATAGGATAAGGCTTATGTGTGAAACAGGTTCAGCAAGCACAGCACACAACTTGTTGCTCTGTTCCTTTGAGGTAAAAAGCAAAGTTAATCAGCCAAGGGGTTTTTTTGTGTGTGTTTTCTTTATTTGTTTTAAAGTGTTTTCCTATCCTACTCACAAAGCTGGACAGAACAAAAGTATTTACAGAGGCCAAGTCAATTTTACCAAATAAACCGATGTTTGGAGAACCCCTCAGAATGTTTTGGCTCAGTGATCTAAGTTTCCTTAGAACAAAACAATTAATTTTGGGTAAAACACTGTCAGATTCATCTCCAAATCATGGTTGCTGGTAACTTGGAATGGCAAAAGATGGAAAAAATCTATTTCCATATTTTCAAATTGCCTACAAAGTCTATGGTTTGTAACACAGCCCCTGCCTTATTCCACAATCTTTTTTTATTTTGATACTTAATCAACTTGGACTTTTACTTCCAACACCCCACCCATCCCTACCCCTGTGCCATTCAACACCTGAGGTGCCATTCAGTAGCTAAATTCAATCCTTAAACTGACACACCACTCATGTTCTGTGATTTTGCCACTTCTCTCATCTGGCCTTGCCATTTTTCAGAAGAAACTTTAGGATGCTCAGTATCTTCAGAGACTGCTACAAAGGCATATTGATCCTATTTCTGCCAGTATTCTAGATTTTCGGAAAAGTTGTGACAGAAGTGGGAAGGAATGAGAGAAAGAATAGAGGTGCAAGAAGCAGCAAAATACTACTTCTGCTTCCAGGTGCAGTAGAGTCAGCTTGAATTCCGAAGGATCAAACTGAAAAAATTTGATACGAGTTTAGTAATCTGAAAAGTAAACCCTCTTTTGAAACTGTAGATTAAAAGAGAAATTTTAACATCAACCCTACTTCACAAATTCAGAATAACGTTCAAAAAGCGATGAGGAAGCAGGCCAGAAGGAATGCTTCACCATTAATGCTCCTCTGGAACAACTGCTTTAGCATAGCAACCTTCATAAAGGCTGTAAGCCTCTCAAATATAAGAAACGGTACACAATCTTCACTATTTCTTTTAAATGACAAAGGAATTCTGTAACCAATTCTGGAATTACAAGGAAAAACACATGCATGGTATTTCTCTAATGAAAGAACTAAAAGAAGTTAAAAAAAATCCCATTAAGCTTTAGGAGATATAGTAAAATCCACCGCCGTATGCTTTTCTAAAAGACACACTGACAATAAATCAGCACTATCCAATTACACAGAGACACTATTTAATTAAGAAAAAAATACAGATCTTATTGCAAGCCGTCTCCATCTCCATGATTTCTGTATCTCAGAAGCCTTTCCTCCCCGCCTTTCCAGCCCGTTCAATGTCACTGAAGCAAAAATACTTCCTTCAGGTAACACATGGTGGCGTTTGTTGGGGTTATTTTAGTTTGAACTTTGGGCTTTGCACAATGCAGTTATAAATTTAAGAGTAAGCTGCAACTATTTTTTGTTGTTCTAAGAGATCATAACAAAGCTCATGCGCTTCAATACAGTCTTACCACTACATTACTAAGTAATCCAAGTATTTTAGCTTTGTAGAGAGTTGATAACAGGAGCGGGGAAACACAGCGGTACCAGCTGTATATCAGACCCTGCCAAATGCAATACACACAATCAGAAAAGTACGCTGAACTGTTAATAACCCAAAGGGTGCTACGCTATCACCTCCAGCATTACTGAAATGGTCGTCACAACTTCTGGGTTGTCGTACGCCAGCAACAAAAAAATGAGAACCTGCAAGAGATCTGGGAAAAGCTGCAACTCGCAGTCAGAAAAAACAGTGTTTTCTCCGAAATTTCCAAGAACTTCCAAGTGGTGCTGAAAACCATAAATCCTACCTGAGACCACACATTCTGTAAGTGCTATTTCCAAACAAACTCCAGTGACCAGAAGGTAGTTAATGCGTTATTTTTACCATTGCAATACTGGTAGCATTTTCTTTTATTAATAAGTTTTAAAATCATGTAAAGGTTATTGGCTGATGCAAAATGTTGATGTTTGTATCACCTCAGTCATTTCCATTGAAGTTTGAAATTGGGGTGCTTTTCAAGAAGAAGCATTTCTTTCCTTCTAATGTGCCAAAGATCAAAAAATGCTCTGTTTGCAATTACTGTCACCCGTCTCTCCCTGTGGAGCTTGTTTTGTAGGGATTACTTGACAGTCATTGATATAACCGCTCCGCTGAAGAACGTCTGCACAATATTTCACTTGATCTCTTCCAAGGATATTTAAATAATCATTACACAAGTTATATCAAAACCTTAATTCCAGGCACTTCACTAGAGTTGTTCTTCTTTAAACACATGATTTTATTCTAACTGATTTTTTCCATATTTTTTTTCTTGATTTACCTATCAATTAACTAATAATCACTAGACAACCACAACACTTGGAATAAGCAACGTGGTTCTGATTATGCTTAAGGCAAAACAAAACAAGAATTCTCCCCAGGAAATCAACAATGATTTGTCTAAAATATTCTCCCATATTTTGTTTTTATCTTTAAAGATCTAAGTATGACCAGGAACCAAGACGACAACATGGATGTTTAAAGTTAGAAAAAGCAGAGGGCAGAGAGGAGGGATCTGAAGAGAAGGCTGAATGGCTTACACTTTCACTCTTCCACCTATTTGCACTCCAAATGGCTCCCGCTAGAATGAAGAACCGATGCTGCAACAATTTGCTTTCAACAACTTGATTTTTGCAGGGGATTGTCCTACGTAACGGCAACCGCTTTCAAACCCCCATATTTTACTATGTCTTCAACTTAAAAAGTAGAAAGAGTTTACTAAGCAGTATTTCTCCAGCAACCAAATTCAACCAAAGGGTGAGTTTGCTCATAAATTAAACCACAAACATTTTAGAGACAGGAATGAAAATATTTTCAAAAGAATTATGCAGGAAAATCTAATAAAGATTAGCATGGGATGTAGCAAAACTCTGAGATCTAATGTAATGATAGAATGAAAAACCTAAGTGTTTGAAGAAAACTTCAGAGTTGAGATTCTGCAGGAAACTTTCTGTGCAACCTGCTGAACATTCATTCCTTTTGGCAGTTAACTGCCATTGGGCAAGCTGAAAAAATATAGTCTCAGGAAGTATCTAGGAAGTGTTCAAATAAGTGTTGGTAAGTCAGGAATGTATTTGATGACGCACAGATCAGCATGTAACATATTTACTCTGTAGCTTCTTTATGTACATGTTATAGGAAAAAAATGCATGATGTAATGTAAACATGCAATTATACTTGTACAAGTGCAGAAGTTCTACTTTCTATATGAAACCAATCTTAAAGTGAAAGAATCAGGCACTGAGACAGTCCATTATGTGACATCACTAAAAACCCATACGCTTCAAAAGGCAGCCTGGCTTGCTGTCGTTTACAAGGCTTCATACTCCTGTTTGAAAGGTCAACACAGAAAGTTAAGACTTGGGTGACTACAGACAGCACTTTTGAAAATAACTTTTAATCAAAAGCATGTGTGTGAAATTAAGTCTTTTGTGTCACAAAGGCATAGGAAAAGCTGAATATTTAGCTCCAAACATCCTGCAAATATCGTTTTGCTTCTCGAAGCATGGCCAGGACTTTCATTGCTTCCAATTTGTCAGCTCCCATTTCCAGGCTTAAAATGTCCACTACAGCGTCGCTTACACCATCAGCCATGTGCTTCTTATCTCTGCAAAAAAACAGCGGAAGAAAATGCATAATAGTGTATTTTTCCTTTTATCAATACCTTCAGAGGCAGGATAATATTGGAAAAGAGGCATTAAAAAGAGTCCCAAACAAAAATATAGCTTGTATACTGTATGGCAAGATCCTCACCGAGTTTTCATGTAGCTGAGCATTGACAGGAACAAGGGTTTCTCTCAATCAAAGTTTTCAGCATGCTGTAATTTCTAAGAAAAAAACCCTTTGAACCCTAGTTGAGCTGTCACAGAATAATTGTTTTCTTTTAGGGAGAACTGTACCTGCTGAAGTATTTTTTATTATTATATCACCATATGGTTCCAATATAAAAACAACCCAAACTCCTCACTTATTAATTATCGTGGTTCAGCCCCAGTCGGCAACTAAACACCACGCAGCCACTTGCTCACTGCCCCCACCCCTGTGGGATAGGGGAGAGAATTGGAAGAGCAAAACTTGTGGGTTGAGATGATAACAGTTCAATAATTACAATAAAATAATAATGATAATTATTATTATGATAATAACAACAGTAATGATAATATAATAAAAAGGAAAAGGGAAAAAGAAAAAAAAAAAAACAAACCACAAGCGATACAACCGCTCACCACCCGCCGACCGACACTGCCTGTCCCTGAGCCATGACTGCTGCCTCCCTCCCCCCGCCAGCCCCTCCCAGGTAACATACTGGGCATGACGTCATGTGCTATAGAATATCCCTTTGGCCAGTTTGAATCCGCTCTCTCAGCTGTGCCCCCTCCCCTCCCGGCTTCTTGTGCACCCCGCAGAGCATGGGGAGCTAGAAAGTCCTTGACTAGAACAAGCCCTACCCAGCAACAACCAAAACATCTGTGTGTTAAAAACATTATTTTCATACTAAGTCCAAAGCACAGCACTATGGCAGCTGCAGTGAAGAAAATTAACCATCCCAGCTAAAACCATGACATTAAAAATGCTATTTTTAATACAAATAGCTGGCATTTATTCCTGCAGAAGAATGTTTAGACATTGGGCTCTATATTCAAACAGTTTGTCCATTTATCAGCAATCTTCCTAAAAATCTCAACCCCCCAGGTAAGTTAGCATCCACAAATAAAACTTCCCAATGTAAAATATATTACTATTACAGAGTTTTAGCATTCTGGCCCACCCAAGCCTGGAACACAGCAGAAGACTGCTGCTATCTCACAGCTATGCAGTTTATCATCACATGTATTCAAATATCTCATCTTCCCAAGAGAAATCTATTAGCTTGAAACCTCCCATAGTTTAACTGAATACTGGAAAAGAAAAAGAACAGTAAGTGACTAAAGCAACCAGTGGAACTGTGTGGTTATGAGCTATACTTTCAAGACTATAATGGAAAAAAAAATGACATAGTGATGAAATCCCAGCATTCTAGGAAGGCTCTTTCAGCATCAGCTTGGTCCTTTCTTTCAGACAGCTCTAAGTCTTTCTAAAGCCTCAAACTTCTAAATGTGTTCTCTCTCTGAGGCAGTCCACCTCCACTCTACTCACCCACATATGTAGAAGTAACCTCTCTCTTCCAGCAGGACTCTGGCAACCTCCTTAGCATAAAGCCTAATGACATCTTGCACATATTTAGGCGGGGCTACTTCTGCAGTTGAAGAATCTCTTGAGAAACAAACTTTAAGATGAGTTAACGTGCCATTTTCAAGAAAACATCTGAGCTCATCTCTGAAAGGCAATAAAAGCTGTCAATAATGGCTCAAAGATAAGCAATCCTTCATGAATACAAAATGAATGCTAAATAGTGAACTTGCTTGAACAAATAGTCTCGATCTTGATGCCGACAACCAAAAAACAGCCATGTCTCTCCAAATTCCCAGTCTGTATGTTCTTCTCTGAGCTTTTGCCTAAACAGGGAAGAAAAAAAAAATCAAATCCTGTTTTATCAAGCTCAGAATCTAAAATGTCTATAACCTAGTTCTCATTTAAGTGCTTTAATAAACCTCTGGATTGATGGAAATGTGAAACGACTTAAGGTAAATCACAGTCAAAACCCCCTTTCTTTGACTTTCTTGACTACTCACTTTCGGCCCAGCTCAAAATCAATCAAATTCAAAGGGGTTTTTTTGCCAGTTTCATATTGGAATAGTCAAGATTGACACTTCCAAACATCACACAAAACAATTCTGACTGCTGAATAAGTAGATCACTACCCTTTATCCTTCGTTGGAAACCCTGTTAAAACACCTGGGAAAACTCAGCAGAAAGCAGTTTTAGCATACTTTCCATTTAGCTGTAGAAACCTGCTAGACTTTATGAATAACAATCTACTTACTACTACATCATCAGAAGAGTTATTGCATTTTCTTGAAATAATGCTGAAGGTATTACTTTAGAGGGGTTTTAGCTGCAACTTTCTAGTTACATTTTGAGAGACAGATTTAATTTATCATTGATCAAATGCTTATGAAATGCTACGGATCCTTTAAAATGAAATGCAAAATACTTCTGAGAGATAAAGGTGTATTTGAGAGTTAAAATTAGGGAGTAAGGATTCTACATAATAATTTGGTTAAAGCTGAAGCATGGAGTAAGATACGTCATGTCAACATTTCGTTCTTCTCTCAAATGAAATGGTTCAAAACCAATTGTTACAGGATGCAAGAAACTCCATTATCTTCCTGGAACTAATGAGTCACATAGGATTGTGTTGGTTATCTATAAAACTTGCAACTACTCCCAGCCAATTATTCCACTCTTTCCACAGTTCGTTTCCTCCAAATGATAATGTGTTTACATATCCTTGGTGATGTGGTATCTGTCACTTTATGAACAAGTATCTCTTTGCCTTGCAGAGTTACTCTGCTGGAGTTGGAGAGGAAAAAAAGGGATTTACCTTCTCTCAAACACAAACCCACAAGACCCAAGACTACTGTCCTGTTGAGGTTCAGGTCCAAAACTCCTCATCTCAAAACACCAAAACGTGTAAACACTTAGAAATAAGAGCACGTGGGAGAAAACTTGACATCATGCCAAGGCTTGTAATATAGATGCCACGGCTTGTAATATAGATGCCACTTATGAAGGAAATGGTTTTTGAATACCAAAATTAAGCCAAACAACACTGTTTCTAAAAACTACCAACCTCTTATGGACTTCCACTAGCAACACACAGATAAAGGATTTAATGTCTTATTACTGTTTCTGGAATTCACTCAATTCCTCATATATCCACTATGGATATTAAATACAGTCAGATGAAAATGTAAATTTTACTCATTTGAAAAACACATAAATACACAAGCACTGCTTTTTCAAAATTAATAAGACTGTTTCTAATAAGCACACCCCTGTTACAAAACATAAAAAGAAAAAAAGGAAAGAGAAAAAAAAGATTAACTGCATTTGTACTCAAAACCTGAGGCTGTATTGTCTTCAGCTTAAGAAGGCTGCTTTCCAGGTAACAACTTGGTACATACCTATGTTGTAGGAAACCAATAAAGGGTGAAATTCCTGTTCCTGGACCAACCATGATGAACGGGACAGCTGGGTCTGCAGGTAAGTGGAAAGTATTGTCTGGACGAGCAAAAATAGATATCTAGAATGAAAGTAGATAGAACATATTTGAAGAATATTCTTAAGCAGTGAAAATAGCATGAAAATTTTAGAACCTTCAGGATATTTACGTAGTGTGTATGTCCGCACACCCTTCCAAACCCTGAGCTTCAGAGTTAATTTTTATTGCCACACAGGCATTTAGAATAAAATTCCACATGAGTTTCTGGAAAAAGAAAAACACCAAACAAAAACAAAACACCAAACACAAAAACAAAAACCACACACCATATGTACAAACCTATTAATCCATCTGGAGGAAAACTGGAGGAAAACTAGAGAAAACCACACAAACATGAGTTTCTGAATATGAAAGCTGACTGCACCATAAATTTGGGGAATACTGTTACAGAATTGATGGAAAGTTTGGTGTTGATACTCAAAGGGAAAAAAGCAAGTTTATTGCTATCTATTACAGATTAAAACTCAACTTTTTTTACATTGTGGACATCTAAAAAAATTCCAGTGGAAGTGAGGATTTGTTTATAGTGAATTGAAACCTACTGATACTGAGCTTGCTTTCTTAATTTTCATAGAAGTTTTACATGATCTCCAAAAACGTGTACGGGTGAAGGGAGGCAGATAACTGCACTGATAAACTCTAATTCTGATCTTCAGACCTGTGTCTGAAAGGAAGTCTAAATGTAATTTTCACATGAGCTTCACAACTGTTCTCCGAGGCATGGCTAACAATGTATAGAAAATGAGATGACTACTTTTAATTCTTTAAAAGATTATTCAAGACTCAGCAGCAGCCAGAGCAGAGCTTCATCCACTAAAGTCATAAGCAAACATCTAATTTATTTTCCCTGATAACCCTGAAAGGATCTGAATTTACTTTCAAGTTTAAGGAAAGAGTGAAGCTCCTTTTAATTCACTACAGACACTACAATGTTGAACAGTATTATTTTTCTGGTTTCACAATGATAAAAAAATAGTATAATTCTTGCTGGTGGGGACAACATTTGTATTTCTGTCATACTCACTACTTCAAACCGCACTTGAGTTAGGAGGCTATTTTCCCTAATAATGATTCCAAACTGGTCATTCCTTTAAGAAATACTGCAAATGGTAGAGACATTTATGCTGTAAAGTGTCTTCAATTAATTTAAGGTATTTTTGCATAAGATCACACTCATCTATTTTGTACTGGTATTCCACATATTTCTGCAACCTACGTGTATTGCTGCATATTTATCTATGCTGAATTCTAGCTTGCACAAGCAGATGCAAACAGTTCTGAACTTTATTCACTAATTTTGTAATAATCCTTTTGTTTTTCTTAACTCCATGTCTTTTTCCTGTTTGATCTTTAATATACTGCAAATCAATTATACTTTAAACAAAGAGCAGATGTGAATACAGGAATAACATATGCTACACATATTGAGCAGTTTGTCTTTTGAGTTACTTTTAAAAAATGAAGATAACTTGTATGGGTTTTCCTTCCATTTTGCCAGGCCAACACCTTGAATTATTGGCATGTTTTTCTTGTAACCAAATTCTATGCTTGCTTCTATTTTTCTTAATCAGATATAGATAAGACTGGCAGTAGTTTTTTAGACATATTAATTATATAGTAGAATTCAAAATTTTTAACAATCGGCTCACACCCAGTAACTTTGGGACCGATTAATTGCATAGATTCTTTGCCACAAAATGAAAAGAGGGGGGAAAAAAAAACCCCAAACCACCAAAAACCACCAAAACCAACACCCAAAACCGTCTAATAATATCCACCATGCCAAACCATCTTTGATGCACATCAGAAATACCACAGACCGTCCCCTGTGTCATATTCAATAACCTGGCCTTTGCAAACTGTGCAAGACCTGACAAGAAGCGAGTTTTACGATTTCTCCCCTCTCATCTGCCACCCTCTCCTGGAAGTGACCAAGTGCCCCCCTCCGACAACACTAACAGTCGTAACTATTTAATCGCACAGCAGTAGTTTAGTCCACAAAAACATCCTCCAAGACTCGCTTAGGACTACAGTGGGGTGCAAAACAACTCTGGCCTTTCAGCAATGGAAAATTTCACAACTCAGGTATCCATAGATAAAGTAAAATGTAATTTTAGCAACTTAGCAATGAAGTTCTAGACACGTTACAGAGGGAAGGGTAAACTTACAAGTAGGGTAGAACTGCAAAATGGAGGTGTATACTTCCAAAACACCTGCATTACATCAGGGCAGTGAACAAAGAAACCTGCAGTCATTTCAATCATGCAAACACTTAACAGTTCAGGAGTTTAGATCTAATATTCATACCTTTTCAGTTGAAGAAGAGCTTCCTCCTTTTGCATCCAGAGTGTTTTTATTGGGGTGCAGTAGAGGTGTAACTAATTCAGCAAGCCACCCTGTACATACTCCTTTCCGCGAGACTGGTCTAGCAGGACAGGCAGGGAACTCCACAACATTAAATACAAAACACAGTTTTCCTGGCTGATACAAGTTTGAACTGCAAAGATAAAAGTATTAAAAAAACCCCAAACCTGAGAGATAGCTGTACAATCTTACAGCAGGTCTATTTGCAACCCAACCTGCCTCAATTGAATCAAGATCCTCAGCGTTCAGCTAACTGTGCGATATTTACATCTAGTTAGAAAACGTCTTAAGGCTGGACTCAGAGGCCAGTGCCTACAAAAGGGAATCCAAATTCCTACCAGATTCACACGTGTGTGAGCTTGTTCCTGAGAACTCTACCAAAGCCTTGCCAGACACTCAAACCAATGTTGTTTGAAATAGTCAAACCCTGTGGTTTTTTGCAACAGGGACACAATAATTTTTTCCTCAGGTTTTATAATCTACAGAAGAAAGAGAGGAATGAAGGATAATGTACACACACACATTCGAAAAAAAAGCATACCTAAATTACCAAGGAGATACAATTTGAACATTCCATTACCTTGACACTGAATAAGATCTGGCTTGTAATTTAGGAAGATGTTCTGAAAAATAAAAATAAGATAAAATTTAAAAAAATAAAAACCCCAAAACCCCAAACCCATCACTTATTTGATTCATCCCAATGAAAACTAAAATACCATATAATGAATGTTTACAGCACAACAGATTAAAAGCATATTTTAATTTAACTGTAACTTTATTCTATTAACATTCAGTGTTTGTGGTTCAGAAATGAGATATTAAGACTAAGTCTTGGACTCTATTTTGAATGTTTTTTAGACTTTGTAGAACATCTGTTAGAGATCCTATAAAATGAGGCCACAATTAATTTATGGGGTTCTAGGTCAATTAAAAACAACTTTAAGGTGCACAGAAGAGATGCCAGTAGCTAGTGGACAGGGTGAAGCTTGAAATTTAATTTTCCCCACTTTTCATCTAAGAGCTCAAAAGGTCTCAGAATAAGAATTGCTTGATTGAAAGTTTCCTATATATAACGCCCTAGAAGGAGATGTGTCAGTTCTATTTCAAACCACTATGAGTACCTTTGCAGATTTTTGACATCACAGCTGGAAAACAAACAGATGCAGGAGTTTACTGGGCATTTTTTCAATAAGAAACCCGCTAGATATATCGCACGCACACATTTCTATCTACATACATATGTACATATACAGAAAAGGCCGAACGCACTGGTGCCTTCACAGGAATGACTTGTGTGCAGACTGCACATTTTGGCTGAGGAGAAGCTCATATTAAAAGGAGACAGATATATCACTAAGTGAACAAGGTAGTGGGAATGGTGACAATAAGTGAGCAATACCAGAAAAACTGGGCATAGCAAAAGCCAGAAAAACATAGAGTGAACAGGGCAACATACAGCTTAACTGGTTTTTAGCTGTTTTTCCGTATGTATTAACCTTTTGCAGATGTTCCAACCTGTACAGGGACACCCTGACATATTTTAAAGATGCTCTGCTACATAAGGTAGTTGCAAGTCAGAGTTAAGACAAGCTAGTTCAGTGAAATTACTTAAAAGAAGACATCAAGCCCATTCAACATGTTACGTCTCTGGGAGAACACATTTAAAACGCTTTCAAATTTTCCTTTCTTCAGTTCAGTTGCTACAGCATGTTCCATACCACCTTTGAAAAGCTAAGTGGTTTTGCTTTCACTGTGAAAATTCATATATTTGTAAAGTGGAGCAGAGCTTGTATTTATTTCTTTAAATCTCGCCAGTGTACTAAGGAGAGATTTGGGGTAGGTGTAGAGAAGATGATTGCAAGAACATAAAAAAGCCTTTTGCTTCATATAATGAAACGTATTAAGAAAATCTGGTTTTTAATCTGGAAAAAAACTGTCAGTATTTTCCGATGTATCTGAGATGGTTACAGCTGCGGTCTCATTCCTTCAATGTTTTATATAAGGAACCCAGCGAGTGTGTTGGACATTACATAAATACAAATATACTGGGAAAAGCTTTACATTTTAACAGGTGTACGTGCAAGAAAAGAACAAGTTGGCTGGGAAATCAGGAGTTGTAAAAACATGTCTTTTTTTAATTGTAAGCAGTTGATGAACTGTTTCTTAAAGACCCTAATCCTGGAAACACCTTATGCTTATTTTTTATGCACAGGAGCAATCAAGAGTCAACTGAAGCACAGGTACGTACCTAAGTGTTTGCAGAATGAAGGCCAAAGACTACAAACTGGAAAACAGAGCTTTGTTCCCCAGCAATAGTTCTAGTTTGATCACTATGGACACCGTATCATTTTTAAAGCAGTTAACTGAGCGGTTATTCTCCTTTCTTGGGAAATTGAACATTTAGTCTAATGCATTTTCAGAAATCAGATCTAATTAAATCTAAATCAGTCACTTACCAATTAACAGGTTAAGTGAAGGCTTGCAGCTTGGAAACGCATGAAGTAAATCCAGCAAGCAAACATTAGAATCTCTAATAAAGCGTGTGTAATCAGAGGCTCCTTGTCTGCTGCAAAGCTCTTGAAGCCTCCGTTTTTCTCCCGCGTCACTGGTACATTCTACAAGAGCTCGCAAAAAAGCCTGCAGGGAAGAAAATAAGAGTGAAGGGTAAAAACCCTTGTCCATTTGGAAAAATGGTCACAAATCTGGGAAAAACTTGGGATACCTGGGGACAGGAAGCCTGACACGTTAATGGATAATATGATATATTTCCCCATGCACGCTTTCATTTACTATGAAAAATTTACATTTTTCTTTTTTCCTTTCTTTTTTTTTTTGTTGTTGTTTGGCTGCTCCTCTAATCTCTGGAACAAGCTAGCAGGTCAGAAAGTCCTATTTAGCCTGAGTTGGGGAGGGACAAATAAACAGGCACAACCCATTCCCTGGAAAATCCCAAATTTATGAAAGGCTTTCTTATTTATGTATTTGCACTTTACTTAAGTAAACAGCTCCATAACACAAATTAGTGCAAGACAAAACACCATTTGCTAAGTTACAGAAGCAGGAAAGGAATAATAAGAAGTCTTAGAAAAGGTATTACTGTAAATAAGGCATGATATTTAATGAGTCATGTAAATGTCGCTGTGGTGTTTTATTCCATACATTATGCCTATACAATGGTACTGCAACGTTTTCTTAAGAGAAAATTAAATTGAGCATTGTAAGATAAAGTAAAAATCAGACATAAATAGTTACAAGGTTTTTTCCAAAAGTAAGGTGGAAATAGACAGAGTGCATAACAGAAAAGTGATCCAAAACACCAAGCACAATCAGATGACATATTCTACACAATAGAATACTTGGAAAGTAATTTGAGTGTGCTCAAACACTGAGCTTCCAGACAATAGTTTTGAGTTACATAAAGCACACACTACACTGAACAAGGTAATAAAGCATATAGGTTATAACAACTGGCCTGGGCAATATTCCCCAGCCAGCACTCTCTGCCTACTCTTATTGTTGAGACAAATTTTCAAAATTGTTAAATGCAGTTTTGAAAAGGTTGAAACAATTGGAAAATTCTCTTCTCTTCTGCTGTGAAATCCACTAAATTGAGTGAAAAGGTCCTTCCAAAAACTGATTCCCCTCAGAGACCCAACTAACCCAACTGTTTAGCTGCAACCTTCACAAGAAGTTACCTTTAAAACATTTTTTGACAATACTAGAAATACGCAGGCATTTCCAGCCGCAAGCCTCCGGTTTTTTGCACGCACAGCATGAAAGGAAAATAATATTCACATGTTGTGAGAACAAATACTATACAAGCAAAAATCTGTCTTCAAACTCTGCCAGGTTACTGAAATACTGAAGAAATGCTTTAAAATTATTCAGAAGACATTATGGTATGTTTGCATAGAGCAACACGCGTATTTTCAGCGACAAAACTTGACAAATATGGCTCCCTCTGATTAGAAAGAAGGATTTCTCTAAAATGCCTATGGGGCCAGGTTCAGTCAGCCTTCCAGTTATTTGGCACCAAATATCTAATACTTTCCTATTTACTTCCAGACTAGTTATGAATCAAGGTATTGCAGAAAGGGAATAGAGATTTCAGTATCTCATAGTTTGCCAGATAAAGTACCAAAAGGGAAATTTCTCACAAGTAAAAACAGCAGTAAACAAATACAGTCCTTATTCACCAGGAAACATGGTAACTACACATGAAGCAAGGACAGATCTGTAAGAGCCCATACAACATAGAATTATGAAGGATTTCTCTTTAAAAACAACAAACACATAAATACCTTTTTGGGAATTGCTCTTATTTCCAGACACCAGGTTAGAATGAATTTCAGAGTGCTTCTTTCAGGGATGTGTTGTGGATGAGTTGCTCCTAGTTCAGTGGGAAAAAAACAAACAAAAAAAAAAACCCAAAAGAAAACGTGCATCTAAAAATGGCAGCACAGAATGCTTGTTCTGTCAAGAAATAAGAGTGATAAACTGCATTCATTTCGGTATGCTTGAGCCCCAGCTGGTTAGTGGAAATTATGAACTAAACAGCAAGCCAGTTTTCCAATGAGATATCAATGCCAATTTTCCAATGAAAAGTCAAACTCATCAGGAGAGAAAAAAAAAACAAAAAGAGGAGTATAATACACGAGTGTTCAAACAGATTTCATTGCTAGACCTCTCAAGGTTTTGCTGCCACTTTCCACCTTGAAGAAATTCAGAGGAATGCTTACCAGGAAAACAAACATCCACAGTTTTGCCCTCCATCAATAAGCACTCCTGAAAATTGGAACACAGGGAAGTTTTCTAATGATCTAACCAAAGGTGTACGCAGCCAGTGCCAAGCTGAAGCTTCTGAGGCCCAACAGACCCAGGGGTTTATATGCATTTTTATATGCATATATGTATTTATTATATTTTTATATATTTATTATTATATATATATTTATATGCATTTATATGACAAAACACCTTTAATTAATAAGCTCTACAGGTCCCAAAATTGTTTCCTTACAGACCCAACTTTCAGGGTGGGATTTCTCTTGACAATGTTTCTTGGCTTTGGCATCTAGCTACTGATTCTTACTATGCTTTTTTCCATGCTCAAGAGCCCTTTAATACTACAAAATTTTTGCTCCAAGAATATACCTATAATATATAACTTGCTAAATTACCTCTTTGTATCAGCATTACTTGACTGAACCCTTGCTACAAAGAATGAAATTTACTTTTAGAAGATAAGAGGATTGGCATAAATATAATGCAGGAAAGAAGCACTCATTTTCACATTTATATAAACTTCCTTTTCTTGAACATGCTGACAGTGTATTACAAGAAGTACTTAATCCTCTTCCTAGGTTGCTCATACATACTGTAAAAAAAAAAAATCAGCTACAGAAATCCAGTATTTGACCAACAGACTTTGTACCAGACTGCAAATTTCTGTTTTGTCCTCTCAGTTCAGATAATCTGCTTCATCAAAGAATTCACAGACTGAACAAAGAGAGATTGTGAACAAAATTCAGTGGAATTCCTGGCATAAATCTTGAAGATGCAGCAGAGGCACAGACTGCTGCTCATGCTCTTCTCCCAGGTTTTTCAGCTCTCTTCATTCAGTAAACCCACAACCATAACAATTTGCAGTAACTATTACAAATTCCTCAGGAATCTGAATGCAGTTAAGAGGCAACCAAGTCAAAAGCAAAACCACTCCGGAACATTGCTAGGAATTGCAAAGTTGCATTATAGAGCTGAATTCTTTGGTACAGATTGGCAATAATAGTACATGAAGTTATATTAACTTAATGTGTCTTTGCTCACCAGCACAAAGAAATAAATTTGGGATTTATCCTAAACCACTGAACTTCATAGCTGCGAAGCATGGAAGTCAGTGTACCAGCCATGATGGGAGATCAGTAGCAACATGCTAGGTCCTGGCCAAGTATCCAAGGCAAGTGTGAAAAGTCAGCATGATTTGCTCTGGGTCACCCAGGAGACCCAAGAGCAGAACAAAGAACTTTGATTCTCTGTGCTGCAATACAATGCTATGATTTTCCTTTCCATTATTAGTCATTAAGATTCACAAACAGGCATGCCATTTTACATATAAATGTTGCATAAATAACACGTATTTTCACCTTTTTTCCCTGATTAGTGCTACATTAGGCACCCAGAGGTGGAATAATCTGGATTATTTACACATAGGATTAGGGCACTGATATTCTAAGTTTCACTCAATTATTTTACCGACTTTGCCTTGGAACGACAGCTGGTTTAGTATACAAGAACAATCAAGGGGCTAAGCTATGTTCACTTGGCTCTACAGGCTCTGTTCCACATGGAAAGTGCTCTGGCACTGATGAACTCAAAGTGCCCTGTTAGGGCAGCTTTACATCCTTCCTGCAACACCAGTATAGCAGAAGAAAGGGAACTACTGTAGGCAGGAAGCAGAGAATCTCTCTCTGTGCCTATTCAAGGAAACCTTCACTTTGAACATGCTGTTGAAATCATCTTTAACTTACAGAGAGATATTCAAATTTTATGCAGCCAGATGGCAGGACTCTGATTGGCACTGAAAAACCTACTAGCCTACAGGAAGGACAAAATCTCAAGCCCGCCTTCCTATGAAAATCTGATGCCTTTGGCCCTTCATTACCTCCTCCTTCACTATACCCTTCCCTTTCAATTGTTTCCTTTGCAAATGTGCTTGATTCTGTAAAATGAGTAAAGTGTGTGAACAGAGTAGCACACCTGTAAAATTCCCCCACACCACCCAATCTCTTGCTTCTTGCCTGTGCACAGTTGTTGGGCCCTGGACAGCGTGACACTGCCTTGAGCTTGAGTGTGCTCGGGACCAGCCCTGATCCAAAGAGAGATTGTTACAAAGCTAGGACCCTCCTGGGACCTTTTTTTTTTTTTTCTGGTGGAGTGAGGAGGCAGGAAGAAACAGGTGTGCTTGGAGGGGGTCTGCCCCAGAGGAACAAGGACAATGGCGGTTCCCCAAGAGGGTCAGTGCAGGGGGAGGGGGTTCAGCACAGTGGGGCTAGATAACAGCCAGACCAGCCCTGCAGATGAAGGGCTCAACCCCAGTGCAGGGACGAGGCTGTAACTGATACTGGCTCTGCACCAAATCTAATCGGTGACCCCTCCCAGCAGAGGTTAGTTACTGGAGTGGGGGTCAAGGACAGGGATCAGCTGGGCCTGGACTTCCCATAGGCTATGTTACACCATGGCCTGTCATGTAATCTCACCTCATTAACAAGTAAGTTACTCACCAGCTCCAACAACAGGGGTCCATTTACATCTCACACTTAAGTGTGCAACTGGTGTTGCACTCAATGGTGCAGGGAATCTCACCATGGGAACTGATTTACCCATAGGCTGGAACAACAAAGAGCCCTGGCCTGTCCTGCAGACCTAAAGGCACAACTCAGCAGCACCATTAAGGCACCAACTGCAAGGCAAGAGAAGAGTAACTCTCTCAGGTCCAGCTGGCAGTACATGGGCATACCTTGAACCTGCAGCTACTGCTTCTGAGAATGGGATCATAAGACTCAGCAGAACAGACCCACATAGACCTACAAGCCCTTTAAAAGGCACCTTGCAGCAGCACTAAATCTTTCTGCTTCAGGAGTGTGGCCCTCTTAGGATGTAAACCAGATTGATGTGAAGTACTGCGCAAGGAGAGATTTTACTTTCAAGTGGGGGATCGTTAGGTTATGTGATTAAAGACTCATCTCCATAAACTTGAAGAAGCACAGAGGAAGAATGAAATGGATGAATGCCAATGCCAGGCCCAAGTTCCCAGTCAGAAGCTAGCTCTTCTACAGTAAAACAAGCAGCAGCATTCCATGCGTCCTCTCTAATTTAACACATCTCTATGACTTCCAACATGCCTCCATGAAATGACAGCTGTGTCCTGATACTAAAGATAAAAACAGTCAAAACTATGCATACCAACTACTACCAACAAAGAAAAGAGCATTTGTTCATGACCTGTGCATCACACCATACCTTTCTTTTTAGTGCCCTGCTTAACCTTTACACAAACGAAGTACTCTCCTTTTTCAGAAAGTCCCAAGACGTGAAGAAGTTCTTCTACCTCATTGACATTGTTGGGACATATTACACAGAAGGCATCTCCAGGCTGGTAGTCAAACACTGTACCCTGTTTTAAAATGTGAGATCACTTCCATTAAACTGTATCACAAACCAAGGCCAACAAGCATCCCCATTCCTAACAACAATCTTCCTACCAGTGCAGTAGCATGAAGTCTTATGTTCTTCTACTCTGTACTAGCACTTCGCTGTTTGAAGCACATCAGAAACTGAATACTCATGTTTTCTTTTTGGGTTTAACCTTACTAATTAAAAAAAAATCTTTCCTTATCTGGTTTAAATATTGGGACACTCTTTAATAAGAACTGCTTAGCAGCCTAAACAGAAGGAAAACAAATATGTGTTAAGAGGATGCATTACATAACCAGCCCAGATCGTTAATCACTGATGTACTTTGTTTTCTGGTTTGAAAATAGCAGAGAAATGAAGTCCTCACAATTAATGCAACTTCGTAAAGAGATACATGACCACTAAAAGAAAATTTCCGGTTTAAGCTATTTGATGAACTGTGACTGAAATGACCCAAACTGTTTTTATTTTCTGAAGGAAAAAAGAAAAACAACAAGAGAAGAGCACAGTGAAAGTTAAAAGGTATCTCAGATCTTAAGACCTAGATTCTGCTTAGTTGGCTGAGGCTCTTGTGCACAACTGCTGAAACCTTACTCAAGTTTCTGCCTGTTAGAGGAAAATACATAATTATACTTGCATCATTATATTTCCCTTACGCATCAGGTGAGGCTACCTGCATAGACAGACTGTTGAGAATGTTAGGAAAAAAAGGCAAAAAATGTTCACATTTTCAGTGGTTGCTGATGACAGGATACATGGATATATACAAATATAAGCAAAAAACCATGTCATCTCAGAGACTCAGTTGCTCAAAACTTAATAGACTCTATTTATAGATGAGATTTAAAGACGTCCCATGGATATGGACACAGATCAAGCTAATAGAGTCCAATAAAAGTTATTGCCAAAATCACAGTATCCGCAAGGCAATATTCTGCAAATTTGGAAAGCTGCTGAAAAGCAACATTTTTTTCCTTTTAAAGATTTCTTGTAAAATAATATTGAGCGCTCTCTGCCTTTCATCTTCAAACCAGTATATAAAATGTAATGTTCCCTGAATAAACTAAACCAGTTTTTACACCGAGGGTAACAGAGGTTGACAGTTTGAGTACTATGTTAACAAGTCCGAGCAAATGAATGCCAGAGGCAGAAACAGTACTCAAGAGATAACAATTCTTATTACTTGATCACACTAGTCACAGTATTACTTGTGTAAATTACCTACCACAAGGAATAGTCACAATTTACTACACAGTTTCTGAATATTCCCTAAGTTGTATACTTACAAACTGAAAGATCATTAATTTTCAATATTCCCTGCCTGCTCTTCTCCACTGCAAAATCCCTTCAAAAAGGTATTTCAGTCAATAAGATATCCATGGAACAACAAAGAAATCAATTTTGCACTTTATTTCTGTTTTGACTTCCATGGAGTCATACCTTTAAGTGAACAAATCAAGCTTTTCATTTACAAAACGCATCAGCCTAGACTGACATCCTGTTGTCTAGGGAATTATTTTTTCAATTTAAAAAGACAAATAAATAATAATTTTGCCACCAGTTTTTATCATAATACACACATGCTTTTTCACCCCTTATTTTTAACCCACTAAAGAAAAAGCCATCACTAACTTACTGCAATATCAAGTTCTAAGAGCAATGCAGTTTTCACCGCATCTTCTCTAGTGAGCTGAACTGCTTTTGTAACTGGCACTTCAAAGGTTGTTCCCTCTGAAATCAGTGAGGACAGATGTGGATTCTGAAAAAAAGGACATGAAAACTTACACTAAAAATGCAAATCAGCTGAATGACAGCTTACTATGACATACAATTAGTGTTGGTACAATTTCTTGGAAACAGTCTTAGAAAACAATTCAAAACAATGAGGAAAAACAGGAGTCTTCTATATACATACTCTTCTGCTCTACATTTTTAAAAAATCACATCCAAGCAGTAACAGGTGTGTATTCAACTGTAAAATGTCAACAGGCTTGAACAGTCTAATAGGCCTAAACTACTACCAAACGCAGCTAGCTGTTTCTTTTTTCAAGAGCTGCCTTGAAAATAGCCAATTAGAGAATGACATTGATGTTAAAACCCAGAAAACTCCCACTTAATTTAAGGATTACTAGGTGTACAGAACAGATGTTAGAACAGAAGCTATTTAAAAACATCATTGCAGACTTACAGATTAAGACTTTTGGGGTGCAGATGGAGCTATTATTACAGGCAATTTATAAGAGGAATTTTTAAAACTATAGTTAGAGCTAATCAGCAAACTCCAGACAACACAGCATCATGTTACACCACAACATTTCTACACATGTGAAAATGTGCCCCAAGAATTGTAAATGGGCACACCAAGTATAATTCCAGACCACCTCTGACAAAGTCTGTCACTTGAAGATCAGACTACAGCCCTCATTTCTCCATCACTATTGTCAGCAAGCTTCATCTGAGATCAATACAAAGAAAAATGAAGAGACACCAAATGTCCATAACAAATAGGAAGAAATTATTCTACCAATACAAGAATATCAGTAAATCTGAAGATTTCTTATGTATTTAAAAAAGAAAAAAAAAAAAAAAAGGAGCCAGGAGAATCACTTGAGACCAATGGTTAGAAGTTTTACTATTCTCCTAAAATTTTGACATGGTGATTAACAGCTTGGGCCATATCAAGCTATTGTACCTCAGCTGGACTGTGATAACTGCCTACATTCACATCCTCTCCAAGTGAAGTTCAAGGCATAATGAGATCAAGATTTAGGCTAAATTGTATTATCTTAGATTTGCCACAAAGGCTTAAGATGCAGACGATTACTGCTCTGCTACTAATAAGCAGCACCTTGTTAATTCAACCTTGACACTCAACAGCCAGGACCATATAAGTAACTAGAGAGACGAAATACCCAGCCTTCTTTCAATGGCAGGGAGTCTCCTTCCAGAGATATCCAAACCTCAAGCTGATGCATTTCAAAACAAGCCAACTTCAGCTGTGCTTGGCAAAAAACTACCCATGGCTGTTGCAATGTAAGACACTGGAATCATAGAACAGTTTCAGTTGGAAGGGACCTTTAAAGGTCACCTAGTCAAACCCTTCTGCATTGAGCAGAGACATCTTCAACTAGATCAGGTTGCTCAGAGCCCCGTCCAACTTGTCCTTGAATGTTTCCAGATATGGGGCATCTACCATCTCTCTGGGCAACCTGTTCCAGTGTATCACCACCCTCATACTAAAAATTTTTTCCCTTATATCCAGTCTAAATCTACACTCCTTTAGTTTAAAACCATTACCCCTTGTCCTATCACAACAGGCCTTGCTAAAGACATTGCTCCCATCCTTCCTATAGGCCCCCTTCAAGTACTGAAAGGCTGCAACAAGGTCTCTCTGCAGCCTTCTCTTCTCCAGGCTGAGCAACCCCAGCTCTTTCAGCCCGTCTTCACAGGAGAGGTGCTTCAGCCCTCAGATCGTTTTTGTGGCCCTCCTCTGGACCTGCTTCAACAGTTCCATGTCCTTACTGTGCTGGGGGCTCCTGAACTGGATGCAGCACTGCAGGTGGGGTCTCACCAGAGCAGAGAAGAAGGGCAGAATCACCCCCCTTACCTGCTCGCCACACTTCTTTTGATGCAGCCCAGGATGTGGTTGTCCTTCTGGGCTGTGAGCGCACACTGTTTCTGGGCTGCGAGTGCTCATGTACAGCTTTTCGTTCACCAGTAACCCTAAGTCCTCCTCCTCAGGGCTGCTCTCAATCTCTTGATCCCCCAGCCTGTACCGACACCAGGGGTTGCCCCGACCCAGGTGCAGGACCTCGCACTTGGCCTTGTTGAACCTCATGAGGTTCTCACAGGCCCACCTCTCCAGCTTGTCCAGGTCTCTCTGGATGACATCCCATCCTTCTGGCATGTCAACTGCACCACTCAGCTTGGTGTCATCTGCAAACTTGCTGAGGGTGCACTCGATCCCACTATGTCATTGATGAAGAAGGACATGAATTGTGTCTCACTTGTAAAAAACAGACATGACCCTACATGTGCCCTACCTGTTGACAAGGTCTAGCCAACTACGTCAAGTCAAAAATAGCAGCAAAGGAAAAAAAGCCCAAACCTGCATTTGATTCTTTCCAAAGCTCAAGACAATCATCTGTCTTTATTCCTGAAATCTGGACTATAATCTTTAATCTGTCACTGAATTCCAGATTAGCAGATTCAGCTTTTTCTAATTGCTGCTCAAAAGCAAAATATACTTTTTTTTCTATTTACAGAAAAGTTAAGGTATCAATATTAGAACCTGATCAATTACTTCAGAGATCAGCCTGAATATATATGACTTTAAATTACTTTAATACTATGACTTTAAAATAAGAAAATGGGCTCTTTTAACCACTATAGCACCAGTTTCAACCCAACTATTAGTGTTTAATTGAAAAGTACCTCTAAATCATAAATCTTTATTTCAGTAATTTGTACCAGTAATTTGTACCAGTACTTAAGGGGCAGCTACAAAGAAGATGGAGACTCCCTTTTTACATGGAGTCACATGGAGAGGACAAGGGGGAATGGACACAAGTTGCTCTTGGGGACATTCTGATTGGGCACCAGAGGGAAATTTTTCACACTGAGGACAGTCAACCATTGGAATAATCTCCCCAGGGAAGTGGTTGACTCGGCCACGTTGGACACCTTCAAGAGTCGTCTGGACAGGGTGCTGGGCCATCTTGTCTAGGCTGGGCTCTTCCTAGAAAGGTTGGACTAGATGATCCCCGAGGTCCCTTCCAACCTGTGGTTCTGTGTGTGATTCTGTGTGTGAATTGTTTAATTCAACAATCTGAACAAAACCAACCACAATATGAGGTCTAAAAGAAAAGCAAAGTTATCCAGTGTTTAAACACATATAACTCTTACATAATTTTATTGGCTAGACTAAATGATTCTCTCAGAATTACCATTGACACTGTCAGAGAAAGTGTCAGGGCCCTGAGGATACTAATGGGCTTTCATGGTCCTGACCAGCCTCAGCCAGAGGACTCTACCCCACCTCTGTTCATGGGCCCACAAGTCCCCTCTCAGCTCAGCCCTGGTCTTCAATTCCTGCCTGAGCTACATCACAGGAGCACTGGTCAGCAGCTCAGCCACCACCATACCCATGGCTGGCCACAGATGCTGTTGAGCCAAGCCTGGATCTGCAGACCAACTTCCTGGCTTAGCCCCAGACCTGCCTCATTCCCACAAACTTGTCTGATGATCTGCACTCTTGGCTGATCCTGGCTGCCATCTCCTGGTTTGCCTTGCTTGGGTATTGGGTAACAGAGCTGGCTGTGTTACCACCCTCAGCTCCTGGCTCCTTGTCCCTTAAAGAGCCGCCAGCCTTCATGACTCCCTCACACAGACAACCAAAACATCTAGCCTCTGGCAGGCAACCAGAAAAGTCTGAGTCATGCTTTTCAGTTCACTTTGATCACTAAACATGCCAAGTGGAGATGATCACCAGCTCATGCTGATTCTCCTCTTTGTACAGCAGGTCTTTATTTAACATGGCTTCACATGAAAAGCACACTGCCTTTCAATCTGCAGTTCATCTTCTGTTTCCAATAGTAAAATTATGATCATGTTTTTACAATGACAGGTTTCTCTGTTACTAAATACGCAGTAAGATTTTGAACAACTTTACACCCTCTTGAGGCATTCTGCAAGTACTAAAAATTTGAACAGAAATTGTACTGTATTCCTTTCTACAGAAAGATGTTTTCACCATCCTAACATAAGCCACTGAGGATTTTAATTCTTCCATTCCTGGCACTGCAATGCCATTCCTTTATCAAATTATTATTTAGCTAAACTACACTTTTACATCTGTGTCCGTAACTCATACGGTGGTAACTACATTTTAGCCTTATAGATGGACCTTCCACTTACAATTCAAAAGCCTCCTGCGTTTGGGGACGTTATCTCCTTCATATAGGATCCACTTGGTCTTTTGAGCCATATGTAGGATTTTACACTCGTGCTCCTACCAGAGCTGGATACATTCATCACTCAAAGTGAAGTCCTTACCTCACCATGGGTGTCCTGAAACTGCACCTCTATATATTCTGGGGGCAAGGCAGGAATATTAAGAGCAGACTGAGAGACAGGAGGGACAGAATGAACAAGTGAAGGTTCGGTGTCTCTAGCTGAAGCCACAAGATGGATGTCAACCAGTTTCTGTGTCAGAACATCAGAACTCTTCACTCTTTCATCTTCTAGCTTCAAGTTCTGTACTTCTGAGCTTAAGTTTAGTTCATGCCTGATCTGCGGGGCTGCAGAGGGGGAGCTAGAAACAGCATCAGTGCTCATGCCTTCTTTTTCTTTCTGCAACTGAAACGCTTCCTTAAGGGCAAGCCAAAGTCCATCAATCCAAGGATCAACCACTAGTTCCAAACTGGGGAGGGAAGGAAAAAACAAGGAGAAAGGAATGGTTGACTTACTGGACTGTTAATTTACAAATAATGAAAAAAAAACCAAAAGCTAAACACACTATTAATTTTCCATTTTTAATATATATATATCTGCAGCTGTTACCAAGATGAATTTTCTGTTAAAAAAATATTTTCATTTAATTCCTACCACTATGTAAATTTATGGAGTCTTGAGTGTGTATCTCGAATGTGTAACAGCCTCGCTCTTCTTCCAGTTTCTCATTTTTATTTCCTTACGCTGAACTTTATGAGATGATGTTGAAGGGATGTTAGCAAAATATGCAACTTTTCACTGTGCAACAGCAACATCAATATCTTACATTAATGTTCCATTGTTATTATTTTACGGTTATGGCAATGTTTGTGTTCAGTTGTCTCATATCATCACGCACAGAACCAATATAATCTGCAGTTCAAAATAAATAAGCCAAGACTGCAGCCTATCGGCCGGAAAGAGCAACAAAACAGTTGTTGTCTTACACAATTCCTCTATGGCAAATCAAAAAAACCTTCTTACATAATTCCTCTACAGTGATTAAAAAACCCCAAACAACAAAAAACCCAAACTCACAAATTTAACCAAATTCATATGTAATTATTGCATCTTGAAGAAATAAAATCCAAACTCATTCAGCTCTTACCCTACACAATCATCTGCTAATCCTGTGTCGTAGAAGTGCTGGGCACCAAGTTCTTGAAGTCGTCTGTCTACTGTCTTTCCACCATTACAAAAGAATGCGTACTCTGAGTCTCCCAGACCTAGCAAATTCAAGGAAAGAGGAATCATGTCAATCAGCCAGTCATCCAGGCTACACAGACAAAGGTCTGCAAAGAAAACACAGGATTTTCTTGCAGGCAGACAAAAGAATCTAATATAGCAAAGTGCACATTACCACAACACTTTATGACCTTCAAAAAAGAATTGTTTTTCCCAAAGTAGAGCTGAAAAAGTGGTTCCTCCTTCACAAATGTGAGAGACGGAATTTCTCTGAAAACACTTTGTTTTCAATACTTCACATTTCAGAAGAATGTTGTTTTAGTTTGAGGCTTTTAAAAAAATTCCAAACCCACTCTTACAGGAAAAATGTAAGGACCTGAAATAATTAGGAAAAGAGTGAAACTGAAACTGTATGTGAATTACCAAAAGAAGTTATCTCACCTTCAGGTTTAAATGGTTAATATATATCAACAACATAAGGGAGAGAGTATTAAAAGTAATTTAAAAATACTGGAACCCTGGGGAGGGTGTGTGTGTGGGTGTGAATCAAACACAGGAACGATTTTGAACAATATGAAATAAGAAACGTAGGAAAATGTGCACAAAGGAATCTGATTTCTGGGGGGGAGGATGTTGGATCAGAAATTCCTTTGTAGATCTCATTTTCACTGCACTGAGTTCTTCCGCCCTCTAACAGTCCTGAAGATGTTCCGTTAGAAGCAGATGCTCTTTGTTATCAGTTAAACTTTATTATCCGTGGACTCAGGAGGTATGCTCACGGAGGACCTGAGATTTTAAGAGATCAACTAAACGACTGACCCACCCTCAAAGCGATCAACTACACATACCTCATCCTTAACAACTACTTATCTAACAAACCCAAAGACCACTGGTTACGTAGTCTTCACAAATTCTGTAAGTAATCCACACCACTGTTTCACTATCTTAACGATTACGTTTTTTTCACAGCCTGACACCTTCTTGTGTACAATTTCAAACCACTAGATATTTATCATCCCCACCTAACAAGGGACTATTCCTTTCTCCTTCACAACAGCCTTATTTTAATTTTTCCTTTTTTTTTTTTTTTTTTAAAAGACTTCTGCTCCCTCTCAGGAATGGTACTTAGGGGTAACATTTCATCGAACAAGCTGAAATGGATACTGTGAATGTATTTTAAGACTGATAACTTTTTAGACTAGAAACACAAAACATGTTATAACTTAAGACACTATAACAGTATCTTTTACAACAAAAGTCAGTACTAATAAAATGCTTATGTTTATGCATATATGCATTCAGTCAGCTATGAAAAACCTAACCATTTCACAAACTGTAATGCATAACCAGGTAATAGCTTAACATCTCAAAATGTTACATGATTAGGATGCATATATTTCAGGCTTCCACATTATATATCCACTAGAAATTTCCTCCTAGTGAATACTTTCCTTAGTAGAAACCTATCAACTTGTCAGGCAAAAATAATCCAGCTTCAACTAGAGGTTTCCGGAGTTTGTTTAAACACAATCTGAAAACTCAAAAAACTGACCTTACCATAAACCCCAAGATATATCAGTTGCATTTTGCCAAATCTGTATTTTGCATATCAATCTTTAACCTGAAGTTACATTCCTTCTACTGACGAATATAACATTAAAAGTTTTAAAAATTACTGCAAATTTAAAGGGATAGGATGATCTTAAAACCTTATTTTTTAAGAACGTTTTATAATACCTTTCCCTCTGAATAGAAAAATGCCCAATTACTCGAAAGTCAATTAAACTCAACTAGTCCATAGAGACTTGACACAAAATTAAAACTTCAACAATTTTAGATAGCTTATGCAAATAGTTTTGTTTATGCAAAGAAAACTAAATGATGAAAAAATTAAATTGGTAGCTTACACTCAGATCCTTTCTGTGCCACTTTTCCTTTATGGCTCATAGAGGACGTTACACAGAAAATCTGCTCATGTTATAAAAACAAATGCTATATAAGCACTTAAATAAACCCCAAACAACTTATTCACAAGTAAAAAGTATAAATATTATTCACTGACAGACAAGTGCTGCAATAATATGGAAATTACTAAATCACCTAACAATCCATACTGGAGATGTGCAAAATGATCAGGTGGCAAGCTCGTGTCTTTAATCTTCTTTACAAACTTGCGGGCAGTGTCTGGTGGGTCTCCCGTACCAGTAGTGGAAATAACAATAACTACAGGATCCTTTTCCGTTTCCAAGTTATACTGTAAGCAACAGAACAAGTAAGTTACAAGGTGCTATGTGATACGTATTTGTGGCCTTAGCTATTACCTTCCACCCTCCTTTTTCCCCAAAGGTACACAGAAAAAATGTTTAATCTCATTTTACTTGTATTAAACCACAGAAAGTCTTTCAAGTAGTTATAAGTCATTTTGGGGATGCAACTTATAACCCTGGCTGGAGTTTTCAAGACCACACTGTGTAAAGCCCCGAGGAACCTGCTTTGATCTCAGCTGACCCTGCTGCAAGATGACCTCATGAAGTTCCTTCCAACCTGAATTATCCTATAATCCCATACGCAAATGTTGAAGGGCAGCATTTTGAGCAGATTAGTACACACGCGAAGAATACTTTGCAACTGCGCTCAGCTTAAATGCACAACTCTTACAGTATTTCCTTTGTCAAGTGGATAAAGTATTTTTGTATGTACGATCACAATCACACAGTTAGCCATAATCCCAATAATTTCTCACAGATAACTGGGGTGTGGCCATACAAACTGTGGGAATAATTTCTAAGTTCCATCAGGGATCATTCGGTTCTGTCTGATAACTTCCATGTTACATCTGTCTTGGCCACAAAAAATCCCCCTGTGCTCTGGGGGACCTAAGATAGCTCTGAACAGAGATAACCAGTCACCATGCTCTACAGTCTGATTCATTTTGGCCCCTTCACCCTGCCCCCAATTCATTTCTCTCCCCTCTGCTAACACCAGTCTTTCACATTTCCAATGGTTTTATGGGTGATACTCCCATTATACCAGGTCAACAAGAACTGCCTATATTAGGGATTGTACGTCAGTTCCATAAATTCAGGTCTTGTGTGACAATTTATTGCTCCTGAAGTAAAAAGCATTCTTTTTCTTTGACTATTCCAGCTTTCCATTGATAATGGGCTGCAGCACTGTGCTCGTGTGCTGACTGCCAGGTCACCCGCACAACACACTCTCACAGCACCTCCAGGCTACAGGTTTTGAATCACACAGACAGCTAGCGACCTACCTGAAACAGGACTCCACAGAATCAGACACCTTGTTTGGGAGTGACCTCTGGAGGTCACCTAGTCCCAGCCCATGCTCCATGTGGGACTACCTGCCAACGCTGCATTAGGTCAGCTATGACTCTGGCTGAATTTTGAAAACTTTCAAGGATAAAGATTCTGCTTTTCTGGGCAGCCTCTTCCAACAAGAACAACTTCCCCACTAGTGTCAAATCTGAGTTTATCAGGCTGCACTCAGTGGATTTTGCCTCCTGTTGCAGTCTTCTGCTGCCAAGAAGTGTTTGGCTCCAGTGGGCTGCTATTAGGTCACTCCTTAGCCTCCTTTTTGGCATAATAAGCAACCCAAGGTCCTTCTATTGCTCCCTGTAGGCTTCAGTTTAAACTCTCTCCCAGCATTCCAAGTTTAATAAAATAGTAGGGTTATGAGAAAATATATATAAAAATGGGAAGAGATGCTAGGCTTCATTTCAAGCAGTTTCAGGACTGCAATTCAAAACTTCAGAGTATGAGGAGTTATGTTCCAAACACTTCACTCAATAAATCACTCAAACCTTATCCCTGCCTCAAGCCATGTAAAAAGTTACCCCTTACATCTACAAACCAAAAAGGTTGGGAATACAAAGAAATAGAGTATCAAGGGGTTTTGCTGTTGTCATTTTTCCAAAACCTTCCTGAAGAACCTAAAAGCAGTTGCATGGAGCAACTTAAACTGTCATCTGGAACAATGTCTAATCCCATTTGACAGTGGTCAGATGCAACCCAACTGGGTTGCAGTAAGCCAGATTTTCAAAACTTCCACAGCTGATTTGAAAAGTACAAATACAATAGACTCTGCAGTGCATTGCCACAGGTGACTACTGCATTTACAAACAAAAGCAAATTTATCAAGTAAAAAGGGTCTACTAGTATCACATAAAAATTTACCATAAATCGTGTTCCATTAAAAAAAAAAGATACAAGCCTAGAAAGTAAGAAGTAGTGTATTAGAACAGATGTATCATTGGTTCACTAAACTCTTGCTCCACTGCACATTCTCCTATGCAATCTTAAAAGACCTTTTGGAAGCCAAACGTTTGGCGACAGAGGTCCTGCATTAATTTGCGTCAATTACTGGGAGGTCTGATATATCACTAGACCAACAAGAGCCTTACGCAGTTAGTTTTTTACCCTACTTTCCACTTCTTCCTATATCCTTAGTGTTACAGCTTTGTCCCATTCTTTCTCTTTCCTTCAGTAGTACTCAGCTGAGGGCAGCAGCGCCACAACAGCAGAGCGCAGCATGTTCAAGCTGTGAATGATTGCTGAAGGAAGAGGATGGGATCAGGCACCCAGATATATCCTGTCCAGAGCAATACACATCATGGCAAATGTGCTTATTCAGATACCTCATCCAAGGCTGACTACATGCACTGTCACCCAAGATGATCTCCGTTTAGCCCCCTCTTACTGTTCCTACCTCACTTCCACTTCATTTCAGTCTTTCAAGCATAAAAAGCAATCACAGCAATCAACCAAAGATTTATGACCTTTTCTCACCTACAAGAGAGTAGGTGAGAGGCACTAATTGGAAACAGCCAGTGTTTCTGAGACTTGAGCAGTATTTGACCATTCATTTTAGTATGACAACAGGACCACATTACGATTATTGGCTCTTTAGCCACCTGTTCCATCCAAAGACCTTCACAGCAATCCCTCTGAGTGATGACAAGGTCTGAAAAACACCCAACAGCCACATAAAGACAGGCCTTCTGAGAAATATGGATAAAACTTCCTTGCCTAAAGCATACACGCACACACACCTGCCTGAACCGTGCATGTAGAGGAATAAACTCTCAGATATAACATGCCCAAAGGATATAACATGCAAGCAAGCTCTTGCTGCAGTACATTATGTCACCCTGCCTTCCCCTCCCCAACTACACTTAAGCTTCTAGAAGTCCTCTTTATTTACAGTAAATGGTAAAGAAAAGCTTAAGTGATGAAACCTCCAAAGCTGTAGGAATTACTTTTTTCCTCAGTGCCCAATTTTCAGATTCCCAATTCAGTATATCTTTCTACCTCATCAATAACTCACAGCTCTGAGTTGTCTTGTGAAATTTGACAAAATAGACTTATTCAAGTGGCAGGCCAGTAACAGGGCTAGAAATATCCTGCCTACTACTTTCCTGAAAATAATCTCCAAACCTGTCAAATGCAGAAGAAATTAAATGGATGAATAAGGAGAATCTTCACAACCCTTGCTGTCTGCGTAAAAGTCTCTTTATAACACTTTGCTACGTACTCAGTGAACATTCATTCAAAAGCAGATGTCCAGCTACCCAATGCGTAGTGTATCTTCAAGCCAGCAACTCGCTAAAAGAGAACTAAATTATTTTTATAAACTTCTCACATTTTCAAGTGCATGGAAAAAAAATTCTTTTAGGTGTTATTTTCTGTTCGACTGATATGAAATACCAGGCTATCAAGTTTTGATTGGTTGGTTTTTTAAATGTTTTTGTTTGAGAACATACAGTTGAAAATACTTTGTGAAAGCAATTACAGCCCGTATTGCTTTTAGTTACAGACAGACACTAACAGTTTTCAGATCCTTACCCTTGCATAACAGCAAATAATAAAAACCCACTTCCTTGCTCCAGCCAAGCTTTTTATTTCTTTCTAGAATGTAACTTGAATGTACCCAGTGTGAACTGGAGTGCATATGCTAAGTAACTCAAGACCCCACAAAAGTTCAGGGTCATGCTGGAGCCCACAGTTAACAGAACACAGGACCTCAGTGCAACACAAAAACACAGGAAAAAAAAGCGTCATTTCTAACCACAGGAGAGCTGACCGGTAAATACAGACTTCATTCACTACTGCATACATAAATATTTTCCAAGAAGTCACTGCACTGTTGTTAGAAGGGAGACCAAAGATATATTCATTTACTGTTCTAATAAGAAAAATCACAAGAAAGATGTACCTTTGGCAGAAGGCTATTAAGTGTCTGTGAGTATTGGTCCAAATTACTGATTCACAGGAAACAAAAATTTAAAACCAGATGGTTATTTTAGGTGGGTGCATGTGCTCAGCCATCATGATTATTAACAGCCACCATTCAAGCACATGAAGAAAAATGCAGCTCTTAAATACCTATTTTTCAGAACAGCATGGAGTATCTCACCTTGTCCATTTCACTTATACAGTGCATATCAGCTTCAAGTCCATGGGCCCCTGCTTGCTGACATATTTCCTCAGCTATGGCTTTTGCCTGCCCCTTTTGTGTAGCATAGAGGAGCAAAAATCTCCTTTTTAAATCACAGCACATTTCCCAAAACAGGGCACTTTTTGTTTTTTAAGACACTGCAGGGGAAAAAGAAGAAAAAAAGTGAATTTATGGCATGCAGAACAGCAAGATTTTGCTTTCCTTATCAGATTAAAAGTAGATACTTTAAAGGATAGCAGTATTGGTGTTTAACTTGGAAATGAGGCATCTACTCTGAAGAGAAGCCATTTCTCACAACCAAGCTTTGTAGGCCAGGTTGCAAAGGACTCATGGCATTGGTCATATGTGCTGTACTGTCTTGATGTTGCGGTAATATTGCAGCCTCCCCAGTATCAAGAAACTAGTTTGTAAACATTACTATAGAGAAACTAGTTTCATCAAAAGATTTACTTTTTAATTATGTAAGTTATATTTTCCACTTTAAGTCAATGACTGCTTTGGTCACTTTCCTGAGATGTATTTGAAAACAAAACAAAACATAGACCTGATGAAGTCAAACTACAATGGCTGAGGGAAAAAAAAATTCTGTTTCCCCTTTTCTGAAATCAGTATTTTTGCCTGAATGCCTTTATGCTTTACTGTTCACTCTGTTTGTATTTTAGAACATGAACATTGGTTTTCATTTCATCTTTCAAAAAGGAGCCTCTTACACAACCGCAACTACAGAATTGACTGGTTAGGGCTTTTTCTCCTACAAATAAGCAACCATCTTTGCGAAATCTGCTGTAGTGTACAAGCAGTAGGATGAATGAGATGCATATCCTATTCACCTGTCCCATGAAAGTTTGAATGCAAGAAGTTTTCTTTCATGATTTTGACACCGACAGAACACAACAGATGTAAGGACAACTTCAAGAAGCAGTGAATAGAAGAGACAAGCAGAATGTCTCTTGTGCGTATACTACAAATTAATCTTCTGTCAATATTTTGTAGCTGCTATGGAGCTGCACTAGAACTCAAATACCTAGAATTACAGCCTGAGTAATTTTCAGGTCCCAACCTAAGTTTTTTTTCAGGTGCCTGGGCTCACTTTGCTGTATTTCACCTCTTGCTTCCACATAGATTCAACTACACAAAGCATTCAGTGCCCTAGCCACACACTGATTTATGGAAACCTGTGGCTAAGTAATTTGAGGCATATCTTTTCCTGTTTCTCTCAAGGAAAAACAAACATAGCTCAACCGCATAAGAAGAATACTGCATTCTATTTATATGGCTTGATATTTCTCCCTTGAGTATTGTGGGAGGTTTCTTCTATTAGAATTATTTTTTAAAGCATACTTGTATATCAAAAGTGGTAAAACTCAGCAATAGCTTCTTAAGAGTACAGTGCCTATACTATACATGAATTACAGAAAGGGAGGAAGACAATCAGTTTTCCACTGGGACCACACCATAGCACAGAAGCCTCTATGCACAAAAAGCTGAGGGGTGAGCTGCCAGCACTATAGCCAGGGGATTACCAACAGACTTCAAACAAAAGAGTCAGCCTGGGAAGATGTATAAGAGAAGCACGAAAGTTTGCAATAGTAGGGGGAGAAGAGAGGGTAACAGGAAGAACAGCAGTCATGATGTAGTCTGACACAGCCAGACGTCCTGTGACCCCTGCCTAGGCCAGGCAAGGCAGCCTCCCTGTAGGACGCTGTCAGCTGCTTCCACTCCAGAGAGTACAATAAGAATAATGGGCGCAAAAAATAGCTACCCACATCTTAGGTGCCTGTATGTGAACTTGCGGGGAGCTTTCTCACTGGTGTGTGAACTAGTAGATTGCACAAGAGACACAAAAGTTAGAGGAGCCACACCTCCCGCTGAAGGCCTGTGCAAACAAGAGAACCCACATGGCCAGAAGAGGGGATGGTGCTTGAGATGCTTCCCTCCTGAGAGAGGGGACTGTGCATGCATGTAGCAGGGCAAATGCGTGCTTGTGGGAAGGGGGGAGGCCACAATTAGACAATTCCTTGGAATTAGATATAGAAGGCTGTTTAAATATTTGTAGGCATTTATTAACAATTTGTAAGTGCCTAGTATCGTATCTGTTGTGCTGTTGATCTTGAATGTATAGTTTAATTAACCGGTTAAAGAGTAGTTAAATTAACTTCCTGCAGGTAATTATGTCCTTAATAGATCAATAAACTCCTTTGATCCTGATTCGATCAAAACTACACAAGTTGAGGAGTTTCTCCCTGTGAGAGCACCTTCTCTCTGTCATCAACCAGAAGAGCTTCATGCACAAACGATCAACTGATGCCTACTAAAAGAAAGGAAAATTAGTTATGCCTACCTGCAGATGAACACAGTCATAAACCAGAAACACACCTGCACTCAGATGAACATACTGCCCACAGTACTCTTGCTTTGCTGCGCTATAGACTCTTCAAAGACGCCATATTGCTTCCACTTGTGCGATATGAATTCCACTGAAATAAAGAGGGGGAAAAAATGGTTATTCTTGACCTTCGAGCTTTCTAGAGAATCCCTTTAACTTTAATAGTATTACCACACCAGCAGCCTTCAACGAGTTGATGTGTTGGCAGTTGCACATTAGAAAACAAAACAATGTTTAAGCTGGGAAGACAACTCAGAATTTAGTGGCTCAAACCAGGGCTTAACATGAAACTAAGGATAAAACTGCAAATTATAGCTCACCTGATCCAGTACTCAGCAAAGTCAAAAAACTAAGAGTCCACAAAATATAAACAGGGCGTCCGTGAGCTCCGTAAGTCACTGTGCTGTAGGTGCAAACGAGCCACCTAGCTTCACTGGAGCAGATGTGCTGGCCCTAGCAATTGCATAGCTGCACTGTAAGGCCAGGCTAGCTACTTTACGGCAAAAATGTCAAACCACGTGGTCACGGACAGGATAAAAACGCAAGAAACTTCTCTAGTGGCTTTACACACCTCTGTGCGGCTTTAAAGCAGATGGTGGGACCGTATCTTCAGAGCCATGAAGCCATTTCCATGCCTTTTTTTCAACCGTTAGTGACTTGCTCAGAATCACTTTCACTCTACGACCAAGAAAAATATAAAAAAAGACGAAAACTCCAATGAGACCCGCATGCGAAACCCACCACGGCCCAGGGCTGACCTTCCGTCCAGAGAAACTCGGCTGGACCAACGCGCCCCACGCTGGGAGGGGGGAGGGCCGGCCCTGAGGAGGGGCGGTGATTTTCGGGCGCTGAAGCCATATCAGCACCGAAAGGCCGCCCGTCGCCTCCCGGCCGGCCCCCGCGCTACCCCGCAGCGCGCCCACCCGCTGCCGGCCCGCGGGGAGGGCCGCCGCGTCCGCTGAAGGACGCGCTTTTGACCGATACGTACGGGGGGGGCAAATCCGGCTCCCGAGGCAAAGCGACCCGCCCGCGCACGGCCGCAGCACGCCGGAGCTCCGGCGCCACTGAGAAGGCGGCCGGGCCGTGACGGGCCGGGGCGGGGAAGGCGGCGGCTGGAGGTACCCGCCGGAAGCTCCCGGCAGCCCCGGCGCTGCCCGTCATGGCGGCGGAGGTGAGGCTGCCCGCGGGCTCGGAGCTCGTTCCCAGCCAGCAGCGAAGGGAGGAAGAGGACGGAGGGGGAGGCAGCAGTAGGCACCGGGGCAGGAGGGAGGCACCGCGTCCCCTGCCCGCCCCCCGCCGCTGTCGGCGGAGGGGGGCGTTGGGCTTGGGAGGCGGCGGGGACCGAGCGGCTGCGAGAGGCCGCCTTCGCCCGTCCCCCCCCCCCCCCACCCCCCCCCACCCCCACCGGCTTGGCGGCTGCGAGCCCCCCTCGCTCCGCTCCGGCCGCCGGTATCGGCGGTGCGGCTCTGCTGCCCGGCGCCCCCGGCCCGGGAAGGGAAGCGCCGTCGTGGCCGTCGTGGAGTTCCTGCTTGGGGAAGCGCGTCAGCCCCCCCCACCCCCCCCCACCCCGTACCCGTACGGAGACGGGGCAGCGATGCCTTGCAACCGGTCACGCAGCTCTCGCCGCTCCCGCAAGTTCCTCCTTCTCTGTGCGTTGCCTTGGGCTGGTGGTTGTGGGTGCGGGGTCATCCCAGTCGTGTCCAGCTGATAAAAGGGTCTTTTTGCTGCATTTTAATGATATTTGATGCTGTTTTCCAAACCGCGTATGTATTTTCCTTCCCCTAGGTATCTGTTGAGAACCTGCTCGATCCAGTATGGCTTTAATTAGCCAAAAAAGTTTCCAATTCTATTCATCCAGCACGCCAGTGAGCAGGTCCATTTTGATGACCCTAAGCAAAAGGTTGAGCTTTATAAGTGGGCAGCAAAAGCCCCAAAACTATAGTTCTGTAGCCATGAGGATGCTGTGTTTCAAAGATAAATCTCAGTATATGTTTTGTAGAAAAAACCACGTACAACTGCGGATACAGTCTCTTTCTGTTAATGAAACTGTGCATCTTTGTGGAGATACTGGGAAAAGGCCGAAGGCTGATAACGAGTGGATGGATGAACAACTGTTTTTCAAGAAGTTGAACAGCCTTTGTACATCGGAAGAGATTTTTTACTTTCTTAGCTCTCTGGAAGTCATGTCTGATACTATGGCATCAGGAGCCTTGCAGAGGATTTGTGAAGTTGAGGTGGATGACAACGGTCTGAAGAACCCTGAAGGAGTGTTAGAGAATGAAGTTTTCAGGGCCTTGTGCTTCCAGTTTGAATTTGAATCCTCAAAGCTGTCAAACACTGGGCTGCTGAACGCGTTGCAGGCTTTGATAAAACTACGTGTAGATCCCCAGAGTACGCTGATGACAAGCTTGCTTTCAGAAGGTGAGGAACGGCTTCATAGAGGGCAGTTGACTCTGAAAAATGTGTGTGCTCTTGGGGAGAGTTTGCTTGAGTTGGAAGGCCCAAGCTGTGCGACGCTGGAACAAATCGTGAACCACATGCAAGAAAAAGACATTGAGAAGTGGAGTCCTAGGGAAATGGCGATGGTTTATAAGATGCTGCAGGTGACTGTCAGGGAAGGGGAACAATACCAAGACTTGATAAACAGAATGAACAGTGTCACTTTAACCCTAGTTTCCCAGCTAAGCCCAAAGTTCACAAGCATAATACTGAATTCACTGGTGGCTCTTCATCAGACTCGGGCAGTTCCCTTAGTGACAGCACTGTGCAAGCACTCTGTGAAGCATATTCCATATTTCACAGGTGATGAACTGGTAAATGTACTGGAAGCCTTCCTATACTTTGGACATCGTGAACAACTTTTTACAGAGGCACTGGAGACACATGTTCCCAAGTCCGTCTTTACCATGCATCCTCAAACAGTCAGCAAAGTCATGCAGTATTGCTGCCGAAAGACGATCCTTTCTAAGCCCATCTTTGATGCAGTGGCAGAAGGTTTCATTTCTGATGCTGACAGATTTACCACTGACCAGATTGCTGAGTATATTATACCATTTGGGACTCTTAACTATCTCCCTCCAAGTGCTTCTCCCTTGTTTAGGAAGCTTGAAACCATACTGCATACTCGCTTTAATCACTTTCAGCCTCGCACTTTGCTGAACCTGCTGCACTCATGTGTCCTTATTCAACGTTATCCTGTAAATTTTCTGCCAAGAATATTTAGTCCCTATTTTCTGCAGCAGCTTCAAGGTAAGGAGCAGTGTTTCTCTTGCTACATTCCACATTTCTTTCTGTTACGTGGTGTGTCTCTTGTCAAGAACCCATTTGTTATCAGTTACACCTGACAAATCAACAATGACCTGACTAAGGTCACTGGAGAATAGTGATCAGGAGGCCAAAGATTGTTGCTTCCTTGTCAGAGTTGCAGGTGTCTTTCAGTTTATATTATTTAGAGGAGTTTTAAAATTGCCCTGTACAATCTTAAATGGAGATTTGAAATCCCTTCAAATTTTTATTTCAGTAAATCCTTCTGCTTTTCTAAAAAATACTGACCCTCTAGTTTTCCCCACGTCCTTTGTCTCATATAGGTTTTTAGATGCTAAATTATTCTCTGCATGAAGTGTGTTACTTTTAACTCTGGCTGTTTAAACTTCTTTGCGTATGTAGTGACCAATGCGAATACTCACGCTGAGTGAGGCTATCTTACTATGAGACTGGTAACACCAGGCAGGCTAGTGAGACTAGTTATTATGGAACTAACAAGACTGACACCAAAAGTAGTAGATATTTTTTTTTTTTTTGTGACGGTGATACTTGGCATGATGCATGAGTGATGTAAAACAGTTTAGTGACTCTGGGTTCATTTTACTCTAAATTGTTGCATTGTAATGGCTGCCACTTGAGGGATGTGGCATAAGGGTGGAACACTGGATAGTGTGTCCTGAGACTTGACTTTTATTCTGGGTGTAGTCCCCTCATTTGCTTTGCAGCTTTGGGAAGTCAATTCACCTTTTTGTGTCTTTTTCTTCCCCCAAAATTGTTTACTTTGACCTCGTACTCCTTAGGGTTGGGACTGGCATTCTACTCAGGGGCTAGCCCAGGGGAGGATGTATTTCAAAAAATGAAATACTAGTAGTACTGGTTGTGAAGCTAAAATAATTACCTTCTGCTTGTGCGCTACTGGTTAGATTTAAGATTTTGCTGCATGTGTTTTTAAAGTTAAGTCCTTTGTGACTTTGCATAATCCTTATTTCTGGATATTTTCCTAAGCATCCAAACCACTCTCTGAGTTTCTAAGGGCAAGGTGCGTGACGACAGTTGTCAGAAAACCTCTTCATAGCCTTTAAAATAGGGACTAAATTATAATATGCAAGAGAAGTTGCAATAACTATTCCACAGCTTACTTATAATTGTGGCACATGCAAGCTTACCTATTAGTACAGAAATAATTCATTGTTATATTTTTAAAAATAGTCTAAAAATTCTTAAACTTTGGTCAAGATTAGTACAAATTCTAGAAAGAAGTGAGGTGAAGTGTAGCATTGGGACAAAAATAAATTAAATTACTGTTGTTGATAAGAATGTGTTACAATTATGTACACAGAATTTGTAAGCCTCAGGCAGTACAAAATGTGTTTTTCAAATACTGTTTTGCCTTCTGATTCGAGTAAGGTCTATTGCACATAAGGGATTCTAGTGCTTTATTCCTCACCATCCATCAGGCTGCGTCATGTCCAGCTTTTCAGGTGGGGGTAAGGCAGAACCAGGTATGGACTTCTGTTGTCGCCTCTACTCTTCTTTCAGGATAAGGATTATTGTATTATATTCTTGCTTCTGACTTGGTTGTATTTCTCTGTCATATTAAATTACGATCAGCTTGTGAAAGCTGAAAAGGGTGAATAGATAAAGCTGGAAAAACTAATTTTCAGTGCATAATTGTTGGCATAATTAAA
This sequence comes from Phalacrocorax aristotelis, assembly GCF_949628215.1. Taxonomy (NCBI): domain Eukaryota; kingdom Metazoa; phylum Chordata; class Aves; order Suliformes; family Phalacrocoracidae; genus Phalacrocorax; species Phalacrocorax aristotelis. The sequence continues at coordinate 90,012,732 of NC_134277.1, forward strand.
ATAGAAGTGAGATCTGAACCAGTAAAATGTAACAGCATCATAAATGTGAGCAGTTAAGGATAGGCTGATATGTTTGGGTTTTTTAGTTATCTAGATAAAAATGTAAATTGAATCCTAAGGCTCACATATGTTTTAATGAGGCATAAAGATTGGTGCTTCGTCCTGGTTTTTAAATTAACTGCAACAGATTCTAGGTTAAAATTATGTGATTCTTCTTCCCACTGGCATCCTGTCTGCTGACTACACCCTTCTGGTAGGGGCTTCCTGTATGGCCATCTTTGTTCTGAGCCCTGAGCTCCTTTCCTTTCCACCTCTGAGCACGCACTACAGTCCCATCCTTGGCCCTATGTCTTACCATACTGAGGAAAACACTGTGAAATTTAAGTGTCTACCCCATGGTTTATCGCATCTTGGTTAGGAGATCTCAGAGTCTGCTCACCTGCTGCTTCTAGACTGTCTTCTCTGCAAGGGCTGCCTTCACCTAACTGTTTTGGGTTTTTTCCTGCCCCAGTCTAGTAAGTTTCTGAACATCGCCCATGTGATAGCCTGTCCTTGGCTCTAACTATTACATAATCCAGCATTTTTGGACACAAACCTATTCTTATGTCTTTTAAAGTTCTGAAGCTGATACTTGGAAAACGTGAAACAGCATAGTACCAGTTACTTTGAGTGTGTTCTTTTAAGTCAATATAAAGCTATTCCACTAGAGTGGTCAGAACAGGAACTTCAGAAAATAACCTGCATGATTAGCATCTTACACTACATCAGGATTTTGCCATTCTGTAATAATTCTTTGCATGTAACATGAAATATTCTTCAAGAATACACCTGTAAACAGATCTCCAGAAATTATGCAGTATTATCTGCTACTTCCAGATTAAGAAAAACAAAATCTGAATGAAACAATGAGATCCTGGGGTTATAACTTGGGGAGAGAGGGCTGTAGGAAGAAGGAAATGGGGTATTTCTCAGAGACCTCAACTCAAACCTATTCCTTCCTGTAGAACATCCTGCACCTCTCAGATCCTCATTTTTTGGGGAAAGAGTATGACAGTCTTAACTAAGATCTTGCTAGTTGTATATTTTTTTTAATGTTGATGATACTTCTGCAAATCATTTCCTCATTTTTCTAAGTACATCATTTCACAACTGATCTTTCTGTTCATTCAAACTGTGATCAAGGGGGATAATGACCAAGTAGCACACTAAACTGAATAGCTTTTCCTGAACTTCTGCATGACGGTTTGTGTAAAGATACTTTACACCTGAAAGCCTGAATATTTTTGTTTCAGCTCAGCCGCCTGGTTTGGACAGAATTGTTACCTCTCAGCTAACCCAGCTTTTTCTGACTGTTACCCTGGAGTGCCCATTTTATGAGGTATGGTACGTACGAAACCAGAACTGATGTTAGCAAGAGGCGACAATGTCGTTAAGGCCCTGTTGATAATTAGTTGAAGACTGTCTTTCCCATAAAAACAATGGAATTGGACAAAACAGTGTTTTTTCCCTTGATCAAAATATGAAGCATTTCTACCTGCTTGATTGACTTGATATATTTGTATGTTTGACAGGACTGACTACCTGTAAGTTAAAGTGCTTTTTGAGTATTTCCATGTACTTTTCCAACAACTGTTCCTTTTTTGTTTGACTTGTGAAGTCTTGGAGAACAAAAGAGATCAGGCACTTTGATGTTAGCCTGACTGCAAAGGAATGGAAACAGCTGTGCATTTCATGAGCAGTATGTTCAGTGTGACAGCATGGAGGCTTGCTAAGAATATCGTGGTCATGGCTTTTTGTTTTAAGTTTCTAGCAGATCATACCTCAGACTGTAAGCCTCACAATAGACATGGCTTTGAAATGTACAGAATACATTTTGCTACATTAATATGAAGTAGCAAAAATGTTACCTTCCTTTTTCTTTTCTTTGATTTGGTTTTCTGCATTACATAGGGTCCCAAACTCCTTCCAAAGTATCAAGTAAAGGCCTTTCTCACGCCTCACAGTTCCATGGATGTTCACCTCCTGAAAATGGTGAAGACTGGATTACTTTATTTACTGAAAAAAAGAACATATTTTGCATCAGAGGTATCAACACCATATTTCTATACAGTTGGTAAGTAACATTTCTTTAGATTAATAATAACGTGTAGTTATTCTGTCAAAACTTCAGGCTCAGTTACTTTCCAGAAATAAAAATGATTTATTTCATTCCCTTTGTGTGTATTCTAAATTGCGCAAATATGGAAAAAGTAAACTGGAATACAAAACTCTGTAGAAGGTCTGAAATGAGGAAACATTATAGGAACTTTAAGTAAATGTATTTTTGAAGTGAGAACGAACAGGGAGAGAAAAGAACTGCAGCAGTACTTGGAATTTGCACAGCCAGTCTGTACTGAAAATAGCTGCTAACTTCTGTATTCTCTGTTTTTACTATCAGCTCCCTTTTTACTTAGCCTGTAAACAATTTGTATAATGTTACGCAAAATGAGGCAATGCCACTTGCCTGATCTCTCTGCGTTGGTGGTGAGTAGAGAAGGGGAGAGCTGGAGGGTTGTCAGCCCTCTGCCCTGCTCAGCTGGGCTCCTCTCCCCTTAGCAAGAACTGTTGACTTCATATGGTCAGTGGGTGTTTGTGGACTGGAAGAGAGGAGTGAGCAAAACAGTGTTTCATGTGCCAGGAAAGGAAACTGAGAGAGGTAGTGAGAGGAAAGATGTGTGCCCTGGATGAGTACAGGATAAAGGTGTTGAGGGAAGGGTCTTTTGGACCCCATGGATGTCGTAGGGATGAAAAAAAAAAAAATCGAGAGAGGGATGACTCCAGAATTACTCTGCGTTTCAGCTTCCATGTGGGGTGCAAGTTGGCAGGGTGTAGGTTCCAAGCTCTGTTTGCAGATTGACATAATCTATAAAATTAGGGAATTAGTGAGAAAAATAAAAGGGGGGGAAGAGAAAGTCTCTCCCCAAAGCCGTTAAAGTTCCAGAAGCCCTGGCCAGCCCAGCAAAGTGCCATTTAACTACATTATGGGTTTTAGTGGATTTGGGATACTGCTTTGCTGTATCTGTTACTAAGTACACTCATTTGTGTTAAATAAACTATACACATCTTTTACAAGCCTCTGTGATTCAGAAAAGAAGTATTGTGATAGTATTTGAGTTGTTTTATAAAACAATGAACTGGCCGAGAATGAGAATTACAGTAAACAGTTTGTTATATGAAATGAGTTTTAATGTCACTTCTCTTCTCATCTATGCTAGATATTGAGATTAAATTAGATGAAGAAGGTTTTGTATTGCCTGCTGCCCAGTGTGAAGAGGTACACAGACGGTAAGAGAATAGAAGAACCACTGGTAAAATGTTAACACTGACAAAGAGCATCCGGGGTGAAACCCCAGCAAAATTTAAGCTCATCAGAGTTTTGCCATTGACCTCAGCAAAACTAAGGCTTCACACTGAAACCCCTGGCAAAAAGACAAAGTTGGCAAAATTAACGATCTGCACTTTTTCATCATTATTTTGCCTCCTGACTATACAGGGCCAGACAATTAGTCTTTTGTCCCAGTGACAGGATCAAAGTGATCCTATTTGGTGTAATGTATTTTGACCTTCTGTAATTAATTTTCAAATTAAACCCAAATTAATTCTAATTGAGCATGTCTGCATAGATTTAACACAGTTTAAGTCAGTTTGAGTTCAAAAATTTACTCTGTAAGGAATCCTGTGTAATGAGGATATCTGCTACAGATGCTGTTTTTATTGAAAAAAATGCAGAGGTGTGTTTAAAAAAAAAAAAAATCTGCTAAACAAGGATTATTTTGAGAAACCTTGGGTACGAAGTTAAGCAACCTGCCTGTGTGGTACTTGCAACTGCACTTCTGTGGATAAAGCAAAAGCCTTTGAAAAGGTTATGTATTCTCCAGCTTAACCTTCACAGGACTCAGAGACTAATATAGGTTCTTTCAAAAATCCCATGCATAAATGTTTAAGAACGAGCTTTGTTTTTTTTTGTTTTTTTTTTTTTTTAATTACAGCTTTCATGTGTAAATAAGGTCACAATATAATTAACACACTGAAAATTAAAGCAACTTTTTTACAGTGGATATACAAATTTTGGTTTAAGTTGATGTGATTTTTATCACCAAGGAGAAAAAATGTAGTTATAATCCATGATGCTGCCAACCGTACTTACAAGTTTAACTTAAACAGTTAGTTTAAACTTACTTGAACAGGTTTAACAGGTGCACTAATGAGTTGAATTAATTTAGCTGCTGAAAATGTTTTCAAGCTGAGATGAATATTTTGTATGTTTTTCCTTCTAGAAGAATTCAAAATGGCTTACCAGTAGTAGCATTAAAAATATCAAACTGTTATTAAGTTGTATGGTAATTTTAGTTTGGAGCATATAAATAAGCTTTTCAGATCAGTTTCACTAAGCTTCAGGCTTTCCCCTTCCCACCCTTAAATTGACTGATTTAAATTGTCCTGAACTAGGTAACTCCCATCCTACATCATCAAATTCTAGGATGTATTAGAGAGTCATAGGGGAGGCGTTGTCTCATGCTTCTTAGGAACTGCAGTAGTTGTGGTGATAAAAATAACTACACTTGTGCTTGATTTTAGAATTGCCCTCTGTGTTGATGGCCCAAACAGATTTTGCATTAATAGCTGCAATCTGCTGGGAGAAGAAGCTATTAAACAGAGACATCTTCAGTTACTTGGTTATGAAGTTGTACAGGTAAAGTCCAAACACAGTCCTTTGCTTGTGCTCTGGCTAACAAAACAAGTGAAAAATGATTATTTTATAATGCTTGAAACTGTAGTTGCAATTACTTCCCAAGGCAGATGTAGTCCTGTCCTTTCTATATTATGTCCTCTCTGCCTAGCTTTTGCCTTTTTGAGGACGTTGCAGGAATTCCTTTTTCTTCCTTGGATCAATTGGTGTGTTCTGCCTCTGTTTTCTGCCAAATAGTGGCTCTGTGAAAAATTACTTGTCTGCAGTGATTAAGGTTCAAATCTTGACTTAAAGGAAAACGATGTCTAAGAGTTCAATAGAATTGGGATTTTGAAAACAATTCTTAAAAGGTCTAAATTTGGAGTTTAGAAAGGGGAGTTAAAACCAAAAAAAAGGAACGGTTTTCTATTGTAAATAATATTTTCACAACAGAGTATGTCCTTTATTTTGCCCGTGGAATTAGTAGGGGTATTGTTATCTTTAGACATACTTTGGACCAAAACAATTACTTTTAGATTTTCGAGATTGTCTTATCCATTTATAATCACTTATCACATAAGCCTAACTCCATTACATTTAACTTTGTTCAAACTGTGCTGGATATCACTCTTTATTCTACAGTAATCTCTACTCAAGTGATTTACAGCCCAATAATAGGATTAAAAGTTTAATTATCATGTTTTAAAATTCTTTGTGTAATTTGACATCTGTTAATGAACATCAGTCTTACCCATTTGTTTATTAAAAGGTATTTCTGGCAATCATTTTTGTTTTGTTTCCAGATTCCGTTCTATGAAATAGAGAGCCTACAAAATTGCAGAAAAGTGGCAGAATATCTACACAAAAAAATCTTTCCTCATACATACGGACTCGGCTGCTGACACTGGAGAATAATACCAAATCACAGGCTGACCTCCTGTACTATAAAGTGTAAATATTATGCATGGAAGAACAATACTGTTTTCTAAATAACTCTACTTAAGATAACTTGAGCTTCTGAATGTGAGACCTTCCAATATTTGGAACAATTGGCATGTAAAGAGTAATAAAGAGCAACATATTTTCTAAGCTTTGTGTAAATATTTATTATAAGTTAACAGGTGTAAGTGACAGTCAGTGCTGAGTTTAACAGCTGCAAATGGACAGATGTGACTATACTGGCTGGTGCTGAATGTACAGTGTGTGCCAGGCTACCTACCAATTGGGGCTTTTCTTGACAGTATAAAAAGAAATTGTCCAATTTACTCGTAGCTTTTTGTGTGATTTCCCAAGTGTTTCATCAAAGTAAAATTTGCAGTAGTTGCACGGGCAGTATTGGCATATTGCTCAAATACTTAAGAGATGTAGAGTGCTGCTCACTAAATAGCAATGCCTTACAGAAAATGAGAGCGTTTTAAAAAGATTCATTTTGTAGAAGAACCGCTGCCACAGGGTAGTGGACTTGCACAGCTGTCTCTGCGGGGGCCACCCTAGGTTCTGGGTATGTACTATTTGCAGTTTTGTCTTTGGTGGCAGTTTTACCCAGACTGGCTAACTGGGGTCATGTATGTGCTCCAGGGTCCCTTCAGTCTACAAGCTGCCATTTGAGCCTAAACTGAAACTCATTACGCTCTGAAGCCCAGAAGAACTGTCCCCTGTGCATTCTTTTTTATGTACGAGTGTAAATTCTGGCAGAAGGGTGGAACTGAGAACTGGAAACAGTAACCACTTCAGCGGGAAAAAGTGTGCCCTAACTTTGGTCAACATGTTGCTTTAGATGGCCAAAGGGAAAATAACATAGCCGTAGTTCTGATCACATAACACATACTTGGTGAACTGCCATATAAAACCCATGTTCAGGTTAGCTTGTGCATCCTGTCCCATGTGGAATTATTATGAGTGGCAAAGCAGAATTCCCAGCATCACCTAGTTTGATTTTAACTATTACAATTTGATACAAAAAAGGTGAAACTTTTACATCCTTGAAGCTCTATGTATTTCACCAGTAGATACAGATGTGACCATTTTTTCCTTCCAAGGCTACTGTCAATAACTTCTGAGTTGTGGGTGTCCATCAATTGTTCCAACCACCCCTGGAGAATTTTTGGATGCAAAATCCAGATTCAAAATACAGTTTACATTGTGTCATGCTGTGCATTCTGTTCATGTTAATTTGATGCATGTGTAAAACCCTTACCCACAGTAGTATGTCAGCACTGACAGGTGAGGGAATACCTGGAGATAACGAGATACTTCCCACCATGTAATAGGAAGCTTACAGCACATCAGTAACGTAACAGTTGTCATACTAGCAAAAGAGAAATTAAAGAAGAATGACTGAAATGTCTTTGTGGACATTTATAAGGAACTTCTCCCTAATAGAGAAGAAATTGTTGGTATTCTTTTGGCACTAACTGAGCACTGAAGGAAGAAGTCAACCACTCGGAACTGAATGAGAAACAAGTAGTAGGAGCAACAACCTATGAAAAGCCTTCAAAAGCGAGGAGGGATGAGAAGGGACTGAAAGAGACGGGGGTGAGGCAAGCAAAGAAATGAGAAAAACTGATACTGCTGTCAATGACTCATGCCCTTCTCCACAGTGGAAGTGAGCTGGCGATGCTTACTTCTCACACAGGCCAGAAGGTGGTGGTGTTCTCAAACATTTGATTTCCTGTAGTTTTTCAAACACAGATGGTTTGTAAATATAGTAGGACTACTTAGAAGAAGTAATTTGTACTGACTGTCCCAAACTAAAAATAACCTGCCTAGAATATGGCCATATTCCATCTCATTCTTCACTGGTACACATTTGATACTGATTTTTGAAAAAGCATTCTGCTACTGTTAGAAAACATTTCCCTCTCACTTTGTTCTTACTGTGATTCATTTAATGCTGCTGGATTTGTTTAACAAAGTATTGTCGAAAAGGAATGCATCAGTTACTGCCCTCTTGTCCCTAGCTCACTGAACGTAGGGGAAATTGCAGGTCACGAATAATGAAAGTAGTAAACACCTCTTAGAAAGGGAGCTCTGTGTGCTCTGCTTCTCACACCATGCCACAAGAGTGCTACTGATTGCCTAATTTACTACTTATCCAAGCCCCAGATTAAGAAGTTCTTTGGTTTTGTCACTTTTACTAGGAAACTCACTGTGTTCACAAATGATGTAGGTTCTCTATGTGTAAGTACCTGACGGAACTCCATTGTGAGTCAAAGCTGTGGACTTCCAGTCCTGGTTCTGGTATGATTGGTCCGGTTCTTGTTCCTTTCTGAACTATACTGCCTCAGCTTTAAACAGCAGTGTCAGTGGCTCTTGAGAACCAAACTGATGCATACACTGCAGGAGGTACTCCTCTTGAAATTACCTTATAACTTTAGTACCAGATCCAATGAGAGTACAAGGCACTAAATGTTTAAACAGGTTTAGACATTTACTCTAAATGTGCTTTTTAAATGACTACTGCTCAAATCCTTGTGTTTCGTCCATCCTTTCCACCAAACTATTTAGGGCTTGTTCTCCTAGTATTAATTTTTTTTTTTCCCCAGCATTGGATACAGAACTAAAGATGATTTTTCTTGTGACACTCTTGAACAGATCAATCCCTCAGACACCATTTGTACAGTGAAAGTCAGCAAAATGGAGGTCTGAAACCAGCTAAGCCCAGATTTTGTCTATTTAAATGCTCAGAAGTTCCCTTTAACTTGGCTTCCACTTGAAGTCTACTGAAACTGCCAAGCACTTCTCTAAGTCAGCTAATTTCTTTACTTGCCCATTTACGGGTAAGCCCATCCAGTTTGGTAAATCTGTGCTGAATGCCCATTACAGCTTGCTGTGCAGATAAAATAACACCTCGCAATTTTGTAGCAACACTGTAACGATTAAGAAGTCAGTGACCACTGATACCTTGAGGAGCAAGCTGGCTTAAATGATAAGTCTGTGAATAGTTACATAGAAGCGCTACCTAAAATAGCAGAGAGACAGCTGTTGACCCAACAGACCTCATTTCCAGTCTTGTTACCTAAAATGTTTTGCTCTTGCTGATGCCCTTCTTCATGAGATTTTTATGAGACTGTAAGGATAAGATGTGCATTTGAAGTAGCATGAAGAAAAGTACAGCTGCTATTTAATCCTATTTTTAATCCAAATCATTAACTAAAATGCAGAGAAAAAGGCAGACGCGCCATATTGCTTTTTGGTGCAAGATGGGGTTTTTTTCCACAGAAATGTTGCTGGTAATGACATGTACAAGAGATTTAGCATGGATCCAGGCTTGGAGAAGGCTTTTCCAATAAGCAGATGATGCCATTTTTCCTGTAGAATTCTGCCTGAATGTGATTAATCCTTGCGTGGTCTCTGATTGGCTGCTCTATAGGCTTATTTATACGTCTCCCATACTCTGAAGATGACAAAACAGTGACAGGTCTTGCCATTTCCTGTGAAAATACAAAATTCTCCTTATAAGAAAATCACAGGGCAAATACTTGGCAGTTATCTACTGCTAAATGTGCTGTGGCCAGGGGCAGAATAGCAGACAGAACTGTACAGCATCTGCTATATGGATTTATATTTATTTAGCAGTGAACTGTACTCTTACTGTTCCATCCCTGACCTAGTTTTTTATGTATATTAATAAACCATGAATGTATCACTAGATGACAAGATGACAAGATATGGAGCTGTGCCATGAGTTACTGAGGACTGATAATTTTTTACACACAAACGCACATACACACACACATACAAAGGTGATTACCATGTAATTGCTGGCAAGCTAAATGCTTTGTTTCTGGAAAGTGGCACAGATTTTATTTTAATTCTTATTTTTCCTTGTGCGCTGACTTGCATGATTCATTTGAAAAATAGGAGAGAGTTAATTCGTATCATGTTACATGAACACCTACCCTACTCACATAATTCAGTAAAAAACAACTGCATGGAAAAAATCAAAGCCTAAAGAAAAACCCTGAGTCCAAGAAAAATGATTAGTCCATGCAGGCTTTCCCTGAAGGACACAAAGTGTAAACTACTGTATTTTTGAACAATGAAAGGTTTTACTAAAAATGCTTGTAGCTGTAAGATAACAGAAATAACTGCTCCGCAATGATGGGAAGTGGACTTGGTAAAAAAGAACCTGACCAAGAAAAGATTATTTTAAGCTTGTTTGTAGTAAACTGCACTTTAAGTGTGCAATCAGTATCTGCAATCTGCAGTTCCTTCCTGTGCTACAGTAATGGGGAGCTCTGGAGTCAGAAGGAAAAGACAGGATTTGTTTGTTTTTCCGTCCCAAGCCACAGGTACCAGGCTGCTTGTATGTTTGCGCACTGGCTAACATGGTAAGCCTTGGTCCCCAATGTGTTTACCTCGTTGTACAACATAAATAATATCTACAAGAAGAATCAAAATGCAGACACCTCACCGCAGTTCAGGTGCAAACAAATGACTTCTTTGCTACAACAGACGCAAGTGTGAGCCATATCAGCACTTATGATAGAACCTGTGAAGCACATGAGCCCCTGCATTTCCCGTGAGGATGCAGGTGGGAGCACAGGTCTGAGGGGTCTCATAGCCAGGCAGTCTGATGTGAGACATTTCCAGACTTATGGACAAGAGTAGACCTGAGATTCTTGGGAAGATGCTGCAAGCCCTTTTTAAAAAAGAAAAAAAAAACCACACACACCAAAAAAACCCACCCAAATACACCAGAAAAGCCCACTCCAAAACAACAATTCATCCCCCAACTCTCTCCCTACTCTTCCTGACTAGCTTGCTTCACCCCATTAAAAACTATTCAGTACAGCAACTCATAACCTCACCAGCAAAAAAATCAAGCAAGAAGAGTGGCAGGCAAAAAGTAAGACCATTTCCTCCTCACACCCAGTTGTGGGTAAATGTTGAAAATGGAGAAATGACAGAATCTTTCTACCATCGGGAAAGACTTCGCTAGCTATACAGGGTTTCCAGTGTTAACGATGGGCAACAGTATGCAATTCTGATAGTTTGTGTTCCCTTTAAGTAAATAAGATTCAGTTTTCACCATCCCTGGTAGCAAAGCGCTGGCTGTGCACAGTGGCATTTCATCTTTGTGGGTTCGGCATTCAGCAGATTTCAGATTTTCCAACAGTTGGCTGGGAAGCGTCCTGCTACACGCCCTCGCAGCGTGTAATTCTAGCACTGTTAACGCTTGAAATCAGCAATGGCAGCCTTGTGCAAACACTCGGCTGCAGTCACTGTGCTATGTGGAGCTAAACCGAGCGTCTGTGACTGTACTGTCACAGATACTCCCTGGGTGCACCCAGGCTCTCTGCAGGAAATGAAAGGCTTGCTTGCAGCGGTTTGTTTTTTTCTACTTCAAGGAAAGGAGCATACTGTGGTGGGTTCAGCCTGTCTCCTTTCAGTGTTGTTCTAGAAAGATGGCCTCTTTATCTATTATGTTTTATAATATAGTTGTTATTATTATATAAAGTCTATGAGGGCCACGGGGGTAACTAAAGAGCAGGAGTTGAGTGTGTGACCTGCACTTAGTTATGGGTAAGTCCAGTGTTGGGTGTCATTGCGTGCAGGAGGATCATGTTGTAACGTTTAACAGATGTGGGTTTGATGTGTCTCCATGCTAATTAAAGGGGTAGATTAAGGGACACCTGTTCAGGCAGAGTCCCTTACGTGCACTGACCAGCAGAGCTGGTACGAATTCTGGCCCACCTGCATTTGCTTTAGGAAGCAAACTGGTAGGAAAGTGAGATTTGCTGGTACTGAAAGGACACAAGAACTCCGTAGGAAACCTTAACTCTGCATTGCTGAACTGTCTACACAAATTTTCCAGCTGGAGGTTGGGCTTAGTATTGGGGGAAGGGGACTGGCTTTGTTTTGTTTCAATAAAAAGGCTAATTTTCAATTGGAGTAGTCATTTATGTGGCTTTTGGCCTCATGCAGATGTGCAGCTGAGTTACTAGGCATGAGCAGGTGATAGTAATGGGCACTCCTAGGATTCCTTTGAGAGCACCTACTACTCCCTGCACTGTCTGACAGAGTTGAAGGGCATCATGGCTATGCACTGAAATGTCTGGCATATATAGCAGCTAGTGAGAGGAATCACAAGCAGTGGCCTTTGTCCCAAAATCTCAACAGTTTTCTCACACAGCAATTAGAGTAATATTAACTTCTGTCTCACTCTTCCTTCTTCCAACGCTATCAGATATAATCACCAATACCAGCAGCCATTCTTAGCCTACCCACCTCTTTACATCCCATGAACCCATTTTGAGGCCATCAATGCACAGAAGTTGCATTTCATTTGGTTTGTGATAGCCTCTGCCTCTGTATGTGTATATAAATATAAATACATATATACACACCCTTGTGTCTCTATATCTATGTGTATTGTTCAGATGCTGCATGGAAAAATACATACTTATATATATGTATATATAGTATAGTATTTCTGTTTTCAAGGTAGCTGTGTAGAAACATGGCTGCATACTTCCTCAGCTATCGGGCTGCCAGATTTTGCTGGCCTCAAAAGCTACACCCAGCCTTTTCCAGGCATGTCTGTGGTCTTCTGATTGACCCCGCCTTTGCACTATCTCCCTATGATTTTCCTTCCTGCAGGGCAATCTGGTGTATGTTTGTGTAACAAACTCAACAGCTTCAGGGACTTGGGCTCTCAGCAAATGCTGGTGTTGGGAGGGCAGATGTCAGAGGGCAGTGACTGAGTCAGGACCCCGAATCCAGTCCTCTCAGGGAGAAGAGTTTTCAAGCATCACAGAAATAGCTGCAGGACCCCCTGAACTGCAGCTCTCGAGAGAACAGACAGTTCAGAAGTCACTCTCAGTGACCCTGAAGCTCTGTAACAGAGGGGTTGCCTTGCTGTGTGTATCTTTTTCCCTATGCTTTAACTTGCATATGGCTTGTCACCTGGAAATCTACAGGATGTCAAAGAGCAGAAGTTAACTCAGGTGTCTTCACTGACTAATGCTTTTTCCTAAACCTCCAGGCTGAGGACAAAGATGTCCTCCTTCTGATTCCTTTGATACCCTAATATTCTGCATCATGAAGGATAAAACAGTGTCTATAGTCTCCAGCCATGTCAAAAAGTACAAAATAACTTTAACAAAGGTAATTAAGAAATTATCAAAAGGTTACCTCCTCATTAATGTTAAGACCACGACTCTTTGCATGTTCTCTGTCACATCGGTGAAGATTTTTGTTGTAACCCTCTGGTCTTTTAAATATGGAATCGTAAGTGGAAACATCTTCTGTCTTGAGAAGAGGGGAAAAAATGGCTAATTTGCAGTATTGCTTAACTTCACAGGTTACAAAATATATGTAGTCAAATCAGTACTTAATAACTCAATACTTAATAACAGCGCACATAGAGCATTAAATGATGGCAACTGTAATATTACTGCGCTATCATTAGCAAGTTTGGGTCACTGCTTTGAAACAGTCTGCAATAAAAACACCTAATGACATGTGGTATCCTGTTAAAGTCTGTTCAGCTCTGTAATTTCCCTTGTGCAATTTATCTTAATTTTTCCCTGTAATCTGTTGTAACTTTTGGAAATTTAACTGCTTTGTTTGCTTGTTTTATTTTTCTGAACTTTATATTGTCCTTCTTAAGTTCATAAATTTGTCAAATGATCTGGCATTGTAATGTAAAAGGAAAGCAGGCAGTTTTAGAATCCATTTGGAATGAAAAGGGCAAAGGTATCCTGAAGTAGAATCACCACTTAATTTCTTTTTAAAGCAGAATAGAGAAGACTTCAGAAACATGCCACAGTGGTAATCCTGTAATCCAGTAGCATGCATGTATCTATCACGTATGAAAATACAGCACAGCCCAAGCCAGAATATTATTGTATTTATGACACCTGTTGACATAGTTACATCCAAATAAGCAACATTAAAGATCTGATCTGCTAACAAATTAGTGAAATCCAATCAAGAAGTTCTTGGCAATGGAACCAAAGGAATTTCAAAACCAAAAATGTTTTCAAGGAAATAAAAGCAAAATCTTCTGTCGAAATATGCTGTCTGTTGCTAGTGAACTTCATTAAAAGATCCATATTCTGGTAAACATGTCAATCCATCACTGGTCTCGTGCATGGCTGACTACAAATTTGAAAAATTGTGAATTTTGTTGGGCTTTTTTTTACCTCTAATTTTACTCTGTGCCCAATTTAGCCTTTGAAAAACTCTTGTATTTTGACTCTTACACTTTCCAATGCTATCCTCCAAAAATAGTCACGTCAGGGCAGGGCGAGGAGGTTATAATGGTTCCATTAAAAGGAAACCATCGGTAAGAGCGCTAGTAAGGCACCGCTGTAATCACAGGCTTCTTTCAGAAGGGTATCTCAATTACTTGGTTCTGCCAAGAGAAGAGGTGGTTTGATGTTTGAACTTATCCACCCCTTCATTTCTCAGAAACCATCAAGCCTCACAGAATTTCAGGCATGTTCAACAGCATCCTGCATCTCATTTGTTGCCTCCATTATTATTATTATTTCTGTGCTTCCTTGCTTCTCCTTTCCTCCCCACACTAGTAGTTTCATTCAGAGTTTTAGTGGGCATCTAATTTGTGCTTACCCATGGGAAATGTTACTTGCTCCTTTTTTTTTAATTCACATGGCGTTATTTGCCCACTATTTGTTACATGTGTCAGAGCAGATTATTCACTCTGGAACTTGCAGATAGGTCGCCAGCCTATTACATCAAAAACTAGCTCTGTTTAAGATCTTCTGCCAGATGTGTAGGCAACAATTCTGTGCTCAATATACTGATAACTTTTTGCTGTTGTTTCTCTTTGTTGTTAACTGATGACTTAGTTGGCCTAGGCAGTGCTGGTGGGGAGCTGTGTCTTAAACCCATCAGAGCAAGTGAATCATACAGAGCAGACAATAAATATGCATTCAGGGTGGGCGTCCTCTGTGTACTGCTACTAAAGCTAAGCACTTATGCAAACACCCATTAGTATTCCAGACACACACAAAACAGGTAATAGCTTTCTCCATGTCACAGAAGAGGAAACACCACGCGAACTGGTTACAGTAACTTATGGAAAGCAATGGCGGGAGCAACTGTCAGCCAAGGGATTAAAAGGCAGGGATTTCTGGCTGCTGGTCACGTGCTGAGCACCTCTTCCTCTACTTCGCTTCAGTCTCTGACACACTTTGGTTTAGGTATTTAAGCTGCAAAAAGGTATGAAATTCCTTTTCCTGTAGAAATAAAAAATTTCAAATTGTCTAATTCCCTAACTGTGCAGAAGAATGGGTTGAATCTGCTTCCTCCCCCGTGGCCGAGGCCCATGCTGTGAAGAAACCTATTAAACAGCTGTTATCACTTTCTGCTTCCATACCCCTGGAGCAGCATTTTCCACAAACCAGGTCATCAACTGTGAAAGCAGACTTTATATTGTAAGCAAAAGTTCTACCATATGGTTGCTAATTCTGTGCAGACTGGATAGACTGCGAGCTCCACCAGCCCCAAGTGCACTGTGCCAGCCCTCTGACCTGCCCTAGCCTTACTCTTGCTGTGCTCTGCCTACTGTGTTTTGTTAAGCATGACACTAACTGCTCCTGCTCAACTTTGGCTCAGAGCACCGTCTCAAGGTAACGCGGACATCAACATGAAATTACGAATCTACCTGTCTTTCAGCAGGGCCACCCAGTCAATGCTGGAAATCGCTTTTGCTGGTCCTTTAATGCCCAGCGCTGTGCTGCGGTCTGCACCCTGCCCACACACCAGGGCCACGAGACCCACAGACTCTCACAGGTCGCCAGTTGTTGCTGCCCAGGGCTCTGCACATTCAGCAGCCTGCCACTTGGGCGGGCAGTGGGTTCACGGGGTGTATTTACTGCTACAAATAAATGTATGTTGCCATAATATTGTTGTATTTAATTGATATAATAGACATTTCAGAACTTTAAATTTTTTTTTTTTTTGGGGGGGGGGAGGGGGGGAGTCATGAAGTTCAATGTCTCATATGACTCTTTTCAGAGAGGGAAAGGTTTGCTCCCCAGGAAGTGCAGCCCAGCTGAGGTTGAAGGTGTAAGATTGTTTTCATTTCTGATTTTAAATATGAGGACAGAGAGAATGAGGAAAAAGGGTGACAGAATGCAGCAGAGAGGTGAGGCTCCCTGCTAGTCTACTTGAGCTACTACATGTTAAGTGTCAGCGTAACATTCAGTTATCAAGGCATATATAAAGGTTATTGTTTTGAGTAGCCCTCTTGATTTTCTTTATTAAAGCTGAGCATATGGAAAATTTGTGCGGTGCCCATTGAAAACCCTTTCCCTCGACTGAAAACGGAGCAGTTCCTAGTCCCCGAGAGCGTGCGTGACCAGAAAAAACACAGGTGCCGCATCCAACCCTAGTGACAGATGATGCCTTTCCCCCTGAAGACGCCTCTCACTTCGGTGATACCACGCGGCCTGTTGGTCCTTGGCAAACCCTGCCTCTCTACCTCCTCCCGCCATCTGGTGAAAGACCTTACCCTCGCTCCCCATCCACACCTCGCAAAGGCCTCCGAAGACGAAAGCCGCTGTTCCGGGGTTAGGTAGCCCAGCCGCCCGCTAACGCCAGCGTTTCCGCTGGCCTCTGAAACAGCGACCACGGGGTATTTTTCAGACACCCGCCGGGCCGGGTCCCTCGCCGTGAGGGCCGAGCCTCTGCACAGGGACCGAGCACAGCGTCCTTCGGCTGCGCGGAAACCCACGGGGAAGGCTGGTCCCTCCGGCCCCGCCGGGGCTTCCCGGCTCCCTCCCCTCCCTCACCTTGGCCTGCCGGTGGAAGTAGCTGAGCTCCGGAGGCCCTTCCCGCCCGGCCGGGATGTGGCTGAAGGCGGAGAGGGCGGAGAGGGGAGGCCGCCGCCTCCCTCCCGCCGCGCTGCCGAGTGCCTTCTCCGCCTCTCCCGGCCGTCCTGCGCCCGGGGCCCCCGGGGCCGCCGCCGGGCCGGGGGAGGCCATGCTGCCGGGCCTGCCGCCGTTCCCCGGCAACGCTCAGCCCGGCGGCCCGCGGCCAAGGGAGGCCCTGGGCGTTTCCACACGGCGGCGTTTGACCTGCAATTGTGGGTTTGCGGGTTCCCGGACGGGAGGTTTTGAGCAGCGGCCTCGGGGCCGACTCGGCGGGCGGCCCGACCTCCGGCCCGGCCCGCGGTTCCAGCGCCGCCCTCCCTCACCGCCGGCTCCCTCACCCCCTGCGGTCCCGGGGCGCTGGGGGAGAAGGTTAGAGCAAAGCCTGGCCGGAAGGGATCGACTTCTTTTCCCGTGGTTGCTTGCACTGATCTAGAAATCCCCTTTTAAGTGGAGAGGTTGAATACAACCACACCAAAACGTGGAGTTTCCACCATAATTAGTGTCCTGAGACTCCGGCAACTTGGGGTCACTCTGGCCTGTGCCTCATCGCCCTCTCGGGCGCAGGGTTTAATGGGATGTTCAGCCATTTCAGGCTGTGTGGTTGGAAATCTCTCACACGCAAACGCTCGTGCTAGGGACACTGAAAGTGAGCATCTTCCAGGTGCAAAACTCTAACAACAGATTGCCACTAAAACTGCTCTACCCTGGTAGCACCTGGCTCCTAGTTTTGATACTCACCTCACAGTTACCCTGCTTTAAAGCATACGCGTAACTACACTTATTATGCCGCCCGGGGATCTGTGATGAGCTTGGTTTGTTTTGCCTTTCTTCTCTGCAACTACAGATGCAGAACTGATGTGCCATAGGTACAGCATTACTGTTAAAGCACTTTCACCACAGTGCTTTTCTAGGCCTCTTGTTTTTACTGAACATCCAAGATTTATTTAAAAAAAATAAAAAACAACAAATGAACCCAACATTCAGAGTTCCAGAAATCTTAGCAACCAATTCTTTTGGGCATCATGGACCCATGCAATAACTCAGGTCTACTGATGTAGACCCTACCGTATAGCTGCCACTCTCCCATCACTGACACACTGAATAACACAGCCTCTTGCTTCTCTTCAAGTGCAGTGTGGAGGTATTTATACTCTACAGTCTTGGGTGGGTGTTTTTTTTAATCATTCATGACAATTGCCATCTGCTTATCTAATAACATCCCTCTACCAGTTAGGGTCCTCTTTCTGCAGCATGGGCCAAATTAGCGCAGCGTAAGCAAGGAGTGGAATTGAAAATCCAACAGCTGCCTTACATCAGCTTCCTACGCAGAGACACGTTTGCCACTGTGCAAGTGCTTTTTTGTAGTTTAGTCCGAGCACCAAGAGATAGCAAGCCCATTTATAAAAAGCAGCTCAGCTGAAGCTGCATCTATAAATAGAGCTGCAAGAAACCGTTCGTCAGAAATCTTAACTAAGCTAGGCAAGAGCTCTGAAGTCAGAAATGTTTCTCTCCAGTTTTCCTTCTACTGTTCACATGTAGCTCATTTTGATTAACACTTAAGACGGCATTAATTGAATTGCACTATCTGGATGCAATTCAGATTGTCAAAAATACTGCTGGATGCTTGTTACAGATTTGTCCTGAACCACCCGTTTGAAATAAATTAAAATGACGGTTTCCAGTTCATTTTTCCCTCCCAATGAAGCTATAAAACCCTTTATGATTATTTGAGCCTTACAAAGGCTTTTTTTACTGGTCACGTTTTGCAGACTCCCCAGAAGCAGGATATGAATGCCCATGGGTTTTTGTTCCAGTTACAACCAGACTTATACCATACGCTGCTACTGTGCTACTATTAAGTGTATATTCCCATTACAGAGTAGCCCTGGAGGTCAGTCTGTTTCCTTAGTGACTTAAATATGAACATGTAAACAATTGTGAGAGGGTGATGGACCAATTTTAATCTATATGGTCAAAAGTAAGCATTCAAATACAGCTGAGCTCAGAGACCAAAGTGTTAAAAGTTGCTTTGAATTCAGTGTCGTAAGGAGCAGTTCCATTGCCCGCCTTTTTAGGGATTAGCAATATCCCCCCTCAGGCTCCACTGCTGAGGCTCCTGAATTTCGAATATGTTGATATGTACTTTTATAGTCATAAAGGGATCTCAAAGGCAGAGTCACTGTTCTGAAAGTCAAACTGGCTTACAGGATAACTTTGCAAGAAAAGTCCTGAAAGGAATTTGTGAAGCAAACGGTAACAGGGGCAGGACACGGTGGAGACGACGATGACAGGGGGATGGAGATGGGACGGACACAAGAGGACAGAGGACATATAGCGGACAGAGGTTACTGATAGGCAGAAAAACCACAGTAGCTGTTTTCTAACTACAAGCTGACGTACCTGTTTCAAACTCGTGTCACTTAGGGCTGAGATGGCTAGCCTCAAATTAAGTCTTAGCAATTCATCTCCTGTCCTTGCTGTTTGACCTCAACATGTATCAGATTGCTGTACGTTCCTGACCCTCAGCTGATCCACACAGGAGAGACAGGCTTTGCCAGCAAATGCTGCATCCAATGGCCCTTGAAAAAAAGGCTGAAACAGAAATGGCTCGAAAACTCGGTCCCCTTTCCACTACCGTAGCTTTGGTCCAGGCCACCCATTTCGCACAAGCGCTTGTTTCTTCCAGACCCTGAATTAGCGACACGCTGCCCGTCTCAACCAGGAAGGCTCTTCAGCGGTTTTCTGAAGGAGATGGAGACAAATGTACATCACCTGCAGAAGTCAGCACACCTTTTGCAGTCTTCAGGGTATTTTTTTTTGTTCATGAGCTACTCAGGAGATTTTTTAATTTTCTGTGAATATATCTGTTGTTTCAAATAATTCTCTACACAGTTACTGTGACTGAGCCTTGGACTGCAGATTGCAAACATTCCTGGTTGGCCTGTAACTGCAATTTCAACTGCTTGGCTGGAGAACTAGGCTTTTCAAATAATTATTTTTATTTTCATAATTGAAAAACAATTATAAAATTATAACTGGTTAACTGATACGATTTCAGTTATTATTTGTATGCTGACTGATATGTCCTGAATGGATATTCCAATTCACCGAGCCAGATGAATATTCAATTCAATAACGCTCTTGGTAAGTAGACTAATACACAATTTTATACATGAGGTGGATATTACTTTCATAACAATTGTTATCTGTAACACTCTTTTGGAATGGAAACATGAAAATTTCTAGTCCAGGAATGTCAGTCTTTTGAAATACTTCGCATGCATTTTTCCCTGTCAAAACTGAGATTTTCATGAAGAGCATCCCAATGGCTACAAATATATTTGAAAAATACTCCATCAGAAAATTTCAAACAATTCTTGGCAGAATCTTTCTTCTGAACAGTGACATCCTACCACATAAAGGGGTTCATATCTTCATAATTGCAAACAGGATTAAAATATCCTTATCTTGCTTTTTGACATACTAAAAAATAAATTGACCTGAATAATTCCTGCCTCTAAATATGAAAATGTTTAAAATTAATACACAGCAAACTTTAGGGTGAACCAGCTAGAATTGATTTATGCACCACTTTTGACAAATCCACACACATCTGAAGTACTTCAAGGAACAAAAATACTTGCTTAATTACATGTTTTATTTAAGGCACATATATCTCATTCTACATTTGTATCCTCCCCAGAGTCACTCCACTATTTTAGACAAGAAAGGAAAAATAAAACTAAGAAGTCCTAGTCTGAAAATTGTTTGGGGTCTACTTGTAAAAAGTGTTGAAGGGTTGTGTCTAGGTCAGGTGAAGGATAATCTGCTATCTGAAAAATTAAAAGTATCTTCATACAGAAGTACAACCAAAAGGAAAACGACATATCAAAGGACAAGGTAATCATTGCTTTTAACAGTAAATCTGCTGCTATATAAAGCATCCTGACAACGTAGCTGATTATTTGTCCTGATACGAGGTTCTGAAAACAAAACAGGACAGACTTTCAACAGCTCTACCCTCAGATGGGCACAGCTGTCACTTTAGAAACGAGCAGGTTGAACTCCTACCTGTGCCTCAGTGGAAAAAAAAAGAAGGTCCATAGATACTTTACAAAACAGAGGAATCACAAAGGAATATAAAGAGAATGAAAAACGCTTTTCACACAGCATAAATGCGATGCTAATGTTCGTTTGTAGAAACAGCAGCTAAATAGCAGTAATTTACAGGTAATCCCAACTAACTTCTGTAGTTAACAAAAATCTCTGCAAGTCCAGTCTTTCTTCCTGTCCCGTGGTCGCCCTGCTTCAATTGGAGCAAAGCACTAATTTTGAAAAAGAAATCCAGCAGGCTCCCCAGGTGTTCCCGCTCGGATTTAATTTTCCTAGACCACAGTGAATCACTGTTATATTGGTCTTTTGGCGCTGCCTCACGGTGTGAAGTACATTTGCATTGTACTTTTGGAAGTCACGTTCTCTGTGGTTCGCTAGCAGACCTATGAACTACGGCACCAACACGGAAGTCGTAGAACTTGAGCCTTACTGTGATGTAGAATATATGGCATCTCCAATACTGGTTTGTATGGTTGCCATAAAGCGTTCCAAGTTACGCACTGATATGTGAGCACTGCCTCCAGTTACTGAGGCAGATGAAATTGCTGCGGGAGAGGAAGAAAGAGGATACAAGAACTCTGGGTGAATCCAGACAGGGGAAAAATAAACCAGCATAAACAGTAGATATAAATGCATTGGAAGACAAAAAGTATTTATTGGATACAAATAGCTTCTCAGCTCTAGAAAGATAATAATAATCGTCAGTAACTGAAGGCTGGAGAGAAGATGGTGTGCACCTTTCGTTGTCTGGGCATCATACCGCGTATATAACCATCTTTTGCCCGCTTTCTTGTTCTTTAGCAGGATTTGGCTGCAAGAATCTGAATGCAACTACAAAATGAGAGAAGAACACCAGTGAAACATGAGTGGTCTGAACAAGGGCATTTGCAACATGCTCTTGGGGGCACGTACATATCTTTCTTTACATTTTATTGGACCAGTCAGTTCACGGCCATTCAAATGTTTTAACGTTTCATGGCTTACAGAAAGATAACATCATTTACCTATTCTAAAAGTCATAGAAACGAGGCTATCAGGTTAGGTACAAGGTTTGCTGCTGATGCCCAAAGTGTGCAAGAATACAAATGAAAAGCAAAATCCTGAAGGTACAGGTTATACCTGAAAGCTGCACATAGATACAACAGTACAATGTAATCAACTTTACATAAAGGGTTTTCATCCACAGTAAGAAATGATTGCTTTGACCTGTGATAACACCAGCATGATTTTAAGGGCCCAGAGTATATTCAAACTCTAAGAGATTTTGTAACTTTTTTTCATTGTTCCTAGGACAAATTTATAGTAAGTGGAGAGGAGGGATTTAGGAGAAGTCTTAACCATAGCTAAGTGATTGCTTGTTTTAGGCAATGACTGGGACATTGTTTCTGCTGCCATGTGAGCTATTTGGAAAGTCTTTCATTGCTCTGGAAAATATTTATCTTGACTTATTAATGAAAAGTAAGAAATCGTAAAGGCAACAAAACATTTTTCATGAGATTTTATTAGAGTGACCACCTATCTATCGTCTTGAGAGTTACTGATCAAAAGTCTCCAGCTCCGGGAGCGATGTCAAGTGTGTTATGTTGGACAGAACTGAAGTAACTTGCATTTTGCTTTCAGACTAACTTAAAGGGATCAAATTTTAGATTGTCTGTTTTACTGCAAATGTAGGCATTTGAAATCCACTGCCATTCCAGTTTGCCAGCAGGCAGATGACTGCTGTGAGTAAATGGTGCCACGATCAGTGAGACTGTGGCCTGATGCCATTTACTTGTGACCCACAATTTTGAGAACTCCTTCTGAAAGGACACCAATGCAATACAAATGTAAATATATGTTTCATGAACGAGAAAGCAGTATACTTTTCACATTTCAATAACATGCCAGAGCTAATAGTGCATACGTTGACTTCTATATTCACACAACATCAGTCAGGAAGAAATCTTGTAAATGCTATTTTTTAAATAGGAGGATTTTATTGATTTTGGTCCTGTTAGGCTGTTATGACCAAAAGAATATGTTAATTTCAAGTACTGATTATAGCAAAGCAAAAATTAATCTTTACTATCTATGCTTAAAAGGAGCATAGATAGTACAAGTCCCTGCTTTTCCACTCTTTCACCTGGCTCATCTATGAAACTCCGCAAGTGTGATACTTTTTAATTCGATGGGATTTAAATTGATGTCAAGTATCCAGAAAATAGCATTTTTTGTATCTTCTGCTCATACTCGTGTCCTGATATATTAGATTATTTTAAATAGCCCATGAAATCCAGCATTGCAAAGGTTAAGTGAAAGGCATGCAAGGGCAAAAGAAGGTGTCAAAGTGCAAAACAAACAAAACGTTTCTTCTCTTGTACAGCTTCTCCTGGCTATTGTTTAAGCATTGCAGGCCAGTTGCAAAGTAGCAACACTGCTACTGTCTCCAGTATCCCCCACTTTGCTTGTGTTTATGGATTTGAGGTAAGTCTTCTTTATCACCTAGGGAGTAAATGACTGCAAAGTGCCTAGGATGCCACCCAAGACTGAAGACAATAGAGGTGATTCAACTTCCAAAAAGCAGTAGCGAATGTAGCAGATATTAGTGACCGAGGCTACTGAGATAGCTGGCCATAGCCTGCCTCAACATCTAACTGCTCAATAAAAAGCAGCAGCGGCAGCAGCAGAGAGGACGCGCAGGTTTAGAGCGACAGAAGCCATGGAAGGAAGCAAAACTAAGAGACAGCAACAGTAAGACAAAGTACATATAAACTTTTAATGAATCAACCTTACAAAAGACAATAGCTTCAAAACATTTGACACGTTTGTACAAAACTATTCCAGCATTGTTAGCTCTCTCTTCAGAAAGAATGCCAGCAAGCCACCCAACGTGTCCCTGGCTATGAGATGCAACTGGTGATCACATCCAAATCATATGTG
The DNA here is from genome assembly GCF_949628215.1 of Phalacrocorax aristotelis. NCBI lineage: Eukaryota > Metazoa > Chordata > Aves > Suliformes > Phalacrocoracidae > Phalacrocorax > Phalacrocorax aristotelis. The sequence continues at coordinate 90,036,321 of NC_134277.1, forward strand.
GACAGAGTAAACTTATTTACAAATACTGTATATTTTAATACCAGATTAGTAGATGCTATTGGGGAGCGACTGTATTTTCCAGAAAACACCATGCATCAGAAAATAGTATGCACCCCTAGCTTTATTGCCTTTTTTTCCCCGCATTTGTCACTAACATCTCTTTTTAGTCCTTTCAGGATGAGTTACCTCCTTTTAATTTCTATTCCTTCTCTTCTTGTCTTTGAATAACAGTGCAAGTTGCAGTACAATCTTCCAGTCCTATAGCGTACATCGCAACTGTCCTTGAACACAGGAATATCAAGGTGCAAAATGATGGCTCATGGGACTATTCTGCAGCCATATTAAAATAAGTGCCACATATCAGAAAATAGCACGCATGTTAAGGGCCAAAATGTAGTTAAAAAGTGCGTGATACTTTCCTGAAAATATGGTATTGATGACACATACTAGCACTCTTCAAGTTGCCACGTTCCCTTGTGAAAGGGATCTTGTCATTTCAGTATGTACAAAGTATGTCTTCAGTTCTCCTTTCCCTTTTACATTTATTATTCCTCTGCAAGTGCTCATGTACCCCAATGTTTGCAGGACATTGTTCGTCTCCTCCGTAACCTGCAACAATACAGTAATACAACCAGCATTGGTAACAGAGCAAAGCAGAATCTTCTTCCGGAGTGTGAAGAGAACATATGTTCCGAACAATTATAAGGGTTTAGTTATAATGCTTATAAGGCCTTTGAGGGTCTCAAGTGAGGTTTGAGCGCTTCAGCTTTCAAATAGTCTGCTGCTGGCTGCCCATTCTAATCGCTTACATCAAGTATCGAATTGGGTATAACCATTTCCGAACCTAGGACTGCAGAGGGCTTCTAGATACACAAATGGCACAAGGGACAACACTCTTCCTTATACACCATTTCTCTCACCTTCAGGAGCTGTTTTGCATTTCAGTAGACCCAAGCTTCCCCATCTTTTTGCAAATACTAAGGCTGCATGAATGAAGTGATAGTGAGACATTAGCATCATCTGTCAGAGCTGCTGTTGCCCGTTTCTCACATAAGCGGCAGTGAACCAAACTTCAGGCCATTTTAGGTGAAAACCCACTAGGACAGGGGTGGTTCAACAGCATCAGTTATCTCAGACCATCCGTGTTTCTTTGTGAAGCAAGTGACTGTTTGTAGATGTCATTGCTATGATATCCCATCTGTTTTCGGTTTTGACCAACAGCTGGTAACTGTACTTTTCCATTCCTTCGTTCTGAATAGTCTCTATCATAGATTGGGAGTGCTCTCAATCGCATGCTGGCATCCCAAAGTGCTAGGCAGCATGCTAGGCGGATACCTAAAATGTGGTCCCTGAATACTGAATCACTGGGAAGTTAGTAAATTGAAGGTCTTTCCTCTACAGGTCTATCTATACAGATAATAATCTAAGAAGATTATTAATCAGCATGGTTCACTAAAAGGGAAGTTTCATGATTGCTTTATGGATTAACTTGATGTACAGCAGTTATGGTGACTTCCTTTAGTTAAAAATAATTAACATCAGGAATGCCCTTCAGAGGTAAGGTAGCTAGTATTTTACGGGTTTAGAAAGTCAAAGAATAGAAATGTGATGTCCCTTAAATCCTCTCTTAATCTAGGCATGCATTTCCAGGCAACCTATGACTTCCTCCGCTGTATTCCTCTGCAGGGTCAAGACAAAGTTTTGACTCTCCTCCTGTTTTCCCTATCATTTTCTTTTAATTCTTTACTTTCCTGCCCAAGGTCTAATTCTTTTCAAACGTACAGATACAGCTGGTAGGTAATTTTTTTCCGTAGGCATCCATAGCTCCAGAACACAGACCTGTTTAGTGTACAAATATATTATGTTTTTTAAGCACCAAACTCAAAGGATTAAGATAATGCTAGCACAAAACCAAGACTTACCTGTATTTTATCTAAGACACCAGTGCTGTCCATCCTGCTGGCCACATTTACTGTATTGCCCCAGATATCATATTGTGGTTTTTGAGCTCCAATTACTCCAGCTATTACAGGTCCATGGTTGATACCTGGAAAACATCAGAACTTAACATTAAAAAAGAAGATCCACCAAACGAGGACGCACAGTGCATCTGGTAACGTATCAAGTCAATGAGCATGGTATTTTGTCCGTGCTGGATCATGAATACAGCAACCAACGGCCTCTTCATAACTGTTTCATCAACTATTTACAACAGGAGGATGTTAGTTACAAAAATGCCAAAAGTTAGTTCATCTAATTTTAGTTTTAGAGCTCCCTCCCCTCCTGAGAAAATGTGATATTTTCAACCATTAATATCCTAATAACCTGCTACTGTCTTTATTAGATAGCATGAGGAACACACTGTGGGAGAGCAGCAGCTTCTGGGAAGACACATATACAGGAATTTAGTTTCATTTCTGCTTGTAGTTGAAAGGACTTCTCCTCTCTGCAATGGTTGACAGCCAAATCAAATTACTTTTACAGTATTCTTTGCTTCTTAAATATAGAATAAACTAATGTGAATGAACTGGAAGGATTTTAAGCCTTGTTCTGAAGGCTGGATTGCCCATAGAATGGTCCTAAATAGCTGCAATATAAATATATGTATCCAAATAACGTGATTAAGCATGGAGTAAGAGTAACAAATTGCTAGCTCTGAAAAGCACACTGTAAGAGTGAAGAACAACATAGTAGAGTCCCTTATTAGACTCTGGGCAATTTCATCTTGCAATCAGTTTGTATCCTATGTAACGTTTGTAAAGGAAGTGAGTTGTACTCTGCTAGTAGGGAAGGAAACCAGGAGGCAAAATCAAAAGTACTATCATTAACCAGCATCAAATAGACTATTTTTGTAACTATACATACCAATGAGCAGGAAAGCCAAGTTAGATCTAGTGAGAAATAAATCCTGGACAAGTGAGTAGTTTGGATTTCTAAAATTATCTCCACATCAGTGGATCGTAACTGACTTGTATTCATTCCTTGACAGAGACCATCACTGCAGATATATCTATGCAGCAAAATGCAAGTGTGATTGTAACATAGGGAGGCATCTCAGAGCTGGCTCATCTATTATGGATCATATATAACATGGCAGCATGGGCTAGCAACCACCCTAGAAGCCCACTTGGAAACCCTGGGAAAAGTGCCCGTCGCAGCTAAATTTAGAGAATTGGGGAAATAAGCAGACCTTACAGGATACCAGCTAGAACCTGATGAGTATTTGTATAAGCACTTCGGATTAAATGCACAAAGGGACTTAGGCCTTGCAACACTCTGCATTCACACCTAAGTCATGGGTGTGTCTTTCTGCTTCATGACATCCAACATGTAGAAAGCACTAGGGACCTAAGAGTGGAATCCACAACTGCCATCTCCTGAGTAGCCCAAGCTGGCTAGTAGGGAATACTGAAGAGACGTGTGTGGCATATGCTCTGCCATGGTCCAGAAATTAGGGCAGGGCAGTGGGACCTTCCTACAAAATACAATGGGCAGGAGGGCTCTTTTTTTTTTCCCCACCCCCTTCCTGCACTGCCACCGCTGATGGTTTGAGTAATACCTCAGGGGCTGGAAAGCCAGTTTCAGATCCCTCCTCCTTCAAGGAGACTTCTACCCATATCTCTTAGGAATGTGTTTTGGCCACCCAGGCATTCTGGGATGTGCAGCTCTATGTCACCCCTGCTACAGCAGGTCTCCTTTGCGTGACACACGTAAATGTTTGTTGGGGAAAGGCTGGAAGAGTAGTACTCTCTGTCCAGGTGAATGCTCTACCAGAGGGTGATACCATCTGCCTCATTCCCTTGTATCCAAAGCGACATTTAATTATTCCATGAAAAGGCAAATACTGTTCAGCAAATACTGTTCAGCAGGACAGACAGAGAATATCTCATTCCAAAGTATCCTACAGGCTCATAGTGTTCTCCAGGCAACAGGAATCCCCATGCTTGAGCAGCCTCAGACAAAAGCAGGAATCAAATCAAGTTCAGCTACAACACAGACAAATGTTCTAACCATGAAGCTGTATGGAAAACATCAAATTGGCCTCTATTCTGTTCTGAAAAAAGCAGTACCTGTGCAAAACTTGCCACAAAAGTGTATCTGAGTTTGTCTAATAAATCAAGCACCTTAGCTAACAGAAGGGGAGGAATACCCTGAAACAGGTGCTCCCCTCCCTTGCCTGACAATGTCAGGGCAGGCTGTGAACCTCCTACGGCACAGCTAGCATTTCAGGCACTCTCAGAAAATGAAGGTTGAGAGCTGAGACCTCTAGTGAGTTGCAACAATTCTGGGGTTAGATGCTGGCTGAGGAGGGCTTTTACAGATGGCAGTTTGGGTTTAAAGCGGGGATTATGTCAGAGCTGGACGCTCAGATGTTTTGGTGGCTCTAATTGCTATAGATATTGGATGCTTTCGTGGTCAGGTGCTGGTGGGAAGTGCAGAATTGAAGTTAAGACAGGAAGTGAAGAACTCAGTGGTGCCTATATTGGATTAAGGTGGCAAAAGTGCCAGTTTGGGGACTGTGCCCCTTTGTAGATTTAATAATTCCTCATTTCATGAAGCAAATGACTCTGACTTCTCTGGAACCTATCGCAAACACTTTAAAAATCACAAGTAGGTATCTTTTTTCCCCCTAGAAATTGTGCTTCATGATCCACACTTTAAAGGAGCCAGTATTGCTTTCGTCGGTTTGCTCTTTACCTGTACTGACACACTCTTTACCTGTACTGACACTGCTGACATAAGTATGTTTGCAAGTATGCGCCATGTGTCACCGATGGCAAGAAGAGAACTTTTATTCTGTACAGAAATACGGTATCTCTACACTTTTTTTTTAAACCCATAAAGCTCTGTAGCACTTTGAGAAGGAAGCATACTTCAGAATTGCTTTGTCATTTTTTTAACTCTAGCAAAGAATACAAAACATACTGGCAAAGGAGTGCTCTCCGGAACACAGGAACATTTCAAGTCAGAAGACAGCAAGTTTTGCCAGTGGGTGGCACTGTGAAATAAACGTGAGAGGAGCAGCCGAAAGGAAAAGCAAGCGGGCACAGCAAGAAAAAAGACAAGACAGGAGAATAACTGTTGGAAATCAAATAATTCTGACATGTTTACAGGATTTATGGGTTTCCAATATTTATTTACTGCTTTCACTTCACACTTTACAAGTTACACATTGCATTTTAAAACTGCTGTGTACTGCTATCAGGAAATAAACATTTTGGAACATATGGTTCTTGACCAGCTCTGAATTAATTTATTTCATCATGCTTTCCATGGCTTACTGCAGCTGCCTATTTCTTTTTTAAAATACCATGATGCACAAGGAGAGGCAATTAGAACCTGAAATATAAGGGGTATCCCTTTCAAATATAAACAACTAGTCATCTTTGCTCTTAATTGCCAATAACCACAGAATAACAAAGAAAAGAAATATCATCCTTTGTCTAACACTGGAAAGGAAAGGGTGCATTTTTGTATGCTTGCTTGAGTTTGGTAGACCTAAAATATCTCAAACTGCAGCCTCACTGGCCCCGTACAGCTCTTGTCCTCCAAAACCATTTATATGGCTTTGTAAAGCCCTGTCTACAGTCTTCTTGTATCCTTTAGTACTGATAAGTTTTAAAAATGTATGCAGTTAAACACCTGCAGAATAATTATTATAGAGTTACTACAAAACAGTTCACAGCCATGGGAAAGTATTTTTCAACCATTCTTTACTTAGGCATACTACACTCTCCCGAGTCCAGCCTTGAAACACACCTTGCCACAAGAGCAGCTACAGTTAATGGGCAATACCATGTACTCTGCCTTTAAACAGGGTGAAGATGGTGCTATTTGCTTTCATGGCCCTTTTGGTCAGCCCTACTAACACTTTAATCAGCTGGTACTTCACACTGAATTCTCCCCCTCCTCCATGACATTCTCGTAAAAATGCTGCGATACATACCTACTCGATACATACCTACTCGTAACTTGAAGTCATTGAATGAATGCTTGTTTATGACATCCAGTTTCGCCACCAAAGCAAATGCAAACTCCACCATGGTTCCTATGTGCATATACTGTCTTTCAGGTTCCTGAATTTAAACAGCCAAACAGACAGAATAAAATAATTTTCCTTAGACTTAGTTGCTGTGAGAATACAACCAAAAATATGCTGAACACTTGAAAGCACTTAAACCCTTAGGCACGTCCTAACGCCAGCAGGCAGCAGAAGAAAAGTAACGCTGAGGATGGTGCCCTGTCTGGCATTAGTTAGATCAAACAATGGCCAATAGACCAGGATGCGTTTTACTTACAGTCAGGCAGTCTAGAGGTGATAGATCCAAAACACGTCGAATCTAATGTTTTAATTGTCAAATAACCGATCAGCTGCTATCTGATCCCACAGACACTCAATGTCTATGCGCACCTAGGATTTGCTCATAAATTTTCTTTGAGTGTCTGCTTCTATTTTATGCCCTTTAACAATAAATAACACTTATGGACAGCCCCACAGAGACTCCTCCCTCTCACTCTTGCACAGCTCAGCACCCTAGTTAATACTTAAGCTCCAGTGAAATTTACAGTTTTAGGAGTTCCTCTACTGATGTCATCTGGTAGATGAGCAGGCACCTCTGAGAACATCTAATACACCTGAAAATGAATAAAATACAAGAGGAAGAGAGGAAGAAGGCAACCCATCCTCTGCCCCCTAATTTACTAGCTCCGAGCTTATACCACTTTTAAAGGCTGTACACAATGTCTCCTCATACATCAACAGCGTAGCCTGATTTCTAAGTACTGGTTTGAGTCTTCTCAGGCTGAGGAGAAAATTGATTTTTGGGTTCCCACAACCCAGGGTAGGACCCTGACAAGAGAATGATTTCATAAGAGATGGACTCACTGATCTCTATGAGAAATGACTGAATCTTCCTAATTTTTTGAGTGACAGAAGAGATGGACAGATGACAACTTTGGAAGATGATTCATAGAGTAGATGCATCAGCCTAAGTGGGACAGCAGTGGTGCTTGCCAGAGCAGCTGTTTAGATGAATGAAACCTGCTTCCTTTGGAGTTCACTCCTAGCTAAGACAGATGGTTTTCTGTTCTGTTGATGTATTCAGACCCCGCCCCCCCCCCCCCCCCTTAGGTGCTTAGTCTTCCTCGGGTGCTTGCTTTAAGCTGGGGATTGTTCCCAGCAGTATGCCTAGCAGTCAGTCACTGCCACACTAGGTAGTGCACTATCTGTGGATATTTGGGCATCTGGACTGAAGGCTGATGAGTTCTGGTGGATTTCTTTGGAAAATCCAAAGATTTGGATTTGGATTGGTGTACTAAATCACCAAAGGAACACTGAAATTTGGATCTCTTGATTCACAGTTTGTGGAAATAACTCAAACAGTAAATTTCTTCCTGTGCACACACTAGTTTTAGTTGTGACTGAGAACTCCTCTATGTCTTCTCATCTCCAGTCTACAGTTCTGCATTTCCTTCATCCCCTTCACCTCCCTGTATTAAATGTCAGAGCTAATTTAAAATAATTATTTTTTTGCCCTCAGGATCCTTAGGGTCTATAGTTCAGGTGTTAATTGCTTCTGTCTAGAATGAACATGGGCTTGGCAAGAGCACATTAATCCTTAGCAGAGAATGTGTTGATTCATAATTGCTGTCTCTCTGTTGCTAATCTGTAGTACTCTAAAAATAACGGCAAAAGGAAAGTTTTTGCTTAAAAGTTATGAATTGCTCCTCTGAACTTCATTTCTACCGAATGCAGTTCCCAATCCTACCCTATTAAATAAACCAGAAACAAAGGAACATGTTCTCAGTGCTGAGCCTTAGGGTTCTGTAAGTGCATGGTTAATACAGCTACTCAGCCCTCCCTGCTTACAATGGAAAATATTCATTCTTGCAGTCTTTTGTACACTCTATAAATCCAGTTCTGCTGGAGCATGTAGGAATAAAATGCTGTATTGTATTTAGAGTGGAAGGCTTGTTTTAGACTTAGCAAATAGAGGTGGCATTTTCAAACTGCAATGTGAAGAACCATAATTCACAGAGACTACTAAACAAAAGTATATACTTGTCTAGTACAATACAATCTACATTAATAAGAAAAAAAACTAGGCCACAACATTACACATAAACTGCAGTTCAATTAACAGAATTTTAGCCTTCATTTGAACATGTTTTTTATTAAGCAGGAACCTTTTCCTGTACCTGACACTGTTCTTGGTTGGGTGTAGCACTCAGTCCTGTTGCTGCCATGTAAGTGCTTCCAATGGTTTTTATCTTTTCAACTCCACTGAACTTTGGCTTTGATAGTAACTGTAAAACAGGGATGGTTATTCATTACTCAGGTCAGCAGCCTTGTTACTCTAACAGCACTCAGAGTTTCAATCCTTAAAACAGTCTCTTAATAGACCCCAAATGGCTTCACAAATATATACAGGATGAAGGATTTAAGGATGGATAAAACAATGGTTACAGCCTCCAAGGAAAGGGGATTTGTCTGCTAAAATACCTTTTTATTGTAAAGAGATTAAATTTATAGTGGTAAGAATAAATCCCACCTTACTGCACATGCAGCTCTTAAAAGTCAGTAGACTTGGAATTCATTTGATACTGGAACTGAGTCACGATGCAAGCCAACAGTTAAGTTTTAAGCAGCTTTCTGAAACTAACCATCTCTTCCAGGCCAGTGGGTGGTCCATGCCAAGGGGACTAAAATCCAAGGATTTTAGTTCATATCCCAGGTTGTTTGAACATTCCAATGTTCTCCAAATGAGTGTGCTGCTAAAATACCCTCTAGAGCTGCAGATCCACAAATTCAGGCTGTACTTTCTGAGTCATGACATGAACTTAATGCCTTTTTCTGGTATCTTCATCACTAATAACCTTCTCTAAGGCAAATAATGATCTCAGTGAGCCCTTTACAGCTGCGTTTTCACAACCTGTCTGCAGTCATACTCTGTACTTGCTTGTAACTGCAGAGAATGGAACAGTAAAACTTATACAATCCTTCGAGTGGCTCATGTATCAACTGATCAATGCTCTGAAAAACGAGGCCAACACAGATCAGGTATAACACAAAGCTGTACCATTTTAGGGGACATACATTTACGTATCTGACTTTAAGCACCAGTATTTAGAAACTAGCTAATACATGGCATGTGACAGCCTCATAAACTGCAGCTAAAGGGCAAAAATTTCTCCATCAGATATACACATAGGATTCTCATTACAGCGAATCAAAAGAAATTGAGTATGTCGTCAGATCAATATCTGATTTATCCCACATAGATGTCTTTTCCTCTAGTAACTGCCTGTAAGTACTTTCCACATGACCATGCACACAAAAGTTCTTTTCTGACAGCTCTTCCGCTTTCCCTTTCAAGTATGTTTGCTTGCAGTTGCATACTCTGGGTTATTAACATGGAAACCATACGTTGATTGTTGTTAGAAGTACATACATCATCGAAGTCAGCAATGATCTCATTTAGCAGCCTGAGACATTCCAAGCCTTCCTTATTAACATCAGATTCTGTGTAAAATTCCTTGAAATCCGGAACAGAGGCAAACATGACACAGACGCAGTCATACGACTGATGATATAGATCCTGCCCAAAAGAAAACACAATAGAGGAAAAAGAACCTGTCATATCCACCTCTAAATAAAAGTTTCCTTATTAATATGCAGTGTCCTGTTTCTGAAAAGGGAGGAGTCGCAGCGGTTGGAATGCCTTAAGACAGTCGTTGGGTATTTTTTGCATTTAGTTGCATTTATTAATTTTAAACAGTGTATAAACCTGTTTGTTGAAGAGGCTCAACATATACAGCTGGAAATATTTTAGTGATTTAAAGTTACCTTTTTTCCTCCTGAACATTAACCCTGTCGACATAAAATGTTCAGTGATTTATTAGGTAGGGCCCATTTCTGAGGTTTCTCATGTAGAGAATTTGGTCTGGCTTGCATGGCTGAAACTATATTTTGCAAAATAATTTCTAATTTATTATTAGCTGTTTCTGCTATTGTAATGACTAGAAAACGGAACCAAAGTCACAAACCCAATGCACTACGAATGCATAGTGCAACACAATCCTGATAGTTCCTAACGTAAAATGACAAGATGCCTAATAGGACAAAATAATTGTCGTTTCTTTTCCATAACAAGGAGCTGAGGCAAAGGGAGAGAAGTCACCTGAACTAAAACTTATTTACGTCAGATTCTCCACTGCCTTCTGTGACCACTGAAATGAGAGCACTTCTGCTCCACAGGAAGATTCTGGCGCTGAAAATGGTCAACCCCTGCCCACCCTTCAGTTTCCTCCCCATTGCCCTTAAACATTAGAGTATCTCTTCTTCCAGGATAAATTCACATCCTGAAAAAAAGGAAAGACAGGCTACTTATTAAACTACTACTTCTAAAAATATCAATATCTATACACAAAGGCAACCACAGCAATGAAAGATGCTGTAAGCTACTATGAAGTCAAATTCTATTCAAGTTGTTATTTGAGTAAAACAAGGATTTCAATACTCATGTGAATAAGGTGAATAGGATTTGTTCTGTGATTTCTAGAAGCATCAGATATTATTTTCCTTTTTCCTTGTCAAAGCTTTTTTCTGCAGTTTCACTGGCAGTACGTTTCTGTTTTGAAGGAGTGTGGCGTGTCTCTCCACAGATGTGTACAGACATAGTGAATCTCTATTGGTGATGTTGACTGCCTCATCCCAGAGCAAGTGTGAGGGAAGTTTCTGGGCAAACATGAAAATAATGGCAGACAGGGAGCAACACAGGCAGCTGGAAGAGGTAGATGATTTTTTACTAAATTGCTACTATAATAATAGTATTACTGTTAATATTATATTACAATATTTCTAGAATATTATAATACTAGTATTATAATAATATTACTATTTCTGAGGATTCTACAACCAGAGCATCACTGATGCTGCACAACGCCTCTGTGCAGTAAGGATGGAATATATCGTTGCAATTCACCATTATTATTTATATTCTTAAAGCCGAGCTGGTTAAAATTGCCCATCTGTACCTGACATCCAGCTTACAGCCATATATACAAAACCAGTATCACTTTAAAGTGACCTGATTGTGCAAATGAAAAGCAACTAAACAAAACGTCCAAGCTGATGAGTTCACTGTCAGATTGCTACTACACTTCAAAGGCGTTCTGGATCTTTTTTGTCCTCTTGTCCAGAGAGTTTTTCATGAAGAACCAATAATGTGATAATATTTTTCTGCCGTCTATTTTATCCATCTCCATAGACACCAAGGGAACCCCTCTGGCTGGATGATGTCAAATGAATTTAGGCAAATTAAGCATCTGACTGAAGTATTTAATTTGAGAGCAGTTATCCTATGTGTCCTATATTGTCAGTACTGCAGATGTGCCTATCTGGAAGGTAATTTTAAGGCTATATGGGCAGAATCACCTCAGATAGTGTTTCCCTCTTTCAGTCAGTTATGAAAAAAAGCTTAAGAGGCAATTTTTCCTAATGTAGGCACTCGAGATGAGTGCCTGAAACCATACAGGAGGACTCTGACTCTTAAGAAATTCAGAAGCTCAAGCCCAAAATGACCTCTCTTTGCTCCAGTCTCTCATACTTAAAACCAGGTCCACTCTGGTATACTGCCGTGACATACGCTGGCAGCTGTCCTGAGTATGTACGCACCTAGACTTGGTGCAGATATACTCAAACTAGTTTGAAATTAGTTAAGTGGAGCCATAAAAGATAATTAACAGGCTCTCTCCTCAAAAGTTTAGCTTTTGCAGTCTGCATTTTGCTTTACAAATACCTACTTCAAATTTACCTCAGTCGTGTCTACACAGAAGCTACAGTAACATTTGCATATAAACATACTAACAGGTTAAGATCTGATGTGCTGAGAGCTTTCCATAGGCAAATTAGCAGAATAGGTACAGAGATTACATTCTGTGGTTAACTCAGCTTTCCTCCTATTTCCTCAAGTCACCTTCCCTGTAACTTAATTTCAATTTTGGGTGAAGGAATTCAGGTCACACACATGGTGCTCATTATTAAAGAGGACTGCATTAAAAATATAGGGCCTTGGTAATACAGAAAGGGAAATTCACAGTGTTATACAAAAGACTGGAGGGAGACACAAGAGTATTTATAACAGAATGTAGATAATTAATACTCAAAACATGGATTATTACACATACTTTTGAAACTTGATCTGACAAAACAAACATGCTGTATACATCTGCGAGTATTAAAAAAAAAATTGTTCATGCTCCTACCAGCTTGAAAAATCCATTAAGTTAAATCCAGCCAAAATAATAGTATAGTTAAAATTAATATTAATATAAAATTCTATTGTCCTAGAGGTTGTTAATTAGTAAAAAAAGTTGTTTTAATTTACCAGATAAACATTACATAGCAGCTGTTTTATTTGCTTTATTGAATCCTGCTGATTTTGCCTCCTGAGAATGTAAATCGTGCCAGAATTACACTACTTATGAGATATTGGTTGTAAAGTTTGTGAAACAGACAAAATCTAGGCCCAGAGGTGATACTGGGACAGTGCCGTATCTGAAATAGTACATAGAAACTCACACCCTATAAAGGTTTATTTGAGAATATAACTTCAAGTCATAAGAATACAGGTCTGTTAGGAGCTACAACTGAAGCCTTACAGGAAAAGGAGACCAATTATACAGTGCTGCAGGCTTATGATATGGCTGAATAATATGAAGCAGAGATGGTAAAAGATGGATTCATTTTACCATCTCATAATACAGGAACCAGAAGATAAATAGAACATTTTAAAGTAGAATAAGGAAAAATATTTTACATAAGAGATATATAAATGTATATGTCATTGCTATTCAACAACACGAAAGACAAGAGTTTGTGATATGCTGAAGCTCAGCAACAGTGTCCTATTTCTCTTTCTTCCCCTCTAATACTGGGGCAATATCCATCCCCAACAGTGCTCCATAGCACAGTACCAGTGTGGGAACAACAACAAATGCACAGAATACACAGAATCGTATAGGTTGGAAAAGACCTTTGAGATCATCGAGCCCAACCGTAAACCTAACACTGCCAGTTCACCACTAAATCTGTCTCTAAGCACCACATCCACACACCTTTTAAATACCTCCAGGAATGGTGACTCAACCGCTTCCCTGGGCAGCCTGTTCCAATCCCTGACAACCCTTTCAGTGAAGTAGTATTTCCTAATATCCAGTCTAAATGGAACTGTTTATAACCAGAGAAGTAGTAATTTTGGTTGCCACAATAAATGTCAGAGAATTTTAAGGTGGCATTCCCAGCTAGTTTATTTTGACCATACATAATAATAAAGGCTGTAGCAATTGGGTGTTTTAATTTTCCTACCAGTACTTCTCTTGAAACAGTACTCTCCGAAATGTTTAATCAGAAAATTAGATGCACTACCCTTCCAGAAAGGAATGGCTTTGCATCTTTCAATAACAACAAAAAAAATCATGCAGTCAATACCCCCTTTTTTTTCCCCCGTTGATAACATCTGAATTTCTGCTGGTTGGCTCTCTTTACTGTCCCCTCTTCTTCTCAGTGCCTCAAGACCTTCTGGGGAGGCAAACTGGTCCCATTCTACCTCATGGAAGGGTATAGTGGTCAGCTTCTCTGGGGCAGAATTTCTGCTGGGTGCTGGCTCCATTCTGCAGCTGAATGAAACAGGATTCCTCTTGCTCAGTAATGCGCCTGCCAATTAGCTTGCAGCACAGAAGCTCCTGAGTACTTTTTGCTAATAGGGGATCTGGATGCTAACAGCATAAAGGAAAAGGCTGCACGAGCCAGGTGCAGATATATTTAATCCTGGCCCCACTTCCTGCTTTTTGTTTCGTATTTATTCCTGTCTTTCTCTCTCTCGGCTACAAAGTACCCTGTTTGGTACCCAGCATGCAGACTCAAAGTACAAACCCAGTTCCAGAGGTTCCGGTAAAGTAAACAAACCTTTATTACAGTTTACTCTGAAGTAACTTTGCTTTTACGATATCAGCATTAGTCAATGTGTATCCTGTTATGAAAAAACCTTTGCTGGTCATCTACAAGTACAGTCCTACTACTCCCAGTTAGCATTGATCCACTCATTTTCCCCCTTTCATTCCTGCTGCCTGCTCTTCAGCAGCATACTTTGTCTCCCATTTTCTCCATAGAGCTGCATGCATAAAATTCTAAGAGAAGTAGTATTCTGAAACAGACTATTCATCCATTAGATTAATTTTCATCTCAAAATCTGGTTTAAACAGAAAAGAATATACATAAAACCATACTAACATGAATGTTCGCAACTGAGGAAAATGTGGACAAATATCAATTTACCTGTTTACCTAAATCTCCACACAAAGAAAACAAAGACTTGATCTGACCTAACATATTCTTAAGTGTGTACACATACAAAATGTCCCTTAAGGCTCAACACATCCTTGCTGACAGTGAAACGAATCTGTAGACTTGACAGATTCTTATATTCTTGAACATTTCCAGGTATTTGAAAGGTTCTTCCCTCTTTGAAAACTGTGTTTAAAGATAAACAAAAAAAGAAACAACTCAAGATTTTTTTTTAAAGGGATGTTGCTAAAATTATGTAAAATCATTTTTACTTCAGCTGACATGATAGATTGGAGAGCTCAGCACATTACAATTTCTGATCTTTACTAAATTTACTAAAGCTCGCTCCAACCTAAGAATCTTGAGGTGTGACAATATAAATCCAGTTGCCAATACAAAGGTGAGCAGATGGTGTTGCTCTGCTGGGGAACCGAGATGGAATAGCACATAAATGAGAAAGCAATCTCCTGATGGTTTGCTGTGTTTAATGCCTGAACTGAGAGGTGGAGCTAAGCCAACCTGGCTTCCAGCCAAGATCTTCACTGGATTCAAAGGAACCCCACAGCAGTTTTAATTTGACATTAGCTACCAAATGAATATTTGCAGGTAGTACTAAAGTCCTGATATGATGTATTGATTAGTACTGCTTAATGCAAACACAGTGAAAGGGGAGATGCCCTTTTTGACTCAGGAGATCAAAAATGAATCCCTAACGCTGCCCTCTCCCTTCTTTTGTCAGTTTTGGAACAATTATTTGGTATGCACAAGTAATTCAAATAATTGCATGTAAGATCTCTAGAACTGCTACTGTCTCTAAATGCTTTTATTTTTTCATCCTTTTTTGCTTTATTAAAACTCTAAAGCAATATTAGGAGCAGATCTAATTTCCACCAAAGTCAACAGGGGACTTTTGGTTGACTTTTCTGGTGCTTGGATTAAGTCCATAAGCAGCGAGTAAACAGGTAATTCAGTGTTCAGAACCATTTTCCAGAATTAAATAGCTGCTGTTTCAGGAAAAGTTAAATTTTCATTCCAGTAAGCAAGGTCTCCAGTCACCAGAAGAAAATTCAGAACTTGGATGCAGCTCCACTCTGATCACAGAGAAAAAAAGTGTGTGAATGCATATGATTTACATTTAAATCCATGTTGATTCAACCATCCCCTTCTTCCTCCTCACCCTTTTTTCCCCTCCTTTGAGAGGCAAAGTGCATTGCCACTCAATATAATTTCACATTGTTTATTTCAAGGTACTAAGGTGCATTGAGTGCTGTAAAGCAAACCTTTCAGGTAGGTAAGGGGGGGAATGAAAGTGACTGTAAATCTATAATCTCACTGCATGGACCTACTGTTCAAATCAGCATTAAGTGGTATTTCTAGGATACGCTGCTTTCTTACAGAGCAGAGGATATACAGAGATGGCTGACCTCATTCTTCAGGTTCCTTGCCAAGAAGTGTTCAGCTACGTGGGCTGGAAGCACATTCTCCAGAAGCACTCGGTTTAGGTTCTCCATGGTTTCAATCTCTTCCCGCTCTTTTTTGAACTTGTTCTTCCACAGGAAGTCTAACCTACAGTAATATTCATTCTGTTACAAGAGGACACAGAGGTAAAGAAACAATAGGCATCTTGTCCTGCTGGAATACAGGTTTAAGAGACAAAATAAGCACAGTACACCACCCCTACAAGGCTATTTGAGCACTCATGTACTGTTCCAGATCCCACAGAAATCAAACCCCAAGCACGCACTATGTGACATACATTTCATCAAACCTATAAGCCCCACCCCCAACAAAAAGGCCCAGAAGAAGGTGCAGAAAAGAAAAAAAAAGTTGCAAGGTCTCTTAAACAATGGAAGATTTATTTATTTACTCTCAGGCTTCGGTAGAAATTCATTCCAGAAATCAAACACTGCTATGAAAACAATTTACAGTTTTGCAGCTTAATATGATGTCTTATTTATCTGAAGTGTAGAATTCCACTTAAAATAATGGGCATTTCAGGAAGACCCTAACTTTTACCAGCTTGAACTTATGTCATGCAATCAGTTTGGTAAAAAGTGGGCAGTACAAGAAAAAACAGCCTATTGATATAATATGCATTCAGTTTACCAAATCATTAACAGATTATCAAAAATGGCCCAGTCAGTTGGGCCAAGCCAGTTTTGGTTTTGTTGGATTTTTTTTGTTTGGTTGGGTTTCTTAAACTGCTTTCTATAATACTTTATCCTTCTTTTCTTTTTGTCCCAGAGTTTTCATAATTGTTTTTTAACATCCCCAATAATAACAATAACTGGAACTGTATGGAAATGTATAACATTCTTGGAATATCAGTACTTTTGGAGATTGAATGTCATTAAAAAGATGTTGAAAAATGAATAAAAATACATTTTTGTGGAGGTGTCTCTAGTTCTTTTCAATATTATTAATGTTTGGTTGCAAATTCTATGGCATTATTTCGACTGTAAAGCCTCCAATGGCCTGGCTATTTCATTTGAGCTGATATAAACCAAGAGCTATTTCAGTGCAGTCCAATGGTTTAACGCCATCATGCAGCCTCAGTGAAGACTATGTTATTAACGAGGAGAACATGATTATAATGACAACCTTAATACAGGAAAACCTAAAAATGCTAGCTAGTATTATTAGCAGTCAGTAAGCATTCACATCAAAATGAGGGTAGTCCTTCTGACTGGAGAGTGGCTGTCATTGCTCAAAATGATTCATAGATATTTTGTTGAGGTAACAGCCAAAGCTAGAGTAGCAAGTTGAAATGAGATGGTACTAAAATGATTTGACAAGCTTTTAAATAAGTATATTGCATATTTATACACCGAAGTTCCCCACATAGATGATAAATTCAAATGCCACCAATGCTATTCATGCAGAAAATATCCAATAAAAACCTGGGATGTCAAAATCATTTGCATAAATTGACAAAAGTAAACTGGATGCCTGGCATAAAACTGGAATGAGGTATCCATACATTGTACCAACTTTGTACTGAAAAGAAAAGGTTCCAGATAAGCTGAAATCTTCAAAAAGATGTATTTATTCTGTAAAAGCTAGTATTAAACAGAAAATGTATTTACCGCTTTATTATTTATTGAATGAAATTTAGGCTGCCACAAAAATGGCAGAGAACTCAGAAATCAGAGAAAATAAAGCATAATGGATGTTACAACTTGCTTTGAAATGAAAAAAAGTCAATTTATCATATTTCAAAATGCCTATTCAGACTTTTGAAAACAAAAAGGACTACCTTATTAAAACTTACTTTAAATTGGGGGTGGGTGGGTGGTTTATTTGTATGATCTAGCCAATTTAGTATATACGTCATTAAAGATCCTGTTCAATCTTTGTAGACTTGCAGTAATATGAAAACCACGATTGTTTAGTTTACATATTATCTCCAGAACCTTTTCAAACATATCAGAATGAAAATATGTCAGACGGCCCTTATACATCTGCAGGCACAATATCCTTGACATACAACATTTTCCTTCTTCACCTTATACTGCTTTACTTGACAGCACTTCCCAGTGGGTGAGCAGAGTGGGACGCCCAGGGAGGCATGAAGGACACTGCGTTCTTCTGGGCAGAGCAATTGGCTTCTTCTACAAGAAGAGACTACCATGCGTCTGTGCAAGGCCATGCAATGCAACCCCAGAGGTTCAAATCAGTGGTAACTTCTTTGGCAAGAGCAGTTAAGTGCAACAAGAACTGATTCATGTTTCATTGATTGCCCAGAGATGGGTCTATCTATATTTCTAAATTCTACAGGACACTCACCTGGGTCTGTTTTCAATATTTGCCTGAGTGAGGCAATGAACTAATTCTCCTCACTGAAAGAATGTCACATAGAAAGTCAAAATAAACAGGTCAAGAGTAGCTGCCTATGCTGTGGGTGTCTACGGCCAGGGTAGATGAATGCTATAGCATTCAGCGAAGAGGCAGCAAAGGCAGCACTAAAGCAGGTAAGGTCACTAGAAATTAAACCTGGGTTTTCATTCAGGTGAGGGAGCTAAGGAGATTCCACCTCACAGCCATTACTTACAGACAGCAAGTCTAAGAACCTGTCTCAACATGGAGCATCAGCAGAGGATATCTTAGAACACATTAATAAGTTGATCAACAAGAAGTAGTCAGCTCTAAGGAAACCAAAATGAAAAGCTGCTGGTCTGAAACTTGTGGTGGATAGCCTGATCATTGAAAACAGCCACAGTGTCCGAGAACTGACAAATGGTAAGGATATAATGCAAATCTTTGGAAAAGGACTGGGGTGACCTTGGGAACAATACAGCAAGGTACTTTGGAAAAAAACTATGTTAGGGAAAAGAGCCATTAGAAATATTAGCTAAAGCTGATACAATGAGGAAGAGTTGACACCTCTTTTGTAAACCTGCCTCCATCTGTTACAAAGAAATCAATGGGCATGTGAATAGGAGGAGTGGTCTGAAAAAAGTTTTATTGAATTCTTTCAGAAGAAGCTCTTGGAAAGACTAGATGATTTAAGAAGAGGTGGATCCTCTCACAGAATAAGAGCTCACTAAAAAACAGAACAGGGACTGAAAATAAACAGTTTTCATGGCTGAGGGAAGTTGCCATAAACATCTGGGCAGTAAAACGGCCAATGAAGTTTAGCGTTGATAAACACAATATAAGCAATCATGGGAAAACCAAAATATTCACCTAGTCTACAAAGTAATGGTATATGTGTAACTTTAGGTACTGATGAGAAAGGAATTCACAGGCTATGTCATTACTGGTAATTCAGACTGGGCCATAAGAGAGATTTAATGCTCAATAGTGTTTAAATGTGAGCACACTCCTTACACAGTCTAGCTCATAGCAATCTACATTCTCCTGGGCAATGCGCACCCTGGGCAGGGTGCAAGAGTCACCATTCTCAACATATCGTCTGCCTGCTGCCAGCCTATTTTCAAATAACTCCCAACAGCATGCACGCCGAATGAAATGCGTCACTTGGTCTCAGTGCCAAGGAATGGTTGTAGTCTACACTGGCATGACCACTAAACGCAGTTCTACTTTCTCCACCTCACTTCTGGCTGCTCACTCCCATCCTGTGCTCATTCTTTTGGCACAAGCACTGCTGCAGCCACACCATAAAACCAAATCAGGAAATAGATCTGGCTGAAAACCAACCATTTTTTCCAGGGTTAATTTTTAAGCCAGATCATTTCCCTATTTGACCCACTATACCGCTCCATAGGCAGCTGTGCCAGTACAAATGAGGAGATACAAGGATAAGAATGAGTAGCTGAGGGAAGGCCGCCTTCTTTCAGTAGGGCTGCTGGTTGTGCAGCTAAAAGTGTTAGTTGAATCTGAGAATTATGTTGACTCATATATCATCTAATGATATACTAGCTCTCCCTCTCTTCAAGCCTGTTCAACCAGAGACACACATTCCCCCTCCTGCTTTTGCATCAGGACAGGCATCTCTCTGACCAGTGGTGAGCAGGTTTACAGAGCTAGGCTTGTAGGAAACCATGCACTTTTTGCTTAGATGAACTTTCTGGTTACTCACTCTGGGGACAGAGGAGCACCAATGGCAGCTTAAGAGAAATGGAAAGAACACCCTTTTCATCAGTGGCTATTATCTTTAGCATTGTTAAAATAATCAGATAGTAGAAGAAGATAAAAGACATGTTATTATCTGCAAAGTAGAAAAATGCAATAGCAAACAGAAAGTGCTTTCTCTGAAGCAGAGAATACTTTGCCTACACTGCCAAGATGTCTTGACAGTGTCCTGCAAGTACCTCTCAATGAAAGTAGCAAGCAGAAAGTTTAAAACCAAACAAGAAGACGGACACTTTCACATGACTTTATCAAATTTTGAAATTCATTATCAGACAATGTTGGGAATACCAGGAAGAAAAAATGGCTTAACAAGGGATCAGACAGTATAACAGAAAGCAGAGCAACCAAAAGCTATTAAATGTTGCCACAGAAATGCTGACTGGCAGAAGGTGGGAAGCATATGTCCCTGGAAGGGTTGCTCTATGCAGGTTCACTTCCTCCCCTATTCTCTTCCAAAGTATTTGCTACCAGTCACTATCACTAATAGTAACTTTAAAAAGCAGGTCTTATGACAGGTATGTATTAAAATTAGTTCGTAACATTTTCTAGTTATCATTTAGACTTTGCTTGAGAGTGTTTGAAAACACAGAGGATTTTTTTCTCCTTCTTTAAGAGAGAATAAATCAGCAGAAAAATCAAAGGCAACAGACTGAAGAGCCACAAACAAGTGGTGTAATGACATGGACCCTCGACGTACAGTTCTGTAAACAAAGACTTTTGCCATTACAGGACGATTTTCAGTTGGTGTGACAGGGAATGACAGACACACACTGTTGCTGTATGCAAAACAAACTTTCTTGTTGACATGACTGAACCCACAAAGAAATACTCTCCTTGTCCAGTGAACATGATATTCCTTCTCTCCTTTTTTCTTGGTGCTGCACCCACCACCTCCATCTGACACCTTGGTTGACAGGGACTAAAGGTTCTCAACTTGTGCAACAGAGTATTTATCCCTCTTTCCGAGTGGAAGTAGCTGTGCTCCAGCCCCACTCTCTGCAACCACCATCAAATGAGCAAACTAATACAGTTCTGGCAGCAAGGCAGATGAAGAATGTTATTTCTAACTCAAGAAGGATGTTCCCTACTACAGCAAATACCAGAGAAGCTGCCAGATAAGAATTTTTTGTCTAGTAGCCTGCAGGGCCTCCTCGGCAATTTAAATGACAGTCATTATGTTTTGGGGAATTGTAATGTAAATGAGTGATTTAAAGACAGTACTGGATAAGATACTTCCCAAGGCTGCAGGCTATGGGGGTACAGGCTTTTCATGAGATCTCACATGGATTGCCTCTTCCATCTCAGAGCCCTGTCTTGCACGCTGCATCTTTCCTGGCACAATGGGCTGGAATTGCAGCTTTTAGCAGTGGATCATGGACAGGCCCGAGGATTTAGAGAGAGAACTGATCCTTGCACCTGCCCTCAACTTCATAGAGGGTAAGACCATTGACATCACTCTTGTACTGAAAAAGCACAACTGGGTAATAAAAAGAGGAGTTTCCTGTTGGGTCATAGTTTTAGTGCAACTGTGGCCTCAGCATGTGGTACACTTCTATGTACATGCTACATTGTTTCTGTGTCTGCATCAAACGGTAATAACTGTGAAGAAAATATCTTGTAATTAAGCAACGAGGGAGACAGCAGATGGATGCAGACAGATGGGAGCACACTAGGAAGCTATGAGACAATATTGGTCAGCATGACAAGCAATAGTCACAGTACACTGTCAACATAATGTCTACAGTCTCAGTGACAGTTATTGGTGAGTTTTAATGGCATATTGGAAAGTAATAAAGAAAATTGCTTTTTAGATGCTTCTGACACTCCTTTGCAAGGGTGTGGGGCAGAATGGAATAAAGGTGTTTGTCAGAAAATATAAACAATGTTTGAGAAGGTGAGAGGCTGCATGTGGAGGCTGGCATGATGTCCACTGGTGCAGATGAAGAAAAGCATGCATCTTACCTGTCTACCCAAAACCAGTAATGTGACAAAGAATATAAACAAAGAAATTGAGCCCATTGTCTTCAGGTCTTTCAGTATTCCTGGTCTGTAAAATAAAACATAGGTAAAGCAAGCTGCTCAAGAGTTAAAACAGAATTACATTAGCACAAGAGTAAGACCACAATTTACACTACTTTCTGGTACGTAAACTAAGACCATTTAAATATGATATGCTTTATTATTTGATGAAAAATTATTTCCATTATGTAGCTTTAATTGCTTCTACATTCCGTGCAAAGGTGCCTACATTTTGAAGTCCAGTAATAAGATGAGGATTTAGTAAAAATAAGACCCTTGTTTGCTTGCAAATGGAGAGCATTTGGTGCTTATTCTATACAGGCAGATCAAAAAGAGTTTTTTTATGTAATAACACTACTTCCATAATGGAGAGCTTGACTGTATCCAAAGAATGTGAAGAAACAGAAACTAAAGCACCTAACTCCTGAGATGCCTCAGAATTATGGAAGGTACAAACTAGAACAAACAAAGTTCATTAAAAATTCTGCTTTGGAAAAAGACGCTAGACGTAATGGGATCAGTTTGCACCAGCATTCTCCTACTGATGCCACTGAAAGAAGAACCTTGGTGAGACATTTCGGAAGGAAAACACCAACAGACACACAGCTTGACTGGCAAAATCAAGGCTGCCGGAAGCATACGCTAAATCTAACCTGTCACATGATTCTCCATCCCATCACAGATATATCCTTTCTACTAATGCAATGGAAACATAAAGACCTGGTTTTGTTTATTTAATCTTTAGATTTAAGAGCAATGAAAACATCCATCCTTTTTTTAATTCAGATCCTTTTCCATGGTTGTCTCTGTGTCCTAAAAAGCTCGAGCACTTTACAGCACAGGAAAAAGGATACTGAAACTCTACTCCGAATATTCAATTTTTCTGTTGTGGCATATGCACTGCAGACTCAGCCTACACATAAGAGAATCAGCTCTTAGTTTTGAAAATGAGGTAGAAATTACATGTGTCCAAAAATTATTTTATACAGCAACAGTCAGAATTAGAGTAATAATTTCGGTCTTATATATTATCACCTATAACAAAGATTTCAGCATCCTCACTGAAATTTAACAGACAAATTTGGAAGCACAGCAAAAAAATTCCAAACTGTTAGTCTACTAATTTTTTCAATAGCTAAGACTCCACTTGTAAAGTTTTAAGACAATGTACTACTACTGAGAAAGTTGGTTTTATTTGGCTTGCTGCAAATATGCTTTAACAGCCTTAATTATGTTCAGCCTTAGGCCTTAACAACCTTAATTATGACTTCTTCCTAATGTCCTTTATTACAAAAATACAAATTAAACCATACTCTATTTCCTATAGTATGTGATTTAAACACCTTGCCCAGACTTGCTTATTTTATTCTAATGCTCTGAAGTGTGACATTAAATCATATATTAACTGCAGTATGACAATGATTTTAAATTGCAACTTGTAGTTTATATAGCCAAACACATAGGAAAAAAACTGTTCCATGACATAAGAACTGCCATAGGTAGTATTTAGTTTCTATTAATTTCAGAAAGGCTGAAGTTATCCACTTACCGTCTAAGAGGTGCCATTGCATACATAAATTTGCTGTAGTCATCCAGCATGGGCCCATGAGTGTGCAGAAGGATAACATTGTAGCCCACCAATGCAATCAACATTATCACCATTTTTAACTCATAATTTATCCTCAGGAAAACAGAACAGGAAATGAGCCCTAATATGCAGCTGTATATAAAATACTGGCAGAGAAAAATCAAATGGAAAATATTTAGAATTTAGCTCTTGAGTACAATATCATACATAATAAGTTGCTCAGGCTGGTTTAAAAACCAAATTATTGACTGACCACTGAAGCATGGAATCTATCACAACCTGGGACATTATGGTTTGCAGACAGTGAATAACAACCAGATGCTGGTATTTCATGAAATACACCCTTTTCCTTACTAGGCTCCAGTTAACCCAAAACTCAATAGAATCCCGACTATGCTCCTAATTTATGCTCCCCAATTTTCACCCTTCGTCACTTCTGATTTACCCATCTGCAGTGGCAAGGAGTGCCTATTCATGCGACACCACTGCTGTGCAAGAGCCTACTGCCAGCAGACTAACAAAAAGATTTATTCCTGTGCCACTGTACAGTCTCTAATCATGCCTAAGTTCAAAAACTACCCTGTATGTATTACTAGCATAAGGGTCAAGATAAAATGTCTAAAGATCTGAAAACAACAATTTTAATGCCTATTTTTGCAGTATTTATAAATTGATGTAACACACAGTTGTTATGAACCTCATAGACAGGCGATTTTATAACTCTAGAAATAAAGCTAACATATGAAGAATATATAATTATTAACATGGCCTATGCATAATATAAATATCCTTCTGTCAAATCCTCTTGAGTTATGACTACATAAGAACATATTCAACTGTTAAAAAAACCTTCTTCTTCCCTATGTCATATACATAAAAAAAATATGTATGGTTGAAGTTAAATTCCTGTAAAAATATTTTCTCTGGATACTTTCTGAAAATGGATTAGGGCATCAAAATTAATGCTAGAACAGGAATAGTACATTCTCACTAGAATCATTATCTTAGTCCTTAACATACACCACCTTTGCCAAAGACGCTTCCTGAAAATTACAGTTCTGCACCTTGTAAGGAAGTTATCGTTTCTGAAAATACAAAGCATTCTATTTCTAGATATGCTATTTTCAGACTACTGTTGACTTGTTGATTGCAGTACTTTGACAGAAACTGAATCACTGCATACTAATTTTGGAGGATCACTAAGAAGAATAATTTTCACAGCACCCTTCAGACAGAATTGATCTGCTATCTGAATCTCTGTCGTTACTGTAATTTGCTTTCAGATCTGCTTGAAGTAAGAAATAGAAAGAACTGCTGTTCAGAATCACCAAAAATAAAACTCCTCTGATGGCTTCATTCCACAGGAGGTCACATTCCAAATTCAGTGTTATGTAAAAGTAGAAGCATCCATTTTTTCACTCTGTAAGGCATTCTGCTTGTGAAATTAAGTTTTCCAAAAGGAAACAAGCAAACAAAAGGCAGTCTTAAATCCATAACTGGATGCAGTTTGACACGACCAAGAAACTTTCAAGTGGAATAGACGGCATGTTAGTGTTCCATAGGAATACATAAACTAGGTTGAAAATTTCAGCTAAGACTTCAAACAATGGTCAGTGGATTAGAGAAGAGTGGTGTGGCACAGCCATACATTTAAGAATGCAGACTCCGATAACGTGTATCACGATGCAAGATTCCAGCAAGCAACAAGCAGATCTGGCGATGAGTCTGCAGGCAACTCTGCTTGAACAGCCACACCATGTTAGTAAGACTTTTTTTTTGAAGATGCCAAGTTAAAGAAACCTTTTCCAACTGCATCTTACATATATTCAAGGCTATTGTTTGAGTGCTCAACATGGCAAATGAATATTTTAATTCCTGTCAAAGGAACTGAAATGTCACCCATTTAATAACAGAATTTGCAAATTTTAGTAGATGCTTGAAGTATTGTAGCTTGAATCCTTCTCTAATTCTTTCAGCTTTTCAGACTAATGCAGAAGGGCTTGAAAAAAAAATCAGAGGAGGAACTGCAAGACAAAATGCTTTGAAAGATACAGTGCAGAGAAATAAAGGTAACTGGCATTCTAGCCTGCTTCTCAGAAGGACACAAGCAGCTGCAAAGCTGGCAAGACACTGGGAAACAGTAAATTTGGTGAAGGAACAGTCAGATTAGCCATACGGAAGATCAGGACTGGTTGAATTACAGTCATATGCATAGCATTAGAGCTCTGGTCTCTGTCAACACACAAAAATTGCAAGCTGCCAGACAAATGGCAGTCCATCTCCTGGGCCAAGTGATCTGCTCTCAGTTCATCAAATGAACACGAACTTTCCTACAGAGGAATTAATACCCAGCTGGGTATATTGGGCTTGTTTCTTAGTGAAGACCCATTTCAGGCTTGTTCATCCTACGCCTCTGTACCACCTACTGAAGAATATAAAGGGCTCAGACTACACAGGCATTGAGGCTTTTTCCAAGGCAGAGAGTTGCAGTGATATCAATCCTTTGTAGTGACCCTGACTGAAAGATCAATAGAATCATTTAGGTTGGAATGGACCTTTAAGGTCATCGAGTCCAACAGCTAACCTAACACTAAATCATGTCCCTAAACCCAACATCTACACACCTTTTAAATACCTCCTGGCATGGTGACTCCACCACTTCCCTGTGCAGCCTGTTCCAATGGTTGATAACTCTTTTGGTGAAGAAATTTTTTCCTAATATCCAATTTAAACCTCCACTGGTGCAACTTGAGGCCATTTCCTCTTGTCCTATTGCTTCTTACCTGGGAGAAGAGACCAATCCCCCTCACTGCAACCTCTTTTCAGGTAGTTGTAGAGAGTGAAAAGGTCTCCCCCAAGCTTTCTTTTCTCCAGACTAAACAACCCCAGTTTCCTCAGACGCTCCTAATCAGACTTGTGCTCTAGACCCTTCAGCAGCTTCACTGCCCTTCTTTGGACACACAACACTGAGGAGTTAGTAATCGACATAGCAGTGAAGCTGAGCAGGCGCAGGTCTGTGCATCCCTTGGCTGTGGGATAACCTCAGCCAGCTCAGCCAACTTACTGCAACCAAGGAGCCTGCAAGCAGCTTTCACTTGGTAGCGGCCGTTATGTCACCTGTGTCACCTCGACTTTATCTAACAGTGTAGAAGCAAGTTCTCATGGATCTTGTTCTTGTCTGACAGCAGAAATGATGAATAGAAATGTTTCCTTTTAAGAAAATCTTGTGAGACCTCAAAAGAGGAAAACACTGGGTAAACTCTCCGCAGATTGGACCTGCACCACATGCCATCCCTGACTGGAGGACCATCTGCATGATTCAAAGTTCCCAGTGTCTGAAGGGATGTTACTCCATCTACCTTCTTTTTTCTTCCCGTGCTAGCTCAAATAAATGGTATTTTAACCAATACCTTACAGAGTCTGAGCACCTTTCATACTGGGATTGCAGGCCTGGTACCTGTGTAAGATCCCTTAGGATCTTACCTCCAGCCCAGTGCATTTGGTCTCTTCTCTTAAAATTTAAGACTTACAGTTCTTTGGTTATAAAGATCTTTACTAAAGTAAAAAAGGATTCTACTCTAATACGTCTATGGAGAAAAACATGAGAAGAAAGTAATTTTGGAATTCCCTAGTCAAATAAAGTATATTCCAAAACTGCATCTCTTAGAAGTCAATATTATGACTTTTATTTATTTAACATGTGGAGGTGGCAGTACTGACACCACACTGTATTTTATTACAGGAAGAGATATGCACAAATTAAAAACTCCCAGACCTAACTTCTATATGGAAACTACAGAAGTATCATAGCAAAACTAAACAATAACTAAATACAAGCGAAGTCCCTAAAACTTACTCTATAATCTTACCAAAGTCTTTAAAAAGTGCAAGAAAGCAAGCAATACAACTCAGAAAAGTTAATTTGGGGGGTGGAGGACAGGAAGAATCAATTAAGTTTGCTTCAAAATGAACTAAATCCTACTGGGGCTGAAGTAATCAAAAAATCTCTTATTCACTCATTTTAGTTGACATAGTCAACAGATCTGTCAGGTCCGCTATCATAAATCACAGGATATTTATCTGCCTCAATAAAGCTTAAAGTTAACACACGGATTCAAAAGACTGAATTTTTGATTTCAGGAAACAAACATTTGTCAGCTTAATTTTTCAGTATCTCACCCAGTAAAGAGAGAATAATTTTATTTCCACATTAAAAAAAAGATCAAAAGTAGTAATTGTGCTGATTTTGGCTGGGATAGAGTTAATTTTCTTCACGTTACCTAGAATGGGGCTGTGTTTTGGATTTGTGCTAAAACCGTGTTTATAACACAAGGATGTTTTAGTTACTGCTGAGCAGGGCTCACACACAGTCAAGGCCCTTTCTGCTCCTCACCCCACCCCACCAGCGAGCAGGCTGGGGGGGCACAAGAAGCTGGGAGGGGACACAGCCGGGACAGCTGACCCCAACTGACCCAAGGGATATCCCACACCATGTGGCATCATGGTCAGCATATAGAGCTGGAAGAAGGAAAGGGAAGCACGTTCGGAGTGATGGCGTTTGTCTTCCCAAGTAACCGTTACGCATGACGGAGCCCTGCTTTCCTGGGGATGGCTGAGCACCTGCCTGCCCATGGGAAGGAGTGAATGAATTCCTTGTTTTGCTTTGCTTGCGTGTGTGGCTTTTGCTTCCCCTGTTAAAATGTCTTTGCCTCAACCCATGAGTTTTCTCACTTTTACTCTTCTGATTTTCTCCCCGTCCCACCAGGGGGGAGTGAGTGAGCGGTTATGAGGTGCTCAGATGCTGGCTGGGGTTAAACCACGACAGTAACTCAAAAGGAATTTGTAGCTTTTTCAAGCTACAAAGTTATGCACTGCCTGAGGATGTAAGTTATGGGTATTTGAGAGCTGTTTAATAAAAAAAGTGAGGAAAAACATGTTTAAAAATTTAAGCAAACATAACGTTTTCATTTATTATTATCAGAAGTGACATTTTAACATAATCTTTGTGCCACTTTATCAAAGTTTCTTTGATGAAAGAATGCATTTTATTAGTTTCAAATATATAAACCTCTAATTGTTAGAAATGTGCCAATCGTGAAGTGCTGACAAACAGTTATACATGGCAAAACAAAGGAAAAAGACACACAAAGATTATTTTTTAAGAACAGCTGATTGAATCTTAATAGTAAGTACAATTTATGAAAACTGTATCCTTCATATACTTGCTGGAGAACTTACTGGTAAAAAAGAAAACAAAACACCTTTCAAGATGCTCAAAATTATAACAAGTAATATAAAAAAGATTATTAGAAAACCTGCTAACTAAAAAAGAAAAATATGAAGAAGCATTGGAACAATCTATTTCTATGTGCTTGTGTGAACATATGCAGATGCTGGGAGAAAAGACTGCATCGTTTCTTTGACAACAAGGGTAACTTGATGTCAGGGCCCAAAGAAGATGTAGGCACCTATCCATACCTGGCTGCATTTAGTTAGCTAAATTTGAAAATGAGAAACAGAAACTCATGGTCTGCTGTCGCTTTATCAGGGAGATGCTGAAAGTTCTTAAGAGCTGCAGTTACTGAAACTGTTTTTTCCAGGGAAGTTCTATAGGTAATTAACATCTTGCTTTTGTCTGTGCCTGTGATTGTTTAGCTTGACATAGTGAACAGCTGTTTCATGAAAAACATACTGTGTGGAAATCAGCACACACCATTCTGGTACTGGTCTCATCATTTCTGCATAAAGACAAAAGAATCTCCCTTTTCCTCTCACTGCCTCCTGCTTATTCATTCAAAAAATTGACCTATTTTGGCACAATATACAGCTTGTTATGTTCAACTGCAGGTCTACCATAATCCCTTTAAAAAGCATTGCTCTATAGGATACTGATCCCATTCTTTGCAGGAATGTCCTTCCCCCGCTTCTTGCATGTCCCACTGTGCTTTTGTTCACACTAAGACACCTTCAAATCAGTGCAGAGCTTTTAAACAGTTTATATTGTGGTACATGAGTGTTGTATTTCCCCGCCTCTCACCTCACCTCTTAATCAAATGTGCAATGACAGAAGTGTGATGATCACAGATTTCAAATTTATTGCCACATCAATTGTGAAAGTGGAGAATATTTGCAGGTCTAGCACTGGTCCTTGTGAAACCCACCTGCAGACCAACCTGGTTTTCTCACTGACAGCTATGTGGAGCTTTCAGTGCACAGTCTGCTTTGCAGTTGCTTTGTGTTCTCCTGATAACTCTTAATGCCCATTTGTTGGCATGGGTGAGCCACGCTTCTCAGTTATCACACTGTTTCCTTCTTTTGAATCTGACATTCATTAAAACCTCTATTTTCAGAAGTACTAACCTCCTTTAACTTCCCACTTCCTTCAAATACAGTTGTAGGTGACTGAAAAAAAAAACCTAAGCTTTTGCTGCAGTCTTAAAAACTGGTGGGTGTTTAACTTCAAGCAGATCTGGCAACAGTCAATTTAGTGTAATTGTTGTAAACAAACAAAGAAATGTAAAATTAACTTACCGGTAGGAAAAAACAGTTGTTTTGTATACACCACCGTGTCTGATTACTCGAATTAGGAAAACTTGCATTTGATGAATTAAGAACTGAGGGAAAAGCTTTCACAGCATTATCCAGGAAAAACTAGAGAAAAAAAACCACCATATAATCCATTAGCTTGTCAGCTGTTTAAGGTCAAAATAGAGAAGAGAAACGGAGAGCGGAGAAAGCCTTGCCAGTAATCATTTAACTGCAAATTGAAATAGAAAAGGGAAAATGACATCACTTGATTACTCGTTCCTGCACGCTCAGACATAAACAACTCTGTTGACCTCCATCTGACACTTTCCATTTGAGTAAAAGACAAAAGGCTCTTTGCATGTTACTTTCATATATCAGAAGCTTACACGCACGAAAGAGAATGGTAAAATAAATTCAATATGAATTTATTATCAATTATCAATTGAACCTCCTACTTAAACACCAGAAGAATTAATGAAAGAATAAGAAGTCTTTACAGAAATTATTTTACACAGATGTAATCCTTCATGATGATGATGATGATGATAATATTGGTACTAATGGTATTGAAACAGAAGAGTGGAACCAGTATATCCTGGGTCATCAAATTCTGCCAGTTAATGTCACAGGTAACCACCATCATAGAGTACCCTTTGATGTATTGATCCAGTGCTTTCTTAATGAGTTAGATTTGATTACATTAATTCCACTGCTTCGAATCTCACCACTTAGGCTGTTTCTAAGTTTAACCAGTACTCATAGCCAGTTCCCATGGTTTTTTTTTCTTCTTGTGCTAATCTCATCCTTTAGCTTTCAGATAGCTCCTTTCTCTCTCTAGTATTTATGTTGGCAATATTGAATGCCATTTCAGCCTTCACTGCGCTCAGCAATCTATGTTTTTCTAGTTTCTTCCCAGAAAACAAGCTCTTCATTCCTCTGATCATTCTAGTAGTCACCCTCTGTACACACCTTTCAATTCAACCTTCTGGGTGACCAAAACTGGAGACACACTTCCCAGATTTTATCAGAGAGTCATGCAATAGCATTAATACTAATTCTGCAGGAAATATGTTTTCATACATCCTAGAATGACAGCACCTTTGCTCACAGCTACAAAACCTTAATAGCTCACCGTACCTCACATAAGTGGGGCTCAGAGAGATCATGACATTACAGCAGTTTAACACATTGCTGCAAATTGACATAATCCCAGCCACTAACATCATGTTCAGCAAATGTGAGGTAGTTTTCTTTCATTGAGACTCACTTAGGTAAATGTGGTTTATACTTACCATGAGGTAAGAGCAGTCATATGGATGGTTATTGTGATTCAGCTGAGTTATCATTAAACCCACATAATTCATTAAAATCCTGAACTCATCACATCTCCATCTGATGAGCTTCCAACTTGTATCAGAATTTCTTGCCACTGGTCTGTCAGACCAACCATAATCTTGCACTCTGTACTACTAAATTTCATCTTAGTTCTTTTACTCAAATCCTCAGATGACTTTCTCCTTTCTAAAATCCCAAGCTTTCCCTCACAGACATCGTCCGTGTCCTTAGTTTCGTTAGCAAATTTCACAGTCCCTCTCATACACTGTATACGAAAATCCACACTGGGCTGACCATTGCAGAGCTCCACAGGTTGCCTCCTTCCTGCCCGTTGTTTGCTGCAGGCAGCCATTTTGTAACCCACCTCTAAATTCTTTCCCCATCCCCGTCTTTACCTACTGCCCCAGAGAAAAACTGCTCAGTTTCACTCAGAGTAACCAAATGTGCATCAAAATGGTCTGTTGATTTACTAACTATCACTAGGTCTGGTCAGTGACAGCTGTCTATAGCCAAGTCTTGAAAACCTCCAAGGATGGAGACCCAACAATCCCCCTTGGCAACATGTCCCAGCATGGTACTACAAGCACAGTGACTTTTTTTTTTGTTTTTAAAGACTACCCAACCTCACAAGCCACAACCCGTGGTCAGTGCCCTTTGATATGTTTTATGTTTTGTGGTGCTGCTGAGAAGAGTTTAAAACCATTATCTCTGTAACACCCCTTAAACAGACGCAGGACTAGTTGTGGACCTGCAAAGGCGATTGATACACCAGCTGCTACCAAGACTGCTTTACAAGAAGTTGACACTCACTTTTGTTTATACAGTTGCACCTTCTGGTTGTCTTCCTTCATTAACATGTTTCTCTGACTGTTTATGTGCAACTACACATAGTTAACCCACAATCAGTGAACTATACATGCAGGATGAATATTACAAATACAACAGATAAACCGCAAAACCAGACCCTACAAAATGTTAATAATCACCTACAGATTTTGAAACACCCTTCTATAACTGTTCCCAAAGAGCTCTGATCACACACACACACAGAGTTAGATGGACATCTGATCCTTCTCACAGGACACGTGGGTTAAATACACGCAGTCCCTCTTCTGGGAGTGTGAGTTACGCTATTGCACACCCCTCCTGTAAGGAGATGTGGGTTTTAGCTTTATGTGCACCTCCCCACAAATCGTTAATGCACATGCTAGTGAGAAAGCACCCCGCGAGTTCATGTGCACAGACAAACCTGAGGTGTGGGTCCCTGCTTGTCGCAGCCTGTGCTGTTGCCCACCCAGCTGCAGAGCAGGCAGCTCACAGTATCCAACAGGGAGGCTACTCTCGCTGGCCAAAGCGGAAGTATAATGTCAGAGCGGTGACTTATGGCAGTATCAAACCAGATTTTGACAGATGGTTCCATTCATAGCCCTCTGCCTCTTGTTACAAATTTCCGTGCTTCTTTTATACTTCCCACACTATTTCCTTCTTACTTCAAAACTCCTTCTGAAGTCCCTTGGTTACTGTTTAACCCAGCTGATGCTGGTCTTCCTCTTTAACAGAAGCAATTTTGGGCAAAAGCCCTCCAGACAGATCTAAATATTTAATCCCCCTCCCTGCCCCCAATTATTTAAATTGACATTCTCATCTTGATAGGTGTTGTTACCCAGGCCATTTGCCAAGGATGGGCAAAAAGAGTCCCCACATCCCACTAATAGTGCATTTACTTCTTTTGCAAACACTAAATAACTGTAGTTTCAGAATCCCATCCCACGCATGTCCACAGAGCAAAAGATTATATACCACAAGGAGCTCAAACACAAGTATATTATACAAACATATATGTTTATATATATTAATTTCAATTGAAGCATTTTAATTTTGGTTTTGAGCTTTGTACAGGGCATTTCTGACCTTTAAACGTTACCTGTATACCCAGAATGCTATATGAAATGTGGTATATCTATGAATACATAAATAAATATAGAAATGAAAGAAAAGGATACGGAAATGTTGTCATCTCCCATGAGCCAAACAACACTTATTTCTGAATGATGTGTTTGTACTTGTCTTTCTTGTCTCTCATCAGTTATCTACCTGTGCTATCACGCTTTGGAGTTATATATTGTTCTTCAACATAGTATTTTTTTTTTGTAAGAGACAGCTCAGTCCTACTAAGCAGTCACACCTACTCAAATGACTCAAATGAAAGCAATATTTTTTATGAATACCAGTGTTTGCCAGGGAACATCTGAGCATACTATCATTAAATTCTCATTTTAACTTCATATATTCTAGCAGCTTTTTCTTTTCTGTGTTCATATAATCTGCAATCTTCAGTTGTGAGCTTTTTGCCTCACATGATGCAAATACCTGCTGTGCTGCTTTTTCTTTCAATAGGAGCCGGGTGGTGATAGACCCCCCACACAACAACATGGGATAAGCAAGTTAGTGCGTCTCTCTTGCTATCTGACCAAGAATCTGCAAAAGACTACATAATACACTAGTTTAGATCTTACTAAAAACAAAGCCAACTTTCTCACCAAGGTACTTTCAACCCTCCACCACAATCCACAAGGCACCATAACCAAGGCCTCAAAATAAGCACGGTCTGATGGCCTGTAAATGTGACCAAGTTGGATGGGTTGTATCTCACCTTACTAAGCAAGTGGGCTTGCTGATTTCCATGTTAATGTGCATAAAATAGCATCCTACTGAGAAGACGGAAAGGTGGCAGAATTTAATATTAAGTGCGCTAATCAAATGCACACTGAATTAAACAATTATGGAATAAACAATAAAATGTGTAAAGTTTTAATAGTTACCATGTGAATGGGTTGACCCTGTGACAGGTGGGCAGGAGGGAGAAAGCTGGGAAATACCCCTCCACTGAACTACTGAACCACAGAGTAAAAGGCAAAATGAATTGATTCAAGTGCTACAGATAATTCAGCTGTGGTCATCAACCTGTGGTAGCACAATGCCATGCAGTGGCCATCTGCAAAGACAAATACTAATATCATTCTCTGTGCAAAAAGAAGGCATAGGCTACCCTCAGAGCACTAACAAGTGCCCTTTCACACACCAGCAAGGAGCCCCGCAGCCCAGAGGTAAGCTCATTAGGAAGCAGGTGCTCCAGGACCAGCAGTTCCAGAGCAGAGCTGTGCTTAATCAATGGAGACACATAAGCAGCAAAACCAAAAGTCTGGCACGCTACCAAAAATGCAGCTCAATTGAATTTACAGCTTATGTTAATTTGATCCCATCATTGTTTTATCTTCCTTGTTATACAAAATTATACTGGAAACGGACATGTGAAGACTATAAAGAAAAGTATAAAACCCATCTTTGTTACCATCCTTCTCTCTCCCTGCTATCTCCTGGCCTCATATGAACACGGAACTGTACTTTAAATTAATTTTCTTCTGTTCCAGAGAGCTATGCAATCTCCTCAAGACACAATGGTCTACAGTTTTTATAGTGCTGTTGTAAACAAAGTTGTTCATGTTTCTGCCCTACACTTTTGTTCAGCAAAAGATAGAGTGAGACAAGTAGACTTCGGTATGGCAGAAGCATGCAAGTCTGGTATCATAGGTTGAACTAGAGGATTTAAATTTTCCTTAGCACAAAAAAAATGAAGCAATGATGCTTTTGTTCAGCATTGCTCTTTTGTTTGAACCTCCAAAGCAAACATGCAGGATTCCTCTTCTTTGGTTTTAATTTTTCTAACAACTCTCCAGATATCCACATGGCGTAGAACTTTCTTCTCAAATGCATATCACCGCTTCCTTTGAAAAATACAAATTGGTCTGGCAGTTGAGTCAGAAATTTATCCCCAGATCCCCACATGAATGCCCCACGAATAATATGGAGAATCCCAAATTCTGGTACCATTCCTCGTCTTCACAAGCTCATATGTGGAAATTTAAGGACAGCCTGGAACACTAAGTACCCACCTAGACTATGAAGTGCTTTCTGAATAAACAAGGGGTGATGCTGAGGTGTCGGAATAGGATGATGAAGATCCAGAGACTACTGCACTGCATTGAATAGGATTTTTAGAGCATTTTGTCTCCGGGTTTGTACAAGACTTCTTAGCTTCAAAGTGCTCATGCATCTGCATTATTTGCTGTCTTGTGGTGTCCCTCGTTAATAGTCAAACTTACCAAATTCAAGTTGCTCAATAATTTCATTTCATTTTTTATAAAAGTTTGTGTGCCACGTGAAAATGCATAATTATCTGTGTCCCCATGTATTCAAGTCCCAGCATCCCTGTAGAGACAATATGCAGTGGCAAGCAACTGCCTCATTCAAAGCTCCCAGAAGCATTAGGTAAGAGAGATGAGGAGCCTGCTGGGCCTTTACAGACTCAGATACCATCGTGGTGTTTGGCAGATATGGAACGATGCTCACTTACGTGGGTTCATCTTTGCTGGACTGTCGAGCAAATGATCATGTGACAGCACGACTTGATCTCTCCCCAAACACTTGAAAGACACCAGAACTGCTGTAAACATTATTTCAGAATGGTACCTGACCTGCTAGTGCATCTCTGCTAGTCTAGTGTACGTAGACTGATAGTAATTTTAGTAAGTTTCTTAAATCCTATCTATAATCTAGAATAGATTTGTGATGGGGCCTTGCACGTACCACTTAAATGACGCAACTGCATTCCCCTTTCTCCTTCCAACTCCTAGGCCAGGTCAAGCTCTAGGCAGTGTCTGTTTATTCTTCTTAAAAGAAATATATAAGCCACCCTCCAAAACAGGGTCTTCAATGTGCTAGGCACCCTGGGGACATATAATTAAAGCATATCTGCCAAAGAGCTTGCCTATTAAAAATACAGCATTGAGCAAGGTTAGCAACTGTATTAACAGAGTTAGCTACACTAAAAGGAAGGTATATTAAAGAAACCAGCTTTTTACTATGAGAATGGAAGCAGGTTTGCTTAACTATTTGCCATTATTAAAACACGGGATATCAGCCATGACTAGAGGGAGAACAATATGGGGCCAACACTTGCATCATTTAAGGTAGCTTGTGCTCACAGACGTACATTAAACAATGGAGCAAAAATACTCAAACCTCTGTCAGTCTTCACGTTTCTAAAGAGATGTTCATTCAAAGGAAATAGTCCAGTTGTTCAACCTTCACTGGACAAAAGAAAGGAAAGCAAGTAACATCCAGAGGAGGGCCACAAAAATGATCAGAGGGATGGAGCACCTCTCTTATAAGGACAGGCTGAGAGAGTTGGGGTTGTTCAGCCTGGAGAAGAAAAGGCTCTGGGGAGACCTTATTGCAGCCTTTCAGTACTTAGAGGGGGCTTACAAGATGGGGACAGACTTCTTTGTAGGGCCTGTTGTGATAGGACAAGGGGTAATGGTTTTAATCTAAAAGAGTGTAGATTCAGACTAGATATAGGAAGGAATTTTTTATACCAAGGGTGGTGAAACACTGGAACAGGTTGCCCAGTGAGGTAGCAGATCCCTGGAAACATTCAAGGTCAGGTTGGAGCGGGCTCTGAGCAACCTGAGCTGGCTGAAGACGTCCCTGCTCATTTCCAGGGGGGTTGGACTACCTGACCTTTAAAGGTCCCTTCCAACGCAAACTATTCTATGATTCTATGATCCCGAATCTGAAAGCTGGAAGTTAGGGCACCTTCCTGCGACAGTAGAAGCCTGAGATCCTGTTGCCGTGCCAAGAACGATTCATGCATTTGATGCAGAAGTCACTGAAACAAAGAGCTGTTCCAGGGCTCCTTCATCGTACCATGTTCCTTGTGATCACATGAATCCCTGAGGATGGTGAGGCACAATCATTTGATGTATTGTGTAGTCATTCATTCAGCTTCCAAGAATCAACTCTTTGCAGTCATGCAGTCCTACTTTCTCTCAGTACAATCTCTCTGGATTGTTCCCTGCAGTAAACTTCCTCATGTTCGTTTTAATGCAGGTCAGCTTCACAAAAACAGTTTTCCTCAGCCAATGGTTGTTGCCCTATTCTATATATGGCACCAGATCTAACGCTCAATGGAAGCAGCATTAGTCACCCTCTCCCTTCAGCTAAGAATTATTTGATACTTACGTCACATTAGCTGTTTTTTAACTTTCTTCCACTGATCATGACTATATATACCTCTCAAATGTGACGACTAGATTCGGATGTCTGCTGAAACAGCTAATTTGAAGGAAAATTGCACCCGCACTTTTTTCTAATGTCCCTTGACCATAAAGACTGGGTTTTATTTGACATTTTGGTCTTAATTATGATTTATTAGGTGTGGGATGGGTAGGCGCTTTTTATCTCCATTAAATCTTAATGGCTACATTTTCCCTTTTTTCTACTGAAAGAGTTCATGGCAATAAATGCAGTTAATGGACGCTGCTATTAAGTACATGTTGCTTGGAGATATAATAATGATACTTCAGAGTCTCTCCCACAATTTGCTATTAATATTAAGGAAATGCAAATTTCACAATCACATTTAAAGTCATTTTTGCTAGTCAAACTATTAAGGTTTAGTTTCAAGGTGGGAATTGTACTTAAAATTATCATCTCATGAATATCATGGAACATGATTATTTGTAATACTGCAGTCATTATTGATAAGGTACAAAGACTTTAAAATACAACCTATTAAGTTTTACTGTAACATTCAGTCCATGTAAAAAGTGGACTTGAGCTAATGAAACTAAAAACATTTTCTAAAAATCATCTACTGAACAACTGCTTTTTTGCTGAAATATCTTTTACTACTTGAAGGCCAAATTTGAAGGGGGGGTTTACACAATAGTAGAGCTTCTGTCTAAGGGAAAAACAGTTGCTGACCACATCTTCATTTACACCTTTTAGTTTAATAACTAACCATATGGTTGTATGACCTCTAACTCAAAGTATACTTTAAACCTAAGTAGGTTATTTAATTTAATCTCATACATTTACATAGTTGAAAATAAGAGAAACTCTAATCTGACCTACATTTTACAAGCTACTCCGACTCTGGGTTTTGTCCTGTAGTGTGCCAAATAACTTTTGCTTGGCTAAAGGTTATAATTCATAAAGGCATATAGTCTTCAGCTGAGGACATGAAGTTATGGAGAATCAACAACTTTTCAGAATAATTTGTTCCCATTTCTAACTACCTTCACTGCTAAGAAGTGAGCTTATTTTCTCATTTTCCAGCCATTGCTTCTTTGAGCTTTTCCTCTACCAGCCTTAAACACCAAATTCAATTAGCGGAATTTTTAATTCTTGACCATGGAATTGGTTTTGAGTTTATCTCCTCTCCTTAAAAAAAAAAAAAAAGCAGGAGAAAGAAAGGAAAATATCTACTTTCCTGAAAAGAAAACTAACAAAACCAGGACTAGGATCGTTTAATAGAAAAAAAGGAGAGAAGGTTCTACCAGAAATTTCAAGTGTTCACATTCAAAAGCCCACATTACATCATTACATTCTGATAAGTTTAGTACTTACTGTAACAAATGATTGACTAAGGGTCCCCTGAAATGTTGTGGAAAAACAAAAAAAAATAGTGTAGGTATTATCAATCTTTAAGTCCTTTACGAACCTCAAGCAAAAAATGTACAAGCAACTCAGGGAAGTTCTAGAGTTGCAATTTCAAAAGCACCGAAGTGCAAATCTCACTCACTTGAAATGTGACTAATATCTAGGCATTAATGTTGTAATGAAAACATTACCTAGATAAATATTACAGTTCTCATTCTGCAGATACAGAACTGAGGTGGAAAAATTTCACAGATTTACTAATAGAATCAGGCTCAGGCAATAGGGCAAAACAAAATAAGTTTTTTGATCCCATGTAGTGCTCATCCTGTTAAACAATGCATCCTTCAGAATAAAAGAGGACATTAATATTCAGGCTTTATG
The DNA here is from genome assembly GCF_949628215.1 of Phalacrocorax aristotelis. Classification (NCBI taxonomy): domain Eukaryota; kingdom Metazoa; phylum Chordata; class Aves; order Suliformes; family Phalacrocoracidae; genus Phalacrocorax; species Phalacrocorax aristotelis. Next base: position 90,075,617 of record NC_134277.1, read on the forward strand.
CAGACTAATGACAGATCTTCTCTGTATTTAGTATAGTTACAAAAGAATAATAGAATTACATGCATTTTCCCTATTAGGAGAAAAAAGAAAAGCACAGGTGGAAATGGCTAAAGTAGACGTAAGCCCTAACAAACTTGTAATTCAGTACTTTTGAAGTTTTGATGTAAATTATTTTTTTTCCTTAAAAAAAAAAATAAGACAAGCACACGAAATTCAATAATGTATACATTATGATAATTTTGTGATGAGCAGAGGAGCACCACAAATCTGATAAAGCTTAGTTTGTTTCACACAAAGTCTTCCATGCATTCTTTGTGCCATACTCTGTTTTTCTAAGCAATGCATAGATGAGCAAGGGATTTGAACAATTCAAACCTGGGATCTAACTATTTTCCATTCCTTCCAAATTACATTTTTCTTTAATAAATTTAGCCAAGACCCAAGCTCTTGCTGAGCATCCTGTTTGCAGAGGTCCTTTTTAATACAATATGTTTTATGTTGCTCTGCTTTACATTTCTGTCTCTGGCAATCATTATCACATAGGTTCCTGGCATAGCCATGGGCCATAAATTTGGCATCTAAAGAAAGATTGAACAGGAAAAAAAATCTTAAAAGAACAAAAACCCCAAGAAAAAGTACCCCTTTTTGCCTTACCATGTTGAATACAGCCATAGTTAATATTATAGCAGTGGTTGTCAATGTAAGAGTGATCCGTGGCCAAGGACGGTTTGCAATTATTCCAGATGATTTCAGGATCCACAACAATGAAGTTGATGCTTTCTTGCTACATTGCTAAGTGCAAAATATTTTAAAAAAAAGAGAAAACAAAAATAGCTTTAGCATATTTAATTACTATAAACAAGGGTAGAATTAAGAAGGATCAAGATCGAGGGCAGCATTAATCTTGAAACACTGTACAGAAGTATTCAAGTATTATATTCTCAGAAGAGCTACAGACCATGATTATACATGAAATCAAATGCAAATTTAGTTAAAACATCTGCCATAATATCAATTCTGTTAAATAATTATAATTTGCAAGTACCATATTAAACATCTAATATATATTACTTATTATAGGAAATACAGAGTTTACAGCAGCAAACAAACTGACCTCCCCCACCTCAATTGAAAGAGCAATATTTAGTAGCCTTTGGAAACTTCAAAATGTAAATAATGACTCTGCAAAGTCTTTGAGAGAGAGAGACGGAGGTCTCCTCACTGAGGATAAAGGCTGTATACGTAGATATATCCCTGGCAGTCTACAAAATAGTGGGGTTTCCAGGGTTTTCTTTCGTTTGTTTGGAGACTTGTTTGATAATTCATTTCAGCAAAGCAAATGTACCTTCCCTAAAACTATTTAGAAAACAAATAAGCATTTCATAGAACAATCAGACTTACAATGTGACACAGAGTATTTAGTGAATAGAAATTTTTTCTTACATAGTGGCAAAAATTAACAATAAAAGACTCCGACTCTTTTAACCTGCTTCCAAGAACACACTGCAATAGCCTCCATTCTTACATGCACAGTGCCTAGAGGTACAAGATGCTCACACAGAATAAACAACAATTTGTGGCACAGCCAATAAATACTAATTTTCCCAAAGCTTTAGCCATGAGGAGATAAGGTTGCCTAGAAGCATCTTGTGCCCTTTCCAAATGTCAATTTCAGCTATACTGAAACCTCTGTAAAAAATGCAAGGAAAAGTTAAGGAACAGGACAGTCCCACAAAAGTATTAGCTTCTTAGCATCTGGTTTTATCTATTTACTTAATATTATCAGAGATCATTTACATATTGTTTTCCCCCCAGCTGCAGCAACCAGCAGACACACGAGCACAGGAATTCTCTGAAATGAGAACACAACCACTAAAAACTACCAAATATAGGACTTCATTTTCAGCACTTATTAGTTCAGGTTCAACAGCTATGGCACGTCTTGCTAAATTACACTATAACCCAATGTGCGTGATGTAGTGTACATGGTCTTCGTCATACCACACATAACTGTCTCCCTCACAATTACATGCTATTTGGCCAAGTCCACTGTATATCTAGAACTTTTTTTTACATATTGTTTCCTTTTGTGACAGGGAATTATCTTATACTAAAGACTATATTGTTCTGTGATTTTCTTGGAAGTTTAGAAATAGCTGGAATAGTTTAAATTGGAATAGGGACAAAACTAGGCAGGAACACTGAGAAATTATGAGGAACATAAAGCGGATAAGAAATGATGTATATAAAGCAGTATATCATGTTCTCCTTTCTGAATTATGTTACAGGGAGCTATACAGTTCAAAGGAAGCCTATAGGATAAAAAATTCCAAGAAAACAAGTTAATGATGAAAATAAAATATCTGGCCTAAACCAGATACATTTTATTATGAATTTTACTGGTTTTAGGTTATCAGACTAAAGGCTAATCAAATATAAGCACAAAGACCTGGCGATGATCAAAAGGACAATGATAGTGGAACCAAAGTAACCTAATCAATGACGAACAGAAGCCACTGAATCTGCTGCTCCTAAGACCATTGAAGGAGAATGTTTCAGCCAGTTTCTGATAGGAAACCTACCAAGAAGCATCAATGAAAAAAAAACCCCTGTCCAGGATGCCCTGCAGACTAAGGGCGATTACTGCCTAAAAGGATAGTATGTCAGCACGGCACAGATTATTTTGCAATGGAGCGGAGAGAAACTTCAGACTGTGTAAAATATTATGACAAGTTTTAAGGGCATTGTGGGTATGTGGAAAACTTATAGGATGTTCAGGGGATGGGACAAATGTGGATCAGGGAGGAACAGGTGTAGGTACACGGAGAAGAGAGGGGATAAATGGAAACGGCTTTATGTAAACACTTGTCTAAATGAGTCTATTGCATATTCTTATTAAATCCTACCACTAACCATCTTCTGTGTAAGTGCAGTCCTTATTCTGAGGCTGCATTTGTGCAAATGTTAGCAAGCTTCACGCTGGACTAGATGGCAAGTAGCACAGGATGGGTGCCAGTGACCGGAAAGAGAGAGATTGAATGTCTGAGGCAACTGAGGGCCTGGGTGCTGGCAACTGAAGTGCCTCAGACCAGTCCCTGGAGAGACCCATAGGGTGTGTGGGAGAGTATGTGTAACCATCAGGAAACTTCAAGCTGGACTGGCTGGTGAGTAGGAGACCTACATATGCAGAGACCCAGGCTTTGAGCCAGTCACTGCGTAAGGGGGGCAGAGGCTGGGCAAGGATATTGTATTGACTTAAAGTCCCTGCTGAGGGACTCACAAATGCGAGAGTGCCTGTGGGCAACGACAGTCTGGGTGTGTGTACATTCCACTAGCAAACTTCAGTCCCGATCAACCAGAAAGAAGGAACTAGACCATCAGTGTTGTTCATATTTACATGACTACTGCTTGCTTTTATGTGGGTGCTGGTAAAAGAGCTGCTTTCTCTGGGTACCCGTGTAGTTGGTCCCGTGTGTCCGGTATATCCCTGTGTGCCTATTGGGAATACGTGCTCAGCCTCACTACCGGTTGTACCTGGGACATGGTACTGACAGCCTCCTGTCATTGGGAGTGGGACAGGAGGATCCCCTGGGTCTTTAATTCCACCAAATTGGGCTCCAGAGGACCAGGAAGAAGAACTCCCCTGGCTCTTGAACTCCACCGCATTGAACAAGCTCTAGCAGACCCCAGTTTTAATTTCTGAACTTTAAAAACATGGCTCAGTAACAGATGCAAAACAATGTCATAAAAAAAGATGCTTTCATGTTTTTCTAGTGCTAGGCAACATAAATTGATGGTTTCCTCTGCACAAATGAACAACTTGTGTTAATCCTGACAGATAAAATTAAGTTTCACTCAGAAAAATCTCTGTTGAACCCCAGTATCTAAATACACGAATGTTGGCATCAGACTCTTCTACTTTAACATCAATACTTCCAATTATTAAACTTGAACTTTCTTCATTTTTTAAAAGTAATCGTTGAAAAAATTACAGTACAGAATTGCTGTGATTACTTAGCAATGTCCATGCTGAGAACTGCATTTATTGCTGAGGACTGCTTTAGTGCTTTCAAAACACCTGTACACTTTCGAACAGACTTATGTAACTTCTGCAGCCAAATTCCTTGCAATCATTCTAAATTTCCTTCGTTTAAAAGATTTTTGATCAATATCATCTGACTTCGCTAATCTAATTTAGCAAGGAGGAACTAATTGGACTGATTTTTTACGTTTCTTTAGAAAGCTCTTTTTCTGCTTCTATTTAAAAGAAATGTTCTCTGGGCAAGTTTATCACTAAGAAAAGTTCTGGAGAATAAAATAATTTTCAGGAAACAATGTATCATCCAGCCAGTGTGATACATCGATAGAGATATTCCATTCTTCCAGCTGCTATTGCTAAAATTATAGATATTGCCAGCTCCGAACTGAAGAAAAATGTGAGTGTAGTTAGACTGCATCTTCAAAAATAAAGTTGTAGGTAGTTATTTTTGCTCGTAAAACAGAAGCACACCAGAACTCTGTGATGCATTTCTTGACAGGTTGTTTAATGCAAAGGTCTGACTTCTGGAGAGGAAGGACCACTGTTTATTTGGAACATCTGTCATGCCCACCTGGTTTGTTAAATAGATGACAGGCCTCTCTAACAGGAGGGAGGGCAGCCCACACAGGTTAAGCCAATGAAGCTCCTGAAAGGAAAATTTGTGACAAAATCCTGAATCGCACAAAAAATCTTTAAACGATTCCTTGGAAAACATGAAAGAATACAATGTTGATCAGTAATTTTCTATGTGAATTAACAGATTTGTCAAACTTCACTTCACTTTTGAGCAGTCTAAATCCAGTCCATATCCAGTCCAACTGCAGCAGTTCAGTACTGCTGAAAATTTAGGGAACCCCTGGAAGCAGAACTAGGCTGGTGGGGTGATCATTAAATTCAGACTCTTAATAGCACTGGCACAACTATGCGGGTTTATTTTTCTGATTCATTAGGTTACATCAAACACTTTTTCTTGCAAATGTTACGCCTCATTTGCAATTTTCTTAAGAAAATGGAGATCAAGATGAAAGGAAGAAAGTAAGCATTTCTAGTAAGCATGCAAGAAGGGTAAGACATCAGATCTCAGTAGCATTAGCTTCTGCGGTTATTCTAAGCAGAGCTGGCAGAATATGGATCAGTGTTTATCATTTACCAACTAGAAATGATAGGTATTTGTAGTATGAAAGGTGACTGATGTATTACCTTTTCATCTGAACATGGTAATTCTGATATGACAGTTCAGCATGATAATGAGTAATAACTTATTTTGAATATTCAGGTTATTAAAATGTATCCTGTGTTGTCTTTCCATACACAAAAACCTACTTCAGCATTTAACAAAATGAATGCTGTCTTTCTGAGTGAGATCAAGGAACTGGTGCAAGAATTAATTGTGACAGCTATGGTGTAGCTGAAAGGCAGTGTTGCAAGAGCTGTCACACTTCTTCACATGCTAGCAGAGGTTGGAACAGCTTGACTGAAGACCTCTTATTTACTGAAAGCCAGTGAATCACATTTTCTACAGGTCTACTATTGTTCTTTTCATTTTGCATTCAAATACAACTTAATATTTTACTAATACTGATGTTACAAAGAACAAAAGTAAGTTAAACAAAAAATCCCCAAATTCAGATTTTTTTTCACATGCTTGTTTTCAATCAGACTTGAAGAAGACACCAAAGTTCAACTCCAAAGAACTGGCTGACAGTGATTACACTGACATAAGCTTGGAGAAGGGTGATTTTTGCATAGAGACACAAGCTTGTACTTTACATACTTTCTAATGGTCCTATTGCTGATAAAAAGGGCCATACTTCTAAAATGAGTACTGTAACACAAAGCTTTTGAACTCCATGGTGGCATGTGTAAATCTAAGCCAGGCATTTTGAATCATATAAAATGCACCCAGGTGAAGAGTCTACGCAACTTAGATTGGATACAACCCGTTTGACAGAAACTAGAATCCTGAATAAAGAAGTAACAGGAAAAACTGAAGTCCGTATCACTTTTTAAATTTCACCATACTTTTCAGTGTTTATGACCCTTCACAAAGAGTCACGTTGAAATGGCCATGTGCTTCACTTCAACTGTCTCATTCAAAGGAAAGAACACAGCAGTGATCCACATAAATATGCCTTTAGGCACTCAGAGTTCAGCCCTGGTACTTCCTGTGCTGCTTTCCTCATTCAAGAAAACGTACAGTTGCTGTGTTATATGCTATTTTAAGGTGAGATGGTCTCAGTCCTTCCTGTCAAAGTTTTTCTATTTCACATGAAATATTTAAAAAGCCACTTGTTTTGAGAAAGAGCAAACCTGAATGACTGTTTAAAGACCGTGCTCAGGGCACTGAACTAGAGGAAGGAGTTCTGAATGCTACGTTCTACATTGACCAAGTCTTGATCTCCAAGTAAGATGTTACCACCCAAAACCTGCCTCACACAACAGGGGCCCTGATCTGTGACCAGACTGCAGTACCTACACATCATGGATATCAACTCTTGGGTAATACATGTAAAAGAACCTTCAAAACAATCTGGATGCTCTCTGCTTTCATCCTTCATATTAATTAAGTGTAGAGAAAATTGTTTGCATACTGGACTGTTGGTATTAGGAAGCACACTTGGGTATGTCTTTATTTGGAGGTAACTTGTAATCTCATCTTGAGCGAAGACACTAAAAGGCAGCATTTCCGGATTTTAAAAAAATTCAAGATATTTTCACTCATCAAAAAACATTAGAAGAGAATTTATTGGCACAACAGACATAAGATACTTGTGGTTTTCACCAGGTTAGGCAACTTCTCCAGTTAATCACAATCACACTACATGTCATAAATATATAACTGAAGGAGTAAGGAGAAGGATTTTTGTTACTGACATCAGTGCATTTCTAACAGCTGAAGTCTGAACATAGTACCTAACTTACTGATGATGGATTTGCTGTTGCAGTGCCTGTGCTAAAGACTCATCATAAAGCCTTTTAGGTTTGATGAGCCTCTTTCATGGACCCTGCTGTAGGTGCAAAAGTGCCTCTCTGTGCTCTCCCTGCCTTCCCCCATCCCTGTTTTCATCTTAATTTACAAGCAAAGCCCAACTATTGAAGAAACTGAAGGGCCTCAAGCTTTCATTGGTATCTGCATTAAGGAAGACATCAGAGGTAAGATTCCAGGGTGAAAGGGATTTCCAAGTAGTGCTGGTGCTGATATTCCTGCCCTTGCAGAGCTTTTACGTATCTTAATTGTACACAGTCCTTCTAACTGTTAAGTACCAACGCCAATTGCTTTAGAGTAAAATACAAATCTCTGCAAACAAAGGTAAAGATTGTGTATCACTCTTTACATGGTAGTGTGGTGTAATGCAACTAATAAATAACATGCTTTCTTCTAGCAGGACAGGACTGCTCACATACTGGCTGCACTTTGTTAGATGCTCTGGTGACCTCAAATGTGAGCATCTTTCTCAACTGTGGAGCCAGTTATTTTCTGATGTTTGTTTTGCTGGCATTGCATTCTGCTAATTCCATAGTTCAATTGGGTAGGTAAGAGAGACTGTAAACATATTCAAATGATAGGATGATAGGAAAGAAATGTTTTTACTTCTAATCTTCCTTGTTAGCTGAAGTAGCTAAATAGGTTTGCAAGGTATAAACATATGCAACAAAAAGCCATTTCGTATTAAAGGAAAATAACTGGCACAAAGACTATGTTGTATCAGTTAAGTGCACGCATGTCCCAGGTAATGCAAAGAAATTTTTGAGACAGTATTTGAATCAATGCACAAAGAACATCTGCTTGAGACTAATACTTCTTCTGCAGGCTACTTCTGCTACCATAGAAATACATCCTTTATGTGCTTACTGTGGCTTTTTTTCTATTGATCACATTGCATTTTCCAATGTATCATTTAGGTAACCAGATCTCTGCTTCCTTGCATTCACATCAGGAGGTAAACCACATCTAATCATTACCAGGTCTGAGGCATTTCATGCTCATTCTATGAACTCGTCTATACTTCAATAAGACAAAGAGAAGAGACACAGAAAATATATGAGCTAAAGGACAATCATTGTCCTTTATCTGCATGTAATTTGGGAAAGAAACCTCTCACGGAAAATTAAAAGAAAGTATTCAAAATTTATAAAAAAAAATAACCTACATTTAAAATATGAAAATGCAAGCCAAAAAGGATTTTTGAGACCAAAAATACTCATAATCTTAAGATTTAACTCTGAATACTTTGATTAGCTAAAAATGTAAAAAAAAAAAAACGAAGGCACAAAGAAGTAATCAGAATGTAAAAAATATAAATCTATTTCAAGTTTCAGGACATACACCAATTTTAGCTAGGATTAATGAAGGTTTAATGCCTAGGGGCAAACAACTGTTTCTATGAGGTCTGTCAGCCCTCCCTGCCCTCGGCCTTTTTGCCCAAGACCGGCAGGGGATGGCATGCCGCACAGGCAGCGTCTGGAAGCCTCTAACCTCGTTATTTGTGCTACCGCTTTGCCGCACTGTTTGATGGAAGCGTTCCTATTCTTATTTAATGGCTGATATTATCAGTCCACAGCAGATTGAGCTGGACCGCGCTGCAGTGCTGCCAAACAGTAAAATAAACTAATAATAAACTCAGAGTGAGAGAGTGGGCATAAGTCTATTCTTGCAATATTGTAATTAAATTCCATAAGAGCTAGTAATTTTAGCATTAGTCTGGATGTTTTTGGTATGGGATTTTTTTTTCTTTACCAATGAAATGAAAATCATCTCGAGAAATTTGTTCAAAGTTGGGTTTTACGTGACTTACTCTGCGGTGGTGCCAGCCATTTATGATCGGTGAGACTGAGAGGGCAAAGTGTCAAAGTACTGAGACAAGCGCATAATGCAGTGGCAGCCAGGTGTCCTAACTTGAACTTAGGTTTTGCTGTCTTTGCCAGCACTATGGGTCCCACTCTATAAATCTTGTAACAGTCATGTAAATATTTGACTACTACTGCAAGTTTACGTACCAGATAGAGGTGCCAGGCAGTGTGGCCTGCAGGGGCGGCCCCTGTGAGGAGCGGCCGGGGTGGCCCCGCACCGGACCCAGCCAGCTCCAAGGGCCCCACCGCAGGGCACGCTGAGCCCCTCAGCCATGGGCGGGCACAGCCACGGGGAAAGCTGGGGGAAGGAAGGGCAGAAAATGTTGGGCAGAGAGAGGAGCAGGGAACAAAAAGGGTGAGAAACAGCAGAGGGAACACAAAGGTTGGAGGAGGAGAAGAAGAAGGAGGTACTCCATGCTGGAGCAGATATCCACACTGCAGCCTGTGGGGGACCCATGCTGGAACAGGGTGAAAATGTGAAGGGAAGGAGAAGCAGAGAGAAACGTTTGTGTACTGACCACTCTCCACCCCAACTTGTGCTGCCTGCGGGGAGGTAGAGGAGTCTGGAGTGAAGGAATGAAGCTGAGTCGCAGGGGGCTAGGGGGGAGGAATGGTGTGGCTTTAATGTTTGTTTTTGTTTCTTACTACACAAATCTATTTTAACTGGCAATAAATTAAATTAATTTTCCCTAAGTTGAGTCTGCTTTGTCTATGACAGCAATTGGTAAGCGATCTCCCTGCCTCTACCTCAACCCCCAAGCTTTCTCATCCCATTTTCCTCCCCCATCCCGCTGAGGAGGCAGAGTGAGTGAGCAGCTGGGTGGGTGCCTGGCCCATAGCTGAGGTTAACCCGCCACAGTTCATCTGCCAGAGTCACTCTGGCCCAAAAAATTATTTTCCTTTTTTGCACATTTTTAGAAGAGAGATATTTGGTGATTTAAAACTCTGTAATTACGTGCAGTTGTGTCTACACAAATGTACACCCACGTTTACTGCACGCATTCTGCAAGGGAATCCAAATGTACCCTTTCAGAAAAAGAGGTGGGAAGAACCTACACTGGCAAAAAAAAACCAATTGGGATTAGGATGTTAAAGCTTGGTTTCTGTTAACACTGACACTATAGTGTTAAAACTCTGATATTGATACTTGTTCACTTGAAAATTTCAGGCTTTTTGTTCTACAAAGAAACCATTTACAGTTATGGGTCAGATACTGCAATGGATATGCTACTGAAACATAACATAGGGTGTCACCGTGGTTAAAGCTGCAGAACAATACAAAATACAAGTCTGACAATTAGGGAGAGGACAGGGGAAAGATAAACCTACTGCCTCTCTTGTTAGCTGCCTCTCATCCATCACCTTACAGAACTACATCCACGCTCCTGAAGGAAAGACAGCGCTGCATCAGCTATGGTCATAACTCACTTGCTGAAAGGCTTCTTAGCAGCATAGCTTCTGCATTAGAACAGCTGAACTCATAGAGACATAGACATAAATAGATCCTCTTCAAGCTCTTTAGGTTAGAACATGACATCTTGCAAGTCAACAGAAATGCAATAATGGGTCTCCATTTCTGGGAATTATTTACAGTACATACAAGACATACAAAAAACAGCTTTGAAAGTAGTGTTAGGTATTACTCAAGTGGCACGACTCCTCAACTCTGGCTTAGGATATTTGCTTAGCCACCCCTTTAAATGCAGAAAAAGATATTTGTATTAGACCGAAGCTATATTATAAATAAAAGCCCCAGGAGAGTATGTGTCCCAACACTTCTTGATACCATTTCATTGGCACCTCTTTTTCCTAGAGGAAGAAGGCCGTCTTTTCCTTGATTTTTTTTTTTTAATTTGTTTATTCAGCAGCAGTACTCTGACTGCATCATTTTACTCTTATGTCAATAAAAACCAGCAATCAAGCATGACATTACATTGAGAACAACGTTTTGTTGTTAAGTAATAGCAATCTCTCTAGGAGCTCACTCCAAGGTGTGAGTCCTAGGATTTAAAATATTTTAAAATGCTGTTGCATTATACCTCAGATTAGTTACTGAGCAGTGACAGCATCCCTACCTTATTGGAAAGACAACTGAAATGTAAATTAATTACATGTCCTGGTTAACTACAAGGCTCACAAGGAAAGAGGGAGAAATTATAAAATCCCGTTTCCTCTGCTTCTTGCTTCAACTGCCAGGCCACCTTTCCTTACTGTTTTATTGCAGAGTGATGTAATTGGCTTTCCCATGTGCATATTTTGCTTTTTTATAAAAGATCTTTCAGCTTTCTCCATGGGAGCTTGTAGAAAAATGTAAAGATAGAGAAGGAGAAGTAGGGAATAAGTGACAAGCATACACGCAGTTTTATTCTAGATCACATGCCAAATTCAAATTGCATTCCCTTTCTTACAAACCCTTTAATACCTTGTTCTAGATGGAGTTATATGTTGGATTTATTTGAGAACAACTGAAAGGAGGACAATAATACTTGTAAATGATATTGTGAAATGCTGAAAGGTTTGTCCAAATCTTGAATTAAATTAAATTCTCAAATTCAGCATATTATTGGGTACACTAGTGGGTATTACTGTAACACCTGGACCACTCAGTGGCAAAATTAGAATTTTACTGTAAAACTTTTATATATCAAATTAAAATGTTATCATGAAATATTCTCTAAAATCAGAAAATGGTCTTATACAATACTTAAATACACAGTCCCCCAAATTAAAACATTCGTAAGATGAGTCACCTGTAAGCAGAACAGCAGAAATTCTGAAAAGACAATCAATCAAACAATAATGCAAACCTCTCAGAGGATCCAGCTTCACATGGGAGAAGGAGAATATCAGTGTAGGTACAGACAGTCACTGTGCTGTCATTTTCTGTTTTTCAGATAAATGAGGACATTTTATGGTAAGTTAACATGGACAAAACAAAGTCCTCAGAAGCCTGAGTGTGCAAGCCTTTCTTGTTTAACTGGTAATCTGCAAAGGCAGAATGACTTGGCAAAATCAGAACATGTTATTTAAAAGAAACCATTAACTACTGGATTACATTTCCTTGAATACCTACCAAAAGCTGTCCAGCAAAGCAGATAAACAAAATGAAGGAGAGCAAGAGAAATGCAGCCCCAAATGAAATTCCGAGAATAGATGTTCTACGAGAAATAAGAAAACACGTATTAAATTTCTGTTACACATTTGTAGTATGACCTTTCTTTGTGTATATTACTGATGATATGAAAAATTGCCATGTGCAAGTTGCAACTTCCAAACATCAACACCATGAAAAAACAATTCCAATCCTTACCAGAACGACAGGCTTTTTTCCTGCCATTTTCTTACCTCAGGAATGCTTGAACTGGCTACACCTCTCACTTTGTGAAACTATTACCACGAGAAGATAATAATTTCCACAGCAGCAATGTTTTGTTTTGTTTTCACTTTAGAAAGCCTGTATCAAATAAGATCCCTATTGCTTTATTTTTATGCTGGTAATTTTACAATTTAAGAGTCTAACAGATATACAAAATAAACTTATTGGTAGTGTACCTTCCCCCCGCAAAGGTAGGAAAAGCAATAGCATGGGACAATGATGCCCAGTGTTCAGTGTCTCACAGCTAGAACCTGTGATACCTGTGATGCTGCAGTCTCTCAGTCAGCAAGAGCCCTAATACAGTGACTGCTGTTTCAGGAAAAGATAGGGATTCAACACCTCTGAAAACTCAATTTTGTATCAAATTTGACTGGCTGGCCAGTAGATTCTGAAGTATCAGAGGACAGGACAGGAAAGAAAACTAAACACCATGAAGAAAAAAAAAAGCAACAGACTTCAAATGAAAAAAAAAAAATAGCAGTATATAAGCTTCCAGAAGTCATCCTTACTCAGCATTCTAGCTCATCCTCTTCTTGTGTGTTATAAATAGAAAAGTCTAGGCAAAAAAGCATCACCGGATACTCAGTAAACAGAGACAGAGATGCAGAAACAATCTGTGCATGCATTCATTCCACAAATGTGGAAATCTCTCTACATGAATACCACAGTAGAGTGTAATTGCTTCATCAGGCACCATCGAGAGCTACTTAGCATGGCTGCCTAGGGAAAGATGCAATGGGACCTAATTATGCTTCATGAATGCCAAGAGATCAGAAGCTCTGGACCAACTGAGCTCTTTAAGCAAGGGAACTAGATGCTGTCATGAAGTGCCTCACCTGAGTGTCTGTGGTTCAGTTTTAACCACAGATTTGACACTTTTACAGAGTTAACTTAACTCCTTAACTCTTAACTCCTTTAAGTACCAGTAAATATCCTATTTTATCAAACCTTATATGCTAGAAATATTGGCATGACATTTTAGAAGTAAGTTTTATATCCCTTGTTTTTTCCACAACACCGTAATAAATGCCACATGTTGTTGTTAGCTCCTCCATAAACATATGATTCAGAATTAAAATACTTTATTAATAAAAGCATACATGTCTGTCCTTTAGAGATGACATCTGAATTCAAATATATACATTTTAGAAACTATAATACTAAAAATTCAGGAGTAGAACTCTAAGGATCTAATTTCCTTAGATTACATATAAATATTGGAAAACATTTTGATCTGTTTCAACAACAGTGTTATAGAAGCTATTTTCAGGAAAGAACAAAAAAGCATTAACTTCACAAACCAATTTGATGCCATATTGCTGTCATTAAAAGCATTTTGGAGAATAATTTATGTGCTTCCCTGCCAATCATTCGGAGAACCTCTTACGTGCTAAGTATTCATCAGATTTTGGGTCGATGTGAACAGCTGATAAAAAGCAAACAACTGGCAATTCACAACATATATTAAACTTGAAATGATGTTTCTCTTAAAGTTATTTGAAAATCATTATTGCTTATGAATACATGTTCTCCAAGAATTTCTCATTGAGACTGAGACAGTAAGCTGTACATCAGCGTATGTAAAACTACAGTCTCTATCCTTGGGAATTTAGTATCTAGAATGCAACAGAAGAGATGAAAGAAAAGGCATATAATTAACAGGCTTATCTTTTGTCTATGCATAAACACCTCCAATCATAAATGTCCTTCAGTAAGATTCAAGTAACTATTCAGGAATTTCAAACTATTGCTAGTCTTTCTCTGATACGAAGGATACCGAAAAGGAGCCTGCACACCTTAAGAAATGATTCAACACAAGAATAGCCTTATGAGTCATGTTTGGAGTGCATCCTTGTAGAAGAAGAAATTAAGATGTTTATGAGAGAAACTGGAGAGGAAGAGAAATAAAATGAACATGGCATAAGGAGAGCTTATGCAAAGAGTACTTAATCATGCGGGAAATAGGCAAGAACAAAAGGTCTTTGTAACTGTTTTACATGATCAATGATATTATTGGGGTGGCACAAGAAGAAGAATAACACAGCAGGGCAGGCAAGATTCTGATTACCATTACAAAGAGAAAAGGACTGAGGATAAGGAAAAGTAAAATGGTTCAGAACCCAGATCCCAGTGGTGAATACAGAGGAAAAACAATTGTAAGATTTTTGCTCCCCACATCCGCTTCTTTTCTGGGAACAGCAGGACTTCTGTTTCGGTTAGGCTAAGCCAAAATAGTTTCATGCTGCTCCTAGAAAGAAAGAAGTGGGCTGAAAATGCTATAATGGGAAGCAAAATACTAAAAATTAAGTGCCACCATAAAGAAGCCTCATTTGAGGCAACGACTACAGGAAAGCCATAACATGCATTTATTTTTTTGCCCTTGGAACATTACAAAAACAGTACAGGTCTTTACAGTAAACTAATCTCGCCTTTATTGTGTAGAGTCATCAAACACACTGCACATGTCACCAAAAGCATTGCATTGACAGGATCAGGCAAACCATTTTGTCAAAAGAACACCTGGGATCCCATAAGCCAGCTAACTTTTTACCTGCCTCTTCCTATGCTTCAGGGAATGCCCTCGTTTCTGACAGGTCGGCCCTCTGCTACAGTGCCTGACCAGGAATCCTGACGGAGCAACCCTTGACAATAACCTACAGAGGGACAGAGTTTAAAATGGAGGAAACAATACGAGAACTTCCCAGGCTCCAGATAGTTCCAAGTATAAATAATGTATGATCTTGGCTATCCTTCTCATAGTTTTCTAGTTTCATTAGTAAATATCTGTTTCGAACAGTTCATTTCTATTAGGTGGTGTGAGATTGGAAAAAAAATTATACATGCGTATGCTTTGTTGGTAACACTTTAACTGAAAAATAAGAATTTATTATAAAGATAGTGGAAAATGGAGAAGGGAATGTATGCTTTCCACACTTTTGTAACTTTTAGGAAAATATGTGACTTATGGCACGTCCCTTAATGGGATATAGAGAATTTCCTTAGCTTGCCAGGTAATTAACATTCATGTTTTAAACTATTTGATTGCAAATTCTCTTGAGGTGATAAAATCATAGTGAAGCAATCACAAATGACAATTATACAAGGCAATACCAAATTCAGACTTTTTTTGGTATCTAACAGTAACTATTTATTTCTTAATCCCACTGTTGCTTTCACTAAGCCATTGATGGATTCAACAGCTGTGTAGACTAACTGTATGGTAGTTTCAGCGTTAAGAAAAATTATTTGAGTATTATAACTTGAGTTGTTTTTTTTTTAAGTCAGATACAGCAGAAAAATAGCTAGTAATGCTGGTTTTCTTTTGTTTATACTGTCTTCTATTATACACGCCTGCTTTCAAAGTTTTTAAGTACTACCTTTTCTATGAAGAAATTAAATTTATTCTATTCTATTCTATTCTATTCTATTCTATTCTATTCTATTCTATTCTATTCTATATTCAGCTGTGCCTGACTGGAAATACTGTGTAAGGCCTTCTAACCACCTTCCCTGGGTAGAACAAGATGATTGTTAGTTTGGCATGAATCAGGATAAAAGGACGCCATTCCTTGAACATAGCAGCCTCAGAGAGCAAAGGCGGGAAGAATCTTAAACGTAGCCCCAAACAAACCCCTAACTCGAATAGCACAAGAAGTAACTCCTGTTCAACAGGAATATACTTTCATCAGCTCACCAGTTTGCATTTCAAAAACCAACACTACCAACTCTATTTTAGTTGACTGTTTCCCTACATAAAGAACGTAGAGGTTGTTATGAATTACTAGAGATACTTCTGTCGCTTGGTAAACCACGAATGCTAGTGAGCCACTGCAGGCCTGTTCCGAGGAAATTTAATGATCAAGATTTGCTGTCATTTTAATGTCACAATAAAGATGTGCTCCTCATGATACATTTCACCCCAAGAAATTGTTTATGTGATTAAGTTTATATCTTTACCACTTTGTGTAAAGTTTCTCATGAAAACACCACATCATTTTATTGACCCTGGGGAAATTAAAACATTAATAGATTATTTCAGCCTTGAAATATATGTCTCATGATCTTGGAGATATCCCTTATTACTTGCAACTTGCGGGATGTTACCATCAAACATCTTCAAATCTACTTTAAAGCAGCAGGTGCTATGCCTGGACAGAAATCAATGATATTACACTGCTGCAAAGCCAGATTAATAGAATAGTGAATCAATAAATCCCAGTGACAGACGTAGTTTATCTCCCTGTCTTCATTAGATCACCATTTAAAAATCCAGTAAAATTTTTGGAAGAAAACAAAAAGGCTAGATAGAATCTTAGAGTAAACCATGATTTATTGATTTTTTACTTATTTATTTTTTGCTGCAAGGAAATAACACTTGCAGCACTGGAGTATGTTCAGTTTAAGATACATTTGTGATGACTACATACACTGGTGATTTTTAAACTTTTTTATTTTGCAATGCTCCAGCATAGTTTTCCAGCAAACACGCAGATGCCTGTATAATACCTTGGCTTTCTGTCTTCCATTTTTGCATCTCTTAAATTAATCCACAGACCCCTTGAAGCTGAATCACATTCATGTTGGTAATACCTGATTTTACACTCTTGCTTTTACAATTTAATATGCAGCCCTATAAAAGGACCAAAAGATAATTAACATTTTGGTAATGAAAATGATAAATCATTGGCATCTTTTGCTCTGATGTTAGAAAGAGATCATGTAATATAAGTGTATGATTTTACAAGTTGGAGGACACTTTCCTTAGTTGAATACACCTCCCTAGAGTTCAGTGACTTCAAGTATCTGATATATTTTAATGAGCTATACAATTTTATTAAGAGACATAATAAGGATGTAACAAAATGAGCATCTTACTACATGTATGATAGGTGATAAATCTCGATTCATTTTCATTACTAAAAACAAATCATAAAACAGATTAATAAATCATACTGCAGGAAGGGACTAGTTAGATCCAAGTTCGGTTTTTGGTATATTACAAACCATGAATTTCCCTGAATTAATTCCTGTACGAATCAAAATACAGTATGAGCTTGTAAAATATACTCATTATGCAAAATGACAAATAAAATTACTCATGAGTCTTAATTTTGTATTTTGCAATAGTAATGCCTAAAGTCAGGCTGAACCATGTGCAGAATACCGCTGTGAACTCTTGGAAGAGTGTCCCTTTGCAACTTGTGTCTCTGTGTTACAAACTAGCTGGGAAACCCTTCGCAAAGAAAATGCTGTAACATCTGAAGAGAAGTCCATACAACTTTATACATGTTATAAAACAAGTCTGCAGTATGGAAAGTCAATTTATAATGACCTAAGAG
Organism: Phalacrocorax aristotelis; assembly: GCF_949628215.1. Lineage (NCBI taxonomy): Eukaryota > Metazoa > Chordata > Aves > Suliformes > Phalacrocoracidae > Phalacrocorax > Phalacrocorax aristotelis. The sequence continues at coordinate 90,093,222 of NC_134277.1, forward strand.
TTCCTTCTGGTTTTCAATTAAAATATAAGTACTACGGCACAAGACCAATCTACCAGCTGAGGTTATAAACACCACTCCTGAAAGCACTGCACAGGAAAAAGACTGAATGAAGAAATATTGTATTGCAGTGAATATACAGTACTGGCTTTGGAAACAATTGCTATGAAACAAATATCAACCTTCCACTGTGTAAACAATCACCAGCAAAATTCCATTTTAAGAAGACTAATAAAATACGCTTTATTGGAACTGTCTTCCACTTTTATCAGCCCTTCTAGAATAAGCACGGATAAAAAGATAGCTGATTTATGTGCACAAGTATATATTACCTCATATGATCTAAATTCTGATAAAAATAATTATTCCAGCAATTGTTTATAATATTTTAAAATTAGTTTTAAAAAGAGACATTTTATAAAGATTAATGCTGTTTGCATGCTGAATAAAGCAGTATTATCACAGTAATATATTAAATACATTTATTTAATCACAGTCCCAATTCTGCAATCTATTTTGTCCCACTTCAACGTCCAATTTTCACACTTACTTTACATGTAATTTTGGTGGCACAAATTTATATCTTGTGTTAATTTTTTTTACACATACAAATTTCATTCCTGTTATCATCACACATTTCTAAATGCAAAGAGAAGAACTAAAATGAATGAGGAATTGATACTAATGCTTGGCACCACACTATTGACAGCATTTAAAATTAGAAACAAGCATAACTCTGAAAACGGGCTGAAATCCTCAACCTTCTCTGTTCAATTTCATTTCCAAGAATTGACCTCTGTAATCTGACGATTCCAAAATTTTTTACTTAAACATTTTTATTTTGTTACATTAATGAGAAAATATACGTAGGAATGAGTACACGTTAAATACCACTTACTTTGGCAATACCAGAATCTGTACAACAAAAATGCAGAAGAATATGAGACAGGCACAAGTCACATAATACTTAAATGCAGGGAGAGTAGTTGCTCGATACTAAAAGGAAAAAAAAAAGGCAAATGTTAAAAACACAATTTCCGAATCAGATAAAATATCACCCAATTGAAATTTCAGCTTAAAGATGCAGGAATGTACAGGCAGTCGTTAGCAACAGTGAATTTCCTGTTGTTCAGAGACTTCCACATCCACTCACATAGGGCTAGGGATTATCAGGCGTAGGACTGAATCCTTTTACTTCTTGAAGAACAGCTTAAGTATCCATGTCAAATGGTTTTGTCTTGTTCCTCCACAGAACAGGACTACCCCAAATTAGCCATGAAAAATGTAATTAAAAAAAAAAAGTGAAAGCATTTTTAATAATATTTTTAGGAACGGCCAACATTCTTAGGTGATTCCAGGTCTCTCAGACATTAACTCCCCAAACTGATGTTCAATTATTAATAAATACTGAATAGGCCAAAACAGTTATTAAAAAATATAACAGTCATTTAGGCAAGAAACTTCTGAGCACACAAAGCAGCAAAGTGTAAACCGTGCTACACATGTATATGAACATTCTATTTCCAACAGCATAGCTAGCATCACACTGATATTTACTGGGGTTTTATTATTACTTCAATTAAAATATTTTATGTCTGTGTTAAAAGGCCTCATGTTTCCACTGATACTACTAAACACTTGATATTGTTAGGAGAGAGTCAGTTTGATACGTTTTGTCATGAAAAAAATCTATTTATGACTCTCTAATTAGCTGGTCTAGAGACATAAGAATTAAACAATGAAATATTTATCAGAGTTGTTCTGCCATTTGAGATAGATACGTCTAGATTGAAACCAATTAAGTACTCAGAGGGAAATGACCTAAGTATTGGGCCTATTAAAGTTACTTACCCGATCGAAGGTTTTTTTCAAAGGGTAAGAGTTTAAGATTTGATTATTAAAAGAAAATGTACCAAAGATTATTTTCACAAAGTGCTCAAAATGCCAGCTTCATAAAATGGAAACTGCATGAGCTGTGCTTCCTAACTGCAAGTGCACAGCTGTGTCTTTGCGCTTAGTGCCAAGTTCTGCCCTTGAAACTGGTGCACCAAACTTTACATGAACATGTAGAAATTGAGTTTAGCAATCCAACAGCTTTTTTTCACTTTTGAATTGTATGACAAAATTAAAAGCAATCTTATCACGTACCTAACTGAATTTCAAGGCACAAATATGACTTTGCTTGACGAGTACGTTTGCAGCAAGTTTTCTTCTTCCACCTGTTGAATATGTTTGTTGTTTCTTAATGGTCTGGTCCAACAATTTTGGACCTTGAGCTGCTGTTTAAGTCACAAAAAATTCCAACCCAATTGTAAATTCATTTCACTGTTTCACACTTCTCCAGACACTTCCCAATGAAGTCAGGCAACTCACTCCTTAGGTTAAATGATTATTTTGCTTCATTACCTTGCTGTACATTCAGGTCCTACATGGCCTGAAAAAACTCCTGTTTAAATCAAAAGCAGGCTTCTTACTGAATTCTTTAAAGTCAAGACTGGACTGGTGAGTCATTCAAAGGCAGTGAAGAAATATATTAAAAAGCTGGATTGGAAAAGAACAATTAGTTCTTTGTTGTTCCAAAGCATTCTACAGTCTAAAAGATATTATAGACTCCTACAGGGAGCATCTACAGAGCCAAATAACTTTGCTCCCTGATTTTCTCCCAAGTCCTGATTCCCTCATTGTCCAAAGTGCACATATGATGGTCTTCTCTCAAGTTCTCTTTCAGAATTTACCAGTTAGTACCACCCACATTAAAATCTGAATGTGCTCCTAGGCACACCTTTGATCTGCTCAGTGTACCCTTCAAACACTATGGATGAGACCACACCACTCTAGATTCTCTCTTATGCCATCTTCTGAACAGCCTCAACAAGCCTTGAAACATTTTTCACCGTAATGCATTGGCAAGGGCATACAACACATGCTTTTGGCAGCTGGCCATAAGAACACTATTCTGCTGAGCTGTGAAAGAATCTGAAAATTATTTTAGAGGCTTTGAATGGAAAGATATCTACAAAAATAATTAAATAAGTGTTTGCCCACCACAAGGAATGCAGAGGATGCTCGCCCCTATGCCGTACAGTGTGAATACAGTATGGTAATACTTCCTCTACCCTATTCTCATCAGGTTCACTCATTTGTACAGCCAGTTGTGGTCAAACCTACCTCTTACTTCCCTGAAGGGCAGCATCACTGTTCAGCTAGCAGCTGCCCTATGCTTATGAGAAAGCAGAAAGAGGCAACTCTCCAGTCTTCCTGCTGAAGTTGTGTCAGCATGTAGAAATACACTCAAGCTCTACAAGGCCATAAAACAAAGGAAAGGCCTGACTTTCTAGGCTAGTGGTCATGACAGTCACCTAGAAGGGAGGAATCCTTCATTCTGATCTTTCCTCCAAGGACTAGAAAAAATACCATTTACTCCATCTGTACATACGTGTCTCAAACATGGTTTATCACACATATTAGTTAGAAGAATATTTAGTGTGTTGCATCCAAGACAGCTAGGCATTTTTGTTAAAAAAAATTCATAGTATTGTTTCCCCAGAATGGTTGTGAGCATCAAGGGCTTATGGAGAAAACTGATGAGCAACTGATATCATTAAAAGGCTATCATTAATACAGGTAGAGTCTCTGAGACAGGGTGAAAGAAAAAATATTAATAACAGTGGAGTTTGATAAATGCCTTTTGAGGATGTAGCTGATCGAACTTAGGAATTCTTTGCTTCAGTTACGTCAAATTTGGACTATCAAATCTCCTCCCACTTCTGCGAGACCATGAAAATGTCAAGAAATTCAAGTGAACTGAAGAGCCCTACAAACAGGAAAGCAGCCTCAAACATCACATTCATAAAATTTCTTCTATAAATGAGCTAAAATATTATTGTAAAGTTTGAGCACTTCTCCCCGCAGGAGAGGTGCTGTGGCCATGCTCTTTGTTACAAAAGCAGGGGACACAAGGCTCACTTAGGATGAGGCAAGGAAAGAATCAACTATGAATTTGTGGTGAAAAGTACTTACTTCTTTTTCCAGAGTCTTATTATAGAAAAGAAGTGATATTCTTTGAATGTCTTCAGATTTAAGCCACTGCCTAGAAGAGAAAATGAACACCATTACTGACATAAGAATAAAGTAGTCCTGTCTCTTTACATAACTGAAATGCAGCAAAATCAGAAAATCAGTTTGAAGAAGGCAAGTTCTTGTGTATTGCAATGTATATAGTGAATTGCACTGACAGTAAAAATGGAAACTACAAATCCCCTCTCCCTTTTGACTTCTATTGCTAACATACACATGAAACAAAAGCTCAGATGAACCATTTTTTCTGTGGATCATTCCTAAGGACAATCAAGGGAGATATTTATATGATGTGATTCTGACACTGATATTCCACTCATGTCCCAAATACTGTAGCATATCCAGTGCACAGAAGAGAACCTGAGATACAAACAGTCCTTCACAAAGTACCTTTAAGAAGCGCACTGTTACAAGATGCAAGAGTGGCAGGCAAAGTTACACTTTACAAACTCTTGGTCCAAATGAAAACTGTAAAAATCTTTATTAAAAGAGGTGCAGTGATTTGGTCTTTGAGCTGTGTAAATATCTTGACCATGAACCTGTACTTTAGAGGTAGATTTTGATCTCTTTACTGATTATAAAAACTTCTTCCCTGCTTAAAGATGATAAATACAAAAAAGAATACGTACTTGCATTGAAATGACAAATCTATTTTAAAATAAGTGAATCTTGACAAAGCTTGATATAACTTTTACAAAATGAAATGTTCTAATATGAAAGTCTACATTTATTTTAATGACACTTGAAAAGAAACAGCATATTTCAATTTCAAGAGGGTTAGGTTGCTTGTACCTCAAGGGGACTAGACAAATTTGAAAAAAATGTTCGAACAGACTACTTCTGCGAACATGCAATATTTGAGCTTGAACAGTAATAGCAGGGCTTGAGACTTTTTTGCAACCTTTCCATCAATAACTTTAAATTAGGCTCTAATCTAGTAGTGTAGCTAATGCCTCTGAAATAAAAGGGGATGTCTCAACTGACAGGCCTAAATTAAGGTCCTGGGAGAACAGGAGCGGACAGAGTGGAATGTAAGCTATTAGCTTTGATTTGTGAAATCTAAAATATTTGTTTCCTTGCCTGGGAGACTGCTCCTGTTCCTCTGCAATCAGTATCATTATGAAAAGGGGTTGGAAACATATTCAGTTCTAGGTATTATTAATTCAAAAATATATTTCCCAGTTTGCTCTGCAATGTCTCACATCTACATCTGATCACAGATAGGATTCTGAGGAGAAACAGATATGACAGGCTGTTGTACCTAAAGCATGATTTTGTTTGGGTCCAGCTGTAATCTACTGGAGAAAACATTCAGTTTGTGGAACATTTTTGGTAAACTGTAAAATTTAAGTGCAAGCCTTTTCCCATTTAGTTATGAAAACTGAACAAAAAGTAACCCTCTTCTCCAAATTGTTAACTAATTTCCCTTTGGTTTTTTATGGTGTCTGACAGGTGGATTGATTTAGTTACCATTGCCACAATGCTAAAAAGTTTTGTCTGCAGATCTGCTCCCAAATGCCTACTATGGTCTGTACACAACTGATCGCATGTGAAGTCAGTAGTGCCATTTAGAGCAAATGCTACCTCAAACTCCACATTACAAGTTCATGTTTTCAGGAGCTTTTAGTTCTACTTTAAAGCTCAGTACAAACTTCTCTGGTTTTAGGTAGCAGGTGCCGAGAGGTCTGAGATAAGGGAAACAGTATAACACAGACAAATGGAAGTAGAGTACGTACAGAAGAGGGAGCACAAAGCCACATATCTTTGGCACAGAGATAAGGGCTGAAAAATTCTGCCTACAGCCCTACTCCCTGATGAGCCTAAAAGTAACCAAAGGATCTGCAGGTATGTGGGGATATGCCTCCTGGGAAGCTAGGTACCAAATCCCTGTTTAAATTCGTTTGCAATTCAAAGAACAACACAGACAGCTGAATTCTGCCTGAATCCAGGGAGGCGTGTGGTTTGATAGGACTTGTACTGATTGACGATGTACAGCAAGCAATTACGCACAGAACATAGCAGTCACCATGACTTAAAGAAAAAAGAGGAAAAAGAGTGTGTCTCTTTACATAGCAACCTACTTATCAAAGAGCAAATAACTTCAGTTAGCTCCCTCTGTAGGTATATATTTAGCTAGCAGGTTGCTATCCATCAACCACATTTCCTACATTAGTCCCCCACCCACCAAGGTTCAGGGTGGCACAGCTAGGGCTACTCATCCCCTTCCTATGCAGGACAGGCACTTTGCAGCCAGGAATACTTTGTTCAAGGTATGGGTAAAAGAAACATGCAGAGAAAGTATGATGTTATACCCTGATGGCTAAGGCACTCAGCTGAGAGACAGAAGCTCTTTGCTCCTCACTTGCTCTTTTAAATCTGTATTTCAATATCTTTCAATGTAGTGCTCTAACAGAATAATAATGAATACACTGGTCATAACTTTCCTCATGGAACTTTGCAAGGAGCATTGCCAACTAAATCTATTACTCTGAATCATGCTATGAGGCCAGCAGCTGCTTTTTAGGTGCCACAGTTTAATCTGCATTCCAGAAGGAATTGAACCCTGATGTTGAACCCCGCGTTACTGACAGTGTGTGCATGTGGCACTTGGCCGTTTTGCGGAAAGATAACTAAGCTACCTTGTGACTCAGCAGGAAAGCAGTGAGCGAGGGAGCCCAGAAAATCACTACATTGCTTTAAAAACCTGAGGTACCATTTCAATATGTACTGCGCTATTTTACCCTGTGTAAAAACAGTGATTCATTCAGACTACAGCTTTGGTTTGGACTAAGAAGATCCAGACTCTACACTCCCTTATCTTCCAGTTACTGGCTGTTAAACACCTGGGCATGTAATGTCCAAAGGCCCCCATATTACGACCAGTTGCTTGCAACCAGTTACTTTTTTCACAGAATGACAAATGGCAAAGAGCCACAATGTGGGTGAAAAAGTCACACTGTGCTGACAGCTCAGGGTAGAAGAAACAATGGCTCTGTACAATGAATGTTTGCTTTTGAATTATTTTCTTGCAATTTTCTAACTAAAAAGTTAAAAGAATGGTAATTTTAACACCATATTTTATGTGCAGTAATGGTTTTTTTATATTCTTCATTCAGTCATAGACCTATTCGCTATACAATCCAAACTTCATACTTAAAAACATTTACAAATACCACTGTTCTCACAGATTTTTTTACAGGTTTGCTTCTTCATTCACAAAAGCAAAAAGATTTAGCTTCACAACCACCCCATTAGATTAGTTGATATTGTTATTTTCAATTTACAGCTGAAAAATTCAGGCACAAAACCCCCGCATAATTATAAAGAAAACAAAAACGTGATTGGTTTTCTGTCCTAAATGTAGGAAATATTTTCTTTAATTTTTTCCAACATTTAAATAGTTAAAATATTATTGAATTAACTTGCCATTTGGGGAATCAGCACTTTTGACAACTTATTCTCAGGTACCCAATTGAATAATATCTTTTAAGTGATTCATTCAGCAAATCAATACAGGGATAGGTAGACAATCTAGTTTTGGAAGGTGGCATTCAGCCTCTCTGATGTATAGTGTCATTCCTTATCGTTCTGCAGTTCCCCATGTAATTCACAAAATGCACTGAAACTTTTTTAGAAACCTTTTTTATCACATAAATGTAATTATCCCCAATTTTCGCAGAATTTTATGCACCAATTAGATAAGACAGGGATTCTCTGAGATAAAACATACCAATACTTTATTTTGATGCATTTATACAGATGCTTTACTTTTGACATCAAACCATCATTTTTACAATCCACTTATCAGAGCAAGTGTACCTGAAGACGCATAAAAACTGCCAACGTTTATATAGCTTAGACAAGTCTAGTATAATCAAAAAGATATGCACATCACATCACCTACCCTCTCTCACTGTATTCTTTGTATGACCTATAACTATCAACACGCTTTTCCATAAATAACCACTTGAAAATATTTTCCTAAAGCCAAGTACCTTTTCATAGGACTATCAGATGCAAAAAACAAAATGTGACGTATCACCATTTAGTAATTAGGTGTAATGGTAAGCTGATTAAGATTCTGAGTAACAGAAGTAGAGGGGAAAACATGTAATTCATCACAATTATTGTCCACATTTTTGAAGGGCAATTCCCTTATTTCATCAGGCAAATAAAAGAAACCTGACCACTTATTTTGGACTGGCATTGATTTTTCTCTCAGTCGTATCTATTTGCCAGCAAAGAGAGAACGTCAATACCGCCTCCAGCTCTTCCTAGGACACAGAAAAAAATACATGCCATGTCGCCTCCCCTAACAGTTTCAACATGCTTTCAAGCTTAGCCTTCTCTAAGAAATCAACCAACCAGTTGAAACAAAGAGATATTGAACTATGATTTTAGGGAAAGTTTCTAATTCTGAAGAGATATTTCTGTGACAATTGTGAAGCATAAATTTTCATGTCATTCTGATTCCCAAGCCAGCTATTTCTTATATCTTACTTCTCTGCTCTCAGATGAGATAATTCTGTAGTTACGGCTATGAGTGTACAGATACAAACAGTTACAGAGCAAAAATCCCTTTGCCATGAAGATCACGACAAGTCCAAACCACTGTCACACCATGATTCACAGGCGCTCTCTTATCCCATATAGTAGAAAATGTTACTGTACAGCCTATCTTCACAATGTGTGGAGCTTCCTATGATAGTATTAGTGACACCTTTACTCTTTTCAGACTTCTGTGTGCATGTGGGAGCGAGAAATAGTAAACACTACCCTCTGCTGCAGATTTATGTGAACATTGAAGGAAGGAGACAACAGAGGATAAAAACATACTTTTGAGCATTGATTCCATCAATGGCCTGGATCATCCTCTCATTTAGTTCCTCCTCAAACCTTCTTTTCTGTGATTTTGTTCTGAAATGAAAAATGTGGGAAGTTACTGTGGACAATCACTATATTGTTAATAAAAATTAACTTTAAACAATGGGGTGATAGCTGGCACAAACTTGTGTGGATAATAATTTTTTAACATTTATGCTGCAATAGCGGCTATAGGCTTCAGGCACACTAAGCATCATAATAAGCTCCTAACAAAACCAGCATAAGCTACAGAATCGCACACACAAAATTTTAGACTTTAGCTGCTAGGGAGCACTTAAAAAACACACGCAAGAAAACATAACCAAAGAGAGTTCCATAAACTCTCCATAACCAAGATAGTTCAAGAAATTCTGGTTGAAGGAAATCGTTCCACAGTGTTATGAATTCATGAAAAAGAACTGGAAAAAATATGAAAAATTCATAAAACATTCCTGTTTCTTGTAGTTACTTTTAAAAATCCTTGTCAGAATTGTATGATGAGCAATAATGTGCTGGTGTACTGAGGCATAAGTATTCTCTACCGAAAGCCTGCTGACTCTTCTTTTCTTGGAAATATTTTATTATTTTTAGTAAGAAAATGGAGCACCAAGTCTGAAGGTAGTTTCAAACATCGGACATATTTCTCTATTTATAACTTATAACACAACTGCAATGAGAAAAAGGATCTTTTCACTGAATTCAGCATGAACCCAACAGAGGATCATCAGAATAGGTGCCTTTGCTAACACATGTTACTGCAAACATCACCAGTCCTTCAGCAGTTGCGCTCTCCTCAAAAATGGAATATTTCAAATATTGCCAGATTATGTCTCTGCCTCTTGGAAACTTCAATCCAATGTTAACCTAATAACACTGTTTTGAACGAAGATAACAGTGAGGTCTGAAATATGACTCCTTGTTTACCAAAATTTTCTTAACCTACAAACTGAACTCTGTCAAAGGTAACATGGATTTTCTTCAACATCAAGTTTTTGGGTTATTTCCCCAAAACTGGTAACCTGTTGCAGGATTCACATTCACACAGAAACTATATTTGTGTACTTACAGTAACTTTAAACAACCCAACTGATTTCATGCCTATCCAATGTTACAGAATTTAGGCAAAAATGTTTACAACGTATTTTTCACATATGAAACAATTTGCCTAGAAGAAATAACTAGACAGATGAGGACACATTATCTAATCACACTTAATCCTCTTGGCAGATCCCTAACGACATAAGACTATCATATAACTAGATAAGAGCTAAGATTGCCACAAACAGAAGCCTGTAGTGAGGCTTCAAAACCCACATTTTGATATTCTAATAAAATACTGATTTTCAAAGTGATTATTATCATTTCAGCTCTCTCCTGTGGGAATGACGAACTAGCTTAACTAGAATCCTAATTTTCTCCCTCACTATGGACCTAGAGTCCAGTAATGGTTTCCAGAACCTCCTTCTATAATACGGTATCAAGACACATAGTAACATTTGTACATTTTGGACCTATTCTGGAATGGAATTTAGAAGCACGAAAGCAAGAATGTCTCAGAATCTTAAAGAATTGCATTATTTGTAAATACCACAATCTTTCTTTTTACCATAAGGCCGACAGAAGTCCTTTTGACGTACTGTCCAAATGTAAATACTAATTTTTACAATCAGAGACTGTTTTTATTAATATTATGCATATGCAGACAAAATTTTTTCATTTTCTGGAATTTAGCAACATTTTAGGTAATTGCATAGCTCTGCAGTAACCTGTGATTTGTTGAGGAGACATTTACCAAGCAGAGAGATGGGGAAGGAACAGACAGAATGAATTGTTTGCACATCCAAAGACAATAAAAATACAAATTTTTACATATTTCTTTAAAAAAACTTTATGCTATTTGTGATGTTACTTGTAATTGTGCAAGAAAGACACTATCTGAAGTGTTATCAGGTCATTAAAATAAAAATTAACCATTCCAGGTTTATGACAGTGCAAAGCCTGTTTTTGAAACAGATGTCACTCTTTCCTTGATTTAGAAATCCTGGGTGTTTTTAAAGAAGAGATCAGTTCAACCCTGTTTCCGTTTCTTACCATCTTGCCCTGGTCACTGAAGTACCAAGCAAGAGAATGAGAACTTAAACCTACTGTGATTTTGCAAACGTTTTGTGCAGCAAGAGCACTACAGGAAGACCACAAAATACTTTTTGAATGTTTCCTACTGCCAATATACTACAGACTTCGAAATAATAAAACACAATGTAAATACAAAGTAATTAACAAAACATATGAAATGTCTCTCTTAGTACCTTATTAGCTGTTGTAACACAAATCATTAACGGCTCTTTCTAGCTTCCCTTTTCTTACCCCTCTGTGCCTCCTCTCAACTTTCCCGTGTGTAATTTTCTCCCCACTGATAAAGTAATTGGGTTGTTAGGAGAAAGGAAGAGTAGCCCATCAACATACTTATACTAATTCAGAATAATGCTATTTGTTAGCAGGAAGCGTATTTGCAATTCATAAGGAACGTGTCTGCCAAATCTGCTTCCATAGCCCTTCTCTGTGTAAGAGATATCAGCTGAAAAAATAGTTTGGGTCAGAAATGGCCCTCAATATTTGAAAGCAAGCCTTATATACATATAAATGCATATGAATGTATATGTATTTATATGGACTTTAGATGAATAAGTGATTTTTAAAAAATTAATTTACCTCTCTCTGCAACGCTGAAAATGATATTGCCCCATGGGAACATCCTAAAAAACAAAAGAAAATACCTATGAACTACAATTGACTTTGAGAACTTCAAGTTGCTTTAAAAATAGTGTTGAAAACGGGGTCAAATAAGGAGAAAAGTTTTCAGTACAAATACTTTTAGCATTAGATTAAAAATGTCTAAAAGAAAAATCCAGCCAAGAGTGAAGATGGGAGTGACCTGGAGACAAACTGATCTATCATTATAAACACTAAAGAACCAATACAACAGTCTGAATCCAAGAATGCTTTGCTTTACTAGAAAGTCACTGCTTCAAAGTCACCACTGTTTTAATGTAGCCCAAACTCCTGCCAGCTTCAGCAAAAACCGATGTTAAGTGTTTTCTAAAAAACCAGACCTGAGTAGCCAAATACAGGCTGTGGTCATTTTTTCTTATTGATAAGCAACAGCAGCCATCACAGTCACATTTATTTTGTGATTAATAGTGATGGCTGGGTACTTTCTGTAATGAACACATCGCAATCCACATTCATTCTGATGTACTGTATTTATTGAACGGGACAGGTCAGTTGGCTTGATCCTATGTTCTCAGATGCAACAGGAATAAAACTGAATGCCAATATTGAAAACTATTAGAATTTACCTTTACGTTTGTACTTTTTAGAAGTAGAACACACTGCAGTGTAAAAGCTGTGGACTGACAGCGTCTTACTGACAGCAGTAAAATACTGTTAGCAAAATTAAAAAGAAATCTTTTCTGTACAGTGTAAGAGAAGCAACATTGCACTAGAGCACTGTGAAACTCAGGCCATCAGCCACAGCTGAGCGGTTAGTGCACCTTCAAAAGGTAGATGTTACAGTGAGTTTGGATTTGGTTCCCAGAGAACTCTTCTAACAAATTCCACTCCAGGTACCACAGGGATATTCTAACTTCACAGCCTTTGCTCCAGGTTTGGCTGTGTTCCAAATGGAGAATGTGGCTAAATAGCCAATAAATCTCACAGAATGTCTCTGTCAAAAGTGTTCCCTCCAAGGGTGCTGCTCTCTGGCTTTATGTTCAAAATGTCTTTCCACAAGGTGAACAGCAGCCACTCTACATGCTGTGACTGGGGCTGAAGCTCAGAGGGTAAATTGTGTATTTTAGTAAGTACGTTGGACTCCTCATAACTCAGAGATGCACTTATAGCAAGACGTGACTCCTTAGAGTCTAATCCAAAGCTTACATGCCACTGGAAAAGGTCCCAGCAACTTCACTGGGTTTATACCCTGTACAAACGCATGTAGCTTCTTCTATCAGAAATAACCATGTATTTAGCAGTGAGCACCTTTTTCCTTTCACGTATTGCTAAATTGTATAAAACGACATAAGTAGGCCCCTACTGTTGTGCTAATCTTGCCGTTTTCAGTGGTCATGCTGTCCCTGTGGTGCAAGTGTGCAAACGGCTTGGCTGCTCCCCAAGATTCCAGGTACCGGGTCATGCGGACAGAAGCTCTCATTTTGGCTCCATCAAGAGTATGTCGAGGTCTAATGTGGTGCTGAGGGCTTCGCTTCTCCCCCTGGTTGACAGAGAATAAAAGGTGGTATCAGCCTTCGTGTTCAGTACCTTTTGAAGCAATAATGCACCATCTGGTACCACATATCTGCACGCTTAGGAACTTAAAAATGGAAAGATGCTAAGAACCTGCAATTCTTAATGATATTGCTGGGAAATATCAGAGACTTATTTCTGAAGAGCGGGAAGGATTTGCAATGCAAACATTATATATTTGTAGGCATCAATAATAGCCCTGATCAATATTGTACGGTAGTGAATTATTCAATAAAGAGATCAGTGGTCCTGCTCAAAAATAACTATGACTGGCCACAAAATAAAAGTACTACTAACCTTAGGATTGATTACAAAGTAAGTCTTAACATTATGCTCTTTCAGATATGGGTCCCTCACATCTCCATCCCCATCTTCCACTTTGTAAGCTCCATTCAAATGTGCCAAGGTGACTGAGGTGATGTGAACACGGCTGAAATTATATTTTAAAAGAATGACAGAATCACAAATACCGATCAAAAGCATGACTTGAACCTGATCAACCTTTTTTACTAGCTTTGGGATATACTTTTTATACGCTGCTCACTTTATTTACAGTCCCCTTTAATCTCATTCTTAGAAGTAGTAATGGGCATAAATGTAAACATTTCCAGCCACAAAGAAAATTCTCTTTAAATCACAGGAAATACTGCGTGACTGGTTGTTTGTTTTTTTTTTTTAAAGACAGGACTAAGCATTATTTCAGGCTTCTCCACGAAGGCTGGTGGCTGAAGACATGGTACCTATGCATTTCTCCACGGTACAAAAAGCCATGTGTCCAAAGGTTAACGGAGAAGCCTCTTACCCTGGGACTCCTCCAGCTTCCATGTGATTTGCCAGAGTAACATCGTGTGACCACACGTCGTACTGCCACTTCTGTAGCCCAATAACACCACACAGCACATTCCCAGAGTGCACTCCTACGCGCATATTAATATCGACTCCAGTTGCATCTCTCACTTTCCTGTAGTTGAGAAGAAAATCTGTGTTAATATACAAAATAGGGCCTTTGCTTTCTTTTAATTTACTGGTCAAATTTGCAGTAACAACAGTGATAACATTTATTTCTTTTTAGCATTGCCTCCATTCTTTTAATGCTAGGATCACTTTCATATATTACCTGTACTATTACCTATATCTGCAACTATTTGCAGTAAATAGTAATTCTCAAGTCCATGTCTGAAGTCCCTTCTTTTATACCTATTAGAAACTATTTGGGAGGGCTGAACTAAGCAGTGGAAATATTTGGTCTTATGGTAGAACCCAGGGGCTATTTTTGTACTACAGGCAGCCTTTGGTATGGCTTTTAATGCAACGACAGTCCAACAAACATATTTTGGAGATCTGGAACTACTGTTATGTGCTCTTCTATCTGAAGACCCTAATATATGTGTTGGAGACCTTCTCATATCTGGCTTCTGTCAGGTCCCATCACTGTTGCACTCTTGCCTGCTTGCAAATGGTTCTGCTCTGAGAAAAGGTGAAAACCACAGCACCTCATATTTTCTACAGCCTGGTGGCTTGTACACTTTTTGGGGATATGGGCTCAGTGCCATTCAGCCTGTGGAGAACACAGGCTCAACAGCCTTCCACATGGTTGGTGAACACTGTACCCACTAGATCATTATACAAAGAATGAGAGGCGAACCTCACTGTCCACATCTAAATCTTTGACCTCTCCAGTGACTTCAGACAGAGTTGAAGTATCTGTTCACCCCAACCCAAATCTCAGAAGAGCCCTACACATAAGATAGGCATTTATCTTTCCAGAAGAGGCTCTTCTGAATCACAGGTGGATGACCAGGGTCAAACAACCAGAACGTTTTCAGACATATGTCATATGGGTACCTAATAACATATGTAAAGATTTATAGAATTAATTCAGATGTCTACAGGCTTATACAGTTCTAAGAAATGCAAAGATCGTAACTTAACTGGATTTATGTATTTAAGCCCCAACTCATGTGGACCAAAACCTAATCAGTAAAAAGGAACACGTAGATACAGTTATCTTGGGGGAATTCTGGGTATTGATGGAAAGAACAGCTATAGAATAAAAACCCAAGTGGCTCCCGTATATGAGTCAGGTTCATAGTTTTAGCAATTTCTTCAGTCTCAATGATGAGAATCATCAGCTCTGTAACTTCTGAATTACAGAATTAAACTAGTCTGTTTCTCTTCTTTTTTTAAAAGGGAACATAGAACTTAACAGGCTTAATTCAATATGGTAAATCCTATGTGTAAGCAGTAGTTCTCAAGTGTTCTTTTTCTGAGAAATGAAAATAACAGGAGCATGACTGAAAGCATTTTGTTGAACTGTGTTTAGAAGTTATTAAAAAGAGTGGAGAAGTTTTTTAATTCCCTCAGTCTCTATCCAGTGTTTATTGATCTCGTTTCAGTTCGCCATTTTACACTGCTCTCTTGTAGCTGACACACCTGAAAATGAACTGCTTGTAGATGACTTTTGTAAGCGGTTGGCAAATGACAAACACCACTTTACTCTGCAGAAGGAATATGATACAAGCTTAGCAGTTGTTAAAAAAACCAACGTTTTACAAAACTGGACAAAGTGGAGGAGGAACATTTATCCTCTAGGAGTGTTTGTCCAAAGGCTGCCCTGCCATATTCTGGAGAACAAACCACAAAGTCTCCTTTATAATAAGATCTCAGGAGTTAAGGAGGGGAGCAAGTAGAATATGTTCCAGAACTGAATCTTGCCTTCTGTGTCACGAATGAAGATTTTAAGTTAGAAGATTTTAAATTAGAAGTGTTACCCTGGACCAAATTAAGGTCTACTCCTTCTTCTCTCCTTTGCTCCCTGAAAAATAGCTATGACGATGCAGGTTCCGAATGCGCCTCAGAATGTAGCCTGCGACGTCCCCATAGGACACTTGCCTTACCTACACATGTCTGAAAATTCCCACTATTGTTTCCCTTTCTGCTCCCACAGTCTCTCCAGTTTCCCTCAGCACACCACAGTCAGTGCGCCCATCCTGGGTGGGCAGTCAAAATACTCATCAAGCCTGTATTCTTCCTATTGCAGCCTGAAATTTGAGTTTATAAGGATTCTATGTTTTTCACAGGCATGGTTAGCTTGCATGTAGTTGTAGCAACTTTACTCCACACAACCTAGGGTTCAGGTCATTAGGAAAGCATCTACTGTGTTTATCGGAGCTTTATTCGTTGGTAATTCTGGACTAACATCTCAAAGACTCACCTAGTACTGTCTTACACACATTAATACATTCAGTCAGCCTTGAGCACTTAGTTTCCTGCAAACTACCAGCTTTAAGAGCATAGTTCCTTTTTGGATCAGACCTCACACCTAATAAAAACCTCATACCTAAAAAAAAAAAAGGAACTTATTTTAAAATGAGTTTAAAATTTTAGGTATGGAACTCATACCTAAAAAAAAGATTATTTTACTTTGTGTCTAGCAAAATACGGAGTTGATTAATAATCAGGAATTTCTATTCACCTGCAGGCTGCAACGCTTGACATAATACTTCGAAAGCATTTCAAAACATGGGATACAGATTCCTCACTTCTTACAGAGATGTAAACAGACTGTGATAATCATCTCTTTATGGGAGCGCTGTGAATTCTGACTACAGTAATAAAGTCAAATCAGAATGTGCTATACAACTAAAAGATAATTTTCTATTCTGTAAGGCTGGTCTTACCAAGGAAGACCTTACTATCCGGCATTAACAATGAACATACTAGATAGCAGCTTGAGCAGAAAGCTATTTCAAAGACAATTGGGAAGTTTTGAAGTGTGAGGAGCTGACAGATTGCTCTCTGAGCTCAAGTGAAGCACTGCATTGTGTTGTGGAAAATTATAATTTCAGTTCCTCGTGAAGGGCAATTTATGGCTTGAGCTTAACATTGTTTTTTCCATCAGCCTGATTTTTAAGCCAACCTCCAAAACGGGGGGAGTCCAAACTCTTTTACCTACTTTTACCTACTGCTCTACTGAAGCAATGTCAGCTTTAGTTCCTAATATGCTAGAGAAGCAATTGGTTTAACTGTAATAACATTCTAGTATATCTAAATGAAAAAGATAAAGCATCCACTGAAAGCAACTGAGGAAAAAACCAAATCTGTAGATCTTAATGCTTGGCAAGGAGAAGTGCTCTAAGTACCATTTAAAAAAACAGATTTCTTTGGACACAGTATTTGGTACAACCATATCCGGATGAAGTAAAAACATTTTAGAAAATGCAGCAACCTGATTCCTGTACTAAGGTTAGTTTTACAGAAGATCCTTAAAAGCGAGGAGGTAAAAATCCCAGTTTCCAACAATACCACACCTATTCCATGAATACCTTGAAAGGAAAAGAACCAAATTTGCATCAATCAGCCTATCCATACAGTAATTATCCTGGATCGAATCACAAGACCAGGGAACTGAAAGCCGAAACCCTCTTGTGACTACAGTTACACACATATGAGGGTAGTATTTAAGGATTAGAGGATTCCATTTTGTATGCCTGTTCAGTTAACCACTGAGACAACACTGTTCAATGTAACTATTAATTTAATGATGAGGTGCACACCACACATACACCTCACAGAATAAGGAAATTGTTTACTTTGCTACTCAGCTCTCTCAGCCTTTCTTCATATGAGCAATGCTCCTGGCCCTTAATCTTCTTTCTGGTGTAGTGATGAGATAGCCTGGCACAACCCAACATCTTAGAACATTTCTTTGCTGAGGCTGAGATCAAGATTAGCATGCTGGACCTTGTAGAGAAACACACTGACTACCGCAGGTCTGAATGTTTCAACCAGCAGCACAGCTACTGATAGAAAAGAGCCAGAATTTTTGTTGTTGAATATTTAACAAAAAGTTCAGCACTTACTTAATGGCTTCACACATGTCCAGTCCCATTTTCACACAATTCTTGGCATGATTTTGAAGAGATATAGGTAGTCCAGAAACACAGTAATAGCAGTCACCTAGGATTTTAATTCTCATACATTCATTTTCCTGGAGGACAAAACAAAGTGAGATGGTCACTTTCAACTCGAATTACATAAATGGTTACTGTTACAATGACTGAGTTAAATGATATCGGCAAAATCATTCTACTTAAGCTTGTTTCAGTAGAGAAGGATTTGGCTGTCTAAAAAGAAGTGTGGTCAGAGAGTTTTGTACGGATGATTCCTCCATCTGTTATGGTCCTTAATGGGCAAAACCAGGAAGTAAGTTCACTGCAAAACATGTATCTGCAGTGTTGTTCACACCTTAGATTAAAGAACTGAGCCAGAGTATCACATACTCGAACTAAAGAGAGTCTTTGTGTTTGAAATGTCAAATCAAAAGACCTAGCCTTCTACATTTACATCTCTGAAGATGTAAACAGAAGAAAATATTCTGATTATATCTTAATCTTTTCTTGAGTAATCAAGTGGCTGCGGTCAGTAATTAAAATTGCTTCCATCAATGTTGTCTCCCTTGTCCTCCAGTCTCTTAAATGCTTTTCCAGAGATCAGAAAACTGACTGTACCAGTTTTCTATCTTGAGTTTCTTTATCCTTGTTATTGTTAAATATCTATTTAAAGGGCTGTTCACCTTCCGTTAAGCTTTATAGGGCTCCATGAGCTGTCTTTATTGGTCCTATTAGAGAGAGCTACCTTGCGTTTCACAGATTGTCACGCTAGCAGGAACACAGTTACACTCAGACCAGAGCCAGATCTTTTCTCCGCATGTTTCTAGTCTCACCTTCCCGCCAAAGCTTCAGAAATGCTGTCCAAAGGTAGAAGAGTCCATCAAGAAGAAAAAATATTTTAAAGATGACTAACTAATTTAAACTAACTGTAGCAGCCCAGTAGAAACCCACCTTTGCAATCTGATCAAACTTGCCAAACAGCTCATTCAGCATGTGCACTAATTCCCCTGGCGAGCAGTCACTGGCCAGGCGAGTGAATCCCACGATATCAGCATACAAGATGCTACAATAGAAATGAACAGAAACTTGGTCACAGTTTCCTTCTGCAGAGCTCAGATTTATCCATCTATGGCAAAACCTGAAAGTAAGCATTCTGGACTTCACAGAGGTATGCCCATATGCAAAATGGCCATTTCTAAATGTAGAGCAATAAATATAACTAAATTTATAGGTAAACCCACATTTACCTTTACAGGCATTATGTTTATATGTAACATATGCCTAGTTTTACCTTTATTAGGCATTACCTTCACGGGTATACCTATATTTATAGGTATATATAGGCATTCTATACCTATATATGTTACATTATATCAAAAAAAACAGAAATGGCTTCCTACTCACAAATTGGCAATATAATAATGAAAATGATTTCAATAAACATGTTTTTATCAGAAATTGTTTAATAACTCTTTATCATTGTAGACATTTTCTGCCTACATTTACCTGTCAAAGATATGCAGCAAGGAAGTCTTTTTTCACTTGTTACTCAGACTGTTAAATTCAGGCTCGATTTCTAAGATATTCAGGCCATACACTATGTTTCTATTCACCAAGAAAACTTGATCAATTCTAAGAATCAGGCTAAGGAAAAAGTATTTCCCCTCACAAGGAGAATGAACTGCCTCAAAAGTCTTCCAATACTGCTTTAAAAATGTAATTTCTAAGATTGTAATTCAAATTAACTTGTCCAATAAAAAAAAAAAAGGCAAAACAACTTGTAAAGATGAAAGAATATTTGAAATAAATGGTGAATTATTTTTAACTTCTATAAATTTATAATTAAAAAATAACTAGATTTGTCAGACTACTTTATCTCAGGTGCTGTGTAAAATACGTATGTGATAGAGCTGCCTCTATTTACATTATATAGAATCTGAGAAATTGCTCCAGTTAAGAAAATTACAAATTCAGAATAATATAACTGACATGGATTTTAATTTTGACTAGCATACATGAAAGCAGGTTTTGGTACTTTAACCTGAAAAATTAAGACATTATGAAGAAAGGCTGTTAATGCACAGCTTTTTTTAAACAACCCCTTTGTATTATCACTTTTGTTGCTCTTCTGGAACACAGAATTTGATCATATTAATGGATAGTAAACATTAAGTTGTTTAAAACGTATTAAACACTTATTTTCTTAATTGGTCTCTTAACACATTCTTTTCAAAATTTTTCGGAAAGTTGTTGATATATTTCATTACAGTACAATACCTTACGTTGGTGTGCCTTTTGACATACAAATTGTGGAAGTTGTTGGTGTTTTCCAGCTGGCCTGCCTTGGGACCTTGTAACCTCTGAATGATCTCTGCTTTCATTTCCATGGCAATGTGAGCAGGCAGTAAAGAAAGTAGAAGACGCTCCTAAAATTTAAAATGAAATGTCTACAATTTCTTTATGGAAAATTAAATTAGTGTGGAAGCAATACTGCGCAAGGCATACACTATTGTCAATATCCTAGAATGTTTTGATGAGGCTTGCACTCAGGCTTTTGCCTGGTATGGCCTCCAAAATTAATCAGTTCCTTCAAAGAACTTAACAGAAATATACATATATTTCTAAGTAATATCTAACTTCTTCAATGTTTTGTGTATATTTGAAAACGCTTAAGCTAAACTTAATGTCTGAAGAAGTTATGTACAGTAATCCATTCAATATCTGAGTAGACGCAGGAAATATGGATTAGCAAATAAAACAAGAGCTTCAAGGACCATTCAGAGGACTTCAGGGAAATGCAGTCCAATTCAGGCAAGAGTAGGCTAAATAATTTTTGTCAATGTATTTAAAATGTTTGGTCACAGTTTTAGCAGTTGTTAGACTGAAAATGAAAAGATAAAATCAAGATACAGAACATATAGAAAATGTTGGACTTTTGCAGACTATTTTGATACATATTCTCCCCTTACTTTAATATGGCATTTGACAAACTAAAGTTTTCTGAAAATATTAACCTAAAAGGAAACTAATTTTTTTTAAAAAAAAACCTACACGTTTTTCCTTATCTTTTGTTGGTATTACACTCACGGTCTTCTCCTCGTGAAGCTTTCTTACATCAGTACATTTTAATTTTGCCTGTGACAGCTTTTCACTGAAGTTCCTACTTCTCTGGAAAACTGAATGAACAAGGGAATAGCTAGACCTCTGAAAAAAAAACCCCTTCCTGCTCTGATCACACTCCACCTCAAAACTGAACAAGAATTTCCCATTTTCTCATAGGCAGAGGGGAGAGGCTAACTCTGGCTAAGCACAAAAACGAGAACCCTGAATCAGGGAGAAGGGGGAAGGCAGCTGTAAAAGCCCACGATGGAGTCAGAGACAGCTATGCCAGAAAAGACGACGACCTCAAAATGTGCATGGTCTGCAGGTATTACTCACGGTGGTGCGTTCTTTCGTTCACAACATGTATTTCTGCAGAGTTTGCAGTTCTATTCATGAAGGTACCAGAAGAAGTGTAACCATTAATCCAAGCTCTGCCTGGGATAATTAGTCCTGTGCAGGTCTAATGACCTCGAGTACAGCACGGCAGTAACAGGGCTATAGACTCTCTGAAATTTGCAGCTGCCTCAGCTATCTCTGTAACATATAATGAAGCCTTCCCACTCCCCATAGCATTTGTGTACCTGCAAGCATAGCAGTAACTTACACGAGTCCCTGTCAAACGGATCCTTGCACGCACTTTGGAAAAAAACTCTGTTTCAATGAATCAAGACAGAATCTTGCTTTGTTGCTAAGTAATATTGAACTAATAATTTTCTTTTCTTTTTCCTTCACTTTGGTGTGATCTAAACATAATTTCGATTCACATATGTCTAGACTGCTCTTTATTTTGCATACTAAGGCATATCACATAAACAGTAAGGTGCATTATAAAATAAGTGTTCAAGGTAAAGCATATCTGTCTCTAACCTGACTAAAGGAGGCAAGAATAAAAGATGTACTGTTTTCCTACTGCTAGGATCTCAGATCTGACACATTGTAACTAAGAATATACACAATTGACTTTTCATCAAAATATTAATGTAGCTTTAATTCTTAAAGGCAAGATTAATTCAGTATGTTTAGGCATTTTAGCAAGTACACATACAAGAGGTTGATGTATTTTCATTTCTAATGTGGTCCACTCGTCACTGGTGGAGGTATTTTGCTAACTTATAATGAATGACTGAAAACCCAAAGGATTTCCAAGCTTACTCTTGCAAGCTGCTCTTTATCTAACAGAAAGTTGCTCTTCTGTGATGTATAGGACAGGTCAGCACTTGTTAATAATTATCATGAAATAGTTAACAAAGAGGTTAACTGTGCTCCTGTTGTACAATGGCTAGTAAATGCCAGCTAGCTCACTATCTTCCTATGACTCCGTCATGATTCCAGACACGCGGTAAGACAGACACTCAATGTCCAGGTTACTGCATATGTCTCTGAAACCCAGAGAGGCTGGCAAAAGGTCAAAGAGAAAAGCAATAAAACTTTTTAAGAAAGCAATAGAAAAAGCAATATAAAAAATTTTTGGAGGAAGCAGCATAAAGTCAAATACAAGCTAAAAAATCTTCAGAGGAAAGGGAAAACAGAATGCCCTTAATTTGTAGAGAACAGTGGGAAAGACAGGACATTTCCCCCCCTTTTCTCTCCAGGCCAGACCACTATCCCATTCTGCTTAAATGTCCCGGTGAAGCTGTCACCACACCAGAACTTCCCTCCAAATGTTTTCCTTCCTCCATTTCCACTGTACAAAAGAGAAGGTTACAACCAGAGGTGGCTTTACAGAACCGCAGCTGGTGAAGCACACTGCAAAATATCCTGCCATGCCCAGCTACACCTAAACACTTCAGCCGCCCTCTCCATCATGCAGGCTGTGGGTGCTCACATTTCAGTCCTGAAGTTACTACTTGTGTGATCAAGTCACATATTCCATTTCATGCAGATATTGTTAATTTTGGTTTCTTTCACTAAAAGACAATGTGGAAGAAGCTGAATCTCAACTGTTTATGAAGACTGTGGCTGGGCCGGTCAGCTAGCCAAATACAAAATGGGTTACAAATATATTATTCCCTCTCTTTCTGCTAAAAGATCCTAAGAAGTGCAAAGCATTTAAGAAGACCTCTTCCTTCATGTTTTGTCATCTCTGGTGGCTAAAAAGAGCACAGTGGAAGGATCAAAACCAGTTACTGATCAGATTGTAGTGCCTGATGTTGTGCACTGACACTTCTGCAGACTGGAACAGTATAAGGAACATAGTAAATCAAGACTGCTCCTTATGATGGCTTTTTATTGGATAATACATTCTGTACTATTCTCTCAAAAAGCAAAAAATCTACACATAAAAACCTAGGTGAACTGACATACAGGACACTGACTTCGAGACAAAACACTTGTCTGTCTGTACTAGACAGAGAAGCCACTCTCAGAGCTACAATCCATAGGAAAAAGCCAAAGTAATTCTGAATGCAGGTCAAGATGCAGCATTTAAAAGTCTTCAGACTGAAAATAACAGTACCCGCTTCGATGCACAGTTTCTGATGAGGAACTGTGGTGCTGTGGCAATTATGATAATCACAAATGTCTTTCCCTGAAATATTACCAACATGACCTTACAGCCAGGACATCTGATTCATGCGCACAAGACTAACTATTCCCTGACTGTACATGTTCTCTGAGGCTACGCTTTCCCCTCATACTCAGATCACTTGTAGCTGAGATCTTTAAGTCCTAGGGCTAAGACAGAGCACACAGTCCATACTGAATACATTATAGTGTCTTTCATTCCTGTAGGGTTAAGTACTCCTCTCTTCTCAGAACATGTCCACCTGGATGCCAGAAGACGGCTAGCAAGTAGTCATTCCCCCTGGATTCTCTAACAGGATTTTCAGTGGTATCTGTCAAACTCTTTCTTGAGTTCCTGCTCTCTCAAACTCTCACATGCAAGTTGATTTCCTCGTCAGAGTTTTCCCTAAATTACACAGATGACTTCAGCAGTCATTGTCAGTTACTCATCACTCCCCTAAAGCTTGATAAAGAATGTTGGTTTAGCTAGAGTAAGTTCGCATGTCTCAAAGATCATAGGACTACATTGGTTTTTGCAAGGTGGCAAGCGCATTTGCAGTATCTTGTGCCATGGAGGTCATGCTGTTTTTATGCAGTAAGCAAGGAAAATACCCTCAAATGCTTGGTAAAATATATATATTTTCTTAAGTGTATATTTCACAGATCAAACTGTTCTTGGCTTGAGACAATAATGCTTTATTTATTTGCTCATTCCTGTTTTGTTATGTAAACTACCAATTTTGATGCACTCATTTGTACAAGATTACATGACTATCAACTCCTCTCTTTACCAAAGCATAAATAATTCTAAGGATTTATAGATTTAAAGGCCAAATATTCTTCCATCTAATCTTGTGAATAATATAGACAACAGAATGCCATCATGGAGAAACAAAGGTATTCTGACAGGGCTCACTATATTAAAAAATTAGCTTAGCGCCTGACTCTCAGCGGAGAGAAACTGTCCTTCAAGGCGATTCACAGAATCTAATACTGAACACCTGTAGGGGCAAGTCTCTCTCTTCTCTCTCTCTCTCTCTCTCTCTCTCTCTCTCTCTCTCTCTCTCTCTCTCTCTGGAGTCTCTGGAGGGAACTAAAGGTCCAGATTTTGGTCTTACTGGAAGAAATGTCCATCTTTGCTGTTGAGCTTCTGATGTTGAAGAAGTCTGCAGAAGAACTACACATGTGTAGATCAGTGAAGTAATATAGGGACATTTTTGTCCCTATAATCCCATATAGGGATATATTGGTCCCTTACAATGTAATTTGGGGCACTGAATATTGAATTCTACTTTTCTGTGGGCTGGGCTCTGTTTTCAAATTCCTGTGGCATATGTCTAATCATCTATTTAGTAAGTTTCACAAACCAGGTCAATAAGTCAGCAGTACGAGCTCTAGAAGCAATTAGCCTATACATGCATGGGGCTTCACAACAGAGTTTAGAAATAAACATAGACAGAGTAAAATTATCAGCTGCCCTTGAAATGTACCAAGAAATAACCTACAAGAAAGGAATCTTGTGATTCCTGATCACACAACGATGAATCAGCCACATGGCTGATAGAGATGGTGATCAACAGGATACTTGTTGGGCAAATTATGGTACTTTTTACCCAGATCTCATGCACATTCTCTTAAATACACCTACTAGAATAAACAGCTGCAAATTGTTATTTCTCCAAGATAACTTGGACTCCTAACTGGGAGGGGAGATGGTTTTAAAAATTAGGCGTCATTATCCTCTTAAATTTAGCCTATGTTAGTAACCTCCACCAACCTTATTACTGGTACTGAGACCAATAAATTGCATTTTACTCATACACACCAAGGTAGGTATTCAATCTTGATTACAGACACATTAAGAGGTGGAGAATTCATCAACTCCTTAGCTGTTTGTTCTACTGGTTAATCAGCTGAACTGCTAAAAACTGTTACAAATGTGTTCTGTATTTCTTACTTTGAAGTCTTGGTCCTGTTATATCTTTCTCAGCTCAAGATTAATGTCTGCACTTTTCTCTGTAAAGTTAAACACTGATGAGCTAACTTAATTTTAGTTTTGATCAGGTAAACAGACCTAGCTCCCTAAATCTCCTGTTCCTAAATATTTTCTACACTCCCTTCTCTAAACCCTCAACAACCTTCAAACATTTTTTGAAAGTTCATTTGACACAAATCCTAACATTGTGCTCCAGTAAACAAAGAGACACACACATACCCTCCTGCCCTATTCCCCTCAATATGTCCATGACGTACACTGTGCAACTTTGCTGTAAGAACTCAGGAGTTCCCTGTCTGCTATGTCTCCAAAATATTTTTCAAAGTTGCAGCCTTCTATGACCCGTACTCTTTGCTTTTAGAAATATTACTTTCCAGACAGTTATTATAAAGGTATGCCTTGTCTTGATGAATACAGTTTATAAAGCGTTCTGTAATACTGTATTCACTGTTGGACCAATATTTGGCTTTTCTTTTAAAATTACTGTGATTGTCTTCACATATCTCCTAGATCATTAATAAAAAATACATAATAGCATAAAGGATAGAACTGGTTCTTGCAGAACACAACACACATGCCAATTCATTGAACATCTCCACTGACAATTTCCAGTTACCCTACTCAAAATCTATTAGACTGTGCTCTTTTGATGGGGAGCAGCGTCAGTACTTTTAATCCGGATGCCCAGCATCATTGCATCAGACATCTTACTGAAATATATTGCTTTTGGAAAGTTACTTAATCCAAACCTGTCCTCCATTAAAAACTGAAAAACATTTTCATATGACTCAGTTGCCTACAAAGTTGTTGAGTACATCACTCTGTTTCTTTCCAAATACGAAACCATCATAGCAGCATCTTCTATTTCATACTGATTGTTTATATGCTTCCTATCTAGTGGCAGACCCTTCCTTTGTTAGGATGGCTTTTTTTCCTGGAATACTTCCAAAATGCTGTCATCGGCCTTGAAAAAAACAAGCAAGGAGTCTTCCTGACATCAAGAAGTCTCCTACATATCACAGCTTTTGTCATATTGAACCTTTCTTTTACATATTTAATTGCTGCTTTTGCTGTCACTTGTAGCTAGTACAGGCTTTACGCCACAGCTGAGATCTTTTCTGATGACAGAATTATGAACTCTTGTCTGTTCATTAACAGGCTCCCCATTGCTAGCAACATTCATCTATTCTTTTTTTTGTTTTTCCTGTGGAAAATGAGGTTTTTTTCAAATCCCCCAAGTACAGCACCATAAGACTTTTTATCTTCACGATCCTGAAATCATTCACCTGCGGGGTGAAGTTTCAAGGCTGGCAATGCCAGCAGCCAACATCAAAACCAGAAAATCAATACACACAAGCAGAATGAGAGCACCATCCTCTCAGTCCTTGCTGCTCCACCAGCCATGGGATGCAAACTCCCTCATGAAGACGTTTTTCAGAAGACAAGCCGTAGGTGTCCGGGAGCAGCATGAGCTGGCTGCTCCAGTGAGAAAGGGAGCCCCCAGTGGGGGCTCCCAGTGGGGCAGGCCCAGGGTGGCCGCCAAGGGCCCAGGTCACCAGCTCAGCCCGTGGTGATGAGACATGTCCACAGGGAGCCAGGACTGGGCCAGGGCCAGGGTGAGGCCCAGGGAGGCCCGGGAAGTCAGTCGCAGGTTGGGGACTGGGGCTGGACCAAGGCATCTGTGGCCAGGCCCAGGCATGGCGGCGGTTTCAGGGGGGCTGTAGCCGAGTCCAGGCCGAGCGGCAGCAGCACAGCTGCCAAAGCTGCCCCCACCGGAGGGGCCAGACAGGGACCTGCCCCCTGCGGTGCTGCCCTGAGCCTCTGCCCAGGGGAGGGGGGCTGCCCTCCCTGGGCTGGCCTGAGCTCCAGCCAAGCCCGCAGGAGGGGGTTTTGCAATGGCAAAAGATCTGTGGCATGACGGCATGACTTGCTCCCTTAGCAAGAATGGTACAACCGACCCAGGCTTTCTACAGAAATACTGGTTTTCAGCCTAAATACGCACCATTCTGCACCCTCAGTGTGCCCAGCTCATTCGCTGCTGAATAGCTCTGAGAATGTACAGTTAACATCTAGCTGGTCACCTTCATCTCCAAATAACTCTAAAGCTACCTGAAAGTGCTGCTTCGCTGCAACGGTTTCAGTGTGCGGGTCTGAAAGCTCATTGAAATGCACAGGCTCACCACGTATTTGGCAAAGACAAATTCCTTCAAGGAACTTAGGGGATGCTTAATGTTTATGCACAGATTAGAGTTTGCGTATGCAGGCTGTCTATGACTAATTTTGCAAATGAGGCTCACTACACCTTCAGAATACGTGCCTATCTTGTCACTGTTCAAGAGCCAAGTCATCAAACAGGAAAACAATAGAGTAAAACCAGAACATAATGACATACACAGCCAGAGCTGCTTTAATTAATTGACACAATTTCAAGGTTTGCTTCAGTCTGATCCTGTTAACTCTTGCTTTAAGTTATATGTATCTCAAGACCTCCATTGAATAGAGAGAAGCAGCATTTTGCAAAGAATCTGTTTGATGACATTAGCATGTTTATTACTGTATCAGCCTTTAAAAATGGTGAAGTATTACAATGCTGGCATTTGCTCAACATAATCCTTTTAAACACTAAACCCTTTCTTTTCAGTAAATCTCATTTCACATTTTGAAGAGTTTTATGCTATTTTTTCACTAGAAATGAACAAAACCATTCACAGCTCTCTCTTCACATCTTTTCCTTCCTCCAAACCATCCATGGGACATGTCATGGAAGTTATTCGAGAGTACCACTTGAAACGTATCTATGCAGCCCTTTCCTCAAAGGCACAGATTTCCTGTTCAGCAGCCCAATTTAGAGACAAACCTTGTGGTTGAAAGCATCAAATCCTAAGCAAAACCAAAAGCATTTCCAAGGCACAGCATTGCTCTTAAGTTAGAGGATCATGCCTGAAGCACATTGACAGCATAGCTTCTCCATGATCTTCTATTTAGTGTGAAACTCATTGGTTTTCCTCAGACTTTGCCTGCTGATGTTTTATCTGTCTGCTTACAGAATACCAACTAAGCATCCAAGAATGGATGTCTTTCTGTATTTCATTGGTAATTTTCCAATATTTTATCAGATACCATACAGATACCACATATTTGTGTAATCAAATGTTAGTTACCACACAGAAGGATCAAAACTGAGGATCAGCGACCCAACAACGCCTGTTGGGTCATAAGCACTTCAAAATGGGTCAGACAGAGGGGTCAGAAGCAGGTCAAGAGAGCAAGAAAAATCAATAAATGAATCAAGACTCTCAATCTTTGCATTAGATTAGTCAAGAGTAGAGATAGGTAACCGTAGTTTTGGTCCACACAACATCCTATTTAAATGGAGGGAGCAGTTTATTCAAGCAGAAGTTGATTCAAGAAGTTTATTTCATCCATATATACATGAAAAGTGAACCTACAGTACGGATCTGTCCTACTTCTTGTGAAACAGCGATGATAAATTTTAATGATGGAAGCTGTGTATTTTAACACTTTTTTTCTGAGCAGCAGTAAGCGTTACTATTCATTCAGCAGCTCACTTCCCAGCCTTGAAGACAGAGGAAGCTGACTCACCCTAGGTAGAAATCAAAGAAGAGGCAGATGTCTGGAGGGTACACACTGCTATTGCATTCCTAAGCAGACCTTTTGTTTCCTTACAATAGTCTAAATAAAAGGCAACAAGAATGATTTGCATTATATCTCTATCTCGGGAATGAAATATCTTTTGCTTATTCACAGAATAACTATCTTGTAGAAATCTCCCCATTGCTCTTTAATTATTATATTCACTAGCTACTAAATACAGAAAGTTTTTAATAAAAAACTTTGCTCTGACTGGAAAGTAAACACAGGAAAAACAGAGTTTTGAAAACAAATTCTCTTTATTTTGAGGAACCTGATCAGGAAAAAAACCAGTAACTTACTGTACAGCAGATACATGATAAACTATTCATAACATTTATTTCCAGGCCTAACTTCACAAAACAAAATTTAGCATCAATCATTGCAAGGGTTAAAGCTTTCAGAATTATCTTGGTTTTATTTTCTAAAACTCTTGAACAACATTTTCCATATTACTGTGTGTACAGTTTCCCAAGTGTTTTCTATGGTAGGTTCCAGAGGTATTTAGGCATATACAGATGCAGACAGAAATTCAAGCTTAATCCACAGAAAGACTGGGATGGTAAATACCAGACTTTCAAATGCCTTGTCATCTAGGGAAAGCAGATCCCAAGAGGACAGGCACTAAGACTGTGTGTGCAATGCAGAGAGAAAATCAGAATCTTAAAAATGCGATTGAGAAAAATTAGAGCTGAAAGGGGAGGCCACATAAGGAGGAAATGCCCAGAAAAGGGTGTTGCTTATGATTCTGTACTCAGAGCCACCAGCTGCTTAGCTCTGGGCTGCAAGGAGGCACCTCTATTTGCCTGGAACTCTGTTGTGTGCAAAACAGTCTAGAGTCAGGGAATTTTAATGCAATTAATTTATTGCAAACAAAAATAAGCCTCTCATTGCTGACCACAGTTTTGAAAAAATAAAAGAAGAAAACAAACACTGAAACAAACACACAATCTATCCTCCACATTTCCAAACACAATTTTCCTTAGCTTTGCTGTGGATTATATTCAGTCCATCAAAATGCCCATGACGAGGCGACAGGTAGTGTAGGAAGTTGAGGTGCTATCTATGATTGTTTCTGCAACCCTGTGCTTAACCACTTCTGCTGCTCTATGCTTAATGGTTTCTGCTGCCCTTCTTCTCAGTGTCCCTGCTCCAGCCTGGGACATTGATGGGCTGCGGCCACTAGTAGTAAGAAATGCTTTGAAATAGATATTTTTTTTTTTATTAGCACACTATTGCTATTAATAAGCCAACGGGAGCCAATTTACTTTTCAATTCTGATTTGGTAAAGCCTCCAAGGCACACCTTAAAATGGTCACCCTCCCCATGACAACCTCGTATCTGCATTCAGGAGCACTTGCATTGCCACATCCAGCACAGCTTAGCAACATGCAAATGCTAAGTCTTGCCAAGAATCCACAGAACATGTGCTAAATACACTGACATGCCCTGATGAATCAGGGCCTTCCTACAGGAAAATGCCATATATATTCAGTTTGGGTCACTGCAGAACTCACTTGTTTGCAGTTTCCGATCTTAGTACTATTGTTGTTTTTTTTTTTCCCCAAGGGGTGTGACTGGAGGGAAGAAAGGAAAACCAAATGTTATTCTCCAAATGCTGCACTCTGAGTCAAGTGGATCCATATAAACAAGAGCCACTGTGAGGTGCAGCAGAAGGAACTGTTCAGAAGACACGATGGGGCAAGCCAGGAGAGAGCACAAAGAAGTGGAATATTAGTTTGCTGCACTGCAACTGACTTCTGCATAGCAGACTGTCAACCAGGCATGAAGGTGTCAGGAAGATTTCCTAGAGACCCAGAAAGAACTTGCTGAGGTTGTTCCAATGCTGCAAACCACTGAAAGCTGCTGAACAGCTTTCTAAAAGAAGGTTAGAGGAAACTCTGCCCTGCAAGGACTCAATGAGACGTTTATTTTCAAGTCTTGGTATTTCCACTGTTTCATCAGCAATTCTGAGTTTTCCTTAGCTGAAGAGTTAATTTATTCTAAATAAGTTATAAAATAAGTTAACTTATAAGTTATAAATAAGTTAACTTATTCTAAATAAGTTAACTGTGCTGTAAATAAAACCCAATTTTTTTGAGACTGGTAGCTATTCCACCCAAGGACCTATGCTAGTCATGCTCCATCACACCAAGTGCCATTTAAAGTTTGAATGAACTTTGTCAGTGATCCAGCAAGGTTAAGCCTTTGCAGCTACTCCTACTCCTGTATGAATTGCAGCCCATGAAATGAGCAAATTCTATAAAATATTTGAGGGCAAAAGGTTGTTTCATATTTGTGTGAATCAAGAGAAACTTTTATTGCAAAAGGTTATCCCTTCGTAACAACTGCTGTCAAAGAATGACACTGCACATGCACAAGGCCATTCTTATTTAATGCTTGGCAGATAGAGGTCTGCATCTTATCTGTTTGGTGTGATATCAGTTCCTCTGCTATTCTCCTGTATCCTTTTCCTTGTGTAGTCTCCAAA
The DNA here is from genome assembly GCF_949628215.1 of Phalacrocorax aristotelis. Taxonomy (NCBI): domain Eukaryota; kingdom Metazoa; phylum Chordata; class Aves; order Suliformes; family Phalacrocoracidae; genus Phalacrocorax; species Phalacrocorax aristotelis. Next base: position 90,125,095 of record NC_134277.1, read on the forward strand.
GAAGCCTGGCACTTTGGTCTGCTGAAATACTGACAGCTGTTGCAGTGCAACTGGTCCATCTTTCTTTGGCAAACCTACAGAAGAGCAAAATTCATTGGATTCGGGACAGTAATAGCCACCCAGAGCAGTCACCTGGCATCTTCCAGCACAACTTCTGGATTCACGTTTGCATTCTTCACATTTGTTTCTAGTATCTAACATCAGCATATTGAAAGGATGACTCCCCAGATGTACTTTTTCCAGTCAAGTGGTACAGAAATCCAACAGGGTATGCAATACGGTATTACTGTGTTTCTGCTTCCAGTGAAGAAGAAGGGAGTAAACAGAAAGGAACAAAATATGGCTCAGGAGGAACTGGAAATCACGTTTCTTCAGTGTGATATAGAAGACAGAAAGGAAAAATGGCTGTGACAGCTGGCCAGTTTTAAAATACCTTCAGTTACCTAAATCTGATGGTTTTGCTTTTTTTTTTAAAATGATCAACAAGAAAGCATGCAGCTACAGTAAAAGCTGGGGCCCAAGCTACACTGCAAGATGTAGCAGTAAACATAGTTGTTATTTGCAAACACTAGCCAGAAACATTTTTATGAAGAAGCAAGGAGAATGCCTGCTGCTAGTTTTACAGTAACAATTGGCCCTACCCTGAATATCCATGTTATTACATAAACAAATACATCTGGCTACAGTAAAGTGAGGAAAAAACCCAGCAAACCTGCACCTTATGAATTCCAGTCAAATTACTCTTTCAGAATTCTTTTCATCGTCTAGAAATGTACATAAAATACCATCTGTATACTTGCATACTCAGGCTTTATTTTATACATGAATAGAGATCTAAAAATATCTTACATAACTAATTTATTTACGGATTTACTTTCGGTAGCAGAAAGCTCACTGTAAAGCTGACAGATCTCCACGCTATCGTGTACTATGCAACACTAAAGCGCTTCCGTGAATAACACTCTGCAGACTGGTGGAACATGCTCCAACAACAAATTATTGCTTCTAGGACTTGTACGTATTTTATGGTTGATAACCAGCTTTCACTCAAATCTTTGCTTTTTGGAGCAATGCAGAAAGTTACTTGAAAAATAATCCGAGCGTAAAAGAAAACTAAAGGGACATGAGAGGGAGTTTTTTAAAAAATTTTTTAAAAATTCTCAATGGTGAGAACTAATCAAGTTAAAAATATTTGATCATGCAGACATTTGTCCTGTCCCATGACTGCTTACTTTCTTCAAGACCCTTTTGTTAGGGATCATGCCTTCCAGAAATCCAGGCCGCCCATATCAAGTAGCTCATTCTCACTCACAGGATCGCTGAAACCTTCAGAGAATTCCTAGTTTTTTCTCTACAAAAGCTGTCTTGATTCTTCTTCCATACTGCACCCTCACCCAAATGTGCACTGATCTCATATTCTACTTCCGCTAATACATCCCAAGCAGACCCTGGGTTTCTAAGTCTGTAGTAGTCCTCTGGTCTCTCCTGGAGCTCTGCCAAAACTGGCATCACAGTTGCCTCCCGCCTATCCTGCAGTATCAGCACAACTCTTGGTGAGAGACTCCACACAAGAGGTAGCAGCAACATTTCAGCTGTTTCATTCCTGAGTTTCCTTAGAACTCTCTGCTGAATACACGGACATGAGGATTTATTATGGATTATTTTATTTCGTTTATCTATTACTTGACGTCTCGTCCTCACGCTCAACTTTGAGATAAATGCTGTAATGAGGCATCCATCAATGTGGAATACTCTTTTCTTCCACAATGAACGCAAAAGCATGAAAGAAATTATTTGCTATATGTACTATGGAGAATCACGTGGCATAATTCTGGCATATGAACTTACGTTGAAAAAGACAAACCAGTTCATTTCAATACAGTTAAGAAAATACTTCATGCTTCTTTCTAGTAATTGTTAAACTTGCAATAACACTTCTCTTTTCAAGGCTAATTTAATTTGCCAAAAAGATATTTTTTTCTTTTAATTTTTCAAAATTTTCAGTATCCCCTTTCATCTAAGCAAAATTTCAGATGCTTTTGCACTTATTTAAAATTACTCTATTACCAATTTGCATACAGGATAACAAGGTATTAAATATTAAGAATGGATTAAATTGAATGCCTTTCTGTTCCTTTTTTTCTTTTGCATTTTTTTTTCTTTTTCCTGTGAGCACAACTAGCTGGTCTAGAATCAACTAAATTGATACTTTGCTTTCAACAGTGGAGGGAAAGATGCTTTCCTAAGACTGATTTTTAACATTTTCATGTACTTCCAAGAAGACAAAGCAGGCAAGCTCCACAACACAGCCTAGTCCTTTAAAACTTTTACTATTTCTTTTCATATGTACTTATATTCTGTATCAACAGGTGCTTGAATTCACCCAACACGACCCACAAGAGTGAGTAACTTAAGTGTGTTCAAGGCATGACTAGAGGTACCTTTCCGAACAAGTGCTTAACTTTGTTCTATTTGTGATTTATAAAATTAAGTACTGTATACCAACTTATAAGTTTAAAGGACACAGATATGACAGCATGCCTTAAATTTGTGTTTTTCAAGCTTCTTAAAGCTGAGACTAGCATAATGAAATTAAAATGAAATCAAAACACAAATTAACAAAAACCTACCATGCCATCTTCTCATTCTGCTGTAATTTGTTACAACAGTATTCTTTTATATCTATATATCAATCCTTTCATTTCAGTAATACAGCGTATTCAACAATGGATGCTATATAATGTTCAAATATAAGTTATCCTACATCATGTCTAGTTCCTCCGAAAAATGCAATTAACCCAACGCCACAGCTCTACAGTTGAGAAGCTAAAATCACCCTTTCTGAATGAAAAAAAACCTTACAAGCATATTCTACTGCATAGGTACTGCCCTGCATAGAGGTATCAGACAAACGACACATGGGAACTTGTGGCAATGGGGGCAGAATGGCAACACTGCACCAGTTAGGATTACCACAAAGCAATGGGTATGGTGGGGTTACAGCAGCCCGCGCAGTGCCGTTTGCTAATTTGCTCAACAGCACATCTTTCACTGAGGGGTAAACAACCCTGCATCCGTGTTAACACAGGCAGTGACTCAGAAGGAGCTGTCATTGCGCTTACCCTGCAGCTGATGCCAGAATGTTCCCAGTGCCAAATCTACCTCACAAAAAAAAACCTCTTTAGAGAGCAATTTAATTTTTTTTTTAAATATGTGGGCTTTTCAGACTAAGAAACTGATTCATTCATTAAGGCTATGCTAAGCACCTGACCAACTCAAGCACACATTTCCATGGAATTAAAACCTTGCATCATATCATACCAGTAATTTTATTTTATTTCCTACTTCTTAAAAATGTGTCTTATTACCTACCCATATTAACAGGTTGAAATTCCAGTATCATTTAAAATAAGCCACTGTACTGAGAACTGCAAGTGACTTTCTGCATTTCAGAAATAATAAAGTCGACTTACGTGCCAGCTAGTGCTAGATTTTTCAGTTACACTACCCACTATTCCTTCCTCTTGGTGAAAATGTGTCTCATTGCAGGTAAATGACTAGTTGTGATATTTTTAGGAGAAAGAGTTTAATTTATGAAAGAAAGTTTCAGATATTACGTCTGGAAAGGGAGGAAGGCAGTGAGTCACTTTTAGAAGACGACAATGGTAAGTAGAGTCTATGCTTATGCTCAGGAGAGATACAAGAGTTTTGGCAACGGTTCTTTCTTCGAAACCAATAGCAATGCAGCGTTTCTCTAGCTGTAAGAAATGTGATATACTAGCCAAAGACAATGACTGAAACATGCTAGTCTTGTATCAGATTTGTCATGAGTGCTAAAGAAACCAAACTTCCTTGACAATTACTATTCCACGGTAAATCTCTTAATGAATTCAGGTCCCAGAAGAAGAGGCAGAAGAATGCCCTTTGAAGTGGGTTATGAGGACAAAGAGGCTACATAAGTTGACAGGAGGAGGATACAGAAATGAGTACCAGAAGCTAGTTGGGAGAACTTTGGTCAAGCACTTTCATGGACTAAATGGCTGGCCCTTCCTACGCATAGCAAAGGTGCCCAGGCTACACCAGCAACAGCCTTTCCAGATCTGAAACCATAGCAAGCAAGGCGGTTTTGAAGCCTGCTGTGTGTGCACGTTATTCCTTTTTCCACTTTGCCCCTGCACCACAGCTGTTTATAATGATTTAATAAGAGTTTTCTGAATGTCTTTTAATCATGTTCAGTGAGGATTTCACATGTTATCATGTTTTTAAATCTCAGAAGTACCACTGAGCTAGATGAATTCATGATCAACTTGAAGCTTTCTGAAACAAGGTTTGAGGGATCCCCTATAATGCTCCATAAGGATCAGAGTCATCTTCAGGGTGATACCTGTAAAGGATAAAAATCCTTTGGTGCATGCTGTAAGGGCTTTCTGGATTTTAACAGTGATGTCAATGAACAGGGTCACATTTTAATGTGATTTTGGGAGTTAAAAGGATATTGAATCTTTTGAAAACTTTCAGTCTACTTTCAGCAGTGCCACACGTTGCAGCCACTCCTTCAGCTCCCTCCATCTCTTACAAGTTCACCCTGTCTCTCATGGCTTTCCATAGTCCACAGTTTGTCTAGTTCTCCCACCTCGTTGCTTACGTAAGATCCCAAAAGGGTTGAAGTCTTTATCCATTTCCATAGCATTGGATTTTTTTTTTCTTGTTGCTGAGACTGATCACCTAGTTCACTCCTACTAGTATGGAAAACAATAGCATGCTTTTTCTGGAAATCACTGGAAATCATCACTATGGCTAACAGACCCTTATCACATGGCTTCTACATTTTTATCATAATCTAGAAAAGTCACTCTCTTCCTCCAAATGGATGGCTATTTTCCTACACACATTCACAACATACATGGTTTTTTTACCAAACTTTCAACAAGCATCAAGATGACCTCATTCTTTTTTTTAAAGTATGTCCCTGACAGTATACCATAAATTTTGCAGATCTTGCAACCACCTGCATTTTAAGGCATCCCAAACATGTTCAGTTTTACTTAGCTGCCATCAGAGTTACCTGAGATTCACCTAGTGCATCCATGTTTGCATTCCAGACATATTACGCTATGGCACTCCCACTTCCTTTTCTCTTAGGTGCATCTTCATTCATACTGTTCACACCTGTCAACCAATTCACCTTCAGCCAGTCATATCTTTAAAATGCTAATGTATGCTATGCTATGCAACAACGTACTTATGTCTCTGACAGGCTGGATAATAACTTTAACTGAATGAAAAAACTTAGGAAGAAACTGGCGCAATGATTTATATGAGTAAGCTATAGTACATCTATTTATAGCATTTCACAGCCTTTCAATGATAGTCTGTTGGCTTCATTGAGAATCCTTGCAGAGAGCTTGGACAAAAACACTAACAACAACAATAATATTTAATTGCATTTTATATGCAAAAATTAATGGGACTTCAGCTAACAGCAATATGTTATTCATATGCCACTGATTCTAAATTGGGTTATGACATATCATCTGTTCCTCAAACTCATTGAAGATGCATGCATTAATTTACAAGAACTCTAGAAAATGCATATGGGGAAGAAAAATTAGCTCTGCAGTTTACACAAAATGAGGAAAATGGAGAAAAAGTTTATCACAGGACATCCACAAGATAAGCAATCAACTCCCATTAGGAAGGCATATATTAACAGAGCAACAAAAGATCACATACAAAAGAAAGATTTAACATTAAAAATTGGTAAAAAAGAAAACCAAAAGCTTGTGATTTTTAAAAAATTACCTTATTAAAGCAATAAAACCCCCCAGACATCCTTGGACATATTTGCACAGTAGTTGCATGTCACAGTAACAGTCCCAGGCACATTAACCCTTCCGTCTTCTATTTTTATAACTACTAGAACAAGCTGAACATATTTTTTTTTCTCCCTACGGTACCTAATATATACACTCCTATATATAATATAATCCAATACAGAAAACCAATGATGACCATGCAAGGATGCATTTTAAAATAACCTGGAAGAATATCTTAAAGTGAAGGTAGACTACCGGTACAAATTTTTGTTGTAAAAATGGAGAGAAAATGGAGTTGTTATTAATTTAAAATTCCATTCTTCACAGACAGATTTTGTCCAGTAATCTCTACACTGCAAAATCAGAGATGAGGAGTTACTCATCTGGAGTAAACCTCTACCGTAATTGTGCTTTTAAAGAGTGTTGTGAGTGTGAATCGTTATACAGCTGCACATAATCCATATGAGCACTAGGCCTTTCTTTAAATTAATTTAAAAAAGAAATGTAGCTCAGTTGTTGCAGCATATCAGCCCTGGGCTGCCTGAGGGTTCCCTTCAATGCTGTAAAGGGCATTATTAAAGGTGTCTGTGACAGACTGACTCATGCACAAAAACAGATGTGACCTACAGAGCAAAGTGAATTTAACAAAGCCAAGTTTTATCTATATTTTCCTTCAGCTTTCTCACATTTGAAAGATCACAGTAGCCAATATAGCTTGGGATGGAAGGCAGGTGTCAGGATCTACTCTGGCTAGAGGATTTCTAAAGGATCACATATGCGACTGGAGAAAGGCAGTCTTCCAAAACTGACATTCTTTCCAAATGCAGGAAATAGAGAAAAGCGTAAAATCATTAAAAGGCATGCAAAAAAGTTCTGGAGAAGCAACTTTCTCTGAGCAATAGAAGCAAAGCATTTTTGTTATCAGGGAGTTTAATCAGAGCTGGCGGGGCCAAAGGGAGATTAAGATGCACTGCCAAAAAGCTAGGTAACTTCTTGCATTCCTGCCAACAAGCAGAGACTGGGCAGATGCAAACCCATTAATTCGGGTGTATGAATCAAAGAAGTTGGTACAAATTAATGTCACAGTCTAACAGGTTTTAGAGTGAAATGACAAAATGAACAGGAACAATTAACAGAGCCAATTTTTTCTGATGACACAAAGTTATTTGTAATAAATAGGAGAAAGATGGACTGTTAAAAGCTGTAGAAAGGACTTAGAACACCGAGGCCATGGTTTCACAGGACACACAATGCAGCGTACCCACCAGGTGTCACCCAGAGCTCCCTTCCAGCCTCCCCCACCACTGTCAGCCCATACGGTGCCCACCTCTCTTCTGTGATATTTATGTTTGCACTGAGCATGGGTGGCAGGGTTTTGACAGCAAAGGAGCTGCAGAGGTGGCCTCTGTGGGTCTGCAACAGACCCACTGCAGAACACAGCTGAGTCCATCAGCAAAGCTGGTGTTGTCTCTGGGAAAATACGTGTAAGAGAGGACAGGAAATGCTGGACAGAGAGAGGAACAAAAAATTGTGAGAAACAGCTGAGGGAATACCAAGGACAGAGGAGAAGGAGGAGCTTCATGCTGGAGCAGATATCCATGCTACAGCCCATAGAGAACAATGCCAGAGCAATGGGTATGCCTGAAGGAACTGCAGCCTGTGGAGACACCACGCTGGAGCAGAGAAAAACCATGAAGAAGAAGGAGCAGCAGCAGAGAGGAATCGCTGTGTACTGACCAAGCCTCTATCCCCACCATGCTCCTTGAGGGGAGGCAGAGGAGTTGGGAGTGAAGGAGTGAAGTTCCGAGTGAGCCTCGGAAAGGTGGGAGGAAAGGTGTGGCTTTAAATATCTGTCTTTTTGCTTCTCACTAGCCAAAGCTACGTTATTTAGTTTTCCCAAAGTTGAGTCTGCTTTGCCCACCGCTGTAAATGGTTAGTGATTTCCCTGTCTTTGTCTTGACCCATGAGCTTTCTCATCCCTGTTTTTCTCCTATTTTCTCCTGTTTTCCTGCTGGGGTTGGGGTGGAGTTGGAGTGAGTGATTAGTTGAGTGGAAGTCTGGCTGTGGGCAATGGCTAACCCACCCCAATATTACACTGTTTTCTAAAAACTACAGGAATCTTCCTACTCAATGCTACAAGAATGTTTGGGATTGTCAGCCGTCAGTAAAGCCTGAAAATTCATTATCCTGTGTAAAGTCATCAACAGAGTAATTTTCCACTATCTGCTAAAAGCAGAAAATTAAAAAATGCTACAGAAATTTGGTATTGTATTACTGCTTGAGTAGTCACATTTGATGACCTGCAATGAGAAAGCTGATAGCTGCTGAATTTGAAAAATCCAATTACAGTAGCAAGGAAGAAACTTCACAATAGGCATACAGCGATCCAGGCTTTAGACCATTTGAGACTGACTTAAGTGGGCATCAAATAAAACTGCAGGCAATGACTTAAACAAACAGAATTAAATTACTTTTCACACCATATGCAGTTGAGCTGAAAAAGTGTGCCACAGGACTTGTGGATGTCAAAAATTTACACTGTCTCAAAAAACAGTACACAAATTCACAGGTGGAAAATTTGTCAAGCTGTTTTAAATGCAACAACATTAATTCTGGTTCATTAAGTAACTGAGCCACAGATTTCTTTGTGCTCAGACAGATTATTGGGGAAGTATCACTACATGCTAAGATTATTTCTTCCACTTTTTCATAGGCATAAGCTACTGGTTAGCAAAAAGATATTGGGCTAGATGGCAATTTCCTTTGTCTCACAGTGGCTGTTCTTATGCTCTTTATTCCTAGCAATCTCTTTTGGTGTATATAAGATTTTCTCTTTCGGTCTATTTACAATATTTTAAATAAATATACTTGTCCTCTGAGCCTCTCCTGTGGTGGTGTAAATAGTCTCCATGTCTCCTTCCTGCCTCTTCAGACTTAAAGTTATCTCCTAAATGCTGTTTTCAATCAGTTTCCTCATTTTTGTGTAGTTCCCTTTTTCTAAAGGTAACATTACTTTTGTGTTGGCTTTTTCCCCTTTTAACCATGCAAGGATGCTCACATACAATGTTTAGTACTAAATCAAGGCTTACTTTCCTTACAGAATTTCTTTGATTAGCTTAGTTAAAGAACTTAGAAGGAACTCGGCTTAGTAAGCTTATGCCTCCATGCCTATTTGTGCTGTGTCATAACCCATAACAAACCATGGCCCGTAACATTTACCCAGCCAGTATGAACATGACTGAAGCCTCCTGCTGTTGTTGCATTTGCCATAGGCAAAGAGACTCTCATCTCTCCGAGCAGCTCCTCAGCCTCAGTGAGAAGCTGAGAATGTATGGTAGCTGGACTTGACTTTAACTTTCATATTTTAGTGTTTTCTAAAGAGTTCATCCTTTGCACAGGCTATCTGGGGGGAGTAGCAGGCAGGTTGTTTTACATTTTTGATGTTCTTATTGAATGGCCCTTAATGGCCATCTGAAAAAATGGGAAATGGGGATAAGAAAGGTGCATAAAGTTTGAATAGGACCAGACACTCACAAATATTTACAAGCATTAATCTGACTAACCACTCAAAAGGAATACAGTAGTAGTAGTCAAACTGATACATTCTCAAACAGTAAACTGGTCTTGGTTTTTATAGGGTGGAAGATCTCACTGGAAGATTGTACTGAAAAAAAAGTGTACCTTAAAAGAAGAAAGGTGTACATGAGAAATGTAGGAGATGCCCCAAGAGATGAAAAGAGGCATGGAAGAAGAGTGATTTACTGGCAGGGAGACACATGAAAGAAGGAAACAGGATGATATTTAAGAGTATAAAATGCATTTTGAGATACTTTTAACAAGAATATCTGACAAAGACTAAGGATGCCACAAATGCAAATGACAGAGGAAAAGGAATGCTTCCTGAGGAAATTGTTTACAGGATGGTTTTGGGTATTCAAAGTGATGAATCTGGGAAAAGTCAGCTGCAATTCTTTGCTCCATCAGATTTCATTACTTCATTAGTAAAAAGGAAATCAAAAGCACTGAATATAAATAACAGTGCAGGAAAAAGGCAACAGTTAGTTTATTTAAATACAGAGCAGCCACAAATGCATGTTGGTGGAAGCAGAAGATTCTTATGCAGTCAAAAGAGTAAGACTATGAAAGAGCCTTCAAATACAAGCAGTTGCAACAAAAGCCTTAGCTGGTGTTAAGAGGGAGGTATCTAAAGTTACAAAAAGGCTGACACAATATACATCTTTGCAGTTCCAGGGTACAAGATTTCGGGGACCTTGCAAACTTCCCAGTAAGTAACTAAAGGACATCAGTGTTGCAGTCATTTTTTTTTTCCTAGACTGGGGTAGTATCCTATGCAGACAGCCAAACTGTATTAAAAATATTTAAAACATGAAAGCATTTTAAATTACAGTAGTCATTTAAAGTGCCAGAGGAGGAGATCATCTTTTTCTCACTTTAGAAAGAAAAAGATAAATACTACTGACTTCTATTAGACTCTGGTTACAGCAAATCAAAAATAACTTGTACTTTAACGAAGATCTTCTGTATTTCAGTTAAATGCATGAAAGTAGGAAAACTACTGCATAGAATGGAGTGGTGAGAGATCAATTAAACAGCAAAGACAGTTCCAGTCCAGCACTGGTAGACAACAGAACAGAGTTAATTGCTGATTCTATCTGATCTCCAGTAACTAGATTTTTTAAATAAACTTTGGGAAACGTAAAGGTAAAAGGGCAATTGCACATTATATTCCAAGATCCTCTGAAATGTCAAATTCAACTTAAGAAGAAACATAACGCTGCCAAAGCGTAATGTTACAGAATATCACCTGGACCAACTGGAGAAAGTATGACAACAAAATATCAGAGGTCTAGAAAACATGGCCTACAAGCCACAATGGAAGAAACTGGATTTGTTTGCCCTATTAAAGGGATAACTGAGGGGAGGGAAGGCAACAACCTTTAGGTGCCTGGAAGGCTGTAATGAAGAGGAAAGGAGTAAACCTTATTCACATCCACTGTGAACTGCATTCACAGGCCTAGATTGCATTGTGGGATATTTAAGTTGGGCAATAGGGAAAATATTCCCCAGCGATAAGAACTGAGGGGAACAGATCTTCTAGGAAAGGTGTAGAAGCTCCAGAATTTGAAGAGCTGGTTAGACAGACATCTATTGAGGATGTTTCAACTACACTTGGTCCTGCCACTGGGCAAGGAGAAGGATTAAATAACCTATTCACATTTGAGACTTCTTTTTCTACATTTTATGAAAACATTCTGAAGTAGGAATGAAACCTTCTATAAATTATATGTTGAAAACAGACCTACTAGGGACTACTCCACAATTCTGCTGCTCATGAAAGTCAGTTGAACATTTCAGTTATACACAAATCCCTATTTTAAAATGAACAAATTAAGTTCACAAAATGGGTTTCAGTAGATACATAAGAGGTGAATGTAAAAGAGGTAAGTAGTTAAATCTGTGGGCTTTCGCTTTCTCTCTCACTTCTTTTTTTCCTCTTTACTCCTTTTTGAATCTCTGTCATCAGAAAATGCGTGAGAACTGGAGGAGGCCAAAAAGAATTAATCAGTGGCCCTGGTAAGGGTTTACAAGGAACGTATCAGGTTTCAATGAAGTAACAAAATACAGGGAGAGGAAGTTCAGGGATGGTGTTTACTTTCACCACTAGAGCATTTTAAAAAGGTTAAGCAGATTTTCATCAAGATGTCACATTTACTTTCAGCTATGATCACACACAAAGCTTCATTTCAACCAGAGCTACCTCAAGAACTAAAGCAGCTGCAATTTTTGAGTTTGTTTCCTTTACTACTTCATTCAGATTTTTATTGTTTTTAAATATGAGGATATTTGTTGCTGATAAGGACAACTGTTCACGTGACAATTTAGATTTATACAAACATCACACTGTATTTAAGAAGGCAAAGACATTTCAATACCCACTATGAAGAGCTGCCTCTGCTGAAGATGAATGCCATCTGTGAAATAAAACCCACCAAGAACGGAACATAAAGCTGAACTTCAGTTGTATTCGCTGTCTGACCCTGCCCTGAAAAACCTGGTGTAATTGGGACTGATTATGCTGACCTCCACCTCTTCTATACTTGTAGCTGAATCATCACTAAAAGCACAGCTTATATCATGAAAAGTTTGAGGAGGAAACAAGAAGCTATTGCTCAAATGATTTCCCTTTTGCACTAATCAGACCCAAGTTTAAATCGCATCACAAATATCAGACTTTTGTCCAGTGGAAAAACACAAATGGGTGTGCTAAGATAACATCCTGCAGGCAGATGAGAAAAATCTGAATTCCATCATTTTTGCAAGTGCAAGCCCAAAATAACGGTAAATGAAGTTTTCCTGATTAGCTAAAGAAAGGATATATTCCTTCTCAAACATATTTTGGGATCAAATGCAGAGGGACTTCCTCAAGAATTACTAGAATTATGTTCTAGATCATGAGATGCAGAGCTCCCTTTGGTTCCTTCATAAGGAGATCCAGCCCAATGACAAGCTTCACAACAGAAAGTCCTGAAATCAGCTGCCTTGTCTGTGCTGGACAATTAAAATTATCTTAGATGTGTCTTGCACAACACTCTTGGGTGAGAGGAGAAGCAAAAAAATAAATATCAGATAGTCCATCAGGATTAGCTCTGGAGCAAAGAACAACCAGGAGATGAAAGAGAGTTCTGTGTGCAGCATGACAAAGTTATCCTGTAGATCCATGGTAGCCACTGTTTGATAGGCATGTCCCCTTCTGTCTTTGGCTTTCCTTGAATGACCTGTGACACCAAATCTAAGAGGGAACATTTTGTGGTTGGAATTTGGCAAGGCCAAAAGGAATGAACAGTGATGGAAGAACACGTTCCCTGTTAATTTCACAGGAGACTGAACACTTGCCTGAGATCCCTAAAATGTTTTTGAAGATGTTTGTTTCTTCTGTCTAGAAGATGGGTTTAGATAAAACATCCAAGAAGTAGTCAAAGTACTAGTCATTTGAAGATGAGCTGGTGAAGAATGATACAAGAATCATTAGTCTCCCTGTCACTGAGCAGCAAGGGCAGGCTGTTCTGCAAGGGAAGGCAAGTTGGGGGCCAAGAGTCACCGGAGACCCCAAGAGCTGGGGGCCAAGAGGCAAGACTCAAGATCTCACCAGCAAAGAACTTAGGAAGTCGTGTTAGCCAGTCAGAGTGAGGATCATGGTTTAGTGGTGGACTTGGCAGTGTTAGGTTTAGGGTCGGACTTGATGATCTTAAAGGTCTTTTCCAACCTAAACGATTCTACGATTCTATGCTCATCTCTGGAGACAGTAACCAGGGTAAGCCACAGTCTAGTGATCTCCAGTCAAATATATTGTGAGAGGCAGGTTTAAGGTCAAGCCATAAAATCAAGTCTGTGGGTCAGGGTCTGGGTCCAGAACAACAAGTTAGATGGCGCAGGCATGACTGTGGTGCAGCTGCAATGTAGCTCAGGTGGGGACCAAGGGTGAGACCCTCAGCAAAAAAGCAGCTCCTAAAGGAAGAAGCAAGGAGACCCTACCATAACTTCTTACCGCTCTCTTCATAACAGCTCATAGCAAGCTGGCCTTGCATACAACCAGCTGAGAACCTAGGAGGTAGCAGAGTGAGCTTCTAAACTTGACATCTACCACTTGGTATGTGCTTTTGGTTGAAGGTACCTGGGAACAGTATATTTTCTAGAGTTACGTAGTTTTTGCCAAGTGGTCTTCCTACAGACTGAAGTCCTTCATTCAGGGAAATGCTAAATGGAGACAAGAGTTTGGAGGGAAGAAGAAAGAAAGAGAATACTACAAGAAGAGGAAGGTAATTGATTGTCAATGTGAAAAGAGTTAGAAGTAAAATCTAAGTAGGCCACTGACAAGGATATGAACTTCCAGAAAAATGTCCCAATTTAGCCAGATTGATTAGAAGACCTTAAGACAATGAGCACACCTCTCCTCTTACAACCTGTGCACAATCGAGCAAGGAGGAAGAATACAGTGGCACATAGGGTTAAAATGTCCCCCACTTAAGTTGTTTAGCACTTGTGCACTGCCAGCATAAATTTTCATATGGACAATCACTTGAAGAACAAAAAATATTTAGAAGTGACATAAAGAATAACAGGATTATTAACAATGCTAGAAAAATACAGAACTATGTGTGCACAGCAACACAGAATGTATTTAGAATACTCAAAGGAAATTAATTCAGAATCAAAATGGAAGCCTGTATGTTGGAAGGCAATAATTCTGCAAAGAATATAGAGTTCATGGTACTTAACCTAATGATCTCCCAGCATGATGCTGCTACTAACAAGGCCAATGTGACCTATAGACTTGTAAAAAGACTTCTTTATTGATCTTTACCTCTTTACAGGATATTCACTGAGAGCATTATTGACAACAGTGTGTTCAGATAGGCTTGCTATAAAAATGATATAAGAAATCATGAATTAATTCAGTAAAATGTCAGAAGAATGATCAGATGCCTGGAAAATGTTCATTACAGAGAACCCTTTAAGATGCTCAAGCTATTTACAATATCATAAGGATGTTTATGACATGACTGAGCAATCCTGTATGTAAAAAGAAAATAAGATTGCAAGAGGCCTCTGGGTTATCAAAATACATGTGTATTTTCTGTAGGCACAATATCCTGTAATCCATACTTGTAGAGACTATTTTTTAATGTAGAGAGCTGAAAAGACACATAGCAAGGATAGTAAGGACAAAGGGATCTAGCTGGATTTAAATAATAACTGGAAATAAAGTGGCAATTTAAAAATGAGGCAATTAATTATAGGAATAATTAACAACTGAAAACTTTGGACTTGCTGTCAAAAGACACTCTCTTTCTAAAAAGAACTACATTTTAGCTATTAATTTTAGAGTTTGTGATGTGGCTGACAAAATTGCAGGTGGCACGACAAAAATTAACATTTGCCTGCCAGCTGTATATTTCATCAGAATTATCAGGATATCTATGAAAATGTGGCAATTAGTATCTGCTTAAACTACACATTTTATTCTTAAAACAAAGCAGCATGACTCATTGGTTTATCTGGGGATGTTAGATGCAGATCAACACACAGAGAAGCAGCTGAAATCTCATCTACTTCACTGCAAAATGGAAAATGACCTTTTCTTTCTATGAAGTCCTGAGGTAGGAAAAAACATTTCATGCAAGAACTGCAGTGTCTCTATTGACCTGTGCAGTAGATACTTGCACAAGGCAGTTGCTAAGCCATTCATTTCAAAATAGTAGACACTATGACACGCGAAGACACATGAGTATCTTCATGTAGATAACTAGACTTTCAATAATGGTATCTCTCCCCCTAACAATGAAATATACATTCCCTGGGGTGAAAGGCACAGTTTGTAACATTTCAAAACATAACATGCCTTACTTCTACAAAAGGGATCTCTCATGGCTCCTAAAAAAATTCAGCAGAGCGAAAATCAGAAAATAGCTGAAGACAAGTGGCCTTCTGTCAACAGTGTTTCTCTACAAATTTCAAGGTCATTTCTCAGATCCCCAAAAAAGCACCAAAAGGGCAGTATCCCACACCTGATGGACCTCTGGAGTTTTCCAAATGGGTAAACTGAAAATCTGCAGACAAAGAGGGCTAACCAACCACCCCTCTTCATGACTCCATCTCTACAGAGCAGAAGCTCCTAAGCAACTTTTGAAACAGTGAAGTATTATGAAGGATTAACTCCAGGACTTTAAACAAGATGCAGGATGCCAGTGTAGTACATGTTCCATTTGCAGGCAACGACCTGAATATCTTTTTTACCTTACAAAAGCACTGGTCACAAGGCATATACAAAGCCTCTATACTTCCTATCACTACCCTTGCTATTGTTTTTTGATGTACAGGTCTTGGTTGTTAGACAAAACTAAGGACAGTAACTGACTTGGATAATAAAAGCCGGGAATATCCGCTCTGTCAACACATGTTGTGCAAAGAATGTTCCACAGTCGCTTTTTGAGGCTCACATGTCATAGGGAGCAGGAAATCATTTTGCCAGTAGCTAACATTTATTGGCTAGTCTATTGTCTCAGACCTTTTTTCAAGAAACACAGTGGTGTGTTTAGCACTATGAAACCATCAATTGAACCAACAAGCAGCCTGAAAAGGAATCGAGAAGAAAAAAGGCAACTGCAGCCACACAAACTGAAAACTGCCTACTGAATTATTGAAATGTTTGCAGCACTAAAAAAAGAGGCTCCAAGAATTATAATCCAATGTGGATATGGAAAAAGAAAAAATGCAAACATCTGGGAGATATTGTATTCTTATAGTATATCCAAAGCAATTGGAAATAAATCTATCTACCTGAATGCTTTCCAGGTGCCTCTCACTTACAATGTCATCATCTTCTTTGCCACAAATGACAGATACTTCTTTAGTAATACCACAGTTAAATACTTGCTATTACCAAATATACAGTGTATTAAATTGTGTGGTACCTCCCCCTAAAAGAAAATACTAAAATCTATTTTTTCTTGTTTTCCTAGTGAATAATAAAAGCCAGCATGAAATACACTACGTTGAGGTGCCTCCAAATGCAATTGGAGTGAATGAACAGTATAGTCACTATTAAAGCAGAGTAAATGTCAGAGATCCATTTACAGCACATGCAACAATGCTATTAAGAGAATTAGCCTATTTAAAGAAGTGGAAAAATCTTCAGGGTAATCCAGTAGCTAGGGCAGAGTCACTACAAATATTGGTTAAAGTTTCAGTTGTTCTGCTAATGTTGCCAGGAGAGCCCTATGAATTCTTTACATGCACTTAAATACAGGAAAGCTTCCCCCCCCCCCCCCCCCCCCCCTCAGAAATATTCAGAAAATAGATGTATGTTCCAGAAAGTAGAAAGAATACTGTTCCATTGTAGCCACCACTTTTATGACAAACTAATCCTTAAGAATATATTTAAAACTTTGCTGTAAACAGCTGAAAACCAGATAGTTTAGCCCTGGTGCACTAGACTTTGTAAATATACCTCTAGTAGGGAAATGGTGGTGAACTGGGACAAGCCCACAAATTCATTCTGAATACATCTCCTTATCTGAACTTGCCCAGTTCAGAACAGCAACTTTTTCTGAAAACAATATTTTAAAGACCTTTCTTATTAAGAATCACGAAGATATAGACATCTTAGTAGAAGAGACAGCAGAATACTACATCTCAACATCAGCGCAAAAATCTAAAGTTATTAGTGAAAGTAAACAAAGACTACGGGCACAGACACTGAAATCCCTCTATTTTAGCAACCTCTGTTCTGAGGCCAAAAATAACTGTCTTTGAACCACTGCATATTGGGTTTGCATGGCAAGGTTTTGGTAGCAGGGGGGCTACAGGAGTGGCTTCTGTGAGAAGCTGCTAGAAGCTTCCCCCATGTCCGATAGAGCTGGTGCCAGGCGGCTCCAAGGCAGACCTGCCGCTGGCCAAGGCTGAGCCCATCAGCGACAGTGGTAGCGCCTCTGGGATAACAGATTTAAGAAGGGGAAAAAGTTGCTGCACAACAGCAACTGCAGCCGGGAGAGAGGAGTGAGAATATGTGAGAGAAACAACCCTGCAGACACCAAGGTCAGTGGAGAAGGAGCAGAGGAGGTGCTCTAGGTGCCGGAGCAGAGATTCCCCTGCAGCCCATGGTGAAGGCCATGGCGAGGCAGGCTGTCCCCCTGCAGCCCATGGAGGTTAATGGTGGAGCAGATATCCACCTGCAGCCCGTGGAGGACTCCATGATGGAGCAGGTGGATGCCTGAAGGAGGCTGTGACCCCATGGGAAGCCCACACTGGAGCTGGCTCCGGGCAGGACCTGTGGACCCACAGAGAGAGGAGCCCACGCTGGAGCAGGTTTGCTGGCAGGACTTGTGACCCCGTGGGGGACCCACGCTGGAGCAGTTTGTGAAGAACTGCAGCCTGTGGGAAGGACCCACATCAGAGAAGTTCATGGAGGACTGTCTCCCTTGGGAGGGACCCCACGCTGGAGCAGGGGAAGAGTGTGAAGAGGAAGGAGCAACAGAGGCATCATGTAATGAACTGACCCCAACCCCCATCCCCCTGTGCCACTCGGGGCAGGGAGGAGGTAGAGAAATCCAGAGTGAAGTTGAGCCCAGGACGAAGGGAGGGGTGGGGGGAAGGTGTTTTAACATTTAGTGGGGTTTTTCTCATTATCCTACCTGATTTGCTCAGCAATAAAATAAACTAATTTCCCCAAGTCAAGCCTGTTTTGCCCGTGACAGTAATTGGTGAGTGATCTCTCCCTGTCCTTACCTCCACCCATGAGCCTTTCATTATATTTTCTCCCCCTGTCCAGTTGAGGAGGTGAGTGACAGAGCAGCCTGGCATCCAGCCAGGGTCAACCCACCACACACCAACATGAGCAGAACAATTATAAAAAGAATCATTGTAATTTTTAAATGATTGGCCTGTGGCACTTATGTACTTACCCATTTTTCTGACAAACTTAATAAGGCAAAGGTGTATGTGACGCAGTGATTTTTGAATGAAATCTTTTAAAAACATTCGTCCACGTTAGATTAGAGAGAAAGAATAGAGAAGCATACAACTAAGAGTATTCTACTTTAAGCTGTTCTCCCTAGTTCCTCTTCTGCCAAATCAGGCTTCCTACTTTGTTGTAGAATGCTAATGCTAAATTTCACATGTATTTTATTTTTCTCACAAGGAGCATTACACCATAGTCACCACTAATGTTCATTAAAAACATTATAGGGGGTCATAAAGTGAAATAACAGTACTAAACAGCTACTGTGTGATGAGGATTACTGACACTGAAAAAGCAGAAAGGTATCATAAATATTGTATGGTCTATTTTCACCAGTAAATGACTGATGTATGATGTAAAATTATTATGTTATTAGTCATATGAAATTTATCAGTGAAATGTCCTTTCTCAAACACAACACAGCTCAAAATCTAAACTAAAACAGCTGGACTATCAAACATTAGTGCCCAAAGCAGGTTCTTAAATTCACATTTTGGACCCTTAACAAATTACCTACTTTTTGTCAACAGTCTACACTAAACGTTTCTGTATTTGGAAGATTTTTGTACAATACTGTTGATTTGAAATCTATCAATATGTACCAAATTGCTATTTAAAAATGACAGTTATGTGAAATAACCCAGCAGGAAAATAATAAAGAAGCAATTCTAAAATGTAGAATCAACAGAAGTACTTCTAAGCCTCCAGGTAGGAACCAGGAACCTTTTTAGCTGTTTCTTGAAATCAAAGTGTTAGATTTTTATCGAAATACTGAACCTTGGGGGAAAATCAATTGCAGACTCTTAAATATATATCAGAAAAATACTCTCTTATCGTAATATCATCATGCTTATGTAATCCATTTCAGCTTCTTCGGTGACTGGGCAACCTGAACGTAATGAAGTGACAGCAGGTTCCCATGTAATTTTCAAATCACTCAGCTTTTGACAACAAACATACACTCCCCTTGCAAAATGACTATTATTCTCATCAATAAGTTGGAGAAGAAATGGCTTACATTATTTCTGGCGTTACACTTCTGTAAGCAAAGAGCCAGTATTAGAAACTTGGAAGGATTTCAGTAGTATCTGATATAATTTTTTGTTGATATAAAAAACACTCATTTCCCATTATAGGACATGATTTGAGGGGACACTTACCTTTTCATTTCTCGCTATCTGAAATCATAGTATCCCTGTATTTCACAGCACTCTGCTATTAGAAAGACATTAAAGAAAACTACAGACTCACTGAAAGATTTGGTTTGGAAGGGACCTCTGGAGATCTATAGTCCAATATCTTGTTCCAAACAGGGCTAACTTCAAAACTAGATGAAGCCGCTCAGGGCCTCTGTAGCCCAGATAATAGAATTTTTACCGTAATACCAAAAGCTCTGTATTCAACACAGGATCTTCAGACTTCTCCGAGCTTGCCTTGGCCTGATTTTCAGTTGTGGCAGCAATTGCCTGGTGGCCACATGCCTGTATTGGCTTCGCTCTGGGAGTTCCTGGGGCAGGGGGCTGGCACCCCTACCTAGTCACTGCGGGACAAACAGTCCCTCCAGGGTCATGGGGCTGGGGGAGGGGGGGCGGCAGCGTGTGGCTCCCAGACTTTGCCCAGGAAGCAGGGAGAAGGAGGCAGGCTGTGACAGGAAAACTTATCAATATTGCAAATTGATGAGTAATGGGGTCCAAACCACCAGTATTTACCTCCTCCTGATGAAGAACTTGGGACACTGACAAGTGGCTGCAACACCTTCACTTTCTGCTCAAATAACATTGGTATTATCCACCTTAGGACCCAGACAGACATATGAAGTGTAACACTCAAAATCTTGTTTATGGACAGAAAGGAAATAAACCTGATAACACATACACACACATATATATAAAGCCAAGAATTTATTGTTAACTTATATTTATTGTTAGCTGAAATTTTAATAGTCTAATCCAAGGATAATTATTATTCCTGCTCTAATTATTAGGTAAAAAGAAAGTAAAGAAAACCAAATAAAGATATAAATACTTCTATATTAAAATAGCAAAGTTCCAATAGTAATAATAAAATTTAAATTGTTATACATACACTTCTGAGTTTCTAAACCTTTCCCTGCTAAAAGGTTCACGCTTCGACTGTTCCTGTGGGTCCTAAGGTTGGTGGCTTCAGCCTGGCAGTGGTGGTAAGAGAAGATTTTCAGCAAGTCATCAGCATCTGAAGCTCTTTATGAGAAGGAGTATGATGCTGATATTGACGGTTACTTCTTCCTCAATCTAGGACCTTCTTGGGGCAATTTTTATGTACATGATAATATGCATTCATACTTTTCTCTTTCTTTGTTGGTCTGCAAACCCATGTTAAATCCAAATTTAATATATATGGTGTTTTATGTGTGTTAGAACTTATTCTTTGTTCACCCTAAAAACCACTTTTGTCCAGGTCCAATTTCTCTAACTGCATTTCTCTAACTGACCAGCGGTGAACTACCTATAGACTTGGGGTCTCCAGTGCCAGGCCTGTGCCCCGTCTCTAATCATTGCATGTCTGTATACCTCTGCACTGCATTATGTGTCTCCATTTCTTAAGGCTTCCACTATCATGCCAGGTCTGTGTTTTTCTACATTGTGTTTTTGTATTTACAGGGTTTTTTAAAATTATGTATTTACAGTTATAAATATCTCATTCTTCACAGAACAGTTGTCCGTTACTATTATCTATATAACTATGGTTGTACCATGCCATAAGAAAAGCAAAATTAATTAGCTATAGCCACCTTGTCATTAGAAAAAATTATATTACAGGTAAATAAAATAAAAACAAAGCTCCAGGAAGGTCAAAAAAATTCAGACAGCCTTAACACTGAGGCCTTGCAAACTCAGTACAAAGCACGTGGCAATGGCCGTACTGTATTGTGGGGCTACATTGTTACAGAAGACTGAGGATAATAGCAGAGGGAAAAGAGATATACTAGATTTTCTGCATAAGAGTTTTAGCTGCATTTATGCTTTTCTGTGTTAATGAGATAATGTGGACTGTGACTTATTATTATTGTAACTGAAATACTACTACTAATTGTTTGTTCTATTTTCATTAGATTGTTAAAACTTTAATTAGACTAACAATAGATTCTGAGCTCTCTATTTGTAGTGTGTTCCCTACTGGCCACAAGAGCTGAAGCATAACAACTTGTCCAACTGAGTCTTGAAAATCTCCTGCACACAGATTCCACCACCTCTCCGGGCAGCCTTTCCCAGTGTTAACCCCTGTCTTGGGGAAGAATTGTTTACCTCCTTCCAGCCAGGATTTGCCCTGTTGCAATTCATGCCTACTGGCTCTCATCCTTTCACTGTGTGCCTCTCAGAAAAATCTGACCACGTCTTCTTGGTAAGCTCCTTCAGGCAGTAGGTGGATGTTAATTGTCCCCCTCAAGCCTTTTCTTCTGCAGGCTAATCATCCCAAGTTCTCTGAGTCTCATCATCTGTCATGAGCTCCAGTCCCCTAATTACCCCTGTAGCCCTTCGGTGGACTCTCTCCAGTTTCTATTTCCATACTCTATCCATCTTCCACATGGTCTATCATGGGGAACTTACCACTTAAGTTCTTCCTCAAAACTGACATGGAGATTAATAGAAAGGATTGACATCTCACCCATGTGTATGCGTATGAACATGCCTGGAGTAGAAAAGAGATTCTAAAATTTAAAAAACCAAAACTAGTTTTTGTTTTTCCTGCTTACCTTGAAGCTATGTGGAAAAAAAATTGAAAATGAGGAAGCCCTTAGAAAAAGCTACTCTATGTTCATGAAAATATTAGTAGCTTACATTTTAAAATGCATTAATTGAACTTACAAGAATCCGCATTTTATATATTAGTTCCAAACAATATATTTCCAATGTTTCTGTTCTTTCCTAACAGCCTCAAGTCGCAGAAATGTATGAGGCTTCTCTGTTTCAGATCAATTTAAAAACAATTTCGAAATATTTCAGTTCCTGTAATGAATGGTACTGCTTCACCATTTTGGTGAAAAAATTAAAATCCCACTCAATGATTTGAAACCTCATTCATTTTCATCTGCTACCTGAGTGTTGTTTCTAAAACCGTCATTATACTGCCTCCTTTTCAAAGACAGCGTTTTAGAGAACCCACTGAACACCAACACCTCACAAACACCCCCCTGCTATGTTGTAAGAATTTCTCAGTGTATATTCCCATGTCTCATGATGCAAAGCACTAGAAGAGAGAAGAGCAATTATGCTAACTGCCTGTCAGCGTTAAGATCTTGCACTCAATGTTAGTGAGTCATTACCCCTACAAACTGTCAGCCAGGCTGTATCAGTGAGACAATTAACATTATGGGAGGCTATTTTAAATATATATCTTGAAACAGGTCTGCAAATTAATAGAGGTCAGAATAGTTTCACATTTTTCTTTTATATACACTGAAAAAAGAGAAAAGCTGTGTGAGAAACACCAAAGTGGACACCGAAAATACTGCCTTTTACCACAGGAGTTTAAAAGCAACTCTCACAACAAAGTTCACTAATGGGAATAAAATCCAGAGTGTCCAGTGTTATCACAGTCCTACGAAACCACAATTCATAAAGGTGTTGTTTATAATATGCATAAACATCTACACACGTACACCTGCAGGCAAACACATATTATGTAGTGCAAACCCAAGCCAAGCTAAGTATGACTCCTATGCAATGAATTATATGAAACTGTAAAGGCCCTGGGGGCACTGACCGGCCTCACCTGGGCCTCTACCCTCAGCCTTCGCCCACGGCCCAGGAGCCCCGTTTCAGTTCAGCCTCTGCCTTGAGCTGTGCTGTAGGAGCTGGCTGTGATCCCTGATGATCCTGGCTCCTGGACTGACTTCCCAGCTTCACCTCAGACCTGCCTAGCAGTTGCTGGACCTGACCCTGAGCTGTGGACTGACCTCCTGCCGTGGCCTCAGACCTGCCTCATCACCACGAACTTGGCTGGTGTTCTGGACTCGTGCGCGACCCTGGCTGCCAGCAGCTGGGTTTGCCCAGCTCACCCTGTGCTATGGGACAGAGCCCTGGCTGGTGAGTGAGGCCCCTGCCCTGCTGGGAGATGTCATCACCCATGGCTTCCCATCCCCTTGGGATCAGCCAGCCTTTGCTGTGCCCTAACAGAAATACAAAGCAGTGTGGGAACAATATGTCTGACTTGTACCTCAATATATTTACGCACACCCCTACTTCACCAGATACTAATGTGCGCCGGTCTCACTTGAAAAATAATGAATTTGGTGTTTCTCTTGAGTTCTTTGGCATAACTGTTGAGTGGTAATTCAATATACTTATCTATTGATACAATCAAAATAGTATTCTCAAAAAAGCTATTCAAAGACAGACAAAAAAAATCCAACTGAAAAACAACGGTTGGCTACATTTGTATGAGACTACTTTCAAAAGAAGAGAAAATCCATGGAATAATTTGGAACATAAATAGTACATCTTTCAAAAACAATTATAAAACACATGATGTCCATGATCTGGCAAATTTGTAAATTTGATCTGGAGCCCTAAGCATTTAGAAGTGCATCCTACGCTCTGCACTTGTATGAAACTACCTTGTATTACCTCTCACTGAAGTAAATGAAATTTTTCTTGTTAAAGAGCTGTAGAATCCAGGGTCAAGCTACAACCTTTCACAGGCTAATAAACACTTTGATCAAACTCCACATTTTTTTAAAATGCACCTGTTCCTACTGTTTCAATGTATCTGCATCCTCTAAAAATAGCCAGCGGTATGATTACCTTACTCCCTACGTACTAACAATATGGATGATCTTCTGTATCTTCTTGGAAAAACAAGCAGTATTAAAAGACAGACTAAAGTATATCCACTTATGAACTAAAGTTTGCTAACAAACTTTAATTTGTTAACCCTGGGGAAAAAAATAACAATTTACCAAATTAATCTGCATTTACCTTTTCACATTTAAATATCTAGCATTCATAAGTGTGATAATAAGGATGTGCACCTCCTTGTCTTTCTGTTTGGAAAAACTGTGACACGAGATAAAGGACATATCATGGGGCTGAGGATATAGGCTAAAGAAATTTATATAAGATAATCTGATGAGCTAATGATCCATCAAGGTCGAAAAGATCATTACCATTCATAGAAACTTCACTTACTTCCATTTAATGAGACATTGATCCATCTGTTACTAATCCAGACCTCCAATACACTACTTAGAGCTGTGTAGATGTCTTAACTAATTTGATATATTTCTATCAAAACACAAATATGACAACACATGCTTATATATAACAAATTATGTATAATGTCCTTCACTATTCTATAACAACACAATTTATCAATGAAAGATGGCTGTTGGTGCTTTCCATCTTGCTGGGCTCCAGCATATTAGAAACACAGCTCCTACAAACCACAGAGAGGAAGCCTCTGGCACAGAATTCCAGATATTTTTGCTTCTTTCCATTGTCAGGTTCTCAACAAGTTTTGCAAGGCCTTCAGAAGTTCCAGGAAACCAAAGCTACTTACTTACTTATGCCTTTCCATAGAAATTAGTAGTGTTTAGCAAATAATACACATTTACAGGAACCACCAATTAGCACTACATCTGTTATAACTACTGACTGCTACAAGCAGCATCCTTACACCTTTCAGTTCACCTACTGACAATGACCAGTAACACCCCCTCCTGATTCTGGCAGATACACCAATGCATTTCCTATGCCTATAGAAAAAAGCAACAAACAGTAGAAGCCTGGGCCCTTACAACTGTGCTCAGGAAGCTAAGAGCTCAGGCCTCTCCTAAATAAGGGAGACCTTGATGTCTCCTATGAATTATGCTGTTTGATTACGGTCTGCATGGTTCCTTCTCGCAGCTGAGGCCTAAGCACAGGGAGCAGTGTTAACCATCTTCTACAAAGTCACCATGAGCCTAGAAACCATCACATCAGCTCCACACGATTGGAGATTGCACAGTCTGGAGTGCTACTGCTCCCAGATACCTGGCATTGTTGCTCTGCACTCACAAGCTGTCTCACTGGAACTAATTTGGAGACACTCTCACCCATATTCTCAACAGATAGTAAAATATGGATTGTGTACTATCAGTTATAAAGCCTCCTGATTCACTGCACACAGCTCATGGAGGCAGAGGTGGAAACTTACAAATGACTGCTCTTACACAACCTCTCCTGCAACAGTACCTTATGCAGATTTTGCATCTAACCATCAAAGCCTGCCTTTACTGTAAAATGTTCTCCTTAAGACTACCTTAAATGTTTTGCATCATCTTCAGCCAATATGCAACCAAAGTGTCCAGTGGAATAAGGCTAGCCCCTTGAACACACATCACTTGTTGAAGTCCTGGTACGGCCTCGCCATTTGCTTTTTCTGAAAAAAAAGTGCTGGTGATGGATGTTGAAAACCTCCATTTAAAATGGCTGCAGGTATTTGTGAGACAGACATGACAATTAAGGTCAGCTGGGACATACAAGATGTACATCTCCATGCACCACTTCTATGAGAAGATGACAGAAATGTGTCAGAGAAGGCTCTATTCTCTGACCTTTAACTGTTTATAGCAGTTTGAGTCTGGTGACCTTCAAAGCAAAATACACCTATCTTCTTTACTACTTGATGAACTAATTTGTATTTCAAATTCTCTTAAATGAAGCACCTATCTGTCAGGATGATAGGCACCGTACAGAACTCGCAAAGAGAAAAAGAACTATATAAAGCAATCAGAGAAGCCTTTTATTCAGCTGCTAGAATAAATGACTGATAGTCTCATTATGCAATTCCCCTAGCTCCTCTTAACATACATGACCCCTAGAACTATACCACATGATTCATCAGTGTTGTAGTTTCGAATATTTTTCAAAAACAGTGCAGTAATATCTTCTCACAGTGATTTTGCAATATTGGTCTTGGGCATGAAGAACTGACGATTCCCAAAGCTCACATGTACATCTCACAGCTCATTCAATGAGGACAACAAGAGTGTGCAAACACAATCTATATAGCATTTTCAACTTTCTTTATCATAAAATACCTTCACCGAACAAATGAAAGAAAACATGCATTTGATAACATATATAATATCTTCTTATATGCAGATGGAAATTGTGCACATCCTTGTTCAAAAGACTTTGCATATTTCGTTAAGTAACTTCAGTAATTCAGTAAGTGCTTTTGCATTACCAAACTGGATTATATAGTGATGAATGGGGAGATAATGTGAACACAGTAAAACAGACCCCGACATGAGTGTGACTTTACCTGTTGCCTCTTCTCAAATTCTAACTTGATACGGGATTTGATGCAGTTGCACGTGTCCTGATACGTCTGCTGCAGCGCAAGTTCCATAAGGTGTTTGTGGTATGCTCCTGCCAAGTTTCCGCAGATAAAAATGATTACATTTGCCAATATCTAGGGGGTTAAAAAAGAAAAGAAAAGAAAAAGAAGCATCAGGGAATTTATATAAATAAATTAACAGAACATAATCCTAATCTGAAACGAAAGGTTGCTGCAGTCATGTATTTTACTTGTGTTTGATTTTTAGCAAAGGTTCACTTTCACAAAAGCCTTCACAATTAGTGGCAAAATCCCAAGCAATAATACCATTTTCCTTTAGGATTAAATAAGAATGATAATGAACAACATGTTTGCCTATTAAATGGCATATACATTTTCTGAAAAAGAAATTGAGCTTCTGTTATACATCCACTGCCGAGTATTAATTAGGTGGGATCATGATCTACTGATGTAAAACAATAGCTATGGTTCCGAATAACAACTTCAGAAGACATGTTATTGCCACGTCCATTTGGCAAGACTCTTTTGCAGTGCCATGTGATTAAGGGGTGAAAAGATTCACCTACATCAACAGCCTGACCTGTGTTTCATCTCAGCCTGACCCACTAATATCTGTCAGTCAGCTACAAATATTAACCTTGATGACAGTAAGCAACATTTAAGTAGTGAGATCTGACATCTCTCTACTAGAATATACTTTTCACTACTACAAAAACACTGAATTTGCCTAAACCACAAAACTTAATCTATAAAATTTAGGGTCAAACTTACAGCATCAGATACTTAGTGTACACTACAATGCAAGAACATGAGAAATAAGTTTGCTTACTGAATCCAGTTTTATTCATTAATTGCCTGGTACATTTCAGAGAAAGCAGAGAGGAGAGAGGCAGGCCTTTCCTGTGCTCAAACTTCAAAAAGGTCAGAATACTGTGATGATGCTAGCACTGGAATTGTTCCCCATTTATTGCTCCAAAAAGAGACATATTAACCCATCCTAGAACACTCAGAGCAGAAGAAACACAGTAGAGTAATGAAACCAATTCTGAGTTAAATAAAAAAGAGGTAATATTAAAAAGGGAACTGAAGCTGACACACAGATCAGAGCGGGTGTCTATCTGTCAGGCCCAGGGTATCGTGCAGCCTGGATTACAAGTACTACATGATGTCATAGTGCTCATGGTCTGGAAGGGAAGGAGGAAGAAGGGAGGCTAAAATTCCACTAATTCTCTGCAGTTAATCTAATAATGGGGTTTATGACTGATTTCCCCAGTGATCATTCATGGTTGGTTTTGGTGTACTTATGTACCAGGCAACCCTTTGTGGACTGCTAGTAGTGAAAGAGCCAGAGACGTCAGAAAAGTTGACAGTATGCTACGGTGGTACAGAGAAAAGACAGAAATTGTCCTATTAACAGAAATCCATCTCCTTGAGGAATACATTTTATTCACAAAAGAAATACATGAAGTTTTAATGCTCCTTTTATAAATGCACACTTTAAAATGAGAGTTTTAAAGAAATGCTTTTATTTTCCTCACAAATTATAACATATTACAGGCAATACCTGTTCCTCCATCTGTGACATGTCTGACATCTCACCTGTCATCGTTCCATAAAGCTAAAATCAGGAGCTATACACCTTTGCTCCAGAAAGGACTGACTGATGTTTTCAATTTGATAAAACTTTTCTTTCTTTCCCGAAAACTTTAAGATCATGGCATTATAATGTTTCTAAATGCAACATTTAAGTTCTTAAAATTTTCTAAAAATACATAAGTGTAAAAACAAGGAGAAAAATCTACATTTTTCACTTCCTTGAAAGAACCTCTTTTATGCAGTAGAGGAATAGGAAATAGTTTAAAGGAAACATTTCGCAACAGCCAATAATTTAAAAAAAACGTTAGGAGATGATGGTGTACAGAAAAACATTTGAACTCAAAATACTTTTAGATTCCTTTGTAAATCACAACTGCTTGATTCTGTTTTGATGTCAGCAATGCCACGGTACTCTTAGCAGACACGCATTAGTGAACAAAGATCTTGCGTGAGAGATTACAGTGCAGAGGGAGGGTGTTCCAACTGGCAGTCACCTCTGGTTTTTGAAATGAGATTATGAAAGGAGAACAAATGCCTGAAAATAAAGATTGCTGGGCATAGAAAATTCTCAGATATGCAGTGGGAAGGTTTAGTAACAAAATGAACACCGAGATTTGATCTGAAACCAACAGTGTGCTGTCATCATCTCTATGTACGGATCATTGTCCAAAACCTGCACACAAACTTACTAAATGTACTGTCCAGCTTCATAAAGTTATCAACTGTTTAAAGTAAAATTTCAGGAATATAACCAACCAAAATGAAAAAAGTGTACTGTGATGGGTAGATAGAGGAGTAAATTATGAGTATCATCTTCACAGCCATAGAAAAACAGATTACAGTTTTATGACTGAACTAGCTGAAGTGAGAAAATAGATGGAAACAAGTGACTGACAGGCAAGGAAGCTAATTAACCAGGCTTTTCAGATTCTCAATGAGGCAATTCAGCCCACATGAAGCTCTGTGCTGGCTTCCAGTACCTGAATTAGGCTGTTCAAACACAGCTCAGATATCTCAGCCATTGCCATACTTAGTGTAGATGTAACACGTAAGTGTGTAAGTGAATATGTAGATTTAAAACTGTGTTCAAAACATCATTAATCCTTTTGGCCAGCATGGAGTTAATTCAGAAATGTGTCACTAAGGTATTAACTTAGAAAAAAATTTCCAGGAAATGGATGAACTGGTTTCTAACTCAGACCAACAAATTTTTTGCCAGTATGTAGTCTGGTTTGAGTGAGTATTTCTGTATTTGTAACCTAAGAGTTATTGAGAGAAACACATACTGTCAATAGATTGTTCGATGGAAAACGCAATTAACATTACTAAACAAAATAAACAACGTGTACACTTCTTGCTGAGTATCCCTCTTCTCCTAAGTCTCGCATGTTCTTCTGAACTGCGGTCCAGTTTCAACATACCAGCTGGAGACAAGATTCAGCCCAGATTTGCTCTGAAGTCTCATAGGCATTCTCCTAGGAGGAACAGGTTCAAAGTTTTCCTCAGTCCAAAAAAATTAACTGAGCTTCCCAACTCCTCAGCAAGTCCTCTAATCAGTATGCAATTGTACAAAAAGTTTCTCCTGTTCAGGCGCCTGCTTTGAGAAGATGCCATGCTGTAAATCCTACCTGGACCGAAGCACTTGGAATGAAAACCTGGGTCAGACTAGTCCTCTACCTTGTCATTTCTCTAGCCTAGGACTCTACTGCTCTTTCTCTTTCCTTCTTTTTTTTTTTTTTCTCCCCACCCCTGCCTCCTTCCCCTCTAGATGAATGTTGGATAATAAGAAAAGATGTGGTGGATCTTCTGGTAAGAAACCTTGCGTCTTGTGGCAAGAGCTCTGATCAACTGTGCGGATAAAATTGTAGCCAAGGACCTCTATAAGGGAACTGAAGGGGCACCTGAACAGACTACACAACATGGTTAGGGCTTTTGCCAAAGAGGACAAGCCTGAGCTGTGGAAAATGGTGTAACTAATGATGGTAACTCAACAGCAGAAAAAGGCCCGGGTGATCCCAAAGAGAGTTTTGCATGAACCTACTTCATCTTCTTTACAAACAGACGCTGCACTAAAAAAAACCCAAAACCACAATATACAAAAACTCTAGTAAGAGTTTATGAGTTATTGAGTTCCATACTCATTTCACTGTATGGAAACACTGAGTCACACAGCAGAAGTTCTAATCTCTCTGTACAGTCAGTGGAGAGGCACGTGCATCTCCTGGACCCTTTAGATATATCCATTAAGTGTACACTGTGGTGAAGTTTCTGCTCAATCAATAAATAAATTCAATGTCTACAGAAGATGATCTAAATATGAGTGAAAAATTAATGCAGGGAACACCAAGATACCATTGGGAAGTATCTCCAGGTACTCCAAGTACCAGCTTGTACCTCTAATCACTTAAGGAACGTTGTCATGCCTGATCTCTCTTCCATCTCTTCTGACCTACAGAAAAGTGTATGCACTTCCAGGCAACGGGGCATTTTCCAAATTGTATTTTTACATTCAAGCACATGTATTTTTCAGTATCAGTGAATATAAAGTAATCTGCTGTCTAGTGCTTAACTATCAAAATAGACTGTATTTAAAAGCAAATGAAGACAAAGTTAAGTAGCTATGACTAATTTCTCAAGAGAGTACTAAAGCTCACTGAGTTTGATCAAAAATATGTGTATTATATCGATTACACAGTAATGGTGCATCTTCCTAGTTCAGCTGATGGAAGTTGCCTACAAGGTATATGTATACAAGGAAATATAATGCTATATAAAAATAAAAATTATAATTTAGGCTGCTGATTCTGAATTGAAACATAAATCATTTGTTAAATATCTTAGTTACTGTTGTTCAAACACTGAATATAACAATCAGAGCTCTCCACCCTGAGGTTCCCTATGTGGAAAGCCTCCAGCTTATGAGTTATTTTTTCACATTTCTTTCCTTTTAGATATTGTATAGATCCTTCCTGCATTTCTTGAATGAACAGAATTTTTACCACACACCCCCCAACACAATAACTTTTTAAATAGTTAGATTCCACTTCTGTTCTGGATAAGGAAGCTGAGGAAACAGAAGCTGAGGGGTGGGTAAGAAAAGCTATAATTTATAATGTCTGCATGGAAATTAATGGGAGAAAAAAGATTCTTGTGTCACTGCCAAGGTGAAAATTCTTCAGCTCTGCAAAGATGAATAGTATCTCTCCCCATTTGATCTTTCATCTGATGGTTTGTGGTGTGACTAACCAAGCTAGGGAGCAAGTCTGTGCTTCTTTGGAACCTGTACAGTTTTAGACTTGGACAAAATTCACCTAGAAAGAACAACAGTTCTGGTGCAGTTAACTGGGTGCAGTTAAGAGAAACTGAATAGCAGGATTTAAAAAGGAAATGCTTAGCCACCATGTAAATTAGTCATTCCCATGGTCACTGAGTCCTATGCCAAATACCATTATTTTAGTACACGTGTTCAGAATGTTCTCCAGCTATTCCATGCAACGCTCTTGCTCATGGAGCTCTGGCCAGTCATATGATGCTGACTTGTTCTCTTTTACATTTCCAGGCCTATGCAGGTCCAAATTCAAGAGTTCCAACATTTTAATATAGTTCAGTGTCAGCAATCTCTATAGCTATGTGATAGCTAACGAGAAGGATGACAGAATTGAAAACAGGAGACTGTTTGTCCATAAGGCAACCACTGTTTCAAAAACAAGCAGTCTGTGGAGCAGCAAAACTAGTGAAGTCTGGATTCCTACAGATTTGTATCCTTTTGCCCATTTATTTCCTTACTTATACTTCCAACTCCTCAAACAGGCCAAAGATTGTTATACTTACAGCACTGAAACTAGCCTGGTCCACCAGCTGCTGTTACATAGTGTAACAACTGGCCTTTTCCTACATTTGTCTTAGTGAGATCACTAAGTTGGTGTGTCTGTCATGAAAGCTCCTGTCTTTCATAAAGGAATGCAGCAATCTTTCGTATTTCTATTTCTGCTTCAGAGCTGATGGTAAAAGTTCATGAATTAAAGTTATTTGAGTACAGAACATGACAGGTTGAAGGACAGACAGAATATGGGTAACTGCAGACTTACTTCCTCAGGAATTAAGAGTAAAAATAAATTTCTTTAATGACTGCAACATTACTTTTAATCATCTGAAAGGTAAATGGTATTTAAATCCTTAGATACTCAGAAAGGCCACAAAAAGAACACTATACAGATGAAGAAAAGAAACAGGAAGCTCCAGTATCCTCAGACCCTTTGCCTGTATCACGGAGAATCTCAAATGTTTTTCAGAAAGATAAGTAGAAAAACAAATTGCGAATTTGAAAGAAATGACACAAAACAAAGAAAATAACAAAAAAACCCAACAACCTAAGATTTCTCAAAATAACTGAGAATCAACAAAAAAATAAGAGTTTGAGTTACTCATCACTTCGGACGTCAGCAAACTGCTCCACATTTTCAGTGTTAAAATAAACTTGGTAAAAAGTCCCTTTGTGGAAGGGGAATTGATGTCATTTTACAAGCCAGGAAGTTGTGACGCTGTCTTCTAATTTGTATGTGTAATTCTCTTTGTAGCTTTTGCAATCAGCGCATTGTGGACACCAGCAGGATATTCCTTTTCTGTAATATCTATGTTATTTGATGTGACTTTTTTTATCATTATTACAGAGTGAAGTTTCTCATAGCTCCAGGCTGTCCTGCAGAGTGACTGGATTTATTTTATTCAGCCCTGTGCATACACAGAGCCTATCTATATGCCAGCATAGATGAAAACAGAACATAAACTGTAAGCTCTTGAATCAAAACCAGGAACAATACACCAGAAACAAGAATGAGAGTTATGGTCCCTTTAGATCACTTCTGTGTAATACACATAATCAATATCATTGACTAATGAATAACTCTTCATATTTTGAATCCAAAATAATTGTTTGCCAGAGGGGAACTCTCACTCTCTTTGCTCAGAAGGAACCAGCCAGCCACTGCACTCCCCCTCCTGCCTACAGAGAGCTCTTTTTATGTTTACATGTGCTTCTGGGATAATTTTAAATTTTTAATATTAAAACTGCTCAAACACATTTAGGTATACAATTAATTGAAAAAAAACCCAAATAAAACCAAAAATTCAAACCTATTCAGATATATATTTAGGAAAAACTAACAGTAACTTTGGGTATGGCTTGAATTTTGGAAGCAGAATCTGTAAACAACTGATACTATTATCCATTTTAAAAACTAAAATGTTAGCCCCAAAAGACTAAGATTCATTTTTAGGTCCCAGATCTGATATAGGAATGAGTACTAGTGGCCTATTAAAAAAAAAAAAAAAAGACATTTAATACCATAAAATTTGAACAGTTTACTTAGAAAACCTATGGGGTAATACGTCAGTCTTTGATATATTACAGAAATAGTCCCATGTCTCATTTTTGAGATACCCTCAGTCTTTTCCAAGAAAATAATCTGCTTCACTCTTTAAAAAAATTACTAAAATCTGTAATATAAATATATTTACTTACAGGACCAACAATATGCTGCCAAGTTAACGAGTAACAGTAGACTTCTCCTTCCTTTCCCTCAGCAGGAGTATTACAAGGCTCTCTCTCCTGTACTGTCTACCAGTCGTCATGACATTTATTTCATATTATCATCCACTAGCCTTCATGAAAATTTCTTCATATATTATATATCTCTAAACAGCTCCCCTTCTAGCAAGTTTTACAGAAATTAATGAATAGGTTCAAAAGCTACCAGGAGAAGGCAGGACAAAGCGATAAATGAACTGCTAATCACATATGAGCTCTTTATTAATGTATTAACTTCTGGCATGCCTAACCGGAAATGAGATTACCCTCAAAACCATAATGACAATTTCAGCTTTCCTCCCCAATTGCTGTAGTTTATATCATGTGTAACTGCACTACGTATTACATATGCTACATACTTTCAGTTATCAGTATATAATGACATTAAAATCAATGGACAGTTTAGTATTACATGAATAAAATATA
This sequence comes from Phalacrocorax aristotelis, assembly GCF_949628215.1. Lineage (NCBI taxonomy): Eukaryota > Metazoa > Chordata > Aves > Suliformes > Phalacrocoracidae > Phalacrocorax > Phalacrocorax aristotelis. Next base: position 90,159,380 of record NC_134277.1, read on the forward strand.
GTAAGAACATGTACTCACTATAGTTTTTCCATTGCATTGCAAATTGTTCGCAATTAATGTGTTTTAATCTAATTGATAGACAACAGTAATTAGACATTTTGAAATAGGACTTTTTTTGATCTCTAACTAAATGAAAATATGATTTATATAAGAAAGTTTTCCTTAGGTAATATTTTCCTCTACCAGTATTCATAATGAACTGGATAAGCTTTTTAATAGGAAATATTCCTCAAGTATTTGTTCTTCTTCTCTGATGACTAAAATAAACTTTTATCAAGTTCATCTTTCATAATTTGTTAGCCTGTGCTAGGAAACAGTGGTCTTTGGCTATGTACTTCATAAAGAATGATGCAGAGCTGAAAGGAGAATAACAACAGTGGTGTATAACCAAGGAAAGTGATGACCTACAGAACTGGATTAAACCGATTCCAGAATGTCCTCAGAGCCAAAGTTTTTAATGATCACGCTCATATATGTCTTTATAATGATTTTTAAGACCTTGGTTACCATTTTGAACTATATTGAGATCTCTAATCAGCATTTGGGTTGACTCTGAATTGGAAGGCATCTAACAGGAAAATTTACTCTCAAGAAACCTTAAAGTCCAATTTTCTGGTGTCAGGCAAATGCTATCAAGAGTCAGCAAGCTGGGATAAAGAAAGTACTTGAAGTGGTTTACATTCAGGAAGGAATAAAGTAAATATTAAAACTTCTTCATGCTGCTCCTGCCAATTCATTCCATCTTTACACAAAAGATGCCATTTTCTCTCGTTCATGCCTCAAAGCTGCCAAGACGTCATTAGTCAGGTCAGGCTTTCTATTCCAAAGCCCTACTGCGAAGCATGTTGGACACCCTGAACGAGTGTTTTCTAAATCACATGATTTGTGGTGATGTAACACCTCAAAAGTCAGCACAGTACCTCACATTCATACCAGTATTAGTGACAACCCCTATATAGCAGCCTGTGGCTATACATTACAGACACCTAAAATACTACACAGCATTATTAGGAATAGGCCATTGCTCTTAAGCTAGCTGAAAGCAATGATTAAAGAAACGGAGGTACTTGTTCAGGGAAGAGACATTCTCCACTCTTCCACACTTGTTCTATTCCTTAAGTCCAAATATCACTCCTACCTTCTATTCCTTGTCTTCTAAAGAATTATTTATCCATGCATGGATCTTCCCACCCAGCTACTCAGTTCACTGAAAAGGCTTGGGCAAAGGACCCTTTTCAAAGGCCTTTTGGAAATCCAAGTAGAACTATCAATAAAGCAGCCTCATCCACGTGTTTGTTCATGACTTGAGACTACTTCAAGACACTTTTAAGGAAACACTTCCCTTTACTTCTTTCAAAACAGGACGTGTTTATCCCATTCTCTATTCTTACAGCTTCAGTTTTTGCTTTGTGAAGACATTGAATTTACAGACCTACAGTTTCCCTGACCCTTTCTAGAACCTCTTTCAAAAGTTTATTTTCACATTTGCTACCTTATGGTCTTCAGGAACCAAGGTCTATTTCAGACCAATCTATATATGCCCTCCTTCCCCCACACCTCTGAGAAGAATTTTAATGTGGGAATTTCTTCAGTTTCTTCTTCACTGAACACAGATACAGAAACTTTTTCTCTGCAATGGCTTTGTTCTCCCTGAATATTTTTATAACCTTGATGTCAAATGGCCTTCCAGACTCTCTGAAAGTCTGTCTGTTACTCAATTCCTGCAAGAAGGATTGAGCATGCAAGTAAGGGGAGATTGGTTTGGTTCACTGCCATGGCTCTAGATGGTATCTAATATAAATTACATACTTTTAGATATATGCTCTTCAAACTCCTGTCTGATCGTGTAACTGCATACAAAGGCACTTTGCAACACTTTAAAAAACATTTGTACAGATGAAGTGTTTTCACTTTGGCTGACTAACTTCAGTGGAGCAAACAGTTTTTTAAATTGCTGATAAAGCATGCTAGATCACCAATAATTAGCAGAATGACTCTTTTCTAGCAGTAAAAATTGCAACTACAACAGGCACAAGTCACAAGATGAACTGAGATATCTCCATAGGCTTTTTCATAGTTAGACTACTGTGCATCTAAGGCAAATGTTATTTAAACCGAATTACACTTTAAAACTGTATATGTAATATTTAAAGTAAAAAGTTTAATTTCCATATTATCATTTTCTGACAGATTTTGAAATACCTTTATTGCTCATATTTTAATTTACTCTTTCCTGGGTTCAAAATATGCTCTAGAGGTTTTGGTTTAGGGATGAACCTACAAATTCTGTGCACCATACAAAAATCAGGTTTTAGGTTGTGATTGCATGGAGGGAAAATTAAATTCTGGCAACACAACAAACTCTTCCTTTCCAAATAATGTACTTTAACAATCAAATGGGTTTAATACTGTGAACATGAAGACAAATACAAGTCCACTAAACAGGCAATAATGTCATTTCCATGATAACCTTGCCTATTATTACCTACAGCTCTGCCTTAATAGAAGATTTTGCATTTGACACATTTCTTACAGATTGGTTTACAGTTTGTGTAGTATCTTTCTACGTATTTGAGAAAAGACAAAATGTGAGTCTATTGTTGAAATATATCATGATGCTTTTCAAAAACTGTCAGGCCTTCCTACATACAAAGAGAAGTTACCAGTAATATGAAGGAAAGAATATTCCAATTTCCAGATGACTGCAGTCATCTTGTTATTATGTTTATTAATTTCTGACTGCATTCCCAAATTTGACTGGAATAGCATTGGAACGCTACAGATAAAGTAGAAATAGTCACATTAAAATAAAATCTTTTTTTACAAAATCTGATGTACGTGTAGCAACAAAAATTAGACAATTTCCCTTCTCTAATGTTATCTCCTGCCTTTATATTTATTTATGTATGTATAAAAGATGCCTGTTTTGAACGTAGCATGTTCTAATAGCAAAATTATATCATAGGTGCTCCTTAGCAGATGAACAATGTAGAAACTGCATTAGGCTTCTGGGGTTTCCTGCTATATGGAATGACTACAGTTTTTATTCTCCACAAGAAAAATAATCCTGTACAAAAAGAAAATTCCTACTTAAAACCCACCAGTTTCAGTTGCTAATACAAGTTATCTTTTACAGCAAAGTAAGTTTTACCCTGCGACCTACCTTTCAATGCCATTGGAAAGATTTGGCAATACATCATGAAGATATAAAGTAATAGTACACTAAAAAAGACGTGGAGCAGTATCTCTCACATATCATCCCTTCTCCATCAGAGAAGGGTGCTGGAGCAACCACATGTTGCAAAGTAATGTGCTATCTCAGGAAAGCAGTTCTCAGCACCAAATACAATGGCAGGTTTAGTTTGCTTTTCAGTTACGTAAGTCAATCTTTTAAACACAGTTTCCTAAATCTGTAAATCCACATACATATTAAGTTAATTTTTCTTTCCCTAATTTTCCTCACTTAACATTCATCTCAGATGAATTTAAGTGTATGGACACTAGCCATGCTCACCACTGGGGCTGGAGAACAGTCCCTGCTCTGTTTTACTCACCAGTTAAACATATTCACGTGTTTCTCAGCTCTCTACAATGGGCATTTATACTTCGAATATCCCAATCTGATCAGCAAACTCTGCTACCTCATTATTCACCACCTTCTGCAGAAAAAGATTTTAAATCTACTCTCCTCTTTGATGAGGCAACAAAATTGCAGCTAGGAACCACCAGTTATCCAATGGCTCTAAAAGAGCACACAAAATTACTCCTTTCCTTCCTCACTTGCATTGCTTCTTAGTCATTTCTACAAGCTGTGGGATACTGAAGAGCAGCACAGACTAACCTAAGCTCTTCCATCTCTCCTAAATTAAGTCCAGCACAAGTTTATCACTCTGTACAGGACTTCTCTCCAAGCAGCTTTCTGAGACAGTCTGCAAACAAATGCAGCTTAGATACCCATGCACAGAGCTGAAGAAATTAGTATTTGGGTACCGGTGTCATAGGAGGCTAGTACAGCAGCTAATTCAGTGCATTATGTGTTGCCAGATCCTAACAAAAACTGACATGCTTTCTCTCCTTTTTCCTACACGTAAACCTGATTAATATTTTCCAAGACTGCCTTGAGACTCCAAACAACAGGCTTCATGGCAAATAGCTATAGACACTGTAACAGAAGACTTCAGAATGACCAGGGAGGATTTATGAGTTAAACTCCAATCGTTGAGTGGCCAGTTGGATGGGCAAAACCAGTAGGTCTGTGGCTTTTGCAAGAGCACAAAGACAGGTTTGGACTCTGCCATCAGGACTTCTTGAAGCAAAGGCATGAGAAAGAATAAGATCAGCAACTCACAGGTAAGCTCTTTAAATGCTGGCTCCAAGCCAGCATGAGGGGAGCCTCATGTAAGCGTCATGCAATAGGACATGTAGAAGACACCCCAACACTTCATTGCTTAAAATGCCAGAAGAGGGTCAAAACCAGTAATGGCTTAAAGTGCCAGAAGAGGATTGCAATGAGTAAGGAACTTTGCTTCCTCTGTTCAAGGCTTAAAAACTCTGACTTCCGGTTCTGTTAGTGCTCCTAATTCAGCCACTTTGTTGAGACTTTTTAGTTGGTTGTTCCAGGGTTTCTTTGGTTTGCAGTTGTGTATACATTCAAAATTGTGACTTTCTTTTGTCTTCCTGCAGATTTCTTCATCTTCCTCCATCCCCATTTGTCCACTTCTGTAGTAGAAGAAAGATATCTGAGTTTGCACTGTGCAGGTAGTGCAGACAGTGTCCACAGAGGTAACACGAAAGTGGACAGTGAAGTGCTTTAAAGTGGTCCTTTGCAAGTCACTTTTCAGTAAAAGCAAGCAGCAGCAAGAGTAATGGCTATTACAGACAGCACTGGGCAGCACTGAAAAAAGGTTGAGGCCAAATCAGTCCTGGAATCCTGAATCAGTGCTAAAGAGGCGCAAGTTGTGCATGAGGCAAACATCTTTAGCAAGGCAAATGCAGACCCAGATGCAATGTAAATTATCAATTAATATAAAAGAAATTTATGCTTGACAGAAAATAAATATTTTTTTTACTCTTGTTCTGTTCCTACCGTGAAAGAATCTTCATCAAAAATACTTCATAGGCTGACAAAGAAAACAGTTGTATGCCTTTTTTTTTTGGTGTTTCATGGAGCTGCCAACATTGCCTGTGCAGCTGAGGGCAGATGTATCCCCACTGCAGTTACAAACATGTATAGCTGTTTCTATAGTTAGCACTATGCTGAACATACATATTGTCTGCCAAAAAACAGAAAAAATGTTTGCAGAAAACACACTAAGGTAGTGCACGCTAACTGTATAAGCACTGCTACAGAGCCCCAGAGATTATTTCCTGGAAAACGTATTTTTCCCTCCAACAAAATTTCAACATTCTTTCTTTCATCCTACTCTGGTTTAGGAAGCTACAGCCTCTCAGATAATATGAAGATGTCTTTCAGTGTCTGACTTTATCCTAAAGAGACAAGGTAATAAAATCGAAGTTCTCTCTTTGTTAGCAAAAGTTTACCACAGAAATGGAATTTCATTAGTTCTAAAACTGGAAGAGCGTTCTGAGCCAATGTCTTACCTACAACGTCACCACAAAAAGCAGCAATGTTGTATCAGGGATGAATGTGGTTCTCTCTTGTTAACAAAATGCTGTTTTTTCCAAAAGCAACCTGCGATTTCCACATCAAAAATTGTCTTTTGATTTATATTCTCTCCACATTTGCATACCACGCAATCCAGATCAATAAATTTTTCTTTGTATTTTCTAAATCAGAATGTCTGGAGATGATCTCGGATGCAAAAGATCCAGCATACTATTTTCTCATTAGGTTGTTAGAGACCTCAGTAGAGCTCCAGCTGAAGGTCCAATTCAAGGACATCATGGAATGCAACCACAAGAGCTAAGAGAGCATGCTGATATCACTACAAGGTCACTCTCAATTATCTTTAAAGCTCATGGTGATCAGGGGAGGTTCTTGAGATCTGAAAGAAAACAAATGTCACTCCTGACTTCAGGGAAGATAACTTGACCTTGATCCCTAGGAAGGTGATAGTGCAAATCCTCCTAGAGGCCATTTCCAACCCAATGAAGGACAAGAAGGTGACTGGGATTAGCCAGCATGCAGTTATGAAAGGGAAATCATGTCTGAACAACTTGACAGCCTTATGTGATGAAATGAATGGCTTTGTGGATAAGGAGAGGGTGGTGGATGTGCCAGGGCCTTGAGCACACTCATAAACCCTAATATCCTTTATCAGTCTCACCCAGAGCTTCCACCTACATCCACAGGGCCAAAGCTCTATTTAAGCATAGCCTAGGGCCTTTAGCTCCTGCCTGAGCTGTGAGGAATGCTGGTCTCCACCTAAGCTACACCTGACCACAGGTGCCCTTGATCTGGACCTCAGCCTGTGGACTGACTTGACCTCAGCCCTGCCTTGTCACTGTGGATGTGCCGAGAAATTGCTGGATGTGATCCTGACTTATGGATTGACTTTCTGGTTTGGCCTTGCACATTTCTCCTCACCATGATTTTGCCCTATGATCTTGAGTCTTGGTTGAACCTGGTTACGATCTCTGGGCTTGCCTTGCTCAGGTGCTGTGGGAATGGGATCTGGGCAGTGAGGCCGCAGCCTCGCTCCCTTTCAAAGAGCTCAGGCCTTCCTGAGCCCTAAGCCAAGTGCCATGGAGCTTCTGAAGCAAGCCGTGAATCAGCATGACAAGGAGAAATGCTTTTGACCATCCATGAGAAATAAACTCAATGGTCTTTGAATTATAATTTTCAGAGAGTTGCAACTTCTTCTTGTACCATTTTATACTATGACACAGCGTTGAGCTGCCAGTACAACCACTTCATATGGAGGGGGCAGTACTCTGAAAAGAAATACAATTCAATTCACTCCATTTTAATTAAAAGAATATGATTCATCTGAGAATTTCAGTTCACTGCCTTCAAGATTTTCAAGCAATTTCATTGGATTCAGTATTGAAAACATAATCAGTGCTTCATAAACAAACAATGACAGAGAAGAGTGAATTTGTGAGATATATTTCTGTTTGCTACACATGAAAATAGCATACTAAGTCAGGAACAGGACATAATATGAACAGTATCTATTCACTTTCTATAGTGTAGATACATCAGCAGGAACATTCTGGCCAATTAACACACCAGGTTTCATCTATATTCCATGCAAGTATCTTTTATTTACTGAATAGAAGTTCATTGATCCATTAACAGTTTTTAAAAATGTAATTTCCAGTTACTGTAGCTATACACCAAAAGCATTTAATATGGATTGATGCTTAAGAGTTCCCTCTATATCATCATTTCTAGAATTCTCCAATGTCTACAAACGTGAGCTTCAATCATTGCTTTCATATATGTTTCAATGAATAACAAGTTATACCTGTGCATCAACTTGTACAATAAATTATTTAACTGTACTAACATATAAGCATAAATATTAGCTTCAGCATACATAAGCACAATATAGTTTTTCAACATTTCTTGCTAGTGAACTATTGCTATATGTGTTCAATAAATGATTAAATGAATGGAGCTTAAAATAACATGGTTGGTTTTTTTAAAACAAATGCCACAATAATCAAAGAAGAATCAAACAAAGCTTCGTAGGAATTAAACTAGTAAGAAATAAAAACAATATTAGAACAGTTCATTAATATATCTAATAACTATGCATTAAAAGCAAATTAAAATTTATTCTAAAAGCGTCTCAAAAAAGATCTAGCTGGGTTTAATGAACTTTTATTCAGCAGTCTATTCTTTCATAAGTTCTTTGCATGCTTGTCTGTTATTTTGTATTGTAGGCAATATTAATCTCATTTTTAAATGATCCTCTACCAGTCTTTTGACATTAATTTCATATTCAATACACAGCTCATCACAAGCAACATGCTTATAGTCAGTTTGAAAATGCTCAATGGATAAATCCAAACAACTACCAGTAGCCAATTAAAACAAAAATAAAATTTAAAAAAAATCCACCTCACAACCCAACGCATTATCATTTTGTATGGTTAAAAACACATCTAAAAATAAACAAACTATAGCAGAGTAGCTGGAAGTCAATTGAAAATTTCTATTATGGATGAAAGAAAAACTTAGCCTCCTACCACAACTACAGACTAGTATCAGATAGGTAGTTAAGAACTGAAGTACAAAGGGAATACAATGATCAGTGCAACTAAATATACAGAACATAGTGAAAAAATTATTAAAATTATTGAGAAATTTTCTCACAGTAGAAGAAAATGTATGAAATTTTAAGATACAGAAATTACTTAATTCATCATATAGGCTTCTATATTACTCACATTGGGAGAAATATTGCTTTAAAGACAGTCCTCAGATTGAAACATGATCCTGACCAAGGTGGTTATAAAAACACCACGACTGTCACGGACATGTTTAAGAAAATGCCTTGAAGTTACAGACATGGCTGTGAGATAAACCCTGGATTCTAAACGTCTCCCAAAAGTAATACTTTGTTTCACATAAATTGTTTTTATGCTCTCCACATTTGACATTGTCAGTTTGTTTAACAGCTTGATATTCAAAGTATCAAAAATATTATATCCCGCTCCCAATCAAACAACCTCTTTTCTCCACAGGTCCTTATGTAATGACCTGAAAACTAATGACCTTACATCCACGACAGGAAAAGTAGAATAAAATTAGCAAACTACAGAGCTGTCAACCACCTTGCTCTGCAATCATGTGGCAGAGCACAGCAGTGCCTCCTGCCTCGCAGGGTAAGGTAGCTGGAGAAAGTGCCTGACAAGGCCAGTGCCCTTTCCTCTGCACTAGCAGCACAGCGACTTGCCCTCTCTCCTCCCATGATCCCCAGGCAGTCTGCCCAGATCCCCTGCCAGGGGGGTCCCCAGGCAAGGAAGAAATTACAGGCAGCACAAAACAGCATGCACAGGAACTGCAGGGAAAAAAAAAACACAAAAGAGAGAGTAGGTGGCAAATGACTAAGCTTCATGTGCTGCACTTTAGACGAAACATGCATGTTATTGCTGTTAAAAAAACAAACAAACAAATTAAATACTCCAGATTTGTCTCCCATCTAGAGTGTTTATGGTCGTTACAGGAACTTCAATCATATCATGGGAAATGTTGCCATAACTGAGGAAATTTAAATCACATTTGAATAAAGATGTTTTGGAAACAAATTAATTGCCTGTCTTTTAGCTTGCCTATGCTGTGCTCAGCTGCTATTTTTTTGAGGAACTACTGCAGCAGGAGACTATCAAAATAGTGTGTGACGTTACCTGACACATGGCGATTTGGTCTTTAATTAAGGTCAGCATGACCTACATCATAGCAAACTTCTCCAAGCCTTAATTCTGACAGGAAAAACCATTCACAAGACAGAATCAAGTTTCCTCTATGTAAGAGAAGCAAATCAATCTGGATTTTAAAGCACAGGGATAGCAGTGTCAAAGTGGATACAGAAAGGCTCTTTAGAAGCCCCATGACAGAGAAGCAGAAACAGATTTGACTTTTTTTTCTTTTTGTGCTGCTTCAAAGGTTGTCAAAGGCAATCACCATCAACACTTACTGCATGGGGTGGGGGAGCCAGAAACCTTTGTGAGAATCGTCAGGTAAGGAACATAATATTGATCTGAGCAACACCTGCAGGCTTATGCCTAAGATTATTTCTTACTCTTTTTTCCCCTGGTTATCAATCATTTCAATGTAAGCCTTTATTCAGAACCCCAATAGCCTCCTCTTGTGTCAGTCTTCAGACCGAAAGGCCCACTCAGCATCAGTACCTGCTGGTCGTGTGCCCCACTGCAGACATACTAGCTCCGAAAACCTCACAGTTCATGGCAAGGCAAGGGGGAATATTTTTTAAAAATGTCTAGGTACGTAACTCACATGGAAATCAAAGTACTTTATAAAATATTCATAAGTGGCTTTTAGACACACAAATATCTCTGAAAATTTGGTCACAGTTCATTTACATTGAAATAGCCTATTTGCACTGCAGTCATGTCTGGCAGCGAGCAACTCAGGAGACTGTTTTATTCCGACTCCTCTCAACCTGTTGCCTTCTGCCAGTCACTTCCCGCTCCATGAGTCTGTATGTATCTCGTGAAGCAGTCTCAACCGTCTGGAGCCCACACCTTGCCTTTGAGTAAGTCAGTAAAGCAACTCCTCTCAAAATTAAGGCCACTGAGATGCAGCTCACATGGCAGAAAAGCGCCAGCCTCTCACAGTTTTTTTAAGACCCACCACTGGTTGGTCTGCTTATCAAACCAGCCCTGGCTCAGTGACTACAAGTCAGTTTGTGTCACCAGCAGATAGCAGGACAGACTTCCTAGGGTGTTTTGTGTGGGAGCTGCTTGTCTTCACAGCTGCAGCAAGAGGGTTATTTGATATGACAGTCTTGTAAAGTTACAGTAAGATGGTCAGAGCTAGTCTGTGCAACCAGATTTTATGGTATTTTAAACTAGAAGTTCATTAACAAAGATGGATGGTGGTCCACAGGAACTATTGTGGGCCCACAGTAGACCAAAATTCAGAGTAGAGGAGCCACTGCTAGAGTGTAAATGAAAACCGATTCAGTTAAGCTACACAAGACTTTAACCTACAGCACCAGATGATCCTTGCAGCTCCTTCTGGCTTTGTAATCTATACATTAGCCTTTATTTCTGCTTGATCAGCACACTTAAGACCCTAAGGCACTTTCTGGCCCTGAACAAGTAAGGGTTATAATAATTTCCAGGCTCATACTGATGATACAATGCACCTCCTGTTCCAGGTGAAAAGTACATTCCCCGCAGCGCAGAAGGAGACAAACAAAATCACAGGAAGGAAACCCATTAAGTTATATTGATTTTTAGAAAACTTTAAGAAAGCAGGATGATTTTTTATGTACCATATGAAAGCTCGTAAACCAAAACACAGTGATGATATTCATCAGATCTGTTGAGAATAGACAAGAACACGACTAAATACAAGGTGCTCTTTTCAACTTCCAGATCTGAGCTTCTCCTTTGCAATCATCTTCCTCAAAATAAAATATTACAGCATGTTACAAACATTATATAGCATGTTTGAGGTCAAATTGTATGAAGGTAAATACTAAATTAGCATTTAGCCAATAAGGAGATGGAAGAAATGGAGGCAGATAGCAGAAAGAAGGTATTTCGAAGGAGTTCAAATAAATCAACAGGACTTCAGGAGACAAAGCCAGAGATACAGGTCAGCTCTTCTGAATCCCAGAGCAATGTACTGTGGCACTTTGGCACCGATGAAATGTTACCACTGCTCTATCTTTAGAAAACACAGATGTTTAAAATAGTTATGTAACTGAATACAGCTTTGGATTCTATTTTTTTTAACCAGCTCAACAAACTTCTAAAAAGTTGAAGAGAATTAACTTCTATTGAATGTCTTTTAATTTGATTCTCTGCAACTCTATAAGGAAAGGGGGAAAAATGCCCATCCAAACAAAGAACAGGCAAAGCTGGCTGCCACAGTAAAGTATTAATCGTATTTGCTGTTCTCTTTCCAAAAGCTTACTTATGTAAATGTAAGAGTGCAGGAGATTTACCAAGTATTAAAAATATTTAGGGTTTTTAAAAAGAAATAATTGTTTTCCCACGTACACTAGGGTTTAGCGCTGTCCCTTACCTCTGCTATCTGCCCCCGCCCTCCAAATGCTGTAAATGGCAGTGCAAGAAAACTGAACATCAACACTCACAGTCTGTGTAGGAGGTATATAAGCTTCTTGTTCATCGAAGCCTATCCTGCCCCTCCAGTAGTCTGACTCTCAGAGGCAACACTGCATTCACCCTGTGGTCTGTTTTAAGCTATGAGTAATCAAATCTGAGAGTCTGTTGCTCACCTTATGGCGAAGAGCATGAAGTTGATGAACAAACGAGGAAAGACTTCTATACTTGGGTTCAGTCCTATGAGATTCAGATGTGCTTAATCCCAGCTGGACTCGCTGAAGTAAGATGGAAGTACATACACAAAAACCTAACCAAAAAACCTTGCTAGCCACAGCTGAAACACAACAGCATAGCATGGAAGTATTATTCTCAAAATACAGTCTAGAGCCTTTCATTTGCTACTGAAGTTACATGTGTAGGAAGAGGGCACAAATACTTATATTTACATGTACTATATATATTTTTATACAAATAATTTTTCATATTGTATATACACACACACATATACACTAATACTGTCAAGACCTCATATAACAGGAAACATTTCCTCACTGCTAAAATGCTAAATTCCTCAGAATATATAATGAATTTTACCTGAAGATTACTGTGAACTATCTGGTATCCACAATATCAACAGATCTGCAAGCCTGAGTTCAAGGAAATACGTATGAAGTTCAAGCCATACATGCTGCGTGTCTACTTTGACCCATGTCTTGGATGCTTGTTAAGCGAAGACTGTAATATCTGAAATGTAACACCCCTTTGAAACACTGCTTATTGTTCAGTCTTCTGTGAACTGAATTTGTCAGGATGAGGTGCAACATCCATAATGCATTCTGAAAATTTTCTCATGAGCAGCTACAGAATTATCATTGCCTTCTTTTGGCATCCAGTTAATGAACCAGTAATTGCATTATCATTCAGATACGCTGCAATTTTTTTCTTTTTTTAAATTCATGCCCATTTATATATCTTTTTAAAAGAGGAATATAATTATCTTAGAAAAATCAGACATATCAAATTGTTCCTCCTAGTCTAGGAAGGATTCTTTGCCTGCTCCAAAGTATGGATTTTCATTTCTGGCATCCCAAGTAATATGGATATAGAAGCATAATTTTTTTTAAAGCTTCAGCTTCCCAATCCTTAAATGGGCATTGTTTAAATAATAATTCCATAATAATAACAATAATAGTAAATAATAATATAAATAATAATAATAATTAACCAATAAGCAACAGCCCTGTGGAAACAATCCTAACTGCTCAGGTTTCAGCATAATGCAGTATAATCATAGTCACTCTTCTCTCCTTTAGAATTGCCTTTAGTAAAAACAGACCTTAACATTTTACCTTCTGACATGAAAAGTGAATGAATTTGTTTCTCTTACTTCACTCTAATAAATGCATAACAATTCTTTTAAGCCTCCTTCACAAAATACAGAAGCACGTGCGTTTTGTTAAGCAAAATATTCCGAGTCTTCACCTCAAAATTGCATGGGTCAGGTCACAAATTTTTCATTTCCTTCACTAGTAATGTTTCGACTAATTTGCTCTTGCCTTGAGGATCAGGCTCATAATTTTTTTCTATTTATTCAGGGTCATCAGAATTTACAATGACCTACTTCCTTACTAAACAAGCATGCTATGAGGTTTTAATGGATTTTCTGTCTTACAGACTGTGCTTTCATATTGCGTAACGGAGAACTTTCAGATCAGACAAAGCCAACAAGGAAGATCAAAGGTACAGAATAGCTTCTAAATAGGGAAAGATAAATAATTTCCAATCCTTCAGCCTGGGAAAGAGGTGAAAGGGGATGTGTGACAGAGGTTTATAACATCATAAATGCCCTGGAGGGGGTGAACTGAGATCAGCTGTTCAGCCTGTTCCATTGTAAGAATTTGGGGAACTCAGATGAAACAAACAGATGACAGGTTTGAACCAAGCAAAAGATGGTTCTTCTTACAATGCAGTTAAGCTGCTGAACTCCTCGTCAGAAGATGCTGTTAAACAAGATGCAGTACACTGAAGGATTTTAAAAAAAAAATAATCCCTAAATAAAAATTTTTAAAAAGGTCCTGCCAGATCAGAAAAAGAAATAAGAAGCAGGAAATTATAAGAAATAAGCAGAAATGGTTTACAAACCAAGGCGTGAAGGAAGTAGAAGGAAGAAATAAATAGTGGGAGACAATTTTCAGCCATTTACAAGGAAAACATCAAATTCAGAAGGCTAAAACAAAACGGTAGACCCGACTTATGCTAGTTTATAGCCAATATGAAGACCATTCAAGCTTCATTCAAGACCATTCAGCTTCAATGGAAGCTGAAATAACATAGCAGAGAGAAAATAACTAGATAGGGGACTACGTGTGTAGCGTGTAGAAGAGACTCTGAAGTGACATGGTCAATACCAATAAGAGGAGAAAGGGAATCATCTCTGCATTCAGAGGTCATCAGTGCAGCATCAATAAACTGAGCTGAGATGAGAAAGTTAGCCAAAAACCCAAGGAAAACATTCACTGTCTGAACTGCTGGATAGCAGGCAATAAAAAAAAGGTGTCATCACTAATGACTGAAATGCAAATGAAGCAAAATCTTAGAGCAAATAATGCAAAGCATTATCAAAGGTGCCTTATTATCCACCTTTTAATTTTTCAGCATTCCACTTCTCTTACTTAACAGCATTTATGCTTTTGTCACCATTTTTGCACAGATAATTTCCATCTGTTTCTTCTTGCTCCCCTTGTCCTTTCTGCAGCATGTTCTTTTTCTACATTGTGACCATTTCTGCTCTTTTAAGACTTTCAAAGTGTTATCCTATGCTTATTTTACTGACAAGAAGCGGGGTGGCGCGGGGAATCCAAGACAAGCCCTAAGGGTCTTAACCAACCTAAGCAGATTTGACATTACAAAATTAATTAAACGTGATAAATGAGTGGACCTAAATAGTATGTTTGAGCACAAGAACCAGAATTGAAATGCCACCACTTCACTGCCCAGTTAGGCCCAGAGGACGCCATCACTACAGCAACAGCCTCCCTGGGTGTCACACGAGGAACACACCATCTCCTCTCTCCATTCCTGCCTGTGTGAGCTGGCCGGAGCAAACAGCCTGGGAGCATTTATCGTTGTCACTATGGGCTGTTCTTTCCACAGACCAAATTTTAATGACTTTTTCCACAGACCAAGCAGTGTGTAAGCATCCAAAACATCTCTCCTGGAGAGCGCATGTGTGTCTGTATGCAAAGGTCAGCAACAGTCAGCATTCAGAGACAGCAAAACCCCAACAGACCGCCAGCAGAAGCTGAAACTCCATCTCACCACCAACATACTAGAGGGAAGAGGATTATTGCACACCTCATATTTGCATGCAAAGTGTGAAGCTCTCTCACGCAAGCTGCTGCAAACCTTGAATAATCCAAACAGTTTCACTAGAAGTGAGGATCTGAGTTAATGCTCATAAGGACACAGTCTCCTCCTGTCTGCAGAAAATTCGGGCAAGATCTCTTCTCTGTGAATCTTGGGACAAAGCACAGCAAATAACGCTAGTAAACAGGACAGCCAAATCCTGCTGTGGTTAGCCTGAACAAATGCTGCTGTGACAGTCGTTGCTGAGCTAAGACCATGCAGAGTGAGATGTTATTCAAGGCAAAGAAGATCATTCAAAGGTGGCCATTAGAAGTCTTTTAAACAAACAGAGCAATGTTATCTCTTCAGAGCAAAACTCAGTTTTGGCTTCTAAAAGACAAGAGTGTGTCTGTGTTGAAGAACTGAAATCTCGTGCTTCAGAGCTTGAGCTATTTGTTTGCATGCGAACTGGTTGAAATAATTTCCCCATTTAAAACTGGTCACATGAACTTTTAAATTCTTCTTTCCACCCTATTATGAAGTAGCAGATACTGGCAACAACTGTAGGAAGGACAGGCAGTGGCATCTTGAATAGCTCCTCTTTTGCATGCATGGAAATATTCCTACTTAGAGGATCAGTGGAGCCAATTATTCTTGCTTGGGACTCGAGAAAATTTCCTCTGGTTCAGATTGATAGGGATGTGGAGGGCACCTGCTTCCTTCTTCAGCATTGAGAACAAACATCTGCTGGGATCACTTAGGGTGATTTTGCTCAGGTGTTTTTTTCTTGCCCTGCTGAGGCCTCAATTACTGACCACCTTTATTTGGGGAGAGAAGAACAGGTGTGAATTTAGGCAGGTAAACATGAGCTGTGCTGTGCCAACCAGCTCTGGGGCCAGAGAATTTCTCCCCTCCTATGAGCAGTGTAGCTGTAGCCGTTAAATAAAAAAAAAAATGTGGCAGAAGTTTGTGTTACCTTGTTTGCTTCTAGCTTCTGCTTGCTTATTTGGGGGTATTAACCAATTCCATCACACGCTTCCACAGCACCTGCAACATTGGCACTTGGAGGCTGTAGTTAATAATTAAAAGCCAGTGCTTTACTGAAACCTGCTGAGGACCAATATATGGTAGAATTGGGCGGAGGGAAACAAGGGCTATTCCAAGGACTCACGTGAGCAAGCACTGGCAGGAATGCACAGGAGTGCAAATTTCGGAAGGTGACCGGAAGAGGAATGACTTCTCCTGCCTGATCAGCAGCTTAGCATCAGGGGATGGCAGGGGCTCAGAGGACAAATAAAAAGATCACATCCTATTGCAGGTGTCTCCGAACAGCTGGGGGCTTGAACCACTGCAACTTTGGGAAGTCTGTAATTTGGGGAGGGTGCTATCTCAGCTGAATTCTGACTCACCAAAGGCTTCTCTACCCAACAAAAGGTGTTTGTGCTCCTGATCCCTCTTATTTTATACTGCACTTAAAGTGGTTGACAGGATGGGGAAATGTACCCATATCTTGATAGTGAAAGGCATTTTTCTTCTACTGAATTCTTGAAAATAATGTGTAGGGAAAGAGGATAAGTCTACGAGTATATAAAATGACAAAGCATTGTGTCTAGAGTATCTTGCCCAGAATTTTATGCTTCAGCTGCAATAAGAAGAGAAGTAATTCACAACAAATTTGACAAATAATACCAAGCTGTAAAGGTACTATGTAACTGAAAAGGCTAGGCAATGTCTGTGAAAATGGAAAGAAAACAGCAGAACTAACTCAACTGAAGGAGTTAAAGATTCTTTACTCTAGAAAAATCACCTGGAAGGGCAGTATTATTAAACTCTGCATGTGTAGATTTAGGCTTTCACTGATAAGTTATTTATGTTAATGTCATCCTTATAAGGATACGGAATACAAGTCCCTTGCAAAAGATATTCCGTATGGTGAGAGTTTAGTTCCTGCTCCAGCAATGTTACGTGAGAGAGGAAGGTACAGCTGGGACAGCACGCTGCTTTCTGCCCCAGTTTAGAAGTACTGGATTTTCCAATCACCTGTTTAACTGTTTTAAGTTTTTGGAGGTATAGAATGCTCACTCCTAAAGCTGCTAACACAGATATTTTATAATTTAATTAATATACTACAGGACAGTGGGCTTGTTCACCAAATAAATTTATACTGTGGAAGATTAAAACTGCCAAAAACCTGCCATTTTTAGGATAAGAAATGTAAGCTAAAGTAGCATAAGAGTGATAAATAAATATATGGGTGAAATTTGTTGCTGTTAAAAATATTAACTTAAATGGGGTGGATACAAAAGGCAATCTGACCCTTTCAGTAAACCTTAAGAATCAATGCTAACTGGAGATAGTTCCATGGTTTTTTAAAAAAGGAGGCATTTATTACTTATCTTCTGTGCTTTGCTGATTTCCTACACATCTCACTAGAACTATTTTCTGTGCATTTCTTAGATGCTGATTTTGGGCTGCAGGTAGATGCTGCTTTTGAAAACCCACATGGCCGCCTGCACACATGATTTCATTTTACCATGGCATTGCAATTCTCAGCCTTTGCTGAATTTTCCATCGTATTAAGTATTGCGGGTCTTCTCTTTACAGCCTTAGGGACCTTCTGGAAGATGTTCACGTTCTCCATGTTAATGCCTGAATACTAAGAAAGGCAATTATGCATTCTCCTATGTAACTATACTCTTGTTGGCAAGTGGGCTCTTCATAAGTATATCGAAACTGTGCAGGTTGTCGTAAAGAATGAGCAAAACCCAAAGTATACCTGCAGATTGTAAAAATTAGTTAAAAAAACATAGCAGATGGCATTTCAATGTCTGCCTAGATTTAAGCATAAAACCAAGCATAAAGAAACACGTGCAATAATAGAAAAATATGCCTACTGTATTATGCTATGCAGGATGTAGCATTCCTCTCTCAAACTGGTTTGCAGCTGCTGCACAACGTGGTGAGGCAGACTGCTGTGAGGGTCGGGAGAGCAAGGGGAAAAAGGGGAGAGGGATGGGACAGCAATAGCCGCTGCTACAAGAAATAACAGTCTCCCTCCTTCAAGAGCAGTCGCTGCCCTCCACTCCTTCAGCAGGGATAACAGCAACTCATTTCATGTAACTCTGCAGGAAAAAGCACAAGTTTTTTAAGCTGCATTGCCTTAATGAATAACCATTCCCCATCTCCTTCAAAAAAAGGTATTCAAGGAAGAAGGATAAATTCAACCCACAGCAACAGCTTTTAGCCATTCAGACTACTAAAATTCCTACATGATTTAAGCTTTCACTGCATAGCTATACAGCCTCAGGGTTTATACAATAATGAATGTACTTAAAGACATGGTCTTTTTTCCCAGCCTTTTTTAATAAACATGATTTTTTTCTTGTACTGCACAATAACAGCATAAACCAACTTGTATCCTATTTCTGCGCCCTAGAGCTGTACATTTTCCTCTGTAGCTGGTGAATGCTGATGCTTTTTAGTTTTATCTTGCTGTTATGCCACTCTATCACATAAAATATTTTAATAGATCTCTTCACCTATTAAAGATGTTCAGTTAACAGATGAGTTTAAATCAGTGGTCTAAGCAAAAGTTATATGCTTATATGCTTCATGTTGATTAGAGCATCTAAATGTGTATTATAGATGCCATTATCAAATTTGCCCATCTTTGAAGAAGCACTATTAACTCTGAAAAAGCTAACTAGATATATGGAAATATTTGTAATTTACATATGGTATGTTCTTTTAGAGATTTCCCTTAAGTATGAGTTGCAAAACACATGTTAAGCAACATCTCATGAATCTTGATAGAAATAATCACATAATTATTGTTAGGTTAAGTGATCAAAAGCTGCACACGCGCACACACACTTACACACACAGAGGAGCACAGACTGACATTGGCAGGGGGAAGCCTGAATAACACCTGGCTACTCCCAAGCCCATCACAGGAGCCATCAGCCCACCTGCACAAGCCCAGAGAGGCACAAAGGCAGGCAGGAACCCAAATTAAGGACCCAGAGGAAGGGACACCCTGTCCAGGCCCCTCTTGGGGCTGTCCCAAGAGCCTCAGCCCCAGAGTCCAGTGTGACACCCATCCCCATGGGTCATCACAAACAGCTCCCAGACCACCTCTCTGACTATGGGAGGCCACTGCCCAGGGCCATGGGACACACCTCGGATGCAGGGCAATGCCAGACTTATTATGGGATGTTTAGGGCAGGAACCAAAGGTAGGGAAAGGAAGAGATTGTGGTGGTTTGGGGAGGGAAAACAAAACAGAGGGAAATTAAGGGATATGGGGATAAAAGGAGTCAGTTGCATGTAAACAGGTTACGTGTTGGTACACTGGCCTGGCCATGCCCTGTGCTTGACCACTGCAGTCTGTCCTGTCTTCTCATTAAACTCTATTTTTAACTCTTCTTCTTGGTGAGGGACTCTGTGCAAAACTTGTGTGTACGGGGTCTCTGTGCAGCAACTGGGGTACAGCCATGGTCCACAGGGGCACCTGTGTCAGCAACTGGAGCAAGCGCGGGTGTGCAAGTGTGTGAGCACTAGCAACAATCAAGGTGGACCAGCCGGTGGGTAGGTGACATGACCTAGGAGACTGCCGGAAAGATGTCTCTGTGTGTGTGCATGGCTGTGAGCGAGGGCGGCTGTACCAGCAGCTGGGGTGGGGCTCACACATGCAGGTGCCAGCAACTGGGGAGACTGGGCTCCAGGGGTAGACTGGGTGCCTGAGCCCAGCTGCTGAAGGGATCCACATGGTACATGTGCTTTGATACATGCAGTGTACCATATCCACTGACAGACCTTCATCCAGGCCAGCCAGAGAGGGGAGCAGGATGAGGCCGCTGGTTCTGTTTGTGTCTGTGTGAGCGCTCTGTGTGGCCAGCTGTATGTATACGCATATACGCAGCATACTTTTGCCAAATAGAGATCATATCAGATTAACCAGTCTCCCTTGACAAAACACATTAATTTTCCAGACAGAAAACACACACAGAGCAGATCTTAGATTTTAAACTTCATAACAAAACCCACACAGCAGAAAACCGCTGGTTACTCTAGAAAAGATAGGGAAGACTATAACCGCCATCTGTGGAAGAAGATACACAACACAAGCCAGAAGGCTTGCGTTGCTGGTGGGGGTCTGGGACAGTCTCAAGGAATCAGTACAGCAACGGCAGCCATACCAAAGGTTTGGCTGGTTTGTTGGTTTGTTCAGCGGGGGTTACCTGCCAAAAGTGCTCTGAGGGTTGAAACACTTAATGATCCAACCTCTAGGATCCCCAACAGCAGGCTTGCGAATAGCCAAAAAGAGGAAGGCCTGCCACGTGCTACCAAAATTATCTACCTTTGAAAAGTGTCTGTAAAATTAAATCTATCAACATTTTCAAATAGGTGGGGTCCCATTGCAGCGGGCAGAATGAGGCCCCAAAAGGAGGCATCTGGGCCACTGACCCCTCTCTGCAGGAAGAAAGAGTAGCAACTCTAACCTTCTTCTAGTAGCAAGAAGGTTAGAGATTCAAACTAGTAGCAGGAAGTTAGAGATTCAAATGGGTAGGAAGATTTGCCTGACTGCTATGACCTGTTCAGGAAAAAAACAAAAGAACCAACCAACAGTGGGCTGAAAAAGGGAAGGTGGCTTTATTTACAAAAAAAAAACAAAAAAAACCAAAAAAAAAAACCAAAAAAAACCCACAAACAAACAACAAAAAAAACACCACACCACACACAAAAAACAAAACCCCAAACCAATTTCTTAGCCACTACAGAACTTGCAACAAATTATACCAAAAGCTCATGAATCAGAAGTCAAGCAGAAACCATAACCTGGATGTACACTGGCACTAATGAGTGCATATACACCAGCAGATCACATAAGAATGAGGTAGCGGCTTCATCTTTAGCTGTCCATAGCACATATGATAAAATTTGTATTGAAATAGGAGACCTCAGCCTAGCTAATGGTAAATGCACAAGATCTTGTGGTTGTAGCCTTGGAATTTCCCAATTCAAACATTCTTGAAAATAACAAAATTTTAATTTAGCATTTGTTTTTGTCCACAAGGACAGAACATTATCTAGCGATTTATACCAGGCTACCGGAAAGGAACTTGACCACACAAGTAAAGACCAAACACTTACCTAGAAGTTGTTACAAATTATTTCTTTTTGCTATATGCATTCTTGAACAGAGTCCAAAACAAAACCAAAAATATGTACACATGCATGCTCCCAGTTATAATTTTGTGCCTCTAAAAGGGACCCCTTTTACAGTGCTGCAAGGAGCTGCCAAAAAAATCCCAGAAGGTAAGGAACACTAGTTTAAAGAAAAAAAAAAACCACGAATGACAGTTTGTAGTGATTTAGCCAAGGTTTGGATTTAGCCACAGCTAATAAAAAAGATTAAAAGAGCAAAAAAATTGCTTGCTGAAAGAGTAAAACAACACCACTTTTTAAAAGTACTAAAATAAAAACCCCTCACTCCTCATGTGTAACACAGGGAAAAGAAAAATGGAAGCTTATAGGATGCTTAATGCTTTTGGTTAGCTCTTTTTTTTAACAAATTAAGGACAAAATTACCTCTAACAATAGTATCAGCTCATTATGAGATCAAAATGGTTGAGCAGTTGATAATAGAACAGGAAAAACACAAGTATTTGATTAGAATCTGTTCTGGTTTGGGGAGAAACAGGTTATGTGTTTATAGCAAGGGACGGCAGGGAAATACTTTACATTCCAGCAATAACTGAAAGGGGTGTTAAGTCGTCGAAGTCTTCTGAGCCAAATGCCTTAATGCCATAATTAGAGCCATGTTCTCTTGCAGCAGTCCTAACCACCAGGCTCCCAAGAGCAAACAGAACAACATCCTCTGCTTGGCAGTAGGACGCTCACCTGGAAAGAGGGGGCAGAGTCCCAAATTCCAGACTCTGTGCCTTGTATGGGTTAGGATTAAAATTTTCAACAGGGAAAAAAAACCCAAACATACATACAGTTACTTTTCCACAAACTGAGGCTGGAACACAGGACTCTTTTTCCTCTTCCCTGTCACAGATCCCATAGCCGTGCATTAAACTCCCCACAGAACTGCAAGGAGAGACTAACTGGGTATTTCACTGTAGAGGCTGTGTATCCATGCTGAGCCCTGGAGCACACTAACCCCTTTGTAGACCTAGCCTCCTATTAGCATTTGGCACTGCTGCAGCTGCTCCTGGCGTATTCCTCTAAGGCCAACATCCACGTCGCAAGATGTTGACGAAGCACAAGGACTGACCCAAAGAAGAACTGTGAAAGTGATGAAAGGTTTAGCTAGTGCAAAAGCAGGCAACTCACGTATTTTACTGACAAAAACGTATGAGGCAAATTCATGATAGTATAGAAGTACTCTCATGGGAGAAACAGAAATTGGATAGTATTGGGTCTACCAGCCGCAACAAGATCTAGAAGCTGGATGACAAGGCTAGACAAATTCCTACTAGGAAAGAGGAACAAAATGTTAACACTGATGGTCAACAACCATGGAAAAAATATGAAGGCTTGTGGAAGATCATCTCCATCATTGTTAATTTTTAAACCAAGGTGGATTCCCTCCCCGCGAAAGACATGCATAGGTCAAAGAGAAACTAGTTTATCTAACCAGCAGAGAAGTACGTTGAAGGATTCTTTATCTTAGCAGGCGGGTTTATCTCAGTATCTCTGACTACAACCAGCACTGGATAATCAAGAGCATGGTAAGCCTTTCAGCTTAACTGAAGCCAATTTTGGATGTAAAACTTTACAGAGGACAACAAAAGGAATGACAAAACCAGTAAGATAGGCTCTGCCACATCTCAAAATAAGCAAACGCTTCCGAACTTCGATTTTTCTCTACTGATAGACTGAAGGTATGATTAACTTCCAAAATGCTATGGGATGCCAGCCAGAGTCACTCGAAGATGCTGAAAAATTGGAGAGAGTCCAGCACAGGGCTACCAAAAGTATTATAAAGCATGAGAACTTGACATGAGAAGAAAGACTGAAAGAATGGGGTTTGTTCAGCCAAGAGAACCGAGAGCTCAGAGGAGATTTAGTGAAAGTCTTCCAATACATAGGAAGTAGTTACAAAGGAGGTGCAGGTACTCTCTACAAAAGGATACTTGCTATATATACAGGATATATAAGCTATAATACCTGATGTTTACCTACAGGTAGATTTGTTATACCACTGTCCTTCTGTTTCTTAAGCAGATACTACTGGTTCCCTATCCATCATCTAGAAAAAAATTCCATGCCAGAAGGAAAATATACAGTGCATTGCTAACATTGTCATGTATTGTTTTCTATTTTTTTGAGACAAATCAGTAGCCCTGAAATCAAAATAATATATTTTTGTTAAAGCTAAATGTAGCTCTGCAAGCCAGATTTACTCTACTTAGCCCTAAACGTGTTTCTCTAAGCTTTCAAATTTGTCTGCTGGTAGTTCCTTATCTCTGGGCTTTAGTGACTGAACTCTGCAAAGCAGCTTCAGTCCAGGCCTCACCAATGTTTTCCTACCCCCCCCCCCCCCCCCCCAAAAAAAAAAAAAAGACATTCAACAGTATGGTCCTCTCAAACAGCTATACCTCATACCCCATCTCTTTTTTGTTGTTGTTGGTATTTACACACACTTATTCTATACCAACTTGAAGTATACCATTGACAAATGTTATTTCTCTTTTTAGTGTAATCGGTATCTCTTACCTAATCCTTTATTTGTGGTCTCAATTTCCAAAAGCAAAGAACACAACACAGTTTTTTGCTTCTGCTCCAAACTATAAACAATAGTAATCTAGAAGTTTACAGAGGGCAAACAAACTGCAAAGGTGGCATTTAGTCCCTTCCACACATTCGTAAGACCACAGTGCGCTCAGTGCTTTCAGTAACTGACAAACGATTCAGAACATATAATACATTTTACAAAGGCAGAATAGAAAATTAATAACATCCTGGAAGTTAAATACTCTTAACAAATTTACAAATTGCTCAAAGACTTCCACTCTTTCTGAATGAAACAGGAAATTACAGGAGGGATGAAAGACACTAATTGTACATCACAGCCCATGATTTATTGCTTTTGATTCTGGAGACATGATGTGTCTAAAAATGTAACATCTTCTGAAAGTACTGGTTTAGATATACCAAATTTTAATGGTCTAGAAAGATAGGAAAAATAAATAAATGCTGCAAACAGCAACCTCAACCCAAAACTCTTTTAGGCAAGTGGCAAACTTTAATATTGTTTTAGCAGCGTATCTATGCCCAGAATAAAATCCATAGGTTGACATCAAACCAAGAATAACATTTTCCCCGATTTATTCCACTATAATTATCAGTTACTGAATTATTAAAATACTACCTTGACTGCAGATGACCAGAGTCCTTGCTTAACATACAACACAATTTGGCAACCTCTGCAGAAAACACTCAACTAAACCAAATCAGCAGGAGAAAAGCAAACCCACTTATTTCACCATTTAAAACTTCTACAGAGAACTATGTCTTAGTTTATAGGACTTAAATTTCAATATTCCATATAACACAGATCCGCAGCCATATCTGGAAATATATTGTTTTTTTCCTGAACAACCTACAAGGCACGACTTTAATAAATTCACTGCAATTTTGAAGTTATCCTTTGAGGCACAATGTTTTTCAAAATAAGGCTCAAGTAACTTAAAAGGTAAGTAGAAACTGTCTGTTTCATTCTTCTTGCTGTTCACAATAAATCGCACTATGTCTTTCTTGTTCTACTGGTATGTTTATAAAAATGTACTTACTTTTAAGCTTCAGTGTCATTTTGATGCAAAAGTTAAAAGAATTTTGTTTCCCTAAAATGACATAACTATATTGAAAGGAAACCATGTTTTTGCTTTTCAAAATCAAATCTAAATTTTTCCTTAAAAATACAGATTTCCATAAATGACAGCTGGGATAGTCACAGTACTACAACCAAAACTGTAGTATTTCACCATTTAAAAGACATTCTGCAAAACAGTAACAAAAACCAGCTCCTAATATTTGGATTTTTAAAAATTGTTAATCTGCAATATGCCACGTAGTAAAGTATCAGAGCTGAGTTACAAGCCAAGACCCAACTGCAAACACAGATGGGTGTCCTAAATGTCACGGAGTCTGGAGCCAGACGGTCCCCTTCAGTCAGGGGGCCGGTCAGGAGGAGGCTGTAAAAGTCCTATTAATGGCCGAGAATTACAGGAGGACAAGCCCTAGAGCAGACTTGGAGAGGGCAATGTCTTCACAACAGATCTTTAACCCAGCAGACCTCAGGGTATTCAAAGGAGCAATGCTTTTTTGAGTCAAAGATAACACTGATACCTGGAAAAAAATCCTTGGTCTTGGAAGTTCGGCTTTAATGAGGTGAGGAGAAGAGAAATGTGGTTTATATATGAGAAAGGTAATGCATCTACCACAATATGGCTGCATCACATAGTTTTTCTAGCAATGTTAGGTTTTTACATTGGTAAGCACTACATGGCTGTAGATTCTACCACTTAAGCGTGCGATTCAGCAAGACATACTGACACTCTCATTTTTAGAAAGTGACTATCTGTGAATTCATTCTGTAGCAAATCAGAAAAGGAGAGAGAAATAAGTTTATACTCCCAAGAACCCACTGAGGCACCCCTAGCTCATTTACCAGGCTATTCAGTGCACAATTAATCATTAATTCCACAAAGCACCTACCTGCCAAACCAAGTGTTCCTTTACAACAGCTGTCCCTGATAGACAGACGCTCAGCACAATCGTATGAGATGCAGAGGTCAAAACGCTGGCAACTATAGCGTCCCTCATGTTGAAGGGTAGCATGGTATACACCACAAAAATAATGAACAAGAAAAATGATACCTGTGCAAGACAGCAAGACAAAAAAGAAGCATGTCAAATTCACTTCGGAATAACATTAAAATGTAGCATTTAATTTTGAACTGCCTTCAGCATAAAGTTACCCATCAGTTTTTTACAGGGAAGTTATTGGTAACCACTGCAGAAAATGGATTTAGGAAGAATTAATTTTTAAAAGTGTTGGAATATTTACCTTATATTTGATTTAAGAAGCGCAGTTTCAAGATACTACAGCATGGTTCAAGAACTACATAATACTCCAAGATTATCAAATTTAATTTCAAATTTATCCCTTCAGATTTTATTTTTATTAACACTGTTCCCAGTTAGAGTGTAGTACTCCTGGACCTGGTGGTTTCTGATTGTGAACTGCATTACAAAACAATTTGTCAAACACCTCCACAGGGTCTAAATTTCAATGCAGAGAAAATTCATTCATCCTGATGCGCTAAAAATTCACAATTTAATATAACACGACATTATGCAAAAAAAGCCCGAGTTCAGCGAAGCATTTTGCTTTAGTAAGATTATACTTCATAGGTATCTATATGACGTATGTCAAATTCCATTAAAACACTACAGTTTAAGCTAATACATTTATTTGGACATGAAAAACAACTTCAGACAATCACAGCCCATAAGCAGAATTTACTGTTAGCTTCTTTTAAAGGGTACTAGCATCCACACTGACTTTATGGAACAAACTCTCCAATGCACAGCCCAACCTTATAACAGCAAAAGGGATTCATTCTCTATACGTACAGAAGATTATATATTTGATGGTAGGCATATGTTCCAAACTCCACCACATATTTGAGAAAATGTAACTAGATTTGGAACACAGATTTTGCACATATAAGGAAGTAGGCATTTCTGAAAATGTGACAGCTTGTGTATAATTATATCCCTGTGTAAGCCTTTCCATCAGTTTTAGTTGACTTACAAGCCCATTCACCATCTAGCAGCTGTACACACACAGTATTTAATTCAGTAAGCTCCCAAGCAGGTATGAGCAATAATTTGCTGCTCACTTCTCTTATTGCCAGATTGTTTTCTTCACATCTGCATGTGATGATTCCATAGTCAAAACTGAACCCTAATGTATGTGTATCTACAAGGCAGTGGAGGCATTCTTCTCCATCACAGAGACAGAATTGGATGGAGAAGGAAGTCCACTTGTGTTCTCCACTCATCTTTCTCCAATTTATCCATTAAGATTAATCCAACTTCTTCCTGATCACTCACACTCTTTTTGATGCTGCCCAACCGTCCTGTAAGCTTGAGTCAAAAAGCTGAATGGCATGAAATGAAATGGAACTGCAAAGGACATGAGGGGTAATAAAATAAAGTAACAAAAATGCAAAGGGAAAACTTTGCTTCTCTACTCTTCCAATCTACCAGCACAACGAAACAGAAGTGTTTGATATGTGTAGTTTCAGTCCTCCATAAAAGTTATAACTGTGAACAGACGTTAGTAAAACCAACAGCAAAGAAAAGGGTGTTCAAACTTGGTCTAGGGGAGAGAAGGGTTATGTCAGTGAGATGTTTTCCAATTGTCCTGCCCAGGTAAAAATCAACTGTGATACTGAGAGAACATACTGGAGAGAAAGACTCAGAACTTGAGAAACATGTAGAAAGTTCTGGCAGGCTAGAAAAAGGAAACACAGTATGTGTCTTTGAAAGGCTGCGAAAAGTCTAAGGAGTTAAGAACGGGTCAGCTTAGCTTCAATTCCTAGAAGAATAACAGACCAAATAATAAAACAAATCATAATCAAGAGTTCTGAAAGTTGAGAAAAATGTAAGCAACAGCCAATGTGATTTTGCTGAGAACAAATCATGTTAAAAGCAATCTCATCTAGTTCTGCTACAATAAAAGGCATCAGGGTAGGGAGAAACCCTGAATAATGAGTTAGGCAGAAACAAGGGATATGGAAGGTCCTCTAATATAGGCATAAGATGAAAGGATGCCAGAGGCAAAATATCTTACCAGCATGAAAGACCAGCTGCCTAAGACATGCTGCCAGTTAAAAAATGGTTTGAAGAAGAATTCTGGACCCTAGTCCTGGAAGAAGGATTTCAAATGCCTCCAATCCCAGTGACTTTTTATGAAAGCAAGGTTTTGTTCTAAGTTTAGCTTTCTAATTGACTAGGCAGAAGATGGCATTTACATATTTGTGAGAATTTTATTATTAGAAAATAAAACATTATCTTTCTCTAACTGTCCTGCCTCCAAAAAATAGAACTTTCATGTTTTCTGTGCTTGAACATGGTTTAATGTTAAAGTCAGACTAAACGATCCACCCGGCTTGTAAGGTCCGTACTTACTAAAACTCATCAGTGGATGTAAGATATAATATGATGCTGTTGCTTTTCCACTTTGACATAAAACAGACTACTAAGCACATAAAGATTTTG
The DNA here is from genome assembly GCF_949628215.1 of Phalacrocorax aristotelis. NCBI lineage: Eukaryota > Metazoa > Chordata > Aves > Suliformes > Phalacrocoracidae > Phalacrocorax > Phalacrocorax aristotelis. The sequence continues at coordinate 90,187,756 of NC_134277.1, forward strand.
GTATATTGCAGTGCTTCTAGTGGTATCAGCTGTATCAGCTCCAAATTTGTTACACTGCTATAAAGAACTATCCTTTCTTTAAGTTACCCCACTACTTTCCTTCATAAAAATAAATGGATAATTTCAATCTTCCGCAACTGTAAATGGAGAGAATTTTTAGAAGTTTCAACTCCTCTTGACATCTCCTATTCAGAACTCAAATTCTCCATTACTCAACATCAAACAGGCTAGCTGGACTGGAACTGCATTAAAGAGCACTCGATATAAGAATTGACAGGTCAATTCTTATATTTGCATCTTGAAAACTGAGTCTAAGAATGCTGTTGCAAAGGAGAAGAAATATCAGCCATGCTAAGACAGAAACTCTCATCCAAAAGGCACGTAGGAATGGCTCCTGTAAATAGTTCTTGATTCTTGGCCACACTCCCTTTCCCTTATTTCTCTAATGACCCAAGGAGCTGAGAACTCCGTTTATCAGAGACGTTCCTTTTTTTATTTCACCATGGCTCAAGAATATTTCCCCAAGTACTCTAAAATAAGATGATTCTACCCTTCGTGAGCTGCTGAGCATGACGTCATATGGTATGGAATATCCCTTTGGCCAGTTTGGGTCAGCTGTCCTGGCTGTGTCCCCTCCCAGCTCCTTGTGCACCTGGCAGAGCATGGGGAGCTGAAAAAGTCCTTGACTTAGTGTGAGCACTGCTTAGCAACAACTGAAACATCAGCGTGTTATCAAAATTATTCTCATACTAAATCCAAAACACAGCACTATACCAGCTACTAGGAAGAAAATTAACTCTATCCCAGCTGAAACTAGGTCAACAGGATAGAGAAGTAGTTCCTTCTTTAAATCAAGCCCATTCTAAATATTTTTAATTATGGCATTTTTGTCCCAGCACCTCCGGATGTATGTTGGCCACTTCAGCCTCTGACCTATGTGTCACTGTGATCTAGAACTGGTATGAAGTTGATAACACCTGGTGGTTCAGACATTGCTATTGGAAAGGTCACTGGTCTGGACCGTGATGGCCCAAACTGCAGTGGACCCAACGCATGGACCCAACCCATTTTTGGAGCCCATGGACCCACCCTGTTCTCAGAAACCTTGTCTCCCTGGTGTTGCCAGTTTCTACTGAGCAGCATCACCTTAACTATGAAGGGAATCTGGAGTAGAAAGTTTAGCATATTTTACACATTAAATTGTCTTTGCTAGAATATAGAGTACCACAGGGGATGTTGCTTTTGACGCTGAGAACAACTGTACAAAAAGATACTAATCATTCATTTTATACAAATTATGTTCCAACAATGACTCACATTTCCCAGCTAGACAGCCTTTTTAAGATTGTGTCAAATGGTTAATCATAACTGGTTTGGCAAATGTAAAATTCACTCAACTTAATGTTACTCTGACCAGAATTTCCCCTTGAGAAGTACGACATCTTGGCACTGAAGCAGGCATGCAAATCTAAATGTGTTGTTTCAGTATGAGTTAGGGGAAAGCACTGCTTTGGACACAGACAGCAGTAATGAGGCTGCAGATAATAAAATATGTGTAGTTCTTTGGGACAACTTACACACAAGTGTTTTGACAGCAAAACGCTTGGAAAAATAGTACTAGCTTTTCACTGTGTAACCAGAAAAGACCCCATTCCCATAATTAAACTGTTAAACTACAAATATTCAAACTAAGTGGGCCAGCCCACTACAGGATCACTTTCAGAGGTTTGTCAAGATCAGCTTCCTCCCTACTGTGTAAAGGGAGTAAAAATTCATCAGGTAATTAAAGAATTTTCCCTTGGAAAGAGACTTGGATTTCAGCTACTCATTTCAACTGTTGTCTGTATACATAATCACGCAAAAGAAGACACCAAAGTTTTTCTAAATAAATAACTAGGTTTCATGACGTAATTGGCAGGACCTACTGATCTTACAAAATAGTTACAAATACTATATTCATGATTTAATAAAATGTATGTATTAAGGTGTAAGAAGGGTGTGTATATATACACACACACACACATAAAAGCTATATATAGCTTGTATAAATATACAAGCTATAAACCGTATCTTAAAACTTTGTGTAGGCAGAGTAAAGGTTGCAAATACATAAAGGTCTTTGCCATTTACTTCTGAATTCCAGACCTCAAATCTTCAGCCTCAGACTTCTAAAAGCTGGGCAATGTTCACAGAACAAAACAAGCTACCCACATAAAACAGAAAATTCATTGAGTACTAAAATCAGCTTCTGTTCTGAGTCATCTATAAAAAGGCTTAAATTATGAAAGCATTGGATAAGTTGAAGGTGGAACTGTTGTTGACCAAACCCTGCAACACTAGAACAAAAGGGCACTCAATGAAACTAGAAGAAGATTGATTTAAAGCAGATGAAAAGGAAGTATATCTTTACCTAGCAGACAGTGACCTTCTTGAACTTGCTGCCACAGGAGGTCATAATATACCAGCATTTTTAAAAAGAGATTAAACAAATTCATGGGCACCCTGTCCATAAACCAATAATAAAAATACAGGGCAGGGACATACCCTCTGACATTGCTAACACAGGTGAGATGGCTGGCAAGGTATGAAGGGAACAGACCACAAAAAGCGATCAAGGCCGTGTGCCGCCTTTTAATAGCAGCTTCTCTTGCCCTTCTTGGAGACAGAATACTGCGTTAGATGGACTGTGATCTGACCCTGCAGGAAGTTTCTTGTGTTCTTATCCTGAGTCAAAATGTACTTTGAAGAGAAGGGAGAAGGGAGAAGGGAGAAGGGAGAAGGGAGAAGGGAGAAGGGAGAAGGGAGAAGGGAGAAGGGAGAAGGGAGAAGGGAGAAGGGAGAAGGGAGAAGGGAGAAGGGAGAAGGGAGAAGGGAGAAGGGAGAAGGGAGAAGGGAAGCAGATATGAGACAGTATCCTCATGACTTTAAAATTAAGCAAGGTAATTCAGAACAAGAACTGGAAGACCATGAACAGAAAGCACTGTAGAACCATTTACTAGTTGGAAAGGAATTGTGAGAGGAAGACCAACTTTCAGCAATTACAGGACAAAATATACAAGAAGCCAATGTTTTTCAAGTGTCAGGTATATCATAAACCTCAAAAATAAAATCAAAACGGAAGAATTGGCTTGTGATTTACTCCATAAAATTATGTCCACAATAAATTATTACTTCACTCATTTTTACCAAACATAAACTTTTATTTTCCAATTATTATGACAGAGATAGTAAACAACCCTGTAAAAAAATCATGTCGTCTTCTTGATCATGGCGAACTCTCGAACCAATAATCCCTTTCTTTTGTGTTGAGGTCTGGGTTTAAATGTCATCAGGAAACAAACATTCCTTACAGTCTCTACCAAAAAATTAACCACAACCATTAGCAAAATAGGATAGAATAAAAGTAAGTTGACTGCAGGAAAGCATATATTTTAAAATAACTGTGCAATAAGGGACTTTAAAATGTGCTGCTGAAGTCGCATTACTATGTCCGTAAGACGAAAAACTCCAGAAAAAGGAAGGAAAATTCATATTTGAGATAATCAAGATATATTCTGATCGCATGCCTACTGTGTGATTGCTTTCTGTGTCAAAGAATCTTTTCTTTCATTGAATAGGATCAGTAAGAGGGATATGGGATCTGGAAGGAGTGACCCAAGGACCATCAGCAGTGACCCAATGATCCATAACAATCTTTGGTCCTTCCTGCTACAGAAAGAGAAGACTGAGCTACCATCGTCTCTACCAGCTTTGAGATTATTCCTGAACACACCCAGAAAAGAAAGAATTTCGTTCACTCCATAACGTCCATTTGTACTATCATTCTCTTTCTCAATTATCCTCTTTCTGCTGTATCTCATCGGCCTTGTTTCAACCACAGTGTAGTGTAATTAGTCAAGAAGACAGATTTGTTCTGTTACGATGCCGATAAGTCCCTGCAAGCAGAAAGGCAACTTCATAAAGCACAATGCCCAAGAAATGTGCCTGCAGTGATTTGAGTCTCTAACTGGATCAGATGACAATAAGCTACGCCTTTGTTTTTTTTTTCAGTGTGAGACAACTGAAAAGCACAAGAGATAAAGAATACAACCTTCATCCTTGTTATTCTTCCTTTTTGTGTTTTGCCCATAAATATTATGATCAGAAACCTACAACAGCAGTAATAATTCCTGATCACCACAGCTACCATTTTCTCTAAAAGGGACAGTTGATACCCTCTGTAATGCTACCCTAATAATATTTCTTGAAATTGTTTTTTATCTATGGCCAGTGGCAAAGGGATTACAGCATGTTGTTAAAACCAAAGCCTTGCCATGCCACAGTAAAAGTAAAACCAGACATATTTAACTCTGGCTAAGCCCACGCTGCATCCTCTTCAGAACAATACTACATAGCAGCACACAATTCTAAAGTAAACTGCAATTAATGTATTTTGAAAGTGGAAAATCAAAAGGGATTCCAAATGATTATACAGTATATGTAAACAGGCTGGAGTCCAAAGCAATAAAAAACAATTTCACTGCAACTATTAGTGAGCTAATTTTACAACACTCAAGCACTTGTGCCTCAAATTTAAAAGGAGTCTAATGAGAACATTGAAAACATTTTCAAAGTTGCCTTAAAAGTGAAGAAACATACACAAACTGGGAAAAAAAAATTGTATAAAAACCTAACCTGGCTAGAAAGGACGTGAAAGTCCATGTTAAATATGTATGCTTGCACATACACAGAAAATATGAGCATTGACAGCAATTAGTTTAAATCAGAATTATAACAAGCTAGTAAGGCAGAAGATTAATACACTCTATTTCAGGGGATCCAAGGAGGTTCTTCTGCATGTTAAGCATGAAGGAAGTCTAAAAGTGAATTTGATCAACTATTTTAAGGGACTGTAAAACTCTTACCTATATTAAAGGAAAAGCAGAACCATCAAATAAAAAAGTCTGTTCTCTATTAAGGGAAAAGCTAAATAATGTTTTTACATTACACTAAAGAATAATTGTGGTACAGTTTTCTGTTCCAAAATACTGGCTCATGAGTACATAAAGCCACAGACACTCATGTTGAGATGTCTTTAGAAAGTGGGTCAAATAAACTATGCTCAAGCATCTCATTAGAGCTCTGGATTATGGATGTTGATTTTCAGTACCTCCCAAATACCATGATAGTTTCAAAGAGCTGGAGGCAACTTGGATTGGTAAAAGGTAAAAATGGGAAATGAAAAATAGCAAATAAATGGTCAGTTTTTACACTGAAGAGACTGTGTTGGAGGACTCAGATTTATTCAGTCTTCCTACATGTTTTGTAAAAAGGAGCAGCATAGTGATGTGACAATGTCTGATGAGTTTTTAATATTATTCAGGGTATTCAATAGCAACAACACATGGGGAAAATTGCAGAAGTGCCTCACACTACTGTGACTGGGCCATAAAATAGGAGATGAAATCTAACATTGATAAATGCAAAATAGCAGGCATGTGGAAAACAACTTCAACTGAACATTTACAAAAACAGGCCTTACCTTAGTTACTACTACATTACTACTTTGCTCAGAGAGGAAATAGCACCCAGGATATGGTACCCGGTAACCCAGCCACTTCCCATGGGAAGAGGGCATGCCTCTTCCTGACCTTATTTACTACCAAGCGGGAGAATGCAGATAACACTGAGAAGTCACACTCTCCCACAGCCAGAGGCCTTCTTTCCTTGAGACATGCAAGGGTCAAAGGACAACACCTCTGGTGAGCTGACATTTGCTGTGGCAGGTGTCAGAATCAGGGGAAAATAACCAGAAGCGTGATGAAGGGTCATGGATGAGGTATATCTGGCAGAAAAAATTAGAATACTGAGGAGCTTAAACACAGGACACTTGGATTTCCTTTGCACAGATCAATAGCGCACAGGTCAACAGTGTCGTTTTAACAGCTCAAGACAGAACATGGTGCGAAGGGAAGACGTGGTAAATTGAAATGACTGAGCAGCATGACTCCACTTAGAGAAACCTGGTAACCTGAATGGATGGTTTTTTCCCCCTAAGCGCATATTTTTGGGCAAATGAGAAAAGAAATGCAAGAAATTGCCAAGGAAAGGAGCCTTACAATGACTGCCCAGAAATACTGTGACTGTGTACAGAGTGGTAATAGCATAATGCTAACAGAAAGGAAAGAAACAGATTTCTTCTTTAGGAGAACTGCTGAAATAGGAAACACCACCTCACTGGAAAATTTTCTTAATCATAGAAACAATATGCCTAGAAGCGTATGATGTCAGAAGAGTAGACAAAACCATGTTAGGATAATCTAAACGTTGGGGGGAAAACAAGGAAGAATTCATAGCATTTAATTGTCATGAGGCTAAGACAGGTTCTATAGCATTTACTCAAAAATCTGTTTTATTCCCCTGCAACACCTGCCTTTCCCAAAAGGTTTCAGACCATCTGCTAATACATTCCTGAAGACTTTAATATAGGGTGAGATTACCACTCTGGTTGTTGCACAGTGCCTTTGGGACCTCAGCCTTTCATATTGCTCAGAGCTTTCTATTTGCAAGCCAGGCTGTCATGCCCATGGGCGTGCATATGCCAACCCAAACAGTGTTGCTGTGGTGCCTTCTCATGGGAAAGGATTGCCACTGGTGAGGGCACTACCTCCTTTTTCCCCTTCTCCCTCTCTTCAGCTGTGGTTTTTAGTTTACATTAGAGGATCCAGTAATAAGCATGCAGAGAGCATATTAAGACAGCCAAGCAGCACACAGCACCTGCCCCTGACATAAGCATGCTCCAGTCAGCACTAACAGCATCGCATGCAGGGACAATCATCTGAGAGTTTAAGCAGGTCTTAAAGAAAACCACAGGGTTACCATCGGAAAAGTATTACAGGGAGAATCACCCACGGCACTAGAGAGGACAAGGATGCTCGTCTGGGGTCTCCCTAATGCTTCTCCTCCCAGCTGGCCACTGAGAGAGTTTAACCTTTTCCTTTTCTCTCTCCTTCCTATTTTGTTTCTATTTCTTCACCGCTAGAGTCAATAGGCGCCTTCAGCTACAAACCCTGCCAATAAACCTTTGTGCATGTGAACTCATTCCAACATCCTTTATGCCACATTGTCTTCCCCCTCAGCTTTTGAAAACCACAAAGTGATTTCCAACTTCAGTAAGCGGTCAGGTTTTGGTTTTGGTAGCCACTAAGACTGTGACCTTCACAGGAACCCCAGAGAGCAACAGTGCTAGCAACCTGGATGCTGCTTCCTTATCACAGAATCACAGAACAGTTGGGGTTGGAAGGGACCTCTGGAGATCACCTCATCCAACCCCCCTGCTTCAGCAGGCACACCCAGAGCAGGGGGCACAGGAACACATCCAGGGGGGTTTTGAATGTCTCCCAGGAAGGAGACTCCACAGCCTCCCTGGGCAGCCTGTGCCACTGCCCTGGCACCCTCGCAGGAAAGAAGTTTCTTCTCATATTCAGGTGGAACTTCCTGTGTTCCAACTTGTGCCCATTGCCCCTGGTCCTGTCATTGGGCACCACTGAAAAGAGCCTGGCCCCATCCTCTTGACACTCACCCTTTAGATATTTGTAATCATTGACAAGATCCCCCCCTCAGTCTTCTCCAGGCTCAACAAACGCAGGTGTCTCAGCCTTTCCTCAGAAGAGAGATGCTCCAGTCCCCTGATCATCTTCCCAGCTCTCCAGTAGTTCCCTGCCTTCTTGAACTCAGGACCCCAGAACTGGACACAGTACTGCAGATGTAACCTCACTAGGGCAGAGTAGAGGGGGAGGATAACTTCCCTCAACCTGCTGGCCACGCTCCTTTTAATGCAGCCCAGGATACCATTGGCCTTCTTGGCCACAAGGGCTCAGTGCTGGCTCAGGGTCAGCTTGCTGTACACCAGCACTCCCAGGTCCTTCTCAGCAGACCTGCTTTCCAGTAGGACAAGCCCCAACCTGTGCTGGTGCATGGGGTTGTTCCTCCCCACATGCAGGACCTTGCACTTGCTTTTGCTGAATTTCAGCCCAGCTCTCCAGCCTGGCCAGGTCTCACTGAATAGCAGCACAGTCTTCCAGCATATCAGCCACTCCTCCCGGTTTGGTATCATCAGCAAACCTGCTGAGAGTACAGTCTGTCACTTCATCCAGGTCACTGATGAATACGTTGAACAGGACTGGACCCAGCACAGACCCCTGGGGAACACCACTTGTTACAGACCTGCAACAAGACTGATCATGACCCTCTGAGCTTTGCCATTCAGTCAGTTCTCTATCCACGTCACAGTTCACTCATCTAACCCACACCTTCTTAGCTTGTCTAAGAGGATGTTATGGGAGACGATGTCAAAAGCCTTGCTGAAGTCGAGGTAAACAATCACTGCTCTCCCTCCACCTACCCAGCCAGTCATGCCATCATAGAAGGCTATCAGGTGGGTCATGCATTATCTCCCCTTGGTGAATCCATGTTCACTGCTCCTAATAACCTTCTTTTCCTCTACATGCCTGGAGACGACCTCCAGGATGAACTAACTGCTCCATCACCTTTCCAGGGACGGAGGTGAGGCTGACTGGTCCATGGTTTCCCAGGCCCTCCTTCTTGCCCTTTTTGAATACTGGAGTGACATTTGTTTTCCTCCAGTCCTCAGGCACCTCTCCTGTCCTCCACGACCTTTCAAAGATGATGGAGACTGGCTTAGAGACAGCAGCCGCCAGCTCCATCAGCACTCATGGGTGCATCCCATCAGGGCCCATGGAGTTGTGAGGATCCAATTTGCCTAAATGATCACTAACCCAATCCTCCTCAACCAAGGAGAAGTCTTCCCTGGGGCTGGGATGCCTGAGGGCCACCTTAGCAGTAAAGGCTGAATCAAAGAAGGTATTCAGTAACTCTGCCTTCTCTGCATCCTGCGTCACCAGGGCACCAACCTCATTCAGCAGAGCGCCCACTGTATCCTCAGTCTTTCTTTTACTACTGATGTATTTGAAGCAGCTCTTCTTCTTATCCTTGGCATTGCTTGCCAGATTAACTTCCAAGTGGGCCTCAGCCTTCCTCCTTGCATCTCCGCATACCCAGACAACTGTCCTATATTCCTCCCAAGGGGTCAGTCCCTTTTTCCACATGTTGTAAACCTTCTTCTTTCATTTGAGTCTTTGAAGAAGCTCTTTGCTTATCCATGTGGGTCTCCTGGCTCGTTTGCTTTACGTCTTCCTCATAGGAAGGCTTGAATTTAATCTGACAGACAAGCAGATACACCATTAGTGCAGTCATCCCAAACTTCTCTCATTGACTGCCAGTGTACTGTTCAAGGTCAAATGCTCTTCTCAGCCCAGGTTTTTCACAATGAGCTTCTTTTCCTCCTAAATCCAAACCTTGTTGTCATAATGAAGCTGGGGTTTGTCCTCCAGAAATTTTTGTGGATTTCCTTTGGAACTGTGAGTATAGTGACATTGAAATAAATAAACAATGATCATATAGGTAATGTCTTTGTTACTGAGAAATTCTCAGATAAATTTCACACACACACTTTCTTATGGAAATGAAAAATATAACCCTGGTCATTTCAGTATATAAGTAAATAATTATAAACTGATATTACTTTAATGTAACATCTGTCTCTCAAACAACAGTATGTAAAATTTAAAGCAATTTTGCAACAGAGAGCAGCAGTAGAGCACGTCCTTAGGCTGGGTGGTCTTAATAATCCTGGTTTTACATGGACTAGTGATCTGACTTCATTTGCTACTCTTAATTGTAGTTATCTTCTAATTACAAAGAGATTCATTATGTAGCTGTAGGATTAGTTAAATGTGGTAGACTAAATTAATCCCAGCAGGATGAAGATAGAGAAAAAGTTATTCCAGTATGTTTTAACAAGCACAGGGTTTCATGTATCACTGTGCTGCAAATATCAAAATTACTCAACAACTAATTTACATGCTGCTTTGCAGAAGGTTCCAGCTATTTATTGGTGAAACAATTGTTTTACTTTCTTTCACACCTTCCTTTTCACACCTTTCACACTGCAAAGCTTTTTCTTCTCAAAAGTTTTCAGTGGAACGATTTGTATGGAAGTTGGGTCCCCAAAGGAAAGAACAGCATAGTCAACATCCCAGAAAATGTGTCACAACTTTCCAGGAATCAGAACAGCATCTTTTTACAGTGAAATGTGTCTAGGCACTATATTCCACGCACATCACAGGAAAAATTATCTGAATTAAACAATGAAATGTTTGGCATGTTTCTCCACTTAATAGAAACATAGAGTAATTTAGGTTGGAAGGGACCTCTGGGGGTCATCCAGTCCAACCTCCTGGCTGTTTCAATGACAGACACAGTTCAGATTACTTTATATAATTGGCACAAATCTCGAATTAATTTATTGTTGTCTACCAAAACTGTATGTGCTTTTATACAGTGATGAGTTAATTAAAAGAAAAGCTTTAAACAGAGAAATATAACATAAAAACCTGAACTGTTCAATTTTTTTTATATTATGAAATAACATTTGTATTATCAAAAATTTTGTTCAATTTTGTAAGTGAACAGAACAAGGCAATTCCCCCAAAATGACAGGAATACTTTTAATCTTTTTTTTGACATACCCAATGTCAAATCACTACTGAAGCCAGACCCCCAAATCTTGTCAAGTTCCTGATCTTAGTAGATATGACCGGAAGAAAATAACTCCCAAAATTAGAAGAGTCACAAAGTGTTAAAAAAATAAACGGTCACATTCTGCCTAAGTTATGCCACAGTCTCACTCAACAGAACTGCACAACTTTGCCTGTGAAAAAATAGCTGGAAAATAAAGATAAGAATTTCCAGATACTGCCGGGAGTCCGATGGCAAGAGAGACTCCAACGAGAGTGTGAAGTACAAACGTGCTCCTCACAGTTCTTACAACAATACAGTAGTGATCTTTTTTTTTGCTTTGGGGTTGTTCACACGCACATAAATGGAAATGCACGGATATCTATATTAACAGATATGGTTAAATGCTACCTCCTAATAAATATTTGTGGATCATACTATAGAAACCAATGGTAATCATGCATGGCTTGTAGAAGAATACAGTCATGAGATTATATTCTCAATACATTTCTGAGGAGCCTGGCCAATTACAAATGAGTGCTCTATGTCAAATCCAAAGCCACTGCTGATCTGATTCAGTGTTAACAAAATAAATGAAAAAAATATGCCACGCCCTTCAGAAGCAGCTGGACTTCACACTACCTCCATGATAGCTGATGTGAAAAAAATCTGTTACTGCAGTAAATTCAAAGGTGCAAGCATTTCAATAAGCCAGAGAAATAAACTAAATGTTAAACTACACATAGGTCCTGCATTTCTTTCCCAGGCAGCCTATCCAGAGGACTAACACACTATTATCACCAACAAACCTATGCCAACATATATTCTCACACAAGCTAAGCTGCCTCATTCCTTCTCCCTGAACGGATTCAGCTGCCTGATATGTGGTACACAGGAACCTTAAAACACCCAGCACTAAGAAAGCTTCATTCAGGTCAGGAGGAAATGTTTCCTGTTTTCCTTCATGTTTTCTCAGATGGAAAAACAAAAGGGAACTATTTGGGAGCAATGGGATATATTTTTGCTTCTACCCATTAGCATGCCAACTGTCTCCCACTACTGCAGTGGCAGGTTAAAAGTCTGCCATAGCAAAGTGATTGATTATCACTGTGTCTAATCTAAACCAGTAAGCCACGGGTATTAATTTCACTAAAATGACTGGATAAAGCAAGACTGATAAGCTATAGCTGTAACATACAATATAAGACTGAAAGACTGAAAAGGCTATACACAGAGCATGAACACTGCCCTGACTGGTGAAGCCCTCACACTAGGCTGGCAATTCATAAGTTAATAATTTAACGCAGCACTGGGTCTTTCAGCAGTCCAGTGAGAGGGGACTTAATAAGCATCTCTGCCGTCAGGTAGGAACGGCTTTATCCAGGCAAGAAAGGGATGATGATGTGAATCTGAACAGCACCATAGGTCAGACTGTGTGTAAACGAAACATACATGTCCAGATCAAATTTCTGTTCCATGAATAAAAACGTAGAGTTTGCGTAAGAACAGGTTTCCTGTGCCTAAGAACATGATGCCCTGCCACATGATCAGATGCATGCTGCAAACAACAAGACAGAATGAGAGAAGTTTGGAGCTGATCTAAGGATAACTACACCTAAGAGTGATCTTTCCCTATTTGTTGTATCCCACCTCAAAAAAACGTTTGCAACTGTGTAGCTTTCTGTTTTCCTATTTTGTAAATAAATTACTTATTTTACAATTATTTCGACCTGGATTGTGTTACAGGTGATTGGTAGGTAACTGGCAAATACTACCCCTGCCAAAGCAGTAATCCTTAAAAATAAGACACCAAATCACAGTCTCACAGTGCTCAGTACAACTCCAGAGAATGTAAAAATAAGTGTCAAGCTAGATAAAATGCTTGGAAACTGGGTCAGCAGGAGTTTGTAGAGAAGAGATGTTTTCTGATGATAAGCAAAGACCAATGACTTTAGAAACAGGAGCAATGGCTTTACCTCTAAGAGTCTTCCAGCAAGCTTGGCGTGCCTATGAAGATAATTTAGTTCATTTCATCTGTTCCCTTGCATCATGAATCATAATTTACATCTGGTTTCTTTCCATTCTTGCTAAGGATGTCAATGAAAGAAATATAGCTGCATCAAAATGCCAAGCGGTTGACACAGAACAACTAATTCTAATGCACTGGATATTCAGATCTGTTGATACATATCTCCCAGTTTTACAGATGCTACTATTTTAAGGTGCAACACAGCTGCATCAGGAACGTGATTTAATAATTGGTAAGCACCGAGGAGGCACAGACAGGTCATAGATAAATACCATTATCCTCAGTGCTTGAAATATGCCGGTGTATGCCAGTACACCCTAAGAGCATCTGAAAGAGATATATCAGTACTTACCAAGAAGGGGAAGCAGAGAGAAAATGAGGTATCACAAGACTTCAGCGTTCCCATATTCATACTTCTAAACATTCATACAAGGACTTCTGAACTCCCATTACAACATCTAATTATACACATCTTAGAGACACTGTAATTATTTCGCCAATATGACAGGAGAAGTCTGGAAAAGAACTCCACAGCTCCAAGAGCAATTTTCTACACTTTGAGGTACTAATGGACAGATCCCAGCATTATTCTGCATCAAGTCCACCTCTTTTCCTAAAGCAATAGTTTAGTGAAAGCTTAGGTACAAATGGAAAGAAGTATGAATTCAAGATGACAGGATTAAAACTTAAAAACAAACCACTATAAAAAGTGGGGCTCTCAGTGGCACCTTTTACAATCATTGCTTGTCTAAAAAACAGCCCTTACAAGACATCTAACTACATTTGCAAGGCAGGCAATATTTGGCATCAAATAATTTAAATAAAATAGTTGAATAAAAAGATAAATTATTTATCCCCTCATCTATTTCTAGGTGAAATTATCATTATTCCAATTATAACTTCTTTTTACCACAGACATTATAATTGTTATTCCTGAGACAATTTTAGTGTATATAAAAGCCATGCAAATGCTCCTTTTCCAGATAAGAGCATTTTCATCTACATCTTCATACAAGAGAGTAGGTTTTCTACTATACCCCAACACACAAATTCTTAAAAGTAGGAAAACCCTCCCAGCCCCTGGCACCAAAGCCTAACAGTACAATGTCCAGTGATACTACTGCACATGTATGTAAGGATTTTCCCTCAGATTGCATCCTGGAGGTTCATGGCCTGAAGGATTAAATTTGCCAATTCCTTTCACTCCTATCAATGTTACTGGAATACATCAGCTTTCCCTTGTCATGTGAAATTATAGAAATTATGTACTTCTTTCTCAGTAATTTCTTTCCTCTTTTTAAGTGTTATCAACATGAGAGATTTTTTTTTCCTCTGTAAACATTCAAAAACTATGTCCTCTGGACTCAGTGTATCTTTATCAAATATTTAAAAAACAGAGTAAAGTAACTTCACTCTTATCACAGCATACATCCCACAGAAAGAGGAAAAAAAAGGCACCGTTCTGCCACACTCTGACAGATGTTTCCATACTACATAACGGGAAAAGAGATACAATTTAATGCAGGTGGGATTGAATAGGACTAGGAAATGCTGAGAATGCAGGAGCTCAAAGTCCCTTTCCATCCTCACGCATGAAAAGCCAAATCTCTCATGCCCTTTCAAACTTTATAGTCAAGCTGTTTTACAAGCCTGACTTATCTCAAAATGGTAGTCAGACATTTTACACTTACCACGGTTCATGAAATAACAATGCTTTTTATTCCATGATTTACTTTTACACAAATAGCAGAACAGAAAATCTTGTTGAGGAGGGTAAAAGTACAGGCTTAATTCTGTTCTCACTTACCTAAGTTATACTAAGTCAGTAGCAGGGGATTTATTTTTGATATACAATAGTATGAGACCATAATCAAGTTTAGTAACTTGTGAAGAGATTTGGATTCAAATTAAAATTTCTGAACTTGTTCATTCTTATATATTAATGACTTTGTATATTTTAGTATGCTATTTAACTCATTTCAGTAGCTGAGCAATAGTTTAAAAAAATATTGGAGAAATCATAAATAAGGTGAAATTGAAGCTAGGAGAGGGACAAACCCCCCAAAACTTCAGAATGAAAGTAAGTAGAGGAATAGAGGTCAAAATACTTAAGTTAAAATGTCATCAGATGGGAGAAAATGATATGTCTAAAATGAATGAGAAATCACAGCATGCATTAGTTAGAGTGAATATCTACTGTCACAGTTCAAAGGTTCAATACATTCGACCCTGCTAGGGACAGACACAGGTTCTGAGTGGTAATAAAAAAACAGGAATCTCCCTTTTCAAAGGCTACTAAAGAACTATTTTTAGCCTGGGTATGTTGTTCTATGTGCAACAAAAAATGTCTCTTCATTTTCAGTGTAAGACCATGAAGGAATATGTTATTCAGTATAAAAACACTACTCTCTGTTCCCAAATGCCTGCTAATGTCATCAAAAAATAAAGACAGACAAGATCCCATGTCTCCAAAGCAGCCAGGCATCCCTCTTCCTAGGTGCTGCCCTTCCTTCATGACATCAAGTCTTTGCCTCTTCCAGTCACTGTTTGGTTTGGGTTCGGGGGGGAATTGGGGGTTTTGACTGACCAGCAGCAGCACAAAGTTGAATACCAGAAACAGTCGACTCTGCCTTAAAAACAAAGGGAAAACCCACAGACCCAAGCCAAGAAGGTGAAATAATTTGCAGAAAAGGGAAGAAGGAAGCTGATAGCTGGGAAATAGGTGTAATGTTACCAGACTATGACACAAACGTAAAGAGAAATGTACGTGCTTTTAATTGCAGGATGCTAGACCTGAGCTACGAAGGTTTATAAGCTCTTCTTTTTAACTTTTTGTTGCAGGCAAAATGGTCTCGACTTGTAAGATTTTTACTGAATCCATTGCCAGCTAATGCCAACTTCTGATCAGATTTGGTTACTGGAGAAAAAAAAAGAACACGAATAACAAAGCCAGCACTGCCCCAGCATGGGCCACCCAAGGCTGCTGTCCCTTGGGGGTGTCCCTGTCCCAGCATGGGTCACCCACAGCCACGGTCTCTTCAGAAGGGTGCCCATTTTGGATGGAGTATCTCCTTCTAGGAGGACACCTCCAGCCACATGTCTCATCGGCAGCCTCCCTCTCCCTGTGTCTCCCCAAGAGCATCTCCCTGCCTGCCTCTTCCTCCGACCGCAGCTGCCACTCCAGAGGCGCTGCATGCTGCTGTGGCTGGTATGCAATGGGTGCTCACGCTGGCTTCAGAGCTGCCTGGACCCCACTGTGACCAGCACAAGGCACCCAGCAGCCCCCACTACCAACCTCTGCCACGTATACCCCATACACTTCCCCAAACCGCTCTGTTACATGGTGCGTCTTCCAAGTTTTGGGTTTTGTTAGCTTGCTGCTTGTAACAAAAAAGAGTCATCTAACAACATTTACATGTAATGCTCATTTATAAATAATTCAATGTACAAATACATATCTACAAGAGTCTGTAGCTCTGCTAATGCTTGAACTTATTTCCAAGTAAGCCAGTTAAAAGTTCTCAAGCCTTTCCCACACAAACCTATCAGAGTTATACAGCTGTCAGAACTAGGCAGAAGAATTGTTTATCACACAAAAAATGCCTACTCTTTTAAATATGCTGCAACACAGATACCTCTTCATGTGCTAGTGGTGTGGAAAAAAAAAAATCTAAACCAGACACAAAGCATTCCATTAAGGCCAGAAACAAAAAAACAAAAAGTGATGATAATTTAATTATGAGGCTAGAAAGAGGTAAACAATATCACTACATAATCTTAGCATTACTTAATTAAATAAAAATTATTAAAAACCAGTATTTTGGAACATTCCACTTCCTCACTTTTCAGTGATCAGTATTCCAGAAAAGCTTAAAAATTAACGACCACTGGGCAGGCAGAAGTCTGCACCCAAGTTGAGCTCCAGTGAGCTTCCTGGGCTCCAGATGTATTTGCTTCTCATTCATAACAAAAAGCTCCTCCTGCTGGATTATGTGAGCTAGTCTCACTCCCAGATGAGTAATCCCATATCGGAAACCGCATACTACAGTTTCTACAGAGCAAAAACATACACCACTAGTACATCAATGTTAAGGAAAGACTAAGTAAAGGTAAGCTAAGCTTTGCTAAGCCAAGCAAATCATAGTTGACTGTATATTCCACAGTGGCAAAGCCACAGGTCTCGTTCATTTAGCCTGGTAATTATGACAAGTGCCCATTAATGCTGTAGAAACAAACTTAGAAGAAATCTGTTTTACTTTTCAAGGTGAAATACTCTTTCAATGTGACCTTGTTTGTCCAGAAACTCTGAAATAAGCCACTGAAATAAGTAACAGTCAAAGTGACTTTTAAATTTTCCTTTTGATCTTAATAAGGAAATGAAAGTCCAAATAAAAATTCCATTGTTTACAAAACTAATTCAGTTTGATTATGTTAATAATAAACTAAGAAAATAATTTAAAACTTTGTGGTTTTTTTTTTAATGGCATTGTTCCTTTAATGGCTTCCTTTGGAAAAAACTAAAACCTGCTGCTTTAAGCACTTCTCTTAGACAAATAAGTAGGTCCACTGACCTTAGAAATAAAACACTTCACACCTCCTGATGTGTCAGTAATTCCACCCTCTGGGGAGGTTATGGAAAAATAATAATTAATGTACTGCCAGAAAATGGTCTCAGTTTTAAGGCCGTTTCCTTAGCTACCAATTGATGTGTTAGTTATTTTGCTTTTATTAAATGTGTAAATCAATGGTCACTATTTTTTAATGGGGATAGTAAATAGCTTTTTGATTTAAACTGCCAACTTTAAATCTGGACGGACATGTCTGTTCAATAATATTATCTTGAAATGCTAGCCTATATGTCAAACAAAAGCCTCAAACACAGATTCTGCTTTTATTAAAAGGATTCTTCTTTTAATTTTCCTCTATGAAATCTAACTTTTTTAGGAGAACTTTCAAACCATGTAAGATTTGCACTTTAATTGGTGAATTTTCACTTTATACTCTAACCCTTGAAATCTTGAAGATAGATTTGATTTCATCTCTGAAGAATTAATGTCAGGCAGTAATGTTGGAAAGGTAGCTAAAATTCCCTAGGAACAGTAATATAGCTCTTCAGCATTCTCTCTTTTACACCTTTCTTAACAATGTTTTTCTCATTTTTTTTCCTTTATTTTTAGATTTGCAAAGCAAGGATAAGCAAAGACACTGCTCTCAGAATGCCAGGTTATGTGACACAAAAGTACCTCCAGAGAAATGTCACATCACAGTAAGATTAGTTACCAGCAGCACATAATGTGGTTTCTTTCCTGTTCTCATTTAAATAATTTCACAGTAATTTACTTTTTCAAAGGCTTATTTAAGACAGGTGTTATAGTGCCCAGTGGTCAAAAATTTGGCCTTGAATTTGCTGGTTTCATTTCCTAACAAATTCCAAACATCACCTTATCTTTCCTTTCCTTCTCTAGGACCCCATTTACCAGTCGTTCCCAGACAAAAATGAAAACAGTGACAAGACACTGCTACCACAACTCTAGTCTATTTTGTCTTCTCTCTGACACAATTCCCTGTTCAAAAAAGTTAGCAAGCCTAAAAAATACAGAAGTACTATTAAAACCTGTGGTTGGAGTTGTGCAGAATAAAGACCCCCTCCACACAAACTGTAAGACTAGATGCCTGGAGAGAAAAAAAGCCTTGAGAGAACAGAGAAGGAGCCAGGAGGAAGGGAGCAAAACGGGTCTTGAGGGTCACCTTCTGGAATGTGATCATCTTCATTCCTTAGGGGAAATCAGAGCAGCAGCTTCCCAAAAACTACCAATTCAGTGGCATATTTATATTTCGACAGCAGCATTATAAAACTCACCTCCCATTCCTCTTCTCTAGCACGTCCCCATGCTAACATATGCATGGAAAGCTAGTGGACAACCTCCCAGAAATGGCCTTTTCAGGGAAATCCTCTTGTGAGGGCAGCAAGAATATTACAGCGTGTCTACATTGTTGAAAGAAGACATAGTGCTCACTGGAGTGAAAGGGATCCTCTGGACAATATGATTCTTTTCCTTATTTACACTGACCCTGTGAATGCTTGCATTATTGATGCTAGTGCAGCTGCATACTACCACTGATATGCAAGAAGAATCAAGTTGTGCAAGACTGTTGAAATGCTTTCTTAACATAATTATCAAGGTATCGCAGTAGCCCTACACTAAAATATGCGTCCATTTACTATTCCAGTACAAATGCTCGTCTGTAACAGCAAGTTTAACTCATGGTGCACATATTAATGAAACGTTACTATAATTTTGATTAAAAAAAGGGTGCTAACATGATGCAGAATCCTATCGGTTCTTCATTTTCAGATTGCTGAAATATATGTGTTCTGAGAATAAGGAACTAAGATGTGGCATCCAGAGTTACTTATTCTGCCAGTAAGCTCTCCATTCATCTCTGCCAAGAACAAATTCATTCCAATGCAAACATTCCTCTTGCTTCCATTCCCAAGACAATGTCTTACCTACAGCTTATGGCAATCAAGAAAAATCGTTGTTGATTTACTTGTGAAGTAAAGACAAATCACTAAATGCTGTGGAGTCCAGTTAAACATGCTGCATGCCACCATCTTCTCTTTTTGCTGCCATGCTTTATGTTTTGTACTGTTTTATGAAAGGTGGGAAAAGGATGAACAATGCAGTGGCATAGTATGGTTGCTCATTCACAGGGTAGGGCATTAAATAGGGCCTCTCATCCATGCAAATAGCAGTTTTCCTTGTGTGGCAGCACCGTTGTACTAGTATGCTCAGTAAGCCTGCCCTTTGAAAAAGAGCATGAAAATTGATTCAGAAGGGAAAATGGTCCCAGTTATTGGGGGGGTTTGGTGAGTGTCTTTTCTTATCAATAGACCCAGCTCTTTTTGCACATTCTGATTGTTTCTCAAACTGTCCTTTCCCAAGCATGTCATTGAACTGTCCTTGCATCTTCAGGCTCAGCACTGTTCACACAAATCTTTCTGCTGCCAAACCAAAGATAATCTTTAACTCTCTACTGCTGTACTGCTTCCCAAGCCTCAAGACTACTCTCCCCCGACTTCTGATTTACTCGCATACAGATTATACTGTTTTGTCCTAGCTCTTCTGTCTGGAATCATAAAGGCAAGAAATTTATTCTTCTTAGATGAAAGCCTAGTGCTAGAGTCTGTAGCTGTTTTACTGAGAATCCTAAGACACATGAATTAAAAATACTTACGTGCTCTCCTCTTCCTAAATTTGCCTTTTATTTCCTGTATTTATTTTACCTTAAAAAAACCCCATGCACATTTTTTCAGCTCATCTTTCATCCTTCTCCCCAACACTGTGAACGTTCCAAAACATGAAGGGTTCCTCCCCTTCCAGCGATCTCTTCTACTGAAGGAAATCAGTATTTCCTACCTCTAAAAGTGACTTTTCAGTTTACAGGACAAACTCCAAAGACAGAGAGCTCAAGCAGCCCATCTAGAAAAACAGCTACTGGGCACACACAACGTATACCCATGTGAAACTCTCCCTGCTGGGTGGAAGATACATGCACCCAGAGGCTTCACACCCTACCTGAGAAGATAAACCCGTTGCTCCTGGCAGAGCACACTGCAGCTCCTTCCTTCCCCAAGAGTCTGGATTTCCTTCCAAAGAAAACGGCAGCATGGAGAGAACGATACACACCTAGGTTGTGCCAAAACATGCCATTTGGCCAGGATTCAACCACGGGTATCAGGTCTACGAGGCGTACCAAGAATAAATCAAATACAGTCTCTCAGGCCTAAACAATGTAAAGGCTGGCTTGCTTACTCTCTCTCTCTCTGAGGCTGCCTTCTTGCTCAAGAACAGCAACAACAAAGACCATTTAAGAAACTGTTAGGCAATGTCACAATGGCCAGTCATTTGTCAGAAATAGGGAGAGTAGCCTTAAAAGAGCTTTGAATAATCTGAACTAGATAATACTGCTCACTTGCCAGTAGACTCAACCTGTTGTCAAAATGAAACTCTGACTTCTCAAAGATGAGACTAAGAGTTTATGTAACGATTCAAACACAGGAGGGCCCAGGAGACCACTCAGGAGGGGAAAGATTTAAGGAAACATACAGGGAGAGAGATGATAGCTTGTCTCTGAGGCAGATGATCAAACACGTAACACACCTGCAGCCAGCTGTACTGTATCACCTAGCCAGGAACAACTTCAGACCATCAGCCTACAGGGGTGTACAAAACAGGGAACAAACCTTCTCAACCATGAAAAAATGTACCGCAATAAGCTTCAGAAACAGAAGCTTCTACCCATTCAAGACTCAGAAAAACTTATTTTGGAGAAAAAATGGATGCCAAAATTTTAAAACGCACTCATGTGTTTATACTACGTAGACACCTAAATTGTCCTGAACATTTAAGCAATGGAGATTTTTTCACCTAGTAATTAGAGTTATAAAAAACAGGGAGTATTATGCGGCACATTATTTTTAAGTACTCTGCAGACCATACAGAAAATATCACATCAGCTTGCCTAGGTTTAATCATATGAAACCTCCTACTTAAGTTCTTATCAGCAGTAAAAGCACCAGTTATAAACCAGTCCTCCCCTCACATATGAAAGACAGCTGTCCATCTAGAGTATCAATTTATTCCACCCAAATCTGGAAAAAAATTAACTCTGCATCCACTGAAAATATTAAAAACTCTACTTCCAACACAATTCAAGCAATGATAACCGTAAGATCAGTACAGTACTGACATGTGCTATACTTCTGCTTCCCTTTCATTACTAATGCCAGTTCTGATCACGTAATTTCTCAGTAGGACTTGATGCCGTGCAACACTTGTTTTTCAACACTGACAAAAAATAGGTAACAAAAATCTGTAACACATAGATCAGTTTTCTTCTAAGTAAAAGAAAAGCAAAGCTTTTTTTTTTTTTTTGCCTGATTCACATTTACACGATCAGGCCAAAAAGGATTGTTTTCTGTTAAGTTTATCCTTATCATCTTGAGATGATTTGCTCAACAGAAGGGAAACCCAGGTTTTCTCTTATCTGTTATGCTAGCCTGCAAATGAATCAATAAACTATTAATTTATATATCAAATTTCATTAGGACATTCTCTTTAGAAGCCATATTTTGTAAGATGATACTTGTTTTGAAATGAGAAACCGCTTTTACAGGCTTTCCTAGGTGAACAAGAAGATCTAGTGCTCTGCAGAAGGCTCCCAAACATCTTTACAGTACAGGCAACATATTTATAGGGATGGTTTATCTTACGAAGCCATTACTCACCTTTTGGCAATTGCAGAGACCAAATTCATTCCCAACTGTGAAACCTCCCCTAGCAATTTCAGGAGCTGTTTACATATGGGAAAATAACACTGAGACCATATTTAAAAATTTTAAACTCCGCTCAGCCCATTTTGTTTTTTTAAAAGACCTATGCACAAGTCATCTTCTACTCTTTATATAGAGATTAAAAGACATGCTGATTACCCATAAACTTGAACAAGCTGAGAAGTGGTAATATTTGTCCAGAAAAAGAGCATATGCATAACATGTCTGAATATTGATAGTATGCGAGCTTTGGCGAAAATTAGCAATTATCAATCACTCAGGTAGAAATAAATTAAGGTTACTGATTTTTTTCATAATGAGTTCTAAAATAGTTTTCTTATCAGTCCTCGTTGTTTTTATCTCCCTCAACGTCTTCTAGATTTAAATCAATATATACTAGCAACAGAATCAGTCTTACCCAGAAACATACTGAGCACTAACACAGCCCTCTGTTTATTTTGCTGCTTGGACTGCAGCAGCCTAAGGTCAATGAAAAGATGCCTGTCTCATAAATGTTTGGTGTAACTTCTTTCACTGGCCCTGTTTTCATAACCAATTACTTTCATTTCCAGTATAGCATCTTTCAGTATGATATTCACTCAATAAAGCTACAGCAGCGTATCAGTCTAAACACACTTGGTGTTTGGCCTTCAGCGCTCATGAATCACGAATTTAAATACAAGGTAAAATATCTACTTCAAAGTCAGCCATACTTTACACCAGTCTTTTGTTACGGAGGAATTCACTGCTTAAAGGTCTGGGAGAGGAGCAGGCTACCACCTTAGGAGAGATTTAGTCTCTCATTTTTACAAAAGAGTGTACATAAAGTCAGGCAAAGCAATGACCCATACGATTTCTCTAAACAATTCAAGTTTCTGAATGCACAAAATCCTTGCAGAAGTGCCCGGGAACAACTCTATTTTAAGGCTGGCATTCTAAAACTGGCTTCAAATGATTTCTGCAGTCCTGTTTTTCTCTAAAAGCTGATGTTTAAAATCAGCCAGAAATTTCAGACAGAATAATTGTTTAACCTTCAGACTTCTTGGCAGTTTTTGCCTGCTTTCTTTATGCAGTTTTTAAGATGTGGCTCTTGAAGAAATCATTCCTTGGCAGTTCTGTTTTTCATTACTGACCAGTTCTCTGCAAGCAAGTGTAACCTGTTCTGCTAAAATAGGAACCTCAAATACAACACATAGTATAAATAATTTTTTTAATGGTTGGATTTAGAATTTTTTATCAATAGGTAAAATAATTAGATGGATGAGCAGATAAAAGTTATCATACATAAAACATGTAACATTATAATGAAGCATACGTGCTGCTCACACAAACATAACTGGGCTATAGAAGGTGGCAGCTACAGAGGAGAAACCTAGAAACAGTAAAAGAAGAAACCCAGCATACCTAGTCCTCATTCAATGTCGTATTTTCTGTCTGGTTTTGTTTGTTCTTTTCCTAAAGCAAAGACATGTTGGTGTTGATGTGCTAGCATCTAATGGCTCATTTTAATGGTCTTTAGAACCTATATGACTTCGGAATTCTGATCAACTTTATGATGACAGCACATAGCTTTTACTTAAAAACTGTAAATCAGAATGGTCTGTCATGAGAGGCTTCCTATAGCATCCACTAGCTAAAGGACAACTGCAAAGCCTCAGTGTTTGACATTGTTTCAAGCAACAGTGGTTATAAGGGGAACCAGGAATTTTTTCCTGCCTCTTAAGAGGAGAATGAAGAATGGCATTTCCCACCAAGACAAAGCAGCCTGGGAATTTTAAACATACCTGGCATTAGACAAAGGATATTTTTGACTCTTTTTGAAAACTTTCCAGATTCAAATATCTAGAAACTATCTAGACATTACATATCTATATAGATACTTAGAATTTGAAAATATGCAGTTGCATCTGACAGAGGCTGTAAGGAATGAGGGCAAGAAGAGACGATGTGATGCTAATCCATTGTGGGAAATATTGGAAAAGAAATATCCCACACTTTAAATTACAGGACTTAAGAGCACACAGTGTAAAATTTTCATTATACAGAATACAGTTACCTGGTGTTTCAGGCAGCTAGTTATTTTAGAATTACTGAAAGCTCTGATAGGTGTCTTTTTCCTGATACTATTTTTAAACTTTTTTTTTTAAACAGATGCCATATACTTTGTTTTTTAAGTAGCACAGAACAAAGGCCAGGTATAGTCTCCTAATGAGAATGTGACTATGGAATCAAAATATGAGTGTTCAATCTTAATTCTCCATCTGCTAAACTCCTGACAAATCTGTAACAAGGGCTCCTAAACAGCGGATGGCACATAAACACCCTGCGGTTCCGAGAGCTGCTGCTGCTGTCACAAGATGAAGCATTCAAACAGGAATGCTTTAAAAACCCTGACCTAGACCTTTAGAAACATTGTCCTACAAATTACAAATATACACTTAAATTGGCATCTGGAACATCAGCTGCTTTCCTCCTACATCAGACGCTGTCCCTTCTGTCGCAACTCAGCCAGTGTTACGTAAGGCAGCACAGACAGCAAGACTTTCTGCTAAGCACTGGTTCTTTCACCTGGGTAAATCAACTAACCAAACGTAACTGAAAGACATGCAAAATATTATTCTAGTCTCCATTACATTGATTTCACAGCAGCATAACTATTAGGACATTTCCAGATGGATTTCTGGTGTGTTATTCTGCTGATAGTTTCTGGATCGGATTTAGATTTGTTCAGTGATGAAAATGAGAATTCAGAAGTACTCAAACGAACACTCAGAAACACTAAAGCGGGGGACGGTGGGTGGAGGAAGATCTGAATATGTGCCTGCTTCATCCCATTTATCCTGCAGTGCTGGTGTATCTCTTTGAAGTGCTGGTATGGGGGAAGAAACTGCATTACCCAAATACCATTTACATAATCAGTTTTCCCACATTTAAAGACTTTTCTCTTTCTGTTACTTTAATTTGTTCCTTGAAATCATACACCTGTGACAATAAACATACAATATATGTTCATTTTCTCCATCCTTTCTACCACCAAAAAAAAAAACAAAAACAAAAACCACCAAACAGGTCACATCTAGCAAAGCAAGTATTATCTTTATGGCACTGACAGAAAAACTGTACGTCGACTGGCAATTCATTACTTTGCTTCTGTCTGAATCCCTTCCCTAGCCTCGAGAGGAAAGAAATCCCTAGCTACTGTTTACAGTTCTGAAGCTCCAATCAAGTACAGATAGCTAGATATATATAAAACACATATCTGTGCCCAAGTTCCGGGGACCGCATAACACAAAATAACGTGCATGTTAATTTAGATGTTTGTTGCAGCTGAAGACAGAAAGTGTACCTATGTGAAGATTATATTCACAAAGTACACTTGAAGTTAAGGCTCTGATGCATCTGACAGGAGTAATGGGTCAGGATTGTGCTGCAAATCTGCATGTATTATTCCATGTTTGTGGTAACTTGTGTGTCTGTTATCATCACTGTCGAGTATCATATGAAGGCAGCTAAACAAATTCAGTGTTTGCATACTGTGTATGATTAGAAATTATCCTTACATTCACCAGGACTATACTGGAAGCATTCATTTGCATCCTTTTTTTAGGTGTTAATGCCATAGCCTGGACCCTGCGAGAGAAACTTTCAATCCAATCAAAACTAAGTAGAATTACCTCCTGTGGGCTGCTACACGTTAATGCCTACGTTCAGAGCATTTCACCAACCCTCCATGGCACAGTGCTCTCTCCATCAACAGAAAGAACTGATCAATGCTGGTAACGCTTAAAGAGAGGCAGAGAAAACAGCTCCAGAAATGTATGCTCTCCTCCCACTGTAATATCTTCAGTCTGCTGTAAATCTTACTTAAGATTTCCTCTGCTAGGAAATACAAACACCAGGTTCCCCATCACCCCCCTGCTATACTGCTCTCTGCCGTGCCCTGCGGCCCGTTCCCCGCTGCGCCCCTGGGTGACCATGCAGAGCGACCAGCAGGCCCCAGCTCTCCCATAGGCCTAACACTGAGCAAACCAGTAGCACACAATGCTCCTTCATGGCACCCAAGGTTGGTGCAGCACACCGCCTGCCTGCCGCACAAGGGGACACAGACAAGGAGAACGGGTCTGTCCGCAGTGACTGCAGCCAGACCCCATCTCTGTGTGTCCTGATTCAACAAAAGGTATCCCATTTCTTGGACCAGATAACAATTCCAAGTATCACTGCAGATAAAACACTCTCTTCTTTCTCTCAGTATACTGATGGCACAGAAGCTCTTTACGACCATCCTTTGACCGAAAACATACTGCCTTTCCCCATACCCACTTTCTCTCATGTACGTGTGGATTATAGCTGTTGTCCAGTTAACCAGCTGCATCAGACAAGCCACTCTGTTACCTGGTTTGTCAGTTTACATGCCTTGCTACTGGCAGAACTACGCTGCAGGTGAGCAATCACACCTTTGATAACTTCATCCAAATGGGAACACTCCAATTTCTTTCCTGTTTTCCTACACTACTTAATTATTTCAGCCAACACCATGAACACATCTCTGATGTAGCCACAAAGGCTAGTCGCCCTGGAAATGCTGCCAGAGCTGGCTCCTGATCAGCAGACTGGCAGGCAAACGGCATTAGCACCGGTTGCACGACATCGCTGCCAGTTCGTCAGCCCTGCCCGAGCTCCGACTGCGCTGCACGGTCCTTCCTCAGCCTGCCCCGCACAGGCTCTGCACACTCTTTCCCCCTTCTGCCTTTGTTTAGGCCTGCCACGTTGCATGCTCTCCCACATCATCGCTTGACAGGAATATTCTCTTTACAGCATTACCCTGATCCATTTCAAAGCGGTCCTTGGAGGTTTTACGCCGCTATTGAACTGCAATAAAGTAGGATGTTGCCAAAGCGCTGCTGTGACAAGCGATCGATTCTGCTTCACAAGGGCTCCCTGAAAAATCTGAGAGGTAAACGCTCGTGACAGCTGCTACTCCACCAGTACAACCCAGTGAGGAATTTCCAGTACTTCCATCAGAATTATAGCTGTTGTTACAAGTAGCTGAATTTATTCTCCTACAGGTAAAACCTTCTCTTTTGATTATCAATATAGACAAAATAGTGGTTTTCAGCCATAAAAGCTGCTTCTTTTACAGAAACATACAAAAGATACCAGATAAAGTAATTCACTCTTCCATGTTACCTCAAAAAGGGCACTATTCCAGGGGAGAAGGAAGATATTTTATTAAACACCATATTCTGCAAGCGGTAAATTGATTCTTTCTCCAATCAAAGCACATCAAGTGGGAAGCTGAGACACTAAGCACAGAATTCAACAGTTCTTGGCTTCTGAGACCAAGGCTTTTCTGTGTACCTTACTGTTTTTAAAGGACCAAAATAAAAATAAAAATAAAATTTTAAATAAATAAATAAAAATTAAAATTAAAAAAAAATTGCAGTATGGCACACAATTTGCCAAAAATATTATCTCTTGAAAATCCAGTGTAATCAGAGCTAAGCAAACATTACTGTTGATATATTTAATAACCTGTCATTTTTTTTATTCATCTGAAAGCAATCTATTGAAGGTTTCATCACAGATCTGAATTAAGTTGGCAACAGACAGTATCTGTATCTCATCTGAAATGTTAATGAGTCATTCTTGTCTTTTGGGGGACTAGGATAGGAGAGACTGCTCTTCAGTCTTGTGGTTAAAAATAACTTTCCACTCGTCACACACAATATCCCCTTTAATGATCCCTGCTTAGTATTACTTTCCTGATGACCTATTAAACAAACGGGGACATGATGCATCCTCCGAAATTCAAGGAAAGTCAGGTATTTAACATAAAAATAGGCATGTGTAACGCAAGACCGGGTATTGCATTACATCTAAAAATATCATCCTAAGATTCGGGAAATTTTAAAAGGACAAAATAGGGGTATGAGACGCTGCACAGAAGGGCTTCAAACTATTGCCATTCCTGAATGTTCAGAAGAGATGCCGCTCCAGTGAAAATCTCCTACTCGGCTTCAGACCCTGCCGAACATTGGAATTGTTCCAGCTGGCTCCTCAGCTGTTCTCCCTTCCCTTAGAGTAAGCTGAAAAGCCATTACCCTCTGAGTGCAAAGAGGCTAGATCATATGTCACCTTTGCCTGTACTCATGCAAATATCTTCTGATAATCATGATAAAATGCTTGCCCAAGCACAATGGATTAATGATTGCAACATACTCTCAACTGAGCTCTTCTATGGCAGTTTGTCAACATTAAAACTATGTAAATGTCAAAGTGGACAACAGCAATACATCATCTGGGAATTTCTAACTGTAGTAATCTAATTACAACCTTTATAACATTGTTCTCTCACTGCAAGAGGTTTAAACTGTAACGAAGAAGAACTCGAAAACAATCTTACAGGAGGCTTCTTTGTAGCTTTTAAGCCAGTTTTCTGGACTGTGGATGAAAAAAAAGCCTTTCACTAGGAGGATGGATGGACAGATTGGATCAGAGATGCTATTCTGGGAAAAATTCCACTCTGGATACATCAGTGGAAAGACTCACTCTCCCAGATCATGCTTGCCCTGTTTCAGGGGTCCCGCACACTAAGAGCCATGTAGAAACAGACAGTCTCTTCAGCTGAATCTGAATTAACTCAAGTACCTGAGGCTGCACCAGTGTCCTAACTACAGTATTATAATGGGGTTAATTTACTGTGTTGACAAGGTGCACTGTCAGTGATCCCCAAACCTTCGTGATCAGATAGGACTGTCCACCATAAAATTACTCAGCAGCAAGGTGGGGAAGAAGCTCTCACAAAACAGTGGTGATTATGTCTTAATATTGCAAAATTATTTCTGATCTGCTCTACTATGGATGCATTCACAGAAATTACATACTTCAGTTGTTAAGGTCTTTTTAATTCCCCACATTTTTTAATATGATTTTTTCTTTAATAGTAGAAACCTCTTCTCAACAAAACCTGAAAGACACAAACTAGCATATTCTGAAAGTTGCCTAAATATTTCAGGTACGCACTATCCTACAAGTTTAGATGAAAATTAGTGAGATTGTAATTTGAAAATCAAAATTACTCGTTTGAAATGTTTCAGAAATTATAAACAAGTTAACTGCATCATGAATAGACTTCCTGCGTCCCACTGCTTTTCCTGCCCTCAAGACTCTTGTCCAAAATGATTTGAAAATTAACACCCACCTGAGATATTTAAACCAGAGCAGAAGTTGTGGCTATGCTTCCTTGAAGGCCAACCTGATAAATCAGACACAGGTATTTCCAAAGACCAACTAAAGACTGCTAATCTGCTGGCAAGCAGTGGAATACCATCCCAGGGTGGAGTGAGAAACTAGAGTAGCATTGATGCTGAAGCAGGCAAAACTGCAGCAAAAACTGAGGATGGGAAACCTATGAGGGAAGGGACAAAGACACGGCCCAAGAGGGAAGAAGGGAACTTTGACTACAGGGTTTCTGGCTAGGAGGACTTAAATAGGAAGAATGGAAGGAATTGGAGGAATTACTGAGAGAGAAGTTTGGCAATAATTTAGGAGATCCTTTGAAACAGAAGAGGTTGGGAATAGGAGTGAAAGATTTGAGCTTTCAAGGAAAAGGAGTGGGAGTCCAGGAGCAGAAGACATCTCTGGATAACAAGGACCTGGGCTTCCACAGGGCAGCTTGGCAGCTCTGTGTGCTGGGGCACCAGCGCTACCGTGGTTTCTCACCCCACCAGCTGCCTAGTGCTGCCTCTTCCCTAACTCATGGCTTTAGTTGTGGAAAATGCATAGCCCTAAATATTAAAGTTTTGTAAAAGAAATTCAACACTAAATATTCTCCAATATCTCTGGTTAGAAAAACAGTGACACTAAGAAAGTGCCACTAGTTTGAGAACTGAAAAATGGGTTCTTCAAGTAGTAATTTACATAATAGTAAGAAGAAATCTAACGAGAGCAACATTTTAATTGCATAGACACAGCTATGAGTCTTCTACTGTGGAGTTACAGTTTAGATGATGGCTTCTTCTGGAGGACCTCAAGTTTAAGACTACTCAGGATGAAGGAGGGTTACAGCACTGCAGTTTTAAACAAGTGTTGGGAAATCATTTATCTACACTACAGTTCAATAATGACAGTGATACTTCAGCAGTTAAGGGGACACTTAAAAGGTAACCTCACTAAAAACCATTACACTGGGTTTGTAAACTTTTTTTTAATTATTCCAAGTATAACAAAATACAGAAAAGTCAACTGGGGGAAAAGCAAAACCTTCACTTTGATTACCAGTAAGGCACTGAAGCCACCACATTTTCAGCTATATTCTATAAGAAGAACATTTTTAGACAATTTTTTTCCCAGAAATTTCTTTGCTTTAGTAAATATTGTAAAATTGTGACAAGTTTAATGTATTACTTCAGATGCCTTTAACAACAGACCTTGCCTAAAAAGAATGACTTCCTCATGCATATTCTGCATTAAAATTAATCTATTCAAAACACACACACCCTCTTACTAGCGTTATTTTTTTTTTCAAACACCTGGAGAGTCATATTAATATTAGTGTGCCAAGTGTTAAACTGTATTTAAAAATATATAAGATACATTTCAGTATGTAAAGTACTTGATGATGTGTTGTATTTAAGCAGCAATTTCCTTAGCAGCAAGAAACCTTACTATAGCCGCATAACAATAAGGCACAGCAGCCTGAAATACACAATATCGCTGACCTTCTGTACTTCAAAACCATTCCAATTTTTATAACTCCTGTAGTATTTTTGCAGATTGTTGTTTGCCAGCCCATTTCTATCCATTGTCGTTGAGTATACAAATAACAAGAGTTGAAAGTCTATTTCCTATACACACAGAATGTGCACTGCTCCTCGCCCTACTCAACCAGGGATTTTATTTACCACCAGGTTACACTAATTTATACCTAAGGATTATATTTCTTCCACAGTTTTAACTCAACCCTTCTTACTCCTTCACCTTTCCCTTCAGCCATTCTCCCTCCATGCTGCTGCTCAGGAACCACCTCTTGTCGAGGGCTGCGTGACCAACTTTCCCAGCTTCTGGAAAGAAGGAAGACTCAAGAGTAGCAGGGAAAGCTGTCTGCTAAATAATGAACAGGCACCGCTTTTGCACAAGCCATTACTTTGCCTGCATGCCGAGATCTCCACGCTGCAGTTGTGGAGGTGCACAGCTTTCACCACGCTTCTTCCAAGTACTGAAACCCAGGATCTGGAGTCAACCCACAAGTGTTGTGGCCAGTCTAACTTGCTTCCTCCATCCTCCCCAACAACCTTACACCATGACTCCAGCATTTCTCCAGCATCTGGTGCTCATTCTGTGCACACCGAATGGCAGCCACGTGCCCGTGGCACAGGTCTGCTCTCACGGAAACAGCGGGAGGCAGAAGCCAGACACAGCAGTGCTGGGCTTTCATCCTGACTTCAGTCCTCTCCCATTACCATTGAGACTGCAGCTGTTCTCAACAAATGGACACATCTGGCCTGGGAACCTCACTCTGTTTTGATAAATCAGGTTAAAAAAAATCCTAACAAACACCAAAAATCTGTCATGTAAAATCACAACACAATTGCAAAAGTACTGAAAATTGAAACTTGATCCCATTTTATTTATAAACCCCTACCATATGTGGCTGTGCAGCATGGTAAAAAAAGGAGAACACACGCCCTACAACAACACAAAAGGCAAAGTTGTTTTGTTCTGCATTTCCACATTATGTGAAATCAATAATCTCTGATCGCTATTGCTAGCTAAATAAGGAATCACAGAATCGATGCAAAATCTATGGATCCAGAAAGATTTTCCATTTGTAGCTGACTTCAGTGGCCACTACATGTCCCTGCAATACTGTCAAATGCTGTTTGCAGATGTTCACATGGCTTGAGAAAAGTAGTACTTACTGAAATGTGGTTAAATGTAAATAAGGAGAGGTGAGAAGAAAAGGAATTAAGAGCTATTAAAGTACAGATTCTTCTGCTAGCCCCTCTGGAGAAATATATCCTGTGACCATCTGCCTATATGACCAATGAGTATGAAACTCTTGTGCTCATCTAGAGCAAATTATGTGGTACTATAGAAATAAATACAATTCACACATGATAAATATGCATTTATTGAACTTTTCTGCATTTGGGGCTTTCTTATCAATCTGAATTTCACTTTCCAGTCTGTATCTGACCAAAGAAACATGACCTTTCCCAACTTTTCTTGTGCACCAACCTGATCTTTTAATGAAATTTCACATTCAAATTAACATCATGCAGACAACATACTTTCCTTCCCTTGTCAATACCCTGGGTCATCCAGTAGACCTGGCAGTTCATCCACATTGGACCTGACAAAGACCCAAAATCACATTTGACATTCTTAAATAAGTTTCTAAATGCTGAGTAAATCTAGGTTATTGCAAGAAGAAAACAAA
The DNA here is from genome assembly GCF_949628215.1 of Phalacrocorax aristotelis. Taxonomy (NCBI): domain Eukaryota; kingdom Metazoa; phylum Chordata; class Aves; order Suliformes; family Phalacrocoracidae; genus Phalacrocorax; species Phalacrocorax aristotelis. The sequence continues at coordinate 90,220,141 of NC_134277.1, forward strand.
AAGCATCAATGTGTATTTAAGTAAGACTGTAATATCATCAATGTGAAAGTCATTTAAAACACTGTATTATACTTGTTTATATATGTGTGTAAGTAATATGTACACACTGACAGGAACTGTCATTAGACAGCATACACAGTCATAAGGGGTAATCAGAGCGTGACATGAGAAAAAAAAAGACTTACTCAAATCTGCCTCATTTAATTGCGGTCAGATTTTTTTTCAGTTCTTTACGGAAAGTAAAAGTTTTCAGGCACACATACGTTTAATAGGTTTTATTTAGATATTCACCTTCTTTTTATGAAAGACTGTTTAATCCATTTCCTTCATCACTGTAAACTGTTCAGGAAAAAATTCAAGATCAAGACTAACAATAGCATAATAAAGAAAAATGTATACAATACTATCACATAAGGAGTACAATCCTATTTACTTAGGATCAATTCTATCCCAAAGTAACAAAACAAAACTACAGAACCTGGAAGATAAAGCTATAATCTGTTGCTTGCTTATACTACCTACGAAGAAAAAAAACTCTTGCCATACAGATTTTTTTCTTTTTTTTGGGGGGGAGGGGGACAGAACTTCAAGTGTGGTCAAGGGGAATATGACAGCACTCTATTTGAGCCCTCAGATTTTGAACTTGCAACACTACCACTGTCACTTATGTCACCTAAAAATTGTTATTTATGTAAACTCATCCATATTGAATAGGCAAAAAAATATTATAAAGACTACAGCTAGTTGCAAGACAAAAAATAGGGAGTGATGAAAAATAACGATGTATTAAATTTTATTAAATTGAAGAAAGGCTGTCTTCATTAATAAGTGGGAGAGGAGATAACTGTCATGGTAAATATGAGAAGGTGATGCAAACTTAGGAGAAAATCTATGAAAGGAAGAGCTGAAAAAGGAATTAAAAGGAACTGTGAAATAACCAAAACAAGCAGAAAATAGTCATAGGACATTCCTGCTATAAATGTGCAAACTGAGACATTACAGAAACCATCTCAAACTGGGATATTACAACAAGGAAGAAATCTAGAAAGTGCTAATGTGGAAAGAGCCTGTGCAGATTACAAAATGCAAATTTCTTTGCAATGCCACATGAAGACACAAGACAAGGAGATTGTAGTTACTGTCTAAGTCATCACTCCACCTGCCATCTTGAATATGATTCTTGCAAAACAAAGATATTTGTAAATTGGGCAGATGTTACAGAAATCAGAACATTTAAGAAGAGATTCAGGTTTGTCAATGTAAGCAAGGATAATGCCCTGAAGATACAGAATTTATATACATATATAACTTAGCTAAAATGGTATGTACAAGAAGCAAATATGGGAAATGCAATCCAACATAACTGATATGTAGTCAGATTTTAAACTGTTCAAACTAACTCTGCCAGAACAAAATAATTCAAGTACTTACGATATCACACAAAATTGACACTACTAATAAATACGTTATTTTACAGGAAGTTTATTTTAAGCTATACAATCAATATGAAGCTTTGTAGCAATAACAGAAAGAAAATCTTTTTCCTAACTGGCACTGTTGCACTGCATGAAAACTTGATTTAGTTTTTTATTAAGCCTTGTGAATGCATGCATGTGGGGGGACAGAGGGTGGGTTTTTTTCCCCTGACAGACTGCAAAGGCTTTTCTCCCACTGTCACAGATACTGGGCTGTGTGCAATTCCATTGGCTTTTCGGTTGCTCTGAACGAAACCCCTAGCCTGGGCTTACACTATTTAATATTCACTGTTGTCACCCTGCAAGTTCAGATGAACTGGGGCAACTGTGCCTCCTCCTTGTGTGAGGATGAGCAGTAACAACTGCTCTGGTCAGACTAGGACAGCCTGATCAATGCTTTTGCTTAGCACTCAAGCACTTCTTATTTTTGCAGGAGAAACAAAGCTTTTAAAAGACAGGCACAGTCCTAACTGCTATCTAAGTTCCTGTGATGGTGACCCAGGAGGCTTAGCTTTTCCACAATAATGAAGCTGGGAGATGTTGTGTCCTTCTCCCTGATCTGGGTCTCCCAAGTAGCTACTAGTTCCCTTTTGAAAGACTGCTCCTCTTGAGGCCTGCCAAAGTCCTCTTGCCTTTCCTGTTCTCAGCCCTTCTCATACCAACAGGTAAATCAGTCTCATACATTACCTGAAGAGGTAGCAAAATCTAAAAGATAAATACTTCTGGGACTGTCCTTCTGCAACACTGAAATGTTTTTCTGAGAACTGACTATTGTCTTGGTCCATTATATTTCTCCTTCCTGTTTTTCTAGACACCCTATCACTGAATTAAGCCAACATAAACATAAAAGCTATGTCCGAATAAACAAACAACACAGTGCGTTGTATACAAAAAAACCCACATTATTTTGCTACATTGTAAAATACAGAAAAAAAATCACTACATGAACATGAATAATATCTTGAAAGCACATTTTCTAGTTCTCAATAAATCTACAATTTATAATTTATCTATCATTTATATAACTGACATTTTTATTTTATATTATTCTTAAGAACCTGAACTTAAACACATTTGAAATCATACAATAACACAATTCTATGACATAATTATATTTGTGCATTTACGATAGCTATAAAAATTTATTTATATAGATTTTACAAATTATATTTTTCATATGAATATATGCATCTTCTACAACTCATCCTGAAGGAGCCTTACTACATAAAATGTATTTCTACTGCTTTATCCTCTACTTTTGTAAAACTCTATAAACAGTTTAGAGGGTTTAACCACACTGATGTATCAGTTGTAAATGCTACCAAAAAACTTCAGATGTCTTCTGTGCTACAAAACCTCTTTGTGACATCTATCGGAATTAAGATGTACTAAAGCCACAAAATCGGTTTAAATTCAGTTCTAAGATCAAGTCTTTCAATTTTAGTATCCAGAAATAGAAAACCATTATAGTACAAATATTTGTGACTAATTAATGTAGGAGATATATTTCTCTCATATTTTATTTCCATTTCATTACTGAACCTGCCCATCCTTATTCAGGATGAAAAGTATCCTTAGCACCTTGTTTGTCAAATTTGTAACCAGCAGACCATATTGCTTTCTTTCAAATATTAGTTAATGTAAGCAATGTTTCCTAATATCTGCGTAGCATTATAGATTTGTACACTGGCAAGTGAAACTGGGAGGTGTTTCACAGCCAGCATATCACAAGCACGAAGGGAAATTCTGTTACCTGTTTCCTAGACTAAAATAGAAGTGATTCTCTGACAATCCACATACTAAGATTTATGTATTTATAGCATCACAGTTGTGCCTAAAATTTCATAAACGCTACAGAAATAGGGAATACCCTCAAACAAGTAAACTGAGGTCATCTTATGCAGCTTGTAGGAAACATTTTCACCATCTATTTTATTTTTTCCTTTGTGTAACAGCTGGTTAGCTGAATTATTACAGCACTAGAAACATGCAAACAGAAACAGATTTGAGACAAATGGTGAAAAATGACCAAAGGTCAGGATCTATGATGTTACACCCCTTCGTTACCTAATTCATGAAACTAAAAACGTAGAGTAGCATATCCAGTGGCCATCTGTAGGTACAAGCTTTTCTATGGGAGGCAGGTAAGCAAAGTCAAAGAGCTCAAACCAAGAGACTCATACAGTGTCATGCCAAAACCTACCCTCCTAGAAGTCAGGTAAATGGCCACATTTCTGAGTGGAAAGCAACGCTAATGAAAGGTAAAGGCTTCCATGGCTACCCTAAATTATACTTGCTAGTAAGAAATTCTGGATAGGTTCTTTACCTGTTCTCTGCTAGCTCCATCACACAAGTAATTGTTAACTAATACGTACTATGAAATTATTAAAATGTTTATTTCCTAATGTCAAATCAATTATTAAGCACGTAAGAAGCCTTATGAATGGCTTAAATTATTAATTTCCATTTGTCATCTGGTCTCTTGACTTCAACATCTGAACAATATGATGATATTAGAAGTTAGTATCGCTTAGTTTCAGTAACCTCAGAAACATTAATATACTTACTGATAAGTGTTATTTCCCATCAGAGAGAAAAATCTTGCCACGTTAGTTTTGCATATTTATCTGAGACATTTTTATTGTACCTCAACGGAGTTACCTTAATGCTTCCATTAGCAAAATTCATTCACATGACTTGCACAGCAAATATCACACTGCACACAAACTATGCAATAATCTTGACAAAAACTACAATCAGCTCAGCCTTTGTACTTAATTGTATACTCCGAGATGGAAAAATCACTACAGGAAATGGAGCAAAGAAAAATAAACTAGCAGGGAAACAAGGGTTTCATCAGGTTCTTCTGATAAAGGTGCAGGACACATTCAGTCCCTTCTACTTTATATTACATTAAACCTCTCTCATAAGCCTTACAATGAATGCCTGAAGAGATCAGAAATATAGCAAGGCTATTACGCCCTGATGTTATAATTTTTGAGACTACTGTTCCAGAAGAATGCTGGAAGGATAAAAGACGTTTGAATCACAAAAAGTCATGAACTTTTGTAACTCAGAAAATCCATCTCTTCAGTTTGTAGATGAACTTTGGGCACAGGTCAAAGTAAATTGTCATTTAAACTATTTCACTAGTCCCCAGACAGAAGTAGTGCACAGGAATAAAGAACTAAAAAGACGCTCCTGGATCACTGAAGTCCATGACTCTGCTATCGAAGACACTGAATGACTCTACGATAAGGTCAGCATTCCACTGTAAAACCAACTCAGTATTTCAGTCTTTATTACCCTAAGGATATTAGCCACTCCACAAACCCAGTGCCCTAATGGCTAAGGGATTTATTCTAATTTCCAGTTTAAATTTCATTAATGGCTGACCTTTTTTTTTTTTTTCTTTTGTGGTGTATATGTGTCAATAATCCCTTATCTTCTGTAGCTTCTCCTCAAATATGATGTTTGCAACCACGGATTATCTGTAGATGGCAGTCACACCACTCTCAGCGTTCTTCTCTTCTGCTGATCTATACCCAAATCAAGTTCTTCCCATCTATCTCCTCTCACAAAACTCTCCTTTCTCCCGGCAATCTCACTTGGTGCTCTCTGCATTTGATCCAGTTTCAGTTTATCTTTTTGAATGTGACCAGAAATAGAAATGTACATAGTGATCCGGGGTGGTTTCACCCTTAGCTGCATACTTTGCCATCATAACTGAGTCTTTTCTGGACACATATCCTAATGACCCAGTGATGAACTAATGCTTCTCCTCTTCATTCTGCTTGTCCCTGCTCATTTTCTACTGATGAGCTCTCAGTCTATAGCTGAAATTTCTGCTTTTAGTTCCCAATTGCAGGCAGCTTACCTTTCCTATGATTAAATTCCATCTAGTTGCTATTACTGCAGTCCTCAAGGTCATGCTTTTCTTCCCCATAACATTCTGATCTTTTGCTGTATTAGGAATCTTTTACCTGGGTCATCAACAAATTTCATTATTGCAGTGACATTCTGTCACCCCACCACTAGTAAAAAGCACTAATAAAGGCAAACATTCCCCAGTGAGCTCCCTGAGAAATTCAGTCAGCAATCTTCCTCCTGCCTGATGCTCTCTGAAGTCACACCAGCTGCCATTTCCCCTCACCTATATGTACAGTTACTTTAACACTCCTCATCTCCTCTAGCAGTACTTCTAGTCTTCAATTTGGCACTAAAACAGAATTATTTATTTATTTTTACAAAACTGCTTTCCCTATTTAAAAAAAGAAATCAGTTCTCTTTCCACGAACAGCTACCACAATGCATTGCCATGACATACTAAAGGTTAACAATGGCACATTAGTGCTATCAGGGTGTTCCAAGGTTCCCCACACTATTTTACCATCTTAATCTACTGTATTACTGATTTTAATGACTAACTGGCAGGTCTCTAATAGCTTGGCTTTTTCCCATCTTCTATACAGATATAGCCATACCAGACTTGATAAACACATTTAAATGTCTTGCTATTAAGCTTGTGACTTCATATGTCTATAAAAAAAAAGAATATTAAGATAAAAATCATCTGTTCTCCTTCCTCAAATCTAATTGCAAATACAGCTTATACTTGTGGATTGTGGTTTTCTTCCCTTTCTATCACACCTAGTCCCAAAGCACAGTATCATCTGCTGGGCAGCATTTTCCCCTTTCGTACAAGCCTCCCAGTTTTCCTTATATCGTTTTCAGGTGACTATTCACCTACAAGTTACTGAACCATGCTCCTACAAGATTTAGTTCCTTTCTCAGGATACTCATTCCTGATAGTACGATTAATCGTGAACTTGGAAAAATGTCAAGTCTCCCCCACACTCCAGATCCTGAGCCGGCGGTACCGCTGACAGCAACTCATCCTCACTCTCCTGCGCGGCAGGGACTTCACTGACAGCCGCCCTGCTCTCCTTCTCAAATGTCTAACTCCTTTTCTTTGCACTGCTTAACCACACAACAAGTTATTAATAATTTGTGGCAGGGGTGACTTTAGATGAGGCAGGTCCCAAGCAAGGTGCGGAAATGGGACCTGACGTAACTCTGTACAAAGAAAATTCTTCCCTTTCTATGGACCCATTGGCTCATGCCGCTGGCTAATACTGGAGCTAATTACCGCAACCGCAGAAACTCTGTGCAGGCCCTCACCCCTAGCACACAATAGACTCATGTCCTCAGGCGCCAAAAGAGTACGAAAAAAAAACCCCAGAGAATTATAAATACTAATACAGAAAATTTTGCCTGCACTTTGTAAACCGGGGCTGCTCCAAGGCCCGAATTGAACCACTCCATACCAAAACATTAAAACAAAATTTAAAAAGTGCTTTAGAGTCAGCTCAAAAAGTAGCATTTAGGCTAAAACAGCCAAACATATATTCTAAACACATCACTCTGTGGCTAATTTTTTTCAGAAACCAGAAGCGTCAAATCCTGCTTGAAGTAATTTTTGTGCTGTAACTGAATACAGACAAGGAGGAACACATCTGGTGCCTGGGCTGTGCAAACATATTTATAATTAAGTAGAATTGAATACCAAAATCCAGCAATGATAGAATTCATTAGACTAGTATAATGTTGTATAATTACTCTCTTTTTTTTTTTATATCATCCACTGTATGCTTTAAGAGCTCTTTTTACCCATTGCTATCAATGTGCTATGACATATTTACATACACCCTGTATAAAAGGCTGAGGAATATTAGGCATGTCAGAGGATGACATGGGAAGGCGACTGTTGTACAATAACTACACTGTCAGTGAAACAAGAGGAAACCAATTTAAATTCATTCCCTGGCGTGTAACTCTACAGATGATAAGTACTAGATTTACATTTTGTAAGGAAAGGTGCTCCTTTCTACAGTAGGGAAAAGCCCTAACATGGCAAAATCAATCCATCACCTTTTTCCACCAGCACTACTTCCTCAGCTTGCCTGCCTTGCATTACTGATTTCCACACGGACCTTTCTGTACACCGTCCTTGGATCTTTCCTCACTGAGACCATCTCCACGCATTACCGCTCACATCGTAGATTTTGGAAGAACTGCCAGCAGGCAATTGCTCTCTCTGAGCCTCTGCATTACTTCCTTTGCTCTACTTCTTTCCTGCCAACCCTGGCCAGGTGTCCTGCAACTCCTACCATACAGCCCAGCCTCCCCCCTGGGCTGTAACACAGTGTAGTGCATGTAGGTCCGATCAAAGCATCCAAGTTCCCTGGGCCACCAGGGAAAACCAGGGGTCCACTGCCAAGTTTGGCACTGACAGAAACTTGGGCTGACACCAACAAAAGAGGGTTGCCACACTTCTTCAAAATAAAGTTTGTTAGGTACCAAAGACAGTTGTCATCGCTGTTCTAATTTTTTTTTCATTTAAAGCCACCCACTGCCTCACTAAGGCGTTTTGCATCTCCCTCTCAACACACTTGCTCCTCTTCATTGTCCATGTAGAGTAAGGGAGCTTGGACTAACTAAAGAGGTAAGTTAGTTGGTTCAGTTGATAGAGCAAATATCCTGGCTCCTCTCATAGGCGGGTTTGTGACTATGCCCACACAGCCTAGTGACAATCACAGCCTTTGGATCAGGCTCAGCAGGCAATTACAGAGCAGGCATGGGGCTTGCAGACCATCTACAGCTGTGCTGCCTTCCCCCCTCAAACCCTGGCCAGACACCTACCTGATAACAGCTTTCTCTCCAAAGCTGTATCTGCCACCAAACAAGGGAGAAGGAAATGCAGACAGATAAGAGCAGTCTGCAAGGGACAGCAAAAAGATAGCTGAAACCAATTATGATTTGCACTTATTTCACATCAGCCCACAGATTTCTAACAAAAAGAAACAACAGCCCTGACCAGCCACTTTATTTCCAGCCCTCTACTGTTTGTGAAAGTTATTTGAGCTATGTGCCTTCAGGCTCAGGAGGAACTGCTCCACATTAAATAGATATTGAGCTCATAATCAAAATAGTCTCTCTGAAGTGGTATTTTTATTGTAAACAAAAGCTGAAAAAGTTCACATCTAAGGTTCCTTCAGACAACAGGGAAAAACTGCATTTAGCAGTTGCGAACAGCCAACGGCAACATTAAGCCAAAATTTAAAGGATGCAGGGTTGTCTTTTAAAGGGGGAAGGCTTGTGCACAAATGAGAGAATAACACGTTCTTTCTATAAACCACGGTATGCAAAAAAATCTATCTTTCAGTAGTTACTGGTACAATTAAGAAATGCCATATTTTTAACAAGCTTAGGCTTCAGAAGACACGAAAGATATGATAGTATTTTTAAACTCTGCTGGACCGGAAAAAAAAGTTAGGCTGTAATTTGAAGAAAATTAAAATAAAGCACTTGTTTAGTAAGTAAGTGTGCATGAACTGGCTCTTTTTTAATTTTTATTTGAATAACTTTCTAATTAGCTATGTTGACAAAGATATATTTGAAATTGAACTAATTTAAATTTTACATCATATTTCTTTTCTTGCATAAAAAGGATAAAGGAACAACAAAAACACCCTAATAAGCCCAGCAATTTTTTTTTTTTTAATTCACAAAATGTAAATCATCAACAAAGAAACTGTCAGTGATCACTGAGGAAGGATTTTCCAGATTTTTTTTCACATGCAATTATAGGAGAGAACACCGATTATTGACCTACGTATTCTTGATGCCGAGCAATCAAAACACCAGCATCACAGGAATACACGGCAGTATTTTACTGCTCACTGCTTTTTTACAAATGTTCAAAAGCATCAAACCTGTGATCAGTCTATTGTGCAAGGTGTCAGATTCCCAGAAAGATTCCCATATTTCTGTAGTTTACTCTTAACCGACACTAGGCAAAAGCATGCTTACAAAAGTGATCAACAAAACAGCACGGCTAGCCAAAGGGGGGAAAAAAGCGGTTTGGGGATCAAAGGGCCCCACTGCAGGGAGCCGCACGACCCCGACTCCTAGCAGCGGCCAGGGACCACCGTGCCACAGCCCCTCTCCCGCCAGATGCCGGAGATGCCTGCACGGTGGGGTTAAGCCACATTATCTGTATTTGGGTCCAGGCTTTCTGGAAAAGCCCTGCCCGCTCTGGGCTGGAGCCTGCGCAGCACTAGGCAAGGCAGACGCTGCTGCTGGCAGAGCAATCAGTGCAGCTCCCTCCCAGATATCCTCTTCTCCAAGCAACACTTGCACGCAAAGCAAGGAGCAGAGCGAAACATCAGCGGACTCGTGCCCTGGACACCTGCAGGAAGACAGTGCCTTTTCGGGGCAGCTCTGCAGCCCTTCCTGCCTCAGACGGCCAGCCACGTCCCTCGGACGCTGCAGGAATGCCCACATTTTTCCTAAGAAGGAAGCAAGGCAGGACAAACCATCTTCACAAGCTAAATACAACGCCAGGACCGAGACATCAACATCCCTCTTAGATCTCTTTTATGCCACATAATATAGAATATTATCATATAGAATATCACATAGAATAAAATCATTATTCTATCTTCCAAATAACAAAATTAAACTCAGTAGAATCTATGGTGAACAAATAATATGGCTAATTAAATATTTGCCTCTAAGCTTGAAAGCCTGAAATTTTCTAGCACGACATCCCACAACTGGCAATGAAAATTAATAAATAAAAAATGTAAAACCATGTGAATTATCTAGACTTGATATCACAAAGATGCAGGGACTCCCATGGTGAAACCTTATCTAGAGAAAAATATCACACGTTCTGATTTGCTTTTTATTACATGCCAGTGTGGCGTGGTTTGGTACGTTCAAATAATTATAAAAAAACAACAACAACAAAAAAAAGCACAGGAAGGCAGTTTCATAGCTAATTAATCCTTGAACTTTCCAAGAAAATGAGAATATAAGAGTCACCCACAAAGGTAAGGGCTCCAAATCAAACATTACAAACATATACCAGTAATTTAAATAATTTGAATTAAAGATTTTAAAGGAACTGCTTGCATACTTAAAATTCAGTATTTGCATAAGTCTTTGCAAGATCTGAATAACAAGTCAGAGAATTTGTTTTAAGTTTATCTTAAAGACCTAGAAGGCACCCCAGATACAGCACTACCATTTAAAGGTTATAACAAGCTCATGGAATCAGCATGAAATTTTCAGAAGAGATACTGATATATTTTAAAGACTTTTTTTTGCATCCTTTGAAGGGTTTTACAATTATTATATCAGGAGTATTCCCATGCAGAGAGACTTGGGAAAAGGAAAAGGATATGGCAGAAGACGCGTTCAGGCACAGCATTGGATATTGCACGTTATTTATGGATATTTCAAAAATGCTGCTATTAAAATGCAATTATATTTTTGCTTTGTCTTCATTACAAAGTTTTAAAAATGTGAAGGGTACTTCACCGGTTTTCCACTCATTTACTTCCCTAGAAATGCAAGGAAACTCCCAGTCCTCTTTTCTCACACGTTGCTAGAGAACATCTTGATGACCACAGCAAGCCTACACTGAAAGCCTGAACATTTTAAGCTGAAGAAGACAGAATCAGCAGTCTTGAACAAAACTCACATTTATGCCATGCTAATTGGTCACTAGAATCAAATATTCACTGTATAAATAAGTCGGTGACTGGAATCAAATGTTCATTATGCAAAGTAGCTTAAAAATATAAAAGCAAAATCCTTCAAATATTTCCATATTCTAAGTACACACATCTCTGGTATTTATAAAACAGATGCAGGGAGTCTCAGCATGCAAACGCTTAGTCACAAAAACATTTTATGAGATGTCCCACAAAAATTAATGTGAATACTTTTGCACAGAATGGTTCTTGGAAATGTACCCAATGAAGTCAAATTAATAATAATGACCATCTTACCTGATCCCAGGGACAGATGATTCCTCCAAAACACATAAAGAGATATCCCATGGCAACCAGACATACCCAGACCACCAGAGAAAATACACGAAGCAGCTTCTTAAATACAGGTTCTACGCAGACAAGGATAAATATAGCGAAAAAAATTGCTAGGGCCGTTGGAACAGTTATTAAAAATGCCACATGGTCTTCAATTTCCTGGAAACAAAGGAAAATGAAAAGGAAGTTAAAAACTAATGTACTTAAATGTCAGACATCAATAATATACTTTAAACTGACTGCAAATGGAGATCTCAGAAAGACATGGCTGAATATCAAAAGCGAGATGAATCAAAATAGGATTTCTTCCACTATAAGAAGCTGTTATTTGGAGTATTAACTTCATAAGCAACTATTAACCACACTACTGCATGGTACTTTTTTTACTAAATTGAGGAATTGAAGCAGATTGAGAAAACTGTAAATTACGCTACACTAATGCATCAGGCCCATAGCGCTGAGCAAATTAAAAGGCAAACCCAATCTGCAGAAGCGGCATAGCCTTTCTGCTCCAGAATTCAAAAGATTTCTCCAATTAATGTGGTTTGCAGGTGAAAATTAAGCATCCCCAGTGAAAACTGCGGCTGTCAGAACGCCTCCCAAATCAACTATGTGCCATAACTCCATAAAGGCCTTTGTGACAGTGGTATTTGCCAAGTACTATACATTTTGCTTCTGTTTATTTGTCTGGAAGGATGGGCTCTAGGTTACATATATACATTTTCTCCTAGCAACTGCTTACTTCAGAATGCACAAACAACACCCAGAGCAAGGACTAGAATCTAACTTGAAGTGAATTTCAGAAGAAACAACATTTAAATTTATTTACAGACCTTACATAGAAGTTATTACACTAATATCTTTAAATCATCTAGTGATGGATGCATTAAAAAAATAAATATTTTATTTTATATTCCTGTATGTGTTCAAAAGTATCTCTGGTTGAAGTATAACAGCACTATATCAAAGTCTGGTCATAGGATCCTTACTCATTCCGGCAGCTGTTAGGAATTTTAACAGCCTCATTTGTAGCAAGAGGGATTGCAAAAGCAGGCCCCAAATGCCACTGTTGCAACAGTATAAAATCCTCCACTAACCACACACTTCATGCAGAAAAGCTTCTTATCCATTTATTCATGCTGGCAAAATCTTGGGAACAATCTGAAAGTGCCTATTTGATGACTTGAATGACATCTAAGCACAAAGAAATAACATTTCTTTTTCCCCGAGTTTTGTATTTGCTTCCTTAGTGCCCTGACAGGGGTTGTTTACTGATGGGTTTTCAACTTAAACGCTTAACGTTTTACTTAAAAGCTTTTTGAAGCAACTTTTTTTCCTTTCTTATGTGTATAAGACTTGCTACAGTTAGAGCAAAACTAAAAATTTACCAGTAAATTGGTAAATTTACAAAAATTTGCTAATGCTGTCAGCATTTTGGGTTTTTCCCCCCCCTCCCAGATCTGGTAAGTTTTGCAACGGACATCTGTAGAGATACTTGCTGTGAGGTTCTTTCCCCCTCCTCTCTTCAGACTTCCCCGTTGTCCTTACAGCCCTGGCTGCACTCGTGCTGCACCTGGCGGCCCTGCCCACCCGCCCCGCTGCAATCCCAGCACCATCCCGCCTGCACCTACCCCCAGCACCGGCCGGCCCCGCACCGGGAGCCACTCGCACGCACAAACCGCAACCGAACCTCAACCAGTAACCTCCGTATTTCAGCAAAAGAGGAGAGGCACAGATCGCCTCTCTGCAGAGCGCGTTAGCTGAGGCTTTACTCTGTGCTGACACCCGCACGTTCAAACCAAGGGGAATCACCATGATGAAAGTCCACATCTTATTATGCAGACTGCAGAATATCTTTCACGTACCCCATCATGCCCGACAAAAGGCAGCTCATCTTTCAGCTCTTCCTATTCTTTCTTCCCTTTAAGATTGTAATAACAAGCAATTATTATTGCAGCACTGATGACCAGGATATAAGCAAAAGAAGAGTCGAGAAACTGTGATGGTGCTAACTTTGAAATGCAAACACTAATCTTCCAAATATTAAATACACACATTAAGGTTTTCATGCACTTGGTTCGTCACACTAAAAACAAATTTATGGGCTCAAAGTTAGGCACAGAGGTAAGAGACAAAACATAAAACCTAATGAGCAGTAGTAAGAACTACTGATTTATGTCTCTGAATTCTGTGATTTTGACAATTCCCATCTCTGAAATTTGTTTCAGTGAATTTATTTAGTAATGTCACAATCAGTGTCAGCCCAGATAATGCCAAAAGCATTTAACTTCAACCTTTGACTTCTGCACTTCAGGTGGAATTGCAAAACTCTTGTTATAAGGTCAGCGGAATTAGTCCCTTCACCAGGGACAGGACAACATCCCATTCCTTGCACCATCTGTCACGCAGTCAAGGTCGCAGCCACGAAGGAACCCACAAGATTCTGGGGGAAGCTGAGACTCCGGAAAACCACAGATTTAAATGACAGCAAATCGGTATTTCAGTGATAATGATCATGCTACAAATATACCAATGAGAATATCCACATGCACTTCAGCAGCACGCTTCTCCATTTCAGTAAAAAAATAAAACGGTTGTGCTTTCTAGGACAATCTTCCTTCATAACAAATCAACAATACTTAGATTTCAGTTTAGAGCATATATACGGCCACACAGCTACAATACAATGCTATATGTATTCTATCATTAGATCAATCCATCAAAATGTTTGTTCCAAGTTAACAGCTCAGCAGTCACTTTCCTTTTCTTAAGCCTACACTAATCTCAACACTTAGCTGAGCCGATTTGATCACTAAATCTAAAATTTTATTTCTTCCTTCTCCCCTTCTCTGGTTGGCTATTGCACAATTTTGCATTTTGTTTTGATATAAACATATGCAGGAAAAAAACCCAGACCACAATATATCAGCTCCTCGTCACAGGTAACTGAATGCAACCTCACTGACGGCAGCGGGGCATCAGCGCTCTGAACTGACTACAAAACAACCTGCTTCCGATGTCATAAACTGCTTGCAACACTGTACACTGTGTGAGTTCTGAGTTAAAATTGAAATGTAAACACAGAAGAGTATACACATTAGGCAACTAAAAATATATGAGAAAACAATTGTTATTACAATTTGAATCCTTTCCAGAAAGCCTTAATGCGTACAGGGGGATTTTTCACAATCCTGCCTGTAAAATATACATTAACATCAGGTCAACAAAGGCAGACCATGTGAGGCAGGGGTTTATTCTGGAAACTGCTTTTAACAATATTTTCCTTTTACTTCAGAGGAACTAAATGTTTATGAAATTGTGACTTCGAGAGCAGGACATTTAAAACTTGTAGCTTCCTGATCAACATTTGCAATCATCAGTGTGTTTAGCAGGTTAAAAGGTAGTGTGGGATGCAAAGACAAATCCTGAAGGTTAACTGTCCTGTTTCCCTAACCATTTCACAAAGAGGTGGGGGGAAAAAAAACCCAAAACGCTTTCCTTCTTTTTTTGTTGCTAGTCTCAGAAATTAGAATACACCAGAGCTAATGGGACTAAAATATCAGCATGACACTTTCAAACATAATGGCTAAGCCTGCAATACATGGATCTTGCCTGGCAGCTCTGTCTTCCTAAGTGTTTGCTATCTTGCTGTCTTTTAATTACTGGAGAAATTCAGAAGTCTACTGTTAGAAACTTTTCCAACCCCACTAAATTCTTCAGAAGTGTGTGATAATCTTACCACCACTAAAATCTGTAGAATCACTTTCACTCATCTCCCCAAAGCTCACAGCCTTCTCTCATTCTACATCTTGTTCTTTCCTTTTCCAGATAATGCCATGCCCTCAGTTTAATTTTAAACAGCAAAGCTGCTGTAGAGCACTTCACTGTTTTATATAAAACCATACAGCTTGACAAAGTACTCTATAAAAATGAGCAAACAAACGTTTAAAATACCAGTTCTGGCATAAAATCTTTTATCATGGTCCCTCATTCTTTTGGTACTTTTCCTTTATTCTTTTCAACTACTGGAATATGACAGCAGTCTATATACAGAGGGTTCCTGCTGGGACCTGAAATACCACACGCTTTGAATTAACTCGAACCATTTACTATATTAAATTCCTGCTAAAATCACTTTTTGCTGAGATCAGTGAAACACTTTCAAAATGTAAATACTAAAAAAAAGTGAGTAATGCTTTTCAGGCATTAAAACTAGGTATCATTTCATACATCTATCTTCAAAAATGTTCACAGAATCACATGTTAAAAAAATGTTAAAGGGCTCAAGGATTACTAACTTACTGACCTTGCTATCAAAACAGGACATCTTCCTTTAACCATACTGACTGACTGAAAGAATCTATAGCAAAAAAAAAACAAACCAGTCTTCCTGTAAAGCCTTTTCCAGGACTTGAGAGAACCAAAACGATTTTCAGAAGACATACCATCACCCCTTCCCTTCATAAAAGTGGAATGCATTTCAATTTTCAAACACCTCTCTACAAAGCCAAAAAGCTGCAAAAGTCTTCTGGCTACTTCTGGCTCTCATCCCATGGTTTTATATTTTAGTCAACTTGCTTACAGCTGACTGCTCCGCATGCCATCTGCTAGACAGCTGGAAAAATCTCCATTTTATTAGGAGGTGCCGTGCCGTGCTCCTGGCCGAGTAGCTGTACAGCTTCGTCTATGACTTCATCATTTAGGACAACTGAAAAGTTTTGGCCCACCATCTCAGATTTCTTTTCCATCAATTTCATCATTATTAGTCCTTCTTCAGTTCATAAATGGTGCAGTGTCTTTAAGGCCAAATGCTGTTTCCAAGCCCACATGGAATTTTCTGGATTCACAACTTCGAAAAACTCCTCTGCCTTTCGTGCCCCCCATTTATCTTTCATAACACAAACCTTTGCTTGTTTTACTTGCTTAGATACCCAGTTAGAAGGCTTCTCACGTGCCTGGTATTTTTTAAACACTTTTATTGACCTTTGTGCAACATGTTCAAGGACACTAGCAGAAAATTAATTGAACTGTACCTTTTAACCAAACTGTCCTGAAATTTGTGTCAACGAAGCTTTTGGTTTTCACTAAGGCCCTATGTAATTGCATGCCTGAGATTTTTTCCCTCTGATTCAGCATTCCCTGTTTGGCTTGGTAGATCAATGAGAACAGCATCAGGCTCAAATCCAGTTGTTTCATGATGTCTGTTGTCTTGAGAAATTCAGTTCTCTCTATTAATGAGTATGATGAGCAGTCTACGCTTGCTGTTAGCACACGGTGATACCTGACTCCTCGCTAGTCCACGTCAGTCCAGCAATTTGTACATCACATGTATCAGGTAATTCTGACCAGCATTACAACTTCCAAGCTTCCGCATGATGTCATATATAACCAGATCTGCATTCATGGCCAGATTCTAGATAATTTTGTATTTTTTAGTATATTATGACACTATTAAAGTCATAAGACTTCATTCAAATCCTTCAGATGACATTCTAGTCACCTGGAGCCTCTCCTCAAACTTGAAAGTCATGAACAATGTGTGCTGTAAAATGCCCCCCATACGAGAAGTGTGGCATTTTGCAACGGTGCAATAATTCTGCCGAAATCAACAGGAACTGTTCTTTGACTTTATAGGGTTTGTCCTAGTGCTAACTAGACTAACATAGGACTAATAGTGATAATACACTGATCAACCACATAGGTATTATGAACGCCCTTCTGACCACCACAGTGCCCAGCACTTTTTGCCAGTGGATTCTTTTTAGTGAATCCAACTACAGATAGATGTTGTTCATCTTACTCAATAGAAAACAATTGCATCCAGGTTTTTCGAAGTTTGCCTGATAGCTATGAACAATCCTCGCCTGCCTCAGTGTTGTAGCAATGATTATCAGGAACACAAAGGATGACATACCAGTGATCACAGACTTCTCAGCTTAATGCAAAAACATCAGACCCCACAGAGGGTTTGGAAAGGCTTTTCGGAGGTGCTGAGGAAGAGTCAAAGGCCATGGCTGCTGTGCAAATAACAGTAACATAAAGAAGGATAAAAGTTCTGGAGGCAAAATATTGGTTGCTAGTGAAGAAGCAGAGAACTATGCAGAAATGCTTGCAAAACGAGACAGGTTGACAAGCATAAGCTCAATAAGCAGCTAAGAAAATGTGTTAAAAAGGTAATTCAAAGAAACACAGAAATTCTGGGAGAGGGAGCCTCTAGAAGGTAACTGAGCTTAATCTAAACCAGAAAAGAATTATTTGCTGCCACTTCAAAGGTCATAGGAAACCATTCAAACTGGCAAGGTAATAGAAACATAGTACATGGTTTAAGAGAAGCAGCAATGTCATGGAGACTTGTATTTCTCAACTAAAGGAAAGGACAGGAGTCGATTAAACTCGGGCAAGAAGGAAATGGCAACAAAAGAAAGCACAGACTCACTCTCTCTTTTAAAAAATGGCAGAGAAATAAAACACCCATGTGAAAGTATACACTATTCTATATAAACACTAAAAGCCTAAGAACTAGATGGAAGAACTAAAATTCCTGTTGTTAAAAAAACATTATTTAAACAATAGTCTTACTGAAAACTTGGTGGAAAACAGACCATCAGCAGAATACTGAAAAAGCAGGAAAGACTGAAAGCAGGGATTGAAGAAAGGCTTGTATCAACAATCTAGGAGAATCAACAAATAGCATAAAGACCCTATGAACCAAAAAGCTAGACTAAACAGCAAAGGCTTACCAAAATAAATGACCTAGAGGACTGGTCATCCAACCAGGATGGAAACTATTTGAAATTCTATGAAACACAGAGATAAGAAAGGCTGTCAAAGAAGAAAACACAACAGGTCAAGGGATACTTCAGTGATTCCCAGCTAGACTGGTTAAGGATCACAACAGCAGATGGAAGCCGAGACCACTGCCTATGTCTCACGCAGAACTGCAAAACAAAAACAAACAAACACCCATACAGAGAAAGAGAAAACATTCAATCTGATCTCAAGACACGGAAGGATACTGGTTTATAAAACATTACTATTGAGGAGCTGCTTTATAACAATGACAAATCTTGTTAAGCAAACAGATTAAAAACAAAATCCAAACACTAAAATTGAAAGGGGGAGCTAGGACCTTACAGATTAAACTTTTTGTAGGTGGCCTGAAGACACTATAAAACTCAGAGGCACAGGCCAAAAGCTAATCAATTCCCAAAAACAACCTGAGAAAGACCAAAACACAACCAGAATGTCTGAACAGCCAAGCGGTGAAGCTTCTAAAACCTATCTTTCAAAAAAAAAAAGAGGTGGGATAATAAAAAGGATCATAAAATTTATCAGGGTTAATATAAAGACTCAATAATGCAGGCCAAAAAAAGAGATTGAGAAATCTTTTTTTTGAAGTATAAAAATAAGTAGTATATTCTTTTTGAAACCTGATCAGGAATTGGCAGCCTGCTAAAGAACTTTTAAGCAAACAGACGATGGAGGTTAAAAAAAAAAAAAAAAAAAAAGAGAAGAGCAGACTGTTGTCGAAATGGTTTGGCAGATGAATTTCAGTAGAGATGTATGAGAAGTGATGCAGCTCAGACAAAACAATCATAATACTATATATGACAACACACTCTTTGTTGACTATTAACACTTGGAAATTGAGATATTTGGTGTTTATCAGGTAGACCCAGGAAAACATCACTTTGGCGCTCACTAGCAGTCAAAAAAACAACCCAAATTGCAGGACACAGGAAAAGAATGAAAAAGGGAGAACATCACAATGCCACCTCAATGCATGATGAACACCATAAACAATTGTGATCCTACCGCCACGACCACTTCCAAATGCATACAAAAGAGCTACAAAAGATAGGCTGCCGAGGATGGTCGAAGCTGCAACGCAGTGGCTAGATACTGATGGAATAACATTTGTCTTTAAGGTTTCCCTTCTCTGCATGGAGTGAGCACAACCATCCTTTGATACAGCTCTTTTGATTTTTAAAGACCATCTCAGACCATCAAGTGGAGGGAACAACCTCCACTTGAGCTGCCTGCATGCAAATGTGTAGCCAGGGAACCCCATGAGCCTGTGACTATTCCTACTGTATAATATGCCATGGGATAGAGGACAGACACTTATCCCTGCCAAAAACGCAATTAGCAGAATCAGGGTGTATATTTTGTATTTTTTATGTACACAAATATGCCCTGTGCAAACCCCACGCAGCCAACCTGAACAGTGAGCAGCTTTACCTATTCCTTTATACATCCTCATTCGCCCATCAGCAGTTTTCTCCCCCTTATTTTCCATCGATTTGTAACCTCTCATCTTGTTAACCACGTCATATAAAATCTGTCAGTGCATACAACCATTTATTTAACAAGCTGGGGTTCAGAGGGCCCACAGTGCGTCAGGGAACATGAATACGGCTGTCATCCAGCACAATCTCAATCCTCTCTCAGGCTGGCAATTACCAAAAGTAGCTCTACTTTAAGACATTTAACGGCCTATGAAAAACAAGACAGTCCAGCCCAGTTACTAGTGGCTACAGCACTCAGCTGGTGCATTTATAAAATTGTGTTACCCCATGAACCTAGGGGGCAGTCAGAGAAGACAAACCATGTCCCACAAAGCAGCGGCAGTTAATTACATTCTGCTCCCTGAAATGGCCCCTTCAGAACAGGGCTAAGGCAATACATAGCAAAGTGAGCAGAAGTTTGACTTGATGAAACTGATTATTTCAGGCTCCAGAGCTAATTAGCACCTACTCATATCATTTAGATTATTTTAAATGTAAATGTAGTGATCAACATCTCCTTCTTGCCTGCTTTATTCTCCATGTATTTGTTCTGAATTCCTCTCAAAAAATGTGGCTTAATAACTTCGTTTAGCTTGTTTTTCAGATGTTCTCAAAACCCTTCTTCATCTTATTATTAAAATAATCTTAAAGAAACTCTCCAATAAATACAACTACTATTTATGCAACATCCCCAAATGTGGATACATGAAGATAAATTGCGTAGAACGCTTATGAAAAATGTATGCTTTGCAGTTAAATATATTCAAAATATGTCATTGTTGAAAGAGCTCCATCAGTTAAACATCATGGATAATACATTACTTCACAGGACTCGAAGACATGTTTTTCAGATTAGCTGCACTGTAACACATATTAGAAGTGAAATTACAGCTTTCCTTGTACCCATACAGAGCCATGCAAGTCAGGAATACTGACATACTCGTTCAATTCTTTGAGCTATTTGATACTGACAGTTAACATACTTGGCTGTCACTTTTAAATCAAAGCTAAAAGGTGGCACTCCCTCACTACTTTACTCCTGACATAGTAACTTGAGAATTGGGCTGTAGTCAAGAAAAAAAAGTCAAGATGGAATTTGCTTAAAACTAAGGACGACAAAATTTGAACAAGGGAGCGCACGAGTTTTAGCACATGAGGAAACAGAGCTTATTTGAAAGGTCTGCTTAATGAAGAAGGTAAGCTTAGGCGTCTTTCTCCACTGGGTCTTTTTAAAATACGTTTTGCAAGAATATTCCACGGTTTTAATGTATCTGCATAATAAAGTACCATGAAAAATAGTTTTAATATTGAAAAGTCACTACTGCCATTGTGTAATTACTTTTCAAGTTTTTCCTAAGGTTTTGCAACTACTTACTAAATACAGTTGTTATTATCGCAGAAAAAAGTTCTTAAAGGTTACTCCCCTAAGTACACTTTCCACACTCTCAGACGTGTCTCAGTTCAACCGACTTCAAACCAAAGAGATTTCTTATTTCATTTCTGACTCCAGGATCAGGCCCACATTCTGCAGTGCGTATTACTTCTAGAATAATAAAATTTCAAATAAAGGTAACCAACACATTAAGTTATATTTGAAATATAACTGTACCAAATAACAGCTCTTTAAAGGAGCAAAACTTCAGACACACCCATAGGAAATGGAGCAAAAGAGATTCTGCAAACCCAGGCGTTTCTATTTAGTACTAGCTGAGGGGTTATTTAACCAGTACTGTTACCCCATTTCATTAAAGCACAGGTTTGAAAAACAAAGAAACAAAAAACAGTCTGGTCAATTGTTTTAGTATTAAGCTGACATTGCACCACTTGAAGGAGCGTCTAAAATCTCATCATTTACCAGTCGGGCTTGGAAATTGCCTGGACTCACTGGGACAGAAAACAAGACCAAGTGAAAGACTATGGCCACTTTCTGACACAAGTCAACAGGGTGCCAGTGGGGATTACAGGACCAGCTACTCGTCTGGACAACCTACCACCTCCTAGGTCTTGACCAGAGTAGACTGTGCTGAGACTACTGTACCACTAGAAAGGACCACCACAGTCAGCTGCATCAAAGAAAGGGAATCTGTCAATCTACCAGGGTATGTAAAGCAAGAGGAGCCACTTATGAGGAGCAGCTGAGGGAAGTGGGGTTGTTCAGCCTGCATAAAAGGAGGCTGAGGGGAGACCTTATTGCTCTATACAACTACCTGAAAGGAGGTTGTAGTGAGGTGGGGGTTGGTCTCTTCTCCCAAGTAACAGGACCAGAGGAAATGGCCTCAAGCTGTGTCAGAGGAGGTTTAAATTGGATATTAGAAAAAATTTCTTTACCAAAAAGTTATCAAGCACTGGAACAGGCTGCTCAGGGAAGTAGCTGAGTCACCATACCTGGAGGTATTTAAAGACATATAGATGAGGCACTTGGGGACATGGTTTAGTGGTGGACTTGGCAGCATTAGGTTTATGGTTGGACTCAGTGATCTTAAGGGTCTTTTCCAACCTAAATGATTCTATGAGAGTGGAAGCACTAGCAAGCAAGTGCTGAGCCAAGTTCAAAGAGCATCTGTTTTCCTAGCATACCTCTCAGGAGAAATAAGGTGTCTGAGTCTTCAGCCTGAATTTGGTCTTGGTGGAAATGGAGCCAGGGGAATCTAGCCCTCCTATGATTTTCCTGCAGGGCTGACCAAAGTGTGAGCAAATTGGAGGTATGGATGGGTAAATTTTACCTGGAATGGAAGGACAGCAACCCCCATTTACCCAGTCACTAGGTAGGTCCACTAGGCATGCCATAGCATTTTTGGTTCTTCAGGAGGTCCCACAGCACACAGCTCAGCTGCCCAAAGAGGCAGGTGGAAAAAACAAGTTCTAACTACTTCTTCAAACCCCAGTGAGCGAGTAGGTCTGAAAAGCCACCAGTCCAGATGGGACTCACAGGACTATCCAATGATCAATGACTAGACTGGTTGCACCTGAAGCTATAAGGGAAACACATCCAGGCCAGAGCACATCTTATCCCAGCTGCCCTCTGGAGAGTGCTCTAAGCATGCAACCAGAAGCCAGTGCTCCTGCACTCTGGAGCACATCTTCCAGATTAGAGAAACTTCAAAACTAGAACCATGGATGGTCGAAGTGGATGTTCTGTTCAACAGATCTGAGGGCAAGGTTGAGAGGCCAGTGGTGATGGGTGCTGCTTTCTTTGCTTCTCCCAGATGCAAGCCTGAAACAGGTTCTCACCAGGAACAGCAAGGGGCTTTTATATTACGTAGGTATCATTAACAGTTCTGTTTAGAGACAAGAGATAAAGAAAATGTTTCTATACAGGTTGGAGAAACAGACAACTGGGAGGATAAGTGTAGAGACAGCCTCACACTCCTCAGCACAGATGGTGCAATAGTCCTTTGAAGTTTCAGCATCATCTGAACAAGGTTTGGTGTCTGGAGGTTGCTTATTCAAGATATAAAAATAAAAGATCTGGGGAAGAAAATGTGTGGAGTTCTTTTTTTTCAATAGGATCAGGAGTGATGCTCAAAGAAAGAAAGAGAAGGCAGGGAAAGGGGGAAGAACTGTCTGAATTCACTTCTTTTGGGGTCCATATCCCCAAAACCAGAACTCTAATCTGTTGGCATCTTCTCATCAACACATATCAATAAGGCTTGAGCTGACTTAGCTCCTTCTGAAATATGCAGAAGGCACCGTGGCAGCACTTAGCTTGTTTGGGATCACAGCTTGGCTGTGACTGGGAATGTAGGCACAGGGTGAAACACTACAGGTGTTCAGCTGCACTTTGTTCCCACCATGCTGGCACACCCAGCCACTCAAGAGATTTGCAGATCACTTCTATCTGTGTTACCATCAGCTTGGAGTGATGCACGGGGTGGTCTGGAAAGATGCCAGTGACTGCTACCATTATAATAAGTTTTCTTATTCACAGCATAAATGTAGGGACTGTGTTCTCTGGTTAATGTCCTTAATCAAGGAAACTTCTTGAAGGCTCAGCTAAAGCAAGCTATTCACCATTTTTACAGGGGTTTTAAGATTCCCACAAATGGGTCAGATATCTTTGCCCACAAGGAACTTGAAACCAATTTAAAATATTTTAAGCACGATAAACAGACAGGTATGCACAGATCCATGACAGATCCACTATGAAGTTGTCAATACATGATTTGTGAATCCACGTACCTGGCTTGACGCTGATAAAGACAGCAGACAATTGTAGCCCAATCCATCATCTGTCTTATTCCCATTGCACCTCAGTAAACAACAGGTCTAGTCGGTATATTATTTGTCACTTTTGTCAGCTGCAGTAATGATTAGGAGTTGCGGATCCACTGTTTTGAGTCAAAATTTGTGACATTAAACAAGATTTCCATTGCCAGGGTATCCATAAAACTTTAACTTATTAAGATTACAGTTCAAGGCTAAGTATTTTTCGAACACAGCCACACCTATGGTTTTATCCAGTTCTTACTCAGCATTCAAGTTATTCAATATGAAGGATGAAACAGGTATGCAAAGTGAAGTTGCCACCAGCACCTCATTATCTTCATGGCTCTCTGTTTCCAGGCTTGTTAGGGACTAGCAAACGAAACAAGCTCCTAGCAGCATCAGCAGCAACCACAGATGTACTGGAAGTGTCATTAGCAAACGCAACAAGAAAAGGCCCAGACTGATGCAGTACCAAGGAATGAAACCAGACACAAAGCTAGGCAATTCCTGCTTCAGACAGGAAGATGCAGAAACCTTTACAGGCCTGACTAAAGAGGTAATACTGGTTACAGAAGTCCTGCACAGACAACCAAAGATACTACTGGAAGGAACATCTGGCAGGGATGGCAATATCCTAAGACTGTATCAAATAGCCAGCAACTACAGCTGGAATAATATATTGTAATATTATGGTGTCTAGAGACAAGGAAAAAATTAGAAATATATAATTTCCTCATGGAACACTTTAATAAGGGACTTGAAAGCAGAACTGTATGTTCAATTATAGCTGGAATTACGGAAAGAAAAGGCATTATAAATACATTAATGTTTGTTTTGAATTCTTCCTTATCTTGGCAGTAGCAATGATCTGGCAGAATGAGTTTAAGAACAGGTATATGGTTTGTCCTGGGCACAACTACTGCAGCATCAAACATGCAAACAACCCCATCTTTGCTTGTCCTTCAATTAGTGAGGATTTTCCTATTTCAATACCTTTGCTGTGACTTAGCTTTCTTTTTGGGGGAATAGATATGCTGGAGTTTGAAAACAGTATACCAGATGCTTTGGCTTACTTTCAGTCTGCAAGGATTCTAAGGAATGCTTTAAGACCTTGGGTATTCTTGGACTTTGGGAAGACAGTTGGCGCTCTTGAACCAAAAAAGCTTTAAATTATACAGGACTGATCTCAAAAGATTCCTAAAATTGAGAATACAAGTGACCTTAGAATATGGCTGTGAACTTAGAATACAGCTGTACTATTCTATGCAATTAGGTTATAACTGAACATCTCATGAATAGGGATATATCATCACTACAACATCAGCATGGTGACCTTTTGGTGTGGATGGATGAATTTTTCAGATCCAGAGTACTGACGAGAACATCACCAGAGGCATGCAGCAGACACCCTTATGCAGACACCTAATCCCTGTGTGAACATCACCTAAGATTCTGTGATGAGAATGATGGAACATGTCTTCCAAAGCTACTTTTTCCACACAGACTCAAAGACTTTCCCCCCTTCCCTTTCAGGATGAGATTCTGATAATGAAAATCTGGAATGGTTTGGCCGATATCAGCTTTTTACCAGAAGCACCAAGGACTTCTTTTAGACACAGTGAGGCCAATTAGAGGGAGGAAGGATCTGCTGTCATTCTGACCAACGGCCCAAAGAAATGGCACAGCACAGTTCAAGCCCTAGGAGGCTCACAGGACTCTTCTAATCCTCTTCTCTTGGCACAGAGCTCCCTGACAGCCAGGTTGGCAGCTAAAAAGTTTTAATGTGCTCCTTCAGAATGAGGCAGCTACCTCTGCTTCCATGCAGGATCAGCTGAAGATAGACTCAGTCAGTGTGATGCCAGAAAACCAGCTCCTGCAGAATGTATATCTGCCATGTTGCAGGTACACCTCCCTAGTTAATTGTACTCCCCTTTTAGGAACGATTGCCTACTCCCACTTCTGCTACAGAAGGTATTTGGGCATGTCAGTGATGCAGGTGTGCAGCCAACCTTTGGTTTCTTGGATTTATGAATCAGTAAAAAGGTTCAGGAATCGTAACTAAGCCTACCAGCATGACCATGAACTTTTCAGGAATTTCAAAGAAGTGGTTAAGGCTAATACCTCTGCTCCACAGACAGAGGTAGCTAGGCAGCTAACCCAAAGCCGTCTCATGGTACTTGAGAAGAGGGAAGGCATCAGAGCGCCACATTGTAGAAGCATTTTTCACTCAACATGTGCTCCATTTGGCCAATGATACCATCAAGAAGCATGCAGCTCCATATCAATGTCAACACATTGGCAACCACATCTTAAGAGCTTTATGAGGTCACATGTATCAGCAAGGATTTGGGAGAGAGATAAGTGATAAGTGCTGCAGACTAGTGTTAAAGGTAAGCACCACATAGCAGGCTTGCAGTCGTTGAGTACCGGGCATGGACCAATCTAAAAGAACACACATGTACATCTGGCAGCACATTGGTGGACCTTCAGTTTTAGGAGAAGGGACAGAAAGAAGATCTTGACAGACTTAGGTCTTCTCCCACTTACACCACAAGTGCTAGAAGATTCTGATATCCCTGAACTGCAGGTTTTTATTGAAGCCTGGATCTGTGGACTGGGCACTCTTTACATCTAGAAAATACATGGACACAGGAAAGTTATGGTCCTCCTGTGTACAACTGTACAATTTGGGCATTATCCCGTTTTCAGTCAGAGTTTTGTTTAACCATGGAAGAATCAAAACATCACAAGTGCAGAAATTTCAGATACACACATATTTTACATATATATTTAAAAACAGCATGTTTTTACTCCTACAAATTGCAGTTATAATAGATATGCTCTGGCCAGAGACATATCTGGCCAGAGACAAAAACTGTTCTACATACCACTAAAAATGGTCGTAAGTTTTTAGTACTAAAAAGGGAAAGGGATCAAATAATGAGTTTGTCCTACATATTATGTTGAAAGAACAAGACAATAGCCAGACAGAAAATGAAGCTGACCTTTGGCATTTCTAAGCACTGGATGGCTTTCACAGGTTTGGGAAAATAATTTGTATTGATTAAAGCAGCAGCTAAACATGGATGACCGATCTCAGTTTTCCCATTTTCTGTTCACTACAGGTACAGAAAAATTCAGAGGATACTTTGACACAGGGAATTCAAAGTCTGATACTATCACTACATTATTTAAAACTCCAAGCTCTGAATGGTCATCTTTCAAGAAGACTTTGGGAGTCTTATGTCTAGTGTTTGAGAAGATAGAGTGCTTAATTCCAAAGGTCAAAATCACAACATTTTTCTGAAACCAACAGAAGCAAAATCTCCCAAGAAACGCCTCCCAGTAACGAGAGCACTGTCTGAAAGAAGAGTAATCAGATTTCCAGGCACACTTTGTAAGTAATCTTATTTACTGTAATTTTGCAACAGCTTTTATAAATTTTTCATCTGAAATCAGGAAGGCTACAGCTCATGTTCTGACAGGTTGAAATAGCTGAGTAAGCGGAATACATCCCTGTGTGGTTGGCTGTGTTTGGGAACACTTAAGAATGCACTGCCAAGAAAAAAAAAAAGGCAACTCATGCATCGCAGGGATATATTTTAACAAACGAGTAAAAAATAAAATAGAAGGAAAACCTCTTACTTCCATTGGCTTCAGGGCTTTTTTAAGAAAGCCTGAAACATAAAAATGGTACATGCTTCACGAATATCTGTTTTTTTCTGAACAATGTCTGATCCCCCATTCCATGTTCTAAGCTGTTCTTTGAAGTACAAGTGAGAAATACAAATCGAGTGTTATGGTGAGTCATTTTGGAGTTTTGTTTCCACAACGGGCTTAAGTAATTTTCAGTGAAATCTTAACTGCTTTGGACGAAATCTAAAGGAAACAACTGTTAAGAAAGATTTCCTTTAACTTCAAATGCACAGCACAGACCTACACCGAACTACTCCACTTCACTTCCATTGCGCCTCCTTTACAAAATCAAATCTTCTGTCAAAACAATCACTTAATACAATAAAGACAAGGATATTAATATTGGCTCTTGTGGCTCAGACACTCATAACTGCTTGCCCCTTTTCTAACATCAGGCACCAAAAAAATGACTAAGATTCTACGGCTATATAAAAAGGGTATTCTTTATTCAGATGCGGGAGAAACAGATCTAAATGTTCAGGAATATTTTAATCACAAATGCAACCAGAGCTAGACTATAATAAAATGCTTTTAGGTGAAACTCTGGGCAGGGCTCCAAAGGATTTTGCCCAACATCCTGTGGCTGGAAGTCCATATAGGCAAGCTTTCTCTCCGCCTGAAGTTACTTTCATCTGTTGACTGGAAACTTTAAGGATGAACCCCACCTCTCTCTCCACTCACCCGTCCAGTTGTTAGCCACAGGAAGATAAAGGCTCAGGAAAAAGGTTTTAAAAGCATTTTATTTTCTCTTCCGGTATGTCTGGAATTCCAAATGCAGACTGAACTATAAAATTCACTTTTTCTGAAGTAGTAACGCCTGGCAAAATTCAGCCAGCTCACAGTTTTGTTTCCACAGCTTTCAGCAGTCCTTCAATCTGGGCCCATATCGTTTGATCAGTGGCGGTTTTACGCCACTGTTGTTATCGTGCACGATTTTCTTCAAGAAACAGAATTACAAGAAGCAGCACGCACAATCTGTAAACAAGCTGTAGATCGTACCATGACCGAAAGGTATGAAATTTAGTGCTAAACACTATCAAGCCCAAGTTCTGCCACTCTGACTGTAGGTATCGCGTACTCCTCCACTCCTAACTATGCCTCAGCCTTCGTATCCGACAGACTTCCATTTCCATCACTGGTCCCTTCAGCCCTGACGGACAAGCACCCAAGTTAACACAACAGAACGGGATAAGGTGTTGCACCTGTATTTTGTACACAGAGCTCCAAATTTGAAACACTAACGCATTAAACAACTGAATTATGAGGCATCACCATTACTGGCCTCACATTAGCTCTTTTACAACTGTTCCGTATTTAGTAGGAATGGCACTTTAAACAAAAAGCTCAAAAAAAAACAATTAAAACAAATGCGATAAGGAAATAAACCACCAATTAACTCTAAGTTTAGCTAATCCTGCAAGCAGTTCCTGCAGTTTTTAAGACAAAAGTTTTGTCATAACAAGCAAGAAAGCAGGATTCTGTCTGCCTAAGCAAACACTCTTATGTGCAGTGCCTTTAGAAGCCATTAGATTGTACTAACCTACTCATCCTCGCTCTTAGAGATCACTAGCTCTATTCAATAAACCTCAAGCCTTCCAGAAGACCGTGTGAAGATTTAAAAAAAAGAACAAAACAAAACGTCTGAGACCCCTCAAATCCCGGTTCTTTACTTCAGAAGTATCCAGTAATGCAAACAGCCTGCCTCTAATCATTAACAGCAGGAAAACTCTGTAAGGAGCAAGAATTTTACTGCCCTCTGCAGCTTTTCCTTTGCGTTCAAGGCAAGGGCAAAACGCCACAGATTTCTGGGTGAGATAAACTGATACCGCCTGTCATCTGCCGCCGTGACATATTTTTCCTCCCGAAGGCTGGAAGCCCCGCGCTGGACATGCAGAAAAGGTACCCGACCGAGCAAACTTCACCTGCCTTAAAAACGAAGGCTGCGCTGCCCCGAAAGCTTTCTTGAGAAAATGGGTCAAACGCTAGAAAACGGTATAAATGAAGGGGGAGAGCAAGGAGGGAGCGGCCCCTGCTTGCTTGCGGTGGGCAGTAAGGTGAAAATGGTACTTGGGATACCGGTACGGGCTGCTTTTTTGTGCGGCGATTTAAACCCTGCCACTGGAAAGGCCAACCCGGCCAAGCTGCCAGTTGGAAGGGAGCAGAGCCAATGAATTAAGTGAATTAAACTCGATGCGCTTGTTGACTCAGTTTCCCGCCCCACCAGCCGCGCTGCCGCTCCTCCAGCGTCGCCTCCGAACCTCGGGCAGCAAAGTTTGGGCGGGGGGTCCCCGCGCCCCGCAGCCGCCGCCACCCCGCCGCCTCCCGCCACCAACTTTTCCTCCGCGGGAGCGGCAGCACCGGCTCCCGCCCTGCCCGGCCCGGCCCGGCTGAGCTCGGCTCGGCTGGGCTCGGCTCGGCGGAGGGCGCCCGGTGCGGCGGCGCCAGCCGGGCGGCGGCGGAGGGGATGCTGGGCGGCGCGGGTCCCAGAGCGGGAGGGCGCCTCTTACCAGCCCGGAGGCGAAGAAGACGGCGAGCAAGGCCAGGCAGGCGCCCATCACGATGAGGAGCAGGAAGACGATGAGCGGGTGCTGCTGGCTCATGCAGTAGTAGGACTCGTAGAGCCAGTCCCGGGAGCGGGACTGCTCGCCGCTCGCCCCGCAGCCGCCGCCGCCCGCCTGCTCTGCCCGCTCCAGCAGGTAGCGGCGTCTCCTCCTCATCATCATCGCTTCTTGCCACATCGGGCAGAGCCCGCGCAACTCCCTCAGCGCCGCCGCCGCTGCTGCAGGAGGCAGCCGGGGAGTGGAGCGGAGCGGAGCGCGCTCCCGCGCGGGAGGCGGAGAGGAGGAGCCGCGGCGGCGGCGGCGGCGGAGGCAGCGGCATGGTACGGCGGGAGGGCGGCCGCCGCCGCTGCCGCGCAGCCAGCCCGGGGCTTGGTGCGCCTCCGGAAAGCGCCACCCCGCAGGCACATGCCTTGCCCGGCTCCTCCGGAGGGGGCGGGAGGCTCGCTCCTCCTCGCCGGGGAGGGGAGCGGGCGGCAGCCCACAGCAAGCGCCCAAGGGCGGCGGCGGGAGCGGGAGGCGCCTCCACGGGCGACCGTGAAAGCAGCCCCTGCCCCGCGCCCCTCCGCCGGGAGATGTTCAGGGACAAGGACACTAGCCGCAGCCACCGCGCCCCGCCACCCGGCAGACCTGGCCGCCCCCCGCGCCCCCGGGGGCCTCCGGTGCCTCCGGAGGTGCAGCTCCCGGGGGCGCGCCGTGTGCCGCGGCCGCGCCCGGCCTGCGCGGCCCCGGCCCTGCCCTGCCCTGCCCGGCCCCGGCCCTGCCCGCGGGGACGCGGCGGCACCTCCAGGCCCGAGAGGGAGTGATACTTTGGAAAATCCCTTTGAAATTACAGCCGCGGGCGGGGCGCTTGGCAGGTCTGGTTTGCTCTTTCCCAGAGGCTGAATCTCCTAAAAATCGTACCTCAGTTTTTTGTCAAAATCAGGCATTCAAGTTAGGAAGAGCATAACACTTTTTCCCCAGCTTTCCTTGTTCTGAAGGGCTTAGTTATTCCTAGCAAAGCAGGCACTTGAAACAAACTGGACGTGTAACTCGCTGAAGTTACGCATCCACCACACGCAGCATTTGCCCACTGAAGTTCTGTGAGCGCACACACGCCACCCTCCTTCCCCAGCCTGCTGCCTCACTGAATTTCACTCCCCTCTCTGCCTTCTCTGACCCACTGTCCAGTCTCTGCTGTTGCTTTGCCACATCCCTTTATCTCCCAGGGCATGCAGGGCTGCCTGAGCTCTCCAGGGAGAGGAAGAGGCCAAAGCAACAGGGAAACTACTGGGCCTAAGCGTCCCAAGGGTGCTCCTGGTGATTGGAGTAATGCCTGGAGCAAGAGGGACTTGGGAGTCCTCTTTACAACAGGTAAAAAACTTGGGCTACCACAAGCGGTCATAAATGACCAATTTAGAGCAGAGTGCTAACCATTGGCCAGGTGGAAGAGAAGTCAGGTAACTAGGATGAGATGGACCAAAACTGCCCCTTCAACGCCTAATGCTGCCTTCTTTCTCTGCCACTGTTCATGTTTTTATCCTGAAGAAGAGGTGCATCAACCACCAGCGTAACAAAGCAGAGAAGTCTATAGTACATGCAGCTCTCAAGCCCTTTCTGTACACTTATGCTTCTTAGATTCCTCAGGTTTGAAACAAGGATGAGGCGTGAGCTTCCCTGCCCGCTGTTCCTCTCAGCTGGCTGGAAGGAAGACAAGCTCGTTGGTTTTCACTCTTCCTTCCCCTGAAGTGCTCGCTGGGGCAGGATGAACAGATGAGGAAGAAGTGGAAAGTTACAACTGCGCCCACTGTTCTGGGAGAGAGAGAGCGAAAAACTCACAGAAGCAGCAGTGATAAGATTGAAAGATGAACATAAATCTATATGGGGAGAACATTCTGGCAGAATTAATTGCCTGGAAGGAGTTAGTAGAGGTGGGTGTGAGAATTTTTGCAACATGAAAAGGCTTTACTTGCAGTCACTTCAAAAATTGTGGAGTTGGCCGCCCTCACTGTCACACACACATATACAGTGGGATAAGCAAGGGGAGTTTAAAAAAAAATCAAGAGACAAACCAGAATTACCATACAAAACTTCTTTTAAAAGCAGATCACAATATTTGGGTTTTGAAGGCATCTGAGTTTTGACCTCTCAAGGGTGGGAAGACCGATATCATGTGTGTACTTATTTACAGTGCAAGAATAATTACATGATTCTGTGAGGACTTACAAAAGTAAAAAAGATCCAAATGGGCAAAATGAAGAATGTTCTCTGTTACATGTATACAGCCACCACCCTCAAAAAACTACTAGAAGCTTACACGGTGTATTAATACAGATGACGGTACCTCTTGTCTTTCTTCCCCCAGTTGCCTTTCTTCCCCCCACTGACTCTGCTTTAATGGGTTTCCACTACTTTTCTCCTCTATGGACTTGAACAGAAAAGGCCATTCCAATGGGTTTACCATGATGATCACGTCATTTGTGTGTTACTTCAGTAAGATCTCATGCCTGTAACAACCAATTCCACATTATATTAGTCTCATGCGATTTCTCAGGAAATAAAATTGTAATTCCACAGCAAAAGCTTGATTAACCCAAAGACTGCCCTGTGGTATCTCATGCCTTTCCAGAACGATCAGTTCAGCATAACTCTCTTCTGAAAGACCAGACATAAGGCGCTTCAACAGCTGAGCAAGAGGAAGTACCAAGTTACCTTTTCATTTGACTCTTATTTTCTTGCCCACCTGATGGACTCGCCCCCTCTACTCTTCTTCTCCAAACTAGAAAGCTGCATCTTTCAATTCATTCTTCAAACTCCAGCTGGGAGCACCCCACACCTTAATGCCTAGAACCCACATCAATCCTTAAAGCAGATCGATAGTTAGAGGCAAAGGTCCAGTGGAAAAAAATGCTATACTCTCATGTAATTAATGATTGCTTGAGTCTATATATAGACAGGGGAATTAAAACTGCACAGCACCTAAATCTGAATTTGGCCTTCTAATTTGAATGCTCAGCTTTTTAACTAACATATTAACGCTTCTTTTCTGCCCAGGTTGCGTTTAATTAAATGGACATTATTACAGTCAAATGACAATTATGTCATTGCTAAAGTTGAAATGTTGACATGTTTTTAGAGACCAATTTCACTAGGTAGGCTAAAATATACATCCTTACTTGGCTCAGCCTGAAAGTTTGCTGTGCCTCAGGGGAAAGGAAGGTACAGTCAATTTTATAATCTGGGCTTGAAAATCAAAAGGCTTTCAGAAAAAAAGTTCTCCATGTATTCCACCTTATTTTCTAAAAGGGGAAAAAAAGCAAAGCTAGCACTTAAGATTTTCAAAAACTATCCACTGTGTACCCTTGGGACTTTAACAAGGTCAAAGAATTTATTCCTTGAGCAGCTGGTGTCTAAGCATCTGCTGTACCCCTCTGGAGAAGCAAAACAACACAGAACAAAAGGTTGAGGTCTATAGCTCCTTGTCAAAGCAACCATGTGCCAGAGGCATTACACTTTCCAGTAGCAGATTGATTAGAGGACTTCTGTCTGGACCATCTCCAGAGGTCCCTTCCAGCCTCAACTGTTCTGCGATTCTGCAATATCACGACTGATGTCAAGGGATCTGTGATAGGTCCTAGGGAGAGAGCTAAATAGGAACAGGAGAAGCTCCTGTTCCCTGCATTTCTCTCTCTGCCACTTGGACTTGATCAGTCTCCATCACCCCTCTCCTTTATTTTCCCTTCCCTGTTGTCTTCTCCTGAATGGGTGTTCTTGTCAGGAATGCACACTAGCTCTCAGCAGAGGGAGAAGAGAGACAGATCCTTTGCTCTCAGTTATTCTACTCATCTCTAGGACATCCCTAGCCACAGAAGATAAGTTGCAAGGAAGAGATGCTGAATCCCACAGTCCTGCAACATAGTTAGCACTCAAAAGAGCCGTAGCAGTTGGCCTGAGCAAAATGCACTGCCCACAAGTCCACCAGTGGCCAGATTCCCCTCCTCAGCAGCTGGCCACCAAAGCTGCCCAGAAGAGCAAACCCATTGCGATAGTCTGTACTATACTGCCACCACCCACGTCCATCAGGCTACCCCACACTGAGCTGCAACTGCGGGGCAAGTGGCCCTGCCGGTGAGATTACACATGACCACTGGCTGAAATGCACTTCCAGAGCTCAGCTGTGGCAGCATGGCCAAAGACAGGTCAACAAGCCCTGCTTAGTGCTGCCCTTGGGGTACACCAACCCATGAGCTGTCCCTGCCATAAAAGCAATACCTCAATACATCTGGCTTGTCCACAATTGTAGAAGGGAGGATTAAATTCTGTGCAGGGGGTCTGGCTCTCCCTGTGACCTTGAAACCCATAGGCTGAGGAATAGTAAATCTGCATGGGCAATTACTTAACAACATTAATTTCTCCATCAGGGATACACAACTTTTTTTACTGAATTTTTCTGGATTAATTTTACTGAGTTCAGTTATCAGGACTTGCTCTCTCAAGCCTTATAAGGGCAGCTATGTTGCTCTTCAAAAAATGATGACAGAATTTCCCACAGAAATGTATTTGATTTCACACATATAGAACCTAGTGAAATTCACCTTTGATTTAGATACAGACCTGCTTGAGGTATTTAACATTATTTAAGGTGCTAAATTACTGTCTGACCGGTCTATAATTCCTTGTGTTCTTTTACTCTTCTTCCTCCCCCTTTTTGAAGCTAGTTTCTAACTTTGGGCCTCACTCAGCCTCCATAAACTTTTAATATTACTAAGTTCTGAGGTCACTGAAGGAACTACTCAAGATCCAGATGATACCTCAGTACTTTCCCTTCTTCCCCATTTTCATCACAGATGGTAACTACATTGGTCATCTAATCATAGATAACCTTTTTATTAAAAATTGAAGCAAAATACAGATCAGTACTTTAGATGTTTTGGTATCATCTGTTATTAGCTGAATAGTGGGTCAACTGTTCCCACTGTCTCCTTTCAGAAAGCATGGGATGAATACAACATTATCCAGAAGTGCATTAGTTTTCTCTCTGCTTGTACCTTGCCCTTTCTTATTTTGATCATGCTGTTCTTTATACTCACTTTTGTAATTGACTCTTTCCAAATTCTGTACTATATCATACTTTTCCAGTTGCAAGACATTATCCCTCAATTATACACGTCCTAATCTTTCATATTGGGACAGTTTGCATTTGCGCAAACTTAATACTATTACTTAGGAAACCATCTACTCTTCCAGATAACGTGTTTTCCAGGTAGGAGATATAGGGAAAGTGGGAGGAAAGGAATAAAATTGTTCTGAAATTTAAAATGGCTCAGGCAGTTTTATAAAATTCCAAATTAACTGGACAAACTCAAGACCAGTACCGCAGGCAGTTCAGGAAAGACCTGTTCCATACATGATTACAGTCAAAACACTTTTACAGCATCAGAATGCATAAAAAATAGGATGATGAATAATTCAGAACATACAATAATACCTTTATATTGGCCAATCATACAGCTTCATCTTGAGTTGTATTACCTTACTTACCTGATCTTATTAAAAATATTGCGGGACCAGAGAGATTCTTCATAAGTAATCAAAAAGAACAAGAAAGAGGTTTTTCTGTTTAGCAAGTATGTAGGACTGTTATCCACAGAAATGAAAACATAAGAGGGGACACAGTAAATGCACATAACATGAAAACCTTAGAAAAGGCTGCTTGGAATCTTATGTTTTCTTTATCTTGTTTTTGTAAGGAAAAAAGATAGACTGAAAATTAAAGGAATGAAATGCAAAATTAGTAAGTGCGATATGTTATTTCACACAGACTGTAGTTAATCTGTGGAACTGTGTCATGGGAGGCTTTTAAGAACAAGAATTTATCGGGGTGAAAAAACGGATTTGGTTTTATATGGTTGTCAAAATAAGTCTGATAATCACAATAAT
The DNA here is from genome assembly GCF_949628215.1 of Phalacrocorax aristotelis. Classification (NCBI taxonomy): domain Eukaryota; kingdom Metazoa; phylum Chordata; class Aves; order Suliformes; family Phalacrocoracidae; genus Phalacrocorax; species Phalacrocorax aristotelis. Next base: position 90,256,182 of record NC_134277.1, read on the forward strand.
AACATAAGTTACGAGGAATATTGATCCTGTTGTTTCATGAGTAATGTCAGTGCAAGGCAGCAGATGAGACAAAAATACAAGAGGCAGATTATGTCACAATCTTCTACTGAATCGTAATGTGGCTTGTTTTGTTGTTTGTTTTTTTTTTTTCCAGAGACAGGTTATTGGACTGGATTATCCTTTATTCTCATTCATTTGGGGCAAATGGTCTTCCTATCATTCTAATTTATTAAAAAAGATACTGATTTCCTGAATACAGGGCAAGACCATTTATTCAAAGACCACTGACTCACACAATACAATCTACATATTCTCCCTGAAAAAAGGAAGGCACATATAAGGTAAAATTATTTTGTTTGTAGATGTTTTATTATGATCGTTACCTCATCTGCACAATCCACTGAAAGTAAACTAAAATGCAGCTAGAGCAAAACTGTTAACTATGCAGCCCTTCAAAATCATTGCAATGATCAAAGCTGATACATGGCATTTACTGACCTATACAGGTTAGTCAGGTTAACCCATGCTACAGAACAGAAACATATAAACCTAAATATAAAATGAGCAGTTAAAATCAATAAAAAATGTAGCTACATTCATATCAAAGAAAACCATAATCACATGTTCTAAAAAAAACATTTTTGCAAATGTCATTGTTTCAGTTTGTCCCTCAGAAGCTGTCATAGTTATTTTAAAGGAAGCTCCCTCCTAACAGGGACTGCACATGACAATGCAAATTAATGCTACAATCCTGCAAAATTCAAGATATGATGCCAGTTCTGAAAATACTTAAAAGCAAACACAAGTCTGTACATGTTACTTCCAGGAGTTCTGTAAGACTTTTTTGAAAACAGAATTAATCAGTGACATAAAGTTTTGCAAGATGGAATGACCAGTATTTTTCCTAAATGAAACATTTCCTGCTGTTAATTTTATAGTCGTCTTTGCTCCAAGAAAGTCAATCTCAGCTTATATTTTTATAATTATCGTGGTATTATTTATTTAATGGCCATTAGTTACTATTTTGCTTAGACCAAGAAAGGAATACTTTAGGAAATGTTATCAAGAAATTGATATTTAAATTGGGTTGGACTTAAGCACAAAACTAGAGAAGAGTTGAACATCACTCCAGGTTTGGATCTCAGGTAATTTTCCCACTTTCTAGACTGCAGAGGTCCTGCATTTCTTCCTCTCCTTCTCCATAGCTTCAGCATGTCCTGACAGACAAATGCTGCGTGCTCCCTTCAGAGGTGGAGCTGGCACTGCTTGCTTTCAAACAGACCTCTGCTGAGCTACTTAGTTGACATTAGTAAAAACGTGTTAACCACAGATGGCTTCCAGAGTCACGTGAGGCAGTATGCAGTAATGGTTTCAGTTGTATATTTGATAAGAGAGCCCAGCTGACAGCAGAAAGTTGTAAGAATTGGTAATGCTCCAGGACCCAAGTCCAGGGAGTTCTGCCAAGAGCAAAGGTTCCCAAGATTTTGGAGCAAGCGCTGCTTCTGGAGCAAGGCAGGAGGGACTGAACTGCTACTGAGGACAAGAAGTCACTCTGGCCATGAAATCCAGCGGTATTGGGTGAGTGATAGACTGGGGTGCTGAGGTTCAGGAGGCTGGAGTGATTTTGTGAAGGGAGGCTTTGGATGTGTGGCCGGAGTTAGGTCCTGGCACAGTGTCACACCTTCAGGATAGCAATTGTGTGTTGAAAGCTCAGCTTAATCCTACTGCAGCAACTGCTAAGGAATGGGGAACTGTAGAATAAATGTTGGCAAATGCGGCCCAGCCCTTTGCCTCATGTCCTGCTGCGAGCGGCTGCGTGTTGCTTGGTTGCTAACTGGGGCTAAACCACGACACCTCACTAGCAAGGCCTACTTCGTGTTGGGAAAGCTCCTCAAGAAATGTCAGTATTACCCAGTCTTGTTGTTTTGGAGAAAAGATATTGATATTAATCAACAAAATATTCCAACTTCAGAAGTTTTCTTCAAACAAGCTGATTGATATGCAACTGGGAACTGTTGATGTGTATTTGGAACAGAAGCTTATCAATGGCTGCTATAGCAATCCCTCAGATAGTTCAGTCATAGAATACCAGCTTGGAAGGGACCCCAAGGGTCATCTGATCCAAACTTTCTTGGCAAAAGCATGCTCTAGACAAGATGGCCCAGCACCTTGTCCACCCAAATCTTAAAAGCATCCAATTTCAGCACCATCTTATCACTGAGTCTTTGTGTAAATTTTTCCATTTTTTGAGACCAAGATCTCAAAAGATAAAGTACCAGAGAGATGAACTTGTGGACCTGTCCATTTCACAGGGACTTTCTGTCTCCTTAGGTCTGAAAGAAAATTCACAGAATCACAGAACAGCTGAGGCTGGAAGGGACTTCGGAACATTGTCTAGTCCAACCCCCCTGCTCAAAGCAGCGGCAGCTACAGCAGGTTGCTCAGGACTGTGACCAGTTGAGTTTTTAATACCTCCAAAGATGGAGAGTCCACAACTGCTCTGGGCAACCTGTTCCAATGTTTGATCACCCTTACAGTAAAAAAGCTTCTTCTAAACAGAATTTGTTGTCTTAGATTTTGTGCCTGTTGCTCTTGTTCTTTCACTAAGCAGCACTGAGAAAAGCCTGCCCCCATCTTCTCTGCTCCATGCTCCCAACAGATATTAGTACACACTGGTAAGATCCCCCTTGAATCTTCTCTTCTCCAAGCCAAACAGTCTCAACCTTGCCTCATATGACAGACCCTCCAATTCCTTAATCAATTTCATGACCCTACGTTGGACTCACTCCAGTGTGTCCATGTCTCTATTGTACTGAGAAGCCCAGAGATGGACCTAGCACTCAAATGTGTCTCACCGGTGCTGAGGGGAAGAATCATCTCCTTCAACCTGCTGGCAACACTCTTCCTAATGCAGGCCAGTAGGCTGTTGGCTGCCTTGGCCACAAGGGCACACTGATGTCTTATGTTCAACTTGTCCACCAGGACCCCCCCAGTCCTTTTCTACAAAACTGCTTTGCAGACAGATCATAGTATCAGATATCAGGTAAAGACCTACATGTTCTTAAATCCTGTTGTGCCCTCATATGTGTCCTTATTGATTGTTAGTATTGTGGTAGGATTGAAAAGAATTGCTTTGCTAATCCAAATATTTCCAAAGTATTTTTATTCTTTTTCTTTTCGTTCCTGAGCCTTCATTAGGTATGTTTACTACATTTTGCGTATGTTTTATCTCAAATATAGCTATGAAAAATTCTGAAGTTTCTGAAGTATTTTGTGATCTCTAGGAAAGAAAAGTAGCACAAAAATAAAGACATTCTTTTATACTTATATAAAGTTGAAATATTTTCCACAGGGTTTTTCAGCAAAAGCTTAGCATGACAGTGCTTTTCTGCTCCTTGTCAATATCCAGTATATAAATGGCACAAGGTTCATCAGACCAGCCCTAAATTGGCTTTTTAAGGGTACAAAAACTCATGATGTAGTAGCTGATTTCAGTGTTGTGTATATTTTTATTCCATATAGGTCTCTGTTATAATAATGAAAGATTCTTGTTTTAATAGTCAACCTTTGAGAACTTACATGACTACTGTTTTCTATGATATGTTAAAATACAGTCAATCTCACAGCCATAAGAAAGCATCTAGTAAATGAGTTTTTTAGGCTAAAAACAGAATAACCTTCATCATGTGTTTTATACCAATGCTGTCAGTCTTGTACATCTCAGATGCATGATTATTGGACATATGAGTTATTTACATTGTTACTGGGAAACCACTGATGCTAGTTGGAAACAACCACTTAATGAACTGCTCTTGAAGCCATGCTAATTAGGTGAACCTTAGACTATTGTGATTACATTATGCTTGCTACAGTAAATTATATGTAATAACTGTCACTATACTAGTATGATAGAATACTTCTACAGTACTTCATTTTCACCTAAAATTCATATGCAGCTAAAGGCAGCAAAATAAACAAACAAATGTGATAGAGAAATATTTTAAGGATGAAAATATAGACAGGACTATAACAAGCACTATTTAAAAACAAATTTGAGGCTTTGGAAAGGAAATAGAACTAATAGAGCAAGTCACTACTTTTAAGGATAGGATCACAGAATAAAGAAATAAGTAGACTCAGGAACAAAGAACAAGCAACAGCCTGATGACAGCCACAGGAAACCAGTCAGGGATCAGTATGAAACTTGGAACATTTGTCCAAAGTCCAACATCAGCCTCCTGCTGAGCAGTAAAGTCAAAAGAGGGCAACAGACTGATGAAGAAATGCAAGAGGATGCGTAGATGACTTGGTAGAGAATACTCAAAGACAGCTGTGACAGTGGTGTAGGAGTATTTTGGAAAGTTATCAACATATAGAGAAAAGGATAAAAATTATAAGGTAATCTAATAAAGAATAAAATTAGAATAAAATCTTCTGGTTACAAAAAAATATCCAATTAAGGGAGTACTTTAAAGGGGTCCTTCACAGTGAAGCAGACAAAAAAAAAGGCAAAAAACAAACATTGGCCATTTTCTAGACAGCTGAGACATCAAGAAAACAGTAAAATTTGGAAGTGTAAGTTTAAGTACAAGTACAAATTTCAAAAGGCAATCAGAATTCCCAGGAGTGAAGCATGAAGTGTTCATAATTGTTGTGCTGAAATACTAAAAGCAAGAGGAAAAAAATCTAATGCAATCTTATCTAATTCATAAACTGATTGTGTTGGTCTGCAAATTTGAAAATATCCAAAGGAACAGAGAATGATAACTTGTTCAATTTAAAAAACAAAAACAAAAGAATAAAAACTTTTGTGATGATCATAGGTTATGAAATCATGATTTTGCTGTTGCACTACATTTTACATTCTAAACAGAGGAGAAATATAGTAGTTTTCTGGATCTGCAAAAAGCTGATCCTTTTAAAATTAAACATGTTCCATTAATTGCTTGGGAAAAAATTAAAATCTAGAAAAGCTGCAAAAAATTTTATTAAGAAAGGTCACAGTAATACATCATGAGGTTGTAGGGAGATCAGTGCTTGTTTTGTCTGCTATCAATACCTTATTAAGCTAGGGACATGTTTTTCTGCCATTCTCTCTGAAGTACCCATGCATGTGTCCCTTTCATTACCAAATTCACAGGTCTGGTAGGAAATAATTACTTGCACCAGATTTTTTTGTGAGGCTAATGGTCTTTGGTGCTATAGAAAAAGACAGAGAATACAGTATAACAGAAATCAGGACTTAAACATATTCTTCCACAGACCATATTTGATCTTAACCTAATTTATTTTATTAGACTAACAATTTAATAGGGAGAACTGGAAAACATTTCAGGCACATGTGTTTCATTTACATCAGTTTTCAGGTCTGAACCAAAAGCTGTAGAATTCATATTAAATATAGATTGGAGATATTATCCTGATTTAAAAGAGATATTTCTTTATATTGGGAATAAGCAAGGTGTGGAAGTCTTTGCTGAAGGATGCTGTGAATGCTAAATCTTTCCAAGGATTCAAATAGCAACTTGAGAAGGTTGTGGGCTGGTGGGGGGAATCTGCTGGTGGCTATTAGGCTCAGCAGCAACCTTCAGTTCAGAAAGTTCCTAAACAATTGTTTTTCACAGCCACAGATTACAGAAGGCTGAAAGGGGAGTCAGAGGAGGCATAACTACTCATTTTGTCCAATTTTTATGCATCTTCCTACTGTAGCCTTATCGCCCAGCCAATCTGGTATTTTAAGTTGGTTTTAAGTGTAGCTACAGAAAAAAAAAAAAGGTGGAATCTATTGCTCTGTGATCAGATGACTATTGTCCAGGTTGTCACAACTGTAACAGAAGGACTGCTCAGCTTCAAGGTGTCTGCTGCCTCTCCTGTAGTCTTAAGCTTGTTTTATATATGATGTTACCTAACTTGTTTCAGCTTATTTTTTGCTTACTTTTGTTCAGCTGTGTAGTTCTTCTGCTTCTAAAGGAATCATGGCAATAAGTTGTACCAAAGCTAAGTAACCACAGTATAACTAACCCTGGTAAAACAGGAAACATGAAAAAATAACTGAGCAAATCCAAGGAATGAACCTTCCACACTGTATTCCTCTTTGCAAAAGCTCAGGACAGTGACAACTTGCTGTAACAATCCACTGGAAGGGTGAGAGCTTAAAGGGCAGATACTGTTGATTTTATCATATTACTAGTGATCTTTAATAGAATTAAGAAATTAGGATTATAGGTGGTAGCGTTGTTGTAACTGGACTAAAAATAAGTAGTTGTTATATTTGATTAGACTGTTACAGCACTAAACTAGCAGTAAGGTCCAGTCGTGGATCTTCATGTGGTCTTTGTTACTCTTCGTGAACTTCTGCGCATAATACTAAGCACCCACTACTGGCAACTGTTGGAGGCAAGTTCCCAGGATGGATGGACCTCTGATCCCACTCAGTAGGACCTTTATTAAGAAGAGGCTTTGAGAGAATTATCTCAAAGAAGTGCCCAAGCTGTTCCCCTAGAACCATTTCAAAGTGTTCTCATCTTGGGCAGCAGCAATCTGCACGCGTGGTAATGCTCCTGCTATTATATGAGTTTCTAGAGTGTTTCAGAAATCTTGGAGGATAGTCATTGGGATTGCTGATAGAAAACAGATACCTTTTCAACAAACAGATCAAGGGATGCAATTTAAGTTCTCACCCACGCTATACTCTCATCCAAAAGCCTGACTGTATAAAAACAGTAGTTAAATTCAGTACTACATAAGCATCATTCAAAAGTGAGCTGCAAAGCCACTCCCTTTCCCCTTTTTACTTTTCCTAGAGAATCATCAGTAAATTAACTGGTGAATCAAAAAAACCCAGCCCTTATTCAGTGAAGGTGAACCCATCCAGAAGCTGAAAAAGACCTGCCTTCAAATCTAACCAGATGACTTCTGGCCAGAGAAGAAGGAACTATGTTGACCAAGAAAATTTTAGACCAGATATTTCTTTCATCCTTCTCCCCTCTGATTCCTGTATAGAAGTGGCATAAGCACGGTTACAATACAACAGGAACAGTCTGTCTTGTCTAAAAAAGCAAACATCCATAACAATGATAAAAAAGCACAAAAAATATTAGTCTTAGCTTTATGCCAGCTACTTTTAAATGTGAAAAACTAGTTAAAGACAAAGCAATTTAAATTACACTATTACTGCTAGAAATGATAATTTAAAAATAAGCTCATTCATTTATTATTGTTGGGCCAATTCCTGAGGCTGTCTAAATACTGATAAATCCCATTGAAATAAGTCTCATAGTCCTCAAAAGTGCTGAACATCAATACCTTGATACAAACAACTTCTGCAGGGATGCTCAGCATTCCTAGGGGTGTGATGTATAGAACTCCTCCCATCAAAAGAAAAGTGACTCTACTTTGGCTTTATGTTTTCTTTCAGCCATACTGATTTCCAAAAAAGTAAAAAGCCTTCTGTGTGAACACTACAAATGGACTTACGTCACTTCAATATTAAATAACACTCAATTTATAAACCCTTGAAGCATTTATTGGCAAACAGCTTTGCTCATTCAAATTCCTGCAAAATATTGAAATGTTTTACATGCGCAGATGATGTGTAAGGCTATTCTAGTGAATATCTGAGAATATGCTCTTGGTGATGACAGCCATTAATTACAGGGTGAAAATCTGGAATTTCCAATGCAAGGGCATAGTTTGAGAATTTTCCAATAGGTGGGATGATAGTTCCTAAAAGAACTGCAAAAAAAGAGCATTCGTGAAATGCAAACACCATCTAAATCAGAGGAACACAGAAATTAAAGTGGAAGGGGTAAGTAAATCCATTCTCCTGTTTATGTCAAAATTCTTTAAATAGATTAATTAAAAATGTATGAAATTTCTGGGGGAAAAGACATCACCATTTGATAGATGGAAAAACAGAAGCACAAAGCAAGCGATATAATCACTCCTTGGTAACACTCTGACACTCCTCACTCTCCCTCCCTCTCTGGTAAGGACATGTTTTGAGAAGCGTATCTGTGACTTAAAAAACATTAGCTATGATAGATCTTAGAGGATTTGCATTAACTCATCACCCTCTCCCAAGAACATGCTGATAATATTAATTTCACTTTATAATTTAGCTAATATCGTAGAAAATGTCCTAAATACCTATTTGCTTAAGGAGCTAATATGAGCCTGGAACCTATGAGAACACAAAAAAATTGTTTTCATTAACACTGCCTGTGTTCTGATGTTGTGAACTAGGGTTTTGTAGCAGAGCATCAGTAGCAGAGAAGCTGTAAGAGTGAGTAAACGTATAATTAATATGCGATATGATGCCAATGGATAAAGCATAAAGGGTTTCCTGTAACACAGAGGGCCTCCTTATTGTCAGAGGAAATCAGGCACGGGAAGGAAGGAACCACAACAAGTATGACTGAGTTTGAAGGTCTTCAGATGTTTTGAATGTTGACACTGAGTCCTGGCTTTGCATGGACACAAATTAAAAATAAAATATGTGAAGTCTTCAGCCTACGAATAAAACTTATTTTGATTTTCCAGGATACGTGAGGATTGAAACCAGAGAGTTTAGCTCAGAACAAATATTTATCCTGACTGAAATCCCACTTGGGTAAATATATTCTCCTGATAAGACAGTCATTCCTAATATAAAATATTTACTGCCATATTTGCCAGAGGTAGCCTTTTCTTCTTTCCTCATCTATAAATAACTGCTTTACTTTGTTTTATTACTGAAAATATTGCTTCACTTTGCTTAAACAAGAAATATGATTATCTTAACATTGTTACTGTTATTATAAGCAAGACAATAGCATTAATGCAATCATGAAGATGAAAAATCAAGTGCTGAAAAGGCCAGAGCAAAGGCTGAAAGCTTTAACCATGCTTCAGGTATTACTATTAAAAAATGTGGAATGTCTTATCTAGCATAACAAGCCTATATATATGGAGCATACATTTTTCCTCAATGTGTTTGCTTTATAGATTTGTGTGATCTACAAAGCATGCCATGTTCAAGAAAATTTGGAGATTGGCATAATAGAGAAGGAATAATTAAACTAAAATTTTAGAAGAGAAACTTCTTATGCTTGGTGCTTTTATTCTGTCAAAAAAAAAGTGCGAAAGATTTATTATGTGAATGGGTTGCTAACTTGAAACGGAGAAGAATGAAGTTGTAGACCAGTGCCAAATAGTTATGTAAGAAGAAGGCATGCAACAAAATTGTGCAAAGTATCAGGAAAAAAATAAAATTGGTATGAAAATACGCAGCAGTGTGAATTATAGATTGTGTCATACAGTCAACTGGACTGTGAAAGAGTAAAGCCCGAAACGTCATGCTTTGTTATTAATGTGTTGGTGGAAAGGGTAAATTCATTTTGCAACAAAGGCAGATTCACAAGTGTTGAGAGTTGCATATTACACAGATCATAAGTAATGCAAATATTCTGTCTTCCTGGTGTCTTGATACAGGTACCACTTCTAGGAAAAGGGAGCAAGTTTGAGTATTCCTGGGATCAGTACAGCTCGTCTCAGCAGAAAAAAAAACCCAAAACAACAAAGGGCACACAACATTTTTCGGAAGAAAAGCCATGATGTTTGTGGTTAACTGCTTTAGCTGGAGCCCAAGACAAAGTGGTGCAATTCTGGATTTGCTATAGATTTCTGTAACTGTGTCGTTTTCAGGGAAGTCATTTACTAGCTTCCCAAAATTGTCCTGAAAATATAGAGATTAATTTAATATTGGAGTACCTCTTGTGTAGTGATGGCCCTATTACTAAGAACGGTGTAGAAAGCAATAGCTTTATAATATTTAAACAGTTGCAGGAAAACTTATGCACACCTTTATGTCTGGAAGACATATAGAGCAGGCAAGATTACCTGTGCAGGACTGGATGTAAGCATAGGAGCAGACATTGGGAAGTGGCAGCAGATTGCCACATGTCAGTCCCAGTGACCTGTCCTTGGAAGGGTGGTCCTGGTTTCTCATTCTTGGGTTAGTCAATTTCTGAGTTTTCCATAATTTTGCTTTAACAGTGTGCTTGTCTTGCAGAACATCCATTGCACTCTTTTTCCACACCTGTCTCTTTATCAGAGGCATAAGAACCCCCAAAATAAAATCCTCAAAACTGCTGCATTTTGTTCCAGGATTTCTTTCATGGATTTAAAAGCAGGCAAACAGGCTAATCATAAGGCTTCTCCTATGCTCTGCTTTCCCTGTTTTTTGTTTGGTTTCTCTTTTTTTGTTTGGTTGGGTTTTGTTTCCTGGGCTTTTTTTGTTGGAGTTGGTGTTGTTCTGGCTATGTTATCCATGTTAGAAGATAAATGCCTAAGTCCAAAGAAGAAGTGACCAGGAAGTCTAATATTTTAAAAATTGTTTTATACTTTTCCTGTTGAAGAACCTTGATGAATTCTTAAAAAATATACTTTCCCCCTAAAAAAAAAAATATGCAGAAGAAAAATCTGGGCCAGATTAAAAGGATGAGTAGAAAACCGTTACCATGACAAAACAAAATAAAAAAGACTATGGTATGAAATGATGTATAAGAAATATAAGACCTGTAGTGAGAAATGACTTTTTTTAATGACTTGAGTTGTGAAATCAAAACCAAAGACCTAGTGAGTATGAGAGGATGTTATGATAGGCTCTGTAGAGAGGCCTGATAGTTAGGTATAATTTTTTTCAGGGTCTGTTGCAATCATATGGCTGTCAAAGTAAATATCATTAAGAAAAAAATTAAGAGTCCACCTTCTAGTAGAGAGGGAGTAACTGGATAGAACAGATGCTTTCAAATCAGCTAGACCTGATTTAATTTCATCCTAGGCACTGGTCAATGATATCTGATTTCTGTCTGTGACTTTGGAGAAAGAAGATGGTTGAGTAAGGTGATATTCTCCTAGAGGCAATCCACAAATTAAATTATTATAGAGTGGGTGCAGACTTGCTAGAGATCAGAAAATCTGCACCGAGAAAGCAGCTATTTCTGACTCAGTGTCTGAATGAACGGAGCGACCTAGGAAGATGCTGTGCGAGTCTATCCTAAGTCTGGTTCTATGTCATACTTTGATGCATAGCCTGAGGATGAGATAGGAGAACAGGTTTATTAAATCTGCAAGTGAGATCAAGCTGGAGAAGGACTCAAGTGTATTTGAAGTGAAAGTGAAACTTAGGAAGCTAGGATTTGATATAAAAAAGCAGGATTCTGCTGCACAGGCGGAAACACATGGCGCTGTGTGTAGGCAGGAGAAATCCACTTCATACAGAAAACAAAAGACAGCTGGTCTGGTACAGACCTGCAAAAAGGGATCTACAGGTTGTTGCAGAACAATAATCGTTATATGTTTCCTCAAAAAGCTGCACATCCAGCTGGAGTTTGTAAGCAGAAATATAGCCTCTAATTCATACTGAGTGATTCTGCTGCTCTGCTCAGCACTGGTAAGGCAGCAGCTAGAGCACTATGTTTACAGTCTGACACTGCTGTTCAAGGAGGAGCTAGACCAGAACACAAAAATGAGAGTGAGTAAAATACTGGAAAACACTCAGGGCAGTTGGGGGAAAGAGGAAACAAAACCTCTAAAAAAAGAAGGGAATGATTGTTTCATATGATCAACAGGGAGAGAAGTAATGGATTGTAGGTTTAACAGTGAAGATTTTAGCAAGTCTGTAGGATTTTTTTTTGTCTATAAAGTTTCTTACATCACTGGAGCAAGTTAGAGAGCAGCTGTCAGGATGTACATAATGGTAAGTGATCCTGTTCTGGGCCATGGGATGGACTAAATGACCTCATGAGGCTTCTTTTAAAGTCCTATGATGACTGCTGCAATGGCGTGGCCATGAAATTCAGATAATGGCAAGTTCCATACTAAAGGACTGGTTTTAATACTTAAGATTGTCAAAGCAACTCTGAAATATGCAAGAAATTGCAAAAACTATTTTGGGAAAAGCTTGGTTGAGCATCGTCTTGATTTACACAGACTACCAGCCCATCCACTAGTACTGCTTTATGTAGACTAAAAATTTTTCACCAGGTGGTGCTGTTACACATAACCTTCCAAGTCTTACCCTACCACCTGAGCACACGGTAGTCTTGGGAAAACATCTGTGGGTTATGCAAAGGTGTCTGTAGAGGCACTTTTAACAATCAGTCTTTGGTATAACTGTAAGAGTTGTGAAAAGAGGAACTGTGTAGAAGGCTGCTTGGCAGACTTAATTCCAGATTGCATAAAAGATGTACGTATATGTAGAATTTGTGTATGTGTCTCTATACATGTATATGTATATATGTGTGTGTAACTGCTTCACTGATATCTTCTTCCTTCAAAGTCTTGGATATGACTTGGGAGAGGGACCACACAGCCTCAGAACAGAAGTCTGCTGTCAATGACTGGTGCATATACAGCTGTAGTATGTGAACACATGCTCTGGAAATGTATTATGAAAAGCACGATTAAGATTAATTTATTTAGGGACTATTTGCATTGGACGGCATAACAAAACAAGTCTTCTGTACTACATGGATAGCAAAGAAAAGCCTTATATTTACTTTAAACCAAACAAACTTTGGGATACTGTATAATTCTACCTTCCAAATATAGAAAACATTTATATTGTCTTCTAAACCATCTCTTGTATAAAATAAGAAACTTCAAATATATTAACACAGTCAATCTTTTTACATTAAATAAAAAATATAGAACATATACAAACCTCCATTAAACCTATGAAAAAAAAAATCATAGAAGCTATAAATCTGGGCTAGAAGCAACTTCTGACAGTCACTTAATCCAAGCAGGGTCCTGCTCCAAACAGGCTCAACCAGATCAGGTTGCTCAGGGCCTCGTCCAGGTCAAAGGATGGAGATTCCACAACCTCTCTGGCAACTTGTTTGAGTGCTTAACAGCCTTCAAATACAGTTGTTTTCCTTTAATCTAATCTGAATTTTCTGTGTTGCAACTTAGGTCCGTCACCCCCCCGTGCAATGCACTCTGTGCCTCTGAAAGGAGCCTGGCTCCACTTTCTCTCTGCCATTCTGTTAAGAACTTTATAAAAGCCAGAAGAAATCCTCTTGACTTCTCATCTCAAGGCTAAACAAACTCAGTTCTCTCAGTCTCTCATAATGCTTCATGTGCTGCAGTCCCTAATCAGCTCCACTGGACTCACTCCAGTATGACATTGTTCAGATGCAATTTGTGCTGCTGCTGCTTGTCCCACCCCCATCTATCTCTGAAAAGAATCTGGCTCTGCTTCCTCTACACCCTCTTATTAGTTCAAAACAAGAAGATGTCTCCTCAGCCTTCTATTCTTTTAAGGGTGAAAATCTCTGTTCTCTCAGCCTCTCCTCACTTGCCATGTGCTGCAGTCCCCTAAGCATTTTGACGACCATCCATTGGACTTGCACCAGGATGGCAATGTCTTTCTTGTACTGGGAAGCCCACAGGCAGGCACCGCAGTTCAGCTGAGAATAGCCCAGAGGGGAAGTATCACCTCATTGACTTGCTGGTCTGTTGTTACTTGGGTTTGGCTTCTTGCTCTTCCTGATGATGGGTTGATATTTGTCTTTTTGTGCTCATTAGGAACCTCCCTCAGTTGCCATGACTTTCCAAGGGTGATGGAGTATGGCGTTACAATGACTACAGCCAGCTCCCTCAGTGACCCCAAGTCAAGGCCATCTGATGCCATGGATTTGTGTATGCCAAGCTGACTTGATTACTTCCTGTATAATGGGTAATGTTATATTCCCAGAGACTCTTCCAGTAGGCTCAGTGACTTGGGAAGCCAGATAGCAGACCTTGCCAGTGAAAACTGAGACAGTAAAAAGACATCGGGTATGTCCTTTGTACATCCTTGTATGTTGACGTACATACAGAAGTTCTCGTTGCCATTCTTTCCATCCCTTATTAGTTTCAACCACAGCTGAGCTTTGGCTTTCCTAACTCCAACACTGCATGTAGTCTGTCCTGACTTCTGCCTGCCATGGGGTTCCTTTTGGAGACTGAACTTGGTCAGGAGGTCCTTGTTCATGCTGACCTTCTGCCTGTGCATCAGAATGGCCTGTTGTTCTCTGAGGAAGATATCTTTGAAGAACTACCAGCTCTCCTTGGTTCCTTTGACCTTTAGAACAGTTTTCCATGGGATTTTGCCAAACAGATCTCTGAACAAGCTGTTTTCTATCTCCTGGAAGTCCATGGTTCTGATCTTTCTATAGTTTTGCTCAGTTTTCTCAGGATTTAAAATGTCAAAATCTCATGATCAATGCACACAAAGCTGACCTCAGCGTTCACCTCCCTTGGCAAGTTCTTCCTTGTTTGTAACAGGTTATACAGTGCATCTTCTCTGGGTGGTTCATTGATCACCTGGGTTAGTTCTACATTCTAACCTCTGTCTAAGATGGAGATACTTTTTTCTCTTTTCCTTAATTCCTTTGTTAAAAACATGTTAACCTTTAAATTAGAGACAGTAAAAAGCCAGGCAGCTCGATAAATATTCAATCTGTTTCTCTATTCAAGATTGAAATAAAAAGGATCATAGGATAATGGGATAATTCAGGTTGGAGGGGACCTCAGGAGGTCATCTCCTGCAGGGTCAGAAGCTGCTGACCTCAAAACAGGGTGAGCTACGAGGTCAGATAATGTTACTGAGGGTTTTATCCAGTCTGGTCTTGAAAACTTCCAAGGATGGCAACTGCACACAACTTCTTTAAGTGATCAGATCCACTGCTTGACTGTCCTCGTAATGAAATTTTTTTCCTTATATTTAGTCTGAACCTTTCTTGTTTCAGTTTATGCCTGATGTTTCTCATCATCTCAGCCCTGTGAATAGCTTGGCTTCATCTTCTTGATAACTTCATCATGGGTACCAGCACACTGCTGTTAGGTTCCCCCAAAGCTTTCTCTTCTGTAAGCTGAACAAGCCCCATTCCTTCAGCCTCTCCTCATATGGCATATGCTTCCTCAACATTTTATGCCAGCAAATTTAGCATTTCCGAGTCAGTTTGCAGCATTCTGTGACACCAGGACCAAGGTCTCCTCATGTGTCCTTCAGGGAACCTTTAGAACCTACTTAGAGATTGGAAATCCCACTTTGGTAAAAGACCACCTGGGACTCAGGCATTATACTGATGAACGTGGCAATGCCTAAAAACCCTGTGGGAACCTAAGCTGATGTATTTATTCTTTGAAATGGAATGGGAGACAAAAAAAGGAAAAAAAAAAAAAAAAGGCAAAGAAGCAGGTTACCCTGGCAAGACTTTCAGAGATAAAGACCTAAGAATATTAGGGAAGATTTCCTCATAAAATAGTAAGTTTAGTAAAACTTTTAAAGGCTTTGTGTCTTTTATGAATTTAAACTGTGTAGATAAGCCTCTTAATTTCTTGAAAATAAAAAGTAGACCATTAAAGGCATTAATAGTATCAAAGGAATCATCTTACTGTAAAGAAAACTCCCACTCAGAGGTAACTGTGTGTGCTGGTTTTGGCTGAGAAGGGGTTAATTCTCCTCACTGTGGGGGTCGGCTACCTTTCCAGCTTCCCGCGCTCTGCCGCGTGGCGTGGCGGGGGGGCTGGGAGGGGCAGGGCCATGGTGGGGGCGGCTGACCCCGACTGGCCAATGGCAGGTTCATTCCATACCATGTGACACCATGACCAGTATATTGGGGGGGGGGGGGAGGGGGGGGCAGTGGCAGCGCGGGGGCGGTGCGGCATCGGGTCGGCGGGCGGTGAGCGGGTGGGGTGCGTGCGGTTTGTTTCGGCGGTTCGTTCCCCCTCTCCCCTCCCTTCCCCCTCCCCCGGGGCCTTGCGCCTCTCTTTGTTCTCCTTTACATTGCATTTCTACTGTTGTTTCTTTTAATTTTAATTATTAAACTGTTCTTATCCCAACCCACGAGCGTTACCCTTCTGATTCTCTCCCCCATCTACCGGTGGGGGAGGGAGCGAGCGACTGTGTGGGGCTGAGCTGCCGCTAAACCACAACACTGTGTCCTGCCACCACTAACATACTTGTTAATTTCTGAATAGCTCTAGCAATTCTAGCTGTTTCCAATTTGGCCATAGGATAAATTGAGTATTTTCTTCCTATATATTCATATGTGCTTGTTGATTAACCCCTCCTCCCCCCTGGGAATTTTTTCTCCTACTATATCTAACTATGTCAAAAGTAATATACATGGTGGCATTATAACTTTCTGATGTTATATTTTATCACAATAGGGAAATGTTATCTTATTCCTTTGGATACAGGGAAAGTAAAATAATATACTTAAATGGCCATGACTGTAGGTCATGGCTACAGTGATTGAAGACTACCAAATGGTTTAAAAAATAAATTTTCATAATATTGCTTAAGTGGGGTATAAATGATACAGATTTTTAAGCCATCTTTTAGCTCAGGGATGAGTTTCATAGATTTGTTAATTAATGTGAGCCGTATGACTAAGAATTTCTAAATTGTCTCCAGACACTTTTAGCAACCCTATAAATGAGTGGAACTCTTTACCTCTATGGGTTAGGATATTTTTTTTTCTAATTGGTCTCTTTCATGAATTGTTCAACTCTCTTTGATTGAATGTGATCATGTATTACAATCTTTCTTTTGTTTGAACTCCTGTATATTTGCCTCTAAAATATATTTATATGTAGAGAGAGAAGTATTTGGAAGTATGCAATGAGCCAAGTTTGTACTCACATGCAAAGTACGCTGGAAGAACAACTGATCAGGTAGTGCAAGCTGTCAAAGAGGTTTCAAGAATTCAGTAGGTTGACTCAGTTAAGGATCAGCTGGTGGAGAGAAGAAGGAGAATATATCATCATAGAAAAAAAAATATCCTAAATTTCAGAGTTGAAATGAAAGGTCTGTTGAATGGTTTTATGCAATTTGGAAGATGGAAGAAATTTGTGCATCATCCAGTCCTGGATGGATGGAAATCCTGATCCAAACGCACATGCTGTTTCTGTGCAGTCTGCTGTTATTCAAAAGAGGAAGTAGTTTGTTCCTATGATGGCCAATGTCACAAGAAGAACCTAGAATTTGGGGCTTTTAATAGTGTAAATTGGTTTGACTGATTATTTATCAGATGTTTTGACATTGTTAAGGCAACCTAGAGAGTGCTGCAGATCCAGTACCACATTTTCTTTGCACAGATTGACACAGAGTTTACAAGATTGCTAAGAAAGTTTCACTAAAACTGTTACTGCTTTTAGTAGACTTGCTTTTGTAGATTATTGTTAACCAGACTAAGTGAGGAATTCACAGTCTAGCCCTGATATTAAACATGATATAGAGTGGAAACAGTAGCTATGAACCATCTACTCTATTTCAAGGATTTGAGTAAGGCAAATGTCATATCTTAAACTGAAAGCATTCTAAAAATATACAGCTCCTTACACAGAGACTTGTGTTAATGATAGCTCAAAACTAGAGCTGTTAAATGAAAGCATAACATCAGAGGAATCCATGATGGCAATTCTCACTTGGTTTAGAGCTGATTTTGCCATAAGAGCTAGATCCAGCAATAAGCATGTGGGAATAGTTATCCGGTTGAGCAATTGGGAAATATTTGCAAAGTTTGAGGCAGATGAATCTTGCTCTGAAAAACACACTGCTCTAATTTGTTGCACTACCTTTATTATCACATTGCTTGTGAAAGGTAGTCACGTATCAGATTGTGACTACTGTTTTGTTCTTCCTTGACCTCCCTTGGTCCAAGCTATGACTGCAACTAACAGGATCCCAACACTGTGTCATCACACCGCTCTTTTCCACTTTCAGATTGGTTCAAGGAGGGCATGATACTTTCCTGGGGAGGGGATACCCTGTAATTGAAATTCATTCCATTGATTACTATACGTCTCCCAAGTGCACTTGCTGAAAGAGAAAATTTCTATGCTTGAGACAACATTTCTTCTGAAGCTGGAAATTACCTAGCATTTGCTGAGTTTATAAATGCTCTGTTTAACACAGATTGCTTCCCTAATGCCTAAAATAATGCTTTCAAATAGTTGCACTTCCCTTTCAGGAGTAATCTTATTTACTCCTTCCAGAAATAAAGATAGTATGCACAAACTGGTATAAACCAAATAAAACTTTAAAGCTATGAAAGAACAAACAACCCCAACAGCGTCAGCATCTAGTGCTCCTACAATATACATGTAGTTGTCTTAATACTTACTATTTAAATGCACGACAATACTATTTGAAAGACCTTTTTTTCTTTTTCTAGTGTCCTTTTGTTCTGGTGAATATGTGTAACATTTTGCTTTAAATGATTGACTAGTTCAGATGTCCTTAAATCAACAACTTAATATACTGAAGAAAAATTGAAAATCGCAGTTTAATCATTAAGAAATGTGATCTCAGATCTGCAGACATGTATCCTTTTATTTACTCATGTAAACTACTCCACTTAATTTATCAGAATTACTTACAGCAATGATATTAAACATTGTCCTATTTTCATGTAGGACAGAGTTAATTTTCTTCCTAGTAGCTGGTATAGTGCTGTGTTTTGGATTTAGTATGAGAATAATATTGAGCTATACACACAAGTCAACAAATAACGGAATAATTCATGTCAGTATCACGCAGTCAACAACCCAATACCACTGATAACAACCTACTTAAGAATCCTGGTTTCAGAATTCAGGAGAGATTACAGGAAACACCTGGGAGCAGAAGGGGACCAAGTTTGTGGAAGCCCAAGTGAAGATGGACTCACCCAAGTCTTGCCGACTCTGAGGATACCCTTAAAGCAGGTCAATGCACATGTCAAGGATGGCAAGTCAACCTCAACGCTGTCCTGACATGTGACCAACTCCTGAAAAACCCTTTTATGATTACGGACTGATTCAAAATATGCTAGAAAAAGCTAAAAGAACAATTGCAGGCTCTTCAAATGATCATACATTTTTCTCCTTGTAACTGCTTCACCTATTTGATGAAGGCTGTCGTCTTTATTTTAAGCATTCTCTTCTTTAAGCTAGGAAGTCCCAGCTTGTTCAGTCTTTCCAGATCATATGTCTACACTTCAGCTTCTTTCCATTTTTATCATCTGAGCTTCCATTAATTGCTTTACATCTTTCATGAAAATGAAGATTTCCTAATAGGATACAGTACTCCAGCCCTACCTTACTGTGTACTATATAACAGAGTTACTTAATATGTCTGTTTATGCTTCCCAGAGTGATGTTTATCTCTTTTCACAGTATCCTGACATTGTTGGGTCACAGTCATTTCATCATCCTCCATAATCTATGTTTTTCTGCATAACTGCTAGAGAGCCACTTCCACTGATCCTGTCCAATCTTCATGCTGTTTATTATTCCTGCATAGGATTACTTTTCACGTTCTTCTACTGAATTTGATTTCTTTCACATCTTTCTCTAAGTAATTTTGTAATGTTTTCCTTTCAAAAGCTTCACTGAAGGTAAAGTACGCAAAATTTGTAGCTTTTCCTCTGTCCAAACAGAGCAAGAAGTAGTGGACTTATGCAGAGGAGATTCTGATTAGATATTCAGGAAACATTTCAACTGCTAAGAACAGCAGAAGAGTGGGATAGAGTGGGTGTGAAATCTTCATCGCTAAAGGTCTTTCAGATCAGGATCGACAGGCGTCTGTCAGGAGTGACATAAGTACAAGTACAAAAGTATTTTATTCCGGTAATGGAATAATGAGGCTCCTTCCTTCCAATGGTTCCCTGCACAGAGGAAACCAAGAGTTGTCTTCAACTGCACAAGGCCACAGAGTAATTTTACCACTGAGCAAGTGAAAGAAGTCTTCATTAAAGAACAAAAGCTACATTTTAATCACATTTGTCTACAAGGAGCCTTCAAAACTGTTTCAAAAGGGTTTCCAAGGAGTCTGAGTCATAAGATGTTTGGAAATGGACAGGTATGTAGACAGAAGCTATTGTTTCAATTGATTTGAAGCATTTATGTACAAAAGCAAGGCATCAGAAATGATCTTTCATTAAAGGTGATTTTTTTTCCACAGGAGATGCTGCTGACCAATTTTAATTTTATATTTAAAATAGTTTAAGTGATGGTCAAAAATTTGCTTCTGCTTCTGGAAAAAGGCATTACACACCTTTTTGTGTGTGTTTTCTCTTTTGAACTTCACTTTAGAGTCTTGGTTTGCATTTCTGCAGAAGTGGCAGAAAGTTTCAAGGCCTGTTGATACAATCATAGGTTTTCATAATGATATTCTCTGGGGAACAAGAGTAAAATAAACTTAACACTTCACATGGCAACTAGCATGCAGCAACTAAGATGTGAGTCAAATTCAGCAGGTTGGGTGGAAGGGCAGAGCAGTCTGTCTTCTACAGTTGGTAATGCTTCAAGTACTGGACTTCATTATTATTCTCTGGTTTCTGTAAAACAGCCTCGTGCTTTTGGAAACAATAATTCAGAACTTGCAAACCTAATGCAAGCAGAGTTACCCCAAGGGATCAAGAACTCGACCTGTATTTCACAATCACTCATTTCTCCTACAGTTGTCATTTTATTCTAGCAAAAAGGATCCTTTTACAAAGGTTAGCTCTTGCAACAATATGAAATGCACAACTGCAAGCAAGAAATGTCAAGAAAGTAACTGTAAGTAAAAAAATGTTACGTTTTAGCCAGTTGGGACATGATATAATAACAACTAACATTATACTGAAATTCTTGTAAATAACTATGCAGAAATACAGTGCATTCTTTGCTTCTTTTTCCTAAAGCCTCAGGAAAGATTCTCCCCTCTAAGCTCTGGAGCAAAGAAAGTGTGGCGTTGACCAAAGGAATATTGGATGCAAATTCAAAAAGCTTAGGGGAAGCATGTTTATTTCAAAAGTGCAGCTTTCTCTAGCAACTACTGTAAGTAAAGTAATATTTAATACTCAAATCTGAAATAGTAGGTACAAAATGGGGCCTTTTACATCTTAAAATGACTATTTAAAGATATTCTCCTTTTTCTTAAAAATAAGTGATTCCCAAATATATGACTGAGATCAGCCAGAAGAACTGTGTGCAGCATTGCTGTAGAAGAGCCAAACTACAAGACTGTAAAGCTAGACTAGAAACAGATTAACACGCAGAGGGACGTAAGCTTCTAAAATGAACCTAGCAGTTTTGAAATTAGTTCCTCCTCAGGTTACTGGAGATCTCAGTGCAACTATCCTAGCTGTATTTAAATCCCTAGGTCATGTTTCTAGTAGCGGTATAATGTTGTTGCATAATGTACATTACAAACGTGTACATTTAAATGAGCAATTTAGTATATAACTCAAGAATGCTTATTTTAGTTCTGAAGCTAAACTCTAAACAAGTTTCAATGCTGCTTTTTCCAATTGCAGACAGTATTTATAAGTTGTGCCCTAAAGGCCACTCTTACAAATCAAACGGAGTGCTGCCATGCATGTGACCTGCTGTGGCAAGTCTCGAGGACCGCTGTTAAGCTGAACTGAACAAATGGTTTTATGTACTAGCAACAACAACCACAACTCATGCTCCTCCTTCCCTTCTCCCACCCTGCCTATATTCTGCTTATGAAAGAGCTGCAGGGTCAGACAGCCTCACAGAAATAGTCTCAGCTCAGCTGTTATCTTGCATGTGAGAGGTTAACTTAAAAACAAGAAGATAAAGCTGTCACAGGGAGATCTAACAGAAAACCAGTAGTGTACAATAAATGACATATTAGGCATGGTCAAGGAAACGTAAGTAAGCAAAATGCCTTTGCAGCAGAGGCGTGTCTGCTGAGTAAAAGGGGGTTGGGAAGTACAAGAAATGCAGTACGGCAGGCGTAAGAAATACCTTGTATTTGTGACTTGAGTGAGTGGCAAATACGGATATTAAAACTTCTTCCCACAACTTTAACTTCTAAATCCTCCAAATATCAATGTCATTGCACTACATCAAGAGATTAATAGCTGGCATATGGCAACTGTTAGTAAAAGTACCATACACGAGCATGAATCAAAAAAAGAGCTCAGTTATCCTAAAATAATAGAGTATCTGTTTTTATAAGACAATGTTAGTCTGGCAAAAGAAGGCATTAAAACTCCAGCAAATAAATAGGTTAGGCTTGAAAAACAACCAAGATTAGAAGTAAGGTCATACCACCATTAAATTCTTTTTGTAATTGATGCCCACTCTAAAAGCTTCATAAGGTAATAGAAAATGAGTAATTATTAGAAAAAATTATTTAATTTGATCGAGTTTATTTGACTAGAAAACCAAACTTAAGAGTACATAGTCATAACTCAACAATACCATTAAGGACTAATGAAAACTAGGATCTGTTTTTCAGGGGAGTTTTGCCATTTGTAGTTTCTTCCGTTCCAGACTAGAAAGGAAACAAACAAAAAATGAAGTTACTCTGCAGACTGCATGCAATTCTAGTACTTCTTTGCATTTATCTGCTTAGTGGCATCCGGGAGTAGAGAGCTCCAAAAGAGCAACAATTTCTTGTTGGCAGACAAGCGTTGGGTGGAGCATGACAGCTCTAACACCATCTCATCCATACCATGCACACAGAGCACTCTTCCCTTCCAAAACAACCCCCCATTTCTTTTCAAAGGGAGGTAACTGCAGTGCTTGGAAACAGAGCCAAGGAGCAACTTCTTAGTTGAACAGCAAGAATCATCACAGAATTTATTCCCACGTAAAACTTCTGGGCACTATTTTTCTTTGACATGATCTATTTCTCCCCTTGCATTTCCTTTACATTAGATCTTGCTTGTGAAGCAGTCACACTCCTTCAATAGATATTCTATCAAGAAAGCTAACTATACTGCTAACAATTAATAGCACTTTGCTTCTGTCTACAACATCACATAAAGTAACTTCTACTGAACTTTCAAAAGTGCATGGCATTGCACTTGTCCTTGTGGGTATCTTTTGCATTCCAGTATGTTCACAGGCTTCCTGCTGCTTCTTTTTATTAGCTGCAACAGATAGGGGGTATTGCTCCTCCTTTTTTTTTTTTTTAATTAAATAATCATAGGTAAGCATGTGTTAGAGAACACAGTTTAGTCTTTTGAACTTAGAGGTGGAAAAAAACTGAGAAACTTATCAACTTGGTCTTGCTGCCAGTTTGAAAAAAACATCACCATTCAACTCCTGAGCGCAAGTCTAGGCTCACCAGATCAGCTCCAAAAAATATGGTATAGGATGCTTAGAAAAGGGATATTGAGCCAGCCACCAGCAATCAGGCACAGTTAACATGGGTTCACAAAGAGAAAGTCCTGTTTAACTAATTTGATATTCTTCTATGATAAGATCACCCGCCTAGTGGATGAAGGGAAGGCAATGGGCATAGTTTTTCTGGATTTTAGTAAGGCTTTTGATACTGTCCCTCACAGCATACTTCTGGACAAGTTCTTCAACTGTGGGATGAGCAGGTTCATGGTTCTCTGGGTGAAGAACTGGCTGAAGGACAGAGGTCCAATTGTTGTAGTGAATGGGGCTACGTCTAGCCGGCAACTGCCAGTGGAGTTCCTCAGGGCTCAATTCTAGGGCCAGTGCTGTTGAATATATTTATCAATGATCTAGATGCAGGAGCTGGATGGATGATTAGCAACTTTGCTGTTGTTGACTCTCCTGAGGGACAAGATGACTTGCAGAGGGATCTGGATAGATTGGAGAATTGGGCAATGATTAGTGGGATTAAATTTCAAAAGTCCAAATGCCAGATCCTGCACCTAGGATGGAGTGATGCCCCACACAAGAATAAATTGGGAGAGGAGTGGCTGGAGAGCAGCCCTGCAGAAAGGGATCTGGGGGTGCTGGTTGACCTCAGGCTCAATATGAGTGAGCAGTGTGCCCTGGCAGCCAGGAGGGCAAACTGCATCCTGGGGCGCATCAAACACTGTATAACCGGCCGATCAAAAGAGGTGCCCATCCCCCTGTATTCAGTGTTGGTGTGGCCTCACCTTGAGCACTGTGTGCAGCTCTGGGCCCCACCATTTAAGAAGGATGTGAAGGTCCTTGAATGCACCCAGAGGAGGGCAACAAAGGTGGTGAAAGGGCTGGAAGGAATGTCCTGTGAGGAGCAGCTGAGGGCTTTGGGCTTGTCTAGTCTGGAGAAAAGGAGGCTGAGGGTTGTCATCTTTGACCTCCGCAGCTTCCTGAGGAGGGGAAGTGGAGAGGGAGGTGCTGGTCTCTTCTCCCTGGTATCCAGTGATAGGACACGTGGGAATGGTTCAGAGCTGCACCAGTGGAGGTTCAGACTGGACATTAGGAAGCATTTCGTTAGCGAGAGGGTGGTCAAACACTGGGACAGGCTGCCTAGAGAGGTGATCAATGCCCCAAGCCTGTCAGTGTTTAAGACGCGTTTGGACGATGCCCTTAACATCCTTTAACTTTTGGTCAGCCCTGAAGTGACCGGGCAGTTGGACTAGATGATTGTTGTAGGTCCCTTTCATCTGAAATTGTATTCTAGTCTATTTTAATCACACCATCATTTCAAGACAGATAATTACTGATTATCTTAACTGCAGCTAGCTGCAGGTATTGAACCACAAAGTTAGGTTGGTTAGATGTTTCTACCAAGACCATTTTTTAACCTAGAAATAGATACTGAATAAGCTAGTGTGTGAAAGCATAAGCATGTGTCTTGCTCCAGATTCATCCTTCCTCTTTTGATTGCCTGTTCCTGCCCCACAGCAGTTGTACAAAATACAGAAGTCATATCAAAAAAATTTTGACTTAAGATAGCTAAGCCATCTTGTGGACAAGGATGAACAACTAGTTTCATAACAAAAGATTAAATCTGTCTGGATGCTGTAGCAGAACAGACATTGGCTATAAAAAGCTAACAAGTTTTACTTATTAGGGAGAATCTCTTCCTAGCAGAGCACAGGTCACATTGGAAATCCCTGAGGTGTGAAAGGCAGGAAAGCCAACAGCTAGCTAACTGCACAGGGTGAGAAAAATTCTCCTATCTAAACTCACTTTAAGTAGCTTCCATTTGTTTTTGCCTCCCTTTTCTTCACCGATAATGTCAGACGTTTCCAGCTATGATGTTTACTTGGATGGATGAAGAGCACTCTGGAGGTTGTGAATAACTCTTCTTTGTTTGTCTTACTGTACTTTGGCTGAAGAATTATTTTATCTGTGTAATAGTAGGTTGTTCCTCACAGAAGGGTGTAGTGATCATACAGATCTGGACATTGCAAAATCCTTCTTTCTGAAATTCATCAAGCATTTTTCAGCAGAAGCTGTGCTTGCTGAGTAGGGATCTGTAACAGAGGTCCCTGAGGGAAAGCATCCATTCCAGGGATCCCAGAGATCGCTCTCCCTGCTCAGAAAAAAATATTTCACAAGTTCAAACCCATACTTCAGAAAATTCAGACTTTAATTGAGCTGTGCTGTATTGCTGGAAAAAGTATGGCAAACATCGGTGTTTGATTAATAAGCACTATGGATATGAAATCTCAAAATTTTGTTGGAAGAGAACATAACTGAGACTGTTACACGTAGACCGAACAGTATATATTAGAAAAAAAATTGTCTACTATTTAGAGGTTCCTCTAGTCTGTAGGATCCTCCTTTCATTTCAGATTTTGCTGGCTGGCAGGTTTTGCTATGAAGTACTGTCTTTTTTATAATGTTTCTGAACATGTGCTCACTCCCAAACTAATTTTCAAATTCCATTGAAGAATCTTAGCAGCAAGGGTTGGTGGAACCATTTTTAATACATTCATTTTAATGATTTTTAGGAGAAAAATATACTGGAAGTATGAATGTTCATTAACTAGCCGGGATGAATTACACAACTGTGAAAGACGGCTAAATTAAATGCATTCAAGTCAAAGGAAGTATTACTCACAGGCTCCAAGCATCTGCCTTAGATGAAATAGGCACCGGGTACTGGAAACAGCAGAGCCTTGTTCCACCGTGAAGAGAAATTATCTTAAGCTTTTACATTCAAGAGGTGAAATCAATGTACTGAACTGCCTACAGTTATTTAATTGACAACTCATAGGACAAACAGATGAGATAACGCTGAACAAATAGGGACAGCCTAATAAACGACTGAATTTTATGCAGCAGTGTGAAGGTGGTGTTCTAATGGATTTGGAAAGGGGTTTTGTTTAGGGCAGTGAAAGACAAAGACCGATTAGAATTGTGACAGCATAACATAGAGCATATATTCTCCTCATCTTTAGTGAAGCCATTGCTTTATTCAGTTGGGAATAAATAAGAAATTGGGAAAATACATGCCTCAAAATCTTGTGGTGAGTTGTAACAAGTGCATAAACGTAAGCCAATTAAATGTTGCAGAAATGCTACAAATATTAAATACCAAAATACTATACAGAGCTGGTTTATACTTTTTCTCAGATGTCAGAAAAGGTACGTAAGGAAAATACAGAGTAAAAATTTTTAAATAAGAAGTTCTTAACTGCAAACTAAAGGCCTGTATTACTGGGCACAGCCCTGTCACTGCATTGCATTCTGTGGAGTGGTGTATCATGAACTCTTGTTCAAAGAACCTCATTCTGCATCCAGATTTTTCCTAGTGTGCTAGCTTTGTGGCACAACATCACTTTTTTCAGTTGTTTCTCTTTAAATGTTGTCAGAAAAAAGATAAATATTTACACATATTAGAAACCATCAGTTTCTGTTTCAGCCACTGATAAATTTCTTAACACTACTAAAAGGTTGGGTAGGAGTCCTGGATAAGATTCAAATTAAAACCAGCATTCTTTTCCCTTAAACCTTTCTAAAAGGACATATTGTTTGCCACAACTGCATCAGCTGTGAAGTTTCATATTTTCAGGCATGATAAACAAAATTCTTTTGCAGAGCTGTATGCTTACAGAGACAAAAAACCTTAGAAGCTACAACTCATGATTTCAGAAGGGCTCAAAGGAGAGAGGGAAAAATGCAGTTTGTGTTTTCTCTTATTCTAGCAGAATTTTAAATTCAGAAAAAAGAAGTTCCCTATTGTGGTCCCTTCCTCCCCTCCCATTTTTTCCTCTCTGCAAGTACTTAAAAAAGTCACAGATGAAAAATAAAGGTGCTCATTTTGCACTTTTTTTTTCAACTCCATTTTCCTGGTTAATCTCTAAATATAGATAATATTGTCTAATTCTTAACAGAACTCATTATGCAGTTAGCAAACTGTATGAAGCAGAAGAGGAAGTAATATGAGCTGTGCCATTCCCTCTTTCCAAAAGCTTGTATTGCTTTCTATCTCTCTCATCTAGAACTGATTTATAATGAACAGGACTTGAGAGTCGTAAGGAGCAGTGAACATGTTCCCTTTCCTACCACAGCACTCTGGAAAAGAAAAAGTGAAACATGCTATAACTGGTGAATCAAAAGAGTAAAAGCACATTGTCTGCAAACCATGAAAAAAGAGGTGACTGAATTGGGGCTACTCTGGGATTTCACTCCCATGGCTATTTTCATTCATTTACTTCTGCTGGCTTGGACAGAATGAGACCCTTCCCTAAGCTTTCGCAGATATAGTCAAGATGTATTCAAGACTAAGAAAGAGTCAACAATCAAATGGGCTTGGATGATCTCACACAGCTGAACAATTCCGACTCCCATTGTTTTCACAAGGAGCTCTGGGAACATATGCTGTCCATTTCCCAAATATTATTAACATTTTGCAGAAAAAAATGTTGAAACCATGGGAAACTCTTACTGTTGACACCGACTCCAACAGACACAGTTGATGTGATATATGGGCAGCTGTAAAACTGATGCTTTTTTAAGCTGACTACCCCAAAGGAAAGTTGTGAAGCGAGGATGAAACAGGAATAGGAGTGGGGGACAGTACAGGCTCACGAAAAAGTCTGCAACCTTCAGCTCTGAATAAACCTGCCACACCTATAGGTCTCTACCAGTGTGCAGCCTGTGTGAGTTACAAACTCCCAACTCCTTGTCGCCTCTCTCCCAGTCCTGGCAGCTCTTGGATCCCTTTGGAGTAGACCAAGCTCAGGCCAATCTCCAGCAAGCTCTCTTCAGCCAGCTGCCTCTTGTTAAAGATGCACAGACCGAGTGCTAGCAAATAAAACAGATACTGTTGTCACAACCTAAAACTTACACATCCCATAGGACAAAGTTTCTTTGTGAAACATGCAACAGCAGCTGATAAAGTGCATACGAGATCACTACTGACTGGATTTTTCTATTATATGTTTTAAATGTTCAAACAACTGCTTTGAGAGAAATATATTTAGCTTTAGTTCCTCTTGTTCTGAGACATAATAAAATCTTTCTGCACTTCAAACTGCCTTTTCTTATGTTTTGCTGTCTTTCTGACACTGGTGCCCCTTAATTAATGAAAAACCAGCCTGCATTTCACATTAGTCTTCTCACAGTCTGGCTCCCACTCCAAAATTTTCAGATATCCGTAAAGAATGTAGAAAAAAGATAGCAGTAAGTTGTCAATGGCTCCCTCTAACTTTTATTTTATCAGAGGACTTCTTAACTCCTTCACTGTCTAATCATCCACTAGTTTTGCCTCAGTGGCCGCTTGGCTGGGAATGTTAATATAGGGAGCTACATTTTGTGCCTTATATTTTGAATCTGGTTCCTTTTAAAAATGCTCTGAGTCTTTATCATACCGCTCTGGCTCAGGCTGCTCTGAGTCATGTTCTGCAACAATATGAAATGCAGTTCAGTCTTCATCCTAGCCATCACAGTCTCCTGTCTGGCATTTCAGACCATTAATAAAAACATTTGAAAGAATAACTACGTATGAAATATTATTGACATGGATACAGGTAAACCTGTGCTAATAATATTATCACTTTTAATTAAAAGAACATTAGAGCTGTAATATAAATGTAAAAGTCGTAATCATTATACTACAGCTAAAATATAAACTAATAACTATATTAAAATAATGTTAATAGTAATAATAGAGATCACATTCATTATACAAGCAATTAAAAGGTGATGTAACCAGTATGAACTAATGCTTATGAAATGCTTATGTTAAAACCACCAGGAACTCTTCCTGCTGACACTGACTCCAACAGAGAGTTTATGTGATTTATGGGCAGCTGCAAAACTTATGCAATATTACTTATAATATTTCCTGGGTTTGCTGTGGTAATGCTCCATTGTTAAATATAGTTTGATTCCATATTTTATATTTTATTATGTTCTGTAAAAGCTGCTGCAGCCATGAAGCATGCGTATTTTGACTCCTCCCTTCTGTATATGCCATCCTCCTTTCAAATGTCCCACTCAGTGACAGGCAAATATTTTTTTCAAAGCCTATGACAGACAATAACTGCCCAAAACCAGTGAGACGGGTTTACACAAATTGCCCCTTCCACCCAAGATGAGTTATATGTGATTCCAGAATTGCTTTCATTAGAGTATAGAAATGGTTCTGAACTAGCTAGCTGATACAGCATTATTTTTATCATCTTCCCAGGGGAGACTTCTACTCTGAGGCAGACAGCACTGCATGGAATTTAGTACTTTTCTCTCCACACCTTTTCTTTAGTTATTAAAAGCTTCATTCTGCAAAGTCTCAATGGAGGCAATAGAATAAAACACCCCAGCCTTACGTCTATGTAAGACCTAAGAATAAGGTTTTTTCTATATTTCTCTCTCAGTGGTATTCTGCCAGTTTAATTCAAATTATTGACCAAGTAATGGTTTATATTATATAATAAAATGATAAAACTTCCTGATATACACATGTTAAAGCAGGTTACCCATGTGATAAAATCTTCAAAAAGCCCATAGGCACGTATACTTTTACTGCCAGCCTGCACTGTCAAATACCCCACCGTATGCACTAACCCCAGGATGGTCAGCACACCTGACTCTCCAAGACACCGTATCTCAGCCTCTGCATTGAGCAAGCAGCCCAAGCGCTGCACAGGCTCTGGGTACAGGGGAAGGAAACCAGATGGAGACCTCGGCAGTCTCCATTTGTTGGCCAAGTTCAGACAGACTTGTTGCCAACCTCTGGCCTCAAGCATGAGCTGAATGCTATCACCTGTCTCCCTAACGTCTGCCTCCGTGAGTCAAAATTTCTCTTTGGGTACTTGATGATCAACAGAGCTGAGCACCATCTTGGTGCTTTTGGTGTCTCTGTTAAAGAGTAATTTATAGCCTAAGACGATACACTTCAGGAATCAGGCATCACTCAACCTCAGAAGGTCCCTCAGAAAAGCAGGGAAACATTTGTCTCAGCTAGAGGAACAGGCACTTTATTGTGTGACTACAATTAAGAGAGTCTGAGCTCAGCAAAGAAAAAGGAAGGAGCAATTGAAAAATAGGCAAGTAGTTTACCCAATAAATCAATTAAAACCATTTGTCACTCACCGTAAGCCTTACCCCTTTTTGGACACAGTTTAGTAATTAATTGTCTTTACTAACTACTTCTCATTCTCCCAGAAACCATTAAGCCATTCTGAGCCCATACCTAGAGTAATCCATTATGGGACATGTTAATAAGATCACAAGCATAGTTTTCTGGATTGCAGTATTAAAAAACATTCTCATTTTAAAAAGGAATTGTTCTGGATTAAATCACTGCATTTCTTTTCAATCATCATGTATTTCTCTACCACCTTAGCTTTTTCTTCCTCTTGTCTGTGCTTTCAATATCCAAATCAGCTCAGGCAGGCTCAGAATTTAGAAATACCTTTTGCTGTTGTCTGCATCAGCTTTTTACCAGGACACATTCTTTTTGTTGTTTTTCCCTCAGTTTTCTGTCCTTACCCAGGGTTATGTGTTAGGGTTTTTTTCTAATCCTTAGAAAATGAGGCACGGTATCTTTGCTTTTTTTTTTTTTTTGGTGTCTTCCTGTGAATGATGAGCATAAAGACGTGCATTCTTTTCTCTCTCCAGCAAAATTTATGGCTTCAGGTCCCTCCTATATAACTATTAGAGTATTTAAATATTACAATCAACTAATCTGGAATTCTGTGATCTCGTCAGCAGCCTATCTCAATGTATTGAGTACAGTGTGCCCAAAGAGTGGTGTCCTTGAAGTCCTCCCTTTTTTTTTTTTTCTTTACCTCTACCTTCATATGTCTAAAGGCACAGGAAGCTCTAGGCTCTAGCTATTTTTATGAAAGGGCTTATTTGTAAACTATCACCACAGCCAAGTTTGTTAAAACTCTGTGCTTATACTTCAGATTTGAAGGAAACATTCTTAGGTGCCATATAATAAAGTTGTTCTCACCGTACTAAAGATGAAAGGAGACTTCACCTCCTTTGAAAATTCTGCTTTCCATCATGGACTATTATTTAGGTTTTGATACACTACCCTGCCCACTTTGTTACCCTAAATTACCACTTTCTTCCATCTGAGGAGGCATTAAATTACTACCTGTGAATCAGCCATCCTTTTGACAGAGCTGAGCAAACAAAACAAGCAACAGTCGAGTTTCATCAATATTGGAAGTTAACCGGAATCTTAATGTGACTGAGGGGTGAAAAAAGAATGCTAGAAAAAAAAACACTTTTGTTTAGGAGTGGTGATGGAGCTGGCTGATATTGCAAGAAGGGGCTCTGTTATCATTAAAAGTTCATGGAAATTGGAAAGGAGGGAGAAGGAAGATGCTTCCTGATGTAAAAGGCAAGTGTCACATCCATCTTCCACCTTCAGGAAGGACAAGAAGTTTCTCCTCATATGCCATGTGCTGCAGTTATCTAAGCATTTTGACTACCCTCCATTGGACTTGCACCAGGATAGCCATGTATTTCTTATACTGGGAAGTGGACAAGGAGGCACAGCAGTCCACCTGTGAACTGCCTAGTGCAAAACAGAGGGTCGTGCTAAACCTCCCTTGACTTGCTGGCTACACTTTTGCTACCACGGCTGGGTAAGTTGTTGGCCTCCTTTGCTGCAGAGGCACACAGCTCACCCATGTTTACTTAAAGTCCTTGTCGTACACTCCTTTTTATGCAAAGCTGCTTTCTAGCCAGTTGGTGCCCAGCCTGTATTGCTGTACAGAGTTATTCCATCCCACGTGTGAGACTTCTGGAGCAGTATAGTGCTAAGCACTGACCTTCTTACAAAAATCCTAGGAAAACAGTCAGAAGACTTCACCATCTGTTGAAACGTTACAAGGGATGAGGAGCTTACAGATATTCACCGTAGAAGAGAACAGAGGTAGCCCAGATACCTTTAAAGGTGGCCTTTGGTTAGAGGAATCAGCGTGGAGCATAATGGCATTTTCTGAAGCCAGATTTCAAAGCCACTGATGCAGCTAAATTATGTCACTTGTGCTGTCTTTCATGTTTAATTGCTGAAATGGCTGGCTAGTCTACATGCAAGAGGAATCTACACAACCTATTGTTTTGCCATTGCCTGGTGAGATAACTCCAGAAAAGTTTTAATTATTGTTGATAGCGGAATAGCATGAAGCCTTATGTTGAATCAAAGACTAGTTTACTATATCAGAACAGATAAGAAAGAAATGTTACCTGCATAAGGTTCTCCATCTTCCAAATCTATCCGCTTCTTCCACTATTTTTAAAGAAATTGGTGCATAATTACTAATTTTGTCAAGAAATACTTGATAACGTAATCAAGCGTACAGGGATATAACTTCAGCTATAAACACTCCAACACCTTTACTATACCCAGTTACAGATTAATCTGATTCAAAACATATGGGCTGAGAGCTACAAGAGGATGAATGGCTAAAGCATACGATGTTATAGAATGTAAATTACAATTCCATAAGGAAGGCTAAAACTACAAATAACATATGAGACAGTATAAACACAACAGAAGAGCATGGAGTAGGGGTCTAATTAATAGGAGAAAGAGCAGTATAACCGCAGACTAAGATCTGTCTGTCTTTGTTTCAGCCTCTGGTTTGCACTGGAGTCTTGTTAATTAAATATTAATAATCTACCTTTTTTTTTGCCAATTAAATAATAATCATATGTGTCCTAAGTTGAAAGGTCATTTATGTAAGGAACCTTGCTCCACATTCACTTCTTTCATCTCATTTCTTTTATTTGAAACAGCTCTTCTTTCCATGACAGCAAGTATTGAAAGCCAAAATTGTTTGAAATTGCAACTTGTCAAGCTATTCAAGAGTATACCAGACATTATATTATTACATGGAGAGTGTTTCATGACTAAAGAAGTTTGGGGAAATAGGTTTTTGTAGTTAACGTATCTCTACACCATTTCTTTAAACAAAACAAAAGAATGCATTTCCCATAATTCATGTTTTTGCCGCCTGATATGACATCAGTGTGGAACACTTTAAATTATATGAAGTTTTGAGTTTTTCAGCTGTTTCCACATCTGACACACATTTAAACTGTACAACAAACTAATCCTGCTTCCCAAAGGAAACAAAATTGTCTCTTTTTCTATCATTTTCAGAGTTCTGTACCATTTCTACAGTCTTTGAATATTTGATGTCAATGTCTTAAAGACTTACCTTGAGAAACCTAATTTGAACATGTCTGCTTAGCTTAATGGCAAAATGAGAATGTGGATTTTATCATATTGACAAACTGGACTGATGCAGGAGCCCAGTGGAAAAGTATTTATTTGGTATGCATAAATACCACATATGTCATATTTGAAACAGGCACCATACAGAAATATTGTTGCACATGTTCCCTAATGGACTTTGTGCAGATGGTATTTTGAGAAAACTTGCTATGAGATGATGAATAAACTGGTCAAAAAGGAATATATTAAAGGAAGATGGTCTTTGTCACATGGTACAGGGATCTTCAAATACAGGACAGTCAAGTACAATGAAGAGTTAAATACTTGTATAAAAACCCTTTAGATCCTTGTTCTGCTTCATTAATTCTTGTTCTTCATTTGACTGTAACAGTATTAAAAACTGTTAGTAAATACCTGTAAACATCTGTAAATATGCCTCCTTCAAGTAAGGATTTAACTTTTTTCCAGTATCAGTGACCTTCCCTTCTCCCTTCCCTTCCCTTCCCTCCCCTCCTCCCCTCCCCTCCCCTCCCCTCTTCTCTCCTCTGAATTTCTGAAGAGGTTTTAGGTGCAGAGTACTTTTGGATAGCACACAGAGCAAACTCAGGACTACTAAGACACTCTCGGACTTTCACCAAATGCCCTTCTTAGATTGCCAGTGGGACATCAGCAAGATGCTGCTGATGCTGTTGTCAGGAAGGTGTGCGTTCTTGGTCTGTAGCAGGAACCAGTGCTGGAAACAACATTTGATGTCCACAGAAGTGCTGGTTCATTACTAATTGTTTAAAACAACCTTAAAACTGAAATGAACCATCTCCAGACTCAGAAATATTCCCTTCTAAAGCAAGTAAGTGGCATTCCTGCAACAGGCAACTTGCCAGAAACTTACTGGCCATTACTACCATTCCCACTGAGGGAAGTAGAGGTGCTTTGTTTAAAATCCATAGGCCTTTCCTCATTATCTGTTTGTTTCCTGAGCAGGAATAATTTCTCTGCCATCTCTGGCAAACTAAACTAAAAAAAAACCAAATCCAAACAAGCTACTCCCTGAGGCTTATTTCCTCTGTATCAACAAGCAGTCTGTTTTCTTGCATGTCAGACCGGTGCCCATAAGCAACCCGACCTCATACAATATAGTTAAGATAGATTTTTAAGTAACTTGAAAAACAGGGATGGGCAATATATAATTTCCTCTGCAAATATATGAGATATGGAAGTGGAAATGCCAAAGCATTTTAACATATTTCTTGATTCTCACTGGGTTTCATGACTCATTCTGTTGGTGAGTGAGAAACCAGCCTGTGCCAGAAAAGGAAAATATGAACAGCTTATTTAAATTAACATATGTTTACTCACAAAACTGTTTCCTGTTCTGATTGCAGGTAGGGGTGAGCTAATTTTGTATTGCCAAAAGTGAGCTTAAAAGCAAAGAAACTAAAAGAATAAATGAAGCAGTATGAATATCATAACACTTCTGCCTGGTAATACATGCCTAGAGCTTCTGCCAGGTAATGCCACATGTATGTGCTATGTTATACACCGTACTAAGATTAAACAACCTTGTCTTCTGTGGGTAAAGCAGCTTTCACTACCCCAGTGAAATTTTTGACAAACAGACTCCTAGATATTTTTCTGCTAATCACTTACTGGTTTTCTTTATAGTGCTAGAAAGGCACATGGTGCAGGGTTTATTTTACTTAACTAGCCAAAAGTTAAAAGTTGCTGCTGTGGATCTCCTAGGTGACAGAGCAGCAATCAGAGAGAGTTCAATGAAGAATAAGCTTCTTCAGGCTTTCCTTCAACAAATCTGAATGCTCAGCTGAGATAGATGTGATAAAACCAGCCATGCTAAACATGTGTTTAATTTATTATTACTCTGGTGCATTGACCTTGGCTGGGTGCCAGCCCCCCTCCCCAGCTTCTCTCTCACTCCCCCTCTTCAACAGCACATGGGAGAAAATAAGATGGAAAAGCTCATGGGTTGAAATAAAGGCAGGGCGATCGCTGACTGATTACTGTCACGGGCGAAACAGACTCAACTTGGGCCTAAATTAAATATAGTTTATTGCCAATTAAAAATAGTGTAGGATGGTGAGAAACAAAGAGAAAACTAAAGCACCTTCACCCCACCCCCTGCCTTCTTCCCTGGCTCAGCTTCACACCTTCACTCCTGACTCCTCAATTCTTCCCTGCTGAGCGGGGCAGGGGATGGGGAATGGGGGGCTGCGGCCAATCCATAACAGCTCCTCTCCGCCACTTCTTCCTCCTCACACTTTTCCTGGCTGCAGTGTGAGCTCTCCACAGGCTGAAGGGAAATTCCTGCCTTTCCACAACCTTTCACAAAATTGTCTTCTACATTCAAGTTTGAATTTTAAACTGTATCAGCTGATACTTATTCATGATGCAAGCACTTGATAAACTGAGTAATGCAGTTATGAGGGTAAAGCAAATAAAGATGATTAATGAGCCTCAGTTCCTTTCCAGAAGATGACTTCTCATACCCAGCATGGGTCATGCATGTTGGTGATGAGGCTGCCAGCAGCTGCACGCACTGCACTTCCATTGACGTACACTGCTTGGTCTGGTGTCAAGACTAATATGTGCAAAGCTGGGGATGCCATTTCCACACTGGGATTCAGGGTCTAAACCAACACATAAGCCTGGACTTTCTGAACTCTGCTTTCCTCCCTTTGTGTTTGTTTAATGGCTCTTCAAATGAACAATTTCTTACTTAGTCTTTCTCTGAGGACCGTGGTGCAGTACTTGGATGAGGCAGCTGTAGCAAACTGACTCATGCTCAGTTAATACTTAATTTTCAGGTGTTAAACTTACACTGTTAAACATGGTAGAATTGCTACGCTGTGCCCCACTGGGTTTCAGATTGATGGTCTAATGCACATTTTCTCAGCGTTTGGCTGTTTAAGGCTTCTTTTCTCCATTCCCCAGACTCTTCATCATCACAAGTCTTTTTACTTGCATCATTTTTCTTACTCAGTTTTTCTTACTCCTCTTATTTACTCACTGGAGATTCACACAGTTCTTCTAAAACAGTCTCCTCGCCACAGTATCTAATAAGATTTTTTTTGTACTTCTCTGCTTGTAAAGTGCTTTTATTGTCAGTTTCTTTTTAACCAAAATGAGTAATATGACATCACTACTTAACATGGAGGTTGCAGAGACTCCGGCTGATGAACTGTCCAGCTCCAAATGTACCCAGCAGAACTGTGCTGCTACAGAATTTATGTCAGTGTGAGTTTTTTAATTAAATATTGCACGTGTGTGTGTATACTAACTGAGCATAGATTTTTTAGCACAGAAAGGAATACAGGGCTTTGATCTCCAACCCTAAGTTCAGGTTACCGGTTGCTTATGTGTTCAGGTAAGCAAGCTCCATTTGTGGATGGAAAGTAAAGCTGATGAGCTCTTATGCTATAAAAGCATATAAACCAATGTATTTAAACCATTTGGAGCTGGACACTCTGCTAGCGTAAAGCAACACAGCTGGGTTTTGATGATTAGTCATCTCCTAAGTGTGTCCTATAATCAAGATAAAGATCATTCTTGTGGGTTCTTCTTGGTCTTCCAGAGGGCTAAGTAATATATTTTCACATTAGCTGTCACTGAAACTCACAATTCTCTTTTCTAGAGTCCATGTGTTCTTTATTAGTGGACTGGTGAGGGGAGGCTGCGGGTTGTAATGGTGTAAAGCCAAAGGGCAGAATACAAGAGCTTCAGGGTGATTATAAAACACTGTAATGAGAAAACCTGACCTTACCGGCCTACATAGAGTGGAAACATAGAAAAGTTATGGGAAAGTTGTACACTAAATATAGAAATGTTATTCTTGATTTAAGTACAATTGTATTTATCTAACTGATGTCCTGTTGCAAGAACTGATTCAAACATGTATGCACTGGAGTTGGAAACACTGGTTTTTTAATATTCTAAGAGAAGTGATTCTTCCCAATGTGCTATTGCAGGTTGCATTGCTAATATTTTACTTCAACATCCATGCAATACACATGCTAGCAGTATTTTCCCTCTTGTGTACCAGCTGTGTGGTAATAACATATAATAGTCATCACTTTCAGAAAATATATAAAGGTTTGTTGAAGAATGGCTTAGAATTACCTCCAGCTTCACTACTACTATTACAGATGAAAATCCTAATGAAGAACTACTTACTACCTTTACAACATTTCCAAGCCAAATAAAAATACACTATGCTACAATATATTTATAAAAAGGTCTCTGGCCTTGGTATAAATGCAGAGAGATGCTGCCTCCTAAGTACATGAGAAAAGACTGGGCAATTGACCTTTCCTTTGGCAGAGATTTAAGATCTTTCTTCTAAATTGAAAAGGACTGTCAAAAAAAAAGTAAGCAATTAACAGTTTTCTGAACAACTGGATTCTTACATTTTATTTGAGGGGTAAAATAAGCTTTTTTCAAATTAGCGGTCTTATTGCAATTTAAATAAAAAAGAATTTAGTAATTATATTATTTCTTCTATCTCTGTAGAGTAAAAATGGCGTGCATGTGAGGAAGAATAAGAGAGTAAGATGGTAACCATTCTTATCTTATTTTTATACTTCCTAGGATAAGTGAACTGCAGAGTGCAGTAACATCTGGTTACCTAAACAGGACAGAGGGAAGAACTCAGTGTTGTTACTACTGTAGGATGTATGAGAAACAGGCAAGCAATTCTTAGAAAATATTTCACAGAAGACAAGAAAGAGAACATCCTTTACAAAGGTGGAACGAGTTTTCTGAAGAAGCCAGCAATTTCTAAGGATTTTAAGTACTGGACAGATTATCCGTTGGCCGAAACTGTGGTTAAGAGCAGCAAGTTCTAAAAGTTTTAGAGTTGCTTAAAGGTGGGTGCCTTTTGACTTTAGTATGAAAACAAGTACTTTTGTTCTAAAGCAGTAAAATCCTGTCAGAGTTTAGGATTAAGCTGAGGGTAAATTGCCTGGTAATGATAGTGGGGTCATTTCCAGTTTGGAGCTCCCAAGTACAAGAAAGATGTTGCCACACTGATGCAAGTCTAGTGGAAGGCCACCACTTGAGTATGGAGCCAGAGCTCATAGTGTACAAGGAGAGGATAAGAATGGGCTTTATGTGTCCATGAGAAGGTTAAGGGAATATCTGACTGGTGTTTGAACTATGTAATGGGAGGGTGTAGAGATGATGCAGCCCGACGCTCCTCAAAAGTGCAGGCTGGAAACACAAGGGGCAATGGACATAAGCTGCAACACAGGAAATTCAGACTAGATTAAAGGACAACATTTTTACTCTGAAGGTTGATGAGAACTGAAACAAGTTTCCAAGGGAGGTTGTGGAATCTCCATCTTGGAGATATATTTTGACTGGATGAGGTCCTGAATACACAAATTTAAGGTAGCCATGATTTGAGTGGTAGGGTTAGACCAAAAGAGCTCCAGAGATGTGCCCTGGTTTTGGCAGGGATAGAGTTAATTTTCTTTTTAGTACTGGAATAGTGCTGTATTTTGGATTTAGTATGAGAGTAATGTTGGTAACACACCGATGTTTTAGTTGTTGCTAAGTAGTGCTTACACTAGTCAAGGACTTTTCAGGTCCCCATGCTCTGTCAGGTGCACAAGAAGCTGGGAGGGGGCACAGCCGGGACAGGCGACCCCAGCTGACCAAAGGGATATTCCATTCCATGTGATGTCATGCTCAGTATATAAACTGCGGGGGAGTTGGCTGGGGGGCAGCAATTGCAGTTCTGGGACTGGCAGGGTGTAGGTGGTGAGTAGCTGCATCATTTGTTTTTTCCCCTGGGTTTCGCTTCTTTCTCTCTGTGTCATTGTTTTCCTTTTCATTACAATGCTATTATTCTTATTCTTATTCTTTATATTTTGTTTTATTTTAATTATGAAACTGTTCTTATCTTAACCCATGAGTTTTTCTTACTTTTGCCCTTCCAGTTCTCTCCCCATCCCACTGGGGTGGGGGCTGTGTGGTGTTTAGCAGCCTGTCAGATTAAACCACAGCAAGGTCCCTTCCAACAGGAAGAACTGTGGGCAGAACTATGCAAAGTAACAGGTAGATCTCACAGCACCAGTGGGTATCTTCTCCACCTTATGGTGCAAGAAAAATAATGTCCAAACTGCTAAGGCTGAACCTCCCTTTATGGTAACTTAGTTACTGAGATGTGAAAGAGGATATGCACTGCTAGGCGAATGGCATGTTCTTGGTGTCCTTGCACCTCTTCAATGCAAGAACACAACTATAATGACATCATACTGGTTTTGATGCAGATCTTAGTCATTCCACTCCCCAGTCAGTGTCCTTCAAGCAGTCTCTCAAACCTGTATGGAAAGGTATTTGTCCAACTCCTCCATGCCCACTCCACAATGTGGGCACTATTCAGAGTTGACACTGGTGTCTGATTTGCTGTGTGGCAAATTGAGACACTTTTTGAAACTTTCTTCCTTGATTTGTCTTATCAGAGACTATTTTTTTTCTTTTAGACCCGATAATAAAAATAAAAGTCTGTGTCCTTGAGACCATGAGAGAAAGGTGTCATATACACTCCTAATCTTCCCCTGTCAATACCACACTTACATTTAGAGCAAAGTGCAAGATAATTTGTGGAAAATTATGTGAATAGATTTGCTATTAATTATTTAATTAAATGTAATTATTTTAAATTTATTAATTTTAAAATCATCAGTTGGTTCAGTTATCTAAAGAGCTCATTCTAAGTAACCCAAACTGCCCTTTTGCCTTTTCCCTCGTCTCTGCTTCTTTCCATGCATTATATTCATCATCAGTGCCTGAATAGCTTGCTTTCTTTTTATACTCCCCCCCAATATGTTCCTAGTATCTGGCCTCTAATAGTCTCCTCAAATTAGCTTCCCCCACCTTAAATGTTCATTTGATCTCCCACAGGGCAGAGATGACTCAGCTGAAAAAGGTGGAAGATGGGAGTTTTTATTCCACTCTACTCAAAGAACGGAAAATGCAGTTGCATGACAAGGCTGGTGGTTCGCATTTTCACCTCTCCCCTCTACAGACACTCTCTCTTCTGTTTCCTCTGTGGACACAGAGAGTTGAAGGGATCAAGTGACAAACACACTGAACCAATTCAGCTGTTATTCTGTGCGTTCTTCTTGTCTGCCCAGTGAAGTACAGGAAGTCAGGAGAAGGAACCAAGAGCAATTGCTACCTTTCAGTAAAAAATATATATTGATAACCTTTTCCAGACCTCAGATACTCCAAATAGCATGCAGCCTGGATAGAACTGAGATTATGGATGGGAATCTTTGTAAATGTCTTTAATTTATGATGTCTTTAACTAATAATTATGTCTACAGTATTATTTACTTTCAAAAATTAAAGTGTTGGAAAGATCCATCTTAAACTGATAATTAACCCCCCAAATTTGTAGGTAAGAGTTAAAAAACAACAACAAAAAAGTTTTCTGCATTCATCCTCCAGGTACTACAGAACTGAAAGAAGCTGGGCAGAGTTCTTTACGGGAAATGACACTTCCTATTCTCTCTCTTTCCCCCCCCTCCCTGA
Organism: Phalacrocorax aristotelis; assembly: GCF_949628215.1. Lineage (NCBI taxonomy): Eukaryota > Metazoa > Chordata > Aves > Suliformes > Phalacrocoracidae > Phalacrocorax > Phalacrocorax aristotelis. The sequence goes on from NC_134277.1 coordinate 90,297,112, forward strand.
GATTCAAAACAGTAAGTCCTTGTTCCATAGACAAATCCTGACAGCACAAATGACTCCTTAGTGTCAACCGGGGGTGCTAAGAACATTAGAACAATTGTATCGGGTCAGAGCAGACATCCGTCTAGCCCAGCATCCTGTCTGGCGGGGGCCTTAGCGGATGCCTAGGAAAGTGTATGAGAACAGAGCAAGAATATAATGATGCTTCAAATATCTGGTGATTTGTAGCTTGGAGATTTTTATCATTGAAGACAGTGTCTTAGAAGTAAGTAAGTAAGTCTTGGTAGAATTTTTTCCCCCCTTTTTTCATCCTTGTTTTCTTTTGAATACCTATAAGCTTTCAGACTCCACAGTCTATTGGCAAATATTTCCACAACTGAGTGACATGTTGTGTCATGAACCATGTCCTTCTATTTCTTTTTAATCTGTTATTTGATGGTATCTAGGTCATTCACAATTTGGAGGCTTGTTTCACATCAGTCATCTTTCCAGGCTGAAGAGTCCTAGCATTTTCAGTTGTTTGTTGTATAGAAGCTACTCCATACCTTTGGTCACCTGTATAATCCTTTGCCAGTTTTACTTTATTTTTTTTGAGATTAGGAACAGAACTGATTTCACTGACTTTTATCATCCAACACTGAAAAATGTAGACTAATGCACAAACGTATCAATCCTAATGCAAACCCCAGTCCTGACTGCAGGTAGAACAATGTGCTGTCATTGCTGAGGAACAGCAAGAGTGGGCCTGCCCGCCAGAGGAAGGTGAGCCAGAAGCTGAGGGTGACAGCAAGGCAGACAGGTATAGTCACCTCACTTACGAGAGGTACAGTCTCTCACCAACCAAAACTGAAGAGCATGTACAAAAGCGGTGATCGGGTTCAGCTGACAGACCAGTGACTGCCACAGAAGTCTGTAGCAACGAGGCATGTCCAAGGTTAAGCCAGGAAGTCATGTCACCAAGTCAGGGACAGTGAGGTACATGGCCAGGCACAGGCACAGCTGCGACATAGCTCAGGGCCTGAGCTTACCTGCAGCTCCCAAACAAAGGGATGGAGACCCCCGCAAAGCTTCTCACAGCTCCTTCTTATGTGCCCCTTGCACAACGCCGTGATCTGAGGTGCCACATCAGCACCATGCCAAAGCTGACTGTCAGCTCGGGCAGTCAAACCTCGACCAGGGCAGGAGAAGTGGCAGAGTTTCTGCATCTTGTGTAGGGCCCAGACAGTCACTACATAGAAACGAGAAGCTGGAAGTGAAAAATGGATTGTTTCTAGTGAAGAAGTAGAGAAAACCTCATACTGCTGTTGACACAAATCCATTACGTGTGTTTTAAATGCTAGATACAATTTTATCTTTCTATCTCAACAAATGTAGTAATTGTTGTTTGTCAGTTCATTTTTTTTTGTTAATCTTTGAAATGTTCTGTATGTTCTCCAAATGAAGTGGAAATATTTGGCTACATTTCTTTCATGGTTTTCCTTGTTTATCTGTTTTGAATTTTCTTTCTACTCTGTTGCTTCCCAAATCAAAATACATTTCCACTCCAAGCTGTGATTCATGCTACTCTGGTTTAAACATATACAGGAAAAGATAATATAATATCTGGAACAGCAGAGTGTAACAGAGCATCTAACAGCTTCAACATTGGGAAAACCTCTTTGAAGTAGATTGTGAGGAAAGCATATAATGTTTCTTAAAAATAAACAAGTGTGAATATTCTTTTCAGATATTTAGATCATTATTCCCTTAAAGTGAGGGGCACAATCCTGTTATCTTCATTAAGAGTTAGAACTTAACCCAGAAGAATACCACAGCTCTACAAATTAATCAAGACAGCATTTCTGCAGCCCCTTGTTATCTTGTGTATGCTGTTTGAGGTGACCAAGACACTGGGTGCCTCTACATCTGTGTGGGGTATATAAATATTCATGGACTTTGTGAACTCAATTTAGATCTTTTACTTTGATCCATCAGGTCATCTTTAAAAGGAAATCAGGCTTGCCTTAGACTCATATTTATACAATAGTGCTGCTGCAGGTCATATCTCACAATTACCTACATTTCTTTGTGGCTCTTGGGCTGTGAGCCTGTGAGTCGCAAGTAATGCCACTTAGCATTAGCTGCCAAACCAAGAACTTTGTGAAAAGTTATCCTCAGATCATGAAAGAGACCTTGTCATAGAAAAAGGTACAGAAAGCAATTTTTCTTTTTGCAACACTTTTTAGGTAACAGTAGTTGGAATAAATGAGAAAGGATGCCAAGCGATCAAAACTGCTGGGCTGAAGGAACGTACAACAATGCAACTTACCAGCCACACGCATGGCTTCGGGAAGTGATGCACCACTGGCAGCAACAAAAATTCCAATGAATGGATAAGGCCAGGCTGCGAAACTGGATATGTTTTGTTCTCTTTTATATAACATCTTCCTTCAAAAAAATTGATTACATCAAAACTAAAATAAACTGAAATATTGTGCCATTCCCATGGTGCACAAAAAAACACCCATTAAGCTGATTGAATCTGACTGGTACTATCAATTTTTGTAGAACATCTGTCATAGAATAATAAACCAAAATATTTCTTAGCTGATGCTGCAAATTCACCACTTTTATTTATAATACAGAGAGATGACAGAAATTTTAAACAGTCAAGTTTTCCATTTTCTCTTAGTCACCTTTGAACATACCCTGAACTGGGAGTGATCTGGTGATAGCCTGGCCCAAAGATAATTTACCCCATGCCCATGCTATTTTCAGAACTGTAAGATTTTGAATTATAATTCTTCTTTCCCAAATATACTTAAAATGATACATTTTTAACAACAACAAAAAGAGATCTTACTGTTTACCTGTTAATATTTTTTTTTTTTTCCACAAAGGTTTTATTTGCAGGCTTATCCTCCAAAACCCAGGGAATAGGAATTCCAATTTACAAAGTCACCTCCCTGCAAAAGCTGATATTCTCAGTCGATCGTGTAACTCAAGCATTAAGAAAAATACCAGATGTTATAAAGTTGGCAATAAACACATGAAAACATTTTAAATCCTTCATCTCAGAGATGAAGCAAGGCAGTGTCAGTATACAGATTTGTATGGTAAATTAATTACAATATTTGCATTTTTAAAGCTAACACCATATGGAGCATAATACACAAGGGACAACAATCCTCATGTATTATTTTCTTTGGAGTTACTTTGTTTTCTAGTAAGAGGAAAACTTTGTCTGAAAACTACTTTGGCTTTTCTGATTTTAAGGTGTGATTGTTTGTATGTTAGTAAAACTATATCTGAAGTGTAAAACAGTGTTTACAGACCAGGGGTTTCCTGGCCATTAGTCTAAATGAAATTTGTATTTTATGAGGAAATACACATTGCTAACTGGGGGGGTGTGGGGGAAAGAAACCCACAAAAAGTAAAATATTAATATATATTTGTTCTGGAAGCATAAATACGTATATTGTATAGGAAAGAAGCTTATGACTGCCAGTGTGTTTACCACTCTCACTAGTCTATGATGCATTCATTGTGTCAACAGTGTGTATTTGCTCAGTAAACTAGTTCCTGTCAGCATCTGCATATTTTACTGGCAACAAAAGTGATGTAAACACTGATGTGATGTAAAACAGCCATGTCTTGGAAAGCTTGGGTCTGCTGAAATGCCAGTCTCTCCTCTTTCCTAGCCAGTATTCTAACATTCAAACCAAATGCAGCTAAAGCACTCAGTAGATGCTCAGCTTATTCTCTCTTCTGCTATTTATTTCTATTTCTGTCATTGCAAGACCCCATTTTAGAAGCTGATGCATTGTTATTTTTACAGTGCAGGAGATGAGAGGTGCTTCTGCTCAGCTTCCCTTTTCCCCCGTCGTATCCCTCCCAGATCATTGCTCCTGTGGTTTTAGAAAACTGCATACTACTTTTGCTAAATTAAACTCTCTGTAGCCTTTAATTAAACTTTCAGTGCTTTTGTTAATAGTCGTTCTTATTTGGGTGTAACTTAATGATAATAGCTACCCTGTAAAAATATGCTGCTTTCAAGGATGAAATGTCACCATCTAATCTTTTCGCCTTCATTTATTTTTGTCTTTCCTTTACTGGAATGTTTCTTATCAGCTTGCCCTGTCAGAAGAAATAAACTCTTTCTAAAAACTAATTCTCCTCTTCTGAATACTAATGACCTGGCACTGGAGAGAGGTTCTGTACAGAGCCATATCCGTGCTTTGCTTCTGTTAGAGCAGAATAAGAAAATGTACAGTTCAAATCTGATGTATTTTTCACTTGAAAAAGAGCAGAAGTGATAAATACAGCCTCAGCTAGACATAAAAGAAGGCCTTATGAGAGTGTTAAATTCTATATTTGATACATTTAGTCATTATTTCTGAAGCTGTTTTATCTCAGTCCACTATAATTTAAGTAGATTGGATACAATTACTTTTGCTATATTGAGAACCATTCTCTAAAAAAACCTTAGAAAAGAATGGGGCAAATTTCCAAACTCTTTCTTTCTCTCTAGTTTTCACACAAATAGTTGTGGCTGTGCTAATTGTGAATCTGAACAGTCTACCGTGAAACTTGAATTCTTTTGTCTCTGAACAATAAAAGTACTTTTGTATCTCAAATTCTGATAATTTTGATGTTTAGCACATCTATTGGTAACATCCAGTTAATTCTCACACAGCTGTGTTAGATCATCAAGGCTAACAAATGCTAACTGTACTAAAAAATGTATTTTGTTCATTAAAACAAGCAGATACAATTTAAAAAACCCCTACAATTTAGTAAAAATACCTCCTATTTCTACTCCAGTTTCAAGAAGAGTTATGACAATGAAGCAAGTAACACATTTTGTTTAATACATTTTATAATGTGTGTTATGACTCATTATTTTATCAATTATAGAAATGTAACTTCATCTGGAATGGGTGGTAGTAAACAATTGCTCACAGTGATGAGAAAAACAAAGTGGGTTTTTTTGAGCGGGGACTCTTTGTGACCTATAGAAAAGGAAAAATCTGATAAACAATATTTTAATGAAACCCATGCCTGGGGCCTTAGTAAAAGCTACTTAATGTTTATCCAGCATATAGAGAAAATTGGTTTCTGCACTAATGTACCTAATATAGACCAAACATAAACCTAACCGTAGACCAAAGGGCTCAGTGTTTAATTACCATTTTTTTGAGAATTTTTGCCATTACCAATGGCAGAAATGTTGCTGTTGGTCTTCCAGTTCTCCTCCAAAATACCTATGACTCTCCTTCTCCTTATAAATGGTTATGTTTGTGCTTCAGAAGACAAAGAAAATATGTGTCACAGATGTGATTAGAGCCAGCTGAGATTTTCTGCTGAAATGATACACTGATGCAACAAGCTGTTTGTACCAAGTGCATTTCAGCCTAGTAAATTTTTGAAGCCCTGATTTTCCGTCAGAAAGCTCACAGCAAAATACTACATTGCAGCTTGATTTGGTCCTAAACAGAAAGTTTTCTGTGTTGCCTTATGAGTCCTGGATTTTTACCGGCTGGTCTCTCCCTGGGGTCAGGCTACAACTTCTATACAGGACTGTGAAGATTTCCAGAGCATCACAGGACTGGTGAGATTCTTGGTGCATAGTGAGCACTATGTCTGGCCACAATGTCTGACACACTGAGGATCTCTATTTTAATCCAGTTATCACCTTCCTCCTCAAGGTTAACATGCCACTAGGGAAGATACGGATTAGCATTAAAATAGCTTGAAATAAGCACTTCAGGTCATTTTTCCAAGTCAAGAGGAAGTAGTTCAATTTCAAGTTTTTTTGAAAAGCTTTGAAATGGAATTGCAGACACTTCTTGCCTTATACTTTTCAGAAGTTCTCATTTCAGAAGAGAGAGTAAATAAATACCATGTTCTTTAGACTTTTCCTCAGAAATTTGTTGTATTTGTAGAAGGAGAATCCAACCTGAAAGGTTGTGTTCCAAACTGGTTTGCTTCCTAGAGCACTCTGCTAGTGCTACTGTAGAGAGCAGCATGTGTCACCCCTTCAAAAATACAGAAATACCTGAGTGGTCGAGGAGAAGGTAGAGCTGACTGTCTCCTGTGAATAATGCTCTCATTCAACCCACCTCTAGCACCAGGTCTGGGAGGCGAAAGAGTGAGGTGAATCTTGGCAAATGCTGGAAAGCAGATATAAACACCTGTGAGGGTAATTAGCTGCATAAGGTGGGGACAACAGAAAATTATTTGCACAGAATTTGGGGAACCGGGAAAATGCGGTAGTTACCTGCATAAGCAGAACTTTTCTAATAGGTTCAGTCATTTCATGCTTTAAGAATTTAGTCAGGCTTTCCAAAAGAAAAACATTTCCTGCACATGAAAAGGATTAAAATTAAACAAATCCATAATCTATTTGATTTTGTGTTTATTTTTCCTATTTTCAGGGAAATCTTATAATTTCTGGAGGAGAGGTTGAGGATTCTTTTTTTTTTTTTTAAGTTTTGTTGTTGCATTTTACACCTGATCTGTAGGGCTGAGCCATCCCATCTGGAAATAACACCTACAGACAAGTAACGTCTAAACTGCACAACAGAAAATGTAATGGAAAATTACATAATATAGCCCCTCGTTCTGATGGAAAAGCAGATTTAAATAGGCATTTCATAAAGTGAGGGGACTGATAGGTAGATCTAAGATCGGAATACAGCAGGCCAGCTGAGACCCCAAAACCAGTAAGAGACCTTACCTCACGTGCTAACTTTTACATTTTGTGAACCAAGTGCCTAGCCAAAAATAAATTTAAGAAGTTCTAATTACAGCACAATCATTTCTAATCAGCAACAAGGGCTATATTTCAGTAGTTGAAGTTCTAGGAAATATTTTGCTATAAGAACATTTCTACCCAATATGAGAGAGAAATCAGAAATTTATCTCTCATAAAAATTTCTCTCTCATAGAAATTTATCTCTGTTAAAAGACTGTATTGTTATAGTAAGTGTCCACTTGCAACAGTACTGACTACAATCTCACTTCTTTCAAACATCAATTACTGGTTTGAATTACAGGTCTGAAAATTTGCCTGATCATTAAAAGTGTCTCCAGTATATATATATATGTGTATATATATATAAATATTTTTTCTCCTATTTAATAAAAGCATAACTATTTGGGGAAGAAAGATAAAAGAGAGGTTTTATTTATGTTGTATGCATTATCTTTGCAAAAACCCATGTAAACTCCAATATTAGCATATCCAAAAGACAAAAAAACATGCAGACAAAACACCGTAGTTACTGAAAAAACAGCATGTCTATAGATCTGCCAGCACCATTACAGGTCATATTCCAGGGTTCTGGAATAATTTCTTAAAGTTCCTTCAGCATCATGTAGGGAACTCAGAGGAGTTCCTATTCTGCCTGGATAGTCCCTGCAGACCTGGAGGGACTCTGGAGGCATATGCACTGGTCGAAGCTGCTTCTTTGCCACAGATCTAATTTAAGGGCTAAAGGCATACACTGTCAGAGGTGTTCACTACTGCTGCCACTTCATTCCAGATCAATCCAATATGAGTGTTCTAAGTTCAAAGGCTGGACCTCAACTTGCAAACTACTCAAGATAGGAAGAGCCTTGATGAAGCCAAGTGGGTGCAGGGAACTGCCTGTCAAGTTTTTTGCCCTGGTTTGGGGCCCTCAAGGATGAAAAGAAAAATAGTAATTGTGTGGTATATCAAACCACAGTCTTGATTCATTCAGAAACAAAAACTGACACATAATAAGGAAACTTGTGTCCTGGCTTCAAAGTGAAAGAACACCACTCTTTTTCCCTGGAGCAAAATAAATGTTCACATTCAGATGTGGTTTATAAAGATTCAGGAAAAGGGCCAAAAATTATTATCTGGCACCTTTTGCATTTGCCTCCGTGCAGCAACAGAAGCAACCTTCTATGGCTGTAGAGAGGAACCAGTGCCAGCAAGACTCCCAATCTCTTTGCTTTTTGCAGCAAAGGAACTGGCAGCGGTGCTGTATTACTGCTGCGATGCACAAGTGACAGACATGGCCTGTTGTATATTTTAACTCATATGCTGGGCTGCAGAATTGCTTTCTGACTGCTATTTTTTCAAAAGTGATGTTTCTCTTATGAACCCCAGCTGTGAAGGGGCAGTACGAAGGAACAGCAGCCTCTGTGAGGGTGGTAGCAACATCACATGGGATGCAAAACCAACACTCCCTCTCACCACCTCGAAGTTCTCCAGAAGACAAACAGAACAAATGCAGAACCCAGTCCCTCCAGCAGATTTTTTCCAGTTCCCAGAGCACTCAGTTACTCCATCTTCATCCTACAGCTACCAAGCAAGCCTAGCAAAGATTCTCTCCCACACACATATACATCCCACACCTGCAGCGATTCATGATACCAACCACCTACCGCTCTACTCCCCATATGTCTGCTCAGTTTTCCAAGGGAGGCAGCTACCAGCTTTCTTGTTCCACCCATATGGGCATGCTCTGAATCCTGTAACACTCTGTGATTGTATCCTGCATCTAACACTGCACTTGCAAGTTGAGTTAGTTAAAGGCTGACGCTTGGCATATAAGTATATCAATCCACAATGTGCCTCAATGAGTTTGAGGAAGTATCCCATGTGGAGCCACACAAAACTTGGTAGCTCCATTAACAACAGAAAACAGATGGTAATATTGCATTCCAAAGGATCTTAAAGAAAAGCTCATGACATGGGAACAGGATTTCAGTTGCTACAAATGCTGTAGGCTAGGATTTCAGATAAATTGTTGAAAAGCGTCCTAAAGTCTTCAGCTTTAAAAGAAGGCTTTGCCAGCTCAGATATCTGAAGTTCTGCTCAAACCTTTTCCTGGGGCTACTGGGGAGCAATGCTTCTCTCTGCTTTCCGTGGCTAGGTTGCTCTGCTGAGAGGACTTTATGTCTTTGCTTCTCCTTGCCCTTTGGCTTTCCTTCAGCTTCCATGAACCAGCTGGGTAGAGAGAAGCCAGGTGCTTTCTCCTTTTGTCTCTGCTTCTGGCTCTGATGTTTAGAGATGCTTTGGGGCCTTACAGGCTGGGGAGTGGGCTTATTAAAGGGAATCCCAGAAAATGCTCTTTCCAAGTGTTATCTGGGGATGACAAGACCTCAAATGGGCCACATCCTGGTGCTGTTGCTGCTGCTGAAGTTACCCTGGTTGTCAGGTTTGGAGAACAGCCGGCATATTAATTGGTGCAAGAAAGGAGAAAGGAAACAAGCTATTAACTGAGCAAGGAGATGGATTATTCATGGCTTTGACAGATTTTGGAGCTGGCCCAAAGTACTGTCAATTGCCAGTGGTAAATAGCCAAAAAATGAAAAACAAGCTTTTTTTTTAGGCTGTGTCAGCAGTATCAATCAGAGCAGTATCCAAAAATCTTCAAATGAATAGAGCACATTTCTGGCTGATAATGCTCAAGCAGAATATATTTACAATGGACATAAAAATAAGGACATTTCATCTTAAGGTTGTTTGCCTAACTACATTTTTTTCAGAGACCATAAAAAATGAGAGTGTTTTTTTGAGCATGTATCTGTTTTTTCTTAATTGATTTTTTTCCTACTTACAAATGCTTAGGTTGATTTTACTGTGAAGCTTTTTGGCATGGTTATGTTTAATTTTTAGGAAGAACAGTGAGTTGTTATGATATGCAACATACATCCGTTATGCTGCAGGGCACTATGGAGAGACATGGCAGGGGGTATTAACTGATGTTAGCTTTGCCACAGACCAGTGTCAAATGCACGCTTTTCTCCTTCATTCTTTTAGTTAAAAAACAAAATGAAACAAAACAAAAAAGTAAGTACTAGAAAATCTCAGCACCTGTGAGGCACTTTAAGAACTGCTGTTAAATTGTCTGTTTCTGAAAAACAAAGAGCCCTTACAAACTAATGTGGAGGTCTGTGTAAGAGACATAAAGTAGATTGAAAATGATGGAGAGCTGTGGATATTTGGGGCATGGGTTTTTTTGAAGGTTATGAAACCTATCCTTTTAACTTCTATGGAAAACCAGCACATTGGTGACAGTCCAGACTCAGATTTCTTGGGCTTACTATTGTAAAAGGAAATAATAATAATAATAATAATAATAATAATAATAATAATAATAGTGACAATCATGAACATTTTAAGAAATGTTATTCCTCAATTCTTTGTCCAGGTCTTGGAGAAGCATGAAAAATACAGTGCAGATAAAATGGGGACTATGTTAATACATTATACATGCTAAAACACTGTAAAGAACAGGACCCCAACTATTGCTTTAATAGGTTTTGTGAGAAATTTCCACAAACTTCAAGTTGAACTCACTGAATCTCTTTAAGACTTTTTTCTTTTTCTGCCTAGTAACCCATAATACCAACAACATCACTATGTGTATTTACATGCCTTCCAATTTTAGCACTTGCCTTCCAGGTGAAAACATAAATGAAATATCTCATTAATTTTTTTAAGTAAGTCTTATAACTAGTCTCTCAACTGAACTTCAGAATAGTTTAACTGCATTTCCTTCGATGCTTATCTTCTCCCTATCATTCCAATAATCTTGGGCTACTTTTTCATTTAATTCATTGCAAATTTTTTAGTTAGTTACTTCTTTTTACTTCTTAATTTGAGAATTATTTAGGCAAAATCTTATGGTCAGTAATGGAAGGCCTGATGCTCCAAAACGATTTTTCTTACTTATTACTTACACAGTGAGTAAACATCTTGCATGGCTGTTGTTTTAATAAGTTTTAGAAGCTCACATAGAAGAATTGAAGAATATTCTATGAGGTGACTTGCTCCCTACTGTATGCCATATAGTTTCTTATAGTAATTTCTACAGCCTGTAGTAGAAATATATACCAGCATACAGTATATAAACCTATAATTAGAATGTTCTCTCTTTTTACTTGCAGCTATATTAATAAGAATATTATTACATTGTTATACTAAAAAAAAATTAGGTTCTTACAAGTCCTACACTAGCAAGAACTTTGAAACCTGTATGGAATTTCATATCTAAATGAATGCAAGAAAATAGCTTCATATTCTAGCCTCAGTTTAGCATTAAAATCCAATGAGCTTTAGTGGGAACCTTACACATAGGACTGAAGTTGATCACAATACTTGACAGATTAGTCAGTCATTAATTATGCATAGACTGTGCCTGTGAAAGTAGGTTTTCATCCTAGGCCAAAGTCTGGTCATTTTTATGGTTTGTGAGTTTGATTATACGGATTAAGGTATTAGTGAAAATGCTGAGAATAGTCCTTAGTTTATGGCAGCTCAAGAATTGATTTGCTGTCCATTGCTGTTTGTTTCCATTTAAAACACCCTTCATGAACTCACAGGGATCCAGCCGATGCAGCATGGTTGCTGCTCACCTGCAGGCTTATGCAGAGGCAAAGTGGCGGGGCACAGGGTGAACAGAATGTTTGAGAGCAACCTGTCCTAGCACCACAGCCCCTAGAGCAGCCCCAGCCAGGGATTCTCCTCGGGAGAGTCAAGGGCAGCTTGATGAAGAGGTTGCGCAGCCCCAGGTGGGTGCTGGACTTTCTTCCATCCCATTAGCTTCGGTCATACGTGCCCTCACTCCTTAGCTGCAGTGACTTCTCGCTCTTCCCTCTGCCCTTGCCCTCCATGTTGGGGAGGTTTGTGATGCTCCCGTTCCTCTCCTGACCCATCCAGCATCTTCCCCTTCCGTGCCATCCAAGGGTGTGTTTGCTTCAGTAGGTGCTTCTCTCTCTTTTCCTTGCCTCCCCTTTACTTTTTCAGTTCGCGCCTGGCAGGGGGCAGTCATACAGAGGCAACAGGGCACAGAGCTGAGGCTGTGGCTGAGCTAGGAAATGTCACATGGTTCCTGGAAAGGGAAATTGATCTACACACGGTTGTGAAGAGTCCTGAAACTCCAGCTGTGCTAAACTTACAAGATGATTTATCATGTGATGTCCGGACACACATTTAAGCAGAGGAACATTGTCAAATTAGCAAGAAACACCCTTGTGCTCCTTCGCTAATGGCTAATATTATATATATAATACGCATTTGATATACTATAACATGTCTAATAATTATAATATTTCTACAGCTTATTTCTTCAAATTATTTAAAAAGGCTTTTGCAATCAGTAATTATGGCTTAGAAATCTCTTGTGGGTATCATGTTGAACTCATGGCTGAGGAAATTTAAAGCATTTAGAAGACAATAATAATTTTTTATTGTCCTAGTTTTAAAATTGTGTGAAAACAAAATTTTCCTTTAAATGAATGGGACAAAGACATAGGTACCATTAGTGGACTAGCACTATGGAAACTAAGGGTATTACTGTATATCTGAGATTATATATTTTAAACATAACAAAATATTTGGATGATAAACATACAGAAGTCTAGCAAAATGCTTGATAGTTGTACGCATATTATTAGATACATAACCAAATAATTAACTACATAATTTTGGTTAGAATATGTCGTTGCTGTGTGGCATGTGTCATATAACCAAATAGTTCAAAAAGATTTGAACTCCATGCACCACATTGTCCCAAGATAAAATCAAAGCTCTGTCTTTTCCAAGGCAAATTACTGCTGAGAAGCGTTACAGGGACTGTCTTGGTCAGAGCAGTAATGTATGTTGACATTCTTCACTGCTGCAGAAAATCAGTACAATTTCATTACCCTGCTTTCCTGCAGCACAGCTTGATGCACTTCCATTAAAGTCTCCATCTCTTACCTGTTTCTTAAAATGCTTGAGTTTGTCTTCAGGGTTCTACTTTAATTTTAGCAACAAAGCACTCTCTAACTGTATAAACCAACTCATTTTAAAATTGGCTTACTGTATTTTTATCCTGTATGTAAAAAGCAAACTAACCCCAAAATAAAAATGTGGTTTGGTTTAACAACTTATGCAATGTGATGCAAATCCTGTAACATCTTTGCTTAGCAATGAGTTTTTTCTCTGTTACAATCTTAGATAAAACCCCTGTTTTGTTCTGCTGTTTGTTTTACTGGTTTGTTAAGGCCATAATGTGCTGAACATTTCACGAAGGACGATAATAATGAAAACACGCCATTAGCCCTGAGTTGCAGCAACGTAAACTGAGATAGGAAGCAACAATGAGAAGCAACGTGGATGGCTGGAGGAAGGACAAGGCTCCCTAAACTGGCTCTACAGATAAGAGGAACAGTCTCAAACCAATCTTCTAAATCACTAGCATTGTAGTAGTTCATACCACACAAGGCTAATGATTATTCTTCACAGGCAGTGGAGATGTGCTAAGAGAAAAATACCTTTCTCCATATATATAACCTTGTAATTTAGTAACCTTTTTTTCCAAGATCTTCAAGATGTCTTTGCTCTTAAAGTATTTTAGTTAGATCTCTGTTTTAAAATAATGGTATATCATAATTTTCTAACTTCTGTTTGTGTGTGTCAGATGTATTTTTCACATCAGTGTCAACTTGAAAACAGTGGGGACTAGCCTCCTCTGTACAAAGAGTATTTTATAGGACACAGCAGTGCAAAGTTCCACATGCCGTTCTGCATTATAATTCGGTACTTAACAGGAAAGGCCACTTCTCAAAGTAAAATGTGGTTCAATTTTCATGCTGTTCTCCCTCTTTGGGCTGCTGACACCTTTGCCAGTTAGCAGAACTGAAAGCACTTATTTTAATAAGAGTTGCCTCAGGGCTCAAATTCCTTCACCTTGCACAGAATGTAACAGTATCAGTCATACCCATCCAGACTGTGATCAGATGAGTTTTCTGACTGTATTTTAGATGTTACAGAACTTGTGGTGTTTTGAAGGGCAAAGATGGAGAGTGCAGCTGTAACTTTTTATATGCGTACTCATGTCTTAAGACTTAATTTGAGGCTGCTTTTCAACTAACTAATGAACAGCTGTCAAAGTCAGTAAGTCTGCTTCTTCATGAAGGAGAAACTAGTAATATGAAGTCTAATTCTTTTCTAAGCATAACTTGTTCTATTTACACACATAAGCCCAGTCTTAGCAAATGCTTTTTCCAGCTATTCCCTATATTCCTCAGGAAAGCTGTATATCATGTACTGCAGAGTAGTAGCATACATGGAGATCTAATTATCTGATATGCTAAATAACCAACAATAGCTGCAGAAAGGCTGCCCAGTATGCAGACTGATGCTTGTGACCAGCTTTTGCTGTGTAAAGACTTTGCTTGGGACAAAGTGAATCACGAGTCCCTTTCGTCCTAGCTGTTATCTCCAAAGCCAGCCAGAACAATAACAGCAGTGGCCATAGCAGCCAGCAGGATACCTATTAAATCCTTTCTGCATGCAAAACTACCATTCCTGTTTATGCCATGGCTGACTGGCGGTGTTGTGAAGCAACATGGCAGTTCCTGCTCCACAGTTGGGCTGGTCTGGAGGCATAAAGCTGCTCCATCATTGTTACCGCTGCATGTAAACCAATGTCTGTCCTTTACCTGCCCAGAACCATTGTACACAGCCATAAAAATACAACTGAAGAGCAAGGGCGCACACCATGGTGTGAACAGGCCAGATAACCTTTAATATTACTGAATACTGAAGAGAATGTACTGTGATATCTCTAGGACTCTTCTCATAGGAATACTATTTCACCAGCGGTCATGAAGACCAAGTTTGACACAGTCATGATTTCTCCCTCTGGTCTCATGACAGCTCATGCTACTGGTCCACATGCTCAAATACACTCAGAAACTGGAAGATACACACAAACACTTCTTCTGTTTTCCCCGAAGGTATTCATTTGGATGACATTGTTGTTTTGCTTCTTGCCTACTTTGTCTCTTTTAGATCCAGTGTGTTGCAGGAAATTGTCAACATTATTCTGCTTCAGGCTATACTTCTGGTAAAAGTCACATACCCTTAACTCAAAGAATTCATTTTGTTGCTCTTGTATAATATGATTTACTTCATTCTTGCATAGGAGCTGGGGTGGAAGCAGACACTACTATAGCCACGAGCATTTTGATAATGGGAATTCTCTAGTTACAACCAGAGAAGGGATGCTTTCAGTTCTGCCCTTGATATGTGGCTCCACTCTCACTTCCTTACATAAGCAGAACAGGCAGAAATGAGCTAAAATGCTGGGAAATAATGAAATGCATGACCTAGAAAAAAAGACGAGCAGGGAAATAAAAAACAAACTAAACATGCTGTGCACCACTGTTAAAGAAACCTGGAATGGCAAGATCTTTAAGCTAGCAAAACCCCAAGAAAAAGTTTAATTTCCATTTCACATCTGAAATGCCAAATTTGTGATCTTTTTTACATATGGAGGTTTATTCTGCCACTGTTATATGGTTATCCTGAAGCCGCTAACCAAATGGGTAATCTTTGTTTGTTCATGTGGACATCAGCTTCAGGTGAACCCGTATGAAGTCAGTGACCTTCATGCTGTTGAAAAGTCAGTCCTTAGCTGAAAAGAAAGATAATGGGAGAGAGGATTGTCATACTGTGTAGCTTTATATCAAAATTAAATGTTATATGCATTATGTACATTTTACACAATGGTGCTACTGAGCCTATACTGAAGCCTTTATTTAATAATCAATGGAGGCTTGTCCAAGGAAGAATGAAATACAATTAATTACAGATGACCACCAGTTACACAGAGCAACCCTTTTTGATTAATGAGTAAAACACCCATCTTTTTCATTATTATTTTTATGAACAATGGATAAATAGCTAAAAGGGATAGTTCAGCTTCATTTGGGGTTGTAAATTTTCAGCAATAATGTATCTGATTAAGTGTAGAGTATAACATAGCAGTTCTGGGCTGTGATTTAGCTAAAATACAACAAGCAAGAAGTGATTCTTGTTGTTTTGATTAGTTTGAGAGTGTGCGCCAAGCTGATGGCTTATTTTGTTACCCTCTTGGCTGGTGGTGGGTTCAAAAGCGGTGTGTCAGGCGTGCCATCCTCAGTGGACTGTTCTTCAGCATGGAAAGTTGCAACCCTATTGTTCCATAAGTCCTCTTGTTACAGGGGTGTTTTCTAATTCATCATCTTTTCCTGATAAAAATTCTTTTTTCCGAGTGTTTCAAATGCCATTTACAGAAACATAAAAGAGGGGTTGTGAGTTTACTTTGGATATGGTGACTTCTGTATGACTCGTAGGAAGTCAATGAGCTTAATCACTCTCTCAATAAGCCCAGAAGCCTTTAAAGCCTCCCAGGGTGTAAACAGGGGAAGAAGATATCTGTCCCAGAGGAGATGAATTGCAGCTACCTGCAGGCATCTTCTCTAGGGACTACGGACATTGACACTTGGAAGAATTACAGCTTGTATAAGCATAATGTGACTGCATGGTGAGACATAGAACCTCTTCTTTTCTCTTTACATGTTTGTTTTATGGTAACAAAGAGATATATTTCCTTTTATTCTTCCTTCTTTCATGGGCTTAGAGCTTGGGAGTGTTTCTTTTGTATATGCAATATTTTAAAAACATTTATCTAGCCCCCTAAACCAGATTTAGTTTAAGGAAAATACCAACTTTCTTTATAAAAAGCTGCAGCTTTTATTTTCTCTTACAGTGATAAAGAAAAATGAAATTATATCAATATAAATATATCCAACTGACACCAAAAAAAGAAAAAAATTAGACATATGAACTGGCCATCTTCATCCCTGTAAGAACTTTTCAGGAAACTCAAGAACTAATAGATCAAGCCAGCTTTTTAAATAATAAAACATACAACTCTGATTTCACAATAATGGACATAATTACTGCATCTAAATACTGGTCTCAAATGGAGTATTAATAATGAAATATTGATTTCCTAAAAGTGTTCATTATCATTTATTCCAACCTTTCCTAATCTAAAGCTTTGTTATTACTGGTTAAGTGGTGTGTCAAGCAAGTTACCTTTCACTGTAGGTTTATGGACCTCTCCACTTCTTGCTGATGGGGGCTGAGCATATTTGCCTGCTCTACCAAGGTTTTAGGATTGGTCCACAAGCCACAATGAAGATACAAGCTTTGCCCTAAAAAATTTTTTCACCTCTGCTGCTAGACCTCTCCATAAGTGTAAATTAGATGACATCCTCTGAACTCAGCACTGTCAACTGACAGGAGGAAGGAGAATGAGCCTCTGGGTTGCTTTTGGCATTTCTTCGGCATCATGGCAGCCTGTTTAGATGAGGGCAGTATATCTGCTGGTATGATGGTGTGATGTGTAGCACTTGTACAGCTGTGCGGCATGTAGTACAGTACCACATGGCTTGTGCTACCAAGTTCCTTGGGCACCCATGGTATCCGAAGGCAAGCATGCTTAGAGTTGCCCTTGTTATATTTAGTGCGCTCGTCTTCAGCTACTGTTGAGTATGTCAATACTCATTTTATTCTCCATATAATGTCCAGGGCAATATGTCACACAGGCCTGTCACTAGTGGTGTAACCTGTCACTATTGGTGTTCCCATAGGGTCTGTGCTGGGTCCAGTCCTGTTCAACATATTCATCAATGACCTGGATGATGGGACGGAGTGTAACCTCAGCAAGTTGGCTGATGATACCAAGCTGGGAGGAGTGGCTGATACACCAGAAGGCTGTGCTGCCATCCAGCGAGACCTGGAAAGGCTGGAGAGCTGGGCCGAGGGGAACATGATGAAATTCAACAAGAGCAAGTGCAAGGTCCTGCACCTGGGGAGGAACAACCCCATGCACCGGTACAGGTTCGGGGCTGACCTGCTGGAAAGCAGCTCCACTGAGAAGGACCTTGGAGTTGTGCTGGTTTTGGCTGAGAAGGGGTTAATTCTCCTCACTGTGGGGGTCAGCTACCTTTCCAGCTTCCCGCGCTCTGCCGCGTGGCGTGGCAGGGGGGGCTGGGAGGGGCAGGGCCGTGGTGGGGGCGGCTGACCCCGACTGGCCAATGGCAGGTTCATTCCATACCATGTGACACCATGACCAGTATATTGAGGGAGGGCAGTGGCAGCGCGGGGGCGGCGCGGCGTCGGGTCGGTGGGCGGCGAGCGGCTGCGGCGCGTGCGGTTCGTTCCGGCGGTTCGTTCCCCCTCTCCCCTCCCTTCCCCCCTCCCTTCCCCCCTCCCCCGGGGCTTTGCGCCTCTCGTTGTTCTCCTTTACATTGCATTTCTACTGTTGTTTCTTTTAATTTTCATTATTAAACTGTTCTTATCCCAACCCACGAGCGTTACCCTTCTGATTCTCTCCCCCATCTACCGGTGGGGAGTGAGCGAGCGACTGTGTGGGGCTGAGCTGCCGCTAAACCACGACAGTCTTTTTGGCGCCCAACGTGGGGCTCAAGGGTTGGAGATAACAACAGCTGCTGGTCCCAGCACCATGTTGTCCTTTTTGCAGTTGGTGTTAAAAATCGGTGTTGGTTTGTTGAGTCTGCTGTGTTCTGCTGTGATTAGTAATGTTTTGCCTACAAGATTTGTTATACAAACACTCGTTTTCAGCTTTATCTGGTATTTGGGGTTTTTGCTGAAACCGTTACTGTACTTCGGATACCACCTTGTTGAGGCAATTAGCAATTATACCTCCTCCTCTGAGAGATTTTATATGGAGGAAATACAGAATAATACCTTTGCAACTTTGTTCTATGATGTCTGTGCCTTTGTTACAACAACGTTTTTGTATCTTGAACATCCTTGGGTGGTTAAGGTGCACTTATTGTTAGTTTTTGGGCATGTTGTTTTGGTTTTGACTAAGCAACTTAAGAATATCACCCAGAAATCTGCCCCGAGGCTTGATAGTTACGAGTGGCAGGGCATGTGGGATAGCATGGGCAAATACCTAGGGCAGTGGGCACCCCCAGTGTTTTGGAGTTTCACCCCCGAGCAAGTGCAGAATCCTAAAAAACTAGTAGAATATTTGGAGAAAGTATGTTGTTACGCTGGGAACTCCAGAGAGACACAGATAACTGCAACGTGCTGGGGTCTGGCCCATGCATACCGAGCCCTGCTCAACAGTATTCAGTGCCCCCAGGGGGAAGAGAATGTCTCTGGATTGAAATGCAAAGTGACTGGCACTGTAGACAATCCAGCCCTGACAACAGGCGCTGCAGCCACTCAAACCCCCACAACAAGTACCGGAGCTAGCTCAGAAAATAAACCCGTACCAGTATCAGTTGCCCCCATACATAAGACGAAATACTGGAAGCGGACATCAACTCGTTTAGAACGGGATGATGAAGAACCAGGGCCATCGCGGGGAGAGGAGGGAGAAGTAATAAATGAAATAGAGACCACCCGATCCCTGTCCTTAAGCGAGTTGCGAGATATGCGAAAAGATTATAGCCGTCGTTCAGGTGAGCACATTGCCACCTGGCTGCTCCGATGCTGGGATAATGGGGCCAGTAGCCTGGAACTAGAGGGAAAAGAAGCCAAACAATTGGGATCCCTTTCTGGGGAAGGGGGCGTTGACAAAGCAATTGGAAAAAAACCACAAGCCCTCAGCCTCTGGAGGCGACTCCTGTCTGGAGTGAAGGAAAGGTATCCCTTTAAAGAAGATGTTACATATCGCCCAGGAAAATGGACAACTATGGAGAAAGGCATCCAGTATCTAAGGGAATTAGCTGTGTTTGAGGTGATTTATGGTGACCTGGATGATCAACGGTCATCCAAAGATCCAGATGAAGCCGAGTGCACACGACCCATGTGGCGGAAGTTTGTACGGAGCGCACCATCTTCGCATGCAAACTCATTGGCAGTGATGTCCTGGAAAGATGACGAGACACCAACGGTGGCAGAGGTGATAGATAGACTCCGGGATTATGACACAAATATCTCTTCCTCGCTTGTCTCTGCTGTGGAGAAACTATCCCAAGAGGTCCAGCAACTCAAAGAAGATCTGTCCTACTCCCCACCTCGACAGAGCAGTGTCTCAGCTGTTAGGAATAAGCGTCCTTTGGCTCAAAGAAGGGGATACACACCACGGGCCACCCTATGGTTCTACCTGCGTGACCACGGAGAGGACATGATGAGGTGGGATGGCAAGCCTACTTCGACCCTACAGGCACGAGTACATGAACTGCAAGGAAGAACAGTCACTCAGGGAGGCTCTTCCAGGAAAGCTGCTGCTCCAGTTTCCAGCGAGCAAGTCCCCAGACAGAGGAGTAGAAGTGCAGATTTTATTTCTAAGTGTAATAGAGGGACTCCTGACTCACATTTACAGGAAGTGAGTTGTGACTGCCATGATCAGGACTAGAGGGGCCCTGCCTCCAGCCGGGTGGAGGAAAGGGATAACCGGGCTTACTGGACTGTGTGGATCCGATGGCCTGGCACGTCCGACCCACAGGAGTATAAAGCTTTAGTGGACACCGGCGCACAGTGCACCTTAATGCCATCAAACTATATAGGGGCAGAACCCATCAGCATTGCTGGAGTGACAGGGGGATCTCAAGAGCTAACTGTATTGGAGGCCGAAGTGAGCCTAACTGGCAATGAGTGGCAGAAGCACCCCATTGTGACTGGCCCAGAGGCTCCGTGCATCCTTGGTATAGACTACCTCAGGAGAGGGTATTTCAAGGACCCAAAAGGTTACAAGTGGGCTTTTGGTGTAGCTGCCTTGGAGACGGAGGAAACTGAACAGCTGTCTACCTTGCCCGGTCTCTCAAAGGACCCTTCTGTGGTGGGGTTGCTGAAGGTCAAAGAACAACAGGTGCCAATCGCCACCACAACAGTGCACCGGCGGCAATATCGCACCAACAGAGACTCTCTGATCCCCATCCATAAACTCATTCACCAACTGAGGAGCCGAGGAGTCATCAGTAAGACCCACTCACCCTTTAACAGTCCCATATGGCCAGTCCGGAAGTCTAATGGAGAGTGGAGACTAACAGTAGACTATCGTGGCCTGAATGAAGTCACTCCACCGTTGAGTGCTGCTGTGCCAGACATGCTAGAACTTCAATACGAACTGGAGTCAAAGGCGGCCAAGTGGTGTGCCACAATTGATATTGCTAATGCATTCTTCTCAATCCCTCTGGCAGCAGAGTGCAGGCCACAGTTTGCTTTCACATGGAGGGGCGTCCAGTACACCTGGAATTGACTGCCCCAGGGGTGGAAACACAGTCCTACCATTTGCCATGGACTGATTCAGACTGTACTGGAACAGGGAGAAGCTCCAGAACACCTTCAATACATTGATGACATCATTGTGTGGGGCAGCACAGCAGAAGAAGTTTTTGAGAAAGGTGAGAAAATAGTCCAAATCCTTCTGAAAGCTGGTTTTGCCATAAAACAAAGTAAGGTGAAGGGACCTGCACGAGAAATCCAGTTCTTAGGAATTAAATGGCAAGACGGTCGTCGTCAGATTCCAATGGATGTGATCAACAAAATAGCAGCCATGTCTCCACCAACTAGCAAAAAGGAAACACAAGCTTTCTTGGGCGTTGTGGGTTTTTGGAGAATGCATATTCCAAATTACAGTCTGATCGTGAGCCCTCTCTATCAAGTGACCCGGAAAAAGAATGATTTCAAATGGGGCCCTGAGCAACGACAAGCCTTTGAACAGATTAAACGAGAAATAGTCCATGCAGTAGCTCTTGGGCCAGTCCGGGCAGGACAAGATGTAAAAAATGTGCTCTACACTGCAGCCGGGGAGAATGGCCCTACGTGGAGCCTCTGGCAGAAAGCACCTGGGGAGACCCGGGGTCGACCCCTAGGGTTTTGGAGTCAGGGATACAGAGGGTCTGAAGCCCGCTATACTCCAACTGAAAAAGAGATATTGGCAGCATATGAAGGGGTTCGAGCTGCTTCAGAAGTGGTTGGTACTGAAGCACAGTTGCTCCTGGCACCCCGACTGCCAGTGCTGGGCTGGATGTTCAAAGGAAACATCCCCTCTACACACCATGCAACTGATGCTACGTGGAGTAAATGGGTTGCACTGATCACCCAGCGGGCTCGAGTAGGAAACCCCAGTCGCCCAGGAATCTTGGAAGTGATTATGGACTGGCCAGAAGGCAAAGATTTTGGATTATCACCAGAGGAGGAGGTGACACGTGCTGAAGAAGCCCCACTGTATAACAAACTGCCAGAAGATGAGAAGCAATATGCCCTGTTCACTGATGGGTCCTGTCGCCTTGTGGGAAAGCACCGGAGATGGAAGGCTGCTGTATGGAGTCCTACACGACAAGTAGCAGAAACTGCTGAAGGAGAAGGTGAATCGAGCCAGTTTGCAGAGGTAAAGGCCATCCAGCTGGCCTTAGACATCGCTGAACGGGAAAAGTGGCCAGTGCTCTATCTCTATACTGACTCCTGGATGGTGGCAAATGCCCTGTGGGGCTGGCTGCAGCAGTGGAAGCAAAGCAACTGGCAGCGCAGAGGCAAACCCATCTGGGCTGCCACATTGTGGCAAGATATTGCTGCCCGGGTAGAGAAACTGGTTGTAAAGGTACGGCATGTGGATGCTCACGTCCCCAAGAGTCGGGCCACTGAAGAACATCGAAACAACCAGCAGGTAGATCGGGCTGCCAAGATTGAAGTGGCTGAGGTGGATCTGGACTGGCAGCATAAGGGTGAACTATTTCTAGCTCGGTGGGCCCATGACACCTCAGGCCATCAGGGGAGAGATGCAACATACAGGTGGGCTCGTGATCGAGGGGTGGACTTGACCATGGATATTATTGCACAGGTTATCCACGAATCTGACACATGCGCTGCAATCAAGCAAGCGAAGCGGGTAAAGCCTCTGTGGTATGGGGGACGATGGCTGAAATATAAATATGGGGAGGCCTGGCAAATTGACTATATCACACTCCCACAGACCCGCCAAGGCAAGCGCCATGTGCTTACAATGGTAGAAACAACGACTGGCTGGCTGGAAACATATCCTGTCCCCCACGCCACTGCCCGGAACACTGTCCTGGGTCTTGAGAAACAAGTCCTGTGGCGACATGGCACCCCAGAGAGGATTGAGTCAGACAATGGGACTCATTTCCGAAATAGCCTCATAGACACCTGGGCCAAAGAGCACGGCATTGAGTGGGTGTATCACATCCCCTATCACGCACCAGCCTCTGGGAAAATTGAAAGGTACAATGGACTGTTAAAAACTACACTGAGAGCAATGGGGGGGGGGACATTCAAGCACTGGGATACACATTTAGCAAAAGCCACGTGGTTAGTCAACACGAGGGGATCTGCCAACCGAGCTGGCCCTGCCCAGTCAGAAATCCTACATACTGTGGAAGGGGATAGAGTCCCTGTAGTGCACAGAAAAAGTATGCTGGGCAAAACAGTCTGGGTTCTTCCTGCCTCTGGCAAAGGCAAACCCATTCGTGGGATTGTTTTTGCTCGAGGACCTGGGTGCACTTGGTGGGTGATGCGGGAGGATGGAGAAATCCGATGTGTGCCTCAAGGGGATTTGATTTTGGGTGAAAACAGTCAATGAACTGAATGGCACAATGTGAACTGCTATATAATACTGTGTGTCACCTCTGTGTTGTATCAATGATATCAGAGTACGAGCCTCCCAACCCATGGAAGATCAACTATGAAACAAGCCGTGCAGCAGTGATGGAACGATGACTGACTCGGTATGCAGCAACCCAACGCCACACACCATCTCTCCCACCCGGAAAGACTGATACAACAGATGGAGCCCAGAGTCATGGACTGCGTGAACTCAATGGACATTTTAATGGACATTTTACAGGGAAGATCCATGAACTAAGGGAATGATGTCTGTGTATTATGTTAAAGGATGGGAAGGGGAGGGGTGGTGGTTGGTACGGTTGTATTGCATCATATGGGACCTGGGCATGGTGTAAATGGTATGGAATAAGGGGTGGAGAATGTGCTGGTTTTGGCTGAGAAGGGGTTAATTCTCCTCACTGTGGGGGTCAGCTACCTTTCCAGCTTCCCGCGCTCTGCCGCGTGGCGTGGCAGGGGGGGCTGGGAGGGGCAGGGCCGTGGTGGGGGCGGCTGACCCCGACTGGCCAATGGCAGGTTCATTCCATACCATGTGACACCATGACCAGTATATTGAGGGAGGGCAGTGGCAGCGCGGAGGCGGCGCGGCGTCGGGTCGGTGGGCGGTGAGCGGCTGCGGCGCGTGCGGTTTGTTCCGGCGGTTCGTTCCCCCTCTCCCCTCCCTTCCCCCCTCCCCCGGGGCTTTGCGCCTCTCGTTGTTCTCCTTTACATTGCATTTCTACTGTTGTTTCTTTTAATTTTCATTATTAAACTGTTCTTATCCCAACCCACGAGCGTTACCCTTCTGATTCTCTCCCCCATCTACCGGTGGGGGAGTGAGCGAGCGACTGTGTGGGGCTGAGCTGCCGCTAAACCACGACAGGAGTACTGGTGGACAACAAGCTGACCCTGAGCCAGCACTGTGCCCTTGTGTCCAAGAAGGCCAACAATATTCTGGGCTGCATTAAAAGGAGTGTGGCCAGCAGATTGAGAGAGGTTATCCTCCCTCTCTACTCTGCCCCAGTGAGGCTACATCTGGAGTACTGTGTCCGGTTTTGGGCTCCCTGTATTAAGAAGGATGCGGCACTGCTTGAGCAAGTCTAGCAGAGAGCTACCAAGATGATCAGGGGACTGGAGCAACTCCCTTATGAGGAAAGGCTGAGAGACTTGGGTTTGTTCAGCCTGGAGAAGAGAAGACTGAGGGGGGATTTCATCAATACCTATAAATATCTAAAGGGTGGGTGTCAGGATGATAGGACTAGGCTCTTTTCAGTGGTGCCCAATGACAGGACCAGGGGCAATGGGCACAAATTGGAACACAGGAGTTCCACCTAAACATGAGCAAAAACCTCTTTCCTGTGAGGGTGCCAGAGCAGGGGCACAGGCTGCCCAGGGAGGCTGTGGAGTCTCCTTCCCTGGAGACATTCAAAACCCGCCTAGATGTGTTCCTGTGCCCCCTGCTCTAGGTGTGCCTGCTCAAGCAGGGGTGTTGGACAACATGATCTCCAGAGGTCCCTTCCAACCCCTGCCATTCTCTGATTCTGTGATTGTTGCCCAAGAGGGAGTATGTTTTGGTTTGTAATTCAATGGATAAGAAAGATAGCTGTGCCTGCTTAGTGTCTTAACCAAAAGTACCTTTTATTCTTCCTGTGCCAAAACATCTCTTTGTAGGTTAGAACTTGAGTTTTTTGCGTGTTAAAAACTTTATCAAGGACACATGCAGTAACATATGGGTATGGTTTCACTGCCAGTATAAGGACTAAATATGTTTCACGTTCTAAGACAGAAAATATTCGCTATATCATGTTACACCTTCTTAATTTGTGACAGCTGGAACAACAAACCAGAATGTCTAGAGCTCATCTTTGTGCAAGTTTTGTATTACTCCTGGATACTCTGCATGCTTTGGTGGGCTTGCCAACATATTCCAGTTCTGTCAGAAAAAAAGCTTCTCTTTGGATTTTAGATAGATTAGGTGAACTGGATCTAAGTTCAATACCTACTAAGATGATTGAGCCTATAATTTAAATGGTCATAACGTTCCCCAAGAAGCTTGAAATTGAATGAAAAGCATGAAAAGCTAGAAAAAGGTCAGAAAAATGCAATTTTCTCACAAAAAAAAAACCACCCAAAACTTAAACCTAGTTACTATAGAAATCCCTCCAAAGGCCTTCTAATAACCTTGTAACGGGCAGGATGAGTATTAAAACTTAGGTATAAACAAACATAATTGCAGAAGATTCACTGTTCAGATTTCTACCCAGATACTGTAAGTTGAACTAACAGAAACACTAAATAACATTCAGAGCAAAACTAATGTTTCAGATGATTAAATTATCTCTGTATTTTTTCAGAGAAGCAATGTTGGTTATTCAAGTCCACTAACAACTTTTACATGGATCATCTACTTTCATAGACAGCAATGAGTTTTAAGCAGAAACTGAGCAGAAATTCAGCAGAAAAGGGCCATTTTGCAATTATAGCTACACTTAAAAATGTTTCAGCTACATTTTCACTTGATTCAACGGCTTCTCAGGGTTAAAATACCATTTCTGTACTGTACCAATCAAACAGTCTCAACACCTGTTATTTTAAAAACCATAAATTTGGCATGTTCATTCTCTCTTCCAAGTTTTCTTTCTAAGGAACCAATCTCGAAACTTACTTTGAGCCTTTTAAGGTTGTTGTGGTTTAGCCGGCAACTCAGCCCCACCCAGCCACTCCCTCACTCCCCCACTGGTGGGATGGGGAAGACAATCAGAAGCATAAAGCTTGTGGGTTGAGATAAGAACAGTTTAATAATTAAAATAAAACAACAACAACAATAACACAATGAAAAGAAAAATAACAAGAGAGGCAAAACCCAAGGCGGAGGTGGGGGGAACGAACAACCAACACAAACCGCACATGATGCAGCCACCCACCAACCCAACACCACCAGCCCCTGAGCTACAACCACCCCCACGCACCAACCGCCCCCGTTAACGTACTGGTCACGGCGTCACGTGGTGTGGAACGAACACCCCTTTGGCCAGTCGGGGTCAGCTGCCCCGGCCGTGGCCCCGCCCCTCCCGGCCTCCCGCCCATGTGGCAGAGCGCGGGGCGCTGGGAAGGCCCCTGGCTGCTACAGGCGCTATGGAGTGACACCGAGCTGCTACTTAACGGCAACTAAAGCATCAGCGCGCCATCGGCACTTTACCAGCTACCGTGAAGACAATTAACTCTATCCCAGCCAAAACCAGCACAAAAGTTTTCAGTGGAAGTGCCTTTGCACTTTGTGGTGTCATGATGTCAAGTCTTAATAAATGAGAGCCAAATCTTTGCCTATGGCTCTTAACAGTACTCCAATGACAGCTCTTGTACATGAAGTATATTCCTTTACTTACACTCCTTTGGGGGTCTGACTGGAGCAGCATGGTACAGTTGTGCAGTAATTTCACTAGGTTGTAATTTCAGTACTTTATTGACTTAAAACACAATTAGCTTTGGACATTTTATTAATCAGATTAGTTACTGTGGTATGACCATGCCACAATCATCATACTACATATATATACAAAATAGCTGCTTTTTAATTGTTAAAAATTCATATGATCCGCAGCCGTCTTGCATTTCCAAGATGTTAGTGGGCAGTAAAGTTGTGGGGCCTCTCATTCACTGCAGCTCGAACTGCAGGGAAATCTCAAATCTGTGAAAAAAACGGGTAAAACGTATAGATGGAAAGGAGACCTAGAAAGCAGTGGGAATGAACGATTAACATAACTCTTAAAACAAGTGTTCATTTTTTACCTTTTTAGGCTCATATCCCAATCCAATAAGGTCTGATTTTATTCTGAGTGAGCCAGGCTTACCCATTCTTTTTCACATTCCCTCCTGTCTCCCATGCCCCACCTCAGCCTCCTGTCCTCCAGGAGCTCAGGTGTCTGTGTATGGGCCTGGGTTTTTTTTTTGCAGTCAATACAGAATTCATCTGGAAATAGCAAATAGGTTAGAAAAATAGTGTAAATAAAAAGAGAGGGAACTTTAAGAAAAAGAGGATTTTTTTTTAAACTTGTGAGGTTCGTTCAAGTAGAAAAAGATAAGATGGGCTGGTAAAGTCAAGAAGAAAAGGTAATACAATTGGTGTGTCTGTGTTGGTTGTGTTATTTTAAATGAACCTTAAAGAGTTTCACAAGCTTAAATGGTTTTTGTGCTTTTGGTCCTTTTTTCAAATATTAAGACTATTATTATAAAATTCAGCATAACAACTTCAGATGCCTGCTCTTTTGAAACATAATATATTACCTTATTTTGCAAAGGGCACAATACAATTTGATCTGGATACTTTATTTTAGGTGTAAGTTAAGGCTACTGTTTTTCTTGTATTCTGGAGCAAGAAAATAGAAGCAATATACAATGAAACTAACTTAGATTGTTAAGTTATGTGATAAAAGCTTGTCTGCACTCCCACAGAGGACAACAGTGGAGGAGCCCAAGTAATGCCCTGCCCAGGGAACCCTCAGGCCCATCACAGGTGCCCTTAGCCCACCAAAGACCCATCTCCACAAGCCCTGAGGAGCACAGGGGCAGGTGGGAATCAAAGTTAAGAACTCAGAGGAATGAACACCTTGTCTGGGCTCCTTCCAGAGCTGTCCCAGGAGAACCTCAGCCCCAGGCTAAGTGTCCCCAGGTGTGACACTCCTCATCCTCATGAGCTGTGGGCGGCAGCTCTGCAACTCACCCTTTTGATTACAGGCAGTTGCTGCCCAGGGGTATGGGAAACATTACAGGATGCAGGGGAAGAGCATTTTGGGAGTGCACATGAGTTATTATGGGATTTCTAGGGGAGGAACAAAAGGCAGGAAAAGGGAGGTGTTTAGGTGATTTGGGAAAGAACAAGTGTGGAAAAATGGAAGGGTAAGGAGATTAAAAAGGGTCTGGTCATGCAAAAATAGTTTGCTGGTCAGTATGCTTCTCTGGCCATGCTCTGCACCTGACCAGGACAGTGTGTCCTGCCTTATTAAATACCTTTCTAACACTTTCCTGGCCAAGAGATCTCTATGTTGTGTGCATGTATGTGCGTATGGGTGTGAGTGCAGCCACAAGGGTCAGACCATGCATAGGATGGCCCGTGTGTCCGTGGTGCTGTGGCAAGTGCAAGTGCGTGCATGAGCAAGTGATGGCTAGTGAAGGTCAACCCAGACAAGCTGGTGAGCAGGGCAACTGGTCTGGGAATAAAAGGTAGGGTGTCTCTAAGGGCAGCTCTGGGAGTGAGGGCTACAGGAAAACAGCTGAAGTGAGCACTGATTCCTGCCTGGACCTGCAGATCAAGCCTTGTTTGATGTGAGGCCAAGATGGTTCTTATGAGTCAATCTTCTAACATTTTATCAATTAACATTTAAGAAGGTCATAAAAATGCTAGAAGACACTACAGTGAACAAAGGGTTACTCAAAAGTCATAATAGTTCAAATCAATGAAACCTAAATAATCGTAGGCATTGAATGACATTATTGTTACAGAGAAACACTGCAGATAAACCCAGTTCCCACACAGAATAAAGTTGCAGGAACTGGATTATTTTTTAAATAACTTTTTCTCCCACCTCTAGGCACATCTAGGAAAGATATGGCAAAATACTGCTTTTTTATTGCTACCTGACTTGTCTAACTCTGTTCTGTCACTTTGTATCCCACGCTTATCAGGAAATGACAGATTTTTTCACAGGCATACACAGGCCAAGAAAAACAACAACCACTAAAACATGGGAAAAGAGAAGATTTATAAGATCACTCCAAAAGTATTATTTGAAAGATTCTTTTCCCCTCATGAAACAAATTTGTTCAGGGACAATATGAACCTGGGTACAATAACACAAACCAAACAGTTATTCACATGTATAAGCCTCATATATCTCTGAATAGAATGGTCATTTAATACAGTCTTTGTAAAATACTGAAATATAAAATGCATCTAGTCCAATCATTCTTTGGATTTTTCTTCCCATTCTAAAATCACTCATAAGGACATATCTGGTTATGCAAGTCTGGATAAAACATGGTGAATTACTTAGTTTTTAATAAGAAATGTAATGAAAAACTCCACTGATTTTGCTAGCAAAAAGACAGGGACAAAAACTAGTTGGTTCAGAGATTGTTGAAGGAAACCCCCATATTTTAGTGCTACAAATATGAATATGTATATTACTGTTTAGTTCCACCTGATGTCTGTGATAGACACAGAAATATCCACAAATGTTCATGAAAGATATTGAATCCACGCTTTCCCTTTTTTCATTTTTGTCATAAAAATAAGAAACATAGCAGTAATAAAACAAATTACTAATTATTAGGGCAATATAGAGTAAAAAGAAGTAGACTCTACCTTAATAAGTGAAGACTACCTATGTCATTATTTAAGGCTATTAAATAAATTATTAATGTCTCCTTCAGAGACAGAATTTTCCCCTGCAGAATCTGGGGGGAAGAATCAAAGATCCTTGACAGCTGTTGTTTCCCACCTGCACCCTTGCTCCCATTTACATGCACTGGGCAGCGGAACTCCTAAGCATTTTTTCACTCAGTGGTATCAGCTAAACCCTTTTTTCTTCTCTTTCCCCATAGAAACTAAGAAATAATCTTTGATTGCTTCATGTCTATCAACCTAAGGTAGTATACTTGCCTATGTATCCTGAAGTTTTCTATCAGATTTGGCTAGACAGAATATGGAGAATCTGAAACTATAAATGAATGTAGATATCTCTCTGGAACCTTTCTGTGGTGGTCAATGGATGATTATAGTTGAAATAAAAGCATCATGCCACATTTTCAGAATCAGTCTTCATATGTGTGTCTTCCTTTGGTCTTTGATAGATAAAAAAGAACAGCCCTGCACTTTTCATCCTTATATTGATTTCCTAGACACTGCGTCTAAAGTTGTAAAATTTCATAAACAGAGGAGTTTCTGTTTGTCCTAGTGTTCCATGTGTCTAGCTCCTAAGCAGAGTTGCATTGCATCAGAGAATAAATTTAATTCAGTAGAAGTAAATACAGTTCTATACCCTTTAGGGGCTTTCAAATAAAAGGATTTTGACGATGACAGATATTTTTCAACATCTGTCATGATAAATTTCATAAGTTATTTGACAAATAATTTTGGAGTGTGATTCACATTACTAATATTATACAGAAACATATCACAAACAAAGCTTACTCCTTATTAAGTAAATATATACAAAATAAATATGGAGGAACTATCACAGAAACCCTTGATGATTTTTAAAAATGTATCTGCAAGTGCTATGCATCTAGTAAAGACATACAGAACATTCTGAGCTAGAAATGCAAAAATCCCGAGATGATGGAATTCATCTCTCTGGAAGTGCAGCATATGCTATATTACACTTGAGTCAACAAATTGGCATTTCTGGAAAGATAAATGAAGCTATGATTCCTAACATGTATCAGCAAGGTTTGATATAGCTTTAGAGCAAGCAAGTATTTTTGTAATCTGATTTTAAATGTTCAGCTAGAGCTAGTAAAATAAAAATAGTATGGCAAAGGTGATTTTCAGCAGTACTAAGCATGTGTTTGTGTGCAATTAACCTGTACAGCACAACTGACTGTTTCCTGCCCGTATTGGGTTTATGTGGCAAGGTTTTGGTATTGAGGAGGCTGCAGGAGTGGCTTAGCGTGGAGAAAAGGAAGCTCAAGGCAGACCTTATCACTCTCTACAACTACCTGAAAGGCGGCTGTAAAGAGATGGGTGTCAGCCTTTTCTCCCAGGTATCAAGTTTTAGGATGCAAGTACATAGCCTCAAGTTGCCCCAGGGGAGATTTAGACTGGATATTAGGAAAAATTTCTTCACAGTAACGGTAATCAAGCATTGGAACAGGCTGCCCAGGGAAGTGGCTGAGTCACTATCCCTGGTGGTATTTAAAAGACATGTACACGTGATACTTAGGGATGTGGTTTAGTGGTGGACTTGGCAGTGTTAGGTTTACAGTTGGGCTCAGTCTTAAAGGCCTTTTCCAACCTAAATGACTCTATGATTCCGCGAGAATATGCCAGAAGCTTCTCCCATGTCAGACAGAGCCAAAGCCAGCTGGATCCAAAACAGACCCGCTGCTGGCCAAGGCTGGGCCCATCAGCAACCGTGGTAGTGTCTCTGGGATAACATACTTAAGAAGGGGAAAAAAACTGCTTCACAACAACAACATTGGAGATAGAGGAGTGAGAATATGCAAGAGAACCAACTCTGTACACACAAAGGTCAGTGAAAAAAGAGGGGGAGAAGATGCTTCAGGTGCCAGAGCAGATGTTCCCCTGCAGCCCATGGTGAAGATCATGGTGAGGCAGGCTGTCCCCCTGCAGCCCATGGGGGTTAATGGTGGAGCAGATATCCACCTGCAGCCCACGGAGGACAGGTGGATGTGCCCTGGAGTAGGCTGTGAACCTGTGGAGAGCCAGTGCTGGAGCAGGCTCCTGGAAGGACCTGTGACCCCATGGGTGACCCACGCTGGAGCAGTCTGTTCCTGAAAGATGGCACCCCATGGAAGGGACCCAAACTGGAGCAGTTCTTGAAGAACTGCAGCCCGTGGGAAGGACTCACGTTGGAGAAGTTCATGGAGGACTGTGTCCCATGGGAGGGACCCCACGCTGGAGCAGGGGAAGAATGTGAAGAGGAAGGAGCGGCAGAGACATGGTGTGATGAACTGACCCCAAGCCCCATCCCCCGGTGTCACTTGGGGAGGCGGTAGAGAAATCACGGGTGAAGCTGAGCCTGGGAAGAAGGGGCTGGGGGGGGGGAAGGTGTTTTAGGGTTTGTTCTTATTTCTTGTTACCCTACTCTGACTTTTGATTGGATTTAGCTAATTTCACCAAGTCGAGTCTGTTTTGCCTGTGACAGTAACTGCTGAGTGATCTCTCCCTGTCCTTATCTCAACCCATGAGCCTTTCGTTATATTTTCTCTCCCTTGTCCAGATGATAGAGCAGCTTTGGTGGGCACCTGGCATCCAGCCAGGGTCAACCCACCGCACTGAGTCCAATTACTAGTTTCTGATATCACTAATAGTAGTAGTACTGAAGTAATATTCAAGGATTTGGTGTGTTTATTTGGGTGTATCTGTCTGTTAACAAGTTGCAGATATTCTGTGTGATTTTTTTTCCTGAGATTTCAAAATTATTTTGCTGAGGCTTTTTTTGAGTGTCCTTCCTGCAAAACAAGTTGCCAGAGTCAGTGGATACAGTTATCTGAAGAGCTTATGGAAATATTCCAAGACAAATTAAAGTGATTTTTTAAATTGTTTGTTTATTTTTAAAATATTGGAGTAGCTACACATTTAAAGACCCAATACATTTAAGACTGAATTTTCTAGGTAGAGAGATTCTCTTACCTCCCGTGTTAGCAAGCTCGTATCTGGGGACCAGGAGGTTCTGTACAATAAACTAGCATCATTTTTTATGTCACTGTTACATCAGGTATTTCCTATTCTTGACTTGACTAGATGTGACTTCAGGAAACAGAGAGAATGAGCAAGAAGGAGGAGGAAACGTTCGCTTTGTCAGTGGTGGTAGGTAAAAGCTACTCAGGGTTTGATTTGGCATACTGCTGTGTAACTCAAAGTTCAATGACAAATTATTTGCTTATGCTGCATTACAATTTCTATGTAAAAGTCATGCTACCAATGAGAAATGCTGCTTTGACTAGATAGTCTCATCAACACTAGAAGTTTTTCTTTTGAGAAATACAGGTTCAGTCTTAGTGACACGACAACCATATGTGAGAGTGAACAGCACTTTCAACTGAGAGAGTTCAATTCGTAGCAAATGCATTTCCTGGTAGAGTAAGTTCACTTCAGGCAGTGAAACTATCTCTGCTAAGACTTGTGCAAATGGAATTGTCCAAATATATTAAGGATGGATGACCGAAGTTACACGATGAGATATCTTTTTGATTAAAGTAGGTATTAGTGAAGTCCAGGAAAACTGCAAGTGTTTAGTATCTTGAAAAATAAGGTCACTTGTTTTTTAAACACCTGGCCTTTTCTGTTAAAGCTGAACACCCTAGCTTTACATAGCGTGTGTGTATATAAAAACTTAATATAGTTCCCATATCAGTAAAATAAACATTATCCTTTCTCGCTGTATCTCAAAGAACTACTATGAGGCCAAGTTGATAAATGCTGATATGAAGTTTTGAAACTCTTCAGAAAATTTTTTCTTAATATCAAATATTTCTTCATATAATAAGACCCATCTGTAATGATCAGGACCAACGGATTGCTTGAGCAATGCCCAAACAACTTCTGCATGATGAAGTGGAATACATAAAGAGGAAATGTGATTAGGCAAAAAAGCATTTCAAGGTCACTACAATGAACACACTTGACCAGGTATGATTTACTGGCTAATTCTTTTAAACTTTTTGCCATGGCACATGCTTTTGAACATCATAGTGTGGTCTTTGATATCAAGGATGTATGCAAGGCAAAGGTATGTTGGCAATGGCAAGTTCCTAGCTTACTTATTAATTGGCAAGGTAAAGTGTTCATTAAAAGATAGTTATTGCATATGTATCTTAGAGTCATCTGTGTAACAACTGTTCACTTCCTACCTCCCCCAGCCCTGAAGCAGTGCCTAACTTATCTATGACAGTGACAACAGTAACTCTTATATAATGGAACCTTCATGACACATAAACATACGCTGGAATACTTTAGATCTTAACTTTTGCCAGTAAGAAATATTTTCTGAATCCAGGTTCAAGAATAGCTTTATAGTTCCTGCAGGAACATTAAACATTGATAACCTCAGTAGCTACTTGCCTGAAATATTATTTCTGTTAAAAGTGTGTTGGTACATGTGTAAAAGCCCATATGTTTTCTTGCTTACAAGATCTATAGTTTGGAGTGACCCAACTGGTGGAATTACTCCAGAGCTTCAGGATACAGGCCTCCATTTCAAGTGCTAAATGCATCAATTTCAGGGGGAGACTATGGCCCATTGCCAAGTGGTCCCACTAGTCTTATATTCTTCTAGAGGAAGCTAACTCTGTATGTCTTATGTGGCCCTTGTCCCTTTTGGCCTGTCTGGCATTGTGACATTGTTATTATTAACAATGCAAAGACTGTGCTGCAGCCCACCAGAACTGTTATTCTCTAATGTGAAGCTGAAGACATATCCTACAATATGGCACACTGAGACAGAAACTATCCTGAGGTAAGGCGGATGTATTGCATATGGCAGATAAGGCAGAGGTATTGCATATGGCAGTAAGAGTCAAAACTGCTCATCCTTACTGTAGGTTGGGAGGTGTCCCAGAACCACAGCTGGGTTTTGTTCTGGGTGCAAGAAATTAATTCACTCCAAAAGACATCCTGAGGCTGAATTAAAATATGTCAACAAGCAGAGGAGCAGAACCCTAGAGGGAACTGTGAGCCTAAATTATTTGGCAGCACAGGCTTATCACTTGAGACAACTAGTTTCTTGGATCTGAAGAAGGAAGATCTTGGGAATCTGTGGAGTGTCCCAGCCTCAAACAATCATCCTGGGGAACCTAGAACATATCTTCAGCTTGAATGGAGATTCCTAGACTTGTAGCCACCCAGGTAAAGACATGGGAATGCAGAATGTGGGAATCTTGGCTAGAAGGTGAGCTCACACGTTTTCAGGATAGCCAAAATAAAAACTTGATACATACATCTTTCTATAGGATCACAGATACCTCTTTCCTTAGAAGTCAGCTGGAGAACCACACAGTGTAGGAAATCTAAGGAAATCTCATAATTTAATGAATTTTTCAAACTTGCAGCATTTTAATGGCAGCTTGTTTGTTTTGTTTTAACTGATGAATTAGTATTTTTCACTGGAAAGGTATTTTGATAAATCCAGTTTTACATGCCAGGGAGCTCCTGGTGGCAGCATCCATGTGGCTATGTCACCATTAAGAATGGCGTAGAGTTGGAACAAGAATGCCAGAACTATAGTAACCTAGCAGTGCAGCTCGCCTAGAATTTCCTCTCTCGGTGAATGCCTTCAAAATGAAACTTTTTATTGGAATTAGAAAGTTTAGCAGAAGAGTTCAAAAAGGGGTGGACTGAAGGTAACTTGGACATGAAAGGCACATAAATAGAGCTTTCATATGCCAGGCACAACTACTGGAGCAAAGGAAAATTTTAAGTCAGAAAGTAGGCATTACTGGAGTATTGTTTATCTATTTTTAAAGTTGCCCCAACTTGGCCAGCTGATATTTCCACTGTGTATGATTTTCACTGTAATCACTGTTTTGCCTTGCTAGGAGCATATCTGGGTCCCTTTGAACAGACCTGGTCTTGGTTTGTTCATTGAAGGTGTGTTCAAATGCTGAAAAACTAATAGCTCCCTTAAAATGCTAGAGGTGGGACTAGAATTCTTACACTAGAGCTGCAGATGCCAGTATATTCACATTTTGAAGTTCTGAACATCTAAAATAGGATGAAAGTGAACCTTTATTAGTGGAAGCATGCAAGATTCTTTCCTGTCTCAGTTTACCTGCTTATTAGTTTTGCAGCTACCCCCAAATCCTGATTCCCTAAAAGGTATCCAGAATGTAAAAGATGAAAGACTAGTACAGATACAAGGGAAACACAGAAGGTAGTAAATATACTCAATTTATTTAGTATTTCTGCATTAAAATTTTTTTCTTTCTGCTACTTAAAGCACAATATTAATTTTAATAACAATATATGAACTGACTGTACAGAAGTCCTCACATTCAAAGTGATTCACCTAGCTCCCAAACACAGCCCTCTTGGTCTTTCAATCTGATTCTCATCACATAAATTCCCTATAGAGTTACTCAAAGAGCAAAGGGATTCCTGTAGCCAGATGCAGGGAAGCTGCTCTGAGTGAGGTGGCAAATTCCCCAAATATCCAACAGTCTCAAGCCTAAACATCCAGGGCCTCATTCCAAGTGAAAAAGACCCTTTAATCTCATTTGAATACTTTGGCATCTGTGCTGTAGTTGGAGGTCATGCATGATTCATCACACCATGACACTGTTCAGCCATTCTCTCTTCACTTTTTGTAGTCTTCGAAGACATTACAAGCATTCCCACTCCCTAATTCTGAAGGTGGCATGTACCATGAGCTTCAGCAAACAGCTGAACAGTGCAGACATTAAGGAATTTCCCTTATCCAAAAGTGCTGAAAAGCTTCCTGCCCCACTAAAGGCGCAACCAATCCCATAATACCTGGAAGAGCCCCTTTTCAGAGCTGGCATTACAGAAGACAGGTCAGCACCACTGCCAACACTCCAATACTAAACAAGATAACCATGCTAAACTAAATAGTGTGCTATGCAGTGTTAGCATATCACTGAAAGAATATACCACCCACCCAGGACAGGAACAGGCACAGGACAGGACTGAAGATGGTACTGGAAGGAAAAAGAGTAGAAACGTTGCCAGTCAATGTCCCTGGACACCTCAGAAATTACCTATATGACTGCCAAGAGCTGGCCATGTATCTACATGCTAACACTCTACAGACCATTTGTAAAGCCATCCAAGATACAGAAAGGGAAGAGGCAGACTGTTTTCTAGGGCAGAGGACCATATCGCCCATCTGGTCAGTGACCCCACTTAAGGACAGGCTTTTTGGGAAATAGCTGGCATCTTAGTTGCACACTGAAAGAGGGTAAAGCATTTCTACACAAATACAAAAATGAGCAAAGGTAAAATCCATGCCTGATTTAGGTAACATCATTAAATTTAATTATTCTAGTCCTGTAGAAAAACAGTCATAGCCCCACTTTGGGCCCACCTCATGGACAGATACACATAGATGTCTGTCTCTCACACTTCACCCCCACACTCGGCCACCTCTTGTTCCTCTCAGTGTATATTTCTGGAATACAGACATGTTTTTACTGCTCTAAATTACTGATATGAGCCCTTGGACAAGATGCTGTTCTCTCCCATGACTCGGGGAAGAGGAAGTTCTTAATCTGGCAGGGTGTCTCCCAGTACTCAACATCCCAAGCATGGAAATCAATTCCCCAGCCAGTAAGGAGTCTACCATGTGAGAGTCATCACTCAGTTCTGACCACAACCTCTGGAATTTCGTGCCCTGCACTTGCAAATATTTTTTCCCCAACTCTGGAATATATAATGTCAAAGGATTATAGTAATGACATGCTTGTGGCCCTCCTTTCTTCAGATTATCTGATGAGGAAGTGCACACAGGGCAGCTGGAGTGGATGAAGACATTCAGACTGATGTGAATACTGATGACCTTCCTGGAGCCACCTGCAGTGAAGATCTTAGTGGCTGCATTTTTCCTGCTGCTGGGTGTGGTAATGAATGAATGAATGTGATTTGTAGTAAGAAAAGAGCACAACTGGCTTTTCAACACTTTTTTTTTTTTACCAGAAAAGCGCTACCCATTTTCCCTTTTATTCCCCCAAGCTCTGCGGTGCTGTTTGTTAGCAGTATAACAAAGGCGCACTGTAGGCTTAGTATGCAATTGCTAATATTTTGTAAGGACTAAACCATTTTCTTAAGTTCTACCTACTACAGAAGCTCATGGTTTCGGAGAATGAAAAACTTTAGTTTCTGCTTTATTACTGTCTGCCTTACATGACCAATACAGTGCAGCTGAGGTCAAGAGGAGGTAGAAAGAGAAGACCAAAGCAATGGGCATTGTGGAAAGAGTACAAGAAAAACGAAGTAGGTACACTTCACTACCTGTTGAACTCATATTTTGCTTTGTATTGACATGCAGTTGCAAGACAATAACGTATCTCCTTTCTCAGGTATAGCAGTTGTGAGCTAAGGAAAGAAAAATAAAATTGATAAATGACCTGTTAAAAATACTGTTTCAGAGAAGCTCTTTAAATGATACCAAAGAGTTGTCTCAGACTTTCTGAAATGGGGATAATATGTTCCCCGGTGTGGCACAGAATCAAAATCAATTACAACAGATTAATATGATAGATGTAATGGCTACATTTTGGAAGGAACCTCTCCAATTGGCTTTAGCCACACTGCTAGAACAAATAAGGCCAGTACTTACAGAAGTTAAATGCATTTCAATCCATTTAAATGAGGATGTATGCAGTTGATGCTACCAAACACGCTTTTTACTTCAGCAGACAGAACTCTGGGACATCTCTCTTATGACTTTGGGCATGATCATCTGTCAGCCACAAATACAATTCTTACAAATCCAACCAAAGCTGAAGGCAAGTAAAATTACTTCAGTAGAAGATTCAGTTGTTTAGTGCCTACTCTGTATACTAAAAAACCAGTACCTACTGAAACCAGTTAGAAAGCATTTCCAGACCCATTTTCATAACATGCAAATCTTTTCTGATCTCCCCCCTATTCCCTAAGGCAAAGATCATTGGATA
Source organism: Phalacrocorax aristotelis (assembly GCF_949628215.1). NCBI lineage: Eukaryota > Metazoa > Chordata > Aves > Suliformes > Phalacrocoracidae > Phalacrocorax > Phalacrocorax aristotelis. The sequence continues at coordinate 90,335,858 of NC_134277.1, forward strand.
GATTACAGTTCTGAGATAGTGGTGTGGTGTGCTGCCTCATGACATGTTAAGGAACATTTCCCCATTCCTCTGCGCACTCACTTTTCCCAGACATTTTTACAAACCCTGACAGAGTTTTGAGATATTTTATCTTCTGCAGGTGATGCTAATTGCTTTAAAAATAGATTACCCACTGGAGAAAGAGGCGTGAGATAGCTAAGCATCCAAATCCCTGCTTCATTCATTGTTTAAGAGGTAATTTTGAAATTTGAAGCTGTCTAAAGAGTATGCCAGAGATAGCTGGGAGATAGAGAGGGCAGTCGGAAAAACCCTCAGGGAATTATTTCTATTTGGTTGAGCAGCTCAGAGTGCTTCTCAAACATTAGTGGAGTAAGACTTCATGAAGTGACAATCGGGGGGGGCTGAGATGAATCCTTAGATATGTGCCAGCCTTGGAATTCAACCAAGCCCTTCATCTCAGTAAAGGATTTTTTTTGCAGCAGCAGCAGCAGGTTCCACAGGTTGATTATGAACTCTGTTTTGCAATATTTCCTTTCATCAGTTTACACTTCTCTGAAAGAAAAAAAAAAAAAAAGAAAAAAAGAGTATCCCAAAATATTTCTCTTCTTTAAAATTCAAGTTGACATAAGTGGTGCCTGTTTTAAAAGGGTTTCCAACTATATGCAGGTTAAGAAGCCCATAATTCTGACCAATGAAAAACAAATAGCAGATTATTTTTTAAAGAAATATTAACAACAGCTGCTGTTAGCATCTATCTCTTCTGTATGCCCTTTATTTTTGAAGGACTCCTAGAATTATCTGTGAGTCTCTGGATAGAGGATTTTACAAAAGCGGATGACAGTTTGGATGTGACATAAACAATCTGTTTTATGAATGATGATGTAGAGAAAAGTGCTCATTATATGCTGAATACAAAATTATTATATTAAAAGATATCACAGTTAAAACTAAAAAAAGCATATCTTAAAATACCATGTAGAATTTAAGCTATGGAATTAATTCGCTGTCAGAAAAAAAATAGAAGCAATTTAGACAAAAGTTAACAGGATTTCAAAGATTACTCCTTTATACAACCGATTTCAACTTAATGGCTGGCAGACATCTGTCTACCTTTCATGTTCATTGGCGTGCTTTCCCCCCTCTTTTTCAGAAGTACCAAATACAAGATGGATGTGCGTCTTACTTGAGGGACTCTGTTTCAAAAAGATCTGAATGAGTAACAGATGGTTAGTACAGGAGCTGACGGACATTAAGGTGCTCACCAAAGGGGAGGATACAGCAGGTACTGCTGAAAGAATACAAATCATGCCAGTAGAAGGTGATTGGTGGAGTTTCTTAGGTATTGTCCCTGAAACTGGTCTTTTCCAATATTTTCATTGATGATGTTGGCATAAAAACAGATGCATGCCAATAAAGCATACTGAATATGCTAGGCTGGGATGTAAAGAGGACTGCAATAACTGAATGACCACAAGGGCTGAAATAATGAAAAGGGAATAAAATCAGTATTGCTATATACAAGGTGATGCACCTGAAAAACACCATAGATCTCAGCATAAATTGGGAGTTTCTTTTTGGAAATTGGAAACTTTTTGGAAACTGATAAACCTCAGGACTTGTAATCTCAACTAATTAGCTACAGGTTCACTACAAGCTATCAACATTAAGCACCAAGGAAGGCAAATGCAATTTTATTATTATATAAGGAAAGCATTTCAAAGAAAGAGGGGGAAATATTAGTATCATTATAACAGATAGTAGTGGGACCCCATCAGGAATACAAGATAAACTCGTGTCTATCAGGGGTGAAAAATAGGAGTGCAAAACAGATCCAGTACAGAGAACTATAAAAACTATGTCTATGTTGTGGATATGGGCACCCTAGAGCATTTTTTCCCTCCAAGATTAATCAGCTGGAGGCTATTGCTGCTCTATTTCACTTAATTGTCTTCCCATACAAATGGAGGAAAATGGGGTGGTGTACATCCAGATTTCACCCCAACACGGAACAAGAATCCTACTGGATAACACACCTGAACCTGGGAAGTGTCCCTGACTTCCAGAGGGCAGGCATATCCTTAATGACCCAGTAAATAAAAAGCTGTCTTTCTATTTATACTTTAAAGGAGACTCGAAGAGCTTGTTTTTTCCTAGTGTTGCAAAATTAAGTCTTAGATGGAACAATTGCTATCTATAAACAGAAAGGAACATTAATACCAGGAAAAGAGAAGATCAAAATGATAAAACTGTCACAAAAGCAGATGTAAGTGTAGCTGGGTGAAAAAGAAGGTCCGTAGCAAATATCAGAGCAGTGAAATTCTGGACCATGTTTCCAAATGGAGATCTGACTGTTCCCAAACTTTATTGCTTTTACAAATGGAATTTCAAGTGTCTGGGAGGATGACTATCAGATTCTGTCCTTGTGCAAGGAGAGGCCAGGACTCAACAAGTCCTACTAAGTCTACCACTGCAAGATTTTACTAGAAGCATTGTTGTCAAATGGCTGTTTCTCATTCAGAATTAGTTTTTCAGACTATTATATAACTCCTTGTACTACACACGCTGACTGCGTACAGCATCGTTTTAGCAGAACAACAGGTGAGCCTACATTAAATGTCTTGCAGAAATATGAATGTATTGTGCTAACACTTACACTTGTACTGAACAACTTCTCATTCCAATAAAGAAATACTACGTTTATGGTACTACATTTGCCATTATACTATATTAGCCAACAATGATTATTTGAGATCATACTAAATAGAATGAGGTACACCTCCTGCCACTGTTATGAATTATGGAGATAAAGGTCAACCTCCAAACTTCTCTTTTCTAACTGCATAGAAAAGTCAGCATTCATTTTGAGTTGTGGAAGCTAGATATTGGGCAGTTAACTGCCTTGCTAGGAAAAAACTTTTAATGCTTAGACTTTTTAAGAACTCCCTTTATCTGCTCTCACTGCTTGCAGATTCAAGTCTGCTGATAACTAAATTGTCACCAGCAAAGTCCTCCAGGGTCTAACAGCACCCAAATTCCTTTGCTATTAAGCAGCTCAGCCACTGCATCTCATTTATTCTCTGTCATAACCTATAAATTATGTTTCCTCCATCTTGTTTTCACACCTACAGAAGGAATTTGAAGAGATAGCCTGTGCCTATCCCAGAATATGGGTGATAGACTGATCCCGACATGCTAACTTTGTGGATCTCCTATTTATGGCCTCTGATTTCATGTTAGGCAACTGACTTGGGGTTGTAGCTCACAGTCCAAGAGCAAAATAACTAAAAATAACACTCAGCTAGGTGGCAGTGAAGTAATCACCTGTCTCCAGGACCACGTGATTATGCCAAGGCCTGCAGCCCTTGCCCCAAGCACAACCAGAAGTCACAAGGCACATCCTGCCTGAACAGTTTTTCATCAGAAAAGCAACAGAATGGAAGGCAATTGATATAAATAATGGTACAATTTTCCAACAGGAGTAGTAGTAGATGATTCCATTATTTCAGAGCCACACAGCTCAGCACTGCCAGCTATGGCATCACTAAAGACACTGTGACTCTTGTTCATATCTGCAGCAATGCTTACACCAGTGAGGGGTGTAGAGCTCTTTCCCAGTATCAAGCTTTTGGCTGATTAATATGGCTAAATGGGTACCAATGCACCCAAACCCTCTTTTTTCCCCCCTGTCAACTTGAAGCAGAGCCATGAGCAATGTAGTCAACTTCTGGGAGATGCAGGGCTGATTGGCAATGTACTGCTTGCAGCTGGAGGCAGTCAGAGGGCTGGTTTTGCAAATGTCCAGAACAATTTTCAGACAACTTCTGCTCACCAAAGTGTTAACCTTCTGTTCATCCTTCAGTTACCCTCTATTTTCTCTTGGTTTCTTTAAAAAGCAGTCTCCATGTCCTTCATATTTTGTATTGTGTGTAGGTGTCAAGGTGTTCATAGTGGGGGGCTGCAGGAGTGCTGGGGAAGAGGAAGAGTAGCTCCAGACATGGCAGCCCGTGGAGGACCCCACACCGAAGCAGGGGGAAAGAATGAGGAGAAAGGAGTGGCTAGACCTCCGACTACATACTGATCGTAAGCCCCCATTCCCCACTCCCTTGTGCCACTGGGTGGAGTAGAGGAGTCTAAAGGAGTGAAACTGAGCTTGGTGAAGGGGGGAGGAAGGGGTTCTTTTAATGTTTGGGGTTTTGTTTCTCACTGCCCAAATCTGTAAAATAGATAGACAATAAATTAATTTTTGGTAAGTCAAGTCTGTTTTGCCTGTGACAGTAACTGGTAAGCAAAGTCCCTATTTTTATGTTCACCCACAAGTTTTCTCGTTCCTGTTTTTTCTTATTTTCTCTCCCCGTCCCACTGGGGTGATGGTGGTGGAGTGAGTGAGCAGTTGGGTGGGAGTTTGGTTGTTAGCCAAGGCTAACCCACCACATATTTACACCTGCAAGATGTATATAAAGATGAAAAAGCATAGCTTCTCCCAAGGCTGTAGGAGAAAATAAAGTCCTAGGAGAGAGTGAAATCAACTTGTTTACCCATGGCTTTAGCTGATTTCTGATCAACAATCCTTTTCTGTATCAGTAAACCAACTGAGATAACAAGTATTGGGATTTCACTCTTTAAAGTGTCATTCTCTTTAGCTATATTTTTTTTCTCTACCATATCTATGCTGCAGGCTCATTTTTTTTAATAAAGTTGGAGGTTGCTCTTTCACATTTGTAACTCTCTGCTGCAGCACAACTACCCACAAAAGACCCCTTTCCACAACCCAGCAAGTCTAACAAATTCTTTTGAGATTCAAGGAATACTAATTTGAATGCATCGCTTTGTTATAGTCTGCTAAACTTTTTTGAGGAGAGCACCTACACATGCTTGCCTCTGCAGAATTATATATTCATAATAAAACTGTCAACTTTTTTTACATTTCTGAACATTTTAAGATAGTGCAAAGCAATCCACTCAGTGGTAGTTCACTGTATTAGCATGACATTCAAAGCCTGATGTGCACATGTGGCGTTGTGTTCTGGAATGAAGCACAGTCAGGAGTCACATTGGACCATCAAGCCAAAGCTCACTTATAGTCAGTTATTCTGTGATATCTAGACTGCTGCAGATTGTGAATTTGTGTGTGAACCATACTGTCAGACCTCAGAGAAATCTTCTTCAGAAATCTAAGTAGATTTGAGAGATTATGATGAAGTGAATGTTTTCAGCATGCACTCTGAGATCTGTTGTTGCATACTCTGTATTCAAACGGTTGCTCAGATGATGCAATCTTTGAATAGCTGTGACGTTAGCGAGGTCCTAAGGGATTTTTTTTTCTGCTTCTGAGGAACAGGTGAGGAATAAAGCTTGCATCTTTGCAATGGAACTGCTATCTAATCTGCTTCTTTCGTCTTTCCACTTACGGCATGAAGCAGCATGTTATTTATCAAGCAATAATGCAAACACATTAATTTCACTAACATGAGAGAAAGGAGAGTCTCCTATTGGAGACAGGTGTTTGGAGAGAGAAAGAACAATTGTTGCATCTTCACTTTGCTCAGTATTGCCTCAGGTTAACTGCTGTGGGCGACAGGTGCGTTTATTCACTTAAAGACCGTAGGATGATTCAAGGGCACGGTGTTTAGTCAGTCAAAAAAGGGGATAAATTCTGTCCTGCAGGCTGGGTTGAACATGCTTCTCTGAGGACATGGGCAAGGTCACACAAAGATAGCATTCTGACTCATGTATTTGGTTTCTCCCTTGCTTGTGGCAAAAGTGACATGCTGAAATGTTTCCTTGGGTATGGTGGAGTGCAATGCAGCCAGGGTTTCCCTGCTGGTAGGGCACTATGCAGCACTCCAGACATACCCAGTGGAACACAGTTATGTTTGGGGTTGACACTGTTTCTTACCTCCATCTGAACTGGCCAGACTTCTGTCATGATTCAGCCTGCACCGTTTCCTTAATCTGAACACCTGAAGTACTTGTGGATGTTAGGCTAGTACAACAGCAACTGGAGCAAAAGATCTTTTAAACAGAAAGGTCGATAAACATTCCTCCCTCTACCTACTGGCTCCTTTCACGGTACCTTCCAGTCTTGCTCTCAGTCTAACAGGTTTAATCAGATTTCCAGTTGTGTTAACCTTCTGGGTCTGTACGAAACTATTTCTGTGCCAAGCCTTACTCTTCCCAGGAGTTTCTTAGTGTACACTGTGCTGCAGACTCCCAACTCCCCCCACCCCCATAACAATCCAGAGACAGAAACCACACTTCTCCCTGCTGTCCTCCCACTGCCCTTTTAAGGGAAGATAATGTATAGTTTCTGTAAACTCCAGATAAACAGCTACTATCCAATACGTGTTATACAATTAGCATTCAAGTGACAACAAGATTGCCTATTAATTATTAGTGACACTAAGATAGGATTGAACCTGACTTAGTTGTTCCTGCGTTTATGTAAAAGAAAAAAAGAAAGCTCTACACACATTTGTAATGAATTATACAAGATCACAATGTTAAGGGGATATTGCTGTCTTTGTGGGGATAATTTTTGCCTCAGACGCATAGAGTTCTAGTACCCTCCTATCGCTCGCCTGAGAATATTTCCATCTTCCTTTTTTTATAGCATCTGCTTTAGAGATGCAATATGTTTCCTTGTATTAAACAACTGCTGTACATAGGGTCTGGCTGGCTTCAAAGCTTAAGCCCTTTTCTTTTTGTTATGCATTTTTCATGATTGCTGAAAATAATTTGACAAAAGGCTTATTATTTACTTCAGTAATTATAAACTAATAAATGTTTCTGAATGTCACAGCTGCAAAGATCTGCACTTTCTTGCAGTTTCCTAACTACAAGCCTGCATATCGTTACATCTATACTAGGAACACAATAGTATTAGGAAAATTAACTTTAAACTGTATTTGAACACACTGAAAAGGAGAGGACTGCACAATTGGTACAATTCCTATGCAGTTGTCAAAGCCTTTTAACAGTCCTCCCCCTCCACATTGCTGTTTTGCATAATGTTGTTAATATTACATATACTCAATGCCAGTCTTCCAGGTTAAAGTTGTACTGTGAGAATTATAGAAAAATTCAGGTGGAAAAGGAAATCTGGAGGTCCTCTAGACTAATCTTACTCTAAACAGAACTAGCTTCATAGGTACGCCAGGTTGCTCAGGGCTTCCCAGTAAGGGAATGAAGGTGACTTCCTGTTGAGGGAAGATGACTGCACAAATTTCTGGGTAGTGTGATGTGATTCAGCTATCTGAAATTAATAATACTAGCAACAATAATTATGTGTCATCTAAACTCCAGAACTGTCTTGTAGACTTAAGCAATTAGGTCTACAACATTTTAAACATCAATGGGAAGAGCTGAAAATTCAGGTTTGGGAAGTTTCTGTGCATCTCCTCCATGAGAGGGGATATCTGACATGCTGTAAATCATCACATTAGATGCCTCAGCCGAAACAAGGAGAGAGTTGGAAGGCGGAATGGAAAAGAATACAAAGCCAGGAAAATGAAGGTTTGTATCTGGCTGTCCACTTACTGGCAGAGCAGCTTTGTGATTTTACCATCCTTCAGCTTGTACTAGTAGCAACCATTTTATTAAATATGTTTTCTCAAGGTCTTTGCATTGTGTAATGCAAAGCAAGAACCTTTCAAATAGTTACATTAACAACTGGCCATGAACCTGGCTATGTTCTGCCTCAGTTGTACCTTGTATGCTCAGCAGCATATAAAAAATTAAAATCATAGAATCATAGAATCATTAAGGTTGGAAAAGACCTCTAGGATCATCAAGTCCAACCATCAACCCAACACCACCATGTCTCCTAAACCATGCCCTGAAGTGCCACGTCTACATGTATTTTAAATACCTCCAGGGATGGTGACTCTACCACCTCTGTGGGCAGCCTGTTCCAAACAGTCAACTGACTCCTTTACAGAAGCAACACCTCCAGACGCTGTGTATGACGAGGCTGTTTGTTCTGTATCATCAGCTTTTGTCCTCATTTTGCTCTATGAACACTTCAGAGAAGGTTCATATAACCTTCAGAGAAGGTTATGACTGATATGCACTGTTCTTCAGTGGTCCTGACAGCCAGAACAGTCCCTGTGAACCACTATTGGCACTGGAAGATAGAAGAGCTCTGAGGCTAGTTTAGCACATTTATTGTGTCAGACCAGAACATGACTCCCCCAGTATGAAAGTATGAAAGGACGGCTGAACAAAATCAAGTCACATGTGTCTTATAACTGGCTATTTGTCAGGATTCTGCAGAACAGTTGTCTGAAATTATTTTATTACAGAAGTAAGGTTTTCATAGATTATTAGAATAAGAAAAAGCAAATACCAGAGTTTTATATCACAGAATCACAGAATGGCAGGGGTTGGAAGGGACCTCTGGAGACCATCTTGTCCAATCCCCCTGCTTGAGCAGGGACACCTAGAGCAGGGGGCACAGGAACACATCTAGGCGGGTTTTGAATGTCTCCAGGGAAGGAGACTCCACAGCCTCCCTGGGCAGCCTGTGCCCCTGCTCTGGCACCCGCACAGGAAAGAAGTTTTGCTCATGTTTAGGTGGAACTTCCTGTGCTCCAACTTGTGCCCATTGCCCCTGGTCCTGTCATTGGGCACTATTGAAAAGGGCCTGGCCCCATCCTCTTGACACCCACCCTTTAGATATTTATAAGCATTGATGAAATCCCCCCTCAGTCTTCTCTTCTCCAGGCTGAACAAACCCAAGTATCTCAGCCTTTCCTCATAAGGGAGATGCTCCAGTCCCCTGATCATCTTGGTAGCTCTCTGCTGGACTTGCTCAATCAGTTAGGACAAATATCAAGTATTTGTCCTTAGAACTCTACAGTTTTGATACCTACAAATACATGCACATGCTTTTTGTTATGCACCATCCAACCAAGCTGATTTTAAGCATTTGCCTAAAAATGGATTTTATTATTCAGAGCTGTCGTCTTCGCCAGATTTCATGATGAATTGGGATATTTTTTCAAGGAAAAAATAAGTATATCATATTGATATTTATAGTTTATGCATTTTTTCTTCCTTGTGAAGGATTAGGATTTTTAAAAACATTCTAATAAGGCATGAATTGGAAATTAAAATTGTCATTAAAATTCTGTGAAATTGAGTACTGCAGACTTTTTCAGTCAGTTCCATTTCAGTTGTTTCTCATCATGTAATTGAAAACTGATGGTAGCGGTTAAAATGTGTATTTGTAAAATATGTCATGGAAAATGTAATCTCACCAGGTCTGATCAATGGTTTTTCATAGTCTTTTTACTAACTTACGGAACATAAAAAGAACATTTTGATTTTTAAGTGGACAGTATTTTAAACAGCATTTAAAAAGAGGAAAGGAAAAATGGGACTAAGTTAATAAAAGATAAGAGAAGTCAAATAATTTTGTACCCTTTCCTCTTAAAATGTAACTTAGGCGTTTGCTTCAGTACTAAATCAGTATTGCAAAATATGCAAGAATTATCAAACGATTACAAAGCAAAATTATTTGAATTTTCTCCATATGGTGCAAAGTAAACAACAACCTTGACACAAATCACAGTGCCTGTCTGACATCAGGATTTCTGCCAAAATGTAGGTGGTTGGGACAGCGTTTGTGTCTTCTAAAATTATACAACTTGATTGCACTGTCAAAATAAAAAGGAAAACTTCATGTAGTTTTCTAACCTGATGTGTTAACAGAATCTGCATGTTCACAATCTAAATGTTGACAAGGTCTGAGAAAGGAAACACATCTCTCACAAGAGTGGAGAATAAGGTACTAAATGGATGAGGCAGAGATAACGTACGGAGATTGATTAAGCACCTGAAGATAAAGAATATGCATCAGTAGCAACTCTTAACTAAAATGGGTACAAACATCCATAAATAGAATAATTTGTTCTTAATTCCAGGAAAAGAGAACATAGTGACCTTCGTGAACAAATACATTTTTACATGGCATATATATAATAGATGACAAGAAGCCAGTGCCTTCAATGAATTAGCAATCCTTTCCGGAGTCAGATTAAACACAGTAAAAAGTATTAACTTCAACAACATGCATTTTCACATAGTTTTTTCATCACTAGCCTGATTTTGATAGGTGTAAAACATTGTCTGCTTTATTGAATTAATTTTCCCTGTTACCTAAGATGCCTGCAACTGCCAGCTCTGAGGTCCTTTTAAGACCTCCCAACAGATAATATGCACCCAGGTAGAATATGATATTTAACACGTGATGGATGTCATTAAAAGTGCCTGAATTTGCAGGCTAATGACCTGCAGGCTTACAGTCTCAGGAGCCATCCTGTACCCGGTTATGTCTGGTAACATCTAGTGTCAATTAACAATTCACTTTCTGTGTCAGGATCATTGAGTACTTTCAAAATTACTTGCCTGAAAAAAACACAGGAGTAGATAACACTGTGTGGTAACTCTTTGTAATGAGAATGAGATTGTTTACTGGTAACTCAGCAGGGTATGCCCAGCTGAGGCCTGATTTTTTAAAGATGTGGAAGTAGCCAAATGCCATGCAAACCCTTCCTGCTCAAATTGTGGCACATCCAGGGCAGTGCACACCTGAACCTTCCATGGGAATCTTAGATAGGCTCTGAAGGAGTGTTTATCATTGCAGGGACCTCTTCTTCTGTCAGGAAAGAAAATTTCACCTATTTGAGAGCTCCAGCTGCAAAGAATTTTCAGACAGGATTAAAACTTGTCTGGATCCTCCAGCAAATTAAAGCTCTGTTCAAGTGTTGCATTTGAATCCCTATATATACACAGGTGAGAAGCCATCTATCTATCTAGTGTGTATGGTATCCTCTCCTCTGTGTGCTTGTCATTGACAAGTATCATACCTATCAAATAAATGCAGAAGAACAAGCAGTAGCGAAAGACATGTTATTGAAAAAAGAAATATTATTTTTTATAATATCAAATCTTACCAAAGAACTGGGCAAGTGTTTTATTTTCAGGCTGTGGTAGAAGGAACTGACTGGAGACTTTGCCCCTTGCCCATAAAAAAAAGATGAGGAGAACATGTAAAGGCAAATGACAGCATATCAGGGCCACCAGCAAGGAAAAGAGCTGGCTACTTTGCTAAAAAATCTGGAAAAGCCAGGACTGTTCAAAAAGTTCCCATCTGTCACTGGGACCTATGCTGCTATGAGGAAAATTCTCTTCCAAGCAGAGATGGACACTTGTAAAAGCTAAGGCACAGATACTCCACTTTTTGTTTAGAAGAGAAGCAACTGTTTCTTCAGTTTCAATCTAATTTTTCATATATCATAATAGTAGTATGCTTAGTCAAGTACATAATAAGAATCAGAAAAAGAAAAAATGGGGGTGACATTAGTGTGCAATTATTTATTCCACTTAATGTAAATACAGAAATATTTCAGTATCCTTGTAAATGTCAGGTTGTCTGGAACGATTTTACAGTCACCATCCTTAGAAGGTTTCAAAAGTCACCTGAATAAGGTTTTAAGCAACCTCATACAGCTTTGAATTTGGCTCTGCTCAAAGGTAGGGTGGGGCTAGAGATCTCCAGAGTCCCTTCCAAGCAAAATCTTTCTATGACACTGTGGCTTTATTTACAAATAACAGGAGAAAGACAGATGTCAGAAAAATTGCACAGTTCTGACCAAAAAATCCATTGTCCCTGTGGAAAGATTAGGCGTTGTCAAATGTTCCCATTTTTCCCTAACTGGTCTTCTGATGCCAAATATTTAATTGACATATTTCAGTCATTTGCTATCATCATAAAGAAAAAAATAAAAAAGGAACCTGGAATATGTAGTTGTCGTCTTGGTGTCCTTCACATTAGTACAGATAGGAGAAGGATGTTCTTGACCTTACAGAGAGGTAATTAGGTAAAAGAGAGAAAATATTATTGTGGCATAAAAAATTTAAGCCTTGAGTCCCTTTAGGTAGGACTATAATTACTAGTGATTACTACAGATCCTGCAGTTAATTTGCTAATGTCCTGTCAGATCACAATTTATTTCATATTCTTAAAGGAGGAGGTACTGTCATACACAACTTACCCTCTTAGTTCATTTTGTGCCTAGGTTCATTGCGCCCTAATTATTCTGTGACAGAGACGATAATGCCGAGAATCTGAATAATAATGATAAATGTCTATTTTGCTGTTGGAAGATATGCCAAAGCACATCTTTGGCTGTACTGTACTGGGGAAAATGCTTGCAGAGGTATGTTTTTTCATTATATTGCTTCAGTTCTGATGAACTATTGCAGTGATTTCCTTTCTGAGTCTATAGGAGCATCCATTTCAAGGATACCTTGTGGTGAACTCCATAAATGTGGGTTTTTTTCAAGCTGTCCTGCCCTGAAAGGAAAGCTTAAATGGAACCATCACCAAACTGCATTAGCTAATTGTCCTCCAAGCATATAGGTATAACTATGCTACTATCACCCCTCCACTACTCACATACCTGTTGACGTGCCAGCAGGTATGAATGAGCATGTATATAAGCTTCTACCTATCCATGAGTACGTACATGCATAAAACCTGCCCTTTCTTTAACAGCCCCATCTTTTCCTGCCACATACCATTGCTGCCTTCCCTCCATCCTCTCCATTGGTGCAATAGCTGATACTGCCTGACCTCGGTTAGGCTGCATTCCCTTTCTGCCATTCAGCTCCTCAGAGGCAAAATTGTGTCATGGTTTTGTGGCAAAGAAAAAACCAGGAATCTCTTTTATTTTTTAGAACAAATGCATTCAGATTTAATTTTGTATTGTGAATATAGTACTTCTGCAGAAATATTCCCTTGATGGTTACAGCTGACCAGGCACAAAATGCCAGCAGTACATCAAAGCCCTCCAGCCCTGTCCTTATTTACATTTATGACATGCTTGGTTTTCACATCCATTGAATCCTTTGGCTTTATTTAACTGACAAGTAAATGTTCTTATTATTGTACTTTTGATAATGTGGTTGCAGTTTCAATACTATGCGTGCCAAGAGCAGAAAGTAAATTAGCCATGATGGAGTATCAATTTGAGGCAGAAGCATTCCCATAAAGGAGTTACCTAAAAGTCAAATTCCTCTGAACTCTTAAGTCAGATTTCATTAGTGGACAAAAATATTAAGCGCCACTCTGCTTCATAGCTTGGCACAGAACCCAGTCCCTTCTCTGGCACTCTCTGTGAGGTGAGGCAGCCTTTCCTGTTGTGTTTTGCAGGCCAGCTCCTCTCCAGTAACTTCCTGAGTTGAGCACACTGTGCATAACCACCTCTGCATTTCTAGGAATGTCTTTTCTTTGCAGTCAGCTCTAAAGTTTGATCTGTGCTGCAAGAAGACACTTTCCCCCTCCTTCCCTCTCCATTTTCTCCAGCCTCCCAGCACCTCCCTGGTGTTGTAGGTCTTGCCCTTCCCAGCGTGCTGGGAGCCTCCCCACACTATGTGTGCTGGGCAGCTCTAAGGGAAGCAGTGTCTCCTCCTCTCTGGAGGCCTCCAATCAATCTGGAGCACGGCAGCCACTAAAAAGCAAAAAGACACCCTCTTGCCTTGTAGCACAGCCACTTTTTTTTTTTAGTAGGACGTACCACACAGTGTGCATAAATTAAACAATGAGCAAACCAGTAGAACTGTTCTAGCATCTTTCACAGTACCACAGACCATTGAACAGGCATTAGAAAGCCTTACTACGAAACAAGAAAGGATCTGAAACTATGAAATGAGAATTTCTGGACACTAAACTATTTTGGCCCTCAAGTGCCAAGCTTCATTACTAGACTTTAAGTATTTCTTTAGTATTTTGTCAAACAGTTTAAAACATTAACTTTCCAGATATATCCACATATATTTTTTGTGATTTGCTGTGTTACGACAATAATATGACTATTTCTTATTTTTGGCATTCTAACTGTTTAAATTCAGAATTAAATGTTTTCTCTGTTACTAGTTATGACATCTTGAATCACAGTTGACAGAGTTGAAACAGATGAATGGAAGGCCATAGGACTGCTTCCCTGAATTCTGCTTATTGACAAATAGAAAATTCACTCTCTTGTTAACCTCATCACGTTCAAATGAGTATTTCAAATTTCTTCTCATAGAAGTGAAATAATGGGAAAAATGCAACATAAGTCGGTACTGATCCACTAGAACAATCTAACTGTGAAAAAAATGATGCAGTGGGCAGTAAAGACATGCTGAGTGTTGCTCCTGAACCTAGGTACCAAAGTAGGTGTGCTGAGAAAAGCAGCATCTTAAAAAAGTTTATATTGTCCACATTTATTATTTCTTTTTGTAATTTATTACCTTTCACTTACACCTTTCTCTGAGGATGAAGAAGCAGATTAGTTTTCAAAGCCTTTGGAGGCTATAGGTGTGTGGAGTGGCAGCCTCCAACTAGTAGCCAGCAGGACGATTCCTGTAGCTAGCATGGCACTTCTGTCTTTGAAAAGTCAGAATACACCTTCTCACAAAGCAAGAGGGCAGAGGAGAGAAATGTTCAAGGGGCTGAAGCTTTGCCCTCCCTTGCCAAAAAACCATGATGAAATTGTAAAGCAACATGTAGTGAAGTCTCCGTCTAGCTGCAGCAACCACGCCACCATCATGTACATCGTATTTATTCTCAAACAATATCACACTAGTAAAGCACACTATGATGATGGTGAAGGAAACACACAATGGGTACTTTATATTCCAGTTATGCTGCTATTACTCCTGAGGGATTCTGGTTGACTGCATTATAGTGTGCAGCTCCAATCAACACAGCAGAAGGTCTGCAGCTCTGGGAATGTCTGAGGAGGCCTGCAAGCCTGAGACTGGTAGAAACAAAAGACCCATGTCTTTATATCCTCTGTTTGAAGATGATCTCATGCACAAGATGAGAACAAGTGATCAGCACCCAAGAATGGGTCATGTCACTGTTAAGGCTTCTGTGCTCCGGCTCCCCTCATGTAACTCCTCTGTGGAGAAGTGGAAGATGTGAGATTTGGATGCTGTCAACGTGCTACTTTTCATAAGCACTAAACACACACGAGCCTTCAAATTTTAAAGTGGTCATGTGTACAGTCATGCTGATTATACTGATTTGTTGGTGCTACTGGCACTGATTTTTTGATGCTAGATTTCTTGAGACTACGATTACTAGAATTGTTTACTTCTTCCCAACCATCACACTTTCTATTTTAAAAATAGAGTGTAGGTGAAGAAGAGAGAGTCATCCAGAGAGATGACAAGCATTCCTACAGGAAAGCTCAGTTCACATGCATGATATTATGTTAAATGAAGCCCAGAAACATGGGGAGCACCTAGAAATCAAAGGCAATTAAAAAAAAAATCTCATTGACTTATTACTTGAGGACGATTTAAATACTCTCACCAATTTGTTTCCGTAACTATTTTCTTTATGTAAAATAGTCAACATTATTTTCATTGTTTAAAAATTTTGGCAGACTTCACATTAAGAAAGGAGACATGAAAATACTGAATACAAAGCCACACCTTGTAACCATTTTAATGACAATCTAAAAATAAAGATAGAAAAGCGTGAATTAAGTAAAATCATGAAAAAAACACTTTATGTATTTGCAACATCAAATGAAGGAGCTTTAGTCTCCAATAAAAGTCAGTCTTTCTTTTTCAGTGACTACACAGGGAAAGCTGCATATATTAATTTCTGTTTGGTCTCTTTCTTGTGGAAATAAGCTTTTGTGCCTCTGCAGCCAGACCTCAAGCTCCGTGTTATTTTCTATACTCTGGCAAGTCTTCCCAAGTTCTGTTACCTCTTCCTCATCTGCATATCATCCATTGTTGATTTTATCTACTTTCTTGATTTCAGCCACCGCGTATGACTAACAAGTCATATACCTGTGTCAACCCAAAGCATATCTTGTACTTCAGCCTTTTCCCTGTCATTGCCTCTTTCTCATCCTTTGCTGAAGGCTTGCCGTGAACTCAATCTGCACACATTTCAAATGATCATAACCATTCCTGCCTGTTCTGCTCCTCTATTCTCCGTTTTGTCTTCTGCATTCCCTAGGCCTGCACAAGAGGTGAAATGCACAAAAAGAGAAAGACTCAAAGAACCCTTTTATTATACACTGTAGTTCACTCACAGTCTTGTGATCTGAGAGCATTGATCTGAGAAACTTGCTGTTTTTCTGGGGAGTTTCCTTTGCGTTTTATCCTCAACAGTCCTGTGCCCACCATTTCATGTCTTAACAGAATTTGATGAAAAAGCTCCTTTCTAATCAAAACCATATGCAATGTACTTTTTCTGAATTCTGTATTTTAAACTTCTGAGCCAATTGGCTCAAAAGAGGTTACTTTTCTTTGGAAAATCATCCTGTTTTCAAACTGAAATGGAAGTAACATACCAGCTGAATGAAAAGAATCTGTATTTTTTGGAATATGAAATGAAACTGAAGAGTCCTAAATTTTAGAAGAGTTTGGCTTTCCTTTATGAATGCTTTGATTTCTTGTTAAATGTTGTATTCTTGGGTAGACTGCTGGAGAGGAAGTGAATTGCATGGATGAGAGAGAAAGGCTCATTTGGCAAAGTGGCAGGTAA
The DNA here is from genome assembly GCF_949628215.1 of Phalacrocorax aristotelis. Classification (NCBI taxonomy): domain Eukaryota; kingdom Metazoa; phylum Chordata; class Aves; order Suliformes; family Phalacrocoracidae; genus Phalacrocorax; species Phalacrocorax aristotelis. The sequence continues at coordinate 90,352,416 of NC_134277.1, forward strand.
CTCAGTACAGCTGCTTACCCCACTTAAGATACTGACAGGATTTGCTGCATACTGAAAGAAAAGCTAGTTAAAAATACTGCAATGTGTCCCGCTTTTGTCCAAGTGCATTAATTCTTATTTGTAGGAATAGATACAGGACAAAAGAAATAAAATCATATTAAATCTCTTGAGTGTTTCCAACTTTGTGTTGGCATTAATTCCTAATTGAAAAAGCTCCAGTCAGTCTTGTACAGATTCTGTCTTGGTGACAATAATTATTAGCTCACAAGAAAATGCCTACTTGTATAACACAGGCTATTATATATAATCTTTTTTCCCAGACAGCTGCTCTTTTTCTTTCCTCTGAATACATCCAGGCAGATTTTTGATAGCTGCAGCCTGGAGCCAGCTTTTGTTTTTCCTGTGGGGAAAGTCAGGAAAGGAGGTTGAATCAATGACAAATGGATGCTGGAGAGTAATCTGAGTCCAGAGGTGGGGGAGGAAGGAAGAATTATCAGTGATTTTAAAATAGAAGGAAAGGGAGTTGCAGAGCAACAGCAGACAGTATACACGTGGGCTGAGGATGAGGTCCGAGAACAAAAGGGTGGAGGGAAGTCTAACTGGGAGCAGAAGCTGAGGGGTGAGAGAAGATAATGGGATGAATGTGGGGACTGTGGTGAGGAAGAGGGTCCAGTCCTGTAGTCAGAAAACCATGCACCAGTATGTTCTGGGGGCTGACCAGCTGGAAAGTAGCTTTCCAGAAAAGGACCTAGGGGTCCTGGTGGACACCAAGTTGAACATGAGCCAGCAATGTATCCTTGAGGCAAAGGTGGCTAAGAGTATCCTGGGCTGCATTAGGAGGACCGTTACCAGCAGGTCAAGGAAGCTGATTCTTCCCCACTCCTCAGTGCTGGTGAGGCCACATCTGACATGCTGGGTCAGTTCTGGGCTCCCCAGTACAGGAGAGATACCGAGCTACTGGAGAGAGTCAAATGAAGGACCACGAAGATGATTAAGCAACAGGAGCGTTGCCTGTGTGAGGAGAGGCTGAGATTGATGGGACTGTTCAGGCTGGAGAAGAAAAGGCTCAAGGGGATCTCATGAATGTATATTAATACCTGAAAGGAGGGTGCAAAGAAGATGGAGTCAGGCCTTCAGTGGTGCCCAGTGACAGGACCAGAGGCAATGGGCACAAACTGAAACATAGAGGGTTCCCTCTGAACATCAAGAAACATTTTTTCACCGTAAGGGTGACTGAACACTGGCACATGTTGCCCAGGGAGGTTGTAGAGTTTCCAACCTTGAAGATCCTCAAAAGCTGTCTGGACATGGTCCTGGGCAACCAGCTCTGGGTGGCCCTGCTTGAATATGGGGGTTGGACCAAATGACCTCCACAGGTCCCTTCCAACATCAACCCTTCTGTGGCTGTGAGTCTTGGGGGTGAAAGGGGTTCTAGGAACAGAGCTTTAGTACAGTTATTGTAAGGGAGTTCAAATTTGTGGAGCTTACAGATGGGAACACTTGAGGGTTTGTGCTGTAAACAGTAACCTGGAGCTCAAGAAGTGAAAACTTAAGAACCAGGGATTCTGACAGAGAAAGATGAGAATTAAATGATGTTACTGCCATTTCTGTTTTGGGGACAGATGGACTCAGATAACTGTCCACTTCCACTGCACAACACTGAAAGGCACAGGAGCTAACCTGCCACCTGTCCTTTACAGTTGAGAACGTTAGCTTTGTTTATCTCAAACAGTTTGTTAGAGCAGTCATTTGGGCCTACCATACTCCTGACAACATGCTCACCTGCTTTTATACCCACATACACACAAGCAATCCCTCCTCCTGTAATCACATACTGCAGAGTTAAAAACATTGTACACTGAAAGGAAGCTTAAAATAGTGCTGACTGCAGCACAGCAGCTTTAGCAACAAAACAAAACATAAATTGTTATTTTCACCAGTAGTAGTACATTTTTCAAAGTTTGCTTGAAGTAAATGACAGGCAAACCCCACATCCACAGCTTCTTTTCCATTTTATCAATTTTTACCCTGACATACGATGGGTTTCCAATGCTGATTTGCTGTTCTTACTGGCATTTTTTAAAATTTTGCCTTGGTTTAATTTCCTTTTTTAACATCCTGTTGCTTTAACTCACTTTAAGCATCATTTGTATGTCAGATATATCTTATCTTCTTTGAGAGGCAGGGATTTATTACCACAGCAATTCCTTGTGATGAACAGTTGTGTAAATGGAACAAACAAATTCTTTCTAAGAGCAACATAGCAGGGAGATCAGTGAAAAAAAGTCAGTAACTATGTTTCATTTACTGGGAAACTTGTACCCACTTCTGTGCCCTATTTCTCTCCAGATGCACTTATTATTAATATTTGATTACTAAATTATTGCAGCTTCTGATTTTTTCCAGACAATATCAGCCTCCAACAGGCTCAGTACTGCAGGAATGTAAAAGGAGAGGCCTAAAAAAGAGTCAATATCTAAAGAAAGAGTTCCTCCCATCTGTTTACCACTTTTCTCTCAAATTTTCTTATCTGGTCAGGACACAGAAAGCTGCATGGCATCCCAAAAGCCAGATATCTTAAGCTTCTGCAGTGCTGCTTTTCACTTTCCTGAAATGCCTTCTAGCAGGCTATATCTAATGCAGGAAGCCAACCGAGCCTTGAAACATAAAATACTGAGACCAAGACAATATTTTAAGGACTCAGAGAAGAACAGGGATGGGTAGAACAGCATGGGTTGCAGCCACAGCGGGATAAAAGCATTGGTTCATTCCCATACATCAGGCCTCAATTCCTGAGCTGAGAAGGTGGCAGGAGAATCCTAGTATTTTTAACAGAAACCAGTACAGCTCTTTCTCTTAAAGTGGTAAAGGAAAATCCATAGAAGGTCTGAAGTCATTGAGAGGAACTAACTCTGGGAAGAATGGCCTGCCCTGCCTAAACTAACTGCCAGAGAGCTCAGTGATTTGCATGGAAAAATAATAGGGAAAATATACATTGCAAGAGGAAAGAGGCATCAAGAAATGCGTCAAAAATATGTTTTTGTGCTCAGGGGACATAATGGCTGCAGTCGCAGCACGGTTATGACAGGTTTTCTTAAGAAGCCGACCTAGTTTTAGAAGTATGGAGTTCTTTCAACTTATCACCCAATAATTCATGAAACAGGCTTCAGATCTCATTGCTCTTTGTAGTCCTGCCAGACACACCTCAGAAGACTACTTAAGAATAGCAAAGAGCATGATAGATTTACTGAACAACTTGACTCAATGACGTAAGGAAGTGAGGCCCAGTGGGGATGACACACAGGTCACTCTGCACTGCTTCTGCAACTCAGAGTGGTACTTTCCATGCAGCTGTGGTGCACTGTTGCTGCTCACTGTTGTCTTAGGGGACGCTGCTCTTAATACTGAGGGAAGATGATGAAAGCCCCTTATATTTGGGGAAGGGAATGTGTTTGCAAGTGGTACCTTTGTAGTACTTAAAGGGATTTGTTCTATAAAATAAAATGAAGCAAAGGGGTGGAGGAAGAGTGAAAATATCATTGTGAAGGGTAAAAATTCTCACATGTGGCTCTTTCATAGTGAATTTCAGATAGCAGCCCAGCCAGGACAGTCAGATTTATTCTTAGCCATTGAAGTAATATCAGCAGTAAATTAACAAAGTCTTACTTCAGGGAAAGCATACAAATTCTTTGGAGCAAAACCACAAAATGTAAGACGATGCTCCATTATGGCGGCAATCTGCTCCATCAGCTCTGCATGGCCTTTTTCAGCCAGGGTTTACCACCCTTGACTGCAGATTTGCAAGAAAGGGTTCAGATGCAAAGCTGCATTTCAGTGTTCTTGGTTCAAGCTCATGAGGCTGAACAGGCTGGAATAATTAATGCAAATGTTTGGGAGAAGGATACTTGCATAGTAAAACCAGGATTACAAAGCACAAAAAAATTACTGAGGCCTGTAGAATCCTGAATCTTTTGTGAACAAAGTACAGCTGAGGTGGATGTTGACTATCTAGCTGCTGGGTGCTCACCCTGTTGTATATGAGAGAGAAACAGTAGGAGGTTTCGGTATCCCAAGTTCACACTGAGATGTGTTTCGCTAACACCAAGGATGGAGCAGATTCAGCTTTCAAAACTTCAAAACATGACTAGGCTCAAATCTAGGGTGTGGATCTGAATAGAAAGGTTTTGTAATTCACACCAACAGCCAAGTCACAGAGCTGAACTTCATAGCTCTGAAAAGGTTTGGATCTAGGATTTATAGTCAAATACTGCACAAAACCACCTGAAATAAAGGCAGTCTAAGGGGTGGGAGAAATATCAGTGACTAAGCAGGTCCCAGGCTCTAACAGGACAGGATTATTGCCATTGTGTTTGTACTGCTTCTTTGGTACATTCCCGCAAACTTTTTTTTTTTATAGTATATAGTGATTCAGGAGTGGCTACGGTAAAGGCCACCCAGCACAAACTTGTCCAAAAACATTAGCTTTATCATGGAGTTTTTTCAGCTGATCCAGTTACTTGTCTTTTCCTGACCCTGTGGTAGCCCTTGTCTTTTTTTTTTTTTTGCAGAAGACTCTGTCCTCCTTTTTGGAGCTACAGCAATCGAATAGTTGCTTGGTGCTGAACTTATTTTGATTTATCCGTTGGATATCTTTTGGGACCTTTTCCCTGTGTAGCTGATACAACTATAGCTGATACAGCTAACTTCTCCATAGGTGTTCTGGATCTTGACTATCACTGGCCTTGATATTAAGAACTTGCCCTGAATCCTGCCCCATTCCTTGTCATTCTCTAACCAGTGGCCCAGTAAATACCTCCAGCCTGGCCCGTGTGCTGTTTGAAAGCCCTAGGCAAATAGTAATTTCAAATGGCATATTGTATAATCTGATGTCTTCGTTCATCCCCTTTTCCAGCTATCTACCTTTTTCACCATCTTAATTTTTTCCTGACTATTTCTTTCTTCTTGGTATAAGTATTAAGTAAGAACTTCACATACCTCAAAGAAGTAAAGATACATGTGAGCATATCCAAGCTCATTTCTACTAGTTAGAAAAGGTATTGATGTTGTCAAGATTAACCAGAAAATCCAGCCAGCAACTCAGCCCCACTCAGCCGCTTGCTCACCCCCCCACCAGCGGGATGGGGGAGAGAATCAGAAGGGTAAAGTTCATGGGTTGAGATAAGAACAGTTTAATAATTAAAATAAAACAAAAATAATAACAACAACAATAATAATGCAATGAAAAGGAAAAGAATTAGAGAGAGGCAAAACCCAGGGGGCAGGGTAGGGGAAGGAGGAATGAACAACCAAAACCAACAGCACACGATACAACCACCCACCAACCCAATGCTACCAGTCCCCAAGCCACAACCACCCACCCACACACCCACCACCCCCACGCACCAGCCGCCCCCGTTAACGTACTGGTCACGGCGTCACGTGGTGTGGAACGAACACCCCATTGGCCAGTCGGGGTCAGCTGCCCCGGCCGTGGCCCCGCCCCTCCCGGCCTCCCGCCCACGTGGCAGAGCGCGGGGCGCTGGGAAGGCCCCTGGCTGCTACAGGCGCTACGGAGCGACACCGAGCTGCTACTTAACGGCAACTAAAGCATCAGCGCGCCATCGGCACCCTACCAGCTACAGCTAAGAGAATTAACTCTATCCCACCCAAAACCAGCCAAATCTGTTAAATCGTGGTGAGTCCTGAAGTTATGGTTACCTAATAGACACGATGTCATGTGTCAGAAGTAGTCAGTAGATCCGTGTTGACTTTTTTCCTGCAGTAATTGTCACTGCACCTATACTGCTTCCAGCACCTCAGCCAAACTGCACGTGTTCCTACCTTGGTTCTGCACTGTGCTGTCTAATGTGTTGTCTTGTTCCCAGGAGACGTTTTAGTGAGTGATCTCACTGAAGGAGATCATGGGCACTACTAGACTGTGATGATGCACAGGTTAGAAGGGTAGACTAAGTAATGCTGCATATGAACTCTAGCAAACATTTTCAAGAAAATTCTCTGCTACAAGATGAACACCAGCTCTCCTTTCCTACACTGAAGTGGCTTGCAGTTGTGCTTTCCACTATGGTATACGTCAAGCATACAGAGATAAGTAGATCAATGGTACAGGATGTGCTTCTGAAGGTATTCACAGAAACCAGCTGGGTGTCTTGGTGAGCTCCACAGTCTGCCTCTAAAAAGGTCAGACCAAGGATCTGATTTTCTTGAATACATTCATTTTATGTGTGTCACCAGAGAAAGGAGCTTATTATTTCTCTTTTGCCATGTTCCTGCTAAGATATGTACTGATGGGAAAAAAAAAAAGACAGCTTACAAGAAACTCTGGAGAGAATTTCTCTCTCTGCCTCAAAAAAAAAAAAAAAAATTCTCAGAAATATAAAACAAGAACAGAATTAAAGGTAGATTAAATAGTTTGGTCAGGCCTACTAGTTAAGATCTCAGAGAGCAAATGCCCATGTTTCTTAATGCCACAAAGAATAAAAGCTAACTATGAAAAACAATACTTGTTTGGTTTGAGACCATGAAAAATCAGTACTCACATCAGTGTCTATAACTGGGTTATTGGGTCACATGTTCAAAACAATGGTACAGTGGAGGAAATGAGTGACTTGCAGCAGCAAAGAACTGACATACAAAAGCTTAACTATTCTTTGCATCTGCAGTTATCAGGAGAAGCAGAGAAATAAATCTGTCCTGGAAGGCTGAAAAGTAATGAACAAGTACAGGGTTGGTGGTTCCAGCTTTGGTCTATCCATGCTAAAGCTTCTGGAAATGGCATTCAAAGAGGATGAAGTGTACTGTATTGTGGTGACAAAACACAGCACATGGTAAAGTGGGAACAATAGCCAAAGTCTGCACTCAATAACATGATGATTTGGCAGCCCAGAAATTGCAAAGAAGGTCGGCATACAGAAACTTCAAAGTCAAATTAGCAGATCAGCCATGGTTATGAAGACCAACAATAGGTGATATTAACTACTATTAATATTTATTAATTGAATGCTTAATTAAGGAGAGTTGATGAGTCTATTTTTGGTCATCTGAGTTCCACTGTCTTTGCACAGAAAATTGATTTAGCAATATTCATGTTATGTCCAGATGTGCACTCTAACAGAGGTTTGTTTTCACTGTTTTAACTGTTTCATTTAGGACATGAAGAAAGCATACTTAACGTTCTGCACGTGAGTCCCTTTGTGGCCCTGGTAGCATGCCATGCATGGTTAAAGAATATCTCTTTGCATATTAAAAAAAAAGAATTTTCTAGAAAAGTGTACTAAGATTCACTGGATAATTAACTCACATTTCTTCTTGCTGCCATTGGGATAAGACACTGTTGAAGATGTCATCTTCATTTACTTTCATCTCAAGAAAGTGAATTTTTGAAGCTATAATTTGGTAGCAGGGTTGGCCAGAAAGCAATTACTTGATTTTACACACACACACAAAAAAAGTTCTTGACATATGTTTCACAAAGAACTACACTAGGTTTTCATGAAGAAGCTGTGGGTGGAGAAAGAAACAAAAGTCATGACGTTCTTTAAGGATGTACACTGACTGATTTTTGGATTTGTCTTGCTGGTTTTTATTCCTTATATTTGATTAAAACATTTACTGGACCAGAGAGAGACTGAACCACTAATTAAGTGTCTTTGTTTGGGATCTAGGAAGCCACTGGAGCAGATAATGACAGAAAACACTTCATTAAAATATACTAATTTTTCCAATTAATAGCTTAGCACCAACTCCAGTCAAATGGAAACCAAAGATTACCAACTGCGATGATTGAAAAATTACTTAAATATCAATAATAGAAAGTCTGACCAGAAAACTTTAAGCTGAGACTGAAAATCACTGTTAGCAACAATGTCATGAAAAACAGCCCCAAAATATTTATTATGCTTAATATTGTACTATTCCTAATGCTATATATACACACACACACACATCTGGTTATCTATTAAGTAAACTTCTGATTATTTAATTTGTATATAGCCTACTATATTCATGGAGTCTAACAATCTAGGCATGCAAATGCAATCAAAATCTCCATTTGGTTTTTAAGGGAGACAGAGTTCTGTTAAGCATTTTAAACTGGCAAAACCTGTCTATCACATTATAATTGGCTCTAATTAATACTGCCAGAAGCTACAGCTGTAAAAATCTCTATCAAACACTGAGTCACACTTAACCTGGTACAAAATCCTTCTTTTGCCCAAGCAAACATTAGAGGAAATAACTTCCAATGTGTTACTTAAAACTGAGAGATGATTGACGACTGTAAGTGAGGATAAACATATGAGCGTAGAAGAAGCCATTTTGTTAAAATGTAAGTTGTGATAGGTTTTCCTAAATGGTCAAGATAGATGTGAAAATCAGTAAATTATATTCATACATAATGCATGTATGTATGCTTGGCACCATCCTTTTAAAGATGGAAAAGTGGGATGTGAAGAAGAGTGCCTATGTAATGAGCCTATGTTGTAGGCTGTAAGATAGTTCAGCCAGCCCTGAGGCACATGAAAACAGTGGAAAACAATCACGTAAAAATACTTGGCCATCGGCAGAAACTTTATCCAATCAGAGAGTCACACAGTGTCCCTGCCCAAATGCAGTTCAGAAAGAAACAGGCAGCTGCTGGAAGCTGGAGGCACACTCTTTGTTGAGGGGTTTCTCTATACAAAACAGGGGTACCTACACGTTTTGGGACTGTGGCCCATGGACACAGAACAGGCACTGGGGGAAGAAGTGTCTGACTTTAGTGGGAGAAAGCTTTGGTTTGAATAGATCAGATTGGTTCCTCCTACGTACTGCCACTGGTCCTGATGCCCCTGCCAGCATTTGGATTTACTCTCTTGACCACTGTAGAGGGACCTACAGGGCAGGAAGTCTTTGGGTCTTTGGAGTAGGTGGTGTAGCTCCTGCCTCCATGTGCTCTGTTAGACCCAGTAGCCATTTCTGAGGGACCAAGTAATTTGTCAAAAGCAGTATCAAACCAGCTGAGGGGCTGGCAGTTAAATTTAAAAATCAGCTGATTCTCTCAGAAACCATCAGGTTGTGTCCAAAATGTGCGTACCTTACACCAGCCCTGTTTGTCCTGTTCAGAAAAACATTACAGAGTGGTGGTTAACAACTGAATTTTAATTAGGTCACATGCATTAGCTGCTGTAGTTCTGGACATGGTACAACCATTTTTGGAGCTAGAGAATAAAGAATATACCTGGTATGCTACAAATGGTGTTGCAAATATCTTTTTTTTTAAGCTCTCTGGCCAGAAAAGCAAGATTCCCATTTGCCTTCTCCAAGAATAGTGTGCAATACACTGGGAACCAGCTGCCCCGTGAAGGAAAGAGTCCTACCATCTGCCATGGCATTATCTATGAAACCGTAGGAAGGCACCTCTAGAGAAATTTTTCACTATGATGATGAGATACTTACTGAAGGAACAAACCCAGAAGAAAAACTAGGCAAAGGACAACAGGTGTTCATTGCTTTTGTGGGGTAAAATTCCCTGACTTTAGACTATTTTGTTTGTGATAGCCCAAAATCACACTTTAGGTGATTCAAAATTAAAAATGGCCAATATTCCAGTAAACTTGGAACATTTGATAGTATTATTACTCTCGCCAACTATCTCTGTCTTTCTAACTTTATTCAATACATGATATTTATCTTCCCTTACAGATTGAAAAGAAATTTGATGCAAAGCAAAAAATGAATTTCCTGTTAACATGTGTTGCGTGTATTAATTCTCTATCACCAGCTGTGTGGTAGTGTTTTTTCTTCTCTTTCAAAGACACAGGTAATAATGGCAGAGTTCTTTCTACCACAGCTGCTTCTAATCACAACAAAAAAAAAAGGAAACAGTGGCATCCCTTATCTTGGGATTAACAAGAGAGTGACGAAAAAACTCGTCTAGCTGTACAGACAACAGGTAGGCACTACATACCCACATATCATCTACATAAAATGATGGGCGAGCATCAAATTCATTTCTAGGGCCATGACATAGGTTCTGTGGAGCAAGCCAGACATTCCTGCATTGTTAACACACTGGTAAAATTGTCAACTTTTCCTCAAAGTCACAAGGGAAAGAAATGCATACTTTTAAAAGCTGTAAACAAGTCTGTTGTTTGCAATCACATGATTCCGGGGTCCAGAGAGTAAGTAATAAGTCTATAATATTTCAATTTCACTTGCGCTTGTTCTAGCCCAGGCAGGTCTTCTACCTCAGTTAAGATTTCTCTTTGGTTCCTTTCCCAGGAATCCATGTACGATTGGGAATGTTCACTATCATTAGATTATTTGCTGATTAAGGATAAGTTTTAGACAATAACACTTCTTTTCTTACAGTCTGTTTGAGCTATGACATGGGTGGTTCTCAGTGAAATCTTGTCTGAGGTGAGCCTGGCAATTTCTGATGATTCAAGGCAGCTGCTTTTATCTCTAGAATATCTGTACGTGTGAGCTGCTCTGATAGTTATGCTGTGCTAGATGGTTGCATTCAAAATCCTGTTCAGAGCATAGAGGAACACAAACTATGCGTAGAGCTAGGAATTTATTGTTAGACCAATTAATGTTTAATTGGCTATTTTTATATGTTTCCTTATCACAGCCCACTTCCTTGTCACTTCTTCCAGACTGAACGTCAAAAATTGCATGCAGCCCTCCCTCAGCCCCGTTATTCTGGAGGGACTCTTTGTCCTGCAGTGACTAGGCAGGGGTGCTGGCCCCCTGCCCTGGATGCTCCCGGAGCAAAGCCAACGCAGAGGAGGCAACAGTCATGGTCACCAGGCAACTGGTGCCGTGGCTAATACCAGCTAAAACCAACAGTCCTAAACAGACTCAAAGAAGTCCAGAGACTGTGCTGTGAGATCAGGACAAAGCCTGTGGTTTTTTACAAATATGGGGAAAACAGTATTTATGGGGCTACATATGTATAGTGCCAGCATGGTGATGGAGGGTAGGTGAGGTAGAGAAATACAGATGATGGTCTACATCCCTACAGAGTTTGTCTTTCTGTAAGTTGCATCTATTCCTACATAGCAGCAAGCTCCTTAGACCTGTGAATAAGCCAAATGTGACTTCTCAAACAATGCACTGTCAGACATATATTTTAATGTCTAGTTGAGACTGTGGCACTTACTTAGAAAAATGAGGTCTGTGATCTTTGCTAGTAAAATAAAATATAAGAAATGTAAAAAAAGGCAATAAAATAAAAAGCAAAATCTTTGTGTAGAAAAACAATTATTTGTTGCAAACTGTAAAAAGACAGTTCTTTCGTACTGCTTTTAAAGTCCTTTTTTCCTGTGTTTTAGCCAGTGAGTGAAAAGAGATTAATTTGGAATGGGCATGTATTTCTTATATACCACATATATCTGAACCTCTTCGATAAATGCTGCACTAAACAAATCTTGCTTCAGTAATGATCCACTGAAAGGAAAGGAAAAGGACTTGTGGACTTGTGGTGTGGTGACTGCTCTTCTTTCCACATTCAGAAAGTGGACCAAAACGCTCTTATGAAAATGCTCTCAAATAACAATGGAAATATATGTATCATGAGGACATAGGTTTGAATAAAGATGAAGGGAAAGTCTAAGAAGGTACTGAAGTCAAAACTGCAATTCAAAGAATTTTTAACCTCAGCATATGCAAGTCTTATTAAAAATTGTGGCAAAATTTTTATTTCAGTGATTAGACATTCAGTTTTGAAGGAGCGCCCTAAAGTCTTGAAAACTAGTGGTAAGTTAAAAATTCCCTTGAGTAAAAGAACCTGATACTGGCCTATGAACTCTGGGAGAAGGAGAAAAGACTTCAAAAAATGTTCTTCTCCAAATCTGTGGTTGAAATGGACTTTAGAATATTTGTGGACATACAGTTATTTCCAGGCTTCTGTATACCGAGGGCAAAAAACACTGACAAAGACCCCAAGCTTTTAAAATACTACATATCAATAGCTCCATATACAGTCTCAGAAAGTTAGTCAGCATCATTGGAGCATGCAATTAAAATGGCAAGACCAAACCTGATTGCATCAGGATGCTCGGTGCAATGAAAACACTGTAATTCTTGTAGTGGATTTAATATTCCAAATATGTTTAGCTAAACTTCCCTGGGAGCAGAGAGAGAGGCACTGGGAGGAACAAATGAAAATGCAAACATGTAGGAAATTGTAAATAATGTTTAGCCGGAGACTGAATGGTCCGGTTTAATTTTGTGGGTATTTAAAAGATAAGCATAGCAGTATAGGTGAAGTAATTTTACAAATAACTATGTGACTTGATACCAGAAAAAATAATTTGATAAGGAGTGATGTGCACTTGTGTATGTAAATATAATATGTTTATGTGTGTGTATGTGTGCATACATACTTACAGGCCATCAACTTTGGAGATTAATTAAAGTTAATGGAGAATCAAGGGTATGAAAATAATTAGTTTAGCATGAATTAATTCACGAGCTCTGTAGCTCCCCTGAAGCTTAAAAATTAGAGCAGCCTGATGTCAGCAATCCCACTTGCAAAGTAACAGTTATATATAAATTACAGAATGCAATAAGAAGCCTGTGCATATTCTAATGGATCATAATTATTCAACAGAGGACATGACACTCAATGGAAGAGACCTATCTAGTGGCCCAAATGGCTAATAAGAAAAGTTGGCATCACTGAAAACTTCTCCAGCCTAACTTTCTGGTAGAGAGTGCACACACTTCAAGGCACAGAGTCCTTTGTTCCCTGTCCTTACTGTAGGAGCTAGTTGCTCAACGATGTGCCTCTTATTCATTAAGAACAGGAATGGGGTCAGAGGTCCCAGAAAATTGCTCAAAACTGGAAGTTCTTATGAAGAGGGCATGTGGCATCTGTTCAAAGTATTAGTTTTGTTTATAGCTGATGCAGTTCCAGCTGTGAGACTTGAGTTTGTGCTGAGAGATCCCTAAACATCTTCCTGAACTGAGACCTTAGGATAATCAGAACTCTCTCTATCTTCTGGGTCCCTGTGGACCTTCAGCAGGAACAAGATGCACAAAGGCTGTGCAATATGAACTGTGTCCAGACTCCTGAGATTGCCATGCCTCCCTCTGCATTTCTAACTTACAGCTCCACATTCTCAGTGGGACTGTCCCGACATGATTCTTCTTCCCTCTTCCTTCAGGAGGCTGGGAAGAAGCCAGGACGATTCTCAGAGATTTTATTTGCCCTGTGGGAGAGCAGTCCCTCAAAATACAATGGTATAATTCATCAACTCCAGTATTCTTGGGTATGTAAAATACTTGGAGTGTTTGCCATTGGAAATTCAATCATACATAAACATACATAGTTTGTTAATAACAAGAAAGAAAATAAAGTGAAATAGGCAATGTATTTTGCTGAGTTTTAAAGAATATAAGTTGTTCCATCCTAAACCACAGTGTAAATATTACGTTGAAACCTGTTATTGAAATGTCTAACATACAGATTTTTGCTAAAGAGCAACAGGTTTTCTAAGAGTTTAACAGTTATTCATAGTATTCAGATTCCAGTTGTTATGCTTTATATGTTTTATAATGCATTCCCATCTCTCAATATTATTTAAAATATTTAACTATGAAAATCTATGGCAAGCCCTCTCTGAACTTGACTGAGAGCTATTAACACCTATTTATAATTGTGCTTTACATGTAATATCCTTGAGATTTAGCTTTCAATGTAATGCTAAATGAAATTAGGTACTCAGCCTTGCTTCAAAGAATTAATCTGAGAGTATGTAAAAAAAAAAATCAAACGGTGCTTTCGTAATACCTAATTCTCTATCATACAGAATCAGAGAATCACAGAATGGCAGGGGTTGGAAGGGACCTCTGGAGACCATCTTCTCCAACACCCCTGCTTGAGCAGGCACACCTAGAGCAGGGGGCACAGGAACACATCTAGGCGGGTTTTGAATGTCTCCAGGGAAGGAGACTCCACAGCCTCCCTGGGCAGCCTGTGCCCCTGCTCTGGCACCCGCACAGGAAAGAAGTTTTTGCTCATGTTTAGGTGGAACTTCCTGTGTTCTAACTTGTGCCCATTGCCCCTGGTCCTGTCATTGGGCACCACTGAAAAGAGCCTAGTCCCCTCCTCTTGACACCCACCCTTTAGATATTTATAGGCATTGATGAAATCCCCCCTCAGTCTTCTCTTCTCCAGGCTGAACAAACCCAAGTCTCTCAGCCTTTCCTCATAAGGGAGTTGCTCCAGTCCCCTGGTCATCTTGGTAGCTCTCTGCTAGACTTACTCAAGCAGTTCCACATCCTTCTTAATACAGGGGGCCCAAAACCGGACACAGTACTCCAGATGTAGCCTCACTGGGGCAGAGTAGAGAGGGAGGATAACCTCTCTCAATCTGCTGGCCACACTCCTTTTAATGCAGCCCAGAATATTGTTGGCCTTGTTGGACACAAGGGCACAGTGCTGGCTCAGGGTCAGCTTGTTGTCCACCAGTACTCCAAGGTCCTTCTCAACAGAGCCACTTTCCAGCAGGTCAGCCCCGAACCTGTACTGGTGCATGGAGTTGTTCCTCCCCAGGAGCAGGATCTTGCACTTGCTCTTGTTGAATTTCATCATGTTCCCCTCGGCCCAGCTCTCCAGCCTTTCCAGGTCTCGCTGGATGGCAGCACAGCCTTCCAGCATATCAGCCACTCCTCCCAGCTTGGTATCATCAGCCAACTTGCTGAGGTTACACTCTGTCCTATCATCCAGGTCATTGATGAATATATTAAACAGGACTGGACCCAGCACAGACCCCATGGGAACACCACTAGTGTCAAGCTTCCATACAGACTCTGCTCCATTGATCATGACCCTCTGAGTTCTGTTGTTGAGCCAGTTCTTTATCCACCTCACTGTCCACACATCCAACCCACAATTCCTTAGCTTGCCTGTGAGGATGCTATGGGAGACAGTGTTGAATGCCTTACTAAAGTCAAGATAGACAACATCCACTGCTCTCCCTTCGTCGACCCAGCCAATCACGCCATCACAGAAGGCTATCATGTTGGTCAAGCATGACCTTCCCTTGGTAAATCCATGCTGACTATTTCTGATAACCTTCGTTTCCTCTACATGCCTGGAGACGACCTCCAGGATGAACTGCTCCATCACCTTTCCAGGGACAGAGGTGAGGCTGACTGGCTTATAGTTCCCCAGGTCCTCCTTCTGGCCCTTTTTGAAGACTGGAGTGACGTTTACTTTCCTCCAGTCCTTGGGCACCTCTCCTGTCCTCCACAACCTTTCAAAGATGATGGAGACTGGATCAGCAAGAACGTCCGCCAGCTCCCTCAGCACTCGCGGCTGCATCCCATCACGGCCCATGGATTTGCAGGGATCCAGTTTGCGTAGGTGATCTCTGACCCAGTGTTTCACAGCCGATGGTAAGTCTTCCTTTGTCCCAATTTGTCCTCTCTTCTCTGGGGACTGGAGTGCCTGAGGGCCAGCCTTAGCAGTAAGGACTGAGGCAAACGTGGCATTCAGTAACTCTGCCTTCTCTGCATCCTGCTTTACCAGGGCCCCTTCCTTGTTCAGCAGTGGGCCCACTGTAACCCCAGTCTTCCTTTTACTGCTGATGTATTTGAAGAAGCCCTTCTTGTTTACTTTGACATGCATTGCCAGGTTTAATTCCAAGTGGGTCTTGGCCTTCCTCGTCGAATCTCTGAACACCCTGACAGCATTACTATATTCCCCCAAGTGGCCAGTCCCTTTTTTTACATACTGTGAACCTCCTCCATTTGAGTTTTCTAGAAGCTCTTTGCTTATCCATGTGGGTCTCCTGGCTCCTTTGCCTGACTTCTTCCTCTTATGGATGCACTGATCTTGAGCTCGGATGAAGCAGTCCTTGAATACTGTCCAACTCTCTTGGGCCCCCCTGCCTTCCAGAGTCCTCGCCCATGGGATTCCTCCTACCCGGTCTTTGAAGAGGCCAAAGTTGGCCCTCTTGAAGTCCAAGGTTGTAACCTGACTCACAGCTCTGCTTCTACTTCACAGTATCCTAAACTTGACCATCTCATAGTCACTGCAGCCAAGGCTACCTCCAGCTCTCACATCCTCAACCA
This sequence comes from Phalacrocorax aristotelis, assembly GCF_949628215.1. Taxonomy (NCBI): domain Eukaryota; kingdom Metazoa; phylum Chordata; class Aves; order Suliformes; family Phalacrocoracidae; genus Phalacrocorax; species Phalacrocorax aristotelis. The sequence goes on from NC_134277.1 coordinate 90,368,499, forward strand.
GACCTTCCTTGTTTGTTAGGATAAGGTTGAGCAGCACATCTCACCTTGTTGGCTCCTCCACCACTTGCATCAAAAATTTGTCCTCAGTGCTCTGCAGGAACCTTCTGTATTGTGCATGGATCGCCGTGTTGCTTTTCCAGCAAATATCAGGGTGGTTGAAGTCCCCCATGAGGGCCAGGGCCTGCAATTGCGAGGCTACTTCCAGCTGTCTGTAGAAGGCTTCAACTTCCTCTTCCTGATCAGGTGGCCTGTAGCAAACGCCCACAACAGTGTCATCCATATTTGGCTGTCCCTTAATTTTTACCCACAAGCTCTCAACTTCTTCTCCTTCCACTCCAAGGCAGAGCTCGATGCATTCCAGTTGCTCCCTCACATAAAGAGCAGCTCCCCCACCTCGCCTTGCTGGTCTGTCTTTCCTGGAAAGCCTGTACCCATCCACAACCACATTCCAGTCATGCGAGCTATCCCACCATATCTCTGTGATTGCTATGAGATCATGGCCCTGCAACCGCACACAGACCTCTAGTTCCTCCTGTTTATTCCCTATGCTGCGTGCATCGGTGTACAGGCACAGAAAGGTTCTTGAGCATGCAGGTTTCCCCGGTGGGGAGTACAAGGACCCACTACAGCCAAGCAAACTCTTGAGGTGGTTGGTCTTCTGGTTGCCATTGGATGAGGCCACCACGGCACCTTTATCACTGCTCAGGTTGTCCTGTCTTATTCCCCCAATGGATGTGATGGCATTAGCATTGCCAATTTGTCCCCCTCCCCCCAAGTTCCTCAGTTTAAAGCCCTCCTCACCAAGTTTGCCTGCCTGCTGCCAAAGATTCCCTTGCCCCTTCCAGACACACACTTTAAATTAAGCTAATTAGGCAAAGCTGCTGATATAAACACATTACTGATTTCAACACCTGGAGTTTCATGAATCATTTTTTATTCCTTTTTCACTCACTAGCTCCGGCAAATAGGAGGTAAACCATCATTAAGCAAAGTCCATGTGTGTTATATTTTGCAGGGCTACATTTTAACACTGCAGCCAGCTGGAAGTCTTGCAAATGTTGGTATGAAATACTAGTAGATATCCTATCTATTTTGAAATTTGACCCTGTAAGAAAGGGAAAGATCACGTGGCACAGAATGGGATACATGATCTCACTTAAATCAAGAAGCATAAGTAAAGGGACCTTGGATACTGTTACTAGCACTTGTCACATCGTGGATCTGTAAAAGTGGATCTGTTTTGTGTTAGAACTATTAACCATTGTAAACTGCTTTAGGCACAGTCACTAAAATAGAAATGCTAAGGTCCATCCATTAAACTAATTCGGAAACTCAGCAGCTTCATACTCAACAAATATTCTTGCAAGATCACAGACTTCAGAGCAGTGAGTTATGGATCTCTGTTGTATGATAACTCTCAAATAGAGAGTAGGAATTGTCTGCTTGGGGTGTTGGGGTTCTGAGTTATGGCCTCAGTCTCTTGTGTGCTTGTACAACCAACTTGGTCGCATATTTTCACTAGAGGTCACAAAACAATGTCTTGCAAAGACAACAACGCTAAGTCTGATTAATTGGTCTGCATGGAGCTTTCTGACAAGATCTACAGTGCATTATCATCTTTTTGCATACCTCTGCAATGAGGATATTGTGTTGCTTCCTTTCCCTTCCTATTTAGTAACTTGGTCACACAGTTACATTAAGAAATCTCTCATTTCACAAGTGATTTCCCTGGCAAAGAAATGAATTTTTATAGTATATGTCACTAATCACCTAAATTAAATTTAGCAAGATGAAATTCCAGGGTGGCTTGAAGTCATCAAAACCCATATTGCTATAGCACTGTTTTGCCCCCACCTCTACTACTAGCCACACATTTCTGTGGCCTCGGTGCCTATATAAGTGAGTGGGGAGTGGTCAGGAAACTTATTTATCTGATTAATTCTCTTTGGTTTTGTATTGGTTTTTAAAACCATGACACTTCTATAGTATGTTTTTGTGATCACATAGCCTGGCTGACAGATGGCCAAGTCAGCTAAGTCAATCTCTCCAACTATCAAAAAAACCTGCAAGTAAAGGATGCCATTTCACATGGAGATTATTTAATGGAAAATTAACCACCTGCAGCCAGTAAACTTCTCATTGATTAACTTTCTCCATGGAGAAAGTCATGGCTGCAGCACTGATTGCTGACATTGGCTGTGTTTGAGCTCAGCAATACTACTTTTTTAAAGCCATGACAGCCTGGATGTTAGCAATGACTAAGGATTCTTACTAATGTTGACAGATGTTTCAGTGCAGAGATCTGTTTTAGGTGATAGTCAGAGTGGGATAGATGGTGCTGCTTCTCAGGTGTATGTAAAAAAAGTTGTGAAGAAAACTGATTGTCTGGTAGCTATGTGAGGAACCTGTAGCAGGTCAGTGCTGGAAAACAAGTTGCTAGCCTTGAAAAATAATACTGTATCCTTCAGAAGGTTAAAAGATGGCAAACATTTTAGGCTGTGAATAACTTTACTTAAAGGTTATTCAAAACTAAGAGAAAATTTAATCTCTGTTCTTCTCATTTTACTTTAACAATAAAATCCAAGAAGACTTCAATTTTCCCTGAATGAAAAAATTGTATTACATGTAACTTCTTCCTGATACCAATTGCTTACACAGAATTGGGCTGAGAGAGATTACACATGTCCTTTAGAACTATGATATTTGTACAGTCACTTTGTTTTGAAAGGACCCTGTCAAAATCTTACTACAGCAGCAGAATATGTTCGTATCTACCATTCTGCCACCAGGAAGCTGCACTTGACCTTGTGTTCCTGCTTCAGCATTACTGTCTGGAAAAATAAACACATATTGAGTTTTGAATGTTTTGGACCAAAGACCTCTGCAGACATTAAGAGAGAGGGTCAAGTCAGCAGAGAGATGTTACACAGTCCTGTGTAATTGTATGTCATTAGGTTCGTGGAGTTCAGTCTTAATGATACTATTGCTGCCTGATTACTTACACGCTGTGTTGTTTGGCAACAGTGCACAAAACAGTTTACAGGGTAGAGAAATGTATTTATGTGAGTATTTATGCTCCTGCTGTCTCAGGTTGGAAAACAGACAGGGTTAGTCCATCAATGGCTTTGCTGAAATGAAATAACCTCGCAGTTTGGCTGGTATGGAACACCTGGAAAATAGCCCTGATGACAGTCAGAGAGCATTGCAACCCAGTCTTATTGCTAGAATTTATACAAAAGGTAGCATAATAAGAGCTTCAAAAATAGTTCACACACACATACCAGAAGGGAAATGGTTCCTGTTAACAGAGTTTCATTTAATCTTTCATAGGAGTGCATGTTATTTCCTAGGGATCAAAAAAGTTTATTTCAGCTCTTTACCTTACTTTAACTAACAAGAAGGATGACCGTACCTCTTTCTCAGAATCTCCTGAAACGGACGCAGATCAATGTCTTTTTACAGCAAATGAGACATGAACCAGAACTCCAGATCTCAGCCTGAAGGAAAAGGGTGGCCATGAACCAGAGAAGGCATCAAATCTTGTCTGGCATGAACATAAGGAACAAAACAGGAGGAGAAGTAACATCCCAAGGTGAGCCAGGAGTCACAGGCAACATACTGTGGCACAATACTGCACCAGAAACTGTGAGGATAGAAGCATATTGCTCAGGACTTTTTAGCACTACAGAGTGGGATAAAGCATCCATGTAAAAGGAAATAAGAGTACCCAGAGTATGGGCAACCTGTTTTGGAAGACAGAAAGTTTACTAGCATAGGGTAGCTTGTAAAGGATCCCTAGCCCAAACACATGCTCTGGCTTGTTTATTTTACAAATCTAGACTCTGCCAAAGCTTTGTGTCTCAGCTGGTAACTGCTTTATTTTTGCCTCTCTAATTGTATCCTCGATGCTCCCTCTTTCAAGGTATTTACAGTGCCTAAATTCCACTGATTTTAACCAGAACTCAACTTCTATTTACCTTGAAGGGGAAAGAATGAGAAGAATTTGGCGCTTATGGAAGCAGAACAAGAGGGCAGCTGTACTATGTGTTAGGAAATACTGAACAGAAGTCTTGGGTAAAACCTGGCACAGTTTGAGTTTCAGAAGTCCAGTGAGGAACATGACTAAAGGGGTCCCAGCCAAGGCAGTATTTTCTTGCACTAAATGAAGCACTTGTGCCACCATTCCTTTTAGCCAAGAATAAAATCCTTCCTCAGACTCACATGAACATCTATCCAATATACAGACTGTGCAGCAAACATTAGGTTTTTTCCATCTTTTTTTTTCTGACTTACACAAGTGGAACAATTTCAGGAGTAGAGACAGAGAGATCTCCAAGACCTCTCTCTCAGAATGCTTATTGAGCAACTGCTAAAGAATTACCCTAGGAAGTGGTGGATAAAGAATCAAATCCTGGCTTCCAAACAGACCCATGTAGTTTATGAGTTTGGGTCTCACATACCAGGCAAATGGTCTAACAAATGCACTGTTAGGAAATGGAGCAGAGATGGGGGCTGTAAGTTCTTCTGCCTACAAGAGCTGAACACAAAGACAAGTGCTGGGTGCAAAGGACTTGATCCCTCCTGGATCAGGTCATCCAGAGAAGGATGCCAGGGGGCTTCTGGTGACTTTAGGTGTTAAACAGTGCAACACTGCTGCCAGGACTCACTCATATTGAATCTACACATTGGCAGAAAAACATGTATCTATTGCTTTTCACTAGTGGACTGTCAGGATGTCCAGAGCAGGAAGTATGGGTTGGAGAAGTTAAGAATCTGAAATGACAGGTAGAGCATTTTACCGTTTCTGCTATGTAACTACCCCTCTGCATGTCTCCTTCCCAAAAGAGGGGGTTTTATACGTGCCTGTATAAAATACAGGCATAAAAAATAGTTCCTCTGTGAAGAGCTGCAGAAAGCCTAAAAATTATTATTTTCCAAATGGTTCTTACTGTTTTTAGAATTTATGGCATGCACCGGAAAGCCATTGGCTCATGTTGTGTCAAATGTGAGAAAAAATGTCCACATTTTAAAAGCAAGGGTCATTAATAAATGAATAACCACCAAAGAACGCTGGATTATTAATTTCTCAAAGTCTTCCAAAACTCCTGTGAAGACATGACTGAAAACACTTGACTGAATCCCTCAATACAGCAGTCCTTAACCATACTGCTGCCTAGCCTGTGAGGCTTTTTACAGAGTTTTAGTTTACTTCTTTACAAAGGAAAAGGTCAGGGTTTAAGGTCTCTTGTGACCTTAAGATTTATGAAAAACTGCATGTTCAGAAAGGAGCAATGTTGACTGTATGTGAAATAGGAGAATGTCTTTAAAGCTGTAATTTAAAACTCCTTGAGAACTTTTAAAGAAAAGTAAGTGCTTTCATACACCAATTGTTTTGTATCCATTGGGGAAAAATTATGAGAATGTGATTTAGTTATATGTAAAATCAGTTCCTACTGTAGAATATCATAGAATATAGAATGGCTTGGGTTGGAAGGGACCTTAAAAGGCCGTCTAGTCCAATCCCCCTGCAATGATCAAGGACATCTTCAGCTAGAACAGGTTTCTCAGAGCCTTGTCCAACCTGAAATTGAATGTTTCCAGGGATGGGGCATCTGCCACCTCTCTGGGCAACCTGTGCCACTGTTTCACCACCCTCATTGTAAAAATGTAAAAATGTAATGCAACAGGCCCTGTTAAAAAGTCTGTCCTCATTTTTCTTATAAGTCCCTTTTAAACACTGAAAGGCCGCAATAAGGTCTCCCCAGAATATATGCATTGCTTTAATATATATACTTACCCATTAAAGCATGAAGAGTTAAAGAAATCTTTAGTGTCACAGTGATTAAATTTTGGAGGTACATGTACCTGGGGCTCAATAGTTGGTAAAATCCATTAAAACAATACAACCTGTTCTGCAATGGTGCTTATCTGAAAACTCCAACTGGTCTAATAAGATTTGTGTTGTCTAATGCAACTGAGAAATTCTTGGCATGGGTGTGCAACAGATCCCTCTTAACGTACTGGTAACAGTCATGCCCTAACCCTCCTACTCATGTTAACAGGAATCACTACAGTTATGGAAACAGAGTTCCAGCAGTCCCCATCCTGCCTGCTCACATGACAAGAAACTGCATAATAATTATGTGAAGGCATATGTCGAGTCATAGGACAGGAACGACATTATCATGTGATGAAACATGCAAGCAATCCCTGTGTTATGATGGAATGTTCTCCTGCGTGAATTTGAATGCACTATATTTTTCTGTCATGATTTGCATTTTTATGGTATCATCTTTGAATCTGTTGGAGAAAAAGAATTTCATTTTCCTCTTCTCTACTCAGTGTGTTGCTACTTTCTAATCAGCCTGCAATGACTTCCTCTGATCCACTTCCTCACTTAGGCAGCTGAGTCTTGTTTGCTTGCTTGTTTCTGAAGCTGCAAAAAATCAAACAGAATTCTTTTCAACTGTAAAAGCACAGCTATGAGAAGATGGGGATAGCACATGTTACTTCTAGTGACTCCTGCATAAATAGTGGCAGTACAGTATGAGTTCTCAGCATTAAGGAAACTGGATACACTTCTAATATTTCTGCCCGAATCCATCAACTGGCTAATCCTTAGGGCTACAAAGTACCAGTGAATAAAGAATATGACTATGCTTTTGAGGCAGGAACAATTAGTTGCATAAACATAGCATTGGAAACAGCCACTGAAGTAAAATGCAACAAAGAACATTCAGGACAGGGTCTTGGAAAAACATCTTGTGATGATCATGGTAGTGAAGCAACTGGGGTAGATAGCACAGGGACATCTCCACCATTTGAAGGTGGATGACAGGTCTCCATTGAGAACAGGTTAGGGAAACAGTCTTTGGGAGTGACCTAGCTTTAGCTGTGTAGCCATTGTGAGGAACAGGGTGGACTAGAAGCCCTCTTGACTTTCCCTCCAGCCCTGTGGTTCTATAATCCCTCATTTCCTAGAATTTAGTCATTAATAAAATCATTACTGTTGCTTACTTGACCTTAGAGGCCTCTTCCCACATTTGCTTATCCAAGCACAGTCTGGCCACATAGATCTGTGTGGCAATTATAAGAGTAATTGTACCTCTAAGAGCCTGAAGGGAAGATTGATTGTAGCTTACGTGAGTGGATGTCAGCAGTCTGGTTCAGACTCCAGCCCCCTCTCCTGCCCTCTCAAGCTTTTTATTTTGATGTACTGTAATGTGTTTTATAAAAATCCATTAGTCATGCTTTAAACCAGAAGTTTCATCTTGGTCACCACCTTAGTGTGTTACAATACAATTCAAAAGAAAGGATTAAACAGATAGTTTGAATGTGTGCTTTATCACCTAACTAAAGGGCAGGTGGTCTCCCAAAACCAGACCTAAAATAGCCTTGCAGTAAGTTTAACCCAAGCCTGAAGCTGGCCTGCTGGCTGCAAAAGCTATAGCATGTTGCCTGTGTTACCCCCAGCTGTAAGCATGGAGGCTGTACTGTCCTAGTGTTGTTTGCATCCTTGCACACTGTATTTTTTCCTGATCAGCCTTTTGTAAAGGTAAACAGCAAATTCCAGTTGAGATCACCAGTCAAAATTTGCTTTTTGTATTGAACACGCTATAGTCTGTCACAGGATATTTGTAACCTCGAACCTCCTTTTGGGGCTGTCAGCCACTCTTTGTCAGAATCTGGTGACAGGAACCTGCTGGTTCTGTTGGTCAGCAGGTGCTCTGCTAAGGGTTTTGGAGGGTTAAGTGACCATAACTTTCATTATTTTCTTATAACTGCTTTCAAAATATATTAATATTGAAAGAGAGCTTCAACAGTTAAGGCAAATGAAGAGGTGCCCAAAGGAATATTCACTTCGAAAGTAAAATGTCTGTACTGGTTTGTTAGCTTCCATGCACGAGGCAGGGAGATCCTTTATAATTTCTGACTATGACTGCTCTGAAGTTTTAAAGTGTGGCACAAATTCAAATAATACAACCACACGAATTATGAGATTGTCAATTCTACATTTATTTGCCACCATTCTTGGACTCTATCTGAGGATGCCTAACCAGTTTAAAAAAAAAATCCCTCTTACAACATTTTTAAAACTTAAAGCCTACTTTGTACTTTCTCCTCTGTATCTTACGCAACCTGTCTCCTGTAGTTTGACTGCCATTCACTTTTGTTTTGGCCAATATGCTTTATTTCTTATGCTTTTAAACAGATTGTTTGTGTCATGAGTACAAAGATGTAAACTGATTACTGGAAAAGAAACTATGATTTTGCCATGGAAACAAATAGTGTCTTTTTGTTTCATGGAAAACTTATGTCGAATAATTTACCTTTCAGAACAGACTAAGAAACATGCTGAGCATATTGAAAGATTCATCTAAATCTCAGAGGCTGCAATCCAAACTTTTTACAGCAGACCTGTTCAATCCTTTTTAAAAATCTCTTACTATAAAAAGATTTATGAGAAGAATCAGAAACTGAAGGACCAAATCTTACAAAGATAAAGCATCAAATTTAGTCAAGCAAACAGGTTAGTTAAATGCAGGGCATATTTGAAATAAAACATATGTAGCATCTCTCTCTGTCCAAAATTGCCACTCTAAAATCTTTTATCTTCCTTTTGCTATTGAAAAGACACCAATTCTGTAGCTGCTTATGTTTGGCTTTCCTTTAGTTTTCCCCATTTCTCTACATTTCTGCTTCCGAGCACGTCTAGAAATGCCTCAGAATTAACATATCTGAGCAGTTCAGAAAGTAGCTAACACAAAAGACTAATTAACGATGTTCCTCTAAATATCTGAGGACTTGCTGAAGCAGATGCAGTCTGAGATCTGTTAATTTACATGTACAAGACAGGGCTCCTCATAGTGGATTTTTTTTTTTTTTATCACAGGCAGTGGAGCAGATAAAGTGCTCCCTTCCTCCTTTTTTTATATATATATATATTTTTTTTTTTTTTAGAGCAGTTATTAGGGTGTGGGAGATCTACATCCATTTTCTACCTGTGTGTAGCATGGCATTGAAGGGATTCTACTGCCCATTGCAGGCCTCCCTGAAAGATGCATTAGCCAGAGCAGACTGGAACACAACCCCTGCTGAAACTATCCCATTTTTCAGAAACATTCAAAATTTCTTGGCTAAAAAGTGAATCCTCTAAGCTAATTGTTCAGTACTTACAGGAGAAGAGGATCTGGTCTCAAGTCTGTGTTTCCAGGGCAGGATTTTATTCTATGAAATGTTTGTGTAAGTTACTGTTATTGAAAGGACTGCAACCCTTTTTCCAGAGGGTTTCCGAAATACTTAGCACAAGAGGTTCCCATGCTCTCTGGATCAGTAAGAGTTCAGTGTGGACTAGCTCATGGTGGACCAGTGCCAACTGAAGGGGAGGACAACCCTCCTGACCCCTTATTCACACAACACACATACAATAAACCTTAAACAGAAATATAAGTGTGAAACAGCAGGGAGGAAGGAAACCATCTTGTCTTTCCCATATATGAACTACTCAACTTACTTACTTATAGAGGAGAGAGGGTAGGGAACAGCGGCCAGGACTGTAATGGCTTCTCATCCTGAAACACACTGTTTAAAAAAAAAGGAGTGATACCTGCTTATTTCCTTGTATGGGCTACTTTAAGGAGAAGGGAACATGGTATAGTGGTCAAGACCTTTATGTGACCCTTTATGTGAGTTAGGGATCAAGGACACAGAGTAGAATTCAAGACATAGCCTTAAATTTTAGTATTTTCCAGCTGACTACTACTGGTATGCAACTTCTGAGACTGGAGCCCTCCCTTGGATGGCCAGTTCTGCCACGCACTCCTTAGGGAACACATAGTTGTGAGTACTGCTACACTGCCAGCTAGAAAGTAGCTGTTGCAGTGATGTCCATAATAGCAGCCATGAACTGCTATTTTGAATCTAGACTTTAAATCTGAATAAGGAAAGCAGTCCTGTTCACTGATATTCATATCCTGATGGAAAAGAACAAGACATCAGTGGATGGGGGAAAAAGGCAAACTGGAAATGTTTTGTCGTCCTGTCATTACTATTCCTAGACTCAGATTTAAAAACAAATCCATGCACACAGCTTACAACCAGATCAGTAATTTCACATCGCAGTTTTTTCAGTACTCTGACGGATAACCTAAACTGCTGGGTTACAGGCAGTATAAGCATGTTGGTGTTCTCCAGAGGTGTGCAAAGTTTTGTGCCACTGGGGGAAACTCTGGATTACAATGATGTTAATCTAAATATGAAGGAAGATTCTCAAGTTTCAACAATTTGTACAATTACATCTCTGTCTGGTTTAACCCCAGCCCACAACTAAGCACCACCCAGCCGCTTCCTCACTCCCCCCTGGCGGGATGGAGGAGAGATTCGGAAGAGTAAAAGTGAGAAAACTCATAGGTCGAGAAAAAGACAGTTTAATAAGTAAAGCAAAAGCTGTACATGCAAACAAAGCAAAACAAGGAATTCATTCACTCCTTCCCATGGGCAGGCAGGTGTTCGGCCATCCCCAGGAAAGCAGGGCTCCATCAAGTGTAACTGTTACTTGGGAAGAAAAACGCCATTACTCCAAATGTCCCCCACTTCTTTCTTCTTCCCCCAGCTTTATATGCTGAGCATGACGTCATATGGTATGGAATATCCCGTTGGTCACTTGGGCTCAGCTGTCCCGCTGTGTGGCTGTGCTCCCTCCCAGCTTCTTGTGCACCTGTCAGAGCACGGGGAGCTGAAAAGTCCCTTAGTGTGAGCACTACTTAGCAACAACTAAACCATCAGTGTGTTATTGACATTATTCTTATACTAAATCCAAAGCACAGCACTATATGAGCTACTAGGAAGAAAACTAACTCTACCTCAGCTGAAACCAGGACAGTCTCTATGAGCGCATGTGCCTACCATCTGGGATCTACCTCCTGCATTATTTATGATCACTGTTAGACAAAATTCTGATTTGGCACAAAGATCAAAATTGTATGGCAAAGTTGTTCTACATCACATTTTTAAAGAGACATGTGAGTATAATGGTCTATGTTTCCACAGAATTTCAGTACGAATAGCTGCCTGGACCAAAAGGCTATTAAACAGGGACACTTAGGCTAACAACCTTGTAGTTACCAGCACTTCGCAGTGCACTATTCAATGTAATAAAGTCATCTTGGTGCTGAACAGCACAAATGTGGCACTTGGAGTTAGGTTTAACAGAGGCAGATGCAATTTACAACAAGCAGCCTATTCCTAATGACTCTGTTATATGCTTATAAGGTACCAAAGGCAGAAATCCCTCATCCAGCTCCCAGCATCTTAAAATGGGAATGCTAACCAAGAGGGAGCCTGGAAACATGCCGAGATGTGATGTCCTGGTTCCAGCAGAGCTGTTTAAGAAGTAACAGTATTCAGTTCCTTTTCCTTAGCTTAAATACTTTTTTTTGTTTTCAATGAGTCAACAATCCCTAGGATCATTTCAGTAAACCTAGGTTAGAGAGGGATATTCCATGTAAACTTATGTGGACAGACCCAAGGAGGTGATAACTTTGGGGGAGGGGCACTGTTAATCTGCTAATACAAAATTTTTCACTCATTGAGCTGAGGCCAGAAGACTACATCTGATCATAACAGACACGGTGCCTAAGGAGGTCCAAGGGCTGTGAGTGCTAATGTCGTGCCACCACGGAATGAAGAAACTCAAACAGGGTAACTGATGCAACAATTGGCTAGTTAAATTATAATAATCCCAGGGGAAGAAAACAAACAAAACCCCCAAAACCATGGAATACAACAGCAGAGGAATTAAAGAATAGAAATAGAATTAATGTAGATAAACAGGCTGTGAAGGAAGGCAGACCTTATCAGACATATCTGATTTATTCTTTGACACAACAAGTGCAACTGATAATCTATAAAAAGTCTGATTTTCAAACACATCAGGCCATCCAGTTTAAGGTGGTTATCCAAAGAAACAGACCCCCAAGAAAGTAATAGCTCTACCATTTCTTAAAATTCAGCTAGTCTGATCTCTAGTCTTTAAGAACTCACTTTCAGACAACCCCTCTAATTGTTTTAAAGGCAGTTTCTCAGCAACAATTTATCTTCATTTTATTATTCCGTATTTGACCTCAAGTTATTTGTTTTCCCTCAGAAACTTAAATGTCACACTGGCCTACTAGTCTTTCAGCTACTGTAGTATGTCAAGTGCATGGGCATAAGATTGGATAAAAATTGACATTTTGTTAACCTATTTGCTGGGCAGTGACCAAACATTTATATTCTATTTTTAATGATTCTCCACCTATTCCTTCCCACTGTTTTTACTTTTCCTTATTCTGGTTTTCTTTTATTACAGTCTGCATTTCTCTTGTTTCTTCATGCTCAATTTCATACCTTTGTTTTTCCTACTTTCCTCTTCCTTTCTCTTCACCCTTCTTCTGCTCTGTTGTGCCCCATTTTTCACTCAGAGCAGCTCCTGTAACTATAATACAGTTCAAAGAAATTGCAAATGGCTTGGAACTTCATGAACATTTCGGTGTTACACCTAAATTTTGAAACATATTACTGGAGAAGAATGAGAGAGACTGAAACCAAGTGACTTTTAAAAAGCACTGCTGTAGAAACTGAAATTGTAGATCAGTGTGAACTCATAATTACCAGTTACAAAAAGATAAAATAAGACAGATAGGAAGAGTTCAAACAGCAGCTTTTTGAATGTCTTATATAACCACTGAATTTTTCCAGTGGCTGCACAAAAATTACGTCTCACAGTGACTAGAAAAAACAAACCCAATGGTACCGTTGGGACATAAGGTCAAATACACTAATCATGATTAGTGCAAAGGGCTGATTTTCATATGATCCAAGTTACATAACACTAAAATGCTTTTGCTTTGCTTAAAAATCATGTTAGTGTCATTGTTGCCTGCATGACTTTAAAAAGCTTGTCTCTCTGAAAGGGGTGAGTCCCAGAGAGGACATTGAAGTTGCAATTTCCTGTTTCATTTTTATGGGTCAGGTAACAAGAAGTGGTTTTCTTTGACTCTTCATGCTAAGCACAAATCAGTCTTAATCTGGGACCTAAAGCTTCTTCACTGTTAGTTCACGCAGGGCTCTGAACTCCCTATTACTAATTTTTGCATGCAAGACAACATGGGAAAGTGAGCTATTACCTTAGGGCAACTCAGTTGCTGCCTATTTCTCAGGGTATAGCAAGAGCAGGCTGCTGCCTGAGGGAAAGCAAGACTCCTGGTTCAGCCAAGAGTTCAGACTGCCAGGTCCGCATGGCAATTGCTATGGACAAGTGCACAGCAATGAGGCAGGTCCATGATCACACTAGGATGTTGTTCCAGCAAGTCATGATGAAGACCAGGTCTGGAGACTGTTAGCAGGGTATGCCAATGTCCAGTGAGCTCCAGCCAAGTGCCAGTGACAGACAACTCTGTGGTCAAGGTGGAAAGTCCAGTGTGTGGGCCAGGGTCAGGATCCAGATCAGTGGAATAGGTGGGCACATACAGGCATGGCTGCAATGCAGCTCAGGTGGGGACAAAGGGAGAAAGCTTCAGCATGAAGGCAGCTCCCAAGGCAAGGAGGGGACCTCTGTTGAGTCTTGTTGACTGTTTCTTCAGTACAGCTCCCATCAGTGGCCAGGGAGTGAGTGCAGTCTGCTAAACTCCCAGAACAGGGAGAGGATGCTCTGGGCCCTGACACTATTAATTGCAAATGGAGACATCTTTATAGGCAGATATAAAGGATGCCTCAATTTATACAGCCCAACATCAGTCTAAGGAAGGGTAAGACTCCATATTTGCAAGCTAAGGGGCAGCATTCATGCAGTGCCTGAATTTTCATTGAACTATGGACTATATCAGCTGTGAACTGAAACTGAAACTGTAGAGATAACAGTGCTGAAATTTTCAATAGAAATGTAGGCTTTGCAAGCCTGTAAAGTGTCCCTTATGAATGTGCGTTGTTAAGCACTTCAGGAATGATTCCATTCAGCAGTCACTTACAAGAGAACATTTGTACTGATTCCGTCAAGAGATATTTCAGGAGGGAATCACCAGGATGTGCAACCTGTATAGTTTAAAAAGGTAATTTATGTCAACGGTGCTGTTGTCCTATATATCTGTGTACTACAGAAAGACTTTGGTAAAGTTTATCACCATGGGAAACCAGTAAAAATATACTCTCAGTTAGGAAACCACTGACTTTGGGCTTGTGGCGCCCATGAATTACCATTTGAGTCTAGTAGCTGGAGGAAACATTATTCACACTGTCAAGATTTAGTCCTTTCACCTCAACTCTCTGATTAGCACCATTAGTTATAGAAAGTGGGTAGTTCCAAAAATTGTGTAGATTGCTGGAGGCTGAGTCTAAGCACCCAGAAATGCATTGCGGAGAAAAAACATCCAGAGTCTCACAGTAAAAAACAACCACCAGAAAAATGAAAATGCAACAGGTTTTGAGACTGCTGCATACGATGGCTGACATTACTGTTTCCCGAGGAAATTCCTGGCTGAATTAGGTAGGACCTATTCTTTCAGAACTGATTTCATCACCACTGTGATTTGTTTTCTTTTTTCCTGCTGTGTCTGGAAAGTGTAGCATGCAGAGCAGAACAGTGAGCCCTAGCAATGAAAAGAGGGTTAAGAACTTCCAGGAAAACAAAGAAAAAACAGGTTAGGGCTGATTTGAAGACTGCAGGAGACTCAAAATGTAGAGGGGGGAGGAGATAAAGAAAAATGGAGAAGAGCCACGGAGCAAGAGGAAACTGCTTTCTTTCTTGTCCCCCATGAATCTTACTTATCGGAAGTGCCCCTAGACTAAGCCACATGCATAAGCAGTGTTCCACAAAAAAGTCAGTATCTTGTCCTTGACACAAATATGTTCAGAAGCACAATCAGACATTGTCAACGGAGTGATAACTTCTTATCATTGAGATGCCTGCCTAAGTTTGCAAGGTGGGAAGTGAAAATAATTATGGTATAAGAACAAGGCTGATTTTGTGTGCAAAGGAAAGCTAATTTTGCTAATTTGGCATAACTGAGGAACAACACTGAGAGCTAGTGAGATAAAACAAGCAGCTAGAGAACCACCTGAAGTAGATAGTTTACTTCTGTAGAAGGTTGCTATTTGGTTAGGGCTGATTCAGAAAATCACAGAAAGACTTAGGCTGGAAACGACCTCCAGAGGTCATCCAGTCCAACCCCCTGCACCAAGCAGGCCTACCTCCTAAGTTAAATCAGGCTGCTTATGGCCTGGTCCTGCTGGGTCCTGAAAACCTCCAGGGGCAGAGGTTCCACCAGCTCTCTCGTCAATCTATTCCAGTGCTTAACCACTCTCATTATGACTTGTTTCCCCCTTTTGTGTCATTTCTATACCAGATTCGTTCTTTGCCTACACCTACATACACATTCTCCTCTTCTCTGTCCTGACAGAGGTTTCTGCCAGCCGTTATGCTAAGTGCAGATATGACCATGTCTATACCCAAGTACTGAGGAAATGAAATCTGTAGAAGAAGGGAGCTAGGGGTTATCTTCTTATCAGCTATTGCTTTTAAAAGTCCTAGAAGAGAGCTTTTTCTTCTCCGTGCACAAGAATTTTGTAGGCCGTGTAAAGCTGATTGCTTAAAGAAAAGCATCATTGAAAGGATTAAGAACAGTTGAGCTGAATTACAAAAAACAATGCATTAGGCCAGGTCTATACCAGCCATGTTTACAACAATGCCTGCATTTTAACATTTAAAGAATGACAAAACTATGATTTCTCTACCATTTCAATATGACAAAAGTGTTTTCTTCACAAGAAGAAAAAAGTTATTCAAGGTGAAAGCCTTGTGGTGAGAAAGGAACTTTTGAAAAGAAAATGAAATGAAATGAAATGAAATGAAAATGAAATGAAAAGAAACCTTTAATATTTCAATTAACACAGCCAATCTTTCAGAAAGGCAGGACAAGGTACATCCTGTTTCCTCACTTTATCTAAAAAATGAAATATTTATAATCTGAAACAATTGCCTGTTTGTCACCATCTATAGCTTATGAAGGGACCACTTCATTAATTTAGACCAGTATGTCAAATATAAAGTGGGTAAACTTTTAAACATATTTATCTACAGTAGGCAGCACTGTCTTTTCTGTTACAGTATGTTTTTCTCCTTCCCTTTCCCCCAAAATCTGCTGTCTTCTTTCCCTATCCAAACCTATTAAAATGTTGTTTAAAGTAGTATTGTAATACTCTTGTACACTGACAGGCTCACTTGCCTGCAAAACCACAACAGACCCACACAGAGCCAAGATCCTGCACATACACTTCCTTGGGCAGCGGGACAAGGAAAATACATGAGTGTCTTGGTGTGCTGAAAAACCAGCATACCTCCAGTCTGGAAGGTATGGGCAGGCACCTTTTTGGCTGGCCACTCAGAGACATGCTTACTCTGACTGGTCAGCCAGCTAAGAATCACACTTCTCAGCTGATGATGAGCCAAATGGCATAAATTGTCTGCCACCAAAAGGTATTGCTTACTGAGCTATATTCTACACATGGGCCATACATCTTGCAGAAATTATTCCATCAGCTGTCTGGTATAGGTCAAATCACAGCACTCTCCTGACTTTGTTCTTGTTTGAAATGGAACATTTCTCTTTTAAAGACACTATTGGTTTTGTTTATTTTCTTTCAGACAAATATAAAACAGAAGTTTCTCAATAGCTGGAGGTAGACTGATGCAATAAAAATTGTACTGAGTGATTACCATAAGGGTATCTGTATGTTAAGCACTGCAGTGATTGTCAGTCTTGCAGACATATGAGGACTGTATTTTCACAGGAACATTTCTCTAAGGACCTACTTCTGTCACTGGAGTAATAATACATTTACAGATGCTTATAAGCAGCATATGGCCATGGTATAAGGTACATTATTTTTAATGAGCACCTCGTCTTCCTTTATTTATGAGATTGAAAAATATGGTATCAGCTTATTCTAGAGGAGGGAATACTTTCAGAAGCAACGCTATTTCCAAATTAGCTTTGCATGCACAGATGATCTGCTCTGCAATTACTCCCAGTGCATTGCAACTACATTGTTTCTGATTTGGAAGTGTCTTGCATCTGACCGGACCAAAAGGAACGCAGCGTAAAATCCTGCAAGGTCATTTGTATTTGCAACTGACTGAGCCAAGTCTCCTAAAATCCTCTTGGCTACCACAATTGACTGTGGTTTGGAATCACTTATTGCAGCGTACTTTGGATTTACATCACATATAAAACACAAGAAGCAGGTGGTGACTTCAGCCAGCTTCAGCTCTAGAATATATAGAGTATATGGAATATATGCAGATTAATACTTCCTTTCAGATCAGATGGATGGAGCTGAAAATCTAGGAAGAAATTTGCATAAGAAGAGAACAAAAAAAGCAATGATAAAATGGAGCAGAACATTTTAGCCTATCAATAACTGTTTGAGTTGGTTTTTTGAAGAGATTCAGAGGGCTTTTTAGGCAATTCATGAATGCAAGGCCATGAGTGCACTAACAGGCCTAAATTGCTTTGACCAGCCTCACTTGGGACCTCCACCCACACAAACTCTACAGATTGGCCCAGGAACCCCATTTAAGCTCAGGCTTGGTCTTTCAGTCCTAGACAGAGCTATGTTCCTTTTGTAGGTGAATAGCATCACTTAAACTGCTAATGCTTACAGGCTGCACATAACTGGTTGTGGATGACTGTCCAAAGTTGGACTCTCGAATTCTCAGACAGGAACCTCCTAGCTGCAACTGATACAGGCTGGTTGTAAATTTTGGTAACAACTGAACTAAACCAAAGCAGCATATTCTGAATCCTCTGATTAATGAAGGGACATGAGACAGAACTACCTGCACATAGACTATATAGGTTCTAGTGAATGCAGCTCTGCAGGAGAAGTGAGCGAGTTGTATTCATCAAATAGGGTAAGGCCTGTGACAACTGTAGTTGTACGTATCCTCTTCTCTGTTGCTGGCAATGTCTCCTGGATGGACTTGAGACCTATTAGCTTGTCTTCAGCCCTGCCTCCTTTTCTTACTTCATCTCTGGCTGTACCTCCTCCTCCTGACTGGAACCCCTGAGGGGACAGTGGACCTGATGAATCATCCTGTTTTGATGGAACCCTGTTATGACCCACCCTGCTTAGGGTAGGGTCTGCACCCTTGTTGGGGAGAGCAGTACCCCTTCCTGCGTTGCAGTCACCCTCTGCTATTGCTAGTTCTCCCTCATGAAGCAGTCCTGCTGGGGCTTTTTCTTGATGGTACCTCAGAACAACAAACCTGCCTACACCACTGGAGGCAATGAACATTGACTAAACTTGCTGTGCTCCTAGAAATCAATTCCCTGCCATTTCCAGGCACAGTACAGCCCACAGAAAGTCTGGTATCCTTTTGAGTACTTGCTTTATTTTAACCTTGATCTGGTGAGGGCATGGGTTAGAACTACTGAATTTGGGAAGAAACTCAATGTGCCTTGATGTACCAGGATAGCAGGGGCTAGGAGAAAGACTCAAAAATCACCAGAAACATTTTGTTAAAGCAGAGAAGAAATGGAACAAAACAAACTGGAAGAGCTTGACAATAGAACAATAGAAATGCAACAACATGTGAAAGTACAGCAGTTTCCCATCCTTTATTGGCAAACTACACTAAGAATCTCAGCTTAAACCAGCTTCAAGACAAGGGGAGAAAGAAATGCCTGTGGTTAGTCAAACAGTGAACCACCAGTTCAAAGAAGTTACTGAAGAGGCAAATATAATGCTAAGATGCATCAAGCAAACTATTTCCAGTTTCCCACTTTGAACACTATTATGTAAGAGCTCATCTAGAATATTGTCTGTAATTCTGGCCACCCACTTCAAATTCATCTATTTTGAGTCAGATATAGTTAGCAACATAACAGGATCTCTGTTATATTCTATATATTTTTGAGAAAATACAGTGATTTAACTGGTTCAAACCTAACAAGATACAGGTTGACAGAGAACTAAAATATAAGGGTAGTAAACAAGAGAAAGGAGAAGTTATTTGTGCCAGAACTTGATTCTGTTGGTGCAAGTTCACTTGAACATGAAGTGACAACCAGTAAGTTTAGTCCAATAGTTAAAGACCCTTTTGCAATATAAAACAAATGGATGAGCACAGAAGACTAAAGGACATTCAAAGGACATTTTAAGGAAACATCACATCTCTCAATGTATCATATATTTTTTTCTTGTTTTCATAGTTCTTTTTTCATATGCATCAATTATTTTAATTCAATGATCTGGTCTTTTTAGTTCAATATACCTTCACTTTTTCCAATCTATGCAGCAAAATATTCTTTCTCTTGTTGTATCAGAGAGAAATGGATATGATAAAGACAACACATTTTAAAAATAAGAGAATTAATATTGAATATGGAGTATCAGTCCATGCCCTAAAATACAATCTGAAATGTTCTTTTACATTCTACTGAATTTCTCAGACAATATTTCTCAGAAAGACAAGTCATATCCAAACCTTTCGCCAACAGAAGGGTCTCTCCATCACCTCCATGTTAATTACCTCCCCCCCCCCAAAAAAAAAAAAAACAAACCACGTAGTTGGGTAATAGACTAAGATAGAAAAAACTTCTACTAAAAGGAAACATTTAAATATACCTTCCACTGAGAGGAAACAACTTTAAATTTCTATGTATTTGAGAATGACAAAAGAAGACACCTTATGTAACTTTGAAAATCATTAGGAGAGGAGGACAAATGACTAAACATCTTCAATCTTCTGTTTATTGTCTGAATAAACAGTCTATATGATAGGACAGGGTGCACACTCAACAAGCTTGCAGATGACACCAAGCTGGAAGGGCTTGGGAAGAACAATAACTATTGCTTCCCCAAGAGATAGGACTGCCATTCAGGGGGACCATGACAACTGGAAAGTGAGCCAACAGGAAACTTGTGAAGTTCAAATTGTTTGGGGA
The DNA here is from genome assembly GCF_949628215.1 of Phalacrocorax aristotelis. Classification (NCBI taxonomy): domain Eukaryota; kingdom Metazoa; phylum Chordata; class Aves; order Suliformes; family Phalacrocoracidae; genus Phalacrocorax; species Phalacrocorax aristotelis. The sequence continues at coordinate 90,388,481 of NC_134277.1, forward strand.
AGAGTTTGGATGGGGAAGAATCCTAAATTTGTACATACATTATGGATTCTGAATTGAGTATGACCCTTATGAAAGAGTTCTTGGGCTTATAGCATCACTTTGTGAAAACATCAGCTCAGTGCTTACTGTTGGTCAGAAAAAGAAAATCAAGTTTTAAGACCTGTTTGGAGAGAGAGAGAAAAACCAATAAGCATAACCCCATTGTACAAATCCATATGAGATCTGTATCTTGAACTCCACATGTGTTTTTGCTCCCGACTTTAAAGAAGGTTGTAGGAGGCCGGGGCAGGGGGAAAGTCATAGAAAGATAAGGAGTATCAGAATATTGCATTGATTTTGTCCATGAACACCTAATAAAATGTGATTATTTAGCCTGTGAAGAGATGTGACTGGGGAGAAAATACACTAGAGACCTATAAAATCATAAAATCAAGCATGGCCTGCAGAGGGTAGGAAGTTGTTCTCTGTCTCTTTCAGAGAGACAAAGGAGAGGCAAAGGAAAGTAGGTGCAACATTTTCAGAACAAAAAAGAAAAAAAACCAAATCAACTTCACAAAGGGTAGATTTAAGATATGTAGCTCCTTGCCACAAAAATTGATGAGTATTTAGAGTTCCTGTAGGTTTAAAAAGAGATTGGAAGATTTCTGGTGTGGGGAAAAAAGACACCAAAAAGACACCAATGGCTATGAAATACAAAGGATGTTGGTAGTGTTAAAAGAACAAAGGTGGAGTATTTGGAGTATTCTTGCCTGCTCTTACACTCCACCATAAGAATCCTTCACAGATCACTGATAGAGGTGAGGTACTGTTTTAGATAGACCTCTGATCAAACACAGCTACGCTTGTCTAGTTCAGCTCTCAATCTTTGACAGATTCCCTGTCATGATCTTCTTCCATTTTAAGTGAAACCATGAAGATTACAACCCACTCTTCCCTTCCTTGCACACTCATTTTCACTCAAAGCTGGGCATATGTCCTGCACGTGCTACAGGGGTTGGGAACATGGCCAACCAAAGCAGCAGGAGGCAGGGGGAAAGTGCAGCGTGCAAGCAAAGATTAATTCAGATGTAGTCAGTGTGCTCTAACCCTCAGTCCAGAATCAAACCCTAATTCTGGAGAACATTGGAAACTTGCTTAAATATATTGTGACTCATTGATGTGAAATGGGAAAAATAATAGCATCTATTTTTCCCTTGATCTTTCCATTTCAGTTGTGTTTGTGTAATACCTAACACAAAGGGAACACATCATCATTTGAAGCTTCTAGTGCTAGTACTAGTGTTATTACTATTATTATTAGATTGTAACTTTCAGCAATGAGGACTTATAGAGTGCTGAATGCAAGCAGCAGAGGAGGAGGCTGTAATACAATTCAGACAATTATTTCACAAATTAGTTCCTTTTTAACAACCCAGGTGTAACAGATCTATTTTTCAATGCCTCTTTTCTTTTAATTCGTACTATCTAAACCTGATTCCCCGTAGGAAAAGAAGGCACGTTTAATGCCTATAAAAATGTTTCTTACAGAGACAGAAATAGTTATGTTAAATAGTATTTTGGTATCCTTTTATAGTGTATTTATCCTATTCTTGCATTAATAATGAGTTAATTTGTCAAGGTAAATCTTTGCTATCCTCCCTCAAGCCAATAATACAGTTCAGAAAATCAAGCTATTGCATTTCTCTTGTGGCACATGCACCATGTTTATCATTAAAAAAGAATGAGATTTTTTTTCTGGAAAGTTTGCTGGTTTAGGGCTTCATTACATAATTAAAATTAAAGACTATTTTTTAGGATAAACCCACAAGGCTTTTAGCAAAGAAAAATATATTAATATGTGTGGTAAGAATAAATTTCATTACAAAAATAAACATTCAGCTTGAAAATGCATAGGGAGGTAATAAACAGCTCTTTTTTTCATGAAAGCAGGCTTTTAAAAAAATTGTGCACTGCTTCAGTTTTTCTAGGAGAAGTATATCTAAGTTTTCATTTGTTTTTAATTATAATATCAATGGTTGCAGATAACAGTGTTCTGGACTATGGGGTGATAATGTGCTAATGCAACAAGTATTTCAGATCAGGGAGGAACATTCTGTAGACATGTCATGTAATGTCTTAACAATATCATTATATGCTCTCAATTCAGTGTGAAAATCCAAAAGCCCTGTTAGTCTTGGGTCAAAGCAGAAACACGCCAGCAAGAATTCTCATGGACTCTTGCAAGAGAAAATACAAAGTCGGAGGAAAGACGTTCCTTTACTTACATGAAGTCCTGTTTCCCTTCTTTTCTTGTCACAAGGTAAGCACTACCAGATGCAGCTGTGAGTTCTACAGAGGAAGACCACTGAAAACCATTGGAGTTCTGGTCTCTGTCCTTTGGAGGATCAGGCTTTTTGTGTCTACTTGCCAACATGGACTACATAATAATAGTTCTTACTCTGCTGAACAGGAGTTGTCTTGATTTGTTTAATGGAAACAGTAGTTTATTGCTACTCCTGGGAGTACGTTCACGCCTATTTCTGTATCTGGAACTGTCACCCTGGATTTACACAGAAATAAGAAGAGATGGAAAACAAGTTAGGAGAAGTTAATTTCATAGTGATTGAGAGATATAATAAATTGTAATGTAAGGTTCTTCATACTATTTCTAATTTATTGTTTTTATGCCCCAATTTTTCCACCAGTAATTATACTTTTCCCTAATCAAATGTGTTACCAAGGAGGGAGCTAAACATATCACTACACACAAGTTCTTTGATCCCTTAGATACAGTTTTTCCTCATTCATACTATTTGCCACAGACATTCTTGGAAATCAATCTCTGTGTTTGGTATTAAGATTTCCCAAACTACAAGGAAACTTTGATCCTTGAAAAGGCATTTTGTACTTTCCAAGTAATGGAAATCCTACTCATTTCTGCTAAACTTGAAGACTTTGGATTCCTTTTTTTTTTTTTTCTTTTCAAATTAAAGATACACATTTGTGAAGATGGGACCATAAAATGACTGAGGATAACAATCCTCAAATCTAAATCATGAAAGTATGCATTGCTTTTGGAACCTAACTACAAATAAAGAAAAAGATTCTTCCTTCAATGACATACAGCATCATCATCAGCTCTCAGTAACACAAGAGCCTTTCATCTTTTAATACATTTAAACGTTATGCCCAGTCCTGCAGTATATAATCACTCCTTTCTTATAAGAAGTTTGGTATTTTTTAGAGACATCTCAGCCATCTGCCATCTTGCCTCCCAAGAAAAGAAATAGAAGTAGGTGTGCAAACCCTTCCTTTTTTTGTCCATTTGAAGGCATCTGCAGGACTCTAAGTATGAGATTTTTATCTAAGCAAAGGGCAAAAAATTTCTAAGGGCAAAGTTACTTCAGAATTACTCTAACGGCAAAAGGACTACTATGAAAATTGGAGCTAACTGTTCTGTATTTTATAAGAAAACAATTGTCAAAAAACACTTCAGGATCCATTTTTACATACCTCTCAAGTCCCTTTGATGTGCTAACTAAATCTAGGACATCAGAGCTACCCAGATCTGCATCTTATTATCAGGAGAGTAGCACAACAGTTAAAAACAATTTAAAAGACCCCTCTAAAATAAGAAATATTACCTACATATCCAGAATATGTTCTGACTTCCCTTCAGGGCATCACTAATTTCCTTCTAATCTGTGCAAAACACTGGTCAGCTTCATAAAATGACTGCACAACACAACTGAACAGGGATTTGGATCCTGGAGTGAATTTGGAAAACCTCAAGAGAAGCCAAGGCAACTACTCAAGATTTAAGTATTGAGTTGAATTTTCCCCAGAATTGAAAATCTTTTTTCCCTGAATTGCTTATGATTTTTCAACTGACAATCCTCAGAATCAGTCAAACTTTTCAAAATCCTACTCTTGGATTGGGATCTTCCGGTGAATACAACAATTAATTTATTTTCTATTTTATTATATAAATATTAATTATATCATTTATAAGTGATATAAATTTTATTATTTATAAAATAAAATATATTCTGTGTTTTATTTTCCCCCATTGAGGGATCAGGAGCACAACTAGTGTTCTCCTCTATCCTTCCAGTTGCAGAAAATGATGAGGGAAGAAACAAGAAGAGCCAGCAGATCAATACCTGGCTCGGAGCCTGGTGTCACTGGCAGAATTTTGAGTTGTTTCATCATGGGTCTGTTTGGATGACACTAGGCCTGCTAGCGACAGACAGGGTACACCTGTCTCAAAGTGGGAAAAGGATCTTTGCACAGGAGTTAGCAGAGCTCACTGAAAGAGCTTTAAACAAGATTTGAAGGGGGAAGAGGATAAAACCAGGCTTGCTAGGCATAAGCCTGGGGGCAACTAGCTGGTGTTTGAGGGATGGTGTGCTAACAAGGTCCTTCAGTCTGCCACCTCAGTGGAGGTAGGGGATGGAAAGCCTTGCAGCAGCAAAGACAGCAAAAGGTTATTGATGTGTTAGGTACCGTGGAAGCACCTGAAAATGGTCACATAGGAATTAGGGCTTCTCTGCTAAAAATGGTTGGATATGAAGGTGATCTGGCTGCAATATCTGTCACCTCACTGATGACCAGGGTTGATTCAGCTGATCTGGCTGGCTAGGTGGGTGGCCCCTTCTTCCCTCACTACTCCATGTGTGTCCCTCCCGAAGCTGTGCCCTCAAAGAGGATGACCTTCCCCAATAGATGTGTACCATTCATCAGTCAAGGGTATATGGTAGCTGAGCTCCCCTGCTAGAACCTCCAAATAAGACATGACAGGACTAATAGCCCAGCTGAAGAGCATCTACACCAATGTACACAGGATGGGCAACAAACAGGAGGACCTGGAAGCCACTGTGCAGCAGGAAAACTATGATGTTGTTGCCATTACAGAAAAATAGTGGGACGACTTGCACAAATGGAGTGCTGCAAGGGATGGCTACAAACCCCTTGGAAGGGATAGGCAAAGAAGGAGAGGCGGTGGGATAGCTCTGTATGTTAGGGAGTGTTTGGATTGTCTGGAGATTGATGATGGTGAAGATAGGGTTGAGTGTTTATGTGTAAGAGTTGGGGGAAGGCTAACAAGGCAGATATCATGGTGGGAGTCTGTTACAGACCACCCAGGCAGGATCAAGAGGTAGACAAAATATTCTATAAGCAGCTGGGAGAAGACTCAGGATCACTAGCCCTTGTTCTTGTGGGGGACTTCAACTTACCAGGTGTCTGCTGGAAATACAATACAGCAGAGAGGAAACAGCCTAGGAGGCTCCTGGTGTGTGTAGAAGATAACTTCCTGACACAGCGGGTGAGTGAGCCAACTAGGGAAGGCACCCTGCTAGACCTGTTGTTTGCGAACAGAGAAAGACTTATGGGTTACATGACGGTTGGAGGCTGTCTTGAGCTTAGTGATCACAAAATGATAGTTTTTGATTCTCAGAGAAGTAAGGAGGGGGTTTAGTAGAACTGTTGCTTTGGACTTCAAGAGGGCAGGCTTAGGACTGTTTAGGAACCTGGTGGAAAGTCCCCTGAGAGGCAGCCCTGAAGGGCAAAGGCTGGACATTCTTCAGGAAGGAAATCTTAAAGGCATGGGAACAGGCCATCCCCATGTGCCAAAAGACAAGCTAGCTGGGAAGAAGACTGGCTTAGGTGAACAGAGAGCTTTGGCTGGAACTCAGGGAAAAAAAGAGATTTTATGACCTCTGGAAGAAGGGGCAGGCAGCTCAGGAGGACTACAAGGATGCCATGAGGTTATGCAGGGAGAAAATTAGAAGGGCCAAAGCCCAACTAGAACTTAATCTGTCTACTACTGTAAAAAAAAAAAAAAAAAAAAAAAAAACAAACAAAACAAACAAAAAAACCCAAACCAATAATAATTGTTTCCATAAATATATTAGCAACAAAAGGAGGGCTAAGGAGAATCTCCATCCTTTATTGGATGTGGGGGGACCATAGTGACAAAAGATGAAGAAAAGGCTGAGATATTTAATGCCATCTTTGCCTAAGTCTTTAATAGTAAGACCAGTTGTCCTCCAGGTACCCAGCCCCTAAGCTGGAAGACAGGGTTGGGGAGCAGAATGAAGCCCCCGTAATCCAGGGGGAAATGGTTAGAGACCTGCTGCACCACTCAGACAGCACAAGTCTAAGAGGCCAGATGGGATCCTCCCAAGGGTACTGAGGGAGCTGGAGGAAGTGCTCGCCAAGCCACTTGCCATCCTGTATCAGCAGTCCTGGCTAACTGGGGAGGTCCCAGCTGACTGGAGGTTAGCAAATGTGATGCCCACCTTCAAGGGGGCTGGAAGGAGGATCCAGGGAACTACAGACTGTCTACAGTCTGACCTCGGTGCCAGGGAAGGTTGTGAAGCAGATCATCTTGAGTGCCATCACAGGGCACATACAGGACAACTAAGAGATCAACATGGGTCTGTGAAAGGCACGTCCTGCTTCCCTAACTTGATCTCCTTCTATGACAAGGTGACCTGCTTAGTGGGTGAAGGAAAGCCTGTGGATATTGTCTACCTGGACTTTAGTAAAGCCTTTGACATCATTTCACACAGCATTCTCCTGGAGAAGCTGGAAGCTCATGGCTTGGATGGGCGTCTTCACTGGGTAAAAAACTGGCTGAATGGCTGAGCCCAGAGAGTTGTGGTGAATGGAGTTAAATCCAGTTGGTGGCTGGTCACAAGCAGGGTTCCTCAGGGCTTAGTGTTGGGGCCAGTTCTGTTTAGTATCTTTATCAATTATCTGGATGAGAGGATCAAGCACACCATCAGTAAGTTTGCAGACAACACCAAGTTGGGTGGGAGTGTTGATCTGCTTGAGGGTAGGAAGGCTCTGCAGAGGGATCTGGACAGTCTGGATCAATGGGCCAAGGACAATTGTATGAAGTTTAACAAAGCCAAGTGCCAGGTCCTGCACTTGGGTCACAACAACCCCATGCAATGCTACAGGCTTGGGGAAGGATGGCTGGAAAGCTGCCCAGCGGAGAAGGACCTGTGGGTGCTGGTTGACAGCCGGCTGAACATGAGCCAGCAGTGTGCCCAGGTGGCCAGGAAGGCCAACAGCATCCTGGCTTGTATCAGGAATAGTGTGGCCAGGAAGGCTACAGAAGGGATCATGCCGCTGTCCTTGCCACTCGTGAGGCTGCACCTCGAGTACTGTGTTCAGTTTTGGGCCCCTCACTACAAGAAGGATGTTGAGTTCCTGGAGCATGTCCAGAGAAGAGCAATGAAGCTGGTGAAGGGTCTGGAGAAAAGTCTTATGAGGAGTGGCTGAGGGAGCTGGGTTTAGTCTGGAGAAGAGGAGGCTGAGAGGAGACCTTCCCTCTCTCTGCAACTACCTGAAAGGAGGTTGTAGTGAGGTGGGGTTTGGTCTCTTCTCCCAAGTTACTAGCAATAGGACAAGAGGAAATGGCCTTATGCTGTGTCAGGGGAGGTTTAGATTGAATATTAGGAAAAATTTCGTCACCTAAAAGTTTATCAACCATTGGAACAGGCTGCCTAGGGAAGTGGTAGAGTCACCATCCCTGGAGATATTTAAAAGACATGTGGATGTGGGGTTTAGAGACAGGGTTTAGAGACATGGGTTAGTGGTAGCCTCAGCTGTGTTAGGTTAATTGTTGAACCTGATGATCTTAGAGGTCCTTTCCAACCTAAAATATTCTGTGATTCTATATAACAATAGGTTTTTTCAAAACTGGTTGTCAAAAGTATATTTTTATTCTTATATCAGCCTCCTTATTCTATTTTCGTAAAAGTTAAGGGACAGCCCCTGCTGGTTCCATGACAGCTCATAAACCTACACAGTCAAGAGGTATGCCATACACACTCATTTTCTAAAGTATTAATGTCCAGCTGCATGGCAAGGGCAGAGAGGAGCCACCTCAGCTCCTGCCTCTCTGTCAGAAACTGTACACCTTCCCCAAGCCTTGATCAGGATCCCACAGTCTCAAAGATTTCAGGAGCAATCTAATCTAACACGTAAATTAACCCTGCTTTTAGAGGTGTTTGGACAGGGTCAGCTTTCCCAAGCTCCCTTCCAGCCCAGTTAAGGTAACCTGCATGAGTCATCAACCTGCACAGTACTCTTACCTGGCATCAAAGACCCTACATAAGCAGCCAGGATCTGTTGCTATTAGACAGTCATAGTAGCTACAGACTGGGAAATTTTTAAGAGATGGTGAGAAACACAAAATATGTTTAGGATAGTAAAAACTCACCCTGGAAATCACTCTGTTTTACTTAGCTTATCTTTCATCTTGTCTAGACTGTGCTCTTCCTAGAAAGGTTGGACTAGACGATCCCTGAGGTCCCTTCCAACCTGGGATTCTGTGATTCTTTCTTATATACTCTGATATATTTTATTTTGTTTCAACATTTTAAACCTTCCTAGGGCTTTATTTTTAGGATATTATCACAGTTGCCACCACTTCCCTAAAATCCTTAGTGAAGCATGACTGATGTTATTCCTCATTGATGGTTACCAGGTATGTACGCATGGGAAAAAATCCTGCCTGGTTCTCACAAAGTCATTCATATCATTTACGTGATCCCCAGCAATGTCAGGTCTTATCTAACTTCAGCCAAACCATCCCCTGTGGGAAGTTCCCTTAGAAATTGTACAGAAATTAGGACAATAATCTCCTCTGAACAGATTTTTCCATCATTTATATATTTGTGATACAAGGTCAGATATGACTTTTAATCTTCAAGCAGTTTTACTTAACTCATGGGATTCCACAACTGTGAGCTCTTTCTCTGTACTGCATCACTTTAATTTTTGAAGCACAAAATCTTTTTGAAGTTAGGATGCTTTTAGTTCTGCTTTTGCTTATCAAGGGACCTCATTAGTGTCAGTCTTCTACATTATCAACAGGCAAAGAAAAGATCCACATGACTGTACTCTTTTTCGACACTTCATTATATAAATAAGATGCTTCCTAGCTTGAACCAATATGATTACAGAATCTTAAATTTGGCACAGTCACTTTCAAAATGGAACTTAAAAGCCTTGCATGCTGTCCTAAAATTCTTAGCACAAACAGGATGGGGAAGCAAGTTGTTTCCTCTGTGCTTTCACATAAGTTAGAGTCCAACACAAAAAGCAAGCAGCAGAAGTAAAGAGTGGCCAAGCCCCTGGAGGGGAAGGCTTGTTGGAGACTAACACAGAAGAGATCTTAAACACACTGGGCTTCTTAACATTATTTCTGATTAGTTTGTCACCTTCCTTTACTTTTTTTCTCTACCTCTGCCTTAGCTTTTCCGACTCTTTTCATAACTTCTTGTACTTATTCTTTCTTCTCATCTTTAGTAATTTGATTCATTTTATGCTTTCAGTAGGCTTCCTGCTTCCCTATATCTTGCTATAAAACCTCATTTTCTGAGGCTGTAAGCTTCACATCTGACAGTGATGGCTGATGGTCAACAGGAAGCCAAGAATGCAAGGAATTGAACTGAAATGGCACTAGCCTGGTGAAATATCTTTTGCAACTCTATTCCTCAGGCATTCAAGCACCCCACAGACCAGTCCACAGCTTCAGTATAAGCCTAGGGCTTTCCTAAAAGCAACCTTTTTAAAAATTGGAAAGAAATGTTACAAATAATCAGACTTGAGTTTAAAAGAAAATCACAGGCTTTCATTTTTTAAAAAACTGTATTTTAGAAAGGGTCATAGAATGCAGAAAAGCAGGATATTTTCTTCTCTGTCTTTATAAACCTCCCTTTTACCTATTTATGTTTAAGCTGAAAATTCAAACCACATGGGTATCTTTCAGTTTAGAAGAATTTTTTATCTTCTGTTTAGATTTCATTCATTTTATGATTTCCCCAGTTCTGAATCACCAAAATCCTTTTCTAGATTGTTTTAATGCAGAAACAAAAGGTAATCAATGAATAATTATTACTCAGAGAGTGTTACAGGCTTCAGTGTTATGAATTGTGATTTTTTTGTTTGTTGGTTTAGAGCTGAGCCTAATAGGACAACCTAGCCATGTACAAGTAACGCTCTGAATACCTGGTAGTACTAAAGGTGCTACAAATTCTTTAAAACAATGTACCACCTTATCCTTTCCTCTGGCCCCTAGTCACATTCTTTGGGTTAGACACTGCTCTGCACGAGAGGTGTTTATACTTTGTTCTGGCTAGATAAACTTTCTATAACACAAGGCTCAACATTAAGCTCTAGCTAATATTTGCTAAAATACTTATCACAGATTAAGGTGTGGGTACACAAAATGCTGATTAAACAGCTTTTCAAAGTATACTCAAAATATTCCAGGAGTCCAAATACAACATATACCACAAGAGTTCTGACTCGTACTTCCCACTTTAATAAGGGAGACATACCACTTGCACAAAGAATGGCAAGGGGTGGGAGGAGGTTTTAGATTGTCATAAAGAATATATAATAGCTCTGTAAACAAATATTTTACCACTTTTGGTGAATGGTAGTACCTCTAGCAATGCTATTTTTTTCCTGTGTTCTGCCCATTTCTCCACAGTGACTTGGGTATCAAGTACATCACTCATTGTCATTACTGAAATTCATGATCCAAGTTCCAAGGTAGAGTTAAATGATCATTCTTTCTCCCAAACAGGCACACAGTGCCTAAAACAGGTCCTAAACCTGAAATCTATAATGATTGATCTGCACCAGAGACATTCTTCTTTTGTCTTCAATTTTTATGACTGAAGCTATTGAAACAACTTATTTAGCAAAAATGATACTGGATCAGATGAAGGGAGAGAAACAACAAAAGGTCTTTTTTTGAAACCAGGAGTCATTGTGTAAGGAGCTGTGAAATTGAACACAGGATAGCTAATAGCTGAATGATAAGTATGACCACAGTTACACAGCCATAGTATTGGAGAGCAGGTTTACACCTCTTTCAAATAATATTTTTTACTATATTAATAATGCAAAAAGTTGTATGCAAATGGATCTTCAATTCCTAAAATGTCATATAGCAAGAAATCATGTGGGCAACTAAATAATGTCTTTTTTGCAAGTGCCAAATTACTAAAGACAACACAACATTTTTCAGAAACTTTCTACTAACCAAGTCACTTAACCAGATAAAGATGCCGGTTCAGAGAAAAAAAGGTTTCTCAACTGCTAGTTACAAATAGATAATTGCTAGCAAAATATGCTGCTCTTCCTACACCAAATGTTTCTGTATATTTGTGCTGAAGGCAGTGTATGTTCATTCAGAGAAAGACCATTTGGAAGAAGTAGTGATGTGAGAAGAAAATATCGTACTTTTGACTTCACAGTCTACTGTAGCGCTGTTCTGATGGGAAAACAAGGAAAGTTGTCACCAAAGTAATATTTTGGCATTAAACAGAATGAGCTCACAAGACTGTGTCAAAGAGTCAGTTCTGCTTGTATTTACTCCATATCACCTTAGAACAGCTATTGCATATATTTACAGAATTTAATTCAATAAACAAAGTTGTCTCATGGAAGTTTTCATCTTCACTGTCTATGTGTTGTTCTGTTTACAGTGTTCTTGAATTTCTCTCGAGCTTTAGTCTTCCATGTGACATAATATGCCCGTACTGGCAATGGAGACTATCCAGATTATGCTATGAGTGTAAAGGGGCACAAAGGAGACCCAGATAAAATAATCCAGTATTTGTTCCGTTGTTCTTTGTTCTTAAGCAGTGAAAGGCAGACTCTGTTGAAAAGTTTCTGCGTAGTTTTCGTTGACTTTTGCACATTCATATCGGACCAATAGGTGTTTTGCCATTTTTATGTATGTGACTTGATTTTAATGTGTGGGTTAAGAATTTCAGAATCTGCACTACACATATAGAGAAAGGCATTATTTGTCTCGTCTGTTACATCAGCTCGTTCTTTTATTTTGAAGAAACATGGAAAAGAAACCTGCTAAATGGAAACTGAGGAAAGATACCACTCTGGCTATCAACAATAATGTATTTCTTTAATATTTCTTCTTTTCCTGTGTTAGTTTACCTACCAGATTTCAGATTTATAATGTCATTTGTTTTGCAATGTGATTATATTGGGATTAATTGTAATATGACTCAGCTGTCAGAAGTTACTGACTCAAGTATCACAGTTACAGATATACAGAGGGACTCTCAAAATGTCACATAATCTACACCCTACTTTTTAGCAGATCAAGTGTATCTAATTTGTACAGATACTTCTCTAACTTTTTTTTTTTTAACTTACATTGAAAGATATTCCAACACTTTTGTACAGTTCTGGCACAAGCTAGCTGTACTATCTTGATATTGAGAGAGTTTTACCTCTATCTAATCTTAGTATTTCCCCTGGTAATTATTTCCTCTGATCATTTCCCAAAGGGATTTTTATACCCTTATGAAAACCATAGTTTCCATAACCATAAAGGAAAACTTCTGTCATCTCTCTCCTTGTCATGCCTTCCCCCGACAAATGAACAAATCCAGTTTCTTTTGTCTTCTTGGTCTCACACCTGAAGTACATTTGTACGAAAAAGAGTTTTAAACCTCAGTAAGCATGGTACTTCAACTCAGCTTCTCCCAATACTGAACAGACCAGAAGACTGGGTTCTGATGTCACCACAGCTTTCAGCCTTGAAGGAATTGCTCTGAAAGGCAGAGAAGTGCCCCAGTCAGACCAGTGACATATATTGAGCCTCTGGAGCTCTAAGCCCAATGTTAAAATGGTGATAAGCAAGGCTTCTAGCAGAATTTTGGCACTAGCAAGCCTTCATGGCACTTACCTGGCTGGAATTAGGAGTGCTGATGCAGAGGGTTGTTGATGTCAACTGTGAGAGGGAGAGGACCCCTAAAGTCTGTGAAGGTGTTGATTTTCCCTGGTGAAGGTTTTTTGGGATGTCCAGCACCAAGAACCTCTGAGCAGTGCTAGAGACTTCTGGACTGTTCTAGGTAGTGATTCTGGGAATAAGAGTGTCCACACAACTGCCAAGCTCAGGGACATAATGTTTCTGAGGTTTTACATTCCCCGTTTAAATCAGAGACTTAATTTGTAACTGGTGTAAACTTATCAAGGTATTTATTGATTAATTAATACAGAAAGAGGAAACACTAAAAGAACAACAAAATTATAAAAAATCAAATTAGCTAAATAGCATACTGCTAATATTAATTCATTATTATGATTGTGCAGGCTATTATATACTGCCATGAAGTTGTTAACTATTGTTCTTAAATCTAATGAGTCAGATGAAGAGCCCCTATTGTATTAAAAATCTGTAAGTGTGAATGTGCAAGTCTATTGCTCCCCACACCAAGTCATATAGTAATGGACCTGATAAAGAGACCAGTGAACTTGGTATTTGCTGGTCAGATTTGCTATCATTTGCAGGCATCCACACTGCTACTGTCAGAGAGTTGCCCTATGTTTGTCTTCTGATGATTTCATCCCTTATACTCCATTTTTTTTCTGGATTAGATGGACCTTCTCACAGCCCTTGCACCTCTTTTTCTCCACCCAAACTCTTCCCAAATTAACAACATTTCCCTAATTTTTTTTTTCATATTGGTTTCAGTTTTGCCACACTCATACTGAAATTGGGCATTTCTGGGCTAGATCTCACCATTGCAGCAGATAATAGAAAATGGGGGAAAATACCAGTACTACTAGTACTACTACTGCTACTGAAAATGGAAGGTGATAAAAGAAAGATTCAGTAGGGCGTGGCAAAAGAAGGTAGGTTACATAAAGATGGGAAAGGATTTTGAAACAGGAGATGGGTGGATAGGTAAGAAAGGAGCAATGAATTTGCAAAGAATTGAAGACTGGAACTCCTCAATAAATATGAAGGCATACATGATATTTGGCCCTTTGTATTGCCTGAAAATAATTTCAGGGTGTTGCGTGAGCTCTTGATGGTTAAATGGTTTGTATGCTCTGGAGTAGTTCAGCTTAGTGGGATCAACATACTGGTTTAGAACTTCACCCCTCTTTAGGAGATGGAGAGTGCTTGGTAAGTACTTGGAGAAGATCTTCCAATTTTAGATTGCCGTGAACAGGATCTAGTTTGGGTCTATGAAAACTGCACTGTGAATGGAACCAATGCAAGGTAAGTGAGGACTACTGGGTCATTTGCTTAGAGAACACTCTTCTGTTCTGAGCCAAAATGCTAATGTACATCCAGGATCCATCATCTCAAAACACTGACAGCCTGGTCAGAGGATCTAACCAGGGATCTCTTCTAAAGGAAAAAGTCTTTGATCAAGATGCAAGAGTTCCTGAAGTCGGCAATGCTTAGCAAGAAGATAGGATGACAATAATGCCTGTTCTACTCCAGGTGGCTGCCTGTGTGCTTTTGAGCTGAACACGTATCTCCTTATTGTTGCAAACAAGGATATAAAGGACAATGTATTATCATAGAATCATAAAATCATAGAATAGCTTGGGTTGGAAGGGACCTCCAAAAATCATCTAGTCCAACTACCCTGCAATGAGCAAATAGATCAGGTTGCTCAGAGCCCCATCCAACCCGACCTTGAATGTTTCTAGAGATGGGGCATCTGCCGCCTCTCTAGGCAACATGTTTCACCACCCCCACTGTAAATAATTTCTTCCTTATATCTAGTCTAAATCTACCCTGTTTTAGTTTAAAACCATAAACCCTTGTCCTATCACAACAGGCCCTACTAAAATGTCTGTCCCCACTTTTCTTATAAGCCCCCTTTAAGTACTAAAAGGCTGCAATAAGGTCTCTCCAGAGCCTTCTCTTTTCCAGGCTGAACAACCCCAACTCTCTCAACCTTTCTTCATAGGTGAGGTGTTCCATCCCTCTGACCATTTTTTTGGTCCTCCTCTGGACCTGCTCCAACAGGTCCATGTCTTTCCTGTACTGCAGACCTCAGAGCTGGACACAGGTGGTGTCTCACCAGAGCAGAGTAGGGGAGGAGAATCACCTCCCTCAACCTGCTTGCCACACTGCTTTTGATGCAGCCCAGGATACAGCTGGTTTTCTGGGCTTATAGAGGACACTGTCAGCTCATGTCCAGCTTTTCGTCCATCATTACCCCCAAGTCCTTCTCTGCAGAGCTGCTCTCAATCCCTTCATCCCCCACCCTGTATTGATACCAGGGGTTGCTCCAACCCAGGTGCAGGACTTTGCACTTGGCCTCATTGAACCTCATGAAGTTTACATCATGGGCCCACTTCTAGAGCTTGTCCAGGTCCCTCTGGATGGCATCCCATCCCTCAGGCGTGTCAACCACACCACTCAGCCTGGTGTCATCTGCAAACTTGCTGAGGGTGCACTAAATACCACTATGTCATTGATGAAGATATTAAACATTACTCATTCCAATCGGACTCTTGAGAGACATCACTCACCACTAATGTCCATCTGGACATTGAGCCGTTGACCACTACCCTCTGGACGTGACCATCCTTTATCATGTGATAGACTGTAGTGTTAGGAATAGGGGTAGAAAAAAGATTAGGAAACTCTAGCATTTTGTATGGATAATAAAAGCTTTTGTCCTGAAGCAGATAATCAAAAAATTAAAACCTAAGATTTCCTTTCATGCTATTGTAAACCCTATGTGCATGTTTATCTTCCACTTAAGTAAGCTACCTTCTCTGTTTCCTGTTTTTCCATTACTTTCCTTCTTCATTGGGGAATACATATATCAATATTTCCTTACTTCTTTATCCCTTTGTTTAACATTTGTATTGGGGGGGGGGGGGGGGGGGTGTTAGCACAATCCTACCTTCAGACTGCCTCTTTCTACTTCATCTTACTGAAGATCTTCCAGAAAACCTCATCTGCCATATTAACAGAGTTGCCAAAAGCATACTTTTCATAATACTTATTAAACCCTTTTTGTTCTATGTTTGTACAAGGACTTCCCGTCTGCTCATAAGTGGAAGTGGGAGTGAGTGAAAGTAACTGGAGCAAGAGTTGTTGGATGGTTTTATGGGGTAACTTCTAGGTGAGCTTAGCACACTCCTGTCCCAAGGAATATGCAACCTCAATAGTCAAGAATGATCAGATTGAAATTTAGAGATGAAATAACAAGCAGAGATACTAAGTGTACATATTATTATCATCATATTAGATAGCTTATTATGACCCTTTGCACACAACACACGCCCATTCAGGATACATCCTCTGCAGAACACTCTAAAAGCCTAAAATAACGGATAGAAAAATGATTCTCTCATTATTTTGGGTGAGCTGTAAAGACACACTGAATTTTAAACACGTTAAAATGTCTCAAGCTGAAAGATGGGCAAAATGGAGGCCAGTGTAGCTGCATGCTTTGTGTTATACTGGATTGAAGTTCACAACTAAGAAATTCTCCCTGCCGGTGAACAGAATAGTAGCAGGAAAGCTTCTCATGGATGTCTTTGAACATAACTCTCAGCAGGCCAGCTAAAAAAAAAGGAAATATGCTCACACGGATGGTGTAGAGCATACAAATGTTCAACATAAAGTAGATAGCTTTGTAGATAAGCCTGTCAGTGAGTAGGTGCAAAGGCCTGTGCAACAGATAACAAGCTAGGACTTATTCCAAGTGTTCTGCAACACAGAGGTGCTCAGTTCACACCAACTGGGAGTAGCCATTGACAGGATAGACATGAACTGTTTGGATCAATTGCTAGGAAAGAAATTGCTCCCTCAAGAAAATCATAAGGACATAATATATGTAGTCTTTGTATGCTTATACTTCAAGCTTCATATTACTCATCCCGTTCCTGCTCTTTTCTCCACTGTCTCTTACTTTTTTTGGTTGTTTGGGTTTTATTTTTCCCACTCAGAGAAGCATCCATGTTGCATCAGCCCCTTGCTGCCCAGACTCTGCTATCCTTGCCTCCACTTATCTCTGCACGCTGGCCACCTCTTCTCCCTAGGTTATTTTTGTGGGGTTTGGGGTATTTTTTCCCCCATGTTCCTTTTCTCATTCTCTTTCTCCATCCCACATCCATTTCTCTCTCATTGTCTCCACATTTTCTGCCTTCTCTCTTGCTCTTATAAGAATTCCTGGTCCCCTTAATTAAGCACTAGAAATTCTAGGGTGAGGAGAGGTCAGTGGTAGGGAGGGTGCAGTCCACCTCCAACGCCGTCTCCTGGAATTAAGGAATTCTTCTCCCAGGAATCAAGTGCAATTGCAGAGAAAGTAGTAGCTTACTTTGTGCTAGAATTTTGTTGATGCTGTTGGTTATATGCTTTTTACTTCTTGTATAGCTTGGAAACTTGAATCATACTGCTAAAGTATAGAGGAATCAAAGCTATGGATTCTGACAAGAAGAAATATGCTTTTTCAATATCTAAACAGAGGAAGAGAATAAGGTGCAAATATTGATTTTGAATATTGCTATCATTCTTTCTTTAAGAGCATTTACTGAGACAGTGATGTCAGTGGTCAATGGTATTACAGTGGTACAAGTGTTATTGTTGTATCATGGACTGTAGCTGACCTGGGACCGAAACAGCCATTAACATGCTTTGAAATAAAATCGTTAGATAAATATCCAGAGCTAAATTTAGACAATTATGTTTATGAGCAAGCTTCAGGAATGTCTGGTAGAAGGACAGTTTAGTAGACTTTTCCTTATGATTCAATAAACTGCCACTGCATTTTACCACAAAATGATATCTTGGAGCACAGCTATGTAGGGGGAAAAAGCATACCATATGTCAGGATCGAACCCAGCAGTAGGTCTTTACCTCTTCTGGTCTAGGTTACACTTCTATTCTTTCTTCTTTTTTCACACTGAAATGAGAAGCATGCTTGCACTAGGTATTGGATTCTTAACCCTCCAGCAGGAGGGAAGAATGTGGTTGTTGATCATAACAATAACAGAGATAAGTGCTAGGTTTTTATGCCAGGGACACGGACGCCCAAGCCAGGTTTATACTCTGTAATTTGCTTTGCCACATGGTACATTGTACACAGTTATTCTTGAGATGCCCTTATTTTTCCAGTGGTAAAATCTGCATTCATTGGATATACATAAAGTGGGCTGTACAAATGAGCACAAAATTTTCTACTACAGCCCAAATGGCTTCTCCCCAGCACATCATAGGTAAATATTGCAACACTCAAACAATACAATCTCTCCATGTTCACTTTAAAATTTCAGATCATGGACTTGAGGAACAAAAGGTGAATGTGCAAGTAGGTTTAAAACAATGAATATGAAAAATGCCAGATCCAGCAAACTCTCTGCTGGGAGAACAACATAAACAGCAAGCGCAAGTGGTAACATTATAGCACTGCTTATAACTGACTGTGTTCCCAGGTGTTTTTATATCACCACAGTTAATTAACCACTTCTGCGTAGTATTTCATGGTTAACAAAGAGCTCTTTGAGATGCTCAGTAATAGCTCTCAGTATGTAATATAGGAATAGCAGTTCCTTCTTCTTAAAACTCTGCTTTTCCAGAGAAGTGCACAAAAAATGTTGTCAGAAAGGGCTAGAAAGTGTCAGAAAGCTTTCATCAGTCTAATGGACCCCATAAAGGATGGCAAAATACAAGATAATGGTGTACTTGCAAGCCTTCGTCTTTAATGATGCTGAAATTTGAGACCATTTTATTTGTACGCATGGAAAAGTGGTATAAGAGTCCTCAGAGTCAGTGCTGTCAATACTGTTCTTTCTCTTTAAGCTAAAGGGTTTTGTTCTTTTAAAGTTGTTTACACAGTGTTGTTAGGCTGAAAGCAAGACATATTCAATGCAGAAACAAAATAGACAACTGTGCAATGCATAGGACTCTCACTGCAGAAGTGTGAGGAACAGAAAGCTGAGTTTCAGTTAAGAGACTGGGACCAGCTGGGCAGTCTGGGAACAGGCGTGTAAATCGGGGGGAGGGGAAAGATGTGTGGAAGGCAGTCAGCAAGAGAAGTCTGACCCTGAAAGTGACTCGCAGGGTGAGGGACAGGGAATCAGGGAGAGACTGTGGATGAACACTGAATTGGGAAGATCTGAAGGAGAAGAAAAGAATTAGGAGCTCCCAAGAAAGAAAAAAGGGTTGAGGATTTTTAAGGATATGAGCTGAGTCTCATATATCCTCATACAAAGATATGTTGCTGGGCAACAAAGCTGGAAATAAAAGTGGAGGGAGGATTAGAAAGCAAGGACAAAAGACAAGGTACACAGAAATGTCACAGTGCTCACAGGTGCTGCTTCTGGTGTCCCCCACAGGGGTGTCTCTACACAGTCCCTTTATGTTATCTTCGGTCTTTCTTGGTTGCTTCATTCAAGTGGGATTAACTCATTTTATAGGCATTTATAGACAGGTTTTTCTCCTAGGCAGATACTATTTTAGATAGGTGATCTCTCCCCATTTAGGTCCAAGTCAGTCAATTTTACAACATTTGATCACATGATGTTGTTAAGCAGACTATCCTGACAGAGGACATGTGGGCTCCTCCACAAGGTAGGATGGGAAGCAACTACTATGGTACCAGAAATGGCAGGGGCTGAAACAAAGGTAAGGCTCCTTTTCCTGAGGAAAGCCAGAGGCAGTTATGTGTGTCTGTGACCTGTGTGTGAGACAGATGGAACAGTAGGCTGCTGATGGCATGCTTTCAAAAAAAAAGGAAAGTTTTGTAGGATCGATTTTGTTTGGACTGCATCAAACCACATGTGTTGTAGCGTTATACGGTTTGGGGGACCAGACAGAATCTATCCTGAAGTAAAACTCTGGAACCACAGGTAGCATAAGCACCAGCCGCTGCGGTGAATTGATCCACTTTCATTGTACTATTTCCCACTATTATACAGGCAGTATGTCCAAATTTTCTGGGCATTTGACATGCTTCCTTCATTTCCAGAATGAGCATTCATAGCTTCAACTAAAGTTAGTGGGACTTGTGTATGTGGTATTATATAGTCATGCATCTCATGCATAGTGCATATATTTATATAAACAGTGCTGCATAATACAAATGATATTTGGGCACAGAAACCTCAGCTAGTTATGCAGCTTACTGAATATTTTTGAAAAGCAGAGTTTGCAACATTTGTACCTTTTTAACAAAAGGGAAAAGAAAGGGATGGTTTATTCCCTTGTTTTCTTTTTTTTTTTGTGTAGTAGTATATAAAAAGCTGAATAGAAGCATTTAGTTATGGCCTGTAAGAGGCTGTAGAGATGATCATCTCCATTTAGGACTTGAAGGGCTTATGCAGAGATGAAATCTGTTGTGATTCAGTCTGTCCTTACTGAGGTCTTAATTCTATCCTTGAGAGGGTATATGACCTTGTAATCTGCCTTCTTGATCTCTTCCCTGTCTCATTTAGGTGCAGCTTGAAACTAGTGCAAGAGAAACCATTTTCATGAGTATATA
Organism: Phalacrocorax aristotelis; assembly: GCF_949628215.1. Classification (NCBI taxonomy): domain Eukaryota; kingdom Metazoa; phylum Chordata; class Aves; order Suliformes; family Phalacrocoracidae; genus Phalacrocorax; species Phalacrocorax aristotelis. The sequence continues at coordinate 90,408,766 of NC_134277.1, forward strand.
TTTTTCAAATACTGCTTACACAATTAATATTTGTTATTAACTGGAGGTTCTTGTGCACAAAGTCCTCATATTCCATGCCTGCAGATGCCATCACCAGAAAAGTGGCCAGGTAGGTATACAAGTGGCTTGGTAGGTGTTGACTTTCTTGAGGGAGAAGAGCCTTGCAGAGGGATCTGGATAGATTGGAGAATTGGGTAATGAATAGTGGGATTAAATGTCACAAGTCCAAATGCCAGATCCTGCACCTAGGATGGAGTGATGCCGCACACAAGAATAAATTGGGAGAGGAGTGGCTGGAGAGCAGCCCTGCAGAAAGGGATCTGGGGGTGCTGGTTGACCTCAGGCTCAATATGAGTGAGCAGTGTGCCCTGGCAGCCAGGAGGGCAAACCGCATCCTGGGGCGCATCAAACACTGTATAACCGGCCGGTAAAAAGAGGTGCCCATCCCCCTGTATTCAGTGTTGGTGCGGCCTCACCTTGAGCACTGTGTGCAGCTCTGGGCCCCACCATTTAAGAAGGATGTGAAGGTCCTTGAATGCACCCAGAGGAGGGCAACAAAGGTGGTGAGAGGGCTGGAAGGAATGTCCTGTGAGGCGCAGCTGAGGGCTTTGGGCTTGTCTAGTCTGGAGAAAAGGAGGCTGAGGGGTAATTGTTGTAGGTCCCTTCCAACTGAAATTCTATTCTGTTCTATTCTATTCTATTCTATTCTATTCTATTCTATTCTATTCTATTCTATTCTACTCTACTCTACTCTACTCTGTATACAAGGATAGCCTACACAAACGCCAGGGCTTTATGCTTGGGCTTGTTGCTCTTTGTAATTTTGGGCAGAAACAGTTGACCAAATGAGAAAAATTGAGAAATCAAGGGGGTCAAAATGCCCCATATTTTTAAATAAGCACTTCATGTGAAACTGAAACAATAATTACCTACTAGTTTTACATACTCTGAAATCAAACCAATGGAAAACCAGAGAGTATAAGCAGAATATAGCTGTAGGTCCCAAGTCCTGTTTTTCAACCTCCAAATAATACTTTGCTGAAGACAAAGACATCCCTGAAGAGGTCAATTTTAATACCTGGAGCAAAAATACTTTATTTATTGGCACATAAAAAAATAAAAATTCTTTTTCCTTCTCTCATCTGAGCTTTGAAGGCAATTTATTTTATAGACCCTTAATTTTTTTATTCTTGCTCAAGTGTATTTCCATTACAGTATAATTCAGCCAGATTTTTTAAAAATCCAACACTTTGCCAGGTTCTTGTGCTGTTGTGTTCTCTGAAAATCCTATTTATTTTTAGTGACTTTTAGTCTACTGTGAACAAATATGGAAGAAAATAAATGAACTGACTGAAAACAAACTAAAAAGGACAAGATGAAGGTAGAGTATGGCCACTCATCTGCAGGCAGTATTTTCCTGAAAGAAGTGTACTTGTAGATACAGAAGGTTTTAAGCCATTAAAATGTTCCTAAATATTGATGTAAGGAAATGCAGCAGCAAGGGGATTAGGAGACTAGCTTTAAACCATAAGCTTGCATCAAGAAGGTGACTATGACTTAAACATCTCTGCTATCCTCAATGAATTTAGCACTGTAATCCACAGTATACACGTTTGTCTGTTTTCCATAAGGTAAACCAGAAACGGTTTAGTATATACTCTATTTATCTACTTTTCAAATTCTGTAAGATCAGTATGTTCTGCAGTTATTTTAGATTCAGTAATACTTCCTCTCAGTTCACATTAAAACAGGTTCCCAGTGACTGCCGTCTGGGGACATATTTTCTGCCTTGTCTATGCTTCTCTGTGTAACTTTTAATTAAACCGTACAGAGTAGCTGGCTAAAATCCTACACTCCCTCTATATGGCTTCATTATTAATAGATAAATACAAATAATAGTATTGCGTGTTTTAATCCTAATTTCCTAAGGAATTTTGTTTGAGTTTTCTGTTTCTCATTCAGCCTTAAAAGCTTTTGATCCCTTTTCAAACTTGACTTGACAGGATGGTAAAGACACCAAAGGTACACAGCTGCTGCAAGCATTGTGAACCTTGAGGAGGGGTGAGAAGAGAGGAACTGGCAGCAAAGCCGGAGCCTGGTGCTCTGGGGAGGGTGCCCCAGCAGGCAGCTGTATGTGCAGTTGGGTCTGATGGACACAGGGAAGGACCAACAGCCAAATATGTCACTTCCTGCTTTTCTGCTGGCCAAGGGCAGTGAAGAGGACTGAGAGCACTGTCAGGGCAATGGACAGTGGCACTGTGGGTGGAGGAAGTGGAGATGATGGCAGGCGTGGTGGTGAGGGTGCTGTCTGGTGGGACGGCAGAGGAATGCAGCATGCTAACTGTGGGATATCTCAAGGAATGGGATTCATTTCTGCAGGAAAATGGGCTTTGGCTGATGTATCACTTAAGGGATAAATATGTTTAAAAACTTTTGTTTGAAAGAAGAAGAAGTTACATTTCATTTTAATGAAATCACTGAAAAGCTACGCAACCCTCTGTCGTTCTCCTTGTTTTTTGTTGATGGGGCTTCTTTCTCTAATCAAAATACAAACCTAAATAGGAGCTTGAATTTCTACAAGTTGACTGATTAGTCAGTCATTTTGCTTGAAAAATTATTCTTAACCCTGTAAATTTCCTTCTTTTTATTTTTTTAACCAACTGAAGATCTGTTTTGTTTGTTGTCATTTCATTGATGATATAGTGGTGAAAAATTACTACAGGATGCCCACCATATCAGTTCTGACCAGGTAGCAGGGGGCTGATTTCTGCTTCTAAATTTCCTTGAAATTGTGTATGTTAATAAAACATTTACAGCTGCTGATTGGTCCACCATTCAGTATTGAGGTTCTTGCAGAGGTTCCTTGCCAACAGTGTAAATATTTGAATATTGTAAATGTTACATCTGATACTGACTCATTGCCTGTACTGGGATATAATCAACAGGATTGTTTGGATCCAGGTCAGAGCTTGTTAAAGTGTATTAGCTTTCACACTCTAAATCACATTACGAGTATAAATAACACATTTGTATGCTACAAGACATAAAGTAGGAAGCAAACAGTACTTTGGATGTTTTGGTACCTCAGTTACTACTTTACTGTTTTGTGGTAATTGGGCAAGTAAATTCTCTTGAGAGGAAAAAAATGCTTAAAATTATGGCTCTAGAATAGTATTTAGAGGACTTCTTTTCTGCTCTTGAATTTGCCACAGCTTCTGCATATGACCTTTGGGCAAGATAATTAGGGCTTTGCTCTGTGTGTTTAATTCACTGTCTGTGAAGTGGTGATAATGTTGTATATGGTTAGAAGGCAAAAGCATTCATGTTTGTGATGAATTGAAATACTGTGGCAATAAAAGGCAGTGGAGGGTAAGCAAACGTGTAGAGCTGCGTTGCTCCCAAAGTGTCTTGTCTTTTCATCTGGTTCTGCTTGAAACACAGCTGTTTTCCTTCCCCACCAGACCTAATATTTAGAGGATCGGTACAAATACGCTTCTGGCCAAAATCCTACAGTAAATACATAGAGACATCTGTAGTCTAGCTCTTCCTCCAAGCAGGATGGACTTCAAAGCTATATCAGCCTACTCAGGAGTTTATCCAGGCATATTTTGAAAATCTCCAAGATGGAGTTTCCCCTTCCTGTCTGGGCAACCTGTGCCAGTGCTCAGACACTCCTGCGGAGGGGAATTTTTTCCTTCTGTCCAGTTGGAATTTCCCTTCTTCAGTCTGAGTACTGTCTCCACTCCTTTCTTCGTGCAACTCTGAGAAGAGTCCTACTCTGTTTTCTCTGCAACACCCCTTTGAGTACAAGAATGCAGTGATGGGATCCTCCCAAGCCTTCCCTTCTTTTTTTAAGGTATCCATTTAGGCTTTTAAAGAAATTTTGGAGAGGGGGAGAGACATTAGGCTTGGTATTTTTTTAGCTCTGATGAAATTATCTGTGTTGAAATTGAACAGCAATTTAAAATTATCTGCAAACAAGGTTTTTTTTCCCATATTCTGGAAAGAAGTAACCCCCTTGTGAATCCTTATTTTTAAAAAGTGATGTCTCTTAGTTTCAGAGCAGAATCACATCAGTTTCTCAGAGTCTGGCTTAGTACTTGGGGTGGTTATATTAGCATTAGATTTTTGTATTCAGGAATCAAATAGGTATGAAAATTCTAATCAGTGTTAAAAATGAATAATCTAACGTAAGAGAATGGCAAGCTGACGGCCAGAAAAGTGACACCAGCAAAGCCTTACACTAAGCTGATCTGCTAATGTAGAGCTTAGAGAATAGGCAGACCATGCCAAAATTCTCTCATACCTCTTCCTTTTCTCCTTCTGTGGTAGAATAGGCACAATGGAGGGACAAAAAGCGTCATCAAGTATTTGTGGCCAAGTTTAGAATAACCCTTGAAAAATCATTTCCAAAACCTTTCACCTTGAACTCATGTTTTCCTGAGGTAGCTAATTACTGTTGCATTTTGTCTGCATCTAGACTATGTTCATTAATGCTAGTCCAACAGTCTTTTGCATATGTTTAACAATATAAGTATGAAATTTAGAGCCTAGAGAACACATTCAGTGACCATACATTAAGTAGGAGGGAAATTTTCACCTCATACTGAGTCAAGAAGTTGTTAATAGGCCACAGCATTTGTAACCCTTAAATTATCAAGCAGACCTTAATTTAATGAGATTATCCGCTATCATCTCAAAAAATTAAAAGAAAATTTATTTTTGAAGGCAAAGACTAAAAAAACTCTTCAGGAGTACTGGAGAGAGGCTGCTTTTAAAGTTAGAGTGCTGCACATTTCCACAGATAACATCTTCCTTCTGATATAGCCTAAAATATAAGATTGTATGTCTGATGAATCACCTTAAGAAAATATCTACAACTGTTTGGGTGAACATAGTGGGTAGGACAGACGCCTTTTCATATAAGAAAATTAAATGTGTTTTTTCTTTCACTTCTTCAGGTGTGTCATATATAAATACTTATGACTTCCTGGTTTACTGTGGTTGTTTTAAAAAGAAGATTTCAAAATATTCCTTTCCTTTTAATGTCAGAGTAGTTTGAGCTGAATGGCCTTGCAAGATCAGTGGCTAACTTCAAGCTAGTCTCCGTCTAGGAGTGATGGAGCTGACAGCTGCAGTTCTGGTTAAGGGACACTTAGAGGACAGCAAGCATGGACCAAATCATTTGACGTGTCCGTGGAATAGTATTTGCACATGGGCATCACATAAATTACAATAACAAGAGTCTTTATTGATAAAAGCCCAGTATTATTAGTATAGTTGTCAGTTCACACGTAGCAAGACCAATGAAGGCGTTTTGTGCTTCTGTGTAATGAATAACCTGTCACTTACTCACTTCTTCACACATAAATCATTCCTAAACAAAGAATGTATCATCATGGAAAAGCTGATGTATTCCTTTGTCAGTCTGCTTGCATGCCTGAGTGGTAAATTGTTTTTAGAAAGAGAGGACTGCCTCAGCCATTTTTTGTGACTGTCAGTAAGAAACAAACACAATGAGGAACTTTATGTTTGGACATTACACCTGAGTGTTGAAATCAGGAACTAAGGCCAAGCATTCAATCCAAATTCTGAATTACACTAATTGCAACAACATCAGATTTCTTTAATCCTTGAAATCTGTGATAAAAGCTGTGTACGTAATGAGTAACTTCTGCGATGATAGCCAAGTTCTAGATTGTACATGCAACCTTACGTGATAAGTGACCACAATCCCATTGCATTAACAGCACTTCATATCTGCTTATTTAAGAACTGACTTTGTCTGCAGGTCTGGAAAGATCTATTCAGAACAGACTTCTATGCTCACTTAGCAAAGTAATAAAAGAAGATTGGCTTTGAGGTAGCAATTTAGTCATCTGGACTTTTGGCTTATTTGGAGCTTCAAAACTTTATTAAAAACACATATACACAAAAGAAGGAATGTACATTTCCTTGTATTGGGGAGTTCTAGACAGGTACTGCTATATAACCAGCTACTTTGTTCCAGGAAATTATGATTGCCTTTCATCATCTTTGGCAAGGGAGTGTGCACTATGGCCACTTGAGAATTTCACAGTGCTGCTTAGTGATTATCAAGTAATGGCTGATTGCTTTTGCTAATGGATTTGCTTTTGATGTTGTTTTTTGTGTCACGTCACTTCACATGCAAGATTTTGAAGTGTTTTGCTGAACAGGAGAAGAATGTTAAATAAAACCTGTCCTAGAATTCTATTGTTTGTGAATGTAGGGGGTGTCAGCTATAGGAGGGATACAGGCACTACAACTCATCATCAACACAGAAGGAATGACAGAAAAATCACAAAAAGGATATTGAGCTCAGTATTATGTAGTTCTTCAGTTCTTCAAAAAACAAATTACTTGGCTCTGATCATTTTTCTTCTTGCTATTTGATATGAAGTTATTAATACTCCATGAGGTAGTTTTAATTTTTGAATGTTCCTGCACTGTAAATAATTCTCCAGTGAGCATTCACAGTTACTGCTTAGGTACTGAGGGCTGATTTTTATTTACATGAAATCTATAGTTTCTTTCTGCTTTAGGGATATTCTGTCAAACTGAGTTAAGTATAGATTGTGTATGGTACTGTCTTTCACTTTCTTTTATGTATTAAGGCAAACATTTTATGCAGAGCTTCTGAAACCATCTATGTATTTACTCTTTGTTTTTATTTCATAAACACTTTCATCCATTTCAGCATGACTGAAGATATTTTTGTCAGGACAATTTCTTCATAGAAATCATCTCTTGTTCTGGAACATCCTGGAATATTTTTCTTTAAAATAGCTGGCCACATATATTGGTTTCTTCAGAACTGATAGAATTTGTCCCACGTGTTTGAAGGATCTAGCCCAAATCACTCTAAGTACTTACCTGCTGCCTGATAAGTATCAGCATTTGATACTCCAGGATACCAATAATTTATTGGGGTTGTGCTCTGTTCATGTTGTACTGGCTCTGGAAGGACAGGAGTTAATTTTCTTCATAGCAGCCCATAACATTATTTTGAAACATGTTGGTAGCATACTGATATTTTAGCTATTGCTGAGCAGTGCTTGCACAGGATCAAGACTTTCTCTGTTTCTCACAAGGTGAGTAGGATGGGATTAGGCAAGAGCTGGGGAGGGAACACAGCCAGGACAGCTGCCCCCAGCTGACCAAAGGGATATTCACAGAATCCCAGAATCCCAGGTTGGAAGGGACCTCAGGGATCATCTAGTCCAACCTTTCTAGGAAGAGCACAGTCTAGACAAGATGGCCCAGCACCCTCTCCAAATGACTCTTGAAGGTGTCCAACGTGGCCGAGTCAACCCCTTCCCTGGGGAGATTATTCCAATGGGTGACTGTCCTCACTGTGAAAAATTTCCCTCTCGTGTCCAATCAGAATCTCCCCAAAAGCAACTTGTGTCCATTCCCCCTTGTCGTCTCCATGTGACTCCGTGTAAAAAGGGAGTCTCCATCTTCTTTGTAGTTACCCTTTAAGTACTGGTACACGGTGATGAGATCCCCTCTGAGCCTGCTTTTCTCAAGGCTGAACAAACCCAGCTCTCCCAGCCTATCCTCATCTGGCAGGCTTCCCAGTCCTTTGATCATCTTGGTGGCCCTTCTCTGGACCCCTTCCGGCCTGTCCACATCCTTTTTGTATAGAGGGGACCAGAACTGTACACAGTACTCCAGGTGTGGCCCGACAAGTGCTGAGTAGAGTGGGATAATGACTTCTTTATCTCTGCTGGTGATGCCCTTTTTGATGCAACCCAGCATCCTGTTGGCCTTCTTGGCCACAGCAGCACACTGTTCACTCATGTTGATCTTCCTTACCATATAATGTTGTGTTCAGCAATTAAACTGGGGCATGTGGGGGCAAGTATTTCCAAAATAGCCATTGATCAGAGAGTGGCTAGGCATCGATGTACTGCTGGGAGGTGGTGAATGACTGCCTTTGCAGCACTTGTTTTCTTCTTTTTCTTCATTTATTAAACTGTCTTTATCTAAACCCATGAGTTTTTCTTGCTTTTGCCTTTACAATTTTCTCCCCCATCCCACTGGCAGGGTGTGAGCAAGCAACTGTGTGGGGGCTTAGCTGGCGGTGGGGATCAACCCACCATGCACTTGGATTTCTATTGTAAGAATTTGATATCACTCATACCTGCAAGTTATGGCCACTAATAAATGTGTCATTGACTGATCACCTTGTCCAGACTTTCTGTTGCTCTCAAAAACATCACAGCATTTTGAGTGAGGAAATGTACTTGCAGTTTAATAGAAGGTATTCAAATATGGGATTTTACTGAAATACATTTATGTTTCAGAGCAAAGTTGAACAAAACCATATTGGCAAATTGAAGTTCTGCCTTAGAAACTTGGCCATTTTTTCCAATCTCATATTAAAGAGTTAGTTTCCTAACTCATGTTTTAGAAATTAGCTTATTTGTACATTTTTATTTTCTTCTTCTATGCGGGGATAGCATTGGAGCTTGTTAAAAGTAACTCCAAGAGATAAATTAAATAGGCAGGATGCAGATAATGTTTGCAAATACCTTAGACTTAGGACAAATATGGGACACATTCATCTTCTGTCACATGATGTAGAAAAGATATGTGCATGTATATATGTATATTTATTCACATATCTGTGTAGCTGATGGATGATTGGAAGATACAGCACACAGCTATGTGTGAAATGTAACAAATTTTGAACTGTGTGAATGAACCAAAACTGCTTATTTCCCAGCAATCTTGTGATCTCAGAAAACTGCTAAACTAAGCTGTCCAGAATCACATTTAAATCTGGTTGCTGTCTCTTTTGAAATACCTGTGATTTTACTTGAAATATTCAAGGCTTCTTCCCAGCATAGCTAGTGCTCCCAAAGGGTTCTTCTGTGCTAGAAGGTAACACAAGATAAAGTGTGGTGTTCAGTTAAAGGTAAATTTTTTTCATATACTTTTGTTTCCGTTTTTGGAGGTGCTAGGGTTCATATTTTTAAGTAAGCTAATCCTGTGGTTAGTTTGCAATAGTGTTTATTGTTTAGCATTTTCAAAGTTAGCCTTATGCTATTTACTAACAGTTACAGAGAAATGTGGGAAAAGACACTTAAAATAAATACATGATGTCATTTTGACCAGATGTGATGACTATGAGAGACCGTGTGCTAGCAGGAGGTGAAGTGGGGGCTGGCTGGGGACACCATTGCCAGTTTAGCACTAGAGAGCTGTACATGTGCTTGGGAATAGGAAGAAAATGTTGTTTCCCACTAGACCCAAGACTCTCTATAGTCTGTCCAGATGCCTTGGCAAAAAGCCTTCAGCAACACTTTCATCCAAGCAAGTACAAGCCTTCATTGTCCTAAAATGACTCCTTAGGGAGCCCTTGGAGGAGTCCAGTACACACATATATGTACCAGTAGCACAGATATTTTTTCTTAGGTCTTTGTTCTCAGCACTCAAACACACCTTTTTCAGCCTTGAGAAAAGGAGGCTTAGAGGGAATCTCATTACAATGTACCAGTACAGGGTGCTGGGCCGTCTTGACTAGACTGCACTCCTCCTAGAAAGGTTGGACTAGATGATCCCTGAGGTCCCTTCCAACCTGGGATTCTGTGATTCTGTGATTCTGTGATTCTGTGATACACAGAATAAGGATGCGTAGACACTCAGTCACTCACTCCTAAAACAGCATTGCTGCTGCTCCTTGATGTTGGTACTGCTTTGAGTGTGAGGCAAGTCTGGCTCCTGTTGACACTTGTGCTGGTCCTTGAGTTCTCAGGCCAAGTAAATTAAACCAGATCTCTGCTTCCACAGATGTATATACCCGCCCTGCTCGACTGCAGGCTTTCAGTCTTTGGTGTAAGCTGACGGGAGAAAAAAAGGCTGAGAGCCTCTAATAAGAAAAATTATAAGTGAGACACATAAACAGAGGAACCAAAAAAGGAGGAACAAGTATCTGCTGGCAGGACAGGAGTTAGAGCATTCACTTCAAGACCCGTCTCCCAGCTTTGTTATTTCCTCAAAGGATGTGGTCCTATATCTGAAACCTCCTTGAAGTGTGTTTTAACGGCCTATGTTTTATTCTGGGGAAGAAGGGTGCTACTAATTTCTTTTGAAGAACCTGATCCAGCTTGCATAAAACCACATCTCTGGAAAAAGTACTGACATCTGCATGTCCAGACTTATAAAAACTGGTTTATAACTTTTTTCTCTTTCTTACATGTATTTAATTAATGAACACTCAAGTTTGCTATTTCAAGTAGAAGTGTTTAGTATGAGACTAAAGTACTGCCTTCTCCTTATCCCGTGTACTCCACCCCTATAGGATCTGGGGTGGGAATATTTTTTGGATATGTATATACATGTTTAAATTCCCTCTCAAATAAAAAAGAAAAAGAACTTTTACCTTGCTCTTCCATCATTAAGCATTAGCTGCTGAACTGAATAACACATTTCATTTCCTCCAGAATGAGTGTAAATACAAAAGCAATTTTTTTCCTCTGCCAAATATAATTAAAAATTGTGGATCATTCTGGGAGAACTGAAGCCACAGAAGTCTATAAAAATAGACTCTCAGAAATTCTTTTTTATGGTTCTTGCCATACTTTTACTGAATGTGCTTGGAGAACGTACTGAATATAATTCATTTTATGTAGACCAAGAGGTACAAAGTCTCTGAATCTAATTATACAGTGAGAATCTTTGTGCCAAAGGAAATTACTTATTTGCATAGTGTTAATAGCCATATTTAGAATAGTGCTAGTATTGGAAAGAATTACTTCTTCTCAGTTTTGCAAATTCAGGAAGGTTTCTAGGTTGATCGTAGGATGATAGGAATATTCTGGTCAGGAGAGACCTTGGGAGGTCACGCAGTCCAGCCTACTACTCAAAAAAGAGTCAGCTATGAGGTCAGATGAGTTTATTTAAGGCGTTACCCAGACTGGTCTTGAAAAAGTCCAGGGAGAAAGACTGCGCAAGATCTCCAGGCAACCTGATCCACCGCTTGATTGTCTTCATGGTGGAAAAGCGTCTCCCTATATCCAGTCTGAATCTCTGTTGCTTCAACTCATGCCCACTGTCTCTTGCCCTGCTGTCAAACACCACTGTGAAAAGCCTGCTTCCATCTTCTTGATGACCTTTTTGGTTTTGGAAGGCTGCTATTAGGTGTGTGACCCACCCCAAGCCACCTTCTCTCAAGCTGAACTAGCTCTGCTCCCACTGCCTCTCCTCCCAGGGTAAGTGCTACAGCCCCTTGACTGTCCTGGTGGCTCTCTGCAGAATATGTTCCAGTTTACCAATGTCTTTCTCGCATTAGTGGGCCCAAAACTGGGCACGGCAGTTGAGGTACTGTCTAATGAATGCTGAGTGGAAGGAGATAATAGTTTTCCTCAATCTAACAGGTATACTCCTATTAATACACTCCATGGTACGGTTGGCCTGCTTGGCTGCCAGAGCACACTACTGGCTCTTGTTCGGCTTGCTACTACCAAGACTCCCATTCCAGCAAAGCTGCTACCCAGCCAGAACATCATCAGCCTGTATTGTTGCAAGTGTGTTTTTTCTTCCCAGGTACAAGACTTGTTGAACCTCATAAGGTTCCTCCCAGCCCCTCCCTGCACCCTGTCAAGGTCCTTCTGAATGGTAGCCCTGCCCTCACACATGCCAAGGATGCTGGAGTCTGCTACCCTTCTCAAATATAGATCCCTAGGCATTCAGGCTAATGATTTTACTTCCCATCTGTGCTATTTGTGGTAGAAGAGTATAAAAATAGAAAAGAAACAATATGTTATAATGACAGGAAAAGGGAAAGTAGTACATTTGAAATACAGAACAAACACATGCTTAGCCGAAGTGAGCAGTTGGACTGCCTTCTCTTGGCACAACAAATGTGGCAACAAGTGAATGTAAAACTAAGAATGTAAAATTGTTCAGTTACAAGCAGAACTAAATCCCTCAGGCAATGTGCTTTTTCTGTGGGACAGCTGCCCTTTCTGCAAACATCTTCATCCTTCACACCTGAATCTAGAGTGTCTGTGAGGAATTTAATACCCTCATTTCTGTGCCATCAAAACAGAGAAGTCTAGGAAACTGCTCGTCCTGAAGCCGTTCAATAGTAAAATAAGTAGATTAAAAAAACATATAAATTATTGTTCATGAAACTTGACTGATACCTATGTATGAAATTATTTATGTGTTTTTTTAAATAATAACACTATAGAATAGTTTGTAATGGTATAGCAAACTTAACTTATTGTCATATCTTCTGATAAATATTATTAATTTTTTCATCAACTTTGAAGTTTACAACCAATTTGTATAACCTGGAGTTTATTTTCTCCTTGGAGGATTCCTGGAAGTTTGATACAGGAAATAAAATTGAATAAGAGAGGAAGAAGTGGCAGGAAACTTCTGAAAGGAGTGGCATATATTGGATTGAGCTGGTTGAAGAAGATTATTAAGTAACAAATTCGAAATTATATCTACTGGCTAGGTTGCTTTGGAGGACTTTCTTTCCAAGAGAGTACCAATATATCAGAACTAACAGAGTGACAAATGGACAAGAATTAGCATCCATTAATTTTAGCTTTGATGTAGGTTTTCATTTTATGATAGGCTTTCTTTGCAATACTTTTAATATTAAAAAATAAAAAAATTAATCTGTACTTTGCAGCACTTAGCTGCTTGCTGCTAAAGTCTGACATCCCAGAGAATCTGCGGACTTGCAGGTGCTGAGCTGCGGTCCTAGGACAGAGGCTGAGGGGCTGTGTAATAGAAGTCTTATGGACAGAATTTTGAAGCCTCTAAAACAAAAAACAATTCAGCTAAATATGAAGATATGCACAATGCTCTATTAATATTAAAGAAACTCAAAGCTGAGACAAAATACAATAAAATACCTGTAATAGGTAAGTTCAGCAAACTGTGTCTTGATAATGTAGATAATTTCTCCTGGAAAAAAGATTTTGAAGAGAAAAATTTCTGCTCAGTAAGACATAAACAAACCTTGCTGTGGTATGAACAACGAAGGTACTTGCCATTCTCAAAAAAGATTATGCTAACTGTGCTAGTGATGGCATTGCTTGTCTTTTAATATATACTCAGTCATTCAGACTTAATTCTCAGTCCTTTGGAACAAACCAGAGAGTTTTAAACTCAACTGTTTCCCATTCCTACAATCACACACAGGACATACTTTTGTTCTGCTCTGTTCTCATGCTTTGGTATAGATTCTTCCCAACAGAGATTACCAACTATCTGGCAAAAGTCATCAGCAAAGATTGTTTATTTTTATTTTCTTGTAAGATTAAAGCCTGTACATTTTTACTGTTAGAGTCATAATGGATTTTGAAAATGTTAGTTTACAGCACTGGTCAACTCACTCCTTTTCCTATTCCTTTTGTCATTAAACTTGTGGAATTCTATTTTATCTCAGATTGCAGTCTCGTTCTTTCACTCAGTGTGTACTAAATACTGCACAAAATTAGGACTCAGTGCTGTCTGAGGAAGTTAGGATTGCTCTTTCCATATGTACTAGAACCCAAGCACATCTGTTGTAGCCGAATATCATTGACTCGCCATTCCCATCCTTCCTTCATGCAATGTATCACCTCACACGACACATGGGGGCAGAAATTAATTACATGATCTATATTTAAATCTATTTTATTCAGTCTAGTTCAATGCTGTAGAAAAGTGCCAAATGACATTGAATTAGTCATTGGTAGGGTTCATTTGAAATTACACATACTTAAAAGTTCAAATTTCTCCAGATGAACCATCAGAAAGAAGGTAAAAAATAATGTAGAAAACAAGAAGATAGAAATAACTCATCATGGTGAAAAATTCTTTTTATAAAATATATGATGTCTGAGAAAATCTGCAGTATCTGAAGACTACCATTAGATCACATAGGATGTGATCTACTGATCTCTTTAAAATGAATTTATGAAATAAAATACCTCTTATATTTTTCTTATAAAGAAACCAGAGAGGATTCTTTCTGGCTTCCTATTATTGGTTGTTATTAGATAAATATTTTATTCCTTCTATAGTTATAAATATTGGTGTGCTAAAATTATGTAATAGCCCTTTCTGCTTGGATGGGAGCCTGTCTCCATGTGGGTATTATGCACTGTTCATTCACTGTTTTGTAATCCACTCCTTAACCTCCTTATGATAGTAATTCTTTGGGTGCCGTACCATTTAACAGAATTCTCAAACCTGAATTAGATACCAGCTTATCTATATAATGCGTGGGCAGCATTATACACCTCAGAAACATTAACAGAATCCAAGACACTAATCCAAAAGTAACTTTCATCAGCTGCCAAGAAATGCCAAGGAGAGTGATGGGACCTTGGAGCCTAACTACAAGATGGATAACACTGACTGCTTCTATAGTTTAAAGGCTCTCCTTTCAGGAAGATGCAGAATGTCGTGTTTGACCAGACAGCTTCCAGAGGTGTCTCCCAACCAATATTATTCTATGAATCTATGATTCTGTGACTCCAGATGGAGTGGGGACTTGTCACTGTGACTTCAGTCTTTGTGTCATATTGATGACAAAAATCTAGAATGCCGGTTTGTATCTATGGTGTTGGCCTGCCAAGACAGATCAGCTGCGGTTGCTGCTCTGGTCGGGGCGCACAGGGGCCTAAGCGAGCATCCTTGCTTGGCATGTGGAATGCACACATTGGCACCAGCACCAGCACATCCACTTCTGAGACCCCACCCCAATCAGTAAGAACCAGTTTGAGCTTGGCAAGACCACACACAATGGGCAGGATTGTGATAAATGTTCTCCATCCCCTTTACCTTTGCTTTTGCTGGTTTCCCAACTACCTGCAGTACTCAGTGCTCTAGAGGCTCAGCTAGGCCTGCTAGGTCAGATGAGCAGTGCAGACAGCCAGCAATGGTAGAGTTGGGACAGGTGAAAAGAAGCTCTGACTTGGCTTCTAAACAATGTTTAAAGCAAGAGGGTGAATTGGGGGTGCATTAAATTTAGCGTGCAGAGAGAGTCTGGGTGGCTGGTATAAACCAGTGTGTAATGCAACATCCTGGGGACGTCAAAATCTGGTGAGCTTGGCCAGAGCTAAAAGTTTGTCTTTGCAATGGCTGGAAGAAGGCAGAGAAAATCCATTTTGTCAGATATGAGGGAAGATTGAAGGTCATGGATGTTCATGCAGGAAGTGCAGTTATTTGGCCTTTGCTGCACGACCACGAATGGCCTCGTGCCTCTGCCTTCTCTGTCACCAGCTCAGATACCTAGGAAAGAATCCAGGAAAAAAGAAAACACATAGCGTTAACTGCCCCAAATACTCTTCCAGCATCAAGGATTCACAGCTCGGGACTTGCCAGTACAGAAGTGACTTTGTATTTTACCACTTTGGATTTCTTTCTCTTAACCCATCTCGTCTCCCTGCAAAGCCATGCAAACAGCTCTCACCAACAGCTGGCAAGGAGTTTCATAGTTTAATATTGTGTGCAGAACCTCCTCCTTTGGTTTGTTTTGAACGTGCTATCTACTAGCCTTAGTTGATGGCTCCTAGGGTCTTTTAGTAGTAGTGACCTGCATCCTCTCTCCCCCCAGGCTCTTTTGATTTCACAGGCTTTTTACATACATTTTTTAATATCTCAGTCACCTCCATCCTAAATTGAAGAGTCCTGGTCTAGTTGTTCTCATACAGAGGCTTTCCATACCTTTTATGCTGACTGTTGACCTTGGGCATATGTTTTCCAATCCTGCTATAGCATTTTTGTGGTGAAGGAGTAGAGGAGGAGGTTGGCAAGAAACAGTTTTAGAACTGCATGGCAGTGGCATAACAATATCTTTTATTCTCTATTCTTTTCCTAATAATTTACTAGCACTCACCATAGCTTTTCACCATCACTGAGCACTGATCTAGTGTTTCAATGGAACTATTCATTTTCATGGAAGAGCCAACTCTATAATATGCAAACAAAAAACATTAAAGATTGTTAATTTAAGAGGGAGTTCTGTAATTCAATTGAATTTGTTTAGATCAATCTAGATAATTTCAAGAAAGAAACTTCTATATGATTTTGTCTTTTATGTTTCTTGAGGGAAAAGTGCAGGGTTTTATCCAGGCAATAAGGAAAATCCTGTAAAGAGAATTTTCAAACCAGGGAAGTCAACAATCCTGTACTTTTGGGGTAAAGAAATGCTGTGCAGAAGACAGATGACCCAGAAACCCCACAGATAATTTTGCCCTATTACATCGAACTGTGTAATTTAAAATAGGCAAAAGTTGAATCACATTTTCTGAATTCATGTAAGAGAGTCTCAACCCCCAACAAATTAAATTGCAGGAGATTTTCTGTTTGTTTTTTATGTTTGCTCGGTTTTGTAATTTGATCTGCGATTTTGTTCCAGGACAATCCTATTATTTTTCCATGCCTTTTAATCTACTGTTTTAAATATTTGTCGGCTTTATGAAAGGAGGCAAGAACTTGGGCTTAATAGTTTGAACTGTAACCTGGAAGGTCAGTATTTAATTACTTCTTTAACCTTGGTCGTGAGACTGTCTGATCCCTTTATCTATGAATTAGAGGAAAAAATGTGAGTGAACAAAACTTTTTCTACCAGCAGATGATTCTTTGACAATATTTTTTATTGTTAATCCTCCAAAACTGGGAAATAAACAGCAGAATATGCTTCCAAAACTTCGTTTAGAAACTGGAAAAGGGAAAACTTTCTTTAACACTTTGGAACAACGGAAAGTTTTGGGAAAAAAAATTTTGGTGGAAAAAATGTTCCAAAACACCTAACAATTTTCTGATCCACTGTACTTTGAATTCTTCATGTACACAATTTCTGCCTTATCTACTCAGAAAGGGGAAAATACTGAAAATACTGTGCTTATATAAAGCTCTAAATGACTAGTAAGGTAGATCAAGTTTTATTAAAAGAGATAAAATTTGTTTGCCCGTGAACAGTGTAGTGAAGAACATTAATCTTCAATCAATGGCATGTTATATTCTTCAGTTGGCCACCTGTTTACATGAATGAGATTATCAATATAACTTGTGTAACAAGAACACTAATAACTACACAGATACCCTACTTGGACTTTAGAACTATTGGGTTTATTCTGCATTCAGTGAGGCAACTGGAAAAGGAGAGACCCTATTTTTCACAATGAAACCTGCCTGGAGATGCCTATGACACACCCAGTGGCACTGAAGATAACATAAAAAATTTAGCATTCCAGGAACCTTCTGAAAGACACATCACATCTACAGCCTGATTCTGTCTTCACCCATTATACTTACGATGACACAGTTCCAATATTTCAGTGAAGATCTATTGACCTAAACCCAGAGAAAGGCAGTGCAGCCTATCCTGCAGAGAGCACTCTAATGTAAAGGAAGTTCTCAAGATCTATACGTTTGTATAGAGACTGTGGAAGATATAAGGATGGTGGCTCCAGGCACTGAAGCAAAAACTGGGGGAGAAAATAGGGTGGTTATTCCAGCTTCTACTAACTTCTACTTTTGCTCTGTGAATGAAACAGTGGGCACAGTAAAAAATCATCATAGTTTAGCCTTTTTTATTTTATGGTTAAGGCTTTCTCTTTTTTTGTCCTATTCCATTACTTTTCCCTGTGTGCTTACTGTGGATAAGTATTATTGCTCTTTCTATTGTAGCAATGCCCAGAAGCCAACAGAGATCAGAATCCTGATATATTTGGAACCGTACTTAAAAGTGATAGAAGCAGCTCCTACATCTAAGCATTCACATCCCAAAGGGACATAGTAAACAAAGTGGGAAGAGAAAAAGAAAAATTATTGTGGTTTGGACTTCTCAGAATTACACAGCTGGGTAGTGGAAGAAGCAGGAATCGATCAAAAGACAATGGCTGCTATAGACTTTGCAGCACAGCAGAACAACTCTAGTGAGTCTAACAGGAGGCCAGTTTGATGGCTGAGGGGCCGGAGCACATGACACACAGTGAGAAGCTGGGAATTTGTTTGGCTAGCTTAAAGAAAATGCTTGGGGGAATCTAATTGCTGTGCTCTTCTACCCAAAGGGATGGAATAAAGAAATCAGAGCCAGACTTTTCTAGGAGATGCATGAAGAAAGAAGCAGAGACAATACTCATGGGCTGGAAAAAGAAAAATTCCAAGTGGATGGAAGGAAAAAATTCACCTCCACAAGAGTGTCTGAGCACTGGTACAAGTTGCCCAGAGAGGATGGAGAATCTCCATCCTTGGAGATTTTCAAAACATGCTTGGATAAGCTCCTGAGCAGCTTGTTCTAGTTTTGAAGTCAGTCCTGCCAGGAGCAGGGGCTGGACTAGAGATGTCTGGAGTTCCCTTCAGTCCTGCACCCCTCTATGATTCTGTGTATTCACTGTAGGATTTTGGCCACAAGTCCTTTTACTAGACACAATACTGCTCAACCCCTGAAAACCAGACCTGGCAGATTAGGAAAACATCTGTGTTTCAAGCAGGGAACCAAGTTAGAAGACAAGACAGTTTGAGAGAAAAGCAACTGTACACATTTGCTTACACTACAGTAATTATTCTGTGATTTGCTATTCATATAGAGGCTTTCCTACAGCCAAACCCACATCCTTTTTTATTGGCCAAAGAGGATATGATTCTGCATTATCACATTGTCTTACTGATTATAATAAACCTGTCTGTCTTTTAACCTCTGAACTGAGCCTCTGCTTATGCAGACAAGAAAAGCCATGGGCGCTCCTGATAACCAGGACACAAGCACTGAAACAGTTGCTGTTGTCACCCTCTATTACAACAAACATTTTTTCTAAGATATCAGTGAATCTCCTTCTATTGTGTTTTATGGTGAAACTTACAGTTTTGTCACTGTGTTTTGTACAAGCTGCATCTGTAAATGTTTTTTTATTATAGAACTGGCAGAATCTGAGACTGAATGCTGAGTAGATGAATGTGAAGGGAAATAAAACCAGAATCCTTTTGATTAGTGGAGAAAAACCCTAAAATATCAATTTGGCATTGGTAAAAAGTCTCACCTTGAAGTTTTTATTCTTTGACATTAGTTAATTCATTTTTGGAGAACAGTCAGAAGCCCTTAAGGATGTGCTGGCATGGCACTACAGTGTACAGTTTCTCTACAACTTCCATTAAGTAAGTATAGCATACTAATGCAATATATTTGTACCTGCTTTGAATAGATATCCATTTATATGTGCCAATCAGTAGCAGCTATTACCACAACAAGAATGCCACAGAGATTTTTTGTTTCAGCAGGAGCTGATTCCTTTAAATATACCTGTTAGTTTTCAGGATGCCTGAGTGAAAGTCCATAGAAATAGACACGGTCTTACTTTTCAATACACTATGTGCACAAATAGTCCGAGAGGTTAGCAACAGTGACCAAATGTCTTTAAAAAAGGTCACCCCATTTCCAGTTTATCTAACTAAATAGTTTGCCACAAAATAATATAGTTAATGTAAAACATTTGACCATTACCAGCTCTGTTATGATGTAGGTTGTTGCCTTTAAAATTTCAGTGATGTTTATTTCAGCACATTTTGCATCAGGTCCTAGGTCTCTTTAGGAAGACAGCATACTAAGCACACACGACAGTGCTGACTGTAGATCCATGTCTATCAACTTCTGCTTTAATCACCAGGCAAAAGACAAGGGATGATGCCTAAGTTATCTAGAAAGCTCTTGCATTTTGCACTCTGTTTGCATAGTTCATATATTTTATATTTGTATATAAATTGCTCCTCAGACAACGTTCCATAGAATTACAAAATGAGCTATAAACAGTTATACCCAATAAACCAGATTATACTTGTCTTTCTTTTTCTTTCTTTCTTCCTTTCTTCCTTCCTTCCTTTCTTCCTTCCTTTCTTCCTTTCTTCCTTTCTTTCTTTCCTTTCTTCCTTTCTTTCCTTTCTTTCCTTTCTTTCTTTCTGTAGTTAGTTAGTAATTTCTGCAGAGGAAGATGGTATCTTAATATATCATTCCCAAAATAAAATGTTTCTTTGAGAATTTTTTGGCTTGTGGCTTTGTAACACAATAATGTTTTATTGATCTATGAACTTCCTGCCACCAGGTGTTATAATTGCATCAAGTGAAACATTTGTTCCATAATATTAATTTTGCTAGACCTAAGTACTGAACCAATATTTTGGGCTCCACACACTGATTTTGTTGGTTTAGATGGAGAAAATAATGATGGAAGGAAACTCAGTCATTTGATAAAAAAAAAATCTCAAAATGGCACATAGTTTTGTTTTCTCACACTATGAAAGTCCTAATTTAGTTTCTTTTCTGACAGCTGTGGAGCTCCAGGGACAGAGTTATTTCTCAGAGACATGCAATTTTTCTGTGCCTAAGGCTGTGGTTATTTTTTGTTTTACTCTAACAGCTCTTTTGATTGCCTTTTTTCTCTGGTTAATAGGGAATTAGCTTCTGGAAATGTGTGACATAAGCAGTTAAGCCCAGTTCCGACAAACTCTTCAAGAAACCCTGTTATCTACAGGACAGTAGGATGAACTGGTGAGACACCTGAACTTCTTTATTAGCTTCATCGAAACTTTCCACAATATTTTGACTGGCAGATTTACTTATTGTCTGAGTCTGACTCACAATGGTCCAAAGGACTCATTCAGGTTGAGAGAAGCCTAAGTTGGAATCAGTGCCCTTTCTGATGAGGTTTTCTCCCAGGCCATCCAGTAGGCTCCAGGAACTAGTATAATCTAAAAGGTGGCATTCTCAGAATCACCTCCTGATGCTCAGCGAACCAATTCCTCAACAGTGCACTGAAATCAGGATTTTCAGCTTTTCCTGTACATCAGCTTTCCTGGAGGAAGAATTACTTTTTTGCACACCTGTCATGTTAAGGGGAGAACAGTGGTGTTACAAGAGGAGTTCTGATCACATCAAAAGACAGATTAATAAATTTACTGTCAGTCTATAGAGAATAGCAATTACTCAGTTATATTGCTCACCTGGATTCAAATTGCTGGTCTGACAAAAGTTTAAGTATTTTACATAAAGTATTCATTGAATAAGAAACTGGATCCAAGTCATTTTCTTCTTAGTTGAAAGCCTCTGCTCAGATTAGAGAGTTATATTTCATTCTCTCTTATATTAGTAGATTCACAGAATTATAGAAAAATGTGCTACAACCAACAGTTTGCTGTCTAGGCTACAGCCTATGAAGAAGAGTATCTCTCTTCAATTGTATTTAACATGCCCTGAAGGAGCCAGTTTGTCTCTCATTCCTGGGTGTTAGCATCATCCTTTTCTTTATAGTCTGTCCTAATTATGGCTTAATTAAATATAAAAAATGCAATATATCTAGAGCTAGCATAAGAAATACTCTTCAGAGAACAGCCTGCAAGCTAGTGCCTGGGTTAACATCCATGCCAGAATAAGGCACCATTCTTGATTCTATAATGGTCTCGTCTGTCCTGCATAAGAACCCTAATATCATCAGGCTTTGGCTATTCTGAATGCTGCTTGTGCAAAAACTGCCTGAAACTCTTTAGAACATATTGCCTTTGCTCCAGTGAAAGGAATAAAAACTGTTACTTACGCAGCTTTAGACAGGGCTATCTGCTGGCGAGTGGCTCTGAGAAGTGAGACGGCACCATCCAACAGATACTCTGGAGGTATTGGCACTTGGAGGAGATTGCCAAGGAGCGATGGTTGACAGAAGAAGCAGCACTGTAGTCTACAGGTTCCATGGGATGGCCTTGGTGAGCTGATTACTGTGCTTGGTCTGCTTAGATCTGAACTAGCCACTGTGTAGGTGTTTGTATCTGTCTAATGTGTTACCACAGTAAGCTTTTTAACTGTCAGTGTCAGAGAGAGCCCTTTTAGCATCTAGAGCTATACTTACAGCAGATATATGAGATGGAGAAGGTAAAAAGGCACCTCCTGGTATTCATTTCTGTTTTTCTGTTAGGTGCTCAATTCACATTACTTTTTAATAAGAGGGAGGTTGGGCATCTATCTACATTCCCATCCTCTTTTAAAAGCAGTCCTGATACCTCAGAAAAGAGGCATGGACTCCCTCCAGATCCTTTCTGCAGCTGTTAGGACCCTGCCACTCTGGTTTCATCAATCCCAAAGGCCCAGCAGGAGGAACATTGCTGCTGAGCTGGAGAGACAGGGCAATGCAATGGCTCAAAGTAGCAGCAAGAGCACTGGATGGTCTATCAAAATACCAAGTCAGTTATGCCAAGAATGAGAGTTTTTACACTTCAATATATTGAAGTTGCAAAGACTCTTGCATATATGGAAAACCATGGTTGCTCAGCCAAAAGGATACTCTCCCCCCCCCCCCCCCCCCCAAAATAACAAAAAAAATGTTAGGGGAAGGCATTTTAATTGCTTCTTTGCAATGCCAGTAAATCTTTGACTAAAGCAGTAATGGAAAACCCTCAGTAAATCTGAGAGTTACTGTTACAAGTGTGGAGACAAAAATTTGTTTCACATACATCAGCAGCCAGAACTGAACATTTTGGGAAAGAGGATAAGAACAGGGCTCATACAGAGTGATACTGTTCTGTCAAATACTAGAAAGACCACTTGTTACAGCAAAAGAAAACACACAATGAATTAGCCTTCAGTTAAGGTATTATAAATAAAAAAGCCAAGCCCAAATTATAAATCCAATAAAAGAAAGAGTAGGAAAGTCTTTGCATGTGGTGGTAAATCCAGTCTTCCAAAGCTGGTAGTTCTATTTTCATAACACATTTCTTCATCCTTTTTTTTTTTTTAATGTTATAATTGCCTCTATTCCAGGATCCTGAGGCTTAGGTTTCAGTATGACTAGATTCATGGCAATAAAATAAATGTGTTTTGCAACATGTCACATTCTTTGTGTAAAGCAAATGGGTGCTTAAATCATAGTATCTATCTTTGCATCTGGCCAAAGGAGATAACACTGCTATTTGTTAGGCACATGCCATTCGTTATCTGCCCAGACTGTTTATGCAGTTGCTTGTGAATGGATGAGAAAACTTAGCATGGGTGTGCTTATGTCAACAGGCAAAATGGATGTCCTCATGCTAAGTCACTTCTTTGAGGGACTTCCCAAGTCAAAGGTTATATCTGCCTTTTTCACTGTAATAACCTATCATGTGTTATCCTCTGTGGATTCGTCTTATCACTTCTACAAATGATTTGTATGTTTGGCAGGTATGTCTTTCTGGGGCAGTGAATTCTATCGTTTAATTACCATTTGAGCAGAAGAAGACCTTTGTTTGCTTCTGATCTGCAGCGTGGTAATTTCTTTTGATGTTTCCTGTAGTTCTTGTAAGAAATAGCAAATTATTCCCTTTTCACCTTTTTTTGGGGCAGTCGTGACATCACATGACCTTGTCATATTGCCTCCCTCAAATATTTATTTTCCATGTTGAAAGATCCCAAATTCACTTAATCTCTGCTTGTATAAAAACTCTTTCATGCATTTGCCTTGTTGTCCTGTGCCCAACGCTTCCACAAAATACATTCTGGATGAGAAGTTGTACATGTGTAAAACTAGGAAAACATTAGTCAAAAATTTACCCTGAATAGGCAGCCTGTTGAGCTCAGTGACACAAGCAGAGATAACCTCTAGTTCTCCAGGCTTACAATGGTTTACCTGAATGAAACGTCTTTTCTTGTCTTCCTACAAAGCTTTCTTCACTGACTTCAGTAGCTGCAGTGAATCAGAACACGGTCTTGACAATGCTGCTTTCCCTGTTGCACAGCCCCAAGTCAGCCTATCACCTAAATAAGGCACAGATCGTGTGGCTGAAGCATAGGGCTATGCCTGAAAAGGGTCTACAAGAATTCTTTCTGGAAGATATCACATCAAGGTTGCAGAGATAAGAAACGTCAGGATTAAGATTGAGGTAAACCTCTCTCTGCTTGATTGTGGGGTGTGTGTGTTTTAGATTTTCTTCTCTTCCAGTGGAACTTCCCCCAGAAAATCCATATTAGATTCAGATAAAGATATAGATTTGAAAAGACTTCTGTTGGTCTTCCATCCAGCCTTTTGCTCCAACCGAGTGCAACACTGAAGCTAAAACAGGTTGTTCAAGGTAATGTCCAGACAAGTCTTTGACTATCTTTAAAAACAGAAGTTCCACCATCTCCTTTGACAAGCTGTTCATTCCCTATGAGTAGTAACTCATATGATAAGAGATTTGGATTTTTAGATTTTTTTTTTCAGAGGTCCATTTTAATTGTCCCAAAAGAGTAACTGGCAAGAAAAAAATGGTTGTTGTCCTCTTTTTTTGACTTAACCACTGAAGACACACACTCTACCAGTGGACTTTACACCTATTTTGACAGTGTGGAGGTATACTGATAAGAGATCTGAAGTCCTGGTCAGTCTTCCACCTTTCTGCACCTTTGTCCTTTGGTGTTAGTACGCTCTGGCCCATGGCCTCTTACTGCTTATTCCAGCCTCTTCTCTCATGTCTTTCTAGCTCATTTTCATTCCCATTCTTCTACACCCTTTGTTTTTTCCCCAGTTCAATCTCCCTGATCAGGCCATTTTTCCCAGTCTACTGATGCCTCCTTAAAAGTTAGTTCTTGCAACATCAGTCTGGTACAGTCACTCCTTCTGCATTCAACTCAGGTGACTCTGTCATCTCTTGCAAGGTTCTCGGTCACCAGCAGGAGGGGTACTGCGATCACAGGAGAGCTATTACCTCTTGTCATATGCAAGACGCTAAAGCCGTGGGGCAGGAATCACAGGTAAATTTCTGTTCGGTTCCTCAACTTCAAGCTCTCTTCAGATGGAGTACCCAAATAATTATTTGTCTAAGCATTTCAAGACTTAAGTTAAGGATATTTTCGGGGGGGGGGGGGGAGTTATATAAGAATGTCATATTTGCATGGTTTGATTCGACTACAACTTCTCCAACAAACTGTTACACTGCTTTCTTGTATTCACATATACGATTTTATATAAATGTGTATATATATTCTTTCTCCTAACCCGAGTCTTAGATTATTTTTTTTTTACTTAAATTTCCATTTTGGAAAACAAGGCCTCTAAAAATGGCATAAATATTTTCCAGAATAATGGGGTGAGGGCGGGGAAGGGGGGGAGCGGGAACGGGAACAGGGCACGTGTGAACCATACACCAGACACTTTATTTCTACCAAGTGTTTACTCTAGAAAACAGATAAGTTCTGTTAATGCATCAGTTATGGCATCACAGTAAGACAAATACTGTATCTTAATAACCGTCTCTAACTGGCTTCTAAGGATCTGTTACTTATCAGTTTGATATCTGAAAATTAATTGTTAATACAGTAACGTTATTATGCGTCTGGCCCTGTATGTTGAAAAGGAACAGATCTCTCTTAGAGGATGCAGGTGTGTAGACTTCTTCCTGCTCATGTGACTGTTAGAGCCACCCAAATCTTAATGGCACAAGATTTCAGAGAACAAAGAGTTTAGTGCACTTATGACGAACCTAAAGGAAAACTGCTCTGCCTAGAGGTACCCTTGAGACTCCGCTTCTAGCGTGTCCCTGGAGCAGCTTGTTTCACCCACTACCCTACTAGCCATTGTAATAGGAACCGTTTGTACTGACGGTTTCAACATTCAGTTTTCCTTGCCCTATTTTCTTATGTAGTTATTGAGACAATTATTTTCTCACCAGCAAACAACAGTATTGGAATTAACTCTTCATTTGTGACTATTCTACATTTTCCTATAAATTTGAAAATCAGCAGCTGAATTAAAAGTTCTAGTCAATTGTCACTTCATATAGTGACCAATTTCTGAATAAGGTCTTCAAACTACTAAGTTAAAATTTATATGTTGATGACTGTAGTTGATCAAGGAATTCTGCTAAATTCAGAATAGCAGGGTTTCTTTTTTGTTATCTCTATATTCTTTGTTGTCTCAAAAACCTCAGCACAATTTTTATGCCATTTTTCAACCTGAAGTGCTGCCCAGAGAACAACATAAAGCTTTTTTTTTTTCTGTTGGCACTAAAATTTGATACGGTAATTATATTAATTGAAGTAGACATACTATAATATAAAAATTTTAGGTAATTTACAGAAGCAGATATTCAAACAGAAGATATATTAGAATTCATGTATCACTAAATCATGATGATTTGCCCCCAGTTTGGCTTCAGAGCCTCATTCCCCCTCATAGTCCATACATTAGGTCACTCCTGAGCTATTACCAGCAGTGAACTAATTGGCTGACTTGGTACACATCCACAGGTATATTAGGCTGTTAAGTAGCTTTCTTATTGCCTAACTTTTCTGCCTTTTTATAGAAAACAATAGTGCAGGGCTGTAGGGTCCTCCTGGGACATAAGCAGAGCAAAGACCAGTCTTGTTATGTACATATTCTTTACTTACAGCTCCCCTGCAAGCAGCATCTCCTAGACACAACTGGAAAAGGAAGCACGGAGTTCTGGTTCTTCAAAAAAAACCAAACAACAAAACCCACTCTCAGCAATACAGATTCATATAGAAAAGCTGGAAGTTGCTAATCCAAGACGTTAGGAGCAGGTCAGTGTGCACACTTCCAGTGTGTTGAGCTGCATTGGCTTTTTGGCCACTGTGGTGTGTTGACCCTGGCCAGTAGTCAAACACCCACCCAGCCTCTCACTAAGTCCCCTCTCTCATGAGGTAGAAAGAAATTAGAAGGAAGGAGAGAAGAATAATGGACCAAGATCATATGGTTTAATAACCGAAGCAAAAGCTGCATGCACAAGCAAAGCAAAAAGAACTAATTCACTACTTCCCATCAATCGGCAGATGTCCAGCCACTTCCTGGAAAGCAGAGCCTCAGCACAAGTAGCAATTATTTGGGAAGATAAATGCCATAAGCATGAACATCACTCCTTCCTCCTCCTTTCCCTGAGCTTTTATTGCTGAGCATGACATCACGTGGTATGAGATAGCCCTTTAGTCATTTTGGGTCAGCTATCCCAGCTATGTCGCCTCTGAACTTCTTGACCAGACTACTCACTTTGGGTAGGGGGATGGAGGAGGAAGCCTTGACATTGTGCAAGCACTACTCATCAATAGCCAAAGCATTGCTATGTTAGTAATACTGTTTTAGCCACAAATACAGAGCACAGCACCCTGTAGGCAGCTATGACGAAAGTTAACGCCATCCTAGCTAGACCCAGTACAGCTACAAGGACAAGGTCCTGAACAACCTTCTAAGTCTTCAAGAGAAGCTTTGAATAAAGCCTCAGAAAAAGGAACAAGAAAAGGAGTAGTGTACTCTTTCTTAAATCACTGGGCCTGACCATTCATGCAGATCTGATGAAGGGGTCCTTCTCTAGTGTCACATAGTCACTAGCTGCACCCTGCAACATGAAGGCATCTGGAAGACCCTGGCAAAGGGAAAGACCTAACTCTGTGAATTCAAGTTTTGGTTCCATTTGTCTGGGAGGCAAAGGAGTATGGCATGTGGGTGGCGAACTCATACATAGGACCCTGGAAAGTCTTTTTTGGATAAGAAACTGGCACCACATGGGTACACTGACCAGCGCTAATAATAATTCTTCAGGTGGATTTATCATGCAGGCACATACTATGATATGTTTAATTTCATGCAAAATGGATGAATTGACAAAGGTATTTGCTACATTCATAACTGATTTCTCAAGTGAATTCTAAGCTTAAGAGATTAAATAGTTCCTATGGGAAAAAAAAATGTACCAACTTTTTGATTCCTGCTTTGGGCACTTAACTGCTTTTCATTAATTTAATCTCGGAAAGATTTGTCTAAATTTTTCTATATTGAAAGTAATGATTGAGTTTGAGATGTTCCAAGGCACATGGAGGCCCGAATGATTACTTTTTTACACGTTAATGGGCACAACTAGTGAGTTTCAACTGTAATGAATGTTACATGAGGGCATGAATGCAGCACTGACTTTACTTTGCTTTTGGTAAAGTTTATTTTATTTTAATAATTCCTCCCATGACTATTCCAGATTAGACTTCTATACTAAGTTAATCAACATTGGAATATTTCCAGATGAGAGGAAATATATGCATGCAAATAAAGCAACTTAAAATCCTAATTATTATCAGAATTTACTTTTGCAGCAAGTGAATGAATTTCATCTTTTATGTTCATTAAAAGTAAAAATTAATTTCTCCTTATAAACAAAAGTCATACAATCTTTTAGTGTTTCTTACAATGAGGTTTTCATGGCTGGTTCACTGTGGAAGTAATCTAATTAAGCATACATTGTTTATGTAAAAATGAATAGAAAAGTTAGAAAAAATGTATAGAAATACTAATGTAGGGGATGAAGTAGCTATGTGAGAGGAATAAAATGTCAGAAACTCACTTGTCTGTGGTTAGGTTTAAAAGAAATTCCTGCTGTTGTTAACAACCCTCTAAAATCACCATAAGCTTCTCCTGTTCTTGAAGTAAATAAGGATAATCAGTAAGGCCTCGGTTTTCTTAAACTTTCTACTTTAGTTAATCTGTGTTTTTCTTTTTCATTTTCTTTCAGGGGTGATCTTACACTCAAAAGTATTTCTTACATTTAGATTTCTTATAAAAATTGTTTAATATGTGCGACCCATTACTTCCTCCAACAAAGAAATTCTTTTTACCTCAGTCATGTTCCAGTTTTATTATTTTTCTTTCTCTCTTTAGGACCATGACTCTTGTAGTCACACCTGTGGATGGTAGGCCCTTCAAGATCCTTTAAATGAGATCCCACCTCCCTGGGATGTCAAAGATGTGGTTCAACTCTCTTCATACTAGGAAAGCACAGAACCCAAAAGTTCCACCTTCCTGAAAGACAACTAACAATTATGTAAAAAGTGGCCACTTGCAGCATCAAAGCTACTTGTAAGTGAGCTGAAAACATTCTGAGTGTGTAGGGCCTAGCTCATGAGCATGCTTACCTTTCTGTGTCCCATGGAGACCTGAGCAGAACTGACCTTGGTTTCGAATCGTACCAGGTGCATATGTGTTCCCCTCTCTCTAGACTGAGGTATGCTCAGAAGTCCAATCCTACATAGCTTGGGAATGCTAGGGTTCAAAATTAAGATTATTTGAATCATTGTCCAAATCTGTTTGCCAGGTTCATTCATTCCCTATTTCAGTTTGGTCCCTTAATCTTCTGGTTG
Organism: Phalacrocorax aristotelis; assembly: GCF_949628215.1. Taxonomy (NCBI): domain Eukaryota; kingdom Metazoa; phylum Chordata; class Aves; order Suliformes; family Phalacrocoracidae; genus Phalacrocorax; species Phalacrocorax aristotelis. The sequence continues at coordinate 90,437,879 of NC_134277.1, forward strand.
TCCACACTGCTCTGATTTAAAACAAGGCAGCTAATTCTTTCTATGGGCAAACATGGGTGTGGAAGAGAAAACGCTTTCTGCCAAGGTCCTTGCTCTGCAAACAGTTTGCTCCCAAATCATTGTCTGATTTTGCTGCTTCTTCCTAATACAAACTTCTAAGATATCCAAGGACGACATCTGTGCTCACAGGCTCTGCCATGCCCTTATAGGCATACCATGTGCTTGGCATTATGCTGTAAAACATCAAGTCTGGCAGGCTGCAAAACATACTCCTATTGTATGTACTGTTGTGCTTATTAATTGTGATGGCTTAGGATCAGAGGAAAGCAACTTGTTGTCCAGAGGGGATAGGAGTCAGAGTCTGCGTTTGCAAAGAATTTGCTCTCAGCCAGAACTCTGCTGTATTATGGGGCTATGCTGGTAGTCCTCTGAAAAGCCTGCTGGGCAGTTCAGCACTGCTAGTTCTCAGCTCCCAGCATGGCACCAAGCAATGTTATTTTAAATACAAGAAATTAAAATGGCCTATTTGAAGGTACAGAACAGGCAGAAGCACTAGCTAGCCATAAGTTTGCCATGCCTTCCCTTTCAACAAGCTGCACCAGTCCTTTTCTGAAATAGTTTAAAATAGAAGTGTATATTTGTGAGATGCTCTACTCTAATGGTGCAAAGGATTCTGTGGTGCTGGCCAGGGCTCTCTAGATTATAAAAAGGATGGATATGAGAAATTCTATACCTCCTGATCCAGGGACCAGACTGTGTACACAGTGAAGATGGTATAAATGCAGACTGAAAGTTTCAATTTAGCTGCAGACAGTGAAGGAGCAGCGTACACTGCAGGTACGCTACAAGGGTAGCTAGCTCCTATTACCTTTCCATATCAAAATGTCAGCCGTTGTTCAAAATGTGGTCTTTGTTTCATAAAAAAAATAGGGTATTTATAATCACTTATCATTGTCATCTACAGTATGTATTCTACCTACCTGTTCATCCTATTTATGCAATGTGTCTGTGAGACACACTTCCCTGTAGTGCTGTGATTTTTCATAATTTTTCGTCCCATTACTTTATATTCCCATGCCTGATTTTTGGAAGTATTCAGAAAGCATGTCAGTTCCCTGAAAGGATTCTTTTCTGTATCAACTGGAAATCATACTTAAGACTTTTTAATTTTTTAAATAGATTTAAGATGTCCTTTTTATAGTTCCAGGTTTCCTCAATTCCTTGATCAGTTAACAGCCATGACAGAAAATATATTGGAAACATTGTATTAACTTGATATTTCACATTTATCCAAATGCTTTAGTTTAAATAAGCTTTGAAGGAATTACATTTATAACCTCAAAATGTAGGCACAAACATTTCAAAGGTGAAAGAATCCCAAGGTCAAATCAAATGTTTTGAAGAAGTTAAATGGTGAACAAATCATAGTCCTAGAGTTACATGCAATGTCTCAAAGGATGCTCCCATTACTATATGCTTTTTCATAAGACTGATACATCACTTTAGTGACTGAATTCCCATAACAACTTAAGATAGTTGCTTCTAACTGCCATTCCTCATTGTTAATTTAATCTATCATTTTACAAATTGTCTAGAATAACAAAGAATCCAAACTGTATGCTAAGCTATTTCTACCTAACTCAATTTCTATATCAATAAATCCCTCAAGTTTCAGTGCAATTATAAACAGTCTGCAAAGATGTTCTTCCACAAAGGACAAAAATGTTTTGAAAAGACCATGAGAATATTTTTGTTTAGAAATTTAAATAGAATTATATTCTTTAAACTGGTTTTACCTAACACTTCACCAAAGAAATGTCACCTACCAGAAAGTCATCAAGTTTACTTGCTCAAGTAATCAAGTTTACTTAGAGGCTTACCCAGGTCTGTAATACTCTGCTGTTTGCAGTGATTAGAAAATGCACAGCTACTCTGTGTAGTCAGGGGACTCAGGAATTTTGCTAATTTGGGAAGCAGCTGTTGAAAGGTGTAGTGCTAGAGATGTCTGTGGGATGAGCTTGGCAACTCAGTGTTAAAATACCTCATAATTAACACTGTTAATATTTTAAGCTGCTATAGTAGTTATTATCTCCTGTGAGGGAAGGCCCAGTCACATCTCTGAGATAACGTCTGAGACTGCTTCTGAATAAGAGCTTTCAGAATTGAATGGGCACTGTCACAGATTTCCATGGTTATGACTCAGTGAGCAAAGAGTTTACTGAATTGGTAATTTAGCAGTTAGGTGGACTGGGTTTTGGGAATGTTACAAATCAGAAGCATTCCTCCTGGAACTAGCAGGGTTCATGGCGTAAAATTAGGCAGGGTGAATGTGTTATCTTAGAAATCTGAGAAAGCAGATTTTATAGGAAGCTGATGTTAAAAGAAAGACTAAAAGTCAGCTTTGCTCTTCACTTACATGAAAAGCCCAGAAAGTTTTAAGACCTTCCCCTAAGAAAAAGCTACTTTGCAAAGATAATTATTTCAATATACAGGTAGTAATAATCCACAGAAATGAGTACACAAATCAATAGAAGTTTTAAAGGGAATGGTTCATTACTTATGGAGAACATGAAAAAATAATTAAATAACTCATTCATTTTCTCCCTTATTACCATTTAGATGAGCTCAAAGCAAGCAGTTAGTACAATAAAATGTGATTACTTTTTAAACTATTAAAAAAGATCTGAATAAAAGGCAGTGTCTAAGTATCATATCACGAAGCATTCAGAATGCAATTTTTGCTGTGAACTTATTAAATATTATGTCTGAATAATGGATGTTCTAATGATGAGAAAAGATGAGAAATGTGCTAAAGATTAGTTTCCACTTTTGGGGAATGAGAAGTCTTATATTTCACTTGTGCAGCAGTAGCAATGTCAGAACTCAGGCTTTCATCAAACATATCATGATACATTACACAGAGTCTGAAGCTCCTTTCTCTTGATTGCATACAGTTCTAAGATTATTTTAGCTTTCATTTTTAAACGAATAAATTTCCAGGTTTTACAACTACATAAAAAAGGTTGAAAATGTTCTCTAAGCAGCTCATAATCAAACAGCAAATACTAGAGAAAAATTGGTGGTTTTTTATTTTGAATCACATTATTTGGGTCTAAAAGGGACTTTCATACAATACAGAAAAGCTACAACCTATGTAACATCAGGACAGTTCTCCCCTGTGATAATATACTTCCTTAACAGGTGATGTTATAACAACATCATACTTGTGAGGCCCCTCTCACTTATCTTTGAAAGGCCATGATGATCAAGGGAGGTTTCTGAAGACTGGAAGACAGTGAACGTACTCCTGTCTTCCAGAAGGGCAAGAAGGAGGTCCCAGGGACCTACAGATCCATCAGTCTCACCTTAACCCCTGGGAAAGTGATGGAGCAACTAATCTTGGAAACCATTTCTAGACATATGAAGAACAAGAAGGTCAGCATGGATTTACAAGGGGGAATTCATGCTTAATCAAGCTTCTACACTGAGATGACTAGCTTGATGGGTGTGGGGAGAGCAGTGGATGTTGTTTATCATGACTTTACTAAGGCTTTCAGCACTTTTTTTTTTCAGAAATTTCAGTCTGTCATAACATCCTCACAAATGAGCTGACAATATACAGGCTATATAAGTACACAGCAAAGTGGACTTAAAATTGGATGAACTGCCAAGCTCAGAAGGGTTGTGATCAGGGGCATGAAGTTCAGCTGGAGACCAGTCACTGGGAGCATGCCCCGGCCATTGATAATAGGTCCAATCCTGTTTACCCTCTTCATTAATGACCTGGCTAATGGGACAGAGTATGCCCTCAGCAAGCTTGCAGATGATACAGACCTGGGAGGAGTGGCTGATACACCAGGCGGTTGTGCTGCCATTTAGACGGACTTTGGCTGGAGAGATCCACAAAGAGGAACCTCATGCAGTTCAACAAAGGGAAATGAGAGCCCTGTGCATAGGGAGGAATAACCCCATGTACCAGCACATGCTGGAAGCCAACTGGCTGGAGAGCAGCTTTGCAGAGAAGTCTTCCTTAAACAACTCCAGTAATTCTATAAATTGAAGATCTTAGTTGGAATAGCAACCGGTGGGATGCAAGGAGTTAAGCAAATTTTTGGTGTGTGTCAAAGATAACTTATTCATAACTTGTTGGGGCAAACAAGGGTGATGCACAGTTGGATCAGATATTCACTAACAAGGAAGTGTTGCTGACTGAGATGAATGTTTTATTGATAGCTGACACAGATTCTGATGAGGAGCTCACCAAAAAGATGGCTCTTCATGGTGATGTATGGTGGGCGGGCCAGAGACAATGGGCATAAGTTAAAATGCAAGAGATCCAGACTGACTATAAAGAGAACTTTTTTCACCATGAGTCATGTAGTGGAACAGGTTGCCCAGGGAGCTTATGTAGTCTCCATCTTTGGAGATTTTTAAGGCCAGACTGGGTAAAGCCCCTAGTAACTTAACATGACCTCATATAACTGACCCTTCTTTGAGCTGGAGGTTCAGCTAGATGACTTCCTGAGTTACCTTCCAGACTGAATTTTCCTGTGGTCCCACCATCTCATTTTTCTATTTTTTTAACAAAATCCATCCTTTCAGAAGAAAGAGAAAAACCACAGAATTTCTTTAACTTATTTTTTAATTAATATTCATTACATAAATCCCCCATACTAAGACCACTGTATTTCACAGACACCTCATTAGTCATTTTCCCCCATGTTACAAAGGTGAAACTATATTACTGTTTATTTCTGTAAGTCTGTTCCAAGTCATGCTAATTGATTTAAATAACTTTAAATGTATTAAAGAAAACAGTTGCTATCGGTGCTGACCTTGCAGCACGCATCATCTTTCAGATACACTCTTCTGTTACATTTTTAAGAAATCTGTCAGACATTATGCAGATAACCTTGTGTTTCTGATTATTTAAAAACTCTCAGCTTTGAAAGTGTTTTCCTGCTTTGCTTCACTTAGTGTCTGTTGAAGAGATTACTTCAGCCCTCAGAATTTTGTTCTCAGCTGTACATGATACTTTTCAAACTTTAGATTGAACCTACCCAATCTGTTTTTGAGCTATTCAGTTAAACAAGACATTGGCTGTTGCATGTGCTCTTCTCAAAGGTATAAAACAAAAGTGTTCTGAATTACTTCTGGTGGTGATCATTATTTGAAATGCAGTCCAAATAACATTTATTCTAATTCTACTGCTAACATTTTGGATTTCTTACAAAGTTCACAAGAGAACTGAAAGGATGTACTTGAAGAGCTGGACTCCGTGGGATTCTCCTGTCATATTGGCAAGGTACAGAAGGAATATCAGGAAGTATAGAAAACTTTATTTTGCAAATTTCCTCCTTAAAATGGGATTAGTGATACTGTAGCCCAAACTTCACACCCAGTATTAACAACAGAGGAGTTTATTTATTTATTATTTTGTTTATTTGTTTGTTTCTCACACAGGGCATGGCATTTGAGGTTGAAATAAGGAAGTCTTAATGTGTTGGCTCCTCTGCTTTGCTCCAATTGGGTTTAGAGTTACTACCAGGCAGCATTAAAAGAATCAAGGGAAGCTGTTAGAAAGGGGGGGTACCAACGAAAAGGCATAAGGTGGGAAGGGTAAGGATGATTTGGGAGACTTTCAAGGGAGTTCAGTAGGAAGCAGATGTCTCTTTCTCGAGAGAGTGCAGAAAAGGCACAGCACTTGTTCCCACTCTTGAAACTTAGAAGTTCTTTTAAAATGTCATTTAGCCAGTGAAGACAGCCACACTGATCTGCCAGAGATGGGAAAAAAAGGCATTCCCTGGGGAAGCGTTGTAGTAAGCTTGGATGTGTGACGTGCCCTTGTGTAACATACACTCAAACATCTGAAGTGGAATTTTAAGTTTCAGCTCTTTCTAGCTTTATAACAAATACTGCTAATTATTTGAGCTGGTAATCTAGAACTTGAGCAAGGCTTTTTGGTGAACATATGCCTCCAATATATGCCAGTAGAATATTTTACTGTCGTGACAAGTTTTGTTGCCTATGCAGAAAACAAACGTGAAAGGGCAGCCTAAGGCACAGTTGGAAGGTCTCTCTAATTAATGCCTTTGGCAGAATTTATCTGCAGAAATGTTATCACAGAACTGGAAATAAAAATGCCTCCTGGCACTGCAAGAGAATTTTCTGACATCACTCTCAAATGTGACACTTCTGAACAAGATGGAGGAAAAAGAGGGAATATTGCCCGCTGTCTTCTGACAAAATGCTATAATCCCAGCAAAACTAATTTTAAGAGACTTTCTGTATCATCAGCACTTGCAGTACAGAAGTAAACCTTAATCCCTCAACACCCCTGCTAAACTACCAAAGCAGAGACAGATTGCTTCAGCTTCTGCTAGTTTATTACCTTTTTTTTTAATTTCTGCTGTTGGATACAGAGAGGGTGCCTAAGGCTTCTCAGTATTAACCGGCTTAGCTTTTGTTTCTGCTGTGCATAGAGAAGACTTAAGCCCCTTTCAGACTAAGACTAATACTAAACATGGCCAATATCAGGTAAGATAAGGCCTAGAATGTAGAGAAAAGCATCTCTGGAAATGTTATGAGAATACACTTTTTCCCGATATGCTGCTGCAGGGCTTACCTGGCCACAATTGATTGATGTGTGAGGTCCCAGCTAGTTGTGCCTGACATAATCCTGTCTGGTGTCTGCATTTCTTGCTCAGCACATGGTACTGGCTGAGGCAGAACATACTGCAGGTTGGTGAGGAAAGTTTAGTAGGCTCCAAACTTCAGGGCAGAAGGTGAGTGTTTTTAGTAGGAGGTGGTGAACCTGGGGTTGGATTCCTGGCTTGGACAGGTGAGACCTGTGACAAAAAGAGTGGGAAAAGTGGGAAGGATGAACCTGGGGTCCCATTTTAAGAAGGCAAGTTGTTGTGGCTCCAGAAACTAGTGCTGGAGCTTCTGCTTCTGCTGCATTAGGTAATGCCTGCCATGAAAGGTGGCCCCAGAGCACACTGTGATGCAGAGTCCTGGGCTACAGAAACATGCCTCTTCCATTCTAGGCAGATCTATTTCCCCTGCAGGTAGGTAGCCAGACCCGGATCAGTGCTCAGGTTGACTGAAAATCACAAGATCGGAGGAAGTACAACCAAACTTCTTCCATGCTGTAAGTTCAAAGTACAGGGTTCTTAATCAAAAATTACAGTAGAAAAGGAAAGAAAGGGAGAAACAACCTGCTAACAGTGTACTGAGATCAGTTAAATACTTTGTGGAAATACAGACATGTTACCCACTCATTGCTAAGGTTATCAACTTACTCTCTTGCTCTCTTCACACAAAAGCTGGAAGTATCTGGGTTTGACAGGAAAAGGCAATAATGCTTTTGGGTATTTTTAAATCATCTCATTATTCTCATTTTGTTTGGTTTTGAAACCTTCTTTATAACTTAAGCTAATTACAAAATAGAGAGCGACAGCTATACAAATCATGCATAAATAAGGGTCTTCACACCTCTGTGGTTTTTATTAAAAAAAAAAACTTTTCTCTGCATCTCTCTACATCAGATAATATCCAAAGGCTAGTTATGTCAGCATGTTTGTTCTGTTCTCTTCAGTTATCTTCAGATCAGATGTGGACTGGATTTCTCATAGGTCAGAACACTGTTTTAGAAAATAACTGGGGAGATGCATAATCTTCTCATATCTAAAACTGTGGATACTATTCTGGAATAAAATATACTGTCACAAATACATTAATTCTTCAAAATAGAATCTAGACTAAACTTTTCACTAGTTTTATTGGCCTTTAAGATTTATCTTTATAAATTACTCTAACAAATTCAGAAACGCATTACTAAGTTGCCAGTTGCCATAATTAGTGTTTTAAATTCTTTATCAAAAGACTTTTAGAAGATCAAAGCCATTGATAATAGCTCTGTTTCAAATGTGACCCAAAATTATTGATAATGAAAATTATTATAACTAAGTAATGAGAATATATGATATGAAGATAAAAGGAAACTGATTGAAGTCTTCCTCAGCATACCTTCCCAGATCTGAAAAAGTTGAAAAGTTCTTGTCAATGCTTATGCTTTTATTATCTTTGATCGACATTGTGATCCATTACAGAATGCATGTTACGTCCTGATGCCATGAATCATCGACGTCTGTTATAAAATTACAGTCATATTAGCTCACCTTTTACTATAATCCTCTAAACCTAAAAGCAAACAAAACACCCCCTTAGAAGAAGAATGTGAAACCTGCTGGCTTTGCTAACCCAAGACGCTGACAGTGCTACAAGAAGACATAACAGCTGCATGGCATGCTCAGAAAAAAGAATTCATTGCACTCTACAGAATACTGGAGGCAGGGACACATTTGCAATTTCAAAACTATTGCCTGCTTCTTATCTTTTATCAATCTTTTTTGTTGCATTGACCATACTGCAAGTATAGAAGAAAAAGGAGTGTGTACTCCTCCTTTTAAATTTTGGATACCAGCAAGACTCACATTCATCACAGCACATGGGGAGAGCTTTCCTGGAATTCTCAAAGGACACCTGCCTACACGAATCTGATCTGCACAGACAAGCAAAGAGAAAGGGATAGATAGCAATAATATTTGGTAGGATCTTACCACTGACTTTTTTATCTTAATGTTATGCTTTTCATGCTCACCTCTACTACAGAGATCTGCAAAACTGAAGTATTTAAGTAACTTTACAGCTGAAAGCTTCTGACCTAATGTTTAGTGTCATAAATGCAAAAAGCGCTGCAAGTAATCAGTTTGCATCTCAAAATGTAAATACTGGATTGCACCTTGCTTAGCGTTATAGAGAAGCAAATGTCATTATTTTTCTATACAGCTAACTAGATATTATTTTACCTCAGTAATTCACATCATGACTTCCCAACGCAGGAAATTTCACATGTTGATCTGTAGCATGTGAACTACTTCTACATATTTCTGAACTCAGCAGCCATTGCTGTCCCAGCATGTCCCCTCTTCTACTCCTTTTCAAGACCACATGCAACACATTTTACTGTTTGCTCTTCATGTACTCATGCCTTTTCTCAGCAAAGTTGGTTTATTAGTCCTGTTGGTTTTTGTTTACTTATTACTCAGTAGTATAACCGAGATCATTGGATAATAGAAGCACTTAAACTGGAAGGAGCTCTGAAGGTCTTCTGACTCAAGCACAGTTTCAAGCAAGACTCTCTTCAAAGCTAATTCAGGTTGCTCAGGATCTTGTCCACATGAGTTTTGAACATCCCCAAGGATGCTGATTCCACAACCTCCCTGAGCAACCTATTGCAGTGGTTAAATGTTCTTGTGGTAAATAATTTTTTTCCTTACATGTATTCAGAATTTTCCTTTTAAGTGTTGCCTCTTCCCTTTTCTCTGTTGTGCTTGTAAGAAGACTTGTGTCCCCTGTTCTCTATAATCCCCCTTTGGGTGGTGTAAGACTGGATCGTTCATGTAGGGTGAAAACAAATATAGAAAAATATACTAATCTTGACAATAGGAGTCACTGTTAGTATGATTAATTCTGATTTCAGAGGGAAGAGTTGTTCTGCTAGAGATATTTTTGCTTAGGAGAGAATTTTAATGCAAACAATTATTAAAATAGCCCATTTCTTTCTCTTTTTTGTTAAAATCTCTTGTCTCCTTGTACCTTTCTGCAGATCTCACAAACCTCTCAGTGGATCTTATCCACATTCATTGCTGTACGAAGGTCTACCGAATAAGAAGCTGGCAAAATTCATTCTCCTGCTTTGCATTCTGATAGTATTTTCTCAAGGGGATAAAATAATACAGAATACACATTTATATGCACAGTATTTGACTATTCAAATATCTGAAAGAAATTTATCAGGAAAATATGTGAGCTTGCCCAAACAATAACATATCCAATTTCTCTAAAGCAATGATGCTGTATTTTCCAAGTCCTGACATTTATTTTCTAAAAGGCTTTATGGTTATTTGGATACAAAGTGCTAGCTTTGTGCAGCCTCTACAAAGAGGCTTGCTTTCTAGGTCTGCTAATTGCAGGATTACTCTGCAGAACACTTAACCACAGTCTACTCTCAGAAGACAAGTACAAAATGTACATCATTTCCACGGAGACACTATATATTCTCCTGGCCCTGGTGGAGGAGCTTTCAACCCCACTGAATTCATTTCAGCTAGGGATTTGCAGAACAGGACTTCACAGGGGAACTCAAGCTCATCTTCACTTAGGAAGAGCTTTATCTAAGAGTTTTGAACTCCTTGATTTATTTCTCTTCTTTATTGAAGAGAAACTATAAGACAAATTAAATTCCTAAGATAGTTTCTTTTGTCTTGGATAAGCTGAAAGCGTAGTCTGAATGGACATACTAAGACTGAGAGCTATCAGGTAAGATTTGGAGATAGAAATGTATTGTATCAGCATATCTTCTCACTGATGAGAGTTCACCATGAGAAGAAACTACTGCTGAATCAAAAGTGTTTTCTTAGGAAGAAAAAAAGTAAAAGGACAGCAAGGCAAAAATGAGAGAGGTGCAGAAACAGAAAGTTCCTTTAAGTGACAATTCAGTGTCCCTGGGCTTTTTTTTTTTTTAAATCTTACAGGCTGAGAAATATACTGTTCTTTCCAGATGAAAAGTTGAAGATAGACTTCACTGGAATTAAAAGAGGTGTTTAATGAACTCTGCTGATATCCCTGGTAATAGAACAAAGGATTGCAGTGAAATGTCTTACTTGCTTTGTGTTCACAACAGTTCGACTTAATAGTCAAACTTAATGCTCTATTAGTAGAAAACCAGGTTATCCGTCCAAAAAGTGCTCTCTAATAGGAAGAGTAAAACAGACAGATAGGCAGTGAGGCAAAAATATTTTCCTCTTATCTCTTATGTTGACTTTTTTTTTTATAAAGGAGCTATCACAATGCTCAACTTAGATGCAAATGCTGAAATACTTTCTCCATGAAGTGATATATGATACAACCTCCCTGCAGAGTCTTGGAGCTATTCCCCTTCAGTATGCAAAAAGATGGAAAGTGTCATGGGGGAGTGGTATGACAACACATATGTTTCTCACCATTCCTTCACTGCAGTTTAACAACTACATATCACAGGAGGCGATCTACCCCTCAAAGTCTTAAATGACATGTCCCATCAAAGTCCTTAATGTAAACAATATGAACTATTTATATATTTCATAAAGAAAAGTGCTAACTCCTCTCCTCCTCATTCAGTTGCACAGTTATTTTGCACCAGGAGGGCTGCAGGGTTTTTTCTGGATCTCAGTAGGAAAGGCACAGCAACAAAGGTGTACAAAACTTCTTTAAATAATAGTAAGAACAACACAACAGAAATAGGAAATGAAATATAGATAGTAATTAAATCTTATATCTCTTCATGTGCTGGGAACCCTGCTCTCCTGCAGCACCAGACAGGCCCCAGGTGCATAGCCACAGCATGCTGCGCAGATCCCATCCATGGCAACGTTCACTCCTGCCCTGTACCATGTCTCCTTATATCTAGTGTAGCAAAGAAAACTATACATCTTGTTTTGACAGGTCTCTTTCTTTATGCCCACCAGAGTATGCCTAGGTAAACATATCTAGGAACTGTATCTAGGAGCTCAACGTGACCCAGCAATGTACACTTACAGCCCAGCAAGCCAGCCATGTCCTGGTCTGCATCAAAACAAGCATGACCAGCAGGTTGAGGATAGGTGATTCTCCCCCTCCAGTCCACTCTTGTAAGACCTTACCTGGAGTACTGCGTCCAGCTCTGGGGCCCCCAACTTAAGGACATGGACCTGTTGGAGAAAGTCCATAGGAGGGCCACAAATATGATCCGAGGGCTGGAGCACCTCTCCTATGAAGACAGGTTGAAAGAGTTGGGGTTGTTCAGCCCAGAGAAAAGAAGGCTCTGGGGACACCTTATAGCAGACTTCCAGTACCTGAAGGGGGCCTACAAGAAAGAGGGAGAGGGACTTTTTACAAGGGCATGCAGTGATAGGACAAGGGATAATGGCTTTAAAGTGAAAGAGGGTAGATTTATGTTAAATATAAGGAAAAAAATTATTCACTCTGAAGGTGGTGAAATACTGGAACAGGTTGCCCAGAGCAGTTGTGGATGCCCCATCCCTGGAAGTGTTCAATGCCAGTTTGGATGGGGCTTTGAGCAACCTGGTCGAGCAGAAGCTTTCCCTGCCTGTGGGAGGGGGTTGGAACTAGATGATCTTTAAGGCCTCTTCCAACCCAAGCCACTCTATGATTCTATGACTCTATACCCAGAGCCTTCCTGCATGTTGCCCATATCAAGCAAAAGACCCAGTATGGCTGTCAGGGCTTCCTCAAGATCACTGACTCCTTGAACATAATGTCTTCTGTAAGACTCCCAATGCAACAGTGTTTCTCATTTTCTTCCCTAGGGGAGCTAAGTCAGAAAAAGATATACAAGAAAGCATGCTTGGGAAAGAGCTACATATGAAAACAACGTTAGATCCCAAAAATTACTTGTGATCAAGTCCTCTTTGGATCACAGTACTCTTTAGTGAGCTGGAGGGCAAAATATTCTTCCTTGCAAGAGGCATCAGTCACATCAAATCTTCTTACAGTAGTCAAGAAATTCCAGATTAGACTTTTGAAGATAACCAGAGGTCAAGGCGGGGGGGTGTCATTTATTCTTCTGGCTTTGAAGGAGATTTTGAGCACTATATGAAAATGTGCTATATAAAACTGGACTGTGCTTCAGGCATAGAAAAGGCTCCAATCCACACTTTGATATTATTCAATTACACAGTCTTTTGTGCCTCAATCCTTACAAAAACTAATTAATTAAAATTAATGGATAGGGTTCTCATTTTCTTGTGTTTATATGAGCACTTATTCTATGTAATTTTTCACATTTCACAAAGGCTGCAAATCTAGTCAACAGGCAGTCCATACTTCAACCAGCATAGAATGTGTATTTCTTTCACTCTTTGACAGGTAAGCTTGTTATTAGATAGCTTGAACAGTGGACCATTAGGAATGTGTTAGTCCTTGCAGAAACTTGGCTGTGATAAAAACAGAAGGCAAAACAGACAACCTCCATAGCCCACAGCTGAAATCTTTTTGTCTTTTCTTTATGCAATTCATGTGAAACCTTCCTTATAAAAAAGATTCTTCAAACTAAGGAAGAAAATAATCTAGCTATTCTGTTATTCTAATCTTTTGTGTTTAGAAAAAAAATAACAATAGAAAAATATAATAAGTTTTGCTAAAGGAAACAAGGTAGTTTCTATCTGTGCATTCTGTGAAGGCAATAGCCACAGGCAGAATAGTCCATAGGATTCTTTAATGTGAACGGTATGTTGACACATGATTTCTCAGTTTAGGAAGATATATCTTTTTGTTCAAAGTAAAAATAGCAGTAATTAATATTTATCTAGCATTTGTATAATATTTAGCTACATTTTCTTCCAACTTCCTTTGGCCAATACCACAGAAAATCTTAAGTAGGTCTGTGAGATATTATGTGATGATTTTCTACAAAGCTTAGAAAAGACGTTTCCAAATGCCTTCAGTTCACAGGATCCTATTCAAAGAATTATAGAATACTTAAGGTTGGAAGGGACCTCAGAAGGTCATCTAGTCCAGTGTCCTCCTCCAAACAAGACTAACTTCCATGTTGTGTCAGGCCTTGTCTCATCACATTTCAGAAATCTCCAAGGACAGATATTTCCCAGGAAAAGTCTGGTTCCATCTTTTCTGCCACTCCCTTAGGTAAAGGAAGACTGCAGTGAGGTTTCCCCCTTCCCCTCCAACCTTCTTTTCCCCAAACTTATAAACCCAGGTCCCTCAGCCTTTCCACATACATTACATGCTCCAGCCTCCTAACCATCTTCCTAAGTGAGACACTTCAGATTTGTAGGCAATGGCAATCTAGGGTGGCTGCATGTCACTCTAACCTGAATGGCCAGCTCCCAATCCACATTTAAATTGGCTACGAAGCCCTTCAGCACAACAGTAGCTGAAAGGTGGGCCTCTGGATGCACAACAAACCAGAGCCAAACAGCTGATGCAAACTGATAAAGAGCAAGCAAGGAAGTAATAAATACGAAATTCTTTTTTTTACATATGGATACAGAATTTCATACTAAAATACCACTTTTGCATTCAAATACCACAGAGTGCCTGGAAACAAGAAATTAAACTGAGCTGCTCTTAATGTCTTAGCAAATTGCAGAAGGTACTTTAAGGAGTATTCCATATCTAGCTTTCAAGTTAGCCCTGCTAGGAGCAGAAGGTTGGCCTAGATGGCATCCAAGGGTCTCTTCCAAATTAAATTACCATTTTTATTCTGCACCTTGAAGCACTCAAGACAATTCTATGCCATACTTGAAAGAACATTTTCTGTAAAGACAAGAGCAACTGACTGACTGGATGCAGGAAAGAACTCAAAAACTTTTTAAAATTGAGTCCAACATTTAGAAAGCACAGAACATTCCTAAAATACCCACTAAACTGTTATTTATACGAGTCCATGTTTCCTGAATTTTTACTCCAACCCCAGTCTCTCATTTGCATCCCTGCCTCACTCCCTCCACTGTGTCAGCACAAATGCCCGTGGAGTGACACAGTCAAAAGGGCATGTCTTCCAAAAGGACATCCCAAACCCTGATATTTTATATACTAGCTAAGAGCCCTGGCTCCCCTGCTCAAGCCCATTTTGTTTGTTCTGTCCTCAGTGTGATGAGATTTATTTTGTGCAATACAGAACAGATTCAATAGGATAAAGTAAAAAAAGACTTTTTAATCCTGTCTGAACTAGACTACAGGCTGTGCTATCTTTCTGAACTGATTGAAACTAGAATTAAAGATGCAATGGTTATATCACAGAATCATTAAGATTGGAAATGACCTCTAGGATCAACCTCTAGGTCCAACCGTCAACCCAACACTACCATGTCTCTTAAACCATGTCCTGAAGTGCAACATCTACATATTTTTTGAGCACCTCCACGGATGGTGACTCCACCACCTCTCTGGGCAGCCTTTTCTAATGCCTGACCACTTTTCAGTAAAGGATTCTTTCCTAATATTCAATCTAAACCTCCCCTGACACAGCTTGAGGCCATTTCCTCTCATTCTATTGCTAGTACCTTGGGAGAAGAGACCAACGCCCACTTCCCTACAACCTCTTTTCAGGTAGCTGTAGAGAGCAATAAGGTTTCCCCTCAGCCTCCTCTTCTCCAGACTAAACAATCCCAGCTCCCTCAGCTGCTCCTCATAAGACCTGTTCTCCAGACCCTTCACCAGCTTTGTTGCCCTTCTCTGGACACGCTTCAACAACTCGATGTCCTTCTTGTAGTGAGGGGCCCAAAACTGAACACAGCATTCAAGGTTTGGCCTCACCAGTGCCGAGCAAAAGGGTACAATCAGTTCCCTACTCCTGCTGGCCACACTATTCCTGATACAAGCCAGGATGCTGTTGGCCTTCCTGGCCACCTGGGCACACTGCTGGCTCATGTTCAGCTGGCTGTCAACCAGCACCCACAGGTCCTTCTCCGCTGGGCAGCTCTCCAGCCACTCCTTCCCCAAGCCTGTAGCATTTCATGGGGTTCTTGTGACCCAAGTGCAGGACCTGGCACTTGGCTTTGTTAAACTTCATACAATTGTCCTTGGCCCATTGATCCAGACTGTCCAGATCCCCCTTCAGAACCTTCCTACCCTCAAGCAGATAGACACTCCTGCCCATTTTAGTGTCATCTTCAAATTTACTGAGGGTGCACTCGATCCCCTCATCCAGATCATTGATGAAGATATTAAACAAGACTGGCCCCAACACTGAGTCCTGGGGAACTCCGCTTGTGAGTGGCTGCCAACTGGATTTAGCTCCGTTCACCACCACTCTCTGGGCTCAGCCATGCAGCCAGTTTTTTACCCAGCGAAAATACACCCATCCAAGCCATGAGACGCCAGCTTCTCTAGGAGGATGATGTGGAGAAGTATATGTGGGGAGGTGTCTTTCTCATTTTTGGTATGAGTGATGATGATATATTGTCTGAATGATGAATGTGACTTGACAGGAAAAAAAGTAGCTGAGAATAATCAGAAGTTCCTCCTCAGGGGGCAGGTCTAGGGCTTAACTACTTCAATGGGCAGACTTCAGGTCTACTAGATCAAACACTAATTCACTCTTGGGACATACTCTCTTTCCACAGGAATCTCACATGAAATGAGTAAATGTGATTTTTCCCCCTGTCTAGATAGGAAAGCTGGTTACACTCATAAGCCTTCTTAACACATGACTTTTCATCCTCACCTTCTCTTTTTTCCCTATACTTTTTCTCTCCCTATTCACTTTGAGCCCTCTGTTTCTTCACTCTTATCTCCTTCTAAAAAAACCCGACACATCTCTAATTCATTTTTCCTATTGGTCCCTGTTTTGCCACATAAGTACCCAAATTTGGTATTTCTGATATTGTTGTCTAGGTCATTTAGGCCTTTATGATATTACTGTTATTGTTACCCAGACTCTGGGGATCTTGCAGGGTTGTGCTCCCCTAGAGACCCCCAATACTCCTCTCCAACTCCCAGTGAAGCTTGACTACCTCCCACATAACTCACTCATAACCATCTGTGAAATCTGGCCGTTTCTTAGGGCACTTTGTGCAACTTTTGTCACCGTCATACTGTGTTATTTGTTATGTTCAACAATTTCTCATGTCATGTCCTGTAGTTTCTCATGGTCTGCTCACTTAACTAAATCTCAAGCTGTGACTCAACTGTCTGCCTGCACACCTTAAGAAAGCCCATCCACTAAACGGATTATTTTCTAGTGCTAATTTGACAGGAGACAGGAGACAGGAGACAGCTCTCTACTGCTGTTAAACTCTACTAGACTTGTTAATTGGTACTGTGGATTTTTTTGTATTTAGATAAAATACATTCAGCTCTTTTTCTTGGTGCATGCATTCAATTCATTTTGGTTTGCATGGTATTCTAGTCTGGAAAATCATTGTCAGTATAGTGACAGCTGCTCTTTGTCATCAGAGATCTCATATGCCCAGCCATGGAGCAAAATCTTTTGAGAGCACACAATCATTGCATTAGTAGTTCCATTTTCAGCAGGCAGATTAGGAGAAAATATGTTTTCAATAGAGAAAAAAAGAATAAGATAAACTAAAACTTCTGAAAGTGGGCTACTTACTTATTTGGAAAAGGTAGGTGGAATATAGCTGGGATTATGTATTACATTCAAAAGGTGAGTGTTGTATGTGAACAGCATTGGACCAAGGACTTTTGCTCAGTCCTGGCTACTCAGTCCTTTGAATACTGACCACTTTGTGTACTAGACCAAGTGACACAGCTGGAAACATTAGGCAGATTTGTGAACACAAAAGCCCTTCCCTAAAGCATTTATGAAACCTTGCTGCTAACCTCTAACAAGCCTCCCAAATTTGCTAATTCAGCAGTACATTTCCAACATACAAAGTACAGCAAAGGCATCTAGGCTATGCAAGAAATCTGTTGCAACCAATCCAAAGTTTGTCAACAGAACACCACTAATACCATGATGTGACAGAATCATCAATTTAAGGATGGCCATGTTGGGTCAAACCTAAAATACATCTTGGTGCTGATTCCAGTATCTTGCTTCTCCTGAACAAGAACAGCTGGAGAACTGAGCCTGCCCCCCTCATATTGCTCCTTTTTCAGCTACCTCAGAGCACCAGCTGACATGTGCACAGAAGCATCTTTTGTAACTGCAAGTTCTCTCTCCCAAGGGGTAACAGTCATCTCAGAGCCCATCCTTTTATATGTGTAACTAGGATTATTCTTCCCCTCATGTGCATCACTTCATGTTTATCTAACAAGAATTTAATGATTCGCTGTAGTGCCCAGCCAGTACCATGATGAGTTTCTGCTATAGTAAACAGTGGGCACTTTTTTACCATGCTGGTACCTCAGGATCAGCTGCAAACTTTGTCACTTCCTTTTCTAGCCTGTTGACAAGTGTGTTGAATGACACAGGCATAAGCCTAGATGTCCAAAGAAATCTCCCAGTGACCTTACTCCACTCTGAGATCTGACCTCTGCACACTTCACCCAGTACACCAAAAGCTCTCAGTAACTGTGGCGGTGAAAGTAAGCAGCCATGATGAGCCAGAATTAAAACCTATGGTAATGTGTAAAGGATTAAACATCCACCCAACAAAGAAATGCTTCGCACAGAACAAGCACTTCATCTCTCCATCCTGATCCTCAGGGGGGACTTACAAAACACTGTGCACAGATGCACCTGGGAATTAGATGCATAACAGTAGGACAGAAAAACCCATGGATTCAATAGAGACACTTTTAAGAACACATTATAGTCTCCTTCCCCCTTCAACCTTTCCATGCTCCACAGAATACAAAAACTCTCTCTCCCTTATTCTTTCACCCCTTGCGCTAATATCCTACCTGCTCTGAAGACTCCAGACACCTTTCCTTTCAAAGTTGGTCTGATAAGTAACTCACCTCAGAGGAAGTAATCTGAATCCCTAATCACGTCTGACGTCTGCTGCTCCTGGAGAAGGGATTGCCTGCTCAAAACTTGTCTACTTTTTTCCTCATTATACCACTTAGTATAATAAGATATTGCTGCCTACAGGCCTTATACCCATGACATATTTAGACCATCATGATTATAACAAAATGCAACACTTTGTTTTGGGTTTGCTTGTTTGTTGGTTTTTTACATCCACAGGGGATGCAGCCTCATTGTCAGATCTCTAGTCTTGAATACTGCCCTAATATTTCCCTAATATATTTACACTGGGCAATAACCCAATGCAGTGTATGATTTCAGGCACTGCTCCAAGGCTATGGCAGCTTAGTCTGACCCTGAACTTCTGAAATACTTCCAGCTGTCTGGTGTACATATGGCATAGTCATCAGCTGGCTTGAACCTTTGGCTGTCAGGGAATATTAGGCCAGCACTCAACACCACAACCCAGATTGTCAGGTATCCAGAATATGAATCTTCAGTAGAAGAATCCCTTGATTATCTTTCATTCACATGAAAATCTGTTAGATAACAAGTGCAGGCATCTTGTCTCTCACAGACAGTGAATGAAAATGGAAAATAATACTCTTATTTGACATACTGAAAGGCACAATGGAGCTGTAAGTTCCGTAGGTTCTTTAAGCAGTTCATTTGTTTAATGGCTTACAAGGAACTGCAAAAAGAACATATGACACAAAGGATGCTGACCTTGCACGTCCTTTTGAAAGAGGTCAGAGGCTGAACAAAGTTGTGCTTTTCTTGCCTACTTTCACTCAGAACAAATGTGAATGCAACAAGCAGCTGCAGCCATATTCAGATTACACATCAGTGCTACAAGTGCCAGCCAAAATTATGTACAGCAGCAAAACAAGTGTCTTCCAGATTCACAGGAAACTGCTGGCCAGGTGAATACAAATTTCCCAACGCAGTCTGAAACTAAATGAACTGTCATTAGGGAAGATAATATCGATATAGCAAGTAGTCATGCACAAAAATTTCCCTCATGATCCCATTTATTCGTATCCCTTTAAATTGTTATAATGTTTGGAGATTTTAAGTTTTAATATTAACATTGACACATAAACAAGTAACATGTAGCTCAAGCATTCAGAAATGGGGAAATTAAGGACATATACAAAGGACTATTCAAATATCTATCATCCTTTCTAACCAGAATTTCAAGAATGATGCAAAAAAGGATGAATGTTGGGTAGGTACTGGACCCACTTTTATCCTGAGCTAAAAGTCTTTGCTGTATTGTGCTTATGTTGTTTTACACATTTACTGCTTAAATGGACTTATTTTCCCTACATGACCATGAAATGAAGAGAGAAAATCAGTCCTGTGCTGAGATACTTCTCTCACAACTGAAAACAATATAAAAATCTGCATTTTACTGGCACTGAGAGATTGGAGTTAACAGTTCAGTTGTTTCCTAGTTGTTTCTCTTTTCAGCTTCAAATATCATTTATCTTCAATATGCAAGTTTATTTGTGAACGACATCTTTTGTTTCCTCTCCTGTAAAAACAATTTTACACTTAAGTGCACTTTAAGAAAATATTTAGACAACTAATCGAGTTGATAATGTTGATAAATTTAAAAAAGCTACAGTCCTTGATCAAACTGCTGAAAACAGTTTCACTGGGGTGGGATCAAACTAGTGTGGATTCAAGCAAACTGATTCCCCATTGGCCTGTTTCTCCTACAACACTGCCAAGTCCCTTGTTGCCAGAACAGAGCTGCAACTCCTTTGCAACTTTCTGACCCCCGCATAGCAGATACAAGCAACCAGACCATCAGTTACAACTTGTAGCAGCTCAAATCAGACATGGAAATAATAATTAGTGTGATAAACATTTAATACTAACATGTCTGGAATTCCAACTATAGGAAAGATCTAGGGATCAGAGAATTTTTCCTTCTTTGCTGAAATGCCTCTTGGAGATATTAAAAAAGGAAGTGTAAAAGGACACAAAACTTCAGGAGAGAGGTACACATGATACACCTTGACTTCAGGTATGTTCTCACACAGTGTCTTCATTTGAAAATTGAGAATGAGTGTAATGGACAAGACGACTGTCAAACAGGCTTAAAATTGTCTGGACTAACATGCTCAGAAGGTCATTATCAACATCTAGTTGGAACATGGCAATAACTGAATTGAAGATTCTTACTGGTGCCCATGTGGTTCATTTTCTTCAGTGGCCTGGATGGTGACAGAGACCACCTTCAGCAAATCTGTAGAGGAAAGTGACCTAGGGGTGTGGTTATGACTGTCAGGTTTTGCCAAATCCAGTAGCCCAGGAAAGAAATGCTGCTGCAGCTCCACGCCTCCAGGACTAACCAGTAGAAATGATGAGTGTGTATTGGCCACAGGCACAGGTAAATAACACATATATACATACACACACATCCAGTCGCACAGATCAACACAGACAGATGCACTAAGCCCACACACAAACACAGAGAGCAGCAATGGCCTTGTTCTGTTCCCCTCTCTGGCTGAGGAGGATTTGGCAAAGAGACTGGGGGGGCACTGTGATCACTGACTACACTGCTTGAAGAGGGAATGACAAAGTCAAGGGGAAAAAAAACATTTCACCATAGTGCCAGGCAATATAACAAATCCCAATAGCTGCATTTGGCAGCCTGGGGGCTTCACCAGGAGGGCAATGCAGCACCAGAACAGGTTGCCCAGGGAGAGGTGGAGTATGCACGGTCAGAGGTTTTCAGGCTGTGGGTTGGCAAAACCCAGGTTGAGACAAGCTAATGTTGTCCCGCTTGAGAGGACAAGGTTGAGGAGCAATGAGCCAAGCACTGCTCTGCAGCCTTCAGGACACGGGCTCACCAGCCCACTTGCTCCCAGTCCCACAGTGTCCCAGTGGGGTGAGTGGGGCAGGCTGTGGGAGACAGCCAGGTTCAGCCAAGAGTCCAGGCAGATCTGTAGTGGTGAGGCAGATATAAGGTCAAGCCAGGAAGGCAGTTTGTACATCAGAGTCCAGATAAGCAGGGGCATGTCTGGAGACCAGCACTCCTACAGCACAACTCAGGCAGGGGATGAAGGCCCCAGGCTCAGCTTGACATGGGGCTCGAGGCAGGGTAAGGGAAGGCCCCAGGTGGAGCTGGTCAGGGCCAAGAGGCTAGGCAGTACCCTCAGAGGTCTGGTGTGATGCTGAACTGGAACCCTCCAGAGGTCTCCTCCAAACAGTATTTCTATGGTCTTCAGAGGGTACACAGTTTATTAGGGGTAACAGCTGCATAACCTCAGTCACCTTTCTCCTAATCTGTATTACTGGAGTCATGGAGCAAGCCAAAGAACCAGATTTCTCTTACCTTTTTTTCCCTCCCCAAGGGTAAGCTGGGAAGAACAGAGAACCTGCCTAATCTGATTCTCATAAAGTAAATCTGATTATGAAAATGGACACTGTTTGCTAATGCAATCAGCATTTCAAAATATGTATGATTTTAATGAACAAACCTGACAAAACGTTCCTAACTACCCTTTTAAGCATATATTCATCTTCAACTTTTTATATTCCCACAGTGTCTGCAATGTATTTTCTGTGCTGAAATATGTATTTTCTGTTGTATTCCCTCTTGGCTTTTTCTGTGAAACGAAAACACTTGGTCATCCAGTAGGGAGAAAAGAAAGACATATCCATTTAAATTTTTTTACATACACAAGTAGCAACTAGAAAAAAGAAGGACCAGGTAAACCATGTGAGGAAGCACACTTTGGTTTCAGCATTAATATGGTATACTCAAAGGAAAAATAAATACCTCTGAGTGATCAGCTACTCAAAATTATTCTGAAAGAGAAGGGAATCAAAACGAATTTGAGATGTGAAAGCCAGATCTGTAATGGCATGTGAAAAAACTTGCATAATGAGGGGCAGAAAGGGAGACATGATGAGAAGCAGGCAAGTTCAGCAGAATGTGAAAAGGGAGGTGTATACAAGCTGTGCCAACAAAACCTACCGTACTGTAGAAAGGAACACATTCCGTGAAAAACAAAAAATCAATAAGATGCAAAAGAGACAAAAATATTTCCTAAGGAGATACAGTATGAAGGGTGATATGTAAAAACAAACGTGTGTAAAAGTGAAAAGTAAAACCTTTGAAAGTCATAGGTGAGTAGAAAAAGGCATGATGAAATGGATGACGATATGAGCAAGGATCACATCTGGTGCATATGAAGCTGCTCAAAAAGACAAACAAGTACTCGGAAGTGGAAAAATGCAACATAAGCAATGCATACAGACTTGTAAAATGGAAACGTGTAATGGCATTTTAAAAACAAATGGGGAACAAGATGTGAATAATGGAGCTGCATAATGAAATGCAGAGCAGATATAAACATTAAAAGAAGAGACGCAAAAATCTAAAATGGGCAATGTTATACACCAAAAGAAGCAGTGTATAAGTTAAAAAATCAAACCAGATGATTTATTCAGGAAAACTTCTAAGAAAAAAGTAAGCTTGGTGAGAGACAAAAAGGAAAATTCATTCTGAAAGGGGAAATTCATAAGGAAATGCAAAACCAAAAATGCATAAAATAGATAAAGAAGAAAAGCATGAGAGTATTCATAATCGGAAATGTGTCATAAGCTAAAAAATCTGAAACATGTCATTAGAAATAAATCAAGCTGCCTAATCACATGCATTAGGGAAAGTGCAGAAATAGCTCTGAAAAAGAAAACAGAAAAAGATACACAATCTGAAAAGGAAACGTGTGAGGATTTGCAGATATGAAAAAGCATGCTAAGAGGCACCACCACCCCCAAGTTTCAAAAAATACAAAACCACAAGGTCATTATGCATTCTGTAAATGAAAACCTAGTATGAGATATAAAAATTAAATTTGCAATACAATACTATTCAAATGAGTAATGAGATATCAAAAGAACATGTTTATTGAGGTGCAAAAGAAAGACAGTTTACTTGGGTGTATTAAAAATTTCAGACTTGAAAAATCAGTATGAATCTAGTAGGAATATCTGAAATTTGTCATAAGATGTAAGAAGTTAACTGAAAAATGTGAGAAAAGGAAAACACATGGAGATATCTGAGAGCTCATGCTCAGAATGCTATGCATAGGCCATAATGGACAACAAAAAGGAAATTGACTAATAAGCAATGATACATGAAATTCCTAATTAGATCTAAAAATACATAATGAGACACTGAAGCAAAACCAAGCAGTGAAATAAAAATGAAGATGCACAGCAAAAACTGAAACTGGAAACTGGGAATGAGATGTAAACTGGGAATGAGATGTAAAACTGGGAATGAGATACAGAGTCAAAAAAGTGGGTAATGAGATGTGAAAAGGAAAACTCATAACAGGATTGACATCAGAAATGCACAGTAAGTTGAAAAATTATAATAAGCCATGTAATTAAAAATCTGAAAGAGTAATGATAGGCAAAACCAGAAATGCACTTTTATATGAGAAAGGAAAAATCAAATATGGTGCAAAATTCAGTAGTGAATCATGTGATGCAGTAGGGAAAATGTAGAATGAATTTGGGAAGATTAAATGCATGATGAAATGCAGAAAGAAAAATTCATAACAAGTTGTGAAAGATCAGTGTTTGACGGGAAGAAAACTCCCCGGTGAACAGTGTAATGTGAACACTGAAATCCACAGTGAGGGTCTGGAAAATGACTAGTGAGATGTGATATCAGAAATAAAATGATTTGTGATAACGATCATTCATAATGACAAGCAAAAACAAGAATTTAAATGCTAATGTAGCATGGCGTGAGAAATGCCAAAGGAGATACAATAGCAGAGATGCATAATGGAATATGGAAACAGAAACATATAATGAAGTGTGAAAAAGAAAACATGTACCAAGAAAAGAAATGTTCATAATAGAACAGGCATAGCAAACCATTTTGACTTAGAAGGACTGAAGCACATAATGCAGTGTGAAAATGGAACACTACAGATGTTGAACTGTCAAAACTGAAACATGCAAGAGGTTTAGAGCAGGAATTTTACTCAAATATTTGAACAACGGGGTTAATTACCGAGGCACTGGCTGCTGTGGGCTTATTTTACCCTTTTTTTTCTTTTAGGTTTGCCCCACTTGCCTCAAGTAAGATGCAGGAAGGATCTGACCCTCCATTCACACACGAGTTCATGACATCCAGTGATACGGTATCGTAATGTGCCAGTTTCGTTTTGTGTGGCATCATCTCTCATCATGTCATAGCAATAGGCTCTGCTGGCAGATTATATAGGAGAAACTGCCTTTGGGAATTCTCCCTCAGGCATGTCAGGGCCATCAAGCAGCTTATTAATTGCTGAACAGTTTCAGCCTTAAGGCATTTGTGCCCAGGCCCACCAGCAGAAATGTGGATGACTGCATTAGGTAGAGGTCTATAAAGAATCAGACCACGCAGTGATTTTGAGCATCTTAATAGTGTATATAAACAATGGGGTTAAGTGCTTAAAGAGGAAGGCAAATAATTGCACTACACTTTTACTGCCTCATGCATTAGTCATGCCAGGCAATGTATATATGGCTAAATTCCCCAAGCAGCAGCAGCATATTTGGCCTTGAAGTACACTTGCAAGCCTTGTGAGGGTGTTCTGTTGAAATGCTGGGTCTGCTGGCCCTGACTGTGTCTTCTGGGGTGTCTCCAGACATTGGGTTGTGACACTGAATTTCACCTGTGAGTATTTAATGCTAAAGCAGGCCTGTTCTCCATTACATACCCCAAAGGCAATGTGACATTGGTATCAACTCATGCCCCCAGTATATTTCCATCCCACAGGTAGCTCATTTTTGCAAAGACTGTAGCACAGGTAGGTTGCAGGTACTGCTCGTACAGGAGGCTCGTCACCCCTACAGAGAGTGCCAACAAAGAGGGGAACCTCTGAATCACAGAGGGGAACAAGATTTGGCTCATGCAAGATGCATGCAGGGAGGCTACACAGCCATAGGCAGGTTGGGAGCATGCTTCGCCTCAACAATGATGAGCAGAAGGCTCTCTGGGATAAACGTGGGGTTGTAGAAGCAGTAGCCCCAGCTGACCCATACAAGGCCATCCTACACCTAAGCCAGGTACTTCAAAGGCTGGTCTGGGAACACACGCCAGCAATGCTGTGTAGCGCAGGCTAAGTCACCCCTGGCTGGGTGGCCTCCTCAGGAGGGGTCACTACTCTGAACATGTGCTGCCTTTCTTCTGTTGCCTGTCATCCCTGCCATGTGCCATGAAAAAGCCAGTGCTCAGAAAAGACCTAGTATTGACGCTGCCAAAGTCCTTGCCATTTGGAGTAGCTTTCTGGAGCAAGGGTCTCAAACTCTCCCAGAGAGCTGCCTAAAGTAGAAGAGGGCAGTGCTGGCACTGACCTCTCTTTGCGACATCTCCCTGTCTGTTGAAAAAAATATCATGACATGCTGGGTCATCAGTTCTGACTGTACAAGGGATCAGCTTCATGTGCTGGTGGTGCTAGAGCACAGTCCCAGCTGCTGGGCAGAGAAAACTGCAAAGCCCTTGCATGCTATCTCTAGGGTATTTCCTTATTTCAGTATCTGGCACTAACAAGTGCTCCATCATCTTTGTAACTGCCCACTAAGATGTAAGGAGCATTTAGATCTTCCACCGATCTCATCTTTTTCAGAGTCCCTCAACATAATTTTCTTCCTCAAGTCATATGTTATAGGTCTCTGATCATCTTTAAGTGCTGTCATATACAGCTAGCTTCTGTATCTTATGCTAAATGCTATGCCTAGGGTTACTGAAAGTGTTGCAAATTAATGACATGCCTTTCTTCCTTGCAGTCACCTGAGGTAAGAGGAGTAGAGTACAACTGAGGTAGTTGTTTATTGTAACCATGACAATCACACATCAGAGAAAAGCCTTTGCAGTCCTGCCTTGGACCATCTTCCAAAGGCAGCTTTGCCGCTGCCCCAGTCTGAAAACTGGAAAAGAGGTTTTTTGAGTTCTACAAGTGGTGGCTGAGGAAACACAGCTGCTGGGGACAAGCGTGTCTGAGAACCATGATCATACACAGCATTTCCCACTAGAGAAGCTTTGTGCTGTAAGGTCAGGACAACATTCAACCTTGGCTTGGAGGCTAACATGGCAGAGGAATGCAAAGTAGCCTTCTCAGTGGAGCTTTGCAATGGTTAACATCAAACATTTTGGCACAAGTATTTCAGAAGTTTCTTTGGAGGGGAATGGCTAAAGAGGGGATTTTAATAGGGAGAGGCTCATATCTCCTCACTCCTGATGCTTCTCCTTTTTTTAGTGCCCCCACAAGTTCAATCCAGTCCCTTATTTCTTGAAAGGATCGACACCAGGTTTGAAATGTCCAAGCCCTTTTATCTTAGACCGATCCCCCAAAAATGAGAAACTTCTCATAGAAATCTGACTGTCATCTAAGCTTCAGGGAAAACTCCAGCTGACTGCAAGAAAACCCATATTTCACCAATAACTCTGGATCTGACAAAAGGCAAAACCCTTAATGGCATAAAGCTTATTAGACTGATTCAAAAGTAAAAGTAATACTGTGATTAGTGTATATTGCGTGCATTAAGACTGTAATGAATAAGAATACAATCAGTTGCCAGAAGCAGCTGGTAACTTGTCTGATGCTGTGGAGACAATTCAGATTACTCACTGAACAGCAAAACACTTTAAAAAATGGGTAATGTTTTGGATGAGAAATAACACAAAAATACAGACTGTGATAGTAAAGATAATAAAGCTAACAACTGAATAGCATAGAGATACTGAATACACATATAGACTCCATTATCTTTCCACAGCAGGCTTCCCTTCTATATATCCTGCAGCCTCCATTTATACTGTCTAGTAAAAGACTATTAAAACCATGCTCAGTCAGCTACAGAAAATACTCACAGATTATTTTAAATAAATAAGCACTCAGCAGAACTCAACTTTAATGGTCCAAGCAGATTTTTGTCAGAGCTAAAAAGCAACACGAGACTGTATATCTTTGATACAGGATTTACCATACAGTTGGTTAGTGAGTGTTCCACTTCATGAAAATGTTGAATAACTTCTCTTTTTTGAGAAAATCAACATGTCATTACAAAATAATCTCCTTGTTTTAGTTAAATGTAAGGATCTTTATGCATTCTCTGGGCACATATTCTTTCTCCTATCAATAAAACAGGCCCAAATCTTGGAAAAATCATGTGCACCCCTCACCTAAATGTTCAAAATTTTAAGCGGCTGTTATCATAAACTTTGTTCGTAACTCCTCTCTAGCTTACCATTTTGCTCTCCTTCTTTATGATGCTTTTGTGGTTCTGCTCTAGGACATTGCTTGAGTGATTGCAGCACTACCGTCAATTGAGCCTGAACAGAAAGTTGCACCAAGGTTAGAAAGCGCTTCAAAGAAAACCGGAGTCTTTGGCTGGGCATTCCTGACTAAAACACATGGAATAAGCTCTTGCCTTCTTCTGTATTTTGAGTTGTCATGTTACCATGAATCAAGGAGGTGGATGAGAGGAGGCAGGTATTAAACATCTCATCCTCTGATACATAACCTAACAGTGCTCCAAGTGAGTTTACACTGGCTGGCAAAGACCACTTTGACTCTGATTTAAAATGAGTACAAGGGGTTCTCTAGAGGCCATACTGAAGAGCACAAGTAAAACTTAGAGTTCCTGTAGAAGTCATGACTCCCACATTGCACACGGAATGCTTCCACTAACACTTCATTGGAAGTGGGGGGCAGGCTGAATTTTAAATTTTTCATGCTCATAAATAAGTAACAAATTGGGTATTTAGCATATAGTTAAGGTTGACATTTTTTTGTTATAAATCTTGTCTTCCGTTAACTACAATTTTGTGAATATTAAGCTGTTCAGGCTTGAATTCTCTCACTTACGTGCTTGCTGCCATTGACAGTTGTCTTTTTAATTTTTAGCTTCTGTAGTACAGCCATTTCCGAGACAGATGTGCCAAAACACAATTTCCCCCAGTCTGAAAATAATAATAATAAAAAAAAAAGCCAGAAGAAAAATCCCTTCTTATAAATGTTTCTTTTGAAAGCTTTAGTACTTCTGCAGATGAAGGAGTTGCTACATACGTAACAAGAAGGCTGTTTTCGTCTCGAGGCTGCCCAATTACATTCAAATCACAATCCTTTGGAAATGAGAAATCGGAAGTTCACATACATTCAAGGGCTACAAAACTGTCTAAAGATGTGGCCTTCGCTGAGTGTGGTCTACCCCTTCGTTATTTTACATATCAAGCAAACAGCTACTGCTCAATGAGGCACAGAGCAGAGCCATATGTATCTCACTTCAGTGCTGGGCTGAAAGGACTCTGCCTGCTGATCCTCCTCCCGACTGACAAAAGAGAAGGTCCCTCTTTGAGTTTCCCAGAGCGTCCTCTGATGGCAACAAGCAGGAGAAGAGGCAGACTCTTCCTCTGCTGGACCTTCTTGCAATGGGAATGGGAGTCCTAGAAACAGAGACAGGAGCAGCTTCTCAGCACCTCTCTGCAAGCATATGGGAATACCACCAGCAAAACATATGTCTCTTTTTTTGTAACGGCAAGTTCATATACAAGCATCCATTTTAACAAAGGGATAGAGGACTGTGTTGTGGCCCCCAGCCAGCTGATGACTCATGCTTTAAGGAGGACTGAATTCTTTTTAAACATTTCCCACTAAATTCTAAGGCAAGAAGTCTAATTACACTTTATGCTTTAGTGCATTTAGAAGAACAGCATGATTTGGAAATGGCTCTTTTCATAAAATGGCTTTGTAGAACACATTTGAAAGTGACTGCTTTCCTGAATGCAAATGTATGAATTCCTCTAATTATATAACTGGGGGAAAAGAGGCTTTTTTTAGACTGCAAATATCTGAAGAAACTATGAAAGGACAGGACAGCTTCTTCCAGTACTCCTTTTTAGTGTGTTTTCTAGTCTAGTTCTAAATAAAAAGTAACCGGTAAGATTGCCAGCCCTTACTTTCTGTTATTTAGTAATTAGATGTGCTTTTCGAAAAAAAAGGAATCACAATTTTAAGTTTTAGCTTGTCAATCCTAATCATGCAACATCATCACACTGAAGTTGGGAGCCCCTAAACACCATTACATGGGGTTCAGAGAATTAGAAGGAATGTCTCCAGGACTTCCTATTACAAACCTTAACTTGCCTTTATCCTGACAGGTAAATAACATCCCTGTAGTAAGTACAGCATCTGATTGCGTGAAAAAGCAGTAATAGAATGTGTATTTTTCATTTCTTTTAATGTAATTTCACAGCAGGAAACTGGAAGAACAAGCATCATGGCTGCATCTGAGCTCCTTTAAAATACTGTTTAGAGAATAAATAACTTCTACCCTCAGTGCTTATAGGTGAGAGCATCATCAGGACTGCATCTAGAGACTCTGCTTGGTTTTTTGGGGTGGGTATGGGTGAGGGGTCCACTGCAACTTCTATTTAAAACTCTCAAAGGAACATTCTGTTGCAGTCAGCCCCCACCTATCTCACTGATCCTTCTGTTGACAGTATCAGGCAGAAAAAGATGGTCTGCATGACTTTCCTAACTACAGGAGAAGGTACAGTCTATAGGTGTTAAGAACTTGGTCTAAATGTTTATCATATGGGTACCTGCGTATCAGAAAGAGGTATCTATTCTCATGATTTACACTAGTGAGGAAGCCCTGATCTCTGGGCCACTTCCAGGGATGGCTGTGGTGGGAAGTTTGGGTACAGATGGGATCTGAACAGCCAATAAAGAAGCTGTCAGTCCTGCTCCTGCATCCTTATCTTCCAACTGCCTCTTTTCCTGCTATCACACTGTTTGCTGTCATCTGTGCACTTGAACTCCCATTTAAACTGCCAGTCATCAAGATTTTCACAGCTGGAGAACTAGTCTCTGCAGGTTCCCAGGTTAACCCTCTCCAATCTTGCCACCTCATTATTTTGTAGCCAATAGGACAGAAGGCAGAATAGTGAGAGGTTTGCTCTGCAACTCAGTGGAGCTGTGCTTTCATGGTAGATGTGCTGGGATTTGTTGCAAGGGCTTCTCAGCATATAAGAGGTCTTCCCGTAGAGCAATTGGCTTGGATAAAGGAAAGTCATGTCTACACCACTGTGTATAGATTCATCTAAATTATTTTTTGCTCCATACTTGGTTTTCTTCCCCCAGCCTCTGTTTAGTTTACTCTGGATTGGATGCAGAGGATGACCTTTTATGCAGACAGTGAGGATAAAGAGGGGACCAGCTCTCCAGGCCATGCCGAGCAGGTGGACTGACAGCACAGTGGTACTGGGAGCACCCAGAGGAGCTGTGGCACAGGCTGTGGGCACTGGCAGGAGCTGCCGGATCCAGCAACCCGACAGAGACAAGGCAGCCACAGCTCCAGGCCCCCACATCCAACAGCAGCGGGGCTGAGCATGTGATGTGGTTCAGCCCCAGTCAGCCAACTAAACACCACGCAGCCGCTCGCTTGCTCACTCCCCCCTTGTGGGATGGGGGAGAGAATCGGAAGAACAAAACTTGTGGGTTGAGATAAGAACAGTTTAATAATTAAAATAAAATAATAATGATGATAATAATGATTATGATAATAATAACAATAATGATAATATAATAAAAAGGAAAAGGGAAAAAGGGAAGAAAACCAGAAACACAAGCGATATAGCCGCTCACCACCCACTGACTGACGCTGCCTGTCCCCAAGCCACGATTGCTGCCTCTCTGCCCTGGCCAGCAACTTCCAGTTAACATACTGGGCATGACGTTACATGATATGGAATATCCCTTTGGCCAGTTTGAATCCGCTCTCTCAGCTGTGCCCCCTCCCCTCCTGGCTTCTTGTGCACCCGGCAGAGCATGGGAAGGTAGAAAAGTCCTTGACTAGAACAAGCACTACCCAGCAGCAACTAAAACATCGGTGTGTTATCAACATTATTTTCATACTAAGTCCAAAGCACAGCACCATGCCAGCTGCAGTGAAGAAAATTAACACTATCGCAGCTAAAACCAAGACAGCACGTGCCCCCAGAAGGCACATGCACAGCCCTGTGCTGACCAGCACTGGCGTCACAGTCAGGTTCAGAGCAAAGCCAGGGTCAGATCCAGTCTGGAGACACGCCCAGCAGCAGGACTTACACTGGGACAGACCCCTCTGCACCCCAGGGATGCACTGCTGCTGCTCATCCAAGGCAGACTCTAGCATGTGGCTGGAGGGTCCCAGCTCCTTCACAGTGTCTCCTGGACTGAGGGACAGTCCCCAGCACCCCTGGGAGCATGGCCAGATTCCCACGGGGGGATGGGGGGGGCGGGGATGAGTGGGGGATTACAGAGGCATGCTGTGGGCAGTATTGACATGTGCACTGCCCGCATCATTTAAAGGTTTCAGTTCAGTCCAGGAGCAGATACAGAGACACGAAAGTTAGGAGAAGGCTGAAAGCATCAAATCCTTCATAGAATGGTGAGGCTGAAATTTGTACATTTTGTCCCTGCCAAAGGCCCCTAGTTTTTCCTATACCAATCAAAACCCTGCTACCTGACTCCACAAAGGCTGAAGTTCTTTCCGTAAGTCGAGCAAATTGATTTGCGGATGTTTACTTCCCATTGTAACTGGATTTCTCAAATTCTACAGGACCATCCGCAGAGAACCCAGCAGTCTGTTTCCCTCAGGTCTCTATCTGCTTCATGGCTGTCACAGTTTAGGTCCCATTTGTGGTGGGTTACCTGCTTTAAAGAGACCCTGAATATGTGTTTTTAAGTGTACATTTTATTCAAATGAAAAAATTCCACCCACAAGAGCCAATTTACCTCTCATTTTTGACAACAAGCTAGATTGCTCTCTATTCACTTACTTGAGTTGTACTGGGATTTTCCCTTACAGTCGTCTAAAGGTTTGGTGAATAATTCTAGCACATAAGACACATTTGCAAAAGTGTCAGTCCCTTCTACATATAGGAAGTATGCCTCGTGGTGATGGGTGTCACCCCCAGACTAGAAAGCAGAGTGGACTCCTGTGACAGCCCTGAGAGGACCTGGGGCAGGGGATCTCTTTCCTTGATTGCTATTGGTCTGTATATCGGGTGTAGGTGTCAAGATTTTGGCAGCAGTGAGGCTGCAGGGGCATATTCTGTGAGATGATCATCGTTCCCCCCTGTGCTGCTCAGGGTGGGGGTAGAGGAGTTGGGAGTCAAGGAGTGACATTGAGCCTGGGAAAGGGGAGAGGAAAAGTGGTTTAATGTTATTTCCCCACCCTGCTGAGTGGGGGAAGTGAGTGAGCAGCTGGGTGGCAGTTTGGCTGTTGGCTTGGTCAGCCCACCACAGGTTGTCAATCAGTTGTCTGACATGTTGCATCTGTGTTCCTTCGTGTTTGTGGAGAGGGACCTTTTACGGGCTGATTACTCTCCTGTGATAAGCCTGGGACTGGTCTGGCAGGGTATTATTTGGGTTCCCACCACCAACATTGTTCCTCTGTGCAGCTTTGTGTATGTGAAGACAAACTTTTTACAACATAACCTTGCACTACCTATCTTGATATTCCCTAAAAGGCAAGTCTTCTACATGCTGTGCTTCCGTTCCTACAAGAACAAAACTCTTAAACTCAGGTTCCATAAGATATTCTCTGGTGTTTTTCTGTGTCTGTTCTTAACATTCACTTCTCTGCAGATAGAACCAGCAACAGACTTCTCTTCTGTTGATTCACTACCTGTTGTTGGACTCCAATTAATCCCTTAGCAGACACCACAGAATGGTAGTTAATTTCAAATATTCCTAATCTTATTTTCCTAAGGTATAACCAAGATATTCTCCTTCCCAGCCAAACCTTTAGCACTGGATATTTCACTAAGATATTAGCACTATCTTCCTATCTTTTTTAGAAATTTTTATCATTGCAGACCAAATCTTTCTGGTCAAATAGTAATATATACATCTGCTCAGCTTCTTCATGCTTTCAAGATGCATATCGGCAGGAATCTTATATAGTGATCTGCCTCTTGGACATGGAGATGAGGGCACAGGCATGCAAATTTTGTATGTTAACTGTTTCCTGTAGTTTCCGGTGTCTGGGAATTCATAAAGGCAAAGGAGGGCTGAAAAGCAAGAAACCGTTATGGATACATGTGTATCACATTGCAGCAGACAAACTATGCTACACTAACCCCCGTGACTGGTTCTGCACAGACCAATAATCCTTGCTGCTCAAAAGTCCCTCCAAGAATACCATACAATTCCGCAGTAGGTGGAAAATTGTTCCCTGTTCTTGATCCCACATTCTGAAACAGGTGTGTATGCATATCTGTTATGTTTTATGTATATATAGATATTAATTTTTATATATGAATGGTGTATTGTG
The DNA here is from genome assembly GCF_949628215.1 of Phalacrocorax aristotelis. Lineage (NCBI taxonomy): Eukaryota > Metazoa > Chordata > Aves > Suliformes > Phalacrocoracidae > Phalacrocorax > Phalacrocorax aristotelis. Next base: position 90,471,729 of record NC_134277.1, read on the forward strand.
TAATCTTACATGACAATAGAAGTGCTCCAGCTCTACATAAACATTTTTAATATTAGCAGTTGTTGGCACAAAATATTTAGGACCCTATCCTGTCTTTCTTATTTGTCTATAATGGTTATTCTTGTCATCTAAAAGTTGGTGGCGTATTAGACTAGAAAAGTAAGAAGGTACCAGCTATCCACTTCCTCTGTTGTTACCACAAAATCTGGATTTTCTCACCCTTCTCATCTACCCTATGAGGGAGGTAAAACCTCCCTCTTTCCTGCACACCAGATTTTTTCTGTTCCCATTAAAATATGAAATATTGTTGGCTAAGATGTATAAAATACACACACGTATACAGATACATGTTGCTTCATCTCACAATAATAATGTTAATAAACATATGATTCAAATCTCATCTTAAAGGTTAAGAAATACCACTACTAGATTTCAACTGCCAATTAGCAAGTCTCCCATTCTTCTTCTCATGCTTAAGTATAATTACCTCACTTTCAGCAAAACTAAGAGATCCAGTTCTTCAAAGCAGAAAATAGAGGCCAATGGGGTGGTCTGTCAGTATAATAATTTCACATGAAATCAGTGATCAAAATTAGTGATAATCATAAAAAGATGTTTTCTGGTTTTCACAAGATAGAGGTTTGGTGCTCAGAAGTGATCCAATGAAAACACCTGAAGGAGTGTTATCTATGGTTCAGTGAAAGACATTTATATGCCTGTACAAGTGGAGAAAGCACTGGCCTTGGTATAAAACAATACGCATAAGCATGCATTTTTCAACATATCTGCTGCTGTCTGTTCCTAAAACACATCTAAAAACTGAAAATGGAAAGGAATATTTTTTCCCTGTCTCACTTTTTGTTTCTTCAATAACACGGTTGAAGATGTGAATTATTTCTAGAACAGTATAATGTAGTTATGACATTACCTTTGGGTCCTCAGCATCTCTAAGGAAAAATTATTGCGATTTTGTCCTTGAGTATAACATCAAAGCTCCCTTCCAGTATGTGACTCAAATATGAATAAGATATAACTGATGTTGAAAAGTGGAGTTTTCTTAACCTCACATTACACTATGAAAAAAACCTGGGAACAAGAGAACTTAACTATAATACCTTCCATAATGGACTTTATTTTCAAGTTAACACTGACGTTTTTAACATTACATGCTAGAAAAGAAAATAAAAACATATTTTAAAGCACACAGGCGAAGAGTACTTTTTGGAGCATGGACTTTTCTGGAGCTTTCTTTTCCATTTCTGCCTAGTGGACTGTAAATTGTTTAACCAAGAACATTTTTTTTTAGGATAGCAAGGGAGTCAGAAGTATATTAAATTCACCCAGAGACTGCTGTGACTCTATCAACTTCTACTCAGAATAAATTATGAAAAAAGACCTAGTGGCTTGGTAGGAAAATTTTATTGTTCTACATTGGGACACTTTAACAGTTAAATTCTAATCCCAGCATGCAACTGCTAGATGTGACAACACTATCAAGAAATGTACATTTGTAGTGTGGATAGGTGCACCCAAAGTTGAATCTTTCCTTCCAGCCCGAGTAAGAGTAATAAGTAGTGACAGAAATTTCATTCTGGCAGAGGAGATCTTACTTGTTTAAGAGATTATTGCCCTGACTCTGCATCCTGACTTTATCTTGATTTTCCTTCTCCCTCTGAGTTAGCTGAACAGAATATGCTATACTGCAGATGTTTCAGGTCCCAGCCCTGTATCAGCTTAGACTGCTTGTGAATGTGGGTTTGCACTAGGGCATCTGAGCTATAACCTATCACATCTTCATTACTCGCACTTCCTGCATTAGCTAGGTGAGAATTAGTGTGGATATGCCTCCTCATATTTTCATTTGCTCTATAGATTTCCCCTGCATATTGACCTCAGGAGAAAAACTGTGATAACTGAACACTATGGAAACAGAAGAACTCCATAGATTTATTTCCCATTTTTACGTGCAGCAAATTTCTGAAGCACTGGTGAAATATTTAAAAAGAAGTATTTTAAAACTTGTCATTTAAAAGAAAAATTATCCTCAAACTTCTCATTTGAGTCAGTTAGCTGTTCACTGGAAGAAAAATGTCCATGGCAACAGTCCACAAATTTTATGGTGCAGCATAACTAATAAAAGTATGTAAAAGGATTTTGTATACCTGTATCATCTTAAATAATTAAAATGTTCAGTATTGGTTCACTGCATCTCCAAAAATAAGATTTTGATTCTCTATTACCCTTCTGTCAATTACAACCACATGGAGACGGCGGGTGAGGATGGCAATTCATAAGGATTCACCTCTCAGGGAGGGAACAGCCTCCTTTGGTGGGAGAGTGCTAGAACAGAAAGGGCACTTAGAGAGAACGTTTCACTGTGATGGCTTCTGCCTTCACTGGTGATATCAACGTGAGCAGGTTGTAGCTAGATAGATGGCATGCTCATAAGCCGTGGAGGGGGAGGTCTGAAACCAGATGTATAGGTTCATCTCTGTTTTCAGACCAACAAATAGAATGCTAATCACTAGAACAATCTTTTGGGCAATAATTGAAATAATATTACTATTTTGTGAACTCACACTGGTTTGCTCACTTCATCTTATCTTGGTGCGCCTAATATCTATTTTAAAATTGTGTGTAGGTCGCCATGTAACTCTACCAGTATGTTCCTTAGGCTGATAACAACTTAGGGAAAAACATCAAAAGACAACAAAGGGGTGTTAAAGGCTTTGCTCTCAAAATGATTGCTCCATTAACAGAAGACTTACATTAATATTTCTAAACATAAAATAGAAGTAATTCAGTTCAAAAATAAATTCACAAACAGCTGAACTCCAAATATAGACAGAGAACTGCTGAATATTTCAGAAATAATGTCATATTTATTTAAGAAAAAACACAGTTGTCACAAAAAATTCTTATGACATACAGATCAGCCAAGCACCATCAATACACAGCTGTACACATGGGCCTGTGTAAACAAAAGAACACTGCTGCTGGGTGTATAGAGGCTAGAATATAACGGTGATGAACTCCCCTTTTCTGAGAGGAATGGAAAAGAATCTCCCAATCCATTTCCATAAATGAACAGATTTCTTACTAACTTTGGGACAATTCCTGTCCTATATATTCTGTGACACAATGCTCCTTCATATAATTTTAGGGAGTGACCCATTCTCTTGAAAGGTTAATTTTCTCTAGAACGCTCAAAAAATTGCATGGGTTTGATACAAAATCAGCTCTTCTTGTCATAGGATCTTTAATTCTCTAGGTGGGGTCAAACAGCTATAACTGCATTCTTGGAGCAATCATCATGGCCACGAGGCAGCAGGTACTACATGAAGATCTATATGGATAGAAGATACAATAGGCAGCTCTTTTTCAGTTCTCCATGTGTTAATTTCCTATTCTTATTCATTTAAATGAATGAAGATACCACTGAGGAATGGAGAGATAGCAAAAAAATGTTATAGTAAAAAGATTGCCTTAAAGGAAAATGATAAAATCAGTTTAGTCACTAAACTAATGATGATATCACAGCAAATAGAGATTCATTTGTGACAATACTGATGAGAGGGGCAGAAACATCTGAAGGAATTAGCTAGAAAATTCACATCAAAATCTAACGAAAGCCTTGACTGTCAGATATTGGAACTTGGTAACATTAGGTTTTAAAAACATTGTTCACACAAGGATGTCCTTAGTATAGCCAGTAAAAGAAATACGTTCTATAACTGACTGGCCCGGATGCTAATCTTGGTTTCCTTGCATGGATATTAAGGTGTACTAATCCATGGTTTCTACACCTCAAGCAAATATATTGTTCATTGGCCTGTCTTAGAGGACTCAGAGCAATAAAGGGAAGAGATCCAAGTGTGAATCTAGAAATAAAGCCTTCAAACTTTTGAATGAAGGATCAAATTATCTAAAGAAACGCGGCTGCTGCAACTCCATCTTCCCAGATCCATCAGCTGCAAAGCTAGGATTAAAATTTAGCTGGTAAAGGGTACCAATGCCACTTATTCCTAGTAGAATTGCTGGGATCAAAAATTCTGGGAAGTGTTGCATATTTGCAAAGAAATTGTGCAAAGACTTTGGGTTTTACAGTTTCAAGAGACAGTACTAATAGTGGAAAATCACCCACAGCCGTTGCTCTTGATGGCTTTTATTGAAGAAAGAGGAAGCTTTTAATGGAAAGAAGCACATAAAAACTGCAGACAGATAATTGATTCTCTTTGTGGACTTGAAATGCTTGCTCGCTTTATCTGCATACCTGAAGCCAAAATCCTAATCTAAAGTACATTTACACTTCAGTCAAAATATCTTTGACCCGTGTCTAGTCATTTTAATATTAGAAAACTGCTGTGTACACTGAATGTTCCGAGTATCTCTCATAGTGGGAACTAAAGGACCTGAATGCCTTTTGTGCTGTAGCTACTACTGCAGTTTAGGACATCCAAAAACATTTGAGACAAATAATATGCTTTTGTATGGAGTAGTCCCGATTTGCTTTGATTTACTACTGATATTTTACAGTAAGAAACATCTCCACTTCATCCAAGACGGACCTTAATCAGTCTTGTTTCTGCAGTACTACAGTCTCAGCTGGACAAGGAGAAAGCATTGAGTTGTAATTGTTGTGAACAGGAGGTGAAATGTGTCAGTAACGTGTCAACATTATGTTAGTTCACAGCGACACAAGGCCCTACACAGAACACTACCATATATCGTACAAACAAGCACACCCTACAAATCTTAATCAAACAAAAATGACTACTGAACATGTTTGAGCTGGTCCATGATTAAATTTATTCTACTGACTCACATTCTTTAGTTTTAAAAAGCTTTATTCCCTGTTAAAAATTCATTAACTGACATTCAAGTACACCACAGTTTTCTTTCATCGTGGATAAATAAGATATAGAAGAGCAGCAGATTCAGTGGGAAGGGAGAGATTTTTGCATGCTATTTTAGTCATTGAGATTTCTGCCTTTAAAATTTTGTTTCAATTTTAATTTTACTAGAATTTGACCAGGTCACAAAAAATAAGCAACAATTGCATTCATCTGTGAAAATAAATATGTGCATTTGTCACCACAGTTTTGCTTTTCATCAGTACAAGGTTGCTCTTTTAGAAAGCACACAGACTTCTGCTGCAATAAATTTTCTATCTTCCCAGAGGAAAATATGTGCACAGTTGACGAGAAATACAGGTTTAGAGCACACTATAATCAAGTAAAAGGGAGATAACTCAGCAAAGTGTACTAACTGTTAGTAACAGCCCTTTTCCTCTTGCCCTCCCAGTGACAAAGGTGAACCTGCTAACAAAAAGTGTGGAATACATTCCAGGGATTTGCTGAAGCAAATGCAAGTTTGGGAGAGAGATGTGGGAGAAAAAAATTAACTGGAAAACAGAAGATAAATCTGGGGAGGGAAGGGGAAATTACCTTTCATTTTTTTTCCCCACAAAGAACTTGTGTAAATTCTCAAGAGATGTAAGGTATCGTCATTTTGAGTCTTTTGATGGCAGCATATCACATTGAAAAGGCTGGAGAGAGAGAGAAATCTCTTCTTCCCTATGTGGTAGTTATCCCCACCCAACAAAGTAATTTTGGAGAAAATTATTACAGCAGTAGCAACTATAAGACAGGCAGAATGTCTTTATATCTCCTGGTTTCCCTCATGAAGATCACTTTGTATAGAATGAAAGTCTTATAGCTACATGTTAATGCACTGCTCTGATGTTGAAGGAGCTCTATGATGGTCATGCACCTCCTGCTTGTATCTCAAACTCTGTGTGTCGATGTCCAGACGTTTGAGATACACCTTTGGATGCCCTTCCTTTTGAACAGGAAAGTGAAAAGTCCCTCTTGTAACCTTCTCCCATGTGCTACCTCCTCCATATGTACCACTTCCTCATTGCCTCTGTGTTGAGGTCCCCGTTCTTGAGCGTAGTTCAAGACCCTCTTATTATATTAGTAAGTCTGTTCACAGGGATATTCTCTTCATTATCAGGTGGATACTGTCTTCTCCTAGTAGATCATCGAATGAAGTGCCATGATCAAAGGAACCAAAGCTTTCTGAAGGTACCAGACAGTTCACCCCTGCAACAGTACAGGCTCGGGGACAGCTATCAAGGAATCACATTTCCAGAAAGGTGGTCCTGGTGGACAACTTGAACCTGAATTAGCAGTGTACCCTTAAAACAAAGGCCAGTCACATCCTGGGCTATATTAGCAAGAATGTAACCAGCAGGTCCAGGGAAGTGATCCTTTCCCTCTACTCAGGATTTGTGAGATCACATCTGAAGTGCTGTGTCTAGTTTTGGGCTCCCCATTACAAGAGAGATATGGGCATGCTGGATAAGTCCAATGGAGAGACACAAAGATGGTGAAGAAGCTGGAGCATATGACATACAAAAAGAGTTGAGAGAAGTGGGCCTGTTCAGGCTTAAGAAGAGAAAGCTAAAGAGAGCCCTTATTCAACTACTCAACCATAGGATAGAGAAAAGATAGAGCTAGGCCTGAAGAGTTCTACAGTGGTAAGGCAAGAGTCAACAGAGCCAAGCTGGATCATGAAAAATTCAGATTAAATATAAGGATTTTTTTTTTAAAACCATGAGAGTGGACAATTACAGGAACAGATTTCTCAGTGAGGTTGTGGAATCTCCGTCTTTGGAGGTTTTCAAGACCTGACTAGACAAATCTCTGAGCAGCCTGATCAAATTAGGCCTGCTTTAAGCTGGGCATTGTATTAAATGACCTTTGGAGGTCCCTTCCAATCTACATTATTACATGATTCTAAGTTTTGCTGTACCAGATATGTTTTCTCTCACCAAGCCTTTCCTCTTGATCAGAAGAGTTGAGAAGTATACCACCCGAGGCCACACTTCCCTCTCCCTCATCCTTGACACACCTTCTCTGGCTGTGGGATTGGTGCCCAGATGGATGAGCAGCAAGAGACCATAGGTTGAAATGACTGGAACTTTTCAAACAGAAGACTAGAAAATGACAAAAATTGAAGGAGACATAGAGATCAGCTTGCTTATACAAGAAATATCTGTACTCCTGCTTAGCTTTGGCAGACTCCACAGTATTTATGAAGGTATCTGTTAATATGCCAGTTGCTGCCTCTTTGTGAACAGTAGTAGAACACACCTGATGCTTTTACTTACAAAAATATCTTCAGCTCTGGGGTGAAACTGTCTTGTGGTTTGAGTCAGGGGTATGACAGAGAAGCAAGATATCAAAGGAGGGTGTGGAATTCAGGAGCACCAGACATCATACACTATTTTCACCAAATGTTTACTAAGGTATGGAGTCAAGGATCTGAAATTATCTGCTTTGACCTTGGATACAGTTGGTGCATGACTATGTAAATTAAACTGCAGGCAGCCTAACAGAGATATACAGAGCTTAGTGCATTACCTGGCACAGAGCCAAAAAGAGTGGCGCTGCTATGTGTACTACCAGAAAAGAAGCAATTATCTCTCTTTTACCTAGTAACTAAGGCACTCTCACCAGGATTTAGGCCTGTCTCAGCCGGCTCACAGTGACTTTCTAACCACTTGTCTACATTGTTTTCTGAGATTGTCATGGGAAGACATTTTTTTTTTAAGTGCCTTCTTACATGCTCTGATAATAGATCATTCTCTGTTCCTAAAATCTACATACCCCAGCTCTTGTTCTTTTTGCAAAATAAATATTCTTAACCGTTACCACAACTTCCTGTCCATTCTTTTATTCACTTTTTTGGTACTTTCTTTTTTCATTTACCAGCTGCTTTAGGAGTACTTTGTAATGTTATTACTTTTAATCTTCTCCTTTATCGACACTTTAATTCATATTTTGAACTTAAGATGATTTAATTTATGTGAATATGAGTGAGTTTTCCAGTCTCCTCTTTGACTAATAGCAAAATTGTAACCATACATGATTTACAATTTGGATGCAATTTAGAGAATAGAAGCATAGAATAGTTTGGGTTGGAATAGACATTTACAAATTTTCTAGTCCAACCCCCCTGCATAAGCAGGAACATCTTTCACTAGACCACATCGCTCAAAGCCCCATCCCACCTGACCTTGAACTCTTCCAATGATGGGGCATCCACAACTTCTCTGGACAACTTGTTCCAGCGTATCACCACTCTTATCATAAATAATTTCTTCCTTACATCCAATCTAAATATCTTTCAGTTTAAAACCATTAACCCTGTCACTACAGGCCTTGGTAAAAACTCTGTCTCTTGACACCTTTCTTAAAAGCCCCCTTTATGTATTGCATACATATTGCTTACTGGTACTTCGTCTCAGTAACCAATATTTTCTACAGAAGTTAAATAAATGGTAAGTATTTGTAATGAAATAGATTCATAATAAAATGAATGTGAAATTAAAATGAATTTGAACAAAAATCACAACACTGTCACTGTAGTTCTTCTACTAGTGTGACTGCATTATGAAATCCATGTTAACTGAATGGTCATGAAAGATCATGAAATATAAATATAAATATAAATATAAATATAAATATAAATATAAATATAAATATAAATATAAATATAAATATAAATATAAATATAAATATAAATATAAATATAAATATAAATATAAACTCTCAGACCGGACCTTTGTAATTCTTCCCAGAATGGATGAAGTATGCTGCCAGGAATTAAAGCACATTTTCACTGTTCCATTACTGACTTAGACAAGCCATTCGAGGCAAGAAGATTAAGTTAAGTAACATCCCATTTACATATACATAGAGCCTTTTGCCCATGAACTAAACTGTGAAGAGTGGTCACTAAAAAGCAGATAAAGAACAGCAGCAACATTCTCTCATTCTTGACCTTAACTGAGTTTAATATGGCAGCTGGGAGGCAAAAAAATCAGAATCCTATTCTTCATTTGAACAATCAGATTTTTCAGTCAAAGGCTGTTTTCATCATTCTGCAATGACTGAGATTGTGTCAGTCAGAAAATGTAAGAAAAGGGAATTAAACCCTTTGCTTGGCTAAGAAGCTCTTTCTGAATATCACATGCCGAAATACACCTAGTGTTAGAAATGCTTTCACCTTGCTGATTGCAAAGTTTTTTAATTCTAATCACAAATGGTCTGAAAAAGTACACACATTGCCTGGATATGTGTTAATGATCTAAATTAAAATCACAGTTATTCATTAATTTACTAGTCTGTTAAATGATCACATTTAAAAGAAAGAACAATCCATATTAAAAATAGCATCAAACTGATAATGACATTAAGAAATCAAAACACAGAATTCAAACTTTTGTTTGGCTCCATTTCTTTGTGTTGTCATGCTTTAAAACATTTGCTTACCCAAAAATAGGATTTAAATATTTCATTATCCAATTCATTAGGATACTATCTTGGGATAACAAATGGGATAGCATAAGCGTGATTATGAATTATTGGATAACACAGCATCAAAAGAGCAAAACAGAACATTTAAGTGCAGTATAGTATGCATTCAACTGCAGTATCAATTACAAAGCCTTCAGATTAAGTTTGACTGTGGTGGAATCTGAAAACAAAAAAGGCATTGGACTTCCAGTCATGTGTTTACCTTCCCTCCTGCGCACATCACTTAGGGATCACATTCTCTGATGTGGTTTGTAATTTGGGAATACTTTACTTTTCCCTTTCTCCAAAACCAACAACTAGTTTTCCTGTGAATCAGCATAGCTACCACAATGCTGCATACAGATGCCACTGACCCCTGTGAAAGTATCTTGTGAGATGCAGAAGGAAGAATACTCATCCCAGACAACAAAGGGAGAGAATAGAAGTCCATCTGAGTACAGCTGCTTCTTTGTAAATCACCTTCAAGAAATGGGATTAACTCTGATGCCTTCTACCCATACCCATTATAAACTCTAATGCAAGATCCCTAATAGGAAAAGGTGATGAGGGACGTATAGGAGAGACTTAATCGGTTCTGGAGCTGGAGAAGCCTGACCAGCAACTATTACTCCTCATACCCCAGTTAATAAAATTTATCTGTGTTTGAGTTAAACAGATCATCCAGTGTTTCATTTCTTAATGTGTGTAGTAGTGCTGTGTTGGTAGATGTGTCTATGCCACAGCTCCTCTTAGAAGACACTGTGCTGCTGGGAAAATGGGAAGATTTGAAGGTATAAATCACCTGTTTGAAGTAGCTAAAGGGAAAATCCCCTCTCCAAAACAAAAAGCCAAGTGGCAGTGTGGCTTGCAAACCGAGGTGCTTAAAGCCTGTGTAAGGTAGCAAGAAAGCACTTTAAAATAAACGAGGTGGTTGTGGCAGAGGCAGATGCACAGCGGCAGCTTTGGTGGATGTGCAACAGTTTTCCAAACACAAGGATGGTGTTAAGTGCATCTTCATGGTGACAGGTATATTATGCAGGCCACTGCATAATAGCCAGGGCTATTTTAGAACCATTTTTACCAAGGGCACACCACCCCAGAAGTTACAGACTGCCTGGGAAAAGGTGTTTTAAGCCAGTATTCAAAAAAGCTTTTAAAGCTGTATAACATTCATTGCTTTGTTACTGTTAATGAAGTAAAGCCTCCACCACAGAGCACTTTAACAGGGCACTCAAAACCAAGATGTGGAGGTATTTTATAGTGCGCAACACTTTTTGCTACATGGATATATTATCAGGGTTTATAAGGAGCTATAAGCATAGCTGCCAAAGAATTATCACAGTCACAGAGCCTGTGGATGTCAAATCTTTAAACTTTGTGGGGGTTTAAATTTAAAAATCTAAATTAAATTTCAGCTAAAGAATCCACACCTTTCATCGGAAGGGGAGACCTTGTAAGGGTGTCTGAAAGAAGAGAGAGATTTCAGAAGGGTTGTAAGCATTCATGGATGAAATTTTCAAAGTAGCTAAAGTTGTGAAAAGGGATACCCACGTACCACTCAATAGATCACAGTCACGAAGCAATCTAAGGGACATTTTATGCAGAATAACTTCAGAAAGTGAATCCAAATAAGGGCAGACTCTATGAAATTTATACGGTCATCGCTGCAAAAGGGAAAGGAAGGAAAAAGTGTCTGCTAGTGATGTGGCGTGGCTCACCCCAGATATTTTAACAGTTGCATAGAAGCCTCCCAAGACCAGGACATATAGTGATTGGGTTGGACCAAGGAGAAAAGCAGGATAGCGGACAGTGATTTATACCTTTTGATTCCTAGCAATGCCAGCACCAGAATTTTCCCACAGTCCAGTCTCAGCCTTCACCATACAGCTAGTGCGGTCCCCACAGCTCATGTAAGTAGAAGATGGGGCTAGCAGTACAATATCTGCACAACCGGAAAAACATCAGTGAAAATGCCACCTTTGGAATATCACTGTTGGGCAGTAGGCATGGCACTCTGCCTTGCAGAAAGGTAGTCCGTTTTGGTGGAATACGTGAACCATCTTATTAACCTTTTCAGCAAAGTTTCAGCCATCCAGTACCCAGCCATAGACCTGATCTGCAATCCTGTCATGTGGAAAACAAAGCTTGAACCAGTTTAAAATCTTTACACTTTTTCTGAAACTGGGATTTTAGCACATCTTTGGGGGCTTTTGCTAGGGGCTTCTGCAAAAAAGGTTCACTTTGTGCCAGGCATCACCAAAGTGTTTAGCTTGCTCTACCTCTACACACATCTTGTAGAGTTCCAGCTTGTTGGGGACTTTTTGATTGCATTATTGCACTGTGTTCCAACCAGCAGTAATAACAATGAGATCATTTCTGTGATGGGTAGTAAGCTGCACTGTCTGCCAGTATACTGCCTGCGCATTGACACAATCAGGGTTGAAATAAAGACTGACCAGAACAAGAACATCTTATTTTGCTTTAGGAAGATGATTGTAAAGTAGTATCTGCAGCCCTAGAAGTCTCTCAAATTTTTACAAAACCCCTCCACCATGGTAGAAGTAAACTGTTACCGGGACCCAGCCTTGTAAATTAATTAAATAGTCCAGGCTAGCAATGGTCTTCCTTGTTTTCCAAGCATTCCTGCTATGTATGCCACAGGTGTAGGTAGTATACTCTGTAGCCTGCCATATATTCCGTGTATATAGGAGGCATTTCCCATATACTTCAGTTGTAGAAAGGCCAGACAATGTTTGAAAAGGGGTTTGGAAATAAAGTCACATGTTGAAAGTATCACTCAAGACATTGCAAAAAGTATGTTTGAACACATTTCCAAGGCCATGCTGGCCAAGCTGGAATCACCAGCAAATCAAGGAGGTCTTGTGGCTTCTTTACATTGAAAGAAAAACTTTAAAATAAATTCCCCCTGGCACAGGAAGAGCCTGTGCCTACCTTTTAAAAACATGAGGACAGGAGGCACCAGAGAGCAGTCTGGCTGGGAAGAAGAAAAAGAACAACCTAGGCCAAATGGTGCAAAAGGAATTGAAAGCCCAGAATAAAAGAGGGCCTGTTCTGCCACTAGAAAAGGAGGTATCTTTTAAAAGGGATGGGTTACATTTAAGGCTGCTCAGAATATCATAGCAAATCCAAGCTGGATTTGTTTGAAGTGTCCCCAGTGCAGACCAGCATTGAGAAAAGCCTGTTGGTGAAGGTGCTTCTGCTTTCCACCATGGCAGTCTGCACCTTTGGATTTTTTCATACCCAGGAATGGTCAATATTAGAGAGTTCTGAACAACACTCTGCTGTACCTTTGCTGCAAACCTATGAAAGCTGGTGGGTCCAATCTCAGTGCCAGTGAAGCTGTGAGCCTTGCCAGCTTCTGTTTTCAGTTAGTTATGTTGGAAGACTGATTTACACACCAGAACAACAACTGCTACCCCTCCTGTACATCATCACGTCGCTCCCCAATTACAGCTGTGACACCGGCCACACATTTCTCCAAGGGGCTGTTCTGCAATGACATGGATGGGCAGCAGAAAGCAGAAAATGGAAAGCAGTCAAGGCAATGCTCGGCTCTGATGGCCCAGAGTGGGTAGATTGAGCACTTGGGACCATTCTATTGCGATCTGTTCTTTCAAGAGAAGCTTTTGTAAATCTAAGTGGATGTAAAAATTAGGCTGATGCACAGCAAAGACAGCATTTGTTTGAAGAGCTCCCTGGCAACAGGGGCCTACAAGACACATTACCTACGGCTTGCTGTTTGTGAAGAGAGTGTGGGTGGCACACAGGGTGCATTTGGGACACACTGAGTCTTTACACATGGCCAACGCTAAATACCTGGTTGACTGGGTGGGCATGAAATAATTCAAGATAACAGACAGGCAGCCATGTCAGCAACCAGGAAAATTTGTTTCTGGGACAGCTGCCCGAGCTTGTTATTATTGTGTTGACAGATAACGATGTTTTTAGCAGCAATTATGCTTAGAACCATTTCAACTTTAAACACTAAGATATAGATTTTGCGGCTCTATATGTGGATGATGAACAAACCCTAGTGAAACCACTGCAGCTTGATTTTAGGAACGGCTGTTGTGTGAGAGAATACCTGCAGCTTATACAGAGGATTGGCAGCCATACGAAAGACCACATATGCTGTCAACCAACAGGGAAGAGTTCACCCTGTCTGCCTTCAACTTGTCTCCAGATCAGAAATATGCTGATCACTATTCCTTGATTAAAACAGAAAACATGAGAGCAGAAACGGACTTTGCAGGGGCTTTGACCACCACTGTTAATATGATTGTGGACAACATATTTGGCAATGTGATAGAAATAAACCAGAGGAGATATGTGCCTTTTGACTAAATGTGAAGGCAGACACCAAACAGCTCTCCTTTGTTGTTTTTTTTTACCAAACCCCTATGCCAGGGAAACCTTTCTAGGCATGTACCCGAGTGACTGATGGCATAGCCCTGAGTACACTAACAGATCAGCTGCTCCAGAAGGTACAGGTCACTCATCAGATGGTGGGACACCATGCTCCTAAGCCTGCCCTGATAGCAAGGCAAGATGTTGGTCTGGGTCCTCCCTATTTAGCACTGAATGCTGGTAGCTGTTTTCCATATGCAAACGACGAGCTGCATTGGCAGAAAAAATTCAGTTCTTAGCCTAAAAGCCTCTGGGAGCATTTAAACTGACAACCAGGTACCCATATACTGCCCTAGTAGTTACTTCAAATGCTTCTAAAAAGAAGTGGGCCTTGCTGGCATACATCTGCCTGGCTAAGGACACAACCCAGAACTTACCTCAAGGTTTCTTAAATAGCACCTGCTTTTTGAGTTGAGGGCAAAGGTGAGGTGCATCTCTGTTCATGTATTTCAATATAAGTCATTGTTCCTTGTTCATCCATGGGATAACACCAAGAAGATTCTGGCCCCATCTTCTTTACGCCCTTGCATCAGGTATTTATACACACTGATAAGATACCCCTAAGACTACTCCTTTCCTGGCTGAACAATCCCAGCTCTCTCAACCTCTTCTCATAAGGATGGTCACTAAGACCTTCAGCAAACTCCATGAATTTGATTTTAAAAATATTTGCAGAGTAGTTCTGCTTTTTTTTTTTCCAGATTTGCCGTTCTGATGCAACAGTTGCCAACAACTGTAACTGAACATGACACTCTCAGGCATAGAAAAAAGCAAGCAATTGGTATTCTCCAAGACTTTTTACAACGTAATTTTTCCCACAGTTGCTGGGCCTTGTCAGAATAGCAGAAACAACTGAGCAGTGATCCCAAGCTATAGGGAAGACCATTAAAATTTTTAGTGAGTACTTTTTTGTTGTAGAGCATCTCTGCATCTTCTGAAGGGGCTTTGTTTGTATCACACAAGTCTTGTTCCTGACAACAGAGCACTACACTATCATGATCTTTTGGGGTGCATCATTGTCTGAATTTCTGCCATAGTCCAACATGGGGTCCCTCAGCAAGTCAAAATTGATGTTTTATGTTTGTTTCTTTTAGAGTAATGCCTTTAACTTTCATACACACTGCAGGTAGCCATAGGATTTGAGTCCTGATGATGCAAACTCAGTAATGGGCTCATCTAGCAGCAGCTCACTTGTCAGGTCACCTAAACAGTCAGGAAGCTGGGAGGTCTTCTGGTCCCTGAACAATTCATGAAAATTTCAGAATCTGTGTTCTGATAAAGACAGTGACATTGGAGGGCACCTAAGAGGTCATAAAGCTCTAGGCACATGTATGCAGGGGTGAAAAACAAGCTATAGAAGTGTTAGCACTGTGTACTAGGGTCATATGTCTTTTGACATGCTTCCATGAAATGGGGGCCACATCCTTATTGATAAAACCACAGGAGGACACAGCATAAGTCAGATAAAAGAGGCAGCCATACAACTCATCTGGTTCTTTCCCACTGGTAGCGGTAGTGTTTGCTTTTACCAGCCTGAAGTATGTCGTCAGGGTGTCAGAGCTCTTGGAAATATCTTTGGGGTGTCCAAGATGGTATTGTTTTGTTGATGAAGTGATGATGATTAGTAAAATCAAAGTAATGTCTCTTCTCACCAGGGGCTGCTGTATCATATGGACAGAAGGCATATGTCCCACCTCCCGGAAGCACACCTCCAGGGATCAGCAGCATTTGCTCCTGGCTGAGAACTGCGCAAGCTCCCACCGACCCAGCAGCCCACTCCTGTGCCTGCACAGAGCCAGTGTTAATGTCTGCTGTCTTCAGGTGGTCCATCCTTTGTTGTGTTATGTAACACAAGTGCCCAAAGGTCGCCTCCTCCTGCCAGGGGTGTTCAGTCATGTCCACGGTAGCATCTGACACAGCTGTGGGAAAAGTACCCATTAAATTCAAAAGCTGTCAGAACCCTGTTGTTGACTATGGAGTCATCCAAGAAGTTAGCTCCCAATCTATATCTCCTGCTTTGTAATGCATGATGGATTTGAATATTTTCCTTTTTGGCTATGTACATAAACCACTGCATAGAGTGGAACATCCCTTTTTTCTCTGATATCCATCTGGATGGAAAAGCGTCACTGTATTAGGTTTAAGAAACATAAACCAGTAAGTGGACATGAACTACAGACCAGCGTATGTTACTGAAAGTTTTATCACTATATAGTGACACGATGATAAACCTTCCCCTTTTCATCACTCTTTGTCAAAGAACATGTGACAGGCCAGCACCACGATCTCCTTCTTCTGTGATCTGCAAGTGCACCCTCAATATTTTTACATCTTGTTAGCAACAGCAATTCAGTCTTTTTGCAGGTCGAACATCTCCTCCTGACTAGCTCTATGTCATGCCAAGAATTTTTCAGGGACCTGAGAGCACTAATAGTCCATAATTAATAATCCATAATTACCCTGACCTGCCTCAGTCATGCCCGTGGACCAGGGGCTCAATTTAAGCTCAGTCCTGGCCTTTAGTCCTTGCCTGACTTATGTGTTAGGTGTGTCTGTCCTAGCCCTGTTCCTGGTGTTCTTTGGCTTTCCTGGCTTGACCTTGTGCTTGTCTTTTGTTAACCTTGCCTATGCCTGTTGGTCACAATACAGACTTGTGCCTGCCTTTGTCAGCTATTCTGTGGATCACTACCTTCTTGATGGAGAATAGTCTTCTGGTTAGGTCCACTATAATTACCCTAAACCATGTAAAGTCATGGAAGAAAAAAAATGTTAAGGCTAATTAAAAACCAAACGAAGCTCGGTTCTTATGGTATCTACATATGATGGTTGCTGTTTGAAGCTGGAGTTGTTTGGAGACAGCAAGCACAAAGCGCAGGAGAGAGTACCAGTATTCTAGCCACTCTGCAACAAATGGCCTGTGGAGCAAGTCTTAGACTTGAGGAACACAAACAAGAACATGAACATGCAGAGGCCTGTGTCACATTCCATACTCCAGTCCGCTCACACATTTTCTTCACCATCTTTTTCATAGCATGGGACATGATCATCACCACAGCCTCACTCCTTCAGCCTCTCAAAAGTTTCATGTCTTGTTGGCAATAAGTTAGTTCTGGCAGGTCAAAAATTTTCTGCTTCATTGCGTCGTGCCATTCCAAGATCTCTTTTTTCCCTTCAGACAACAATCACTGGGCTCTGTCTGATCTTGATTACTGCCCCAAACCTGACGCTGACCTGCATATTGGCTTCCTGGCTTGACCCTGGACCTTACTCATTTGACTTGAATCCTGGACCAGACTTGCCTTTTGATCTGGACTCTCAGTTCAACCTGGCTACCATCTACAGGGCTGCCCTGCTTGTCTTGCTCCAGTAGTGCAGGGCTGTGATCTGGACACCGAAGCATTAGCCCTGGTGACTCTGTTATCTCGCTCAGCTTATCCTCCCTGAGGAAGCAGCCAGCCAGCCCAGAACAGCAGTCAGCTGTTCCCTGACACACGTAATACTCATGCTGAGGAAAGGGTTATATGATTTTGATTATTCAACAGTGTTAAAAAAAAGGAGGGGAGGGGAATAACACTTGTAGGCCTAGGGTTGCAGTGCTTGGGAAAGGCTGCTTAGTTTCATGAGTTAAAAATATCTAAAGATTCTAGGAAATGGATGCTGAGGCTCAGAATTTCCAGGCACATGAGTTAGGGCACCTTGTGCATTCTTGTGCCCATGGTGCATGGCAGATAGAGCTAGCAGTAGTACTGACAGCCCTAAACATGTACAATGAATGACAAACCTCACAAAAATTTCTTGACCCAAACACCTTCTTGACACCCTAACTCTAATGCTGATTGTGTAAAAGGAGGAAATGGGCCCTGGGATATTAGAGACTGTCATCTGATGATGATAAGAGCCCACTACCATTTTTACTCTCACAGAAAATGATGACATATTAACATGTAGCAGATCCTCAAACAGTGAAATATTACTTAGCGTGCCTTTCCAATTCATGGACCATCCCTGCTGGTCTGTCCGATCTGTTACTGCTGTAAGACTACCATTGAAACTGATATTACTGTCCTTACTGTTTAGATTACATAGCATTGCTTCTTGCCAATAATCTTAGAACTGAGGACAGACTGTGTACAGCATCCTCAACTGCTCTTACAACAGTGGCACTCAAACAACAAGTGGATAAAAAACCCACCTCCCTTTGAATATGCAGATTACTGAACGGTTTTTTAAAAATCCCTGCATTCATATTGCTTAGATTTATGGGGGGGAGGGGGGGATATAAAAAAAGCAGGCATGCTGATGACTTCAGGAGAGAGCTGATCATTGACTCCATGCTCAAAGAATTATTGTAAGCAGTCAAGGATTTGGCGTATTCCCCCAGCAATCACTTCATGAGCAGGGAAAAAATACCTGACCAAAGTTACCAAACCTGTATTCCTCTAAATGTTCCTTAGCTCTAAATTTCTGAACTGCTCATTCCCACAGCTGCACATGTTCTATACTGACCATGAGTTGCACTCCCTTCCTCTTCCCTGCTGCATTTGGTGTGAGGAATAAAGCTGGAGTGTATCTGATGGGTCCTCTCGGGGATCAGCCTCATTGTGACCCAGCAGAATCATGGGCTCCAGCTCTCCTGGGAGAAAAATGCCCTGCAAGTAACGACCATATTGCGACAGGATCATAGGAAAAATCGAATCAAAAGAAAATTGTGATGGGATGAGAGGACGCATTAATCACTACCTTCTGGCCCCAAACTTCCAACCTGTTTATCCCTCACGTCATGAGTCTATCCAGACAGTATCATACTCACTTGAATACTGTGGGACACAGTCTTGAGAGTTTTCCTGAAGTTGAGATACATGACATTTATTGGTCTTCCCCCATCCACAAATGCAGTCATTCCATCACAGAAGGTAAACAGGTGGATCAAGCATATCTTACTCTTGGTAACTCCATGCTGACCATTCACAGTTACTTTCTGTGTGTGCAGAGAAGTGTCCGCTAAGGTGACTCACTTAATGAATTTTTCCAGGCACCGAAGTGAGACTCAATTTCCCTGAGTGACTTTTGGGGCTTTTTTGAAGCTGGGTATAACTTTCTTCAGATATATCAGGAATCCCCCATGATCTCCTTGAGTCTTCAAAATGATGGAGAGTGGCCATGCAAGGACATTGGCCAGTTGTTCTGGCACCCTCAGGTACAGCCCATAGGGTCCTGTGGACTTGTGGCTGTTGAGTTCTCGCATATAATCCTTGACTCAATCCTCACATACTACTAGTAGTTCCTCTCCTCCTTGAACCCTTTCATTAATCACAGAGGTCTGGGAGATGTTGGTGAAGACTGAGGCTTTCAGTACCTCAGCTTGTGTCTACTTCATTAAATCCACTGACCTACTAAGAAAGTGGACAATGTTTTATTGCTAAAGTAGCAGTCAACATTATTGGTACCTTTGATGTCCTTCACCAGTTTGACTTTTCTAAACCCAGTCCACATGCCTGGGCAGTATTCTATCCTTTGTACCCTGTATTTGCTTACTCCTCCTATAAGCTGCCTTTCTGCACTGAAGCCCCAAAGTGGACCTGGTCCTCCTCCTGGTGTGTAATGAGTGTCAAGTAGATGGGAAGAATGGCTTTCCCGACCCTACAAGCTGCAGTCTGGCCCAGAGACCATAGTCTGCTGGTAGTCACCTTTGCCACAGCAGCATACCACTGACTACTGTTGGACTTGGGTCACCTAGCCAGGTCCTGTCTTGCAAAGCTGATGCCTAGCCTGTTTGAATCCAGACTTCTTGCTGCATGGAACTGGCCTTTTCCTGTACAGTTGATGAGGCTCCTGTTGACCCATTCCCTTAACATCAGGGCAGCCCTCTGTCCTGGTTTCAGCTGGGATAGAGTTAAACTTCTTCATAGTAGCCAGTATGGGGCTATGTTTTGGATTTTTGCTGGAAACGGTGATAATGCGGAGGCGTTTTGGTTGTTGCTAAGTAGCACTTACACTGGTCAAGGACTTTTTAAGCTCCCCAGGCTCTGCCGGGTGCACAAGAAACAGGGAGGGGACACAGCTGGGACAGCTGACCCCAACTGACCAATGGGCTATTCCATACCATATGACATCATGCTCAGTATATAAAGCTGGGGGAAGAAGGAGGAAGGGGCGGACATTTGGAGTAATGGCATTTGTCTTCCCAAGTAACCATTATGCATGATGGAGCCCTGCTTTCCTGGAGACGGCTGAGCACCTGCCTGCCCATGGGAAGGAGTGAATGAATTCCTTGTTTTGCTTTGCTTCCGTGCACAGCTTTTGCTTTACCTATTAAACTGTCTTTATCTCAAACCATGAGTTGCCTCACTTTTACTCTTCCGATTCTCTCCCCGTCCCACCAGGGGGGAGTGAGTGAGCAGCTGTGTGGTGCTGGGTTGCTGACTGGGGCTAAACCACGACCCCGCAGCATAGCACCTGAGCTCTAGCCAGGCATCATCCAGCAGCATCCTGTGAGTGCCATCTGTCTCATCACCAGAGGGCAATCCAGGTTCAAAGGGAGGACAGAGGTTCCTACAGTCCAACCACCTGCTCGAAGTGGGGACAGCTATAGATCAGACTGCATTGCCTAGGGCTTGGTCTCATCTCCAGCATGGTCACAAAAACCTCAAAGGACAGAGACTGCACAGCCTCTCTAGGCTACATGCTTCACTGCTTTTTTGTCCTCATGGTGAAAAAACCCTTCCTCCTTACCCAGTCCTACCCCTTCAAGGGTACTATTATTAATGATTTCCTGTATTCATTTCAAGCACAATCATTACTGTAGTTGCAAACAATATTGTAACTGAACTAATAATAATCATTATGTGGTATTTTGAATAGATTTTTAATGAGGGTAACAAATAAAGGTGAGTTCCTTTTGGTCTCTAACGAAACCTCAAGAGGAACAGCAAGGGGTGGGAAGAAGCCAGACAACCTGTGCTGTGAGAAGGTCACTGTGAGAAGGGTGCTTCTCTGCTTCATCTGTGGAGAGGGGTCCAGATCAAGCATCTGATGAGGCTGCTGTACCCCCTTGTTTCGTTAGACACAGATCCTGAGCCCTACCCTGTGTGAGGAACTGAGAAGCATCTGGCTCACACTATTGATGCAAACCTCCACACACAGCATGCAGGAATCATACACAGACACCTCTGAGCCCAGAAATGGCTGGCTGAAAAGTAGAACAAGGGTGCTGGAGGGCAGCAGGGATTTGAGGGACATGCACATGGAAGGAACAGGTGAAAGCAGCTGAGGCTGCTGCCCAAGGCTACCTTGGGACTATGCTGAAAGTGTGAGCCAGGTCTCCTCTGGGTCTGAGAAGAGAGAGAAGGAGGTTATTTGCCTGGTAGTTCCTCCATTGGGTTGGAGTACTTCTACAGATCAGCCACAGATGTTGCTTCCAGGAGTGCGGTGGTGAACCTTTGTTGTATGGCCAAGACACAAACCACCAGTTTTGGTATTTTAGCAGTGTTTTAGTGCTCTAGTAAGGAAGGAGCTGGTTGGAGCATGCAGGCATGGGCAGCCATGCCAGGCTAGTTAGGAAGATGAGAACCTGAGTATCTTTACAGCTGTTGCGTTATCATTTCTCAGGAGGCAGCACTCTGGTGCTGGTAGTAGTAGCTGGTAGCTACTCATTCAGCTATTCAGCCATAAACCCTGGCTTCTGCTGCTTTGTCTGCTATGGTTGCCATGGGCGACTGTCATTTGAGGAGATGGTAGCTCTCCACCACCCCCAAAGGCATGTGCCATGTTTCTGCATATGTTGCCCAATATCTTCAAGGATCTGATGTTAGAAAGGGTGCGTGTTTCATCCCAAAAGCATGTATAGAAGCCCTACTAACACTCAATGGAGTGCTATTCTGGCCGGTAACACACTGATGGTTGGGGCAGCAACAGCAGTGGATCTCTCAAGCATTATCTTCCCTAAGACTTTTGTCATCTGGGATACTGTATCTGGAAGATGCTTCTAAGGAGGGGGACTGCTTAAATTGCAGACTGGAATGCCTAAACAGCATATACCAAAGACAGATCCACTTAATTCTGCTATCAAATCATCTGAAGCTCCATGTAGTGCCATACCGTGGCGTCAGCTGTGGCCTAGACCTGCTAGTGTGCTAAGTTTTTAGTTTGCCCCAGCACCAGGTGGAAAATCACTGATGGTCTGCCGTCCAGTCTTCATACTGCCCCTGAGCACTGTGATCCAGTCCCCCATTAACTTGCTTATATTAACTGGTTCCCCACTAGCTGGGAAGAGTCTGGGGCAGTGACGCTCTAGAGAAATGGTAGCCATCTTTGGCAGCAACGGGGCTACTGAGGGTAGTCTGATGGAACAGGGTAGAAGATCCAGTTCCATGCAGAAAGCCTTGAAGGGGGCACTTTACATCCAAAAGCTCCATACTTACTGGTGTTCATCCGAAGCTCACACTACTGTCCTGTGCCACGGTAGAGACTGGATTCCTGGGACCAAGATTCCTCCTCGCAAGGCCAGTGTTACCAGAGGCAATCACAGACTGATGCAGTTGATGGAACTCCATGTCTCCTAGAAGGGGGTAGGGTTGTCCATGTGCCCTTTCCCCCTCCCTATTCCCCATAAAAATGGTGTGAATAGCCATTCACTCCAGGTTATGAAGTTGTTCTGGAGTTCCAGAACATCTGGCTGTCACCTGAACATCCTTTGAATACCCAAATGTATCATTTGCAAGCTTGGAAATTTCACTGTGTACTGCCATTTCTAAGTCAGTGATGAAAATGCTAGATAAACCTCAGTCTAGTACTGATCCCTGGGATGCCACTGATGATACTTCTCTATCCTGGAAAATGACCATCAACCCTACTCTTTGTTTCCTATTCTTTAACCAGCTTTCAAGCCTTAAGAGTAAGTACCTTCTCTCCAAACCTGTGGCAACTTCATTTCCATCTGTATGGGTACCTCATACTCCATTTATTCCCTACAGAGACATAAAGAAATTATTCTGAAAGCAAACCAGCAGGGTAGTGTTAGGTTTTAGGTAACATTCAGAGAGGCAGTGAGGATGGAGTTCTGTATCCTTTCTTTACCCACCAGAGCCAGAGCAGCCACTCCCACTGACAGAGCACCCTGTTTTAAGTGTTTGCCTTGCCAAAAGGCCAACTAACCAGCATGCTGCAGGGTGTTCTGGGGTGGAGAGTGCTGCACTGCTGCTCCTGGCTCTGTTCCTGCTCTGCAGGGCAAAGAAGGGGTAAGAAGGCCTCTGTCACCTTGTGAATACAGTACATGTAAAGGGAAGTATTCTGCTCTGTTCCAAACTGCATTTAAATGTGGTGGGTTGCCTCTACTGAGGGACAGAGAACACAGTTCCACTGAACATATGAACTGCCAATTAAAGAATCACTTAATGAGGTATGGGGGGAATGACTGCTCTTTCCATCTGTAACCATAACAGGATGGGCACAGTGGAACATGTTTTTGAGAAAATGCTCAAAACACTGCATCCCAGAGCATCATGTACGGTCATCCTCTTGACACTGTGCCATGAGCCTGTAAGACAGGAACTCGTCCTGGAAAATGGGAGCACGTTATGAGGGTCCATCTCTGATACAGACAAAGAACGATTTGTATTTCGATTAGGCCAAAGCAGTGGCAGGGAGCAGCAAGAGTGGGGCTGCTCAGTGAGAGGGGAAATACCAGGAGCTAAAGGCAACCGCAGCCCAGGCGGTATCCTCACCAATGGGACACAGTCCTGCAGGGTCGGGACACAATCCCACAGGATCTGCCCACAGTGGGCAAGGCAGGGTGCTGGTAGCAGACTCTATCAAAAGTCCCAGACAAAGCAAAGCAATCAGTTGGGTTTGGAGGTCCACTTAGGACTGACAGGAGACAGAGCCAGAGGCAGGAGTGCAAATAATGTTACCTACTGCATATGTCCAAGGTCTGTCCCAGGGAGGCACTGGAGACCATTATGCCCACAACAAAGCTCATGCAAGGACTAAAGACCCAAGCTTAAGCCTAAATGAGGCCCTGGGCCCATCAGCAGAAGGGGCAAGTGGGGTACCCAGGTGAGGCTGGTGAGAGCCATTAAAGCTTACTGATGCTCTCAGGACCTTGAACATCCAAGAGGTCAGATCTTCAGTAAGAAAAGCTCCATCTCCTCCTCAGTTTTAGGTAACATTTTCAGACTAAACCAGTATAGGCATATTTTTGGTTATGTTTAGGTCTCTCAAAAGTGCATGTTTTAGCTATTTAAAATAATCTTCAAAACTACTCAGTTCTATCCTAAACACAGACAGGACCGTTTGATGATGCTAAAGTTACCACAAAATTACCTTGGTTTAATTCAATGAATTTTGACCACCGCTCTTCAGAAGCTGAAAGCTTATAGCGAGTGGTTCTGCTTCCCTTGTACTTCAAGCTCGTCTCTTTTTTAGAAGAGATTATATGTACTTGCTTGTGAAACCTTTTCAATGAGTCTCCAGGTTAGAGGTCATTTTTTGCAGCTCAGTCCCACCTGCTTGAAAAGTGGAGTATTAATTTTCTGTTCTCTAGAGCTGCACAGACAGTAACCGGATCATGGAAAAAACAACTATTGCTTCTGACTTAATTTTCCAGGTGTACGTATCACCCACAAGGAAGCCTGGGGCTAAGTGCAGTAAGGCTAAGTTATTTGTCTTACTTCAGGGACATATATATCAAGCCCAGTGTGATTTATTACTACTGACAAACTAAATGAAATAGATAGGGAATATCCATTCATGAGGTACTAACAAGTGCAGGAGCAATGCACCAATGTGTGAATAATAAAAATGATCTATCAAGATAGACTGCATAATGTAAAGACAATTTGTTATTCAGTACAGTTTAAAAGAATCCAAATATTTTCTTTCTTTTTTTTTTTACACTACTTTTGCAGAGAAAAACATACAAAAATCAAAATTAGTCTTTGTCTTGATTATTATCACCTACATTTTTGATTGGATTCTGTTCTGTTGAGCAATCCCCTTCTTAGCCAAAAAAAAATTTACTGTTTTCTAAACAGTTTGCTAACAAGGTTGCATTGAACAATTTCTCTCCTAGTTCATCACTGTCAATATACTGTGAGTACTTCCTTCAGGTATTTCACGTCTGTTCATTTTATTCATCTCTATTATCCCCTTGTTTTTCCTCTGTAGATGTATGCTTCGAAAAATCTGCAAGCCCTGGATGATGCTTTCAATCTAGGCATCTGTGAGTTCATACCATTAATTTAAATTGAAAAAATAGTTTTATGGTTTATTTGTTTCTTCACTTTTCCTACTTGCCTATATCCAAAATCATCACAATGTGCAACTGGCTTTGGAATACGCTCTAACTCTTTACCACGTAGATTTGGTGACTTTTATTCTTTTAAAGATCTATTTTTTCTTTTCTAGCACACTCTAGCTGACATGCTGATTATATAAAGTCTCTTCCTAATCTTTTCCATGAGAAGGTAGTGACAGAGAAGCAAAGGCACCCAAGAATCTGTAGCTATGAACTTAATTCTTGTTCCAAAGGCTGCTTCCAGTCAACCCAGCCATGAACAGAAGAGGTAAGGCTACATGTAACGTTACATAGGCTTTGACTACAGAAACTGGAGATGTTTTGCCATGCTGGTGCAAAGAGCCATCTGTGCTTGGGCATATCACTGATTTATTTTTCTTTAATCCCTTTTATTTCTTCTTCCACCTATATTACCTCTGCCCTCTGATACCAGAGTCCACCCTCCCAAATTCTCTGAGCCTGTCCGTGATGCTTAAGTCTTAGACTGGCTGCACTCTTGTTACAAATGACAAGAGAGAAGATTTCTGGGTGATATAACTCAGATATGCAGACTAGGAACAAGGAATTGCAGAATAAAACTTGAAAACCAAGACGCTCATGAAAAATCCAGGCACCAAATAATAACATGCATAATGAATTTTTCATCTATTTTAAACCTTCCTGCACCTGAAGTGATGATTTTTTGCCATGCAAAACTCTGAATACTATTAAGGTGACCAGAAACTTGAGACTCAAAGTCCTAAATCTCTGATTTCACAATTGTTTGGCTGGATTTTGTGGACCGTAGCAATTCCCTTAGTCACCTCAGTTAAAGAAGAAGAGAGTTGTCCCTCCTTTCTGGCTGGGGTAAATTATCACTCCTACTCACCTCCTCCCCACTCAGAGGTTACAGTACTAGTGAATCCACTTTTAATGTCTACCTATTGTAAACCAGAGCAGATACAATCCTGACCCAAATACAGGTACATGCATGCACCTGTGTTTTGCACATTGCGGCACTGCAAAAACGCACAGCACTCATGCAACTGTACCGCATACCATGGGAGCCTGCACCATCCAAAGACTAGCAAGAGTTTAAATCCTATCACAACATGGGCTAAATATGAGTCTCAGCCTATATCCTGTCTTCATAAAAACAGGAGCAGGGCTCAAGACAATTTCACAATTGTTTTTAGCTTGCAGATGGGAGCAATGATAGCACGTGTGCATTTGTGAATGTCTTGTACTCAAATAACTGAATCTTTGTATTGCTATAAGTTATTGTTCCTTGTGTTACAGGGCACTTTAGTTGCATGAGTGTGCAACTGCTGTCACTTTAAACTTCTTGTATTTTAATAAGATGTTCAGAAAGGGGTACCTTTCTGTCATTCTGACAGATATCCAGTCAAACTACTGCTTGTAGGTGTACCTGTCAGACAGAAATTCAGGCTGTTAGGTTGGCTGCGCTCAAATTAGTAAAAATGGCGTTCAATCTGCTCTAACAGAATGACAATATTGTCTTCGTACAGACAGCATGGCTCAGTTTCTAGCCTAGCAAATCAAGTTGAAGACCACATGAGCATTCAGCGCTCACTCTGACCCACCACTCTAGAAGGCAGTGCAGCCCCCTTGGCGGGGTGGACCGGGCAGCTGTTAACACAGCACACAACAGTAAACACCGCGCTAGTTGAAGATGTTACTAGAACAAAATACCTTGTTCCATCATAATTCCCTGCTTATAAAACGTTACCTCCACTAATATCCATCTGTAGCTGGGGCTCAAACAGTGAGGAGCTCACTGCAGACACTGTTACTGGTGAAAGAGAGGAGTGGCTCAGGGCTTCCTGAGGACTCTGGGTAAACAAGCATCTGATGAGTGAGAGAGGACTTCTGGTCTGCAAGGGAAGTGGGTGGGTCAAGCCTTACTTAAATTTAAGTTAAACAACAGTTCAGGGCTTTTTTATTAAAATATGAGGTTTGACTATTAGTGCAACTTGCTACAAAACCTTTTGGGCAGTGAGCAGATAAAAGACCTGCCTAAAGCAAAGGGCCTTCTTTTCTCTCATTCTCCCAGCTAGGTCCAGAGGACCTCGACAAAGCTACCCAAGTTTTTCTGTTCTGGGACAAGAGTTTATTCAATGGTTCCCATATATCTCAGATTACCTTCTGGAGGCAAAAACAGCGGAGTGACAGCCACAATGTAGAAAGCCAAGGTGGTTTAGCAGCAGTGCTGTGGTAGCAGGCCAAGGTGGAATTAGTCAGAGTCAAGTTCAGACAGTTGCCTAATACTAGGACTACTCGGGCTGCTGTTGTACAGACCTCTGGATTAGCTGTGGGACTTCGGTAGGGTTTCTTTAGTCTGTGTCAAACAGGCAACAAAGAGATGCACATGCACTGTATTTTGGATCAACAACGAGCAGAGAGGAAGTTCTGAGTGTGTAATGAGGCAAGGCAAGGAGGCCATAATGGTTCCTTTGATATTGCCCATTTAGTCACTGCTGGCTTCCCCAGATGCATTATCCTCTTCCAGTGAAGATTCATTGCCTTCTTGATGAAGTTCCCTTGGTTTTGCCAGGGGTGTTAGTCATGATGGGAGCGTAGATGATGGAATTCAGTTCTCCTGGTTTGCAGCTTTTCTCATTATTTAATTTCAAGGATGATACCTCCTCAATAATTGAACTCACCCTTTCTTGTTACTTGTGCCAGCTGGAAGGACCACTAGAATTTTACCCCTTAGTTCGTTATAGTTCATTGCCAGATCTTCTTTTTCCCCCAGTAAGGAGGACGATGTGATCACTGGAGTTGTTTCTTGAAGGCATAGTTCTTTTATAGGAAATGACTGTAATGTTAAGAATTTGTCATGTTTGGTTCTGGCACCACTTGAATTTTCTGTGTGCAATAAATCTGGAATTCAGCAGAACACAAACAAACATGAAAAAATGCTTCATACTACTGAGTTCTGGCTTGTTAGAAGTCCTTCAGGCTGCATAATTAGAAATCCTTGGATAAACTGCTAAATCCCAAAGTTTTATACCATACCAGATCTGTAGATTTTCAGTTTGTACAAAGCTTTACATCAGAGTGTATAAAGGAACAAGGAAGTACAGTATAAAATTAGACAAATCTCTTGTTCATTTAGTAATAAATAGTTACATAAATGTAAGCTTAATTCTGGTTAATATTAGTCTCCAGCCTGTCACAACAAATGAAATTTTTGGGTCATCTGTAGCCATGAAAATTAGTTGTGGGCACATACATGCCTGGCATGTACACTGGGGAGTGACTGAAGTAAACGCATAGTTCCTTTTTATGTTGTCCGTAGTCATCTTTCCTCACTGAAGAGTGAAAAGGTTGCTGTTGTCCTTAAGAAGTGGAACATTTTATTTTAAAATTGAATAGTACAATTTCTCATTTCCCCACAATTTTACATGTTTATTATTGCACAGTTTTTCATCTCCATCAGAATTAAAGAGTACAATCTCTCAGCTGACCATTAAAGTCTTACTTTGCTGCCAGCTTATTATATATAATCTCTTCCATCTATGTCATCTTCATAACTAGTAGCATATATTTGGAATCCCTCAGGAAATTTAGGGATAGAGCGTCAGAGTAGACACAGTTAAACATTGTCCTCAAAATGAACCATAGCTTTTTCATTAGATGTAAAGAATAATTTGTCCCTTGTGGATAGATAATAAAGAAAGATATGCCAAGTCAATTTCTGAGCATTTTCTCTTTGCAAGAGGAACAGTTAGACCACTTCAACCCAATAAAGTCATAGTTTAATAAAGTCATACCAGCTGTAATAAATTATTTTGAAAGATACACAGAACAGCAAGTGGAACAGTAATGGAAACATTCTAAATTTAAACTCCTCCACTTTGATTTCTCCTGAACTGTGATAAATGAGCAACGAGTTCATTTCTATTTTACATGCACATAAAACTTCAAGTTTAGTCTGGGGTCTGGTTGCAGTTCACTACAGGTATTTTTACCAGTTTTGCAGTCTTTCGACAAACAGTCCATAGAGAAATAGTAATTATGTAACTTCCCTTCTTATTTCTTTAAATATAACAACAAATTCTCTCTATATATCGAATTTTAGGAGGAAAAAAAAAGGTGATTGCTATTTCACTTCCCAATAGTTAACCTTCACAATGGCAAGTATGATTTGTGTCTGTTTTAATGTGTCTTCAGTCTTGATAGTTACTAAAGCTACCTGCTATTTGGGCTGCCTAAGGTCAGTAATTTAAGAGCCTTCATTTTAATACTATAATTTGTCAAGCTGATCACTCCTAAAGAGACAAATAAAACTTATCCCAGAAATAAATTACTGTTTGTTACTCCCAGTGCATCACCTAGAGGTCCAATTTGATACCAGGGGTTTGTTATGCAGGACACTGCACACACATGGAAAGATAGTGTGCCTGCCTCAAAGTCCACTCTGAGGTCTGCTCTGCCCAGGCAGTGCAGAGGATGGTAGGAACTGTCCTTTTATGTATATATATACAGGCTGGAAAAACACAGCAGAGAACCACCACTCCGCCCGCCCTGTCCTGCAGCGTGCTTGCTACAGGTAATCACTGCGGCACTACTCTCCTCCTCCAAGTTGGAGACCACTCGCACCAGCCTTTTCTAGGCCATCCTGCCCAGAGTTCTCCTCCAAGCAGCCTTATTTGGACATGGTCTGTAAAATAGCAATACAAAATAGGAAAAAAATAGTTATTGCTAAGTGCGCCAGGAGTAGCTGTCATCTGAAGGCAATGGTTTCTGACTCAAGGTTACAAAAGCTACAGCCTGACAAAAGGGCAGCAGATTGGTTTAGAAATCTGCTGTAAACTGTGAAGTCATCACAGATTGTTGTGCAGGCTACAGTTGCAATAGTTAAGAATGAGATAGATCTCTCTCATGATTTTGAGGCAAAAAAATGTATGTTTAGGCATCTCCTTTTTGCAGTACTGCAGACCCTTCAATTAGGAGCTGAACTAACAAGAAACAGAAAAACTGCAGTATCAGCTAGAGCAGTGAGCAGAGCAAGAAGAAGGTGTGGCTAGAAGAGCAAGCAATGAAGGAAAACAGCAGCAAAAACAGAGAGCAGACACTGCTCACAGCACAAGATCTACAACAAATCTTCAAGACTTGACCATAAACCTGTAAATATGATTGCTGCAAAAAGAACAACCTTCTTTTTGTTTCTTCTGAACTGGATCCCTGCTAGCTTTAGCAGTTTAGGCCTCTAGGTTTTGTATGGCAGAGCAGTGAACAGATTAGTAGATGCCTATTATATCCTCCCTGTCTTTGCTAGGCTGTAAAGTTATGTGGTAGGTGAATGGATTTATACAATGGAACAATGGCTTTTTCTTTTTTTCCTAAAAATTCTCATTTGGTCTGATAATTGGGCCATTTCTGGGCACTGTGCCTATGTCTTCATGGAATCATTCAGCATAATCCCACCATCTTGCCCCTGAGTTGTACAGATCAGCTCTGAGCCCATCATTTTACAATTGAAGCTATGCATATCTTCGCCCAAAGTGCATCACTTTACACTTACCTCTGTTGAATTTCATCTGGGTAAGTTTATTACAAGACTGAGTGACTTGGTAATGTTCTTCAGTTCTTCATAGCCTGCTCTAAACCTTACTGCTATTAATAACTTTGCACTATCAGCAATTTTCTTAACCCATTCCTCATCTTGTTTTCTGGTGAGCAGCACAAGTCCTTGTAGATACATTGGTGATCTCTCTTTAGCCAGACTTAACTGTTTACTCTCTATTACTTAACTTTTTAACCAATTATATATTGATGCATAAGCCTTCTGCGATATGTCATAGCTAATTAGTTTCCTTTAAAGGTTTGGTGAGGGACTTTGTCCAAAGATACTGATCCGTTCTGCTTATTTGTCCATACTCTGGAAGCTGTGATAGACCACGTACCCCAGGACACGCATCTGTGCGCTGATGAGGCTGGCCCATTAGCAGGCCTCGTAGTGAAAACACTACTCAAACACAAGCAAAACCACAGCGTTTAAGAAGCAGCAACAGCTGGTGCAACACAGTAAGGAACTGCAGGCTGTTGCACAGTGAGGCAGGCAAACGCTGAGGATAACACGTATCGTGTGCTAGTGTGGCCTGCAGATAGGCATGTGCCAAATCTGTAGGGCACATATAGAGGCAAGGGTCTCTCTAAGCGCTGCGCTATATGAACAAGGCCAGGCATTCATAGTGGGGAGCACTGGGGATAGATCAAAATCATTTTGGCATAAGCCAGCCTCTGGCAAACGGTCACTATGGTGTGATACAACTACTATAACTATGCATATGTGTGTGTGTATGAATGCATGCATACATGTATATAAAATTATAAAAATTTGTAGATAAACACAATATGCTTTGTAAGTTTAATATTCAAGTATTGAATAATATTAAATCATTACTTTTTAATTGAACCAGTAGTCATTGATTAATAAGTAACAACTATTAAGTGATTATTTACATATTTCTTTTTAAATTAGTAATTTCTTAAAACAATTTTAAAATTTCTCTGTCAGGGACTTCCATACACTTTAATAGCTAACTTTTACCCCTTCAACAACTGTCAAGAATCGCAGTATCATATGATTATTACAGCTGCCAATGCAGGAAGAAAATCTACAACCAGACAGCTGCTTTTCAGATATGACTGAATCTAGAAAACCCAAGAGCTTAATTTCTGTTGCTACCCTTCTAAATTCAGGTGCCCCAAATTTCCCAGATTTTGGAATTCAGGGCAGCCACAGGTACTGCTGTGATGGATGTGATGAAAGAATCAGAAAAGAGAAATATTGTTGAGGAGTATTACCCAACCCCTCACATTTTATAATAAGATCATATTTGTTGAAAGAAAAGCAATGCCTTGAAGAAACAGTTTTAACAGTGCAGTTCAAGTTACATGTGTTTTCTAAGTAAGAACTTGAAGGCCATTTTTCCTCCAACTAGCATTTTGCAAACTACATTTCAGATCTACTTTCCTAGAGTATAGCAGTACACTGTATGTAATGGCGTAAGACTGACAGAAGCTGTACAGAAACTTAGCAAGCAAGATATAAAATAGATCCCTGAGAATATGTGAAGAGGGAAATATAGTCATAAACATTGAACCAAGAATCTCCTCCGACACAGAAA
The DNA here is from genome assembly GCF_949628215.1 of Phalacrocorax aristotelis. NCBI lineage: Eukaryota > Metazoa > Chordata > Aves > Suliformes > Phalacrocoracidae > Phalacrocorax > Phalacrocorax aristotelis. The sequence continues at coordinate 90,503,954 of NC_134277.1, forward strand.
TGTAAAATAATGAGAACTTCAGAAATTTGGTCTTTGTTCTCAACATATTATTGCAAGAGAAGATCTTTTGCTAGCAAAATAACTTCTGTAAGACTTTTCATTTCTCTTTCTCTCTTTTATGAAAGAGGCAGAAGGAGATTTTGGAAGAACTTTGTTGTTGTTACCAACACTGTGATGAAACAGTAGGCAAAGCTTTGCTTTCAATACGATCAGTGCACATCACAGTACGCTAAGTCACACACAGCTGTCCTGATTTTATAACCAGAGAGCCAGTGTTGCGTTAGCTTTTCTTTCTATAGACAGTGCTAGGACACTTTCCTCCAGTATGCCTGAATAAATTGCTGGTATGATAGAGTACTAAAAAAAATACAATAATAAAATAATAAAATTTGTCAGCAGAGTTATTCCCAGTAAATGGAAAATTGCTCTTATGAGCTATCATCTCAGTAGTGGATCCAAGTTTGATGACCTATACTCAAGAAAGATGAATCTTAGAAGGCCTGTGGAGAAGGCTTACCTGAGAGATGAAAGGAGTTGAGGGACCTGATTTAACAGAAACTGTGAGAAAGTGTCTGCTGTTTGGCTCTAGACAATCCTCCTCTAAAAGGCAAAAATTACTCTAGCATGTATACCTATACACAGATATTTGAGTTAACATCAGGGAAGAAAATGAACTATTATGCATGAGAACAAATTACTCCTAATGAGTCATGAATAAATATCCATTTGAAATGAGAAGAGGATATCTAGACCATTGATGCAATCATGTTCTGACAAGGGATTTTGAGAAGATCAGGATTAAAAACCTCCAAGAGTTCAAAAATGGGTCTTAGTGAGTTCGTGCTTGCAATACATCTGGACTGATCTGGCCACCTAGGAGCTGTTTACATGTTCCACTGAACAGTGGCAATCACAGTTTGGGTAGGACCATTAGCATATTGCATGGTTGTTCCCCTATCTGAAAATTACTGTGAAGTTGATAATGAAATAATTTAAACCCATGAGAATGCACTTTGTGAAGCGGGAAATGAAAGAGCTGTACTAAAGAAAACTCTCAGAAGATGGAGTCTTCTATTTGCATTTAAAAAACTGTCTAACTACCTTTATATTCAAAGTTTTATTCTATTTATAGAGATCTGCATCTAAATTCATATTAAAACTGCATCTTAAACAACAGACAGTGATAATTTTCTATTCCTAGCGAGCCTCATCCTTGCTTTTAACTGACAGATTTTTATTCAAGTCCACAACTAGGTGTAGCAGGCAGTCTCAGACCTTCCCGGCAGAGTATCCTGAAAGTTAGGTCTTTAATGAAAATTAATTGACTGGCATGCCATTGAAACATTTAAAGCCTATTGAAGAATACCCATGGGAATAGATCTTCCTATAGACAAAATGAAGAGTAAATATGCAGTGGCTAAAACGTACAGATAATTTGAAAGGCAATGAAAATGCAAACACTAGATAGCTCACCTGTATTGACCTTAACCTGGTGTATAACAAGTGCAAAAAGACACGAGAGAGAGAACACAGGCAATTTGAACACTAAGAGCACTATGAACCCATGATCTCAAAAGCAGTAAGGCAAGGAGCTTCCCTCAATATATATAGGTGAGATATTCAGCCTATAGTGAAGAACAGGCTGAACTAAAAGCACTTCAGGGTGTTTATACAGTCTAAGTACAGAAAGCACTGCTACAGCCCAAGAACTGTATAATTTGTTTTTTAAAGAGCTTGTGCTATATATGGTGTTTCCTGGAGCCTGACATCAGGGCCATTAAACTGAACAGGTTCATTCTGATAGAAATAGTGCAGCATCAAATATGTGATGATGTTAGAAGCCAACAAGTTACTGTACTTAGGAACTCAAGTTTTTTATGCATAAATCACATGCAAGAAACAACAGATCTGAAGACAATTAACCAAACCCCAACGTACTGATAAAAATCTAGAAAATCTGGAATCAAATTATAACTAGTTTGACCATGTAGACCTGTAATAATAAGCTTTGTACTTAATTTACAAGGCACCAAGACCTGAAGTTTCTCAGACCTCTTCTGTCTCACCTTTTCTTGACCTTCCTGCAAGTTTGTTTTACTTGCTCTAAATCAGTTTACTTGGTTACCACATGTCTATGGCTAATTTGTTTTACTTGCATTTATCTTTGTATTGTACAACTATAGCTTTATATAGATAGAAGTAGTAGTAAATTATACTATGAAGAATGAGATATTTATGCGTCTAACCTGATGACAAAGTATAGAGAAATATAGGCCCAGTAAGACAGCAGAACAATAATACATTTATTAAGAGTAATACATGAAAGACACCATATATAGTAAATTTTGATGAAACCCAGAGCCGAAGGCAAATGAAGAAAGAACAAAGGTGTAGAACTGTGCTAGAAAACATACAGAAATGACCCCAAGTGGATTCTAGAGGGGGGAAGACAAAGTTATCAATGTAATCATCATATCCCTCCTGGCAAAGGACACCAGGTGTTGACAACTCACTATAACACCCACTGCCACCACCAGAATGAAACCACAGACAATAAGATCCAGAGGAGCAGAGAAAAAGTGAGCATAACATCAGGAAACAGAGTAATTAATGATCTAGATGATGGGGCAGAGTGCTCCCTCAGCAAGTTTGCAGATGACCCAAAGCAGGGAGAAGTGGCTGATATGCCAGAGTGTCATGCTGCCATCCAGACGAACGCTCACAGGCTGGAGAAACAGGCTGACAGAAAACCTGTCATGAAGTTCAAGAGGAAATGTAGGATCCATCCAGTCCTCCCTCCAGCCCTTGTCCATCATTGGGTGGACTGAGGAGAAAACCGCCTGGGTCTCCAGGTACTTGACCCTGAACACAAGACACGCAGTCACTATTGACACATTTGAGGTCTCCCCAGCAGCACCACACATGCCCACACGGAAAGCAGCCGGGGGAATAGTGTCCTTGGCAGTCTTTCCACAACGTCCTGGACCCAGGCCCCCAGCAAGCAGCAAGCCTCCCTAGACAGCAAGTCAGGTCGCAAGTGGGGGCTTCTGTTTCCTGTGGGAGGGAGTCTCCTGCTGTTACCATGGGTTGCTTCCTCTTGGTGCCATCACATGGTTCAGGTTTGGCCAGCTCTGATACCTGGTATCTAGCCCCTCCCCTGCTACAAGAGCACCAAACCTACCCTGTAGGTGCAGATCTGCAGCTGGAGCTGCCACCTGAAGTCACAGCCTCCTCTGAAGCTGCATCTGAGCAGAGGGCTCTCATGTTCCCAGGGTAATTGCTCCAGCCCATGCTGGAAAGAACAGTGGCCTGTGGCATCAATTTGCTGACACATATGCAGTCTCATTCTGGGATTAGTGAAAACCATGTCCTATACGAAAAATATATGCTTACTACGATTTAAGTTCTAGGGCTGAGGTATGAGTAGTAACAACTTATCACACAGTAAACTAACAACTAATAGGAAAAATGTGGAAAAATAAAAATAAAAACCTACTTGCTGATATTACCTGAAATAATTAGCATAGTCTTTTTGTTTTTTCTCTCTCCTTTTGTATTAGCCTTTAAAGCTATCTCTGAATGGTACTGACAATATGTAATTAACTGCTTGTTTATCAATTATTACTACTTTCAGAAAAAAGTGTATTTTTCAACCATTCAATTACTTCTATAAATATTCTGGTTATTTAAATATATTATGAGCCGTTGAAGCTGATCTTTCCGTATATTCTCTCAGCTAAATCAAACTTAAAACTATCATTTTCCACTTGTAACAAGAAAACCTTTTGTCTAGCCTAAACCTCAAAAATATAATGGGCTGGTTCCCTCCCCCACCTCTTTTCCCTGAAACTCTTTTGATGCCCACATAATGTCCAAACTAATAATCTTCCTTGTTTAGTTGTTTTTCTCTCAGTCTTACCTAACATTGCAGTACAGGTTTTTATCAATAGTAGAGCACTAGTTGTTTTCTGAACCTCTTCAAGCTCTTGACTTCATAACGTGGCTCAAGGGAAACGAATTCCACTGGTTAATGATGCAAAAGAAATATTTCAATCATATCGGTTTTAACAAGCTGCCTTCAGAAAGAGACCTGATTTTTAAAAATAAAGTCCCATCAACTATTCTGCATCCAGAATAACCATATCAGGATATAAAGTTACACTGGTGCATAGAAAGGGGATACAACAGTCACCACAGCTCAGAATGCTTAAGACAGATGTAGCAAATTCATATAAAAAAAATTTAATCTCAAGGAGAAAGCCAAGGTCAGCCTCCTAGGTTTTTTCCACATTTAAAGGAAGCAAATTGGCAAGAAATATAGGGTGTACTCCTGATTACCTAAGCTGATTCCTTTTCATGATTTGGGAAGCAATTTCAAGAATGGCTGTAGAAGAAAAAAGGCTCTGTAAGATGTCAGTCTACGAGACAGTAAACATTCCTACTAAGAGAATTAATTATTATAAGAGAATTAAACTTTAAACCAATACCTATTTTATAAATAGTAGGATTAAGAAACTAAAGACAAATTATATTAATAAATACTAAAACTGTTAAATAGGTGGGAACAGAGGTGCTTAAGTCCCTTGAAACCCCTTGCAAGAGAAACTGAAATACCAGAGCATAAACAGCTTTCTTCAGTTCATGTTGCACAGTGGTCCTGTTTTAACAGGATGATTTTCCTCACTTCCCTTGATCTGCTATGGGTGTAGGATGTACTGTAGGAAAGGCTTTCCCCCACCCAACCCCCCCCACCCCTCCCCGAGTATTACCAGCTTGCTGTGATGGAGAGAAACAAAATTTGTACCTATTTTTATAATAAGCAAAATGAAGCGCTTTTTTTTAAGCAAACAGGAGGAGCAAAAATGTAAAAGCAATCTCCTGTTTATGCAATTCCCTGTATATTTCATGCAGCTGTCTCATAAGGTCAACCAAATTGGACAGAAAAATGGGATCATAGAATAGCTCAGACTGGAAGGCAGTTCAGCCTCGGGTCATCTAATGCAACCTCCTGCTCAAAGCTCAAATCAACAAAACATTACTGAAGGTTTTATCCACCGTGGTCTTGAGAACTTCTAACAACAGAGACTGCACAACCTCTCTGGGCACCCTGATCCACTGTTTGACTGTCATCATGGTTAAAAAGTCTCTCCTTACAACCAGTTAGAACCTCTCATGTTTCAATTTATACCTGTTGGCTCTTATAGTCCCACCAGGCACCACTGCAAAGAGTTCGGCTCCACCATCTTGATAACCTCCCTGTGGATCCTGGCAGCCCATCAGGTCCCCCTGAGCCCTTCTCTCCTCCATGCTGAGCCCACCGCAGTCCCTCAGCTGGTCCTTGCAGATCACTTACTGTACCGTTCCTGAGGTAAGTCACTTTCTGCAGCTTCCCCAAAAATCCACATGTAGGTGAAGTGGAATCCCAATTACATGAGGATCCTGACAAACTGCAGTCGTAACTCAGTGGGTGTGCTGTCCATATGGCAATGGTCAGCAGGAAAACCACAGCTCCAGGTTAGCTACAGGCTTCTGCCCAGCGGCAAAATCACAGGAGACATGTGAGGCACTGGGATTGAGGGTAGGAGACAGAAACAATAAAGCCAGAACAGACTGAAATTCATTTGTTCTGCTGCTCATAAACCAGCCTGCTTCTATCAGGTTTTGTTTTCTTCAGATACAAAATTCAATCAAACTCATTATGTAAGATTGGTATTTGCCATAGCTCTTCGAGCATGTTGCTTTTCCATGGATATAATGATTATATCTATTCATTGTTCTGCTCTTTGTAGTTAAAAAGGAGCATAAAGCAAACAGGGATCAGCTTGAACAATTTTATTCTGCATTGTTCAACTCCATCCAAATCATCAATATGTGACTTTTTTCAGAATAACTGCTTTCCAGTTTTTGAGAATAAAAGTAACTTTTTCAAACAGAAAAGGATTTATAAAAAATGAAAATAGCTTCAATTGTTTCCACTGAATGGATATACAGTACTTATTCCTGGTAAATTACAATCCTGTGCGTGGACATTTTACTTTCTGGGACTCCCTGATGTGAGCTATGTTTTTTTAAGACTATCATCTCAAATAGTGAGCAACTTAATTAGCAGCAGGATTTACATTCTAAGAACACACAGAATGTACCTGCGGCAACAAAGGAGACAAATTTAATCAAAATGTTCTCTGCTTCCAAATCTTGATATCTGTCACACATGAAAAACTGTAGTTCAGTGGGATGCAAGACTGATGAATAGGTCTAGAAGACCATATTTTTAGGTAGGTTTCCTAAGAAAATGAAGCTTATGCAATACCATTTCCTAGCTGTCCCATCTACATGTCTTCTATTAGAAGATTTGATTCTGTTGGCCACCTTCAATCAGGCTTGAAAGGGGTGAATATCAGGAAGATGACAGTTACTCTGAGTCACATGAATGTTAGCAGCTTGGTAAAGGACACTGAATCACAGCAGCGGACTTGAGGAGGGAAAGTTGCCGAACTCAACTTCTACATGCTCCATTTATCAACCACTGAAGATGCTGACATTTGAATCTTAATATCACCCTCTCAGATTTTTATAAACACTTATTAATTATTTTAGTATTTTACACTTCTCAAGACATTTTAAAACATTAAATCCTGCATTATTAAAACTCTTGAGAGCACTTTCTTAGCTGCTGTAAATCAGTTAATTCCATAGCAGTATTCTGACTTGCACCAACAGAGGAAGCATCCCCACAGAAAATAAATACTGGATGGTAGCTAAGGAGAAAAGAATTGCCCTGATGGATTATATAGTCTGCCTGATCTATTTTTTCTTTCCATATGGGGGCATACCAAATGTTTTTATAATGAAGTAATAAAAGTCATCTAGACTTCATCTCCCAAAGTCCCTGTATAAACAGAGTAATTATAGAGTAAAATTGGAGTAATTCCCTGCGTGTGAAATCATTGGATTTTCAGGAAGGAAAGTGTTTTAGTGTTAGATATTAAGTACAGGGATTAAGAATATCCCTGCACACCTGTGTAATATGAATTAAATACACAGAGAGAGAGAAGATCGGTCTTTAAAAGCATGACCAAGGGGTTGCCACATATGCTACAGCAGCCCTCAGGCTGCCCTTACCTGTACCCAACTAGAACTGCCAAAAGTCCAATCCAGAGTGCAGACCCAATAGGCAAAACAAAAATCTGGTGTGATTAAAATAATCAGTGGAACACTGAGATAACAACATACACATTACATACAAAAGAGGCTTCTACACAAAAGAGAAAGGTTGATTTCATATATAAGTACATTACCCTTACTAATATTTACACCAGACTCCGCTGGCCTGAAGCCCGCATGTGGGTAGGAGCAGAGCTGTACTAGAAACAGTATCAGCCATACACCAGAGTGGTGGCAGCGACAGGCTGAGATAAATGAGAACTGGCAGATAGCAGAAAAGACAACAATAACCGGAGGCTCTAGTACCACATGGTATTACATGGTAGGTGGGTAAGTGGTGAGTGGGGCACAATGGACAGAGAAAGTATTAAGGCCCTGTAAATGGCTGCAAACTTTCTCTCTTGTCTTATTCTTCTTTTTCCTCACCTGTCACAGGTCCCACTGATCTCCCCCTCCACTCCCCATCTCAGTACCTGTGTGCAATTAGCTTATTCTTCATTTTCTCCTCACTCTAAGGCCTTTACCACTCTCCACTCTCCTGTGTAGTTGGAGAAGCCAGTAGCACCAGCCCCTTTTAATGCAATTTTCTTTAATTTCATCTTATTATGCCTTTTTCCAGATCCTTTTCATTGCAGAAACTACTTTTCTTTCTCTCTGCCCCTTTCCTCCTCCTTACAAATGACTCTCAGCTTATGTGGAGATGGCTTATCTCACCCCGAAGCCAGCCAAAGCTCTGGAAACTGCTGCCTGCCTTTGAGGGAGAAGAAAAGAGATGTAGCAGGAGAGAGATGCCTTCATCTGGAGCACACAGCTCCCCTTTCCAAACCAACCCCTTTGCAGCCCTGGCTGTTGAATCCAGAGGTGTTATCTCACATTTAATAACCCAAATGGGTCTCATTTCTTGGGATTTGTCCAACAGATTTTCAAACTCAAATAAGATTTCACATAGAAAACCTTTCAGGAAGAAATTCTGCAGCTCAACAGGAGTTATGAAAATAGTTTCCCTTGCTTGCTTTCAACCTGCACCTACATGATTTGTTTGATGCTGTTCAACTGTTATTAGAAGAGATTATTTTCTAGCCTATTTTAGACCTTTGTCGTACCCATCTTCACTTACCTTTTGTCAAAGGTGAAAAGTCCTAATCTGTGTATTCTACATAATCTTATAAAGAAACTACACAGGACATTGCTCTCAACATCTCCAAATCTGCCCATACTTGGAATAGATGGCTTAGATTCTTAAATTAATCTGAATTGAGGCATGCATGTAATGACTGACAGCTATGTGGAGGCAACTTGTGTAGGAAAAAAGACATATGGGCTAGGCTGCATTACTGAAAACTTTTTTTTTAAAATATATGTTGAATTAATGATAAGAATACAATACCAAACCAGAAACCTAAAATATTTTATGAACTTCCAACAGACAAAGGTTTGGCAAAACACAAAATGTTTGATACACGGTAGTGACAAACCATGTGGGTTTTTTTTGAAGGACTACAATACAGCCTAGGAAGTAGCTGTAGAGAGAAACAGGCTCTAGGAAAGATCTCCTTTTGGAAGAAAATTCAAGACCCTTCTGCTACAGTAGAGCAAATGCCTACTTCTGACAGTGAAAGCCAAGAGGCTCTGTAAAACCACACATTTCTCACAGTGCCAGTGTAAACACAAGACAATAAGTCTTAGATGCTTTTACTGAAAAGGCAGCAAAAAGGTAGAAGATGAGAAACAGATGTTAATACCTTTATGTCCAGTAACTTCCAAGAATAATTGGGAGAAAGATAAGAAAGACGACCTTGTGGGGGGAGGAAGAGGTGTAGAATCTAAACATAAAACCAACACCCAAACCCAGAGTGAAATAACTGTAATTCTGGGGCAGGAAATGATAACCTTGTGAACAAATATACTTGTGGTTAGAAGTTAATTAAACATAAGAGCCTATTTAAATATAAGGTCTAATGATTCAGCCTGTTTCACTTGCAATTCCAACTTCTTTTTAAAAGCACAAAAGTAACTCTTAAAATGATGGTAACAGAGTCCCTGCATACAGCCTGGGCTGCACAGAACAACTGAATTAAGTTCTGGTTGCACACCCCTTTGCTCTGTGTTAGAAGTCCTATTCCTATTTATTCTTCCCCATGCACATTTAGTGAACACAAACTCATTTGCCATGGTGATTGCTGATATTATGTTACTGACTAAAGATTTCATTCCATCAACTCTTTAATCTTTAGAAAATAGTGTTAATGGTAAATTGACCACTGAACTAAAGATGGATAACACTAGGAACATTAGTACCTGTACACACAGAATGACAGAATGGTAGGGTTTGGAAGGGACCTCTGGAGATCATCTTGTCCAACCCCCCTGCTTGAGCAGGTGCACCCAGAGCAGGGGGCACAGGAACACATCCAGGTGGGTTTTGAATGTCTCCAGAGAAGGAGACTCCACAGCCTCCCTGGGCAGCCTGTGCCCCTGCTCTGGCACCCGCACAGGAAAGAAGTTTTTGCTCATGTTTAGATGGAACTTCCTGTGTTCCAACTTGTGCCCATTGCCCCTGGTCCTGTCATTGGGCACCACTGAAAAGAGTCTGGCCCCATCTTCTTGACACCCACCCTTCAGGCATTTATAAGTATTGACAAGATCCCTCCTCAGTCTTCTCTTCTCTAGGCTGAACAAACCCAAGTCTCTCAGCCTCTCCTCATAAGGGAGATGCTTCTGTCACCTGATCATCTTGGTAGCTCTCTGCTGGACTTGCTCAAGCAGTTCCCTGTCCTTCTTAAACTGGGGGGCCCAGAACTGGGCACAGTACTCCAGATGTGGTCTTACTAGTGTGGATTAGAGGGTGACGATAACCTCCCTCGACCTGCTGGCCACACCTTTTTATGCAACCCACATTCCTTTTTATGCATAAAACAAAGAATTCCCAATCTGGATGATGCTTGGAGCTGTTTTCAAAATTGTTTTTTACATCCATGCTGAGTATACTCTATTTTCAGCTGAAATCTTAAGCTTGAAGGGAGAAAAAAAAATGGCCATTTTGGCTAGGTAAAGAAAACCTGTCAGCATCCCAGTTCCACTCCCAAGAGTGCTTAGGAATAAAAAAAAACCTCTTCTGCATGCTAAAACAATTAGGAACTCATGCACCTGAGCTGGATTTACGTAGTTAAGGGACTGAGAGATCCCTAAGAAGGAAACAACAATTTAACATCTGGAAGCATGAAACATTATGCTAGCGGTATAGCAGCAGAGCACAAATCAAATGTAGGTTTTCGCAGGTACAATTTTGATAGAAAACCAACTACCTTGGTCAGTGATCCATTACTTAATACAAATAAAGTGTTCTGAGTATTATCTATATGAAACAAAATGAAATTTCGCTTAAAGCTACCCTGTGCCTCAGGAAAGAGTTTTCAATCAAGGTAGCACCGCTCCAAACCAGAAGCGGGTGAGCTCTTTATTTCGAGATGGTACACAAGAGCAGTGCAAGAGCGCACCCTCTCTGCAGTCAGGGCAAATTGAATTTGGCAAATTTCATTTATCTTATTAACAGCAGAAAATCTTGTAATACCCTACAAGGAGGTAAGTTTAAAAAAAAACCTACACTTGATTCAATTTAAAGTCTTACTGCTAGATGAGCAATGTTCAGTTCCAGGACTCCACTGGGACTTTCACTTAAAGTAAAATAAATAATAAAAAACCTTGCAAAATGCACAGGAAAGCAGCTTTTTTTCCCCCAGATTCAATGTTTACCTAGAAAGAAATAAGGACAAGCTAATTGTGAAGTAACTACTGACAGCAATCTGCTTAAACTATGCTGAAACAAATTAATTCATTTCCACCACAATCTTTTTCATAAAACATCTTTAGAAAGATCCTGCTGAGCTCTTTCTACCTCATGTGCATCAGAAGGGTCTCTGATATTTAAATGCATAATGAATAGCGCATGCTGACTTGGTAATTTTTAAATAGCAGTCATGCCTAGAGGAGTACAGTCCTCACAATCTCAGATGCCTCCCCAGCCTTACTCCCACACTGTCCCCTCTCCTCTCAGGAGCTCATGAGAGCCAGAAAGCACAGGTTTTCAGTTCCTACAAAAGAGAAAGGGCTATGGGGGAAAGAGAAGATATCTGTGAGATGAATGAATAGGTGGATCATTTTGAGAAGCTTGTATTAGCCTTTTCTTTCTTTGAGTCTTGGTTGACATGACTGTTCATATCCTTGGATACTCCAGGCAGCATCCCACATCTCAGAGTCTGTCCGGGCATTTCTGAGTCTTCTGAGCAAATAACAATCTTAGCACTGCTCTGCAAAATGCCATTATACACTTGGATGTCCAGTTCTGTAATGTTTGATGAAGGTACACATGGAGATCCCATCTAGCTGTTCTGAACACACTGGAGATGGAGACATTTCTGAGCAAAGCTCCGTGCATGGCTTATGCCATGGTGGAATGTGCTGTGATCACTAAGGGCCATCCTGTGATTACCACATGATCGTGTAGCAGACTCTTAACATGATCTAATGTGCCCCATCAGCTTGAATGACAACTGCATAGTCAGATTTGGTCCCAACATCCTCTCTGCTGTAAATACTGTGTTGGGACTAAGGCTTAGAGCCATGAGCATCTCCCTGATGTCAGAAGGACTTCAGAAATTCCTCTGGCCTAGAAGCATCTGCTCCAAGCAAATAAACCAATAAATTAATTTCCCAATCCAAAATATACTTTAGAGAAAGCTACATCAGACACTTGAAAGGAAACTAATGAGGTCAATAAGGTCAGATCTGTCATTAAGTTGTGAACCTTGACTCTTTCCAGGAGATGGGTAACAACCACCAAAAGTTCTGTTTTATAAAGCTACAAGACCATGCTATAATCGAAGGGCAAGTTCACGATAGCTTTTTTTTTTAGACATCAAATTTAGAGCTGCAGAAATTGTACAGAGTAAAAAAACCCAACTATATCCTGCATAAATCTGAGAACATTGGTGTTAAGAATATTAAGAGCAAGTAACAGGTAAAAACAGCTTAATGGAGATATTCCTCTCCTTTGGGAAAGTCTAGACTGTCCATACCAAGTTAAAGTGAACACACTAAAACAGTGCAGAAAAAAATTCTTTCAGATTGTTAAGACCCGACTGTACAAGTAGACAGGAGAGGTTCTTGGGGAAGGGACAGAGACATTTATTCCATTTAGACACAGCAATCCTGTGGTAGATCGCTCCTCCCCCATGGGAATACTCTTCTCATTGATGAACTAACCTTTTTTCAAGCCATTGCAGACATCCAGGAGCTATGCAATGAGAATTTAAATAACTTCCATGCCTACAGAATTACATTTTTCACTATCTCAGATGCCTCCCCACCTCTCAACTCCCACACATTTGGGTTTGGACCTATCTGTATCAGAGGGTCACTGAACAGGACTGGGAAGCAAGAGATATCAGGGACTGAGCTAAGTCTTGGATGCCAGACTAGGACTAGGTCAAAGGGTGTCATGAAATTCCCATCCCATTTTACCCACTGAAGTGCTCAGTGTTATTGGTGGGATCTGAGATGTTGCATGCCTTTTTCTTCCAGATACCACAAAAGCATCTGACAGGAAACCCAGAGTAAAACCACATGCATTTCTCCACCAAAATTGAGGGAAGAGGTCTGGCTACCTCAGTCAAACCACATTCCCTTGACTGATTAAATCCAGTCAGATCTTCTACTTGTCATCTGTAGATCTGAAACGACAGTCAGCCAGTATGTCCAGCATCCCCAGGAGGCAAGTCACTCCTACAAAGCCAAAGATCAAGAGTTTGTCAATGCAAGAACAGTGCAAACTGATGCAAAAAGATGGTATCTGTCATCCCTAGTACATCACATCATTTTGACATGACATCATAAAAGCTAACTCGAGCTTTTACGAATCTCCTGATGAAGTACATACTCAGATGTCAGAAGATTCTTTAAACCTGTCTCTGTACCTCCTGCCATGACTGAATAAAGAAAAAAAAGAGGATTACACTTTTATTCTTGTCCTTTCCCCCCCACCCCCAAAATAAGGAAAGCCACAGGTAATATAACCAGTAAAACTCTGGACTTGTAATAAAAGAGTCATTAACACCATTGGAAATATTTCTTCTGATATGTCTTAGGTTCACATATCATCTTTGAGACAGGTTGGTGAATTCTGTCATTCTGTCAACAAATATGCCCAGGTCTCTCTCCTCTTCATCATTTCTAACCCATAAGCTTTCACTGTTTGGAAGTAGCTATAAATTCTTAATTTCCAGCCTTGTGCTTTGTATTTCATCCCATCTCTAATATTCAGTTCTGCAAAACTAATACTGTGTATTGGCCACACTTCCCACATTTGTCACATCAGCAAATCCAGCCGGTGCATAGCAGTTCTTGTGTCACAATCATTAGCAAACACAGTCAAAATAATCTGCTTCCCAAATTAATCTTCAACTAACTGCACAACCCTGGCCCAAAAATTTGCACTCAGCGCCACCTATTGATTCCATTCTGGTTAAGTAGAAGGTAACACCCTGGTTCATTCACCATGTGCCACTGGACCGTACCATATGCTTTACTGATCAATTTAAAAAATATATATTTTTAATTGCAGCAACATGGGGTTAGGCATTACAAAACGTTCAATAAATTAGTGTTAAATTTTGCCTCAGTTTCTAATTAGCCCTATCCTGCTTTCCCACAGAAACCAAGATGAAATACTGATACGCATTGTCCGGATAATTACTTTTGTCAACTTCTTAGCGATACTAGTATCTTAGAGATCCTCAAGCTCTTTTCCATACATCGTGCTAGCACTAGGCAGGGTTTTGCTGGTGATTTTAAGTCCTTATTAGTAGATCTGCAGCTTGGCATGTCACAATTCCCATTCTGCTGGGATGGTTATTCTATATTTCAAGTTAAGAAAATTCACCTCTCAGATTTTGCTTCCTTTTTCTTTGTGGAAATCTCTTTTTTCCATATACCCACTCCTGATGAACATTATTCCTCTCTGCTTTCTATGATGCAAAGTAAGGGACAGCTCTGATCCAGACAGATATGATCTAGAGTTATTTAGGTAAAACTTGGGCTAACAGCAGCTTCCAAATCTTACCTCTAAAAAAGCCTTTTCATGATGCTTTCAGCTCCATCAGTGCTGTTTTACTATGTTTCAGGCAGTACTAGTGTAAATAACCTACCTACTCCTGTACTGCAGAATAGGTCCAAACAAGCAGATTTTAATTATCAAAAGTTTCCATGATGAATCTATGCAACTTTCATCAGGAAGAAAAGGTGAAGGACTTAGGATTTTGGAGTATTTTGCTCATGTCTTACACAAACCACTACTGCCACACATCTGCATTTTGTTACCGTTGCAAATGCAAGTTGACTGAAACCAGAAAAGACAAAATATATGTTTATCAATAATAATGCAGAGAAGATACAGCAAAAATACAGGAAGATTTATTGACTTCTTGATCAGTGACATATGTTTGGGGACTAAGCATTTTCAGGGATTATTAACTTCAGAAGTCAGTATGGTCTTACCTGTTTCAACCTCTTGGTCCTAGAATTTACAGATGTATTTTATCCAGTGCAGAACAAAGCAAAAATATGAACAATTCCACTCAACTTCTGCCCCCATTAAAACACTTCATAAACTCAACATAGATAATGATAAATCAAGAAATAGTTATCCTTTTTTGTGATATCATAGAAAAATTCAGATTAGGAGGAACCCTCCAGGGGTCTCCTGGCCCAACCTCCTGGTCCAGCAGGACTGACTCTGAAATTAGACTGGGTTGCCTGAAGCCTTATCCAGGCAGGGTTTGAAAATTTCAGAAGATGGAAATTCCACCACCACTCTAGAGCATTTGTATTCAGCGCTTAACCACTCATGATTTCTAACATTCACATCCACAGGGTGCATGTAATTTGCATAACCTTACATTCCTTGACCACTCCTTTCTAACAGAGTGGGAGAAAACAGCAAGTCATTTCGTTCAACTGTTGTATCAGAAAACTTGTTGCACAGTCCTGCTCTTGAGCAGATGTGGCAGCATTTCCTCTTAACCTGAGGGGCAAATATCTGCTGGACTGACTTTGCTCCCCCCAAGGTCCTCGTAAGGACAGAACAAACCTTGCACTTGCAGCTATGAAGTGCAATTCTGCTCTGTTCATCCACATAAGCCTGCACACACATATATGAATGACTAATAGATTAACCTTGCTCCGCTCCTCAGTCTCCTAAGAAATTTCCTTGAGAGAACAGAGATGATTTGATGACCTTACCCATGGTTACACAGTAACAAGTACTCGAGTTGTCTGTTGTCACCTGGACAGCCAACTCTTGATGAGGGTGAGATTTCACCTACTTGTCTTGGCTCCTCAACTTAGCCAGATGCATCCAACAGTAATCCTGAAGGAGTGGATGTAGCCCATGAGAAGATTCAGCTTTTCCTCTCTGGAAAGAAGCAAGGAATCTTCTTGCAAAGACTTTCTCAACAGAACAACCCGAAAGGGAACAGTGCCAAAGTTTTCATGCACATAAAGTGGTAATTTTAGCACAGAGGTTATGGACTTCCAGTTTAAACACCGCTTTCATCCTCTCACCCAGAAAATCCTTTGATAGGAGCTCCTAAATCCTGCTTGTTTTATGTTTAAAAATGAGTCAGTGAAGCATTTATTTGGAACCCATGTTTTTAGTAAGACAGTAAATCAACCTATGTTCAACTCTCCTAAGTTACTCAAGCAGGAAACAGCTTGCTGCACAGCTAAGAATTCACAGCAGAAAAACATGTCACATCAGTGGGTAAGAGGAAAGCAGCTGGGGTTGGACAGATGCCCTTTGCACCCACAGTCCTAGCATGAGAGGCAGTGGCGCAAAGGCCATTAGCAATACCGGAGCAGAAAATTTTCCTGATCTCAAGCACAAACACATGCACATCAATGGTATGAGCACACATATGGGCTACTCCCTGAAGAGAAAAAGTCCCTCCATTCATAACTTCTTTTATGTTTGCGCAGCAATCCCTCAATAAAAAAGCTTATTAAAAAAGCAAACAGTTGGAGAATCCCTAATTGTTGCCTATGGGAGAGCAATCTCAAACCATTCTGACACAAAACTTTTGCAGTAACACTGAGAAGAAATGTGACCAGAACTTTAGGCAGCAATTTTGCATGTTTCAGATACAAAGATGTTCAACAAGATATACCCCTATCGTTCTTTCACTGAAACACAACTGTAGTCTGTGACTTGACTTTAACAAATAATAACAGAAATATATGGCTGATCCAGTAATAATCCTTGGTTAAAAAAAGTCTTTTGCCCAATTGATCTCTTGCAGACACAAGCTGTCTATAGGTTTCCGTAAGTGATCTCCTGCTTACCAATAACAAATGAATGATTTCTGCCATCCAAAATAGGCAAGGCACCTCCAGGACTGAACCTTATGCAGTCTGTTGGAAGTAAAAATCCAAACCAAATTTAATACAGTAGGTTAATATGCCGGTTGAAAAGAAAGTCTAAAGCCATCTGAGGATGATTTTGGGAAAGGTCTGCTGCAACAGTCTTCTGACTGTGAACCTGGCATTCAGTAAATAGTCAGTGTTGTCATTCTGACACCTTTTTTTGTTACATGTGAATTAACAACCACCTGTACTGGGTCTGCATACTGGGGTTTATTTACAAACCAACAAGATCAGAGCTTTTATTCGAGTTGATTATTTCACACACGCATCCTCTCACACTCCCTCAAAGCATTACGTTTGCTAGGGTCTCAGCTCCCTTCCCAGCAGGAAGGTTTGCTGCTGGTGTGCGAAGGTCAGGCAGAAAACCACGTCCCTTCGTGCTCTACAGCTACTCACAGTTACCAGTCCAAGGAAGTATCAGCCAAGGTCCCTGGGCATCCCGTGGTGTTTTTTCTCTAAACATCTTGTGGATCTCCAGGATCTTTCCTCCAGGCAGGATCTTAACTTCCTTTTCAGGCTTCCCATCTTTTTAAGGCCACTTCCAAAATCCACTTTGGCACCACATCTACTTTCCAGAACACTCCAAGCCCCAGTCAAAGTAGTCTATGTGCATAAGTATAAGGCATGACAAGCCACCTAATCAGTGCCTGTCTCATGTTTCTTAATTGAAGAATTCAGGACATAACTTTCATTCAGTCCAGGTGTTACTAAATTTCCAACCAGATTATATTGGCAGCAGGCAGCAAGTAGGTGGCTTGCTGTCCTTGAGAGCTCAGAAGGCGACACATTAACCCCCCCCACAAATACACCCAGTTGTATATGTTGCCTGTTAGCATTCACATTGTAAGCTTTTCTTTTTGCCCACAAATGATAAGAAGCTCACATTGCTTGAAGTTATACTTTATACTCTATTTCACCGTCTTTGACAGGCTGTTACTATTATGCCCATTCTCAAGATGCTGTCCCACAGCCATTCCCGTGCAAAGAAACACTGCTGAACCAGCAACACTGTACCAGCAGTCACACCTGTCTTCTTACCCTGCCTCAGTACACAGGGGGACAGAGTTATAGGAGACCAACACCAGCATTGACATCTCTTGGAAATGGCAACAGACAGCAAGCAAGATCTTCCTACAGCATGCTCTGTGGGTCCAGCTCATCCATTCAGTTTGCAGTCTCTTCCTTGCACATCTGAAGTCCATGGCTAATTTTGCCCATGAATAGGGTGCAAAATAGTCAGTAGGGCTGGGAAACTGATCAGGTGGATATCTGAGACTACTGTCAGAGAATGAGGGTTCAAAGGAACACAGTGAGACCTCCAGTGCATTAACAGGAGACTACTAACAAGGATAAATAGCTGGGCAGAATCTGGGGGAAGAATAAAGCAAAATCATCATCTAGACAGGAAAAGGTGGAGCCCAGGAAAACTGAAGCTCTAAGACCAATGCTGCTGCACTAAATATTTGTGTCTGCAGAGATTATATATCCCTCTTTCAGCCATGGCCCACTGGCTGACTGACCTTGACAGGAAAAGTTATTTTTATATCTAAATATAAATGCATTTGTATTTATATAACACACCTATCACCATATTGATAAACATAACTGAGTGCTTATCCTCCTCTCTTCCCACTTTTTCTCCAGTGGGTACTTATTAAGAATGACCAAGTACCTCAGACCTCTCTGGTTCTGAATCCCTAGCCCTGCATTGCTGTCTATTAAAAACACTTCAGTTCCATTTCTTGGAGTTCACAGATTTACACAAGTTCTTTCCAAAGACTCAACTTTTAAATTCAAGTCAGTTATTGACATTTTGGAGTCCTCTCTGAGTGATAACAGAGACCAACAGAAAAGACAAGCTATGTCCAATCTTCGAGGAGGCTGAAAGCTGGACAAAGATTTTGAGTGTCATGGTTTTAGCTGGGATAGAGGAAGGTAGAAACTACAGGGAGGGACTAAAAATTATATTGAAAGTTCAGGTATCCCAAGGAATCAGTTAGTCAATCTCGTCCTTTAAGAATATTCTTGGGAATTACCTCGAACTCCTTTGCTCCCTCTTACTTTCAAGGGATCAAATCCACAACTACAGAACCAACAGCAGTGTTCATTACTCCGTTTATAAATGCTTCACATATGTTTGCACAGGGCATCCATCCACCTTCCAAGCTCATTCTGAAGGTGCCTGGCATGAACAATTTAAAGCAGATGTTCAAAGCGTACGTCAAACAATGGGATAATGTCAAGCACTACTTCATGCATTAAATTTCCCATAAAAAGGTACAGAAGAGTGACTGGTCTCCAAAGTTTATTAAAAATCAAAGAATAGAAAACTTTACATAAAAATATGTCAATTTTAGCTTCCACATAGTTGTCCACACAAAAAATTTAAACATGATTTTTTGAAACCTGTAGCACATAACCACAGTGATAGCCAGGCCAATTTATTTGGTTCACCATGACCGAAGTGTTACATGATACCACTTTTCAAATGAGTTTTGCTTTAAAATGGACACTAGTATAAGACACCAACTAAAGCCTTTGAAGGCTCTTTAATGTAGTTATGCTCAATATTGCTAGTGTGTGAAGACTAAGCAGTACAGGCTCATGTAACAGCCCTTAGATATTATTTATGAATCAGCTCACAATTTTTAAAAGTTTTTCCTTTTTTTTTAAATTGTGATGAGTCTGGAGCATTAAGACAAACTTTTTGCAAACAGATATGCACTACTCTACTTTGGAATGTTGCCCTCTCTCCCCCAAGGACCTGTTTGTGTTTGACAGATTCAGTAATAACATGAACTACTTCTGCTTCAAAGGCATACAGCATATTAAAAAGCTTCATGCTTGACACCTCATTTAATATTCAGATACCAGTTTTAAAACCTTCTATATCTGTACACAGTATAGATGTCCTGTTAACAGGATTCTTCAGCTTTCTCTGCTAGTGGACTTAGAGAACTGATCTGTAGTTTTCCATATAGCTTAAGAACTCTCGTTAAAAAAAACACGGGAAGTCAGAGGGCATGAGATGTGACCTACTCCCAGGACAACTGTGGTGCTTTAAAAACTCAGGGTTAGGCAGGATGTACATTTTTCAAAAAGTTAAAGACAGTGTTTGTCATGGCAATACACACTTGCATAGTATACCTGTATGCATCTGTAAATTAAGTGCCAGCCACTCATACTGTGTACAACACTGGGCTGTGCTCTCCTGCAATACATTAAAAGATACTTCTTGTAATGCTTAGAGCAGCTGAAGTACTTTTTATATATTTGCTCTTAACAGAACTAATGCATACTGCTATACAGATTCCTTAATGGAATCAACATATTTCCTTTCTCCACATTCCTTAAGCCGGGTACCTCTGTTTAATAATGTTGTTTGAACCCAAACATTAACAGGTTACGTTACTAAAATGCATCAAAGCCTGTAGTTCACAGCTTTTTAATTTCACATCAGGACTTGAACCAACCTTTTTCCCCCTCCCCTTCTAAAGTTTTACTTCTGATACTACAATGCTGGATTTGTTGTCTAATTAAAGGAATAAAATTAAAATTCATTGGTCAGAGCAAGACGACTGATAGAGGCCAGACAATGAGCTAAAAAACACAGGGTCAAAATGCTTTGGAGCTTAATACCTTCTTAAAACGGTAAGCCAAATCGCACTTTCATTGTGAATCAAGAAGCCTCAAATATTACCAAATGTCATGTTTGTAACACTGCTCAGACAACCTGCCAAAACTATGAACCCAACTTAGATAATGCAACCTGGGAAAGGATCTGTAAATTAAAAAACCTCTTCCCCTTAAATATAATTTATGTGACAATATGAAATTAAATTAAAAATTCCAAGTTATTGCACAAATTATACCTCCAATATTTACAGAGCAAGAAATTCTGAACTTTGAAACAAAAACAGGAAGAGCAGCAAATTTACTTTTATGAATTCCCAGCTTGATCTGCTGCAAAGAAAAAAATTCCAAGGGGCTGAAGTTTCCTTCACTTCTAAAATAAAAGAAAACAGAACCCACAAAGGAACAGATGTAGCCACAGCAAAAAAAGCCACAGCGTTTGTGAATGTCCTTGCAGTTCTACTGTCAGAGCTGCTTCGGCACTGTATGAACCATTGTGGGAAGGCAGAAAACAAACTTCCACATTTAATAAGGCTTCACAGATAAGCACAACTACTTCTTGAAGATGGACTGAACCACCACACAAAGAAACATGCAAAGAAGTCAGCTGCAGATATTTGGCAACACCAATAAAACGATGTGCTGGACGCTGGTCTCCATCCCTCAAGTCGAGTGGCACTCACTCAGTTTGTCTGAACAGGGAAGGTCATTTTGGCATCTGCCATTATCTGCTCAGACTAATAGGCAAACTGTCTCTGTGTTTTTTTCGTCTCCATATATTACGATTGTACTGGTGGTGTCCTCGGTTACCAACTGGTTGCCTCATGCCTCCACTGCTGACAGGGCTGTAGCTGTTGCCTTGGTTATGAGTTCCTTTCATGGAAAACTTCATTCCACTGTGCTGCTAAAAAACACAACATAAGCACTCAGTTTAGGCATACAAACAACTGAAACAAAGCACATATTACCAGTGGCATTTCCTCAACATACAAGTCATTCCCTCAGAACACTGCTTGAAGCATCCCATCTTTTCATGCTTGTCTAATTTTAGCCATGCAAGTCCAAAGGCACTAACAGCTTAAGTGTTTTGTGAAGTAAATGTCCTGCCAATGAAATGGCACAGATTTCAAAGCATCCTTAAAACCCTTGGACCACAGTATGAAGTACACTCCTTATGTACTACCCTTATAAAAACAGAGACCTTCCACATTAAATTCTAATTGTAACAGTCATGTCTCTTTTAGAGGATCTTAGGAAGAACATGACCAAGTGAGATACTCAGCAAGACTTTCAGAAACATCATGGAGAAATGTAAGGGTGTGATCATATGGGCTGACACATACAAAGCACAAGCCTACTCCGCCCATAATCTCTCAGCTACACGTAAGCTCGCTATGGCTTGTAAAGAGTTTATAAATCCTACTGGTCTGATCACAGGGCGACGCAGCTCCTAGACCATACCTCACATCCAGACCAAGGCAAAACAATTAAATGATCAGGAACATAGCGTAACGCTTTCTTTGGGGGGAATTCCCAATACCTTGGGACAGAAACTGCTAAGAAGGTTTAGTGGCAGCCACACCATAAGCTAGTACAGCCATCCCTATCACTTAACAGCATACAGTAAGGTGGTCTAATGTGTGCGTACTTAAGACAGGTACAACAGTTTCAAAAGGTGACATTGAAACAGACTTCCCAAATACTGATAACTTCAATGCGAGAAACCTTTTCTGATGTCTGACAGCAATAATTTTCACACAGACACCTGTCTTTAACAAAAGCTAATACATCATTTTGTCTACCATAAGTAGTTCAACATAAACACCACAAAGCTAACATTTAAGGCAACTGCTTAGAATATGAAATATCCACAGCTACTTTACTAACCTGTATTTCCAAGCAAGTTTGAGTAGAAATATGAGAACATCAAGCCATCATTACAATTGTGTGCACAAAACCAAAATAGTTATTTGAAGGCATAATTCTATAAGCAATATTTTACTGTCAAATTATAATTCAAAGAGCATACAGAAAAACAAAATAGAGGACTAGTATTGACAAATGATTCAAGTTAACTGCAGGGTGGTAAAAAAAACCCTTAACAGTTTCTTAATTTGTAAAGTATGTCCTATAGCAACCTAATCAACCTTCAACATACAACTTCTAGACTCCCAAGACATATTAAGCAATATCCTCAGAGTACCAATGGTAAAATCACAGAATCACAGGTTGGAAGGGACCTCAGGGATCAACTAGCCCAACCTTTCTGGGAAGAGCACAGTCTAAACGAGATGGCCCAGCACCCTGTCCAGGCGACTCTTGAAGGTGTCCAACGTGGCCGAGTCAACCACTTCCCTGGGGAGATTATTCCAATGGGTAACTGTCCTCACTGTGAAAAATTTCCCTCTCGTGTCCAATCGGAATCTCCCCAAAAGCAACTTGTGCCCATTCCCCCTTGTCCTCTCCATGGGACTCCTTGTAAAAAGGGAGTCTCCATCTTCTTTGTAGCTGTCCCTTAAGTACTGGTACACGGTGATGAGATCCCCTCTAAGCCTCCTTTTCTCAACGCTGAACAAACCCAGCTCTCCCAGCCTATCCTCATCTGGCAGGCTTCCCAGTCCTTTGATCATCTTGGTGGCCCTTCTCTGGACCCCTTCCGGCCTGTCCACATCCTTTTTGTATAGAGGGGACCAGAACTGTACACAGTACTCCAGGTGTGGCCTGACAAGCACTGAGTAAAGCGGGATGACGACTTCATCTCTGCTGGTGATGCCCTTTTTGATGCAACCCAGCATCCTGTTGGCCTTCTTGGCCACAGCAGCACACTGTTCGCTCATGTTGAGCTCCCTGTCCACCAGGACCCCCAGGTCCCTTTCCACAGAGCTGCTCTCCAGCCAGGTGGATCCCAGCCTGTGCTGCACTCCCGGATTATGTTTTATTAGGTGCAAGACCTTACACTTGTCCTTGCTGACCTTCATAAGGTTCTTGTTGGCCCACTCTTCCAGCCTATCCAGATCTTCCTGCAGAGAAAACACTCTAGGACTAACAGAAAATGGGAATGCAAGCTGAGGATCCCTCATTCTTATGAGGCACAACTGCTCAAATGTTACTGACGTACATTGCTAAAACATCTACCAGAAGCTAATTATGAAAGTCAACAGCATGAAACTAAAAACAAATTTAGAGTATGTTTATATTTTTGGCAAGTGGTCCTTCAGGCAAACACACCACCTCATCCCATTCTTGTGCAGTAAAGTTTTTTAGTTCAGTAAGTGTACATCTGACACTCAATTACATAAGCAGACAATTAAGCATCTATATTAAATTATGTCAAAATCCTAAAAATTATCCTTCAGTAGTCAAAGCACTAAAACCAGCCAGTCATTACAGTTACCCTCAACTATAGGGTATACTCTCCATATATTACGTCTGGGAAAAAAGGTAGAGGAACACTTTAGTTTTGCTACTGTAGAACCGGAACAAAACTCCGACCAAGGAGCATACAAAGTCTCAGCAAGCCTATCCTCTTCAGCTGGATGTGTGAAAAATCTGGCAACTCCATCCTCAGTTTAAGGATTCAGCAAAAAAATTACTGGGGGCAGGAAGACAGGTCACCACAAGATCAGACAAGCACCACAGCAAGTATGACAATTAGGCCTATCTAACTGTATCCTGAAATAAGTCATATCCCTGGTTTGTTCAAAAGGTAATCAACCTTCCAACGATTATTAAGCCAGCCAGAAAGTGATCTCTAGCTTGTCATGAAGCATTTTGCACTGTTTTTTAGGCCATCAGGATAAAAACTGTTGAACTATCAGAGCAGAATCTGAATCCATCTGTTTTATAACTCATCAGCTGACAGCAGGTGCTTAAGAAGGTTGACTCAGGGACCTCTTAAGCCAGAGATGATGCCTTTATATTTACTAGTTCTCAACTAGATATTGTTCACTAGTTCGTTCAGATTTTTGAAACCACAAGCTTTTAGCATCCTGTGTCCTATGCTATGGCATTTCACAGCTTAAATGAGCATTGTGTTTAATCTGAACCTACTACCTGATGATTTTTCCGTTCTTGGAATAATTCATTTCTTGCCATTCTGCTCTGACTTTTCCACACACTACTGATTACTACACAGACCTAGATCATATACCATCATTCTTCACGCACAAGTAATTCCATGTTCGACCACTCTTACCATCCTTCCCTAATCCTCTCTCATTTGTACTATAACTTTCTTCCGATGCAGGAGGCAAAATGGTACTCATTGTTCATGATAGGGGAAGTACACGGATTTTTACACAATGTTTTAATTTCTACTCTTTGTTCCTAATAGTCTCAAGTTTGGTTCTCAGTAGGAAATCAAGAAAGCATTATCAAAGCAGTTTTCTGCAAAAATGTCAAGATCTCATTTTTGCAAGAAACTGTCAGCCCAGGGCCTACCACTCTATGAAGTTTAAAATATTTATCTCCCTCCTGATGAACCGCCTTGAAAGGTCCTTCTGCACCCCTTCTCAGTTGGCCTTAAAGAGCTTAATAACAGGAGCCAACTTCACCACACCTCATCCATTGCCTTTCAGATGTTAAGCAGCACAAGGCCCAGCACAAACTCGTGCAGGGCCTTCCTGGTGAACTCCATTTACTACAAAAATTGAATTTTTGTTTCTCATCTTCTAACTAGCTAATTGTTTACAAAAGGACACACGTCTTTCACTTAGTTTCTTTCAGAATCTTCTGTTAAAGAAATTTACTTCATGTCTTTTGGAAATCCCCAGAGGTTGTATCAGCTTTCTCTTGACCACACACTTCTGGATATTCACATGCTCAGGACCCCCGTAATCACTGAGAAATGGCATGTCTGTAAGCAGATGGATGGCTGGAGAGAGGGCTGGAGAAAGCCCTTTGCCTGTGATACAACAGACAAATCTTTGGTTTAGATGTTTTGACTTCTTTAGATCTATTTCTCTTGATAGAATAATAGAATCATAAAATCATCAGAGGGCTATTGATTCAACAACTGAGTGACCGAACTGGTTGCTTGGGGTTTTTGCTTTTTGGGGTGTTTGTTTTCTCCTCCTCTCCTCTGACAAGCCTGTTCAATTTGATCCTCTGCAAATAAAAATGGCTAGACTTGGAGGGAAAACTAAAAAACTGCATTTAAGACAAGCTGGGGGGAAAGGTGAGGGGAGTGGAAATCTCTATCACGTACCAGGTTAAAAAAAAAGTTTCCAGGTATTTTAAAAGAAATTTAAGAAAAGGATGTTCCTGGATTTTACCCCAAACAGAAATCTGGTGAAAAATGAAATACCAAGTAATTGTTTGCCAAGAAAACCAAACTTTTATTCTTAAATACTGGCAAATTTACTATACAAAACTGCTGACATTCAAAGACTCTTATTATTCAAAAAGAAAATTTATAGCCAAAAATAGATCACCTACACTTTGAAATAACACAAGTAACAACAGAGTTGAAGTTAAGCACAAACAGGGTTTCTGAACTGCTTTGGTGTTTGATTATTTTGCCTGTTAGCATCT
Source organism: Phalacrocorax aristotelis (assembly GCF_949628215.1). Classification (NCBI taxonomy): domain Eukaryota; kingdom Metazoa; phylum Chordata; class Aves; order Suliformes; family Phalacrocoracidae; genus Phalacrocorax; species Phalacrocorax aristotelis. The sequence continues at coordinate 90,529,757 of NC_134277.1, forward strand.
CTGAAATAAGGAGAAGAAAGCAGAGAAGAGTCAGCAACAAAAATTAAGTATCGGTACTCTTAACTTTAAAAGAAAAGAGATTATACATACTCAAAAATAATTGGTAAGGGCCTACAAAGCTAAAGAAAAAGTTTAGAAAATGCATTAAAAAGTTTAGAAAGAAAACATAATTACTGTTTTGTTGTTAGGACTACAGGATTAATGGCCATGACTGAATCTAGTCTGCAGTTGATCAGAACTAATCAAACTCATAGAAAATGATTTCATTTGAAATATTGTAGTATTCAGAAAAACTTTAATGCACCATTAATGTTTTAAGTATCCCCTTACATAACTTAATATACATCCTCAAAATATTTCACAAAGTTCTTTTCAATTACTTTATCATAATTTCCAAATTCTCTATTTTAGGCTAGTAGAAAAAAAACCCATGAAGAACCATTTTTTTAAAAGGATTTATGTTCACTTTCCAATTTCCTGAGCATAATACCTGGAAATTTACTAGCAAATGCATCTTGTATGTAAAAAATTTTAACTTCTTGTTGTTTATGAAATAAATTCACTATTTTGCAGAGATACAATGGCAATGACCTAACCAACAGTTTAGTTATGACTGCACAAACAATAAATCAAGTATTAGGCAATGGTTCAACCCAGCCTCATTACTTTAAATTAGCTAACAGGATTCTACAAGATTTGCACCAACTACCTGAGCATACTCTTAACCTGGTAAGATTTATAAGTGGCTTAGATTTCTAAGCTGAAGTATAGCAAAACCAAAATAAAGTTGCTTAGAACTGGCCATCTGGGGAAATAAGGCCCAAAGCACTGCAAATATCCAAGACACTTTCCCTCCTTTTAGGCCCCTTGTCTGGGCCTACTGGCTACTTCCAGCTACAGCTGACACACAGTCCTGAACACATTTTATAAAATGGGCCAAAACCCGTTTCGGCTCCCATTAAAAGGGGAAAACAGCATTTATGCAACCAGCTGTGAGAGCAGCAAAGAAAAACAAATATCAACTTGGAGGCAAGAAAGAGCTCAAAAGCAACAGACGTTTTAAACATTTCTTATCTTTTAATAATAGAAAACTGAAAGACTGAAAGCCACAAGGGAGCAGGTTATACTTGTCCTTCACATTCTATCTTTTGTGCAGTATCTCTGCCAATAGCCTGTAACAAAGGGAAGCTTTTGTCTTCACCATTAGTATGACCAGTTCAAAGACAAACTGGTATTTGAGAGTTCGGGGGCCTACTCCCCAGAATGAGTGACTAACAGTAAAGACTACCACCATAATCTCAGCATATTTTGAACTACCTTATGGTAAAGAAAGTAGAATGACACATGAAAAAAATACCCTTTTGATCTTGTCACCAGTCAAGTTTCAAAAATGAGGGGCGAGAGTCAAAACAGCAGTACCAGAAGACAGAACTCATACTGCAACTTTGCTGCTGTTGTGACACAGGCCGTGAAGTGTTATCTGCATATTTGTTACTAAGGAAGACGACAGATAATAGCTTCTCTAGCATAAAGCTGACTGTTTTAGACCTTAAAAATAAATCTTACCTCACTGAGATTTTTCACCTTTTTATTTGGAACAGAAAAGTATTATTACAGTGAGCAGACCCAAAACACTTTCCAAATGTTGAGCTGGTAACAATACAGTATATGTGATGAAGTCAGTACTGGGAATGCGTATGTGAATATTCAAATCGGTCTCAGTTTGGGAGCAACAATCTGATCAGTGACATTGAAGATAAAGGCGTATTAAACAAAAATCAGGTATTATTTCTCCATTTCCATGCCTATCTCTTATTTATGGTGCATTTATTTATGTTCCTAGACACTGCTATTTAGACTCATTCCTGCAACTCAAAAATCACTCAGGAACCAACCACTAAGGTGGCCAGAAGCTTTCATACGGTCATATAAATATTTAGGCTGGGTGTTTATGTGGAGACCTCTGGAGATCATTTAATCCAACCGTCTATCGTAAGCAGAGTCAGATTATAGGTCATCTATGGTCTAGTCAAGCTGAGTCAGCTTCCACACAGGGAAGGATATCACACCATAAAGACTGTCCATATAAATATATGACAATCTAAGATGAACACATATCTTGAGTACTGTTTTCAGCTAAACAGCCTCAAACTCAGATGCAGCTTTTTCTTTCCATTCTTTAGGAAAGGAAATAAACTATCATCTTATTTTCCTAACTGTGCATGTATTAAATCCAAAACCAATGTTCTATCATACACAAAAGATGGGAGTTTGACATTTAGAATCAAAATGTTTCCAAAGTAGACAGCAGTATTGTCCTTCCTTTGCCTAAGAAAATGCATAGACATGGAAAAAGTATGCCACCCTAGATGAGAGAGCTCTAAATAAAAGAAAAATGCTATCTGGTTGACTGAAGAAGCCTTCAGTACCTAAGCAGCTTAATAACGCCACTGAAGCAGCAAATCAGGTCACTTCTAGATTTAAGTTAACATACTAAAAACTCTGAAGCATCACACTATACTAAGGGAATTTAGCATATTTGTACATCTGACTAGATGACACCTGCATTCTCAGAAATACTTGATAAAGTGGACTATAGTTCAGCCTTCACATGAACTAAAATGTATCTTTACAAATGCATCTGTCAAAGTGAACAACACTTAACTGCTTGCACTCATCTAAAAAATACATTTTTGAATCAAGCTTCTGACCAGTGTTATTTGTTTCAAATGCTGCTAGCTTTTAAGCAATCATTCCAGAGATACGAGCAGTATCAGCATTACCAGTGAGACAATGCAACACCATTAACAATTGTTCAACTCTGCAGCAAAGTATTTTAGCCAGTGAAGTGCCTGTAAAGCAATATAAACAAGCATTTATAAGTTTAAGTGTCTGGCCTTATATGGCCAAACTATTTCCAGAAGTTCTTCTAAGACTTAGACTGTGGTATTTCAGCACTGACATTAAGGTTTCATTTCCTAATTGTCTCCTGTACTTCAGAACTGAGCTGAGCCAGCGAATGCTGCTATGAAATTTTCAATGAACATATTCATGATCAGACACCACTCATCTAAAGGGTCTTCAGTAGAGGTTTTCTTAGACACACTGGAAACCAGCACAGCAGAAGGACTGGTGCTTACCTGCTTTAGATACTTTTGAGTCAAAAGACCACTCTTTGGGTGGTAAAAAAAACGCAACTTAAAGAGCTGTTCTGACCTAAGCAACATGAAGTTTATTCTGTCTTCATCGGTGACTAAGTGACCAGTAATCCAAGGAAGAATAAACTGAACTTATTTCACAGAATCACAGGTTGGAAGGGACCTCAGGGATCATCTAGTCCAACCTTCCTAGGAAGAGCAGTCTAAACAAGATGGCCCAGCACCCTGTCCAGGCGACTCTTGGTGTCCAACGCGGCCGAGTCAACCACTTCCCTGGGGAGATTATTCCAGTGGGTGACTGTCCTCACTGTGAAAAATTTCCCTCTCGTGTCCAATCGGAATCTCCCCAAAAGCAACTTGTGCCCATTCCCCCTTGTCCTCTCCATGGGACTCCTTGTAAAAAGGGAGTCTCCATCTTCTTTGTAACTATTTCATCCTAAAATAACATGGAAAATCATTCTTCTCCACAGAAAGTCACCAAGCAGTTCCCACTCGCTCCATTCATTTGGCCATGCATGCCAGCATCTGTTTTTCTACTTATTCCGGTGGGCAGCACTGGCTCATAAACTGTTCTGCTCTCCCAAGTGAAATTTCAAACTGCATGTCAGCAAAGTAGAACGATTACCATAGAAAAACGATGATGATCACAAAAAGCATGCAGACTTGTATCAGAAGCTTAATTAGTCCCTGAACTACCTGGAAATTCAGCAATTATGCAGTATGTAAATAGAATTGGTAATCACTCCAAAGCTCTTTCATAAAAGAATTTGCCTCGAAGGCTGCAAGTTGTTCAAAATACAGTTACTGCTCTTGACATTGGCACCTAATGCTGTTGAGGGTAGTACTGGACACCTAAGTACAGATTACAAGCTGAAATGAGGCAAGGAAGGTTGCCAAGGAAAAGGTTGAAGACACCATGCAGACAAATTAATTCCTTTTAACGACTTTTTGAATATGAAGGAACACTTGCTATTAAGAAAGACTTACATATGGTTCGAGTCTATCAGGACAGGAGCCCTCTGAGCTAGTTAAATGTGCCCATTAGAAGTTATAAACTAGCATGGTCTTAAGTTACATCAACTGTGAAAAGAAAGCTATCAGCCTAATCTAGCTCAGCCATGCTCCAGAAAATTGCCAATGAAAAGGAGACATTTACAGTATTCTGGATAGAATTATTTAATTTCCCACTGTTGACTTAGTCATAATCCTTATCAAAAAAGAATATTTCTACTTCATAATACACAAGCTTTTTTGAAATTCAATGCAGAAAAACCATCATCCCATTTCTGAACTGTAGACAGCAAGAAATTCCTGATCTAACATTAATTTCAAAGGTACATCTTTGTCAAGCAAAAACCACAGGAAAAAATCCCAACTTTAAACATTTAAGTATTGTGCAAACTAAAACAACAGTTAAAAAGTATTGGAAAGGACAGCCAAGTAACAGAAAGCCAGAAGAAGTGCTACAAAGCAGTCTTCCAAGACTCACAATTCCAACAGAGAATCAAAATTCATGCAACACACTGCCTCTTCACAACTGAGGATCCCACAACTCTGCATGCCAACTTGTTTTGCACCAACAACTGCATGCATCAAAACTGGATTCTTTTTTTGTGTAATTTTGATGAAGTGAAGCTCCAGGGTACCTCTTTAGAAAAGCAGAGCTGTTAAATAAACATGTTAACTGAAAATGTTAACTACACTGCACTTGTATTTTAGATTAAGTTTAACTGAAAATAGCTCTCCAGTTTTATTTTACACAAACTTAAGTTTCAGACTGTACACTAGCATGTGAATACTCAACTGCAGATGCTAAAATAGCAAAGTATTGTTCTATTAGCTTCTCACTAATAGAAAACATTTCCTGTGCAGATAAGCTGTTTTTGCCTAGGTAAGATTCAGCAGTAGAGGAGGACAAGTAAAGGGGGGAGGAATCTGTTTAATCACTTAGAAGATTAAAACAAGTGGGGCTTGGTACATGACTGAGGGCTGCAGAGGTAGCTGGGAAGAGCCTAACAGCTTTCGAAGATGGTGCCCCTTGTATGTCAACCTGCCTGCAAGGAAATAGTGAAACACCTGCAGCATCCAAAGGGAAAGTAGCCTGATCTAATTGAAAGAGGGTGAAAAGCATTTCGGGGAAGTACCTAAAACAAGCACCTGTGTAGTAACTATGAAGAATCTTTAACATGCCCTAACTCAATGCTGAACACTGAAAATGCTGTCCAGGTGAAATTTCTTCATCATTCATCTAAAAGTTTCAATGTTTAAAGCACTGTTATTTTCTTTATTCTGTAGTAAGTGGCAGTTACCATCTCTAGACATATAAATCAAACACAGGCTGAATGAAAACTATTCCCTTACGTGCCAGGCTCAAAGTATGTTGATCAGTAGGCTCGAAGTCCAGCTGGGGGTCAGCAGCTAGTGGTATATCCCAAGAGCTGATACTGGAGCCAATACCAGTTAACATCTTCATTAATGACCTGGGATGATGGAGGAGTGACCCTCAGCAAGATTGCCGATCATACAAAACTGGAGGGAGAAGCAGCTGATACACAAGATGGTTGTGGTGCCATACAAGGGCCTTGTCAGGCTGCAGAAATGGACTGGCAGGAATCTCATGAGTTTGCAAAAGGGAAATGCTAAATTCTGACCTTGGGAAGGAATAGTCCCACACACCAGTACACAATGGGCACTGACCAGCTGGACAGTAGCTTGGCATAAAACGACCAGGGATTCCAACTGGACAAGTTGAACATGAGCCAGCAATGTGCCCTTGCACCACAGAAGGCCAAAATCATCCTGGGCTACTTTAGGAAGAGTATCTCTAGCAGGTCAAGGGAGGTGATCATTTCCCCCCTTCTCAGCACTGGTGAGGCCACACACGGAATGTTGGGCCCAGGTCTGGGCTTCCCAGTAAGAGAGACATGGACGTACAGGAGTGAGTCCAATGAAGGTCCATGAAGATAAATAAGGGACTGAAACATTTGTCATATGTGAAAATTATGACAGAGCTCAGACTGGTTAATTTCACAAGAGCACTCAGGAAGGATCTTATTGATGGGTCTAATGAGAGGGTGTAAAGAATATGGAGCCAGACTTCTCATTGGTGCCCCGTAAAAGGACAAGAAGCAGTGGGCATTAGCTGAAATACAGAAAACACCATTTAAATTTAAGAAAAAACTTTTTTACTGGAACAAGTTGCCCAGAGCAGTCGGGGAGTCTCTATCCTTGGAGATACTCAAACCCTGAACGGACAAGGCCTTCAGCAACCTGCTGTAGCTGACCCTGTTCTGGGCAGGAAGGTTAGACTAGGTAACTTCCAGAGGCCCCCCACCTCAACCTCAACTATTCTGTGATTCTGCAAAATACCTGAACAATCTCAAAGCAGAAACTGAAACAAATACATCTTGTGTCATTCCCAAAGTGTCAAGTGCCTGAATCAAAGAAGACAAGGTAATTAAGTTAAAAATATCCTGGCTCTAGGTTCCCAAAAACTGTGATAGAAGGACTGACAGAAGAAGGAAAACATTTTAAGAGCCGGACCAAAACTAGGTTTCAAAGAAACCATTGCATTTTTTTGTTACTATAGACAACCCACAACTTGCTTTAAAACTCATGTTGAGGCAGCTGTTTTGACTAATAGTTTTAATAATCAAGGTTGAAGAAGTATCTTCCTACAGATAGAGGCACCGAAGCTGTAAGAAAAACTGAGGATTTTTCTTCCCCTTGTACTATAATGGATACATTAGCTAAAATACTTCAGGCTAGTTGAGTAGCATACAGTTTCCCTGCATGTTCACCTCCCAGCACATTTAAGCAGACATTTAGTATTTTGGTAAAAATTCTTGTTCACATGCCCATAGTTTTCTGTTCTCTACCTTCAACATGTATTACAGAAAGTTACAAGTATAGTCAGATCTGTTCTAATAATTCAAAATCAAGACAACTAAACAAGCCTAGACAGGTCAGTACTATTTCTTCAGATTCAAAAACTAGTTTATAGATACACCACCTATATGACGTTTCTATTTTACAAACAGGAAGTTGAATAGCCTAAAGTCCTGCAAATATCCCATGGTTAGGCACCAGGAGTCTCCAATAAAACTTGAGTCAGACATCTGACACTCTCCCTTCAACTTATTCCTAGGTGTCAGTGTGCTGTGAAAGGGCTCTTATATTCAGAGATGCACCTCAGTGAACCCTGTCCCACCCATTCTTTTCCCCACACTTCTGACATGGCAGGTAAATACTTTTATGATTACATAAAGTTTAGCACATGCTATATGAAGGTTATCTTCTGAGGTTTTTAGACTGACAGCACAGCACAAATGATCTACACTTCCGATTTGATCGCTTTCTCATTAAAAAGTTGCTCCATTTAGTTGGCTCATACCTGATTACTGGCGGCCATTATCAAGGTTCTCGTAGGCGTGGATTGGGGTTTACCACTTGGCATAGGCAATGCGGGTGGTAAACTGGCCATAAGCTGAGTCGGTGCTTGCAGATTGAACTGGTAAACATTAGGAGCTGTGCAAGGTGGTGTATCAGAATCCTTTTGGCAGAGAAAAAGGGGAAAAGAAAAGCAACTTTACAGAAAGTACAGTATATACATAGGCTATGCATGTGAAAATGCACCCAAATATCAATTCTTGTGAATACTGTAAAATGTAATGGTTTTTTTTCAATGGTAAAAAATAAAATACAAGCCAGTACTATGTTTATTTTACACATCTAGCAAAAGTTTAATTGAACCTGCATCAAGGAGACAATGTCAACAGGTCTATGGCAATCACGGGTCAGTTCCAGTCAGCACAACCTAAAGCCAAACTTGTATCTCTATCAAATTCAAATTAAAAGATGGGAACTAAGGTTGGGAAAAAAGGAACAAGAACAGTGACACTGCTAGTGATACATGGGCTAGAATTTTACGCATCATGTCAGAATCAGTCCTTTGAACAGTGTTCTGGATTGTACTTATTTGGACAGCACAGTTACTCACTGTAATTGTTATAGTCTTCTCCCATTCTACCCAGCAACAGCAAAGTTAGGGCTCCACCTACCAAGAAACAAGGAGACGGTCTGCCAGTCAAGACTAGTATATGTGCACCAGTCACCCACTTCACTGATAGATAGGGGTTCTGTTGCCCTCACTCTCCATTGGAAATCTGAGTGATAATTCTTCAGGGGAAGCAAGACAGATGTGGGATTACAGAAAAAATACTACAATGGAATATTACCGATTACCATTCCCCCTCCTTCCAGCCTGACCAACAGCAATTACAGATGCATCAGCAGTCACACTGGTGATTTTAAAACACCATGTGCCTGGAGCACTTAACAGACAAGCTGTAAGGAGGCAAGCACAGATGCAGGGGTTTATAGGAATTGCTGAAGTCTGAAAACACCCAACTATCTGCCTCAATTCTTAAATGACCAATTATTTTTTAAGTTGAGAAAGTTGAAAAGCAAGCTACAGCCTTTTGAAACAACTTGGAACAGAGATCTTGTAAAACTTATTTTTCAGCCATTACACAATGGCAACACATAAGTAACTTTCCCTACCTTTTACTGCTGCTTTTTACCTCACCCTTAACTCTGACATACTCTGAACTTGAAAATAATGGAAAAACCTATTCTTTAACCCAAACACTAGTGCTTTTTTCCATTCCCAGCCATGTGACTCAAAGAATAGCAAGAGATGGGGCGTGGCCAATTAGTAGTTCAGGAGTTACCATATTAAAAAAGACATTATTGGCTCAGATCAAGGATCTTTACTGTTAAAGTAATTACTGAAATATTCTATTGTTCTTTCTCTAAAGATTAATTGCTTGGAAGCAAAAAATCCTCACTTAAACCAAGGAAATTTTAAATAGACTTCTAGCACTACTACTTGCCCTCACATGGCCTTGCTTTCCATATTAGATTCTTCAGTCAGAGAATAGGCTATCTAGGAAAATATTTTCAAGAACAGTTATGAACAGTGAGCAGCCTAAGCAATGAACTACTAGAAAGGAAAGCTTGCATCCCAGCTGAAGTGAATATCTACAGTAGAAACAGTCAATAAAACTGTCAGCTATTAGAACAATCACTCCTTTATTGGTCCATATAAAGTTGTGCTTACTAAAAAATAAGTTCTAGAAAGAAAGGAGCTGCTCTCCTACTAGGTCAACTAGTAGTAAAAGTTACACTATGCCTTTGTGAAGCAGTTTCAGACATTTGCATCATGAATTCACTAGAGACAGATCATACTGGTGACAAGAACCTGTGCAGAAACGTAAGTTTGAGATCCGATGTTTACCATTTAACATATATGTTCACAGTGGGGAACTACGTGATGTAGCACTGATCAAAAAAATTAAGGTTAGTTGTATGCACCTGCAAAACTGACTGCCTGGATTAAATGGCATTTTTCTCCTTTGCCCAATCTTCAATATTAGCCACAGGAACAGGCTGAGGTCTTACAAAGATGAAGCCAATACATTCTTAACCAAGTAGGTGGTAGAGTCAGGTATAGGGGCAAGAACTTTGATTTCTAAGCTGAGGTTTCTTTTAATGCTATTGGTCATGGAATTATTAAAAAGCTTACAAAGAGAGGGGAAAATAAAGAGGGGTTAGTCATGTTTGAAAAGACAACTTCTGAGCATGCTTGCAACTAACCATGAGCAGGTAGATGGGAGGGAAAAGAGCATCTTACTGTCTATCCAAATCAATGCGTCATCTTCTGTAATGCAACCTTCACAAACTTGACCAAGGAATAGTTTTAGTCTCTCCACTCAAAAAATCTCCCCTTTCTCTTTTGCTTAGATACAGTTAGACTCCCTGAAGACTCACACACCTAAGACAGATGAGACACTTCCCATTTATAAGATTTCTAAGGGGTTTTGTGCAACAAAAACTTAATTCCAGTATGGAAGCAGCAGCAGATGGAAGAGAAAAGGGAGTCATATGGTTTAACTGAGATCAGATACATTTCAGCACAAGGAAGCTTGTGTTGCTTTATTTTTTTGTAATAGGTACATTCTTCTGCCTCAATGTTACAGATACACATCTCATCCAAGTAGATTGTATCCCTATTCTGAGGCAATCCTGGATTGCTAACAGGATTATTGTATGGAGTTGATATGCTGACTTCTCATTCAGCATCACAATCCTTTTGTGAAGGAGAGCATTACCTTTCTTCAAACTGAAAGGTTAACCTCAGTGATCAGAAAACTGAGCCTAATGTGAACAAAACTGATTTTCTACAAGCACTGCCTACACTGAGTGATTTTGGTCTTCTGGACATGATTCTTAAGTGTAATGTGCAAACTTGAAGCATTACAGAAGCTCAGAAGCCCTACAAGTAGGTTGAGTTCACACAGGTAATACCCTGACACTTTAGATCCATGTCTGGAAGGACACAAGCTCTGACCCTTACTAGGGTAAGGGCTACAGAGGTCACATCGTGAAAAGATGAATGTAAAATAAAGGGGTAAGATACCTCAATTGATTTTAGCAAATAATCTAGGGATAAAGCTCAGTGACTGCACTAAGAGCCAAGGTAAATTCCCAATCTCTTGAATACCACTGCTATGAATGCTAATCATACAGAGTCCCTCACCATACAAAGAAAATATCTTCTGAAGAGATGCTTTTGGAGGCAAAAAGACTGCCAGATACAGGTTTATCCTACTGGGAAGTTTCCATTTTAAAACATACTCTAAATCGGTTTCAATTTCTTAAGAGTTTAGTAGCTGGAATGCAGATTTCTACTATTCATAGCCTTGGTTACTGATGACACTTTAATTTACCCTCATGTTGGAAAGATAAAGCATGGAAGAGGTCTATAAGGTCAAGTGTTACTGAGGAACTCTCATCTAACTGCAAATTTTGCTTCAGAGATGGGATCCCCTAGCCTTCTGTGTAGAAAACAGTGAAACGCTGCAGCCATATGAAAGATGACAAGCTGAAGCAATCTCACAATCCAAACTTCTCTTCCTGACATCAGAAGAGAACAAAAAAAATCCTTTACTGCTCTGCAAAATGTATCTCCCATTATAAAAACTCACAGAACCTCATCAGCAGGAGAATATTTACTTGCGAGAAGTTCCCTACTAACTAGGTCTGGCCATAAGAGCTTATTTCAATTCCATTAATAACTGAAGGCTTAAGATACAAGGTAAATTGTACTGGTACATTGATCCATCAAGACAACTGTGCAGTTTCCATGAATGTCATGGGCACTCAGTTATACTCACAGGCTTCCTTTCCATGATTCTAAATAATGCATCAAAAAGGGCTGCTTTCTGCTTTGTTTCGTGATGTAGTCAGTTAAGAAGTTTTAACTGACTGACAATAGCTACAATTTTGTAGCTTTCAATTTCCAAGACAATTTTTTAAAAAGCTGGAGTGAGCACAATTTCATGAGAGCACAAAGCGTGGTTCTGTCAGGGGTTTGCCTATGTAAAAATGGTAGATTTGGGGTCAAAGCACGGTAAGTGCTTTCCTTTGTAGAAATGTGCTTCAACTGATAGCTTCAGTATCTCTTCACCTTGCTCTTTTGGGCTATTTTTTGCTATGTTGCAGAATCACACAGAATCACAGGTTGGAAGGTACCTCAGGGATCATCTAGTCCAACCTTTCTAGGAAGAGCAGAGTCTAAACAAGATGGCCCAGCAAAGTGGCCTAAGATTAATTCACCATCCCAGTCTGTTTAAGTTTTGGCACACTGGTAAAAGAGTCTATCCTAGAAATCAGTATTCAGAAATCAAAACTTAAACAATAGAAGGCAAGTTTCTTGCTTATGTGACAGATTTGGGTTCTTACACCCCACCCCCACAAATGAACTACAGAGGCCTTGGCAAAAAGGTTCATGTTGTTTCTGTTCTCCAAACTTCTCCCACTAAACAATTTTTTCTCTTTCCCACAATATTCAGGAGCTGGACGCTGTGAAAGAATGACCACTTCAGTAAAATTTGTGTTCTACCTTTGAAAGCACAGAACTGAAAATAGTGAGAAAATTGGTGTTTATAGTTAACACTACAGATTTTCTTCATCTGTTCCTTTCTTATAAAGTGATTTAAGAGATAACTGCTGCCAGTCATACTCCTTTTACTTCTTTTCCCATTCTTGCCTTCTCAATTATACCTGCATTAGCATTTGACATTATTATGAGCCAATTCACGGAGGTGAACCACAGAAACAGTAACCCCCTTTTTACTAGCTTCACCTTCTGAATCAGCTCACCACAGGATTAGGTGAACACCAGTGCAGAAAAGCAGGAGCAGTTAGTGAACAGAAACATCCCAAGCAAGAACATCTAATTACTGGATTGGCTTAGTAATAAGTGTAAAACCACACTCCTTGGAACATAAAGCAACACCAGAAAACTTCAGACTTTTCATCGTTTGGGGGCCACGTGCAGAAGCCGAACTTCAATGCATGCTCTCACTTGAATGGTTTTAGGCCCAGGGTACTTAACTCTGATAAAGCAACAAGGTGATCTCATGGATTACACCCTTCCATTTAATTTCTTCCACTTCAGCTTGTGCCATTGCCCTTTTTGGTAGGTGAAGCCATAACTTCAGCTCTAGTGTAAATAAAGTAGAATCGAGATGAACAAAATTTCTACTTCTACAGGAGATTACAGGGTAGAGAGTTTTCATCAATACAGTTGCACTGTTTCCATTTGCCAGCCTATAAACAGTACAAAACAGTCTCGAGTAAGATGCAATTGATTGACTTTTCTGCCTTTAAACTGCATTACAGGAGGAAAATATCTTGATTGTGCTTAGAGGAAGGGAAAAATGGAAGTAGGATACACAAGCAAACTGAGAGACGTGCATCCTCCAAAAGCATTACTGTTCATTTTACAGAAAGACAATTAACAATGTAATCTAATTAGTATCTACCATGATTAAATACAAGCACAGCACCCCTTTAACCTCACCTCATTATATCCTGCCAGGCCTGACTCTGGCCTTATTCTATGTTTTATCAATACTAATTGTACTTCAGATAAGCCATCTTAAACAAAAAGAGGTCCCAGAAGTGTGTCATTTCAAATTTCGTTTGTTAACCTCCCTAATACTTTGATTTCACAGGCTTTCAATTGGTCTGTGTTAAGATTACAGTAATAGTTCATGTTAGTGTTTTTCAAGGTAAGCACTAAATTACAGGACTCACTATGCAAGCTGAACATATACCATACCAGAATATAAATATCAAATTTCAGTTTTCTTCCCTCCTAAAATGGCTTAGGTACCTCTGTTTTTTTTTTTCAGGGGAGGGAATGTTAAGGTATGGCAAGAATACGAGTAGCCTTTGGCATCAGAAACTAGTCTGAGATTGACTTCTACAAAATTGTGTGCTTCTCTCCTTACTTCACTGACATCACTGCAGTAAAATCCAATTTTCTTGGAGTTATACATTCCCTCTGTACCCTTTGCTGCTTAGAATAACTTCTAATTTAATAAAATTACTTTATAGTTTTGTGTTCAAAATTGTGCCTCCTGCAGCTTTGTGGAAATTTACTCTTACTTCAAGGGGATATAGATAAAAGACTGCTCAAGCAACTGAGACAGAAGAACTGAATGAGAGCATGAGACAGTATAAAACAGCACATGGTCAGAGATATAGGTTAAAAAAACAGACAAATGTGGGACTATATGGTGAAAGAGAAAAATAGGCAAAAGCAGCACTGGAAAAAGTTGTTCCCCTCTGGTCCACAGAAACCATCAGTAATTTGCACAGCAAGAGTAGGAGAAAAGAGTAGTTTTAAACTATTTGGGGTTTAACTCTTAAATGCCCCAAATCAAGTGTTAATAAATGCTTTTCCCTGGTAACATCAGGTTGTCTGTGTCTGCATGCTCAGGGTTGCCCACAGGTTTTTGGAGACAAGATGCAAGTCAGCACTTTTATCTTTCTTTCAAGACTAACGATTAAAAGGAGTACTTTTTAGAGCACTTGCCTCAATTTGTTCAGGAAGGGGAAAGAGTAAGATAGAATCTGCATTCTTCTACAAAAAGGTGATCAGATATCTATACATATATTTGAACTGTTACTTTGGTTAGGACATGAGAATATTCATGCACGTAGAAAGAAAAATCTGTATAGCTCTTGCTCTCAGACTGGGATTCTGTTGGGCCACCCCCTTCTGCCCCCTCTTCCTACACAATTTCAACTGAAACTCTACAAATTAATCATAGTCATTAAGACAGAGTTAATAAGACTATAAGAAGAGTTGTTAAAGTAAATATACTGAAGTATGTGTCCCTCTACTGCAGATAAGCACATGCCTTACACCTGCAAATTTCATCGCTTTTAAAAAAGCGATCGTGACAAGATGTCATATACGCTATCACCTCTATCTATGAATAGGGAAGTACAACAGTTCCTTCTAATAAGCTGAAATTTGCAGCCTTTGACCAATAGGAAGGAAGGGGAGATGGTGATAATTTCATTAAGCATGTTCAGTTCAAGTACTAAGCCACAATTCCTGTAGAGCAAGTAACAGTTCCAAAGACATTGTGGATCTTGTTTGCATTCAGCAGAATTATAGGAATAATGAGTACTAGTCTTAACAGTCATAATTATATAATACTCTCACAATATAAGCATCCGATCGAAGTACTGAAAACATGACACTTGAAGACAGTGAAAAGACACATTCCACGAAACACTCACGGTACTGGCTCAGCGTATCCCCTAGTTGATGGGGCAGAACAATGGGCAGATCAAGCACTGACATTCCAATGAAAGGTTATAAAGCCTGAACAGCAATGAATAAAGCTAAAATTTCAAGAACAGTCTGAAAGAATATACTGTAAATGCTAAAAGGTGGAACAGAGGCAAGGATCGTGGTCTCCCCCAAACTAGACTACACATGTACCTTGTTCACTGAAACGTCAACTACCTTGACATGACTGCATGGTCTTGAGAAGTCAGAACTCTTCACAAAATAATCTTGCCATAGAAGCCCAAAGAACATTAATCACCAGAAACACTGAGATAAGGTCTATGAAATTTCTTAGATCCAAACTTGTAACAGACAACTTCGACATTCTGTGCAGGACTGGATATGAGATTATATATCCATTAGGTTACAGAAAAGAGCTTTAAACTTCCCAATGAGCCATTACATCTGTTACTGATATGCAGGTATCACTGTCACATAAAATGCTATGCTTTATTTGGCATAACAGCATCAAAACTGTGGAGCATACTTAGCACCAGGAATTATACCAGACCAAAATGAGACTGCAAAAACATACCTAGGATTACTTTTTACTTGGCAGAGACTGTTGATCAGGCAGCAGATATTCTCCAGCACTACTCTAGGACTTCCTGAGCTAATCAAAATCAGCTTTCCACAATACTTAAGCAACAAGAAATCCAGGTCACCAGTTACAGATTCTAGGTCCAGAACAAAAAAAGACCCAGAAAAAACCAGCATTTTCAAGAGGAACTTGGTCACTGTTTAGATTCTCAGACTGACACCTGCAACTAGCCAGAACAAGCTGTGAGCCAACATTGTTCATTTCATCTGGTTTCAGATTCTCATAACAAGCACTTAACTCAGTACAAAAGTTAAAGTGAGATTTCCTAATGCCAGAGGCTTATTTTCTGTTGTGGAACAGTTTAACTCTTGCTCCCATAGAGTAAGAACTCACACGCTTTGCACTATCCTTGATGAAAGATGCTTTATAAATACCTTTGCCATTGCTCACAACATCTGTTGGATCACATGGGAACATGTAGTATTTTGCAACTTACCTGCTTTGCATGAGGAAGTGAAGAACACATACTGCCTCTTTGTCAGGGCAGCATATGGTATTTTATATACCTGCACAGCAGAATACTTCATTGAGAAAAGGCTTACTATGTACATCAGTGTGATAACTAACAGAATCCAGAAAAATGTATGCACAGTCCAATACATTCTGATGGGCAGATTGTTGTATCCATAGATTTCCATGTGTTCCTCAGTTTGCTCCTGATCACTAATATTTATATTCCTCATAGAGGTGAGGTAGCAGGGCAGGAACTTTAGTACTCAGTACTTTGCAAGGAACTACTTTAGAAGTGCCAGTGAGAGTCAGCTCTGTATTGACATGTACAGTAAGACAAACCCACAGACTGAACAGCTATCTCACTAATAGTGATACCAGAAGACAGATTTCTTTTCTACACAGTCTTTGATACAAAATTTACTGGTACTTACAAAAGCTATGTTCTGTGATTAAGATTTTGCAGTTTGCTAGGACACTTACAAAAGACAGCACAACTAGAATTTCATCAGCCAGATAGTGCTAGCATAAGGCATTGTGTAAATAGCTTTGCTGCCTTGGAAAATCCATAAAAGGATACTTTTTGTACAAATTATGATTTAATCTCATTAAATACAGTTCTTGGTTTTGGGCTGTGTAGACAGTGGCCCAGAAGTGTGTTCCCCTGCAAGCTAGTCCTGGACCTGCAGAGATGAAAGCATCCTCTGGATTTTGAGGCGGTGTACTGGGGGAAGTATATACATCTAAAATACATGGCGAAAGAAAAGCCTATCCTTGAAGGGGACAGTTCTCTTCTTCCTCAGTGGTAGACAAGTTTTCATCTTCAAAAGTTTACCATCAGTATGGTCCCCCAAGGAAGGAAAGAAGTAGCAGGAACAGAAAGAACTCAGGGTAGTAACTTTAAGCTTTTCTATCCCTACACTTCCATTTTTCTGAAGATGTACAAAAGTTCAGAGGCTGACTTCTAAATATTAGCCCTGGTTTACACCAGTCCGGCCTCCAGAAAAACCTGTTCCTTTTTATTGTTCTATTCTGGCACCTGTTCTCCCGCTGCTGGAACAAAGCTATCTCTGAAGTGCCTATAAGTCCAAGATACCAGAAGCCTTGTCTATTCAGCTGCTGAGCCATATTTACAGAATATAAGGCAAAATCTGTAATGCTGCTTCAAGGACTTCAAGGAAGCAAATCTTCAAAAACCATACAGCATGCTGTACTATAATCAACTACTGTTACAACCAACTATTAAAATACAGGGTTTAATAAAGTCTAGGATTCGTAGGAGCAATTCTGCATTGCTTTGATAATGCTTGCATACTTAACATATACTGCCAATACTGCTTCCAGGACATATTGACAAATATATGCAAGGCCTCCAGACTAACGGCCGGCGTACAGTGAGGTGATGACTTCAGAATACAGCTACCTCTGTGCTAAAGTGGACGACTAGAATATTTGACCTTCAGTAGAAGCCAACGTTCAGAGAGGGGCAATATGACCAAATTAAGTCACAAGTTGCTAAGCCTATTTCCTCTTCCTCAACATATGTAAGTTGACTTCTGTTATATAGGTAGGCAGACTTCAGAAAGGTCAAGGCGCAGCTGATCACTATTACCAGTGAAACTGTGGCAGTAAGTTGATAAGCAAATACACTATCAAGTTCCTCAAATTTGACAGCTAGGATCTTGTAAGTTGATACACAGCAAAATATATTCTGCAGTCATACAAAATACATCTCCCAAAACAGTCTTGACAGAGACCTTGTGCTTAAGGTTAACAGTGACATCATAGAGATGAATAATTTGCTATTAAAATAAAACCTTAATTATTGGGAAGATATCAGCGAACTGTCAGTCTAGGATCTCCCTGTATCCTGTATTTTCTTTATAATCTATATCTTGCTTTCAGTCCTCAGTATTAGAGGAATTCAGAAAACTTTAAATGAGTACAGAATCATTCCTGAAGAATGATCCTTCCACAAGATCAGAGCTAACACTACATATAACTACAGTGATGAAATGCACCATATTCATATTCCCTTGTCCTGAAGCTGGTACAAGTTCACTGCATCATACCTATTTGCAGCACACCGTAAGTTCTGGCACAAATGCCAGTTGTCACACATGCTAGATGTTCCTTTGCTAGAACCTGCGCATAGCATCACACCAGATCATGCCACAGATAGCTTCTTCGACGCCAGCAGAATAGGCTTCTCTTCCTGAATCAAGTACAGCTCAGGACTGCTCAGCCAGAACTTACTCATCCCCACATATCCAAGTGTGAGTAGAATGAACTCATCAGTTATTTGTCAGAAACCTGCCATTCCACTTCAAATTAAGGTAACATGCTGGCAGTCTGCTAAGGACATAATATCAATAAATGACCAGGGCTTAAACTAGGGTCTGTCACAAGCACAAGGGTAGAGGGCTTTTTATTTTGTTAAAAAGGGTAATGTTCCCATTTACTTTGTGGATACCCAAACTGATTGCAGGTCAGTCTTGTTGAGAGCTTCCTTTTCACTTCTCATTAATTTCTCTGGAATCAGGCAAGGAAGTTTCATTTTCAGTGTCAGGCAAAAAGGGACTACAGGGAGGTCATAACCACTCACCACCCATTATGCTGAGTGTAAAATATTAAGCAAATATTTGCATTTTCTCATAAATCTTATTACAGCAATATCTTTCTCACTGACATACTCAAACCAGGAGCATGGCTGGTAGTATCACTGGCAAACATCATGCTGTTCTTTTTCCATTAGCCAGCTGGTACAACTAAAGCATTTACCATATTCACTGAGGGTAGAGTGGAAAGACAATTCAACACAGTAAATTCAGTAGTGTAAAGGAATTACAGAAAGTAACCAGAACATGAAGAATGCATTTGTCCCTCAAGTTAAATTTTTATTTAATACAATTCCCAACTTTTAATTCCATATTTAACTAGTTTTTGAAAGAAGTCAAGAAATAGGTGCTTGGACCTCTCTTGGCATCATCCAGTTATTCACTATTGTAGTTAACTGGATTTTACATCTTACTCCAGTCAATACCTCTACCTAGCACAAAATGCTTCAGTGGATTTATAATGAGCACCTCATGCCATGCAATGCAGTTGTGTTTTATAATCCACACTGCCCAATTCCATGTAGATTCAACTCCATACCGAAACAAAAACATCTTATAGCATCTTACGAGCCTGGGAACACCCCTAAAAAGACTATAGCCTCCTCTTCCAGGAAGTCTGAATAAAGCCCAGCAATTACTTTCAAATTGCACTTTCAAACAAGGAAGCTGACAGTAAGACTTTACATGAGGGCCCCATTACCATTAAAACATTAACTGACTGCTTGGCTGAAAATAGTAATGAACATTATTCACCCTTCACAGCACAATATGATGTTCGTGTTCAATTTGGGATGTGGGGAAGAAAGAATAGAATTTAACAGTGGGACATATTGCTTGATGGGAAGATTTATGAAGATCTATTTCTACTCTTCTACTTAATTAGCTACTGTTAACTTGGTGTTTTATATTTTATTACATCTAACTACTATCACAAAGAGTACTGAAGATTTAGGATGGAATTAAGACCCATTTAAATAAAGAAATATTTGACAGTAATTTTTCTGAGCAGAGGAAGCTATTAGTTTGCTGTAGCAGCTTAGGAATAGTATCACATTAACTGCTGTTGATTCAGTTGAGGCTTTGAAGAGTATGATAAACTCTGCTTCTTATTAGCTTAACCCATTAAAAGAAAAAGCTTACAATGTCACTGCCGGAGAGTGATGATACAGAAGAGGCAGATGAGCCAGAGGATAACTGTTGTGTACTAGCCAATGACAAAGCCAAGCGTTGGTTGTAAGATGGTTCAGAGTCTCTGTTCTGTTGCTGTTCTCCATTGCACGGAGCTATCTGGTCTCTTATTTTCAACCTATTATCTGTTAACAGAAAACATAGGTATCATTTAAGAGCACAGTATACAAAGCACACAGGCCTTGAAGTTTAAGAAGAGCTGCAGTTAAACTAATTGAAAAACAGGCTCAGAGAAAACTGGTCTTGGGTTAGAAAGTTACAAATTCCTTTTTTTCCCCCTACATATCTGAAAGGGATTAATTTTGAGGTATGAGTATTTTGAATTACATCAAACTCAAGAAATAAAGTTTAAGTTGGTTTCAAAGATTCCTGCTATACCTACCAAGTTCAGGTGATAAATTAATTTTGCTCCCCCACTTCTTTTTAATCCAGGCCCTGTAGTCAATCACTTCTTGGGTCACTTTGATGATTCTACCTAACGTGCTAAAAAAGATTTTCAATTAAGTATTAAAAACAAAGACTGTTGGTTACTTATTTGCAAACATTTCAACAAGCAAATTATGCTAAAAGTCAGTTTAAGATACCCCTAACCAAAGAATCCTTTTGAACCTTCATTTACTTAGCACACCATTTAATCCACTGAAGTGTCACAGTTTTTAAATTAGTGTATTACTTCTACCATACTAACGTGCAAGCACTGACATGCAGGTAGGATTTTCACTCTATTTCTAAATGGAGCGCATCTTAATTATCAAGAACATGCACGCAGACACCATTGTACTTGATAACAGCAATTTAGAGGTTCTTGTATTTCTCTGTACAGAAAATATTCTTTCCACAGAAGCTGGATTAGAAAAGTTATGGGAAGCACTGAAGACATTAATGTTCCAGCCACACAGGTGACCTTCATGCTGAAGACAGACCTTCTCTAGCCCTTGCTTACAGATTTACAATCAAACTTAAAAGGTGTAAGATCCTGACAATATAAAGGAAGTACCATGGATCATGAGGTAGGGGAAACAAACTGGCTCCAAAACCAGAACAAGTTAGAACTTAAGAAAATTCGTAACAGTAAGTGGTTGAGAAAAAGCCTGCCTGGTCCTGCTGAACACTGACCAGTTATCAAGATGTACAAAGTAATATTTTTCCAACATACTTTCCCAACATTCAGCTATTTGTATTGTACTTCTTGAGCAGGAGTTGCGTCCTTGTTTGAGAGCTAAACTTTAAGCTTTCCTTACATCAGGGAATAGTGGCTGAAACACTACCTATAAACTCCATGCTCAAGATACGTGAGGGACTATTGTACAAAAACGGGCTGTGAAAAGTTACCACCTTGGAGAAGGTAATTTATTTTAGTTTTTAAAAACCTTCAATGGTTACAATAAAGCTGACTTTGTATTTCACGTCATAAAGGCACACTGTACCTGGTACTGGAATTTTCTTTTGGCTTGGGTATATAATGGGAAAAGAGGACATGTATAGCCTAAATGTATTTAGGCTACCTTTACTAGGTCACTTCATAACAACAATTTTAAAAGAAGCAGTAATTCTCCTACTGGCTTAGGGATTACTATTTCATGCAAGACCAAATACCACATGTTCCATGTGTAGTCTTCCAACTTTAAATACGTCAGTCCATTAGTACCAAAAGAGGCAGCCCATCGTTTCAAGCAAACATTGAACAAAAAAGGTCATCTAAGTTACAAGTCCATTAGCTGCAGAAGGGCCTCATGGACAGGATGAATATCACCCTCCATTCTATTTATGTAATGAGATGAAGTGATGCATGTTGGAAAATAAAATCTTGAATTTTACATGCAGAATTAAAGGCATGATTGTCACCACTCGGCAACTGAAGATTGGGGTTATAATAGGTAATTCTTTGGAAACCACAGTTCAGTAGCTAAGTAGAGCATATTAAGAAAGGAACAAATAAAACAGAGGGTAGTATTTTGTCAATGTACATTCCCATGACATAACAGCATTTTAAATACCCGATGAAGTTCTAGTTTCTCAGTCTCAAAAGGGAAGTTAAACCAGGAGACAGAATGAAGACAGGGATGACCAACACTGCAGAGAATCAGCTGTAGCCCTGAAGTTGCAGTTCAAGGCAGCAATGCCAGTATGGGACTCGAACATACACATGCTGGGTCGCTCCAGCACTGGTACAGAGGAGGAAGTCTTGCAGCTAAAAAGTTTCATCTGAGAATGCCTACAGAAAGATTTATGCTTTTCCTCCCGATGACACATAAATTTCACAACCACTACCAGCAGTGGTCCTAGAACCAGAAAATGAACATGGACTGAATAACGTACATTCTTATGGAAGTTTGTCAAGTCTGAAACTTCTTGGAGTACTTTCCCCAGAAATAAATCAGTAGTCATGCCTTCATACACCAGAAGGGAAATGAATGATACAGGATGTATTTGTATCAGCCTGGGAGACTGATATACTAAAAATGCGTACTATCAAATAGGTGTAAAGGGTGAAACTATTGCCATACCAACAATTATGGCAGAGTTACACATACAGAACCTGGGAATCTCTTCTCTCACTAGCTCCTTTCACAGAGAAGAAAGATTAAAGCCCCAAACTCATTTTTGGCAGAAAGGTTAAAAAAGATAACTTAGTGAATGTATCAGGTCAGGAGTTCAAAGGCAGATCCATGTTACATTGCTTGTACACCAGAATAAAAAACATTCAGAAATCAGAAAGCGAAAGGTGATTACAGCTATACTGCCACATACTTAATATAGTGGCAAAGAAAGAGGAAGCAAGTGTGACCAAACTAGATACTGCTCTCAAAGAACAGGTCATATGTATGGGACTCAAGTACATCCATGGGGTCAGAAAACAATTTTTTAAAATAAGCATTTTAAAATTGTGCTTATATCCATTTTCAACACTGAAAATGCTTAGGAACAACATACCTATTAATCTGCCCAGCCTTTAGTATGAGGAAATTCCATGCTTTTGGTTTTCTTTTTGGCTGACGCCAGCATTTCTACAGACCTGAGACACTCCCACAATTCTACAAAGATGCTTGTTTCGAAGACATGGAAAAAAATTTTTTTCAGGAGGACAGCTCTCCTAAGAAATATGTCCTTTTAAGGTTTTTTCCCTTAATATTATTATACAGTAAAACCAGGAATAAGCTATTAACATACCTAGTTTATTTTATAAGAGCTTAGACGCTCCTCTTTTTACACACTGCAAGCCTTCAGTTCACAGGGACACTTTCTAGCTGCCATTACAGCACAGCTACAGTGTAAATAAATCTTAAGATCAGTCTTAAAAGGCTCAGATCACTAACATAAGATTCAGTAAAATCAAGTATCTAAACCTCCACCAAGGCTCCACGTGAATGAGTACCAGAGCAGGAAAAAAAGTCTTCGAAGGAACAGTCAAAATAACTGTTCAGTAGGCCTTAACTGAACTTACAAAATATCACCGATATTAAAAGGGCAATAGAATCTAAAAGCAGACTAAGGAGCACCTCAGAAGTATCTGCCTGAGCACAGGGATAAAGAAAAAAAATTTTAAAACCTCTACCCAAACAAATACCCTGTGTAGGAAAAGCTGATATTGCCAACACCTCTTAAGAGACACCATGCATTCTAGTGACAGCCACCCACCATTCAAGATGCAAACCAAAGGAAGGACTGTTTCAGACAGCACACTTCTGCTTTGTGTCAATAGATCTAGCAGGCAAATTTAACACTCCATTTGGCAGCTCCCTGAGCTCCAAGAACTATCTTTGCCAACCAGGGCAACCCAAACCTAAGATACAGAGCTCCCAACAGTTAGATCAGTTGAACTGTACGCTAGGAAGAGACCTCTGCTTCCAAGCAGAGAGATAGAAAAAAATCACTTTACATATGGCCCAGACTATTGTTGTTTTGAAGATTATAATCTGTAAAGGACAACCCCTGACATGCATTAACAAAACCGTGCCAACACTTCCTCAGCCTCTGAACTCTGGCCTGTTGGCATGACAGTCACTTTCCCTCATCCACCTGCGCCACATATCTGGCACCAACAAGGAGGAACATGTTACCAATCTGCAACCCTAGGAACTGAAGAAAGGTTTCAAAAGTCTTAGTTATACTGAGATGGCACACCACAGCAGAACCAGTCTTCCATTCCTCATTTCATATGACCTCATCTGCCTCCCAAATGTGGCTACACTGCTCTTTAGAGATGCAGTCTGAGCACACGTTTGTATCTGAACCATGAGACAGGCCAACATGTAAGCCAACACCCTGATCAACAGATATACATATTAACCTAAGGATGCATCTTTGTAACTTCCAGATCAGCAAAACTTATGGCTGTCAAACAGTACAATACTGCTCTCCATCTTCCCCCAGACAAACTCCTGCTGTTTCTCTTGCTTCTGAACTGCCCATCACACAGCCACAAGCTGGATCAACTTCTTGACATGGCAGAACTGTTGGATGTATTTGTTTTCAGTCAGACAATAGAGTTCATCTAACTCACGTTCTGACTGCAGGATTACTAGATCTGATCCAAGGCAAGAGTCAGGAATATACAGACTGAGAAGGAAAAAAGGCAGCTGACAGGAGATATCCCACAGATAGGCTGGACAAGGTATAATGTGAAATTGCACCTTAATATAGAGAGAGCATGGACAGGGTAGTAACAGATAGTCCACTGTTTCAAAGAACATGAATCAATGAGCAAGCAGATACTTGGCAACAAACTCTATGGTTTCCTGTGGTTTATCAATAAACAGAACAAAGCTGAGAAAATGGTCACTAACTGGAAAATATCACTCCTTACGGACTTCTTGAGTTAGCTCACTTAAGATGACATACCTTCTCTAGAGACAGGCTATGGCCAACGACCACACTAAAGCTGTTCAAAGCACATACTGACACTGACCTTTAAAAGCAGGAGCTATCCTGTTTATAACTGTATTTTACAGCTAGACTTATGTCCCCAAATATTAAGAAATCAATTGTGATTTTCAATCATTTTGGCTTAAGTCACAACACCAAACTTGACCTTGTGTACAAGCTGTATAGATTCAAAATGGATCAGTCTCCCCATTTTCCTACTAGGTAAACTCCTCCTTCCAAGATGATGGGAATCTGTTTGCTCTAACCAAATCTACTGAACTGTCTATCAACCTCTCCTGAGCTGTTCTTTAAAGAGGATGGGTGAGACACTGAGACAAAACAGTGTTAAGGTAATTTCTGTAGCTGTAAGAATTACCTTCAGGACCCAGCTGATTACTGTATACACTCAGAAGAGAGCTTTCAACTCCCACTATGCTCTAGATGTTATATGTGGAAGCTTGAGAGAAGATTCAAGAGAGTAAGAGTGATCTGAATCTACCCCTTATTATTCTGTGGGCCTTACTACAAGAACATGGGCAAGCAAAAGGCCTATGCTAAAGGAACAAAATCTGACTTTTTCACATTGGGAATATCACAAGCAGCAGCTAGCTAGAAAGCCTTAAATGAACTTAGGCTTGTGCTCCTTCGAGTTGGACTGACCCTGAGAAAGAGTAGTAACTATGATCACCCAGAAAGATTTGAAACCTACTGAGATTGTCACCTACAAAACAGGACACTCTACACAGAAATTTTCCCTGGAAAAAGCTGATATGAACTGAAACCTACTAGGTAGTACAAGAACAAGCTATTCCACTTAGGGGAAAGCGAGCCCCAATTATGCCAAAACTGAATAAACTCAAGTCACCCAGAGATGTTCAGCTTCCTATAAGTTACTACCGTTTTGCTTGCTCTTCATTTAGTCTCTGTTGACCCTTCTAGTAGGATGTCATATAGCTAGTCACTGGTCTTAAAGGGAGCCCATTGCTTAAAGTTCAATCTATCACTAACAAGCCTAGAAATATCAAAAAATGCATCAGGCCAAAGGGCTCCTGGGTGGCTAAGGCTTTTGGTCAGGCCACCAGAAAAGTCTTTATACAGAGCCTGGACCCACTCTGCCTAACAGGTGGAAGAAGGATCTGAAATACACCTAGATTCATGGAAAAGCTTAGGGAGTGTGGGTTAGATGAAAGGACAGTGAGGTGAATTGAAAACTGGCTGAACGCAGAGCTCAAAGGGTTATGATCAACAGGACAGAATCTGGATGGAGGCCTGTAACTAGCAGTGTTCCCCAAGGCTCTGTGCTGGGTCCAGTCCTGATCAATATATTCATCAATGACATGGATGAAGGGACAGAGTGTGCTGATGATACCAAACTGGGAGGAGCAGCTGATATACCAGAAGGCCGTGCTGCCATCCAGCAAGACCTGGACAGGCTGGAGAGCTGGGCCGAGGGGAACCTCATGAAATTCAACAAGGGCAAGTGCAAGGTCCTGCACCTGGGGAGGAAAAACCCCTATGCACCAGTACAGGTTAGGAGCTGACCTACTGGAAAGCAGCTCTGCTGAGGACCTGAGAGTGCCAGTGGACAGCAGGCTGATCATGAGCCAGCACTGTGCCCATGTGGCCAAGGCCAACAGTATCCTGGGTGCATTAAAAGGAATGTGGCTAGCATGTCAAGGGAGGTTATCCTCCCCTCTCCTCCTTCCTAGTAAGCCCATCCCTGTAGTACTGTGTCCAGTTCTGCCCCCCCCCCCAGCTCAAGAAGGACAGGGAACTGCTTGAGCAAGTCCAGCAGAGAGCTACCAAGATGATCAGGTGACAGAAGCATCTCCCTTATGGGGAAACGCTGAGAGACTTGGGTTTGTTTAGCCTGGAGAAGAAAAGACTGAGGGGGGATTTCATCAATACCTATAAATATCTGAAGGCAGGGTGTCAAGATGATGGGACAAGGCTCTTTTCAGTAGTGCCCAATGACAGGACATGGGGCACTGGGCACAAGTTGGAACACAGGAAGTTCCACCTGAATATGAGGAAAAACGTCTTCACTGTGAGGGTGCCAGAGCAGTGGAACAGGCTGCCCAGGGAGGCTGTGGAGTCTCCTTCTTTGGAACATTCAAAACCCCCCTGGATGCATTCCTGTGCTCCCTGCTCAAGCAGGGGCATTGGACAAGGTGATCTCCAGAGGTTCCTTCCAACACCTACCATTCTGTGATTGCCCAAGCACATCAGGTTTAACTAAAAACAGACTGAACATGGACTACTTTTGAGGTTCCACAACAAGCTTGTTACCCAACAGCTCATCATCCACCTACAGGTCCTTTGGCATTGACAAGACAGATGCTGGCAGAATGACTTGCATACAGGTCTTTGTTGAATGCTGTTCCTCTTGCAACACCACTCCCTTTGACAGAATGGCAAACCACTGGCATGACAAGTTCCAGGACTCAGACATGACTGGCACAGATAGCCCAGAACTAGCAGAAAAAACAGGTTAGATGTACAACACCTGAACACTGCTGTTGAGACTTCTCCCCAAGTTTGAAGTTGTGACCGAATTCAAACATCTTCCCAAATACAGTAAGTATACACATGAAATACACAAATTGATAGCATCTGAGGCTTCCATTAAATGCATTTCCAAATACACTTTTTGATTTCTGTAATAAATACAGGTACCTCATAAGAGAACTACTATATCCTTTGGAGAACCACAGAGAAGTTCATGAAGACCAGGACCTGAGACACAAGCAAAACTTTAGGAATCCCTAATTTGTTCTATCTGTACTTGCATAAAAATGAAGTTTCATTCAGCAACAAGAGTTGTCAGCCAGTACACATTTAACAGATACACCTTTAATCTACCTTAAAACAGCAGTCTCAAATGTCAGTGTGTAAGACTATGTACCACTCTCCCTATATCTCCACCACAGGCACAAGTGCAGTCTCAACCTTTGAATTTAATACCACAGAAAACCCAGAGATACCAGGCACTATTAAAATACTGTCAGTTTCACATCCACAAGTGGAAGACTGCATCCACTTTGTTGTAAACTTACTACAGGAGAACTATTTCACCTTCCAATGACATTAATGCTGGAAGTTAACAGCTTGACTAGAGTTGTGTCTAGATGGTTTGTGACTTGTTAGAGCCATCCCTCCCTGCAATTAGCTGAGGAGCTCAAAGCCACTGGGATTCTAGGGAAGTCACAGGGAAGAGACATCCTCTGATCTAGCCCCACTTGTACTGAGGGTTAGAATAAGAGATGCTAGAGCAGATATATGACTGAAAATAAAACATGGCTGACATGACTTAATTTTCTTTCTCCCCTCCTCCCCCCCCTTCAAAAAACAGAAAACTTGCAAAGGTGAGAACTGAGAAAATACTAGCTGTACAGTGTTTCTATTAGAAGACATTAAGAAATGCATTTAAAATGGAACAAGAATTATGCTACTTTTAATGGCAGTTCTGACATTACGGCCAAACTGAACTGATTCTTTTAACAGCTTAATTACATATCAAACCTTTTACAAGAGCTTATGGGAGCATGTATTAGAGAACTAGGGAAATTTCTATGCCTTGTTGTCTAGTTTTGTGCCTAAAGTAGCAATTTGATCACACACATTTTCTGCCATAGTACAGACATACATCATACTAACATTAAACCAGACAACCTTCCTTTGAAATACTTCAAGCAGAATGTTTGAGGAAAGACCAGTTATCTTCTGGCTCCCTTCCACACTAAGAGAACCTCACATTGGACTCACCCTGGGTATTGTCATGTTGTCTTCATTTCAGTGCTGCACATTGAGCTATTACACACTCATACCACCGGGCAGCCTAAATTTCTGGGCAGATTTCAATACAGCCTCAGTTAAACAATAAATAATATTTTTATGTAGACCCAAACATTCCTAATTTATTACACAGACAAATGGATATTCAAAAAGTGAACTAATTACCTCTCAGAATCTCTATTTGGGTATGATCTTGCAAGTGGTGATACTGCATGGCTAAGAACAATGTAGGCATAATCAAAAACTTGTTTCACTTGCATGGCACCGTAAGAACTTCTGCCAACGTCGTTTCCTGAAATAATGTGACAGTCATCAGATCATCTTTTTTAAATATCACTTAGCAGAAAATTAGTAATACTTAGAGGTCAGAAGCTTTAACAATACAGCTTAACTCTGTTTAAACTGGTTAGCTCATCCTACTCATATCAGGAACAACTAAGTGTGCCTATCAATAAATAAGCTAACCTTAGGAATAACACTTAACATTATGCATTCAATTTACCACACTTAAAATACCAATGTACCAGTGCCTGAAAGAAACAGAGAACAGATCAGCTTAAAGCTCCTATCGCTGCCTTTTAAGAGGGAGCCTACCAAGCTTAATGCATTATGTCTCACTTACCAGTAGAGCTTCTGAAGGCCAAATTCAGCTTAGAATTCCACTTGTGCAACCACATTATCTTCATAAGGCCAGGTATACTTACATCAACCCCTACTTAACCTTGTCAAAACTACAGATTAATAAACCAGCTCATACAGATCATTTATCCCCATAGGATAAACCAGTTTGTCAAAATCTGTCATAGCGGATTCCAGAAGTTTGTACAGCATTGTTTTTTGATCAAGTTAGTGGCACTTCTTGACTGTCCTGCTTTAAGCATGAGTGACATTTACAGCAGAACCTCTTCCAAAATCCAGTGTCATGTGTGAGGAACTGCAGAAGTTAAGAACATCCTAAAGCTTCTGTATCAGTGACAGTGTACAAGTATTGTTCTCCCATTTGACACCTAGAAAGATCTTGCTATTACTAGCCAAAGAAACATTTGGGGGGATTTTGTAGATATATTTGGCACCAAACACCACAGGTTAACTGTCACCACCCAATTTAAGAAATCAAAGAAAACTTCCTTCAAATTGCATGTCTAAAATACAGACAGATCCTGAGTGGGTAGAAAGCTGCTCACAGTAAATGGTTCCCTCCTTCAGAATGATGCTTGAAATGCTGTGAGAACACTGCAAGAGGATGATCTACCGAACATGTTTCTTTTGAGCTTGAAAATCAGATCAGTGCCCATGAACAGGTTTTGATCAAAAATCTGCTTTGAAAATTGACAGGTAAAGGATAGAATCTATCCTTTGGAGGACTGAATCCAATGAGGCTGAATTTGACTTCAGAAGAATCCTTGACTCATTGAAGTATTTTGTCCAGCAAGCCATTACAGACAAACACGCTGAGGTCTGCCATCAAGGTGGGGGGGGAACCCACAAAAACCAGCCTTGGCTTTGCTACTTGACAATGAATTTTAGTCCTTCAAGATTCTCCAACCATAATGCCACTTTAACAGAAAAGCATAATCAATGAAAACAGACTAGGAACATAAAAGCCAGAATTTCTTCAGTAATTTACATGGTCAAGTAAAAAAAAAGATCAAGAAATACATCTTTACTGAAGTAACTGAGTATCTTGTTCTGAAAGCACCACTGCAATATCCACCAGCTACTAGGCTCAAAATTACAGAAGCCTCTCTAAATGGCGTATTTGCAATTGGACTCTATCTTGAAGTAAAAGCAGGGACCAACCCTAGGACAGTGAATCTAGGAAGAAACACATTGTAGTTAATGTCAGAGCTGCACTACAAGTAGCAGAGGACTTCACAAAGGACTTAGCCCAAAGGCAGCTGAACAGAGACCAAGGTATTTCAGTGGCCAAGAAATCAGAACACAAAAATGTTAACTCTACTAGAAAAACCATTATTAATTAGTACAGGTTTTCCAGGGGCAGGATACATTGTTGTGTCATGCAACAATGCCACCTTCCTTATAATGACATGCTAAAAATCTATACAAAAAAGAATTAAATTGAGAAGCAATACAGAAATGGAATGTATACAAGTGGCTAAACACAACTGCACCTACCACTAAATAAGAGTCCATCTACAGTTGGACTCGATCTTAAGGCTCTTTTCCAACCTAAATGATTCTATAAATTCACATAACAGGAATTAAGAATACACACTCAAACAAATTGCATTAGTTTTGTCTAATCTGGTGCTAAGGTAGCATGCATCTGCATGGAGTTACACCAAAATAAGACACTGCTGCTACAAACTCCTTTTGTCAGTTATCTCCACTGTTGTGCCGGCAAAAGAAATCATAAGCCTACCCTAATCCACTTACGGCAAACTCAGGTAGTTTAGTTTAAACCACCAACGAAGTTGTGTATGTCTTGATTGAAGCAGATTTGAGAACAGAGGCAGGATAGCTCATGCCATAGCATGCCTAGGTTCCTGGATTGCCTCATTCTGCACCTGTAATTAGTTCATAAAAATGTCTGAATAAACACATCTTATTCAATTATACAGTCTGCAGAGCTTCTGACTTGCACTGCAGCTGAAAAGCAGGTATGGAAGCCAAAACTACTACGCGAGCTACTGTAAACTGTACGAGTCAAGTCTGTATAGAGGTGGCCCTGCCCAATGCAGAAAGCAATATACTAAAGAAGCCAGAACATCACATATTTGCATTTGCTGTCCTGAAGTGATTTTTCTTCTGAGAGATCGTTCTCATTAGCAGATCACATCTTACATACCTGAGCATTCTTCTTTTGTCACAATCTACAGACTAATCTGTTAAAGCACGTAACCTAAATGCTCTCACTCTTTAAAAAACCATACAGACTTCTACTAATGTACATCTGAGGATTGATAACAATGGTGTATGATTTCATGTATAATTCAATCCTCATTCTCTCTTACAAAGCCTTCACCCCTAAAGGAGCACATCTAAGATTTCCACTTGCTATCGGTATTACCACTCCATCAGCTAGCCTTCCATTACCTGAAGCAGTTTTAAGAACATGGCCTGGAAAGGTAAAGGCAAGACCATGAGCTAGGACTGAAGCAGACCCCTTTATGTTAAGGTATTATCTAATAAGTAACTTTTTGCAACATTCAGCATTAAAGGGGTTCTTTCAGATGCTAACTTCAACATTTGTGTATTTTTATAAATGCATATAATTTTTTGTATACATACACATATATTTGCAGGTTGTAATGGCAATAGCAGATATTGAAAAGCTGCAATGAATAGCTTTGGGCAGCCACTAAGGCTAGAACATATAATCCCAACAGTTGTTGCCAATCTCAAATCTAATTACTTCCTGTATTTGTGACCTATCAAGATGCAGAAGCAAGCAACACAAAGCATAATTAGTCCTGCAAGTTAGAGTCTCTTTTCAAAAATGCATTGAATTTAAGGTTTAGAACTTTTGTTAGTGCCCGTAGCAACTCAGAATGAACAGCAACTTCTCATGAAGGGAGCAATGCAGGTGGAACTCCAAGCTACTCTTGCAACTGCCAGTCTGAATCAAGATCAAAATCATTCCTGTTGAGCATCAGAAATGACTGAAGGACCTTGATAATCACCTATTCACAAAGGCATAAGATAAGCTTCCCTAACAATCTGCTGAATAATCAATCTCTGGTTGTAAAGCAAACTCAGCAAAGATTTGTCACCTGCAATGAGAGTCAGGTCTTTCAAGACAGGATACTGCTAGACCAACTCCAATACAACCTCTTCTAGGATGGAACATCTACCCTGCTCCCAACACGCTCCTGTGAACAGACTTAGTGCCTGGCTTTGCAGTTCTCCTAAATGAATGCTTTCACTTTTTACGTATCAAAGAAAGGACAACTGCTTTGAGAAACCAAAATAGTGGCAGCTACAAGGTGTTTATAGAAATTCCCTTCTTTGGATGATGCTAAGAGAAATATTTTCACCTTATTACCCTCTCCTAGGATACTAACTCAAGATGAAGAATCTTAGGCTACTTATGAAGATCAAGTATAAACTACCACTTTAAAAAAGCATCACTGGCTAGATTAGTCTGACATCTCAAATTGAGATTTCAACACTTCTCACTCCAAGTGTGGATTCCTCACATCTTTGCTGGGATCTTGGTTCTCAAATCACAGAAATAATAATCCTCTGGCACCCAATAATCAGTCTGAGAATCTCAGAGGAAACCCTATAGCACCCAGGAGAATTCGAGCAAAGCTCACCTCAACCAAAACAGCAACAGAACAGACTGACACCTGATCCTTCCAAATCCGGGAACTAACAAAACATACTGTGCATGTAGAACTGAAGTATCATATCTTTCCGATGACATCATTTATCTGTCAGCCAGACATCACCATTTCACACTGAAGAAAACACAATTCCTCCAACTTAAAAGAACTAATCCCACAGAACTTAAATCCTGTCCCCTACCAGATTGACTAAAGGTATTCTTATGAGTTATAACTTTCAGCATCCTGTTGCTGAACTAGTGCATACACTCATAGGAAGGACTTTTATACTACTTGGATAATCTTGAGAAACTGAAAGGCTTTTTTCACCCCTGTATTTTTTGTCTGATTTCTGGGTTAAGAGGTCATTTTTCAAAGTAGTCTTTCAAGGCTTAACCAGAACTTTACAGAAAGCTGCAATCAGGCTAAGAAAAGATTAAAAACTTGTGCATATAGTGCAAAAGCAGGTTTCAGGGAAGAACTCTATAGCAGCTTATGCTAACTTAAGTCAAGAAACATCTGTGTCCACTCTTTACCAAAATAATTGTTCCCATCTCCTCCACAGTACCAGCACTGACCCTCATGGAGTTAGACATGGAGTGGATCTGCCCACAAACTGATCATGCAGAGATGATGACTTGTCAAGTGGGCAAGGACTTGAACCCTTGGAAAAGTTTTTTGTACTGGGACACAATCAGTAACAGAACTAAACTAACAGAATTTTAGATATTATGTATATATACTTCACAGGTACTTGTATATTTGTAGGAATATGTGATTAAGCCTAGATCTAAGGAGGTTGTATTTGTGAGATCCAATTCAAGGAGCCATGCTATATATTCTATATAATTTTCCTCCTAGTCCCACCAGGCAAGTTCTGAAGCTCTGTGGTAGCTGCCAGAAAATATCCCTAGGGGTCATAGTGGTCAGATAACTTCAAGTTATTGCCAGCTTTCATTTCCCTTGCCAAAACACTTTCTCTCCTGTAACAATTACATTATCTCAGCCCACATAACATCATCTAAAACTTAATTCTTATCAACTTTTTGATAGCCTATAACTAGGTATCTTTCTTCTATAGTTCTTTGCTTCTGCAAGATTTACGCTAGAAGGAACAGTTCAGAGCACCTACTAGACTTGCGATTTTCTTCTTTTCCTTCTCTGAAGAGTCACTGAAGGGAAGAAAATATTCCAAAGCACTATTAGCAGTAATTAAAACGTTGTGCAGCATATGTAATTTCTTCTCTTTCAGTCCTCAGCAGATAGGGAAGAACAGAACTGGAGGACAGTTAAGGTTTTTGACTAGAGAAATGTGGCTCAAGCTACTTCTCAAATAGATCTTCAGGCAAGTACAGAGCTACGGAAGGAAATCTCAGTAACACGATGGAAGTTCTGCAAAATCACACCTATGCCTGGCCAAGTGCAAGAGTCATGATGGATACAAACACCGAGCTACAAACATACCAGAGATGTGGTTAGACAAATTATCTTAGCTTGCAACCTGTTCTAGAGAACTACTAACATTCAGCATATTGAGTATTTAGACAGGTGCCAGACTTCAGCTCCTGATCCATGGTATTTGCTTTAAAAGTGCTGTACATAAGCAGTCTACCCACAAGACGTGACAGTATGGAGTTTGAGTGCCAATTACATTCTAGAAATACGAATGCTGAAGTCCAAATTAACTGAAAATTGACTTGGTTAAAAAGCCGTTTTGGAATTTCAGCTACTTGTGACAGTCTAAATAGATTCCAAACTGAGTACTATAAAGCTGGAAATATTTAAGTGCTCAGCCAAAATTAATCTTGATTACTTTCAAGGTTACTGAATCAAAACCAAATCTTAAAGAAAAAATATTTTAAGTTAGTTACTTTCAAAAGTACATGCAACTATAACTGGCATTCTCTAAAGGTCCCTGTGCAGCACAGAAGCCAGTTATGCAAACCACTCTTCACACCAACACCATAATACAGCTGCTCCATTGCTACACATTCATGGATATATACCCACATTTCTGTGCAGTCTCTACTGCACCATCCTGCAGGATAGGTACCTCATCTGGGTGGGGTTTTTTTCCCATATAGTATAATTTATCTGAAATATGGCACCACAGACTGGTGGGAAAAGCTACACCTTCCATTCTCGTTCTCTCCTAATGAACAATGGGGAGCTGCTCCTACTAACAAAGCCTTTCCAGGATTTCCTGGACCTCTTTCTTCCACTGCCCCACAGTACTGTTAGAGAATCTTAGTATACATTCAACACTGTTCTGAATCTTCAATGCATTATGTATCTGCACTGTTTGCGTGCAATCGAATTTACTCAGGCTATGACTCTTGGGAGATTTCAGGTCCTTTCCCCTTAGCCCATCTCCATAACTGTACCTTGACACCAGCAACTGTGTTCTCAATACAGCAGCTTAACTCATTTGGTAGACTTTAGGGACTCTAACAGAAGCTGTGAGAGCACAAGCTGAGCCAGAGCTCTGGAATATTGCAAGAAGTGTACAATCTTACCAGGCAGGAGAGGATCTTCAATACATAGCATGGATGGTCTGTATCCATTAGTCATGACTTTCATGATTTCTTCTTTGGCAATATAGGCACCTCCATTTTTTATTCTAATACCAGTTTTCAAGTAGTTAAAATTCCTTCCATACAGTTCAAAAAATTCTATCAGAAGCATTCCAAGGTTTTCATCAGCTCTTCTGGCATCAATTCTTGGATGCAGCTGTGACAGAACAGTTAGTTATTAAAAATTAATCCTTTTCAGTCCATAACACAGTGCAACAAAAAGCTCTCCTTTAAACAGACGAGTATAATCTCTTTACACAAGTCTGAATTGAGTCATTAATTCTTCATGTACTTAAACTACTTTCACATAACCAAGAGGGGGAAGCACTTCAACAGTATCTGGAAGCCAAAGAATTCTTCCTTTCCCCCTCTTCCAGCATTCTGAGGATTAGTAAATTCTTCTCACTAAGCCAAAAGCAATAAAGTACTGCACACTACATTATGGATTAGTTAGTAACAGTAATACCTGATTTTTCACAGGAAGTCCATCAGTTAATGTTTTCAGAAGCAGGGGAGAATCTAGTTACCCCAATAAAAATACAGTTCTTTTCTCAATCTCCCCATATTATATATAGTAAGTAAAATCTATAGTAACATTTCAATTAATCATTAATAACAGGAGAATATGTAGGTTTTTCCATTATCACAGCTGCTGATGAGGTACAATGTTAGCATCTCATACTCATTCAAAATACTGTCACAAAAACATACTAGAAGAACTTATAACTCATTAGCTGTTTCATCAGTTGCCCACAATATCTGCTAGTTTTAAGTATGTCAAAACCTAACAAACGTGTAATTAAAAAACTAGACTGTTTTCATAATTTCAATAAAAATGGAAATCAACTACTCTGCACATTCAGTATCAGTAATCTAGAAAGCAACAAACTTAAACTGCATCCTGGCAGATTTACAAAACACCAGTAAGATGATTCAGGTACTGGAATAGGCTGCCCAGGAAGCACAATCCACATCAGACCCTGGTGTAGAAAGCAATGCACAGCCCTATGCCATTCACAAGGCTAGTGCTGCTGTTTCAGTTCACACAGTGAACAGTTGTTCTTAAATGTTCGAGAGTTAGTTCATAGGAGCTGCCAACAATCAAACACCTAGAGCCATAAAAGTGAAGCTGCACATTGTTAGGGGAGTCTAAAGAAACAGCACCATAACATGGCATAAGTACAGAAACCAAAATATTTTAAAGAACACAAACATACAAGGCAGACTTACCTGCAGGAAACTAATTGCCATTAAAATTAGGCTGTAAGAGCTAATTCCACCAGTAAAAACTTCATTCAAGTCCCTCTGAAGGAGGAACTGTTTTAATACTAAAATCAAGTAAGGCAGCAAAGAATATTTCTGCAAAGCAAAATACATCTTATCAATGACAATGTCAACATTCCAAAACAAAAAGAACTACACAATCTCAACACAAGAAGATTCATCATCTAATACGAAAATGTTATTCAGCAGCGTGCTATGAAGTGTTTCCACAGGAAGAACTGAAACATGCTTGACTTATTCCAGA
Source organism: Phalacrocorax aristotelis (assembly GCF_949628215.1). Classification (NCBI taxonomy): domain Eukaryota; kingdom Metazoa; phylum Chordata; class Aves; order Suliformes; family Phalacrocoracidae; genus Phalacrocorax; species Phalacrocorax aristotelis. The sequence goes on from NC_134277.1 coordinate 90,566,539, forward strand.
AACAGATGAATAGACTTCAACTCTCATTTGATCAAACAGCTTACATATCAAATTTATTTCCCCCCTAAACAGGAAGATTTTCATATCCTCCTTTGAATGCCAGTGTCACTCTATAGTCAAAGCTTTCCATCTAAACAGTACTGTTACTCTAGAGCATAAAAGTAAACTTGATTTTAAGTATGTAGCTAGAGAATAATTGTTTTTAGACATCGGTTAGCAAGACAGTATTGATAAGCATCACTTAAATTCATGCTATGCAGACTTACTTTAGAAACAAAGTTTAGTACCTAGAAGACCTTTCAGTGTAAAGGTTTATCTACACAAGCACCTAGCACTCAAAGGCAACACTGAATAGACGTCAGTAGAAAATAAGTTAAAATAGCCACATTTATGTAGTATTAATGAAAATAGTCTTCAGCAATAAGCTTTCAAGGCTTAAGCCATACCAAAAAAGGTTAGCTAAGCATCTAGCACATCCTTGGTAAGTAGTATAACATGCATTATATAGCTGATACCTTCATGTATTCCTTGATAAATCGAGCTGCCTTCACACCAGTTTCTACATTAAAACTGATGTCAACTTTCACTTCTGTCTCCTGGTCAGTAAGTTTTATTATTGGTACCTGAAAAATTAAAACAAGGTTTTACGAATCCCCAGAAATGCACCCCTGGTGCTATTCTCCAGCTTGCTCACTTAAGACACATGGATACTATCAGTCCATGCAACTATCAAAACAAGGAAACATGTTTTTGAGAAGATAACAGTGCTAACTTCACTGACAAGGAAAAGCTTTTTAGTGAGGTGATTAAAAACACAGGCATGTATGATCACATTAACGTAAGATCACTCATGTACTTTCCCATAGCTATTAGATATCTGCTTTAGTAGCTGCAATACCAGTGTTTTACAAAACAATTAAATTTACTTCATTTAATGACTCACTGCTGTTAATAGGAAACATTCTACTCTCATAACCTGTGGGAACTGCATTCATGTGACCCAGAACTGCACCATTCACTTGCTAAATTGACAGAAGACTAGCCTAGCAGAAAAAAATAAAGCACTGTGTTGGTTTATCAAGCTGAACTTGTTCACTGCGGAGTCAAACAAAAGCCAGAATGGACAGAAGCAAAGCAGTAGCAGCAGTACTTCCTCTTCTGGCAGCAATAAATTATTACAGAACTCCTGAATATGTAGTTCAGTCTCACACCACCACCTTGAAGTCAGTATCCTACAAAATCATAACCTAAACTTCATCTGATAACATTTATTTTAAATTGTACTTGTATTTTCAATCTGAAATGGAAAACAAAAAAGAACAGAACTATAGCATCATTTTATACCAACAGCAGAGGGAATAAAATAAGAAAGCCTCGTAAAATTGGTAAGCCAAGCCTCATGCCATTTCCCATAACTAACTGGTATCACTGATTCTGAAAATCCCACTCATTCTCAGGTAAACCAAAGATTACCAGAGCTACTGTTATGTACTGCTACTCCAACAGAAAGAAGCCATTGGAACCATCTGGACCTAAAAGGGTCACCCTATTTCAGACACCACAAAACATAACAGAAGTTCAGAGTCCTCTGCTTAGTCTCCTGGAGAATACACCACTTGAAGTATGAGAATTCTGTATTACTGAGCAAGTTTTTAGCATAATCAATTCAATCTGTTAAGCTTAGAAGACAGATGCAAGAGAACTAAAGATCAGTTTCACATATGAAATAAAGCTCTTAAGTAGCATATTTTAGAAGAAGAAAACAAATGTTGGGTTTGGAACATTTCACTGTGCCATCAGAAAAAAGAACCTGAAAAACTGGGGTTTCAAGGTAGAAAGCTCTAGTTACTGGTCCCTGGCTAAACAGGGTCCTTCTCAGGGTCAGAGGAAAAACATTATACAAATAGTTAACTTATTTTACTAGATATTTTAAAAATAACTGACTTTCAGATCTTTATTGACAACATAAGTATAAAGTATGGCCTTCCAGCAAATACAGTGCACAGAATTACCATTGTCCATGTAAAATATGGTGTGCTATTGCTAAGCACATACAAATTCTACTGAAATCTTGCACAGAGCAAAACATTGTGCTTAAGACAATATAATTTGCTTCATGAATTAAGAACACTATTTACCACCAACATCTTAAGGGGTTTGAAATCTTTTCATTCAGTATCCCAAAGACTATTACTTACCGTAGCTTTATCAAGTACTTTAATGGAATATGGCTCAGCCACATTGTGTTTTCTTAGTGCTTGCTCCAGCAGCTGTAAAGGGGGCCGTTCCCATTTCCCAAAAACAACTAGATCAATATCACTAGACAAAAACACAGCATGAGATCCATTAAGTCAAACATAATACTCCACCAAAAAAGGTAAAATTGGCATTCTACAAATTACAAGTCCTCCAGGGTGACCATTTCGTAACTTTTAATCTAGTTTCCCAATATGTTTCCTGTAGCAATGTTAAGTAATAGTTCTTTGAGCTCCTCTCCCTTTTATCTTTCTTGCTCCTTCCCCTCTGACTTCCACAGCCCAATTCACCCCTCATCTACCCATGTAGACAGGCATGTTAATAGTCCAAGCAATTTATTAGTGATTGTTATTCACAGAAACGAGATTTCCAGTGCTTTCCTACTGAAAATTTAATTGATGTAAAGACAACATAGTCTTTAAGACACAGCTACACAGGCTTTCCACATCTATTGAACCATTAAGCACTATAGAACACTGAATTAAATATGACATTTTGCTCAAAAAAGGGAAAACACAGCTGTGATGACTCATCTGACATTGCACGGTAACTCTGTGGTAAGTGACACACTCTCAGTAATTCACATTACATAACAAAACACAATCTTTACACAGGAAATACTAAACATTTTATTTCACTCTATCTTGAAAACAACAAGAGCCAACGACTAACTCCAGACACATGGAAAAGATAACTCAAAGGGTCAAGTAAATACCTAGACCAGTACAATGATACATCAAATACTTATCTCAGATCTGGAAGTCCAAAAGCTCTTCCCTTTGTCACACGGGACATTAGGCAAAAATTTTATTGGGAGTTTGATCAGTTTACACACTGCAGTCTAAATTCCCCTTTGAAATTTACATTACTTATATAAAAGCTTGTCTTGTTTTACAAAGTAAATGATTACTTACCTAGTTGGAAGATAAAGCCCTGTACTAAAGCTGCCAAATATCTGGACCTGAAAAAAACCCACACCAGTGAAATATCTTGTAATTATGAATGCTCACTTCATTTTACTTTCACAAGACTTAAGATTTTTCTGGACCTGTCAAGGATATAGTCCAGTAAAATAGTTATTGAACTTAATTTACTACATACTCTGTTAAGCATGTACAAATACACTTTCTCTTATAGATGCAACTTTAGAAACTTTTTTTAATGTGAAATGACTACCAATCCTGCTAGCAGCAGAGCAGAAACTTTTGAAACAAGTCCTTTTCACTATTTCCAGTTCAACAGTATTATAAGCCCTTGTAAAATTTCCTTCCTTCCTGTTCCCTTCTTCCCTCATAGGACAGCTTTACTGAAATTGAAAGAATTTAAGGGAAACATTTTTCTAAATTTTTAGGCTTAAAAAACAGAAAGTGCATCTAAACACAATTCAGATAAACAGGAATACTCCACATTTTACTGTAAGGATGGCTTTGAAATTGTGGTATGTGTTTGTGTGTGGAGAAGAGGCACACCAAAGGGACATTCACAGTCCACATATCAAATACTTCTAGTAAGCTTCCAATCTAGAGAGCTGAGAGCTTCCTCCCCCTCTGCTACAGCAGAGCACAATTTACAAGTTCACTTCTTGGAACTGACCTGTGAAAAGGCTGGGCAACACTGGGCCATTTCAGCATTTATATCTGTTCCCACAAGAAAAATGTTATTACTAACAAATCACAGGATGAAGTAGATGAGCTTTAGCTCAGTACTGTGGCCACATACCTCACTCGTCATGGAAGGCTATGAAATCACAGTGGTCTGAAATGTTTTTCTGCTTAATAATTACAACACTACTATCTGGTAATCAGAAAGGTGATGCTAGAGGTACAGTTTACATTACATTCCTTTTGGATGCTTTTTGTTTGAAGGAAACTTACTCTTGGGGTAATAAAGCATTTGAAGATACAAAAACTTTGGTTTCAAGATGTCTCAGGAAGTCAAGCCCAATTTTCCCACTAAAGCAGGGCTAAAGTAAGTCCCAATTGTCAAATTTGTGACTAGTACAATTTTTAAGTATTTGTATTTACAAATATCCACAGACACAGGACTTCTTACAGAAATGGATACACAGGTAGTCTCACTTCAATATTCAAAATAAAGTTATGCAGAGACAATCAATTTAATAAGCTTTAAGAAACACACTTAAAGTGGACAGTTCTTCACATCCCCAGTTCTCAATATGAAAAAAATAAGGATCAGTAGCCTTCTTTAACCTGAAATCTAGGTTTTAAATTTTCTCTACTTTTTCAAATAAACTGCCAAGTACTGAAAAGCTATAATAAGTCAATTGCCTTAAGTTTGAAGTCTTATCTGTACATTTCTAAAACACAGAAAGATAATAGCAAGGTTAAGTGAACCAAGCTCTACAGTTTACTAGAGAAGCAAATTAACACTTAAATTTCACTCACATCAGCTGTAGGCCAAAGATCTTTGATGACCGTTTCTATTCTTTTCACTACTTCTCTTCTCATAGCTGCTTCTTCAGGACGAGGGGACATGAAGTCATAGAAGTCAATTATTTCTTCATGTAGTCTAAAGGAGAATGTAGTATCAGTTATAACGATGATTTAACTATTACAATAAATTTCAACAAAAACAGGCCATGGGCTTAATATCATAATTTAACCAAAAACAGCAGTACCTTCAAGAAAGGTGAATGCCACTACAATTAGGCTTTCATATGGGAAATTGGAGGGTTTGGGACCTGGGAGAGGTGTTCATACTTGATTTTCATGGCAGCACCTCACAGTAATCTCAGCAATGCCTACACATCACCCCTCATCACATTACCTAAATGCTAAAGATGTCAAAAGACACAGAATGCAAACACTAGTAGACATTTACTAACCTTCTTACTGGCTCAACAGCGAAGGTCAAACTCAATTCCCAATCGCCAACAATGATTTTCTTTAAAAAACAAAGCATCACCTTAAACTGCACATGATCCAAATGTGAAGCAGCACAAGAACAACTAAAATCTTCAAGTAGGTTTATTCTTCCAGGGGTTCTTAGTTCTGTGTATGTGAAAGTTTACAGACTTAGAAACAGGCCACTAGCATTAATTAGTTTTTGCAGAGGGCGATAAAAGGGACATTTGAGTATTCCTTGATGTGAAAATGTCCACTTTGACAAACAGGGATTCCTGTGACCACTCAAGCCCTTTATCAGCCATTCATTCACACAGGACCTTCCAACTGAACTGCTCAAAGGGGAAAGTGTTAAACATTCTCAAGTGTAAAGTACATTAATACCAGTGTTACATGAGGGGTTCTGACACTGGATCTTTATACACCTGTTAAGACCTTTTGTTTCCAGTCTCCCATTATATCTCACACTTGCTGCCAAATTTGAAAGATGATCAGTTTGAGTTTTCAGGTGAATGTTGTGTTTGCTTACAATGGAGAAGCATCAAGCTGTGCCAAACAAAACCAAAAAAAGGAGTAACTACTGCTGTCATATTTTACAAACACATCTTTTTGATGTTGGCATATTTCTAAGATTTCTCTAATTCAAGAAACACATCAATTCAGCATTGTAGTGAAATCCAAATACTGTCCTAAAAAAAGATCAGGTTCAATCCTTAGCTAACATACTTAGCCTTCCAAAAGGAAAATTTTATACATCTCTAGTAAAACTCTTAACACTTCCTGACACTTTTACAACTCTTTTTAGTAGAGAACTCCTGCTCTAACAGATAGTCTCCAACAGACCATATGTCCAATTTTTAAATGTCAGGATTCCTTTCCATACACAAAGAGGTTTTAACAGCAAAGCACAAAGATATTTCTAAAAAGCATACATATTTAGAATTACTTTCTTATCTTAACTAGGCCTGAATTCAACTGAACATTTATCTACACAGCAGATTTATCAACTAAACATTTCAGTTTGTTGATTAATCTACTTGATTTCAAATCTTCAGAGCAAGACAGAAAATATAAACTAACAGGCTCCTATTTTATTTTGCTTCGAGAAACTATGCCTTTTTTTCCCTTTCCAAAATGACAAGACCAATGAAGAAAATACTTGAATAGACCTATCAGCAGTGGGGCCAAACTAAAGACTTCCCCTTGTCCTGCTTATAAAAATCAGCAGTAGGCAGATACAGGGTGAAAGCAAGAACAGGCAAAGCAGTTAACCAACTCCATTCCAGCAGCCTTTCCAAGTCTCCAGCAATTTCACTTGGCATACTTTTGGGGTGGATCGCAACCATAACACGTATTAGCTCAAAGGGCTTTTTTCCACTGATTTTTCCAGGTCTTATTAGTCCATTTATGCTTTTGTCATTCATGGCATTCTATGAGAATTTAAGTATGCATCAGAATAAAGAAGCACTTTAAACTGCTGCCTGTTAATGATTTTCTGATGCTTTTTTTCTTGGGGGAAAAAGTCATTACTGGCAGTTCACCTCCAAACATAACTTCCACTTGCATCTACCTACAAGGTCTTTTTCAAGCTAGCCATCATCTGTTTTTCTGTCCTTACACAGGAGCAGGTCCAAAGTTTGATGCCTGCTAACCTCCTTCAGCTTGTTTTCGGTTGCACCATGTTTTCTGACAGGTGGCCAGAAGTGCACAGAGTCAATACATAATTACACCATTCAGTCCATGACACACCTGTTTTCATTTTATTGTCCATGTCTCTACGAAGATGGCTGCTAACTGCTATTTGAGGATATCTGAACATACAGCTGCTCTTTAAAAGAAACTTATGAAGGAGCTTCAAGGTGTTTTCTGAACAATAACTACCAAAGTAAAGCCCACCCACTGGGTATATTCAGCCTGAATTATTTTTCTTCAGATTCATAATTCCATATTTACTAGAATTTAATTTTACCAGCAATTTTATAACCTCATGAACAATGAATTCCCACTGTGACTGTCTGCAGTCAGCTCTAGCTTTCTATTATCCTTTTTATCCTTTTCTCATTCATTTCTTTCCTCCAGGTATTTATGAATATATTGAGCAACAGTCTTGAGTAATTCCAATGGTAACGTTCCTTTATTATAAAGTAAATAATTTATTCTTTCTTTGGTTACTTCTAAGCAGTTAACCCATAAGCCCAGCAAACCTGTGCCTGTTCAGTTTTTATTAAGTCTTTGAAAAAGGATTTCAAAAACATTCTTCTGAAAAAGTCCAACAGCTCTGTGTTGTCAGACTGACCACATGAATAAGGATTAACAATGAATGCTTCAAGGAAATGAGACCTGCGAGAGACAACTACCTTTATCAAAGCATGCACAAGCCCCTCGATGTTTACTCAAATAGGTTGTTTTGTTACTGTATTAACCCCATCTAACCCACTGCAGGAAGTCCAAACATTCCTTAAAAAAATGCATTTACAGTAGCCATCCCATATTAGGGAAGGAGGAGAATAAAAGGGGTCTCAGTTCCCCTGCACACCACAGCCTCTACCATACACAGCGCAGTCTTTCAAAAGCAGTCCCTATCATGTCAGCACAGTCAGAAAAACAGCAAGCGCACTCTCACTTCGATGCCCCACAGCTTCTGTTCAGATGATTAGCACTGTTGAAATTCTTAATCATATCATGAAAGACTCAAAAGAATACCACTCATCACTAATCTTCATCTCCTTCCCTGATTTACTTTAGGAAGTAAGCTTCACATTTTCTGCCCTGCAGTGGCAAGGGAACACTTTCATTTAATGCTTCAGTTTGCACAGGACAACAGCACAAGAGCTGTATTATCTATAATTAAAAAAATCATTTAAAGTTCAAACCATACACTGTGGTTTTGTGGTTAAGTTCCTCTAAAATTCTTTAGGATATACCACCAGACATGGCTGTACAACGGTTATCATTCTGCTGAAGGATTTAAATACTCCTTACTGAAATTTAAAAAGATAGTTGCCTGGAATAAAAGAAAGTTCTGGCGGGAAGTCTCTTAAGCCCTTCTCTGACAAAAAGCAATGCAGTTAGTTGACTTAGTTTTTACTACATGATCTGACTTCTCCTGGGTGCTCTTTCATGTCTCTCTATGAGCCCTAGTGACTCTGGCAAGTTTCTTGCTTTTGATGTACAAGGTTTTCAGGTTTTAGTGCACTTAGCGTTGATTCTTATCCAGAAGGACATAGACCAGGAAGATGTTCTCTGAGAAGTAGAAGCTGTTGAATTAAGGACAACTGGAAGTCTGTTAGACAGAGGGCTTGAGAAATGACTTGCTATCTTCACAGTCAGCATATGGCTACACAACCGTCTTAATACAGCATTTTCAAGCACTTTACCCTTTTGGCTTCCTCCTGAAGAAGCTTCTCAAAACTGAGATGCCTTTTTTAAAATTTAACGTTACTGTAGTTTACATTTTTCTAAAAATCTTTGCTCAAACAAGATTATTGGAACACAGTCACAAAAGCAGCTCTGATATACATAAAACAATATGCTCAGGACTAATATCAGAATAACTCCTCTACTAGCTGAAGGAATAGTTTGGTGTCTGAAAAAAGAGATCACAACACAATAGTCACCCAGTCAATACAGGAATAGTTTTCAGATAAATATTTTGCCCATGTAGCCTCTACAACCTTTATAAGCACTTGCTACTTCTTAAGTCAGGACTGTGACAGTATCTGAATCATTAGGAACAGAATTTCAATTTGCAGCACCTGATGAACATGCAGGCAATAAGTAGCATCTCAACTCTTCAAAAAATAGAATTTCCTTCAACATATAGCACAAGTAAATAATCTCAGTCTCCTTCTGGCTTTGTAAAGAATTTGGGCTCCAACAGCATCCCAGCACCTAGCTATCTTCTATCCCATTTTAAGATGCCTGTTATACTTCTTCCCTAGCAAAGACAAGCATTTTAATTGACATTTTCACAAGGCAGCTTCACTATATTTATAGAAATACTGGGAATGAAACTTGTTGGTGAGATATAACTGTACTCGTAATGCAAGGTGGAAAAGATTAGAACACAGGGATGCAGAAGAGAGGCAACTTGTACTTGCTACACTATTCAGCTTCCTAATTTTAACAGCCAGGAGGAACCTACCATTCACTAATGCTATTACTGCTAAGGACAGTAAACATCTGCTGCTTACCAGCTGAACTATGCAACAGAATTAACACCTTTTGTTTACCAAAACTTCACCCCTTCTACTGTTTTGGCAGTAAAGTGGCAGACACTCTTCTAGTCTTCAGGTTAAAACAATACTCAGGAGACATTCTCAGACTTTTGCAATGGTTTTCCTTAAAGGCAGGTTTCTAAGAAAGGTGTTAATTTACTTTACCTACAACTACTATTATATATAACATTGACTTGTTGCTTCAAGGGCTAACTCCAATGCAGTGAAATGAAATTCTCAAACAGCATCAACAAACTAGAAGATGAATAAAAAACTAGACATATTTTGTTTCCTGAAGTAAGCATCCTGTTTATTTTCAACATCATGCCTACACTACTAAGCACATTTATTCTAAAGGAACAGATAGAAACATGACTGCATCATTTATGTGGAACAACTGGTTCTTTTTAAAAACATACTCATTCTAGTAAGTAAAGAATATTTTTCTAACTGAAAAGTCTAACACATCAAGCCAAGAATCCTTATAAAGGAAAGAATAGATGCCACAGTTACAGGATGTGGGTGTAACATTAGGGGTGAGTAGACAAGGGGGGGGGGTAAAGAAATGGGGAGGCATAGGCAGCATTTCAACAGAAGCTTTGCTGAAATAAAAGGTTACAAATAATAGGGTATGTTCTTTCAGTGAAGTGTGAACTCTGAAACATGCCTAAGGACTTCACTGTCTCAAGATTAAATGGTGAAAGGCCTGGCAGCCACCGTTCCTTTTTCAGAAATCTGTTGAACTATATCTTCACCTACAACTACTACAAAGTAGTAGTGCATTATCATGGAAATGGAGTTGAAATCTTACACTACAACAATTCAAATGCATTCAATGGTTGAAATCAATGCTACAGTCAAACTCAGGAACACAGTTTAGCAAAATAAAGGAGAATATATATGATTAAAAGCAACAATGTATTCCAAGATACAGACTTTTTCCAATACGATCTAAGATTAAGACACCTGCAAAAGAAGTAAAAATAGAACCATGACTGAGAAGAGGAGATGAACCTACAGTTCTTTTCTTCCCACTCCACTCAGCAACCATCAGGTGCCTTTGCTTTTTTCTACCTGTCCTCCTTACTACCAGTAACACTCAGGTAACAGTACTCTATGCCCCATGCAATGTTCTAGGCCAACAAATGAGAAACTATGAAAACATAGTGCTATGTTCAGACTGTACTGCCACATTAAATCAGTCTCCTTACTAATTCAGACAGCATCTGTGTCACTAACTGTATGGAAGGCAGCAAACTCAGAGTGGCAGATCTGCGCTACACAGAACTTAAGAGTCAGAGCTGTGAAATATTTTACAGGTAGGTACCCTAAATACTAAACTCAGACAAGAATCAAGCTTACTTTGCAAATTAGCTACTAAGGATAGAATGAAAGAAAAAAGTACTTTTGTTCTCATCCACGAAACAAAGATAGTAGCTTATAAAATATATTGTACCTTTTCCACAAGAGATTGTATTTTTCTTATTTCCTCTCCAAGCTTTCGCTCTGCCCCACATCCTTGAAAGTCAGAGCCACTCCTAATTTTAAATTGAATTTCTTGCCAATTAAATTTTACCTCTTAGGAGCACTTTGACACTTCACATACTGAAGACACTAAGCTTGTTGGACTGATTTACACTGCAAATTTCCAGACTTCAGTAACAAAATTTGTTTGCATTTTGGAAGAGAAAAAGAATCAAAAACTATTTTTGCAAAGTATGTCAATCCAATAAAACTCAACCAATTACCTTACTAATGGCTGGATGTACTCTGAAAAAGCTGCATTATAAAAATCTAGAAAAGAACCTAATATAGATGTATCTCCAAGTTACTACATGGCAAAATAGATCCACTATATAAGCTTCTGAACAGCAGTACATTACTGACTTAAGCTGCTGGACTTCACCACAACACCAAGAAAACATCACAATTATTTTGTTGCATCAGTGAAGAAGCATACCATATGTTAAACCTTGGAACACAATCAGCAAGCTCGCTATGCCAATAAATAAAACCGCTAAACACTGAAAATCCTGTCTTAGCACTATTCTTTTCCAAATGCCCAAAGATAGCAAGCAATTAACATCCCAGACAAGTCAGAAAGGTTGCAACAGCAGAAACATGTTAGTGATGAGAGACTAATTATGCCCATGCAGATCAGGTATGCATTACACCACATTAGCCACTGAAGCACTTAAGAGTAGAAGCAACTCCTGACAACCTCGAGCAGCAGAGTAATTCAAAATGCATCCATCAAAGCACCACAAGCAGCAAACCCTGCACAAAGTCAGTATCCCTGCAAAGCAACAAAAGCTAGAAAAGCCTTTTCTGGATTAAGTACTGCTGCAGTTCACCATATAAAAGAGGAAGCTTCTTAATTTAAGAATCTCAACCAAATGAAAAAGGTGTTTCAGAGACTATTAAAGATACCACACTGGTTGTTTAGCAAAAGCATGCATCACTAATCAGATTTTAGGGAGAAAAAAAGAGCTTCTACTACCCTGTCACAGGATTCCACCAGAAGATGTCTTTAGAAACCCTGAAGTCATGTACAAAGCAGGAAAAGAGGATTGGAAGATTAAGAATATAGAAAAGGATTATGAGGAACAACTTAACAAGATGCAAACCTATGCTTGAGAAAGGATAAACTAGCTCAGGAGCCCAAAAAATTGATTGTTAAGTCAATTAAGTGATCAGAACAGAGAAAGTTAAGTGATCACAATGCATGACAAGTAGAGTCGCTCGTATTATTTTTTTATCCCTCAGAAGTTTCCCTGATCCCTAACTATACAGGGAGAACTTTCCCAGACCAACTTTCTAGTAAAAAAATATTTCACAGCAAAATCTATTCCTGATGATTTGGTATTCACCAAAAGCAGCAGCACTCACTTGATACTGCATTTGTATAAAAAAAACATTAAGCAGCAATCTTTCTTTTTTCTAAATTAAAAGGATTAGTTTTGACATTCATAATAGTCAAACTAGTCAAAAGTAGAACCAATGCAACACATGAATAGTTATGACTATATCTAGATGTCAGCATAGCTTTCATAAATGTAAGTAGTGTCTTAAAGAAAACCATTGAGAATTATTTGCAAGAATCACTGAACCACAAAGGAAATCCTGTTATCTACTTGGATTTCCACAAAGCATTTGATAATGGTCCCACATGTCCTTGTGAAGATTTAGGAAGAAACTAAGTTGACATGGGATGAGAGGAAAGACCTTTGTGTAGATAAAGAACTGTAGATAAAGCAGCTGGAACTCTCAGCTTCCATATTAAAGGAAGGTCACTAGAAGCCCAAAGCACCCCTATGCTAGTCAACCAACTCGTAAGTTATCTGGCAAGGGGACAAATAGTAAAGCAGAAAAGTCTGAGGCTGCAAGGTTATCTAGAATAAGCCAGCTCAAGAACTGCAGATGAACACTAAAATACAGACTGCACAAGGAAGTAGCAGGCATAATTTGAGATAGGATAAATACAAGCACAGCAGAGGCATATGAGAAAATTCGGTCTTTACAAAGGTGGAATAAGGGGCTCTGCACTGGCTCTAAACACTGAGAATCAAGTTCTTGAAATAAGAATTCTGTTAAAAGGTCCGTTCAATACTCAGTAGCCAAAAAGAACAGGTATGCCCCATGCTAGTGATCAGGAAGCAAAGTACAAGACAGAACAAGCTAGCCCAAGATGTAGGAATACTGCAACACTATCATCACGCCCACGTCTGGTTCGTCCAAGTCCCAAAGATAGGACAGATGTGTAAAGCATACAGAGGTGACAGACATCTAGAGGCAGAAAACAGCTTCAATAGAAGGAATGATTAAATAGGCTAGGAAACAGACAACTGTCAGGTGATTCAGCTTTTCCCTTCCCTCTTTCAAGACAGCTCACGGACTGTCTCATTAACGCACAGACCTGTGGCTGGCAGCAACTACAACCCTAGTGACAGCTTCAGGACAAAAAAAACTGGATCTTTACACACTGCATAGCCTGAAGAACACCTTGCTACAGGACACTGGTGATCTCAGAAGCTCATACCAGCTCAAGATAAGACAAGAAAATTCATACATAAAATCCACAATAAGCTTAAAAATGCACTGCCTGTAGCCCTGGTAGTCCAAGAACAATAGATCACTGAAATCCAAGAGGTTGTTGCAGGAAATACTGCCACAGGCTCATGTTGATATATTCTTCTCCCAACATTTGGCATGGGCCTCTAATGGTCTCACCCAGTACAGCTGTTTATGTTCTTAGTGCCAATTATCTCTACTGCCAAAGACTACCAACTGTGAAAAGCTTCACAAAGCTGATGCCATTATTAAGCTGCTCCAAAGATGTCCCATTCTCCTTTACACACAGATGTGAGCACCTGTCATGCAAAGTTTTCCCATGCTTTACTGCATGCTCAGCTTTTCTGACCTCTAGTACCATGTTCTCCCTCAAGTCTACTGCTGCCAAAATATTCCTTTCATTCCATTACCAAAAGCATCAGTCTCAACTCCACGCTAGGCATCCACTTCGCAAGAAAACTTTGAGCTGTACCTACTCTAATCAACTTAGTCAACAGCAAAAAAGAGATGTTCTGTTCTTTTGACAATTCATCCAGCAGCTACCCTTGAACTCTGCTGCGTACCTTTAGACATGAGAACAATCCACTCAACCACATCCCAATGCTCTCTCAAGTCTCTCTCCAGACATTTACTATGACTAACAGGCAACTACGCTTGCCCTCCACCTTGCATACTACAGTATGTACTGCCTAGTTCTGCCCTGATCCTAAAGCCACATGAAACAAGAGTCAACTGTACACTGCTGGCACTGCCTGCCTCTTACATTAAGACTTTCACTACAGGTATCCACCTAACATTGCAGATAACAGACACTAATGATTTAACAGTAGTGTGGATAAAGCCTAACCCACTGTGTTGATTCTTATTAGAAGGCATTTGAGCAAGACAGCACCAGTAATGACAGGGAGGAGTTAGAATACCACCCTTGGGAATCCCTGATAGCCCTTACAAGTGCTGGACACCCCAGTGCAGACAGTAAAGGCGCCACAGAGTTTTCAAAGTCTGCTCTTTTTCAGCTCAAAGTACAAGAAAATAAGATTTGCAAAAGTGGCTGACAGTGTGTCATCCCTACACATTAATTTGCACTGTCCAGCTCTAACTGCAGCATAATAAGTAAGGGTTGACAAACACGGGACTAGAGCTATGGAAGGTCCTGAATGCAACTCATTTTTAATAGTGCATTGCAAAAAAACCCAGTAATTAAATTTATCTTGGTCACCAAAGTTCAGCAATATATCATAAAAGCAAAAAACCCAGTAAGACTGGAATTAGAAACACTTCAGCATACAGGTGAAGAAATAAACAAAATCTAATACAGACTTAGTATATAGTAACACCACCACATCTAGGTAGCTACAGAAATGAATCTCAGGACATCACTTTCGGTACACAGTATCCTTCAGCTGAAAACTGGTAAACACTGAAGCAAGTCTTCTGTGGAAGCACTGTCATAAATTTAGCTTGCTCACGAGAACTGTCCCCAGGTATCTGCTATAGTCACCAGATAATGCTGGCCTGAAACTTCCTTCAGCCTAACTAAATGGGGAGGTGTTTGCACTTTTGTGACTACAACAGAACTTGTGTCATTATCAAGAGATGGTTAAAAACAGCAGGTATGGAGGGGGAAAAATGAATGTAGTAAGTCATCAGATGCTATGCAACACTAATTAATCCAGGCAGAGTACCATTCCAATGTATCATAACACTTCTGGTATCCACACTAATCCTCAACAAGCCAGTTCTGTTAGTTCTGCACAGCACTGTAATGTACCAAGCAGCTTTGCCAATTATTTCGGCGCTATTCTCATTCAACATCTACAAATAAACTGAATACTTAGTTGAAAATATTAAGCAGAACAGGCTCATATTGTTAAAAATGCCTGAATTCTTTACCTTGTTAAATTCATATTAAGAAGCAGAATAATTAAATCATTTTATACTATTCATAAGCTATTTGTTACCTCTTAAGAGCAAGCACCCTATTAGCTATGTACCCAAGCAATGGAAACCTAGCAGCACAGTCCTTAGTAAAAAGTTTAGAATAGCTTGATTCCATATTTTGAAATAAAACTCCAGCACTTTTAAACTCTCTGGATGATTAAATTAGTCAGATATATTTAAAATACTGACTTTACAGAAACAGAAGGTATTACTTTGATGTACTAAGGCAGATCCTAAGGTGCCAGATGTAGTTTAAAACCACTCGAGAGGATACTTTACAGCAGCAAGAAACCACATGTAGTTCTGA
Source organism: Phalacrocorax aristotelis (assembly GCF_949628215.1). Lineage (NCBI taxonomy): Eukaryota > Metazoa > Chordata > Aves > Suliformes > Phalacrocoracidae > Phalacrocorax > Phalacrocorax aristotelis. The sequence continues at coordinate 90,582,195 of NC_134277.1, forward strand.
ACATCAGTCACAACAGTTCAGCTAACCTCATAATACTAAAGGACACTTATCTGCATCTCATCTGAAACCAATCATTTTGTCATCTGTACCCCTAACCTAAACCCAGGCATTTAAGAATTTACACTGTTACTATACTAATCACTCTGTTGAAGCACTGGAATAAATATGGCTTCATTGTCCACACTCCTTACCTTCCAAAAATCTGGAAAAAAATGACACAGGTCAATCTAGAGCAATCTAATCAAGCATGGCTATTCACACTTGTGTTTTATGAGAAGGGAGAATATCCTTTACAACAGATTGGCATGCTGCCGTCAGAAGGTCGTAAAAGCAATAGGTACGAGTCTACCAGAAGAAAGGACTGCTGTACATAAAAACAGAACAAAAACAACCTTTATAACAAAGCATTCCTAAACACCACAACATCTACCATCATAAAGCCACTGAATATGATCCATTTGAAAACAGTGACAGCTTGCACTGCTACAGACCATCTCCAGCTCTGAACAAGAAAGTGGAGAGAACTGTACTATTTCAGAGAGTGCAGGCATTTCATCAAAAGTACTACCTGTAGCCTGGGAGAGGGCGAACAGATTCCCCTTTTTAGTCTGTTAATACGTATTACTTAGAAATTTTAGCATGTTGTAGAAAAACATTTTGCAGAGAACAATATTCATAGCAGAATAACCTCTAACATTCATGCATAACATCAGCATAAGGGCATCTATGATCAAGCCCTTCTTCCTATAACCTACATCCAAAGCAGACTGCAACTAAGAATTGCAAGGATCACATTTTTTGGCAGTTGTATACACCATTTTGACACCACTGAAGATGCTCTGTCAATCGACTATCACAGCTTTGAAAGTCACGCTTCAGGAACGGGCTGACAGTTCCAAGTAACACCAGGCAACAAATCAGAAACGTAAAGGATCCAGAAGAAACTTCTGTAGGGATCTGTTCCCAACCCAGTCTTTTCAGTGCATTTTTATTTGAACAGCCAAATAACAAATCAGCCCGGCTTCAGGAAAATTAAGTTGAACTCACCAGTAGTCAGGAACTACCACAGAAGACATACCTAAATCCACTCCAATGACAATATCTTTTGGTTTTTTTCAGTCATGTAAGTACTTCATAAAAGATTTAAACACCAAACAAAACTGTTTTAGAATACACAACTTGTCCAAGATTCACCTTGGATAACAGAACTCAAAGTTTAAGGCAGAAACTGCTTCTCCTATTTAAGCGTATCGTTTCAACTTCCATGCTCTTCTTCAGCACTAGCTCCCTGATACTTTAAGGAAAGTTGGAACTACAGGATCACACGTGCTGTACCTGGTGTCCCACTCCAGCATTAGGTCTCGCTGTAGTAATACAGATCCCTGACAGAAGATCAGGTAACACAGCTTCCACTTTCAAAGACATTTAGACAAGAACTTGTCATTATCAGCAAAAGAACTGTATTATGGAACTGAATTGTGCAACTGAAGCTTGGCTACACAATTTTCTTGTGTGTGGATTCTCTATAAACTTATACTTGAAAAGTACCATAACCTTTATTAAAGGAAAGGCAACAGAAGGGTAGAAGATGAAAGATACGGCTATGTGATTGGCATAGCTATTTAACAACTAGAGGACAGAACCTTTAGTGCCTGGATTCGATTCCCAGGTTTGCCATAGACCTGCTGTGTGACCTCAGGCAACTGCCTCATCCACCTGCCTGGAGATCTACCTCAGTGATGCTGACTTGTCTTACACAGGTAAATTAAAATGTTAACTCAGTGTTCTACTGCATCCCTATGGAAATAAAACAAAGAAATTAAAACTATTTCTAAGACACTAGTGGAATTTTAGAAATACATCTTATTAGTACAGGACCTAAAGCTCCTAGCATATGACACCTTTTAAAATCCAAATCTTAGCTTCTTGTAAGTGATTTTAATTTTTGGTGTCAGTTTGGTATTAAAAAGCAGTAGTCACATGTCTTGTCCTCCCCAGAAGAGGCTATGGTTTGCAAAAACAGAACTTTAAAAACATCTTTTAATACTTCTGGATAACTTTAATGTACTCAACGCCTGACAGTACCACCCAAAAGAGAACAGGAAGGCACTGGCCTTAAGTTAAATCTCTCACCTGAATTTCTCCAGCCCTGAAAACATACCCTGTTATCTTCATCTATTTGCCTCTACAAATATGCAGCACCTTCACACCATGGGCATGCAAGGGTCTTGGATTTTAGGAGTTCCAAGAAACTATTTTTGAAATGACATCAGAAATCTGCTATGGTCAATCAATACAGCTGGCACTTTTTCCGTGAAAAAAAAAACCTTAACATTAGAAAGCAACATTTCCCCTTGACTGAGTAAAATTTCACAGCTGAAATACAGAAATCTCATGGATCACCCCAGAGGCACTTTTTTGAAATTTAGCCCCTTCCACGTGCCAATTGGACAAACTTACTAAACTACCCATTTATATAAGAAAGTTGTAGCCACAGAATAGGATAAGCTTCATAAAAGCATTCTCTTTACAAAGCCAAGATTTCAATTCAGATATTGGCTGGCTCAATCTATTCTAGAGCTAGAACATTTCCTTCAAAACGTTCTAAGACCACATTGACTTTCATGCTTATTGCAGCCAGAACGGGGCGCTTCCCTTTCAACTGATTTTCCTAACACTCCCCAAAGTAACCAGTCTGCTACAGCCTAAGCAGAGCCATTTAAAAATTAGTGCAAGGGTCTTCTTTGAACTCCTCTGACCTGAAGCCTTCTACTTGCCCCTCACAGTCTGAATTGACCCCTAGGAGCTTTGACAAGCACGCCCCACCCATCTTCGCTTTAATTATTGTTGGTGCCATTTGATAGCGGAGCTGACACCTTCACCTCTCGACCTACTCCAAGGCGAGGCCTAACCCCCTGTACCCATGGGTTCCCAGGCTCTGCCTGCACCACTGCTTGGGCCAGGAGCCACCCAGCTGGCACAGACCAAGGTGGTTTATGAAAGAACATGCTTTTGTGCCCTGCTATCCCCCGTCATCAACCTCGCTGCCGCAGCCGGCTCCAGGGGAGTTTGTGCGACCCCAGCCCACCCGCCCCCGTGACCGGAGGGGCCGCAGGAGAGGCTGCCAAGGTCCCCCTTTCCTCTCGGGCTGCAGCAGCCCCAGGGGCCCCGGCTGCTCACCCCTGCACGCCCGGGCTGTATTTCCTGGTCTTCCAGGGTGTGCCAGGGCTCTGCAGTGCTGGCTGAGGCGGCTGCCGCTGCTGGTGGGGGGAGTTGTTGACGGCGACACCTCGGCTGCCGGAGAGCAGGTAATTCATCCCATAGGTGCTGGCTTTATTCTCTCGTTTCCTGCGGCCCGGATGGTACTGGTGCTGCTGGGGAGACGCCGGCGGCGGCGGGTGGGGACTGCGCGCCAGGTGGGGGGGCTGATGGTGCCCGTTCACACCGTTCACTTTGTTCTCGTGGAAGTTAAAAAACTCCCCGGGTCCGGCCCCGCTGCCCAGCAGCCCGGGAGGAGCCACCGCCGCCGCCCGGGGGCCGCAGGAGGAAGAGGAGGAGCCGCCGCCTCCGCCGCCGCTGCACGATCCCGAGGAGGAGAAGCCGGGGCTCTCGGTGCCGGACTCCACCGACGAGCAGGAGGACGAGGAAGACACGGAGGGCGACTTCTGCAGCCGCCGCCCTCCCTCGCCGCCGCCGCTGCCGTTCACCGCTGCGGGGCCGGCGGCAGCGGGAACCAGTCCGGTCAGCAGTGCCGGAGGCGAAGGCGAAGGCGAAGGCGGCGAGGAGGAGGAGCAGCAGGCGCCGCCGCCGGGCGCCCCGAGCCGCAGGCAGTTGTGGCCGCGGGGCGGGGAGGCGGCGGCGGCGGAGTCCAGCGCCGGGGAGTTAAGGCAGAGGTAGTGCGGGAAGCTGGCGCCGCCCCGGCCCCCCACGCCCTGCGAGGTCTCCCAGATCTGCATCCACAGCGCATTCGCGGGGCCTTTCTGCTCGGGCTGGATCCAGGCCACGCGGGGATCCATCCACGCCCGCCCGCCTCCGACCCTCACGGCCCGGCCAGAGCGCCCCGCCGCGCCGCCGCCCGCTCACCGCCCGCTCGCCGCCCGCCCCCTCGTCTCAGCGCGCCGGGCCCGGCAGCGGCGCTAGACGCGGGCCGGGAGCAGCGGCATGTGTGGCGGGGAGGAGGGAGGGAGGGAGGACGGCCAGCCGGAGGCGGGGGGCAGAGCCGGGCGAGGCGAGGCGAGCGCGGCTCAGGAGGAGCGGAGGCGGCGCACACTGTACCCGGCCCGGCGCTGCCCGGAGCGCTCCCCTCGCCGTTCCAATGTGGCGTCCCCCTCGCCAGGGCCAGAACCAGTACTGCGCATGCCCCGCGGATTTTAAACCTGCACTGGAGACGGCCGCCCTGGCAACCGCGCATGCGCGCTGGGCGCCCGGGGGGCGGGGCCCGGCCCGCCGGGACTGGCGGGAAGGGGGAGGGAGAAGGACGTTGGGAAGGCTTTCCTGTACGCATGCGCGCCCATGGCTCGTCGGACGGGTTCGGGAGGGAGGGGGCGCGGCGCCCAGCGCGCCTGCGCCGAGCGGCCAGCCTTCACCCGCGCCGGGACTGGGGCTGGGGCTGGATCGGGACATGGGGAGGGGAGGGGAGGGGGAGGGGAGGGGGAGGGGAGGGGAGGGGGAGGGGAGGGGAGGGGGAGGGGGAGGGGAGGGGAGGGGAGGGAGCGCTGGTAGCGTGGCCCCTCCCGGTGGGAGGCCGCGGCCCAGCGGTGGTTTGCCACAAACACGGCGTTGTCCTCTCCCTTCGGCGCCGGGGCTTGTCGCTGTGGAGAGGTGTAGCCCTGTTCCCACAGAAATAAAAGGGTGACTTTTCAGGGGTAATTGAGATGAGACGCCAGTACCGGCACACCTACCTCTGGAGGGGCGGAATGGCCGTGAGCGCGGGGCCGGGCCGGGCCCCCGGTGCGCACCGACAGAAGCGCTCAGTTCGTGAGCAAGGGCAGGCTCTCCTCTTCCTAGCACCCAGGAGCAGCCTGAAGGACTACATTTCCACTGGATACTTAGGTTTTTATTGGGCTTGGGTGTCGGGGCGTCGGTGCCTCTTCCAGGGGGTGTCTCTAATGGATAGATGTGGTGTGCGGTCAGTCACTGGGTAAAATACATAGGGCTGTTGGAGCGGGATCAAACGCAGATACACTGTGTTTCTTCCAGAATGAGTTCATAACTGTTCTCTTTCTAATCCAGTGATTTGGCGTTTTCCTTGAGCAGCTTCAGCATGCGTATGGATAAAGTATCCTCTCCCCGGAGTACCCCCAGAGCCTCCAGTGGTCCAGGCATCACCAGTCGGTTGGATACAGCCCTTACCTGACTGCAGAACAGCAGAGAGAAAGGTTGTAGATGCATAATGACAAATACTATCAGGGAATCCCAGTTACAACAGCCCTCCAATCCAGTTGTGTGGTGATCTGACAACTTACTGCCACAGAATAGGAGAAAAGGAGAGGTCCCACTCTTCATAATCCTGCTACTCCCAGCTCCCTTGTGCAAGCCCTGATATTGATCAGTGAGCCAATTTAACTTGTTGATTCAGCAGAAGACTGCACTAGGAAGAAAAGTAATAGTTTTCAGCAGCTCGTTTTCAATGAGCTTACTTTGTGAGCAGAGATGTCATTAAGGAGGGCATGGAGAGAGGATGACAGAACAGGATTGTCATTTGTTAGCAGAGGGCAGTTGTATTTCATGCAGCTCTGTTCTCTAACTGTACCCTTGCACTTCAGAGCAAGAGAAACTAATTTGAGGGTGACAGCCTGATGTTTATTGTTGGAAGTCGTTTAGAAAGAGCAAGTCATTTGTTTTTGTTAAGAAACAGATCTGTTTTCAGGAAGAAGAGCTAAACTACATGTAAATGTACACAATAAACTAACCAAAACCAAACCACATGAAAGCCGTTAAGCTTGTCTCATATAAAAGCATGTTCACCAGAATTTCCATCTGATGAAACCAAAGAGCCCTTCTAATTTGTATGGTCAACTAGGTGTACAGATCTTCAGCACAGATTTCAGCTGCTTGAATTACTGACAGCAGTCCTTGGTTTTACAGTTCATCTTCCCAAAGGACTTTGGATAGTTTTATTTTGGTTTGTTTTGTTTTTAGTTGAACTTGAATGGAGACAAATAGATAGGTCCCTCAACTCTGTTCTTTTTACATAAATGCCATAAGAAATAAATGACAGAATTATACTGTCTCTTTCTTCTTTTAGCCCTGAATACTTTGCATTCTTGCCTCTGTGATGGCCCAGGTTCAGCAAGGAGAGGCAAGGATCGACAGTATTTCTGCAAGCCTAGCCAGTGTGGTAATGCTGGTGGTTAGAATGGTTACTTTGCAGATCCACTTTGAAGTACTAAGAAGGCTGAGGAGGCCATAGAGCCCAGATCTCAACCATTTTAGTTCTGTGTTCTGACTTTTCACGGAACAGGTGAAGATCACATCTTCAAGCTGCTGAGCTAAAAATCTTAATAAAGAATTACTGATCAGTGTTTTGGGGGAAAAAAAATGACACAAGAACTGATCGGTCTTGTGGAGGCAATTCCAAGCTCTGCAGTTTCGTGAACTGTTTTCTTTATTTTCTTCCCTGCCCTGCTGCCATCTTTTAAAAGTCAGCACTTTCAAGAGGGCCTGATTTCCCACTTCGCTAAAATTATCTCCAACTTCACTTTGAGGTCTAGCTGGTAGAGACTGCTGCCTTGTAAGAGGCAATAACTCAAAAGCAGCTTTTAGTTGAAGAGAAACACAGTATTCCCAAGACTGTCACCGATCCCAATGCTGTCTTGGAAAGGGCCAGGCTATCTTCTAAGTAGCTACCGTCTCCTCAGAAGGGGTTGCCTCTCACTAACTTAAACTGTTCTGTAGACAGAATTTCTGAAGGTACAATGGTGCTTTGTAAGTTCCTTTTAAGGGGTCAAGGCAGCAAATACCATATGAGTGTAATATAGGGCATGGGATGGAAGTTTTGGGCACAACCTACTCAGGGGTCCAGGTTTTAAGAACACAGACAAGAAGGAAGTCTCTTCTGAGGAATTTATAAGTAATGGTTTGTTAATCACAGAACCATAGAATCATGGAATGGTTTAGGTTGGAAGGGACCTTTAGAGGTCATCTAGTCCAACCCCCCTGCAGTGAGCAGGGCCATCTTCAGCCAGATCAGGTTGCTCAGAGCCCCGTTCAACCTGACCTTGAACGTATCCAGTGATGGGGCATCTGCCACCTCTCTGGGCAACCTGTTCCAGTGTTTCACCACCCTCATAGTAAAACACTTTTTCCTTATATTCAGTCTAAAGCTACCCTCCTTTAGTTTAAAACCATTACCCCTTGTCCTGTCACAACAGGCCTCACTAAAGAGATTGCCCCCATCCTTCCTATAGTCCCCCTTTAAGTACTGAAAGGCCACAATAAGGTCTCCCCGCAGCCTTCTCTTCTCCAGGCTGAACAACCCCAACTCTCTCAGCCTGTCATCATAGGAGAGGTGAACACCAGTTCACTCAAATATCCCATGATGATTCATCAAAGCTTGCAGCAAGCCACTGAAATATCTCTGCAGCGAAGGAGGCATTACAGGTTTCCTTCGTAAGTGTGTATAATATGAAATAACACCCAATGGCCTGTTGTGGGACAAGGACAAGAAAAATTATCGTCTTCTAATATCACCTAACATCTACCCTCCTCTGTTTCTAGCATCTCCATTAAGAGATCTAAATAAAGGATGTTTCTAATCTTGTCTCCTTAAAGTGAGAATTTCCCTCTAAATGTAGTAAGTGAGAATTTCCTTTGCAAGGATTAATTTTTTTCCAAAGACTTGTTGATTCTAATTCAGTTGTCCTTTACTGAATGAAACTACCTATTGAAGGTAAGACTCTTAGAAAGTTTGAAAGCCAAATATAGTTTTGGTCATCAGAAAAATGTGCTTTCTTTTCCAAAGAGCTTCCTTCCCACTGGTGAACTTGTGAGGATGCAGATAATAAAAGATCCTAACCTCAGGAGACACGATGCCTTGTTTGCCATGGGGAAGTTCAAATGCTTGATTCAGATTATTAATGGTGTGTTAAAACACCTCCTACTAACATTGCCTCTCTTATGCCAGTAACACAATGTCCTTGTATCTACTCTTTTTTGTGACTTCAGTTTCTTTAAGGTAGTATTAGCCAGTATTTAACTTTGCAGTTCTAGAACTGCAGTTCTAGAACTAATGACTAACAATGTAGTCTCATTACTTATGAGGTCATTTATTAATCTGTTATAAAATGTTTTAATCTGGCTGCTGGACACAGAGAACACAACGACAGCTCCCTCTTGGATGAAGATTACATTTCAGTTTCAGCTTCAGCCAAATACATCTTTGATTTGGCAACAGCAGCAGTGCTGGAGTCTTTGGTAACCTTGTAGTTGTTGACTTTGGCATCCTGATGACTGAAATTCCAATTCTGTGAATAGTTCATATGTTTTGGTAAATAATGGCAATTGAGTTGAATACCTAAGTGGGTTATATACAGGGCAGTGTTGCCCAACACTTGCTATTAATCTGTTTTTTTAACAAATGCTCTGAACTCATTAATGCTGACATAGGCAGATAGTGTCTCATACCTTTAATATGGCTCAGTTTACATCCCTGGAAATGATGAGATGCAAATACAGCATACCCATGTCATGCAAACTTCATTCTGTTTTGTGAAGCTGGGAATTGACACAGGTGTGATTCCACCAGGGCAGCACAGCAGCTGAGCAGTGACCAACAAGTTCTCCGACAGTTCACACTCTCCAGGACGTCTCCGGGACTTTGTCCCATATGGCCTTCATTCTGGTCACCCACAATCTCGCTACAAGCCTCTGATGCATCACCTCCTTCATGCTCACCAGCTCTGATCTCTATCTTCATAGGCTTTGTGGCCCATAGGACGGATGGAGAAGGCACAGAGAGTACGGTTCAGCAGTATATCTGACGAGACTTGTATCTGCTGAAGGCAGGAAGAGGAAAGAACTGAACAAACCATGGTCTCAAGCTGGATGGGGGTGTGAGAGAAAGGCTGTCCAGCCAAGGAGGTGCATCTCTAACAAGTGACCTTCAGAGTGTGCTTGTCACCAGGAGACAGTGTTGGGGAGGAGGTAAAGGGGAGACAGTTTCCTTAGCTGCACTCCTGTCACATTTTTTTTCAGTAAATACATTCCTGGACAAGAAATCAGAAATTCAGTTTTCATCTCTCAAATGGAGCTGCTCACAATGGGGAGAGGAGTAGAAATCCAGAACAGGAGTTTCTGTTTCTTACAAGGCATGATTTGGGGCATTCTTGCAATCTATCATCTGGAAACATGGGCTTTACCTTCTTCAGAATGGCTTCTGTGTCCCATTGAAGAAGGCCTGCCATGAGTAACCCTGAACAGGCTAAAATCATGTTACCTTTTCCTCCTTAAATCTTCCACTATGTTCAGTCCTTCCTCTCTTTGTGGCTCTATGTCCTCTTCTGATGAACCCTAAGCGTCAGCCAAATTTAGGGTGCTGAGGCATGCTCAGAACCAATGAAAGTGCAGAGGCTGAAACAGCTGTCAACCATGAGCTGTCTCCTCTTCCCACTCTGTCTTCCCCCACTCTTACAAGGGTTGCCAGCCCTGTGTCAGAGAAGCTGAACAGATGATAAATCAACAGCTGAACAGCTGCAGCTTCCAGCCAGGCATGTTCATACACATGAAAATCCTTTTCTAGCTGCCTGTGTAGAATAGCTGGGTGGTAAATGGAAAAGCGTGGGAGGCAGTTCACAAGCCATTCGATTAAGCTTGCAGTCAGGGTGGCAGCTTGCGTGGGAGAGGCTGCATGGACAGCCAGGTGTGATTCTTGCCTCACACTGCTGGGTAAGTGTCAGTGCTTCCAGCGGGAACTCTTGTCTTGGGGGCGTTTCGTCACTGTGTACGTTGCATAGATGTTCAGTACTACAACAGGATCAAGATAAACGTGTCACCTCGATATTCCCACGTTCTATGTCCATTGAAATATTTGGGGCTCTGATGGGGATTACTTTCAAAATGCTGCTTTATTATGAATATTTATCTTGGCTTATTACACAGCAATTAAATAGTTAACAGAGCATTTTATAAAAGTTTTCCATAACATAAAACAAGTAATTATTTAATTGTTCTGTTTCAAGGATGGTCTGTGCAATTTTTTAAATTGTTCTTGTACCCTATTTTGTTTCTCTTCCTTATCCAGAGAAAGTTTGGAAGGATACAGATTTTGGAAGGCTTCTTTTTTAACTCAGAGATTAGGAATTTCTACCTTTAAGACTTGTGAGATTTCTTAAGAGAGAATATGCTGCCAGCACTAACACCTAATTGAAGAGAATTAAATCTTACAGGCTTTCTTTCTTCAAAGGCTTATTTAGACATGGAAATTAAATTGTGAACAAGAACAGAGAGGATTTTAAGAATCATTTTAGGTGGAGAAAATAATCTGTGAGAGAGACCGTAAACAAGTGAAGTTTATGTTAAATATCTATAAAGCTCTTGAAAGTATTTTTCTGAGTGGGATCTGAAGAATTGTATGAAATTGCGTGCTCTGTCTTCCTGTCCTGGTTAACGCAGAACTGTGCAAAAATTTGCTTTTATAGGAAGGATCACTTGCCTTTGAATGACAGGTTGAGGGAATGCATTAAGGAGACTTTTGTGAAAATTCGTGGGAGCAAATTCCTGGAACAGATCAAGATTCCTCCCTTAGTCATGTTTGCAGCCTAGGAGGTCCCAGGATCATCTTTAAGTTGTCATTCTCCAGGCTATTTTGTAGAGGACAGCTGAGGGCATACAGAACCTGCTGTGTGCATCGAGGCAAGTGGAAGGGATCCCAATTCACAGCATGGTTGCACATGCTCTAAAATGGAGGGGGGAAGTAGATCTGGCTACACCTTCTGCAAGGAAAAGAATCTGTAAATGCATTCTTCTAGGAAAAATATTACAATAAAAATGCTTTCCTTCATATCTGTTGAATGTAAGCTTTTTGCTGAGGAAAGCAATATACTATTAAAAATAAACAGGATAAAAAAGTGCTAAGACATATGGGACAAACTGTGAGAGAGATGATGCAAAATTTGCTTAGAGAAGATGTGTCCTGGAGCCCTCATCTGCCCTGTTAACAAGGTATCACATAGGGTGCCAGACGGTGCTATAATAAACCTCAAAGAATTATTTATGGAGAGCAGAATGACTGTGGAAAGAACTAAAGCTACGTCGGGTGTCAGCCAAGACTATCATGGTGAAAGATGTAGCCCACTTTTATTAGCCCCCAAGCTAGATCAAAGCCATATTTGATCTTTTACAGATTCCTAGAAACTAATTTATCTTGCGCGGTCAGCTGCCTATGTATTTTTCATTGGTTCATCCTGCCCACTGGTCCTCATCTATAGTCAGCACATGCATATACCTATACGCATTCACTCTTTAAATAGAAACTGCACTCTGTTACAATGCACCTCCCTGCCCCTAAGTCTGTCTATGTTCTGCAACTCCACCTTCAAAGCGATTATTTTTAGCTGTTCTTGGGCCACAGCTAAATCACTTGGACATCTCAGGAAGGAGATTTCCAGAAGAGAAACAGCTTGATGCCAATATGAAAGTATAAAAGTATTCACATGGGCCCATAGATAAGTGAGCGAAGTACAGAAGATCAAAGCAGTGCAAGATTTTTTTGCAGGGTTTTTAGGTAACAATAATGTGCAGCAGCTGTAGGATAAATTAGATAGGAACTGATAGGAAAGAATAATACAGTTTAACAGGTCCTGTAGAATGAGGATAGGAACAAGGATGGGAAAAGCGTGAGTCATTAAAAGGGCATGCCTGAACATTTAATCTGATGCAGAGAAAGACCTGGATTTGGAATAAGGAGAACAAAGGAGGTGGAGTGGATGGATGTGGGTGCAGGAAGAAAACTGGCAGAGCACTGACTCATCCGTCAGCACAGGCATTTGCCATTTGCTCTTTGAAGGAGCTAAAGTCAAAACCAGAGACCAGCAAAAGAGTATTCAAACACCTCTCCGCCAGACTTTCTATCAGCACTCCAATTTTCTTGCACCAAATCCTCCTGAGCTCAATACTGGAACCATATGGCACTTTACAACTTCCTCTGCCTCCCTTGAGCCATGATAAAGAGCCTCACCATCAGTTCTTTCCAGTGCATGGACAGATTGTGGACAGAGATCAGCTGGGACTTCTCCAGGACTTTTTCACTTTGTCAGTGCCGTTTCATCTTGGGACCTTACGTGCATGCAGTGGAACAGACATGCCTTTGGGATCCTGAAGACTGCAGATGAACAGGACACACCTGAATATCCCAAAGCACCCTTGTGATGGCAGTGCCTGTATCTGTGGGTATCAGCAGTGAACATAATAGTTATCTGCAATGGCAGTCTATTCCGGAAATAAGGAGTCTGTTCACGATACCACCATCTAATCTCAGCAAGCATCAGCTCCACGGTAAGTCTATGTCTCTGAGCTCCTGGCCTGATGAACACTCTATGGACATGTAGGTAATATTGAAGAAACAACATTCATTTACTATGGTGAGAGAAGAAAAAGCATGAAGAAGGAGGAGTGAAATGTCAGGGCTGAAATACATCAGGATTTCTTGTTGCCTGTGGTGACTATGCTTAGGTTGAGCTAGAACTGCTGTTGCCCCTTCAGGCAGGTCATGGGCCGGAGCAAGGAGGGGCTGCCATTCCTGCTGCCATGTGCCAAGAAGAAGAACCATGTAACTTCATGAAGGGGCAGCTTCATTTTTTTTCCCATGCCTCAAAACACTCTTGGCTGAAAGCATCCAGAAGGCTAGAAACAGCTCCAGATTCCTTCAGTGAGGCCACAAGGATGCCTCACAGGCTGGTAGTCCTCTCTGCTGAGTCCTGGTGTCCAAACAGTTCACTGGTGATTCTTGTGCTTCCCAGCTGAGTGAGAGGTCTGACTGCCCTGCAGCCAGGAGCCTGCCTTTGAGCAGTCTGGCCTCCAGTACTGTAGTTCTAACTAGAAGCTGTTTGTTTGTTTGTCATAGTTGCTGCCAGATGAAGCTCGCAATAGGATACTGTTTTCTTGCAGAGCCTCTGGCAGAGCTAATGGTGTGGTATTGACTGATGCCATGGAGCAGGTAGATGGAGCACTTGTTCTGCTCACAGAAACACAAAACTTGGTCGGTTGTTTTTTTATTTTTGTGTGCTGGCAAGGATGGATGAACCTCCTTCTCATTGGAATCAAGTTGATTTGGACACAAGACAGATGTGCTTGTGGCTCTAGGACTGCCTAGTGGAACCTGGAGAGCCTCTTTTCATCATCAGGCTGTAGCTGTTTCTCATTCAGAGTTGCCTGGTGATACCTATGAAGTTTATCTCAGGTGGTTCCTCATGAGGTGGTAACAGACATGGTTCATGAGACCTATTTTTGTTGGATGGAAATAATCTCTTGAGCATGTATTCAGAAGGTGACGTGACAGATGTCAACACAACGTAAACCTCAAGCTTTTTTGGATTGTGCAAAATTCTCAGATCCCAGCTAAGCCATGTGGCTACCAGTGCATAGAGTTAAGATCCATGCTGCCAAAGAGTCTTGCATGGTGGGAGAAAACTAGAACAAAATGCATAGAACAAACAACTCTTCTGCAGTCTCTGCCTCTTATTTGCTCAGTTTATCTACCATGAGTTAGGAGGAATTCAATCAGACTGGCCATACAGACAACTCCACAGAAGTGATTCTGAGTGTAAAGCCATGCTACTGCTCTTTCCAACTGCACACTCATATCACTTACCGGTTGAAAAGTGCTGTTTTGACCACTTTCTTGCCATGTTTTTTAAATGCTTCTGTTGATCTCTTCCTTTGTTGATGGTCTAGGTCATGCTGTCCAGAGGCGGTCCTTTCTGACAGTAGTGTTCTCATGGGGTGCTGTGTCAGGGACTTAGCCAATTCCAGCCATGATACAGTCATCTTCCTCTAGCTCCTTGTTTGTATAGATTAACCGGTCCCTCTGCCCCTCTTGCTCTCTTCCTTAGCTTACCTATGAGAACAATATGTAGTACCAGTCTATACCCCATACTACCCAGTGGGATGCTTCAAGAGTGCCATTGCATAAATCTATGGCTCACTCTTGGCTGTGAAGTGCAGGCCACTTCAGAGTCTTCCCTTGGACTGTATCTGTTAGGAGTGGAGAGCAAAAACTATGAGGGTCTGTCTACAACTGCTGTCCTGAGAATGTGGAGACTGCCTCTTTCACCTTTTGCTCTGTGTTTCTTCCTGCTGTTTTTTACTTTCTGCATTCTTGTGATAGGGAAAATCCTTCCCCTGACCTGAGCTTAGTAAGTTTCTTGTTGACCACAGGTTACCGTGCATAATGCGCTACTTAGCCTGGCTGTAAGGATCCTATTGCCCGGGGCTGGCCTGGAAACAATCTGTCATTACTAGCAATGGCTCTGGCATGGGGCTAGGAGACAGGGTGGAAGGGGTTTGATCTTGATTGTGCAATTTATGGGATAGACAGCTCTGCCTCAGCTTTCTGCACAGCTGCTAAAAACAATTTCTTGACATTTGTTCTGCATGGCGTAATTCTTTGCTGGGCGTGATTCACACACTCATTCATTTTGAACTCTCTCATTTGGGCCACATTGAACCCAGCAAGAATTATGGACAAAATGCTTCGGTCTCACAGAAATTTCATCTCCAGTTACCCACAAGGAAGAAGAAATGGTCTGTGATGTCTCAGGGCAGATCTCATCAATCACCCAGGAAGGTTTCAAATCAGATGTGCAAAACCAAAATATTTACAATATACAATAGGAAAGATAAGACCTTTTCTAGGTCAAGTAGAGCTCTGGCTGAGTGCCCAGCCTTGTTGCCAAACAGCTGGGCTTGCTGTTGGAGCAGAAAGTAGAAAAGGGAAATATGTTTCTCTGGAAGAATCTATACAGAAGTTAACAGACGTAAGAGACCTTGTTCCCACAGACCAAAATTACCTGGAGACTTCACTAATATCCATCCCAAATGCTTGCTGGAGAACCTTTAAGAAAACTGATCTACTTAAAATGGAATCTCATTCAAAGGCTGCCCTTCAAAATGCCCCTGGAGGCATACTTCCCTAGGCTGAAATATATGGTCTCATGGAAAACAATCTCTATAGACAATAGAGCGGTGCTTTGTATTTTGTATTTCCCCCCTACATCTCATGCTACACCCATGTACTTTAGAACATATTTAAGTCACAAATCACTAATAAATGTAGGACTAAACACTGCTTCTGGTCAGTACCAGCATCTCCTTTTCTGCTTCTCCTGTGAACAGTGCTTTGCCTAAAATTCACCAGCACAAACGCAAACAATTCTATGTTTAAGAGTCTTGATATTATCTAAAAAAACCCACAATGAAGTAAAAACCAACAAAGGAAAACTTTGCTTCAGTAACCAATCTTTTCTCTGTAGTTATTTTCCAGATAGGAACTAATACTGTCATACTAATGAAAATAGTAATGACATACTAATACGAAGTCATGAGAGTGACTTACAGAAACTTGCTTTCCCAGCTGGCCACAGTCTCACTTGCTTTCCTTTGTACTGACGCCTGGAAGGCCCCTCTGCTCAGCCTGCATGTATATGGGCCAGTCTGCATCATAGTTAATTCTACATATGAGTACTTCACTTCTAGGAAGTAGATAGAGAAGTTAAATTCCTTGTGTGAACGTTAGACAATAATTCTGTTTGCGCAAATGGTTGTAGATTTTGTATTTATGTCACCATTTCAGATCGCTAAGGGAAATATATTTTGCTAAAAGGAAATTAATTAAGGGCATAAAATATGTTATAAAAGTCAGATCTTGTTAGACGTGAAACAGAAGGAGCATTGAAGATGACTAAGCACAATGAATGATTTTCAAGTATCTGGTACCCAGTGACTCCTCTTTTCATCAGTTCATGAGATAGTCCATAAATTCACTCTGTGCAAAATGTTACATGAATAAAACACTGAATAGTTTGTTGGGGTTTTGTTTTGGTGTTTTTTTTTGTTTGGGTTTTGTTTTGTTTTGAAATTGAAGGTGTTTAGAGAAAATCTGAGCAGAGAATAGAGTAAATTTACCAGCAGCTGGGGCAGAGGTGCAGGTCTCAGAGTTTGGTATGCCCAGGTGCTGTCAGCTGTGGAAAGTGAGGATTCAGGGCCACTTGCTGGATGCCCTCCATGTCTAAGCACTGTTAATGGTGGATCCATACGCTACCTCTGTGTGTATGCGTGGCTGTGAGCCAGGGCGGTGTCTGTACCAGCAACTGCGGTGGGGCTGCAGACTCAGGGGCTTGTACATCCAGGTGCCAGTGACTGGGGAGACTGGGATCCTGCGGCAGCTACTGGGCAGACTGGGTGCCTGAGCCCAGCTGCTGGGGGGACCCACCTTGTACATTTGTACTGACACATTTCCCACTAACATATCTTCACCCTGATCAGCCAGAGAGGGGGACAGGATGAGGCTGCTGGTGTTGTGTTTGTGTGTGTGCTCAGTGTGTCTGTCTGTGCTGATCTGCGTGGCCAGCCATGTATGTATGTATGTATGTATGTGTCGTAGATGGGTGTTTGCATATGTGCCTACTGGGAACACAAGCTCAGCCTTGCTGCTGGTCAGACGTGGGGGCACGGAACTGCGGCAACCTCGCCCCTCTCAGGCTGCTGGATTTGGCAACCTGTAACACCTAGAAGTTACAACTCTGTTATGCCTATACTTCATCTGTGGACATTTATGAAGGAACTGACTCCCTTATATTTGTAACATTTATGTTACAACAGCTACAGCAGCTTGTCTGAAGCTTAACCCTTGGGGTAGTTGCTAGAATTACAACTATTGGGTAAAATAATGTTGCAGATGCTTTATTCTTGTTAGTTTCTTGTTCTCTGCTCCATCTAATACGCTGTTGTTATTTTTGTCTGCTGCAGAAGGCAAGTGTCTCTTTCCCTCCAAATCCTGACCAGGAAAACTCAGTCTTCTCTACTCTGCTAAGTCTTCAACACTGAAAAGTAACCCCTGATCAGCAAGCCATGTCAAACCCTGTTGCCTCAAAACTAAGGGCTTTTAGAGGCTCCAACTGTGTGTATACCATACAACATTTGGAGACATCCCTGGTTTCCTACCTGTCTTATGGGCCTTCACGCCTGTTTGCCTGGATGTCTCTCTAATGCCAGTGTTCTGCTCCCAGCACCTCTGTCCCATGCACAGTATGGCAAAAAATGAAGTCCCCTCTGAGTAGGACAGTTCATTCCCCCTACCAAAAAAAACCCAAAACCAAACCAAAACCAAACTAAAAGCAAAATAACAACACAAAAACTTTCAGAACCAAACAAAAATTGTAAGCCTCTGAAAGGCTAAATTTAAAAATTCTCTACATGGGTTTCCATCTTTCCTGGTCTGCTTGGCTGAGCACTGTGATACCAGGTGAGGCTCTATTCCCTAGGTGCTGGCAAGGAACTGGTCTAGTTACCAGTAAGTTTGTAGAGGCTGGCACACCTTACTGAGGGCTACTATACTGGGAGCTGGAGGAGAAAGAGGATCATGAGCAGGAAGTTAGCATCCCTTGCTATTCTATGCATTTTGCAACATAGACACTGGAGAAGACCTCTGCTGACAACATTTGGGTGCTTGTTTGGGGGTGTATTCTTGTCCGCTGCTGTGGTCCACATCTGGGAGAAGCATAACTCTGAACTAGAGAAGGGGATTGTCTTTGAAATTGCTACTGTAATTAGTGATTTCTGCTGTAGGCAGTGCTTACTGGGGACTGGAAGCTATGATGCAATAGGTACCCAGTAAGCCCACATCTGTGCAGTGCCTTAGTAAGACAATTGAGAAGTGTTTGCCTGAATTTTAGATGTAACACAGTAAGTTAGATAATCAGTTCATGTTCCTAGTTAGCCTAATGTTAGTGCATATACCAAGTGCTAGAAGATGACATTATTACTTAATGAGAAACAAGGCATGGTTTTTTATCTGCAGTGTTACTTGCAATTTATCTTTTCTGATCTGTATCAGAAATGGGAATATTCAATAAAATCTCTGAGATTTAGCCCAGTAGCGGGCAGGGTTACACTTGCAAAGGAGTTGCCCGTTTTGTCTACTTTGAATTTAAATGAAAAGCTGTTGCAATGGCAATTCATCCAGTATGAAGAATTAGGAAACAAAGTACAATTACTTCACTTTTATGGACTTCTGCTAGTAGCCCTTTTAAAAGTAGTAATTATAGCATATTATCCTTTGAGGTTTTACATGTCTACCTTCCAAAACATTGCATGACATTTTCAGTTTAAGAAAACTGCTTAATGCAATTGAAAGACTTTTGCCTACAAGTACCATGTAATTGTTTTATTTTCAAATTTTATAAAATAAAACATTGTATTGAGTTTGTGTGGCAAGG
Organism: Phalacrocorax aristotelis; assembly: GCF_949628215.1. Taxonomy (NCBI): domain Eukaryota; kingdom Metazoa; phylum Chordata; class Aves; order Suliformes; family Phalacrocoracidae; genus Phalacrocorax; species Phalacrocorax aristotelis. Next base: position 90,600,626 of record NC_134277.1, read on the forward strand.
TTTTGGAAGCAGGGGGGTTACAGGGCTGGCCTCTGTAAGAAGATGCCACAAGTTTTCCCCTTGTCCAACAGAGCCAATGCCAGCTGGTTCCAAGATGGACCCACCGCTGGCCACAGCCGAGACCATCAACAACAGTGGCAGCACCTCTGGGATAACAGATTTAAGAAGTGGCAGAAAAAAAAATCTGTACAACTGCAGCCAGAGAAAGGACTGAGAATATGTGAAACAGCCCTGCAGACACCAAGGTCAGTGGAGAAGGAGCAGAGGAGGCGCTCCAGGCACCAGAGCAGAGATTCCCCTGCAGCCCATGGTGAAGGCCATGGCGAGGCAGGCTGTCCCCCTGCAGCCCATGGAGGTTAATGGTGGAGCAGATATCCACCTGCAGCCCGTGGAGGACTCCATGATGGAGCAGGTGGATGCCTGAAGGAGGCTGTGACCCCATGGGAAGCCCACACTGGAGCTGGCTCCGGGCAGGACCTGTGGACCCACAGAGAGAGGAGCCCACACTGCAGCAGGTTTGCTGGCAGGACTTGTGACCCCATGGGGGACCCACGCTGGAGTAGTCAGTTCCTGAAGGACAGCACCCCGTGGAAGGGACCCACGTGGAAGAATTTGTGAAGAACTGCAGCCTGTGGGAAGGACCCAGATTGGAAACGTTCATGGAGGACTGTCTCCTGTTGAAGGGACCCCACGCTGGAGCAGGGGAAGAGTGTGAAGAGGAGGGAGCAGCAGAGACAACAGGTGATAAACTGACCCCAACCCCCATTCCCCATCCCCCTCCACCACTCGGAGCAAAGAAGAGGTAGAGAAATCAGGAGTGAAGTTGAGCCCAGAAAGAAGGAATGGGTGGGTGGAAGGTGTTTTAGGATATGTTCTTATTTCTCATTACCCTACTCTGACTTTTGACTAGCAATAAATTAATTTCCCCAAGCTGAGTTTGCTTTGCCCATGACAGTAACTGGTGTGTGATCTCTCCCTGTCCTTATCTCAGCCTACGAGCCCTTCATCATATTGTGTCTCCCCCATCCAGCTAACGAGAGGAGTGATAGAGCGGCTTGGTGGGCACGTGGCATCCAGCCAAGGTCAATCCACCACAAACTTGTCTAAACTTTTGCCTAATCATGTAATATACATTATATATAATTAATAATTAATATTTAAAATATAAATAATTGTAATTTATAATAATAACAATTCATAAGAAAAATTGATAGCAACAGGAATGATGTGCTTTACAAAAAGCTTATCTACTAGAGGAAGTTACAGCATAATAGCAAAGAGACTGAACAGGGTAAAGGAAAAAATAGATTCTTTTAGCCAAGATTTTAAAGGACAGCAAATCAACAAAGCAGGGAGTTGCAGGGACTAATTTACAAAGGAAAGAGAAATCAGAGGAAGAAAATCTTCCACCAGCAATATCCACATGGTATCTAGTGAGGACCCCAGACTGCAGTGAGCAAAGGAAGTAACAAGTTGAGAACTGAGAGAATCACATATTATGGGTATGGCAATTTTGAATGGAACCTGACTTTTTAAAATCTCGTTTTATTCAAAAGTGAACTGATCATTTAAAAGAAAAATTAAAAAAAACAGAAAAGGCGAGCTTATAAAATGAGTTAAAACCAAATCTATCTCAGTGGACTCGCCTAATTAAAGAGATAAACTTCAGTTTCACAAGCATGTTATTTTTTGCTGGGAGATCTGGGGGGTGAGAAGATGTGCTGTGTCCCAGGTGCTTCTATCCTGATCACTCAAACAGTACAAATAGACCTCTTCAGAGCTGTGTTAGAGGTCTTCCACCTCAGCAGGCCAAATGGCATCCCTTCTCAGAAACAGCTGAGAGATTTAAGTGTATCTTCTCAGAGGCATTGCTGAGAACATGCTAGAAAGCGACAAGAAAGTTGTGCTCAATCCTACAAGCGTGCCTCAGATAAGGGCTGCTGTCACATGCTCCATTACACCCTCCTCCTTACCTCTAAGCCATGGATCTAAAAATTACGTCCAGGAATACAAATTCCTACACAAATATTTCTTAGGGAACAGTTATTGGGAATTAAACCATTAAGGCAGAAAAACCTTACCTAATTTATCAGCACTCAGAGATTGCGTTTCAAGCTGCATTTTGAGTATCATATGGGAACCTCTGGGTGAACGCAGGTTTAATGCATAGCGCTAGATTTTTCCTTTACTATTTTAATCACTCATATGAAATGATCGCAGTCTAAGTAATCAAATATATTACCTTATCTCAATTTAAAATTAATAAAAATTATATCCTGTTCATCAACAAACTAGCTCTCTTTTTGCTCATGAAAATACTCCAGCTCATTTTTCTCTCACAGCTGATATTTCTTGGTCATTTAGCTTTCTGTTCATAAGGCTAAGCTATCTGCAGAGATATTAATATTTGCTGAACTATTTTCCTAGTATTACTTTATTCTATCAATAATGATCATATACTGTATTGTTTTATGCTAAATATTGTGCTTAACCTATTAATCTTCAGTTCTGAGGCCTAGTAAAATTTGCAAGGATTATATGAAGCTCCTAAAGACTATTTTTATCTTTGGTTACTGATGTTAGTGTATATTAATGACTCTGCTTTAATGCTTGAACACTTTCAAAATACCATTGGGAACTTTCAAGCCAGTTCTTCTGTTCCAATACAGCTGCCATTTTTCAAAGAGGCAGGTAGAGAATGAAAGACGACACATATTTGCCCTTGCAAAACATTAAAATCCTGCAAATCTACATTAGTGCACTGGGCTTCTTTCTCACAGGATTTTCTCCCAGGGCCACTTGCATATTCGCAAAATCCTGGCTCTGCATAGCATCTGGTTCTTGGTCTCCTGCAGCAAACACATTTGGGGCAGGGGGACATAGCTGGAAGCCTCTCCAACTGTGCATCAATACACTGCTATGGATTAGAAAGGTTGGATCCCAACCCAATACAGCAGCCAGCAGGACACGATAATGATAAGTACCTGGGGTAGTTTCTGCTTGCTCACATTGGACAGGCCTTTATTTAATCTTGATAGTGTTGCTCAACATTTGAACCCTGGTTTATGGATATAATTGTATAGCTTTTTCTTTTCTAGAAGTTTATATCTAAGTTTGTACTGGTTTTCCCTTGCAATAGCCCAAGAGAAATGGAACACTCCCTCTCAGAGCAGCTGGAACACATGGCTTCACTAGTGCTCCCTCTCTGCATCCATCCACCCGTGTACTCTCAGAAACTGGACAGGTAGACAGGCATTTCAAAAAAAAAAAAAAGAGGCTGCAAATCATAGGGAGCAGGGACAAACGTCACTGCGAGGCTCTTGCTAGTCCACTGGTAATGCATCATCTCTGGGGAGGCATTACACCAAATGTTGTACCAATCGCTATATAGGTATTCTTTCATCTCTGTGAGCAAATAACCTATTGTTTCCACCATCCACTTGTACACAACAAAACATAATGTATTGGTTTTGCTTTCAAAGCAAACATGGTAAATCAAGCAAGGGATCTACAAGACATTTTTTGTTTTGTTGTTTATTTTTTTAAGAAGATCAAGAGCAAGTTGCAGTTGTGCAACTCTCACATGCAAACCTTGTTTTAGGCTTACCTCTTCAGCCGTCTTGCAACAGAAATTTCCACAATTGCTTGCTCACATGTGTTTTTGTGTGGTCATATGCACACACTGATAAACACATTGCATCACTGCAGAAAGTGGTGCAATTTTACCCAGACATCTGTTTTCGTCACAAAACTGACTGATGTGTGAAAGGCTGCCCCAAGTGCAGCTGTTATTGGTAAAAAACTTTGTCACAGCCTGTGCTATACTACTTTCTCATACTAAAATTATTAATTTAAATTAACACACAGTTGTTTGTTAGAGGTGTTTTTCCCCAAACAGGCTGTAAAAAGTCTATGGTAGGCACTCAGGATTTCTCGCCTGGTGAAAGAATTAAAGTTTATACGATAAGTCATTTGTACTCTATCATTGTTCCTCAAAAAGACAATATACTGCTGAACCACAATTAAAATAGTTGAAACAGCAGGTGCTACAGTTATTCCAAATGAAAAGTTTACCATGACCTAGCAGCAGAAGAGGAACCCAAATGAGTAACCTCTGTTTCTGTTAATCTTTGCTCTAACTGCAAGTGTAGAACATCTCAGCTATGTACTTGTACGTAAATAAGAACGTATAACTAGACAAATTTATCTTGTGACTTCTAGTAATTTCTTTTTTGGCTGCATCACACCAAGTTCACATATGCATCTAGGTTATTCTAATGCAACCTTACTATTGTAGCCCTCAAACCCTCATTTGGAATAATTAAATCACTGGTACAAAAGCCTTGGTCAACCTAAACAACTTACAGCAAGGATAACTAACAGAAGAAACGTATTCAAGCAAGACACCGCAAACCGTATTTTATTAGTTGGGGATTTTTGGGAAAGATGTAGGCAGTCTGAATAGAAGTGTCTCAAAAATTGCTACAGATATTATACCCAATAGCAAGCATACATGTTTTCTCCTTCTGGGATGGGCAGAACAGTTGTTTTCCACACTACACATTTTTTTAAAAAAATTTCAGTATTTTCTAAAAAAAATTCTGGCAAAGCTGCTGAAAGGGGAAGGGAGCACAAGTGAAGTATGACAAATAAATGGAATATTGTTTAAACAAAAGGCAGTTCTGACATTCAACCAAGTTGATCACATGCTTTTCACCAATGTACCTTGGCCTTGAAAAGAAATAATCATACAATCATTTAGGTTGGAAAGACCTTTAAGATCAAGTCCAACTGTAAACTTAACACTGCCAAGTCCACCGCTAAACCATATCCTCAAGCACCACATCTAAAGGCCTTTAAAATACCTCCAGGGATGGTGACTCAACCACCTCCCTGGGCAGCCTGTTCCAGTGCCTGACAACCCTTTTGGTGAAGAAATTTTTCCTAATCTGCAATCTAAACCCCCCTGGTGCAACTTGAGGCCATTTCCTCTCGTCCTATCACTTGTTACCTGGGAGAAGAGACCAACACCCACCTCGCTACAACCTCCTTTGAGGTAGTTGTAGAAAGCAATAAGCTGATTTTTTTTTTTAACAAATATCCCTAAATATGTAAGATATTAATTCACCATAAACTATGCAAGTATTTAAACACCTAGAGTAGATAGTGCTTTTTGAACCCTGGGGTTTTTCCCCCTAAAGCAGATTTTGATGGCTACATGATTTAGATACCAAGATACCAAGTTATACTGTGATAAGACATAAATACTAAATAAATTATTAAACAATTTCAGATTCAAGTAATGACACTAGTGTCAAAGCAATGGATAATCCTATGTTCTCCTAAAGCTGTTTTTTTTGGATACTGGCTGAGAGCAGGACTGGTCATTCGAGTCAACATTATGGGGAGCAACAGGCAGTCCAAGGACTTAGCTGTAGGTAGCTTATCACTGCAGGACTGCCAGTTTCTCTCTCCTCCTTCAACTATTTCAGTCAATAACAATAGAATTTTTTGTTACACTTATTTACACCACCAAATAAATCCTTAACAATAGCCAAGACTTCAGTGCAGTAAGTACTGTATAAATATGGCAGGAGGTAAAAGAGGAAGAAACAACTGTTAAGCAGAAGCTTGGGTCACAAAGTCCTTTTTCGCTTCCCATTCCTTGAACGTACTTTTTTAAAACTAATATTTAAAATTTTAAAGGTATAGTTAATCAGATATGTTACTTTGATTACTACAGCAGTGTAACTCAGAAGCAAAGACAGAATTTTGAGCTTTAGACAAAGCTTACTACAATACCATACTGGGAAAATTCAGCGTCTGGCAAAATTACATTACCAATTTGTTTTGAAGAACATAACCCAACATTTACAGTGTAAACAGATAAGATGACACTAGGCAAAAGTTTGATTTCCATTGATTTCCAGAGTATATTAGCAGCAGAATTTTTTTGTTTTGTGTCGAGTTTTTTTTCGTTTTCTTTATTTGGTTGGTTGTTTTTCAAAAATTATTGTTCTTTGGTTGTTGGCTTGGTGTTTTTTTGTTTGTGGTTTTGGGTTTTTTAAGTTTTCTGTAAAATTTCTTAGGGTTTGGTTTTTTCCCCCCAGCAATTTAAAAAAAAATTCTTATCACAAGCATGCAAAGGACATAGATGTGCCTGAAACTCTAAAGTTGGTATGCTTGGGATCCCATCATGTTTTTGAAACCCTCCTGGAGTCCTTTGGGAGAAAAATATAGGGGAATGAGAACTGACATTAATAAAACAAGTAGCACTAAAAGTTCCCAGAGTTTTAGAATATAAAATAATCTAGACCATTATTAACAGGAGAAGGAAGACATTTGATTTTTTTAAACAGCATAGTAAGAGAATTTTGTAAAACTATTAACTTTTTTTATAAAGTAAGTTAGAAAACATTACAGAATTGCTAACAGTGCTAGACTGGCCTAAGTATCCCAAATAAACAATGCCTTCCAAACATAGTGCTGAGTGAGAAAACGTTTGAGTATTGAGATAGTTACCAAATTTGAGAGGTAGATAACCATCTTAATATATTCTTTGGGAAAGGCAGCACTGCAACTATTTATGTAAATGGCATTAAGTATAATCTACACAGTGTCCATACCTGTGTAAGAGTGCAAAAAGGAGGAAAGAACACTGTCCCTCACCTAACAGCAACTATATTCATGTACTGTCCTTGGGCTGCATCATCAGTTCTCCTGGAAATGCAGATGGGAGAAGAAAGGATTAGGAAGGCAAAGGAAAGAAAAAAACCCATTTGTGCGTGCAAGTAAATAACAGACAGAACACACCATCCAGATTGTAGTGAGGGTGACCGGGCTCACGGCACAATCCTCAGGACAGTGTGGCTAGGTCAAATGGAAACAGCGGAAGGCTGTATAAGCAGAAACGGAAGCACCAGAAGTCCTGTACAGTACTTTCTATGATGTGAATTCAGACACATTGGCTAAGGTATTTATGAAGGTGCTCCACTGTTGGAAAAGCAGTTTTGTTCCTATTCTCCATGTCCATCAGATTCCGGGACTTTGTGAAGAGGAAAAGCAGTAATTTATAGCAGCACCAATGCAAAGGCTTTGTCACAGTGATGATCAGAGTATGTTGTTAACCTGCCAATACCTGTAAAGTGTTAGCTGCTACAAAAAGCATCCATTTCAAAAACAGTGTTAAAAGCACAGCTCAGTACACAAATGGGATCACAATTTTTCGGGACTTTGGGTAGTCTTCAAATTTCTCAAGGTACCACCTGAAAAACAAAGACAGAAATCTGATGAGTATTTAGTCTTCAAAATGCTGTTGAGGAAATTAAGTAATTATACAACGTGTTCAATTTGATCCATACATTTTCTGGCTACAAACAAAAAAAATGCCTTTAAGAACCTACTCTGGATAGAAAACTGCCATTTACCACACTCATCTTAATGATATCTAATCACCAACTACAATGAAACAAAGTTACTGCTGCCAGCAATGGGAAATCAAACCAACAGATGCAGTGAGAGCAACCAGTGAAGGAACAGTGCGTTGATACAAAACGTACGTTGTTATGTATCCTGAGTACTTGCATTTTAGAAGGGGGGATGGAGGAATCAAACATTCAAGGGGATAACATGTCAAACTGTATAATGACTTCACATGGAAGAAAGGGATACTTTACATCCTGGAATGACAGTCCTATTCTGAACAGAAACATATTCAAATCCTGACGAACTGGATAATCGAACTGGATGTGACAAACGTTACACTAGCCTTATTGCTAATTCCCCTCAAAGACCATCACTATTTTCATACCCAGAAAATTTTAAAAGAATAAATACATAGCACTACTGAATGTTATTTGTCTGGTCATCTTATATAACAAACACATTTAGTCCTATTTTCAAATATTTATTCTTCTGCTTCTCTAAAATAAAAAAAAAGAATTAACTTCATCTGGACTCCTCACTGGTGCAGGTATTCATATTATCAATAGCTAACTGCAAGATCAAAGCTGGAATAGGCAGAGAACAAAAAACTCAATGCATTATAACCTTGAAGCTGTGGAACACCAGCATTACATTATTTATCCTGTTCAGTCATTTATTCTAAGTTTTTCAAACTAAACAGACTACACGAAAATACTTCTTTACTTACATGTATTTGCTATTTTAGTTGGGTTTGTTCTGTACACTTCCATTTTTATGCATTTCTCCTTTAGTGCAAATTAATTACTTTAACAATGTTTCATAATGCTCTGTAAGTCAAGAGCTCTGAAGGAGTGCTGTCAGGGCTTAAGACAAACAGAAACCAAACATGGAATTTGAGCCTCAAGAACATAATATACAAGGAGAGGCTGAAGAACCTGGCATTGCTTAGTCTGGCAAGGAAGAGACTAAGGGGCTGTTATGGCTGCCCTCAGGTACGGGAAGAAGTTTTGAGACAATGGAGCAAAAATATGAATGAAATGTAAACTCTTGCAGCTGGAATGCAATGGCCCCATGCAAAAGTGCAGGCCAGAGACCGACTGGCTAGGTAGCAGTTCTGCACAAAAGGACACGGACATCATGGTGGACAAGGTGAATGTGAGTCGGTAATGGATCCCTGCAATGATGAAGGCTGACTGCATACTGGGCTGCTTTAACAAGTATAGAGCCACCAAGTCAAGGGATGTGTCTATTTTCCTCTATTCAGCAGTTGAGAACCTGCATCTGCGTTACTGCCTCCAATTTTTGGCTACCTGTGCAATAGACATGTCCAGATTCTGGAGGAGAATCCAGCAGATGGTCATTAAGATGACTGCATAGCTGGAACATATAAAGAGAGGTTGAGGGAACTAGGCTTGTTCAGCCTGGAAAAGAAGTTAAGAGGCAGATCTAACTGCAGTCTTCCACTACCTTCAGCAGTATTAGAGAGAAGGTAGAGCCATACCCTTCCTAGAGGCACATAGCAAGTGGAGGCGTGGCAAGGGATAAAAGTTCCAACATGGAAATTCCAACTGGACATAAGGAAAAAACCCTCTTCCCCATAAGAATGAGAAAAATCCTGTTCCAGTGCTTTGCCAGAGATGTATTGAAGCCTCCACCCTTGGAAACGCTCAGAACTCAACTGGATGAGTCCCTGGGCAACTGGGTATAGCCTTGTGGTTAGCCCTGGTTGGAGCAGGTCACACCAGATGACTGAACCAGACAACCTTCAGATGGTCCTCCCAGCCTAAGATATCCTACAACTCTGCTCAGTAATAGCAGACAATAAAACAAGGAGAGATGGTCACAGGCCTGGAAGGTTCAGGTTGAATAGTAGGAAGAAACTTGTTCACTGGGAGGGTAAAAGAGACCTGGAACACCCTACAAACAAGGTGCAGGAAAACCTTCATTTCTAGATGTTTTCAAGACTCCACTAGACATGGCCACAGCTGCCCTGACAGACTGTTAGCAATGGCATTTTTTTTTTCAACCTATTTCCTCCATAAATTCATATTTATTTCCTCCAATGCCACTGAGTTTCAGCATGAGAACTAAAGCAGGAAGCTGAAAATAACCAAAATAAGATTAAGATGTTTGAATTCTTTTAAACACACTATTCCTTAAAGAGAATCCTTTCAAGAAAGAAGTCTTCTAAAACTATGATCCCTCTGTTAGCAGGAAAGCCACAGCACAAGTACAGTACATTAGCAGTCTGAATGTTTAACTACAGAATAGAGATTTTATTTCATATCATCTACCAGAACTGCTGTCATATTGTCTGTACACTTGATTATAGACAATATGATACAGACTTTATAGTCAAGTGTGCCCATTACAGAAGACTTCAGAGTCTTCTGTAGAGAGATAAGTTTGAGCTGCAACAGAAAGTAGAGTATATGATCAATTAAGACAATTTTCCTAAACTGGTCTATAATCTTTACACGTCCAGGATGAACTATATTTAAACATTGTTTTGACCACCTCATTGTACGTTGTGTGCGTTTATGCTCAGTACTATCCCATTGAAATTCTGCAGTGCTGAATACTACTCAGAGTATCCTCTATGATATTCTCCACTGCAGCAGCAGTCTTTCACAAGACACGCTCTGCAACATCCCTATGGGATGAGGCATATTTTGTGAAATGGAAATGAAGTGCGGCATAGAGACAACAGAAATTTTAAGACAAACACTTACTGGTGGTGTTGTTTTGCCCTTGAACCCAAGATGAAAAGTGTACACAATGCAAATGCAAGGCTTTCAATGGTGCAGCAGGCAAGGGCGAACCCAAACCATTCCAGGATCTCTCCAAAAAAGTTGGCTCCACTGACATACTCAAACATTCCTCCTGAAAGCATGACAGAGTTATTTTCAGAGGACCTTAATCAAGATCTCCAATGCTATCTTTTACTGTAAGTCAAATAAGAGCTGTATAACCAATGTCTCTATATGATTTTTAAAGGTAGTAGAGGCAGTGTTTTTTAGTTCAAGCTGTACTATGAAGTATCACTTCAGACCTCAGACAGACCTTCCAAGCTCCATTTTTCATCTTTAAATGATGAAAGAAAAGCAGATTTACCAGTATCAGAAGTGAGTTCATACCTCTGTAAATAATTCCTTAACAATTACATCAAACTGGCGCTTTGATCATAAACTCTTTTTTACAATACGTAAAAATAGAAAACATGCTCCCCATACCAAATCCCAGAAAATACTCAGAGTTAGTTAGCATACAATGTTCAATTTCTTTAAGTACTTTAGCAATTAAGTTAATTACAAACAATATTATTATTACAAAATAAAGTTCCAAATTTATCCTCTAGCTTAAAACATATTACCCTTTTGTTCCCATCCCCCATCAGGTCTACTCCTTGAGCCCGGACACTCAGTAAAAGTAGGAATTGGTAGTATGCATTAAATGTGTTTTACAGCCAACTATGCATAAACAATCAATACTCACCTGCTAGAAATTTTATAAAATGAGAACTTTAACCCTAATTCCAAAGTTAGTTTACAAATTGGTAACATTTCAGTATGTCCTTTACCCATGGGACTAAACAAACAAGTATTTGCCAAGTGTAATAAAGGACATGTTTTGACCTTGCTTTAATTACTTTGCTTTTGTGGCAAAAGAGAAGCAGAATTCTAGCACTTAAACTGGATAAGCAATATCAAAAAGACCAACTCCTCCCAACCATGCAGCAAATAATACCTTATTTCCTTCAGAACTTTTTTGTACACTGAACATAGTATAGTATGTTCATATTAATTTTCCACACGGGTGCTTGGATTTACATCTGTTAAAATTTTAAAGTTAGTTACTTGGTGAAAAACAAGTCTACTGCCTTGCCTTATATATAGTTCTTCCAGTTTTATTTAAAAAATTTCACTAAAAACCAAGAGAGCGCAACTGAAGGAAAAACTTGGTAAAACAGCAGAATTCAGAGGTTACTATTATTTTTCTGCTGTCACTGTGTGTAGTATTCCTGGAAGTCTAATGTTTCCAAAAGCTTCAATAAACCTTAACACTTCGATAGGCTCCATAAGAAGTCCTTTCATATTCTCCATTTTCCCATGAAGGCCAGAATTTATAATACCTAACTTCCTTTGGATTTCTGTCTTCTTTTCCCTGTATCTCCCTTACAGTACTTGTTGCTCTCTGATTACATAGGATCCCTCCCTCTTCATACACGGGACAACATAAGGTGGGCCAGCCACACACAATTGCTGAGTGCTTTCTGCCTTCCCCTCCAGTTCCCCACACTGGGATGATAATTTAGGTAGTCTTTCTCCACCCACCTGCTAATCCTCATAAAAGCTGTGGAATGCTATTTTACATTTTTAACACTTTATAAAAATACAGCCAAAGTCAGTCAAGAAATTCAAAGACTCGCACAAACCATGTGAAATCATGAAACAGATTGCTTAGACTACTTGGCTTAAAAGAAAAAAAAACCAACATAAAATGTTTCCCACACTATGAAATCATTTCTCGAGGTAGACAAACTGCTGTTTCCCGTTTCCTTTTACATCATAAATTACTATCTCCCCTAAAAAACACCAAGCTTTAGAAGGTCATCTTTACATAGAATCATTTTAGGTTGGAAGGGCCCTCCTGAGATCATCTAGTCCAATGCGCCCCCCAGCTCAAGCAAGGTCAGCTAGAGCAGGTTGCCCAGGACCACGTCCAGTCTGGTTTTGAGTATCCCTACAGAGGGAGACTCCCCAACCTCTCTGAGCAACCTGTTCCAGTGTTTGATCACCCTCACAGCAAAAAATGTGTTCCGATTTAATTTCATTTGTTTGAATTTATGCCCAGTGCCTCTGATCCTGTCACTGGGTACCACTGAGAAGACTCTGGCTCCCTCTTCTTCATTCCCTCCCATCAGGTATTTATACACATTGATAAGATCCCCCTGAGCCTTCCCTTCTCCAGGCTGAACAGTCGCACATCTCTCTGCCTCTATGAGATGCGTCTTTTGCTACGTAGATTTCTGAAAGATTTTTACTCACCTCTTGGTATCTTGTAACCAGTTTCCCCTGGTTTTCTCAGATTTCTGAGAATATGATCAGAATGAATATTGATTGCCATGCCAGTCAACCACCCTATAAAACCTGAAGAGAAATATTTAAAGTACTATCTTTAATACACTGAGCCAAAGTGCTTGTTCAGAAAACAGACAACAGTCATATATCACATATTAGGCATATTATCTCAAAGCAGTAGTAACATAAGCAGTATAAGCAATTCTGGTGACATCCTGCACAATCCAAGTCCCACACTGAGCTCTTCAGTCAGCAGAGCTCACAGTAATCAACAGGTCCCTAGACAGGAATAGTACTGTAAGTGCAGAGTTCATTCTTGTGTTGCTAGACTTGTATAAATGTATGCATGTGCATATATACAGATGTAATAGGGAAATACACACAACTTCCACATAGAAAAACAAATACACTAAGATTTTAAACACTGAAACAGCCATTCTCATTCCTGCCAGAGGGACACATCCTAGCCATTGTGTCTGTCATCCCCCCCCCACCTTTTTTATTTTACTGACAATCTACCACAGTTTCCACAGCAGACTTCTGTGCAATAAAAGGAATAATAAAACTGTGAAGGAATTAATGCAGCAATTCTTGTGTCATTCAGCAGAATGCTTTAACAATTTATACCAGGCTTTTGTAGAAACTGAGATTGTCACATTCTGCATCCTTATGCCTTGTTGCCATAATTGCATGGGATAAATCAAAAAGAATTTAGGATTGAAATTCAGTATTTTCACCCATTCCCTTTTGAGTCTTTGGCTACATGTTACCTATGTTATCCTCCTTCAAAGGCAGCATTCCTTGTTATTAGGAACAGACAAGTTTTGGGTTTTGAGGGCAGATCCATTGTACTGGTTTTAATCCACCTCCAAAGTTACTGATTTTTATTTAAATTACCAAGAAAACACCAGTGATGTGCTTTTAGAACAAAGTCACTTCACACATTAGATAAGGAAAGCTTTGCCTTTCTGCACACTTAAGTTCAGTCTTTCAGATGATTCTCTTTCAGGACAGACAAATCCAGTAGTATGACCATCTGAGCAAAGATGCTAAGTGGATATCCAGATGTATAAGGCTATGTTGCAAGACTAGTAGTTTGTCAGAGCATACTTTACCAAGACTTAAGCTACATTTCAAAGTGAAACTACAGGATGTAAGTGGACCTTGCCTCTCATACAAATCGTTAGATAGGAGCTTTCTTCTCTCAATCCCTTGTGGGCTGCATTTACCTAAAGGACCTAGCCGCCTGCTTCCATGTGGATTAGGAGGAAAACGACTGCTCTACGGAGAAACTGAGGTTTCTGTGTGAAAGCTCACTCCGTATTTACCTAGATAAATAAAAAGTGTTGTTTGATTAGCTTGTTCCAATCTGCTTACATTTCAAAACTAGTCGCAGAACTTAGTCCTGTGAACAAGCATTGTTCGTTATCTTTTGCTCATACGGCACAGTGCAGTACGTTTCCATTGGCCATCAAGGTGTGTAGATGCCATACGTAAAGTGTCTTCTGTAGTAAAATTTTACCATAATCCTTTCAACTATATATTCAATATAATCACATCACCATGAGATAGATTAGATCAACATAATGAGGAATTTACAGACCAATACATATGACAACATTCAAAAAAACAGGGTGAATAATTCAAATGCTGTTGAATTCTACTTTTACGAAAACAGATCATTTAAACTTTTTTCCTTCAAACAGATCTCTATCCAAACAGAGAATATTGAACCCCCCACTGCATCCAGCAACAAAAATAGTTTGTTTCTCTTAACATAAGCAATTATGTATCAATTTGTTATTTATATGAATGTCTGTATAAATTTTGCCAGAGAAGATTAAAACTACCTTGGAAAAGAAGGGATGTTATGCATACAACTAAATAAGCAATTCATTATCTCCACACAATAATTTGAAAGGGAATTTGTTAACAAGCACACAGATTAATTCTACTTAAATATAAACAATATTTCTACTAATTTACTTCAGTATTAGCATGTGGAAAAATCTGTAGTGAAAGTTAGTATCAGTTCTAGAAAGAATACTAAATTTCTTTCTCTGGAGGGGAAATTAGAGACCCTTTGATTTCTCTGAAATGCCACTGTAATTTTGGAGAATGTTACCTGTGTATTCTGTATTGTTATCTGTTTGTAAATTAGTATATGAACTACTAAGAACTTTTCAGATAATGCAAAAAGACTGGAACTTGCTTTAAGAGTGCCCGATCACTACAGAAGATTAGTTTGATTCTGTGCATTTTTACCCCTACTACTCAAAAATTACCACGTCAGAAAGAAACAATCAAATCTCTCTTCATGGGCATCAAGCTGATGATCCACCTTCTCCTGAAGTACTGCATAACCATGTTCCCTGCACCTGTACTCTGTGGTCATCGTACTTCACTGGCCCCATCCTCAGGTTCTCACCATGGCTGACTCCTAGGACTGGACTCTACAAAGCCAAGAGCTGGTTAGGCACCACGATCTGCATGACTTGGCTTGCACCACAGGCAAGTGCAGATACGTAAACAGGAAGGGAGCCACAGCATAGCACTGTAGATTCTCAGAACCACAGGATGCACCACACAACAAAGATGACCTCATGAGACTATTAAACTCAAGATGCTTTTTTCTTTCATCAGGATAAGCCTGGAGATTAAGGCCTGCGTTCATACTAAGAGAACACTTCCATAAGGAGGACAGTAATTAGGTCTATATTACCAAACTATGTAGCGCAACAGAAGAGCGTGTGTGCGTCGTTGTACCAGTGCCCTCTTCATCCTCACCCATATGGAATCTCACACAAGATGACCTACTTTTGTTCTGCAGGTGATTTCAGTGTGACATTCTGGTAACTGCTGTCTGGTTCACCACTCCAGGTTTCAAGAATATACAGTACAAGATGGTGTAAGGAATCAGCAGGAGGCCAGTTTCTACAGCTGTGCTGAAAGCACCCAGTAGACACTTCAGGTAAACCAGCGCCTCATCTCAGATTGTGCCCCGTTAGTCTTTTCAAGATGGCACAAGATCATTTGGAGCATCCAGATGCCTATAGATATTAGGAGAAACACTAACACATCTCCCTCGGTCACAAGACCATACCCAGATATGGACATTACCCATGCTCTCTTCATGTCTGTTCTGTGTAGGGATCAGAGGTCGTTGCCTGACTGCCAGGTAAGAAGCCTCACACAACAGACAAGGTGATGATGTTCTGTCACCTACACCTTCTGAGTTATAAGTACTTCTCTGCTTTGCAGAGCTGCTGCAAAGTAAAATGTTTTGATGAGCAGAAGGGTGAGCCATCAACATTAGAAGGAATTAGTTGAATGGGGATTTAAAAGAGTAAGAAAAGACATGCAGCATACTGTAAAGGGTTTAATGAAGCTAAAGCAATCAAATGACGGAAGGAGTTTCCAGCTAGAAGTGCAGATGGGCTAGGAAAGAACACAAGGGTGAAACAGGAAGGTGCACATGCCCCTGTCTGTAGCATTCACTGCTTCAGGGTACTATGGGTACTCTTGGCAAGTGGAAACTTTTTATTGGCACACAAATCTAAGGTACATGCTGAAAGATTATGGTGATGTTCCCACATTGGTTTGCCAGCTCGTGGTTTTATCAAGTGTTGTACTGCATCTGAAGCAGAACACGTCCATTTCCTCTGAAAACAGACTAGTTCACTGCAGTTCACTGCACTAACACACAGTCCAGAGGAACCATGAGGGAACCACACCAAAACAGTATTGCTGCTCCAAATCAAATGCCTGTGTAGATATAAACTATTGCTTTTCCAAAATTAACTCCTAAACATCTGAAAACAGCCAAGCTGTATACTAAGGCTCCACAGACAAAGAACACCAGTTGTTTGAAACCTCCCACCGTGATGGTTAATCAGCCTCACTTCTCCAGACTTGTGTCTTCTGTGCAAATTTATGTAATTCCAGCTTCCGACTACTGAACTTGTTTGGCTGCTACTTATAGACAGTCTCCCATTTCTCTTCCTCATGTAAATTCATATAGACTGAAGAAATGTCTTGTTAACCCCCAGCAAATACACTTTCTTGCTATTGTTCTTTCTAATCTTCTACTCAATTTTTTTTTTTAGTCATTTTATATCAAGGCTTAAAGACACTGCCAGGTGTTTTTCAAGAACTAGAACATAACAGCCCAGTTGTTCAGGGAGCATCTAGCATACAATACAGCACTTCTGCATTTGAGTTGACCAAAGCTACAAGCATAAATTAGCGATATTTGGAGGTACCTAGCTGGGATGAATACCAAATAGCAGTTATAAATACCCACTATGTTCCAGTTACATTGATGTGCACTACAAAACAGAAAAGCCCAAAAGATATTCTAGTTACAGGAATAAAAGAAACAAAAAGTCCTTGGTTTGGCTGTTTCATAGCCATACCAAACTTCATCTAAATATTTATTGTAATAATGGTCTCAAAAAGGCCAGCAAGTGACACTATTAAATAGTTGCTTCATATACCAGGAATCTTCACTTTCTTAGTTTTCAGGATAATTTTTTAAAGCAATATATTGACCTAAAATAGTCATGAAAGCAACACTTCACTTATGATTAGCAGTACTGGAAATATATATAAGAATATATTCCAAACTGGTATTAACTGGGGAAAAAACTCAAACCAAAAACCAAACCCAAACCAAATTAATTCATACACAGAAATAGTCATAACTGGAGGCGGATGAACCTATTATCATTTATACATTTACATCGTTGAGAAATCCTTTGAAACTCAAAAAAACCCCAAGGAAATCTAAGCAATGGCCTTACTACCTTAACTGTTTTAAGATCTTTCAGTAAGGAGGAATTGATTTATGGCTCCTGACTCATTACTTGTTTACAGCACTGTACTGAGATATCTAGATGCATCCGATGAGCATGTTGCATCAGCATCTTCAACAGTTTTGATCAACAGATCCTTTAATCAGGCTTTTTGTTGGATCCAAGTTTAAGGAGGCTGGAATTTCAAAAGTACCAGAAGAATTTCAAGTATAACCAAGTGCCTAGAGACCACTGACAGCATCCCCTTGTACCGAAATGTCTCCATTTTTAGAACACAAGCAGTACCGCCTCCTAATCTTGGCATTTAGCACCGTGGTCCTCTATTGTCATCTGCAGTAACACTGCAATAAAGATTAAAACTTCTAATTCTTGCTGTACAAGGCTTGAAAAATCTGGGAGAAACAATAACTTGCTCTGGCTCCAGAATAGCAAGAATGGTACTGGGTCAGATCAATGGTCCACACAGCCCAGTATTCTGCCTTTGACAGACAAGGCAAAATATTCTGGTTTATCTTCAGACCAAAAAGATCTTCCTGTTAAGACTTTGTTGCAAAACGACACTGTGTTTTTGACAGTAGGCAAAAGTAGATGCCTAGGAAACAAAAAACAGGGCGAAGCCAATACTGTGTCACTAAACCTCTTAGCCTTTTAATCATATGCATGGCTTCAAGTATAAATGTGACCTCACTTCCTGATAGGAGTGAATAATCAACCCCTCCACACCCTTCCTGCGAGCTAGTTTTTTTCCTTGACAAAGCCCACTCCTACTACGAGGGTGGGTTGGTGCATGTGTGGGCATGCATGTGTAAATATCCTAACACCAAGTACTTTTGGCATTAGAAGTGATATCTTGGTATTTTACAGCTGCTTGTACTGGATTTTTACTCCATGAACTTGTTCACTTCTGTTTGACCACATTCAAACCTTGAGCACCTAACACATCAAGAAACAAGGGATTTCAGTTTAACGTACAAGTTATATGGAAAATCTGCTTTGTTTGCTCTGAACTTGTATGCTGCTGGTTCCATTTATGGTCTCATGTTCCTATACCTAAAAAACACAGTACCTGACCTGTATTTACTTTGGTGCTAAAGAATACAGATGACAGTCAGCTCATCTAGTGCTGACATTGTATGAAGAAGTGTCAGTTCACAGTTCTAGAATAAAAGGTTAAAAGGCTTCCAGCTACAGGAAACAAGAAAAATTAACTATGAGAGAAGATTACAAAATGGGACTGAAGATACTATAAAATTATAATGAAAAATAAAAAGCTGTGAAGACAAAGGAAAACTACACCTAATGTTCTTGTAACCTGTTTTAACTCACCTGTGATGAAACACGGACCTTTTAACCAGCCTGAAGGATATTTTGTATAGTTGCTTAAGCTTCGGCCTTGCAAGTATCCATTGTAAATACAGAACAGAAGTGCTAGCACAAAAGTGAAAAAGGGTGTTGGTTTTCCTTCCCGGATGAGAAGGGGAAATATGAGTGCCCTATAGTGAACAGCAAAAGAAAAATTGTTGCATTAACAAACAGAGAAGATACTTTTGATGTCCAAAATTGTAGTCCATAGTCCATATTATCCTGCTTTTCAAATTTTCAGGGTCCTTGATCCCAGTTCAGAAGGATAGTCACACCTGAACACCTAAATGTTAGCTTTGTCGTCTAATTGGAATTAGAAGATCAATCCTCTCTCCCCTTCTGACATAAATTTTTAATTTTGTATCCAAGACAATTACTTAGACTGGAGCAGAAAAGGCAACTGATGTTAAGCACAGCATATTTTTGTCCTCCTTTATTCTTAAACACTCAGTGGTATCATCAAGATTTCTGAAACGAGCCAGGTCTCACAATCCCTACACCAAACCTACCAGCACTTTCAGGGGGAAAGTCACTCCCCTTGAAATTAACCTAATTGAGCTCAGTTTCCTCCCTGCCCTAAAAGTCACTTAAAAACATTAATTGCTTTGCCTTGACAATCTTGGTCTACCCTATGACACCTGTTAAAGACATGACAAATCCACAACTGCCATCCCATTTGGGAAAGGAATCTTGACTTCCCAGGGATTATGTGAGTAAACAAGCTCCAAACAAGTAAAGCAGGTGAATGCTTTTGTGCTCTGCCCCACGTACCTAGCCAACTCCTAATCACCTATCGATTTAATTGCAATCTATAATGATATAGGAGCAGGATTATTGAAGCCTGATCATTCTTCACGTTTTCCAGCTACCCGAGGACTACTGCTTCAAAGAAGCCTTTCCAGAGGAAGGAAGGCTATAACAGCTTTCAAGAAAAAGTAAAAGAGTCATTAATATCATTAAAGCCTACTACATTACAACAAACAGAACTGGATAACAGAGGTCTCTTCCAGTCTACATTCACCTACAGAACAGTCCCTCAGTCCAGTAACAGCAACAAGCAACAGGAGAAAAACAGCGGCGCAGCGCAGCATCCTCTACAAACCTTTACCTTGCATTTCTACGTTTTCCCAGACACCGAGGATGAGTAAAGATCCCACACCAAAGCTAATCTCTTTACTCTTAAGGATGGAAAAAGGGGGAGTAAAGACATACTCCTGGGTTTGTAAAGCCAGTCAGCCACCAGGCCAACCATACATTGCATCTCTCTCAATCACAGGAATGTGGAATATATTCCGTCAAAAGCAGCAGCCTCTGTCAATAAGCACTGGAAAACAGCTGCCTATCAGCCACACACTCGGCTTAAAATTAGCCTGGCAAATCTCTCTGCTGTATTATTACAGTAGCAAAATTACTTGTGGAGTCTTACCAGTAACTACTGCCAATGACTTGACAGGAACAGCAAAATCTTATCTGAGCTGCAGCTAAGCTGCCTTCTCCCAAGTAGTTTTACAAAATACCCAAAATCCATTGACTACACAGCAACACGGGGCACTCAGCCTCAGCTTTGCCAGTATTTTAATGCCTCGTGGAATACCCTTAGCTGGAAGGGAACCACAAGGATCACCAAGTCCAAATCCTGAAATGAACACCACATTAGAAGACATACTTGGAAAACAGCTACTGTTTCACAATATTAAAGTCACATTATATCAGCATCCAGAGCTGAACTTTCCTTGCTGGAACAGTGCCCTTAAGACTACCTGGTTAAGTCATCACTTAAAGGGAGGCCATTGCAAAAGCCACAGCTGTAGCATACAGGTGATACGGCACACTGAGAGAGCACCCAACTTTTTTGTGCCATTTCCAAAAGGCACCATAGCACTCCACTGTGCACCGCACAGCAGCTAAACAAAGCAGCAAGCACTGCACCACCACCATTACTTGCTCAGCTCACGTAAAAACATAGACTACCTTAACGCACAGGAGCAGAAAATACTTCAGTGGTTATTATATTAAGCAATTAAAAAGAATTAACAGCAGAATCTCAATCCCTGCAGCCAGAAAACAGCAGCCATACCTGTCTATTAAGACTGACCCTGAGCTGCCACAGAACTGCACTTCTCCTGCCATCACGCACTCCCCCCCCTTTTCGGGCAAGCCCGAGCGGGAGCACCCGAAGGGAAGCACCCAGCCAAGGGGCTCCAGCGCCGGAGCCCCGCCGGCAGCACCCCACCGCCGCCGAAGGGCCGCACCTGTGCGCGTAGTGCAGGACGAAGCAGCCCAGCAGCAGGCGGTTGGGCCAGGCGGCGGCGGCCGTCCCGCCGCAGGCGGCCAGCCCCAGCGGGACGAGGAGAGAAGGCAGCTCCTGCAGCGCCCATGCCGGCCGGGCGGGCAGCAGCCAGCCGAAGCGCCGCGACGAGTACCGGCCGTAGGGCATGGGGATGAAGCAGAGCAGCAGCGCGGAGCCGGCGCCCAGCCCCACCAGCCCGTAGGAGAGGAGCTCCAGCACCCGCTGCTCCTCCGGGCCCGCCGCCCGCCGCCAGAACCCGCACCACCACGCAGCAAGCCCGCCGTCGCCGGGCCCCATCCCGCGCCACAGGCACGCGCCCGCGCGCGCGCCCCGCCGCCTCCATTCATCCGTTCGGCGGCGGCACGCCTACCGCCGCCGCGGACCAATCGGCGCCGGGGGTGTGGCCTGGTTGGTGGGGCCGCCGCGGGCAGCAGCAGCCCTCGGGAACGGAAGTTCCGCCGGGGCGGTGGCACGTCGCGCCGCTATCGCTGCCACCGCCGCTACCGCCGCTGCCCGGAAGGGAAGGAGGGAGGGAGGGAGGGAGGAAGGAAGGAAGGAAGGAAGGAAGGAAGGAAGGAAGGAAGGAAGGAAGGAAGGAAAAAAAGAAGGAAGGAGGAAGGAGGGCCGGCGCATGCGCGTAGCGGCGGGAGCACGCGGTGCCGCCGGAGCTGTGCGGCCCCGCGGTCCCGCCGGCCGGGAGGGACGGGAGCGGCCGCTGGCACGGCGGGGCGCGCGGCGGGGCTGGGCCGGCGCCTGGCCGCCGCTATGGGCCGCCGGGCGCGCGACCGCAGGCGGCAGCAGCAGCGGCAGGAGCGGGACGGCGACGGTGGCGGCGGGGACCGAGCGGTGAGGGCCGGGGCGGGCCGGGGCGCGGCAGCGGCAGCGGCAGGGCCGCCGGGCTGACGGTTGGCGACGCGTTTCAGGGCTGGGCCGGCGGCTACCCGGAGATCGTGAAGGAGAACGAGCTGTTCGAGCGGTACTACCGGGAGCTGGGCATCGTCCCCGCCGGCGAGTGGGACGCCTTCATGGCGGCGCTGAGGGAGCCGCTGCCCGCCACGCTGCGCATCACCGGCTACCGGAGGTAGGGGCCGGGGCCGGCCTGAGGGGGTGGGGGCAGGGGGAGCCGGAGGCCACCGGCTGCCTGGCGAAGGTGTGCCTGGATCCGGCCTTCTTCTGCGTGTCTCTCTCCCTTGCAGCCACGCCAAAGAGATTCTCCACTGCCTGAAGGAAAAGTACTTCAAAGAGCTGCAGGACCTGGAGGTAGACGGCCAAAAAGTGGAAATGCCGCAGTCGCTGAGCTGGTAAGGGAGCTGGAAGGGGAATGAGGCAGCCTGCGTATTCCCGACCGCGAGCCTGAAGAGTCGGTTCATTTCTTTCTTACGCCTCTGCCCTTTTTCTGTCTCGTTTCCCCCAGGTATCCGGAGGAGTTAGCCTGGCACACAAACCTGAGTAGAAAAATCTTGCGTAAGTCGCCGCAGCTGGAAAAGTTTCATCAGTTTCTGGTTAGCGAGACAGAATGTGTAAGTTTTGGATAAATCTCGATTTTTTAAAATTTATTTATTTTTCCTTTCATATCCTGAGGAGTGGCTTTATTTAAATGCATTATGAGAAACTGAGTCTGTAACTTTTCCCCCAGAAGTTGAGTAGCTCAGAAAAATCTGGATTTTGTCTTGACGTTGACAGTGACTCATCCCATGAATCTAGCACATAACTGCAGTTACAAGTATTTCTCCTAAACTAATTGCAATTCTTTTTTGTTGTTTGAGAACGTGAAAATGAGAAAATGAGTCCCTGTAAAATAATCAGTTGTTGTTAGAAAACAGACTTTTGAGTCTGGTAAAAAATGCGTGTGTATACATACCAAGACTTTACCTTTAGTGATGGATGTTTCTGACTTGATTGAAGCCAGTTTCCCATCTCATATCCAATGGCATGTTAAATTGCATGTTTAAATATGCAGTCGCAAATTTCAGTTGGGTGAAATACTGTGATTTTGTTTGTTCAATGCTAACAAAATTTAATCCGGAGTTTATGATAGTGTTTTCAATTGCTTTATCATTTTACTACACAGAGATTTAAAAAATTTATTGCAAAAGAAATTCATTCTTTTGGAATGGAATAAAAAGGAGCTTGTTTTGGGTTTGTTTTTTCCTTTCAAGGGAAACATCAGTCGTCAGGAGGCTGTTAGTATGATCCCACCTCTGCTGCTTAATGTTAACCCTCATCATAAGGTAATTGGGATATACAGTGTGCTAGAGTTTTGCCCTGGAAGATAGTTTGATTAAACTACAAAATACAGTAGCAGTATCAATACTGATACACAATTCTGTTTCAAGTTAGCATGTTTTATGCTTTCCGCGTGTAAACCACAAGAATCAACCAGTGTTCAGATAACAAATAGATTGTCAGGGAAACATCTGCTTTTTCAGCTTTACATAATATACTGTAAAAACCACTTAGTTTTTAAATAGTTACATAATCTTACTTTCAAAGTGTAAACGTATTTAGCTGCATCAAAGTTACATATTCATGTTTCAACCCCTTTTTAAAACAAGATGACTGTTTTTAACTTCCTGCTATCTGTCACACTGTGAACAGATGTAGTTTTCCAGATCCAAATGATAATGTTCTTTACCCAGGTAGTTTTCGCCCTCTGTGCCTTTTTGAAGAAGTTGCAAACTTCTGCTCTATAAATCTGTTAGGCAATATAATTTGGGTGAGCTGAAACATGCTGTTGATGGTGGCTGAAGAGTATAGATTGCTAACTTCAACTGAGGTGTCTAAGGAATGCCTGTGATATTTTCTAATGGCAGATTGTAGGAATGGGGATGCCTGGTAGCAAATTTCCTTTTCTAGCCTTAGTGATAGTTTCATATGCTGTGTTCGTCTGCAGAATTAATCTCTCGGGTGGCCTTATTCTCTTAATCTGTTAAATTAATGAGCTAGTTTTAAGCACCTTTCTATCTCAAGCAACCACATTATGCATTTCGTTCTTAAATTTGCCGTGATGTATCTTAAAATTTTAAGTTTTTCAAACTTCTGACCTATATGTTTTAGAGACTCGTTTGTACATACTTGTTCTTATGTTAACATTACTTAGCATGCATAACTTTTCAGTTTATTTTCTTCTACTCTCACCATAACCCAATGTATGACACAGGGCTGATGGCTATGTTACATGATGAGGCACCTCTCTTGAATGAATAATTAATTGAGTGATAGATCCAGTCCTAATGTGTCACGGTGCGTTTTGAGTTTTGTGTGAACAGGTAGGGAATGTGTTTGACTTAATGTAAAGCACAATTGTGAGAATATTTTAAAACACACCTTATGTTGCATATACTAATATAGCAGTATACATTTTTTGAATTGAATGTTTAACTTTGGTGACTATATTTCAACGAGTGCTTCCCAGAAATGCCTGTAAAATTCATGAATTTCCTCATAAATCAGACCCAGAATAGGTTCTTTGTACTCTCTTGCGACAAGACAGCAGATAGCTGCTATAACGATGCCTTGGCTGTTGTCATTTAGGACCTTTTATGGTTCTTAGTGCCTTATTTTCTGAGCTGCTTGTTATGACTGGAATTGCAGGTTACTTTTCATGCTTAACCAGTGTGTTCTGTGCATCATGTATAACATGCTGATTCCTGTTTTACACAAGGATCAACTTGATGACTGTCAAACCTCTCTGTAGTTGTGTTTATTTTTAATCTGCTTTTCACAGTTCACTTTTCCCGCACCATCAAATTGCTGGACAATTTTAGAGCATGCTTATTCTTAATTATCTTTTGCATTATCTAAAAAATAAGTAGAAACCAGTAGCATCACAACTCTTACTTCAAATAGGAGGTATGATGCTTTCTTACTGGGTATGTCTCATGATGCATTAACGCTGCTGCATGGCAGTGCCTTTCACATGCTCTCTGGAACTGTCGGTAAATGCTCTTTGCATTTCCCTGGGGTCTCTCTTCTGGTTTAGTCTTGTTCATGCCAGGGGCTTCCATGAGGATCTGAGCAGATCTGTCCCCATCTTCTATCCTGTTGCATGATTTCAGCTAAATTTCACCGGAGCTAAAGGTCCAGAAGATACATAGAGTCACATGGTTCTGAAAATCTGTAACTCTGCAAGAGGAAAGACTCTAAGCTTCCTTACTTAAGAAAATGGTGTCAGCTGTCAAATGCTGTGAAAGTGACTCTGTGAATGACTTGATCACAAGCCAAGTTTGTGATGAACCAGGAGGGAGAAATATGCTAGAAATCAGGTGTTGGTGTCTATGCTGTTCTCTTCTGCCTGATGATGGTCTGAACACTTCATAGAATCATAGAATCGTTGAGGTTGGAAAAGACCTCTGAGATCATCGAGTGCAACCGCTAACCTATCACTGCCAAGTCCACAACTAAACCATATCCTCAAGCACCACGTCTACCCTTCTTTTAAATACCTCCAGGGATGGAGACTCAACCACCACCCTGGGCAGCCTGTTCCAATGCCAGACAACCCTTTCGGTGAAGAAGTTTTTTCTATCGTCCAACCTAAACTTCCCCTGGTGCAGCTTGAGGCCATTTCCTCTCGTCCTATCGCTTGTTACTAGGGAGAAGAGACCGACCCCCACCTCACTATAACCTCCTTTCAGGTAGTTGTAGAGAGCGATAAGGTCTCCCCTCAGCCTCCTCTTCTCCAGACTAAACAACCCCAATTCCCTCAGCCGCTCCTTATAAGACTTTTTCTCCAGACCCTTCACCAACTTTTTTGCTCTTCTCTGGACACGCTCCAGCACCTCAATGTCCTTCTTGTAGTGAGGGGCCCAAAACTGAACACAGTACTTGAGGTGTGGCCTCACCAGTGCCGAGTACAGGGGCACGATCGCTTCCCTGGTCCTGCTGGCCACACTATTCCTGATACAAGCCAGGATGCCATTGGCCTTCTTGGCCGCCTGGGCACACTCCTGGCTCATGTTCAGCCAGCTGTCAACCAACACCTCCAGGACCTTTTCCTCCAGGCAGCTCTCCAGCCACTCCTCCCCAAGCCTGTAGCATTGCATGGGGTTGTTGTGACCGAAGTGTAGGAGCTGGCACTGAGCCTTGTTGAATCTCATACTGTTGGCTCCGGCCCAACAATCCAGCCTGTCCAGGTCCCTCTGTAGGGCCTTCCTGCCCTCCAGCAGATCAACACTTCCACCTAGCTTGGTGTCATCTGCAAACTTACTGAGGGTGCACTCAATCCCCTCATCCAGATCATCAGTGAAGATACTGAACAGGACCGGCCCCAGCACTGAGCCCTGGGGAACACCACTCATGCCTGGCTGCCAACTGGATTTGATTCCATTCACCACCACTCTCTGGGCTCGGCCACCCAGCCAGTTTCTAACCTATCGCAGAATGCACTTGTCCAAGCTGTGAGCAGCCACCTTCTCCAGGAGAATGGTGTGGGAGACAGTGTCAAAGGCCTTATTAAAGTCCAAGTAGACAATGTCCACAGCCTTCCCCTCATCCACTAAGTGGGTCACCTTATCATAGAAGGAGACCACGTTGGTGAGGCAGGACCTCCCTTTCATAAACCCATGCTGGCTGAGCCCAATCCCCTGGTTGTCCTGCACGTGCTGCATAATGGCATTCAAGATGATCTGCTCCATGACCTTTCCCGGCACTGAGGACAGGCTGACAGGCCTGTAGTTCCCTGGATCCTCCTTCCGACCCTTCTTGTAGAGGGGCATCACATTCACTAGTTTCCAGTCATCTGGGACCTCCCCAGTTGACCAGGACTGCTGATAAATGATGGAGAGTGGCTTGACGAGCTCCTCTGCCAGCTCGCTCAGTATCCTCGGGTGGATCCCATCCGGCCCCCTGGACTTGTGAACATCCAGGTGAAGAAGCAGGTTGGTGACTGCCACCTGTTCAACAACTGGGACTTCATTCTGCATACTATCTCCATCTCCCAGCACAGGGGCCTGACAGCCCTGAGGATGACCAGTCTGACTATTAAAGACTGAGGCAAAGAAAGCATTAAGTACCTCAGCCTTCTCATCTTTCATGGCAAGGTTACCTTCTGCATCCAACAAAGGAGGGAGATTCTCCCTGGCCCTCCTTTTGTCACTGATATATTTATAAAAACATTTTTTGTTATCTTTAATGGTGGCGGCCAGTTTAAGTTCCAACTGGGCCTTTGCCTTTCTTTTCCCTGCATAACCTCATAACATCCTTGTAGTCATCCTGAGTCACCTGCCCCGTCTTCCAAAGGTGGTAAGCTCTCCTTTATTGAGTTCTAGCCAAAGTTCCCTATTCAGCCAAGCCAGTCTTCTCCCCCACCTGGTTGACTTAAGGCACATGGGGACAGCCTGCTCCTGTGCCTTTGAGACATCCTTCTTTAATAACATCCAGCCTTCCTGGACTCCTTTGCCCTTCAGGACTGCCTCCCAAGGGACTCTGTTAACCAGACTCCTTAACAATCCAAAGTCTGCCCTTCTAAAGTTCAGGGTAGTGGTTTTGCTGAACCCCTTCCTTACTTCTCCAAGAATTGAAAACTCTGTCATGTCATGGTTGCTGAGCCCAAGACAGCCTCCGACCACCACATCACCCACCAGGCCTTCTCTGTTCGTAAACATCAGGTCCAGCGGGGCACCTGCCCTGGTTGGCTCGCTCACCAGCTGTGTCAGGAAGTTATCTCCCACACACTCCAGGAACCTCTGAGACTGCTTTCTCTCTGCTGTATTGTATTTCCAGCAGACATCTGGTAAGTTGAAGCCTCCCACAAGAACAAGGACTAGAGACTTTGAGACTTCAGCCAACTTCTTGTAGAGTACTTCATCTGTCTCCTCATCCTGGTTGGGTGGTCTGTAACAGACTCCCACCAGGATATGTGCCTTATTATCTTCCCCCTGGTCCTTATCCATAAGCACTCAACATTATCATTACCGTCATTGAGTTCTAGACAGTCAAAGTACTGTCCCAAGTACTTCTTCCAGGATATAGGAACAGGTAGTTTATGCTGCCCTGATTTTTTGCATTAAAATGCGAATGTGTGGGAAGGGATAGCAGTTCATCTTTATAAAATCTATATAATCAGCTGTGTCAGATAGTGTCTGATTAATTTTACTGGTAGTTAAAGAAAAGTACAGCTTGCTCTTGAATGTATCTTTTCCCTTAATGTTTGTGTGTATGTATAAAGTTCCAGTTAACTTCCATCGGAATTGCTTGTGAGCTGATAAAAAGACCATATCCCCACGTCTATGTTCAGATTTCTCTTTCAGATTTTTTCAGCTGATGTATTTGCTTCCTACAAACGAAACTCCTTGTTACATTTTAGACCCTCAGAGATAAAGCTGCATTCCATGATGCATACAGAGAACAGACCTGTACTTTGTGTTTTTTGCAAACTGCTGTTCAGAACAATCATAATTCTGCACTTGTATGCAAAAATATTTAATTTAAACAAGACCGTATAGTAAATTTTTCAAGTACTTAAAAAATACAAGGTAGGACTTTTTTTTTTTAACTTTCTGGTGTTTGTAGGTTCTAGATATGTGTGCTGCACCTGGATCTAAGACTGCACAACTCATTGAAATGTTGCATGCAGACATGAATGTTCCTTTTCCCAGTAAGTCTGGAAAAACTGCCAAAAACTTTTGTGACTTTGAATTTCCTCTTTTTCTTATAGAAGATTACTTTTAATGTCACAGATCAGTAACTGCATTTAACTACACATTGAATTCCCAGAGTAGTTGAGTTATATTAGATGGGAAGTACCCCACCTTTTCCTTGAAGCTTTGTTGGCTTCCTTGGTTTGAAGGAGGGAGATGGATTACAAATCTTCATAGTTCACATTACAGTAGATGTGATCAGAGCTTAATTTTAGAAGGATGGCCCATGAGCCCTTGTGTTTTAGTGGTATCCTGCTTTAGTCTTAAAATGGTCATGATTTTTGTCTTTTTTTCAAGCTTCAGAATCTTTACTTTCAGTTAGATGCCCTCAGAAAATACTGTCCATAAAAATGGTTATGTTGGGGGGAGTGGATTCCTTCTGTGTTCTACTGAAAACCTGCTGATGTACAGAGATTGTCTTTGGTGGCAGTGGAGTTTTTCTCTGTTACAAGTGTTTTACTCTGAGAGTGAAAACTTGAAGGGCCCTTGGTTGTGTCTTATTTCTGCTGCAGGCAAGCTAGATCTCTTGAGACCATATTTGACACATCAGTTAAACCTCCATATACTTTATGCTATTTTATGTTCAGCAGGGGGTCCTGTATTCATAAGTAGTCTCTTAAGTAAAAATCTCTAGTGAAAGGTTTACGTAACTTTGAAGATGAAGTAATATTCTATGTAAAATGATTTACCTATTGAATAGTAAGGCATCTTCCCACTGTTTTATGTTCCCAGAGGGTTTTGTAATTGCTAATGATGTCGACAACAAGCGCTGCTATTTGTTGGTTCATCAGGCTAAGAGATTAAACAGTCCATGCATCATGGTGGTAAATCATGATGCCTCCAGCATTCCTAATCTACAAATAGATGTTGATGGAAGAAAAGAGGTCCTCTTCTATGACAGGATTTTGTGTGACGTCCCTTGCAGGTATTTTGCATATGCTCTTCAATACACAGGTTTTATGGCACTAAGTGCAGTGCTAGAATTTTGGTGTTACTGAGTTATGCTTTTTGAGTTGCTTAGTGAGTTATGATTTATAGTAACTTTGAAAACAGCTGAATCCCTTAAACTGTTTTAGGTAAAGGGATACCAAATCAAGGTGAACTTTTTTCATTCCAAGTGGTACTTAAATTTGGTCAGCTGAAGGGCTTCAAATTTTGAACTACACTCAGGATACTGAAATACAAAGATGGCTTAGAAACAAACAGTGCGGCATAGGAGAACTAGTTAATGTGGGAGAGAGACTGTTAATCTTTTGCTGCAATAAATAACTTGGACATGAAATAAGTTTTACCCACAAATAATACAAATCTGGTAATCTCTGTTACAGTGGAGATGGAACCATGAGGAAAAACATTGATGTATGGAAGAAGTGGACAACCCAAAACAGTTTGCAGCTCCATGGGTAAAAATGCTCATTACACATCTGCACTACTTCTGTTTCTCTCTCCTCCTTTTCCTGTATCTTTAACATCTGCGTATATTCACATGTTAATATATGACAAGGCAGAGACTAAGAAGAGTTGCTCTTCTCTCAAATCAAGAGCTTATGTGCTATTCAGCGAAAGTGTAGTGTTTCAGATGTGAGGTCAACCTCCCGTGGAGTGTCTGAATATAAATTTCTTGTATTCTTATGAATATCTGACATATTATTACTATTAATTGAATTAGACAAAGTAGCAAATAAAACAGGGAACAATTCATTTGGTTGGCATTCTTAGCGTTTATGCAGGTAAAATACTGTTGGAAAATATGGAAACTTTTAAAATTGAATAGTAGTGTTTTAATGTCTTTAGAATGTTAGAGGTCATGCATAAATGGTTTCAGTTACCTGAGACTGACTTATGGTAACTGATGGTGAATGAGTACTTAGCCTAGTGCAGGTTCATGGTAAAAAGCATTAATTTAAACACAGACAAAGAAGCTTAGAACATTTTACTGGGCATTTGTAACAAGCTGGGAATGCGATCAGTTACTGTGACTCAGCTGACCTTGGGTGACTTGCTCTGCTCAGTAACTCATTCCTAATTACAGGTCTTATTGTAGTTGTAAGCATGCAGGTAGGGTATAAGCTGGTGATCCAGCTCAGTGATACTTCTCTCAGAACGCCAATGCAAGCTAAGCTGTGTTATCCATAATATTTGTAATAGTCAGATTGCTCCTCATTTTAACTCTAGACGTCGGAGAAAAGGAGTGAGGTTTTGGGGAGTTGTTTTTCTAGCGTTGAGTACTTTACTATAAATTTAATGGGGCACTAGAAAGAACAAAATACAGAATGTTATGTTAAACGTTATCGTGCCATAATGTTAATGTGTGACCTAATCGCTGTTTTAATAGCTGTAATTATGAGTGTGTCTGCAGTGTAGACTGCACTAAGCTGACTTAGTTTAAAATTGACTTGAATTTGTATTCTGGCAACAGCTGTGGAACTGACTATGTGCTGAGTTAGTCCATGGAGAGTAACATGTCTGCAATATAGCCTCACCTGTAAGAAATTTGATGGGAAATCTTTCTGGTGCCCGAATGATACCTGGCTAAACCAAGAGTGTTCTGTTAGATTGCAGTTAAGAATTGCAACCCGTGGTGTAGAACAGCTGGCAGAAGGCGGGAGAATGGTATATTCTACGTGTTCGTTGAATCCTATCGAAAATGAGGCTGTGATTGCATCTCTGCTGGAAAAGAGTCAAGGTGAGAATGTGAGCTTGGATGGACTGGGGAAATCTTTTCTTCTGAGACCAAAAAATGGTACTTCTATGGTAGTACTAGTTATAGACTTAGGTGGGTAACGTGCTCCTAGTATGCAAAACTGCAGTGATTTTTTGGCACTGGTAGGATTTCATTGGTGTTGATATAAGCAGTCTTCTTAAGTGGGCCTAAATCAGGTGCATATGTGAAACCTGAAGAAGTACTGTTAAAGATACACAAGATACTTCTACAGATCAACAGAATTCAGTCTGTGTTATCTGGCTTCTGCTAACCTATTCCACTGGTTGAAGTCCCTGTCTGACATTCATATTTCCTTTGGAAAACACAGCATGGGACATTACTGCTAAACACCGTAGGAGCAAAAAGCCCAGAGTGCAGTTAGAGGAATGTTATTGTGCATGAGTCGGTGGGAGTCACTGATACCTTTGGCATTCTTTGACCCACATTTTGAGATGCTTGGAATTTTAATGTCTTTAAGCTCATCAGTTTTGTTACACTTTTGACTTGCATATGGAGGCTTCCCTAAGTTGCCGTTAAGTCTCCATCACCTGAAGTAACAAGAGGTGGAAAAATTGAGATCCACTGCGTCAAATTGATACTACTGCTTAGTAGCCCAAATTTCCGGTTTTGGGCTGATGGACACTGTTTTTCTCTGAGTCAGTAACCTGAAGTTTGGAGACATCTAATTGGATTTTGCATGAAAAGCTCCACAGAGTTTGTTGAGTTGAGCCTTGTACAGAGCAGAAGCAGCTGTACTACTCCTGGAGCTGCGCTGGTTCTGGAAGTAGAATAGTGTGTTTTGTGTAATGTTTTCTTTGTGCCAGCCACTATTCTGGCCCCAGTTATGCATGAAATTTCATTGTCTCCTGAACAGCAGTTTAGTTAAAATGACTGCAGATAATTAGGAATTGACTATTTAATTTCTACTCAAAGGACAGTTTTATTTAGAGGGTTATATTTATTTGAGTTTTTTTGGCAGACCAAGTGAAAAAACACCATATACATGTTTCCAGTAAATTATAGTATGCTTGGCTTATTGAAGGCTGTAATGCACCAGAGTTAAGCTTAACGATGACAAGATTGGAAAGCAGTAAGGACTAGTTTGGACAGGAGGACGAAGCAATATGGATGTTGACAGAGGCCAATAATTGCAGTATTTGGGGCAAATTCAGTACTTGGAAGTAAGAATCTTCACTGCAGTATTGGGCTGTGACATTTGGTTCTTGTCTCTGCCCAGTGGTGGTATTGAGGCATACTTGGAGGGTACGGTGTGTCCCAGTGAGCAAACATTATCCTTGGGGCTTGAACAGAGATGT
Source organism: Phalacrocorax aristotelis (assembly GCF_949628215.1). Lineage (NCBI taxonomy): Eukaryota > Metazoa > Chordata > Aves > Suliformes > Phalacrocoracidae > Phalacrocorax > Phalacrocorax aristotelis. The sequence continues at coordinate 90,633,258 of NC_134277.1, forward strand.
AGGTAAAGAAGGATGAGGTAGTGGTGTGGTCTGCAAGGGGCATTGGACCTCAAGGATTTGCTCAGGTCATTGCAGAAGGTTTGTTGGTTCTTTGAGCTTAACCTAGTTCGTAGGGCTGTGTTATACTGCTGCTTGCGGAGCAGATCAGAGATTGCTTTCCCCTTGGGACTGAAGGCGAAGGCAAATGCACTTCTGTACCATGCTTCCCTGCTGGGAATTGCAGTACTTATGACAGACCATTTAATGGTTGATCAGACTGAAGTAGTCTTGAGGCATCAGTTGAAGTCATGCTGTAGGTAAGCAGGAGTATTCAAAGGATGGACACAAACATCAAGGTTAATCATATTTGAAATGTCATTTTGGAATTTGTCTATGAATTAATGTATCACTTTTTCATTTATTTAAAATACTTGCTTAAACTGTCACTGTAAGAGTAAATGGTTAGTCATGTAGAACAGTTGACAAATTGTGTACAATGTGAGGAAAAGCCTACCTAACTGTTAAATAACTAAGATTTCAGAATCACATAAAAGCAATTTTAAGGTTATTCTTCTCTAGGGAGATCACCTATATAAACAGTAAGTTTTTATATCATTGTTTCTGGACTTGGGGTAGTTTAAATTTTTTATTCAGTAGATTGCATTACACTCTGTTTCTTGCAGTAATCTGACTTATTTTAGGCACATAGCCTTTGTCCTATTAGGTTGATAGTACTTACCTTCCTGTTAAACAGTTGTGTTATTTTCCTTTCCATTTAAAAAATAATAAATCCTTTTCCCCCTCACACTGGAATATATTAAGATTGTAAGTCCATAAAAATCAAAATTTATCAAGCATTTTGAAAGGCTTAGTCATCCCAAAGGTGTACTCTGAAAAATACTTAATCAGTGTAGTAAATCCAAATACTAAGTGAGAAGAAAAACTACTGTGACTGCATTGCCTGGAACACTGATGTTTAATGATACAGGTTGTAGAGTATTACTTTTTGTAGCAGCTGCATAGAGTATCTAACCATTATAGTTTGGTCAATTTATAGGTTGCAAACTTCTGTAGTTATTATGAACAGTTCTTACCATCTTGTTAATTCACACAGTAGTAATCGTATAACATTTTGTTCCTTGAAAGATTTAAAAAGCAATGGTCTTTAAATGGACTTAAAACTTGAAGGAAAACTGTTTGTATAAAAGTTAATTAAGAGCACAACTCTCAAATTCTGTTTTCAAGAATGTTCATATTCTTTGGGTTTCAGGTGCCTTAGAACTTGCTGATGTCTCCTCTGAGTTGCCAGGTTTGAAGAGGATGCCGGGAATTACAAAATGGAAGGTACCTACCTGATATTTCTGTGAGCTTCTTGGTCTATTGTAGAGTGTTAAATTAGGGAAATTTTGAAGCATAACATTTCAAAACATTAGATTGAGCTGAAATAACAGTAGTGATTTACTGTTTAGAGTTGTAGGCAATATAGCATTGTAAAGGAGAGGGCAAAAAGACCTTTCTTATGGTAAGTTCTTGTTTCCTCTTCTGCTCTCATCCTTTTCCTCTAGCTTTCTTTGTTCTATCTCCTATACGTTCTTAACGTAATTCCCTTTCTGTTGCATGCAGCATGTGGCCTGTAGATGGCAACAGAATTTCAGCCACTTTTTAAGTTATCCCTCCTCCTCTGTCTTTACAGTCTGTGAGTGTTAGATTCTACAGTTCTTGAGCTGGTCCATTTGAATCATTTGGAAGTAAAAGCTGTTAAACCCTTTCTGGAAATAAGCTATAAAAACTGCAGTTATGTGAGTAATCCTAGAATATTAAAAGAATCCTATATTTTGTTCCAGGCTTTATGTAATTTCAGTTCTGGAAACAGACTGGTAGAGAGGGACAAAAACCCCCAAAGCTTGTTTAGCTTCCTGTTAAAGAGCATAATCAGGAAGAGTAGAAGGCCATCCTGGTAGTAGGGAAAGAAACTCTGATTAAATTTTAATTGTGAGCTTTTGCAACGCCATTGGTTGTTCTGTCTTCTCTCACCATTTCACTAGCCTTTTGCAAGGGTACCTTCTGCAGGTTTGTGCCTGTGTGTTGGCTAATGAACATGATGCATGGAATAAAGTTTTGTTTATGTTCTGTCATTAGAAATCCAGCTTAGAAAGTAGCTGATTTCTCTCTTCTTACAGTTCCAAAAGTTTAAATTGTGTGCTTGTACCTGAAGGATAAATGTAAAGTGCATGATTGTGGCTCTATAATCTTCATTTTACTCTTTTTTGTACTGTATAAGGCTACAAAATATATACATAAAGATAACTAAGAGTATGTTGTATTCCCTGTAACGCTTATTTCTGTGATTGCAGTTGGAATATAAATCTCCCTAATGGGTATTTTAAAAAGTTAAAACTAAAGTCAACAAAAAAGTTTAAAAAATGTTAAAGTTTAAAAGTTTAAAAAAAGATAAAGGGCTAACAAAATCTGTTGAAAGTTTGCAAGATTTTTTTCAGCCCTTTTTTGCTGTTCTTTATTTTTTCAGGCCTCGTTGGCTAGCTCGTCATTGAACATATTTTCTTGCTTTGGTGCTGTTTTTACTTGGTGTGGTCTTTGTTCAGTGGGAGCTCTGTGACTTAGTGATTACATTGAATATTCCTGAGTGTCAGTTGACTGTAGATCTCTGGGAACAGCAAAATAAGAATAAGGTTTTGCTCAAGGGACACTTATGTGCTTGGAAAAAGCATTCGGTACTCTCTGCTTAAGCCAGATGATGAATGAACTCAAATGAGTCATTTCAGAATCTTGAAGGAAGAGACCTTTTTAACTTCAGATGTGTTTTATCTACTTCTGCAGCACTCCTAGTCTTGATGCTACCCTGATAAGAGGCTAGCAAGCTGTACAGTAGAGAAGACTCCAGCCTGTGCTTTGATGCTTTTGTCATTCCAGCAGTATATTGTGCAGTTAGACTGGTAAACCAAAATTGAACAGAGCAGGCCTGTTAGGCCGTTATTCTAGTACATCCAAAATAGTTCTAGGCTTGTTTGTACTTCCAGTTATTTATCAGTCCCGTTGTTTGTTTCTCTCAAGCTTAACTCATGGCTTCCAAAAGAAGAGCAATTCAGAATAGCAGTCTATCTTGTCTCCATCTAGCAATATGACATGTAGCATATTTGGGCGTGAAATACTAATTCTGGAAGTACAGTCATTTCTGTTTCAGGAACAAGCAAAGGCACGATATTTTAGGTGTGATCTGATCAGTGGCTGAGAAATTCCAGATTTCATGATGCTGAAATCTGTGTTCTAACATTCTTAGTGAAGTTGTAATCAAGATAAACCTTACATTTCAGTTTCCAGTAGAAAACTTCATTAAACCTTCAAGACAATCACAGCGAGATGTACAAAAATACTTTATCGTACCTGCCAGTCCTGAAGTCACCATTGCTGTGACTTCTCCATTTTGTTGCCTTAATAACAAAAACAGGCCTTCATTTCAGTCATTAAGGTTTTTTTTGCATTTGCCCCATGTTCCTGGATGTGACCTTTCTTAGCAGCCCAGTACAGAACCAGACGTCTAGAGTTCTGGAATCAAATTTCCCCTGGTCTTTTTTTTACCCCCGCTTTGGTATTCTTGCTTAAAGAGCATTCAAAATGCCTTGCTACGAGAGTTGTGGCTCTAACCTTCCACATGTATCTTAAGCAGCCTTCAAAAGCTTTGCCCCTTAGACAGAGTGAGGTGATGTTATGTCCACATGGTATCTTAGAGTGGATTTATAGATCTGTGTGTAGGGCTGTGTCGTGGGGCTGTACACTTACCAAGCTGTGGTGTGGCACTCTTGCATTTTTCTTATTTCTATTCTCTGCTAGACTGCAGTAGCCCTTTTGCTTTGTATACTGCTTGGAAGCTGCCTATAGCAGAATGTCTCACAGCCAGTCTCATGGAGAAAAGAAGTAATGTATCCGAAATCATGATGGCTTACCAATCTTCTTGTATGTTCCACCACTGTCCTTCCTTTGGATTTTGGTGTTCTGTATGCTCTTGAAGGTTAACAAAGATCACTGCCGTTGATTCTGCACCAGTCTTTACTCGACTGCCTACTTTTGAAGCATAAAAAGTGGGGCAAAGAGGTACAGCTGTCAAGAATCTCCTGCTTTTAAGTGCACACATAAAATGTACGTAGGAACAATATGCTTTAAAGAACTTCATTTACTACACCAGAAAATAACTTCTCTTTTTGGCATCTAAACCTTGGTTTGAAAGTATCTTAACTAAAACTTGTAAAATGGTGGCCCATATTCTTCAGAGTATGCATATTTACTCCTTTGAAGGTAATGCTTAAAGATGGACAGTGGTTGGAAGAGTGGAAAGATGTGCCTTCAAATAGACAGACACAAATACGTCCCACTATGTTTCCAGTAAAAGATGAAGAGAAGCTAAAGGCAATGAATCTAGAGCGTTGGTAAGTTTTCCCAGAGTAGATTTTATGAGGTTTTGACGGTTACCTTGTGTGGTGGTGGGCAAATTATAATTAGGAGGCCAGGTTATGAATGTGTTGCAGTGTAGACCTCTGCTTGTATAGGTCTGAGTATATTTTGATTGCTTCATATGTAATGGCAGTACACAATATTTAAATTCCAGTGAACTGAAATAAATTACTGAAAGTTGCTTACAAGGAGTAGGTACGCACACAAACAGGTCAAATTCTTTGCATCCAATAGAGACACATAGCCAAAATTGCTGGAAAGTATGTAAAACACTAACATTTTAACAGTGTGACTTATTTTCTATGAAAAACGTTTCATAGCTATTCTAAAAATAGGGTTTAGAAATGAGTCATTAAAGCTCAGATATGAATGGTGAAACGAATGCGTTGCACTGATGCAAGTTATTTTGCCAGAATGCTCTATTTTAGATCCTGTTTCTAGGTTGATAAATTAAATCTGTGCAATCCTACTAGGAATACTTAGTTTACCCTGAAAGTAAATATAGATGTGACACTTCTAGTACTTTGTGAGAGCCTGAATACTGATGATTAATACACTGCAACATTGTTTTTTCTTCCCCCCCACCAGTCTTAGGATATTGCCACATCACCAGAACACAGGAGGTTTCTTTGTGGCTGTGTTAATAAAAAAATCTCCAATGCCATGGAATAAACGCCAGCCTAAGGTAACTTCTTTTAAAAGAGCTAAAATACTAAATTTTAATAACATTTCTGGAATTTTTTTGGAAGCTTACATAATAGAAAACATACTATAACTGTCTTGTATCTGCCCTTCAGTTACAGTTCAGTGTGTCAATTGAAAATAAATCCCTAACTCCCGTAAGAACTGAAAAAAGAATCTCCTTTCAAAATAAAAAAGAAAATGGATGGGGTTGAAATCATAGTAAAGTAGCAAGATAAAACTTGAACCTAAAATTAAGGCTTTGAAAGAATTACAGAAACAGATTAGATTGAGTAGCTAAAGCTGTCACTTCCTTCAGCTGCGTATGGTCCCTCTGCTGAAGGTTTGTTTCTGCTGCATTGTAAGCTGATTCTGATTTCAGTTTATCTTACTCTGTAGCTGGTTGCTCAGGAGTGATTCACTAGCAGATTAGTCTAGCAGATCAGCAGCAGGGGGAATGGATGTAAAACTGTTAGGAGCAACAGCAGCTTCAGCCATCTGACTTTAATCCATTTGTTGTCAGTTGTCTTTAAAATCCTGTCAACAGGATTTTAAGTTGACTTGATTTATTTGATCTCTTAGATCATTCATATATTTGAGAGAAACTTCTGTGAATCCCTTTTGGCTGTTTCTATTTATTTGATTTGCTTCATTAGAACAACTTATGAGTAAAATGTGTGTGGCAGTAAGGAGAAAGCACTTAGAAGTAAGTGTCATCCAAATAGTTTATGCTGTTCTAAGTTTAACGTCGTAGCACTCTTACAGAAAGTGTGCAGCAGGAGGATGTGTGTGTAGCTGTGAGTGCTAGGAGGAAAGTAGCACATCCTGACTTAAAACAGTCTTCTCTGTGAGTGCTTGAACATGATTTTGTAAATGGTACAAAAGTAGCTTTCTTGGACAGTTGGTAAGAAATTGTCCAGAGCAGTACTAGAGGTAAATATCTTCACTTAGTAATCAGATTAACTCCCTAAATGGATCTGTTTGAGTGCTTACATACAAAATTGATACAAATTAAGCACATGCAAAGAGCATAGGTACATGTTACCAGTTAGATGCTACTTTCACTTTGTTGAAGATACTATAATTTGCAATAGGTTCATCAGAAATTACCACAAAGAACGGGAGATATTGAAGTGACAGCAGCTAATTCAGATAGTGGTTCTGAATGCATTACTGAAGAACCAACACTTGCTGAAAATGAAGAGTCTAAGAAAATGCAAGAATTGCAGAATTCAGACACTGAGCAAAGCAAAAAGGAAGGAGTATGTGGGTAAGAGACCATGTCTAAGTATTTTTCCTGACAGCTTCGTAATTGCTGAGTATTCTATAGTTCTTTTGTTACTGGACTCATTGAGAAGTCGATCAAGAAGAATTAATGAATTTGCTCAGTTGTCCTATGTTTCCAAATTTTCTGTCTTGTATTTCAGCGAGTTAGGAAAATAACCACTTTTCTTATTACTGTTTGCAAAGTCTGTTAGTCCTTTCTTCTCTGTTAAGGTAAAAACTACTTTCAGAAGTTAGCCTTTGGGAGATCTTTACTGTCTTCACAATTACTCCCTCAGAAATCTCTGTTTATTTGTTTTTGTGGTTTCTGTTTTGAAGCGCTGCTTTCACTTCCTCATTTTAAGAAGTTAAATTGCGGGTAGTGCTGTCTTAGTGAAGCACAGGAAAAATGTCGGTTTTCTGTTTGGCATACTGTCATTACCATAAGGCAGGTGTTGACTAAATGAACTGAATATACTGATTTTAAACAATGTCCTTTTACTAAAATTGACAATGCAACGGTATTTTCTTTTTAGACCACCACCATCTAAAAAAATGAAGTTGTTTGGGTTTAAAGAAGACCCTTTTGTGTTTCTTCCTGAAGATGATCCGTTGTTCCTTCCTATCCAGTAAGAAAAAAATGTTTACATTTTGGCAGTAACGTTTCTAGTAGTATCGGAATATTAATAGGTCAGTTCATCACAAACGATGGGTCTAGTTGGTCATTCCTGAAAATCTTTTCCCTAGCTTTGCACCAGGTGCCCCTCTCCTCAACACTTAAACACTTCTTAAATGAAAATAGCCAACTGTAGTTTGCACTGTTAATTTTTGAGTGTGTCTTAGTGCCTGTGACAGCTTGTCTTTTCTGTGTCATGCATCTTACCAAGTCCAGTTTTTGTGTTCTGGAGCCAAAGTGTTGAGTGTTGTCAGAGATAGCTCACGGAAATGGGCTAACCCATGCATTTTGAGTATGGAATTTCACTGTTCAGTTAATCAAAACAAGTATTATGGCCACAGGAAGTTTTATGCGTTGGACCCATCATTTCCCAAGATGAATTTACTAACCCGAACTCAAGAAGGAAAGAAGAGACAGCTGTACATGGTTTCTAAGGAGCTAAGGAATGTGCTTCTGAACAACAGTGAGAAGATGAAGGTATAGTTCATCTCCTCAGGTTTTCACAACAGAGATCGTAAGCATCAGTGGATGTGTCCTTGACCTTAATTGCCAAGTTTATTGTTTATATAGAGGATTAGCCCTCTGATAGGCCTTTTTTCTTTTAAGTCTGAAAGAATGTTTTCCTCTCTATCCTTCCTCTGTTAAAGAGATGAAGAGTTGTCTCTGAGAGGTAAATAACAGCTTCCAAGACTAAAATCAGTGTGGTTTTTGGCAGATGGAAGTGACCTTAGAAGTAGAGAAAGGGACTATATAACTGCTGCGTGTGTACCAGCATTGTTATGTGGTCTTAAGGTACCTTCACAAGTTTATATTGACACTTAATAAAAGTATTAAGAGCTTTGAAAGCCTACCAAAAATAACAGATAACTTCAGCTGAATTATTAGCTGGCTGTGTTACATAGAGACATTGTTTCAAAGTAATTTCAACAACTAAATATTTTGAAAAGTTGTTAACCTGAATGATAATGGGATAAGAAGTAGTTTTTGTTAGTTAGAGGGTAATATGATAACTTCTTTTATATGGCTTCCCATGGAAGATGCCTAGCAAATGCTAAAGATTTGTCTTAAAAGTTGTTGAATAATTTCAGTTAGAGTGAGGTCATCTAGTCCAGCTTCCTGCCTGCCCCAAGCAGGGCTAACTTCAAAGCCAGATCAGATATGGTTCAGAGCCTTGTCCAGTCAAGTCATGAAAATTTCCAAGGATATTCGTTACATCTTTGCAAAAGATCTTTGAGATGGATAAACAATTATCCTTTTATCCCACATACAGGAAATGGCTACATAATTGACAAAATTTTAAGAAACTGGTTCATTACATCAGGCAGTGAGACCAAGCACCACAAAGGGTGTAGTGTCCTAATATTAAGCACTTGTGCATTTTTAAAATTCCATCCTTGATTGACTTTCCCAGAATCACCCAGAACATTCTTACTCAAACTAAAATTAAAATTAGATCATAACAGTTCATTGCCCTCATTTTAAGACTAACGTTTCCTCACAGCGTTTGGCCTTCAACATGGAAAGAAGTAAAAGGTGTTTATGTTGAGAGAGAACTATGTTTCAATAGAGGGAATTCCTTTTTCCCTTGAATGAATTTAATTCAGTGTCCAGCACAAATGAACAAATGTTAGGGCAGAATTGTCCTTTCTTCCTCCTTTTAGTCAAGCAGTTGAGGAAAAATGAAGCTCAGAGTGCTAATTTAGAATTTATATTCCTTAATGACGCTTATTGGCTTTGCCATTTGCAGGTTATTAACACAGGGATAAAAGTCTGGTCTCGCAACAGTGATGGTGAACAGTTTGGATGTGCGTTCAGATTAGCACAAGAGGTAATTACATAGCATTGTATTTTCAAATGAGATACTTTGGTTTCCTCTAGACCCTGTAGCACAGCTGGCATTAACTTTGTCAGATTAATGACAATTTGCATTTTCAGCGTGGTTTAAAATGTGAAAATTGTTTTCTGATATTGTCTAAAGGACATACTGTTTTTAACATTTTTCCTTCAGAAAGTAGAGGTTGCATTTTGAAATAATTATATTTATTTATTAAACAGGGAATTTATACTCTCTATCCATTCATTCATGCAAGGATTATAAATGTCTGCATAGAAGATGTTAAAATTCTGCTAACCCAGGAAAATCCATTCTTAAGTAAATTCAGCAGTGAAACACAGAAGAAAGTCAAAGACATAGGTGAGCCTTCTAATGTGTGCTATGACAAAATTATTATTACACAGTATGTGGAAGACTATGAAAATCCTGTCACATAAACAGTTTTCTAAAAATCTTTACTAAATTTATATTGAATATACTAGTTAGTTAGGTTAGTAAGCAGTACTGAAACCCAGTGTGCCTCTAGAAACTGTAGTCCTTTCTGATCACAGCCATTAAGGTTTATGAACTCTAGAGAACAGAAGAGTTGCCAAACTTGTGACTTCTGTGAAGTGATGCTGTGAGGCAGCATTTAAAGTATCTGATGAACAAAGATTTTTATATATGCTACTGACCTTTATGCCTGTTAGTGCTCCAGCTGAAAGTGTTTGTCATCTGCAACTGTTTGTCATGGTTTTATGTAAGAAATGCAGTTATTCAGATTCAATTTTCTTAATTATGGGGAGTGATGTCTACTCATATTAAATTTTTACTTCCTCTACACTGGTTGCCTGAAGAAATGAAGACTGCTTTTCAGTCTTTTGTTTATGTTGTTTTATTTCCAAGTCATCGCTAGTCCTTGTACTTCAGCGTTTGATGAGACAAAATGAGAAGAACAATTTTTCTAAAGTTTGGGCTGGCATACTCTTCTGTTCATTTTACTTCAGTAAAAGTTCCTTGATAAATTCACTGAGTAAATTAATCCACTACGTGGTTTTGTATCTTAATTTGTTCGTGTGGGGTTTGGGAGGGGGCAGGGTTGGCAGTTGCTTTTGTAACTGTATAAATGCTTCGGTATGGAAAAAAGGAATAAAAACTGGTATTGCCTATATTTTGCTGTACTGATGTAGATAACTGCTAACCCGCTCATGCTGTGTGGCTGTCTAAAAACTTGTTTTGTTGAACATTTTCAAATTGCAAACACTTCAACATTGTACCAAGTAACGCATCTGTTTTCTTTTTGTTCCCCCCACCTCCCTTCCCTGCAGCAATGGGAAGTATAGTTCTGAAGTACGACCCAGATCCTGAGTAAGTAGATGTGTTGTTTTCCTTTTACACTGTTTTAAAACTTGAAGAAGAATTTATTTTCACTCGGCAAAACCAGAAGTGGAGGCACAGAAATGCAGTGAGGTCAACAGTAAAGCCAGAAAGCATACAAATAATATAACAGGGAAAGAAGCTCTCTTGCCTGTGTATTCTTAAAACAATTGTAGGATTTAGCTTTATAAAGGAGAGCTAGTAGTCCTGCGAGAGGTCTACAGTATCACTGCATGTTTGTTTGTTTCACTGTGAAGTCTGGCATTTGGAATAGAAAATCTATACTTTTTCATGGTTCATTTTTGTTACAAAGTATTATCAGAAGCTTTTGAGGACTTTATAAATGTAAACTTTCATCTTGCTGTTGCTTATGTTAGTTTTGAAACCAGAGCCAGACAATTATTTTGCTTGTTGCAGAAATTTAATAGCATTGAGCTTTATTTTTTTCCTTGCTTGCTTGTAGACCTGTACCTGTTTGGGTATTGAAATTAAGACTGGTGGACTTGCGTCTTCTACGAATAGTTATATAATGCATTCACTATTAAGGATTGTGCACTTATTTATCAGGGTACAGCTATAAAATTAAGTTTTGAAGATTAACTTCCTCATAGTTGACTGAGCTTAACTGCTTGTTTGTAGAAAACCTGATGATCTACAGTGTCCTATAGTGCTGTGTGGTTGGCAAGGGAAGACATCACTCCGTGCCTTTGTGCCCAAGAATGAGAGACTTCATTACCTGAGGATGATGGGAGTTGAAGTGTTTAAAGCAAAGAGGAAAGAGGAGGAATCGGAAAGTAAAACAGAGGAAGAAGTTCAACATAGGCTGGCACAAACAGAGGAAGGAATGGATGTGGAAGATAAAGAACATGATATAGTCACAAAAATGGAAGCAGAAATAGGTGAAGAATCTTCCCACAGTCCTGTGGAAAGCAGTGCTATGGAAGTAGAAAATAAAAGTGAGGATTTAGATCCACCTAGTAAAAATGCCAACAGTCATGTAAGCCAGGAAAGCAAAGACACGGATACGAGTAATGTGAAAGATTAAGTTTCTTTCTCTTATTACTTGGCAGCTTCCATGAGGCTCACATCCAGACTTTTGCTTTTAGCATGGAAGTATATTTTAAAATTTTGGTTGGAATGGATTGTTCCTCTTTTAAAGTTTTGCCTATTTTATTTTTTAAATGAAAACTATAAAGAGATTTCTCTTCAAGTGTGTTGTCTTTTTACCATTTTAAGCTCCATATTACTGGTGGGTTTGTGTGTCTGTTGCTGGCAATGGACCATGCACCAATAAAATCTAAAGCCCATATTTGAAAGGGAATAATGATAATGGACGAATAAACTGCCTGTGTAGCTGGTCACGGATTCCTTCAGAAGAAAAAAACAGGGTTTCATTCGAAGCACACAAGTTCTAGAACATTATTTCTGGTAAGATTGCTTACCCCACCTACCACGCAATCTGATTACTACTTACACTGGTTCATTAATGGATAGGGGAATCAGCGTGAGTATGCACACGAATGCACATATACTATCTAACTAACAACCCACTTAACATTTATTCAAAATAAAACTATGCACAGCATTCTGGAAAAAAAAAATGCAGAATGCATTTTTGCCTGAGACTGATGTCTGAGATTCTTCAGAGTGCTGAATTGCTTGACAGGCACAGCTCATAAATGTCCTTAACTAGATCTTCAGGTATGCGGAGCATGCCTCAAACACATCTTGAAATATGCCTGTTTAAAAGTCTGTGACTGTCCCTCAGAACTACTGCTGTCATCTGTTCCTCTGTCATTTCTTCAAGAGGGAGTCATCTCGAATTTTTGCAAGATACTTGTTTATAGCTGAAATAATAGTTTAAAAAAAAAAGGGTGGTGGTATATGTATTGTTGTATAGTAGATGTTTAAAAGAGGTTATTTAAGTCCAAAAGGATAATTTACTTAATCTGACTTAAAAAAAAAGTTGTCTACCTCAGAAACTTATATTATAAATTCCATCCTGTGTGGCTTAGTTTCAGCAATATTCTTTGTACTTGTATCAAGTTGACCAGAAAGGAAAGTGGCCAGTGGTACACGGTATTGTCCTCCACTAGGACCATGGTGATGCAAATATTTGTGTTGCTTGTCAAACTAAATTTTACACTGTATGTTTTTTACTGATGAGGTCCTATTGTGGCTTGGATCCGTTTGCTGTACGTTGCTACACCAGACTTTCTGATGCCTGCCCTTGAACTACTTCATCAAAGGGAGTATTCATGAGGGAGAGATGTAAAAGTGAAATAATGCAATGTCCTCTGATAAGGTATGAGTCTCAGGCAGTGAAGAACCATTGACAGGACTCATTTTCCTCTTGAGAGTCCATAAAATAGGTTAATAAAAAATCAGTTCTTGCCCTTGTATTTTGCTAAGGTTTGGGTTTGTTCTTTGAATCGGGAGCTGCAGTTGGACAGGTTCTTTTCTGGCAGCTCCTTAGGCTGAAGAGCAGCACAGCAGAATTTTCTTCTGTATGGAGGTATATGCAAAATATAATTCTTAAAGTAGATGAGGAAAAAATTTATAGTAACTTGAAATTTCAAGCATGAAACCAAACATTGGGTTCCATATCTTTGCGTTTTTTCTGATATATTGGGCATTTGAAATGGAAGAAAGGTGGAAGACCGGTGTCATTTTTAAGTCCTCATCACTGTAACAGTCCGCAGTAGTCAACCCTGAGGATGACTGATTTTAATCCATCTGATCTTTTTATGCTCTAATGATCTCCATAAATTTTCAGAAGGTCAGGTGTTAAAACTTATGTGAAGAAACCAGAATTTCTTTTGAATTATGCCTGCTGTCACAGTATCTACTGTTGTCCCTGAGCAGCAGTTTAAGCTTGATTTCAGTCAGTGACTCTGCTAAGGATACAATTTTATGACAAGTTAAGCTGATAAGAACACTTGTTGATACAGACAATCCAGACAATTAAATCAGGAAAAAGCTAGCTGTATAGGAAATGTCCTGATTTATTTTTTTTTTGACTGAGCTTACCACTGGCAGACTAAAATGAGAGTAGAAAGCTTTTATCTGGGAGCTAAAGAAAAGTAGGTTCTTGGATCATAAATTGACTGAAATCGGGTATACCTTAGACTTATAATAGAATAAGAGCCCACATCTGCATCATTTTAAATCCTTTGAGTAGTCCCATTTTCCCACATCTATGAAATTTTGCTTTGCTCTTGACTTTTTGGAGTGGTTTTTTTTTTCCTGTCAAGTGCAAATGGGAGATCTCAGCCAAGGGACTGGGAGTCTAATTTTCTTGTGCTGATCAGCAGTTTTACACCATATCTCAAAAAAAAAAAAACAACCCAGAGTCTGCAGAATTTTATTTTTTTTTTTAAAACTACTGCGCGTTTGCTTACACCAGTTGCTCTGTCCCAGTTACTCTTGCCTTGATTGCCAGAAAGGAAGATGCCCAAAGCTCTTGGTAGCAGCTGAAAATGCTGTCCTAGCTTCCCAGGCTGGGAGCCTGATGAAACGGGCTGCGTTTCGTTTGTCTGTCTCTACTGAGCTGTGTGCTGCTGCGGCTCTGATGGTCAGGTGGCTGAACCTCCTCTTGGGCGGTTTTGAACGTAGGTTCCTGCGAACAATTTAAAAGAAAGAAGAGTGATACGCGATCATGATAAGTTTGAAAATGTGGAAGTCTTAATAATCACCAGGTTTGAAGTTCACGAGTTAAGTCCATCCTTGTAAGCAGTCCATATTAAATGTGAAATTTGTCTAGATAATGCTGTTTTTTAGAAACATGGGACTGTACATGTTTACACTAATGGCAGGGGGTTTATATGTGATAGAGGGGAAACAAGAAAAAATCCTTGCATCTAAATGAATAGTCTGTTTATGTTCTGCTTAGAGAAGCCGCCTGGAGAAGCTGCTGGAGCCTTCAGAAAATGATCTGTAGACTTAAAAACACGGAAAGAAAAGGAGGGGAAACACCATGTGGGTTGCTCCTTTGTAGCTTTTTCTTCACTATTCACCTAATGTTAGTCATTGGTTTGGAAGTTTGTTAGAATTTTCATACTTCAGTTCACTGCAAAATTAATATACCATAATCTAGTGCCAGCAGGGTCATTTATTTTTTTCTTAAATGTCTGAATCCTATTCAAAGTCAATGAGACTTCTCAAAGTATACAGACCCCTTGAAAAAATTCCTGCCTATAAACTTTGAATTTAGTCTTAGCAGTAAAATAAAGCAGTTTATCTCCTGTAACAACCCCTATCTGAGGATGCAGCAAAGGGAAATCGGTCTGTTTCTTTCTTGCAGTGGGAAAACTCCAGCCTGGAAAACAAGCGGCGGTGTGCTCGTGCCGCGCTGCTGCCGGGGCTGAGCTGGGCACGCCGTCTTGCCCTGCTCTCTGCCCAGGACAAATCTTGTAAACAACCCCCAGCAAAGGGGCACGGATACAACGGCAGCTCTGTTATCCCCAACAAATGTCGTGGTGAAGTTGGCTGGTGCGCTCATAGCACCGCGTGTTTGTGCCGCTCCGCTTTGCAGCTGGCGTTCAGGAAAGTCAGCCAGCGAGCAGCATGGGGGGACCTGCAGCCCCCATGGGGGTGCGAGGCACCTTGCTGCCTGCGACAAGCACCGGCACGGGCCCGTTGCGGAGGGACGACCGAGAGCAGCGCAGCGCTGTGCGTACCCTCAAGGTGCAGCATTGCTCGCAGGGCATCCGCACCTCTGGCACTCCAGGGGATTTTCCACACCAACCACTGGTTCTTGTATCAAACGCATGGTTGTATTTAATTACTATTTAATTTGTTGCTCTGCGTTTCTTAAACAAACCTGAGTGTTGTTTTTTGACTTAATTCCTAGGGTGTGGCTGCTTGTGTTACAAATTTCAGTTTCTTACTTCTGCACTTGGTATTCCTGTTCAGGTACCTTTAAGCGGGCTGTGGGCTACATAGATATTTGCCTATAATCCTCCTTCTTTCTTTAAATGAGTTACCCATGCATGGCTTTGGCAGGATGGGTAACTCTAAGCACTCAGTCACTAAACCATCCCTCGGGATCGTGGCCGTACGCTCCTGCCTCACCTGTATACCTGTCTGTATTCCTGATGCTTTGCGTCTTCCGCTCCCGTTTTCCTTTTGTTGTCCCTTGAAATTAATGACTCCTCCCCAGTTTTCCTTTTGTGTAGCTCAAAGGCTTTCAGGTGTGTTAGCAATGGACTTTTGCCTGTTCCTAAGGGGAAAACCGGTATGAAGAGTGGCCAACATTTTTACAAGAACAGGGCAAACATACAGTGATCTTTGCCCAGAATATTCTCCCAGACTCCAGGGATTTCTTGGACCAGAAATGTCATCTTTGGGTTTAATGGTCCTTTGTATATTTCTTCTCCATTAATTTTTCAACCACTCCCTGAGACCATGTGAACTTTTAGCACTCATAACATCCTGTGGTAGGGAACCCCAAGATCCCACCTGTTGTGTGAAGTGTTACCTCCTTCTGGTTGTTTTGGCTTGTAATAGTTTTATTCAATGATCCCCACTTGCATTGGAAGAGAAAACGCGCAACTGGTTACTGACTAGTTTCTTCAAGACACTTGTGATTTTATTGTCTTCTTGTTATAGCCCTTATCAGTCATCTTTTTTCCAAGCTGAAGAGTCCTAACTTACGTGTTTGCTCCCTGTATGGAGAATACTCCAAACCTTTCATCATCTTTATCAAGTTTTTCTGAACTTTTCTCATTTTTTATGTCCTTTTCCAGGTGGGGGAACCAGAACTGCCCACGGTGCTTAGGATGCGGCATCTGTGCACATGTGTGCTCTCTCTTCTGTCCTCCAGCTGTCTGGTTGCCATTTTTTAGTGCTACTAAATATCAAGCTGATGTTTCAGTGGAATTGCTTGTCATAACCTCATTATTATGTTCTGAGCAGCAATTGAGAACTTGTTGTTTTACTTGTGATGTTAGCATTATTTTTCCTCACATAAATCACTTTTATCTCTATTGAGTTTCATTTCCTGTTTTATTACCCTGTTGCTCAGTCTTGTAAGGTCCTTCTGCAATTCTTTGTAGCCGGACCTAAACCAACAGCTACTGGCTGAATTGTGTCCCACCCAAAATAGTCTTCTGGAAGTCTACAGGTCCTTGGCAGATCTGAAGGCATCCTGAGCTAGTTGTTTCATTACAAGATCATAGGAGAGGAATTTCACATCAAAATGTTGATGAGCAGGATGACCGAGCACCAAAGAGACCATAGCAATTTCTTTCTAATAATAAAAACAAAAAAATACCCATCTACAAAACAGTCTATAGGATGTTTTTCTTCTGGAAAATACTAGCGTATTGGAGGGCAAAAAGTATCCTTAGGAACTCAGCAGCAGGACTTCTGGCAGCCTGCCCTGAATTTTTTCCAGGGCCCCTCAACCTGGAAATCTCTCTGGGAGGCTCTTGAGAACCGCTCCCTAAACTCATGTTTCCTGTGGCTTCTCAGGCTTCAAGTGCACCAACTAACTTCTGCAACAAGGTGATATCCTGAACATTGTGTTGCCAGGATTTCTTGCCCTTGTAGGTCTGAATGTCTCCCTGGCCAGCTGTCAGTCTGGAACGCTGTCCTGCTGTCTGCCCATATCTTTAGCTGACACTCTAGGGCGGTGAAGAGGGAGTTTGGGAAAAGGCCTGAAATACTAAAGAAGTCTGTTTCAGATATTCCAAGTGGATTTTTAAAGCCCTTTTGCCCTGTAGCAAAGAGCATCATGAACCTAACTTTGGATTATACAGGGTAGCATCTTCCAATAAGAAATACGAATGTAACGACAACCGGCATAATTAAAACCTAATTTTTGTTTTTTAAACCCACTTGCTAATGTATCAGCACCTGGTTAGTTTCTTCACCCAAAGGAAAAGGGAGAAGGGGGAGAAGGGAGGACAGAACAGAAACTGTTCAGTAACTCCCATGGTGCTGGATGCAGACACACAGGATCCAAAGCCAGGTGGTGGGTCACTTAAATGATTCAAGGTGAGCTAGCTGGAGGATGGTTCTGAGCAGCTATTTTTGAAATGTTACAGGAATTGTATGTTTAATTAGGCAGACCTGTAGGTTCCACACTTGCCACAGAGAGGTGAGCCAGTCTGAGCTTGCAGATGAACACCTGCTGCAGACAGCAGCTGAGGGCAGTGCATCAGGAGCCAGTCAATCACTGACAGTTTTTCTGACTATAAAATCACAGAAACACAGAAGGATCTAGGTTGAAAGGAGCCTCTGGAGGTCACCTAGTCCAAACCCCTACTCAAAGCAGGACTAATTTCGAGGTTGGGCCAGTTTGCTCCGAGCCTTGTCCAGCTCAGTCTTGAAAACCTTTAAGGATGGCACTTGCACCACCTCTCTAGACAAGCTCTTCTAATCCTTAACCATTTTCGTGGGGAGGAAGTTTTTTTGTATGTCCAGCTGGAGTTTCCCCTGCTGCAACTTCTGCCTGTTGCCTCTTGTCCTATCACTATGTGCCCTTGAGAAAAGTTTGGCTCCATCTTCTCTGCAACCACCTCTTGGGGTGTTGAAGAGAGCAGCTGAAACCCCCTTAACAGTCTTTTCTCTAGGCTACACAAACCCAGCTCTCTCCTCCCCTTCTCATTCGTCTTGCACTGTAGCCTCCTAACCATCTCGGTGGGTCTTTGCTGATGGCCCTCTCCAGTTTGTTGGCAAATCTTCTAATGGGGGACCTATGCCGGGCACGGTACTGCAGATACAGCCTCACAGCAATGAGTAGAGGGGAATAGTCACTGCCCTCAAGCCCCTGGCTACTTCATGACTGTTTTAAATTTCGAGAAGTTTCTGCTGCTGCAAATATTCTAGAATATTCTTGGTGGGTTTCCATGCCTTGTAACTTCATTTTCATATTCTAATTTTTCAAATTGCTTTTCTCTTGGTGACAGAAAAAGTCTGGGCAGCTGTGCAAAATGTGCCGCTTTACCGAACAACAAGAAGATATAACTAGCTTTGTGCAAAGTTCTCTTGAATACAAAAAGAAAATAAAATGAAATGCAAAGGTTTTTCAGTAATCATTGATTAAGGGCTTTTTATGTGTTAACGCACTCATGATGATAAATAATGCAAATTATTTTAAATGATGATTTTTAAAAAATCATATTTAATGTGTGGATCATCTTTAATGCACAGATACATACCTTCTTTTCTGACTCAAAATATGTACCTCTTAGTGCAGAAAGGGGCTGGAGCTCACGGGAATGCTTCATGATCTCCACTCAGTGGGCCAATAAATTGTTCTAGAAATAGGGGCTATGGAGGCAGAAAACAAGTTTCTCAGCTCTGCCTGCAGTACAGAATGGAGTCAAAGGGCATGACTACATCATGGTAAAAAAAGGAACAGCCAGAAGCTCCCAGCTTCGTCCACTGCCTGCACACCTATGCCCTACAGGCAAAGAGCGTTTGAGTGCTTTGAGTCTTGCTGTCTGGGTCGATGTATAATGGATCTGCTCTTGGGGACAATCTCAAAGTACTAGTGAAACAGCAATGCAGACTGCTTCTCACCCCTTTGTCTCAGGTCCTGTCTGGATTTCTGAGGGGAGGTCTCCACCTTAGCTCGAAATCCTCTTAAACCTGCAGGTTAGGGTTTTAGATAACAGAGTTTCTGATCCTGAGGAAGGTTGAATGCAACCAACTTCTTCCCCCTCCTAGAATAAAATAATTAACTGAAAGGATAACTACGATAGAAGGATGGATGGAAGACAATATGTTTTCTTAGGTTTGGTCTGTTGCGAAGAAGCCTCTAGATAGCCAGGGTGGCAGAGTATGTCCACCATTTGGTGTAAGGCCCTCACAATGTTAACAGGACTCTCCGTTTGCAACAGGTTACCTACCTACCACACTGTTGAAAAGACTCCAAACTGCACAGAAAGAGGAGTTCTTACTTCTTTGAGCTTTCACCTTCTCCCACAGATAACTGGTGGAGCTGGGTGTTAGTGGCCTATTATCAGATAACCATCTTTTCGGAAGAAACCTCCCTGTCCTCTGTAAAGTAATTTCTTAGTGCCTATAGGATCTTAAGCATGAATCCACAGAAACAATGAGTCAGCACCTCCTTCCTGAATGGCTCTTTACAAGGACAAGAAGAAAGCAAGCCCCCACTTTCCAAAATTGCTACTTCTCTTGTACAACTTTAATTGTTCCTATGGACATTTTAACACCACCTCGAGTTTTACTGTCTCAGTCGGTCTGTCCTCTGCTTTTAAACCTGTCATCTGCATAGGCACAGACCTTATCGTGTTTATAATAAACTTATTTTATATGTTTCTATATCCTATCATTTCCTAGCTTTGAATCTGAGGGGGTTTTTAAAAGTGTACAGGGATACTTGCACTCAGCTGATCTGAAGTGGTCTACGCCTTAGAAATATGTGTTCTTTTACGCCTTAGTAATATATTTGGGGGGTCTATGTTTAAATCAATTGCTGCAAAATCAGCTTAGGTTATCTGGATTTATATTTTTTATTGTTGTGGTAAAAATAATTTAGAGCTTGTGAAAGGTGTCAGACTGACAGCCTTGAAGTTAAGCTTTTTGTGTCATTATTTCAAAGATATCTGCTCTTTCCCAAACTCCCATAACTCAGTTTTTCAGATGACTGCTAAGGCTTCTGAGACAGTGAGAGCCACTTCTCGAGGTATCCTTAGATGATGTTTATTGGGCTTGTCTAATTTGAAGATGTCTAATTTATTTCATTAGGTTTAACTTGTTTAATTATTCTCTATCTTGTTTTTTCTCTGGTCCCTCAGACCTTTTCATCAATATTATGTGCATGAAATCCTCATCTTTTTAAAGGGCTAGTTCATCTCTTTAGACACATTAATTACCATTTACAGAGGACAGATTCAAAAGAAGTGATAGGCAATCCAGCTTGAATCATCTGCTGATTCCTTTCCCTTGAATATATTTATCAATGTTTTCTTTGGGCCATTCAACAAGGTAAAAACAAACCACAGAGAAAGGTTTCTTGTTATCCTGTAATTCTCTTGCTAAGCTGACTCTCATTTTGCACATTTCTTCCTTATATGCATGTATTCTTTCACATTCACTTTACCAAACAAAGTTTCCACTCTTTTTATGGGTCCTTTTTCTGCTTAAAAGTCTACCAGTGAAGGACCACCTATGTGGTTAGGAGGCTGAAGCCCATGCCCTGTCAGGAGAGGCTGGGAGAAATGTGTTTGTTCAGACTGGAGAAGAAATGGTAGGTGAGATCTAATTGTTACCTTCCAGTAAATAACAGGTGGCTATAGAAAACACAAAGCCACTTCTCAGGGCAAAGTGATGGGATTCACAGCAAAGGATACAAGACGCAGCCAAGGACATTCCAGTTGGACATGAAGAGAAAATTATTCCCCACAAGAGGAGCTGAGCACTGGGGCAGGTTGCCCACAGCAGTGGTGGATCTCCATCCTTGGAGATCTTAAAAACTTGGCTGAGTAAAGCCCTGAGCAAGCTGGTTTAGCCAGGAAGTCAGCCCTGTTTGAGCAGGGGGTTGGATCAGCTAACCCCCAGAGCTGATTCAATCTTTAGACTTTTTCTGGTTCTAGGATCGCTCCCCAGGTGAATGCCTTCAGCCATGTACAGATAATCACAGCCCTCTGAGACTCTTCTGCTTCAGAACACCTTCAGACACCCTCTGGCTATTCAGACATCCAAGTATTGCATTTAGCAATTAGGGAAGCAAGTGCATATGTTCAACTCAAGTTAAACCAGAGTGCAATGGTTCAACAACACAGTCACTGGGTCCCCTACTGACTAGGTACAGTAGTTTAGTATTACTAGTACTTTTAATTTACTGTAATTCAAGTTAATTCAGTGGAATTTGCCAAAATGCAGCAGGAATAATTTCACTGTTAATTCAGCTATATCATAAATCAGAAGATAAAAGAGAACTGAGTTGAAACCGTTGATGAAACCGTTAATGTTGGATTGCAATGGTAGAAACGAGCCTCCACCTTGGGTATTTGTGTCACCACGCCCTATCATTACTTCAATAGTGCTACAGAAGGTACAAGGCTGGTGAATTGCATCCTGTGTTTCAAAATGCTGAAATTTCAAAATTCCTAGCTGAGGGAAGCTGTGGTACATGAGTAATGTGAGGCATCTACAGATCTGAATTGTTCCTGGTTTTATTAAGTCATATGTTCAGCTGTAAATGATACCTTGTCTCCAGATGCAAAGGATGTTGTATATAATGACCATAAATTTCAGATAAAAAGGGCAGATCTGAGCCATTTTAGGATATATTTATTTCCTGGAAAAAAAAAATTTTAAAAAAATACAAACCTGAAACGAGGGCAGGATTATCTGGTTACCAGGCAGCACAGGAAAACCCACATTCCCTTTGACTTTGGCCAAGAGACAGTCATCCACCCAAACAAGCGCGACCTCAGCACGGTGCTGAGGCCTGAGCTTTGACCAGAGGGGATATAAAACATAGTCAACTGGCATGTGGTAAAATCAGGGGGCACAAGAGATTCTGTTTCTCAGGTATCTCACTTTAGAAAGGAAGCCTCAGCACTAAAGGAGTAACAGCCCTTGAGGCAGTAATCCTGGTGGGACTAGAGTATGTTTCAAGGAGGTTGGGAAGTTCCTCTCTAGGAAAGAAATACTGGTGGGAGGTGTTGCTAGCAAGCATTTGCTTTGTTCTAGATGGCTTGTGAGACCATCTCAAAAACAAATGGTCTGTGGAGAGAAGTAATAGACACATGTACTGATGGGCCTCCAGGAGGTCCCATGTGATGTCAGCCAGTCCCATGGAGATGTTTCTGATGCTCTAGAACATCTTAAAGACAGTCAGAGATGGTGTTAAGGCAACTGAATCTTACTTCTCTGTGGGTGGGAATTCAGTGTTTGGCTAATATAAAAAGTAATTCAGTTAATCTAGCTTTTCTTTAAAAAAAAAAGTCATTTGGTGGTGGTTTTTTTTTCACAAAACCTTTTCAAGCAACACATATGCCTTGCACTGGAAAAAAGGTGTGCTAAAGAGAAACCTAGAAGAAGTGTGTCAAATAAAAAAAGCAGTCATCACAACTGACAAACAATATATTTGTTTCCTATGGAGATTTTGGTTTTTCTGCTTTTCACATCCAAATAGTATTTAAATCCACATCCAGTGTTCAGGAAAACTCATGTAACAACTCACTCAAACCCCTCAAATAAGAACTAGCTCTTTAATGTTTACTTTGACAAATTGCAACAGGTCGTGTAAGTGATATACTTTATTAAGAATGGATGTCATACAGAAGGGTTTGCAGGGTTAAAATAATACGAAATTTCTGATCATGCTATTACAGTGAGTACGCTATTACCTCTGAGAAGAAATAGGAGGGATAATGTAACACTAATGGTGAAAAATATTTTTTTTCTGAGGCATCTGAGCATAGGGCAGAACATTAACATTTTGTACTCCAGTCAGTCTTGGTACAGCACTGTGATAACAGGTTAATGCTATTGACCTCTGTGAACTACATTGAAGGGAGAGAAGAACTCAGCCCAATTCTTTCCTGAAGTTCATAGAAAAGCATGTTAAATCAGATTTGATCTGAAAAGGTAAACATCATGAAACAGGGTATTTTCCTTGATATATTCTTTGTAGCATGCTAACCATCTACAAAAAGCTGACATAATTTTCCATCTCTCTAGAGTAATTTCCAGCTATGCTCTGAGGCAAACAAGACTGTCTTTCAAACCGACTCTGTCCACTAAAGCCAGAACACAGGATCATGGAAACAGTAGAACGAGTTGGGTTGGAAGGGACTTGGGGCGCTTGTGCAGTGCAGTCCCCTGCACCACAAAGGGCCAGCGTCAAGGCTGGAGCTGGCTGCTCAGGACCCAGGTGGGTTTTGGAAATGTCCCAGGCCAGAGGGTCCACTGCCTTTCTGGGCAACCGCTCCAGTGCTCACCTACCCCTGCAGGGAAGGCATTTAGCAAAATGTAGCTTAACAACAGTCAGCTGGCCCTTTACACAGCTGAGCTGAAACACTGTATTTTCCTGAAATACAGTATACATATTTAACACACACACACAAAAAAAGGGCAGTACATGGGAGAACAGAGAGGTCTCGGTAGGAAATGAGTGATTACCAACAAACTACCATTGATTTACAGAGAGAATGTACAGAGATGTACAATGATACCTTTTGTCAGGCTAACTGCCTGCCCAAACTGCTAAAACTGCCAAAACTGCCAATGGAAGGGCCTTACTGTGCAAAAATGAACAGCAGATGCTGATTATAAAAAGCAGCTAAAAGTCTCAAACAGCTGGTAAGGACAACACTTGAATTTATGGCTGGTAGCACCAAGCAAAGCTGCCAGCTGTTGTTTCCCGGCAAGGTCTGGGGACTGGAGTCTAACAAATGCATCACGATTACTGGAGATCCGCTGTATTTGCCTCCAGACCCCTGACTGAGCTTGAAGGTCACAGAGAGAAAGATTGGCTCTAGCTCTAGAGCCGCTCACCTCCTTACGTGTGGAAGATGTGTGCTAGCAGCAACAAATTGCTCTCGCATATGGCACATGTAAAAGACAGCCCAGAAACAACCTGTCAAAAGAAGCTGAAGCATATGCATCCTGTGGTAACAGCTCCACAAGCTCTCATTATATAAACCTTCTTTGGAGGGGGGTGACCTTGTTCAACAAACTTCAAAAACAGTGTCTCCCTGTGCTCCTGAAGGATGTAGGGTAGGTCTGCAGGAGCCCAGGATGCTGAAGCAGCACCGCAGAGTGGAGCAGTGTGCATGAGCGATGCTTCCCCAGAGGAAGGTGAGCAGAACCATTGCAAACACCGAATAAAAGCCCCTTCCTCTGATAGGCGCCCTTGCAGCGCTTAGGGGAAAAGCTTGTTTGGCCTGACTATGAATCTGCTTTTAAATGCTGTGCCTGCTTCTTCTCATGTGGATGTGTCCGTTCACAAACCGTGTTGTGCTTCCTAGCAGGAAAGTGAAATGAGCTGTGAGCCCCAGGGCAGGCTGTGAGGGACAGAAAGCTTCAGGGAGAAGTGATGAACTGGATGGGAAGTGGGAAGGCAAAGGATAAGCACTAGGAGAAACTTGGGAAGCTGCAGAAGATTGCTGGGAGAAACAGGAATCTTGCAGCATTTGGAATAATAAGCAAATGAAGACATTGCAGCTGGCTGTGGGCGAGATGTTATAAGGATTTTCAAGATCAAATATCCAATGTTAAAAGGAAAAGATGCACCCGGGGCACTGTGTGTCTGCACAGCACTAAAACAGCGGCTTTCCA
Source organism: Phalacrocorax aristotelis (assembly GCF_949628215.1). Taxonomy (NCBI): domain Eukaryota; kingdom Metazoa; phylum Chordata; class Aves; order Suliformes; family Phalacrocoracidae; genus Phalacrocorax; species Phalacrocorax aristotelis. The sequence continues at coordinate 90,657,779 of NC_134277.1, forward strand.
GGAGTGAACAACACATTTAAGCACTGATGCACTTACTGGTTCCAGCTCCTGAGGGAAATGTGTCCACGCAAGAGCTGACCTCTTTGAGTGCTTAAAGGGAGCAATTAAGGGCATGGCTGGCAAGCTACATGATTTCTTAATGGCAAGTGCCTCTGCAGGCAGTGTTGAAGACAGGCCAGTTCTGGGCTTGGGAGTAATGCTGAAGTCCTACGAGGACGGGAAGTACCAGAACAAACCTGTGAATGGAATAGTAGGTACCAAACCAAAATGGCACATAAAATAGTAGCCTGTTCCAATAGGTGCAGTTGGTGTGTGTTCAAGAGCTTGGAAAAGACATAAGCCTGATGCTGGAAAGCTGCGAATGAAGTTATGTTATAGTATACTACACAACATAAATATTTATGCATTCTCTATATTCAATGTTTATTAAATAGATATGCTAAAATTAATTTTATTGATTTAAATTTATGTTAAATGCTTGTTTAATTTATAATTTAAATCTGTTATTTTAAAATTACTTATTTTTATAAACTATATGTATTATCTACTATAAATTATATTACATACACTATATACTCTATATGTATATTGCTATATATTTATGTAACTCATAGAATATAATATATGCATATGTTCATATAATTATCTATTTATAGATTATATACTATTAAATTACATAATAACATACTATCACATATTATTTATTATTATTGTTTTATATATTACATAATACAAAGTAAACCGTTTTCCTAGACACATTTACATATATTGCATTATACATTCTATCTATATAAATATGTATTACATAATGTATAAAACAATATATATTACATATTCTAATAAATGCTTTCTGGGTGATCCAGAGGATCAACAGTCAGTAAACCTTATACCTGTAGCTGGCAAATTGGTTTAATTGATCATTTGAAATAAAAAGAAAAAAAAAAAGAACAGATAAAGGAAACGTAATGTAATTAATCATTCAAAAACCTTTCTCTGCTGAAGGAGTGGTCAGGCATTGGAACTGGCTGCCCAGAGAGGTGGTGGTGTCACCATCCCTGGAGGTATTTAAAAGACACGTAGATGTGACACTTCAGGGCATGGTTTAGGAGGCCTGGGGGTGTTGGGCTGATGGTTGGACTTGATGATCCTAGAGGTCTTTTCCAACCTTAATGATTCTATGATTCTTTGAGGAAGTCCTTTCTTAGCAGCTACAGAAATGCAGAATTTGTATGGCTACAAATCTGGCCATGACACAGAAAACAGAGTAGGACTGAGAAATCAGTTTTCAGGATGGCAAAAGATTAGAAACACCAAAATGTTTAAAAATATTGAGCTTTACCATTGATTGCATAACATTAAATACTTGGAAATTTGGAAAGAAGATGTGAACAGTGAATTAGCAAAATCTGCAGAGGTCACATGGCTATTTGTTTTAGTTAAAACCTGAGACTACTACAAGGCAAGTCAAACGAAGAACCTAATGAAAGACAAGTAAATGGAGAATACCATGACAAACGGCCCCGCAGAGTGAATACAAAGGACAGAGCACTGGAGGAAAAAGATAAAGCTCTTCAAACAGTTTTTTGAATTTTAGGTGGAGAATACCAACATGGTGGTGAGACCTGGGCGCTGCTGTATGCAGCTCAGGAGAGACCTCTGCTTGACAGGTGACTCCAGGCAGATAAAACACCAAGATGTTACGTTGAGACACAAACTGGGAAAATGTAATAATTCTTTTGCCTCTTCTTGAACTGGTTTTGTTCGCTTCTCCCAAATGCAGGCTCCTCTCAGAGGTGCTCATGAAAGAAGACAAGAGCCAGCAGCTATGATACTAGCTGGACAGGAGGAAAAGGTGAATCTCCCAGGGGTGTCTAAGCACTGGAACAGGCTACCCAGAGAGGTGGTGGGATGTCCAGCTTGTGAGATGTCCAGAACTCAGACGGACAATGCCCTAAACAACTTGATCTAACCTCAAAGTTGGCCTTCTTTGGAGCAAGGAATTGAATGAGGTCATCTCCATTCTAGCCTGAATCATTCTGATCCCCAGGACACGAGTCTGATGCTCCCCTCTGAGCCGTCAGGATACAGAATTAGATGACTGTCGCATCCAGCTGGACAATTAATTTGTACTGATCTCAACATTTCTATATTACATAAAAAATACAAACCAGATGCCTGTTTCAAATCTTGCCTAGCACAAGATAAAGCAGTTGTTTTTATTGCACATGATGAACACAGACTGGAATTTGCAAGTAATATTGAAAGATTATGAGATATAATATATAAACATCATCAGGCATTCTTTAGGAAAAGCCTGTATGTTTATACAACATGTTCATACTCTTCAGATGCCCTGGCAATAAAGTTACCAACTAGCCAAAGCTGCCCCACACATAACAATATGAAAGCTAAGATTCCTTTTTGATCAGCTTTGAGCATGTTGAAGTTTTCAGGGGGATCAGGTGCAGTAATAAACAAAATCAGAGCTCACTGCAAACTGTGAAGATGTGGTGGATGAAAAGCTGGATATGAGCCAACAATGTGCGGTCACAGCCCCGAAAGCCAATGGTATCCTGGGCTGCATCAAAAAAAAATCATGGCCAGCTGGTTGAGGGAGGTGATTCTGCCCCTCTGCTCTGCTCTGGTGAGATCCCACATGGAGTGATGTGTACAGATCTGGAGCCCCCAACACAGGAAAGACATGGACCTGTTGGAGCAGGTCCACAGGAGGGCCATAAAAATGATCTGAGGGCTGGAGCACCTCTCCTACAAGGACAGGCTGAGAGTTGGGGTTGTTCAGCCTGGAGAAGAGAAGGCTGCGGGGAGGCCTTATTGCAGCCTTTCAGTACTTAAAGGGGGGACTATAGGAAGGATGGGGACAAAATTCTTAGTAGGCCTGTTGCAATCAGACAAGGGGTAATGGTTTTAAACTAAAAGAGGGTAGATTTAGACTAGGTATAAAGATGTTTTTTACAATGAGGGTGGTGAGGCACAAGAACAGGTTGCCCAGAGAGGTGGCAGATGCCCCATCCCTGGAAACATTCAAGGTCAGGCTGGACGGGGCTCTGAGCAACCTGATCTGGCTGAAGATGGCCCTGCTCACTGCAGGGGGGTTGGACTAGATGACCTCTAAAGGTCCCTTCCAACCCAAACTATTCTACGATTCTATGATTACTATCCTTCTCAGTTGTTCCCTGAGGCTATGCACAGCTCTGAGGCAGTGCAAGTGCCTTGTGGCAGCCTTCACTTGAACACCCAGTGCTGTGGCACTCAGAGCAATCTGGAGACGCCATCATATCCTCCAAATGATAGACGGGTTCCCACTGAAATCCACAGTTCACGCTTACTGATTTCCACAAGATCACTTTCCACCTTCTGAAATAGCTGAGTCCCTTCACACTAAGTAAAAGGTTGTTTTTATCTGAGTAAAAAGCGTACTTCTGACTAGTGCTGTTAAAATGGATGTGTGTTTTTTAAATTACTTTTGTTTCTGAAAATGGATGACAAGGTGAAACTTTCTTTTAAGTAATTACTCAGTTTCAATCCAAAGAGTTATATTGCTCAGGAAGGAAGGGATTGATGTATGAAGAGATGGTGAGGTATTTCCTATGAGCTGAGATTTGATTGTGTGAGTCCCTTTTATGGATTTTTGCCTTACTGATTTCCACCATTTCTACCTCACCACAAGGGATCAGGTAGGTTAATCCATTAGGCAGCAGCAGATGATTCAATTGGAGAAGTCAAGGAAAAAACTGGGAAGAAAAACATCAATAGATATTGAAAATATGTAGCCCATGGACAAAGAAAGAGACCTCTCTGGCCAAGATGCCGTGAAATAAAAAGCAGTCTCCTATCACTTATTTCCTCCTGAGGTCAAGAAGGTAAGACTCTGTATTTTCTCACAAGTGGGTGGATTCCATCAAAGATATCTAAATGCTTCTCTTCCAGATTGAAAGAATTTCATTTAATTTAAATAATGCCTACAAAGGATTACATTTTGACTAGTTGCTTGAATGAAAGGATAATCTCTTACATTACTGATATTGACTGAACTTTGCCAGCATTGTCATCTGCTGAGCATTGATATTCCTGGCTTGCTTAGTCTATCAGGGGACCAGAGGCAGGACAGGTCTGTGGGAGCTGGAAGCAATGCACAGTGGCAGGGGGTTCTGCTTAAAAAAGACCGTCTGCCCTTAGTGTAAACCCAGACTCAGTAAGAAGTTGAGGCCGTTCCTAAGGATCATTTGAAGACATTTTTAATTTGGAAACAGGGAGATCCTATCCTTTTACTAGTTTTTTCTTATGTAGGGAAAAAACCTGGCCAAACATTTAGAAGACCTTTGGTGCTTTGCCCTGTTCAGTTGAAGTTGGATATGCCAGCTGTTTAACTTCATGAGTTGATGAGTATACTTAAGATTTCATCATTTGTTTTACAGCATCAGAATTAGAGGACAAAGAGATGTAGGCACCGGGAAATAAAATGCTGCTTCAATTTTTCTATTACATTAGAGCTATTGTTACATGTCATGTGACAAAATCTCAGATCACTTGACAAAGTGTCCTGAAGAGAGAATTTATTTCTTGCAATTAATTTCAATGACAGAGATGGCATGACCATGTTACATGACCAGGGCTGTCGACTCTTGGATTCACACATTAGCTCTAACAGGAGACAGGTGTCACTATTGCTCTGATCCAGCAGATCATAACTTTAAACCACACAAAAGCACCAGCAATGTTTATCTGTGCTCATCAAGCTAAGCACACACTTCAGTTTACTTGTTACGCTGGCAGCTTCCCACTTTCTTTCCAGCTGGTACGTTGCATAAAGCTTACCTAAAAGCATATCAAAGCAGGTATAGCTCTGCAAAGTAGGTAAGAGTCATGCAAGTTAGAGATGTCTGCTAGCTGAGGATGGAGGGAATATGCAAACATCTCTGAGTGCTTTCCTTCCTACTAGCACTTTTTTGTTTAAAAGAAGTCCACACTGGCCCATGATGTCAGTGACAAGGCCTCTTGGGTATGCCCCACATGTACTGAAAACATTGGGAAGGTGGAAAGGTATATTTAACTGAATGGCTGCTTTGGGCATGTGAAGTAACGTAGGAGAAATAAGTATAAAGAAGATTTTTCTGGTAGTCTTTCAAATTTCTAGGCACCCCCTCGCTTCTCATCCTTCCCAGTTTGGCTTTCTTTACCAAAGGGAGTTTATGTTCTTCTCTGTCAAAAGAAGATTTCAAGAGAAATCAACAGCATAAACTGAAGCTTCTCCTTCAGGAGGCTGCAATAATTTCTGCTTCTTTTCCTTCCAAAGAACTTGTAAGATCTTCCAGGAACATGGCTATCTACAATAATTTATGGCTACCAGGTGTGCTGGTGGAGCCTCTTTCTGACTCCTCCTTTGCCACATTCACCATGGTGGATCCTCACCACTCATACCCCAGTTTACCTAGTTACATTTGTACTTTTTTCATAAAGAATTTACCATGGGTATTATGGGCAGTGTCCAACTGTCTCCTTCTGAGAGCTGGTGCATGAATTGTAGAGTAGATAGCTCCAATTAGCAAGCAGATCATGTCATCTGTTACTGAAATTAATGTCAAGAAATACATTCTGTCTTCAGGTCACTTCCAATGGGCAAGAACCTTTGAATTTATTACTGCCAGTACAGAAAGAAGAGCAGAAATGGCCTTGAGATAGAGTTGTCATTTATACCACAAGTGCTGCAGAAGAAGGTTTGAAAGCCTTATGGGTATTATGGATGGAATATGGTATTATGGGTGGAAAGAATACCAGAACAGTCTGTTTCAGCTTTGGTCTTGATTTGGGTCCAGGTTTCCCCTTTATATATATTATATATAGAGAGATAGACATGTAAATATAAAAAAAAATATTAAAAATTAAAAATACATCAAGAATTACTGAGTGCCTGTAGAGTAACTGCCCAGAAGGTCAGAAGTCTGATTTTTTTCTGCTTGGTGCTGGAGGAGAGGTGACAGGCAACTCAACATAGATACGCTTTGTTTGCAAGAGACCCTGTAAAGGCTGGGCACCACCTGCGCTCACTGAAAGCAGCAAAACTGCTCTTGCAATGCTTAACATTCAAACCAGCTGCACTTCCAGTATTACTCCATTTTGTGCGGTGCAGAGGATAAACGAGCTGAATCACAACACTATTCACTGTTGCAATGTTAACAGCTGTGCTCTAGGGCTAGTCACTTTGAATACATTAGTCCTTTGTTCGATCCCTTTGTTTTTCCAAGTGCTCTGACTGCGCTTGTGAGGGCAGTGTACTTGACAACACAACTTTAGCTCAGAAATGGGGTCAAAATAAGTGCAATCAGAGAAGGCTTTCCTATCCGGGAACAGTGATGCAAAGTATACCAGGGAGCGGGAAAGGAAAGACAAATCCAGCTCTTTAGACTGGTCGTCTTTGACTCTACAAGGTGGGCATATGTGTATTGACCAGATTGGGTTCTGTTGTGCAGCAGAATGGGGACATCATACCCAAGCAGATGAACTGTACTGTGGTTTATTCTAGGTGAAAGTCCCTGTCAGAAATGCCACCAAAATCCTTTTCTCCTCAGATGTTAATTTGCAGAATGTTTAGAGGATGCAGGTAAAACTAGGGCAAGATTGAGAACAGTGGCTTTGGCCCCAGGAACTCAAGAATAGCGCGCCTTAGCAACTATGAAAGCCTTGCAATGTGAGACAGCTTCAATTACAGCAACTTGCTTGGCAGAATTTAGAGGATTTTCCTGCAGAAGATCTCATCTGTAAGCTCCGGGCTTGCTTTACATGGTTTTCTTCCATTCTCTCTACTGAGAGAAGTATTTTTCAATCTTGCATTGCAGGGGAACGGACAACATGAGAAACCTGGTAAGCTTGAAGTTCTTCAGGGAAAACAGAAGTAAAAGCTATCTCAAAACACCTCTTTACATGGAAATATATTTATAATAGTGGACTGCTAGCTGGTGTACGCATGCAAAAAGTTTTGTGTGGATATGCTAATTAGTGACACCTTCATCAGGTGTCACTTTCTACAGGCACAACTTTCTACACCTACATCCATGCAGTTAAGTTAGAGTGTAGGGTGCTTGGAAAAGGGTACTTTACACTAAGTACAGAGTCACGATCAGCTGGCCCTTCCTGGAGATTAGCAGTTTTATGAATCAGGTAGAGCTTCACAGGCATATTTTTGGCCATGAAATTTGTTTCCCCAATACCTCTGAACAGCATAATTCAGAATATAAATAATATAATAGAAGCACAGAAATATTTAGTTTGGAAGAGCCCTATGGAGGTCTCTAGTCCAAACTCCTGCCTCAAGCAGGGCTAACTTCAAAGCTGGATGAGGCTACTCTGGGCATTATCAAGTTGAGTCCCCAAAATCTCCCATGATGGAGATTCCATTTTTTCTGGGCAACTCACTCTAGTGTTTGCCTGCTCACACGGTGAAGAGGTTCCTCCCTCCATCCAGCTGGGACCTTGCTTGCTGCAGCTTGTGTCTGCTGCCTCTTGCTCTTTGGCTCATCATCTTGGAGAAAAGTATGGCTCCATCTTCTCTGTAATCCCTTTCTAGGTAGTAGAAGACTGCAATCAGCCCCGCCAGCCTCTCTTTCCCAGCTGAACAGAACCTGCTTTCTCAGCCTCTTCCCACACATCATGGACTCCAGACCCCTAACCGTCTTGGTGCCCTCCAAATTTGTCAAAAAGTGCCATGTTCTGGGGGGCCAAAACTGGACACAGTACTCCAGATGTTAACTCAGAAGTGATGAATAGAGGAAAAGAATTGCTTTCCTTGACCAGTTGTCTATGCTTTTGCCAGTGGAGCCCGGTATGTGGCTAGTCTACATTAAGGCAAGCGCACACTGTTGTTCCCTTGTAAATCTGCTGTCCACCTGGCCCTCCAAGTCCTTTCCTGCAGAGCTGCAAACTAGCCAGACAGCCCCCAGCCTGCACTGATGAATTGGGCGGCTCCACTCAAAGTACAGGGCTTAGCACCTGTCATTGCCAAACTTCCTGAAGTTCCTGTTGGCCCATTCCCTCAGCTTGTCCAGGTCCCTCTGAATGTGAGCCTTGCCTTCCAGGTTATGGACCACTCCTCCCAGTTTGGTGTGATTATCATAAATTCTATTAATACATTATAAAATTATGTTTATGTAATAATTAATAAAAACAATCTCATCCAGTATAAGGCATCACCTGTGTTTGTATTGTTATCATACGTCCTCAGAACTAAACGATGCTGCCATAAATGAAGAAATGGTTTAAACTTCTCTTAAGGATGGTCTGCTTTCATTCCCAAGATGCATGCCAGCATGGATTTCGTGCCAAATTTGAAGTCTTGGTTTCGTTGAGGAATTTCCGAAGGGGAATCTTTAGTAAAAGTCTACGGATCTTGTTAATGCAAATGGCAAGCGAAGAACTCCTCTAAATTACACAGACAATTAGATTTGGTTCAGTTATATTTCACTGATTTTGCCAAGAGGACCTGCAACATACTCCAAATACGTCTGCTAGTAAACCACAAATAATTAAAAACACATGAGGTCACTGAATAAGAAAACACAAGAGAATTTGACAGCAAAAGATAATGAATGCTAAGTGTGGTGGCAAACACGAAGTATGAAATGCAAAGTTTTCAGAGTGTGAGGAGTTATCTCTGAATTCCCATTTGGTGAAACACAACTGCAATGAATATTTACTGCCACCTTATTTAGCAGCATGAACAAAAGGAACTGTTATAAATAAACAACACTATGACAGTTTCACTGCTGTTAGCTTCACGTTCTCATCTAAAGTCAATCAAACTGAAAGACAAAGCAATCAGGGAAAAGAGTAAGTCAAACATACAAATTACACAGTTTCTATTTTTGTGTTAACTACCATCGTCACTGATTTGTCCAATACTTACTAGTGTAAGGAAGCTGTTGGTGAAATTTGACAGGTGTCAGCATGGCATTTGCATGCTTCTAGATTGAAATGCAGGCTTTAAATGTAAATTTACATGACTTGCTTTAATGTTTCCTTAGCGTATCAGTAAAACTTTGAAGTGATATAAACGGGGGTAAAATTTACAAAGCAAAGCAATGAACATTTAAGAGGATGCAACTAAGTAGTCAATAATGGGGGGACAAGGGGACAGAGAACAAGCTCTGTCTTCGCAACTTCTTGCAATGTCCTACTGGCTGCTCTTGCTGCAGTACCTCACCTCTACCCTTTGATGTACAAATGAAATCGCCTCTCCAGTGCAGCCGTGCTGATAACAGCAGATGACTCACTTTCAACCTATTTGTCCTCAGACCTAGTTTGACAGCCACTTTATTCTTCAGCATGAGCAAAGCAAAACTTTAAATGTGTCACTAACTTACACAAAAATCTCCAGTGCATATTTAGTAACACATCTGTTCTGCAAATCTGAACTCAGGTCAGAGATGTACTGAACCCTTTGACTCAATCCAAGTAATACACACATTCATAAAGTTTTTGTAAGACTGGTATATGAACACAAGACAGGATGCACATTGCCTAGGTAAGCTCAGACTCTTGTTGCCCCCAGCTTCCCACGGGTGGCACTTTGCAGGGCGGTGCATGCTCTTAGTGCATGTTCACAGCCCTCTCGGTCTCTCTTCTTCACTTAGATCAGGGCTGCATCTTCCCCCCAGAAACGCACAAGGAAGGCTGGAGGAGATAAGTGCCCAGTAGGTTTTTTTCAGCGTCTCTACTGACTGTCATCTTTTAAAACACGATGTCTGTAGCAGACTTTTTAAAACAGGTTGGTGCTTGTCGGGGGGGGAATATGTGACTGGAAAGTTATATTGCACCAGCAGGTTGGCCTGCTTAATTCTGTTTGTATACTTCAGAGTACAGTGTGAGAGGAACCTTCTTCACTAGAAGTTACCTACAGCATGGAAGAGACAAACCTTTCATGCTGACTCTATGCAAACGCTTCCCCGTGTAATTTCAGCTAAGCTTTCAGATGCCTAAGCACGCATCGGATCTGCCCATGTAACGCTAAAAAGTAAATCCTCAGTACATCAGCCAAGCTCCACATCCAGGCATTCAGCTGGAAGACAGTTATCCTCTAAACACTTCACCAACATGAAGTGTGTTCATAATCGACCACCTCGTTGGAGTCATGTAAATAACCACGCTGGCCATAATGCTAGTGTGAAACAAAGACACCATAGCTCCATGTCTGTGCCTGAAAATCTTGGGGGGGGGAAGAGCAAAATGTGGTGAAGAAAAACAAAGAATAAATAAAAAAAAAGAAAAACAAAGATTTAAGTCCCAAATGCCAGTTAGTTCTACAGGTTTTTCTCTGTACAGTCAGCCAATTAAGAATAAATTTCTCTCTATTGCAAGTTCCTGTGGAATGGAATGCACATACACATCAGAGCACTAGCCGTCACAGCAATCGCTGCTTGGCAGCCGTGACTCTGAATGTCTTTCTAAATGAGTTTTCTGAAAGTATATATAATACATAGTCATATCAGATGTATTTGTTCTGCTAGAAAGGCTTTGTCCCAACCCTGCTATATATGCAAGAAGCTCCATTTTAGGATCTTACATACTGCTTTGGACAAGGAGAATGAACTGAGTCTATTTTTATATAATACAGTGTGAAAGTGCCAAATAAACAGACCATACCTATTATCTTTCTTTGGACTCGGGACGGAAGTTTAGACTGGAATGAAGGAGACATGCTGCCTTTGGGAGAGAAAACAAGGCAAGTTCAAGAGTTCCTTGACTGCTGAGTTTTTGATTGTTGAACTTTTAGGACCAATTTCTAATGACACAGAAATACATTCCCACATAAATCATCAGCTCTCCTCTTTGTGGAGATCTTTCAGTGTTTGGTATTCAGAGACAGCTTTCTGCCTTTATCATAAGCATACAATGCCTGTACTAAGGAGCTTTTTCAGACTCAAAGAAGGCCCTCTGAAAGGACATATTCTGAAAAAGCCAGGAAGTAACTTCCTAATATGACTTCACACCTCCGCAGATGCTAGTTTCAAATTAATCATCTGTTCTGGGGACAGCAGAGATGGAAAATAATATTCCTGATAAAATGGGTCTCCTGAGAGCTGGAGGACCTGTACTGACTATAAACTTTGCAAGAAGTCCTAAGGAGATTTTTGACTGGATAAAGGGGGAGTATTGATGTTTACTGTCTGCAAAAAAAATCCCCCCCCACTGCTTTGATATTGAGGAACATTGACAAAGCAGATGACTGGCCAATCTATTTTGGCCTTCAGTTTAGGATCTGGGAATGACACTTGCTTTATTTCTCAGTCACAGAAGCGTGGCGATGGCCTGATTTGAGTTCCACACCACAGCTCCAACATCCTCCTCAGCTACCAGAAGGACAGAACAAGGAGGAAGCACGTATCACTTTCTAGGACACAAACAAGAAGGACATCATAGCGTCTGTTTCACTGAAGGTCCCTCAACAGAAAGGCATCTGGAGCGGCTCTGCAATCAGCTCCTGCAGTAGGTCCTCTCTACACTGCTGTCCTTCAGCCCTCCTTGTTGCCTTCTCTGGTACTGTGCTGTCTTCCCTGTTTTTTAACCTTCCATCATCAGGCTTTTTTTATCCTTTGTTTTAGCTGCCCAGTTACACCCTCCCCAGCCCACACTTCTCTCTCTCTCTCAGGTCTTGCTCTCTTCCTTCCTCTGACACACCTTTCCTTTCCCAAATTTCTCATTCCTTTTTAGGCTTGTCTGTTGCAGAGAAAGTGGAACCTGTCTAGCATACAGCTAGGCAAAAAGCATGAACTAATTTTCCCTAAAATAGATCAACCCTCTTTCTAAATCTCTTAATTAACTGCATTCCTAGCCATCTCCCTTCCTCCCTGGCCAGAAGCACAATGCTTCTGTGCTCCCTGCTGTCCCCTTTTTCCTGCATCTCCCCCAGCACACGCTGTAAGCTGCCTACTTCAATCAGAGCAGTCTTATTTTTGGTGCAGCAGGAACTTCAGCCTGCCCCAGTTCATGCAGCGTACTTTTACTTCTTCCTTGCACGATTTGTTGCTGGAGCTTATCACACACACTCTGCTCCCTTTCTGCTACAGCTTCAAAGCACTCCAGGTTTTTTGATTTGCCTGTCCTACTGCTCCAAGACTCTAAGTGATACAGAGAACCTCCTACAGCCAGAAAGTAACTGTGATTTTTAGCGATGTTTGCTATAACTATTTAAAGCACACTTAAGAAGACACATAATAAGTAGGTTTGAGGGAAGTGGTAGCAATCCACCCACTACGTTCCTTTTAGCTAACCCTTTAATTAAATATTAAAGATATGGTTCTCAGGACGATTTAAAATAACCCACTGACAGAAAAAAGAGGCAGGTTAAAAAACAGGAGAGAAAAAAATAATCTCCCCCAAAGACTTACCACACCTTCACACTGCTTTTAACAGAATTTTACTGTGCTGATGAGGGAAGAGCTTTTCCGAAAGTAAATAACAAACTTTATGCTTTCCAGTGCTAGATCCTTCTATACGTTCTCGGGGACTCCCACTAGGGATTGTAAATTATTTGATGCCTAACTAAACATACTAGTTTCCTCTTTCATAAAGCACAGCAAGAAAATGTTTATAAAGCTGAGTAAATAAATTACTTGAAATATTATCCCTCACTCAAAAGACACATTCTGCTGCTGGATGCACAGAACTGGTGCAGAATTTTGAGGGGAAAATTGTATATACATCAATTACAGCATCATTTCCAAGTATAAAGCAGAGTGAGACAGACCACAGCAAGATCTGTGTAGATTTGTGGTATGAAGCACTTCCATTTATAACTGAGATAAGGCACACCAGGCGGGCACTACAAATGGTCAGAGGAGAAAGAGGCAGCTGGCGGAGATGAGGAAAAGTGCAAGAGATCAGCCATGTCTACAAAACTGACTACCTCTGACCTGCGTAACCATTTTGGTGAAGGCTTTGCTTATCTTTCTCCCTAACTGGCTGACAAACAGCTACACTGGCGAAGCATCCACAGATAATCTGAGCAGTGTTTTTGTACAAATTGCTGTGCTGCTTCTTCGCTTGCGTTTGAACTCCTCTGTCCTTCGTTACTCTTTTGTTCTTCTCCACTGTGTGTAGTTTTAAATCAAACTCCAAACCCCAAAACTCTCTGTATAGTGTCCACTGTTGCTGTAATACAAACAGAAACTGGTCAACCATTTTGATTTGATCTTGTGTTAGCCATAGAATGGAAAGCGCTTTCAAACGCATACCTTTTTCCCACCTCCAAATTAGTCACACAATCGATACTGTCATGCTTTCAATTAAAATATTGCCACCACAGATATATCTATAAGACACCTAGAAATTCACAGTAGAAAAACTCTTACTTTGAATACAAAAGTTGGCCAAAAAGATTGAATTCCTGAGGCAACAGAAACGATACTGGTGATTTTATTCAGCATGTGTCCAACACTATTTTCCATTCGGAATCCACAGTTTTTAATGCTTTTCTTATACCATTCTAAACATTACCTTCAGCTTTTATGGAGTCCCTTAGAAAGTTTTTTTCAATTTGTTTACCAGAAAACATAAATCTTAATGATTAAATAATAGGACATTTATATACATCAGTGGGTTTTCTCAGACACTGGGCTCTAAGTACATACAATGTCTATTGAGTGAAAATAAAAAAAAAATTCCAGTCATGCAAACCATCTAACAAACCATGTTCCATTTGCCTTGAAAATTTTTACTGGCATATAATTTTAAAATTAAGCAGATAATTTTTAAGGTCGCTTTGTCCATTTCCATTTGGGGTTTTTTTTGCCATTTGAAGAACTGACAGGCCACATGCTACTGCAGAAGGTACCGGCAGGGTAATAATGGTTCTGCTACCACCAACCACTCTGAGCCCTGGCGTGGATGTGTTTAAAAAAACCACCTAACCTTCGGCTAACTGCACTGGTTTATTTCTGAACAGCACATCACAATATCAGCATAGATAGCACATTGTAACTGGTTGGGTGATTCCACTTAATAATTTTTCAACACTAGGACCTTTCAGCATTTTAATTCTGATTTCATTTATGAATTAAAGGTCATATATAGAGCACAAATGAGGTCTAAATTTAGTCACAGCAGACCACAGTTCCACATAAAGACAAATCTTCAAGTTATGTTGACCTGCTAGGAGACAAAAGATAAACAGCACAGCAAACATGTACCTGCAATGCACTGCTTCCCTATTAAATATTAACTGTTTCATTTACATTTAAATGAACTGAGCAGTATTGGATAGACTTTCCAGTACTGCTGTTTGGTGCTGCTGTCATGGAAAGAAGCTGAAGACAATGTGGGCTGTATGGGGGCAAATGACGCAATCTCAGCATCCGCTCAAGTGACTTCATGATGACCATTCTCCAGTCTTGAAATATAATCCTACACAGCATTTTTTTTTCTCTCCCTCTGTAAACACATCTGTTCATAAATAACTTAGATGTCTCCTTGACATTCATGGCATGTAACTGAAGCTGAAGTAGAAAAGGATGGGCGGTGTACAGCACTGAGGAGATGTCACAGTACTTTTGTTCAGCATTTTTGTCAAGTGCAGGTTGCTAACATCAGCCATCAGAGACGGGCGGGGTCACCCACCCATATTTTTCATGGGTCTTCACCAAACTCTTAAATGTTGCTTCAGCTTCCTTTCGACTGAATGACTTTTTTGATTTGCCAGCTTTTCTGCAGATACGGCCCTGCACCAAACAAAAAAGAAAACCTTCATTAAACACGTGAACACGCAGCTGGAAACCACAGCTTAACTTTTCAATGCGTCAGGCCAAGAGGCATCCACTTACGGGTACCAGAAAGCAGAGTTCCCAAACTGGGGCAGACACCTACATTATTAGAAATGATTAAAAATGATATGCAGTAAAAAAAAAAAAAAAAAAAAAAAAAAAAAAAGAAAAAAAAGAAAGAAAGAGACATCTGCCAGGCTGTTTCTTCCCAGGGAGCCCCTCTGCTGGCACGCTGCCCTGCATGCAGCAACCATCGGCTGCTGCTGCGGCCGTGCCGCATCGCTCGCCTCCCTCTCTGCTGTGCAGGGACCCCTGCAAAGAAAAAGGGACCTCTACCATAAAGCATGTGGCATGTGGACCCTCACACCCACCCCGTACCGTCAGCGGTGCAGCCCTAAGCAGACAGGGACCACGAGGAGCACACCAAAAGGCCACAGAAACAACGCCTCGGCACCGCAGGGAGCTGCTTTCCACCGGCTCCTGGGGACAGGCAGGTTTTATGAGCATCCCCCGCGGTCCTCATCAGCCGCAACCTGCTGCAACCAGTGCCGAGGTACCAGCTCGGGGCTGGGGAGACGGAGAGAGGTTTCAAACCGATTTTGATGCCACACTCGTAACAGAGTCCGAGGTGTGAGTATCAGGGAGTCAACGACCCTGGAGAACCATCACAAACGCAGAGCGCTGCTGCGTGCTGCATCTCAAGGCCGCCCCTATCTCACCCCTCACACCCTGCTGCCAACGCAGAGCGTCACGAAAGATTACATCCACCCCACCAAACATGCTCCGTTCTCCTTCTACTCTGACCCGTGAG
Organism: Phalacrocorax aristotelis; assembly: GCF_949628215.1. Classification (NCBI taxonomy): domain Eukaryota; kingdom Metazoa; phylum Chordata; class Aves; order Suliformes; family Phalacrocoracidae; genus Phalacrocorax; species Phalacrocorax aristotelis. The sequence goes on from NC_134277.1 coordinate 90,673,358, forward strand.
AAATGAATAGCTCTGGCATTTCTTAAAGGCAGAAGCACCTTAAAACCAACTTGCTTCCAACCTACATAAAAAATTCTGATTTCCTTATTACTCATCATAACAAGTTTGATAATAAATTAAAATATACACATTTGAACATACTGCATCTTTATTACTTTGCAATTAAATATTACCTCTAAATGCACGGCAGTATGTAATTTCAAATCCTTGTTTGGCAACAGGAACATTTACTCAGTTATTAATAGCTTACCTTATTTTTCACATTGGTCCATGTCAATTACCAACCGAGACACAAGAAATATAGCTGCAGATTTATTCCACTCTACAGCAATAATACCCTTTAAAGTATTTAAACCTATTAAACCTATTAGATTTGTCATAAAATAGAAGTTTATTAAAGTAACAAATCTAATAATTTTAATAACTGTTTGATAGACTGCACTGAAAGCCTTTTTTTGAATAAATGGTATTTGATGAGCAGATACCATATTACACTGTTACTATTATTAAGAACCAAGTTAGTATGTTCTCATTTTTTACACTCTTTTGCTCAAAATGATGCATCAGGCTGCATCTTTTTGCCTCCTGTATTTTACTGCCGATTTGGAATTTGAACTGAAAATTGTCATTTGTAATCGCATGCAACAGATAATATCGAGAAAATAATCAGGTATATGGAGGGAAAAAAAGGTGGGGGAAAAAAAGGGGAGAAAAGAAAACAAACTCTGTCCTCAGAGTATCAAAGTTGTTTTTACAGACTAAAATGAAAAAGCTTAGTCTGCAGTGTGGACAAATAATTTCATTCTAGAAAGCTGTCACAATATTGCACAGATACGCTTTTGTGGTGCAGCACTGCTCCTATTATAACAAAACTACGGACACATGAGATAAAAAAGCTGTTTCCTACTCCTGTTTTAATGTCATTTTTCTGTGCAGTTTGACTTCTCTTTCACAGCCTACTTTAACTAAAGATTAGGAACAGCCTCTAATTCCCACCTCGATTTATTCACAGCCAATTTATACCCATTTGGTTTTCACAAAAATAGCTATTTTACCTTTCGATGCTTTTCCTTGCCTTTCTCCCTAGTCACCATTTACAGACTAGCAATGTATTTCCTCTTTAAATACCCCTTGACAGACTGAACAGCAAGACACCTTTCCCATCCCCATACTAATTTAGCAATTAATATTTCCCAAATAAGGATGGTCTGAATGGCACGCAATTTAACCCCACTAATAAATTTTCCTAGAAAATGTTCCCTTTTAGCTGTGACAAAAGGAGTATTTAAATAAAATCGGGTAACATATTTTTAAAAATCGCATTAACTAATTATCTTACATATCCTGCAGGAATATTTTTGTTGTTACAGAACATGTTTTGTATTTTCTTCCTAATCTGAGCTTTTGCTGGAAGCATACTTAAAGAAACATAGGAAAAGATAAAGAAAAGTGCAAGAGATGATGATATCGGCACAGGAAATGCTGTCCTCAAAAATCTCACCGATGAAATACTTTTGAAAGTAAATATAAACTTACTCTACTACTTAATTTCTGGATTAGGTCTATTTGCCATCTCTTGCCTTATACATATTTTTTATCATTTAAGGCTTTGATACCTCTCTGAATTGTGTGCACAGCACCTAGCACAGCGTGATCCATGTCTTCCCTGGATTTATCAGAGTATTAATACCAGTCTGTACCTAGAAATAGGATCTTTACACTGAGAACAGCTGTCGCTCATGTTCAGCGTCAGCTACTTACTGCTTTCAAACAAGGAAAGTACGAATTCTTTGGTGATGCAATAGCACAGTGAATATCATCACATCATCGAAAATGTTACTGGAGCCACAGCAGACGAAATGAGCCTTGTTCCAAGAGTTTATTCTCATACTTCTTTGTTATCAATGTAACAGATCAATAAATCAACTCCTAAACACATTCTGGTACCATATGCAGGTTGTACATAAACTACATCATCAAAGACCAGCTAATTCTACCCCACTGTAGTCCATGTATTTCTATGTTTATACAGAAACTATGGGTGGCACGGTTAGCACTGTCTCTTATTAACCAATATCCTGCCAGGTGTTTATAATTTGGATAAAATTTAACCTCGTGGACTGAAAGTTTCCCTTTTTGGTGCCTCAAGTAAACCTGAGGTAAAAAGAAAGAAGGGTGGAATTTCAGTTGACACAGTTCAGATGCTTTTGAGTCTATACTTGGGTGGTATCTGCTGTCTTAATGATTTTTAGCTTTTTGCCATTCCCACAAAACTCTCCCCAAGTTCAACTAAAAAAAGACATTTTGGATGCAATTATACAAGAAAGTGTCAAACATTTTAACAGGCACCGTTACCAGCTCTGACTACAGTTTATGTTCAGACTGCTACTTAAACATGCAGTCATTTTAACTCTGGTCAGGAGACTCTGAGCTGCCGCATCCTGTAAATATGATAAATATGGTAAATACAGTATGTAAATACAGTGCTGGCCATAGCTCAATTGCACACAACTGCATTTCAACCAATCTCTAAACCACTCACGTCACTACTGCTATGGTAAAGAATACAGATCATTTGCACGGCCAGTGTTTTGATGTGTCCAGCACCAAATCAAGAAAAGATATCAAACCAGTATCTGAACAAGATCAAAACGTTCCACAAAAGATTAAAAACAACAGAGAAACCCCAAGAAAGCCTCTAATAAAGATATTAATGTCGACTTTAGCTCTGAGAAGTCACACCTGGAACTTATTTAAATACTTGCAACACTTTCAGATGCTCACAGAGTGCTTTTCATAAAGGGATAACTGAAAATCTAATTAAAATAAAGAGTTGGAGAGAATGTTTCAGATTTTGCCATCTGCTCTGACTTCATGTACTTAACAAGATATAATTTTAACAAGCTAGAAACATATGAAAGGTGAAAGTAATGCCACAGCATCCAACTGGTTTACACAGCCATGCTGAAATGCAGGGGGACATTTGCTGTGCTCAGCCTCCTCACTCGCTTGTGCTCCGATTACGCCTAGGTTGCGTGGCACGGTGAGCAATTGCACGCCGCTCATCTACGCTTTGCCCAGACTAATGAGTTTGAACAAACAGCTGATAAGAATCCAGTCTATAACCCTGTTAACTGCTAGGAGAAAGACCTCCTGGAGCAGAGTCTGCTGTGGGTAGCCTTCTCAGGACCCTGGCCATACCCAGGGACTGCTCCCTCCCGCCTTAGCCAGCAAAAGACCCGAGGTAAACCTCACATGTGATTTGGTACCCACATTCACAGACCTTTTCTACTTCTTAGTTATGCTGCAGTAGTCTCCACGTTTTTCCACAATCATGAACACATCAGCGTGTCCTCCACTTGAGAGCACTATGTGACACTGAAGCGTATCCTCAAACATATTCAACTCAACATCTAGTAGCTCTTTAAAGTCCTTCAGTATCATCATCAGCAATGTGCTCTATCTTTTCTTCCTCAACACCACCATGTCTCGAAGTGGTCCGAAGACAGAGTTAAGTCCTGTACAGAGAGACCAAATATGAAGCCTGAAGCTCTTTAGCCCTGTAATCCCACTACAACCATCTATCTCCCCACGTCTGGCCTCGGTGTCATGAAAAGCAGTCCTGACATTTCTTCTGTTATTTCCAGAATCAGGATGGCCTCAAAGGGATTCCTTTGGCAGCAATGGAGAGATTTATCTCTCTTGTCAAACCAACTATAGTAGCTCCCAGACCAAAATCCAACAGTTTTGGCATAGCACACTCTGTCAGGTGTGCTTCCATGTTGTATCACTTTTGGCACTACCCAGCCTTTCACAGGATCACACGATCACCAAAGTGCTGGCTGGAAGGGAGCTATGGAGGTCTCCAAGTCCAATCTTTGATACTTGGTGCTGAACTGCCAACACAGCTCAGCTGTGGCACTGCATAGCTAGGTCCTGAATCCTTCAAGGTTGTGCTCAGTCCTCTCCTGATGCAAGTCCCTGTGTTACTGGGTCCCAAAGTTTCAGAGATTTATTGTACACAGTCATCAGCCCTTACAGGACTGAAGTTATTCTGGAAACAGTGTAAGCCCCTGTGCTCCGCACCTCTGAGGTGCCACAGCACGTCCACACTGTTTTTCCTGGAGTGCTTAACAAAAAGTTGTATTCATTGCAAACAGCAGCAGCTAATAGACTCAGAAGCAGGCAAGCCTTCATGTTGTTAGCACTGGTCTTAATGCAACTCCTCAGCCCTGCATTCCTTTCATTAATCCTGGATATGCAAATAACTCAAGGTTGGTCTTCCAAGGGCAAATCATACCTGCCTTCTGCACGTGGGGCTGAATGTAGCCCATCATTTAAGCCAGCAGAAGGGTGTGTGGGTACAATTTCATTTTCTCTCTTCATCTCTTAAAAGATCTCTATAGAAGGCTCTAATTACCCAGTTCTAGGTAAATGTCAAGAGGTGGAAAACAGGCAAAGGTTTAGAGAGGTACACAAAAGACTATAGGAAGTCACTGTGCCACACACTGCATCTGAGGTGATCCCTCCAAGGACAGGAAGGAGATGCACAAGGATATGCCCATTTCCAAGTCTGTTGTCCCAGGCTTCTCCATGGATAATGCAAAAACTGTGGATTTCCTAAGAGCTGGAGCACACTATGAGTCTCCAGTGTGTAATGCATTCCACTAACGTGCCAGTGACTAATGGCTTGGGGTCTCAATTGTTCAAAACCGCATACTATGCAAACATACTCAAATCTCTTCCGATAAGTTACAGAGCAATACAGTGTTTAAGACTGAACCAGTCTTATTCTAGAATATTTAAACAAGTTTTCACAGAAAAGTATTTCCCTTGGCTTTAGAGAAGCATTCAAAAGTAGAGCAATGCTAAAGTAAGCTACTGTCATGCTCTCAGCGCAATAATTGCAATGTGTCACAACATCACTGTTAAGAGTGCAATATACACAGTCTCTCCTCCCAATTACAGTTTATAGTTTTTTTCTTCATGTACTGATGAGGCACAGTTAATCATGTCTCAAAAACTGCACACAATTTATATTGCAATATATATAATTATTAGCTATAGCTAAAACAAAGCAGTATAGAACATGATGCAGGCAAATACCATTCATGTTGCAGCATAAGTGAATTAAAAATAGGATGTTTCCCTGCAAATGTGTAATTTCTGAAGCAGTATTTCCATGCGTTTTTTTGGTCTCCTCTTTAAGAATAATCCATACAAAGAAGTGAAAACTCGGCAAGTTCCAGCTTTAAAGAATCCTAGAAATCGCTCCTGCTGGGAGTGTGACTGTTCTTTGTCCAGGAAAAAAGAAATCTGACTTCCAGCTGAGTAATTATTAACGCTCACTTGTCTGTGTGCAGCCTGGTGCAAGTAGCTCTTAATCAATACAAACACTTACAGCCCCAGTCCCTGTTTGACAGCTACAGAGCACTGCGCTGCTCTTCCTCACCTTTCCCTAACATCAGCGCAGAGTCAGCAGCATGATTTCAGTACGGAAAGAAACTCCCTGCATTTTACAGGTGGGACAAAATGTGTTGGCAAAAGAACAAGAAAATTTTGGCAGCCAACCACATTCTTGGAAGGTACCTCTAGCATCTTCAGGGCCAAAGGTGCCATCTTACAACATGGTGGGCTTCTGCCAAGAGATGGACCCTGTCCCCTGACATCAAATGGGTACCTGCTAGTCTAGATGACAAAGGGACGTTTTCTCTTTCAGTCTTCTGCTGAGCTCCCTGGACTACCTCTCTGTGGAATCACGTATCAGCAGAGTTACTGAGGGCAAGTCCAGGTGAAAAGGCTGGGAGTATGACAGCCTCTCTTTGCATTGGCCCACAGGTCCCCCACATCAGGAACCTGAAGTTACCCAAGTTAAACACAACCATGGGTGTAAACCCAAGCAAAGAAAAGCAAACCATCCTTTATGACACATTGTAAAGACAAAGGAGCTACAGCCCAGACAACAATGTCTATCTCCACATTTCCCAAAGTGTCTCTGTGCTAAAAAAACCCAGGAGTAAAAAGCACACTACCTCTGGCAACATTTAACCAAGTTAAGACCAAATTTGGTACGATCAGGGTCACAAGCCAATAAGCTTTTCCCCCTGCTATTTATACAAATGTGTCAATCTCTTGACTACAGTATGTTTCATACTGATGCACACGGACATGTACTCATAGAGAACCCCCTTCTGAGTGCTTTAAGTACATATCCTCAAATTATCATCTGCACTTGACAGGTGGGAAAGAGCAATATAGTGAAGTTATATGACTTGCCCATGACTGCACCTGAAGTCAGTGGCAAAACCTGGAAGCTAATCTCAGATTAACTCTCCTCAGCCTAAGTAACTGTAACTGTGAAATATCCTCCTCCCCCAATAATTACAGAACACTTCAATATTAGATATATTTTAATTGAAATAATCTTGCCCAATTTATAGAAAACTTGACATTTATAGAAATTCATAGCGAATTTGAAAAATTAGTAACATCAATTTCCTCTGCTTTGTGATGCTTTAGGCTTTTTTATGGGCACATATTATGGAAATAAGCTTCTTACTGCAGCTGGGGGTTTGTTACCATTTGTAACACCAACCTAGAAACAGGAGAAATATCTAGTCATCCCACAGCTCATAAAGCCTCCCTATGAGAAGCATCTGAGCTCCAGGCCATTTCATAACTCAGGCATATTCTTCCTTCCTCAGGTTCATTTTCACTCGTCTTTGAATGCAGATTTGGGATTGTGACTGACTTGTAACTCTGTCAAGGTGTCACTGCAGAAGTTCCAGGGGTGCTGGAGAGCCTGCGCAGAAGAGGATTAAGTCGATGAGGATCATTGATTTTAACAACACGCACAAAATCATGAAGCAGATACAAAGACATTTTCCAAGGGCAGACTCTGCACGTGAACGAGGCAGGCACGTACCTGCCACACGTGGCTGAGGACAAGCACGCTCGATGCACCGCTCCTCGGTTTGACTTTTAACTGAAACGGGGCAAATCAGACTGGCACCTTGATCCTGTTCGAGAAGAGGAATCACCTGAATGTCTTAAGTGTGGTGCCCACTTACCTGTTTCCTGCAGACCAATAGGGACTGCAAATTCATTTTCATCAAAGCACACCTATGCTTCTCCCCAGCTTATGCTCTTCCAATTCCCAGCACAGCAGTGGTTTCACTGCCGGCCAGATCAGGTAACAGTACCACGTCCTTCCCGTGCAGCTTGTCCTGCAACTTCCAGGATCTACTTGATTACTGCTGTTTCCAGCCAGAGTTAAAGACCAACACGGTGGAGTGCTGAGCACCCTCTAGAAACGACTCTGTGGAGTACGACTCAGACTGGCCCCAAGCCACACGCTTTTCAAAAACACGACGATATTCAACAGACACCTGGCATTCCATTTGCAAGCCAGACAACTGGATCCTGTGCACATTAGATGTAACATATGTTTTGAGCCATTCAGACAGCATAATCACTGCAGCCCCTGAAGTCCTCCCTGTTTAGCAGTGGAGTAATTGCACCTGGCAATCCTTCCATCCTCCCACCTCCCTTCACGTCTGATGTCAGCATTACCTTTTTTGACAGTGACAGGAGAAGATAACCTGTAAACTGGAATCTGCATGTGAAGGACTGAATACGTCAAGCAAAAGAAAAGATCTTCACTGACTCTCATCAGCCCAAAGGAGCTTACAATGGAAAAAGAAATACAACTAATATTATGTTACTTAACCAATGCCCCACTTTGTGAGAGCATGTCCAGGGACATGCTTCGGATCACACCTGGCAGTAAGACTCCCGCGATACAAGGACTAGAATTACTGTGGAGTTACAAATCTTTGATCTGGAAGTCTCCAGTCATGCATGGAAAACCCTGGGCGTCGTGTAGATGCTAGGAAATCTGCATATTTTCAAGGCTAGTCTGTATGAGAAAGAGTAAATCTTCCTCACAGTAGGAAGTGGGTTATTTAGGTTCCTTCTCCAGGAGTACACAATGTCGCCCCTTGGGACCAGGCTTTCTGCATTTGAAAAAATACAATTCTTCAATGAAGTATCTTACAAAACATCCAAATGCTACACAGTTCTCTCTACCTGAACATTTTCACTGAAGAAAATGAGGACTTCTTTTATAAGTTAGGGAAGAACCTTACTCTTTTGAGCAAATTCAATTTTCTTATGATCCAAAGCAGCAATTCTTTTAAATTCTTATTTAGGAGATCAGTCAAGTATCGCCAGGAAGAATTAGTTCTACCTGCCGTAACAGCATGTCTTAAAATAAGCAGTTTGTTTCAGTTTAATGATTTAGCTTATTTGATGACTATTGTAACATTAAGGATGATGGGTATTTTAAAATTTTCCTTTTTATGCTTTGAAGGGGTAAAATGGAAATTATGTTCTCTCTGCTTTTTAAAAGAATTAAAACAGCCTCCTACTTCAATGAGTTGGAATCCCTGTCTTCATTCCTCTCAGTAGAATATATTTGCATAATAATAGTGGATAGTCAGAACAGCAATATATCAGAGTACACATGAACAATGTTTTTTCCCAGCCCATTCATCAGTCCCAGCATCTCAACATAGCAAATATATATGCTCCACTTAAACTTCAGCTTGAAAATCCTAGGTTTCTCAATTGCAATAAAAGAGAAAATTTAGCAGGCCAATATATCTGATCTTCCTCTGTAGCTAAATTGTAACAATATTCTTTGTTACCTCTTTGGCCCAGCATTTATACCTTTTCACAGGGAACAAGCCCCATAATACATTCTTTGCCTCCTCTGTAATTTTTGTATATGCGGCGATGTCTTTTTCAACCATGGACCTAAAGCAACATTTCTTCCCTTGATAACTGGCATTATTTGCTCAGGCAACTAATCGAAAGCAAAAAGGAAGACTGTTTTATTTTTTCAGGCCATAATACAATACAATAGCTGCAAATAATTCAGAGACCACTGTGCTCTCTATACATTTTTGCAGCCTTTCAGATTAGCTGGTTTATTCATGGCTACAGTCCTCAAACCCAGCATCTGGAGTATGAAAACCCATGGATTTGCAATTAATTTCTGCTATACATATTTGAAAGACCTGGAGTCTGCTGACCTCCTGGACACCATGCAAGTCCCATCTGCTATCTGCTCACTCATACTTTTGTTTGAAAGGATGAAGAGGGAGCAATTTAGACTATGATTAACTGCTACCTTCTGTATCTGTTTTTCATAAAATAAGCCCATTTCTCCTGTTTCAATCTGGTAGACGTCAGCTGTTTTTCAAATGGAAAGTTAAATCAGTCCAGTGGCCATACAAGGCACATACCTCTTGAAGCAAACTAACAGGATTCCACTGAGGTATTTCTAATATTATAATATGAGGGATGAAAGTACTATATAGCAGTTACTTTTATTTGAATTCAGGAAATTTTCCTATAGCAAATGAAATCTTAATTAAAAATTATATTCTGTTTTTTTATTTAAATCATTAAACAGAAGCCTACCACAGCAAGAATACTCATAACTAGGGGTTCCCCGTTCCTGTTTTAGTATGTCCTGACAATATTTTTGTGCTCCTCCTATTCACTGGAAGAATAAGGGAGTATTTCCCTCAAAACAAAGAACTTTTTCCACGACACAATCTCGGTTACCTGAGAGATGCCTTTGGCTGGCAGCCCTGTCCCCAGCCTCCCCAGAGAGAATAAGGGACTTACAAAAAGGAGGACGAGGCTGCTACCAGTTAACACTACTGCAAGCTTAAGTCTAAAGTCCTCAAGGCATCAGGTGCAGCTGTGTGAGATGTTCTCAAAACAAAATAAAAAATTCCTGATGCATTATTTGGACAATAGCATACATAGCTCTGTCCTTTCTTAAACTTCCACCAAACCAGCACCAAATAATTCCTCTCCAGTGAGAAACATGTCTATTAGAGGACACAAAATCCTATCTCACTTTTGGACAAAGTCTGCTCCTTTTCATTTGGGACCATATCATCCACCATGTTTTCAAGCAAGAGACACAACTCCTCCCTGAAGCACGGGCCCTGGCCCCAGCCGTGCGCATTACTCAAGGAGAGACACGACGAACCTCCCGCTGTTTCATCACCCTCCTACAGTTCCTTCAGCTATTATTGTGACAATGGCACTGTTATCAGGAAGCGAAGAGATTTTTTTAATCTCTCAAATTATCACTAAACCATTTTAAAGGGTGCTGCTAAGAAGCAATAATGCTCAGCGGGCCACTTTGACAGCCTGGCTAGACAGACAGACACTGCAGGCTCTGCCTAGGCAGGTGTGTCAAACAGTTGCCTCCCGGACAACAAGCAACTGGTATTTAAATTAGTCAGCATCACCCCTGCCTCCTTGGCTGACACCCCAGCTCTGCGGCAGCTCACGGCTACCATTTTGCCGGTTCGGCAGCGCCAAGCCTTCACCCATGACGACGGGAGCCAGCGAGCAGCTGACTGTGCAGGAAGCAAGTACAAAGTCATCCCCTTAAAACCAAGGCTACAGTTGAATTAAGGACAACACCAAGTCTTTTAAAATACGATTCTGGATCCCAGACAGATAAACAGTCTTAGGCCTTTGATGTACTGAGAATTCCCCTCAAGATACTGACTAGAGCTGTGTGAATAATTGATTTTCTCAGCTGAATAGCTGAAGCAACCAACCAAACAAACCCCAACTTGTTTGTTAATTAATGTGTTTTTTCCCCTTGAAAACTCAGAGGGGGAAGCTAGTTTGGGGCTGTTGAATTGTTTCATTCAAGCAGAAATTGTCTCTCTTTCATTTTAAACATGTTTTTCCACACAAAAATATCTAAAAATGCAATAGTAGACTCATGATAAGAAGCAAGGGTATGCATCCCATAAGGTAGGGCTTCTCTCATGCAAGGTCACCTGAGGTGTTAGGCTCCTGCTTGGTGGAATCTGGAGAAACAGCCACCCCACTTTAAAATCCAGCCCCTGGGAGACATACTCAGGTTGGAACACCTGGACCCAGGTTTCCCCACATACAAGGGCAATCCTGAAATGTAACAGAAAAGTGCTACCTCTTAATTTCTGTGTTGCACACTTACACCTCCTTATAGACATAACTCCTGAGCAGAACGTTTCACCTCTGGGATTGGGATGTCAGAATGACTTCTCTCAATTTTTCTCTTCATTCTGCTAAAAGGTCTGTGAAATCCATTTTAAAAAATCTGAATTTGTCAAGAATCTTGACTGCCCAAAAATGTATTTTCAGTGTTAGTTTTGTGTGCTTTTTGATCGCTTTGCCAAAAAGAAGGTTATATATGTTCGTAGGTTACTATCAGCTCTGACAAAACAACAGACCAAGAAGTGCTGCATTTCTCTCCAAAGAGCCGTCAGAGAACAGCAGCGTTACAGTCAGCTCAGCAAAACGGGACTGACGAGAAACGTCGAATTAAATCAGCCACCTCGGTTTTATCGCGCAAGTTGCCAAAAGGAGGAACATACGCTGGCGGGAAGTTCAGTCCCGCCTACTCACACTGGCACATGCAAGGCGCGCTTTCGGATGCGTCACAGGCCAGAGTGTTCACAATGATTACATGCTACATCATGGCGCCGCAAACCGGCGACGTTTCTCTGGAAGGCCCCATTTACCCACTGGTGCCAGCAGTGCCAGATCTCACGCTCGGCTTCATGGCTGCCGCCATTTGCTCATGTGGGGTCATTTTGAGGCGGTGGAGAACAGACCTTGCCCTTCCAGCCTTTCTGATTAACACCAAGGGTGCTGAATATTTCACACTATTGCAGGGTGTGGCCTGCTTACAGGAATTACATGGTTAACCTGGTGTAAGCCATCGCTATTTGTTCAGCACGGCTCGTTGCAGGCACCAAGACTACCCACAGCATGGCAAGAGTTACCCAAAACCAGCCCCGCAGCTCTGGGAAACACAGTGCCTCGGCTCTCAACATTTTGGCGGCTCTATTTAAATTAAAAAAATAAATAAATGGTCAAAAGTAGATTACCTGTGAAATGAAAAATGAAGCGGGGATAGGGGAGCGCCTGTCATATTTTGAGCCCTATTATGCAATGGAGTGGAGATTACATAACGAGGGGAGTGCGATTAGAGAAACGTGGCTCCCACGACGCAGGGCCCGGAGGTGATGATGGGCTGGCAACCCATCACGGACGGCACCTCTGTAACCCAGAAATTAAATTTATTGTCAGTATTACCTATTAACATTTCTGCCTGGAAAACATGTTCCGAGACTTTGAATTGTGCATGTTACACCTATTTAATTACTAAGTTACTTGTAGCAAATCATTTTGGCCTTTTATTTTGTCTCACATGCATCATCTTTTTTTATAATTAACTTTGTAAACTTCTGGCATATTGCTATTGAAACTCTTGCACTTTAAATGTGCTTATTAATGATGCACACATAAACATCCTCTGTTATAAGAAATTACTACTACTTCCTGGAAACCTCTTAAGTGGTTTAGGGAAGAAAATTATCAGATTATATAGCTTAGTATTTATTACTAATAAAACAATTTAGCACTTTTCCTCACTGAGCCATTTTACGATCCCAGTAAACCTTAATTTAACCAGTTTGCATTCAACATTCAATACTGCAGGAAGATGCTGAACTGTTAAAAAAATTGAGAGTTTAGCATTGTCCTTCTAAATCCTTGTTTAAAATAATGAGAAATATGATAACTGTGAAAAGAAATGGGTTAACAAATAGTGGTATGCAGTAAGAGTAGCTACACAACTTCAACATACCCCAGCCTCAACGTAAATTAAGGCTCCCTTTTTTTCTGGTAGACGTTTTTTATATCCCAAGGTGACCTAGGAAACCTGACCTCTTCAAATGAAGTGCAGAGAAAATTACTATCTGGTTAAAAAACAGGAGGAGTAGGCCCAAATCAAACCGGAAAAAAGGAGGAAAAGCCACTTACAAAAGAGTCTGTTAAATCATAAAATTATTTTTCTCTTCTAAGAGAAACCAAGCCTTTACTTCTGCTCATGCAAACAGTTCCACAGAGACAAACAGGAGTAACCCTCGTTTTTAAGCAAATGAAAAATACGTTAGCATTTACTCTTTCCCCCTCTCCTTGCCAAGATATGAATTTAAGACGTTACTTAACATCATTTACTGACAGACGTGGAGCTGTGCGTGTCCCCTGGCTTCAAGGGCATTCCTGAAGTGAACAGGAAAATCACCCTGCCAGAGCCATGTGTATACTGCCCACTACGACAACCATAAAGAAGGACTGGCTATAGGTTTCAGCAGCAATATGTACCCATTTATCAAAAACGTCTTACAAAATACTGATCTTCTAAGCACATTGCGGGGGGGGGGGGGGGGGGGGAGCATAAAATGCACTGATTTGGCTCAGATGAGATCCTCTGCCGGGGGAACAAGGCACCTCCTCTGGAGAGCAGAGCTGGCAGGAGCCATCTAGCTGCCGTAACTGCAGTACATACCCGAAATTACTTGTTCCTTTCAGGCAGGGATCCTGCAACTTTGCCAGCAGCTCAGGTAGCAATTCCAGATGTGACCCCACGCCACACCTCTGCCCTGTGCCAAGCCCGAAAGCTGGAAGCACAGGGGTTGCCTTTTCTCCCCCGAGGGATGCTACGCAGGACAGCACCAGACAAAGACCTGGGGGCAGCAGCTCCAGCGTCGCGCCCTATGCCGGCGGCAGCACTTCACGCTGGAGACCAGAATGTATGGCCGACTAACTGGTGAAGGGCAGGAGGCAGAGGCCTCGAATCCCAAACCCCAGTGGGGCGCAAAGAGCCCCTTTTGCTTTGGGGCACGGGAGGTGCCCCTTGGGGGCAGCAGGCATGACATCTTGGTGCCACATGCGGCAGGCCCACACACAGGGACAAAAGTCACGCAGGAGGGCACGCTGGATGCATCAGCCCCTTGCCCCTCCAAGGTGCCCTGTACCTCCGCTGCACCTGCCCAACGAAGGGGCCCCAGAGCAGAACACGCGTGTCCCTGTCTCCTTCCCACCAGTGACGCCAGGTCCTTTTGGGAGACCTGTCACCCAGGCCAGGCCAAGGTCAGCAGCAGGCGGGGCATGACCCGCCACCCTTTGGGGTTCCCATTCAAACGCGGGCGCGGACACACACCTCCCCACCACACGCAGGCAGAGCGAGAGCCCACCGAGCCCCTACCTGTCCCTTGACCAAGCTGGCGGCAAACTGCCTCATGACAGCCTCGACGGTGTAGGCGCTGGACCAGCCGCGGGGGGTGAGCAGCTCCATGCAGATGGCTCCGCCGTCGAGGACGTAGCCGTTCTCCAGGCGGGGGCTGAGCACCCTCATGAAGGGCGGCGAGAAGGGGAAGTTGTCGGGGAAGGTGAGGTTGAGCAGGATGTACTCCGTGTTGGTCTCCTTCATGTCCTGCCACAGCACCGAGTCCTTGTCCACCTGGTGCAGCTTCACGTTCCAGTCGAAGAGGCTCTCGTCCACCAGCTCCACCGAGATGAAGCGGTCGCTGAGCCGCGCGATGTCCTGCAGCTCCTTCATCAGCCGCCGGGTCCGCACCTGCGTGCAGTGCTGCTGCCGGCCCGCGGGCGCCAGCGGCCCCGACCCCGACGGCAGCGGCACCAGCGGCGCCGGCGCCGGCCCCGACCCGCACCCGGGGCCGGGGCCGGGTCGCTGCGCCCCCTCCTTACCGGCGCCGGGCTCCCTGGCCGCTTCCCGCGGCTTCTCCCTGCCGCCGCCCGGGCGCGGCTGCGGGGGCTGCTTGGCGAGCTCCGCCGCCTTCTTGTTCTTGTGGCCCCCGGGGCTGCTCTCGCTGCTGCTGCTGCTGCTGCTGCCGCCGCCGCCGCCGCCCCCGGGGGGGCCCTGCGGCTTGTTGCTGCTGTTCTTCTGGTTGCCCCTGCCCCTGAGCGAGGAGCCCTGCTGGCTGCTGCGGTGGTGGTGGTGGTGGTGCTTGGGGTCCTCCGTGTCCCGGTTGTGCAGCCGGATCAGCCCGATTTTCCGCAGCAGAGTGGCCATGTTGTGCGCGGCTCTGCTCTCCCTCTCGCCTTTACGGGTTGGTGGTGGCGGTGGGGGGTTATTATTAATTTAAAGCCCGGCTCGGCGGATTTGCCGTTCGGGGGCAAGGGGGGCGGCGCTGGGGGGGCGGCCAGGCCCCTCTCCCGCCGGTCTGGGCGCACGGGCAGAGAGAGAGAGAAAGAGAAAGGCGGCGGCGGCGCTGCCGCCGCGGGGGGGGTGCGCGGCCGCCGGCCGCCGCTCAAACGCCTCCCCTCGCTAGGGCTGCTGCGGGCGGCATTGCAGCACCGGGGCTGCTCCCGGGGACATCACGGCCCCGCTGCCGCGATCCCCTGAAAAGGGGGGGGGGGGGGGGAAGAGGGAGGGGGGAGGAAGGAGGAAAAAAAAAGAAGAGTAACCACCCGCAAGGGAGAGCCCCCCCTCCCCCCGGGCACAGCGGGCGAACTCGCCTGCGCCGCAAATGGCTTCCCCCGGCGCCCGCGGCTCGCAGCCGGCCGAGCCAATCCCCGGCGGCTCACCGGCGGGACGGTCTCCGCGCCGGGCCGGGCGCCTCCCCCCGAGCGGGGGGCAGAGGCCGGCGGCGGCAGCCCCGGCTCTTGCAGCGGCGCCGCCGCCCCCTCCGGTCCTTTGTTGGGCGCCGGCGGCGAGGGTTGGGGGGGGTGGGGGGAGAGAGAGGGGCCGGTCGGGGCACCCCGCACTGCCTCCGCGTCCGGCGGCACCGCCGCTGCGGGCCTCGGCGGGGGCCCCTCCGCTCCGCTCCGCCCCGCCCCGCTCCCCTCCGCTCAGCGCTGCGGCAGCGCGGCCGCGGCCCGGCCGGGCGGGCGGGCCGGGGGCGGCGACGGCGGCGGGCTGGGGCGCGGGTGGGTGGGCAGCGCCCCGGGAGGCACCCACGGGCGCGTGGGTGGGTGTTGCACGCGTGCGTGTGCGTGTGCGCGCGCGTCATCGCTCACACGGCTACAAAATCATATACCCTCATATGTGGACTTCAGTGCACGTGCAGGCACATGTATATAGCACATATATAATGCAGATACATAAGAACTGTACGGTCATGTGTAAGGACATAACTGCATTTAAATGCATCTGCATGCAGGTATTTACTGTGCATACTTCTACGCACCCAAACTCATATAACCGCATATCTAAAGCATATACCTATAAAAATCAATATGTAAACATGGCTGGAAAATAGATATAAATGCATACGCATGTATATATTTGCACGCGTGTGCATTTCCAAGGTTTTTGTGGTGGGAATGATCTGACAACCTTCTGTTTCTTCAGCACAGCGGATACACGTATCCCATCCTTCTTGCACCTGCTGACCTCCAGACCGGGTGGGTCCATCCTCTGGGACACCTGTGTAGCACAGGAAAAAAAAAGCTGATTCTGAAAATTTCTGTCCCCACAGACCTCTTTAGCTTCAGAGACTGGAAAAGAAAAAAAATGCAATAAATGCTTTGAACTGGGGAGCAGTGAGGGAAAGGCCCAAAGCGCGGTTCTGTCTGTTGTGCAGAGCATGTGAAGCAATGACCGGCGTGTGCATGCAGCAGCGTTATATTCCATAACATCTTTCCCAAGCAAACACCCCTGTTGCCAGGAATGGACCAAAACACTGCCTTTGGTGGTTATGAAGAGTGGCCTACACTGGAAAAGGACTGCTGCGCTTCTGTAAAGATCTCCAGAGAAAACCAGTCAAGTATCTTGAAAGCTATCTGCAAGGCACATTATGTTTTCATCAAAAACTGGCTGACTCGCTTCCAAAAAAACGTTGGGGTCAGTTCATTCTTGAGCTTTTTTTCCCTCCTCCCTGTTAGTTAAGCCACTTAGTTTTACCAACAGGTCTTTATTCAGCAGGTGACCATTCACCAGTTTCCTCAACTAGATGATAACATGAAATGTAGTCTCTTTGCCAGGCTTTACAAATGGACCCAAATGATAGATCAGTCTGATCTACTATGGATTAAAAAGCTTGCTGTTCTTGAAATCAAGATCCTTCAAGTAGAATTATATTTGTTTTTTAAACATGGCGTTATTGAAGGCTCAAAATCATCTTAGTAAAATTGTAGAGAAGGTTGTTCATAATTTCATTTATTTTCTCAGTTTGTGCAATGCACACAAAGCACAGAAATACGAATTTATTTATTTTAAAACCTTACCTAATAATGTGGCAAGAAAATTTATTCTACAGAATCTGTATTTGAGGAGAACACAAAAAGTGTAAACTGGATTATGGGCCACATGGCATAAATGAGGAGGAGGAGGAGGCACAGCAGGACTCCATGGACCCAGCAGGGCTGGGCTGCTGTTGGCTGCACCATGACAACTTTGGGAATGGTGGGGTGGTGGCACCATTCTTCAGCTCCTTCGGAGGAGCAGTGGGTGGGTGAGTTGGAGGTGGAGGCCCCTTCCTTTTGGTCCTAGAAGGCTCTGTAGAGAAAGGTCAGGAGATACTGGCAGAGCTGACCCATGCGTGATACCTGGTGCATCTCTCCTTAGCCTGCTTTGAACAGAAAGATGAAGGCCTGCGAGCTAACTGTAAATTATGGCCCAGGAAGCACAGATGTCACAATGCTGTCTTTCTTTGCTCCTGCCCTCCATGCTATTGACCTGCCCAGTCCAGAAGCCTGTCCATGTGATATCCCATGGGGTCGCTTTGATCCTTCCTTATGTACAGATACCTGGGGTCTGTTGCAGGAGGCATTTGCTAAATTTCCTACCCTGAGAAGATCTGCATGTGAAATACTGTTGACAGAGTGTTTCCCAGGAGGTCAGAAGTCCTGGGGAACGTGACGTGGGTGGACTGAAACATCTGGGAATGTTCAGTCCCTCTCATGTTCCTCTCCTACCTTCCTTCTCTCTATAGCCCACCCTGCCTGAGCAAATGAGGAACCTCTGGTTTATAGGATATTGGAAAGTGCATCCATGCGTTCCCTTAATAACCTTCTGGAGTGCCAGACATGCTGCCCATCCTGACCTATTGATCGCCCATCCATGAAGCTGGGAAACTTCTGGAGTGCAGGCAAATTGTGTGCAGACATTTTGTGGTATGTGATGCTTCCTGGTAACAAGTAACCTGAGCTTTGATGGGCAAATGGCTCGAGCAGGACTTGCAGGGGACGAAGCTAAGGCACAGAAGGAAATTTCTGGTCCTCTTGTTAGCAGATAGAGCAGGGCACAGAGAAATGCGATGGGACAGGTCAGGAGGCTGCTCCTGCTCTGGTGCAAAAGCTTGAAGTCACGGAAACTTCACCTGCAGCTTCAGTCCTGGCAGGCGGTCACGCAGAACAAGGCATTCAGCGGTTGTCCCTGGTTGAATATCTAGCACAAGACGGGATGGTGGGTCACATATGCTGAACTGAACCAGGATGTCAGTTAGCAACTCGAGCCTTTGTGTTGGCTGCATTAATGTTTTAAACTGCAAGGTCTCTGCATGGTATTCCTGTGGCAGTTGGCAGCAGGAGCTGCTATCATAAATTTAACATGAGGAAAGTTATTTGCCTGTCTCATATAACTGGTGAGGTATCTACCCAGCAGTGAAGCCATAAAAGGGAGCAAGGTCTCTGCAACGGGAGACTGAAGCCAAGCAGCCCCTCTGTGGCCTTGCGCTATTGTTTTGTAGAACAGTACAAGATTAATGATGGAAGTGATGAGAAAGCTGTTTCAGCGATGTGGAAGGTGTAACAGGTGTGCCCGGCCAAATGCTGTTCTGCTGTGACAGGGGACTGCTCTGATCCGGCTGGGAGTAGTGAAATCTGGTACAATCTGTGTCCGCACTGGACTGCAGGGCAAAAAAGCTGAAATGATGTAGTGAACCCTTCTTTTTCATACCCAGGTTTCCTCAGCAAGGGAATTAGTTGGTTAGTCCAGGATGGACTCTGGATGGCTGCAAGTCTAGGGCCTTGAAATAGAACAGGGAGTACAACAGCTTGCAGGGGAGACGACTCCTATTTCATCTAGGCTCTCCTTGCCCACATATTCATTGACTGACAAAAAACTCTGAACAAATTTGGTCCATGATCTCTTTTTATGGATTCCTCATCACTTTTTTCCATAGCATAGTAGGAACATACCTATTAACTCTGTACATTATTATACATTCTCACCAGTTTGCCAGGTACAGGAGTCAAACTGAGCTAGCCTGCAGCCTCCCAGACATGGCCCTCCTGTCCTTGCCTTGGGGCAGGACTGGTCGGTCCATTTACGGTAAGCAAAGGCATCCTAGAGTGATGCAATGACTTCAGAGTCAGGGAGGTAAAAGGGCATCTGGGTATGAAACACAGACTGACCTCTGGCAGGCATTTCTCCTACATATTTATCTGGAGAGCTGCTTTCAGGCTCAGCCATTGTACACTGCTTAGTTAAACAGGACAGCGTTCAAAGCTCAGGTCTAGCAGCAGCCCCCAGCCTCACATGGAGCAGACTGCAGTTAATGAAGGGTATCTCAGACTCTTCTTGCAGTAGAGGGGGATCTGTCACTAGCTGAAGAGTCAGAGCTCTGAACTGCTATCGCAATACCAATTTGGTGTTCTTTGGGGCTACCAGGAAGGTGTTTTTTTTCTAGCATGATAATATGGGCCAGTGATATTCTCATTTTTACTGAATTTGCAAAAAAGGAGTTACTTGGGGCTCAGGAAAAAGCTCACTTGTGTATTGTTCGCTTCCACTTAAATGCAGCAGAATTTTAAGGCCTTGAGTGTGTTAGAAAATGTTACTTAAATTGAACAAGTACAAAGAAGCATTCCTAGGATGATTAGGGGAACAAAATGCACATCTTCTTAGGGGAATTAGGAGATCCTGTCTTGTTTAGTACAGCCCGGCAAAGACCAAATGGGGGTGTCATAACACTTTATAAATATATTTGAGAAGTAAATGTCAGAGAGGGATATTGACTTCATCACATGATCAAATGGCCGTACAGTGAGTAATCCTGAGTACATTTGGACTGGAAATCTAAAGGCTTCCAGCTATTTGGTGAATGAAGGTCTCGAATACTCTCCCGAGCTCTGGAAGCAGTAGGTTTCAGTCTTGTAGGATGGAGCCTGAGAAGCTTATGGACATAATTGTACAACACAATAGAATAGGAAAATGCCTGAAGATTGAAAATTAAGCTTATATTATGAGTCCCTGGGCATCTGATCTCTCATTTTCCCCAAATGTGTGAGGAAATAGATTAGATCACTGTCAATTGGCATTATAATAATTCCATGCCTCAGGGCTTCCACTGGAGTTGGGAAAGGTTTTATTTTATTCCTCTTGATGCATGATTTGTCCTCTGCTGGTCTTTTTTGCCTTCCTCTGCAGGTCTGCAGGTAGATTGTTATAGGTGGCATCAGAATCTTAGGGTTTATGTGTCCTGCTCATATCACAGAATCACAGAATGGTAGGGGTTGGAAGGGACCTCTGGAGATCATCTTGTCCAACACCTCTGCTTGAGCAGGCACACCTAAAGCAGGGGGCACAGGAACGCATCCAGGGGGGTTTTGAATGACTCCAGGGAAGGAGACTCCACAGCCTCCCTGGGCAGCCTGTGCCCCTGCTCTGGCACCCTCACAGGAAAGAAGTTTTTGCTCATGTTTAGGTGGAACTTCCTGTGTTCCAACTTGTGCCCATTGCCCCTGGTCCTGTCATTGGGCACCACTAAAAGGAGTCTGGCCCCACTCTCTTGACACCCAGGATATACTCGGGATTAGGCCAGCCTCTAGCCCTGGAACTCTAAAATAGTTATTTACCTAGATCAGCTTGGTAGGCACTGCTGATTTCCTTTATAGCATGGGACACAGCCTCCTTCTTAGGATCAAATGGAGTTTTATTTAGTGGATTCTTTGTAAACCTGCAAACACACACTTTTTCAACACGTAAGCTATTTATTCATCTCTTCCTCCTTTGCCTGACTGAGTTGTCTCAACGCTTACTAGTATCTCACTGGGCACCTTTGATTATTTACTGTCTGCATCCCTTCATCCTCCAAAGTGACAACATCACCTCCTTTTAAAAGGATATTCAGAGGAAAGGCATTTCCAGCAATAAACATCAAGAATGAAGAAAGGCACAAAAATGTTTGCTCCTGGAACGTAAAAACCTGTAGAGGTGCATGTCCAGTCCCTACGTTACTGGTGACACATCCTCCGAAGTCACCTTCCTCTCAGTGTTGCAAATCCATCTGGCATTTCTAATCTCTTTCACTGAGTTAGATAAACAAAATACTTGAGGTAACCTCCACTCCACGGACATGATAAGCCCAGGTAAATGCAAAGGATACCTGGGTAAATGAATAAATGAGGTAAATGAATAGCCTTTATGTCACACCAACAGCTCTGGAGAATGAGCAAGGTAAACAATATTCTTGGAGAATATGTTTATCTGTCTGCTTTTTAAGTTTGCACAGCATTGGAAATGTTCAGGAGGGGCTTTTTATGTTCATGGTGTCCACCTTCACATGATGCTACTTACTGACTAAAAGAGATTTGCCTCCAGGAATTCTGAGTCATGGAACCTTGTGTCAGAGGTGACCATATCATATACACACATGTATTTTTAAATCCTTGCACTCACAGACAAATGCAAGACATGGTCAGTAATCCTGAGAGAAGTCTTCCTGTAAAGCACAGAAATCACTCATACATTTCTCCCGAAATAAAGGTAAAATGCATCCTTCATCTTGTTCCACCTTCAGCCTTGACATCTGGCCACATTTTCATCTTAAAATATCACCTTTACAGTCATTCTGTAGCTGCTCAGTGTGAAAGCTGACTCTTATGGAACGGTTGGAAGAGTGGCAGCTACATGATGGTCACTCTACTCTGGATGCAAAAATTCTTGTTTGTCATTGCAGACACTGACTTTCTGGATTTTCTGGCTATAATTTCTAAACGTCTGAGATCATGAACTTTTCTGGGCTCCTCTATATAACCAGAGAACCAGGGCCATCATTAGGGCCTTACAGTTCTGCTTTTAACTGGGAGCAAAAAATGTGCATCTGAGCCCTAGGTAGCCCCTTGTTTTGCAAGTGACTGATGGCTCTTTACTCCAAGAAGAGTCTGAGGGGTGTCCTGCATCAGCTTCAGTTGCTCCACATGAAGCTGAGGGCTGCTGCCAGACCTGTTTCACTAGTGAGTGCACAGCAGCTGAGCCTAAAAGCAGGACTCCAGGTGCTCCAGTACTCTGGTGCACAGCACCAAAGGCACACACAAAGGTAGCTTGTTACTAGCTCAGAGCACCAGGTTAACCCCCAGCTAGACAAAGGCACTAAGACTCTAGGTCACCTAAGTAACAGATGGATGTCAGTGTGAACCACACAAAGTTAACACACAGAGACAGTCAAGCCCATTGGGACCAACTTTAAAGGCAGAATGCTGGAATTTCAGTTATTTAGTCTCACATACTTTACGGTGCCATCAAGTAATTTTTGGCTCCTGAAGTTTTAAAACTGCATCGCAGGCCTCTTGCTCACCTGAAGTGACAGGCACAGGATAAAGGTCAATAGCACAAAGTACAAAGTCATGTGCTGAAGGCCCAGTGATACAGAACTTTTATGTAAATCTGGAGAGGCAAACAAAGAAAGAAGAGATAAAGAAAGAAGAGTGTGTTGGTAGAAAGGATAAAAAGTACGTGCTGCCAGAGTGATGCAGCCTTAAAAAAAGAAAAGGCTGATGTGATTCTATGTGACTGAGGATGGCACTCAGTGAGGTACTTCTAGTAAAGATGGGGAAGTATTAGAACCTTTGTATGAGATTATGATAAGATCAAATTTGGATCCCAGCACACTCTCATCTTTGACGCCTGCTAAACGCTTTTGCTTTGACTCCGGTCAATCCTTTACCTTCATGTTCCTTTAAATCTCACCATATTCTCTCATTTTCCTCTCTACAGCACAGAGCCATAAGAAAGGTCAGTTGCAACACATTTACAGGTAATGAACTCTTCCCCCTTTTTCCTAAGATCTTAACATTAGCATTGTCATCACAACAGTAGGAGACATGCTTTAGCTTCTTGTTTCTCAATGCCAATTATAAATCCCAAGCATCATGGAAAAAGTTCAAAAGGGGGTGACAAAGGATTAGAGAAGCTAAATTTTTTAAAAAATAGTTAGATTAGTTGCAAGATTACTGCCAATGGCTCAGTTCCTTAAAAGTGGGGAGTCTGTATTTACATACACTGTCATACACTGTGGCCAGGAATTGTGATCATGTCCTCACACCCTGATCTTGGAGAAGCTGCTGCTGCCACCAGCTGGTAGTTCACTGGTCCTTGGCTGGAGAGATGAACACATAGCTTACTCAGAGAAGTCCCAGAAGACAGGTAGGCCCTGAAGGAGGTCACACCTACAGAAAGTTACAGAAACATTGTTCCAGCCCGAAGTACATTTTGGAATTTGACAAAAGGCAAGGCCTGTAATATGTTAACATGACCAACCAATGACAGCATTCACAGTCAGCAGTTATCCATGGGCAGGGTTAGAACAGCAAGTGTACTAAATTCACAGCATGAGGCATGCAACACTGCTCCTTTTTACGATTAGGTGACATTTATGTGCTTCACCTCTTAGGTTCCAGAAATATATTTTGGGGTGGCAGCTCCTTTGTACTCTGGAAGTAGAAATGGCAGTTCCTTGCATGCTTCACTGCTGCTTCTGCAGAGCCAATGGAAGGAGGAATGTAGTGAGCATTGTGCTATATACCATGCAAAGAACAAATGGTTTGTTATCCCGTGGCGGCAGTCATAGATGTTGTAAGAGAAGGGCTTTTGGCCCACTTATGGGATCAGTGCAGGTCAGCAGTCCTTTCCTGCCCACTCTACACATGAATATGCACACAGAGATCGTGGATTATCAGAAGCTGTATACATAGTTGTAGATTGGCTGCTGGGTTTGTCATTTGCAAGCCAAAAGATGAAGGCTTCTCCCTATTAGGTTTAGCAACAACATGCACTTTCTCCTGCAACATCCTCTACAACAGGACAGTAGGAGCAAACCTGTGCTTGAGTCCTGGAAGCACCAGAAGATACACCAGCCACTGGGCTGCTGTGCACTTCAGAAGATGTTCACCAGGACTGGGATGGCGGTAGTACAGAGCAAATGTCACTTCACACCTGGTTGTTCCTGTGAAAGCTAATATGTTGCAATTAACTGTATTAGAAGAAACCAGTAACTTCTTTGGTTTCTAAAGAATACTGCTTTATCTGGATGTCTGAGACAGAATGGATGACTCCGGTCATCCTTGTTTCCAGACTAAGGTATGGGAAATGGAAATAGAAAATCTTCTTGGGTTTAAGACATGCCTTCATAGCAGATTAAATTAGGTCTGTTGTAGACCTAAACCACAAATACAACAGTGGTGATGGATAGCGCTTGTTCTGAACACAACCACTGGCTATCACTGCAGGTTCACATGCAACACTACTGCCTTCACAATTTGCCTGAGTTATGATGCCTCAGTCTTTCTTTCCCAGTGAGGCCAAGCTGTCTTTCTCACCCACTGACATCACCCTTCATGACCTCTGTATCTATGCTCTACCAGGTGTTGCTTACCTGATACAGCCATTTTCAGATACATGTGTAGACTGATCTCTGAACATCTGCAACCTCTGTGGCATATTAATTTACTCAGCCATTTGTGAGGTGGCGATGCCCAGCAAGCCCCCAGTGTGAGCTTTATGTTCCTAATGCACCTTACACAAAAATGCTGATCGGCTATTTCAGATTTTTTTTTGGCTGCAAGGCATGTTTCTGACACTTGTAATACCAAGCCTGATACTGGCATGGGTTGCCACATCCAGAGAGGCCACATGAACACATCTGATGCTGAACCAATGCTCAGCAGTATAGCAGCAATAATCCAGCATAGGATTGGCCTCCTTTCCCTTTTCTCTACTCCTAGGCTCTGTCTCCATACCTTGATGACAGCAATCGCATACAAGATGCACAATCTTACATGAACCCTCGTAAAACCAGTACCTTTCCTACATAAGACAGTCTTCTGAAAACTGTTGCTATAATTTCTGGCTTTTAGCTGCTTTCCCTTGGCCCAAACAACATTTTGCCTTAGCTTCACATGTCAGCCTCTGAGAGGTGTCCACCCATGACCCACACAGCAGGATCTGGGAGCTAAGGCCTAGCATGGAGCTTGGCTCACAAGGAGGTCCAGGCTGGGAGGGTCGTGGCAGACCCAGCACTGTTGTGACTGCATGGGTGAGCTGGATGCTCAAATGTCATTCTCACTGTGACCACAAGGGACCAGGGGAAAGAGAAGGCAGGGGCTGAACCCTGAAGATAGCTTCTTTCCTTCTCCCAGGCTGGATGACTCTACCAACTTCCCAGCTTGGTCTCCTCTCACCCATTGCCAAGCATGGACAGACATTTTCTAGTAGGGAGGAGAGCTGCCAAGTGCACGGTGTTTACTTCACCTTCATGGCATATCGTCATAGCCACAGAGCTGGATGGTGGTTTAAACTGGGTCTTCATCTGCCTGTACCCATCCTTACAAATCTTGCCACAAGGATCATATGTGTTCTTGGACTCTGAGCCAGTGCATTTGTATATGAAATGCAGACATAGAAAAATATGTGAAAACCAGAAGAAGAGGATCTGTCCAGGCTTCTAGGTAAGGTATGTTTATTTTTAAAAGTGTCTCATGAGGCTTGGCCGAGGCCTCATCCCTATACCTGTGGTACCTGTCCAAAGAGGCTGTAAGCAGGTCTCCCACAGTGGTTGTGGTGGCAAAGGGAAGACAGAATGGAAGGGTTGATGTCAACCTGGTAGCACCAGGGTCTTGAGCAGGCAGGGGACCAAACAATCCCTGAATCAGTGTATCTGATTTGATTTCCTCCTGTTCTGAGAACAGATGGTCCCTTCCTCTTCCCTCAGCCTTTTTCTGGCACCGGGGCAGGCTGTTCACTACCTGTGCATGATCAGTCTTCTCTATCATGGTCCCTAGAACACTGAGGGTCTTCTGTTTCTCCATCCTCTGGAAAACAGTATGTGCCTGTCAAGGTGAGATCAGGCAGAGCTTGCAGCTCCCTTTCAGAAGTGTCCGTGGAGGGAAGAGAACCAAGGAAGATACATTGGTCCCCAGTGTCAACCACGATGGACTGTTGCTCATATTGATTTTCTCTGCCAACACCTCCATCTCTAGGCCACATTTTGTTTCAGAGGTGTTCTGCCTGAACTTACTGAAACCACATGCCAGAAATCCTGCTGGGGCCGGAGGGCCACCAGGCATTCCCCAGAGGGGTGGACATGGCAGAACTCTGGGGTTTTATCTAAAGGCCTGCACCAGGAAACAGAAGGGAAGAAGAAGGCACAGAGAAGAGCCAAGCTATATGGTCTGTGAAATGATCATCACAAGAGAGGGCTTTTCCTGCTCTATCTTTTCAGCCTTTATAGTACAGAAAGCAGTCTGAGAGCCTGTGCTAATACAACAGCTGCCCTCTGGGAAAGTGAGGGACACTGAATGACCAAGAAAATGGTGTTTTCATAACAAGATGATAAGGATATACATGGTATAGCCTGAGCCAGGGCTTGTGGAGACATGCTGGGACGTAAGGCCTGTTGGGATAGTGTCGGACTAGTAGGCTGAGCAAGGCAAATCTGACACAATGTCATCCATAGAGTTTGTAAAAAGAGGATGCTGGAGCAACACGTTATGCCAGACTTCCCCTGGAATTTGTCTCACATCAGGCTGATCCAATCATTCTGAAATTACTTTTGGGATCAATGTGGCAAACCAGGTGATCTGCTTCCAGGGCTATCCCTGAGAAGGATTTTATTTGGTAATATTGCCAGCAGAGCTCCCTGGGGGACTGCTATTGGCATAATTTCATAGTTGTATTGATGATCTGGAGGTAAATATAAAACTGCAAATAAAAGAGCATACAGAAAGGCCATTGAAGTGATAAACAGTTCACAGGCAGATTAAATTGAATAGTTGTGTTTGTAAAATAAATGCATTTTAATAAAAACAATTTGCAAAGTCATCTTACTAGGAGCAAATCGTGCAAGTTCATGTAACTGGAGACTATATTCCCTATAAAGGCAAACTTTAAAGGAAATTAGGGGTTGTAATGTACGGGATCAGCACAAGGTTCTGGTGGAATCTTGTGCCAAAGAGGAATTTTGCAGTCCTGCAGTGCATCGACAGGAAAGGATACATGAGCAATGCAAGGCATGGGAGAACAGGGACCGATACCTCTGCAGAGACCAATACCAGATTTCAATGTTCAGGTCATCTTTCATTTTCCAAAGGTATTGAAAAATTAGAAACACTGAAAAAGCTGAAAGTCATTAAAGAAAATGATGTAAAGAGTTCAGTGTGTTTAATTTATCATATAGAAGCCTGAGAGATGATTCAATTATTTGATTAAAGCACAGAATAGATATCTGAGAACAAAACTGACTGGACAAGAAAGCATTTCTTCATCAGGTAGACAGAGGTGTGGAAAGAATCGAGAGCTATAAATTAGAGTCTTCCTCAGGCAACTTCTGTAAGTAAAACCTATTTAAAGATTGGATGCTGGACATGAACAGTACAGTATCTTTCCCAGAGATGCAGGCAGATTGTAAAGAGAGTGGGATATGAACACAGAAGAGTGTGAAGAATGATTTTAAAATTGAAGAGTTACTTGAACCCCTCCCCCCAGAAAAAAAAGAATAGTAGAAAGAGAGTCTTTAGCTCAATGCCTGCCTGTCTCGTACTGCCTTTCAGGAAGGAATGCCTACCCACATGAAGAGGTCTACTAGAGAGCCAACGGGCTATAATTGTGTCCAAAGCATCCACACGACAGGATGGACTAAAGGAGCTACGCGTTCATACCTTTGCCCCACTGTGTTCTGAAGTCCCTCACAGCCTACAGCTTCCCGCGCACTCATATACTGTGATTGGTTTGAACCTGAGCAGTTCAGAAGTAGGTTGGAAGACCTGGTAGTCCCAGTTTGAACTGGAGGCAGCTTGTGGGCTATTCTGGTGAATGTGAGACCCTTCATGCTGATCAGGCTGAACCCTGTAGCGCTCGCTGATTCCAGCCTCTCCTGCACAACATCTGCCCAAGCCCCAGGACTACTCCCAGCCCCAAGGCAATGGTGCCCGTAGCTCCATACGGGCTGCAGCCATGGCTCTGCGCAACTTGGTTGTTTAAATGCTTTTTCACCACAAGGTATAACTGTGAATGCTAAGTAATTTTTCTGATTTCCTGGTTTGTTCTGGTTTGAATCCATGTGGGCACTACTTCCTTTTTCTTGTACACCATGAATAAAAGATGTACCTTAGAAAAACGAAAAGTGCCAGGGAAGGGCACAAACACAGGAACACAGGCATCTATGCGGTGTTACAAAGGTACCCAGCCAGCTTTTTCATCCAGACCACGAATATTCTTCCAGAATTGCTTTCAGGTACATTTCAGGAGTTGCAATATGAGTAAAGGCTGCTCTATGCCAGCTGGACTTAGTGCTGGAGAATGTTCCCAGGTCCATTTCATTTGGTAGTACACGTGGTCTAGGAGTCTTAGTAAATCTTACTGACTGGGATATTCCTATGGGATATGCCTTTTTTCCTGCATCTCTGGTAATGAAAAAAACTATCAGTTTTAAATACAGTGCACTAATTAAAATTCTGAGTTACAGAAAAAAAAAGCAGCAATAGGCAAATCAGCCTTGCTTGTTGGTGTTATATAATGAAAAGAATATTTTTCGTAGAGTACAATATATATATGTATATCTCACACCTGTGGGGGAAAAAAATCACATGAAGCTACTTGATAAATATTGAAATCAACTCTGCATTTCAGAAAAATAGATCTTAATTTTGCTTTAAATGACATACAGATGCAATATAAACTGAGTCTGATGAATAAGATTAACTCTAGGGGAAAAAACCAGATAATTCTATTGATTTCTCAGCATATTTTTTAAAAGCAAAATTAAGAATAAATTCTTTATGGGATGTTAAGGGTAGTATGAGGTAAGTTTTCAGCACTGCAGATCAAGATGAATTGTCATTACACTATGGAAATAATAGTCCTGTCCTGAAACATATATGTAAGTCATTTGCTGCATCTTGCTGACCTCCTTGGAGCCAGAGTTGTGAGAACAGACTGTCATCCAGTATCCTTTACCATCAATAGAAACAGTCTCATGAGATTCAGTTATCTTTGGATCAGGTCCCAGAACGTTTCAAGATCTACAGGACTTGGAAGAGCAAAAATTATTGTATGAACAAAATCCTGAACCTGCTGCTTCTTAGATTAAATGTAGATGATTTCAGTAAGGCTGAGATCCAGCCATGATGCATAAATGCATCATCCTACAAATTTGTGGTAAGATGTGTATTATTTCAAGTCATTAATAAGCAAGTTGCTAAATAACAAATCTGTATGGAAGCTATAATTACCCCTCTTATTCAGCTGAATAATGGGATTTTTTTAACTGTTTATTCTTTGTATCCCATGATTTTCTTGCAGTAAAATGAGAAAATACAGCATGCTTCTGAGTGAGTCAAAAACCATCCTAAACATAAATACCATCAGCCTGATATATCACGAGGAGGTAAATGGTATTCTCTGTGCTGCTCACATCTATCTTCCCTGCTTTTCTTTTGCTTATCACCTGTTGTAATTAAAACAAAGAAGGGTAGCTGGCTCACTAAATGGAATTCTTAGGCAGGTGATGCTCCCAGTTAATGACCTGAAATTTCAACCTCCAGTTCTGGGTCTGCAGGATGAGGAAGAAGTGATTAGTGCATTAGATACAATCATGCAGAATAAAATAGTAACAAAGACAGAAAGTGAGAAAGACAGAAGGAGAAAAAACATACATCATTGGAACTCAAGGTGTTTTATTTTTTTTCACTTCTTCCACTTTATTGGCCAGTAGCAGAAAACAGGAGCTGGGAGGAGAATCACAGTTCCAGAGACGGACAAACAGATGAAATATTTGTCATTTTTTTATATTTCTGAGAAGAAAAAGTGACTATACCAGCACTTTCAGTAATAAACCATAAAGACCACATTGTGCCATAGTATACTGGAAAAGTCATTTATCTGAAGTATATACACCGCCAGATAAGAAAACAGTGACCTGAGCTTTTTCCAGACTGAAGGCCATATAAACAGTCTCAAGTCAACCTTTTTATGCTCTGCTTGGTAAGAAACCACTATGCAAACTGTCTACATCCTACACAGCACAGGCCATTCTTTGACAACTGAGGCAGGCAGGACCACATAACAGTAACCACACAGATTCAGGGAAAGGCTCCATCTGGGCCAATATCCTGTGCTCAGCAGTAACCAGAAGCAAATGCTAAAGAGTGAAGACAAGAAAAACATCTATGAGACCACTCCTGACTATCCTCCTGGGCTTGGACTACCTTTGGTTCAAGGGTTTCCTGAGCCAGGTGTGGTTTATCTACTCAACTCTGACTCTCTCTACCAAGCATTTGTCCCGTTTCCCCTTCAACCCAGCTAGGCTTTTGCTGTCCATAGCATCCATTGGCAAATAATTCTACAAGGCTGCCAAACCTTGTGCGACAAAAATAGCTTCTTTTTTGCATGTTTTGAAGCTGCCTCCCGTTGGCTTTAATTTGATGGTCCCTAGTTTTTGTGCTGGAAGACACTCTAGGCTCCAGACCACTCATGGCTTTGTGGATACTGATACTTGGTATCAATACAGCAAAGTATTGGTCATAGCTCTTATCAGTGGGCTCTCTCTCAGGCTGAAGAGTCCGTCTATTCATGCTTTCCTTGTACAGAAGCCATTTCACATCTACAGTCATCTTGGCAGCCCTTCTCTGACTCTTTTCCAGGTCTACTCCAGGGAACCAGAACTGCATACAGGATTCAAGGTTGGGGTGAACTGTGGATTTATGCAGTAGCACTATGACATTTTCAACTTTGCTCTCAAATTCGTTTCCTAACAATTCCTAACTCTCCATATGACTTCTGACCACTGCTGAGCACTGAGGTTATGTTTTAATGGAACTAGTGTGATCCTAAGTCTTGCTCCTGTATGGTAATGGTCAAGAGGCCATGAATCTTCATAGGAAACTAGCAATATTTCTACTTGCTATGTGCATTGCTTTACATTATCTGTCTGAATTTCTTCTGACACTTTGTTGCCCAGCCACCAAGCTTTTTCAGGTCCTTCTATGGTTTCCTACAACCTGTATTCATCTTTACTCCCCCAAATAACTTTCTCATATGCCAATTTTCTCATTGTGCCATCTGATCTCTTTTCTGGGTCATCTATGAACACATCGAATGGCACAATTTTCAGCCCGGTTCCCTGTAGCACTCCTCTGGGAACGATTTTCCCCTGCAAGAATTAAATGTTTGCCCCTATCCTGCATTTCCTATCTGGCAATCAGTTCTTTATTCAGTCTAGGATTTCTCCTCTTATTCTATTGCTTTAGTTCCTTAAAAGGCTTTGGTTAAGGATTGCACCAAAAGCTGATGGGAAATTCAAGTAGATTGTATCTATTAGATCACTCTTATCTACATGCTTGCTGACCCCTTGAAAAATTCATTAGAGGTTTACAAAACAGGATTTTCTTTTACATAATCTGTGCTACTCTTCCCAAATGGGTCATATTGATCCACATGGCTGCTCGTTCTATCCTTTATTAGAAACCCTACTTAACTGACCAGTGCAGATGTCCAGCTTACAAACCAGTAATCGTCTGCTTTCTGCATGGAAATCAGGGTAGGAGTCCAATATGGTTACGTACATCCATGAAATGTTCATTCTAAATCTTTCTGTCTCTATGTACCTACTGATTTCTTATTTGTCAGATGCTCTCTCTCTCTCTCTCACACACACACACAAGTTTGTTTGTTTTACTTTTTTTCCCATGAACAGGAAAACACTGCCCAAGTTGGTGATTGTGAGAAAAATTTAACAACTAGTAATATTTTTATAACAATTTTTAATCTTAAAAGCACTGTACATATTTATCTAACAAAATTCATTAATCTAGCCTAACCAGCCTAGTAAATACAGATTTAAGATGAGCTGGATATCTCTACATTTGATGTTGAACGTCCATTATTTTTTTCTGTTAGATACTGTCCTGGTTTCAGCTGGAGTAGAGTTAAATTTCTTTGTAGTAGCCAGTATGGGGCTATGTTTTGGATTTTTGCTGGAAACAGTGGTGATAATGTGGAGATATTTTAGTTGTTGCTAAGTAGCACTGACACTGGTCAAGGACTCCCCTGGCTCTGCCGGGTGCACAAGGAGCTGGGAGGGGGCACAGCCGGGACAGCTGACCCCAACTGACCAACGGGATATTCCGTACCAGATGACGTCATGCTCAGTATATAAAGCTGGGGGAAGAAGAAGGAAGTGGAGCACGTTCAGAGTGATGGTGTTTGTCTTCCCAAGTAACCGTTACGCGT
The DNA here is from genome assembly GCF_949628215.1 of Phalacrocorax aristotelis. Taxonomy (NCBI): domain Eukaryota; kingdom Metazoa; phylum Chordata; class Aves; order Suliformes; family Phalacrocoracidae; genus Phalacrocorax; species Phalacrocorax aristotelis. The sequence goes on from NC_134277.1 coordinate 90,705,702, forward strand.
GATGGAGCCCTGCTTTCCCGGGGATGGCTGAACACCTGCCTGCCCACCTACTCATGGGAAGGAGTGAATGAATTCCTTGTTTTGCTTAGCTTCCACATGCAGCTTTTGCTTTACCTATTAAACTGTCTTTATCTCAAACCATGAGTTGCCTCACTTTTACTCCTCTGATTCTCTCCCCGTCCCACCAGGGGGGAGTGCGCGAGCGGCTGCGTGGTGCTTGGTTGCCAGCTGGGGCTAAACCACGACAGATACTTTACCTGAGTTAGATTTGGTAACGGATATCTATCAGATTTCAGTCATCACAAGCAAGCTAGAAGTCACGCTCGCTCAGTTCCAACAGCCAAAGGCTTTCCCACAAAGAGGAAGGAGAGGAAGTTTTAAGAGTACCTCAAAGCTCATTTTTGTTACTGAATTTAAAGCAAGTTATTCTGCTCCGTACCTCTGCTGAATGTGCATCCCCGTAAGCAAAGATGGATATAAAGCAACTCTTTTGTTTGAATCCCAACCTCTTGTGCCTGCAGAGCCACATCTGACACAATCACATGTATATAGACTGTTCTTTCAAAATTTGGCTCCCCTGTTCCTCATATTCAGATCTAATCTGGTAAGTACAGTATATTCTATGTTCTTCCTTCCCAAATATTAGAAAAAGCTATTCTGTTCCTCAGACCTTTCATGTGATCAGTGCAAAGTACTTGTATTAAAATCTTGTAATCCTGGGACTTCTGCTGTCCAGAGAACGTTCTACCAACTATGGGAACAGGATGGTCAACAACTGCTGCTCAATAGGTAATGGATTTATTTTATCATAGGACGACAATACCTGTCAAGGCCTAGAACTAATTAATTGCTTGTTGCAGCCTAGGATTGTTTTTACAATTTCACATTTGCACAGTAGTATTTTTTCTTTAATATTTAGTGCTCTTTACAGTCACTTGCTTTTGAATTTTGGGTTAGCGTAGTTAATCTTACGAACTCCTGAATAGTACTTTATATTTAGCAAAGACACAACTTTCTTCTACTGAAATAGCATGGCAACCCAGAAGAGAAACTGACCATTAGAGGGTTTTTTACATTTTTGTTGTTGTCATTGATGTCATAAATGGAAAAAAATGTAATTAATGAAAAGATACATCCAAGAAATTAAGAATTGCTGATTTTGATGGTTCTCATTGTGGAACAGATATGGTCACAAGCTGTAGCTACAAATGCATAAAATACATTAAATCTGTTGATTGACTATCATATCTATCTTAGTTTAGTTCTTACTTCAAATATTCATTCAAAACATTAATTGTGAATCAAAGCATCAGATTCTTATCTGCTGTAAACTGACAGCAAATTCCTTTTAAATTGATGGTACTTTGGCTGACATGAAGGGCTGACTTTTAGTTTTAATTGACATTACTGGACTGATCTTCTCAGACTCAACTGAAAACAGACATACAGGAAAAAAGCTATTTATAAAACACATGGCTATTGTGATGTTCCATGGGAATTTTAATGTGTCAGTTAATCTTCCCACGGGGAAAATGATGGCTGGATTATTTAATATAGACTGATATTTTGTCATTCCCCAGATAATTCCATTGCGTTTTTTATTATCAAGTGAACTTCTGTCTGTTACCGCTTCTGTTTCCTACAGAGTTTAGAGAAACACTCATAATTAGCAGATTTAAGACAGGTGGGGAAGATAATGAGCCCTTATCAGATAATTAGTCACTGGTCGCTCCATTTCTTTTTGTGCGGTATGCCAACCCCTGTCTTCCCATTGCTCAGGAATACTTAATCTCTGCACAAACTAGAACAGACACAGGGACTGAATGGCCCCCACTGCCGAATATATCCTAGCCTCTGGGGTCAAGGCTTTTTCTGGGCTGTTATCCTTGCGGGTAAAAAAGAGAGCTTGAAATTCAGGTATCCTGAACTCTGGGCGTGCATTTTTATTACCAGATAAAAGGGGAGTGTGAGGGCTCCCTTTGTGAGTGGGATCAGGCACGGGCTGAGCATACCTACTGATCAGACACAGGGAGTGTGACAGGCAGAAAAATACTTGCCCTTTAGATCTATGCAGTTACCCGTATCCCAGTTACATGTATGACCTTTACCCAAGAGTTAGGACCTTTGTACTAAGAACTTCAGAGAGATGATCCCTAACCGAGGGCCTCTACCAGCAGGCAGCAGCTCACAGCTGTGGATAGAGAGGCAAGTAATTTAATGAGGAATTTGATGGAATGCAGTGAGGTGATAGGATAGTCACAGGCAGCCCCACCTAACATCAAAGGGCAGCATGGGAGAAAGCATGGAGCCACCTTTTTGAAGAGCTTTTGAGAAGGGAGTGGGGTCTGCACTGCAGATGGACCAGGACTAGAGCTCAACCTCGGGTACAGGGTGGGGATGGTGAGTAAATCGGAGCCAGACACAAGTTTTGAATGGGTCTGAAAATCATAGAATCATTAAGGTTGGAAAAGACCTCTAGAATCATCAAGTCCATCTGCCAGCCCAACACCCCCAGGCCTCCTAAACCATGCCCTGAAGTGCCACGTCTGCATGTTTTTTGAACACCTCCAGGGATGGTGACACCACCACCTCTCTGGGCAGCCAGTTCCAATGCCTGACCACTCATTCAGTGAAGAAGTTTTTCCTAATCTCCAATCTAAACCTCCCGTGATGCAGCTTGAGGCCATTTCCTCTTGTCCTATCACTAGTAACTTGGGAGAAGAGACCAGCCCTCACCTCACTACAGCCTCCTTTCAGGTACTACTGAAAAATTCCGAGGTATGCTTTATGGTAGTAAAAGAAAGGAAAGCAGTGCCGAGGGCCACCGAGCGATCCATTTCGCCAAACTCCAATTATCTGGCATTTATAAAAGATGCTAATTATAATTTAGTATTGATTGCCCTCTGTGAAGTGAAAAGGATAATTAAAACAAGCCATCAGAAATGGCAAATTGTGCTTGAGCTCAAGGCAGGCAGCCCAAAATTCTCATTTTTTTGTACAGCGTGTCGGACCTGCGCTGCCCCCCTCCCACGCCACGGCGGGAGCGGGAGGGAAGCAGGCAGGCGGGGGCGTGGCTTGCGACAGAGGAGGGGTGGTCTGAGGGCGGGCGCGGCGGTGGGCGTGGCCACCCGCTTCTCCGCCTCCCTCGCACCGCGCACGCGCGAGCGGCCGGAAGCGGGTCGGGCGGCCGTGGCCATGGCGGAGAAGTTCGACTCCCTGGAGGAGCACCTGGAGAAGTTCGTGGAGAACATCCGGCAGCTCGGCATTATCGTCAGCGACTTCCAGCCCAGCAGCCAGGCTGGCCTCAACCAGAAACTGTGAGGGGCCGGGGCCTGGCGGGAGCCGCGGCGCGGGGTTGGCCGGGGCCCCTGTGGCTGGCGTCGGTGCGGCCGGCCCCGGCAGCCGCGTCAGGGTTCGCGCGGCGCGTCCGTTGTTGGCTAAACCCCACCCGTTTTCTTTTCACAGGAATTTCATGGTGACGGGCTTGCAGGATATCGACAAGTGCCGGCAGCAGCTCCACGACATCAGCGTGCCCTTGGAAGTGTTTGAGTAAGTGGCTCTGGACCCGGAAGGGAAGGCGCTGCCGCCGGTGTGGTTTGGGGTGGCGTGTCTTTGCAGCGCGGGTGTTTTCCCCCAGGAAACACCGCTTCTTTCTTAAAATCCGCCTTCTGAATGTCCCACGGGAATGTGAGCAGGTAAGGCGTGCCTTTAGCCTGTGAGAAGGCGGAAGGGTAAGAGAAGTGATAAATTATACACCTGCTTTCAGACCTCTGGTTGGGTTTTTTCTTTTTTTTAATTTATATTGACTTTACCTGATCAGGAAGTAAGATTTAATTTTGGAAATACACTTTTCTGCTAGGTTAGAATCAGGATTTAAAATAGCAGGGGAGAATAAATTAGGCCACTACTTAGGTGTTTAGTTTCAGTAGCAGTGATCTTCTTGATCGCAGAGATTAGAACGTTAAAGGCAAAACCATGAATACAGAGGGAGAACTATACAAGACAGCTTTTACAATATAGCTGACAAGTTAATTTGCTAGCGTTTCTTGTAAGCCCACATGTCAGTGGTTTGCTATATTCTGGTGTGTTACTGGCTATACGGGACTTGTATCAGTTGGGTTTTTGCTCTACCTGTAAATCTATGATGGCAGTCTTAAATGTTCCGTTTTGTTTATTCATTCACGGTATTTCCCTTTGTCAGGCACTTACATTGCAAAGCAAAAATACAGGTTTGCTGATACAGGTCTGCTAATTTTTACTCTTTACTATGGTATGTTGCCTTCCTCCTAATCCGTGAATTGCTGGGTGCCGTATTTCTCTGTGCTTATTGCTCACCATGTACTAACATACGCAATGGTTAACACCTTTTCAGTTGCTTGGAAAAGTACCATCTTTGATCATGTGTCCTTATGGCCTGTGAGGAACTGGCTAGTTATATTTTTTGTTTGCTTTTAATACTTTTTCCAAAACTCCAGGCTTTCTGGAAACAAAGATGTAAAGCAGCATGCCAAGAGCTGTTTGCTGGCCAGGGCCTATTCCCCCTTGAGCTGTCTTTTGAAAATGCCTGAATTGAACTGTTGGGGTTTTTTAAAATGCACATTTCGGATAATAGTAGTAACAAAAAGACAGCAAGATGGATAATTCTGTACCTTGGAGAACATCCTAGTAGGAATATGATCACTTAGGTAGCCTTTTTTCTGTTTTCAGATACATAGACCAAGGCCGCAATCCTCAGCTTTACACTAAGGAGTGCCTGGAGCGAGCTTTGGCTAAAAATGAGCAAGTAAAAGGAAAAATTGACACAATGAAGGTAAACCAGAAATAATGAAAGTACTAACGTAATAATGTATTTGATAAGTTTTTACTTTGCTGTAAATATGTGGGGGTTTGTCATTTGTGCAGTTATTAAATTCCCTTATTGGGTGATTTGTACTGGGAATTGCTCTGTGTCCCTGTATCTTCAATGATGCTAACGCAGCCTGTTCTGGAAAGGAAGGTTGTACTTCATCCCACAGTTGGAGATGCAGATGTCGCTATGGTGTATTTTGGTTGAAGTTTATGTAGATTTTTTTGTTGTCACTTCGCATACTAGTGAGTACCTCACACTGTTAGAGATTGGTAACTGTGATGTGCATAAATTTAGAAATGAGCAAAACAGAAGGGATATTTTTCCAGTCGTGGATGGATCTTAGAGTATTAAAATATCAAACACGCTATATAAGCATGAGTTAGTCTTTGTAAAATTACTGAAAATGTGTGCCAGTGTTCAGGGTTGTCTGGACTTGTGCTTTCATCTGGTGTGAACTTAAGCATTTTGCTATACTGTTTAATTGCTGTAATTACTGCTGAAAAAGGCAATCAGAAAAGGAAGTTTATTGAGATCTGAGAGGGCTGTTTGTATTTCAGAACATCCTTTGCCATCCTCCACACTAACTTTAAGTTCAATTTGTGCTGCGGAGTGTAGATGTATCTCCATATGTTCTGAGCTTCTCTTTCCTTTGATATGCTCTGTGCTTGTAAAAGTTGTAGGAAGAATTATGTATTTCTAAGCCAGATGCAAGTTCTTTTTTGGAGGTGGAGGGAATTCCATATTAAATCAAGAGGACGTGTCCTATATCAGCTCTGCTTAGTAAGGTCAGGCAGATATTGATGCACCGGAGTTTACCAGAGAGGTCCAACTACTTTGTATTTCTTGGGTGAAAATGCTAGTTAAATTATGGGAAATAAAAAGCATTTTCGTTTGCCTGGTGCTTTCCTAGTGGATTTCACTTGAGCGTTTTCTGTGTATTTTGTAAATGTAACTTTCTGTGTTTGTGGTTTTGAGGGTTGTTTTTGTAATACTGCTCTCTTAGGTCACTGAAATGTAGAACTGGGGCGTATACAGACATCTCTGTTCATCAGATAATATTGCTTGATGAAATCTAAATAAATTGTGCAGATGATGTACGTACACTTTTTTCATCTTTCCAGAAATTTAAAAGTCTGTTAATTCAAGAACTGACAAAGGTGTTCCCAGAAGACATGGCAAAGTACAAAGCTATTCGAGGAGAAGATCCTCCTCCTTAAGTTGGCCTTCAATAGCTCTAAAATTGCCAATTCAGTAAACAGACTCCACTCTATAAAAACGTTGATTGCAGAGAGGGGGAACCCAAGCCTTTATAGCAACTGACGTAAAAATGGCTGTGATGGACTGTGAAGGAGCCTGATGATTGCTGATGGTTCTGGACTGAAGATAATGAATCTTCCTGAAGACTTTTACTCAAAGATTGCAGCTGAAACTTCCCATGGCGATCTGTTTTTCTTTCGTGAAAGGTTTTGGAGCTATGATTGCCTGCAGGTCATCAATACACAGCATCTCCCACAAAGTGCATTTCCAGAGCAGAAAATCATGTTTCTTGTCTTCTGAAGAGTGTGCTCCAGGCCTCTGGGCTCACTTTAAGAAAAATTTATTTATTATACTTGATTATTCATTTGCAAACTGCTTTCTTTTATTACAGTAAAAACAGTTGGCTGCTGTCATCTTGCCAAATTCTACTGAGCAGGAGCCTGCCAAGGGCTGCAGTTCTCACGTGTCATAATGAATTGCAGCCAAGAAAACCTTCAGATATTTTTGTTTTGCTCTATGCGCTGCAGTGCAGATGGCTGAGGACGTAGACAGCGAGTGTACTGGGGGACTAGCTCCTCAGCAATGCTAGTATTTTGTATAGTATTTAATGTCAGCTTTTGTTTAGTTCTCTTAATTTTCTGTAAGCAGGTCGTTGAATAAAAATTTGAAAAAATTTAATGTTTTTCTGTTGTATGCTATTCTTTGGAGAATTAGCTGAAAGCTGTGAAAAATAGCATGTTCCTCAGTCTCACAGTGATAGAAATAAAATGTATATCAAAACTTGGCTGTTAAAAGTTTGTATCTGGAGATAATGTCAACTTGATATTTTGACTTTGGGGGGAAACTTCCCTTTCAGCACCTGAAGCAGGAGATTTTGGGGATTGTCACCTGAAGCACTTCTGATGAGTTGCAAACTCATCTGTGAAATCTGTAACTACTCATATGCGAGGTGGTCCCAGCATAAACCAGTATGTTGGATTCATGATGCAGGGGCATAGTGTGTGTGCAGATGACTAGTTTACAGTGGAAGCAAGCGGACCTCTTTTAATGTTGGAGATCTGTGGAACTTGAACCATTTTGTGCTTATGTTTGTCTTTCCAGGTGTAACTTGACTTCTTTTGCACCAGCAAATGAACTTATTGTTTTGTTAACCTTCTTTTACTTGCTAGACTTGGCGGGTTCAGGCAGGAGCTCTGAAATAGCACTGCATGCACGTGCTGTGTAGCAGACCTACCTTAGTGGGGATTTAGGTATGTTCAAGTTGTTGGTGCCGTAGTTTTCCATGCCTAGGCTCAGTTAGCCAGCTGAAGCAAAGCCCATCCGTAAGGCTAGGCAATGTGGTGTCTGATCAAGCACAACAAAAGGAAAAAGAAACAAAACGAGGTGTTCCTCTGTATTAGTTCCCTAAGACTTGTGTACCTGGCAGTCTAAATTAATCTCATTGCTGCCTGATATTATCCTGCCCTACCCTGGTCTGTACACGTGCTTTTCCTTGTCTTTGTTGCTTCACTAATCACACTTTTTTTTCCCTTTCCATTTTACTGTACTAATTTGGCAGAAAACAGTGATAAAGTGCACCATGCCTGGATTTTGCTCAGCCTATATTACGCTAGGTACCTGGGAGCTGTTGAAGCAAAGCTTGTGACTGGCAAGTGGGATGTATATGGGGCACGAGCAAGGAAGGTAAGAGCATTTTTCTGGTGTGTACAATGTGGTAGGAAGCAGAGCTTGAGAGCAAAAATGTCAGCAGCAACCAGGTGAAACTATCTAAAGAGTAGTTGAGAGAGAACATTCGTGGGACGAGAGACCAGTGGATACTGGTCTAGATTCAGGAGTATTCTGGCTCCTAGTGCTGACATCAGCTTGTGTGTCAGACTTGGTCAAGTAGCACACTTAAACTGGTGCTTCCAGGAAGCCTTATTCCAAACTATATTACTCTGGTGGTGCAAATTCCTTAAAAATTGTCATGGTTTTAGCTGGGATAGAGTTAATTTTCTTCACTCTAGCTGGTATAGTGCTGTGCTTTGAAATTAGCATGGAAAAAAACCTGTTGAGATAACACACAGATGTGTGGGCTGCTGCTGGGTAGCGCTTATACTAGTCAAGGACTTTTCCAGCCTCCCATGCTCTGCCGGGTGCACAAGAAGCCGGGAGGGGAGGGGGCACAGCTGAGAGAGCGGATTCAAACTGACCAAAGGGATATTCCATATCATGTAACGTCATGCCCAGTATGTTACCTGGGAGGGGCTGGCGGGGGGAGGAGGAAGCAATCGTGGCTCGGGGACAGGCAGCGTCGGTTGGCGGGTGGTGAGCGGTTGTATTGTTTGTTTCCGTGTTTTTTTCCTGTTTTCCCTTTCCCTTTTCCCTTTTATTATATTAACATTATTGTCATTATCATAATTTTATCATCATTTTATTGTAATCATTACACTGTGCTTATCTCAACCCACAAGTTCTTTTGCTCGTCCAATTCTCTTCCCCATCCCACAGGGGTGGGGGGGAGTGAGCAAGCGGCTGCGTGGTGTTCAGTTGCCAGCTGAGGCTGAACCACGACAGAAATACATATTAAAATAATTCAAAAAAGTAATCTAGATAGGTTTTCCTTGCCATTTGTATTTTTAGAATCATAGAATCATTAAGGTTGGAAAAGACCTCTAGAATCATCAAGTCCATCTGCCAGCCCAACACCCCCAGGCCTCCTAAACCATGCCCTGAAGTGCCACGTCTGCATGTTTTTTGAACACCTCCAGGGATGGTGACACCACCACCTCTCTGGGCAGCCTGTTCCAATGCCTGACCACTCATTCAGTGAAGAAGTTTTTCCTAATCTCCAATCTAAACCTCCCGTGATGCAGCTTGAGGCCATTTCCTCTTGTCCTATCACTAGTAACTTGGGAGAAGAGACCAGCCCTCACCTCACTACAGCCTCCTTTCAGGTAGTTGTAGAGAGCGATAAGGTCTCCCCTCAGCCTCCTCTTCTCCAGGCTAAACAACCCCAGCTCCCTCAGCCACTCTTCACGGGACTTGTTCTCCAGCCCCTTCAGCACCTTCGTTGCTCTTTTCTGGACACGCTCCAGCAACCCAATGGATCTGTAAACTTTACAGGGTGAGTCTCCTAAGGAGCATCCTTGGTAGGTTTAATTTTTGTATGCCAACTTAGGAAAAAAAAAAAAGAAAACACTCTAAAAATTGAATGAAAACAAAACACATAGGATTAATCTGTGGAGCATTCTGGCATTTTTTTCTTTTATGCAGACTCCCTGGGGAAGCACTGGAACAGGTTGACCAGGCAGGTAGGAGAAAGTCCAACCATCTTCAGGGGTTTTTAAGACACCTCTGGACTAGGCCCTGAGCAGCCTGATCTAACTTAGCAGTTGGATCTGCCTGGGGCAGGAGCCAGGCTCAGTGAACTCCGGAGGCTTTTTCCAATCAATATCATTCTGCAACTCTATGATTCAAATAATAAGAGTTCAGAAATACAAAAAGAGCAGAGGGTAGGGCCTAAAATTGCTGAAAGATATTTGGATTAGGCATTTAAAAACAATCTTATTGTAAGGCTAGCAAAGCAATGGTATAATTTTCTTGTTGAGTTTCCATCAGAACATCCTTGAGACAATGGCTTAGTTGATCCTGTCTTAGAGCAGAGGAAGAAGCATGATGACTTCTCAAGGTCCCTTCCAGCTGTTTTTTGATGATATGATTTTGCCACTTAGAAAAAAATAATCCATATGGATTAGTGTAAAGTATTTCTTAAAAAGAGAGCAGGGACAGAGAGCAAGGACAAGAGTCAGTGGAAGGAGATTTGATGGACCGGGGTAAGTTCTTCACTCCAAGACTGGTTTAGCATGGGAACAGGTGCTCAGAGTGGCTGCTGAATTGTTGCCCTCAGAGCTTTTCCCATCTTGCCTGTACAAAGCCCTGAGCAATCAGACATAGCTTAAAAGTTAGCCCTTCTCAGGGCAGGCAGCTGAACTAGAAAACTGTCAGAGTTCTGTTCCAATCATTTCTTTTTGTTTTCTATGATCTTACCTTACCGCAGTATGCTGCAGATGATAGCAGGTATTTAACCAGTACGAGGATGTTTGCTTTTATGTAGCTCAAGTTGTGATTAGCACCCATTGCCTGTAGGTGAAGTACTGAAGAGATGCTGCAAGAAGCTCTTTCATTTTCTTTTCAAGGCATTGGGTTGTGAGCATAAATGGTTTTAAAGATGTTTGGGATCAGAAGCAGTTTGAAGTATAGGCAAAGTCAAGTTTACTTTGAAACAAAGGTGAGGGTTCTGGAGGAACTGAACTCTCAAGGTAATTTTGTCTGTGTTGCATCTTTTCTATTAATTTCTAATTAATTGCATTTAGTGGCCATCTCTGTACCTGTTCCAGTTCCTCACAGTAACGATGATTTCCATGCTGGTAAATTTAGAGACATTAATGTTGTTACATAAGAGTAAGGTTTTTCAATCAGGAAAGACCTTATCTTTTTGATTGTTGAATTAAAAAAATCAAGTACTTAGTTTTACATTCTGCTTCCTCCTTTGATTCAACTCCCTTGCTGTGATGCCATTCAAAAATTTTTAGCCTGTAATTTTTGGTTTAAACACCATATTCTAAAATGTAGCCCTCATTTTCAAATTTGTTTTTACGCATCTGGTTACTTTGAATTTTGAGCCTCGTGTATTAACTTATAACAGTATCAGACACTGTTTGGCTTGTACTGTGAAAACACTATCACAGGATTTACATTCTAGATGTTGCGTGGAGCTTAACATCACGTATATCTCCATCAGTTTATATGCTGACGAGCTCTGTGTCGACCAGGTCAGAGCTAATGAACTTTATATGGTGTGGCTTTTTCATAATGTTGTCTTTCCATATCTACATTTTATGCTATATATTCTGTAGAAACTAATAAAGGATTAGTAGAGCTTATAATGTATGGATTTATTCCTACTGCTGATAGGAAGCAAAAGCACGAGAAGAAAAGGGATGCTCTCACAGATTCTCTGGAAAAAGGATTTGTTCCTTGAATGAAAAACACTGAACAGGTTTCAAAATTTAACTTTCTGAATATTGTGGGTTTTTGTGTGTGCTGAAAACTTCCTTTCTTTCACAGAAAAACCCCAAGTTCTGTGTATTGTTTCAGTGCATCACAGCTGCCCTCTGCTTGCTCTGCAGCCGAATCGTTTCTCCGCAACCCTGCTACTTTCCGCCTCCGAAGAGCACCAGCAGGGTAGGGCAAGATAAGAAAATTTTTTGGTAGAGGATGGCGAAAGAGAAAGTCTGCTTGCGGAATCTGTGAATTTTCTGTGCTTTGGTAAGCTTAGTGTGGGAAGCCCTTGAAATGAATTGAATTGTCCGGTAAGCATCCTTTCTGTCTCAGCTACAGCCTTCACGTCACTCCACAGGAATACCAATGTGCTTTTGCGTTAGGCAGTCTCCTGTACCTTGTGGAAAAGCCTGTTCATTTTGGTACCATTACAACCCCGTCATTCTTCTATAAACACTGTATCAAGGACTTGGACTAAATCTACGCATTTGATCTGTTTGAGAAGCATGGTTCAATTTTGGCTATGTTTTGCTGATACTGGCACCACATTACGGATTTGCTTGTGCCAGCTATATAACACCCCAGCGAGGCCTTGTGCTTTCTCTCTTCTCGCTGTTTTTAATGCTGTTACTGCAATGTTATTGAGGTAGTTGAGTAAGTTGATTTTTGCAGAATAAACAGGAGTGGCAGAGAATTCTAACAAGTAACAACTCTCACACTTCCAAACCCAAAATCACAGTAGGGTCTGTTTTATAAAAATACAATAGGAATTTTTCTTTTTTATTTTATTCTATTACTATCTCAATAAACAAAGATTCTTCTATTCTGAATTCCACTATTTAACAGTTATTTTATTGTATAAAGGGTAATATTTTCCACAGGTTGTGCATTTCCCTCTTGCTTTTCTCCTCCATCCCATAAGAATTGTTACCTGATCATATTTAGTGGGCATTAATGAAGAATATTTTGCCAAAACACTATAAAGTATTCTTTTCTTTCCACATTTGGTAATGAATGAGTAGACCTTTTTAAAAAATTGGCTTGTCCATTTTGCCCGTTGCATCTTTAACTGCTTTTAGCTGTAGAAGTATATATGCTTCTGACTTCTCCATGGATTGTGAGACCTACTTCCACAAGCTTCTGTTCTGCAAGGAAGGGTGAGCAAGGGAGATGGAGCAAAATGTAGCTGGGCTCCTGCAAGCATGCGGGGTACGCTCTCTGTGGCATGCAGTCGGGGCCTCTCCAGAATGACACCCACGTCTGACAGGCTGGCTCTGGGGCAAGTCAGCCCTGGCCAGCCTCTCTTTGATGGCCTTGGTCACCCCTAACCTTTGGTGGTCAATAAAGTGGGTTTTTTTCCCTTGCAATTTCTGCAGCCAGGCTCATAAACTGAGTTGTCCCTGTCAGCAGCCAGCTGAGACTGCACTGGGGCTCCAGCAGCAGCCTTGGATACAGCTGAGCAATTGTGCCCTCCCCTCCAAAACAGCTCTAAAGTGATGAATAAATTGTCAGGGTGCTGGGGCAGGGTTGTGGTCATGGTGGTCCTTTCAGGGAGTGGCACAGTCAGAGGCTGTTGGTGAGAGCCAGGATATTATAACTGCTAAACAGCTAATGCCTGCTGGATAAGTCCATGAGCAGGCAGTGATGATGAGCTGCATCTGGTTGATAAATCACCATATTCCTACCTGATCCCCACTGAAGGGTTTTGGGAGCTGGGGAGCTGGCATCACTCTGCATGAAGGAGTTGTTAAGAAGGCTGAAGGTCTGCAGTCTGCCTCTGCATGCTGGCCATAGCTTCCTGCAGGATTTAGAGATCAGCCTGGAGCAGTGGGGGAGCCATGGGGGCCTAAAAATGTGTGAGGTGCATGTGATATAAGTGTATCAATTGTTATTGTTGTTAGTTAATAAGATAAGTACCCAGCACTGGCCACGATGAAGACTGTTACCCCCATAATGCTGATATCCATGCTTACTGATGGGAAGAAGGTCCCAGGCTTCACTGGCTCAGAGAGGTGACTTACAGACAAAGCGTGGACCATGTATTTCCCTTAGATATCTAGGTGGTCATGGTAAACATCATGACTGGAATAGTTAGAGGAGATGGAGGATTAGGGAATAATATCCGTTATAGGTGACATCATCATGGGACTCCCGCAGCGTGTGTTTTGTGGGCAGTCTGTGTGAGAAAACATTTTTTTTTTTTTGGCTTGGGATATATATATACATCAGGAATAATAATGAAATAAACAGGAAAAAAATGCTAAACCCTCAAGTTTTACATTCTGCTCAGCTCTGGTTCTAAATTTGCAACACACTTTTATTCTATTATTTTATGCTTGCTTCACTTACTGTTTCTAGGCTAGCCGTGCAAAATATTGCTATTGTTGCAACTGCCCCAAACAGTCCACACTTTGTGTAATACAGAAGAATGGTATTTTCCATTTCCAGTTGCATATAGAACACAAAAATCTAACCTAATTTTTCTCTAGTTTGTTAATTGGTTCTCTGAAAAGGAGCATATGTATGAATTACACCAATGTATGCTCTGGTTAGATGATAACCTTCAAGGCATTTGTTAAAGGAGAATGTTACATCTTTGCTCTTTCCCATTCTGTTACCTGGATTGCAAGGTTGGAGGTGATCTGGAATTTTATTTAAATATAATATAAGCCACACAACAAAGCATCAAAAAACATTAAAAGGAAATACAAATTTATCTAAAAGAAAGGCATGAAAGCCTATGAGCATTGAGAATTTCAAGTGTATCCTTGAATTTTAGTAAGCTTTTGGGAATAATAGGCAATATGTAATTGCAGGTAATTGTTTATTTTTTAAACCATTATCCTTATTGTATATGCTATGAAATGAAGAGATATTAGATAATGCTACCGGGCACACTCTTCTTTACGATGGAGAGTATGCTCCAATACTGCATTTAGGATGAACAAAGACAGTATGAAATTCTTTTGTTCGGGCTTGAAAAGAAACTGATCAGGAAGGTCCAAAGGATTTTACTGCAGCCTGCTAAGGCTCGGCAGCCCCTCTGTCGTTTTTTCTACTGGAAGTAGAAGCAGTTGGGTGCCCAGCCTTCCACCATCCTTGAAACTTCTTTTTGCTGAAGCCTCCCTCTGTAGAGTGCCTAACGTAAAGCTGTGACATGTAACAGGTAAAGACACGCCTGTTCCAGGAGTTACATGCTGCAGCTGCTCAGCTGTTTGCCTATCTAACCCATACCTCTTCCTAGTTTTTTTTTTCCCATGCAGCTCAAGGCACTTTGGTTGTTAGCCAGTTCTCCGAATGAGATGAAGCACCAGTGTGCCTGAAGCAATCTGTTACTCTCATACCATTCAGAAGAGAGTTCTTGATGCAAAAGAATCATTCTAGGCAGAGCGGTTTGGTTTTCCTTGATTCATCTTTCTCATCCAGTTGGTTGATAAAGTACTGCTAAGTGGTGGTAATGGTTTGATGATTTCCCAAATGTTTTATATTGTGATGTTTTTATAAATTACTTTTTTTGATGAATGCGGTTCCCAAGTGGTTGAAAGTGCTCATTGTATGACTCCAGTAAAGTTATCCGAGGCACTCTGTAATCTCATCTTTGATTCTCCAGTGATCATAGAAATAGAGAAGATAAACCATCCAATCTACTTCTTTTTGCCCTGAGTGATCTTTGAGATATTAACTAGATCAGTTAGAAACTGCTAACGGAACTTGCAGTTTACTGAAACCTCTCCAAGTCAATGTATTTAAAAGGTAGATTATATAGACAAAGACTTAAAAATTGTGTAAGAAGTGTTCCAAATACTAAGTGTAACAGCAAGTTAATAAAAGACAAATATCACTGCCAAGAATATTTCTGGATTCTCAGGTTTCAACACAAAGTAATTTCTTACTTTTCTATGATTAATAGCTGTAGCATTTCTGGGCAGTTGCCAGATGTCCTTCCAGCTCTGCAAAGCACAGAGTCAAGGTGACATGAGTATCTGCCCTGCTCTGACAACAGTGTGTTTACTGCGTGTACTTCAATTACTTCCGTAAGCTTAAAATACTTTGGTATATTTTCTTAATTAAATTAATGGAGGAGTACACATTCCAAGATACTTCTGTAACAGTTCTTCTAATACTCTTAATTCAAGTCAAGAATCTCTATTTTCTGTATTGTGACATATTTCATACTGAGAACTGGATTGTATTTAGCCTCAACAAGATGTAATGCAGACAGTAAAAAAGAAGCATCTTTCTGCACAGTATGAAAATTTTCAAAGCAATTCCTTCTCTTCTGAAAGAAGAGTCCCTTTATGTGCTAAGAAGTAGCACATAATATTCCCATTCCTAAAGATCTGACCTGAATCTAATTTACTTGGTATTTGTAATTTGGTCATTATCTTAAACATATTTGTCCAAATATTCCTTAAAGGAAGATGAAGCTACTTATATATATAATCTGGGGAAAGGTGATTTGAAATTATTGTCATATTGCATTATTTAACAAGTTACTTTGTGGGAATCTGGGCCATATTTATATCACTTCTGCTGCAAAAAATAACATTTACTATTCATGTTAATTGTTGACATTAGTAAACATTTTTTTGGAATGTTGCTAAGGATTCAAAATTCCTGTGATTATATAGATATAATGACATACACCAAGCCACTTCTGTACTGTCGTGGGAATTTTCAGTCCTCATCGGTAATCAAAAAGAAGCTTATAATTGTCACTGAAATCACTCATAGGTGCCATTTTTGTAGGGAAGATGTTTTACCCATAGGCACCTTGAAAACATGCTGCTGAAGAGATTAAAATTTATATGTATAAGAAATACTATCTTCAACTTTATTATTTGTTTCAAAGTATCACTGCCTTTTAACTAATAGACTATCAGCTATTATTTTATTACATTTGACCAATGCTTTTTTCAAGAGATTGTCTTATATGGTCAAAGCCCAAGACCCAAGAAGTTTCAGCAGAGAAAAATGGCTTTGAATAGATCTCTTATCAAGCATGAGATGTTACTTAGTCTAAGACTTTTTAATATAATTTCTGGTCATCACATATTAGGTTACAATCCTTAAATGAATAATTGAATGGGCATCTGGTACTCAGTAAAACAAAAGATGGATTCAGTGATACAGCAAATCTTATTTAAGAGAAGTATGTTAAAAAATCAACTAAATTTCTTCTTTCAGAGGTCTTTCAGATTAAGAAACTTGAAAAACTTTCAAATCAAGGAAAGTTTTCAGAATACAATAAGCATAAATTATATGGCAGCTTTTTTTTTTTAATTACTTTTTACCCAGCCTGGGAATTTCTTTTCTTATGCCCCACTTTGCAGAAGAGGCATCGCTTCATAGATGTAATTTTCCTTGGACAGAAATTTTGCTTTTATGTAAATGAACTTCCTGATGTTGTTCAGCGTATGTATAAGCTCTGTCATCTCTAGAGATTGATAGTCATGGTTGCAGAGCATTAAGCTTGCAAGAAAAATCTAATTTGCTGCTCGGCAATGAAGCTCTATTTTGATCGAGTGGCGAGGAAAGAGCCATTTTGATTATGTGCTGGAACTCAAGATTATGGTGAAAGCCAAAGAAAGGAAGCAATTAGTAAAAACACTTCTTTCTCTTGTTTATTGTGCTCCAAATTTTACAAACCAATCCATTACAAAGCCTATCATGGAAATATTGCTGTTGCTGTCACCTTTATTATTGTTAGAGGAACACAAACAGCCTGAAGAAATACAATGGACATGTGTGAAGAGAGGATTCCCAGACAGAGAAAACTGTGACTCAGAACAATGTAGCAGTTACAAGGGTCACTGTATGCTCCCCTCGCCTCCACTGATTCAGCACGCAGGGACATCCTCATCCTGATGTATATTACCTTTATAATTTTAAGTCTCAATGGATTTTTTTTTTCCTCCATGAATTTGTTGGGCTGCACTTTGAACCCTTTTAATACCTACAAAATCTCATGGTGAGGAGTTCCACAGCTCATATTTACATTATGCGAAGAGGTTTCTGCTTCCATTTGTTTTGAATCGGTCATCCAGCAATTTAATTCTTAGTTCTTGTACTACAAGGCGTAGGGAGCAGGCCTCTCCTCTCTCTCCTCTTCACGTCACCTGCGGTTATATAGAATACTATAATATGCCCCTCCCAATCTCCTTCTTTTCAGGCTGAAGACCACTTTGTTTAGCTGCTCCTCATACAGAACCTGTTTTGTACTTCAGATCACACTTGCCACTCTTCTCTGAACTGTTTCCAATTTTTATTTGTCTTTTTAAAACCTGTGATTCTTTAAGAAGAGATCTTGTTGAAGGCCACTGGGGAATCCAGAGAGAGTTCATCTGTACACAACTGACGTCCAAAAACTCACATGCACCTCTAGAGCCCTCCAACAGCCTGTCCTGTACCAAAAGCTCTGTTAGCGTTTCTCTAATACATACTTCCTCTGATATAGCTATAATCTTGCTTTTGCTATTCCTGGTTGATTGAAAAATTCTTCTTTATCAATTCAGGAATAAAAATGTAGTTGGGCAAGTTAGATTCCTGTCCTACAAAGATCTCTTCACACACTTTTTTAACGCAGAATCATGCCATTTAAGGAAAAGACAGTGTACACAGCTTTTAAACAAACATTTGCATAAAGTAAATGTCAGTTCTGAGTTCATATATAAAATTGTCCAATATTGTTTTCAGAGGATGAAATTATCTTTTGTCAACACCAACAGAATGTTTTAAAATCTTCTTTTACACACAATGGCAAAGGACAACAAGGAGCATTTTCTTCTTTGCTGCATCAGGTACAGTGCGTGTGCTTTTTAAGAGTAAATATTAAACTGAGTGATATAAAGACATCATCCTTTGCCCATGGATCCTTCAGCATAAAATCACATTGCTTTGTCTAATTCCTCTTACCACTGATATAAAATTAAGCTTACTTTGAAAACAGACTAAATTTTAATATCATATCATGTTAACTCACAGCTGTAAACCACCTGGGAACTAGATCAAATGCCTTTTGAAAAGGACAGAAAAAGGGACGTCTATCTCACAGCTTTGGCATTTCCTTTCCTTATCTATACTGCACTCTGGGGCTGTTCAAGTAAAAACAGACACATTTAAATGAATAAGTAAAAGTTCAAACTGGCGTGGCCTGTGGTTGTACAAACAATCATTTGAATAACTTCAGATGCATGCTAGCAATCATATGTAAAGACATATAAAATGGTATCTAAATATACAGATATGCAGTCATCCAGCTGCACACAGCCAGGAACTGTGCATCTTTCATCTGCTGATGAATTAACCACCATGCCATACTGTACATACTATACTGAAATTTTCTCATGTAAGAACCTCGAAGCCTTTTTTTGAACTATAATTCTATATTTTATAATAATGCATATTTTAAAATGTGAATATATATACTTTGTGCAATAGTTTTCCACATTTATCAGAAAGCTCTGGCCATATTGTAGCTCCATTAGCTGTAACAGCTGCTTTCTTTACTCAGTGCTCTAGTAATTTCATACAGATTAAAGCTACAGCACAAGAGAGCTATCAAAATTGAAGTGAATTATAACAGTTCTGCTAGTCTGTCTTCTGCAAGTGAGCTGGTATACTGAAGAGCTAGAAAACTGCAGAACACTTTCCGTACAGTTTTGTCCCGTTAACAGCAGAAAAAGAGGGGGCTGAAGACAGTCCTAATAATCAAATACATTAATTGGATATGTACTCCCTTCAAAGAAGGCACCCTCAAGACTCATCAATAATTATAAATCGCTGCAAATTACAGGAGCTTCTTCTGGGCGTAGTTACAGAAGAACGTATTGCACAGGTAGCACTATTTTGGGAGAGGTGTTATTAAGTTGAAGGACAGGCCAAAAGGTTCCTCCAATCATTTTTATAGTAGTTGTCTTTGCCAGAGTTCTGAGGCAGCACCAGAGAGGGCGGAATGAAGGATTTGGATTTGCTGGAAGAACTGGCAACATTCTCCCATTCTTCCATTGGTCTGAACTGCCTCTGTACGGTAGAATAAAAATCTTGTTTAATTTTGCAGCTTTTGCAATAACTGTAGAGCCCAGGGACCTGAGTGCAGGCATTGATTTACTGCCTGTTTCTCATTTAGTTGCACTGACCAGCAAATTGCTTGCTAATTTCAAAGGACCAATGTGTCTTAAAGGAAGATGCTGCTCCATTGCTGCGGAGATACTATGCAAATTGACTGTATTTTTTTATACAACTGTAACTCTTATACAACACCAACATTTAGTTTTATTGTAACTAAGATAAAAAATTACAAAACCATAGTGACCACAAACATTAAGCCAAAAGAATTAGAAAGAAGATAAAGAAGCTTTAAAAATGCTTATAAATAAGGCCAGAAGAGACTAGATCATCTTACCAGCCTTACTACATTTCTGTGAAAGGCTTAATATTAGAAACCATAACGTTTCACTCAGGCATTCTTAGACTAAGTTATAAAACTTGAGCTAAGTTAAAATATTTCACAAAAAAATCAGGCAAAGTCCAAAAGTAGGTGTTAGACACAGTGGTTCTGAAGTAACTTGAAAACTAACCCTTACGACTCGCAAATTTATGAGCAAGCTGTATCAGTTATGTACCTGATCTGAGCTACCAAAGCAATGATTCACTGTATCCAATGTTGTCTTTCTGCAAGCAACTGATCCACGTTGCTAAAGGAAGACAGAAACAAAGCCAAAAACATAGCAGGGTAAGCCTTGTTCTCGGCGTGCTGGGAATAGCCTGTGAGGGACACAAGTCCATCCTGATGTCCTTGTCAACATTCCCAGTAAATACTGTCAGCTGCAAAATATTCTACTTGCAGATATGCACACGTAGAGGCAAGGCGCTGTGTTCAGGTATGTCAGGCTGCACGTTAACTGCGGGGGGGGCCCCATAGTGCTCGTAAGGTCCTGTCTGCAGGTACATGTTCCCACAACGCTGTGGGGATACCCTCTATCAGGGAGAGGCCCTGGTGTGGTCTACCATATACACCCCCTGTACAGTTTTTAAGAGTAAAAGTCTCCTTGGTGCTTGTTTATGTGAAGCAGCCTTTTCGAATGGACTCCTACTGCACAAAAAAACTACCAGCCCACCGTCATCAAGAAAAAGACAGGAGTGAGGTTGGAGCACCTCCAAAAAAGCAGTGCAAATACTAATTTTCACTATATTCCTGTGGCAAGTGTGGTTCAACTTATGACATTTCAACACACACGAAAAATGCAGATTTATAAAGTGAATCAGAGAAATAAACATAGGCAACAGGTGGAGGAAATGTAGGAACCAGCCTCCAGCTGCCTCCATACCTGTTCCTCAGGTAGACTAGAAATGCTTTACATGTACAGCACAGATAATCCAAAAACATGGCAGCCTTAAACTGAAAGAGCGCTGAACTGATCAAGATGACAAAATATTTTGAAGCAGCATTAGATTGCAGAGCTGCTCAAATCCATTTCATTCAGGCTGTGTTAAAATTAATTGTAATGCATTTTAGCCAGTGTGTCAAAAGAATCCTGGGGGTAGAAGTGAACGGTTTTACAGTCTGGCTCATAAAATCCACTTTTGTCTGTTTAGCAAGATGACCCCGCAACCAATTTCCTAGAGCCATTGCAATTGCTTACCACGAAAATTACAGGTTGTGTTCAAGAAAGGGTAAACACCAGAAGAACCTTTGTGTATTTGCTCCACTTTCTGCTGAGCAGCTTTGGCCGCAGCTTTCTGGGCATCATATCTCGTTTACAAGGTGACCCAGAACACAAAACCTTTTAATTAGCCTGAAAATCCAACCTGCTTTATATACATGCCCGTCAGCCCCCTTGCCTTCTGCTGCCCTTCGTTGCTATGGCAGCGCTCTCCCAACAAAGGAGGATATCTTGCAGGAGAAAAGCACAGCCAAGATGCTCAGAGCTTTTGCAGGCGGCTGGATAAATATTCATGATGCAACTGTGTGCTTAAGTGCTGCTCTTTGGGTAAGTTCTAGGTCTATTGTTCACCCTCAGATAACACCCAGAAGAAACTTTTCCTTATTAAAAAAAAAAACAAATCTCCACGTAGACCGCAAATGTTAAATCACCTTCCTTCCCCAGGTAGCAGCTGGGACGTGCCAAGTGAGGAGATTGCTGTACAAAGAAAAATGAATCAGGTGCTTGACCCGTGTAAATCGATCTGTTAGGATCTTTAAAGCCTCTCCAGTTTTTACTAGTTGGCAATTATAATTTGGCCCGTTGTATTGATGGTATGATCAAAAGCAGAATAATTTAACTGATGAGAAATTACGTAATCATCCATGTATTACTATTATATGCTACAGATTTATTATATGATACAAAGCACAAAATGACATAAATAGATACTCACATCTGAAAGTGTATTAAGCTGTTGATCTTCTTTTAAATAATTTCCCCTCTTATCCTGGGTGGCTTTCTCTATGGCATCTGTCTTCACGTCACTAAATTCTTTGGTTTATCTTGAGGTGATAGAACAACCTTCAAGATGTCTGAACACACTTTGTCATCTATTCCAGCCCTACAGATAGGGAATTGTAAAGGATTTTAATAGGCCATTATTTAAAATAGTATTCTGGGATGGTTCCAACAGCGTTTTTTTAAATAATTAGCATCTATGCTGACCAGGACTTATTTTAGCTCATAAATCTCATAAGCATCAAACAAGATGCTGTGCCTTCAGCAGAACACTGATTACTATAATACATCTTTCTGTCATATACTGACAGAGATGTAGATACAATAGAAGGAGGACTGGAGTGATAGAGATCAGCTTCAGGTTCGGTGACATTAAAACATCTCAAGGAAAGGGGAAAAACTAAGGAAAGAAGGCTGCTTCTATCTGGGTATCCAAACTTGGATTAGGGATTTTATATTTCTTAACCAGTGTATGAAAATGTTAGTGGCAGGCTACTGTAAAGCAAAAAATGAGTGAGGAGTACTATATCACTATGAAGTAAATTTGGTTTCCTCTAAATAATACAGAGTAGACTGTAATTCATTCTTTAAATGACAAAATTTACTTAATCTTGAAATGAATATCTATTACATAGTTGCTTAGCAACTCAGACAATACTAACAACATTGGCCAGGTGGTACTGAGTTCCTTTTCTGAATTTCTGGCAGTATCTTTCCATTTGTTTAAAGCTCTAATAGCTCCCCTGCCTCTTATGCTTTAAATCCAAGACTGTCTCCTTTTGTTCTTCTGCACAAGAGATAGCCTTGATTTAGGGGAAGTGATTCCATAGAATTGAAAGCTGTCATGCATTTGATATACCTCTATGTCCCTACAGGCTCTTCAAACCATTTATTGGGAAATGCAGCTGAATTCTGTTTTCATTATTTAATTTGGTCAATTTTCATTGACTTTTTTACCTGGTCTGTGTCCTGAACCAGACACATTGCTGGTGTGAATGGGATAGGGAAAGGGGGTTTCGTATGGTACAGGAGCAATCTTCTCTTTCATGCTGTGTTCCAGGAAGACATGAAGGCACTTGGAGTCAGCCTGGTGGAGGGCCACCAAGGTGGTCATGTGGCTGGGGCTGGCCAGAGGGATGCATCTGGCTTATCCTGGAGAAGAAAAGGCTAAGAAGGAATCTAACTGCTGTCTTAGAGTAACTAAAACTGAGTTATAGAGAACACTGCACCAGACCTTGGTCGGATGTGCACAGTGAAATGTCAAGAGGAAAGTTTTCCAGCAGCAAGGTGCAACAAGAGAAATGCCAGTGACACGTAAGGAAGCAATTCTTCCATGGTGAGAGTAGTTATGCACTGAAACAGGTTACCGAAAGAGATAGTGAATTTCTTTCCTTGGCAATTCTCAGGGCTCATCTAGATGACCTCCAGAAATCCTTCCCAACTGGGTTTTCTGTGATTTGATGTGAGCGCACGTTATTTGTATTTTATTGTGATTCCTGCACTGGGACACATTATGAGTTATGTTCCCCACTGAAATATGTAGGGAGATGACTGGTCCCATCCTGAGGCTTGGATAACAGAACAGACCATGAGAAAATACTGGAAATAAGAAAAATTGCCAGACATAAACAGCAGAGTGAACAGCTGACAAACATTATGGTTTAACACTACAAGAAATGGCTGGATTTCAGTTTGCCATGGGGAACTATGTAAGTGAAGGGCAAGCTCCACAGGTAAATGGAGAGGAATATTAGGGACCTTTTGGAGAGTTCAATCTTGGAAGGAAAAGTGTCCAAGTTACCGTATCAACAACACCAGGCAAGGCCTAGACATCACAGGTAACAGTATCAGAAACATCAAATGTGGTTATGGATGTAACAAAACTGGGAGAAGAGGGGGAAAAGTAACTAGAGTGGGTTGTTTATTTGGGAGGAGGCGGGGTGGAAAAAGAGAAGGATCAAGATGGGCAGGGGGAATTGTAAGCATGGGGAAACGGAAAGAAGTAGGGATAAAGGAGGACAGTCATGTACGAGCAAGCTGCTGGTCGATAGGTTTGTCTGACTGAGCCCTGCACCAACAGCAGTCTCTCTCATCTTCTTATTAAATCCTATTCTTAACTATTTTTTACTGTGTAATCTCACTCTCCAGCCTGTGCTTGGCAAAGTCTAAGTGTCACCAACCAGAGAAGGGGTGTGGGTCATAAGGGCCCATAGTCCCAACAACTGGACAACATGCCATATAGACATTGCCAAGCTAATTTCATCCCTGAGTGTATATATGTGTGCACACACATGTATGTGTAATTCATTTCTAGCTGGACTAGCTGGCAAGCAGAAGACCCTCATCTGGAAAGACTTAGGGCCTGAGCCAATGACTGGGTAAGAGGCCCCTAGCCCAAACGTGGGTATCAGGCAGGCTTAGAGCTGTGCTAAGGTCTGAGGGATTCGTGAATGTGCTGTGTTTGTGAGTCTCGAGGGTGAGGGTGTGTATATTTGTATATTTGTATATTCTTGCACTGGTGAATTTTAAGCCTGATAAACTGGAGGGGAGGAACGGGACCCAGCTACTTGTATTTGTGTTTATGCGAGCGCTGTTGTGTTCATGGAGGTGCCAGTAAAGGCACCATTTGGTCTGTGCCAGTCTGTGGGGCTGGCCCTGTTAGTGCTGTGGATATGCGTGTGTGTACGGGTGTACCTGTGTGTCTGAAGCATGTGGTCAGTCTTGCTACTTCCACAAACAGAAGAGCATCAGCTGCAGTCATTATACCGGGACAGGAAAAACCTCCAGGGCTTTGGCAGGGAGAGGAATTTCCTGTATCCCAGAGCCTACTGGCTTCCTCAGCTCCCTTAATAGTCCCTATTTTGGGTCCTGTAACACCAAAAATTAAGGTAAAAGTGGGGCTGGTGTTCAGGACTGTGGCTCTAGAGAGGCGCGGACCTTCCACCTCTGATGGAGCCCATCTTCCTGACATATAGCTGTTTTTTTGCTCAGTTAGCGCGTGCAGCATGAGGGAGTCCCAAATTTTGGAGGGAAGCCCAGCCCTGTGCAGGGAAACACGAGTCACTAGCTGTCTGAATGAGGGAAACGAGACTAGGGCTGAGGCTACAAGTGTGAAGTGGAAGACGTGGCAGACCTGCTTCTGGGAGAAGCTGTTAGCTGATACCTGGTAGTTGCAATACTCACTGCTTAGTCCCTCTTCATTCCAGATCGGACAAGATCAGGCTGAATAACTAGCTGCACCAGGAACAGGACTTTCAAGGGCTGGAGATAAAGTGTTTTGCACTGTTAGATAACTTGACTTTTTAAACCTTGACATTTTCTGATCCAGACATCATAGTACATATTACTAGCAAACAACAGAAAACCAGTAAAAGAGCTCAGGGACAGAATTATGCAGCAATAAGTTGTTTGCTTATTCTTCTCTAAATTGCTTAGCTGCCATGGAGATAAGCATAGCACAGATACCAAGAGGTATACTGTTATTCCTGCACATGCCATTCTATAGCACTATGAACATTTATTAAGCTTTAAAAATAAAGTATCTTAGGAGTGATTGAATTTAGAAATTCTGAACATCACATCTGCAAACAGTATTGCCTTTTAAGTGAAAAAGAAAACTTCAAAAAGCACAAGACTTGAGACCAAGGGCTGTCTCTCCATATTTCAGGTTTTGAAATGAAGGTTAGAGAACAGGAATCTTCTCTGCATGTTGCTGTAATAACTTACTGGGTTTTGTTCTGTGTTTTATTTTATTCTGTCTCAGTAAGGTTTAAGGAGCTGATCAAAAAAAAGGGAGGTAGCAGCAAATTAATAACACTTTATGTGATATTTAATTATTCTTCTGTAGGGAACTATTCCAGAAGGAGAATATCTACGCTTGACATCTCTGGTCTGGTTCTACAGCTGAGAGGAGTGTATCTGCATGTGTAGACTGCTGTTCTTGTTTGAATTAGCACCTCCAAAAGGCTTAACAGGAATATGCTTCTTTTGGAGGCTGGACCTAGCGTGGCTTCATAAAACCACAGACCCCCTTGTTCCCTGCAAGCCCTCTGCTCCCTACAGATGAGTGCAGAAAGGCCAGTGCCTTGAAAGCCTCTCCAGCTCATAACAAACATTGGGGAGAGGCATGTGCTTTAAGCCCTTCTCCCATAAAGTCTGTTTTGTCTTTGCCCAGGTTGGAGAAAAATATCTAACCTGCAGTCAAGATTTGTATCTTTGAATAGCCTCTGGCCATTTTTGCTTAGGAAATACAAAACTACCCCTGGGGTGCATAGGACCTACTCTAGCTTCCCTTGACTTGAGAAAATCTGAACACCCTGTCAAACTAATACTATACTATCGGGATACCAGCTACTCTGAGAGTAGGGGAAAGCTGGTTTACAGCCCCTTCTGACAGCAGTGCTCCACTTCACACTGAAGTGGAAGGTGCTGAACTGCTGAACTGAACATTCATCAGCTGAGAAAGACACTGAGTTTGAACAGTGTTGCAGCTAAAGTATTGTCTGGTAAAGGACATGCAAGGATTTGCAGCAGAAATACACAGACTGAGATGATGGCATGAACAGAAAGAGACTTATGTGAAAGCACCACAGGAAACTCTAGAACACAGGTTGGAAGAATGGCATGTATCAATAGCCAGTGACATATGTGACAGCAATAAAACTGGTAGCAACTAAGGAAGGTGCTACTTGCACCAAGACAAGAGTACAACTGACTCATCAGCAGACCTGCACTCTGACAGCAGGAGGATGCCAGCATGCAGGTTGTGCCTTTCCTCATCCTGGTGTTCTAATAGGAAGTCAGACTGCAGCCACAAGGCACCCAAAATAAATAAAAGAAATAAAAGAAAATGGGCAGCCACCTTGCCTAACATTTTTTTGGAGGATATCATAAGCAAGCTACTGAGGCAAAAGATTGTGCTTCAATAGATTGTGCTTTTTCAGGTATGTCAACTACAAGCTGAAAAAGAAGGAAAACACAGGTCCACTGTTAAACAGAATAGGAGAGTCAGTCACCAACGATGCAGAAAAGGCAGAGGTCCTCAACACTTTCTTCACCTCTGTCTTTACCAACACTGTTGGGTCCCAGGCTTTGGGAACGAAATTGCCGATTGATCCAAAAACTGACCCACCATTGGTGAAGGAAGAGTTAGTACATGATTACTACAGGAGCTTGATCCCTACAAATCAATGGGCCCTGACGCCATCCACCGGAGGGTGCTGAGAGAGCTGGCTGACATCATCACA
This sequence comes from Phalacrocorax aristotelis, assembly GCF_949628215.1. Classification (NCBI taxonomy): domain Eukaryota; kingdom Metazoa; phylum Chordata; class Aves; order Suliformes; family Phalacrocoracidae; genus Phalacrocorax; species Phalacrocorax aristotelis. Next base: position 90,732,542 of record NC_134277.1, read on the forward strand.
AGGCCGCTCTCCATAATCTTTGAGAAGCCGTGGAGAACGGGGGATGTCCCAGAGGACTGGAGGAAGGCAAATGTTGCCCCTATCTACAAGAAGGGCTTGAGGGAGGATCCGGGTAACTATAGGCCCATCAGCCTTACTTCAATCCCTGGGAAAGTTATGGAATGAATCCTCCTGGGGGTCATCATGAGTCAATTGAAGCACGTGATTGGGAAAAGCCAACATGGCTTCACTAAAGGCAGATCGTGCTTGACAAACCTGGTGGCCTTCTATGACAAAGTGACTTGCCTGGGTGACATGGGGCGAGTGGTGGATGTTGTCTACCTGGACTTGTCCAAGGCCTTTGATACAGTCCCCCACAGCCGCCTCCTGGAGAAATTGATGTGTTATGGCCTAGACAAGTGGTCTGTGCAGTGGGTGGGGAACTGGCTGACAGGCTGCACCCAAAGGGTGGTGGTAAATAGCTCCTTTTCCAAGTGGCAACCTGTCACTAGTGGAGTCCCCCAGGGATCGATATTGGGCCCAATGTTATTCAACATCTTTATAAGTGATCTGGATAACAGCATCAAGTGTAGCCTGATGAATTTTGCATACAACACCAAACTGAGTGGGGAAGTAGACACTCCAGAAGGCAGAGCTGCTCTGCAGGAAGATCTGGATAGGCTGGAAGAGTGGGCCAGCAAGAACCTTATGAAGTTCAACAAGGGGAAGTGTAAGGTCTTGCACCTGGGAAAACATAATCCGTGAGTGCAGCACAGTCTGGGATCCACCTGGCTGGAGAGCAGCTCTGTGGAAAGGGACCTGGGGGTCCTGGTGGACAGGGAGCTCAACATGAGCGAACAGTGTGCTGCTGTGGCCAAGAAGGCCAACAGGATGCTGGGTTGCATCAAAAAGGGCATCACCAGCAGAGATAAAGAAGTCATTATCCCACTCTACTCAGCGCTTGTCAGGCCACACCTGGAGTACTGTGTACAGTTCTGGTCCCCTCTATACAAAAAGGATGTGGACAGGCCGGAGGGGGTCCAGAGAAGGGCCACCAAGATGATCAAAGGACTGGGAAGCCTGCCAGATGAGGATAGGCTGGGAGAACTGGGTTTGTTCGGCCTTGAGAAAAGCAGGCTCAGAGGGGATCTCATCACCTTGTACAAGTACTTAAAGGGTAGCTACAAAGACGATGGAGATTCCCTTTTTACATGAAGTCACATGGAGAGGACAAGGGGGAATGGACACAAATTGCTCTTGGGGAGATTCCAAATGGATGCAAGAGAGGGAAATTTTTCACAGTGAGGACAGTCACCCATTGGAATAATCTCCCCAGGGAAGTGGTTGACCCGGCCATGTTGGACACTTTCAAGATTTGGCTGGACAGGGTGCTGGGCCATCTTGTTTAGACTGTGCTCTTCCCAGCAAGGTTGGACTAGATGATCCCTGAGGTCCCTTCCAACCTGGGATTCTGTGATTCTGTGATTCTGTGAATAACTGGTGACTCCTGCAGGGTACAAAATAACTGCCCCAAAGCAGTTAATTGTCACCAGCAAAGACATTCAGAAGACATAATGAGGACTCAGTAGATGGCACCTCTCATCCTACACGTTATGTATAAGTGACCCATCCCAAACTACTAACAGTCTTGATGTTTACATGAGTAAAACTGAGGAAAGAATGAATGTTACGGTGGAGAGTAAATTTTGTTTCAAATAAATATCACCTTCCCTTCTTATGAAGTGTTAGGTTGATTTTCATTACCTTTATTTGAAATTATTCCAGTCCTTGTTATTTGAATATTTCACATGTCAATATGTCATATTCATTATGCAGCAGCTTCTAGGCAAGTACTCTAAAAATTAAGTTATAGTTGCTGTAAATCTCCGATTCAATGACCAATAATTATTCCACACAAAGTAGGACAGGTTGAGATGCTGAGGGCTTTTCACCCTCAAATACCTTGTATCCAGACTGTTCCACCGATTTTTTTTTTTTTAGGGGGGGTGAGATCTGGCAAACTAAAGAAAGGTAAATATGCATTTGCAAAGGGTTGGACTGAGGGAGCACAGAATGACCATTGGTAGTCTATTTCATCTCCTCTACTCTTGCTGCAAAAGTCTAAAATGATCTCTGGTCCTTCCTTCCTTCACATGCATTTATCATGTCCTGTGAAGTGCTTGGTGCAGAGGTAGTCTTCTACTATCAGCAGGATACTTGCTGGTTGCTTACAGTCCAAATTAGCCCATGAGTTGTCACTTGAGAAATAGCCATATAGTTTCATATTGAGAATGTTCAAAATGCACTTTAGAACCAGATTTCCAAGGACAGAGAAACACTGCAGTGTTGTCTTTGACGTCAGCCTCAGGGTTCTTCTATAAAAGAGATTATAGCAGTGCTTTCTCTATTTACTGTGTTTTCCTTCCTCAGCTCCTGTCTATCTAGTAGGTGAGACCATCCTCTACAGGTGTTTACAGAACATGAAGTGTTAGCATATAGATGTTGGCACTTTTAGCCAAAACATTTAGGACTTAGGCATCAAGCAAACTGGACTTTTAAGAATCTAAAATTTCAGTCTAGGTACCAGGAGGGATAATTACAGAATCACAGAATCACAGAATGGCAGGGGTTGGAAGGGACCTCTAGAGATCATCTTCTCCAACCCCCCTGCTTGAGCAGGCACACCTAAAGCAGGGGGCACAGGAACACGTCCAGGCACATTTTGAATGTCTCCTGGGAAGGAGACTCCACAGCCTCCCTGGGCAGCCTGTGCCCCTGCTCTGGCACCCTCACAGGAAAGAAGTTTTTTCTCATATTGAGGTGGAACTTCCTGTGCTCCAGCTTGTGCCCATTGCTCCTGGTCCTGTCATTGGGCACTATTGAAAAGAACCTAGTCCCATCATCCTGACACCCGCCCTTTAGATATTTATAGGTATTGATGAGATCCCCCCTCAGTCTTCTCTTCTCCAGGCTGAACAAACCCAGGTCTCTCAGCCTTTCCTCATAAGGGAGATGCTCCAGTCCCCTGATCATCTTGGACAACACTTAAATGTGAATTTTGCCTGACTAAAATTATCAATACCGCTTCTTCCTTCCTGCACTTTGACCTTCTCAGAAGGTCATCTGGTTATTCCCAGACCATTTTCCACTTACGAAATAAGAAGAGAGGCCAAGGTGATTCATGCTTAACACAAACGCAGTACTACTAACCCTGTAATTCAGAACACAGACGGAAATTGTTTAATTTCCTCCTTCTAATGTAATAACTAATTTTTACCTTTACTTGAACACAAAGAAGTTTAAATAGCAACTCTAGCTCCAATGGTTAGCTATTTCATTTACTTTCACTGTGCAAGTAAACATGCAAAGGGAACGCTGGAGGCTGTAGCTATAGAAATCAATGAATGGAACACAGTAACTTATTCTACTAAATATTTGTAATTTTATTAATCCCTAACTCACCTTTGCAACAGTCACTAGTTTTGTTGTAAAGAATAGACTCTTGGGAGCATGTCTCTGCTTTGTGATAGAAGCCAAGTATGGATTAGTCATAAGCTTTTTAATTCAATGTGTACAGAAACAGTAAAACAATCCAAGCAAGTAATATTACCTATGGACAAGAAAATACATAAGCAAAAAAGTAAACACAAAATAACCAGCACACAAGCAAATATCAATGATTCTACTGGAAACTGAGTAGAGATCCCAGATCAAAAGCTGTCTATGGAGATTCTCATCTCTGCTTACACAGACACTGTCCCTCTGTTTAATGGGATAGATTAAGAGTTTTATTATCTGGCCTGGGTAAACTGTAAGTAACATCTGGAATATGGCTAGCTGGTTATCGTTATCCTTAGTCTGTACCTTCCTACCACAGCTTGATCAGGGGAAACCAGATTCAAATGGGGGATTTATGGCTTAGGATGCCATCCACACATTGGGTCCCACGAAGAGGGATGGATATCACAGAGATGTCCAAATGAAAACCATCAGAGAGAGAGTTTTAAGGTGTCTGCCTTGTCCACCTCTTAGTGAGCACAGGGGAAAAGGGTTCCTGCTGTTTTCAATTGGTAGGCTCAGTTTCATCCGCAGTGTGCCTGGTATTGGTCTTCAGAGAGGAAATGCTAAGAGGGAGAGATAGAGCTTCCTCACTGTTAGCTCTAGAAAGACCTTGAGAGGACTTAATCCCTTGGGTTTATCCATCTCCCTCAAGAGATGCAAGCTCTGGCAGTCCCCAGGGTGGGAACTTCTTCCCTGAAAACACCTCCAGAAGGGATTACACAAACTCCTTGAAGGCATCATATTGTGATAGCCCTCTCAAATACGATCAAATCCTTTGCCCTGTATAGTCACAGATGTGCTGGAGGCTGCTCTTTTACTCAGTCCTAAAGGGCTGTCTCCTAATTTAAGAAAAAATGTCTTCTGTGGAAGTTCTCTTGCTTTCTGATGCCTGCCTAATACTGTTGGTAGCACGGAGCACAATTTCTTCTTCAAGTCGTGCGGTTACCTTAAATGCCAGGAACAGAATTGTTCAGAATTTTTATTCTCTAAACCAATGAGAAGGAATAAATAAGAATCCTCTGCATGGCCTTTCAAGGAGAGATGGTGGAGTGCAGCCAGGAGGATTTAGACACCCATCCGTGGCATTACATTCAAGATCTTGTCTATGTGCAAAGAGGAAGCACACCTTGTATATAAAGGCCAAGAAGTTATCGCTAGTAAAGCTTAATTCTTAACAGTCTAATTCAGGAATCATTATTAGTTTAGATCTAATTATTACAGAAAAAAAGAATAATAATGCAGGTAGAATAGTTATGTGCAGGTAAAAAGCCATAGTAATAGCAGCAATACAATTTTACTTGTAATGCACACACATTTTAGTTCCTGCCTTCTTCCTAGTGTTATCCTCACCCTTCAACTGCTCTTCTGGGTCTGAAGGTCAGTGGTTTCATGCTGGTGTAGGCAGGGGAGGGAATATTACAGCAAGCTGATAACATCTGGAATCCTTTATCAGGAGAAATATGAATTTCACATTGGCAGATTTCTTCTTCCTTTCTTTTTCCTTTTTTCTTCTTCCTCCTAACCTTTCTCTTAGTGTTTTTTTTATACACACACATATACATGTGTGTGTATAGTTTACATAATACTGTATATAAATAAGTTGTATGTTTCCTAACATGCCTGTACACCTTTCTCTTTCTTCCTTGGTCTGCAGCTCCAGGTTACATAGCACCATATATGCTAAATTTGGATTTCTGTATTGTATGTACTATATTTTTGCTCTCCTTCCTAGCCCTAAACCCAGTTTTGTCCAGCTCTAGGTCTGCAAGTTTAACTGATCATTACTGAATATTTTACAGCATGCCCCATCTCTTCTCATTCCATACCTTTAATGGCTTGCAGACCTCCACTAAGAGCTTGGGGTGCATACCATTGCTTCTCTGCAGGAGAATAATCTGCCAATGCAATGAAAATCTGCATTGTTTTCTCATGGAAGTAAATATGAAGTATGAGAATATCTTCCCTATATCTGCAGCATGGCAAAACTGTATGTTGACAACATTCATTTGTGTAAATTCTTCTTTCACTGCAAGTCACTGTGGTCAGAAGCTGCTGAGATCCCAGGTGCTAACTGGTAGAAATGCTACAGAAATTTATCAGATGTAATTTTTATTCTTTAAGTCAAGAAAAGGAAAAGTGTTTTGAAAGGCGCTGACAAGTGCTAAAGGCAAGGTCAAAGTCATCCACTTTGTTCTCTCCTTGTCCACAAATCCAGTCATTTTATCATAGGGAGCAGTCAGAGTGTTCAGGCATGACTGACCCTCGGTAAAGCCACGCTGACTCTTCCTAATCACCTCCTTCTCCTGCACAGACCCAGAAATGTGCTTTAAGGGGCCTTGGTCCATGATTTTTGCAGGGGAAATGGTGAAGCTAGCCAGTCTGTAGTTCTTGATCCTCACTCAGATCCTTGCAGTCATTCTAGACTCCCCTGGTCTCCCCTTGCCCTGTCATTGGCGCCCATGTGGACAAGCAGCAGGGAGCAATAGCCAGAGACCCTTGGTGGTTTCTCTGCAGCATCTTGGATCTGAGCCCCTGGCAAGCAACAAATCATTCTTGACAGCAAGCCAAGTAGGCAGATGGGGACTTCTGTCCTCCACAAATGGAAACCTACCACTACTATCCCTTGCCATTTCCTCCTGTCACTAATATGTGGTTTATGCTTGAACAACTCTGATGCTTCCCCAGGTATGACGTTCTGCTTCTTGCCTGCTACTGGGGCACCGAACCTGTTCTGCAACTGTAGATCTGCAGGTGGAGAAGGAGCCATCTTCCATGTTCCAGAAGTCAGGTTAGGTGAGTCAATTGTATTTAATTCAGTAAAGGTTCATTCTTAATTGTCTTTCCCTTTTATGTTTCATATTACAAAGAATAAACTCATGCATTTATGCTACACGGCTACTTGTGGACAGTCTTGATTCTTCAGTAAAATAATGACAGAAAAGGCAGTCTACAGTTTCCAAAAATACATGCAAATCCTTGAATAGCTGAATGTTTCGCTGTTTCTGGCATTAGAATTGTGGAGGAATGTTATTCTAGAAAATACAGGGTCTAAACCTGATGGTTTGTGCGCTCCTCCAGTAAGAAGGCTGTGAATACGTGTCAGAGTGCAAGGAATCATCTTAAAGGCTAGTAAATAAAAAAGTACTAAGGACACTGCATAGCATGCTTCAAACCAGGATGCTCTTGCAACTGCATGTCTCCATTAAAATCAGTTTCTGAAGTTTGGGGATAATTTTTATTGTTTACTCGCTTCCAATTTAGTTGCTATAAACTAAATGCATAATACATTCTCCACAACGAAATATTTGTGAACTAGTGTATTCATTTTATGTGTTATACCTGCTTTTAGGGGCTTTTCACATATTTGTGTTCTTTGCTAAATGAGTAAGACAGGAAGATTTTAATTTGGATGCCAGGATATTGGGCTGGCCATGAATATGTCTTGCAAGAAAATCTTTTGAATCTGGATAAACATGAGAGAAACTTATAGCAAGTAGATTTGTTGTTGAAATTTCCTGGCTTGTTACATAAGTCTTATCTTCCCATTTTGTAGTATCACATGAACAACAAAAAAATAATGTTACAGAGCTTATACAGAGTGCTTTATTATTTTAAAACCACAGACTGGGTTTATGGACCTTAATCATAATGAATGCCTGATAGTGGAAGCAGAGTGTACAACAACCCAAACAGTTCTCCTCCCACTAGAGCAGATGCAATGTTTTTTATTGAGGAAACGGGGCTGGTGCAGTTGCGCCTCATGCACAGCAGCCACATCCAGTTCTGTTACTGGCTGTACGCTGGCAACCTACAGATGCAGTAGCTAGCATTATAACTATGTTTTTCCAAGAGATCTCAGATAACAAATGTTTACAGTGTGTTAGGTTCTGTGATAAAGCCATGCCTAGCACCCGACCAGTGCAGCCTGTCCTGTCTTCTCATTAAACTCCATTTCTAACTCTTTTTCTGGGTGCAGGGCTCCCTGTTCTGTGTGTGTGTGTGTGTGTGCATGGGGGTCTGCGTGCAGCAGCTGGGGTATGGCCGTTGCTCGAAGGGGCCCCTGTGTCTGTGGTGCAGCAATCAGAGCGAGGGAGAGCATGTGTTGGTGTTGTCTCTTCCAGCTGCCTTCCAAGCAGTCTGCAATTCCACCTGAAACAGCATGTGTTTCCAAAAGGCAAAGATGGGAGGTGGCACTTCTAATCCAAACCTTTCCTCCTTGACCCTGTCTCCTAGTTGCTATGTCCCAAAGAGCTGTGGTCTAATGATTAGGAAATTTTCTGAGGAGACAAGAAGCTACAGTCCTGATTCTTGCATTTTCAGGCAGAAGAAGGAATGAGCCTGAACACTATCTACTGTTCCAGAAAAATGACAGAATATTTTTCAGTGGATTTTTTTTTTTAAAAGAGTGAACACAGCATTCTTTAACGGAAGGATTTAGGATCATCTCCAAGAGAGAATCTAGCTGGAGGATCTTATGTAGATGGAGATCTCCCCTGGAAGCCTCCAGAGAAGTGTCTGAGAAGACTCAGACTCGTGTCATATGTTTACTGAATTCTCTGTCACCTTACTCTGGGCAGATTTTAGCTGATCCAGGTAGGATTAATTTGACTAAAAGAAGATGCTTACAATTTACATCTGAGCTAACCACTTCAGGCTCCATTTCTAACCAGTGGAGAGCTTGATTCATGTTAGTTTGAAGCAAATATTCACAACAGATTACCTGTCTGAGCTGGCTGTTTAGAGTGGCATTTGGATACACCTTAACTCCCCTCATGTTCTCTATAGGGAGCCCAGACAGCTCAGAACATGCTCCTGGGCTCCACATTGGAAATGCGATACTTCTATTAGACTTGCACAACTACTTTGGGGAATTTACCCGTGCCTTTGTTTTCTGTAAGGAGACTGACCTTACTTGTGCACTCTTTGGTAAGACTGACTGTGTGAAAATATTTGAGGCTGTGAGAAACTCAAATGTTACAGTTATGTTTTGAATAGCAGAGTAGAGTGATTCCCTGATTCTCTTTGGCCCATAAAATTAAAGTAATTCTTGTCTACCAACTAGAAAAAGGTCATATCATGTGACTGTAGTGATTTCTCTTCCTTTTCTTTCCCTAGTCCCTCCTCTCCCTGCCCCACCCTCAAAATAATTCAGCTTTTAACTGCATTTACTCTCTAATCTTGAAGGAGGTGAATGGAACAAATCTATATATGTCTGTGTTGAAATCAGATTGATGTTGTTTTATGGTATATATGTAGCTGCTGAAGAAGCCATTTTGCTGCTTCTTCACAAAAGTCTTTGTCTTTACGATTTGTGTTTCTACATTGCAAGGCAATAAAACTTTTTTTTTAAGGGTGTTAACTAAGTTTTCAGAAGACTGTGCCGTAAGATTGTCTTCAACAGAGCAGGATGTGGAGCTATGAGACCCTGTATTTTCAACCTTGTATTTCATGATCTGTCACGATTCAGAAATATAGAGAAAATGTAAATGCAAAGAATATTAACAACTTCAAATTTGTAATAACAGAGGTGGAACAGGGGCAGCAGCTGAGAAGGTTATACCTAAAATCATAATGATAAAAATAATGAAGTATAAAATTTGCTTCTTCCCATGCAGTTCAGGTTCCTGTTTTCTTGCATCTCTTTCTGTACTGTGGTTGCAAGTTGCTGTAACTTTCACACTTTAAGAATTCTGTAAGCTGTTCCAAGAAGTCACCCCCAATTGCTTGACCAATAAAACTGCATATTCTGCTCAATAATGCTGTTCTGCTGAAGAAGATTTGCATTTCTGGAAAGAGCTAATTCTGCAGTGGATTAATTCTTTTTGAAATCCTGCTGAGAGGAAATGAACCGGCAGAGAGACAACTGACTTGCAAATTTCTTGTCTAAGGTTACTTAAGGTCTCAACGATCACTCCATGCAACTTGCCTATATTGAACAGGTCAGTACTTACTTAACTGAGCATACACTAAGCTAAGTTACTATGATTTTATATTTACTAAAATCGCAATGCATTAGTAAGCACATTAACCAAATTCAGGTAAAAATTAAATATAATTCATAAATCAGCAGTTTCAGTTAATCAAACACTGTACAAATACAGCAAACAATTGACTCAACTGGTGAACCACAGAGATTACATTGTGCTGGTCTTGTCTTGGATAATTGCAGATAGATTTCATTCAGTACCTAGACACAGTGTCTTAGTTGATTTATATCAGTAAATAGCTGCGCTACTTTCAAAAGTGTTTGGCTCGCTTTTCTCCACTTCTGAAATCATGCTAGGTATAGGATTTAAGCACTAACCTTCAAGAAATGATTAGTTTCTGCACACATAACGTTGGCATGATGGTCTACACACATTAGTTTCTGCACACATAATGCGGGCATGACCTACTGAAACAGCTTTCAAACAAAAATGCTTTTTAAATCAATGACTACATTGACTTTTTAAACACCAAAATTACCTTTAGAAAATTGATAAACTCTATGTCATTCCTCTTCTAATGTATTACCTTCAACAAGTGGAAAGTACTTCACCACAGCCTGTAAGAGAAACAATATGGTCTACCTTGTTGAGCTTTTGGTTGTTGAAGTGAGTCTCTCCAATAACGTCTTTCATCTCATCTTTCTTTGCCAGGCTTTCACAAGCAGGGAGAGGCTTGGGGCTTTATAGGACTTGGAGGAAGAGAGTGGAAGCTACTTTTCTTCTGCAGGATCTTTTTTTCTTCTTTGAGTGACATTGTTTATTTTCATACTGTAGTGATACCTCTGTCCAAATGGTGTTAGAAATGTAACTTTTTACTTAAGTACGGCTATACACCATCTCACCTTCTTAACCTTCAAAGGGGGACTTAGAGTGAGTGCTCTTACCTCTCAACACCTCTTCTCAGCTTGTGCCTGTTGGTATCAGATTGCATTGTCTCAGAGTTTTAAATTATCTTTATGCTTTTTTTTGATACCTTTGCAAGCAATCTCTACAAATCCTTACGTCAGTTCTAAGACAGAATTTTAAGTTGTGTGCTGCTGATATGGCTTCAGACTTCCTATCTATTTTCAGAATGATTACAAATAGATCACATGGGGCAGCTTGGATGGGAAAATCATCCTAAAACTAAAACTGTTGTTTGGAGGTGACCTCTTGGGGTCTTTACTCCAACTTCCTGCTTTAAAGAGGACTGTGGCTGTGCCAGATTATGTCAGCCATTATTTTGTGTAATGAAGTCCTGAAAACCTCCAAAATCAGAGATTCCAGCAGCTCTATGAATAACCTGTTCCAGTGCTGCACTACACTCCTGGTGAACATATCTTTTTCTAATGTTCACCTTGAGCTTCCCAACCTACCACTCAAGTCCATCACCACTTGTTTTATCACCAGCTTCTGCAAAGAAGGGTGTGGCCCATCAGCTTTTAACTGCCAATATATAGCTATAGGCTGATGTAGATGGTCTTCTTCACAAGACCAGCAAAGTCCAGCTCCTCACACATGCTCTGGGTCCCAGACCATCTTAGCTGTTCTCTGCTGGACCCTCTCCAATTTCTCCATGGCCCTTTTAAACTTAGGGACCCCTATCTGCATGCAGATGGGGATTCATCAATAATACCAAGTAAAGGAAGCTAATAACTTCCCTCAGTCTGCTCACCATGATCTTAATGTGGCACAGCACATAATCTGCCCTATTTACAATGAGACCACGCTGTCGGCTCATATTCAACCTGCCATTCCCTGCTACCTCCAGGTCCTTTTGAGCAGGACTGCTGTCCACACAATCAGCCAGCAGTTTCAATGCTGATTCAGTATTTTGCACTTCTCCTTATTGAACTTCATGTTTCTGTTCTCCCTAATGATTAGTTCAGTGTTGAAGTGCTAGACATTTGTCACAGTCAGCAGAAATCACCTTTTATAAAAATATCTAACAACTTGCTGAACACATTCACTTTATTATACCCTCTTTTATGACCTGCATACAAGCATTCTTCAGCTTTCTGGGCTTCTAGCAATAAAGCTTTTGGGATGCTAATAGAAATTAATGACTTGTCCTGTTGGCTCGCACCTAAAAACCCTAGACTACCCTACTTCTATATTCTGTCAGAATAAATCCTATGTACAATTACATCACTACTCTTTGCCTTGAGCTAGCTCAAATCCGTGTTCCTCACTGAAGTGTATCTTCCCTAATCTATTTTATTCACATGAAACATGATGTTCCTGTTCATCTCAAATACCAATGGACTAAGCAGAAGAAACTCTGATGTACTGCACCTGTACTGATACACTTCCAAAGAACCAAGTAAACAGCTTTCTGTTGACCGTTATAGACAGCAGCAGTTTTCTGATGGTTCCCAAAGACTTTCTGTGCTTGGTTCAAAGTGTCTCTTCATGGCTCAACTACATTACAAACACATTAAGTTTATTTTGAGCCCCATCTGCTCCTTGGTTAGATGTGTCAGTAGGGGCCACAGAAGTAGCTCCCTATGGAAACTTAGAAATATTTTCTCTGGTCTGTTTTTCAGATGGTCATGTGAGTGTCAAAAGTTTTACTAAGGTGAAGATGTCACATAAACTACTCAGTTTGTCACAGTGAACCATTATAAAAGTTTTAATTTAGTAGAGAGGCACGAACCTTGCTCTTCAAAATTGCAGCAGTGATGCAAGAATGCTGGTTTGTAAAAATAGTTCTGAGTGTAAATACATTATCAAACCCTGACTGTAACTATTTAATTAATAGCAAATATTTAGTGCAGGCATAAATGGAAAACAAGTGTTCTCTGCTTCTTAGACATAATTTCCCACTTTCCAGATTTCTGTTTTATTTGCTTTACGGTTATTATAATGCCTGCCACCAACCACTCCCACTTCAGTGTGCTAACCATGACTCATATAAGTGCCTAATAAATTACATCAATGGGAAAGCAGATGAGCACATGAAAAGGAGGTGCAAAACTCATTAGTCATGCAGTCTCCTTTTCTGGGGACTGAATTGCCTGATAGAGGAGCATTGTGAGTGGCTTGTGCATCTGTCAAGTCCACCAGATGCCAATCCTACTCTTGCAGTTTTTGTGAAAGCTATTATCAATATGCATTATTCAGTATTGTAAAACAGGACCTCAATTAAGCAGCCAACTAAAGCAGAAGCAAAAACCACCCAATACACACTGAGTTTCTTCAGACAAAGAGACTAACATAGATTTTGCCACTTGTTTATTTCTTCTTCATACGTTATCTGCATAATGATGCAGTTGAAGACAGGTATTCTGGAAGAACAAAGTGAAATGAAGAATCTCTGTGTGCTAGGCATTGATTTTGATCAATCTGCGTGAAATAATGTGCATGAGCATACTAGATCAAAATAATAAAAGGACACAGTATTGCACTCTCTCCGTCTTGCTGGGGATGAGCCAGCAACTTCATTATAATCTGTGTGATTTCAGGGATTTATAGCATACCTATAATAATTCAGCTAAGGCTGAAACTGTACAAAACCTCCTTATAGGCTTCCAGGATTTTTTTCTTTGTTTATTTTCCCAGAAGGGACCTTGGTATATTTACACAGGAGCACAGCAGAGTTTAAAAAAAAGAAAACCACATAAAAACCTCCATTTTTTTTAACCTCAGCAGCTGCAAAGATGTTTTCTGTATTAAAAAGTCTCACTAAACTTGAGAGCAGAAAGGACTGCAGATTACTACAGCTGTTCTCATAAACTGATGTGTTGGTCAGATTAGACAACCATTTAGTGATAAAATAAAAACGAAACCTGAAGACTGTACCAACACTAGCAAGTGCCAAAGTGAATCTACACTATCCCTTAGTCAGGAAAAAGGACTTAGGAGACCACTTATGACAACCTGAAGAAATAAAATGATGAATATGAAGGTTTTAAAGGAAGAGTAGGAAAAAAACAAACAGAAGAGCTCAGCCCCATGAAGAAGTGTGTCATATAGGGGTTTGTCTATCCTGAAGCCAGCTCTCTGAAGAGAGTGCAATGCAGGTTTTTGACCCCAGGACCAGAGTAAAAAATATTACTTTTTCTCCATGAGGATGCATCGAGCCAGAACCATGTCTAACCTGTCCAAATGCTTGTTATTTTTATAACCTAATATAAACATGCCTCCCCTTCTCCCAGCACTTGTCTGTGCTCAAGCCAAATGAAAATATAAGCCAGCCGAATCAGGTGTCAGCAGCAGGTCCCTACAGAAGTTTCAAGAGTTCTTTTGTACCAATTTATCCAGCTCTCTGACTTGACTTTGTAGCTGAGTCATCTTGTTTACAGCGAACATGGATATGTCAGAATTTATTGGCAGAAGTGCAGATGTACCCAAAAGGACAAAGCCATTTCAGTCCACTTTTAAGCATGCATTGTTCAGCTTAGTGCAGGAAGCTCTAACTAGTTTAAACAGACTGCAACACCTAGGCAGAAAAAGTAAAAAGGGAAATAATCAGTATGTGGCTTTTGCTTCCTGGTATCTTTTGATTCTCCACAGTTTCACTTCACCTCATTTTTGTCTCTTGTGTGCTAATACACTCTCAAATTTGTTTCCGTAACTCAAGAATGGAATATGCACAGGAAGATTTGCGGGTCAAGATGCCCCTGTGTAAACCAGTCTTTTCTTGCATTCATTCCACTATTCTTTTCAATGAGGATAGCAATATATCTCCAAAAATTTGTCACGATTCTACTTCTCGTTGTACGAAATGTCATAAAAAAATTCAGTGGATGAACTTCACACATCTCATTGTATCATTAGGAATCCTCAAGAGAAATGCAACAGTAAAATAGACTACTGCACAAGTTAACCTTACTATCAAAATAATAATGATAATAAGAAAAAACCTGTTCATGAGCAGGGGATTTCTTTAGCAGTAATCAGCAAAATATATGCATATTCTGCATATTTTATGAGACTGCATTTGCCAAATTGATATATTGACTGCTTTGTATGCCACAACAATTAATGATAATAATAAAGAGCTGAAAATGTAAAGTAAATTTAGTTGTCAGCTAAAATGTTTTCTTGGGAAGTAGGGTGTGTTGCTGTGAAAATGTTCACATCATATGTTATTTAAAGCCCTTATATGAAAAATACTCTTCCTCATGGTAACTGGAACTTGTAAGGAATTTTCGATGACTAAAGCAGGCTGCAGAAGGGGCATTGCTGTGAATGGATAAATCTCTGCCTTCAAAACATTAAACAACATGAAATCTTGATGACTACATGCAGTTTAGGAGGGCTCAAATTTGTCCCAGTGTGGAGGAGCTGGGGTCTGCTAAGGCCAGCAGCATGCTGGGCTGCATTAGGACTAGTGTCACCAGCAGGTTGAGGGAGATGATCCTTCCTCTCTGCTCAGCGCTGGTGAGACTGGACTGCTGGACTGCTGTGTCCATCTCTGGGCTCCCCAGTACAAAAAAGGTATGGGCTTACTGAAGCAAGTCCAGCAAAAGGCCACAAAGATGATGAAAGGACTGGAGCATCTTCAACATGAGGAAAGGATGAGAGAGCTGGGGCTGTCCAGCCTACAGAAGAGAAGGCTCAGGGGGATCTAATCAACATGTACAAATACTAAATTGGAAGGAGTAAAGAAGATTGTGCTGTTCTCAGTGGCATCCAGTAACAGGACAACAGACAATGGGCAGAAATTAAAATACAGGAAATTCCAATTAAATGTGAGAAAAACTTTTTTTCTGTGAAGATGGTCAAATACACTCAAAGAGTTTGCCCAGAAAGGTTGTAGAGTCTCCATCCTTGGAGATGTTCAAAACCTGGCTGGACAAGGCTCTGAGCAACCTGCTCTGGTTCACCCTGCTTTGAGTAGGGCCATTTGGACTAGACGACCTGCAGAGGTCCCTTCCAGCCCCAACAGTTGTGTTCTACAAGTCTATAAAAAAAGCATTTTCAGCACCCACTTCCTAGTGCATCTAGGCACCTCTCATACAGTGTAGCTCTCCCCGAGGCACAGCTCCTGATAACAGGCTTGATACAACCCTCTGTCAGTAGCAGCAGGCAGTAATGATGCCTTACAGCAATCTGTGTGGTCATGGGCTTGCATGAGACAGGTGCCCTGGGACTGCTGGGCCTTTCAGAAGGGAATGGATGTTGAGGCAGAGTGTGCCAGTATGAGATGATGCCTTCTTGCTGAAGTGGAGGACGGATGTGGTCCTGAGCCCCAAAGAAAGCTGGGTGCTCTGCTTTCTGGACAGGACTCTGACATGCTCTTTGGCCAGGAACTGGCATGAGCATCCAGAGCTTGCCTTTGAAACCAGCATAGGTCCAGACTGAGAGTACAGACACATCTTCCATTTTGCAAGCCATGTTTAAAGCAAACAAAAGAGGAAGCAAAAACGAAAATGTTTAAAGAGGGAGGAAGCACTTTCCCATCAGTAATTAGAATGTGTAAAAATCTCTTGGTTATAAGAACTAAAGGTTCTGCTCTCAGTTTGATATGCAAATCACACTCTCACCAGTGTCACTGAGAGTTATGGGCATTGGCAGCTGCGTCTAAGGCTTTCTGTGCATCACAGTCAGCCAGATTCTGTAAAACCTCTGCATAAGTTTTCATTTGATATAGGTCAATCTATAGTCTTTATATGAAATACTTGTTCATTCTCATATGGCTGGAACTGCTTAAATGACTTAGCCTTCATCCCCAATATTGTCCTTTCACATTTGTTTCACCTATCTGCCTGATCATAGCTTGTATAACTGGAACTGAGAAAGGCTGGTCCTGTGCAGCTGAGAACAAGTGGACTGGTGGTATGCACTCTGCACAGCCTTTATAGACCAAGGGAGACGTCAGCTACATGTCAACCCCTTGGCCCTAAGATACAGTTACTAGGTATTGTGGGTTTTTCATTCAAAGTCTTTGGGACACCACGAAGACCTCTGTCACAGCTCATCAGAATGGTTGTTCTATAATGTTGCTATAATCATAGAATCATAGCATCACTAAGGTTGGAAAAGACCTCTAGGATCATCAAGTCCAACCATCAACCCAACTCTACCATGACTCCTAAACCATGCCCTGAAATGCCACATCTACATGCCTCTTAAATGCCTCCAGGGATGGTGACTCCATCACCTCTCTGGGCAGCCTGTTCCAATGCCTGACCACTCTTTCAGTAAAGACATTTTTCCTAGTCTCCAATCTAAACCTCTGCTGATGCAGCTTGAAGCCATTTCCTTTCAGTCTATCGCTAGTGACCTGGGAGAAGAGACCAACACCCACCTTGCTACAGCCTCCTTTCAGGTAGATGTAGGGGTGTGTGCTCTGTACCATAGGTCATTGTGTCAAGGTGTTTGAGTTTGGCAGAAAGAGCCAGCTCTGCCATATTCTTACCCATAGCTCCTATTTAAAGTGGTTGTGGAAACTGCATTTGCATTTTTCTTGGAGAAAATGAGTTGGCCTTACTCTAAGACAGTGCTTGGAAACAAATGAGTCTACATGTGTGTATGCATTTTGAATGGGAATTGGCATGGAGCAAACCCTTAAGTTAATTGACTGGACAGATGTTCCCAGAAAATATTTTGGATTATCTAGAGAGTCATGATTCAACACACTCTGGATGAAAGAGTTGGTTCCAGGAACAAAAAAATTCCCTGAAATGTCACAAACATGGTTGTTAAATTTTCTGATAGAGCTAAGTTAGACTCTGCTCTCTTTTCTATTTAGTGTAGTGTATTTGAAGAAAAGATAGCACATTTACCACAGCGAAGTTGACAGTTGTAATGGCTGAAATATATAGAGAAACAGCAGAGTAAATGTTTAAATGCAAGTCAGACCCTTCTTACACCAAACGTAAAAGAAAGCCTGAGACTATGCTTTGCATAAAAGTCAAGCACAGGATTCCTCAAATCTATTAAAATCACAAACTGACTCATAAGCCTTTCAGGCTTCTCTTTAGCTGCAGACTTCTGCCTCCATGCTGTGACCTATTTCTGCTGCATGCCACACCTTAGCAAACTCAGTTCATCCCCAGGAAATGAACAATCTCCTATTCCCACCAGGAGGTCCTGTCACTTATTTTTGCAAGATCATAATCACAACCCAAGGTCAAACCAAAAAATCTAGATATTTCTGTCACACCTTCCTGAAAGCGATAATTCAGACATGCACATAACTCATTTCATGAGTTGAAAAACTTGTCTGAGAATTGCTCAGAATGGTCTCTCTTTCTCAAGACTTCTGACATTTTTGCTTTGAGACAGAAAACTAGTTTTGTAGATGGCTGGACCTTTGTGGTTTAGTTCGAGGGGTTTTTTTTTGTTTTGTTTTCCTGAACCAAAGAGAAGCAAGCATTGTGCTAGCCTTTGCACACATTTCCAGCACACCAGTTCTGTCTCTGCACTGGCCGCTTCCATGATCCAGAGATGGCAACAGTTTCAAATTCTTCTCCATGTGCATTGTGTCCTGGCTTCATGGTGAAACCCTGGAAGACCCCACAGAAAAAGCAGCCCAGGTTTATATCCCACGAGCACTCCAGCCAGCTGTCAGCCAGGGTGAGGGACCGATAAGCCCCTGACGGCGTTGCAGGCTGCATCAGCAGGGAAGTGTGATTGCAGCCCTCCTCCCATGCTTTATGAGCACTGGCCCTCTGGGCCAGAGCAGGCAATCCAGGTTTCCCAGTGGTTTGCTTACTGGTAACTTGTCTGTAGTGTATGTCATTAACAGCAACTTCAGAGGGAGATTCTTTGAGGTTTAGCTGTGATAGACAGCTATAATACCCTTCCTTCCTTTGTCCCACAGAGGCTTGTTGCTCTCCACAAGGCATATATCCATTGTGAGCTTTGCTGCCATTTGTGTTCGCTCAGGCCTGTGCCCTGGCTGCTGTTTAATTTCCTGGCATACGCAGAGCCACAAATTAAGGAGACCATTACATATTTTTATATTGTTATTGCCAGCAAGAGTCTGTTGCTACCTCTGTATCTGCAAATAAACCAGAGCCCATGCCCACATTCAAGCACTGGCCCATAATCATCTGTACCTCTAAGCCGTCAGCAGGGTCTCTAGCACGGCTCAGGGGCAGCAGCCAAATTTCACTGTCCCCCTGAGGCTGAAACCTGGAAGCAGCTGGCCAGCCCTCTTCCCTAAGGCATCTGTTTAGGTGTAAAATTGTCTCCTCTGAATAACATGCATGAGGCTCTTCATCAAGCGTATAGAAAAATACGATTCTTGCCCATGGGGGAGTTTAATGTCAGGGAAAGCAGACCATGGCTGTCAATATCCCTTCCTCCTGGCTCCCTGTTTGCTCTGTGGGTGATTCTCTTGTGTTGAAAAGGCTGAAGCAGGATAGCAGGCAGGCAGGCTGACAGGGTAGCTACCTGCTTTGTCCTGGCAGCTGTCTACTCTGCTGCAGGTGGAGCCCTGCTGGGAAAGGGCTGCCAGCACCTCCCCTGAGCATTGAGATGGAGAAACTCAAGTCAGGGTGGGCAGAACCAGGGGGTCACGGGAGCAGTCTGGTAGATCAGGTTTTCTTAGGGATCCAGAGGCACAGTGCAGTGTTTGCTATAACTATAGTTTCTGGCATATCTTTGCCTGGACAATCAGCAGAGGGAAAGGTCTTTACAAAAGTTGTTTACAGTTGTTTTGGATTACCTCACCTAAAAGAGGTGAATTTTCACTGTCAGAAAAAATTATTTTACTCCAGTTTGTGTTCTCATGAGACCTAACTTTAGAGATAGAAAGGCCTTTGGATATTTTTGGTAGTTTTATTTTTGGAAAGGTGCAAGTGAAGAACCCCAAGGTTCTGGCCAGTGTGATACCCCATCACCAAGGCAAATATGCTGTAACAGGAGCTCAGATGCCAGGGCATGTAAAGAAAAACAGACTACGCCTGCAGCCAAGGAGAAGGCTAATGAGTTCTAAGTGATAGAATATCAGCACTTTGGAGAGAATAACACACAGAGAGGCCCAGCCAAAATAAGGAAGGCAAAAAAACCCCCAAAAGATAAAACATTGTGAAAGACAAGCAGTGATTACTGCAGTAGAACTAAGCAATAGAAAGGTGGAGTAAAATTGCTTTGTTTTCCATGTTAAAAAGGAAGAACAAGTGGAAAAACTTAGCAAGAGAAAAATGTAAGAAAAAACTTCAGGTAGACACCATAGTTGAAGATAACCATTATGGTAAACTGTATTCCACAGATATGTTTTTAAAGTATTTCTGGTTATTGTAGTGGTCCCAGCTTCCTATTTTGCTGTCTGAGCATTAGGTCTTCACCAGCAAAGTTATATAAAGGAGAAGAAAATAAGATTAGTTTGGAGCACCATACCCTAGTAGATGATTCTGGTACTAAATTTGAAGAATGACGTAACTTGAGTGATGTCTTTTTTAACAGTTGTTTTCATCTCAGAGTTACAAACCACTATAGCATTTAGTCTCACACCAGCTAGGTGGATATGTTTTATCAGTTTGGTTTTCATTTACTGCATGAAAAGCAAGACATTCACTGTATGTGCAACACTGAATTAAGGAAATAATCATTCCAAGCTGGTAAAATGTTGAGGATTAAAAAAAAATTAAAATCTCGATACTAGCTAACCTGACCTGATACACCCATGTCTGTAGTTCCTGACTAACTTTCACTCTTTGCAGAAAGCCTGAGATCTTTCTAGTATTCCTGAAAACCAAAAGGTTCAGTCTCAGTTTGCTGAAATGAGAAGGACTGTCCTTACAGTCTAGTGAAATGCAGGTACTGTCTATATGAAGGCTTAGGGTTAACCAAAGTGTGAACTGCTCTTTCTCATCTACCTGGCAGACTAACCACTGCTGTTGCCATTTTGTTGCTTGATTCTTAGAGACTTTGAGTGTCTTCCACACTCAGTCATTTTACCCCAGCTGTAAGTCAGGATGAAAAGCACTTGTCTTTCCTTTCCAGCTTGTGGCTTCCTATCAACAATCAAGAACGAGCATGTGAGATCTCGAATCCTACCAGAAGTTGGGCAAAAACAGGTAGCAGGACTTCATGTCCGTAACTGCAGCACACAGACAAGTGGTCTATAAACACATGTCAGGGAAGTGAAGGAAAGGTGCTCACACACTAAAGTATTAGAGCAACTAGATAGCTTCCAGTGGTCAGCTGAAGACAGTCACCGAAGGCAGTCAATGGACGTAGGTTTCATTTGCAGGGTAGACATGGACTAACTTTCAGGTTCTAACACTTGAGCAATTATAGTTTATTAGTATCAAAAGTGAGAAGAAAATGATGCTTAATTTCTAGAAAAGTTTTATTACGGAGGTAAGATGAAGCTCTGAGATCTTAATAGTTTGTGACACATTCAAATTATTGTGGCAATACGATGAAATAAATCAACAGCACTGTTTTAATAAGTTCAAACTGAATGGCTTGTATGTGTTTAACAGTGGACCTATCTCATAATCCTCTTGCTTATTGAATATTTTCTTTGGGATAATCCCAGCATTTACCAGTTCCCATTTGTTGTTGTCATTTGCTGTCAGAAAACACCTGAGAATCCTTATGGACAACAAGTTCAGTCAGCAGTGCTCCCCTGTGGTGAAGAAGGCCAAAGAATATTGAAACTCTATAAGCAAGAGTGAATCCAGCAGGTAGAGGGGAGTGGTTTTCCCCTGCCTCTATTCAGCACTGCTGAAACTGTATCAAGAGTCCTGTGCCCGGTTTTGGACTCCACTACAAGAAAGACATTGGCATACTGGAGCAATTCCAGCAGAGGGTCACCAGGCTGGTTAGGGAGCTGAGCACATCACATGCAGGGAACAGCTGAGCACACTATTTGTGTTGTCTTTAGAAGGGGAGGATAAAAGAAAGATCTTGTTGCTGTCTTCAGCTACTTAAAGGTTTAGAAAAAAGTGGAGACAGATGCTTCTTAGGGGTAAAAATTACAGGATGAGAGGCAATGGACAGAAGGTGCAACATGTGAAATTCTAATTAATTGTTAGGGGGAAAACTGCAATTAATGAGACTGCTGAGAGACTTCATTGGATTGCAAGCTTCAGAAATACTTAAAACTCAACTGATCAAGGTCCTGAATAATGTGATCTAAGCTGGCCCTGCTTTGGGGTGGAGTTAGGACCAGATGATCCTCCTGGGTCCCTTCCAACCTATAAAACTCTATAATTCTACAATCCTGCTACCTGATGCCTGCAGAAAAAATAAAATCCTTCCTCACCTCAATGAGGACAGACTATTTAGAGGTCAATTTTTTTTTTAAAGCAGTAGGTTAAATTCTCCAGTGATAAGGCTGCATAAAAGAAGGGAATTGCATTGAATGTTCCTGAATTCTATGCAGATCAAGTACTAATTTTATAAGTGGATAAATATTATGCTGAAAAAATATCTGTCTAGGACAGTGTGATGTGGCACAGTTCCTTGTTTAAAGATTCTGTTTAAACCCTAGATGTATTTACTGGGTGGTTTTTTTTGGCCAACCAAGGTTTAAATATATTGGCAAAGTTGTGTTTAACCTGCTTTTGAATGTAATTTCTTACATATGTTATTGCTGTAAGTCTGGATTGTGATATCTCAGAAAATTCTTTCAGAATTCAGAATGCAGAAACCCCTAATCTTCATTTTAGCCTCAAGCTCACATACAATAATGTGCACATTTTTATTGCAACTGTTCTTCCATAATTCATAGTGACTGTAATTGGACTGAGACTCTCATAATAATGTGAACAGATGTCTTGAATTGTAATATGTTTTTCCGTATTGGATGCTATTTTTATTACCATTGAAATGGACCTTTATTGCATACCTCCTTCCCTTGAACTATGAAATAATTTAGAAGTGCAGCAGCACTATCCAACTGATAAACCAAATACAGGTGGGAAGCAGAAAAAATTTGTTTCTCCCATCAGAGAGAAAAGTACAAACTTTATTCATAAAGTGTTTTACATCATAGAATTAAGCTATCTCCTCAACATTTCTTGGACTTTTCTATTACAGAATCAACAGCACATTACAAGATAAAACAACCAAAGCAACAAGGGTTATCATTGTCCACCGGGTATTTTCTGTGAATACTTTTTGTCTTGATAAAAAATCCATTGTCTGTCAGAGAAGATGTAGTGAAAAGGACTGGACAAGCAGTGATTTAAAAATTTTAATAAGACTTGAACACATACCTAAATGAATTCAATATTACTAGTATCAAGGAGGAGAATACCTTAGTCTATTTTAGAAGGTGTTGGCAGAAGAGATGGGGAAACAAGTAACTTCAGGCTCTGCCTTCTACAGTGATGCACAGATTTACCTAGATCAGACAGGATTTGGTGCCTGCTCCCCACTAGAGGACATAATAATTGCAGTTCATCTCAGCGTAATTAAATTCTTCCACTTGACAGGTCCACAGAGGTATTCTATATTAGGTAAAATGAGATCTCTGGATGCAGATGTAGATTGCCCTAAAAGTATCCCTGTGTCAGTGCTCAGCTGAATGCACTCCTCAGTTATAGCACTGCCAAGAACCAATGCAACCTTCACATCTATGGGACACCACTGCACATCGTTCCAGTGCATTTGGTGAAGCCTGCTGTCTTGCAATACATTGCAAGAGAAAGGAATTACTGACACACAGTGAGCTGTTGCCAGAAGGAAAGTAGTAAAACCATTATTAGATTTTTCATAGGGAAATCCTTTGGGTATTGTTTTCAGGGAGACAAGTTGTTCAATTTAATTACTGAAATCACTTGTCCAAAACATGTTCCCATCTGTAGCCCAGCAGAACTGGGTAAACGCTTACCTCCTGCTGTGGCAGCTCAGTGAATCAGAACGGTCAACCTCCCTACTCTCCATTGCTGTACCTACTATCCATCCCCAAAGCTGTCACAACAAATCAACATTAAAGAGAATGGGGCAATTTAGAAAGAGACTGAGAGGGCTAGGAGAACGGCTGCATGGGCAAGACGCTGGAACCACTGAAAGCAAGCTAACGAGTGGAGGCTGACCCTCAGAAAGCACGAGTGTGCATGCAGAGTGCCACCGGTAGAGCTCTGGACAGGTAAAACAGCCACCAGGAACGACGGACTCTGCCTCTTCTTGCTTTACCCTTGCTTGACCTAGAAAAATATTAGCACTTGTCATTTCAGAAGCTGGTATGGTTAATGAGTATGTGATTCATACAGATGTTTTGAAAATGGCTTAACTAAAGTTTGTGCAGTGCTTTGAGTCTGTGAAGTCAGCAATTTAGCTTTGATCCATTAATTTTACAATTTACAACAAGGAAGAAACACCTTCAGTAGTGTTGCCCTAGAACTGGCAGAAGCACTCATCGATATCTTTGAACAGATGGCAAGCTCAATAAATAATACTAAAGCTAACTCAAGAGAATGCATGATTCTTAGGACAAGGGTGTTGCACTCCCCTGCCCTTTCTCCAGCTTTACTTTTTTGACTCTCTCTTCCTTACTTTTGCTTTCATTTTCTATTCCTCATGCTGGTCTGTTTGTTGTTTTTTCCTCCTCAGGCTCTTTTTCCTTTGCATATTTTCCCTCTTGGGAGACTGGAGGAGGATGGTGCTTGGTGTTATAAATAAGGGAAAGAGCCAATAAGGACAGTGGTAGATAGCAGATGCTTAGAGAGTACTCTTATAATCTGCCCCTGAATGAGAGCTGCGTACTTAAAAAAAAACACTTCTAAAGAATGCTACCTGACTAACTGACCAGTGAATAAAAATTATAATGAGGCACTGTGGCTGTTCACAAACAACTGCTATTCACATTTTGGCACCCAAGGAGTCCTTTCCAAGTTGCCCCTGCCGATGGTTATTTACCCCTTGGCTCCACCAGAAGTGGTGCTAGGGAGGTGAGAACCCGTCTAATGAAATACGCAAAGGAGTGAAACATATTAAAGAAAACTGAATTGTTTTAACTGTTCCACCTCTCCTCTGCTACAGTGGCAGCTGCAATAGACCCTCATGAACCACTGTACCCTATAAATTGCTTTTACCAATTTTGCATGGAATTTTTGTCTGGTGTGCTATATATACTTAAGGATACAATTTTATTGGCACAAAATCCTCAGACCATTAGTCTGGTCATCTAAGCATTAATTTCTAAACTGGTGTATAGCAATGTAAACATTTGGCATAGACCATCAAGACTGCAACCAACATCCTGTAGCGTGTAAGATCTTTAGCAGGATCTTTGCTTGGTCATACTGGCAAGCTATAGACAAAGTCTGTTTGAGAGGCTCAGAAAACAGAGTCATGCAAAGTATAAAAGGGAAATCAGAAATACTGCCAGCTCCTGTAGTCCTCTTGGGGTCACATGGTTTTTGGCTGGAGCTGATACCAGTTTTGTGCGGAAAAATTCAGTCTTTCATGAAGGCCAGCCCTGATTTGCAGTTTACTCTCAGCAGAGCTTTCCTACTTCCATGAGTGGAGAACACTGACACTTTTTCTCATGGTAAGGTAATCAGTTAGAGCTGTTACAGTCTGAGCTCACGATAGTAGTGGGCTTTAGAACCAGTTTTTTCTAGAAAAAGCTTTTTTTAAAAAATGTTTCACTGGGCATTACTTTATTCACGGGATAAAGACTAACCCAGCTGTCTTATTTTAGAGGCATATATCAAAATATTCATGAGACAGAGGAGGGCTTGGGAGAGTGGAAAAGTGGTGAGAACTAAAGAAAAGGGATAGGAAGCTTTCACAGCTGTACAGCAAGGGTCCCTGGTTTGCAATACATAGTAACAATATAACAAGTAAAGCTGCTAAAGCGGTAGTCTCGATTCCTATATATATATGCTGACTCTAATGGTGAATATATTATAATGAAATACAAATGACAACTATTTACATACTTTCCCAAATAAAAAAAACCTGAAAAATACATTTTAATTACATCTTACATTCCTACATTTTGTTTCTCAGTGTGTGCCTCTGTGCTGTCAGTTACCAGAGTGCTCTTCTAACAGTCTGAAAGGTAAAAACTGCTTTATCATTTGCATGATTGCAAAGTTATTCTAAACTGAAGATCTGAAGGAGGGAGTCTTCATGCAGTCTTCCTGTGCGTCATGGGGTGGCATGGAGTACGGAGCTAGGCTCTTCTCAGAGTGCCCACAGAAAGTCCATCAATCACAAATTGACCAGGGAGCATTTTGGTTGGACTTAAGGAAGAAAATCTTCAGAGGGAGTCCAGCTTAGCCTGCGATGAGATTGTCTGGAGAGGTAGTACTATCTTCATCCTTGGATATATTCCAAACTCACCAGCACAAGCCGAACAACCCAATTTAGCTTTGAAGTCAGCCCTGCTTGGAGGTCCCTTCCCATCCAAACTTTTGTGCAGTCCTAGGCAACACTATTTAATACAACATGAAGAGAGGGTTAAATTGACTTTGCACAGGTATCCTCTCCTTTCAGCAATAAAAAGTCTGAAAGAGATTAGGGAACAATAATAAACTGGAAAGCGTGCAGTGTGATGTGCCAAGTTTTGTTTGGCACATGAAGGGGATCTACATTGCACACCAGGAAAAGAATAGGCACACTTTAAGTGATTCTTAAGCAACATAATACTCTGTGTGCTATTTCATTTGGCTGTTCTTGGTAACAAGTATTGACATCCTGGAGAGATTTGGAAGTGGAGAAGTCAAAATGATCTCACTTCTGAAAAGACACATGACAAAATAAAACAAGAACAGCCCATACATCTTATTTAAAAGCCATTACTTTATTCTGCAAGTAGTTGAAACACATTAACACCCAAAAAAGAGAAACACTAATAAGGATAAAGAAGACGTAATTAAAGTAAAAGAAGATAAATTTAGATTGGAGTGCAGAAAACCTTTCTACCAATGAGATATAGTACTAGCTGTCATATTTTGTTTTAGCTCTGACAGAATTTGAACAAGTACATAACTAGAGCTTCTTTTTTTGTTGGAAGGGGCCTAGGGTCATTTAACTACTTTCTAGCATTAGATTCAATTAGTCAAGTTAATTTTTAGTGCACTCCATTCAAGCAATGAATTGCATAGTGTTCAATATCCCATCTCCTTTTGTAGGGGCCTGTGTGCACTCTTCTGCTTCTTCAAAAATAACAGAATTACATTTTAGGACGAAAAAAAATGCCTGAGCTTAGTAACACTAATAAATTTTTTCTCAAAAAGCAGAATAAAGACATTTTTAAGATAATAATGTGTATTGGGTTTGCATGGCAGGTTTTGCTAGCGGGGGGCTACAGGGATGGCTTCTGTGGGAAGCTGCTAGAACCTTCCCCCATGTCTAACAGAGCCAATGCCAGCTGGCTCCAAGACAGAGCCGCTGCTGGCCACGGCCGAGCCCATCAGCCACGGTGGTAGTGCCTTGGGATAACAGGTTTAAGAAGGGAAAAATGTTGCTGCACAACAGCAACTGCAGCCAGAGCGAGGAGTGAGAATACGTGAGAGGAACAACCCTGCAGACACCAAGGTCAGTGGAGAAGGAGCAGAGGAGGTGCTCCAGGCACCAGAGCAGAGATTCCCCTGCAGCCCATGGTGAAGGCCATGGCGAGGCAGGCTGTCCCCCTGCAGCCCATGGGGGTTAATGGTACAGCAGATATCCACCTGCAGCCCATGGAGGACCCCACACTGGAGCAAGTGGATGCCTGAAGGCTGTGACCCTGTGGGAAGCCTGTGCTGGAGCAGGCTCCTGGCAGGAGCTGTGACCCTGTGGAGGACCCACACTGGAGCAGTCTGTTCCTGAAGGACGGCACCCCATGGAAGGGACCCACGCTGGAGCAGTTCATGAAGAACTGCAGCCCATGGGAAGGACCCACATTGGAGAAGTTCATGGAGGACTGTCTTCTGTGGAAGGGACCCCACGCTGGAGCAGGGGAAGAGTGTGAGGAGTCCTCCCGCTGAGGAGGAAGGAGTGGCAGGAACAGTGTGTAATGAACTGACCCCAAATCCCATTCCCCATCCCCTTGTGCTGCTGAGGGGGAGGAGGTAGAGAAATCAGGAGTGAAGTTGAGCCTGGGAAGAAGGGAGGGGTGGGGGGAAAGTGTTTTAATCACAGTATCACAGAATCCCAGGTTAGAAGGGACCTCAGGGATCATCTAGTCCAACCTTTCTAGGAAAAGCACAGTCTAGACAAGATGGCCCAGCACCCTTTCTGTGATTCTCATTACCTTGCTGTGATTGGATTGGTAATAAATTAAATTAACTTTCCATAAGTCAAGTCTGTTTTGCCTGTGATGGTAACTACTGAGTGATCTCTCCCTGTCTTTATTTTGACGCATGAACCTTTTGTTATATTTTCTCTCCCCTGTCCAGCTGATAGAGCAGCTTTGGTGGGCACCAGGCATCCAGCCAGCATCAAACCACCACAAAATGAAGAATGAAAAGTGAAATATAATCTGGGATTTCTGTGTTCATCTTGTGAATGCTGAAAACTGTCAACAGAGAGTGGGTAACTGATAATAGGATCACGTGTCATAGTCAAGGAAGTTACTATACACTATTTAAAGCTGAATAACCATAAGCTTCTGTCAGAAATATTTAGGCATTTCAAGGTTTTTCAAAGAAACCCTAATTTTTATTTTATTTTATTTGGCAATATTATCTGGTTTATCCATTCCCAATAATTTCTGAGCATATGGGGTGTTCATGTATTTTTAACAGTTGAGGTGGTGTTGTGTTAGATTAAGCTATATACATATATTTTATATATATATAGATTAAGCTATATTTTTTTTTTTTTGCATGAACTTGAATATTGTTCTCTCCTTGTCCATAATACAAAGTTTTTAGCCTCTGACCAACAATCCTACGCTTAAATGGGAGCTGGATGTGTTCAGCACTTCCCAGCATCAAAGCATCTGGTTAAGTTCTTATGCTTTTCTGATTGTCTGTCTCATTACACAAGCAGATGGAAAATACTGTACACTTTTAAGGATTATCAATAAATCTAATCTATGCTATATACTACTAAAGTTTGAATGCACATTATCTTGACTATCTGTTATCCCATTGGAATAAGCAAAAATGTGTTTTTACCATGCATACAGAATTTACTTCTTATTTATCTCAAAGGGTTTGACTTCCAGGCTCCCCAAGAGTCTTTGCTACCTTAACAGAGTGACTGCATTTCTCTGTCAAACTTCTGATCTTTGAAAATGTGAATACTCTATTAATAAGCTTACAATAAAAAAAAGGTTGAGTGATTCCCCTGTTTAACACACAGACTACAATATAAACAAGCATAGAAATATTTCCTGACAAGAATGTTAAGTAATGCAGTCTTGGAGCATTAATGATGTTCCATGTACATGTGGACATATTCATGTGCGATATGAAAAGACACAGGTGTTTTTTTGAAATCTGCTTTTGCGAGTTTTACAGACAGAAATTCAAATGCTCGCAAGGTAGTAATTCATATTATGGCCATAATATAATTCAGCTGATTAGGATACTGCTTTAGCTGTAACAGCATTAATATCCTGTGCCACTATTAAATTAACACAAAAAGCAAGCTAAATGAAAATATAATGTAATTAACATCAACACAGTTGAGACCCAACCCATTGCTGAATTATCCAGATTAGCTGTACTCCATTGATTATAACCATTAATCACAGTCTAGCACATTTTTATTTTGTTATCTCAGGACTACGTCCTTCTTTTAATCTCATGAATTTTTATTCTGGGAATTTTTCTGCTAGTCCAGTTGCAGCATTCCTATCTTAAATTTTAGAACAATTTTACATCCCTGAATTGGATTAATGGTACAATTTCTTGATAATCCCTGCGCTAAGCTAGAAATGATACAGAAATAATAAATTGGTGATAAGTAGTTTTTCTACAGTTGTGCTATTTTTAGTCTGTCTCTTCTGTATCCTCTTCATTTATTGTTTCTGCTGATTCTCTCTCTGCCTTCCATCTCCTAAAGCAGTAAAAAAGGTTTTATTGTTAGTTTTGGTGCCTTTTAAAAGTTAATACTCATACACCGTATGGACAGTCTTAGGATGCTTTTGCATTTAATCTACCAGTATTGATCATCCTTCCTAGTTTCCTCATTTCTGAAGGATTATAGTGCTCCTTGCTTTTACTTGTCTCTTTTACACCACTGTTCAGCTATGCTAGCTGCTTTCTGGCTTTGCTGATGTTCTTTCCAGCAAGTGGCATGCATTCTGGATTTCCAGTGTGATGCTCAGAATGCTGTCCATGCTTCCTGGGAGGGTGGTTTGTTTCATTAATTGCCTCTTTTAAAAAGAATAATAGACAAGAAGAGGATTTAGGTTGGACAAGTTTTTGTAGTCACCTGCTCCAAGCAGAGTGACTCTATAAAAGAGTCAAAACCAAGAGTTTTTGATTCTTGTAGAGTTACCTGCTCCAAGCAGAGCTAACCACAAAGCTAGATCAGGTTGGCCAAGGCCTTGTCCTGGATGGTTTTAAAAACTTCCAAGGACGGTGATTCTATCACATCTCTGGGCAGTGCTTAAAACTGCTCTTAGTAAAGATTTCTTTCCCCATGTCCAATCAAAATTTCCCCTGTTGCTACTTGTGGCTGTTTTGTCCTGCCCTTTTGCTGCACTCTGAGAAGTTCTCTTCTGTTGATGGCATCCCTCCTGAAACTGAATGGATGCAGTAGGTTTCTTTTTTGCTCCCACACTCAGCATATGTTATGATCACTGCCGTAGGATGACTCTTCAAGAGTAATATTCTGAACCAGGTCCTTGTGCACTGCTCAGAACCAGGCCAACAGATGTTGATGGTACCTAAACATTAGTCATAGTCCATGACATTTAAGTAGACTATAACATCTACTGTCTTTCCTGAGGGTGCTGATGACCCTCAGCGTGCCCTCGGTAAAGTGTCTGGTCAATACATATTCAAACAGAATAATCCTCCCTCTAAATAAAATAAGCCCATAGCTCTTATATAAAAGTTTCCTTTCACAGAAAAAGTAATAATTCTTTAAAAACAACCTTTCCCCCGTTTTTGCAAATGCAAGTATATTTACTGCTATACTGCAGGTGATAAAAGTATCTGAAGAGAAGGACTGCAGACCATATTTTAAATATCCAGAAATAAATAAGCTGGATCAATATACTGTAACAGATTGTTTTGCTCATTAGAAGGTAAAAATAAAAAGGAAACTTGTCAATCTACCAAAAATCTAGCCTTTCAATAAGGATATAATTGGAACATGCTGTCAAAAACAACTTTGAAATTAAATTCACAGCAGCTGGTACTCAATACACTTCATGACAGGTCATCAAAGATAAAAATTTACTTCTACGTGTTACTTCTTTCGTCTCTGTCAGATATTTAAAAATGTCCAGAGTTTTAAAAATCATATTAACTCTTTCAGGTTAGAATAACACACAAATCATGTCTTTATCTTAATTGGAGTATTTTCTTTTGCAGGAAAACCAGAAAAAGCCTTCATTAAGAGGAATACTTCACTCTCACATTTGCTTCTGTAACAACCCTTTCCTAACCCTTCCCTTATAGCCTTGACGAGCCCTTAGCTTTGCTGTAGCTTTTTATTAGCAAATTATGTCTTTAGTAATGCATTATTTGCTTCCTTCACTATATATATTATGCAATATTCAGCAATATTTGCTATCAATCAACAGGCTGTGGATACCATCGTACGTGTGAATGTTTCTTAAGCACCCAAACATACAAATCCAGAGATATTTAGAAAGACAGAGGATAGTATTAACAATTAGATCTGACAAAGATCACTGCAATTCTGCTCTGCAGCTTACTATTAAAAAAACTTACAATTTACCACCTT
The DNA here is from genome assembly GCF_949628215.1 of Phalacrocorax aristotelis. Taxonomy (NCBI): domain Eukaryota; kingdom Metazoa; phylum Chordata; class Aves; order Suliformes; family Phalacrocoracidae; genus Phalacrocorax; species Phalacrocorax aristotelis. Next base: position 90,763,765 of record NC_134277.1, read on the forward strand.
TTTCATATTATCCTAATTTTAAAGGAACAACAAAAGATTGTTTCTTTTCCACCTGGAAAAGTCTTTTGATATTTCCTACCCTTCCAGAAAACTAGAATAGCACAAAATCCCTCAGGTGACTGGTTTCATCATTTAAGACCATTTGAGAAATTGAGATCATTTGAGATAATCTACAATTTCATTCATGGAAAATCATGGAAAGCTGCAACCAGAGAGGAAAGAAGTCCTGCTCCTCATGGGTAGCTGTCATGCATCTGCTAGAAGACTGCTAGAAGGCCAGCTGATGAGTTTTTTACGCACTTCACTCTTCAATCATCAAGGTTGTTGAATGATTAAAACTTGCCTGCTACCTATTTACTTATTCACATTCTTGTGTTTTGTACCCATCTCCACTTTGTGCTGCATCACCTCCACTGATCCATTTTGTCATTTGCAAAAAACCATAGCAGTGAGGGGGATATGTTACAAAAGTAGTTAAGAACGAGAGCTAGCAACTGAGGTCTGCTTGGATCAGGAGACTGTACAAGACCTCCAGAGGTCCCTTCTAGCATAATTCTTCCTACAATTTTATGAAAGTGTAGAAAACTATTTCAAAGAATAAGCTCAGGCTAGGACTCTAGACTGAACTTGCTGCAATACATTACTCATAACTGGATGGGTGATATTACCATTAGGGCTGCCATGACGCTGCTTTTTTTATAATCTTGAAAAATTCAGGTGGTTGCTTCTGTCACTGCTGCCCTGCTGTGTGAAAGAGTGAGAAGTAATGGGTAGGGTTGGAAAAAAGTAATTGCCACTGCACCCCCTGCACCCCTATTCCGTAGTCATGCCAGGGCATCAAGGCTCATAAGGGAAGGTCTAATCTCAAAGAATTACTGTAGTCCTGTAGGCCTTCAGAAAAACTGAAATCCTTACAAGTGAACTGTGATCTCTGTGATCTCACCTTTCAGACTCTTTTTACAAGTAAATTAGCAAAACCACAGTACTTTAGGAAGTTTGAGGTCAGTACAGAAAATGTCATGTTGTGAAGTCACCACTTGAGGTGCCTTAGCAATACTAGTTTTGGTAATAAAAGATGCCTAATTAATTTAATTAGCTTTTTTTTTTTTTCAAAATAAAGAATACTCGAGGGCTAAGCAAACCTCTTGTCTTTATCTTACTATGTTTTAAGAATCAGACTGTACTTTATTACAGGTTCATCTAGTAGCTGGGCAACATTTTAAAGCTATGTCTGTTTATTAATATTGACATTAAAATATACTTTTCAGCAAACAAGTATAATATTTAATTTTTGTCACTTTCAGTGTATTAAATATATATGCCACAGAATAAGTTTTCCAGTTTGGTTTTCTGTTTTCCCTTTGCAGCTTTTTGAGGACTGACTTAATATTACAAAATTAAATACAGAGCTATCTTCTTTTGACCTAAAATCTCTGACCTGTGAGATAAAGTGACATTGTTTCTGCTTGAGGACCAGTTCAGCTAATTGTTGAGTGATGGCTGTGACACAGCTGGAACACGATTTTGTTCCCAAGGTAACTCTCCCATACAACGTGATTCAGAATCAATCATTTGTTTTATAGGGATACAGCAGGTGTTACGTGCTGCACATGGGAAAAAGACATTTCTCCTGAGAGGGTCATCCTTTTATTAACATATTCTTTCATCTCTGTTTGTGATGTTGAAAGAACATTTTCAGTATTGTAGCTGAAAGGAACATAATGGTTTCAATAGGAAGGATACTCAGGAACTTCTCCTTTGCTTAACATAAGTTCCCTGAGACTAACATGAAACTAAAAAGCCATAATAAAACTGCAGAGAAATACCTTTTTATTTGCTCTTACCTTCAACAAAATCATACAAACTTTCCCTGTGTCCCCACACTCAAGAGCATTGGTTCACAGTAATAGTCAGTAAGCTGCTTTGTATTTACAACACACAGCAGAGACCATCTTATTAAATTTGCATGGTAGGCACTTAGGACAGAGTTATCTCCCAAAGTCTGCTGGTTTTCAGTGTTTCCAGTCAGGGGAGCTGGACTGCATTTATAGCACTGGAATTATTGCTGGAGAAAGCAAAAACTTCTACACCAGAGCAATTATGTATGCCTTCTTGTTCTTGAGACAGCAACAGAAAATAAGAGGTAGAATTTGTTCCTCTCACATGGATGAAGAAAGCTTAATTTTTCACATTTGAACAAGTAACACTTTTAAACACATACCCCAGCCCCAGATTAACATGTGTCTGAATAAAAAATGAAATAATGTCTTCTTCAATGCATTGAGTTATAGAGTACTGAGGGAGCTGGTGGAGGAGCTCGCCAAGCCACCCTCCATCATTTATCAGCAGTCCTGGTTAACATAGGAGGTCCCAGATGACTGGAGGCTTCCCAACGTGATGCCCATCTAGAAGAAGGGTTGGAAGGACGAGCTGGGGAATTACAGGCCTGTCAGCCTGACCTCGGTACTGGGGAGGATTATGGAGCGAGGCATCTTGAGTGAGCTCACCAGGCAAGTGCTGGACAGCCAGGGGATCAGGCCCAGCCAGCATGGGTTCATGAAAGGTAGATCCTTCCTGAGCAACCTGATCTCCTTCTATGACCAGGTGACCCACCTAGTGGATGAGGGAAAGGCTGTGAATGTTGTCTACCTGGACTTTAGCAAAGCCTTTGATACTGTCTCCCACAGCATCTTCCTAGATGAGCTGGTGGCTTATGGCTTGGATGGGTGTTCTCTGCGCTGGGTGAAAAACTGGCTGGATGGCCAAGCCCAGAGAGTGGTGGTGAATGGAGCTAAATCCAGTTGGTGGCCAGTCACAAGCAGGATTCTCCAGGGCTCAGTTTTGGGGCTAGTTCTGTTTAGTATCTTTATCAATGATCTGGATGAGGGGATCGAGTGCACCCTCAGTAAATTTGCAGAAGACACCAAGTTGTGCGGGACTGTTGATCTGCTTGAGGGTAGGAAGGCTCTCCAGAGGGACCTGGACAGGCTGGATTGATGGCCAAGGACAATTGTATGAGGTTTAATAAGGCCAAGTGCTGGGACCTGCACTTTGGTAACAACAGGCTTGGGGAAGGGTGACTGGAAAGCTGCCCAGTGGGGAAGCACCTGGGGGTGCTGGTTGACAGCCAGCTGAACATGAGCCAGCAGTGTGCCTGGGTGGCCAAGAAGGCCAACAGCATCCTGGCTTGTATCAGGAATAGTGTGGCCAGCAGGACCAGGGAAGTGATCATGCCCCCGTACTCGGCACTGGTGAGGCCGCACCTCAAGTACTGTGTTCAGTTTTGGGCCCCTCACTACATGGAGGACATTGAGGTGCTGGAGCGTGTCCAGAGGAGGGCAACAAAGCTGGTGAAGGGTCTGGAGAGCAGGTCTTATGAGGAGAGGTTGAGGGAGCTGGGATTGTTTAGTCTGGAGAAGAGGAGGCTGAGGGGAGACCTTCTCTCTCTCTACAACTACCTGAAAGGAGGTTGAAGGGAGGTGGGGGTTGGTCTCTTCTCCCAAGTTACCGGCAATAGGAAGAGAGGAAATGGCCTCAAGCTGCATCAGGGGAGGTTTAGATTGGGTATTAGGAAAAATGTCTTTACTGAAAGAGTGGTCATGCATTGGAACAGGCTGCCCAGAGAGGTGGTGGAGTCACCATCCCCGGAGGTGTTCAAAAAACATGTAGACATGGCGCTTAGGGACATGGTTTAGGAGGCATGGGTATGTTGGACTTGATGATCTTGGAGGTCTTTTCCAACCTTAATGATTCTATGATTCTGTGATTCTATCTGTAAGGCTGAAACAAGGCATGGTCTTTTGCTCACTTTGTAGGTGTGCAAAATATTCTTTGATTTCCATGAGGTTTCACATGCAGGCAAACTCCCCAGAATTTGGCTTATTATTTCTAAGGAAACAAAATTTTGGAGATGGCACAAAAGAACCATTTCTAAGTTTGGTGAAAAATAAATTATTAAGAGCTACATGAAGAGTTACTCTTTTAATTATTTTCTAAATAATTTCTGGTGTTTTTTTTTAAGAATATCACAAAAGGTTTCTTCATTTATATTAAATCAGGATTTTTTAGCTTAGAGCTGTGAAGAAAATCTGTGACTGAATTTCATGAAATTGACTTTTCTCTTAGTGCTAGTTCCTGTTTAATCTAACCACAAACCAGTATTATCATAAGTTCCTATGAGACAGAGAAGATCCTGTCAGACTAAGTTACGGGAAATCCCTTTCAGATTTATTACCATTTTACAAGTTTAAAAATCAGTGATAATTACTGGCTGCTCTATTACTAGGTAGTTTTCCTTATAATTTCAATTACTTCCTTGACATTTTTTTTTCTTGAAGGAATGCCTTTGTTGATGGTTCACGTAAAGGAGCGTGTGGTGGGTTAGCCTTGGCTAACAGCCAAATTCCCACCTGGCCACTCACTCCCCCTTCAATGGGACAGGGGGAAAAATTGGGAAAAACAGGAACGAGAAATGTTGTGAGCAGAGATGAAGGCAGGGAGCTCACTTCAGTTACCTTTGTGGGCAGACTAGACTTGATTTGAGGAAAATTAGCTTAATTTCTGGCCAATTAAAATACATATTTAATTACCAATTTGGTAATGGAAAATACAATGACAAACATTAAAGCAACACCTTTCCTCCCCCCTTTCCCAGGCCCAACTTCACTTCGTCAATCCCAACTCCTCTCCCCCTGAGTCATGTGAGAAGATGTGGAATGGGGGCTTGTGGTCAGTCCACAGTTCCTCTCTGCTGTTCCTTCATCCTCACACTTCCCCCCTTACTCCAGTATGGGTCCGTCCCAGGCTGCTGTCCTTCATGAACAGTTCGAGCATGGATCCCTCCCACGGGCTGCAGTCCTTCAGGGTAAGCCTGCTCCCATGTCGGTCCTTCACAGCCAGCAGTTCCTTCAGGGTCTATCCAATTGTGCTGTGGTGTCCTCCATGGGCTGCTGTGTGGATATCTGCTCCCGAGTGATTCTTTCCAGGGGCTGCAGGGTAATACCTGCTCCAGCAGGGTCTCTCCAGGGGGCTGCAGGGGAATCTCTGATGGGGCACCTGGAAAACCTCCTTCCTGCCTCCTGCTCTCTCCTGGGTGACTGCAGGGCTGTTTTTCACACATTTTTTGCCTTACTCCTCTCTCTCAGAGCTGCTGCATGATGTTTTTACTCTTGTTTAAAGCTGGAGCCAGCTGGACCTGGCTGTGTCTGGCACAGAGCAGCTGTGGCTGCTTCTCCCCTACAGCTCCCCATGGACAGTACCTGAGCACCTGTGCCCAATGCAAGATGTGAGCAGTCTTTGCTCAGATGTAAACTGCTCTTAGCAACTGCATTGCATTTGGCTAAAAAAAAATAATACTGAACATCTTGTTTGCAATAAAATAAAATCTGTTACAATAACTGAAAATCTCTCAAGACTTGACCAGTTGACCAGTGCGTGCAAATCCAAAAGTCTTTTCTTCCTTCGTATATCAAACCGTTCTGCTTCCATTCCAAGTTTGTCTACACCATACGTCCTTACAGACATAGACAAATCTCATTGGGAAACCTAAAGCAGAGGAAGCATGTTACTAGCTGAAGTCTGGTGTGGCAGCACCCTGGTGGTGGGCAGAGGTGGGGGCAAAAGCTGCACAGATCACAAAGACTTCTGCCCTCACCTCTGCTGCTCATGTGAGATAGACCTTACAGTAGGCTGGATTTTATTAAGATTGCGTGCGTAGTAACATATCACATCAGGTGAATAATATGTTCCTCAGTCTGTTTTACAGACAATTTACTGGACATTTCTGCTCACTAAGAAGCTAATGTTAAAAGCCTTGCAATTCAGAAATTTGGTTTCTTTGATAATTATCTCATTTTAAGTTAGAGGTTCTGTAATTGTAATTCTGCGCTTGCAGTTCTTGTGTTTCCATATTTGGAATAAAAGTTTATTACATCTTTTGTTTTATTCATTAAAGTAAAAGTCCTGAACATAAAAGCAAACAAAATTTTGCATTCGATGGGATCAAAATGCTATCTGGAGGTGACACGTCTTTCAAGATTATGTTTACAAAATGTATTTGCAGGATATCTAAAAAAAACAACCAGGATATGTAAAAATCCAACGACCCTGATGTAAGATGGGACTCAGTCATCATTAGGGTTAAGAATGCTAACATCTCACAATCATTTAAGTCAATATAGATAGACTCATACTGATTTCAATTAGCACAATTAGCAAAGCCCTGAAGATTCAGAGCAGAAAAGTTTATTGCTCTGAAACACCCAAGACCTAAGACATCACAGCCCATCCCAGCAAAGACAAGGCACAACCTTTAGCAAAGGGGAGGGCCAGTGCCTCAGAGAGAGTGGATGAGAGGCTATTTAGTCCTACACAGTCTACTATTAGGCCTGCGGCTATAACTGCACTAATGCTACAGGAGACTTGATTCACATGCATTTGAGGATTAAATCTGAAGTACTTACATGTTGAAGAAGATTCTGAGCTTATTTTTTATCGATACTTACCAAAATGAAGAAGCTCAGCTATAGGCTGCGTAGCAAACAAACCCCAGAGATACATGGGAGCAAGATGTTGCATAATAACAGTTCTCCTAAGAGTGAAGCTCTTGATATTTAACATTGCTGTTTAGTTTAGCTGGTTCCTATGTATCAACTCTAAGCAATGGTATAGCAGAATTAATGTATGCATTTATATATGAACTGACATAATAGGTATTTCTAGTCTTAATATTATCAGTATTAATAATTAGCTTACTATTAAAATGAATTAGTGTGTACATATAAAAGTACATTGATTTTGTAGTAAAAATCTTTCTGTAATTACTTAAGACTCTCATGCATTTCTATTATTCCATTGACACAGGCACCATTATGCTTTGTGAGTCTTAGCCTTTTGCAGAAAACTACCTTAAAACAAAAGATTAAAGCATCTAACGTCTCATCCATTCAAGATAGATTTGTATATTAAATTGTTTTTGTCAATTTCAGTCTTGCTTCCGTCACTTAGAGGCTGCCTTGTGTTAGAATTAAAAAGCTATTTTCTAGGCTTTTATTGTAATGGGACATGCATGATTCTGACTACATTTTGGTTATGCTGAAGAGATTGAAAGATCCATTGTATCTATCTTTTGAACGATTAGAACAGGAAGTATAAGCAAATCAAAGAGACAGGTGAAGTGAAATTCAGTAAAGAAAGAAATGTGTTTCTATTATATGCCAACAATCTCAATAGAAAATCCAAACATTTTTTTTTTATTGACAAAAGTAAGTGTTGACTGGCTTTTACCCCTCTTGCCCTTACAGGGCTAGTAATGTTGAGATTAAGCCTCTGATTTTGCAAAACCCCCGTGTGAATTAAGTATATCAGTAATCAGATCAGAACTGCAAACTCCATCCTACATTCTGAGTACCAGGACTATTTATTTCTTTCAAAACTACTCTGTCAGTACAGACTGGGTGAAATCCATACAGCTGCACGCATTATTGGTGGCTTAAATAAGCCTGCAATTTATGTATTATTACATAAATGAGGCCTGGCTGAAATGGAAGTCCTATTGACTTAGGTTTATAACAGTGGAAGTTAAAGCCTGTCACCACTACCTTTCCTCCCAAATGCACAAAGCAAGTTAAGTTTTAAAAATAACTAATATACAATTTTCAGTGTATTTTTATAGATCTTTATTTCTTATTTCTTTAAAAGGAGAATATTTTAATCTAATTTACAAGTTCCAGAACATATTGATTGCTGAAAGTTGGATTTTTATAGAGGAGGAAACGATTCTAGCTGTACAGAATCATTGATACTGGCATTATAATCTCCTGAGAAACCCCAGTATAAGGGACAAATTTTCTCAATATGCCACTCACAAAAGGTATCAATCCCTTAATTCTCTCGATGGTTTTAAATGTCTTACTTCTAATTTTGTGCTGCTTTTTGCATCACCAAATATGTATCATTACATGTAGGCCCTATTATTCATCTTCACCATTTTTCCGCATTAGATTCTTTCATCTCATGTGCTTATTTTTTGTCTTTTTCATTTCTAGCAAATCTCACCTGTCTTGACTTTGCATGTGGTACGGCAAGTGCCAGCAATTGCAGTGAGTTCTTCACCTCTTCTTCCCTCTGCCACTGACCTTCTTTACTGATGTTGACAGGATGCATGTATGTATTTTTAAAATAACTTTAAAAAAAGTCTTACATTCTCAGAGAAAATGTTATATTCTCAAATATTTATGTTCTTTCAAAATTATTTTTTTTTTCCTTCCTGGAAGAGAACCACAAAGTCTAAGCCTTCTACAGTCATAAATTAACTCTAACACTACATGTTTCAGACATCATATACGTACATATTAGTTACTGCAAGCTGTAAAAGTATTATTCCTCAACATAAGACTGTGTCCTTGAGCAACTGGTGCTTGTGGGCATGTAATTTGAGTCTTATGGTTTGGGGTTTTGGTTTTTTTTGTGGTTTTTTGTTTGTTTGTTTGTTTGGGGGTTTTGTTTTTGTTTAACAAAATGTATTTCTGTTTACGAAGCTGATGAAGATTAACATGTGGGCAATTTTCTGTGGTATGTTAAATCTTTTTTAAAGATTGATGACCAGACGTGCAAACAGTCATGGATGGCTCAAGAAAGTAGGAACAGAACCAACAAATGAGTGTCTGTCTTATCAGCTATGTGGAAATTAAAATGCCATCTCCATATGCAATATCAATTGCATTTTATTATTTTAATCAAGCCATCACTACACGACCAGGTTGAAGGAGAAATTACAGTATCTTCAATTATGAAGACTGCTCCTTTTTTCTTCTCTTCTTTCAGTGCTTTTGGCCTCCTATATGTATCCTCACCCTCTAATAGGGTCATAAAAAAAAAGTAATAGACATCCATGAATTTGACTTTCAAGACAGCCAGAGTTACTAATTTCATTAGGTTCTTTAGCAAAGGCTGCACAGCTCCCATAACTTTGCCGTCTTTTTTTGCTTACTCTTACCAATGTTATTTGCAACATATTTGGTTGCAGCTTGTGGCAGTTCAGTGTAATGGGACCCATACTAGGATTATCCAGGTAACTCAGCCTTAGACTGAATAGGATGTTCAGTCAAAAGTCTTCACAGCTAAACATTCACTCAGAGCACTGCCCAGCTGATAGGATGCAGTCGTTTCAGCTTGTCACTGTTAATGCACTTTGCATCTTAGCAAAGCTATAAAAGAGGGTTTAGCCAAAAGGCAGAGAATTAGGGATGGCTTAAAAAATAATAATTTTTTTATTTTGAGATTTGTAAAATAGACTTTCCCCAATGTGGCTCCAAAACAAACAGCTGATTTCTTGCTTGGGCCTTCATTTTACCTTTCTTTTTCCATGCTCTCCTTGTCTTTGTTTAACAAAAAACCCAAGCAAATCAATGCATTGATTTTCTGTAAAAGACTTAAATTTCTACTTTGTTTCAGATGCTTTTGAACTGAGAACTGTACCACTTGATATATTCTGTTTCTTTAGTATTTCATGTAAATAAATCATAGCATTCTCTGGTGTCTTAACTGTAAAGTAAGCATATCCTTACGTTACGATGACATTGGCCAGCAACCTCAGCACATGTGGGTGCATCCCATCAGGTCACATGGCCTTGCGCCTGTCCACTTTGTTTAAATATTCCCTAACTTGATAACTCAAGTGATGGTTAAGTCTTTCTTGCTCTAGACCTTCCCACTGCTCTCAGGGGCTTGGTGTTCCTGAAGGCTGGTCTCACCATTAAAATCTGAGGCAAGATGCGTTGAGTACTTTGTTCTTTTGTGTGTCCCCTGATGTGCCCCATGCATCACTGGGCCCTATTTTCCCTAGTCATCTGTAGATATGATGTAGATACTTCAGTAGAAGTCCTTCTTGTTGCCCTTCATGCCCTTGTCAGATTCAACTGTAGATGGGCTTTGGCTTTCCTCACCCCACCCTTGTGGGCTCAGACAGTGTCTCTGCATTCCTCCTGGGTGACCTGTCCCTGCTTCCACCTCTTGTATGCTACCTTTATATACCTGATTTTAGGCAGGAGCTCTTTGTACTGTGTCCTTGTTTGAGTCAGAAGCTCCATGCAAACCACTGGCTACTTTTGCTTCAATTCCTGCATGGCAGGATGAACTGTTCTTGAGATTCAAACCCAGGGTTGTGATCCTACAATTCGTCTTCTTCCCACTGCTCAGGATCCTGAACTCCACCCTCTCATGGTCACGGCAGCTAAGCCTGTCCCTGACTTTCAAATCCACATGAAGATTGTGGAGCTTTCAAAGACCGGACAAGCTCCTGTGGAAGAGGGAGACTTAAATGCTGGTACAATTGTCCTATATACAAGAAAAGGCCTAAGGTGTTTTGCAATTATTGTAAAATCATGTCCTTCCTTCTTTATCAGTCTCGAGATGCTATCACTCTTGGGACATAATAAAGTAGATGTAATAGTAATATAGTAGATATAATCTTCAAGATTAAGATAAGTTATCTTTCTTGCAGACAATTGTTCTGGCCGCGTTATTAAAAGTGACAGCTAATTTTCATTTATACACTTGCTATAAGATGTGCTTATATTTTAATTTTCATTGTGTTGATCTTGTTAATAAAAGCTCATTTTTCATTCTCACTTATTTGTGTTTATTTGCCCAGAGTTCAGAGTTTAGCTTTAAGACTTCTTACTATTACATTTAGAATGTCATGCCCCACAAGATACAATGCCCAGTTCTATTACAAAATCATTGTGCCAAATCCAATTAGCAAAGATTTTTTGATGAATTAACCTTGTCATGGTAGAATATACACTGCACCTGCTGTTCTGCTTCAGTGCCAGACTTTGGCCCTCCTACAGCTAAGGCCTGGGTTGTTTTGCTGATCCCTTTCAGCTTGCTTTTTCCTCCTTGTGTTCAGACATCACTATCTCCAGATGTCCAAGATCTTTCTGTCTCATTGATATGTATGACTTGCCTCTTCAGTTTGTTCTTTTCTCATTCTCAGTACTCTCTTGCTGCAGAACTCTGCAGCAGATGTTTGATTTTTCCCTTGTACCTTGTGTTACCTCCAAGGAGCCTTGCAAATCTTGCTGCGCCAGACAGGAGAAAAAGACTGATCATTGGAGTCCAAGAATGACTGAAACAGAAGGTGGTTTAACAATATAGCTCGGGAAAGAGCATTAACAAGTTTCCTTTTCAGGCTTAAGGGACCTGATCCCCAGGGTAGCATAAATCCCCATTCTGGGGAACCGAAAAGCAGTGTTCTGATATGGTGATGATTGACATGTTCCCTCCACTTCTGGCAGTTACCTGTGGAGAAAAAGCACAGGAGAAGGAAAGAGTTTGCCTTTGCTGCATCACCCTCACTACCTGGAGGGACACAATGTGACAGTATGAGGAACACAGAGTGTGAAGCAGTACCAGGGTAAATTTAAGAAGTCCATAACAAGCTTCAGGCAGACTAGAGACCTGAATCGCAGATCTGGCATTACTTGTCATGGCTGACCCTACTCTGCTAATCTCACCAAATACTTGCTTGTGACATTGTTTCCCGTCTTTGGGTACTAAGGGCCTACCACACCTCCTACCCACCTCAGTCACCATTTTCCTTGGCCAGAATCCTGGCCTACAGCATCAGAGGCTGCCTCTTTTAGGGCCATTCCTGGGTGATCTGCTTTTGATGCAAGAGGAGTCACAGCTCTCTTCCACCACCAGCACTAGTGCCATCTGCCTTGACAACAGAGGCAGGTGTAGGAAGTAACTTTCTCCCTCTTCCTGATAAGGGAGGGAAGAGGATAAAACTTGGATTTGGATAAAACTTCTGGGATCAGATGCTTGATGATACTGGGTGGCAAACACAGAGGTCTGAAGTGTGGACCATCTGTCATCTCTTCACCTGACAGCCTGCCACAAAAACAAATCAAAGCATCAGTAGCTGGAGAGTAGGTTTGCATGGCCAGCATGTCAGATGGACTGTCTTTCAAGTACAAGGAATACAACTGCAGCTAACACAGTAGGGCCCACATGTCTCCTCACAAAGATCAGCCCTAATGAAACATTCATCCTGTGTTCACAACTCCCAGCACCTCCTCCTCCTCCCAGCATGGCAGTCCCTCCATCTCCAGCCACCCATAGTAGCTGGCCCAGACTGACCCAAGCAGAGTCCAGTAGGCCTCTGACACGGAAAGGGGGTGTACATACAGGATTCATACCTGACCCTTAGGTTTGGTGGCACCTCCTGCCTACATAGGAAAGGAAAAAGGAAACATGGCCTTAGAGGGGAAGAAGTAGAAACCTTTTTCAGCAATGACTAGGAACAAAAAAATAATTCTTTGGGGCTTTGGGCTTCTTTTGGAACATGGAATAGTGTTCAGACTCTCCACCATGATGAGATGTATTTCTCCTGCAGGATGAACTCAGGTGTTGGTGCCCTAGGAAGGGCAGCCTGTGTTGATCACAGCAACCTTTGCTGGCCCACTCCTGGGTCTGACCAGACAGCATCATTGCACAAGCATGCCCTCAGAAAATGGGTACAATCTTCCCCCGTTTCAAAGACACCCTCTGCTCCTGCATCTGAGTTATAAGCATTCCTTTCCTGCTCCCAAGAAATCTGCCTGACAGCAGAGCTCTGGACAAGATCCACCAGGTGTGCTGCAAAATGGTGGGGGCAGCACAGCCTGTGGAGTGTGCTAAGTGACCACAGACCACCACTGACAAGCAGCTGGAAGACATTGCTGCTTAAGAACTGAGATGGACACCATATGGTGAAGTGGAAGGTGACCCATTCCTAGAGCTGAAGGAGGCAGAAAAGACTGAGTAACTTTGTACGGGCTCGTGGCTAAAATTGTGTGTGGGTGAGGAGCTATTGTCATGAACACTGCTTCACCCAAGTGGCACCATGTAAATCTGGCAGCATTTTTTGCTTTCCAGAGAACCTCTCTGAGGTCAGAATGAGTGATACCCCATCCTTTTCCAGGGAAAGGAAGCAGAATCATTGGGGTGCTGTATCTACCAAGCTTGATCTTGTTTGGGAGATGCACATACTTAATCAAACTGTTCCTTAATAGTAACATGCAGGCACTAGAAGGGTGTGTGGGACCCTTTGGTATGATGTAACTGGTTGCTATGCAGCTGTATGCCTCTGCAGCTATTGCTTTTACTTCTGTAGTTGCTATAGGAGACTATCAGATGAAGTGATGAAAGATTTCTCCCCTCACTCACCATAGCATATTGCCTGGCTTTGTGTATACTGCATACCAAACATCTGATCCTAACAAAAATATATCCCTGCTTTCTTCCTTCTCCCCTGCTGGAAACCATGGAAACCAAGCTGACTTGATTCTGTCATGGACAAAGAATAGAGGGGTGGCCCAAAGACAAGGCCCTTTGTCAGCTCTGCTGAGCTAAGCCCGTTCTTTGCCGGGAATGCTCTCACAACACAGTCTACAGGAAAGAGTTAAAGCTTTATTTAATCATAGCTGCAATTTCATTATACTAGTATTCTAATTTAAGATATCATTTAACAATATTTTTTTGATATGTTACTTGCTGCTCTATACTCCCAGCCACTGGATAGTAATATGTGGACTAAGACCACTCAGAACCATTGCACTCCTTGAAGTTTTCAAGGCAATATTTGTTTTCTAAATACCCAGATGTTGGGCTGAGCCACATATACATCTCCTGGTTGGTCCATTAGTTGGCCAGAGTAGGGCAAGGCTGGAACCTTCGAACTCACAGAAAAATTTTTTGAGTTGAAACATTTTTAGGGTTGCAGAGAGGCACACACAATTAGTTTTCTTGGCTGAAATAAGGGCCCTCCATCTGCCCAGTCAAGACAAACCAGTTTTATGGTCTTGCATGTGATTACTGGCATTCAAGCTACTAGTGCAACTCCCTCCCTTACGTGTACTTTGTGTGAGAGGTCAGTGAGTGTCCACAGCCCATTGTGGCATCCTCAGTCTCTTTTTCCCCTTCTAGCACATTGGGTCAATAAAAAGGCGTAGCCGAAAAATGGGACCCTAAAAAGGATCCACTGGATTCTAGTCCAGGTTGCTTATGACCAAAGCCTCTGCATTATCATCCAATGAGTAACTGTTGTAGTTTGTCAAAGAATTGGGGATCCGTGTTGAGCTACACCAGAACATGGGCTGCAATCTTGATCCTGTCTGTGCCCCATCTTACACATCTATAATTTGTCATGGTTGCCCATCCACGTGCAGTGTATCTCTCCCAGCTGCTGAGCTAACTCTCTTTAGGTGGCAAGAGATACAACAGCTGGTACCCAAATCTTTCTCCAAACCCTTATCCCTATGGGAGGCCTTCTCAAGAGACAATGGTTGCCATCTCCTTGGTGCACATAGCCCTTTGTTGTCCCTTGACTATGAGAATTAAGGAGCTCTCCACCCTTGAGTTAACATTCCAGGAAGGAAGAAAAAGTAGTTTCTCTACTACAGTGCTAGGGCTGTGCTTGATGTGGTGCAGGTGAAGTATAAGCATGGAAGAGAGGATGTAGTGTCAAGGTCAGCTGGGATAGGGCTGAAAGACTGCCAGAGTGAAGATGACAGAGTGGCATGGCATTGTCCATACTGCCTACTAGGATTGTTCCCACATCCAGACCATGCCCAGGCATAGGTGATGAGTGTGCCAGCTGGAGCAGCTAAACACCTACCACAGGGTCTTATTAAATGTTAACCAGCCTGAAGAATTCTGTATCACTATTAGGTTATGTGCTTGGCACTGTTTAATTCATGTTATGTCAATACACATAACCATAGAGCCCATGGAGTATGTTAACACTCTGGCCAGAAGACTACAAAAGAGACAGTGCAGTGGTTCTACTAAGCAAACAAATTTTCATGCAGAGACAGAATGAAAATGCTGTGCAATTATCCTACACAATACAAATAGAGTGACTTCATAAGTGGTATACAAATGTTTGCACCACTGAAGCCAAAACACATAGCAGCAGTGTCCTGTTTTTGGTCACAGTAATCCTAGTTGCAAGGAACAATTATTTTTTGGAAAAGGAGGCAGATACGGGCATGTCAAAAGGCAGCAATGGCTGGCTGCTCCCTAAAGGACAGAGAGCCAAGAATCAAGAGCAATAGTACAGCTGACAGGGCAAGGGTCTTACCAGCCAGAGCTCAGTCCCACAGTACCTAAGCAAGGCAAGCAAAGCAGGCCCAGTGACAGTGGCTGGGTTCAACCAAGGGTCTGGATTCTCAGGTAAGTTCATGGTGATAAGGCAGGTACCAGGTCAAGCCAGGAGGTTAGTCTGCAGGACAGGGTCCGGATCAATTGGATAAATGGGTGCTAGGGCTAAACTAGAGATCAACACTCCAATGACTTAGCTCTGGCAGGGACTGAACATCCAGGGCTGAGCTTAAACAGAGCTCCTGGGCCTTGGGGCAGGGTGATTAGGTGGAGGTCCCAGGCCGTTGAGGCTTATTAGTATACCGAGCACCAAGACAGGGCAGACTGTGCCTAGACAACAAGCACAGAAACAGAGAGCAGGCAGAAACCACATAGTCTGCACAAACAGAGAGTCATTCACAGTCAAAAAGGCTTCAAAAAGAGGAGAAAGATTTACAGAAGAAACAGTGACAAGATTTCCCTGTGGATATTGGTCAAAAGATAGTATGGGAAAAGAATATTACATTGAACCCTGACAAGCATTTCTACCAGCGAATTAAATGTGCCTGGCAACTTTCCCAGGCATTGAGGCCAACTGGCACATGGGACGGCCTGTGTCTATGCTTGTAAGTTGCCTTGGCTTTTAAGTATCAAACCACATCCAGCTCAGGAAATTCCCCATGCAGGATATTTAAGGCAGGACAGCAGTTTGGGCATTTTTGGAGCTTTAGCCGTCTAGCAGGGGGAGAGGTATTTTTCCTGTCCCAAAGGTGTCAAGTGACAAGAAAGTAGTTGCTAGGTAGGACACTAGCCAGTAAATGTGCATGACAAAAAGACACTTGGATCTCCTGTGCAGGAGAGTGCCTGTCCACCAGAGTGACTTGCCATTCTGCATTTCAGAAGTGGGACACATTATGAGCTGTGGGAACAGTCAGAGCTCTCACTTGCTCAGCCTGAGCTCTTGCAAAAGCCTCCACAGCATGCATGCTAACAAATCCTGAGCTATCATGGGCTGACAGCAGAGTTCATTCTGGGACATCCTCAGCCTCAATTTTGCTACTATCCAAGCTGAGTCTTTGGGGTGTGGCGTGCTACCCAGCCAGCCTGTGATTGCCTTCTTGCCAAGGAGGGACCTCCAAACCTGAGAACAGATCACAGAAAACACAGAATAATTTTTCACTTTTCTGAGGCCACTTAGCATTTTTCATATCTACGTCATCCCCTTCTGTAATCTAGTTTTGCAGGCTGAAAAATTTCACAAAATTTCTGCTCAGTAGAAGCCAATATACTCTGATCACTCTTGTTTATTCCTCTGTGCCTTTAAGTTATGACTCATCTTTTTAAGACTGTGCAGTCAAAACCATACACAGTATTCTTGTATGGACTGTGGATTTGCACAGTAGAATAATGGGTTCAGTTTTATTCTCTAATTCCTAATTTACTTTTCTCTTGTCCTCCTTGAGCACTAGTGTTCACCAAGAATGACTGTCAATAGCTTCAAGATTGCTTTCAGGAGTAGCAACGGCTCTTCATTATGCATGGGCAGTGTGGGCTGTTTCCTGCTGCCTTTCCTGCAGCTTTGTGATTAGTAACATTGAAATTCCCCTGCCGTTTTATCACACAGTAATTTCAAATTATAAGATCTTTTTCAAATATTTGTGATCAGCTTTAGCTTTGTCTACTTTGAATAATTTTGACTTCTCATTATTCAACAACTTTTCTAGACAATTTAGGAATATATTGAGCATGTATCCCAGGGTATAGTCCTGTTAATACAGGAGATCTGTTGTGAGAACTAGCCATTTAGCCTCCTCCTTTCTTTTCTCTCTTTTAATGAGCTATTTTTTTTATGAGACACCTGGACTGGATTTTTTTTTTTAAATCCAGGTGTACTTATCCACTTCCTTGTTCAATGCCTAAAAAAAAAAAAGATAACAAATTTCATAGAATCACAGAATCATAGAAAGGCTTGGGTTGGAAGGGACAATTAGAGGTCATCTAGTCCAACCCCCCTGCAGTGAGCAGGGCCATCTTCAGCCAGATCAGGTTGCTCAGAGCCCCATCCAACCTGACCTTGAATGTATCCAGGGATGGGGCCTCCACAACCTCTCTGGGCAACCTGTTCCAGCGCTTCACCACCCTCATTGTAAAAAATTTTTTCCTTATATCCAGTCTAAATCTACCCTCCTCTAGTTTAAAACCATTACCCCTTGTCCTGTCACAACAGGCCTTGCTAAAGAGGTTGCCCCCATCCTTCCTATAGTCCCCCTTTAAGTACTGAAAGGCTGCAATAAGGCCTCCCCGCAGCCTTCTCTTCTCCAGGCTGAACAACCCCAACTCTCTCAGCCTGTTCTTGTAGCAGAGGTGCTCCAGCCCTCAGATCATTTTTATGGCCCTCCTCTGGAACTGCTCCAGCAGTTCCATGTCCTTTCTGTGCTGGGGGCTCCAGAGCTGGACGCAGCACTGCAGGTGGGGTCTCACCAGAGCAGAGCAGAGGGGCAGAATCACCTCCCTCGACCTGCTGGCCACGCTTCCTTTGATGCAGCCCAGGGTACGGTTGTCCTTCTGGGCTGCGAGCGCACATTGTTGGCTCATGTCCAGCTTTTCATTCACCAGTAACCCCAAGTCCTTCTCCACAGGGCTGCTCTCAGTCCCTTGATTTGTGAAGAAAAACTTCACTCTACAAAAGCTGTGTTGACTTTTGCATGTTTAATTGTTGATTGTAGATCTATTCATTCTTTCTTTCATTCCACTTTCACTCAATTTTCTTTGCATGAAAGACAGATTTCCTGGCTTGTAGCGCCCAGGAGCACTTTTCAAAATGTTGCATGACATTTACCACTTTCTATTTCTCTGGTAGCAAAGTAGATGTAAGGAATAGACTACACACTATACTTAGGTGTTTGGCAATCTCTCTGGCAAATCTGGCCACAACCCACTGATTCTGAATTTTTTTTACGATTTTTCACTTTTATTTGTATCTTCTAAGATGTTGTCTTTCCTTACCTTTCCAAGGGAAAATGTATTTGGATTCCCAGTTTCTAAAGCCCTTTGTGCTTGTTGAAAGTGATAAATAAACATTATGAAGAATAACCATGAAAACTCATGGTTCATAAAAATCTACATGTGTGAAGAGTATTCCAGGAAGACTTTGACCCACCTCTTCCATTTAGTTTTGTTTTGATCCATGTTGTATGTAACCCTCCTACCAGCTGTTGCCAGTAACCAAAAAAACTGGGTTCAATACACAATGAGTGATATTAGGTAGCCTGTCCCTTTCCAAGCAGAATTAAAAAAACTAATAAAGACATATGGTTTTTCTGTCAGAGCTTTCTACAAAATTCCAGTTAGGTTTTTAAACTTCACATTGTGTTGTATTCTACCTTTTAAATATATAGATATAGGGGTAGAGTAACATATAGATGTAAGGGTAGAGTGTGTATATATATAAAAAGATATATCTCTAAATATATAGATAACTGATCAGGAGACTAGTTTTGCTATAACATTAACAAAGTGTTCCTCCCTGCTTTTTGTTATCAAGTCTGCTATATAAAAAACTAATCAGTTAACAAAAGAGTTACAGCAAGATCTTTGGATCCTTGAAAAGGTATATCTTGAAAAAAATCGAGACATACTGTAAACTTCCATTAATCTAGATCACACAAGTCTAATCAAAATTACTGTATATATGGGCTTCTGATTACAGCTAATGTAAACCATGCATCTTCCGTTACCCACGTTATTAAGAGGCGCACAACTTTTACAATTTGACTTCTTCCTAGCACACAAGAGCAGCCTTCTTGGGGAGTTTTTGAGACATCTAGGTGAGTCTAGTATTATGAAGTGCTCTTTCAAAGTTGATAAGGAGGACTTTACAGGGAAGTTGTTACTAACTCCACCATGCCATTGCAAAAGTCTCTTTTGAACACAGAACGTGCATAGTTAAAAAGGGATTTAGCCTTTGGTATTACAGTCATTCTTCAGAAAGTTTGAATTTCTTTGCTGAAAGCACACTGCTCAATCATATTGTTATGCTGATCACTTTGGGTTTGGTTTGCCTTTTAGGTGGACAACAGTATACAGGGTTCTATAAAACACTCATTGCAAAAAGTGCTTAATTGTTATGATAATCCAGCAGGTTTTCCAGGACAACTATAAACTGGTTTTTTCCTGGTCACAGGCTCATAATAGGATTGGGTTTGAAGAGACATCCTGAAGTCATCTCGTTCAATGCCCCAGTTGAAATCAGGACTAACTTCTAAGTTAATCAGTTTGTTTAGGGCCTGGGACATGTCCTCTTTTTCTCCCTGTCAGAGAATTCTGAGGTATTTTTAATACTTATAGCCTGCGACTAGAATTTTAAAGTGCCCCAGAAATAACAGGTTGAGACAGCTAAGAAAAATCACCTTTAGTGACAAAAGGGATACAGAAGCAGGTACTAGTAATCCATAGGAAAGGATCCAAAAGGGGGCCATCATTTCAAATACAGTCAAGAATGTAATTTTAATATTTTTGCAGGTAAATACGAAGACACTGGATGTGGAGCCAGGAAGGCCTAGGTGAGATGGAGTTTGAAGGTAAGAGGATTGTATGGGAAGGGTAGGTGGGAGCAAGGAGAGGAATTGCGTGGGGAGTATCTCTGCCTTGCTGAAAACGATGTAGTTACAGGGTGGGGGCTGGGGGACTGGAGGTGCTTTCAGATAAGAAGGCTTAAGGAGCATGAATTCTGTTTGAGAAGTTTGTGGGTACACAGAGGCAGCTAAGTTAAAGGACTTCAAAGTCTGACAGACAAAATGAGAGCTGAAGGTTCCCAAGTAGGAGTTTTGGGAACATCGCTGCATTCCTTTGAATCCCAGATTATTGGAAAGAGAGAGCAAGTCATATTTTATTCCCAGATGTTCAGGTCAGTGATTCATACATGCTGGTTTTACAGCAGCAAAATACTGCTTTGAATTCCTTGTAGACTTTCTGCTTTTGTCTAACACCACAAATTCTTTATTGTCAGGCTTACTGGTATATTTTTTTCCTTTTCTGATTTTGTGCAAATGGTTTCTTCACTTCATTCCTCAGTTTCCTAATTTGTAGAAAAGAGGCCTACATCAAAAGGTCTACAGTCATCTCATACGGTGGGCGCAGTCACTCTTCCTTACAAGTTGTTCAGATACTTCAGTAGGGGCCTCCAGAGAGAAATTTATAAAATAAGTTAGGATGCAAGTTTGATTGGCATACCCCGTTCTTCAGGGGAATTTACCACCTCATCATAGTCACATTTTTGTTGAGAAAGGTGTATTATGAGAATAGATTGTTTCCATTGTAAACAGAAGGTGTTGGTTGAATTTTGTCTTTACTTGAATTGTGCTAACATAATTTCAGGCAAGTTCCCCTTTCTTTTTAATTAAATTCTTAGGTGTCCTATGATACACATAATCAAATCTGTCTGTTCTTACTGGTGTACTGAAAACCTAGGAGTAAGCGATAAATAGAAAATAAGGTAGAGGTAAGTAACCCTTGAGCCTAAGCTGTAAACAGAGTCCTAGCTACTCAGGTGTAACTCCCATAATATGGGTTCATCTTGTGTGTAGGGCTCATAATGAGCTATGAAAGCTTCTGGGTCCAGAATCACTGGCATGTCTGCTGTGCACCACCCCACGGTGGAGTAGTTGGAGCTGTTTTCTCAGCTGAAGTGTTTCGGCTTTGTAAAACTGTGAGTGGAAAATACTTAGGCCTAAGAACTGAGTTGCATTACACATAGCTTAATAAATAGACCGTTCGCTTAGATGGAAAGGTCACGGTGATCTTGTTTATTATAGAAAAAGAAGAGATTTTATATTTTATTACTTTTGAATACATGCTGGTGGTATTCTTTTTGGCTGGTAATGGCACGCAGGTGAAGCTATAATAAAAACGTAACCCTGGTAATAAAATGTAACCATGGTAATAAATTAATAAGTGCTAATGTGGGCTTAATGAAAATGATTTGGTTAACTGATTTTACTGAATGTATTCACTAAGGGCTCAAGTAAAACTAAGGGTGCAGCTCTTTCTGTCTTCCTAATACAGTGCTTCCAGAAAACAAAATCCTCTGCTTCCACTGGGGTAAGTCAAGATGAAGGATGCAGGCTACTGCTTTGACATTAGCAATAAAGATTGTGTTGCAGAGTGTTTTAGTTTAGGTCAGGAGGGTACTTCTCAAGCAAGAGTCCTGATCATCCCCATACCCCTGCTGCAGTACACATTGTGGAGTGGTGTCACAGTACGAGAACTGGATTCCTTTGGTATGAAGCTAAATTAAAAGGTATATTTCAGCTGCACACCTAATGTGCTCCAACTCCACAAGGACATTCAACCCATGAGACCAGGCCAAGGCTTGATCAAAATAAAGGTCCCTGAAATATATCTACTCTGGACATTGGTTTCTTAGCACTAGGTGTTTCACTCTATACTCTACAGTCGAAAGATGTTAACTCTGTTTCTTGATATCTACTTGAGTAAGCCTTTGACTTTCTGCAATAATTTTAAGGTTAGATCAGAAACTGAACCTAACAAGAGTCACAAGCGTGAGCCAGTCTTACCCACTTATAACAAAGTGTGATGGTTGACATAACCATAGGGGTCTTTAATATAATCCTGACTGTTTTTAAATCTCTAGTCCCAGAGATTTCTTTCCCATATATCTTTGAGGTCTGTTGTTGTTGTCTTACACAACAGCAGAAATAGTGCTTTCATTAGAGGCTTAGCTGTAAGAGTTTGTAGAACATTGGGCTGGGTGTTCGCCATTTGATTTGGAATGACAGAATTTGGACAATACCTACTGCTGCTATGATGCTATGTAATCTGATGAATCACTGCTACATATAAACACTGAGTCCTTTCTGACTAAGACTGGCTGCAGAATTCTGAATCCACGATTAAATTATAACTTCAAATCATTATATAAAGCAATGCAAAGGAAAGTTTTTGCTCTTTTTGGTCTTCAGTTATTAAAATTTTATGTGGTCATTCACATGGAATTTAGCGATATGACTTAAGAACTGGTACAAAACCACCACTTGTTCCTGATCTTAGGATTTATTTAAGCCATAGCATTTCCTCCCTTATGAATGCAAATAGTCTTTATTGATCCTATTATCATAAAACATTTACCGCTTTATACTGTAGTGTGAGATTTTTCGGATGAAGAGCTCAAATTGATTCATACTGTCGTCTTCCTCATGGCCTCAAGAGAAACACAGGCAAAGATGTAGGACAATTAATATTCATTAATATTAAAGTTAACAATGTCATTTTTTACAACTGTGTTTTATATCCGTCTATCATCATCTTTTAATCTGTTGCCTCATTTTTAATTTACCAATTCCTCTATCCATACTCCATTTTTCATCTCTTCTTCTCCTTACTGTAGCTCCAGACTTCCCAACAGGTTACTCATGTGGAGCAATTGGGTAGGACAGGGGCTTGTACTGGTTTGTTGTGTCATTCTTTGCCCTTCCAAGTCACTTCTTAATTCTTATACTTACTTTAAACCAGTATGGGAACAAAGATTGTACTCACACCCTTAAGAAAGCATGTATTGTTAATGTAGTGCTAGCCTGATTTGAAGACACACAAACACCAGCGAACTCTCTGCATTCCACTGTAGCCAGAACCCTGGCACAAAAGGAGAGAAGAAGCAAAAAAAAAAAGTCTCATGAGGAACTGCAGAAATCACAGATAATTCAGGATCTGGAAACTAAAGAACTAGGCAAAGCATAAACTGGCTGAATACCACACTCATAAATAAAGGTTGCATATATCAACAACCACAAAGCATTAAAAAAAGCTTTATATTTGAAATGGAAATACATAAACAGAGGGCTGAAAGGAGAACAAATCTCTTTTCAAAAGACAAAAACATCTTCTATCTCCTTTCATTTGTACAGTAATGCACTAACAGCAGAGTGAAATAGATTCAAGCTTCCAGTATGAAATAGTTCATCATTATGACAAAGAAGGAGAAAAATTAGAGATAATTCAAGAGATGAGCAAGAGAAAGCATTAAAACTCTGAAGGGGTGACAGAAAAGTTTGAAGTTAAATACAGCTTAGCTCAGTGACACCTGAGCATAACAGCTCTCTACAAACTTTGTAACTGACGGACTGGGGGACTGAAATGAGGATCACAGGAGGATATTGGGAAACAACTCCCCCACAACATCTTTCATGTGAGAAAGAATCTCCCCCTAAAGAAAGTTTACAGAAAAAGTGAAGAGCAAAAATGTGATCCAACATTCCTTTAATGTCTTGTGGGGTCACAAGACAGAAAGTTGAGACTATGTCCTTTAGGTTAAACAGAGCCTAAACCATACTGGTCTGGACTGAAGAGATGAGTCATGATCTAAGATTGGTCCTTGAAGAAGAAGAGATGGGCTGCAATTTCTGTCCCAGAATCCTCATCCATAGAAAGCCACCAGGCTCCGTACCTTCACACACAGTTGTCCTTAAAGACCATATACAGAGGTCTTGAATGATCAGGCTAAACTAAATTGTATATAATCTACCCTAGAAAGTTGTTCTGGCCTCCTTCATCCACCTAGACAGAAACAGAGACAAGAAGATTATTAGAGTTCAGGATGCTATATGATGCTGAAATAACAAAGCTTCATCACGGGTCTCAGGAAATATATTTACAAACGTAAATATTTATGTTAGCTACCTGACAGAAAGCTAATCAAATTTAGCACAAGGACCAAGTTTGCAGAGGAACAAAGCACCAAGACTACAGCACAGTGCAGACTATAGCAGAAGACATGCACTCTGACAGCGCAGGGTTGGCAGCACAGTTACAGCACTCGGGTTGTGCCTTTTGTCATCCTGATATTCCAACAGGAAGACAGACTGTAGCCACAAGACACACAAAATGAGGAAATAAAAGAAAATAGGCAGCCACCTTCTCTCAGACTTACAGAGGATGAAGCAGGCAACATTAGGAAGTGAAACATAATGCCTAGGAGTCAAGTAAATATTGATTCCTGAAAGATGAGAAAGATCTACCTAAAAATCACTTAATTGTCATCAATTAAAATGAAGCCAGAAGATGCAGTGAGGACTTAAGTCACATGTTGTGTTCCTTGTTGCATACAAGTGATCATGGCCAGGCCCCTTAACACAAGCCTTTCTATGTTGGTGTGAGAGTGTGATGGAGTTGAGTCAATATTTAGAAACCTAAACAAAACCAAATCTAAACAAAACCAAAATTATCTTCCTTTTCCATATGACCTTACCTTGAAATTCATTGCATTAATTCTTACGTGACAAATGGGAGGGGAGAATCCCACTGTACCTCCAGGTGAAAAAAAAGAAATAAAGAGAAATGAAATCTACCTCCAGAAATCCACAAGACATTTTGATGCTGGCCTTAAAAAGTTCTAGAAATAATTTCAGCTGGCCTGAGTACCTCTGCTTTGCAAAAGCTGTAGCTGACAGCTTTTGTGTGGTGGGTGTGGAGGGTGTTGGCTAACACACACTTGGAGTTCAAACTGATGGAGTTTTTCCTCAATGGAAGAAATCTTGAGCTGTCCGCATGACATCAAGATTCCTGTGATCCTCAGACTCCATACTTTCCATACTTACTCATGGCTTTTCTTTTTTCTTCCCATTCACTAGCAGAGTTTATCAAATCATCTAAAAATAACCATGTTTTCTGATGTCTGGAAATTAGCAAAAGGATACTCTTCCACAGAAAAAATGATCAAGAAGTTACCAAGCTTTGTACAGAATTTGCAAGCAACTACAATACCACACAGCATTTTTGGGCACGGCAGTACAGAAGACAACATCCACAACACATTCTCCTTTTCTTTTTTTTTTTTTTTAAGTTCACTGTTACCACACTTTTTAAGTTCCAAAAGTAAAACAGAGAGCAGGTGTTTCTAATGTACATCTGTTTTCTAAAACAGCTGGGCAGCAATCCTTTTCTGTGGTAAACAGCCTTTCTGGTTAGGTATTTAAAGGCTACTTTCCTCATTTTTTCCCTGTTTTTTCTTCTGCATGGTTGGTACACTTGGTGTCTCTCTTTTTCTAAGATAATTTTTCACATTCACAGTACAGCTGGGGAGAACCAGCCCTTTTTATAGAGTCAAACCAGATTTCTTTACCCCTACAGTCTGTAGCATTCAGAGTAATTCCTCTGACTCTCATCCAGGCCTCCTGCCCCTCCAACGAGTTGTAAATTTTTGGTCATGTGAACACAAACACGATGTGTTGGTGATGCCAGGTGCTAGCATAGGGGTGTCTCTTAAAACATGGATCTGAGGAAGGTTCCACTAACCCTCTGATTCAGAAATACCATAGAAGCTGATCCAGGTTTATGTAATTCTAAACAAATATAAGCAGTGGAAAATAGCCTCCTAGAACACACGTATTTCTGACAAATGTGTAACGGTCTTCGGCACACTTCCAAGACGCATGCCATTTCACCACTGATTAAATCAGAGGATGAAAACAGTTGTTCTGTGGGGAGAAGAGACGGCTAAAAAAGAAAATAATCAGGATCTCCCACAGCACTGAGATGGTAAAGATTTGTTCTTTGACTAAGTTTACCACACAGATTTAACAACGTGTTTGCAATTTGTTCATCAGGCAAAGTTCATCAAGTACTATGTCCTGTAAAAAGGATAAGTACAGGATTGTTCCTGTACTACATGCTACTACTCTGTACCTTCCCTGTGCCACGTAAATGCACACCTCATTTTTGGTAGAGCTTCCCTTTTCCCTTATCATCTCAAACCCTATACCATATAGGAAGTCTCAAGCCTTCTTTCTCCTGCCTGGGACGTAATTTTACCAAGTCAGAAAAAGGAAGGATAGACTTCTCTCCAAAACGAGAAGTGGTGCTGACTATGCTCACGCTTCTCCCCCTTTACACCCAGCATGATCTGTTTCCCAATGCACTAAGCCTCTCCAGTTAGCGTGGCTGTACATCTCCTGCCAGCTTTCCCCATCTGAGCAGCATTGAGGGACATAGCTGTGAGGGCTGAGATACATTTAGCACAGCTCTCTACCCAGCTCCAGCACAGCCTTCCTGTCGTATCCCCAACTGGTCCTGCAGTGAACTTCTATCTAATTAAGATACCCAATCTTGTTCTATATCTGATAATAAAGAATAGTATCTTTTTTCCTACTAGGCATTCCACTATGTTTCACAATAGCTGGTGAAAAGATCTTGGAAAACCAATTGTTATATTCAAAGGTGTCCCGTCAACAACTGTGTAACTTCAAAAGAGTAAGCACCCTCTTTTAATTCCCCTCCCATGATCTACGACAAACCTTTCTTTTGCAAGGTATCTGTCCACCACTGCATCAGTGGGACTGGGTATCTCTTTGACTATAATAGCATAAACCTGTATACAGCCATGCAGCTGGCAGGGTTACAAACTGGGAGAGACCTGTACACCATTTTGCTTTCTCAGTTCTATTCCCTCTTTGTGACAGTGGGATGCTCTGCCATCTCTTTCCCATTGATAGGTCAGGCTGACCTTAAAATTTTAGCATCATACCAGCAATGAGGGCAAACATTTCCTCTGAAGAGTAAAAAACACAGTCATGTTCTCATGATTTTTGAATAAAACTCCAGCTTGTCCCTGGACTTAATTCCATCAGAGACTCCTGTAAAAGTCAATAAAAGGCATATTTTTAAGCATATTATAAAAAAAAGGGGGGGGGGGGGAGATAAAATACTCTGTAGAGCATTTAAACCCCATAGCCTGGTGGAGTTTGTTAAATCTTATATTAAACAAAAATGCAAAGAAACTGTTAATCCAAAAGCTTCACTTTTACATACATCAGATCCTGAGTGATCAGATTTACCCTTTTCTTCAGCAGCTACTTGTTATAAAATAACCCTTGCAACCTTTGAAAATGTTTCTGTGGAAATGTTTCCTGCACCCCCACTTTTTGTGCCAACAGGTCTCTTAACAGAGGCTTTTCTTTACTCTTCAGTTCTCAAGGCTTGTCCAGCTCCAGGCTCAACTGAGAACTGTATTTAGTTACATGTCTTCCTGTCTCAAACATGTATTCAGAATAATTTCAAAAGTTATTTTCTTGAGTCTTCCAGGTCTGTAATTTGGAGACTGACACACAAATGATTATTCATGCCAAAGAGCACAAAATAACACTCATTACATTGCTTTTTTTTTTGCCTTTGTGATTCCTGCCCATGCAAGAGTGGCACTAGCACACCGAGTTGTAAATTGGCACTCTGCATAGTTTTTACTGATCCACAGCTGCGTGTGTGTTTAAGTGCTTTTTTTGAGCAAATATACTACAATTAGGCCAATTCAAAGACCACTCACCCAAAGTTGTCTGCACATATTGCACTCAAATAAACAAAACAGCAACCAGCAAGAGGGCTATGACCACCTGATGTCTAGCCAGAAACTTCTCTCTCTGGCAAGTTATTCACATCCAGAACATCATGGTAACTGTCAACCTGCAGCAGTGAAAACCACATCTGAATACATTGGAGTGTCGTGCATTTTGAAAACATCCCAGACCTTTTCTCATTGCCTGGAACCCTCTGCGTCATAACCGGCAAATGTTTTTCGAAAGCCATCACATCATTTAGCAGTATCTGCTTTTGATCAGACCATTGTATACCTTGGGTTTTGCCTCTGCTAACAGTTTTGCATCTCTGCAGTCCCCAGTGGACATGAAGTCAACTTCAGAACAGGTTATTGTCTGCATTGTTCACACCTAAAATTATAACTCTGTGCGCTCACAGCCCATGTTCTTCAACTGCATGCCCATTGCACCTGCGTGCATTTGCCATAGGAACCAGAAGGGGAAAACATGTATTTTGGATGCAGGGCTCACAGGGAAATCCTCCCGCCTGGCCTGTGAGTGCAGAAACAGGAGTATTCCTCCAACCCCAGGCAGTAGTTTATCTACTTTATTTATGGGGTTTATCATGTTCATTTCAGCTCAGGCCAGGGCCCTAGAATTTGCATGCATACTTCAGGAGGAATGGTACAGATTACTAAACTGATTTAAAAAGTAGTCATCAGCAGACAGATAATCCCAATTCATTTGTTTGGAATGCAAAGTATCAATCACATCACACTCCTGCAAACTTTCCCGTATTTCCTTCCACCCCGTTCCCCCTGCCCTGAAAAGGCCTAGCAAGGACTCCTGAGGAAGCTGACACAACCCAATGGATAAAGACCTCGGGCACCTAGTCATCAGACACACGCTGTGGATTAACAAAGCAAAATGCCTTTGAGTACTCTCTCCCTTCTTAAAACTGAGTATGTCTTGAATCCATCACATTTGTCACACACATTCTGGGCAGAGTCCTTTTTGACCATAGGCTTAATAATATAACAGAAACTTACATTCTCCCTTTTTTAGCTCTGTCCCCAACCATTATGCTATAGACTCAGCCCAGGTTATAAATGCTAATGAGGGGCAATGGAAAGCATAACACAGATACTAAAATCATGGGGACATGGACTGAAAATCCAAAGTTTATACCTAGCTGACTAAGAGTCTGCAAACAGTTATGTAATGGAAATAATCACAGATCAAAAAAAAAAAAAAAGTGCTTTTAAACCAGAAAAGTTCCAGACAGATTCCTGGTCTGCTTGAGAGAAAGCTCCCAGTAAGGATGGCCAGTTCCACCCCCTTTCCATAGGGCTGTTGGTCTCAGACGAAAAAGTTTGCAAATTAGGGAGAGAAGTCTCAGTATTCATAATATTTGAATATAAACTACAGGTTCATGATTCCACCAGAAGCTACATGGATATCTGAATCTGAGCTCAACTTGCTGACTATAAGCTCTATAGACTACTGCTTTGGTGAAGGAATTTCCCAGTAAAATATCACAGATTAAGAGGTTCTAACCGTGCCTTGGAGAATACAGATATCAAACATATTAAGATCAGCTAGAGGGATGCAGCAGTCTTCACTGCAGAAGAATCAGAAGTCAATGTGTTTGAATGTACATACTATAGTTCATGTATTCTGTTGAAATGTTGCACTGAAATATATTGAGAAGAACATAGTGGGGAAATTTAGAACCCAAAATGCTAACCAATAAAAACTACTTGGGTTCACGTACGAGCTATTGGCAGGTGTTATATTATCTCACTAAGCAAGCATTTTCTGGCTTACTGAAAGTAATTAACATCTGGAATATACAAGTTTTCTAGTGACTCTATATGTTGAACATATGAGTTTAAAAAGCATAAATTTTCTGGAATGGTGTTAAACTTAAATTAGTGATGTAGATGAGAAAAAAGTGTTAGTTATATACACATTTGCTACTTTTGGCAAGGGTTTTCTGAGATCGGAGGAAGCAAAACAATCAATCATTAAAATCCCTTGAGAGGAGTGATCCTGTAAGTCCTCGCAATGTTCTCTGGAACAATTATCATTGAAAGGAAAGGAGACCTATCAAACTGTGCAACACCTTATGTTGGTGTTGCAAAATTGCTGTAATGAAAGTTAATCAGAAAATGTAATGAAATTCTGCACAGCACAGCCTAATTTTATTGCAAAGCATCGATGTAGACATCAGTTCAAATACTGGCCAATCAAAGACCATGAATTGATGACAATCCATGCTAATAATAACACAGAGATCATTAAGAGGTGGCATGATTTTAATACAAATAAGAAAAGAATATTACACTTGCCTATAGCATGCCTTCTAATGGGAAAAAAATCATCCACTCATCACCATAGCAGATACCTCTTGCTTTATAATGTTAGCACTAGCAATCTCATTCTAGAAACACATCCATTTGGTGAGTTCATAGTCTGTATTTTCTCTATGACTAAAGTAGGATTCTCTCAAGCTGTATATGTTACACCCACTCCTCTCCTTCTGTTTAACAAAGGTATTTCTCAACACACGACCGTAAAGGATGTGCCCACCAGATGGTCTCTTTAATCTACCCAGAAACTAAATTTATTTGGGGCTTAGGTTGAAGGTTTGGTCCAAAATGACTTGTGACCTGTTCAGACTAATTTATCTTTTGGCAGCATTATATTTTTCTTTCTTTTTTTCTTCTCTCTTCCTGCTGTCGTAATAGCTTATTCTTCTGCTTTATTTAGGAAGAGCCTCTGTACCCAGCTACCTATCATCTAAACAAGCCAACCCCTGATCTTCTGATCCTCCGATCAACTTACTACATATTACCTATTTTGTGGGACATGCTGTGTGGTGGTATCCCTTTGGCATTCTATCATACCATTTGAACAAGTAAACTTTTCCCAATTCCATTGGGAATTCAGAATCTGGAGTGGCCGAATCCAGCAACCCAAGACAGATGAAGCTCCTGTAGCACTGTGCCCCATGTAATATAAGCGACTTAAAGGAATGACAGAGATATTGTTCTTCCCCACCTTTTTTTGTTATAATAAAGGCTATTCAAAAAGCAGAGCTCTATAAATATGTTTACAGTTCCTGGTTGGGGAAAAATTTTTCCTTAAGCTGACACTGTAAAGAAGGCACACACCAATGTTACTATATATTTTTCTTATACTCCTAACCCACAGTTCAAAACCATTTACAGCACATAAAATGAACTGAAGAGGACAGCCCAGTCACAGTCTTCATCGCTTCTGATGTCACCAGTACAGCAGTTCAGAATGCCAATGGAGGAAGGGAAAAGAAGGGGAACAGGAAGACCTTGTGATGCAGAGGGGACATTATTTTAAAAGGAGAGAGAGACGTTAGGACAAAGATGACTGCGTGGAACACAGTAGGAGTTTGAGGGAGAGGAAATATATTTCCCCGTATCATTCCCAACACATTGTTTTGTTCCCAAAGTCTTCCAAAGATGGCCATATGATGTTGCATCAGCAACATTTGCACCCATCTGTCATGTTCTCCAAGAGCAGAAATACAGACAGATTAGGATTTTCTGACCACTTGGCTGTATCAGGAGTTAGTAAAGCTGTTTGGAAGTACTTTTGCCAAAAAGTTCCAATAAAATGTTTCTGTCTTTACATACACCTCTGTTCAGTGGAAACTTCCTCAAGTTTCATATTAGAAAGAGGTGCCAAGTATATTTTAAGACAATTTGTTACATAGTTTGACTGATAACATGCTTATGCTCAATTTTTCATTTTCAGCTATACTTAATATTTAATACAGATTTCTTAGGCATATGAGAAGGTGAATAAGATGTGGCTCAGTTTTCAGAACTATCAGATACTTGCTACTTAAATTCAAATCAATGAATTTTGTTAAGTTAAAGAACTGTGGAAGCACAGAACATGAGAGGTGGGGCTTGCCTGGACCAAACTTATGTTTAAAACAAACACCAAATGACTGTGTCTGGGTGCAAAGGAAGGCCATAAACCATCTTATTGCTATTGTTTAGTTTCATGTGGTAGAAAGTGTTGAGGTCTTAAGGTAAAACAAACACTATCAGGTTAAATAAATTAAATACTAAAAATAGACACCAGTTATTCCTCTCCTTGCCTTCCATTTTTTTACAGCTTAATTAAAAATTTACTGGCTCAGAGAATGAAAAGAAAAAAGTTTGCAGGTATGACTAGTCCAATGATCAGTTCAAAGGATGTATGGGCAACTGACTTCTAGTCCTTGCTCCAGTGAACAACTTCAGCTCTGATTACAAAATATCTAGGTGGCTATGAAGTGCTGCTGAGGACTTAAGGAGCTCTACCCCAAATCAAGGAAAAAGCACCTAAAACTGGGTCTTCTGTAACCAGGCTGAGTTCTTCCAACAGCTGAGTATAGCAGACTGACAGTTAGTTACCACCCTCAGACTGTTTTTTACAACGGTGGGAGGCTTAGGCACTATCTCTGAACCAATTCTCTTGTGTTGAGTCACCTGTATGAATTAACGAGATGAATCCCAAAGGTGTGTTGGCATTCCTTCAGTTCCACACAGCCCACACAGAAGTGATCCTGCACGTGCCTGCCAACAAACCTATAGAAAAACCAAGGAATCCCTATTGTTTGAAGATCCATTTGTTTTATTTGAATGCTTACTAAGGCAGTCAGGTATACAAATCCTCCTAGTGAATCTAAACTTGTTTTGACTTCCAGAAACATACGTTTAGAACATGTAGTCTAGTGTTTGTTTCATGAACTCAAGAGGAAGATATTTCACTGTCATGATATTAAGTATGTTTGATGAATTTGCTCCAAGATAGCTTTATTTAAGAATAATTCATTAGAATAGGGCACGCACTCACATCTTGTATCTTCCTGATGTACTTTATTCAAGCAGAGGCTTGGCTGTGTAAGCTATTTTAATTAACACTTTAAGCTAAGCCTTCACCATCTGCTCTCCTTTATAATTACAAATGTGAAGGGAATCTCATTCTCTATAGTATCATTAAAATTCAAGATATTAAAGGAAAGACATAAATGCATGCCATTTTATTCATTCCAAGGGCACTCATTCACTGTGTTCCTTTTTACTGTTTTTGTCTCATCTAGGACTCAAAGGACAGAGCAGTGCTAAATGGTGCCAAAATATTTCCTTGACTGAGCTCTTGGGACTGCCTTTGAAATCATGGATGACTCACATGAGCTTCTGCATCACAGAAAAGCAACACATACTGTAGCAATATTATTCTAGGCTAATAAAAATTTGCTTTCAGGAAATTTCATATAATTTTTCTATATCAAATACCCCAGTTTTATCTGTTCTGGGGGAAGAGGGTATTAATCAAGAACATAAAAATAAAACCAGGAGTCATACTAGCAAAAGATGCCAAAAATCAATGACAGGAATAAATAAGCTTCCTTGAAGTATTGTAGCACTTAAAGTTATTGTTTCCATCCTCCAGGTACTTGGAAATCTACTCAGTTATGGTTTCTTGTGTCCTGCACTGACCCAGCAACTTGCAGAGCAATCAAGCCATCCTTTCCATCAGCATGGCTGGCAGGGAGAGCAGTCTCAGCTAGCTTCCTCAGAAATGTCCCAGTGCCTCCTACAGTACCAAACAGCCCTAAGCACTTGTTATCAGATGCACACCAAAGACAAAGCTGAGTCAACAGCCAGCAAACTGCTAGCAGTGTGGGGGAAGAGTCCTTTCAGCAGCACTGATCACGAAGATTTTGTGTAATAAACAGGAAACTCTCACTAGTTACTTCCCAGTATATTCAGGAAAAGTTTCTCGTTTGAACTCTCTTTACTGATAAAGAAGAGTACATGCAAGAAGTGATTTCATCATCAGTTTCTCTTGCTAATGGGAACCCAACACAGGACTGTGAATATTAGTCTCTTGGCTCCCCAAAGCCCATCTCAAAGACCTTCCCTGACTTCTACATCCAAAGAGACACTCTTGAGATTTCTTCTACTGTTCAAGAACACAGACGGATAAGGTTCTTTTGCAGAAAGGGCATATTTGATACTCTGAATGAAAAGAGCTATACTTGCTGTTAAATTACCACTATTTTTAGATGTTAACAAAGAAGATGTCATGCTATAAATTATTCAACGGCTGTTAAATGGAAACATTAGGACTCACAGAGGTTTTAACTTGTCCAGAAGTGGAGTCTGATTTGTTCCCATATGCAGAAGCAGAAACAATACTTTTGAAATAATTTCAGATACAAAATTATTCAAATAATATATTAAACTTAGATTCATGGCTCATAATCCCAGCAACTTCTTCATTCTTCCAGCACTTCATATTTAACTTGACATTTTTCTGTAGCACTTGGTAGTTAATATTAAATATCTTCCCTGGAGACATTCAAAACCCGCCTGCTCTAGGTGTGCCTGTTCAAGCAGGGGGGTTGGACAAGATGATCTCCAGAGGTCCCTTCCAACCCCTACCATTCTGTGATTCTGTGAAATAGTCTTAAATCATTAATGTCTCTACTATTTAGACTCACAGAATTATTTCAGCTTCCTCGTTGTCCCATATTTCCATTATAATTGATCATTCCTGATATAAGCACATTCCATTAATCAAACTAAAAATGAGACATAGCAAATGCCAGTAATAACTTAGATATGATCTATTATCTTTTTAGTCACAGCAAGTGATTTCTAGTCTGTTACTCAATATTTATTTTTATTTTTTCATTTCAGTGTACTAGGGTACGTAGCAAAATATGTAATGTCATTCTAAATTTCCTTGCAAGATGAAAAGATAAATACCACTCCTATATTTTCTGCCTTTTAACTTGAGGATCTCCTGTTATAAAACATGTTGAAGTTACATGAAACCTAACTTTGAAACTCTGTTGCTCACAGAAGGACTTGGGACAAGATGAATTTCAGAGATGCCCTCCAAATGTCTGGCTTCACTGTTTATAAGAGCGGAAAGAGCCATTCTAATGTGATGCTCAAAGCTACGCTGACAAAATGCATCAACACCAGCAGGAGCAGGTATACCTCAGATCTTGCTCCTGCCCACCCAGCTGCCTTGATAGAAACTAGTTCCCACCCAGAAGTGTTATGTTAATCTAGTGCTTAAAAGGATCTAGAAAGAGCTCAGGACCATCACTTTGATCACACTGGTACAAAGACTCTTGTCTATTTCTCTGCTATTCCATAAGGTGGTTACATTGATTAGAAGTTCATAAAATACTGTATGTTGGAAGGCACTTCTGGAGGTCATCTATTCATCCACTGCTAGCCTCCCCAAGCTGGGTCAACTTAGATCAGGTT
The DNA here is from genome assembly GCF_949628215.1 of Phalacrocorax aristotelis. Classification (NCBI taxonomy): domain Eukaryota; kingdom Metazoa; phylum Chordata; class Aves; order Suliformes; family Phalacrocoracidae; genus Phalacrocorax; species Phalacrocorax aristotelis. The sequence continues at coordinate 90,798,533 of NC_134277.1, forward strand.
GCTTGTCCAGCTATGTTTTGAATATTTCCAAACCTGGAAACTCCACACCACCTTTGGGCAACCTGTTCCAATGTGTGTTTGACAGTTGAGGCTGACCCAGGCAGACTGGAGCCATAGGCCGACCCTAGGTAGTCCGATCAGTACTTTACACAGGAGGTGGTTCTTTTGTAGAATTCTAGTTTGTTGTAAAACACTTGTACGGTGCTACAAATGAATGAAAACTTCATAAATCTAAGATCCAATCTTTCAGACTTTGTATATATATCATCCTTATTCCTTCAAGTCAAGGCAGGAACAGCACTGTCTAAATAAGAGCAATAAAATTTACATGTTTACTCAACATCTCAGCAGAGCCATTTCCATAGCTTCTATCCATGAATTTAAACTATGCTGATACATCAGAGACTGTACTTAATCAAGGCTACAGGACTGTGTGGAAAAGGTAAAGTACACATTTTCATTTTCTGGAGTTAGTGCAACCATGTTATTGCAAGGATTGTACTTGAATGTGATGAAAGAAAAACAAGATCTGAAGAATTCCTAAAACCTTCCCAATTGTGAGTCACCAAGAGAATTTACTGGCATCATTTTGTTCTCCAGTTTTTATACCAGCTCTTACGAGATGCTATTTTAGATGCACTTGGACATTTTACAGTGTGCTTTTTTCCCCTGCAGTTTTTTAGTAAAACTTCTTGTTTGCTTGAGAGTACACAAACATTTTGAAGATAATACAGGGATCCTGTATACTCAGATCTTTAATGCTACTTAATGATACATTCCATACTCTGAAGACTACAGAGGCAATGAAATAAGACTATGGCTCTAGGAGTTTGAATTTAGATGCATAAAAACCCCTAGAAATATAAGCTATCAGTTATGTACTTGTGATTCCTGCACAAGGACAATTAGGCACTTCACAAAATAGCCCAAAATCCAGCATGTTGACCAGGGAACTGTTTAAAGTTGGTAACAGAATGAACACAGTGTCCTTCTCCATGAATGGCATAAGGTATCTTAGAGGTTGCAGAAAGCAATCAATTTTATTTTCATCATTTTTTTCCCTCCCTGTTTTTCAAGAGGGATTGCTGGAAGTGCCAGCACTGCTCCTAAACGCCTCTTCTGTAGCTGCAGTTAAAGCATTGATTTAGAGGTTCTGAAACAAGCAAGGCTGAAGGCCTGGGCCTCACTGCCCTAAGCCATTTGCCCAGTAGTGGGATTTCTGAATTCTGATCTCTGCTAAAGCTCCTCTGTTCTCTGTTGACCCTACAGCTGTCTAACGTAAAATCATCATAGAGATCCACAGACTCAGGGCTATTCTTGCTCATCGTCCTGTTGACTCCACAAATTTAGCATTATCTTCTGGTAATATAAATGTACCTATGGAATATACCTCCTCCCTGCAGCTGTAAGACTTCATTACTTTTATGGGCAAAGTGAACCGTCAGCATCCCTAACGAGTGTGAAGGTGACAGGTTCATGACAGGATGGACACTGACATCACTGTCTAAGTGAAGACTGGACATAGCTTGGGACTTTGCTGCTGATCTTTCTGGTTTCAGCATCCCAACTCAACTTAGCCAGGAGGTATTTTAGCAGATGGAGAACTTCAGTTGTAGCATATATAGAACTTGCAAGCTTATCTGGGAGATGACTAGTGAATTTCAAATGTTTTTTTAAGTTCAGTTAGCAACTGAGCAGATGTTTTCCCATTTGTAATTTTGAAGCTTGACACCTGAGATTTATCTATATGTTGTATCTGGCACTGGGGGCCCTTCCTTTATGTTCTCATTATTGCAATTACCACTGAAGCTGATGATAATGACCCTTTTCTTATCACCAAATTCATCTCCTGCTAGCAGCCTTTTAATTAATTCTGATGTTCAGTAGACCAATCATCAGAGAAAGGCAAAAGGGGCTCATAAGATTTCATTTTGCCCATGCTTACTCCTTCTGAAAATAATGACTCAGTGGGAGAAGAGGAGGCCAATATGTAGCACTGAATGATTCATTACAAGTATTTCAGAACTCTGACAGCAGTTATCATTAAAGCTTTTATAAATGTGTTTCCTGGAGAGAATACTGTGGTTCAGATCTTCCAATGTGGGCACACTCAGTTTCGCCCAAAACAAAAGTGGGCAACAGCAGCTTCAAGCAAGGCTTCCAAAGCTCTTCCATCTTCCAAATTGCTACCACCCTGAGAGATAATCTGAAGAAATTTTGAATCTATGTCCATTTTCCCCAAGCTTTTTAGAACTGGCAAATAAAGACTGTACGTGTTTTGTAGATGCAGAATGTGTTTTTGTAGAACCTAAACAAAACTCCTGGGGAATCTGGTCATTGTGTGTTAGTCAAAGATCTGAAAAGTTCTTGAGAACTAAGAAAGGGTAGTATATTTTTTATTAGACTAACTTGCATAGACAGAAACATAGGAATATGTTAATTTACAGAAACTTTTCTTTGTGTGTTGAGCAGAAGGAACAAATTTTAAAGCTGAATAGAAAGTTGAGTTCTTCCTCTTGTGCAAACTAACAATAAGCAGGCTGTTCCAATGCTTGACAACGCTTTCAGTGAAGAAATGTTTCCTAATATCCAATCTAAACCTCCCCCAGTGCATCTTGAGGCCATTTCCTCTTGTCCTATCACTTGTTACCTGGGAGAAGAGACCAACACCCACCTAGCTTCAACCTCCTTTCAGGTAGTTGCAGAGAGTGATAAGGCTTCCCCTCAGCCTTGTCTTCTCCATGCTAAAGAACCCCAGCTCCCTCAGCTGCTCCTTGTAAGACTTGTGCTCTAGCCCCTTCACCAGCTTCACTGCCCTTCTTTCAGACATGCTGCTGTGGCCATGGCCTTGCACCTGCAAACCCCAATACCCTTGTTATGGCATGCTCTCATGGAAAATGGTTGCCACCAGTGTGAGAATCACCCCTTCTTTCCCACTTTTCCTACTCCTTGATTGTAGCTTTTGGTTTGCATTATGGGGAAAATACTACCTGGGTTGAGGAATGGAACAGGTCATCTTTTTTTCTGGTTTTCCCATTTCTTTTGCACTGCTTAGCACAGCTTGTTGTTCTTTTTGTTCTTCTTGTCCTGACCAGGCTGCTGTCCTGTGCCATCCTTCATTTTTCTTTCAAGGGGCTGGGGTGGGCCTTGCCTCTGGAAAAGTGACATGTTTATTTCTGTTAGAGCTTTTTCTTTGAATAAAGACCAGCCACAGTCCTACTGCTCTGATAGCATTTCCAAGTTGTCCAGGATGATCTGAAAAATGTGTGTAACCACATTTTTTTGCAATGTGAGAGGTGTTTATGATGTGGGGCTTAATTATTTCCAAACCTCTTTTCAAAAGTGGTATGGACTTTTGTGACCAGTACCTCCTGTTCCTGACCCCTAGTGGTAAGGTTGGCATAACTAATGCCATTTTACAGAGCAAACAGCCATTCTCTGTGACCAAGATGGTCACTTATCAGTCCCCTTTTCCCTCCTTATCAGGCCCTGAAGGTCCTGTGTACCAGACAGATTTCCCCTTCCCCTCCCTACCAGACTCAAGGCTCCCGGGCACCAGGCTGACTACTCCGCTCCTTATGAGCCTTGAAGGTCCCAGGCACCTGTCCAGCCAGCTTGTGATGACCCCGTCACAGAACAGGGAAGTGTCACAGCACACAGCACTGTCTATAAAATCAAGCAGTTACAGGTCCTAAGTGAGACTTGGACTGGAACTGCTGCTGGATGGCAAAACCTGTGATCCCTTGGTGGTCAGGGATGCCTCCACCATCATCTGCTTCCTCCAAGGATTGAGTGAGGTGACTCTTGTACTCTTCTACCTATTTTGAGTCTAGATTATGATAATCACATCAATACGGCAAGCCAAGTATTAAGATCAGGCCCAATCTGCAGAGGGTCCAGGTGGTTAGAAAACACAGGCTAAGCTGTGCTATAAAATTCTGTGCTACACTGATTCTGCTTATTAAAATCCTCTGCTAGTCATAAAATTCTATGCTATGCTGATCATAAGATTCTGTTAAAAAAATAAAGCTTTAATTGTAACACAACTTAGTGCTGTCATCATTCTGCCAAGGATCCCTAAAAGAACCTGTTGGTCCCCATAGTGTCAGGTGACAACTTCCTAAACAGGCTATGTATATATGTTACCTCCTTCACCAGTCCCATATGTAACAGGAACACCTTGAAAAACATAAAGACCCTTGTCATGGCTCTGTAAAAATTCATGCACATTTGTGGGTCCCCATAATTCTTTACTACCACTGTGTTGACTTGTTCTTTGAAAATACCGGAGTCTTCTGGGGCCACAGATGCAACTTCACAATTACCTTCCAAAAGTCAGAGGAGACATTTTGTTCTGATCAGCCTTTGAGTTTCAGCGCTGATCGTGTTGGTGTGCTGCAGTTGGTTCACTCCTTATATCTCACAACCTCCAAGTACAGGGCCAGGCAAAGATCAGTTTTGGGAGCCTCAAACAGAAGTGGATGGACCAGATTTTCTCTTGAAAAGGACTACTCAGAGAAGGAGCCATTCTCATAGCATCACGTATTGGCCCTTCCTCCTTTGCAACCCCTGAACCCTCAGATGGGTTTACTGGGACAAAGCTTGCTGTTGTGAATGCTGTTCTTATTGGCTGTGTTGGGGAATGTGTATGGCAAACAAATATCAGGAATCTGGTCTTGCAGATACTGTCTGAAAGTATAACCTCAGACTTTGCTGGCAAAGACTTGATAAAATTGTCTACGAAGTCACAGAATGACACAGAATCGCAGAAGGGTAGGGGTTGGAAGGGACCTCTGGAGATCATCTTGTCCAACCCCCCTGCCTGAGCAGGCACACATAGAGCAGGGGACACAGGAACGCGTCCAGGGGGGTTTTGAATGTCTCCAGGGAAGGAGACTCCACAGCCTCCCTGGGCAGCCTGTGCCACTGCTCTGGCACCCTCACAGGAAAGAAGTTTTTTCTCATGTTTAGGTGGAACTTCCTGTGTTCCAGCTTGTGCCCAGTGCCCCTGGTCCTGTCATTGGGCACTATTGAAAAGAGCCTAGTCCCATCGTCCTGACACCCACCCTTTAGATATTTATAGATATTGATGAAATCCCCTCCGCAGCCTTCGCTGGTCCAGGCTGAACAAACCCAAGTCTCTCAGCCTTTCCTCATAAGGGAGATGCTCCATACATAAGATGCTCATTATGACAAGGCAATTGTGCCTATGGCTGGACAGATGTAGCTAACCACATGATTTGTCTCACTGATTATAAAGCTTTTGACTTCTCCTTTATCCTCCTGAACTTTTCTGTATTCTCATAGAGACAGTTCATCTGCTAGTCACAGCTTCTGTGGATGATACTCTGATTACTTTTTTAGCAAAGCCTTTATATGAGCACACATCCTAGTAAGTTCTCCAGGAAGGCCTATATGTATCATACTTTCCTTCCGCTTCTATGAGTATGGGAGGAAAGACATGAGCTACCCTGCACATCCAACCTGTGCCATAGTAGGTCACCCTGACAACAGAGAATGGACACCACAGGGGCTTCTTTAACCAGCAGCCAGTCCAGTTAGTAGCTGAATACTGTGAGAAGAGTGCTTCTGCATAGCAACTGAGTAAAACAGCCCCCACTCAAGAGCAGGGGCAAGTACAGGCAGTATTGGTGTGTGACTGAGTCCCAAGAGCCAAACATACCCAAAAAAGCAAGCAGCCTCCATCACCTTTCTTCAAATGACAGTGCTACTGTCCGAATCAAGCTTCCTATTTCAAGCATACAAAATCTGCCCTTGCATTCATCCTTAGAAACAGAACTAGTTATCACACTTAGATAGTGTGATGTGTTTCTCCTGGAGAAACAGCAATTGCAACATCCCTTTGCACTTCCCCACACCTCTTAGGCTGGGAAACTGTTTTTTAAACTCTCTCCAACTTCCCAATAGTGTCATGAACTTTACTAAGCTGTAATTATTTTGCTTTTTTACCCTTCCCAATCCAGCAGCAAGAGCAGGAGAAGGAGCAGCCACAACAGCAGCAGTGGCAGGCAGTATGTCCTCACAGAGAGTGATGAACAGAGCTAATCATGCATGGGGCAAAGCTCTCTTTTATGGCATGGACTGGCACAGTCACATCTCCTGGCATAGTTACATGCTATGAATAGAGCAGACAAGCAGTGAGGGAGAGTTGTGTTTTGTGCTAGAGAGTTATATAAGTGACTGTCCATGCTGGTAAATTAACCATGGCTGAGACCTTTGTTAAGCCCAAAAGTTGACTTGGTGTGAGATGTCCCTGCTGGTAAATTCTCTGCCCCAGACTCCCAACAAGATAGCTACATCCCACCTGCAAGTTAGCATTCACAGAATATAAACCCACTCTGGTTACAGATGTTCCTGCAGGTCTCTCTCACCTGCTATAGCTGACGCTGGGCCCATGATGCAACTCATTGTTACTCCCTGCAGACTCAACCACTGATAATGCTTGCATCAGACACCCACCTACCACTCCTCAGGGGCAACTCTCCCCTCCCAGTGGGCTCCACACAGCCCAGCTCAGACCCTAAGCTCAGGAGTTCAGCCATATAGCAGAAGCGGCAACATCCAGGCCTCGCCACCTGAGCCCAGGGCAGGCAGTGTACAGGATGGAAACCCTTGACATCTGCAACCCTCTTCACAAAGAGGCACCAGTAGGCCAGGAGCACCTTCTGGTGGGACAACACTTGGCATGACCAGATCCAAGTACACAGTGTTCACACAAGGAGAGCTATACCCAAGATGGGGATGGCTACATCTGAGCAAGGAAGGAGAGCTGGTGTGGAATGCTGTGCCACCGTCTTTTACTTTGGAGTCTTCTGACCCCTGATGTGTTCTGGTCACCAAACCCATAACAGGCAAAGCCGTGGTGGAGGCTGCTCCCACAGATAACTCAACCATGACTGGGGCATTTAGCCAAGTGCACCTTCACCAATTTTTTACATGCTTGACTGGACTAACACTCATTCTGTGACTTCGAGGCCTCTTTTAATTAGGAGTACTGAATTCACACACAATCACACAGTCCTAGGCATCCCCTCATCAGTGGCTACAGGGGCTGACATTTCCTCAAATCTACAGGTGGCTCCTTTTTAGCTGTCAACAGCTTCTTGCATGAGAAGACCCTGGAAAGAATTGCTGCTTCGCTTGCCCCAAGAGTGTAATTTTTTCACTGTAATGATGTGGGTGAGTTGGCATGGCCTCAGGGGTGGTATGAGGGCATGGCAGGCCTCTTGGCATCACTCTGAAGGGGCTGCATCCCAGGCAGCATGCTGAAATGCTGTGTGCTGTGGCCTTCCCTTTGTGGGGAACGGGGAACAGCCAATGATAAATAACTTCCAAGCTGTAAGAAGTGAAGTATTATCACATTAATAAAGACCTAATGTTAGTTACAGTTAGCACAGAGTACAGACTAAAGTAATGCCAGTTAATAGGTTCTGGGGTCACCCTCTCATGTGGTTTAGCATACTTATATAAAAACAGCCATAAGGGCTACTGCAGAGGTACCAAACCATGGTTCACTTCCAGTGGTGTTCAGTAAGGTTGTGCTGTTTACTCTGGCAATGAACAACATGAAGAAAAACTGGTGCACAGTAACTGGCTCAGGAGCAATCACTTCCTGGCACAACCCCCAATGACACTGTAGACTTAATTCTAAGAAAAATATGCTTGTTGCAAATAACTTGATAAGTTACATAATTTCTCTCAGGAAAATTATGGTGCACAGAAAACTGACATGCTATCATTCACCTGACTGTATAAAAAATACATTTTATAAAAAACAGAAACATGAATTATGAATGGCTTAGGCTACCACAGAAGAGATACATTTGTGGGAAATTAAGAGTTTGACTATGCTTTTCGGTAGTGTTTCTATTGAGATGAAGTACGTTGGTTAGCATATGACTAACTCTCATTCTTTTGGTAGGAAAAAAAAATTCTGTACAATTTATATACCTTATTACCATACAATATGTCTGTGATCGTGACTTCTAAAGCTGGAATAGAAAAGAGACCTTTCTTAATCATCGCTTGGTGTTAATACAAAGGCACCAGAAGGAGCAGATGAAACAAACCATTTAAGTTAATATACACCTGTCAAGAAAGAAGCAGTATGATGGCATGACTCCAGTCTCTCAGAGGAAGGAAATTTTTTTGTTCAGTGAAAGCTGATATCACAGTAAACCACCCGGCACAAAAACAGAAAAAGAAGTTAAGAAATGCAAAGTGCTCTCATTCCTCTTTTCTCCCTGTACTAGTAAATTATTATGTTTAATGTATGGGAGTATACAGAGGAGAAAACAAGCCATAGCTTGTCACCAGAGCTTGACGAAACTAGAAATAACTTTTCTTTTATTGTCAACATACAATGACAATTTTCATCGTACTGTTACAGGTGTCAGCGCCCTATATATAATTCTGTCCTATTATAGGTAAGCAATACTTAAGGGACAGAAACCAATTGAATTAAAACCTATCTCATGCTAAATGAACAGTTAGTGGAGTGCCAGCAATCTCACATAGCAGATTCTGTATGACACCCATGTCACTGTTCATCTGGATCTCTCAAATTTAAAGGACAATGTACTCTGTACCAATTTTTATTTCATTACCACATTATGTAAAAACCAAACAAGGGCTCAATCCCCTTTCAACAGACTAGTCTAACTTGATAGTTCCATAATTCATACCTTCAGTAATTCACAAATTCATTAACTGACAAAGGCACTAACTCACAAACTCTCTCTCATCAAGTGTACATGTTACTCTCACTTTAGCATAATGGCGCTGCTCCGACCATCCATCAGGCTTTAGCATGAGCTGTGTGTTAGGCCAAAACCTGTGCAGGATTCAAGTGAACACCCACACTCCACCACCTGATACAGGCCAAAACCCTAGTAAATCCCATGCCTCAGTGAGTGGAGGTACTGTTACTCTTCTTGCCTCACTGAGGGTGAGGGTAGGGGAAAGCTCTGAGCACTTTCATGGGAGTTTATCATTACAGTTTGTTATTAGGTAACATACTTTCAACATGGTGATGTTAGCAATCAATCTGGGTATATAAACATACTAATAGAAAACAAATAAAATACAGAACAACAATACAAAGATCATAAGATGCAATATAAGATGCAATATGCCAGCTGCAGATGGTGCATAACCCATAAAAATGTCATACCAATGACATCTAGCAGTTTGTTAAATTCCTGTTTCAATCCTGACAATCTTGTCAGTATTGTACCTGATAGCAATAGTCATCTGTTCTCAGTAAGTAATTGCTTTTTTATATTTGGTGATTAAAATTTCCAATTCTTCTGTTTGAGAATGCACCATGTCCAATATCGGTCCTAAGGGTGCTGTCCAATTTCTAGGCCAATATTCCACCAGCATCAATGTGAAAATTAGCTTTTTGGTTTCTCTAAAGTAATTCTGTCATTACACAGAACAACACAAAGCAAAACCAATACATATACAACATATACAAATACAAGTACAATATGTACTTGTGTACATATACACTTAAGTATAACCATGCAGTCATCATACACTTAGCCTAAATGGCAGGTACCTGAGGTCACATTACTCATACAAGGGTCTTGTATTACTAAATGTTCAGGGCAGTACTGTACACGGTTTCCCCATTTTACATCCATGAGTACTGACTAGGTTACCTTTGTTATCAATGCACCTGTTCCCTTGAACTGGCAGCCTTATTCTGTTAGCTACAATAATGGGGTGTAGGGCGTATTGGTAAATGGGTTCTTCTTTACTTTCCTGATTTATGGTAGAGTAATAAATAGATCCACTTAACAGACTACTTTTGCTTGCTACCCCTAAGCTTTGATAAAATCGAGTTTACAGTACTGGCACCAATCCAGTAATAGGGTCTCTAACATAGCAGGATTCCCACTATGGATCCAGTTGGTTTGTTGTTCATATTCATTTATAATAAAGGTTTGCATGGTAACATAAGCAATGGCACTGCTGCTATTAGAAACAAATTTGTGAACACCAGCATACAATTCCTTGAAAATCTTCTGGAGCTTTTTCCAAAGATTTAGGCTAACAGTCAAGGTATTGGTAGTTGCATCCTTTCCATTTATTATATCCATGGTCTGACCAATTATAGCTTGTTGCTTAATGGTCCTATCCTGGACGCTTTATTACTAGAGATTTCTAAGTTGATAGAATCCAGTGCTCCTGCGCCCAGCCCAATTGTTCTCAGTCCCCTGGAAAGATCCCGAACTGCGCAGGTTTTCCAATGGGACTTGCACCATTGTTCATATACAGGTACTATCCATTGTGAGCAATTTGAATATACCTATGCTAATGTCCCCTCAAATCCGAATGTGAAATTCAAATACTTCAAGGGTAAAAACTGCAAATATTTCTGGAAATCCTTGGTGTAGTAGTGGTAGTGGTAATCAGGGAAATTTCAAATTGCATATAGCCCACTGTGGCACACAAGCCATGACCTTGATGGTTAATTGGCTCGCAGACTCTTTCAATGAATTCTGATGGTTCCTTTCCCAGCCAGCATCACCATCCCTGGTTGTGTTATCTGATATTTTTGCATGTGTACATTTGTGTAAGAGGAAAAACTGGTCAGGACTTTCAGTAGTGTTGTGACCATTTTGGGGGGTTATGTCTCCTTCATGATGTATTAGTTTCTCCACCCAAGACCAGGTTCCCAGATACAGATCTTAAAGCAAATTTAAGAATGGTAGAGGCAGCCAGGTGGGTACCCTGATTCTTGCTACCCCACTGGTGGGTTCTGAAAATATTTGGCCTCACACCCAATGTCACGGAAGAGGTTACCATCATCTGCAGGTTTGCTTGATTATCACATAGTGCATCAACATTTATCTAATGGTATCCTAGAGTTCCCAAAACAAGGGTCAGAGCTGTTTGACATATGAAGGATCCTGACTTTCTAGATGTTGTCAGCATTCTCTCTGGTAATAATACCTCATCACAGGGAGTGATAACAAAGTTCCAGGGAATATTTAGTGTACATGCTAGATGGACACTTTCCATAGCATGCAGGTCAAATGGCATCTTTCACTCAGTCGTCCAGGAGGTCAGTGGTTCATAGAGAGTGAGAAGACATATCCTGGACTGTATCCAAGCCTCAGTAATGATAAATTTCACTCCTGTACTATCTGCACTTTCCTATGCTCCTTTCCCTCAAAAGCACTGCAAAGTAACCTAGAGTTTTCCAAGCAATGGGTGTGAATTCTCACCTGATCTCCTGGATGCAACACTGAGGTGTTCAAAGCATCCTGTTGGTGTTGTTTCAGCACAGGAGACTGTTTAAAACCTTTACAGAGTGGACTACTAGTTGCTGTCTGTCAGGATTTTAAGAATTGCATTTCTTCTCCAGTTAGTGCCACCATTGTGTCATTTGATTTTTTAAGCAACCTACTTCATTCTTCTCCTATACTATTACTCTGAGTTCAACAGAGTAAGCACGAAGTCCATGTAACTCCATGCCCAAGACACCATTCCTGTACTAATTTATTTTTAAAATATGACCCATTATCTGACTGTATCTCTTGTCGTACTGGCTGTGTAGCAAACCATTGGTTTAACACATGCTAAAGTTTGCAATCTGGATGCAGTGCATGCAAGGTAAACATTACCCAAACCGCTCACAACTTTAACTGTGGTCATAATAAATTTCGTGTCATGAGTCTGATACAGTCTACTTGCCCAGTACCCCAAAGGACTTTTCCTTCCTCAAGTTTTGCTTGTTGTTGACTTTGGACATGGGAATCCTTAATTTCATTGTCAAATCCACTGGTTGTCACTATATGATCTGCTTGTTTCTTAGTAATTGGCCAACCTCGCCTTCTGGCATGCTGATGCAAGTCATATGCTCCAGCATGTCCAAATCACTCATGCAGCCGTTCAGCATTCAAGGCAGAAGAAAGGCTTGAGTACTGAACGGCGAGGGAAATACCATCATTTTCTGGTTTGCTGCTATGTGCCCCATAGTGATAGGATGACAGCTGGCAATATCTTATATTTGCCCCAATATTTGCTTCCTTATATGTTGAGATATATGGGGAATTTGCCCAGTTTCCTAGCCGTTGTCTAGCACTAGCCCATACAGCACAGCATAGGAATCAGTGTGTATGGCCTGTGCACTGTTTCTAAGAGCTAATATGATGGCATAGTTTTGCTAATTGAGCAAACCTTCTATTGAGTCAGTTACTACAGGTTCTTTGGCAACAAATACAGCAGTAGCCGCTCCTTGTCATTTACCCTGTATTTTGTGAGCATCCCTGTCAGTAAACCAGACACCACCTAGTTGATGGGCATTCAATTCAGGGACATCCTGGATAGAAGAGCGAACAGGCTCCATGTATTCAATGGACATTTCTATATGGTCCACAACTTCAGTACTTATCTTTGTTAAACCATCTACGGTTTCATGATTATAGATATACAATACTCACCTTTGTACAGGGGTCTTACATGCTACACTGAAAGCTACTGGTTTACCAGCAAGCATAGGTTTAAGAATAGGTATTGGCAATGTCATTTTATGCTCCTTCCCTGGGTCAAGGGTTCAGTCACTACTAGCCCTCTACAAGCTGCTAACAGCACTTTTTCAAAAGTCAAATGATTGTGCCAATCACTCTGCTAGCTACACATATGTACTGCACAACAGTGACCTCATGTGGTAACTTTAATGTTTCTAGTTCTTTACACAATACAGCATGAACAATGGTCAGACTGTTTAAAACATGAACTAAGGGAGTAAATGTATATAGTGGAGTCCCTGCCAGGTGGAAGCAGAGCACTCCCTATATGCATTTGGTACATATCCTTCACATCTGTAGTTGCCATCCACGGAAGGATATGTTAATTAAGAAATTTGGCTATGTCAGTTACATTGGGAGCAGCTTGTTGCCAGCATTCGGGGTGTTATAATCTACTGTTAGCTGCCACCTGCCATTAGCTTTCTTTACAGGGCATACAGGAGAATTGTAGGTGGGACAGGAATGGGAATTTGCCCCATAAGTCCTCCCACGACTGGCCCTTAAATGCATCAATGAATAAGATATTTTGGGGACCTAAGAGTAAGGTCAGGTGGAGACTCCATCCATTAGACAGAATTAATTTAGCCCTGGCCAGTGGGTGGGTAGTGACTCATCAATTGATGTCTACAACAGAAACTAGTAGTTTGCTAAGTGGAAGCTGTCCTTTGTAAGTGTCCTTACTTAACAACAACATCTGGGCTCCTTTACAGATGGGGAATGGTGTAAAGCAGCAATCACTAACTGCAACCATCATCTCGGGACTTGGATCCTTAGCAGTGGGAGTAGCTGCAGCAAGCGCTTCCATTGGATCAAGCCCCCACCCTAGTTTCCTACATATTCATGGTCTAGGGTCAGTGCTGATAGCTTTGGATATCTCTCCCAAGTTCACACCCCTAACATCCTCCAGCTCCCTTGGCATTACTTTCTTAAATGGTACAGTGTCACTCCCATACCCTGATAAAGATCCCAGAGGAGTATCATGAGGAGTTAATGAGAGAAACCCAGCCAACTGCTACAAAACAGGAATCAGCAGCCCATTTATCTGACTTGATGGGAGTCCTTTATCTAAACTCATTTTCTGGAACATCTTATGGTCCTTCTGCTCCCTTTACTACGGGGCAGAGATGTCCCAAGAAGTCACCTCCCAGGGAATGGGATCTGCGGAGGTGTTTGGCGCCTGGGCAATGGGTGGTGGTCCTTCCAATACAGCTAAAATAAGGGTTTTCACGAAGACAGTCTGCAGGCTGGCTGATGAGGTCCACTGCCACATGCTTGCCCTGCCATGATCAGCAGGAATGTAAAGTATGTTGCCAACACAAAACACAAGTCCAGAGACTTCTAATATTTGGCCCTGCAGTATCTAAAAGTATTACTGAACCTAATGATCAAGCTTCAGTTGGTATAAAGTGGAGCTGGTTGGCTCTGGTTGTCCAGATTTATGCTGGAAAGGCTGAAGGTGTTTCCCTCAGGTTAGTTTGATATCTCCCCTACAGGTCTCTTAATCCCAAGACAGTAAACCCTCCAGTAGCTGTTCTAAGGGAAGATTTTTGTGAACTATTGAGTGCCAAAACTGGGGTGTGGGGTGTGGGGTGTGGGGAGGGCAGGAGAGATAATCATCCCAATAATCATCTGGCCCTGAGAAAGGATCAGCATCTGATTCCACCTATTCTCAATCCAATCGTCACCACACAAGGTACAACAGATTTTAACTGGGTCAATCATAGTGGCTTCCAGCAACCTTCTCTTGTGCCCTTCTGCATTTGTAATTAACTGGGGCTAAAGTTTTGACTAAAGCAATTTAATCCGCATTTCTGAGTGTCTAAAATTTAATTCCCAAGCATTCCTTCCATTTTCTCATCCTCATTTTCCTTCTTCCATTGTACAATTTCCCACTTCAATTCACCAATCTTATTGTTGCTGCTCTAAGGCAACTGCCTAATAGCCAGCACATAGCATCTTTCCCCTTTTCCCTTCTTTCTGCTACACAAGTAACATTACTGCCTCAGGTCCTGTATTTCAGGCATGTGCATTAGATAAAGGGCTTCAACCATTTGTTAAAGGACGTTTTTTGCAGGGGTTGAAAGGAGCAACCTCTTCAGGTAGCTGTGAAATTCATACAGTAACAGTCAATGTGCTCCTGGTGGAAGTACGTTGGAAGTCCCTTGCTCATCATGGAATTCATGTTCTTCATTGCTCACCTTTTTAATTGTTAGCTTCCCTAACTATACTGGGGAGACAGAGGGACTATACCAGCACTTTTTCAATTGTTTTGCAATTTGGACTAGTAAACAAGCACACTGTCTTGGGGCACCAGCGCTCCCCTAAACATGAATATAGAAATGGCCCAGTAATGCACCTACTCACCACCTAATTGGGCTGAAAGTTCACCAACGGATCAGACATATCCACCTACTTTCTTTCACAGGCCTCTCTTGTATCTGCTACCCAAACCTTCGGTATCTCTAGTACCTGGCTCTTCACCTACTCACCAGTTAATCCAGCTTAGTTTGCTAGATCACACACACAAAATGACACAGAATCACAGAATGGTAGGGGTTGGAAGGGACCTCTGGAGATCATCTCATCCAACACCCCTGCTTGACCAGGCACACCTAGAGCAGGGGGCACAGGAACACGTCCAGGGGGGTTTTGAATGTCTCCAGGGAAGGAGACTCCACAGCCTCCCTGGGCAGCCTGTGCCACTGCTCTGGCACCCTCACAGGAAAGAAGTTTTTGCTCATGTTTAGGTGGAACTTCCTGTGTTCCAACTTGAGCCCATTGCCCCTTGTCCTGTCATTGGGCAGGTTATAAAGAGTTTAAATGGTTATAAAGAGTTTATAGAATGGACTGCAATCACCAGGCACAGCAGGATATTAGCATAGGCCAGCAGCCTGCTGACTTGCCATGGACCACTTTCATTGCTCACCTCTTCTCTGTTTTCCCACCCTTGCTCTCCCCACTGGGCACTTTCCAGACTCCCTGGCAAAGAGGCAGCTCAGTGCCCTCCTTGGAAGGGGCATGGGGCCTGCAAGTCCCCTCATACAAGGGCACCAGGATCCATTTCCGCTGCAACTGCCTCCTGTCCTTGCCCAGTCAGTCCCACCTCCTCCTCCTTTCCAGCTGCTCATGAGGGTGCTGTCCTCACCTCCTGGCCCCAAGTGTCCCAGCCACCTCACTGCTAACCTTGGGTACTAACCACCCTCCTAACTCCTCATAAGCCCTTCCCTGCCCAGGGCTCCTTGCCAACCCAATGGCACCCTGCATGACAGCACCCGTCATAGAAGGTACTTCCATACAACAGTTTGCCATATTTTCCTTCCTCAAGTTGCACCCAACTCTGTAATTTTAGGCTTCCTTTTGACATGGATTTTGTAAAACTACTCCAGTGTCTGATTGTCTGTATCCATCAGCTCTCATCATAAATGAAGCCCATTATAACCTTTACAGAGGGCCAGTTAAGGCCTCCCGTTAGAGGGATGTTTTCTCTTTATTGTTAATTTTAAATACCTGCTAAGAATCTGCCAAGCTTTGTGCCGAGTGTTGGCACAAAGAGGAGTATCATTACAGTACCACAGAATACAACAGGGATATTAATTTTAGCTGTTGTGTTTTTTTTACAAAAGAAGCCATTAGCTGCTGGGCCCAGCTTCATGGATATTACTGTCCAGGTACCTGTACTCACCGTTAAGCTGAAGGCTGCTGCCCTTGTGTACTCTTGGTGGGCACAGCAACCTCATTAGAAAAAGCCTCACAGAAGATCTACCCAGCCTGTTGGAAAATGAGGGGGGTTTTAACGTTTCTCTTGTTGTCCTTGTACCAGAGCACTATCTTTCCAAGAAAGTAGTGTGTCCCACATGACCGTTTCCTGCTGAAGAAGATTCAGTCTTTCAGCTCTGCTGTTCCTCCAGCTCCCCACCGCCCTTGAAAACCACAGCATTTGCAGAGAGAGTTTTCTCTTTGGCTTCTGAGCACCATCCAGGTCAGGCTGAGGCTGCTCCCTAAGGCATGAGAAGCCCAGAGTGAGTGTGAGGACACCTCCTGGCAGGGCACCCACACCACAGCATATGTCCACTGCCTGCCTCCCATGGACAGGCTGGGACCACTGAACAAGAATTCTGTTCACCCAGGGGAAAAAAGCCTAAGAAGATAAAAACTAACTACTGGATTTCATTCACACTTAAATATATGCACCATATAGCATCATCACAGAGTGCCTCTCCATCATACCTTCTTTTTCTTTGCATTTTGTTTGTCCTCAGCATCCCACTGCCAAACACTTTTTATAACAAAATCAAAAGGCCCTCTTCTTGTCTCACAACTATCACCATGATGGACATCAGCCTTAAACTTTCTGTGAATCATATAATCTGGTAGAAAGGACACAGAGCTCCTGCAGGCAAAGATTCAACACTTGTTCGTACAAGGTATACATTCATATGTTGCACTTTTTTACAGAATTATTCTGAAACACTAACAGGTGAAAAGAGAAACCAAGAAGTTAAGTGGGATCTCAGCAGGCTTGCCGTGGCTCATCGGTTGCTAGGGGACTGGAGCAGTGCGAGTACCAGTCAGGAGTGTAGTGCTTCAGTAGGTCTTGAGAGAAAAAGACTACAGGAGGAAGTTGGAGGAAGTGGGCTCTCCGTGGTCACCGACTTCTCTGTTATGTGGTATTACTGTCCTGCGGTAATGGAAAAGGAAATATTTATGGTAAAAGTTAACTGCTGCAGTGGGTGGGGAATAGACAGGGGAAGAACATGAGGGCAGCCTGAGAGCTGGGTGTGGAGGTGGTGAAAGGCAGCAGCAGTCTCTTTGGTCTCTTCACAAATGCCAGGACTAGCCCTAGAAAGCCTTTTGTCTCTGCAAAACGAGGGATGAGTCCATTTTGTATTGCTGCTAGCAAGTCTCATGCACTGTTTTAAATGTCTTTCTTTTCTTGGTACTAAATGAGGCAGGCTAGTATAACTTGCAGGTATTAAATCATTCCCTGATGTTCCAGTTGGCTAACAAGTGACAAAAGGAGCAAGGGAACGGATCAGAATTTGGTTTTGGAGGGCACCTGCAGTCCCATCTGGTGATGTTAGTGACTTTGCTGGGCAAATTCAGCACTAAAAGCCATCTCTTGTTTTCCAAACTGAGTAGACGAGGTACCCTTAAACGTTAAAATGTTTTTGCACTTGTTCCTAAGGGTGCCCTTTGGGATTTAACTCCGTGATTGCATCGTGCATCTCTCTTCTGAAACAACTGCTTAGTCAGATGGGACTGAAAAATGTTTTCAATATGTTCAGCCTCACCTAAACACTGGAGGTAGTTTGCTGCTGCAGTATCATCACGCAGGCAAACAAATAAATTTACTATTGCTTAGAAATTTCCCTGCAGTGTTTCGGAATACATCTCCAACACTTCAATACACAAGATGTATGGTGAGAAAACAAGAATCAAGACTGTTTCGTAGAAATTTAGAAACTCCTTCTGAATTTGCACTAGTTATGCATCTCAGCAAAGGCAAAGGACCTATTTTCCTAAAATGTCAAACATCTGCACTTGTATTCAAGTAGAAGGGAGGTACTGGTGTTCAAGTACATCAAAAGTCTTTCCATGTAGACTCTACAGTATTATGGTAAATGAGGCAACCAAGATTGCAGAGGATATTAAAAACGATAAGGCTTCAGCGCCTATTATGGGGTGCGGGGGGAGGGGGGGGGGATGGGAGAGGGGTTTCCAGGATAAAACACCAAGATGATCACAGAGAAGTCTGTTCTGAGCATAGCTTGCACTGTACTTATTTCATCTTGGATAAATCTTCCGTTAAAAAACAGCTACTGCAGGCTCTTTGGGGATTCTCTTGCATTTTAAACCAAAACAACCCCCTTTTTCAGAACAGTCTTCTGTTCCTTCCTCCTCCTCCTTTTTTCCTCCCCTAAGAGGAGGAAGAAAAATATATATAAAGAATACCCTTGGACAACCAGAATAATGCCCAAATCCTAGCCCCACTAACATGTCTTTGAAAGCCTCCAAGCGTTGTCTGGTGTCATAGATAAGTAACTAGAGCAAGGATGACTCCAGGGACATCTGGATCAATAGACAAACATCAAGAATGCTGCATAAATATAGTTGCTTTGCAAAGTTTTACTATGATGGTAATCAGCAGTTCACGTGTTCGTGATTAGTAAAATTGTGTTGTACTTGAATGTTTGAAGGGTGTTAGAACCCTGTATAAAAGCACATTCAGGGCACTCCAATTTGAGTGGGACACCTCATGCGCATGAATAAAAGAATTACTCTTGTAAGGGCTCTGCACCCCTTCAATCTAGGGAATTATATTTGGATAAAAGTATGGGTAAATGGTATTTGGGTAAAAGAAAGAATAATCTGTCTCCTGGTGGGAGGGACCATTTTTGGCATTGCTAACCTTTCTCAGCAGTAAGGGTGGAAAAAAAAATTGACTTGGATCCACCAGTCCCACCTGATAGCTGTGACAAGTCTACAACTGGAACCCTCCTGTCACCAAGGGAACATCCACTGCTGCACAGACAAAATTACTAGAGCTAGTGGGTCACACCTCTGATTGGTTGTGGACTCACTAACCTTGCATAAAAATTCAACAGCAAGAAAGCTCAAAGTAATTTGATACTTTTGAATTGCACATAGACTAAACCATATCCTTACATAAAACCAGAGTGTAATAAAGATAACTGCCTGTAACAATATGCTGCTTGGCTTTTTTCATACTAACGAAAGTTTTAAAACCCTTACATGAAACCTATTATAATAAGACATCACATTGTAGATTTGTTCTGGGATGGGGTTTATTGGGCTCTGCAAACAACATGGATAATCGCAGATAGGTTAGCTTAGTATTCTGTACAAAGCTATAATCAAACTAAAGATAATGGTAAACCTTGGTTTTCCATAACAGGCCAATAGGATCCTGAGTGCCCTGAGTCATCTAATCAGGGTCCAAGCCTTACTGGTTTGCCTGAAGAACCTGATCTGGCATACGCTAACCCTTTTACAGGAAATAATTTACACGATTCAGATTTATCTGAGGATTACACTACCTTATTGACACAACTACCAGGGCAATATTGGATATGTGGAGAAAGAGCATTCAAGTATTTACCCTCAACCTGCGACAAGAAATGTCTTACAGGTGCATTAATACCATCCACACAGGTTAGAATCAGTATCTGTTCTGTCTCTGTAGTTCATCACTACTGGTGTGTATATATATAAATATATTTTTATATATATATATATGTAAAGTGTTACAACCCCCTGGTAGAAAGCAGCTCTAAGTTATACCTGTTTGCAGTAGCTTTTATCCCATGGTTAGGGGTTGCTGAACTAGGAAAAGCTATTGCAAATGCATCATCATAATTAGAAAAAGCCATTAATGAAATGTGGTCTAGAAGAAATCAAATTATTGTCACAAATGATAACACAGAATCAATTAGCCTTAGACTACGTATTAGCAGCAGAGGATTAGAGTACGTGAATTATTGAATACCAGCTGCTGATTTTTTTCTGTAAATCAAGACCAAAAAAGTGGCAACTAACATACAGAAAAATCATTTACAAGTATTACATTAAGAGAAAAATTTCACAAAATCACAGAATAGCGATTCTGTATTTCCCCTAAATCTATTCAGGAGGTTAACCTCTTGGCTCCCAGACTTAGCTAGAGGACTGTGGACCAAGATAATTTTGTATTCGCTACCTTATTTTGCTGTGCAATTATAGATGTGTGTTTCCGGTGTTGTATTACCGCACGCACTCCATCAAGTACTAAAATGATGGATAATATAACGTAACCGTGACGGCCGAAAGAAAAGGAGGGTCAGATTCGTGACCGCCTGCAGCGTGCTCCCACAGGGCCTCCCACCCCGAGACCCTGCTCCGCACCGCCGGCCCGAGCACGGACCTGAGCGGGTCCCCCCCGCCCGGCTCTGCGACCGACCGGCGGGAAGCGCGCCGCTTGCCCAGCGCAGGGCAGGAAGAGCTGTCCCGCCACGGGCGGCGAGGGAAGGACGAGGGACACGCCTGCCCGCCTGCGGGGTAGCGACCCCCGCACCCCTCCGCCCCCCACCGGCCCCGCCGCCTGCCACTCGGTGCGGACAAGATGGCGGCGGCCCGCCTGGCCGGGAGGTGAGAGGAGGGGAGGGGAGCGGCGCGGCGGTGACGCGAGCGGGGGGTGGTGACCCGAGCGGGGGGCGGTGACGCGAGCGGGGGGCGGTGACGCGAGCGGGGGGCGGTGACGCGAGCGGGGGGCGGTGACGACGGCGGGCGGGACCCATCCCGCCCCTCCCCGAGGCAGGTGCCGCCTGTGAGAAGCGGGAGCCTCCGCGACCTCACCCGGCGGCGAGTATCGCTCAGCGCTCGGCAGCTGCT
The DNA here is from genome assembly GCF_949628215.1 of Phalacrocorax aristotelis. NCBI lineage: Eukaryota > Metazoa > Chordata > Aves > Suliformes > Phalacrocoracidae > Phalacrocorax > Phalacrocorax aristotelis. The sequence goes on from NC_134277.1 coordinate 90,819,484, forward strand.
CCGCCCCGGCAGCCTTTGCCGCAGCGCGGGGTGCTGCGCGTGCTTCGGCAGCGCCGTGATGCGCCTTTCCGCCTACCCGCCTTTACCCGCTCGGCGGGCGGGCGGGCGAGCGAGCGAAGCGGCTTGTCGGTCGCTGCAACTGCTCTGCCGGTGCCTTTCTCTGGCTTCTCTGCCGCAGGTGGTCGCGGTCGCTTTCTGCTGGTGCTGCTCAGAGCCGCCGTGCATGGCTTTGCCGCCGCGTGGGCTTTCCGTTCCGCCGTGGGATGCCGTTAACGGCAGGGTGAGGCGCAGCCACCCAGGGACTGGAGCAGCACCCATCCCCTGTTGCCTACCCCCTGGCCTTGTGTCCGTCGGCAAGCGTAGCTCCGACCCCAGCTGCCGACATCTGGGTGCCGGGCCATCTCTACTGCTTCAGGCAGTTGCTGAAGCCAAGTTGGAGGGAGAAGGAGCTTTTTTCTTGGTGCCAGGTGAAGAGCTTGCCATTTGGATGGACACTGGGAAGACCTTGGTGAGGGAATGTGGAGCTGATCGCTGGCCTTTGCTCAGGGCTTCTGGGAGGGTGCCACGGACATGGCTTCTTTGGTGGCTGTTTCCCACCTGGCCGAGTTTCCTTGAGTAGTGGCTGAGCTTTGAGCACCTTTGCAATCCCAGAATGATTTATCTGGTGTCCTCTTGCACTCCGAGTGACGGCGTTTCCTCCTTTTGCAGAGGTCTTCTAGATGTCAAGTGGAAAAAAAAGCACTCTGAAATGCTTTGCCCTCAGCCCATTTGGCTGGGGTTGCTGATCCCTTTTAGAGGAAATTCCTATTTTATTTTTTGATCTTAAGCCACGGCATGTAGTAGAGATCCAAGGTAGTGGCAACCCAGCAAAGTGCAAAGAAGAAGAGCATTTGAGATAATTAAGCAATGCAGTTTCTGATGGTCCAATTAGTGAAGTGACGGCAAGCACGGTCTAATGTTTCTTTGCCCCTGATACCAGGGAGAGCAAGTGCTTTGGGTTATTATTTCTGGGAGCTGAGTTTCAGCATAACTAACATTTGTGTATGCCTAGGAGCTCCTTAATATGCATCCTGCCTTAAGATAAATTCTTTGCACCTACAAAATGGCATTTGCTGCACTTGGAGTCACTTCAGTAAGCGTCCTGTGCATCTTTAATGGCGTCTGTCTTTTTCTTCCTTGTCTGCCACTCCATTTTCACATTAATGAGGATTTATTTATATTTTCTTTTTGCTCGCTAAAAGTTGAGAAAGTAATGTATTGAGAGGCAGGATGTTGGGTAGGTTTGGGGTTTTTTTTGTGGTTTTTTTTTTTTTTTTTTGCATTTGAGGAGGTGGGCAGTTTGGGGGTTTGGTTTGGCTGTTTTACAAATAAAGACCTGCAAATGGACAACAGGTGCTGTCTTTTGTTATTGGGTGAGGAGAAAAGGAAACCAAAGGCTTAAAGTGTTTCCTGCTGTCTTCTGTGCCTCTTGCCACTCTTGGTGTCCTTGGAAATAGTTTTCCGCATTAAGATGCGTGATCCCCTGTACCAGAACACTTCATGTGAAAGCTTGAATGCTGTTTCAAAACTCAAAACAAGGTGTGCCCTTGTTGTATCTGATCCTCTAGAAGTTGTGTGTACTATATCCCCCAAAATAAGCAAGCGTGGTCTTCTGTCTGCAAGCTGAAATGCAGCAAGTCACTCAAGTTTCAGGTGGGCTTGATTTATTAGTTGTCTGAAAAAGGGATACCAGCAATTTACTTTTACTGTAAACACTTTCTTTCCCATTATCGCAGGACAGTAACCCCCCATGCCACTGAAGCAACCAGAGAAGTCGGTAACCTCGAAGAGCCCACTTACTCCAGCCTCCCAGGTTCAGGGTCTCGGTGACCTTGCAAAAGCTCCCCATGAAGTGCCATCTGGGTGCTGCAGAAAGTGGATCAAAGAGACTCATTCGGCTTACATCAGGCTGGCAAAGCGAGGAGGCCGACCTGGTGAGTGTCTGCCTCGTTTGTTTTTCCTTTGTTTCCTTTGGCTTTGCTTGAGTCTGGTGGTAGAAGGTGCTGGTAGATACTACAGGACAATCCTCTGGAGTTTTGAAATTAACCTGTGGAAAAAATGAGCAACTGAAAATGTGTCATAAGAGGTCACCTTGTCAAGACATCCTTGCAGTCTATTATGTATAAGTACTTTTTAGCAAATGTATAGATTTGCACTGTATCTGATCTATGTAGATGATGACGGTTTAGCTGCACTTGTGTGAGGTCTTTACAACTTATGCTTGGGCTATTTATGTAGTGGTCTGGTGAAAATGGTGTTGTCACAAAAAAGCATCATCAGAAAACCTGGCAGAGGTTTGTAAAGTATTTTTTGTGATAACTTTGTTACAGTGCCATACATATTCTGTTCTTGTACCAAGTGATCTGTGGTTTTGTTATTTCCTTTATTGAAGAAGAATGCTTGAGAAACTTGAGCAGATAGCTTGCACACACACTTAGAGCAGGATGACAAAGCCAGAAACATGAATTAACAGACTGGTAGAAACTTGTCAAAGCATTTGGAGCAAGACAAGGTACAAGTGGAACACAATGCTGCAAGGTTCTGACCGTCCGTTTTATGAAGGGGACAAATGCGCCTTACTGAATAAAGCAAGCATTTCTTCCTGATAAAACACAACCTGAAAACAAAGGTAATGCTTTTGCAACCAGATAAGAAGTCAGAAAAGTAGTGGCTTTTGTCTTTTTCTCTCAAGACCTACTGAAGCACTATACTCCTGTGACAAGGAGGACCTCTCCAGCAGCATACGCTGTGCCTGACTGGTACTCGCACCGCTCCAGTCCCCCAGTGACCAACGAGCCATGGTAAGTCTGCTGAGATCCTGCATAACTTCTTGGTTTTTCTCTTCACCTGCTAGTGTTTCAGAATAATTCTGTAATAAAGTGCAAGATAGGTATCCCTTGTACAAACAAGTGTTTAATCTTTACCTGCAGGAGCTCTGTTTCCTCGCTACAAGGTTATACGATTCACAGAAAGTTTAAGGCTGATGTCCATCATGGTAATAGTTACGAGCTGAGAAGAGGGCCTTTTGATATGGATGTGCAAAGTGTTTGGCAGTGGGATGCTGAGGACAAAGAAAAGACCAAGAAAAAGAAGGTATGATGGAGAAGCATGTGAAGACACATTTAGTTTGTGAAATGTCTTGTGAAGACACATCTAGCTGGGTCTGTGGGTTCTTATAGAACAGAAGCGGTAGTCCACCTGAGTTTCTGTACTCCAGAAGCAATTTTTATACTGCAGTTAGAGAATGAGAAGAAAGCTGTGTTTCCCTTAAGCGTTGCAGGTATAGCATTCAGAAATGCAGTTTCCAGTCACATTATATGGTGCATATACTTTAGTGTGAATGACAGTAATTAGTTTCTATTTTCTTCCTCTTTATTTCCACTGCAATTTACTTTGGCTGAAGAGAATTCTTGTTTCATGATCTTGGGGAGGAAGAAAGGAGAAGGAGGAAGGAACAGAAGACTCTTCTGAAAAAGGGGTTTGTTTTAGTTTAAAATGCAAGAGAGTGCCCAAAGATACTGACTAGCTGTCTTTGAATGGAAGATGTATCCAAGACAAAAGTATAGTGCAAACTATGCCCAGAAAAAACCTTTCTGTGATCGCATTGGCATTTTGTCCTGGAAACCTCTTTCCCATCCTCCCTGCCCATTTTAGATGCTGAAGCCCTATGGTTTTTTTCATTATCCTCCATAATCTTGGTTGCCTCATTTGTCATAGGTCTTCAGAGTATACGTGGAAAGGTATTTGACATGCTTGAACACCAGTACCTCCCTTCTTGAACAGAGAGGCAGATGTTGGACAATTTAGGAAAAAAAGTCCTTAGCCTTTACTGAGATGAGTAACTAGTGCAAATTCAAAACGATGGCTTGTGTAAATGGCAACACCTCATTTCTGAATAGGCTTGGGAATATTTATTTAATCTGTGGAAACAGGCAAACAATGTATGCTTAAACTATAATTTGCCTGATGCTTGTAGGTGAAGCTTTTTTTGAATCAGCAATTTAAGGCACTGAAAATAAAAAAAACTTAGTTGCCATGGAGCCGCTTAAAGGATTGAACTAGGATGGAGAAGGAGTTCTGGCCCTTGCTCCCTTCAGAACCAGTTATCTTCAGTGCTCTAAGAGACACACTTTGGTAACAGGAAGTGTAATTCAAGTCCATGTGGTGACTGGTAAAGTGAGACTGAAGTCTGTTTCTGTTTGGATGGAGTTTGATCAAGACCCAGTTTCATTCAGTCGTGTGAATGAAAGTTCCCATCTGTTCTATTTATCACCAAATGCAAAGTGAATATATGTTATATATTCAGCTCAGATTCCAGATCTGCTGAAGCCCTGATATATAATTTACACTGCTCTTAGAATGCTGAAGTTGAATTTTGTCTAATGTCCTATATCTACCAAATATTCTTTAAGATTAGGTGTCAGAGAAGGCAGATTCTGTGTTTCTAGATTTATTTAGCTCTACCTCCACACCAACGTCTCTGAAATGGTTGTCCTTCACAGTACCTTTCTTGTACCCTGAAAAGCATCTCATATATCTTGAAACATCACATGGTACTTCTTTCACAGCTATTTCTTGTATCTCCTCTTATAGGAGGTTTCTATCCTGTGCTTTAAGAGTACCTTCCTGAAGAGTCTTTAAGTGAGACAATGGAACTAGCCCTACCAAACAGTCTTGATTTTAGTTTTCTCACTACACATCTTGTATGTTGAAATGTAAGAAATATATTTCAAAGCACCACAGGCAAATTTCTAAGGAATATTTATGTTTTTGACTACATGATGATGCTGCAGCAGCAAACTAGCTCACAAGTATTGAGACTGAACATACTGAAAATATTTTTCAGTCCAGCCTGACTAAACAGTTGTTCAGAAGAGAGATGCGTGATGCAATCATGGGGATAAATCCCAGAGGGTGCTCTGAGGGACAAATGCAAAACCATTTTAAACTCTAAGGATACCTCTTCTACTCAGTTTGGAAAACATTGTTCCCAAGTGGGCCCTTGCTCTGGAGCTTTAAGCCTTTATGCCACTTTGTTTTGAAGTATTAGAATCTCCACTGTTCCTCATGTTATGGTTGTCACTGTGTAGAGGAGGTCTGGACATCAGGGGGTGGTTACATGCCTCGGGATGGATCCTGTAGTTCCTCCCTAAGGCCTTAATCATGGAGACAGTTCTTGTTCTTCTGGGAATTTTACAAAGCAGCAAAGACGTGTTAGTGGATGAAGGATTTAGCCTTTGTGCTCATGGCAAAGCAATGGACTGCTAGCCCAGACGGAAGCACACTTTTGCCTACGCATCATGTGGACCAGCTGGGTTGGGTTGAAAATGCTATGACCTTAAGAAAGGGGCAGGCCTGCGTATGGGTGGGAGATCAGTCGGAGATGGTATCAGGGTTAGCACCATCATTAGGCAGTCTTCCTGCGGCACCAGTAAGATTACTATTTCATGTCTGAAGTAATCTCTTTCAGGCACTTGCCTGAAATGTATGTCTATATGTGCATACATACATATGTATGTATGTGCTCTAGAAAAAGGATTACTCATCTGAGGTGAGGATTTTACCTCAGAGTGAGACTTGAAATATAATCTAGAATTTCTCCCTTGATCACAGGGAGCCAGGACTTCATCTGGGGCTTTTAGCTTTCCATTCTGGCAGCAGGTATCCATTATTCTTCATATACCAGCCAGGCAAAATACATATCATAGTTCATGTTTCTTGAATCTGAGACTAATAAATGTGTATGTATAATAAGTGTAAGAGAAAATGCTTTAAACAGAGAACATGTAAAAAATGACCTACATAGTTTGCTTTATCTGGGAAACTTGACGGCTGTTAAATAGGGGCTTGTCAAAGTGAAAATGCCGCCTCAGCTATAACTGTTGGTGTGTAGTGGCACAAGGGTCTGCTTTTAATGCTGAACTTGCCCAGCAAAGTCACTAACATCACCAGATGGGACTGCAGGTGCCATCCAAAACAAAATTCTGATCTGTTGCCTTGCTCCTTTTGTCACTTGTTAGACAACTGGAACACCAGGGAATGTTTTAATACCTGCAAGTTATGCTAGTCTGTCTCATTTAATACCAAGAAAAGAAAGACATTGTTTAAAACAGTGCACAAGACTTGATAGTAGCCTTCAACTCTTTTCTCATTGCCTTTCCTTTCCCCTTCTTTTCCTTGACTTCAGTTTTGACAGTTGGGCCTTTGTCTATCTTTAGACAAAACCTCTCTAGTCTTCCCCCCTCCCCCTTCCCTTTAATTGACTCTTTAATTACTAGACTTCCTTTTCTAATGCTTCTCTTCGGTGCTGAGAGTCTCATCTCTTTCCATCTACTATTTGAGTATCCTGCCTATCCAATCAAGTTGTTTTTCTATGTTGCCCCGTGCGCCATCATGCCTTCAATATGTGACAAAAGTTGCCCAAGTCTGATGATTTCTACTTGCCTAATTAAATTGGTTTTGTTAGTTGAAATTGTAGGGAGCTGTGTCCCAGATCTGAAACTTCCATGGTACGTCAGATCTGAAACGGTACAGTTTAATGACAGACAGAAGACAGCGCTATTGTTTTTTGCACAGTAGGATAGCATTTTTGAAATGTAAAGCACAAATAGGCTGCTTCAGCAGAGAACAGTGTTAACGGATCTGAAAAGCAGTTCTACACAGCTAATGTGGTTTTTAACCTCCAGATTGGACGACAGTCCTGCCCCCTTCATTGAACATCATTGCCTCCAACATTACTGCATGCTCTTGCTAGTATAATCTCTTCTTTGACAAGTGTCCCAGTTTTTTGTCTTTAAGCCTCAATATAACATCAGTCAGGCTGAAATTTAGTAGCCCATCTGCTTATCCTTTACCAGATTCTGGAACTTTTCTTCTGATGAAACTCTGACTCCAACTGGAGTCTGTAGGGATTTCAGCACTGACTTAACACATTGGTTTGCATTGGCATCCCATTTCAGAATCAGTAGAACTGTCTGCCCTAGGCTTCACTTTCTCCCAAAAAATAAGAAAACTTACACTCTCCAAACATTCAGGACTGCTTCTTTTAGTGGCTTGTTAATTAGTTCACTGATTACATGTATTCAAATACTATTATACTTTTCTTGCTCTTTCCGTAATAAATGTGCACGGCTCCTTGGGAAGTCTGTGGTGTCTTTACATCTATTTTGGAATTCTCCTCATGGATGTTTTCATGGGAGTTGTTTTATAGTGTCTGCAATCCAAGTGTAACTGCTGCTGATCCATCGCATTTTTGCACTCTGTAATTTTTTGGTGTGTCTACTGTATTGCAGTAGGTATGTCCACATAGGTGAAAAGTATCCTTAATGTACTGTTAAATTTACAGAGCAATATGTTCTACTTCTAGATAACTTGTCCTGATTTTGTTAAATAACCTGCAAATAATATCTCTTATCCTATGGGCTACTCTTCTGTGTTGTGTGTTTAAAAGACAAAATGGCCAAATAATACGTGGGTTCTAATTAAAGGGATATAGTAGTGTAACACAAAAACTTAGTGCAAAGTCTTCAAAGCTTATTTAAAATCTTCAGGATTTCTTTCTCTCCTCTTTTCTTCATGCAATGAAGGAAGCTGAAGTCTTGCAAGATGTTTTGTTTTTTTCTTTAACCTCAGAAGTTCGTAGCAGCTATTAGTGAAAAATATCTGGGGGTTGTTGAGGATATTGAATTTAATGCTTTTATTTGAGAGGGAAGTAAGTTGACCCTTCAGCAGCTGTTGATTTTGATCAAAGTTATAATAAATAGCTTTGATATGTGTTGGTAATGTATCTCCATTACTTTTCCATTTTCCAACTTCCAGTCCTAGAGTTTGTGATGTCATTTCACTGGCTTTCTAGGTGTCATCTTATCTTTCTGTCTCTCAGTAAACATTGAGTTTCATCACCTGTCATTAGCAAATGAAAAATGATAAAAGTAAAATACGCTTTTCTGGTGTAGGCTTTCCCAGTATATCTGTATTTGTTTGAATTTCAAATCTCTAATTCATGTACCACAACTGTTTTCTTATTATATAGGATGTTTTATGCTTTTTTATATACAAAAAAGTAGTAATTAAACTGGAAATGAATTTCTGGTCCCACTGACTTTAGTGAGACTGTGATGTTTTCATACATCACATACAGAGAAATAAGCCAAGATGAGAGGTTGCAATACCTAAGTTTGAATTTGAAGCTTAACGTTGGGTAGAAGTGTACTGTGAGGGCAAAGCTTGTGGAGAGCACATTTTGCATTACTGACATACTGAACCAAGAGCTGATCTCACCTAGAAAAATGAACTAAGGTGCTGCTTTATCTTTTGCTATTCCTTTATACCTCTCTACTCATGGAAATATAGAAAAGATAGTAAAATTTGAAGACATTTAGAGCTCTTAATATAGCCTTCACTTTTGAAGGTTATATTATCATATGATATTCTTAGTTATTTTTTTCATAACTCTTTTTATTAAGTTAAGATTTTTCTAACACAGGTAAAGCTTCCAGCTATAAACCCTAAATATCCAAGCAGAATGCCAACTGTTTCTACAAACAAGGAATTTAGTGGGAAAAATAAGCTTTCCTTCCCACCTATGTAAGTAGTATGCTTATGAATTTCATTAAACTCCTAAGCCTGCAACTATTTGTGTGTGCCAGTAATATTAGTCCTTGTGAAACTGTAGAGATTGGTGGATATGTGTATGGACTTTGTGGATCCTTGCTGCTACTAACATTGCTGTCATGTGTGCTACTAAAATAGTTTTACAAGCAACTAAAATAATAGCACTTTAACTCGTATATGAAAGCTATTCAATATAACTTTGCTTTAGGAAAACTAAGCATACAGTTGCATGTCTTGATGTAGCACGTTTCTATTGTATTCTAAATTGTCTGGGTTTTTTTCTCAATACCAGTGAACAGATGCAAACGATAATGGATGTTGTTAGTTATGTAAGCATAGGTTACAGAGACACAAGTAGGACTACCATTTTAAGAAAGCACATAAACTGTAGTATATATAAGGTCAAGCACAGCAAAAACACTGCAATGAGCATCTGGAGGAAAATAGTCTTTTAAGCAAATTATTGTATCACCTGTGATGTGATGTAATCACATCATCAGCTGTGGGCACAACTGAATTATTTGTGTATTTTGTCTTAAAAATTTATTACACAGTCATCAGTAATCCCAGTATGTTTTAGAAATATATTAATGATGCAAAATAAGTGATTAAACTGCCTAATGAACTTAAGAGCAAATCTGTGACAAAATTACACCTTCATGCAGCACAGAATGAGTATTGTCAGCCTTTTTTACTTTGTGCGATTTCCAGAACTGTGTAGGTATTATACATGTAAAGCTCCAGTAAAATAGATGGTTATTCTCATGTAAAATTACACGTAACTTCATCAGGCAGAATTGCGTGCTTTGGGGTTTTTTCTGTTTTGGTTTCGTGGGTTTTTTTTTTCTTACATGATTACATGTAGAATATATGTTTAGTTACTTAGAAATATAAGGCTATTGTGCTTTCTGTGCAAAATAAAATTTTCCCACCTAATCCCCATTTTTGTTTACTTATGCTAATGTTCTCCGTAATATATTTGGATTCACAGGTCAGCTCAGAAAAAAACTGAAGCTGTAAGCTTTAGCAAATTAATTAGCAATGGTTATGGGACTGACTGGTTTCACCAGTGTGCTGGATGGGAAAAAAAGATTCAAGAAACATCAGAAAATAGTGAGCAGTCCAAAGGTAAAATTATTGAAAGCTGTTTCTTTTAAAGTGAGTTGGGACTTCAAGGTAACAGCAGGGTGAACCTGAATAATTTGTGTGGCTTTCTCTGAATGTGGTGAGAGTTACTGAATCACTATGCTTAGCTTGCAATACCCTATAACCAGCTAAAGAAAAGAGTGCTCCTGTTTGTGGTCAGCAAAGGCAGGGGCCTTCATGAATTTTTCTATCTTTATAATTGCAGCATATGCTCTGTTCAGATCCAAGGGCTTCTGTGTTTTCATAAAATGCTGCAGACACACAGCTGTCCTCCTGCCTAAATTTAAGCAGACCGTAAAATATTTGTTGCCCGTTTGTTGTGAATAGTCTTTGGCCCCTAATATTTTTCTGAAAATTTCTGTGACAAATGTCATTGATACTCATGTTTAAGCAATAGATCACTGTTCATAAAAAATTGTCAAAATAAAGATATGCACATTGTTGGAGACAGTGGTGTTGCAACAGTTTTATTAGAGAGAAGAAAGTTATCCAATGCTTACCTATGATTTCAAAGCTTGCTTTGTCATGCACAGTGGTAACAGCTATGAAAGACATCACTTGCAAACACTTAGATTTAGAGGTTAAAGTGTGGAAAATTCCCCTTTTTTTCTGTCAAAGACCTTCTGCTTAGGCTTTGTACAGTGGCTTTGTAACCGTGGTGAGTTTGTCAGTTTTCTACAGCAACCTTTTAAAACACTATTAAACATATACATTGCAAGCTCCAGAATTTTGTCTTTTTTAAAATTTGTATCAGTGAATGCTTCTGTACACTCTGGGGATTGCCATGACTCCCTTGACCTTGGTATAATAATATGTGAAAGTCTTAAAGGCCAGTTAATCTAGTTTCTGCGACACTTTAGCACTTCCTGAATTCATCTTTGTGCCTTCCATTAATATATCTACAGTAATTTTTGCGTGTGTGTGCAGAACCTCTTCTTCCAGGTGAGTATTGGAAGAAAACAGGCAAACAGAAAACTAGAAATTGTGTGTTATTGCTCAGAAGAAAAAACACTATAAAACTAAGGGATGAAGTCACATCTTGGTGTGGACCTGAAAGAGGGTGCATAACCTTAGAAACCACTCTTCAAAGTCAACTTAAGTATCCAAACTCTGATCATGCAGAAGATGCCACCTTAGGAAGCACGATGACCTAATAGTTCAAACATGGAGCCTAAAAGTGCTCTTCCTTGGCATGAAAGAAAGCCTTGAGTATTCTTTTCTTCGGATTCTATTTAACTTTGTTGTGTGCTGACGTTTTTATTTCTCATTACTGTGAGTGAAATGAAAGGATTGGGATTTTCAAAACCTCAAATTCATTCATTTGGTGATAGTTGATTTCTTTAAGGTGAAGTGTGCCTCTAATGGGACATTTGGGATGTAAAGAAAGCTGAAGACTTTTCAGAGTAATCATAATATTGGTTTGGTTATACCACTTATGCATAGAGAACACGATGATGGGTGTACTGTAAAGGCTGCTGAAAAGTCAGTATGCTGCATAATTTGATAGGTAGACGCATCTTATATTTGAGATGCTTTTCTTTCACAAATTCTTAGATAACATGACACCTGCTTTGCTTGTATCGCCCTCCTTTGTCAATCATAGCTATTCCAATTGAGATTGATTCTGTATCTCAATGTAAAAGGATTTTTTTTAAATGCTCTTAAGGGTATGGTTCCATCCAGACATGTACCTTAATTCAGTTTTGACCTTGTTAATGTCATTCTTTCAGGTATGCACTGAGGGTAGTGTTTCTATTGTCTTCCTGCTTGAGTATTTTTATCTGTTCATCTAAAGCAACTGGCAGCATGAGCACCTTGCAGCTCCCTTTTGAGATGGAGCTTTCTCTGTTATCTCTTGTGCAGGATAAGTCCAAGACACATCAGACAGGAGATATAACTTTACATATGGAATGGGTTATAACACACTTGTGTTGGGTTATAGATTTGCATCATACTGCAAACTTTGTAGGTAGGTTGTCTATCTTGTTAGTTAAAAATTAACAGTACTCGAATTTGTATGTATTTTGATGGAGAGAGAAACTGAAAATTTTAGTTTGTGTTTTTATTCTTATGGTTGAAGTTATCCTGAAAACTTTTAATCTTTTTATTGCAGATTCAGAGCCGTCACAGTCTGAATCATCATCTGCAAGCAACAAGTCAAAAGCCACTGTTTCAAGGATGTAATAAGTAACTTAAAAGACTATTGGGGAAAGTAAAGCCTTATATGGCCCACTTATAGTCCACTATTTACATGTCTGTTAGATTACTTTTTATAGTTGAATTCATCCCTGATTGAGAAGGTCATTTGGATGGATGAACTTCCTTGTGCTTGATTACAGCAAATGTTAAAGAACAGGCAATGGCTGTCAGTGCGTATTCCTAGACTTTATCTTAATAAACAAAATAAAGCAAAACTCAGGTTCTCTCCTACACCACACTAGTGCTCCTTTGCTGTTGTCAAATAGGTTTACCATATTGCTGTTGATTTGACTAGGCCATAAAGAAAGGTGCAGGGGAACTGTATGGTACAAGATGAAATGTAAATAGAAAGTATTGAACTGGTATGAATACTTGCAGTGGAAAAGTCAAGCCTTCAATGGAAAGATAGCTGTTTATTCCCAAAAGCACATTTATTTAGACCAGATATTCAGCTTTCTAGGACAATTCTAGCGCTATGCCTGCTGCACAAGAATTAGTTGATCAGTCAGTGTTCAGCTACATAATTAAATTAAGGTGTGGTAGCATTTCCTTTTATAGTCTTATTATATAGGAGATAAATCATTGGGTAACAGTGGTGTGGCCTAAGCTATATATAATGTCTGCACTTTCAACTGTTAAATAAAAATTTTATTTATCCTGAAGTTTTGACTGCAACAAAATTATTATGCTAGGTCTGTGTTTTGTTCACACCAGCAAAATAGTTTGTACTTTGAAATAGCAATGTATATAAATTATTCTAATATTTTGAAGAAGTTAGATACACTGATATTTTAACACTTGCTCTTTTATCTACTTAAATTAGGATATATCCCTGAAATCTTATAAATTTTTAATTACTTATTATAAAGCCCATTAAAACATGGATGCAATTTCAATAAGATATTTTTTGTTAATGCTATGAAAAGTGAAGTTTTCATTAAGTAAACCGGTAATTTTTAGTTTCCTTTTCAGAGTGCACTCAGTACTTTGTACAACTTCGAATCCAAGAGCTGAAGGTTTTACAGTGTATTACTGAATACACATTTCTTTTAATTGAAGAGAATGTTGAGAGGATTTGGCTTAACAGTGCTTTTTCTTTAGAATTTTGATATGAAACAGGTAAAACCTATTGCTAATCTGAACCCTCAAAATTTTCAGTGAAAGTTTGTGGAAATTTTGCTGTTGGTGTTGTTAGACCCAGCATCTGAATCCATCTTTGCTCATTCTAACCAACAATTCAACTAAGTTGTATTTACAAAAATAAAAGGCTAAATCATATGAAAATACCTAAATATACAGTTATTGGTTAGTCAGCAAAATTTTCCAAATATAAAAAAAGCTTACATCAAGCTATATCTGAGAGAGGGGAAAAATTTTTCTACCTTATATCTGTTTTCACATACAATTTATGTTGTGGATTATGTTCAGATACATTGAAACCATTAATTTTGCTGTAAAAGCAGAGCTTTTGGTGAAATCTACTTTTCTAGGCTAGAGTACCAGGGGATGCCAGAGCTAGAGCTCATAGTAAACCAGACCAGTAGAAAACATGTCACCGGTCATTATAGGGAAGCACTAAAGAATAAGCTTGTGTGAAGAAACTTTGTGTAATAACAGGAAAATTGTTGATAACCTTAGGATTTCAACTACAAAATTGTACCCCTAATGTAGTAATCACCAGTAGCTGCATGATGTCCAAAAAAGTAAGTACCGTTTCAAAAGTTTTTTCAGAATTATTCAGTCATATAAGCATGCCTTTTCTGGGAATTCAGCTATCTTTATTTGATAGAGTCTTTGGATAAGGTTATCATTTCTATTTTTAATGTCTGTAAAAAAGTGTAATAGAGGGCTGGGTTTGTTGTGCCCACCAATGGTAAACTGCAAAGGTAAAGTAAGTTAGGTGTACAGCAGCCTTTGTAGCACAATTTAAGGGTATAACTATCAGCAATAGTACTTCTTTTCACTCTCACTTTGATCTTCTGGCTCCTATTATCATAGGAAAAACTTCTTTTGCAAATACTGTTTGCAGTTACAAGCTTTGCTGGCCAAAATATAAAAGAAAGGGGAAATATGAGATTACAGTGAAACTCTGGAGTTAAGTTGCTTAAAGATAAGGCAGCAAAGTGGTTTTTTTAATGCTCATCAGTTGAGTAAGGTTTTCTGTTCTTAAACATATATTGGATCCATTTCAATCTCTTTTTTTTGTAGAAAGCTTTCTTAAAAGGTGTTTAGTACAAATTACAAATTTACAAAAATCTTGGAGACAGTAATGTTATGACCAAAAGGAAAAAAAAACAAACCACAACTAGCATGGGTATTTAAAAGTATTAACAAATTTATAGCTCACCTGTTCACACAGACGTGAAGGTGCTTGCTGTGCCAAAGCCCTCAAAATCTATTCCATAAAATAAGAATTACTGTGTGGCTGCAATACTGCTGACCTGCAGACAAATTTCTAATCATGCTTTTCCATATTATTGTCTCCTTTTCTCATTGCGATCTGTCTAAAGTAACTTCACTACTTTTAGTTGTTTGGTGTCTAAGTCCTCTTCACTTTTGAATGGTTTTTCCTCAGTGCTGGAGTTCTTGTCCAAAACTGTCATTTTTAGGCAATCGTTAGAGGCAGAGACAGAAAGACAACTGAGTTCTTAACTCTGTCACTCAGCTCTGATATTTTTGCTTTACTGTAGTTGTGTTCTTAGAAGTATTTATAGTGCTGGTTTTCAGATATCTTAAAAGTGTGCACCATATCCTACTGTAAAAATTGTCTCTTTTTACCTTGGTCACCCTGAGGTAATATCCACATGACATTCCTCAAATTCTTAAAAGTTTGCTAATGTGCCATTAATGTATACTCAGCTTTCCTTAGTCAAGCCAAGGTGATGTTTCATCTGCACTGTTGGTCAACTGAGTCCTCATGAATCTCAGTTTGAATACCATGAGTTAGAATATTAACAGAGTTGTCTTCATAAGAGCTGGTGGAGAACCCTGGAATTTGTGTCTGTGCATTCAGAATAATGGAGAGCTGCAGCAGAAGCAAAACTTGCCAGTTCTCCAAAGGACACAAAATCAAAGTAGCGTGACAAATCAAAAAGCTCCAAATGAATTCAAGGATGGAAATGTGTTGCTTGAGTTTACGATTACCTTACCCCAGTAATTATGTTTTATTTACTTCTGAGTCAATGTAGTCATGCAGTTGGCAGTTTTCAAAGTCATCAGCAGTTCCATTTAAAAGCAGTGGAAGCTCCTGCGTCTGGAAGGGTTTTCAATGTTTGTTTTTTTCAGAGACACACAGAAGCAAAAAGTTAGTTAGTTACTTAGAAAATCTAGCCTTACTGTTTTAAAAGCTGAAACATTTAGTTTATTTAGTTGTACTGTGCTCCATCTCTGATCTGAATGCCTTTAAGTAGTGAGATAATTTTTTTTTTTTCTTTTGGAATACTTGTAAGAGATAAAGAAGTCGTTACCCCACTCTACTCAGCGCTTGTCAGGCCACACCTGGAGTACTGTGTACAGTTCTGGTCCCCTCTATACAAAAAGGATGTGGACAGGCCGGAAGGGGTCCAGAGAAGGGCCACCAAGATGATCAAAGGACTGGGAAGCCTGCCATATGAGGGTAGGCTGGGAGAGCTGGGTTTGTTCAGCCTTGAGAAAAGGAGGCTTAGAGGGGATCTCATCACCATGTACCAGGACTTAAGGGGTAGCTACAAAGAAGATGGAGACTCCCTTTTTACATGGAGTCACATGGAGAGGACAAGGGGGAATGGACACAAGTTGTTCTTGGGGAGATTCCGATTGGACACCAGAGGGAAATTTTTCACAGTGAGGACAGTCACCCATTGGAATAATCTCCCCAGGGAAGTGGTTGACTCGGCCATGTTGGACACCTTCAAGAGTCGTCTGGACAGGGTGCTGGGCCATCTTGTCTAGGCTGTGCTCTTCCCAGAAAGGTTGGATTAGATGATCCCTGAGGTCCCTTCCAACCTGGGATTCTGTGACAATAAAAGTGCAGTTACATTTTATGAATTACATCCAAGTATACTGAATATGTGAATATTTTAAAAGAGAATTCCAGATACAGATTTATAAATAAGTTGGAAGTTTAGGTACTGAAGATTAATTTTCCTTTTATGTGCAACCATTTAACTGTAGCAAAGTCTAACACTTGTTTTCATTTTACTGTGACCAGATGTATACTTCCCTCTTACCACTTATGTCTTTTTAGACTAGACTAAAATAAAAACATGTTTTCAGAGATCAAGGGTGTATATATATAAACTTTGTGTAGCAATGTAAACAAAAATTGAATTGGCCCATGCATTCCTTAAGCACCTAAAATTTCGTTGATGTCAGCATATCTATTCCTTAAATAATTATATTTGTGCTGACTATGCAGACTTAGCGGTAAAAGATGTAGGATGAAGCACAATTTTTTTCTGTAAATGAATACCCTAATATTCTGCTTTTGCAGTTCTATGCAGATTATCTTTCAGAAGGTAGTTGCGTATTATGCCATAGCCTGGAAAAAACTAGAAATACATATATCGAAGTTCAGTCTTAGCATGTGTTGTCCTCCTGGTTCTAATAATACGAAACATTGAGAATGACTGAATAATCAAAATGCAGTAGGGAAGTGTCTGAACAGCTGCACTAAATTATTTGACTAATTGACTATAAAAATGGTATATGGTGAGCAGGAAGGAATATACTTTTGATTATAAAAGGACAGCCTTACTTTTCATAGATGTAAGTTTCCATACATGCAATATGAAAATCTGAAAAGTGAGGCCAGCTTCAGGTTTTGTAATTTATTGTTGTAATAATCCCAGTGTGTAGTTGTGTATCTTTCACCCTTCTGAAATAACATTTACTAACGTATTTTGTGTTTTTACTTAAGAGGTATTTTCCCTACTAAAATACAAAATGAAAACCCAAAGATTACAAAAACAGGAGGCTTAAAACAAATTTAAATTTAAAAAAAAGTTTTATAGAGATGACTGAGAGCAGAGGTTACTACCAATTATTAGACTCATTGAGATGCATTATTTATTGAACGTTTCAGACAAGGTAACTATAGTAATGTGATTATTTACAAAATAAATCATTTACATTGATTATTCTCTTAATATATAGCTGAATGGCAAACTTCCTGAAAGCCAAAGCAGATTTTTCAGTGGACCCTGAGATGAAAGGGTAGGTAATACTCCTATTTAAAGGAAAAGTTTATCCCACAGAATTAAAATATTGTTCTAAGGTGCTTAATTTGGATTGTCCGCTACCATAGCTTTCAAGTGGTGACAACTATTCAAGGAACAGAAAAAACAGATGTGTCAGGAGACTGCTTCTGTTTTACATGTTAGAGATTTAAACAAGTTGAACAGGTGACATTTTATTTAGTTTGTTGAGCAATTTCTGTTGTATGCTGTTCATGGCTCGAAATGCATCTGTGTGCAGGGGATTTCTCTCTCTTATATTCCCATACAAAGACCTTTGCTGTGAGACAGGATATTGAGAGATTTTACTCCAAATGCCCAATACATGATTTTGTAATAAATACATCTTGGCAATGTCTTGTGCCCAATGTGTTTACGTTCCTGATATGCAGAAGGCTATGTACCAAGAAGGTTTTAATTGCTCTGTCTCCCAAGAATTCCCTACTATAGCAAACTACAGTGTGGTTTTGGTAGGAAAAATTATTTAGAAAATTGTATTGCAGGATTCTGGGTTTAATGTCTTCAGTTACTCTATGAATGATGTTAAATTTATGCTTACAGGATGCTTTATGATTTTTTTTGCTTTGTGTTTGCTTTAGATTTCTTGCTAATTGATGGAAAAGGATAATCCTTTAATCGTTTTAATTTTGTATGTTTCCGTCATGAACCACTTCTGCCAGTCTGTTCTTCCAAGATATACTTAATATTCGGCCCACATCTCTTACATAAAAATTGGAGACTTGGCTCTATAAGATAGATCTAGGAAAGTGTGTGTCAAACTAAGTGAATTTTGCAGTCTCTCTTTCGAAGTTCCTTATAATTTCAACACTTGTAGGACTGTAGCTCTATTTCCATTGCAAATGTTACTTCTGTAGCTAAATGTGCTGGATCCATCTTGCAGATGTTGTCATCTCTTGTTCAGGAACTCACTGGTGCTTTATGAGGAACAGGTGCCACCCTTGCGGAACTAAAAGGGCGTGAGCTGAATTCACATCTTGGTTTCACTTATTTTTCTCAGGCTACTTTGCCTGGCTCTAGCATTGTCAGCCATATCAAAGCAACGCTGGAGATGCCACACCTACAGTTGTGCTGCACTCGCCTGCCTAGCTTTAGGAGCTGAGGGTATATTTTATATTTCATTGCTTTGCAAAAGTTTGAGTGTAGCTAGGAGCTATTTTATAGCAAGTTGTGGAGAATAATTTCTTTTTATTTAGGCAGAGGGGACTTGTGAGGACTTTCTGAATTGACAGTTGCAGGCTAGCTGCTTTCGTGATGCAGCATGTTAAAACCTGATGATTGGTGCTTTAAGCTTTTAACCCTAAAAGATCATCTGACTTAAGAGGGTCACACTCTCCAGGTTTTTGTGTATGTCTGGGATGCCAGACATAAATCAGGTTTTTGTTACAATGAAGATTACCCCTCAGCTGTGTTGGTTTGATCAATGTTGAGTAGATCTCTTTATTTTAAATATTACATCATTATTACTGGCTGGTGCAATGGCCGTGTAAACCACTTGTCAGGTAACTCAGGTTCTGTTTCCACAGAAGTTTTTCAGACTCATGTGGTGGTCTTTGTATTAACACTTGTTTTCCATCCAAAATGCAGACCTGCATTTTATATGCTTTGTAGCTGTTAGTTGGTTGACACACTGAATTTGATACCAGCAATGATAAACACTGGTGCCTGCTTTGCTGAGTTAGGTACAGCTGAGTTAGTGCTTCTCAAGTAAAGTAGAGGAAAATGTTGTGGTGCTGGGGACTGATGGGTTCCACCTGTCCCAACGGGGGAAAATGAATCTTTGGACCTAAGTTGGTGGGACTGATGGAGAGGTCTTGAAACTAAAATCGATGGGGGAAGGAGTTACCAACAGGATTGCCAAGGGTTGACAAGGCATTGCCTGCAGGTGGCAATGCTAGTGGGAACACTTACTCTGCTCCTGGGAGCACGGAGGGCCCAGGACCATATCTGAAATGCTTGTGCACTAATGCATGCAGTATGAGAAATAAGCAGGATGAACTGGAAGCGTTGGCCAGCTCCCAGAGCTATGATATCATTGGTGTTAGTGATTGTTAGTGGTATAGTTAGTGGTTAGTGGGTTGTTAGTGGTATTGGTGGAATGAGTCCCACAACTGGAGTGCTGCGATGGAGGGCTACAGGCTGCTTCAGGAGGGATAGGCAGGGCAGGCAAGGTGGAGGAGTTGTGCTGTATGTAAGGGAAAGGTTTGATTGTACAGCCCTTACAGTTAGTGGTGATGTGGTTGAGAGCCTCTTGGTGAGGATTAAGGGATGGAAAACAAAGGAGATGTTGCAGTGGGTGTTTACTACCAATCGCCCAGCCAGGATGTAAGCACTGATGAGTTACTTTGTAGGCAATTAGGAGAAATTTCTGGATGGGTAGCCCTTGTCCTTATGGGAGATTTTAACTTCCCAGACATCAGCTGGGAGTATCACACTGCTGTGATGAGCAGGTCTTGGAAATTCTTGAAGTTTGTGGATGATAACTTCTTGTCAGAAGTACTCAGTGAGCCAACTAGAAAAGATGTCCTTCTAGACTTGCTATCTGTGAATAGAGAAGGACTTATGGGAGATGTGATGGTAGGTAGCTGTCTTGGCCACAGTGGTCATGAAATGGTTAAGTTTAAAATTTTCAGAGTGATGAGAAAAAAGGACAGCAGAGCTGATACCCTGGACTTCAAGAGAGCAAACTTCAAGCTATTCAGGGAGCTATTTAGCAGACTACCCTGGGAAACTCTTTTGGAGGGCTTAGGAGTCCACAAGTGCTGGCCAGTCTTTAAGAACCACCTTTTACAAGCATAGGAGCTGGCAATTCCACTGTGTTGTAAGTCAAGCAAGTGGGGCAGAAGACCAGCTTCTCTGAACAGGCTACTCCTCATGGAGCTCAAGAGGAAAAAGAAATTGTATGATCTCTGGAAGCAAGGTCAGGCTTTGCAGGAAGATTACAGAGCTGCGGGCATATATGCAGGGAGGAGACACAACAGGGCAAAGCTTAGAGTTGAAACTAGCCAGTTTTCTGTCAGATAACAAGATGGGCTTTTTAAAGTATGTTAATAGCAAGAGGAGGTCTAATGAAAGCATTGGACCGATACTTGTTGAAGATGGTCATCTGACTAACAGGGATGAAGAAAAAGCAGAGGCATTCAACGCTTTTTCTGCCTCAGTCTTTAATAATACTGACAGACTTTGGGCTGTCTGGTTCCCTGAGTCAGAGGTCCACAAGTGTGGGAACGGTGGCTTTCCATTTGTGGACATTGAAATTGCAGGGGACCAGCTGTATCAGCTGAATGTTCATGCACAAGTTCATGGGGCCTGATGGGATTCATGCCAGAGTGCTGAAGGAGCTGGCGGATGTTACGGCAGGACACCTTTTGATCATCTACCAAAGGTCTTCAGAGTCTGGGGAAGTCCCTGCTGACTGGAAGCTAGCCAGTGTTATTCCAGCCTACAATATGGGTGTGAGGGAAGACCCAGGGTACTACAGACCTGTTAGTCTAACCTCAGTTCCTGGAAAAACTATGGAGATTATTATACTGGGTGCTACTGAAAGGCATTTAAAGAATAATGCAATCATCAGGCACAGTCAATATGGGTTCAACTGTTTAACTAATTTGATATCCTTCCATGATAAGCTCACCTGCCTACTGGATGAAGGGAAGGCAGTGGGTGCAGTTCTTCTGGATTTTAGTAAGGCTTTTGATGCTGTCCCTCACAGCATCCTTCTGGACAAGTTGTCCAACTGTGGGATTAGCAGGTTCATGGTGTGCTGGGTGAAGAATGGGATGAAGGGCAGAGGTCCAAGGGTTGTAGTGAATGGGGCTACATCTGGCTGGCAACCAGTCACCAGTGGTGTTCTTTGGTGTTCAATTCTAGGGCCAGTGCTGTTCAATGCATTTATCAATGATCGACATGCAGGAATTGAATGCACCATTAGCAAGTTTGATGATGATACCAAAGTGGGAGGTGCTGTTGACTCCTGAGGGACAAGATGCCTTGTACAGGCATCTGGATAGATTGGAGCATTGGGCAATGAATAGTGGGATTAAATTTCACAAGTCCAAATGCCAGATCCTGCACCTAGGATGGAGTGATGCCGCACACAAGTATAAATTGGGAGAGGAGTGGCTGGAGAGCAGCCCTGCAGAAAGGGATCTGGGGGTGCTGGTTGACCTCAGGCTCAATATGAGTGAGCAGTGTGCCCTGGCAGCCAGGAGGGCAAACCGCATCCTGGGGCGCATCAAACACTGTATAACCGGCCGATCAAAAGAGGTGCCCATCCCACTGTATTCAGTGTTGGTGCGGCCTCACCTTGAGCACTGTGTGCAGCTCTGGGCCCCACCATTTAAGAAGGATGTGAAGGTCCTTGAATGCACCCAGAGGAGGGCAACAAAGGTGGTGAGAGGGCTGGAAGGAATGTCCTGTGAGGAGCAGCTGAGGGCTTTGGGCTTGTCTAGTCTGGAGAAAAGGAGGCTGAGGGACGACCTCTTTGCCCTCCGCAGCTTCCTGAGGAGGGGAAGTGGAGGGGGAGGTGCTGATCTCTTCTCCTTGGTATCCAGTGATAGGATGGGTGGGAATGGTTCACAGCTGTGCCAGGGGAGGTTCAGCCTGGACATCAGGAAGCATTTCTTTAGCGAGAGGGTGGTCAAACACTGGGACAGGCTGCCTAGAGAGGTGATCAATGCCCCAAGCCTGTCAGTGTTTAAGGGACGTTTGGACAATGCCCTTAATAACATGCTTTAACTTGTGGTCACACAGTTGGACTAGATGATTGTTGCAGGTCCCTTCCAACTGAAATGTCTATTCTATTTGATTCGTTTTGATTCGATTTAGCAGAAGTCACCTGTGCTTTTTTCTCATGGCCTTTTTTCACTGTACGAAGCTACTAGTAAAAGAGGTGCACTTAAAGACAGCCTGTACGAATTATACATTTACAAAGACAGACATACAACAACACCCGTACAGCCTAAGCTGACTCTGGAAAAGGTTGAGGGTGCCAACCTGCGCTTATGCATTTATATGCCTATTACGAGATCGCCCTGAGGACCCGCCGCCCGGAGGCACGTCGCCGGGGGAGCGGCAGGACACCGGCCTTGCTCCCGCCCCACTCCCGCGCCCCCTCGCTCCCCGCCGCCGCCCAACGCCCGCCGCGCGTGGGGCCGGGCCGCCGCGGGCACCGCCCGTGCCCCCGCTCGGCCGGGCCGCCGGCGCGCAGGGAGTTAACCGCGCCCGGTGCCACGGCCCCCCCCGGGGCGGGGCGGCGCCCGCCCGCCGCCACCTCCCGGCCCGCCGCCACCTCCCGCCCCCCCGCCGCCGCCGCCGTGAGGGCGGCTCGGCCGCCGCGCCCCGCAGCCCGCCCGTGCAGCGACAGGCTCTCCTCGGTTGTCAGCGGCCGCTCCCGCCGCCCCAGGTGAGGGCCGAGCCGCCGGGACCCCTGCTGGGGCGGGGCGGGGTGGGGGAAAGGGGGCGCCGCCGGGGGTGGGGACGGCGGGCGGTGCGTGTTCGGCGGCCGCCGCTGCCGAGCCCCGGGGAACCGTCCGGCAGCGATGTGCGCAGTGCGAGAGCCCGCACCGCCTCGGGAGGAGACCGGAGTGCGGAGATCGAGTTCGCAGTGACTTCGGTTCCTCTCACGATGGATGGACACCAAGCTAGAGCTTCTCCTTAAAGATACTGATAACAGAGGTTTTCCTTTAAAAAAAAAAAGGGGGGGGGGAGGGGGGAGTGTGTGTGTGAAAAAAAAAATTAAAAAAATATATTAAAATAAGAGAGTAGCGATAACATATTCCGCATGGCTTTAAAGCATGGGTCAGAGGACTTGCACACGCATTGAAGTGGGCCATGCCCTTTCTTAAGCCGAGTCCTGCCATGGGAACGTTATTCTTGAGCGTCAGTTCTAACTTCGGCTGAAGAAGGCTGCTGAAACTTTGGACGTGGCTATAAAAATTTCCGTTTGAGTAGACAGCGTGAGAATTTGGTGGCTTCCTATTAATCGGCTGCCTGTCAGCTACGACCGGATTGCCGGAAGCGTCTGCCATGGGAAAGCTGCTTCATGCTGGCTCCTTTCTTCTGTTCCTGCCAAGGCATCTCCCGTTGGGCGCTGCCGGAGAGGGTATTCCAGACCTTTGGAGTGTCACAACTTTGTTGCCGTTTTTTTTAAATACATCATTGCTTAGGGCATCACAGAACCGAGAACACTATTAAAAATTAAGTGGTCGCTTAATACTGTGGACAGCAGCTGAACGAATATCCTCACTTTATTTGCAGCCATTTGTCATCTAGGTACATAAAAATTGCTTTGCTGTTTCTTCTTCTTATCTTCTGACTCCTTGTTACGAGGACTCGCGGCACTGTAGTTTTCTTGGAAAAAAAGAGGCATTTTCCTGTGATGTAGGTGGTATAATAGCGATACCCTGTAAGTGACTGACTCTAATTGTACCACCATAAGGGTGCATAATTGGTTCTCATTGCGACTTTTATACCGCTTTACCTCCTGGAGCACAGAATCTCGTACACACTTAGTACATCTAGTACACATGAAGTTTAGGTCTGTTTAATAAAGGTTAATATTTTAAATGAAGAAAACTAATCATCCTTATAAATTCAGTGACTTTTAACAGGCAGACTTCAGGTTTAATTTCTTTCTGTAGTTCTTTCAAAATTCATGTGTTACTTAATTCTATTACAAGACTAATTTCTTTCTATTTCCTTATAGTGCAATCGTGAGGTTTTTAAGGATTACAGTCCTGTCTCTATTATAATCTGTGTGCTGTCAGGCTCTTTGCAAGGGAGGGTAGGGCAAAACTTTGTGATTCAATACTTCCTGTAAGGGTATTTCCAGAAAGTACCAACTTTGTCACGTAGCCTTAGTCACTTCTGAAAATAATAACAAATGAATCATCCTGTAATTACAATTCTATATCAGTACCAAAGCCTCAGTGATACATTTGCTTACCTGAATGTAGAAGAGAATGCAGAAAGGGTTTTTTTTTTTTAGTATAGGTTAGGGTATTGGATTAGGAAAAAAGATACTCAAGATGGATGATAAACTAGAGCGCTGTGACTTTTTGGAGTCATGGTTTGGTTTAGTCTTCCTCACTCTTGGGCTGGGGCAGGCAGAAATGATCTTAAGGTCAGTAAGATGTGTTTAATGACGAGGATATTATGAGTAAGATGCTTCCTGGACTAAGGTTTCAGGCGTATGATGGTTAGAGATGACCTTTGGAGACCTTCTGGAGCCAGAGGTGAAAGGGGGCTCATGCTAGTTCAGCAGTCGCTGCCACTGTGGGAGGTACAGAAGGAAGCGGATCAGTTCGTTTGCTGTGAGACGTACCTCCCTCTGGCCTGCGAGCCAGGTGGTGTTTATACCACAGAACAGAATTAGCGGTGAGATGGGGGTTACATTAGCAAGGGGTTAGTTTGGGCTTCAGTGGTTTGAAAGTGGTGATGCTTGGCCATATAAAATTGGAGATGCTTGTTCTTCTGCAGTTAAAAGCTGTAGCATGGCTGGATTATTTTGGGGGTTTAATATTTGTGACAGTATCATCTGTGTAGAAGGTTTTTATCACTGTTAATGATGCTAGCTTTACAGATGGGACTACTGTGATGCACTTATATCTGATTTTTTAAATACAATTTTAGGTATAAGCATACATGGCTCCTGGTTTCTCAAATGAGAAGAAAACTGATGATGAACAGCCTTCAAAGTAAGATTCAGAAATTAATTATCTTGTCCAAGTTTACACTTACCTTCCTCACCAAACTCATAACACGCTCATTTAAAGATAAAGTTTGATACAAATATTCATTATAACATTGAGTATCTAGTAGAAGGTATTTTGACAAATGGAATCTTTATCTGCTTTAAGCAGATCTACACAGAGGGCTTTGCAGGCTAGCCATTTTCATTTATCACGACAGTGAATTTTTCCAAGCATAGGTGATGTTTTTATCTATCTATCTATCTATCTATCTATCTATCTATCTATCTATCTATCTATCTATCTATCTATCCATCCATCCATCCATCCATCCATCCATCCATCCCAGTGAGCTGTTGAAATATTGACTTTGGTTGCTGCATATGGCCAGACTTACCTGCTTCAAGAATTTGAACAAAGAGTTCAATCTGTTTCTCTGATCCTCAATTCAAGCTTATTGTAGTAAAACTATACATGCATGCTTAGTCCTCAGATACTCATGTTTTCTTTAAACCCCTAGTAGTTGGAGGTGCTTTACAACAGTGTGAGGGGAGTTAAATTGTCTGCTCCGTAGAGTTACAGCCCAAACGTTTTTATCAGATAAACTTTGCCTCTACTGTAAATCCAGGGCATTGGTCCTACATACAGGTAGTAATATGCTTACTTTTATTGCCCATTTTATCCCAGCATCCAATTCTGCAATTAGATCTGCGTGGGCAGATAGCCAGTGCAAGTTAGTAACAACCCCATTGCTGCAGTGAGGCGGCGGGTTGGGGAGTGTTGCTGGTAGGGTATGAGATGAAAAAGGTGAAAGACAGTCACTGCTGAGGAAGGAGGATGTATTTGGGCCAGACGTGAGGAAGTGGTGTTGGCCCATACCACGTGAATTTCCCTGTACTTTTAATGGAGGCCTAGCCTTCTCCCACTTTATTTCCTGGAGAGAAGCTTTTATTTTCAGTCTTCTCATAAAGAAGGAAATATTTATTGCTTGCCTGAGACCAAATTGCAAAGTGATTTCAAATCTTATCCTATCTGTATGTAAAAGCCATTCCAGTAAACATCAGCACAGCCAGCTACTTGGTCTGCATTAGTGAGTGACCCATTAACTATGGGTCCCACAAAAACGAACAGGAGTAATTCAGAGGACGCAGCGTGGGAATTCTGCTCACATGAGCTGGCAGACTCCTGGGGTGTCTGTGAGTTTCTGACGAGCCATAAACCTGCTCTTTCTTTCTCCTGGAGTCAAACAGGTCTCTTGGAGGGAAGAACAAAGGCAACCAAACCTTTGGTTCTCCCTCAGGCAGGATTTGTTTGAAGAGAGGCAAATGGGGCATGTGGGAGATGGAAGGGAATTACTACTGAAGGGGCGAACGAACCACCTGCTTTGTTGGGCTGCTTTTTCAATTGCTGAAGGTTGTAGTGTATGGTGGGCAGGGACAAATAGGGTGGATTGGGATGATACCTCTCTTTTTGTGCAGCTGCTGCTGGATAGTTTATGACATTAGAGAGAGGCTTTCAAGAACAGGAACAACTGTTATACTCGGAATCTTGGGGTTGTAACTATTTTCCTTGCTTTCTAAGGAACAGTCAGTGACCTCAGTATGGGGTCATCTAGGCTACTTTAGGCTTCTTAAGGTAACCAATACATCTTTTACAGGATTGACAGGTAAGATACAGGACCTACAGAAAAGCAATGCCTTTCTGGAGAGGCATTAGAAGACAGGCAAGATAACCTAAACCATCTGAAATAGTGCTAAATGCCTATGTTTAGGCTTCAGAGTTGTTCCTGAAAAAGTCTTAACAGTTTTACGTAAACTGTATAAACTCTAGGCAAGCTCTTTTGTCTCCTCTGACAAAGCAGTTTGAATTTGCTGAGCAATTCTGTGATTGCAGTGAGCCTTCACTGAGCTATTAAGTCATCTTCTTGTGTCTGGAAGATATTTATTGCTCAATTTCATCCCTCAGAAACTACTTTGAAGTACTGGCCAGTATTTTGCTTAAGCTTGTGATTATTGGCTAGTCTTTCCTACCTGTTTCAGCTGAACTTAAAACATAAAGCACAGAAGGCAAGCAATTTATGAGTCGATCAGCCTGCTTAGTTAGTCCACTACCAAATTTTCCATGAAGGTGATCCCACATGCTAAGTAGTTCAGTTTGCCTTCTTTGCCTTGTCATTTCCTGGTTCTTCAGAAAGATTTTTTTTTTTTTTTAAAGTTGTATCATTTCCTTACAGGAAGCAATTTAAGAGGAAGTGAACTTTTTTTACCTCTACCTCTCTCCCCCTTTTTCTTGCATATTTTTTTCTCTTCCGTGGTTTTCACTTTGTTTCAGATTTTCCATTTGCCTTTTTCCTCTCCTACTTCAGATCCTCTGTGCTTTTGTTACCAGTCTCATACCATAGAGTTTTTTCCTGGCTGGATGACAGAGTTGCAGTAAGCCAGATTGCCAGAAACACCCTTTGGGCCTACCTATAAAGCTCAAATTTTCAGCCCCTCTCAGGTGGTTAGGAGGGTCAGCCAAAACACAGAGATGAATTTTGCTTTTCAGCTTTGCTATAGATTGGCTATGTAGTAAGATGGTCTACTCAATATTCCCTGGACCTCCTCCCATTGTTGTGCTCACCATAAAGATCCACCCTGGTTCACAGCTTTAATATTGTTCAAGGTAGAGTTTGCACTGTTGCAAATGCATCCTACCATCTGGGCTTTTGTTCATCCTGTGCAATGACTGGAATGTTAAATATGTTATATGGTTTATTACAAGACATAAGGTGGTCATGAAGTTTAGGATTTCCTTAATGTAATGTGTGAGGAACCAAAATAAGATAGTGCAGGCATACTTGGGTGCGGCATTTCCCAACTTGCACTGCTTGCCTTTGCAAAATTAGCATCTGTTCAATGTAGGGATTTGTATATACTCTGTATGTTTCATAATGCTGCTGTCCTGGCAGAGAGAATTTTATCCATCTCTGCAACCCTCACCTGGAGAAGATGAAAGAAGACATCCTGTACCATTTTGCTCTTGGGACTGGTACCCATGATTTTCCAGCACTGTTTGGAGATGTAAAGGTAGGACACTTGATTTCATTCAGTGAGCCTAAGCTTTTCTGCAGAAGGTGGAAGTGTAGCTGTCTTCAGAGTAGGAAAACGTGTCAGCATACCACCAATTGAGGAATGTATGGAAAGGGAATAAGATTTTGTGGGTTCTCATCTCTCTCAGTATCAAGAAAAATTGGGGATAATTGTTTCTGACTGTCTCTTTTCATTCAGTAAGAAGGCAAATACTGCAGTCTCTGTTCAAGTGGAACTCTGTTTTGGGAGGCCTTCGAGCCAATATCTGTGTTATATTAGTTTAAACAGGATGAAGGTATTTGAGTGCTATATAGAAGGGGGGTGGTTTCCCCATAATTTTTCTTTATGGCCTATTTGAATGATTATGAAAAGAACCACGTCTGGGAATGCCAAGTTCCCTTACCAAGCTGAGAGGAGTGGCTGATATGCTGGAAGGCTGTGCTGCCATCCAGTGAGACCTGGACAGGCTGAAGAGCTGGGCCAAGGGGAACCTCATGAAATTCAACAAGAGCAAGTGCAAGGTCCTGCACCTGGGGAGGAACAACCCCATGCACCGGTACAGGTTGGGGGCTGAACTACTGGGAAGTGGCTCTGTCGAGAAGGACCTGGGAGTGCTGGTGGACAACAAGCTGACCATGAGCCAGCGCTGTGCCCCTGTGGCCAAGAAGGCCAACAGTATCGTGGGCTGCATTAAAAGGAGTGTGGCCAGCAGGTCGAGGGAGGTTATCGTCCCCTTCTATTCTGCCCTAGTGAGACCACATTTGGAGCACTGGGCCCAGTTCTGGGCCCCCCAGTTTAAGAAGGACAGGGAACTGCTTGAGCAAGTCCAGCGTAGAGCTACCAAGATGATCAGGGGACTGGAGCATCTCCCTTTTGAGGAAAGGCTGAGAGACCTGGGTTTGTTCAGCCTGGAGAAGAGAAGACTGAGGGGGGATCTCATCAATGCTTATAAATACCTGAAGGGTGGGGGTCAGGACGATGGGACTAGACTCTTTTCAGTGGTGCCCAATGACAGGACCAGGGGCAATGGGCACAAGTTGGAACACAGGAAGTTCCACCTCAATATGAGAAAAAACTTCTTTCCTGTGAGGGTGCCAGAGCAGTGGCACACGCTGCCCAGGGAGGTTGTGGAGTCTCCTTCCCTGGAGACATTCAAAACCCACCTGGATACGTTCCTGTGCCCCCTGCTCTCGGTGTGCCTGCTCAAGAGCAGGGGGGTTGGAGAAGATGATCTCCAGAGGTCCCTTCCAACCCCTGCCATTCTGTGATTCTGTGAATAGTTATGTGTTAACTGAAAGCATTTGCATCCTCATGTTGGTCTTTGCATGTTCTTTGATATACTGAATCGTGCAACTGATTTTGTTTTGTTGAATATTGTCCACCCCAGTTTGTATGTGTTGGAGGAAGTCCTTCACGGATGAAAGCTTTTACCACTTACATAGCTGAAGAACTGGGGCTTGCGAGCCCTGGTTGTGACTATCCTAACATCTGTGTGGGAACTGACCGTTATGCAATGTACAAAGTGGGACCTGTTTTGTCAGTCAGTGTAAGTATCACTTAACGGGATGTGGGACACAGGTCAATGGTGCTGTTCAAAGGAGAAAATACGCATGCACACTTCTTTTAAATGCTTAATAGACAGAGTCAGCTTTTTAAGTCTTTATCAGCCATGCTCAAAATAATGCAGTCCAGAATTCCTCTTTAGCCCTCTTCTTTTTTGTAAGAGGGCAAACCTCTGAGACCTTCATTCCTTTCTTGCCTCCTTTTTCCTCAGTGTACCACTGACGTGTTGCAGGAATGGCCTTATAAATTTTTTGAGCAGACTTACTGTTGCCTCATCCCTGTTCTGTATCCTGAATAAAGGGAAAAAAATGTCACTCGATGCACAGGGGGTACTGGAAAAAATGACTGTTTCATATCCAGAGCTAATAAGTATCTGCAGCGGCATTGTCAGATATGCTACCATAGCTTAAGAGCAGCATTCCACGGTACTTGTGCTGCCAACTCATGTATGCATTTTAAAACTTTATACCTTTTAATTTGTATATATGATTACATACTTCAGTTGCAATTGCATGACTGTAGATCATTCTGCACCCTTTCTATTGAGTTGTAATTGTCGCATTATCATGCAAGTTAAGGTGGATCTACATTTGCTGAACTTTGTGACTGAACCACAATGTCTGTATTTTGAAAAAAATTAGCTTAACTATTCACTGGCACTTTAGGTTGGTAAAAATCAGAGTGGGGATTTTGTAGTGTTCAATAAAAGTTCTGTGATGAAGTGCATTTGTTAGCTATTAAGAAAAGACACTGCTTATACTTTTGAGAATGTAAACATTTTATAATTCATGATTTTTAGAAATATTGTATTTCATCTGTAGTCTACCAAAGCCAGTGGGAGTCTTTCTGTTTACCTGTAGGAGCTTTTCAGTAGGCCCATAGGTCAGGGGTTTTTGTGGGAGCGAGGTGACATTTGGAAACAAATACCAGGAAGGAGCTATTTTTCAGCCCCTTCTTCCATATATATTTTGCATTGTCTATGTGAATGTCAAATACAAATTTCTGCTTTCATTTCAGCACGGTATGGGCATTCCTTCTATTTCAATCATGTTGCATGAGCTGATCAAGCTGTTGTATCATGCCAAGTGTTCCAACGTAACCATTATCCGCATTGGCACCTCTGGTGGAATAGGTATTTCCCCTCTTGATTTCTTTTTTTCTTAAAAGCAAAGCATCTTTGTAGGAGAGTAAAGCATCTCTCTGCAAATAAGTGGTTGATGGTCAGAACAGCTTTCTGCAGGAGATGAATCATTTTGCTTCTGTAATTTTGAAAGAAGAGGCAATATCTGTCTCTGGATAGAGAAAATGCACTTAAGACATACGACAACGTGAGGAGAAGGACATTCCTGTCCTGTATGAAAAGTATGAGATAAAGACTATATAGCAAAAAATGATACATTTAGTTCTTTCAGAAATTATTTGTAATAATAAACTGAAGCAGCCAGCCGTGCACAAAAAAAATTCTCTTGGTGAATTCAGGGGCAAAACTGCCACCTTTAAAAGAAGAGGGTGGGTCAAGACGTATGTTTTATGTGTGCAGAAACAAAGCATTAACTACATTGTGAAGCTGTATCTATTCCTTTTTACTGCAGGTCTGGAGCCAGGCTCAGTGGTTATAACTAAGCAGTCAGTAGATGCCACCTTCAAACCTCAGTTTGAACAGGTTATTCTGGGAAAGACTGTAACTCGCAGTACAGACCTAGATGAACAGCTAGCTAAGGAACTGATGGAGTGCAGTAAAGAAATCAATGAATTCAATACAGTCATTGGAAACACTATGTGCACTTTGGATTTCTACGAAGGTAAGGCTGGCAACAGTCTAACAGAGTATATTGGTAAGCAGCAATAGATAAATACTGAATAATATTTTAACATTAAGGTTCCAGTTCACTGGACAGAAGGCATTCCCTACTTTGAGTTGTCTTGTCAATTGTAACTAACCTGTTTCTTGTATATGTAAAATCAAGCATTGTGCTTAGCAGTTTGCTGTATTGAACTTGTAGTTTTGTGGAGACTTATTTCCTCCCAGCTCTGAATAGATCCTCTGGAATACATACAGTCTACTGTACGCTTTTCATGTACTCATCAGCTAGGTATGTTTGTCAAAAAGTTTCTGTGATTTACTGAGGCATCCTAGAGGATTAGAGGAGTAAGAATTATTTGTGGCTGTTTTGGGGTTGGGTATTTCTTGCACTGGTGAAGTATCTAAAGTAAATCTTTTCTAAAAGAAGCATTGGAACTGGTTTCCTGGGTGCATTTTGAGCAAAGCAGTGACCAGACAACTGAAGACAGATTCTGCTGAGTTGCGTCAATGATGCTACATAGGAGGGGCAAACCTCCAATGCTTACTTTGGATAAACATACAGACATTCAGGTGCTTTTATGATCTCCCAAGTCTATTCACAAACATCTTTCAGATCTTATGAGAACAGAGAGTAGATGTCACCTGATACTACTTTCTCTAGCTGTTACTGAATAGGTGGCAAAGGGGGCAATGCAGAGGGGAACATATGGTCTTAGTAGTGCTCAGGCTTGGTCAGGAGTGGACACTGTCAGTGTGTGTATCTGCTCAGACACCAATCACAGTTGCAAGCTACACTAAAAAAAGGTGTCAGGAATGTTTTTGAACTCACACAGCAAAACCTGAGAACAGGCTCAAAGGCATTAATTTAGTATAACTCCTGAAAACAAAAAGATACTGAGTAAAACACTGTGTAATTTAACTTTACTGTATGTAACCTGCTGCTGTTTTATCTGTAGGCATTATTCTTGAGTAATTTGAATAAACTAATTTCCTCAAAAAATTATAATATTATTAGCTTAAGAGGCTCTTCATCTCTTACCCTAAAGAGTTAGTAAGTAATAAAATGTTCATCCTTTAAAGGTAGCGTCAGGAAAGCATTTTAGAGTCTGGCAGTTTTTCTAGACAATGATTAAACATAGGAAAAATGCAGCGCTTCCCTACACCTTCAAGTTTGTTGCTGAATTTTCATGTATGCCGCACATGCGGGAAACTGCTACTTACATTTTCCTGTTTATGAATTTGAGAATTTAAGCCGGAGAAGACCAATTATGTTACTGTGACTCACATTATAAAAGATACAAGTAATATGTAGAAGCTCTAGCAATAGCTAAGAATCACTTTGTCCTGTTTGTCTTCTGCATGAAAATAAAGAGTAGTAGTAAAAGCTGGACACTGTGTTGGGGAAACTGCGATAATTGGGTGTTTTAGAAAATGAGTTTGTTCTGTGACGTCATCACTGAAAATTTCTACAAAATGACTGTGTAGGACAGGGCAGGTTGGATGGTGCGATCTGCTTGTATACTGAAGAAGAGAAACTGCAATATTTGAAGGAAGCTTACGACTCTGGCGTCAGAAACATAGAGATGGAGTCTTCTGTGTTCGCAGCAATGTGTAATTTCAGCGGTGTCAAAGGTAAGCTAGCTTAAAGTCACTTTATTCAAGCTATAGGAAGTTTTCTGCATTGCAGGGGGTTTGTAGTAAAAACGGCGAATGAGGTGTTAACATACCTTCTGCATATAAAAAAACCCAGTTCTGGTTATAGTTTTGTTGCTATGATTGTTTGATTTGTGTCATATGTATTCATAACTTATGCAAACTTGCCCACATAGTTCTTCTAGAGTTTAGTTCTGTCATGTGCTATTCCAGCCCATGGCAAGCACATAAGTCATTAAAGCACCTAATTACCCCATAGCATTAATTTGTTTTCTTCAGTTAGTCTTTGAAATTTACAAGAAGCAACTGGTTAATTTAAGCAATCAGGTGATTCTCATATACGTAAAACTATAATCACTTTCTATACTTCCGTATCAAATTGAAAGTGTGTTTCTTGTAGACTTATGGCTTGAAGATTTTTAGTAGCATCATGAATAGACCATTCTTAATCATAAAAGGAGTTTTAAATTTTTTGTACACAGCTTACTTTTTTTCAGTGAAGATCAGAGAGTAAAAAAAAAAGCTACTACAAATAATGTAATACAGGGCCATTCTATTTACCATGTTAGCTATAGTCTCTCACTTCCCTTGGCAAGGCATTTGCCAATTTAAAACACTGGTGTTTCTCACACTTCCTTAGACTCAAGAACAAAATGAAGAAAAATAAGCAAAAAGGCCATTGGTTATATCAAACGTCCTCAGTTCTTACTGACTTGAGAGTGATTTAAAAACCCAACCCATGCTATCACTGAGCCAATAGGGAGCCAGGTCCTTTTTGCTGTCTCTACTTTGTAGGTCTGTAACGTGTATTTACCGCTTGTGCTCTGCAAATCATCACTAGCAGAAACCCCAGAGCTCAGCTTGAGCGAAAGGAGGGGTTTTACCTGTGGGGCTCTGATAACCAAAAGGCAGCAGATGAGCCTGAGATGGTCCATGAGATCCTCATGTACTTGCAGTGCTCCCCATCGTAAACGTTGAAACGGCTCCTCTGCTGGTTCCCAAGGGATGGCATCTACAGCACAGGGATTTGAGCCGGGGGTAAGGTAGATACAGGCGGGCTGCTAACGACATCTGCTAGAACAGTGTCTCTGATCACTTCCTATCAGTCAAGTCATGGGTACTTATGAAAGGTAATTCCTATGCAGGAAAACATCAGACTCATGATATAAGTATCTGCAGCTGCCTGCAAGCTCTTGCTTTATTAATGTAGTGATCAATATCTTAAACTTTGTAACTCTTTTTTTTTTTTTTTTAATCATCCACAGCCTGCTAGTCCCCTAGCACCTTATGGTACTGTGCATCGTTTTTGTTTTTGTTTTTTTTTTTTCTCTCTCATATTTCTAATCATCTAGCTGTTTGTTCAAATATTTATGCTTTTGGACTGTAGAAGTGCCAGAATGTCATTCCTAACTAATGCTGTCTTTTAATTTCTAGCTGCTGTAGTGTGTGTCACTCTTCTGAATCGGCTTGAAGGGGATCAGATTAGCAGCCCACATGATGTGCTTGTGGAGTATCAGCAGAGACCGCAAAAGTTAGTGGGATATTTCATTAAGAAAAGGCTTGGGAAAGTATGAAATTCCCATCTTTGTTTTGTAGAAGCCAGGAGGCTTTTGCACAGCTGAAGTCATGGTCATGACTTCTGTACATTAAAGGTCTTTTGCCTCAGAATACTTCACAGCATTCCGTGTGTCTGTGGAAGTTAACCATTATGTCCCTGTGCTTTGGGAAGTGAATGTGCTGATTGGCTTCCAGTTAAGTTTTGCTTAGTTATGCATTGCTGGATATGAGACTCGCTTTCCTGTGGACTGGAAAAGGGATCTATTGTGAAGGACAAACCTGCTATAATATATGAAAAAGCTTTATCTATCCCTGCTGTAAAACAAAAACTAGGAAGAAAATCGAACTTCATTGCCAAGTACCTGCAAACCACCAAATTAAAATTAATTTAAGAATGCTAATACCTTTCTTGTTGTTATAAAAAAATTATATAAATTATAATGGTCTTTGTTGCTTTACTTGTAAAGAAAATTTAAAGTGAATGCAGTTTATTTTTTGCAAACTTTGACAAATAATAATATTTTCATATATTAAAATTTAATGAAATTGCCAAGTGTGGGACTGAATTTTCTAAGCATTAAGGACTTGACACTGAGCTGTTGAACGTCTGTACTTTCTAGATATTGATCCAACAAGGTCATTCATATCCCATTTTAACTATATGATTGAATCAATGGCCAGGAAACATTTATGCATTAAGTAATTTTGCATTGAAGAACCTGAAATCTTTTGCTGAATCAAGGCTTCTGCGTACTGAAGAGGAACCACAGGCATTCAGGAGATGCCTGTTCACAGGACTGCATTATGGTAGTTCATTTTTCTTTCCTTTTACTTTGTTCCTTTTCAAATTTTTTTTCCATCTCCATGTCTTCGGGATGTAACACTCACTGTTGTAATGGTTCCTAGTTCTGGAAAACTGGAGAATACCTATTGACTGTACATGCCATCAAAGCCATTTCTGCCATTTTTTCCTCTACCATTGGCCTAGTGTTTGTTGTTGTGGTTTTGTGTTTTTTTTTTTTTTAAATCATACATGTCTATCTCCCCACACCCCCCATGGCAGTGGGGGGTCCAGTTCTAATAGGAGTCACAGGTCAAAAGGCTCTGAATGAACTATCAGAACAGCTGTCACTGATCCAGTTATATGAGATTTTCTTTCAAGGACTGTAATTTGCAACACTGTTAACAAGCATGAGTTCAATCTAAGAGGCAGCGATGCATTAGTAGGCCCATTCACCAAGAAGTGGCAGAAACTGGAAGCAATGTGATGAAAATAGTAAAAAAGGAAGGGATGACTCTTGTGAAGAGGAAACTATCAATGAGGATTAG
The DNA here is from genome assembly GCF_949628215.1 of Phalacrocorax aristotelis. Taxonomy (NCBI): domain Eukaryota; kingdom Metazoa; phylum Chordata; class Aves; order Suliformes; family Phalacrocoracidae; genus Phalacrocorax; species Phalacrocorax aristotelis. Next base: position 90,855,380 of record NC_134277.1, read on the forward strand.
TCTCCTTAAATTTGATGAATTTTCAACTGGAGAACAGATAAAAAGGTAAAAATATTAGCTTTTTAAAAAATTTACTAGTTTAGTCTTCCTTTGATTTTTAAAAACACATTTTCTCATTTATGCTCAGGATAGACAGTGATTATAAGTTTTTCAGAGAAAGCCTTTTTTTCCCTAAGCTTAAGGGAAGGAGTCAGTTGGGAATGGCTCCACATTTTTTTGAACTGATCCTCCCTTATTTAAAAAAAAAAACAAGCCAAACATCTGTGTGTGACTATGCCTAGTGCTTGCCTGGGCATTGCACAAAGCCCTGTGAGGCCTTCTGGGAAACGTGCAGCACAGCACATCCTTGTTCTGCAACCTCCTGTTCCCAGAACAGTAGCAAGGAGGTAAAAAGAGGATCGATCCCTTGAGAAACAACATGCTGTGCTCTAGGCTGGAGAGACGCTTACACCAAATTGACTGGTATGGGTTTGGAGGAGGCAGTTTGCTGTTGTAAAAATAATACTTCATTAAGAAAACAAACACCTCCTGTGGCTTGGTGAAGCTCTGGGGAAGTGTATTACTGCAGTTTTCCTGGAGGTATGAATCTGAAATGGTGTCATTTGCCTTTTTAAAGGAAGGACAGCAAGAATCTGGAAACTGGTTAAAAAGAAAAGAAGTTCTTAAATCATTTAACACTGTGAGCTGTCAATTAAAACGACAAAGCTTTTGTATTTATTTGCACTCATATAAAGTAGGCGCTTCTATTTTGATAACTGATGTGAAAACTCTTACGTGCTACATGCTGAAATATAACTAGCAGTGTGGCCTGACTGAGCTGGAGCTAAGGTTGAAGCATTTGTGGAGTGAGGCAGCTGTTCTATTAAATCAATACACAAGACCCTAGCAGAAACCCCTGGAAGACTTTAGTCATTCACTTTTCACCACTATGTCCTTTCTGCTTCCCACTGTTCCTTAGGACAACGTACTTCTGCCTCTGCTAAAATTTTTTTTTTTCCTGTGCTTCGTAACAGACGGAGCAAAGGGATGTATGACAACTTAAAATTAGAATTCAAAGGAGGCCAAGTATCCTGCTGTTTCTACTGGTCACCATCCTGTAATGCTGTATTCCTAATGCAAGAGGGTGCTCTATAGACACATCTTACGCGGAACAAAATACTTGCCTTAGCTTCAGAGGAAGCTTGCCAGAATGTTACCCTGATAAGAACGATTGTATTTTCCCTTGTGACTGCAACTGGACAGAGAGATAAAGAATTGAGTAAGCTGTGTGCATCCGGCAGTGAAGTTGCCTTCCTGTAGGTTTTACAAAGACACCCACAAAGAATTATAAAATATTTAACAGGTTTTTATATGCAAATCAATTCTTTAATATTAGTCATTTGCATTCTTTCTGTAGACCATGAATCAGGATATGAAGTGGTGATATTTTTAAAAGCATATATTATATTATGTACATGTTTGATATTTCATAGGTATATCTACAAATCCTGCAAACCCTGGAAACCTCAGTTTCAAATCAAAGGCCGCCTTCTGCTTTCTACGCCACGCTGTACCTGGCAATACACTGCAGAATCCGTTTAAGGATAAAAGCAAGGAGGAAGGTAGAAAATACAGATAGAGTGGAAGTGTTAAGGGAGAAAAGCAGTGGTTTCTACCAACGGTTTGTTCTGTGATTCATGGTGTTCTTCTGGCCTGTTCCTACCTTTTTGTTAAAGGACTGGTTGAGACCATAATGAAGATAGGCTAGAAGGCATTTGTTTCACATTTGCAAGAGACTGAGAATGTGCAGTAACTTGATTAGTGACTCGAAGGAGTGGATTTTTATTTTTGGCATCTTGATATACTTCAGAGAAGGATTTTCTTAACTGGAAGGTATGAGAAAACCTGAAAATGAATACTTTGGAATGACCTATTGACAGAAGTGCTTAGAGTACAAGTGTTTTTATCTGTCCTTTAAAAAACAAATACAATAATTCAGTAATGTCAGTATTTCTTGAAAATACACAGACCTAATATGTAGTATATTTTTAAAAAATTCTTCCGAAGAAAGGATTTTCAGTGCATTATGCAACAGAACTGGATTTTCTTCTGCAGTCTGGATCTCAATATATTCCTAAATAAAATGTTTAGACAGTTGAATCAGAAATGTATTTCATTTCCATTGACAAGATAGGTGACAGAAACTGAAGCATGAATGTTTTTAGATTTGCCCATCAGCACTCAGTTATGTTCTGAATGCAGTGCTCAGTAGTCCAAGCAGCAAACTGAGCTTTGGGATCGGATCTGTGTAGAACAACTGAACACAAAAAAGCACAGTCATGTGCTTTAATTACACTATTACAGTTTGCTACAAGGTATTGAGGTTTGCTTTACCTGAAAGTTTCTCAGTCTTTAAGCTGGAGTAACTTAAATACATGCTGCTTCTTTCTAGAAGAATTACTATTTAATATTATACTCCAGAGTATGAATTCAACTACAGTTTAAAAAGTCTTCTGCCTGAAGAGAAAGGAGGTAACTGAATAGAATAACATTAAATCTGAAACTCTAAGGTACAATAATAGCAGAAAGAGTAATGCTGACAGGGGCAATGCTTTTGCTCAGGCTACAAAGAAAATGCAGCAGCAGGAAAAGACAACCAGAGCCGGTTTTACATGATACAGAAACCTGATTCCAGATACTTCTTGTTGGTGCTGAGCTTGCAACTGTGAGAAAATTTTCAGTTTACTATCAGTCTGTCATATGACAAGAATAAAATTCCTAGAGCTGCCCAGAAGCTCGAACAAACCACCAGCCTCCTTGTGAGATTGGGTCTGTTTTATTTGTTTAATGTGTAGCTCCATTTTAATCAGCCGTATTATTTTGCCTTGGCCACAGCTATCATTTTTCATCATATCCTGACTTTGCAAACAGGAAGCGTCTCCCATGAAAGATGCTACTAATTGATGTCATCCTGCAGGCGCTTTGTCTGCAAAGCAGGTCTGTGCCATGTAAATGTTTACAAGTAGTACTCCTAATAATGTTAAAAGGAAAGCCTTGTGATCACGCAATAAACCTGGTGAAAGAAATTGTGGGTGGTGATAGGAAAATATGCTGGTTTACCAGATTCCCAGCCATATTCTCACATGATTTGACTTCATTCCTGTCTACCAAACAGTATTTTTGGCTCCTGGGCTTTAACCTATTTAACATATAAAACTATGTTTCTTTGAAAGTGCTTGCCAACGTACTCTAATTAGCTTATACTAAAACAGTAGGCTAGACATGGCGTGTTGATAATATTATATTATAAAGCACTCAAGTTTTAAAACCAGAGATAGATGCTGGCAGAAAGTTCTCTGCCTTTTCTGCTCCAGTGGTTTTGGATATCTTCCACATTGTAAGAGTAAACTTTCAAGTTAAAACCGAGACAATGCCTGCTAAACCTAAGCAGAAGCAGAAAAGGGAGATCACTCTGTCTTGTACTCGGAGACCCGAATCTGAGTGTATTTTTTTTTCCATTCATTCCGGAAGGAATGGATGGAGCACATGATGAAATATATGACCTTCTAATTTGCCCTGCAATATTCAAGATGTTGCTGTTGACTGCAGCCACTCTGTTAAGGAGCCCTGAAAGGATATAATTTATTTAGCCTACCAGCAACCATGCTACATTTGAACTTTTTAAAGCTCTTTCTACAAGCAACTATTAAGCAAAGCTGCTATTTAAGGCTGGTACTTGCATAGGATGCTACTTGACACTGTACTGATGAAACCTAGACCACTCAAAAGAGCTTCCAGGGTGGAAGCAATATAGTTGATGTGTCTTTCCAAAAATACTCAGAACCGATTTGCTTTTCCTGCCTGTGTGCTTAATTTTTAATATTATAATCTCTTTTGTGCCAGGGTTTTGTTGTGGTGGGTGGGAGGCGGTGGTTTGGTTTTGTATTTCTATAACATTGCGAATAATTACACTCAAGCTCATACATCCTGTTTCTTCTAAAATTACTTTTAGCAGTAATTTCCGAGAATGCCATTGCAGGGATTGTTCTTGGTTGAATGTTTATGAGGTACCTTTTGCTTTCATAAATTTTGTTCTAGAAAGAACAAGTCATCTACCATACATGCCATATGGAGAACACCATACTAGGCAAGAATTAATTTATTTAGGAAAGGACAATGGTGTATGAGGGCAAATGAAGTTAACAGAACTCACTAGTGAAAGGTGTTTGTCTATTGTGTGTCTCATAGAGTAACATGAGGAGTCAGTAGTTCATTAGTACTGAATACTAATTTCATATAAAATAGTTGTTTCCTGTATCCATGAAAAGCTGTTTAGCATTAAAAAACAGAATGCAACCTTTATTAGTATGTAATTAAATAGAGCGTAAGAAATTATGCACATCACACAGTCGGATGAGCAGAGATTTTGCAGAATTACTTGTTCAAAATAATTTGGCGAATGGTTCATGTGAGCTGTTTAGCTTACATAGTTACAGTCAGAAACTGCCCTCCATATTAGTTCCTTTGATAAATAAATACTCGTAATTCATTATGCTGACTGATAAGTTTATAATTTCCTACAAATGGCACGCTATAGATTCTGCTCTCCAGCTTTCCAAAACGGCTGTGTCAGCCCATACATATGTTCACAATATTCCATTATTGACAAATATTTGTTCAGAAATGCATATGCCAGCCATGCACAGAATTTTCGTCTCAGCTACCTCAAAATTTCGCCTTTGGTCCTAGTGAGGAAAATTACCGTACATACTCTGAAAGGGCAGGGGTTTTAGCATTGCTTGACTAAAAGCGGAAACAGCAGTGTAAATTTGGGGTTTCCCTGTGCAGGGACAGGAGTTGGACTTAATGATCCTTGTGGGTCCCTTCCAACTCAGGACATTCTATGAGTCTATGATCCCTTATGCAAATGCCAAGCCAGCTGTGAAGTAGAGCTTCTTGGTGAGGTATGTTCTTCCTTTCTGGTGGTTTGCCCAGCTACACTTTGCCACCATAGGGCTCACGAAGAGGAGAGCCCCAGAGTGGGGGGATGATGGGAGAGGTGAGGCGTGGGGGACATGTGGCTCTGTGGCACAGCACGGGGGCTGCTCTTCAGCGCTGGAGGAAACAGAAAGATGGTAACGTGCTTGACGACTGCTGGAGGTATGCGTTTTGCCGGTACCACAATGATGGAGGAACAGAGTGGGAAGTAGGTGTTAGTGGAAGAAGAGAGGATGTGCTCAATAGACCCACCTTCATACATAATTAATCCTGCTTTAAAATGCTTAGCATCATTCAGGTAAACACTGAACTACTTAGCTTTTTAGTACGGCCTGAGGACTTTCACATTTCTTTTTAAAGCTAAATGATTACTTCAGTAATTTTTCAGTCTCAGAGCAGAGAAAATAAAAGGAAGTCCCACCATATTTGAGGAATAAAGGCATTCAACTAGTCATATTCAGCTGTGACTGCATCTGTGATTTCTGCTTTGCTGAGAGGTGATTTTTTACCAGTATGTAAAAATTTATGAACTCATGACAGCTATACAATCTATTTTTTCTCTGCTACCTGAACCCATGGAAAATGTAAAAATTAAACCAGAAATTGACATAATTTCAAATACAAAGATTTTTACAGATTAATCAGTCAGTTTAACATGAAGTGGGGTAATTAAGCTTCACAACATGCTCTGGAGGGCCAAAAACTGCTGCTGGGTGACCCAAATCCAAACCCTGGGAAACGGAAGCTCAGGCACTGGACATAAGACATCAGCTGAACCTCATCCCATGGAAACAGGCAGAGCTCAGTGGACTTACAGATGTGCAGTTGCTCATTGCAGAAGTATCAGGCTTATTAATTTCTTAGATTGCTGCCTTAGCTCAAATGTAGTGGAAGTTGGATTCCTCACTAGTGACTTTTGTATGCAAAAAGTTTTTACATTTTTTGGGATTTTACTCTTAATGTGGAAAAGTAGCTGTGAATGTCGTCTCTTGCATTCAATAGTAATGCATTTTGCAGAGCCAGTAATGATGCAATTTATGCAGCAATAATGAGAAATAAAGAATATTTGTTCAGGCATCACACTGTCCTAATGCTTGTGTTTGTGTGATTCATGATTCTGATTATAGGTGGTTTGAATCACGTTCTATAGTGGCTGTGTTATGTGTCTCCATTCACCACAGAGAGAGCTTTTGGCGATCAGATTCTATCTTAGGCAATTCATCTGGGTAGAGCAAAACACACAGAAAGTTTACTCCTCTGCTCAAGGTAGCATTCCAATTTGGTAGGGCAGTCATCCTCACCCCCTGGGTAAAACAGCACAGCTCTGCAACGCCAGACACCTGCTGTGTCTCCAAGTGTCCCTGCTGCCACAGGTATGCGCAGGCTCCCCTCCTGCAGATCCCCCCACTCAGCCCCAGGAATTGCCCTCCCTCCTCTTTGCTGAAGGAAACGCTGGAAGACTGATTTTAATTCTGGGTGGCATGTAGGAATTAATTAACACAGTTTTCTGACTTGTCGGAATATTCCACCTTTATGTAGGTAATATATACCTAAAAAGGAGAACGAAATGTCAAACACACACCCTTTATAAGATAAAATGAAACAGTTGCATGATGATGCAATGGGACCACCACAGCACTACACATGTACTTATAAGGGTGCTCTAGAAGTACACAGACATTTACAGGGCTACGTGTTTAAACAATGTACTTATTTTCCTAGTATTCTTTTTTTCTAAAAATCTAAGCATATGTATGCAAAATTACATTAACACTGCAGTGACAGAAAGTCATCAAACTGGAAAAAAACAAATGTGTGTTACATATTCTTTTTTTTCCCCTGCTGTTTGCATTCATTTTTATTCCAGAAAAATAGAAACAAGTGCAGAATATATACTGTGGCTTAAGGACCCTGAAGGCATTTATACAAACCCATCCCCTTACTGTTCACTGCACTGAGAAGCAAATGGAAAAACGAGATTCCTCAATGAATACAAAACAAGAGGCGGAAACATAATCTCATCTTCCCTCAGTAAGCAGGCAAATCTCTTGCACCATTCCCTAGTGCCGGAATTAAACAGCTTGTGAATAACGTGTTCAGGCTGCTTGGTGAGATGATTCTAAGTTAGAAAGTCCTTAAGAAGCCACTCTGCAAGTGGATGAAGAAAAGAAAAGACGATATGGGGCATGCTGTACACCAGTTCAAGGCTCTGTTTTGGAAGAATTGGCTCTGCCGTGTGAGGCAACCGGTGAGTTTTTGGAAATTATCAAAAAAGGAATATTTTAAATCTTTCTTTAATATCTGTTGGAAAGAGTGTATCTATCGATTTTCCCTTTTCATGGCAGGTTGTTAGGTTGCATTGCAAGTTGCATAGGCTGGCTGCAAGTGGTTCTTCTTTTGCTTTTGGTCTCCTAATTGTTGAAAACGCAAGTAGAGAACAACAGTGTGTTTTAATTCTCAAATGGCTGAATACAGCAATTCTCCCCAGTTTGCAAATGAGACAGGAAATCTCATAAAAGTTTTGAAGAGCCACAGCTTACCTTTTAATTATCATTAGATGCTACCAGTGCTTGTAGCAGTGGTGAGGATGAAAATAAATTTTCTTCACATTACAGGTACCCATTGGTAATGTAAGAAATCTTCCACACTGTGATCAAAATGTAGATATGGGGAATGTAAGGATTGTATATTAAAATCGTATGTACTTCAAGATTTCCATTCTTATCCATGCTAAAAACCCTAAATTAAGCTTTTAAATTCCAACATGCAGAATGTGGCAGCTACTTCAACAGCAATCAAAATTCAAATAACACTCAAATATGAGATGAGATGTCATTGTTCGCTTTTACTGTGACTGAGGTGATTTTTTAATTTAAGATAGAAGGAAGCGAATCTTCTCACGTGAGATAACATTTTTGTGGAAAAAAAAGTCACTTTAACAGTTTCTTATTGATTTCCCTTGTCTGTGATGATCAGGGATTTACAATGTGGCACTTTGGCTGCTTTGGATAGGATTACCTCAATAAAATAAAGATAGAGCTTTTTATTTCAGAAATATTTCACTTAATTAAAATTGAGCTTTAGAGAGATAATTTCTTCTCCAAATGGTTTAAAGTTGTATCTTTTAATACAAAAGACATTTTTGGGGGAATACTGGTGGTTATATTCTTCATTCCTAAACACTTATGTATGCTCCCTGTTCCTCGTACTTCAGTTGGTGTGCATTAAGTGGCTTCTCAGTATCTTGTGTTCTCTTCCATGCTGATCTATTTCTCTTCTTGCTCTGTCTAGTTTTCCCTGTTGTATATTTTTGAAGGACAAAATCTTCATTCATGTAAATTTTAAGTCTGCCTAATAGGTAGCTTCCCCAAATAGAGAGGTCACTGAAATGCAGACTTCCCCAAACCAGGAATTACAATAAATGACCCAAAGGAAACTTAATTCTGCCTGTTCAGAGCCAGGAGCTGCCCTGGGGAATTTGCAAGTCCTTCTTATGTGCTCATTGTGAGAACACTGAGCCATGAAGGCGCTCCATCTGCAGTTACAGAAGAAGAAATCCAGGTCGTTCATCCACCTATGCAAAGGGCAGGTCAAACCCTTGTGAATCTGAAGAGAGAAGCATTTCCTGAAGGATCTGATGTGATTCAGCTCTGTATTACATTGGGTAGATCTATCTGTAGAAGGCAATTGTCTTCTTATGGTTTTTTATGAGCAGTTAGGGCTAGAAGACAAGTGTGGTCTGTTGGACTGATGATGTGCCATGAGTGTCATGTGGCATTAGTTGATATGACACAGTGAAGGGTGAAGGAGCTGTGAGAGACGTAAGTGTTCTGTAAAGAGTAGATGTTCTGACTGAAATTCGGAGAGGCATCAGCACCTCTTACTAACACGGTTCAAAGGCAGCACAGGATAATACGTACGTTTGGACGTCAGTTGGAGTCTGAAATTGCAGTTGTATAGCAGATACCTTCTCTTTTCAGTTTTCAGAAGGTTTTACTTCCGAAGTACAGATTCTGGGAGCTCAGGGGATACATACTACCAGGCAACTGTACTGCTTAAGTTTTTTATCACCGCATTTCTTAACTATTGTTTATATAGTATTTATTTATATTTATAATATAAATAAATTTATATTTATAATATAGTATTTATTACCATCCAAACTTGCAGCTCGGTGAAGGACGAAATGTGATTCCCAAATTCTTTTGTTCTGATACCCTAATTTAAAGGACAATTGGGATTATAATCATGTTGTGAAATGCTTGGAATATATAGTTGCTAATATGGCTATTAGGAGAAAACAGAAATATCCTAAAATTATGTCCTTTTTAAAAAGTTGCTACTGTTAATAATTTTTGGTTTTAGATTAATGTTAAGCATGAGAGAAAATACTGGTATAATTCTTGGTCTTCATCTGCCCCTACACTGAGTGTCATCTTTGCCCTGCCTCTGTTCTTTACAGTTCACACTCCTTTTTTCCACACTTTAAAAGATATAAACATCCCTAAAAGTTGCTTACTGCTGAGTGCCCTCTGTTTTGCGTATGTATGTTTTTGAATCAGTGAAAAAAAAAAAACCAACAAAAAGAAACCCAAACAAACCAGTAAACAGTACAAAGTTGTCCGCTTTTATCAGCTAGATCCTAAGGCTCCATTACCAAATTCACCATTCTTCCAGGTGCAACTCACCAGAATGGCGTAAGCTCTCAGACCCGAGTTCCCCTCAGTGCTTGGGTAAAGCAGCTGTGCAAGGGCTGACATCTTTCTAATGCCCTTTCTTTGAACCTTCCTCTGTTGGTGCCTTTCCTATCTGAACATGAATATGCCTTATAGAGCAGTATCACTTCCCACCCTTACCAGGAATAACTTGCTCAATAAGATCAGTTTTGCTTGCTTAATGCCTGCAGCATGCTGATGGTTCATTGAGTCCTCCAACCTATTTTGACTTCAGCCCAACCTGTTAGTGCCTCTGCAGCTGCCTGCTCAGTTCTTGTACTTATTCCAAATTCTGCTGTTATCACACGCTCTGCAGGAGCCAGCTGAGTGGGGTTTGCTTTATTTGCCTAAAAATATCATTAGCTTACCAAAGGACAGGACTGCTAAGGGCTCTTTTGGGGGTTGGGAAAACAAACCCAACTTATTTCAGACTCCCTCACATCCAAGCATCAGCTTCATGGTTGCTACTGTTGCTACTCAGGCAGTGGTTGAGATAGTGCAAGGACAGCTGGAGCAGACTGTGGCAATGTGGTCAATGGGATTAATTCTTAATAATCCTAGGGCCTCCGCAATTGCTATTATCAACATCCAGACTCATGGTACTCTAACAAAGAAAGGCATAAGCATGTTAGACTGAGAAGCCTACTTCTGATAAGCCACTATTGCATACTGAAATTCTGGAGATAAATGGAAAAAATGTGGAAATGATTTGTTTTCCTAAAACCTTCGAAATAACAGAAGTTACTCTAATAGGCCTATACTTGCTTGGCTCACTGGTATTCTCCAGTTGCGAATTTGATGTATTTATTAAACCTTGAATTTTACAGATTCACCAAAATCATTGCTATTTGCCCCATTCTTTAAGTGCAATGAGGTTTCTCAGGTGAATGGCAACAACCAAGGAGAATGAATGCAGTCCAGAATGAGAGCAACAATTGTTTACAGCTCTTATAACTTCATTAGGTGCCTTTCTCTCCCAGTGCCAATGCTAGTGCAAGGTTCATTTTGATCCCTAGATTTGTGGGGAAAAAAAAATAATTAATTTACCCGTTTTAAAAAATGCTGCTGTTGTATTTTTGGAATTTAAGAATCTTTGGTTCATTTGTCCCAGATTTGGACTAATAACCCTTCCCTGCATGCCAGGTTTTTGGTTATTCTGACTAAGCAAATTAATTTTGGAAGAGCTTAAACCGGAGAAGAGTTCTCAACTGTAACTGTTCTGTACCTGGCATACCCTATTATATTACAGCCTGTGTGACTGTTCTAGTCAGAGAGTATTCTCTTGTATTTCTAGCCAGATGACACTCAGTAATACCTATAAATGCTTTCTACATACCATCTGATAATCTAGCAGCAATTCTCAGTAAGTCAAACTCTTCAAGTTCAAAATATTTCTAAAATATAATTGCAGACAAAAAAGCCCAGGAACAGGCCGAAACCAATTAACTAAAGTCTACCTGAAATAAATGAACTTCCTTGGCTGCATCCAAAGTCCATGGAAATCTATGGGAAGAACACCAACCAAAGGTTTAGGCCATGTGATATATCACAACCCATGAAAGTTGCAAGGGTGAGCCTCTGGTGACCTGCTATGGTATACCAAAGGGAGTGGCAATGGAGAATGTCCAGTTAATTTAATAGCTATCTTAAATATGAATGACTGGTCCTTAATGCAGCCTAATAGGGGAAATGTTAAGAAAAAAGAAGGTCCAGGATAAGGATATTTTTATATATGTCTAGGTGAACTAATCTAGATTTTGAAGTCCGAAGCGTGCCTTATACTGAATGGACGGGAAATTTGTTTCTCCATTACTAGGGATTTGTTTTGTCTCAGTTAATGAGAAACACAATATGTTTTCTGCTTTTCTGTTGTGGTAAGCAAGTAGAATCTTTCAGATTCCTTAACCCGTATAAAACTGTTTGTACAGCTCAAAAGCATCCCACAGTGCTAGTACCGTGCTCTTCAATTTTAGTAATAAGATAGTGTGATATTTTTGATCCCAGGTCTACTTCTCCAGAGACATTTAATAAAATCTGTTCTGTCCCTCTGGGAAGGCCTTTGTCATGATTAAAAGCCTTCAAGTCTATCCCTTCTCTGCTTTGTAGCACAAATAAATCCCTCTTAACAACATATTCATTCTCCTGCATTTTTTGCTTGAAACCTTCTTACTGATTACAGATAACATGTTAGATTTCATTGACCAAAGAGGTACTCTCATCAATAAGTGTCCTAGTGAAATGCTGCTCCAAATTCACATCTTTTTCAGTAAGGCCTAGATTTAGCTCTAGCATTTTTACTAACAGTATGGATACTGGTGACTGAGCCAGTAGGTAAAACCATTCCTGTTCTTCCCACATCATGAGTCCTTGTCAAATACAATAAAGAACCTCAAGGTTTTTTAGTTGGTAGGTGACAACCAGTTGCTTTTTTTGGCCATAAGTCCAGTCCTGAGCTTTCAGAAGTAGAGCTGCCTGGTATTAGCTCTGGTGGCTCCTCACCATGGTTTTATTTACATGACTTTGCATTTTGTACTGGTGGTTGTACTGAAAAACCAAATAGCCAGCACAGTTATTTTAGTGCTTAGGGCTCACAAGTATGATTCTGGATATTGTGCAATGGAGTTGAAAGCTATTGAGCCAACTGCACATTCAATTTCTTTATTTATGCTTGACCTGCTTGCAAGAGGTAAAGGAAATCCCTGGTACAAGTCCAGTGCAGTAGGACAGAGAGAGAACAGCAGGCTTGAAATCAGAAGATTTTGTCTACAAGTTCCCCAGAGATGGTTCCCGTTGTGCAGAATCCCAAATGGCTTCTCCAGTTTATAGAAAGATGAGTAGGAGCAAAGAAGGTCAGATAATAAGTAGCTCTATTCTATCTAGAAAGAATTATCAAGTGAATACCTAAATACACCTACAGCTCCATGCACAGGTGTCAGGGCCCTGAGGACACCGACATGTCTTAATGGCCCTGAACAGCCTCATCTGGGGCAACAACCCACACAACCAGCCCTGTGCCTATTTAAACTCAGTCTGGGGCCTTTAGTATGCATGATAGTCTCCGGCTCAACTGTACTTTCCTATAGACTCTGCTAGGGATTGCAGGATTGTGTCTGACCCTGGCTGCTCTCATTGGAAGTGAGCACGGTCTGCAGGTTAGCTTCCTGGCTTGATTTTAGGCCTACCTCATCACTGCAGACTTGCTTGGAGATCAGTACTCTCAGCTGAACCTGGCTGCTATGGCCCAGCCTGCTTGCCTTACTGGGGTACTGCAGGACAGGCCCTGCCTGACAAAGACCCTGCTGGCCTGGCATCCCCTTTGGCTCCCTGCCTTTTAGGGAGCAGCTGGATGGTGCTGTCTTCTAACTGCCAGCTTAGACTGCCGTGAGCACCAGGGAGTCCAGACTATGGCTGTCCAGGGCCTTCCCCCTATAAACCCTCCCTGTGCTGTGGTCTCCCATAGCCCTGATCCCCTGCCTGGGCTTCTTGTGGGACCTTCCCCCAGCACTGGCTGGGGGGCTGGTGGTTTGTGTCTCCAGGGGCAGTCTTGACCCTTTCCAGCTGCTCATGGGTGGCCTGGTGACACCTCCTCCAAGTCTCTTCCACAGTGTCCCTTTCCTCATGTGTTGTACCTGGCTTCCCTCTGAGAGTAGCCCACTGGTGTCCTGCAGCAAAGGCACCACTTTGCAGCAAGGCCCCTTCAATCCCAGATGGGAAGTATGTTGATGAACATGCCGAGGAAGGGAGGCTGCTGCCAGGGCCCTGGGGGCATTGCTAAGCCTTAATGGTCCTGGCCAGCCTCACCTGGGACCCCAGCTAGGACCAGAGCTCAGCTGAAATGAGGCTTCTGGGCCCTCAGCTCCCACCTGGGTGAACTCAGAGGAGCACTGCTCTCTAGCTTAGGTCTTGTGCTTGGCCACTGTCTTTTCTAGGTTGACTGTGGTCCTGCCTCATCACGGTGACCTTGCCTGAGGATTGGGACTCCTGGCTGAGGCTGGCTGTGCCTGCCGTGCTCGCCTCGTGGGGCCCTGTGGGACAGGTCTCCCCACGGTGAGGCCCCTGCCCTGCTGGGAGGTGTTACCATGCATGCCTCCTGCTCCTCAGGGAGCCGCCAGCCCTCGCTGCTCCCTGGAAATTTAACAATACCAGGCCTCAGGTTTTTTTGTTTTTTTTTCAGTTGGCTCCTATTGGGTTTGGAGTGTGTTCAGCTTACACAGATGGCAATTTCCCTAAGTCTCGGGAGGCCTTTAGTTCCTTGCCTCGTGCTCAGCAGAGCAGGCCTTATCCACAAGGAAGACTCTGCCATTGGATTTTGTTCTTACACATTATGTTACTTTTCTCAGGTTTTTTTCTAGCATACCCAAGTTTAAGAATCATTCCTCCAGTGGGATTTGATTCAACTCTGAGAGTTTAGAAATAAAAATCCTCACTATGTTTTGGAGAGGTTAACAGCCTCTAATGGGAGATCTTTAGTGTGGTTCTTTGTCATTTATACTATGTTTCTGTTACTGAGTTTGGTATTTACACTTTCCTAGCGTTTATATCGGTGAATCTAGAAGCCTTTTGAAAGTTGGCTGAATGGCAGCTTCTTCCTTTTTGCAGCCGAAGATTGAGACAATTGTTTTGTTTGGGTGTTTTTTCCTCCATGCAATCTGCTTGGGGGTTTATATCCTCTCTGTGGAGGCTCAAGCACATACTGTGTATGTGCAGTTTGCTCAGAGGAGACATGCTTAAAATCTGCGAGATCTGCAGTGCACCAGCTTGGGTGCCTTTTCATTGTGGCCCTGGAAATGGGAAGGCAGTGAAATGAGAAGCATGATGGTGGGCAGCCTTGGGCCCATTAGCCTGGTCTCACAACGCCCTGCTGCTGTGGAGGTGATGAAGGCAGCTTTTGGAGAGAGGCAACTGCAGGTGAAAGAAAGGGTGTAATGGCAGCAGTCAAGGAGCCAGGCAAGGACAAGGAGGTTTGCTGACAGGCAGAGTTCAGCACATCAGGCTTCAGGGGAGCATGAGGAGTTGCAGCAAGGTGCAGAATGCTTCTGGCTTCCTAGGAGGCTCAGGTGTGGGAAAGCTGGGTGTCACTGTCATCATGTTATCAGAGTCACTGTGTTGACCAGAGGGAAAAATCTACAAACACTACAAATAGAAGAAGTGAAAACTGCTATTGTTCTCTGAAAGCAGTGTATCTGGCAAAGTTATAAAGAATTTAAATAGAAATCTTAATTACTAATTTGATTTTAATGATTTTATTTTTCCCTTAAGTGGTTGTAGAGGGGTCATTTAATTTTTTTTTTAAATTAAAAGGTATATGAATTTTAATTATTTGTACCCAAATCCTATTTTCTATAGTACTGATGATGTTTTGATTTCCCTTTTCAGGTGCTGTCTCTCACTGAAGTACTCTGGCCATGTGTGCTTTTCTTGATTCTGGCTGCATTCCGCTTCCAGGAACCCCCAAAATACAAGGAAAACTGTATGATTTGTTTCACTTGTGTTCTGTTTTTGTCACTTCTGCTTGTAGAAGTATTTAGGAAATATTAAAGATATCTTAGAAGGGGAGATTTAAATGTACTGGAGTCAGTGAAAAGAATCCTACAGTGGGATTCAATCTTGCCTAGCTGTGGATCTGATCAAGACGTATTTAGGTGGGAAAGAAATACAAAGTTTAAGGTCCAATTTGTCAGGCCAGTTTTAGACATGTACTTTCAAGTAAGGTGGATTACTTGCATTTTAGTTCTTATTTCTTTCTGTTGAGTAATGGATTTTAGATGACTGGCTCAGAGGTAGATAATTATGCAGTAGATATTGACAGTTGACAAGATGAATCTTACCCCTACCTACTTCCTGGGATTTAGAATGCAAGTTCTTCCATTTCCATCAGCACTTCAAATATTCTTATGACTACCTCCGCCTTATAAAGTTCTTTTTGCTTTTATCTTGTCAAATGTTAACTTCATTCAGAATGAATGACTCAGAATGAATATTATAGTCTATTCAGTTTATTATTATGTTATTCACAGATGTCAGTAAGAAACCAATTTGGTGAGCAATTATAGATCTGCAGAGTGAAACATATGGAGAGAATCTAGCCTGCACTATACACTATACACGTTTGCATTAGACTAGCTCTAGTCTGGACCCAAGGATGCAATGCATACTAATGGTTTGAGCACGTTAAGTGTGCTCTTGGAGTACATCTGCTTTGTTTTAGCAGAAAGGGACCCAGTGTACGTGCACAGCGAGCTTTCTACAATGTGAATGGGAGTGTGCCCAGTAAAAATAACTCGTCTGTAAATGACACTGGTCATTCACAACTCACAATTAATTATTTTATACATCAGGTACAGTTCCTGAGGAATGAAGGAGGGTTTGACAGTGCAATTTCTAATGGCACATGTCTCAAAAATATTGGCACCTGAATTTAAATAAAATTAGGATTTTTAAGTATCATGTACAAGTAGTAAACTCCCCATTTCTGCATCTTACAATTCTGAATATTCAGTAAGAGTGCTAGTCCAAATGCCAACTTTCTTATCTCCTTCTCATTTAATTTCCTTATTTTTGATGTAATGGTTGCCAAAAGAAAGTTATCCAGAGGAAGAGGGGAATTACCTTTCAAGTATTTCTCAATCAGCTGTTTTGAACAGAGAAATTAAGTTAAATAACAACCCTATAGATATTACTTATGTTTCAAAATAAGGAAAAAGTTGCTTTATAATTTGAAGCTTAAATTCTCAGAACTATGGAGAGAGATGGATATATTCCAGAGATAAAAAACGCTGTTTAGACAGTCTTGATGGATGTACATTCAGACATTGCTGAATACCAGTTCCTTCATCTCATGAAAGCCTGGAAGAAAAGAGGAAATATTATTTTGTGAAGAAGTCTGTATTCTAATCTAGGTCACAAGTCATTTTGGGCAAAGAGGCTAGAAAGTATGACGTTGCAACAGTGTTACTACCACGAAAATGTTATACCTTGTTGTCACAATCTGACACAGATGTTATTAATTTTCTGTGGTGAATTAGTTGTTCTTAAATGGGAAGCCATTGGTATAACTTCATTGTTTGCAGGCAACAAAGCTACTTTCTAGGAAAAGAGAACACAAAGTGATGGTACAGGTTTGTAACTGCAATGTCATCGGTTTTAATTCTGTTCCTGCTTGGTTTTAGGTTACTTAGAAGCCCGGGATTTACCAAGTGGGGGCCTTTATCCTTTCCTGCGGACCCTTCTTTGTAATGTTGGTTCAAGATGCAAGAATACTAGTTACACAACACAGAAAAGCAACCGCTTACAGTAAGTTATCCGAATTTGACAGAGCTGTCAGTATCACAGTACATCTTTTTCTACAACAAAGGTTCTTATTGTCTTGTAGATAGGTAGAACAGGAGCTTTGTTACTCTGTGCTAAAAGCTGCCTTCAGTGTCCTTATGAATGCAAAAGATGTAGGGCCTTAGTCATGCCTTTTCCTAATTTTTGTTTGCTTTTCTTGGGCATTTCATGCTGTTATTAGATACTGAAATCTGTTTTGTGTGAAAATTGGAGAGGTACCTTGTGATATTCTTGCCCTTCACTGCTGCGATGTGAGAGCATACTTTTATCCTTCACTAGAAAGTCTTTTATTACATGAGGGAAAGATTGAGCAACAAAAAGTGTATCATACATGGATTTAAATTTTGAATAGTTTGGGAGCGTACACGGTGTGAGAAAGACACACAGGAAAGCAAAACAAGGATGACTCTCGAGTTAGACCCACAAAGAGCCAAAAAGGAGTAGCAGAAGCTCTGTAATAAAAAGAACCTGAAAAAGTAGTCTGTTTGAGGACCTTGTCACAGGATCCCAGAGTGCAGAAAGAAAAAAGATGAACTTGAATTTGGGCTTTTTCTTCAAGAAATGTAGTAATTTCATCTACTTCAAAATGTGGACAAGCATTGAGATGCAAAGACACTTCTGTGAATTGGCTGAAGGATGTAGTCATAAGCAACCTTCAAAATATATAACAATAAAGTCAAATGAAGGTGAGATAATCAGAATATATGTTTGTATATATGTATGCTTATTAGAAAATTGAAAATATCTACCAAAAAAAGATCTTGGAGGTTTGAGCCAGGTAGGTGTGTAAGAGCAGGAAGTTTTTATGGTTTATTATTGTAGAAGTTTATAGGTAGCAATAAATTCAGCATGCAGTAAATGTGAGCGCTTCAGTAGCACAGTAATAGGCCATTATACTTATTGTTTGATCTAGACAGTCTGTTCTAGTTATTTGTACGTGTAGAGAGTTGTTGATTGAGCATAAGACCATGCAAAATAAATCTTGTTTATGGGCAAACACATTATAAATAAAGCAATAATTTGTTAGTAGAATTAAAATCTTAACTGTTTAAGTCATGAATCATTATTAGTCGAGACCTAATTATTATATAGAGTACTTACATACAGAAATAAGAGTATTACAGTAATATCCTTAAACAAAAACTCTCCTTAATAATAACAATACAGTTAAAATCGTTACACAACCACTTAGTTTCTACTACTTTCCCTGGGGTTATGCTCACCTTTCCACTGGTGCTCTGGGTCATAAGGTCAGTGGCTGCTGTCTGGTGGTGATGGGGCTGTTATGCCAAATCATGATCTGGAGCCCTTTACCTGGAGGAATGTGGTGATGATGTCTTCTTTTCATTCTAGGCTGCACTTGGGGTCACTTATGTTTGCTAATGTGATTTTACACCTTACTTGTTCTCCATTGGTCTGCATCTCTATGGTACATCTGAATTTGTATGGTATATTTGAATGTATATAGTATCTTTTACGTATGTTACGTATCTATTATTTTTTCTTGACACTTATAAATTGGCTTTGTCTGTCTATAGTTCTGCATTTTAACTGACCATTGGTGAGTTGTTTTGTAGCCATGGGGTCCTCAGTGCCAGCCTGTGCCCCATCTCTTATCATCCCGGACCTGTACAGTGCATCCTGTGTCCCCACTTCTCAAGGCCTCTACTGTTATACTGGGCCTGTGTTCCTCTGCACTGCTTTTTGCGATGTTAATCATAAATATGTCATTTTTCACTAAATGATTACTTGTTACTACTATCTGTATAAAACTATGGTGGTGAAAGTAAAGCAAATAGCTATAGTATGTGGACAGGAAAAATAATATTAAAACTAAACCAAGTTAAAAACAAAACAGCAGGCACATTAAGATAAGTTCAGACAAAGCAAAGGTGGCAAGCCTCTGTGCCATGGTCTTGTAAACTCAGTACAAAGCCTGTAGCCTGTTATTTGCAGTGGCAATACTATATTACTGGGTTATAGAGTTACAACAGCTGTAGGCCTTTTTAAAAAATGTTTCGTCTAAGTATAGTTTTTATCTATATCACTAGTCCAAATGTCATCTCAGTGTGTTAGAACCTCTAGAAACTATGAACTATATTGACTGCTCTGCATGATTATTTACACTGCTTTGACCGAACTACCCAAATTATACTTCAGCTCAAGAGAAAAGCAGGAGAGAATTCTCTGGAGGCAGTCTTAAACCTACTTAAGAACTGGGGAAATTATTCAGTGGCTTTCAGTTTTTCAACTGAAAAATAAAATGCCTGCATGTATGCATATTTATACACTTAATAGGCTACACCGAGGAGCATATAGCCTAAGTAAGGAAAAAGGGTAAAAAGGTAGGATGAAGTTCATTCTGAGGTCAGTCTATTCCAGCAGGTCCATCATCATAAATTAAATCAACCTCAGGGCTCCTCTGACTTATGCTGGATGCCAACAGCCTTAGGAATACAGACTGTCAGCTTGATCACCCAAATGTAACTGAATCTTACAATGTCCCTGTGTTGACTGGAGAGAAGAGGTGGCATAGGAACAGTAATACTAACTACCTTCCCTTTGAGGATTTATACCAAACTGTAGGTGGTTCTTTATAATAATTTTCAGGGACATTTTTGAATCAACAATGTTGTGTTTATTAAGGGTAAATCAAAGACTGTGTAGTTTGCATGGACACTTAACCCATTTGTTTTCACAGTATGTACCACATCAGTGTCATCAGTTTAAAATATAGTTGTTGCCTTTTGGAAAAAGTAATTCTATGACTTCTGTTAACCTCCACTACGAAAGCCACAAACCACCAAATAACTGTTTGTCAGTGAGCAGCCTTAGTAGGTCTGCTCCATGAGAGGAGCTGAGCCAGGGGTTGAAGTCATCCCGGTGGGGGCCATGCCCTCACAGATACGGTGCCCTCTCCCCAGGGAACAGGTGCCATTAACAGCCTCCAACATGGTGAGACGAGGCCAGTGAAGGCTACAACTACCTCATTAACTTTGATTTGCAGCAAAGTCTGCCACCTCCTCTGCCTCAGAAAGCATCAATTTTTCAACAGCTCCAAGGCTTTGCTCCTTGCTCTTCTTTTCAGCCACTGCAAAAGCTGCTGGCTTGCAGCTCTTAGGTATGATTCCTTAGACTGTTACACCCAGCAGTATCTCAGAGCAAATAAGTAAGGAAATATTTAGGAGGGGTACTTAGGAGCTCCCATGGCAAACGACATTTTTCCCTGCTATTTCCAGAATGTTCCACCCCCACCGCATCTTAATGGAGCACGGAGTAAAATGGAGACCATGCAAATAAGATAGCAGAGTCCTGTGGCCTTACACCCATACCTGCAAATGGGAGTGTGTGTACATGGAAACATAATGTATTCCCAGTACTCATAATTCCACTGTAAATCTTGCAGAATGTGGTGGGATTTGACCTTGCAGCTCAGGCTTCTAGATCAATGTTTGTTAGACTTCTCAATACCTAAAAAAAATTTAAGCTCAGGTTTTCTTGTACTTAAAACTACAAAGATCACAAAAACAAGACTCTAAAATGTTATATCTAAGCTCATTAGTTTATTTCTCTTTATTTATCTAGAAGTAGTAGCAGCCTGAGCAGCCTCGCCCTGTCGCAGGTGAATCAGAGCCCCAGGGCTGTCTCTAGCATCTTCTGGATGGGCTCCTCAGTCCCACATGTTAGCTCTGTCTCTTTTGGCACCTGACTGGACTCCTGGGCTCATCCTGCCATGCTGGGGCTGTCACTGGAGCCTGTGACCCACCCTTGGCTCTGCCTGCTGGCTAGGATCCTGGGGAATGGTGCCCCATTGCTGAGGGCATGGCCTCCTGCAGGGTCACCTCAGGTGCTAGCTTGATCCCCCTCCTGGAGCAGCCCCACTCATGCTGGGCCCTTTCCTGTTACTGATTTTGTTGATACCTGGACCTCCGTGGTTCTCTAGTGGAGTAGTATCAGAAGAGTTCATGTAGAAGAGCAGGTGTTGAAAAAAAAATCAAGGAAGTTCTTATCAGCAATGACAGCACTTTCATAAGAATTGCTTAAAGGGTCAAATTTTTCTTTAGTGATGTGTATCTTCAAATGAAAAAAGAAATAATCCTGCCAGATACCTGTACATCTGTAGCAATGTACTGGAATAGTAACCCTATGTGGTCTGGGCCAGCTTTTGTAGTCTTATGCTATGCAGTTGGAAAACAGAAACCTAAGCAACTTTTGTGATAGTGATTATAGATTGTTAGAGCTGGGGAGAAAAGGAACTTTAAACATGAGATTTCTCCATTTTATGGCAAATTAAGAACAACACTTTTTTGGCTTTTCATATTTGTTGGTCCACTGCATTTAAGAAGTGTTATAATAGTATGCAACATGGAGGGGAAAAATCTTTCCTTTCTGTGACAGACACACGATAAGCTATTCTTCAGCTTGTGTATTGGTGTTGATGGAGATGTCATGTCTCCAGGCTGTCCTGAGATGGTGCAGATCAGAAGCCAGCACAGCTGGGGCTTTGCAATTTTAGAGATAATTTTTTAATGTGGTGACGGGTGAGGTTGAGACAAGAGTTTGCTGAGAGGCTTATGAAAATCACCAGTCTAAATGGCATTGCACATCACAGCTGAGATCTCAGATGAGCTCTGAAACTGTCATCCGGAGTAACTGAGTAACTTGGACAGAATTAACATTTCTGAGTCATGTCTTTAGGAAATGCCAATTGCTTTTAGATTCTCAGAGAGATGCAGAGTCTTTTTGCTCTTTTGCAGTGTTTTGTCATGGTCAAAATTCATATGAATGTAAGTCTTTAGTTTGATTTCTGTCCTTGTGCAAGTATTTCTGGAAGCGCACAATTAAGGGAAGAGTTACCATGGACTATAAGGAAATGATATACCTATACACACCTTCTCCTAACACCCCAGTTCTAATTCGTTATGTCCTCTCCTACAAACTACTGGCTTCCTCCTTTTGTGCTTTTTGTTATTCCTTGCTTCTCTTTATTATTCAAAGCAACTGCTGCTGTTAACTTCCTTTACACATACACAAGTAAGTTAGTGTCATCTTCTGCCCCAGAAAGCACACATTAAAGTCTCTTTGGGAAAGGAGCAGTACAACAATTAAGTATTTTTGTTGGCATGCTGTCTGAAAAATTGCTTGTGTAATGACTGTCCCTGCAGCTGGTTTTGAAGTCTAGTTTCTTATCTTTTTGGCAAGATGGTGATATCTTCCTGCAATTTTATGTAACTTGTACTGAATTAAGAAAGTGGTAGGATCTCGTAGCATTCTTATTAGAAGATAAATATGGT
The DNA here is from genome assembly GCF_949628215.1 of Phalacrocorax aristotelis. Classification (NCBI taxonomy): domain Eukaryota; kingdom Metazoa; phylum Chordata; class Aves; order Suliformes; family Phalacrocoracidae; genus Phalacrocorax; species Phalacrocorax aristotelis. The sequence goes on from NC_134277.1 coordinate 90,877,695, forward strand.
CACCAATTACAATGTCGAAAATATATAAAATTCTTTAAAACCTAGCATGGATATTCAGCAAACTAAACCTCTGTAATATTTTAACCTGTTTCATAAAACTGAGCCTGATGATAACTAATACCATGCTCGTTGCCGTTTCCTCTTCCAAAGGAGGTTGCACTCACCTCCAAGCCAGAGGAAGGGCTGTGGCGATGTTGGCAAAAAAGGGACATGAGTGGCAGCTGGCTGACATCATTCCTGCCCTGGAAATCCCCATCAAGCTGATAGTTCAGAAACAGCATGTCTGAACAGCTGCTTTCATCCTCCTGAGAGGCCTGTGCTTGGGAGTGTGGTGTTTCTTTGAGTTTTTCAGGTTGCACTTGCAGCCTTCTCTGTGTAATAGCTGAGCCTTGTGCCTGGTTTTTGGTTCTTCTTCCATACCCTAAATATCTACCTCCTGCTACTGTTTCTCAGCTCCCCCTCCAGTTTTACCATCAACTTGCTTTTCCCTGCACTTCTCCCTGGAGCTCTTCAGAGCCACCATGCTCCAAGTGCTGCCGGCTATTTTCTTTAGTGTTTCTAGTTTATCTTCCCCAGTCCCTTCCTGTGTACTCCGTGGGACTGGGAACCCTTCGAGGGCAGTAGCTTGTGTCCCCAGCCCTCAAGCCCAGAGACATGGAAAAGACAGCCCAACTGAGCTTGCTGTCCTGCTTGGACAAGGGGTAGAGCAGAAGGGCTAAGCAGGCTGCTGCTGCCACCTTGCTCAATGCCTAGGGCAGCATGACCTGAAGCCTTTTGCCCAACTTCTTAGTTCAAAAGAAGCTTTACAGCTATCTGTGAAACTTTTTGAAGGTAAGTGATGAAGAGCAGACAGCATTTTTCCCTGCTCAAAATGGGGGGTGGTGGAGTTCAGTATTCCTCTTGCTTGAAAAGCTGCTGCTGAACAGACCCTGCTTATCTGTTACATTTGTTACCTACCTGCTCCAAGAGCTGATCGCTGCTCTGCTTGTGCAGTGCGAGGCTGAATAGTTTCTGGCCTGGGATTAGTCACAAGAGGTTCAGATTAATAGAAGTGATTAATGTTCACACAATTCAGGCTGTGTTATCGGGTGTACTTCTGCTATATATCAACCAGGAGGCTACAGCATGAAAAATTAGATTCCAGGAGGGTTTCCTTTTGTTCCCCTGCTCTTTATTAACTCAAGCTTTGCAGATCCAAGGTGCAGCAGAGTCAGAGATGGGGGTAGAGGAGGGGGAGTTACTAGCTCCCCCATCACTGTCATCTGTGCAACCTGCTGCTGGCAGGAAGGCTGGGCAGCACCAGCAGTCCTGGCACCAGCATTGAGCCCAGCTGTATGCTCCCATGTGAGTCAAAGTGTCCTTTTTTCCTCTGCTCTGAGGAAATGTTTGCAATGCGTCTAAAACAGGGAGTTTTGTACATGGGGATGCAAGGCTTATGCCTATTTTGGAGGGAAAACAACATGGGTTAAAAGACAGCTTTTATGCTCCACTTCTTTGAATACTAGTGTTTATTTAAAGTGACTGTGTTTTGTAAGTTTAGTTGTCAATTTAAAGTTCAGCAAGTATTTTGGAAAAGAAATCTGTGGAAAACCCTGTGGAAACTGAGCTCGAGTATTGTGGGTTTTTTTTAAAGTTCTCACTGGATTTGTGTTTTAACCAATGTGGTGGTTATTATTCTGGTCAAGTGCTGGCCACTTGTTCAGGCTTAAAAAGCACAGTACTAGAAAGTTTTCAGTATGTAGTTAGTGTTCCTGTTCTTCTTTGCCAACACCAGTGTTTCTAGCTGTCTGAGATTTCAGGCAGTAGGTGTGTTAGTAAGATTGAAATTTATGTGGTAGTTTTCAAACGCAATAGCTAAAGTGCTGCTATTAATCACCCTAAAATCTGCCCTCTGAACAACAGAAACCTGCTTTTTAAAACTTCATTTAAAAGGAAAAAAAAGTGGTAAGGAATTGTTCTCCCTTTAGTCCATCAAACTTTGAGGGTGGTAAAAGAGTTTTCCAAAATATTGCTGTTTGTCAGCTAAGTCGGATCAAAATTAACTACACTGAAACAATCAAGAACTTGTTTTAAGATTAAATTTTCTTTTCATTCCTTAGTCTAAAGTTGCAGACAGGTCTGTGGGTGTCTGAACAGATGAGGATCAGGGAGGGAGAGAAAGAGAAATGAGAGAATCAGAAAGCAGAAGCTGATATTTTTGCTTCAGCTTGTGAATCTATCATTATGTTTTTCTTCACCAGTAAGAACTGTGCTGAAAACTAGTATTCACATACAAGTTTGACAAGAAGGGAATGTAACTCTTTATTTTGTTTTTGTAAGTGGAGCTTATGTAACAGTTAACTGTCCTTCTAATGAAAAAATATCAATATTTTTGCTACACAGGATATCACCCTAAGATAATTTGAACTTCCTATAAACCAGAATTCAGCTGCCTAGTAAAAGATGATTATTCCTAACTAAATATGATTGTTCCATTGTTTATAGTGCTTTGGGAGAGTCTAAGTTATTTTGTCCTGTGTAGGGATGTTTAAATGACCCTTTGACTTCTGATTTCATCTTGAAAGTATTGTTAGAAATTTTTTGTGCTATTGAGTAGCCACCAGGTGGTAGTATGATAGAGATAACAGAGACAACACATACCAGGGGTTGAGCTGTAAGCTAACATCAGGGGAAGCCAGTAATGATAATAGGATACTATTTTTGTAGGTTGTTGCATGTATTTGAAAAAACAAGCTGTCATATCCCAAATACAAACTGTATAGGTTTTCTGAACAACATACACTTCTTCTGTGTTGAGTCAGCATGAGGCCATAATATGTAGCCACAGGCACCATTCTTCTTGCTTTTCAAGTAGAAGGATACCTTGAGGAGCACATCATCTGGAATCAGCATACGTTTGTTAGTATGGACCCTTTTTTGTTAAGGTGGTGGAATTGTTATAGTTCTGTTGCTTAGTAAACTAACTAAAGAGGAAGCACCAACTTTCTTCAGGGCCCAGATGTCATCTGGTGACAGTGACCATCTTAACTATTCTGGTTGCAGCATGTTGCCTTAGATGCAATAGTGAATCCTAAACTTCAGGGTACAGGCTATCAAAAAATCATCCCCTGGAATCATGGTAAACCAGGGTAGAAAAGTTGAGTTGTTCAGAAACATCAAAGGCTTCTTTGGATGTGTCCGTCTTTGGCTACTGCCTGAATTGGGTTACTGAGCTGCTCCAGCTCAGCAGTTTTTCATTGCTGTCTTTCCTGAGGTTTTGCAATTCAGTGCTGCAACTTGCACACTAATGAATTGAACAAAATAAAAGTTGCATAAATGCATAATGGTTAAAAAAAATCAGAATACTGCTGTGAGCATATCCACTTTTTTCAGATACTTGCTTCCAGTTTGTAATTACCTCTCCTGTCCCATTTCTTTCTGTGAAAAAGTACTTCAGGCATCCAAAGTGGTCCAGAGAGCTTCACAGAACCCAATCTGGACTTCATGAAAGAGATAGAAGAACTTGCAAGGGGGTTTATTGAGACCACAGAGAAAACCATGGCTTTAGAAAAGCTATGGGAGGAAAACTCAAAGTTGTCAGGTAAGCTGTGATCTTTCTAATAATTAATTGCTTTGTCTATCAGGTAGTGATATAACCATAGAAGAAAGGAATACTCTTATCTTAAAGTTAACAAACTAAAATTTCAGCTGATCTGAAAAAAGCCACTTTTATGATTACCATTACTGTGGCCATCATAAAATTATCAGAAAAACAGTTAGCTTTCTAAAACTATGCCCTTGTTTTACTATTTGATAGTTAACAAAGTACTGTGAGGGCAAGGGCTTAAAGGTGAGGATTAATAATCTGAGTACATGGTTACTTGGTCTAACATGCATTCAAAAGTAACATATCAGGATTTAAGTCTTTGTCCCCAGGTTTTTCTGTTGTAGTAGAGCATATAGGGATGGAAAACCTCAGTAGCTTACACCTGGTGATCTTTAGGCAGACAAGTCAGTCTTGCACTAAAAGAGTGAGACTAGAAACGCCAAGTTCTGATGCTCCTGCTCTGTTCCCAGCCATAGTGCACAGTGTTGCTGCTGTACAGGTGGGCATTTAAGACCTACTGCTATTCTGCCTTTCTGTCTAAGTTTTCAAGCAGAAAGATTTAGGTGAAAAAGTAATTTTCATGCCTGGCTGTCTGGGAGCTAGTAGGTTCATCTAGTGTTGATGTGATGATTTTGCCTTGCTAAAAAGTGAATGGCAAGCAATTTCTTTTAAATTGTTTTTCTGATAATAGTAAAAGTACTGGAAAGCACAGAAAATCAAATGGATTGCTATCTTGCTAAAGTATTAGTTGTTTTCACACACCTTTACTCCTGTAGAAGTGCCCTTTGTGCACTACTTGCTATTACTTATAAAATTGATTCTTTTGAAGTTAATAATGCCTCTCTGTAAAGGAAAATATTTGATTTTACAGGGCTCCATAACAACACCGCTTTTCTTACTGTGAGTATTTTAACAGTGTATTTCTAAATTAGAGTTTTGGATTTGGGGGCATCTTTATTACAATGGTTAGAAATTTGTATCCTGTCAAGTTTTAGTAAACTATCTTTAAAAAAAATATAGTATGATGTTGAAGGAAAAAATGATATCTTGTAAATTTGATAGAGGTTCAGTGGTTTTTAGATTACTGATTTAAACCAGCCTAGGTTTGTGTGGCAAGGTTTTGGTAGTGGGGGGCTACAGGGGTGGTGCCTGTGAGAAGCTGCTGGAACCTTCCCCCATGTCTGATAGAGCTGGTGCCAGCTGGTTCCAAGGCGGACCTGCTGCTGGCCAAGGCTGAGCCCATCAGCGATGGTGGTAGCGCCTCTGGGATAACAGATTTAAGAAGGGGGAAAAAGAAACCTGTGCAACTGCAGACAGGAGAGGGGAGTGAAAATATATGAGAGAAGCACCGAGGTTAGTGAAGAGGAAGGGGAGGAGGTGCTCCAGGCACCAGAGCGGAGATTCCCCTGCAGCCCATGTGAAGAGTACGGCGAGGCAGGCTGTCCCCCTGCAGCCCATGGAGGTTAATGGTGCAGGAGATACCCACCTGCAGCCTGTGGAGGACCTCACACCAGAGCAGGTGGATGCCCGAAGGAGGCTGTGACCTCATGGGAAACCTGTGCTGGAGCAGGCTCCTGGCAGGACCTGTAGAACCGTGCAGAGAGGAGCCCACGCTGGAGCAGGTTTGCTGGCAGGACTTGTGACCCTGTGGGGGACCCACGCTGGAGCAGTTTGTGAAGTACTGTAGCCCATGGGAAGGACCCACATTGTGGAGGACTGTGTCCTGTGGGAGGGATCTCACGGTGGAGCAGGGGAAGAGTGTGAGGAGTCCTCCTGCTGAGGGGAAAGGAGCAGCAGGAACAACATGTAATGAACTGACCCCAACTCCCATTCCCCATCCCCTTGTGCTGCTGAGGGGGAGGAGGTAATCAGGAGTGAAGTTAAACCCAGGAAGAGGGGAGGGGTGGGGGGAGCTTGTATTAAGATTTAGTTTTTATTTTTTTCGTTACCTGGCTCTGATTTGATTGGTAATAAATTAAATTAACTTTCCCCAAGTCAGGTCTGCTTAGGCTGTGACAGTAACTGGTGATGAACTTTCCCTGTCCTTATTTTGACCCATGAGCCTTTTGTTATATTTTCTCTCCCCTGTCCAGCTGAGAAGGGGAATGATAGAGCAGCTTTGGTGGGCACCTGACATCCATCCAGGGTCAACCCACCACACTAGGTAGCTAAAATTCACAGCTATTTGGCCAGTTGTTCATTAGGAGCAATTTAAAAGTGCAGCTGCCAGACCTTGTATAGCTGTATAAAATAATATTACAAAATGTCCTGCAAGGATCTCTTATCCTTATTATTAAAAAAAAAAAACCCAAACCAAAACCAATGAAACAAAAAAACCCAAAGCCCAACCCGAAACATGAAAAAGGACTGCAGTGAGATTGAAAAGATGGGGCTTTTACTTAGATGAGATTATGATGAATTCAGATTTGTGATCCAGTAAATATGGCAAGCAGACTCAAGTGGGGGTGAAGAAGACAGATTTTCATTATGTAGCATAATTCCTTCCAGAATCAGTTTGGGAGTTCATGTGAAAGGAGTTTGGTCTTTGCACTGTCCCTAATGCATTAGGTTTTTACCTTTGCAATCACAATAAAAAGATGAAGGCCTGAATCGGCAGAGTAGTGCATCTGTATTACTATAATTTTTGTACCCTCCACAGATCACTGGTTTGACTTTAAAAATATTTTGAAATACATTTTCTACATATGTGATTTTTTGTAACTGCTACTTCATGAAACCTAGATTTTCAATTTATAACTTGAAAGTAGATGGTGTTTTTATAGTAACATTTTTAAATTGCTCATGAAACTTGATTGAAAGGACCTGTATCAATGGAATGGAATATAATATAGAAAGAGTGTATTTATCAACATAAAGATATTTAGTTGAAAGTAGCCTATCACTATTAGTAACAGAGCTTATATAAACAAGCTTTTTGTATTAACCATGCTCATGTTACAATTTTCCAGAAGAGTCCTAGTGAAACGTTAATTTAGAGAAACAAAGACTGCAAAATAAACAAATATGATAGACCCTATATTTTGCATAGGCATCTGATAGTGTAGTCCTATAAAAGAAGTGGTTTTACCCCAGTCTGTGTTTGAACAGCCATTCTTATAAATTATTATTATTTGACACCCCGTACACCCCCCAGGAGCTGAGAGGCAGGATGGCATGTCCCTGGCAGTCCCCTGGTCTTTATACCCTGGACTTGAAAATTCGTTGCAGGGTTGAAGAGCTCCCTGTGTTTGAGATCTCAAAGATGATCCTTCTCTTTGGGAGAGAGTTATACTTCTGAGCAGAAAGAGATTGCTTAACTTTTCTGCCAGCTCCATTTTTCCATCAAAGCAGAGAAAGAAATCTGAAACAAAGCTGCCATAAATTCAAAGTACCACTGAAATGATGTTGTTAATTATCAAAGCTAGAGGTATGTTTCCACTGGAAAAAAATACTTTAAATGGTTTAAAATTCAAGAGGGCAGGGGTAGGAGAAGTAACAAGCACCTGCTGCTTCTTTTCTGTTAATGGAAGCGTTGCATGTAAATGTGTTTTCTTTACATAAAGATGGATTTGAATGAAGTGGAGGAAATTATTTCTAGAGCAGAAAACCTGTACAAGCAACCGTATTTTTGGAACCTTCTGCATTCACTCCCTCGCCTTGAATTGAACAGCTTTTATACAGAAGATGGATTAGCAGCTGTAGCACAGTTTCTAAAAGTTATTCAAAAGTAAGTACTTTTACATGCTTGAAAGGGCCCTGTTTTAAATATTTTACCTGCAATTCTTGTTCTTCTCATGGGCTATCTAATAAAATAAACATCTTTGTCAGTGTAAAGAGGCTGAAATTTTCTTCTGTTTACCAGATTCTGATTTTACCAAGGTGTTGTAGGAGTCTTCACCTCTCTGGTTCCTTCATAACTGCATTTTTCATCTCTGTCCAGCTCAGCAGAAATTCCCTAGGAGTCTCCATGAAGCAGCTTCCTCTTAGCAATGATTGAAGTTAGCCCGTCACTTAATATGGCTTTGTGCTTTGGGACTCTTTGACAGACATAATATTTACATATAAGAAAATCATAGTTTGGATTCTAAGCAACTTAAGCTGTATGTAGCACTCAATAATGGGGAAAATGACACCATTTTGTTTCTCAAGCCTTTTGCTATAAAAATAGCTTTGGCTGTTCTCTTGCAAAAAATGAAGCAATAAGAAAAAACCCACAGAGACTGTATTCTGAATATGAAAGTTTTCTGCCTCAGTTAAAGGACAGCTGGATTCAGAGGAAGAGATGGTATCAAAAGCACAGAATAAGACAAGTATCTACAGGAATTTTCAGTAAAATAAGGGAATTGTTAGGAAAAAGTCAAAAAAGTATTTGCCAGAGTAGGTAGGTGGTTGTAATAGGTTTACAGGTAATTGTCATTGTAGTCAATTAACATATTTATAAGTCTAGAGGAGGCCACTGAACCTGGCTGCCTGTGCATGAACTTCACCAGCCTTACATCATGGAGAGGCAGGGGCCCGAAGACTTTGAATGGGAAATTACTGTGCTGATTTTGTCACCCTTTAACATCCAACTGTCTTTTTCCTAATAAAAAAGATATGAAGCATATGATGGCATAATTATTTTTTGAAACTGGGCAATAAATCTCTTGATTACAATATGTGGATTACCGCTGTGTTGGGGCTTGATTATTTTTTCCCCCCCTTTATGCCCGAGTCATTTGTAACCTTATTCCAGGTTGCTCTCTGAACTATTAACACAGAAAGCTGTATTAGCTGTGCTCATAGTGCTTATATGCCAAAAGCAGAAGCATTTTCTGAAATGTCTGCAAACTCTCAGAGTCTGAGTGTTCCTGAGGTAATGCAGGAACTTGATTGTAAGTTTATGGTTATTGTCGTCTTCAGCAGTGGTAAGCAGGGATAGCAGTAACCACTGGCTGCTGTGCTGGGTCAGGTTATTAATCTGTTAATATAATCTCAGCAGCAATTTCTCTACCCTGAGCCTATAGCACAGATGGAGCGAGAAGGGGACAAAAGTAGAGGGTGTTCACAGTTACGGCATTTGTCTTCCAATGTGACTTTTCCAATGTGCTGAATCCCTGCTTTTGAGGAAGTGGCTGGGCATATGCCTGGTGGTGGAAAGTAGTGAGTAAATTCCTTGTTTTGTTCTGCTCGCATGCACAACTTTTTCTTTGCCTATGTTGAGGTTTAATCCCAGATGTCAACTAAGCACCACCCATCTGCTCACTCACTCCCCTGTGGTGGGATGGGGGAGAGAATCAGAAGGATAAAAGTGAGAAAACTCATGGGTTGAGATAAAGACAGTTTAACAGGAAAAGCAAAAGCCGCACATGCAAGCAAAGCAAAACAAGAAATTCATTCACTCCTTCCCATGGGCAGGCAGGTGTTCAGCCATCCCCAGGAAAGCAGGGCTCCATCACACATAATCACAGAATGGTAGGGATTGGAAGGGACCTCTGGAGATCATCTTCTCCAACCCCCCTGCTTGAGCAGGCACACCTAGAGCAGGGGGCACAGGAATGCATCCAGGTGGGTTTTGAATGTTGCCAGGGAAGGAGACTCCACAACCTCCCTGGGCAGCGTGTGCCACTGCTCTGGCACCCTCACAGGAAAGAAGTTTTTTTTCATGTTTAGGTGGAATTTCCTGTGTTCCAACTTGTGCCCATTGCCCTGTCATTGGGCACTGTTGAAAAGAGCTGACAACCTCCCTTTAGATATTTATAGGTATTGGTGAGATCCCCCCTCAGTTTTCTCTTCTCCAGGCTGAACAAACCCCAGTCTCTCAGCCTTTCCTCATAAGGGAGATGCTCCAGCCCCCCAGTCATCTTGGTAGCTCTACACTGGACTTAATCAAGCAGTTCTGCATCCTTCTTAAGCTGGGGGTCCCAAATGGCTACTTGGGAAGGCAAACACCATCACTCCCAATATCCCCCCCTTCCTTCTTCTTCCCCCAGCTTTATATCCTGAGCATGACGTCATATGGTGTGGGATATTCCTTGGGACAGTTGGGGTCAGCTGTCCCGGCTGTGTCCCCTCCCAGCTCCTTGTGCACCCCCAGTCTACTCATTGGTGGGGTGTGGTGAGGAGCAGGAAGTACCTCAACTCTGTGTGAGCACTGCTCAGCAGTAACTAAAATATCCCTGTGTTATCAACGTTTTCAGCACAAATCCAAAACATAGCCCCATACTATCTCCTGTGAAGAAAATTGACTCTATCCCAGCCAAAACAAGCACCACATATTAAAATGTCTTTATTTTGATCTGTCAGTCTTCTTGCCTTCCTTTTATTTTCCTCCTGTCCTGTGGGAGAAGGAAGTGAATGAACAGCTGTGTAGGTGCTTGGCTGCCAGCTGGAGTCAATCCACAGTGATTAATAAGAAGAGACTTCAGATGTTTAGATTTGGGGTTTTTTCAATTTTGTTTTTTTTTTTAAGACTTTGGTGCCCTTCAGTGACCAAATTTGCCATAATTAGTGCAATTTGGAAAGCAAACCACAAAAAACAATGGTCACTACTTGGCTAGCTTTGTATTACTAACATATATTTCTAGAGGTCCTAGCTCAGGCAAAATTTAGTCAACAGAAAGGATCCTAAATTTACAACTTCTTCCACTTCCTGGGTTGTACAATCTTTGCTGTGTCTCTCAGAGGTGCTTAACAGAAACTTTTCATACCTACTCGGCAGAGTTAAATAGTGTTGGTTTTTTGTTTTTTTTTCCCCCTTCTCTCACATGTGTTGGAAACCACTGATCCACTCTAACAAAACTGCATTGTTACTTTCATAATAACAAAGGAATACTCCATAGGAAATAACTGGTAAATCTGACGTAAACTTTAAGTAGTAAATTACAGCTACATTAACAAAGAAGTTTGTTTCACAGCTAAAGTGACTAAGACTGGGACTTGTAAGAGATTCCTTAGATATACTTTTATCAGTGCATTCTCTTATGTGCTGTGTTTAATTTGTTGTGAGCATAAGTGTTCTGTTGCTTTAAAGGTCCTTTTTTTTGTCTGCAGATTGGGGGGAAGTAAAATGTGAGTATTCTGTGTCCGTCCTGCCTTATTGCAGGGATAACTGGGAGAACTTTTGTGGTGATTTTGCCCTCATTTTTGCTCTCACTATTAACTCTTTCTCTCCCTTTTTTTTTTTCTGTTTTTTAGAGGACATTGGTCCCCTAAGGAGATATTTCTGTAATGAAAATGGAGTGGAACTCTAGCTGTAAAATCTGAACTTGTGGGGTTTTTTTTCATGAAAGGTCTAATTTGACAAGACATTAGTTTTTCAACAATAAATAAAGTATTTTAATATTCAATTGCTTGACCTTAATCTTTTTCCACCAAGCCCTTTCAGTGTCTGGTTGTATAGAAAACCTGATTTTTGTTTTGTCTTTCACTTTCAGTACCTTAGCATCATTCAAGGATTTAGCTATGATGCCATTGGGCAAAAGTTTCTATGAAGTGGTGAAAACAGCACTGAATTTAACTGCTACATTATTACAGGACAGGAGGTTAGAAGGTACGGAATTTGCTTCAGATTTCTTTTTAAGTACCTGTAAGCACGCTGGGAATATGTGATAGCAGTAACTGTCTGAGCTTCTGCTAAATTCCTAATGTAAAAGGTCTAAGAATTGAACTAAATTGCTATTGTGCTAACCCATTTCTTTATTTACCTGTTTTTTAAATACTAATAACCAAAGTTCATAATACTCTGGCAACTATTTGGTAAACAAACATGTTGCTCTAATAGATCATGTTTAGAATGATCTTTCAATGGTGAATTTTGGAGGGAGACTAAATCACTGCAAAGGATAATTTCTTCTGTTTCGTAGGATAGCATCTTGTTTTGGATACGCATGTTAAGCATTATGGCTGTTTTACTTTAGTCTTCATTCTTCTGTTATCATAAATTCTGGTCTCAGCTGAAGGGCTACATTTCCCCATCTGCTGCTTGAGTATGGGAGATGAGTTTAACTGGAGGAGGTAGGTTAGCCCCAGGACAACTACCCAATAAAAGGTCAGGAACAAGTTCCATTGGCAAACTGTCTGGTGGCATGCAACTAGATTCTAGGTACAGCTGTCTGCTCTGCATAGAAGGTCAGGCTAAGAATATTATGTGGTCTAAATCCCACTCAACTGTCAAAACCAAGGCTGAATTTGTACAAACGTGATATGCTGGAGCCCTGGCACAGGGGGTGAGCTTGCATTCCTTGGGTCTTCTGGTATTCTCATGGTGCTTTTCCTCTCAGCAATGATTCATATCCATCCCATACATACACATTTGTATGACTACGTGCAGAATTAGATACACAGTTCAGAATGGCACCCTGATGGGTCTGCTGGCAATTACTGTGCAGGGCCATCTCACCATTATCATATCAGCTGTCAGAATACCATCAGATTAACTGACCTTACCATATTACTAATGCATTCATGGATTTTATCCTAGTGAAACTGGTGTTCAGGTGCACGATTCCTTCCCTCTGCCATAAAGCTGGAAACATGGTACTTGGATCTTATCAGGTATGAATCACCAAGAAAACACGTGAACAAAAAGCAGAATTATGTAAACAGAAGGTTTTTTTTCTTTTAGGTTTTCAGTACAGTCTTTCTCTTGGGGAAGTTTTGTGGAATCCACATGCTGTGAGAGCAGAACTTGAATCCAAGTTTGGTTTTGATGATCTTCATGTTGAGAAGCTGCTAAATTACACAGCCCAATTAACAAAGGTAAACTTGAAAATTTCAGTGTCTCTTCCTTTCATCTTTGCTTTTATTTATTCTCTGAAGGGATTTTTCATGTCTTACAGAACCTACAGTCTTATCTTAGATTTGTGAAACAGCTACGAGACTGCTAAATATCCTGGTTTTATTCCCATCAAAAAAAAATGGACTTCACTTCAGCTGCAGTTTCTGCACACGACGATGTTGATAGGTCTAGTTGTGTACATTAATGAATTTATGCTTCTCTGAAGTCACCACTGGGTATGGCGAAGTCCTGAGCTTATTATCCAATCCTGTAGAGAATTCTGGGGTTTGCTCAACTAAGCTTTTAAACTAGATCCTAGATTTGAAACTGCTTGGGATAATTTGGCAGGTAGCATTTTTCATCTGGTTCACTGGACAAAGAATGCCTGTCTGTTCTGTGTGTAAATTAAGGCACATCAAGAGTCCTTTCTTCTCGGTTGTGCAGTCTTGATATGAATATACTTGACTGACGGGTTGCCTCGGTGGGACTATTCAAACATACCGGTGATGTGTCAAACTGAAGAAGATCTCTTTTCTCATAGAGGGCTTTCTAACCTTTCTTCTAGACTGAAGTGATCTGTTGTGATGATCTGGTTTGAACTGCAGGAAACTTGAAACATCTTTTGAATTTCTACTAAAGTCCACAGTTTTTGAATAGAACATGCTGGTATTGATCCAAAATCTGTTAGCTCTTTGCCAGGTATATTCTAGAGTTGTACTCCAGAAGAGTTCGTTATAAAAATAGCTGATTTACGTAAAGGGGTAAATTATAAAAAAAACCTTGACTTTTGAATGGCCTTTAAATGAAATATCAGGGATGGCCAGTTTGATTAGCTGAACTGAATTTGACTGCAGCCTGTTAGCTATGGTTGGCTGTGTAATCCCAGACAATTCACTTGCTAGCTATTTATAGATTAAACTAATATCTTGATGTTGTGTGCTTGTGTTAGGGCACTGAAGTCCCTCAAAAAATGTGAAGAGAAATATGGAAACCTGAGCAGAATCTGTTTTGAGCACTTCAGTTCTGTATGTAAAGCCCCAGCTTATTTGGTGTCAAAACATCTGCAAAACATTTAATAAATTTTCTAGTCACAGTTGAAAGGAGTTAGGATGTAAAATACCTCAGAAGGACATTAATAGGCAGAATTGAAATATGTTAAATTATTTTTATAAGCTTTAATAAAATTTATATGATTAGGAATAATGAATCTTTTGACACAGAATTTAGAAGTCAGGCTATGAGGAAAAAATTCAGGCCACTTGGCCACATTGCTGAAACCTGCCAACTTCAATTTAAAACTAGTCTGCTGCATGTAATCATCAGCTGAGGTGTACCATTGTGCTGAATGCTTTTTACATCAGTATTTTTTGTACTTGTGAAGTTGCTTCGATGTGGTTATTCTAGTGCAAAATTCTAGTGTAGATGTACTGTATCATTGTCAAGTTAGTTCAGCATCAGCCTGCAAATGACTGTAGAAGTAGCAACACTGGTGTAGCTACACGATGAAAATTCATTACGTATATAGGTATCATTATTCTGCCTGGTGTATGAAAACTCTAATGGGGCCGCTGGTATTTTATACAGCACTCTGCATGTGGAGTACTTTGAAGTACCTGCCCCAGGATATGAGGCTGGATTAAATGGGCTTTGTACTCACTGAAGGACAGTATGTGATATTCTTTTTTCACCATATAAGTAAGATGATAGCAGAGGTAACACTCAGCAGCTCTCTTGAGATGCTCATCAATTTCTTATGTCTCTGCCAGATTCCCACAGGAGAGACACTGGAGCAGTTTGTGTGCTCTGCTCTGTCCAGTGTGCCAGAAGATGAAGCAAACAAAGAGAATAATGAAGAGGGCTGTATTTCCGCACAGCATGAGGCCAAACTGTATCTTGTTCATGCTGTCAGCAAGTTCAGACTCTATGCACAGGTACACTTTAATAAATGAATAGATTAAATTGCTTCTTTTTGCATGTAGGCTATCAACAGTAACTCAGTTAAAAGGTCTGAGTTAGCTACCAAATGCTATTGTCATGAACTTTTTTCATCTTGCTAATAAGACAAAGTTATCCTTATAAAGAATCATTACAGTGGAAGTATAGTGTATCACCATGTGTCTGCTTATTCAGATTTTCTCATTAACTCAAATACAGATTTGAAATCTAATAGGGAATATAGTGAAATATACTGCACTGCAGAGGTCTGCAGAAGGAAGACTCACTTACTGTCCCACTGGAGCCTGAATTTTGGGCAAAACTGAAAGCAGACTACAAACATCACTGATATAGTACATAATTAATTTATTTTTAATTCCCTTCTGCTATCTCTGTCAATAGTGGCTGAAGCATGTTGAAGGGGATGACAGTAAATCTCCAATAAAATATCTTAAAATTCTGCTCTGGCAGAACAGCCTCGCACACAGTCTTTATGATGTCATATGTGTAGTTGCATGGAGAAAATGATAAACCATTCAGATGTCTCCTGAGGACAACACTTACCTAGCTGCCTTAACAGTGGTGTTTGTTTTTCCGCTGCAATATGTTTTTTTTCCTGTTAAAAAAATATCAGCTGTGTATCAAGGTGCTCTGGAGTTGTTTGCAATACCATCTAAAAAAAGCATGTAGACCTTGTAATGTATTTCCTCAAAAATGTAGCTTCTGCTTTCTCTCTTGATAAAGGTTTCACTGACATATGAAGACTTGAAGTAATAATTTAATGTGATTGCCAAAACTAATGCACTAATTCCTATTGTAGCCATAAGAAAATCCAGGAAATTTCAGCCATGATTTTAAAACTCTTAGCAAGAGCTGACATCCGTATGAAGGCAACTTGAAGTACTGTAAGCTGTTGGCCACTGGGAGTTCCCTTGGTGAACAGGACATCTCTTACAACCACTTGGCATTAAAAAACGTAATGCTGGAGGAAAGGACAGCAGTCAGTAGGTTTGGCCAAGCCTTGGCATGCCTTATTCTAGGCTACATGATGGGACCATGCAGACTCCTCCTCCATCTCTTTGTGTAATGGAACCCCAACAATGTTGAGGCTGCTGCCATCTGTCATGCTGGTAGCACAGGCAGAAGTCCTGTAAGGGAATGCAAGCCTTGAGTATTTGACTGTGGAGGTCTGCTTCTGATTCATTTCAGTCTCAGGCCATCTTGCTACCATTCCTGGGGCTTTAGGCAGGACAGCACAGCATAGGTTTTTAGTTCTCTGTGTAATGTAGCATGTTGCCAACTTTGCAGGTACAAACTGTATTGAAAATCAACCTTTGTAAGGTCAGTCATTTCAGAGACTAGGCACAGTGTAAGAGAGACATTTTATTATCATTGTTAATTGTGGTTTTTGTTTTAAGACATGCAAATTCTGTGTCTTGTCTAAATAAGAAACCTTTGATTCTCTAACAAGGTGTGTTCTTTTTGTGTTCAATCTGCTAGGTATTTGAGCAATGGTTCAGCAGCAACCTCTCTCAGAAACTTCTTTTGGAACCTGAAAGAATCATAGCTGATTTAATGTCTCAGTTTCTAGATGGCAGGAAAGCCAGAAAACTTTTTTCAGAGATAAATACCCTGATCCAGCAATGGGATGAGAAATCAGATGCCTACATTTCAGAAAGATATACTGCATCTCATGATCTGTAAGTTATACTTATCTTTCTGCAACTTCTTGTATATTCAGATCAACTTGAATACTTATCTTCACATTACATGTAATTGATTTTTTTAAATTTTTGTTTTGTGTTTTTATTTTTTATTCTACAATTCAAAAACATACCAGATACAGTCAAATAACTGTGCTGATGCATACACATTGTGAAAAAGAAAATAAATCTGTGATTCAGAGTATAGCTACAGCAGAAGGACCTATGATGATCAGGACTCAGGAGTCAGCAGCTGTGTATAATTAAGCATGTTGAACTAGGACCTGAATTCACAGAACCACAGAACAGTGGGGGTTGGAAGGGACATCTGGAGATCATCTTCTCCAACCCACCTGCTCTTGAGCAGGCACACTGAGAGCAGGGGACACAGGAACGTATCCAGGTGGGTTTTGAATGTCTCCAGGGAAGGAGACTCCACAACCTCCCTGGGCAGCCTGTGCCGCTGCTCTGGCACCCTCACAGGAAAGAAATTTTTTCTCAAATTGAGGTGGAACTTCCTGTGTTCCAACTTGTGCCCATTGCCCATTGTCCTGTCGTTGAGCACCACTGAAAAGAGTCTGGCCCCATCCTCTTGACACTGACCCTTCAGGTATTTATAAGCATTGATGAGATCCCCCCTCAGTCTTCTCTTCTCCAGGCTGAACAAACCCAGGTCTCTCAGCCTTTCCTCAAAAGGGAGATGCTCCAGCCCCCTGATCATCTTGGTAGCTCTACGCTGGACTTGCTCAAGCAGTTCCCTGTCCTTCTTAAACTGGGGGGCCCAGAACTGGGCCCAGTGCTCCAAATGTGGTCTCACTAGGGCAGAATAGAAGGGGACGATAACCTCCCTCGACCTGCTGGCCACACTCCTTTTAATGCAGCCCACGATACTGTTGGCCTTCTTGGCCACAGGGGCACAGCGCTGGCTCATGGTCAGCTTGTTGTGCACCAGCACTCCCAGGTCCTTCTCAACAGAGCCACTTCCCAGTAGTTCAGCCCCCAACCTGTACCGGTGCATGGGGTTGTTCCTCCCCAGCTGCAGGACCTTATACTTGCTCTTGTTCAATTTC
Source organism: Phalacrocorax aristotelis (assembly GCF_949628215.1). Lineage (NCBI taxonomy): Eukaryota > Metazoa > Chordata > Aves > Suliformes > Phalacrocoracidae > Phalacrocorax > Phalacrocorax aristotelis. Next base: position 90,894,747 of record NC_134277.1, read on the forward strand.
ATGAGGTTCCCCTTGGCCCAGCTCTCCAGCCTGTCCAGGTCTCGCTGGATGGCAGCACAGCCTTCTGGTGTATCAGCCGCCTCTCCCCACTTGGTATCATCAGCAAACTTGCTGAGGTTACACTCTGTCCCATCATCCAGGTCACTGATGAATATGTTGATCAGGACTGGACCCAGCACTGACCCCTGGGGAACACCACTAGTGACAGGCCTCCATCCAGACTCTGCTCCAGTGATCATGACCCTCTGAGTTCTGTTGTTCAGCCAGTTCTCTGTCCACTTCATGTCCACTCATCCAACCCACAATTCCTTTGCCTGCCTGGGGGGATGCTATGGGAGACAGTGTCAAAAGCCTTACTGAAGTTGAGATAGACAACATTTACTGCTCTCCCTTCATAATTTTATATCTTCTGCAAACAAAGTCTAATTCCACAAATAGTTTCGGTGACTCAGTAATGCTCTCATAGGTGTATGCTATAGGATCAATCTACTCATATACAGCAAGTCCAGCACACCTGAAATGTTTTGGATTTTTTTTGTAGCAGTAATACTCATGGTTGTGCAGGAGATCTTGGAACAGAAGCCTACTATGGAGGAGAGAATTATGATGTAATGTTATGTGTTGACATATGTGTAGTTTCTGATCTTATCTAGGGTATTCTGAGGCTAAGAATTCTTTTAATATTTTTGAAATTTGAAATTCCCTGTTTAGTATATACAGCTGTAAGTTCTGACTTATTCAGAATGATTAGTTTTGTTGAAGCAGTCCAAATCTTCTTGTACAGTAGAGTTATTCTTTCAGCAACTGGTCACTAACGTAGTAGAAATCTGTTTTGTTGCATCTTTGGAAATGTCCTCAATTCACATTTCAGGACTAGTGCAACTACGAGCTTGTAAAAATTGACTGTGCTTTACTTTCAGGTATTCTAATTCACAGCATGTTTTAAAATCAAAAGAGTTGTTCTGGGTGATTTATGCAAAATAAAGTGGTTTTAGAACACTGTTTCCCTATCTATTTAAAAAAAAGACTTGTCAATGATCTGGAATGATCTGGTAGGTTCTACACAGGACTTAAGTTATAGATACAGGGACTTACAGAGTTGGCAGAGCCTCGTGAAATGTCTCTGGCTTTCAGGTAAATTAGTCTGAAAAGAAGTAGACTTGTCCATGCAAACAAGTTGTACTCCTCACCTGGGAATCAGTGAATGCTGAGAGTCAGAGAGGTTGTTTTGTTTTGCTTTTGCTGTTGTTTCCTTAGTTTGTCAATGTTTTTGTAAAATCCATTATCTACTTTTAGAGAGAGACTGCAGTTAAATTGTTCAATAATTTAGTAGTAAATTTGGAATTTGGTTCTTTTTTTTTTATAAAAAGAAACTGCTGTACTGCTGCTGTTGTAAGAAAGTACAAAGTAAATTATATCGTGATTGCACAACAAAAAAATCCCATATTTTTCAGCAACTTCACCTTTTTGTTTGTAGTACACAATGTCTCTTTTGCAGAATCCTGCATCTAGAGAGTATGCAGTCTCTACTTCAGGATGCACCTCAGTGGTCCGTTATGAAGAGATTGCTTCTGGTAGATGGAGCTATAAGGAACGTAATAGCACAGTATTTAAACTTCACTGAAGGTAAAGCTGCATGGTGGTTCTTAATGACTTCCACAGAATAACCTGTGAAATGGATAACATTCTACCTCTAGAAAGGGATTTGGGCTCTGTAATACATGTCACACTTAGATATTTATAGCAGCTTTAGAATTCCTGAAATTTTGTTTCTCTTAGTGATGATAGAACACAACATAATACCTGTTTTCACTTCTCATAGCAGGAATAAACAATTTCCTTAGCCATTGTGTATGTGTTGTATGCTGCTCTGGCTGTTTAAAGATCTAACCCAAGCAAAAGAGCCTGCTTAATAAAAATCATAGGTGCGTGAGAAGTTTCTGATGCCATCAGTCATGTATGTGTGAACAAGAAGTCTTGGTTTTAGATTTAGATGCAGCTTGACTTTTTTGGCTGGTCGTTGCAAGTGAAGCAAAATGCTGAGTTGGACATAAGGATTTTCTGATCTCTTTGAGTAAGGATTTGATTGAGGGCTGTGAAGCACAGAGGCAGGGTGCTTCTTTCCCTGGGGGCTATGCTTTTGAACAGAGAGCTAGGTTGATGGTGAAGGAAGAGGAAGATGCCATTCCCAGAAGAGAGGGGATAGTATTGAAGAATTCAGGGCAAATGGAGGTGTATTTTACAAGAATTTGGGGAACTGGATTTGCTTTCAGCAGTTTGACTGAATAAGATGAACTAGCTCCCATGAGGTTCTTGTAAATATGTCTGTTCAGCAATTGTGACATTCAGATTTGGAATATATTTATAGTATTATGTGGCGTGCTAGGACTCAGATTGTGTGATGCTCAGCACCATGATACCCAGGAGTGATATCTTTCTGTGAAACCCTTTAGTAGAGACCTGCAATATGACCATGTGAGTATATATAGGAAGAACACTAGTATTAATCAGTTGTAATTAGGTATGTGAAACACACTTTGGTCCTTTTAGGGACATTATTAGTCTTAAATTACTTGATATTTGCATATGACTTTACAGTAAAAAATAAATAACATATTAAAAGTACAAATTTTGTCCAAGATGGCACTGAAGTTGTGCAGTTTTGTCCTTGTTTTCTAGCTCAGATGTCTTCAGATTATAAATAAAAACCTCTTGTTTGAAGATCACTGTTGGAAATTAGCACAGACTCTGACACAAGTTTTGTGTATTTTAGTATTGTGCATCATTCCTAGGAGTAAAGGTTGTGCAGGTCACGTTATGGCATCAGTGATAACAGCGAAGCCCACTTCCCTTGGGTTATATTGTATGACATATGTATGCTTCTTGCCTTTAATGGCTTTACAGCTGATTAATTTGGGAATTCAGTGAGCAGTTCTCTTGTCGAAACACAAAAAAAGATATAATCCAACATACCCTTTAGCTGTATCAGCTAATTTAACTAAACTGTAAAATTTGTTTTAGCCTCTAAAAATGAACAAGGACTGAGTGCATAGCAGGGAGCAGAACTCATGAGAAACCAAGTACTCTTTCAGCACAATTTTCCAAAGGCACACTTTTCAGGCATTTAATATTAAGTTTGCTTATTGTTTATCTTCTGATTTGAAAAGTACATTAGACCAAAAGGTGTCATTTTTGTCTGTGGATTTTGTTTCATAGCACGTGGCCACATGGAACCAGTACTGCTAGTCATATTACTGAATCCTGATTTACTTGTGCACCCAAACCTGCAAGACACCTCTAAAACTTCAGGGTAGTTTCTGTAGTCTGCTTTTTAGGATGGGTTGATTTGAAGCATGCTACACAATTTTGCCTGTGTACTGTATATCAATATACCTTCCTTCATGACAGTGGAATTACACTGATGTACTACAGTTGGGCGCCTGCCCTCTCAGCTTATGTGGTAAAATGCTCATTTCCACCCACACAAAGGAGTATAGAAGAACAGTGGCAAGTGGGAGAACACAAATGGTACCCTGTCCCAGATCCTCCGAGGCTGAGGGGATTGCTTCCTAGGGGTATGGGACTCAGTACAGGAAGCAGGGAGATTGTTCTGGGATTGCACAAGACTTAGTATGGGAGGTTTGGAAGAGGAACCAGAGGAGGGGAGAGGAAGCGATATAGGTGGTTTGGGGAGAAGCAAATATGGGGAAATAGAAATAAAGTGATGAAAAGGGCTGCTTGTGTACAAACAGGCTGCTTGGTCAATATGCTTGCCCGGCCATGCCCTGCACCTGACCATTGCAGGCTGCCCTGCCTTCTCACTGAACTTCATTTCTCTTTTCCTTTGTGAGGACTCTATTCAGTGCGCAAGTGTGAGTACAGGAGCCTGCATGCAGCAACTGAGGTCAGACTACAGAATGTATAGGGGCCCATAGCAACAACTGGAAGGACTGGAGTGAATGAAATGAAGTGCTAGCAAATGGGGTGGGACCTCTGTGTCTGTGGTGCCAGAAACTAGTGAGTGAGGGTGGGCATATCAGTGTGTGATCACTAGTGAATATCAGGCTGGGATAGCTGAAGGGTGGCTGAGGTGACCTGGGAGCTGAGGAGGTGTGCACTTCTCTGACAGTGAGGAGTCGTCAGCTATTGCAGGAACCAGGAGGCCCAGGCCAACACCAAGGAGACCAGGAGGTCTGGGTTTTGCCCGAGAGACCCGTTTTTGTACCTCCTATGTGCGAGGCAGCTGGGGAGAGCTGAAGGACCAGACCAGCTGCTAGGTGGACTAAGTATCCAAGCGCAGTTATTGCAGGGATCCACTCTGTGAGCAAGAACATCTGTACCAGAAGTTGGAGCAGGGCTGCAGCCTCAAGGGCTCGTATGCCCAGGTGCCAACAACTGGAGAGGGAGAATGGGATCCAGGGGCAGCTGCTGGGCAGACTGAGTACCTAAGCCCAGCTACTAGGGGGGGATCCACACTCTGCGTGTGTGTGTATATATATATTTATATACGTATGCCCTCTACAGACCTTCATCTTGACCAACAAGAGAGGTGAACAGGATGAGGTAGTTGGTGCTGTTTGTGTGTGTGCGAGTGCTGCGTGTGTTCGTCTGTGTTGTTCTGTGTGGTTGGCCATGTGCGTTTATTGTGTACATGTTGGCTTGTGTTTCTACCTGCCCAGCCTCGCTGTTGGTCGGACCTGGGGGCATGGAGGTGTGGCAGCCTCACCTCTGTAGGGCTACTGCATTTAGCATCTCCCTAACATGGCCTGGTAACACTTCTGTGGTTGCCTTTTATTTGAGAAGGAGGATATTAGTTTTGCTCAGGAGCTTAAGGAATTAGGACACCTTTCCATATTTCAGAAGAATTTGCTAGCTAAATCAACAGTTACATACAGAAAAGAGTCCAAGTTAATTTACAGTGCTCCTGGCTAGAAGCCCACACAGGACTTCATTTTCCTTTCCTGAAAATCATGAAGTTCACTGAAGTCATTTGAGCTACTCTGATATAACTGTGAAAGGGAAGAGGGTGATGCTTTTACTGGTGTAAGAAGACTGGTCTCTTCTTTCTGCCTTGTCTTTATGAGCCTTTTTCAGTGGTGGTGTAGGAGGGGAGCAGTCTTTGCTCCTCAGAAGTGCAGAGTGCAACTGTGTACATATTTTGTGCAAAATGATGAAGTGCTTTGTGCAGGGATGTAATCTAAAGTAAAGTGGAACCTTTATGCCTCTGTTACTGCTGTATTTTTAAACCATATTGTGCACAGTTTTCTCTCTCAGAAGGATGCTTCGTACTGTACTGCCCTTGAAATACTACGTAGGTTAAAAATTTTCTTTATGGTGTGTGTGTGTGAAATGTCTTACAGAAGTTTTACGTAGCCTGGAAGAACAGATTCCCTTTGCCCAAAGAGGTGAATTCATTCATCTAAACATCGGAAAGCTCTTTGTGGAGCTAAAGCAGGTATGTTGTTATTTAATGTTTGTATATTAATTTGCATAAAGCTGCAGAGGCTTGTTTTGGGGGTATAAAAAGTACTTGTTAAGTAGAGTATTTCACTTTTTATTTAGCAACATTTTGCTCCATCTTTACTTTGTGCTTTTTTGTCTTTTAACATTTCACTGTGAGAATTAATATGGAGTATGTATTAAATCAGTTCCTTCACCCTGAGTTCATTTTTAAAGTGACAGTGTATTCACTAAATTTTAGATGTTGACGAGCAATGCTTCCTATATATGCCATGACGTGCTTACAATGTTTGAGAAGACCCTGATACTTCCACAGGGCTCAGATGACATTGATGTTTTAGAAATATACTTGTGCCCTGGCAATGGCTCAGAGGTAACCTTCAAGCTAAGTGACCAGGTCCAGTCACTAAAGGAATCTGTAAGTATTCTTGAATTATTTTCATGTTTAACACTTGCAATGTCTTATATTATTATAAGTATATTACTGTTATATTACTATTACTTATATTACTATGAAATAAATTAGCAGGGGTTGTATCTTACTACTTAGTGTTTGATATTAATAAGTGGATGGGTAACTGATTATTTAAACTGATGAAAATGTGCTTGGGGGAAAGGCACAAGTGGTCCTGCAGAGTCTCTTGAGTGGATGTGACATTTCAGACAGGCTAAGTAGGTGTGGCTTCCTGAAAAAATCAAGGAGGTTTGAAAGACTGTTCATTTAATACATTTTATGTTGGATTCCAGTGTCATCAATATTACAAACCTAAGAAGCAGGGCCAAAGTCTCAGGTGAGTTTCCCTTTTACTGGTTTCAAATATTGTTTTCTTTATTGTGAAAGGTCCTGCTTCTGCAGAAAGTAGCTCAGGGACATCAGAGCCTGCTGGATTCAATAATGGATGATTATTTGGGATGGCAAGAAATAGAAGAGCAGCTAACCAAAAATTATGCTTATTACTGTGGAATTAATCAATTGCTGAGCACAGAGGCACCATCTGAGGAGGATGTCCATTTCAGTTCTTGTCAGGAACAGCTGCTCTTCTCACTGTATGTATCTTGTATAAATTTTAATGCATAAAGGTCCTGACTGGTACCAGCCTAGAGTAAGGTATAGCCAGTAATTGAATAGATAAAAAGGTTAAAACCCTGCTTTTTGTTAACAATTTTCTATAAACAGAAACAGGAAGGTAGAGGATTATTTTTTTTTTTATTATTACTGGTAGTATATGTGGGTGGAAGGGGTGGAAATAGGCTGAGGATAGGAGGTATCTGGGATTCTAAAAGCGTAGTCTCCCTTTTTTATCTTCTCACGTCCAAGCATTTTCTGCTACTTCTCAGCCTGCTTCCTGGTACATACCTCTCCATTACTGTGCTGCTCAGGATGCTTGGGAACTTGGAGCTGAAAGATACCTGGGAGATGCAGGAAAACATTAAAGAAGGAGTAGTTAGAAAGTGCACTAGGAGGAGCATTGCAGCCTCAGATTGTTTTCTGAACACATCAAGTGGTCACTGTTCCTCTATTTTGGCAGAAAATCCATTAATCTTTTTATTAAGTTGATTGTCATTTGCAATGACTTGATAATTCTATTGATTTCAAGTTTTAATGATGTTAAATCAGAGTATACTAGAGAAAAAAATCCCTATAGCAAGAAAGTGCTTTAAAACAGGATAGGATTTTATTATTCTTGCTCGGCAATGTAAAGCATAAGCATAATGTGTTTAATGTAAAGTTGCATTTAGCTGGACAGATGACTTAGGTCACAAAGTTAAACATGTGTAGAAGAACAACTATCTACGTTACTTATGCATATGAGAAACGTGATAAAAGAACTTGATATTAAAGCCGTATTCAAGAATCTGTCAGAAATTCCCGTAGCTGCATTGGCAGTGGGGATTAAATCCTCAGATATTAATAACATGTTAGATGTTAGAAAATTTAGGTAATTTTTCCTGTCCCTTTTGCTGTTGGTCAGTGACTGATTGCCTTCTCTCCCTCCATGTTTCTAAATGACTATGAAATCACCAGGAGGACTAGCTTTACATTTCCTTTTTTGAGCATCAAGACCACTGATAGAGCTAAAAGGCCCTGTGAACAGAGGCTTGTTTTTTTGTGACACTGAAGAGTGAGAAGAGCTCTCAGCATTATTTTTATGTGAGGTGTTTTGTTGTTTTGTTTGATTGTTTGGGTTTTTTTCAGAGACAAAGGAATGATTTTTTTTTTAATGCAAAGGTGTATTTCAGGGCAAGAGGAAGCATTTCTAGATAACGGTTTTCAATCTCAAATTGCTACTTTTTGGACCAGAGCATTTTGTTAGGGGCTTCTTTAAATGTTTCTTAGATTTTTTCTGCTCACTGATCTGTGCAGTAAAGTCTAGTTGTGCTTAGAGTGGTGTAATAGCTGTGCTGCTGCTTTCTTTAGCAAAGGTTTCTGCTATTAGCCTCCCTGCCTTAGTTCTTCCCTAAGTCAATAGGACTGTCTGTATGCATGAAGTAGCAATATAATTTAGATACAGATTTATAGAGAAAAGGCATGTGTTCAGAAGCTAATTTGACTTTGAAAGAAATCACTGGTTTAATCATGGAAGCCTTGTTTTCTATGTCATTTCAGAATTAATAATACACTTGAAGAAATTTTGTTTGCTCTGGAAGGAAACACATACTGGAAGGTTTTGACAACTTTTGTCAGTTGGACATGTGAGGTAGCTCAATACATGAATGAGGAAGCAAGCTCCATCGAAGGTCAGTCAGGTGAGGAAACAGCTACTGCATAGCATAGACTTTATTCTGATGGTTTCCTGTCTGTTTTAGAGTACAGTATTCCTTGGAAAGGGAAAAGGTGACAATTTTTACATTTGTGAGCTTCTTTCTGTTTGTTTTTTCCATCAAATGCAGGATTCATCAGTGGACTGAATGATTAGCAAGGAAAACTTATAATATACAGAGCCTGATTCTAGTAAATAGCTTTGATTTCAGTGCCAGCTGGAAAATTTTTGGATCATCCATTTCTATTGGGAAAATTCCAGCTGATTGAACCATGTTGGAGCCTCTACTTTTGCAACAGTATTCTGTCAGGAAGGCTTCTTAAGTCCAGGCTATAAATGGAAGACCAGACTAGCTGGTCATCCAGTAGAGGTATTTCTAGGCTTGTTCCATATTAGGCAAGGACTTCATGCTTGATTTCCTTCATCCCAGTTGTCCTGTGATATTCCAGATGTCCTGGCTCATCTGCTGTTAACTTTCTTGGAATACACTAGTTTTTCATTATTTGTTGAAAACTTTGAAATATCTGAGATTTATGCAGAGGAATGGGAGATCTTCTCTTTCAGAATCCTTTGTAATTAAATATATTTACTACTCTTCTCAATGTTTTAGTGGAGCTATGATGCAGGGCACAAAGTGGCTGATCCAAACAGCTCTAAAAAATGACCTCACCCGCCCAATATCACCTATTTGTTGCCTTTAAGTATTCTCACCTTGCTCCCAGTTCTTCTGTTTTTTGACCACTTATATTTCCAGCTGAAGGAGTTAGATTACTGATGGATTTTTTTTTAAGCTAGTTATTGAGATTTGTGAAAGATCTTGTTCTTGCTAAAGATCTGTTTTTCAGAAGACACTTTTATATTTTTTTTTCCCCTCTGTTCTTTTTCTCTGTAGAGCTAATCAGAAATGTGCTGAATGCCTCATCAGTAAGCGTGCAGCTATGGAATGTATGCAAAAATAAGCAGTTCTTTTTTAATTGAAGAACTGTGCTGGTGAAATAACTGTTCAAATGTAAATTGATTGTACAGGTTTTGTAATCTATTACAGTTCCAGAAATTTCAGTTATCTGGGCAGTAATAGTGAATTTAATAGAACAGCTTTCTCTTTACTGAAATTACAAGGAAAAATAAATATTGAATATTAAATATTTCAGCACTAGTGTGCTCTAGTATAATAAAACTAATTTTAAAAAATCTTCTATTTTTCCTTTTTTCCTGTAAGGAATTGTATTTGAATTTTTCTATAAGGAATTTTGTAAGGAAAATACAGGTGTGCCTTATGTAGAGCTGATATTTATTATAATCATTCAGTAGAACTAACATCAAGAGCTTTAATAAAAATTGCATATTTACTTAATTTAAAATATATGTAATCTATTTATCTTTCTGCACACATTCAAGTCCTAAGTTTGGTAGGAGTTATTCAGGTTGTTTCAGTGGGAGTCGAGCAAGTTGTACATAATGTGCTCATAAAAACTTTTTTTCTGTCTCTTGATGTTGAAATTTTTATTTTCTCTGCAGATGTACAAGAAAAATCTCTATGTTCTAGACAAAAGCTCAGTTTGGAGACCACCCTAGGTCATTATTTAACATTTCTGAAAGACTTACCAGATTATTCCTCATTTATTTCCTGGGCACGGTAAGGTTGAACTAGTAAATGCTATTTATTTGTTTAACCTTTTTCCAGATATCCTTTACCCCACCTCCACTTTGGACTTTTGTAATTCTTGAACATAATTACCCTGCCTCTTTTCACCAAATGATTGGTGTTTTTCAGTATTACTGGGAAGAGATAGAGTCATGCAAAGAAAGTTATTTCTTTGTGGCTGTCATTCAAAAACATTTTAAAAAGACATCTCCATCTCTGGTGTGTTATCAGTAGTAACCAAAGTGGTGGACTCCTGACAGTTCCAATGTATTTTTGCAAGGGCTTCTTGTCACTAAGTTATTTGTATTAAAGCCCTGCTAATGTCTAAATGAGCAGTGAAATAGAAGCCATTTAATCATATTTCTTTAAAAAAAGAAAAAATACCACTTGTGGAACAACTTAGGACTCATTGTTGAGTGCTGCCTCTGCTGTTAAGGGCTGTTAACTGTTTACCATGCTATGCTGGTGATCACAACTGTTAATAGATAAGAATACTTTCAAAATTACATTTCTGGACTTTGAACTTATTTTTCATTATGCTGCTATTTAGCTCTTTGCTAAATCAATCCCTTGTTTAACCTATCAAATAGAAATAACCAGTCCAAATTGTGCTTTTTATTCAGGCAGAACTTGACAGGGACTTTAGCAGCTTGATTCAAATGGGCTGTAGAAGCAAAGAACTCCTGGTTTGGGGTTTCAAAATCTTAGATATTATTGATATCTACCATAAAACCAAAATGGAAGTTCAGGAGTAGAATGAAAATTTATGTCTTGAAAGTTCAATCACTTTTCTCTTGTGCTCTTTTCCAACTTTGTTATAAAGATCAATGCAGACACATTTGCTAGGGCAAGGATTTGGACTTGGTCTTAAATACTGTTTCTAGAGCATGCCCTATTTTCTGTATGCAATAGTGTTAGCAAAATCACCTGGCTTTTTTGGGTTTTCTTTGCTATACATGCAGAGGTATTTCTTTGACTTGAATAGATCCAGGAAAGAGATTCTATGAGGGGGATGGTTTTTTTGCCAGTGTTTGACATCTTGGTTTCTCTCCTGTAGAAACCATTCCAGTAATTGACACAGAAATTTCCTCACAAAGCTTTTTAATGGTGTGTGGTGTTCTGCTTTTTTAACTATTAAAAGAAAACAGATTTAAGGAGAAGGTATTTTCAACTTGAAACTTTTGCATTGGAATGTTCCTTTTTCCCTGCACCTCAATCTCGACCAGTCTTACAGAGCTAGCAAACATTTTGACACAACAGAAACATCACTTGGACCATTCTGATTTTTACTGCAATTTCATGTTTTGGGTTTTTTTCTAGATATTAAAATAGCACTGTTCAGCTGTCAGGCAGTAAATTGAAATGCTTTGGCTTTCAGTAATTATGATAAAACAAAAAAAGTTCTTCAAAATTCACAGAAAATTAGAGGTTTTCATAGATTTTATTGATAAGTTCCTTTCTATAATATAATTAGTCCATGGAGCATAAAAGCTTTGCTCTTTTCAGCAGCTGAAAATGTGGCATACTGAAACTAAAGGTGTTTGATTCTTTGTGGCCTACAAGCTTGATTATAATTACTGATAAATGCACACTTCTTTAACCTAGCTGTTTACATTCAGGTTTTGATTTGAATGTGGCTGTGACTATTCAGTGAGTTTTGTCACATTTTTGGAAACAAAAGTGATTTCATTTGTGCTATTTCATGTTTTGTGGTGATTAATTTATGAATGCTATTTAAGTGATATTTGAAATTGCTTTGAATTAAGTAAATAGAACTATATTCTAAAATTATAAAACACATATTTAACCAATTCTTGTCTGCCTGCTACATGACTAACAAGAAAAAACTTGCACTTAATTTTTTCAGGATTTTAACATCTTTCAAAGAGTTTTTGAAGAGAGAAGAAAACGTATGGTTTTCTGGTGAAAAGGAAATGGATCATCTTTTACATCTTGCAGAAGTTATAGAAGAAATTATAACGCTTGATTTCTCAGCTTCTTCAAATAAGTCTCTAATCAAAAATCTCTTTAATAATACAATTATATGGATAAAAAAATTTGCTGAGGGGAAGGGGAAGGAATCTGCCACCAATTTTTCACTTGCAGTTTCTGAACTCAGTAATCTACAAAAAAATTTCCAGCCTCTTCAGAGGTTCTGGAGAAAGGAGAAGACAGAATTTTTCTGGCATATAGTGAAAATTGTACTCTATGAACTGGATTCTAGGCTCTCTTATTTGAGTCGAGTGGAAGAGGAGAAGGTATTGGAGACCTTATCTAGAATTATATTTTCCATTACAGAAAATAAAATCCATAACAGAAGTGTGCTATCACTCCGAAATATTCTGACTGATTGGCCAGAGTTAAATATTGCTGCTTTGAACCATCTAAAACACTTAAGTGAATACTTCCTAAGGAATCTTAATAAGGTCGGATCATTGACTGATGATCGTGTCAATGTGTCTTTCAGTCCAGTTCATGGAGTGGGTAATGACTCCTCTTTATTACTCTCAAATGCAACTTTATATATAAAAGTACAAGAATTAGGAGAAATTTTGCATGATTTCTTCAAAAACATCAAAAAATTAAACAGTACAAATATGACCTCACTTGTTCCAATACTTTTTTCTCTCTATCAGAATGATGATCTGGTCTTAAATATTGACAGCAATAGCACCCTGTTGACATTTCTTTATGAGACTTCAAAAGATATTTCATCTTTTCAGGTATGGCATGATTTCCAAGATAGGGATCGAGTTTTTGATTTTCTCTCTGAAACTTTTGATCTTCTCTGGAACTTCACCAGTAAGTCTCTCTGTGAAAAGTTACTAATCATTTACAACTACACAGAGTTTCAGGCCCAGTCTCTTGCACAGAAAGGAAAGAAAGAGATGCAAGTTGTCTATAGCACTCTGAGCAGCCTTAAAACTTTGTTTATAGACAAAGATTTCCAAACAGCTGCCTTTTGTTATTTGGAACAGTTTCTTGATACCTCCGCAGAATGCCTGGTAAATAATGGATGCATTGATTTTTATGTATCAAACATCACTTCTGTAGAGCGTTCGGCAGAGGTTTACAATTTACTTCTGCTTCCACTGGACAGTGTTCTGTCTAATATAACAAACTTGGGAGATAAGGTAAGTGTGCCTTCTGCTTTGCACTGCACTTTTACATGGGCTCAAACCTGGACAGAGATTTTTGAAGAAGCATCCAAAATCTTAAATTTGAATTCAACCTTTTTTGTCTGTCTGAGAAATGCTTTGGCACATCTCTCTGAAAGTCTTTTAAATACAACTCATGATGAACTGTGCAATAATACAGCTATGATTATTGTTGAAGCTACATCAACAGCAATGAATCTATTAAAAACCATGTTTGAAGGAGGTGGTGATTTAAATAACTGGAAAGATTTTGAAGCTTTCCTTGCTAACCTTCGAAGTGTGTTTAACAATACAGTTGATGTCACAAGCTTGCTTACAGGTAACAGTTTAGACAGTGTTTTAGAAATGATGGGAGTTGTGATAACTGAATTGCAGAAATCTATACTGAAGGTTGTGCATGGAGAGTTTTTGAATTCTTGGCTTGATACTTTCATCTCAGGAGGATCTGAGGGAGATGATAGGCGTGATGGTGTATTTTCCATTGGAAATTCCCTTTCTACTATTCTCAAGCTCTCCCAAAAGGAACTTGGAATTTTTCTTACTGAGATAAAAGACACAACTGCTTTCTTTAAAAATGTACCTCAAGGCAAATATATGGTTTGTATCAGCATTTTCCAGAATATTACCAAACTAATTTTGGAAAATACTCTGAAAGACATAAGCCATTCACAAACAAATTTTTCATCTCATCTTAATTCCTTTCTAAATTTCTATAGTACAGCGGATGAAGCAGAGGATTGTAACAGATGGATACGTGGATTAAGTAATGCCAGTGAAAAATACAAGTCACCTTCCCACCTTGAAAGTGCAAAACATATTTTATTTCTGTTGAAATCTCTGGGAAACACTGGGACAGATGCTAACCTAATGAACGTGATGGACTTTGTTAATTGGATTTTTAATTTGATATTCCCTGAATGTTTCCTAACTGGTTCTGATGAGATTTGTGTAAATATTTATTTCCATATTATAGCAAAAACTTTAAAGTTTATTCTCCCTGAATTTCATGTAGAAGATGACATTAGTGCACTTGATTTTATTTTTACACTTTTAAATAACTCTGGAGGGCAAATACAAATGGTTGTCAATGATTTAGTGAGGCATTCACAGTATCCATCGAACAAGACCCATTTCAGTCAGTCAATCCACAGATTTAACAGGACTTCGAGGATGTTCCTTAATCTTTTTCACCATGTTCAGTTTTTGTCAGCAGAACTTTTGGCAGAAATTCAAACTCTTCTGAAAAACACAACTTTTGAAATCCAAGAAAACAGCTCCTCTCACTTGGATATTGAGAATGAACCTTTCTTGCATGAGAAAAATACTAGTTTGTTGGTGGAGTTCTTTCAATATATGATTGGTAAACTTGACTCAAACTTGCAGAGTGAACACAAAACATTTCTCCAGAAACTGATAGAAACAGCAGATTTGAATATTGAGCTGGTAAGGAAAGCACTTAAAATTTTCAAGTCTTCTAGTTCTACTGGTTCTCCATTAAGAGATGAAAAAGAGTTTCTAAAACATATGATAACCTTGGTGCAAAATATGAGGAACATGGATGTTGGGTTCTTGATAAGTCAATTCAAACAAGTCCAGAGGAGCCTACAGAATTTCTTTAAAAATAGCAAACCTTTGTATATTGAGAACTCTGAGTTAGGAATGTTAACAGACTGGTGGGCTGCATTTGAGAACAATTTGTGTAATTGGAACCTGACTGGCTTATGGCAAATAACACGACTCTTTGAACAAGATGAACTCTATGATGTAGGAGAGATATTCCATCTCCTCCTCAGTATCATCAGCCTTACAGAAAAATTAGCTCATGGAAATATCACAGAAGCATTAACTGAAGTATATACTTTCATACTGACTCAAGAAGCAAAAATGCCAATGTTTAGTGAAGAGGAGTTCTCTAATCAAGTGGAAAATCTTCTGATGTTACTGGAGACACTGACAGATATGTCTGATGAACATGCAGAGGCCTCAGTTTGTCTTTCTATGGCATTCTGCTGGACTCTCACAACAGCAACACCTCCGAGTGATCCCACTTTGAAACCTTGTGACTTTGTATATCGCAATTCTACTCTTAGTTACAACGCAGTCATCGAAGTCATTAAGGAGCTGAAACTCATAACGCTGGAGGACAGTTCCTCATGCACGATGGAGGACTTTCAGATGGATATCATGCGCAATCTGACTTGTTTTTTTCAACAGATCAAAGAATGGAACTCTATTCTTTTGAAATTTGCCGAGCTCCGTCACATAAATGTCTCGGTTCTCAAAGAGCTGCTAGATTTTTGGGATGAGCTATTCCTCTATGCTGTGCCACTGCAGGTGAATAATACATACTCAATCAATTGTTCCATCACGCCAAAGAGACAAGTGGCTTTACAAATCATAGAAACAGTGGGCAGTATGCCAGTAGCAGAAATGGAAATGGCCAAAGGTGTTCTTGAACAGCTGGATGATCTTTACAGCAGTCTAAGTTGGAACAGACATTCAAGAATATCACTTATAAAGACTGTTCTTACGAATTTTGAGAATATGACCAGCGAGGTTTCTGGACTCCTGGACACAGAAGCTGTCCTTTCTTTTCTTGCTGTAATTCAGCCTTTAATGATGCTATCTTCTGCTGGAAACCAGACATACTCAATGCTTATGATATTAACAGCTCTAAATGGAAACAGTAATATATCTGATAACTCTGGGAACTTCTGGTTTCCTGTAGTTACAAGCATGGAAGATTTATTGGTGAATTTTAATGTTGGACAGTTACTTGCAGTGATAAACCAAGAGTTTCAATTACTAAGGTTAGCAACTGGACAGTCTTCAATGGCTCTTGATGCTTTAATACAGCAAATTAATGCATCATCTGTAGATGCTACATTAAGAAATTTTGAAGACATACAAGAAACTGTGAACAGCTTTCTATGCGAGTGTAACAATAAAAATTATTCTAAAAAAATACATGCTCTAATTCTCCTTATGGCTAAAGAAAATTCATTGAGTGACCTACTGCTAGTTGTCAAAGACATTATTGACTTTCTGGAACTATTCCAAAATAAGTTTAAGGAAGATTACACTGGTATGTTGATTGTTGATGGTCATCTTAGCAGAGAAAAATTGACTAATACTCATGCTGCTAATTCAGTTTTGCTAAACAGTCTCCTTCATATAATTGCTGATCTTGCTGTTATAGAAGAAGCTCTGCATACAAACAATACTGAGCTTCATCTAGTTCACTTCATTGATTCATTTTTTGATAACACTCGATATAGCGAAGTTTCTACTCAGTCCCAAAACAGAACTCCGGAGGTTGTGCGAGAGATCTTGCAAATGGTATTTCAGTCTACCACAGAACATGACAGGAACAAAATAACCTTCTTATTAAAGGATTTGCATAAGGATATAATGGCAGAAATGAGGTGAGCTTTCTCTATGTACTCATTTTGACAGTGTGCTGATGATGTCAGAAGGGCTTTTTGTAAACAGCTCAATCAAAACTTGTATTAATTACTGTTTCATTTCAGATTTGTGCATTTGAGTAAAACAGTATTTTGTATCAACTTATATTGTTCAGACCAGCCATATTTGGTATCACATATATTGTGTAGATCAGGTTATTGATATGTTTAGTCATCTGTATTTGTACTCAAGATGGTTTCTCTGGAATTATTATAGAATCAAATATTTTAAGATACTAGTGTTTTAAAATCATTGCAGGTCTGAAACTCTGAACCCACAGTTATTGGTGGATGACAGTCATTTTGGCTATGGAGCTAAATATTACAGAATGCTTGGGACTACCGTTTTGTGGTTTTGTTTTTTTTTTCTTTTTCTTTATATATCCAAATGTAGATATACTGAAATGTCTTCAACTTAAATTTGCTGATGACTTATGCAAACAAGATGACCCTTGTGAGGCTATGGTTATAGTGTCAAGTTCAGTCTAACGAAAACAGTTTCTGAAGGAAGCTTGAGCTGAAGATCACTTTTGCCAGATTACTCAAATCAAAAGTAATCCAGCAGCAGAGGAAATTCTGCTTCAGGAAGATGTTTAGTAACAACTTTTTTAATAGATGTACTGCTAGACTGGAGTTGATAAATTTCAGTAATACTCATTGAATGAATCCGAAAGGATGGTTGCTCCAAATGGCTCTAGGATGTCCTGCTGGTGGAGCTACTGATCCTGACATAGACCTGCTGAGAAATGGCATACTGAAGTTGATACATGACTCTGAACGTGGTATTTAGTCCTTTATGATTAATTTTATGCAAATATGTCAAAGCAGTGGTCAGCAGGGCCAGGTAGTAGTCAAATCTGTTGAAAAGTCAAAAGCAAATACTAGAAAAGTGGTTTATTTTCCCCACAGCTCATTATCAGGATTTTGAGTATTCTGCTTTTTGCCATCAGTCATTATATGCTGTGGGCTCTCAGTATTTCTGAAGCCCTTATGATTTTGCTTATTTTGCTAAGGTAGACTCTAGCCCTCCTAAGGTCTTAAGAAAGCTGATGACTTGCTACCTTGATGAAAACTTGTTTGGTTCATTTGGGTTTTTTTTTAATTTTTTTTTTTATTATTTATTTTTCATTTGTTTTTAAACTTGGAAGAATTGTGTTCTGATTTTGAAATAGTTCAGACAAAGGCAATAACTGTTAATATTGAAATCCTTATATAGTCCATTGAAGACTGCAACTGTATGTTGAAAATTTTCTGCAGTACCCTTGTTATGAAAATACTATTTTCTTTATTATCTTTCTACAGAGCATCTAAAATCTGCAAGATTCTTCAGAAACATTTATACCCTACTAGTGTCCTACAATTGCAGAAGTTGCAGTTTACCATTTTGAATGTTCTTAAAATCTTTTCAGGTTGGTTACCACAGCTGTGACTCTATGGGTCACCATACGTGTTCGTACTATAATGTTAAGGCTTTACTCTGAGCAACCTTCTGTCAGAATAAGTTAATTTGGGTGATGCCAAGCAAGACAAGCATACTGATGCCTGGAAATTAAACCAACAGAGGCACAGGAAAAAATTTTTATGCAGATCACATAAAGGGATGATTTCTTTCTGGAGAGGGCAGTTGATTCAAAATCTCAGTGGAAGCAGGAGGTCTTGCAGCTCCTATCCTCTCATTTTTAGCCATGTGCTCTTTCCCTTCCTCCTGGGTTTAGTCTGACACACCAGGACCTCTTCCTTTTCTGATTTAACTCACAAACCCAGCAGAGGACTGTAAACATATTTGGGTGTTGTCTTATCAATTTTTAATGGATATTTTTCTGCCAGACAAGTGAACTGAGTCAAGTCACAGAGGTGTTTTCTTTTTAATGTGCCAGAGTTGCCACAAGGAAGCATATAGCTGACACAAAGGAAAAATGGGGCAAGTATACAAAGGAAGTGGCGCCTCCCACTTCTGGCTGTGTTGAGCCAGTGGATTGGGTAACTGTAGCTGAGTAACTCCAACAAATTGTTTCAAATTTTAATGTGTTAGTCATCTTTTATTCCTTGCATATAGACCCCCAAGGTGAGTACTTTAAGAAAGGTTCTTTATTGACCTAAGGGTGTAATTTCATATTATGTTTTCTTTGGGGAAACCAAATACTTTACTTTTCAAACTTCATATTTTAACCCAACTATGCCCAGAAATGTTTGCAAAAAGCAATTAAGAGGCATTAATCTGTTATTCTAGAGCAAAGGATGAGATCAGTAATGTCTTATGCCACCTTCATTTCCAAACAAAACATAAGATGTGATTACAACCCAATTGCGACTATCTTCTCCACTATCCTGTTCCCAAAGAGCAATGTTGAGCTCAGAAAAAGTGATACTGAAAATGTGTGCCAGGTACCTATGATCTGTCTTTGACCTCTGAAGAAATGTCTATTTATTGAGAGAACTAAGATTAAGGAACTAAATTTTTGACATTCTTATTTCAGTACTCTGGTCATGGGGATGTTTCATAATGTTTCATTTGATACAGAAAACGTTACGAAACCGAATGAGAAAAGACGAAAACTTACTGTCTTGGTTTGCATTACTGAGTTTCATTGTATTACTTCTGTGAACAAGATCAAGGTTTGCTTGTTTTAGAAGCAGTGGTGGATGTTTACTGTTCTCTATTCTTGAATTATGAACCAAACATAAGGAAAAAAACATGGGGGGAAAAATTAATTTGATCCCTCCGTAAACCAGAATTCAACTGTTAAGCCAAGCTCCTTTCCTGCTATCCCATGTACAAACCCACTGCAGGCAGGGAGATGAAACTTTTTTCCAGGGACGTGGGGGCTGCAAACTCTGGTAGAAACTTTCTTCATGGATAATCAGGTGATAAGTACCCCCTATTTGGATTCTTTATCCCTAGATAGGCAAAATGTCTATGTAATGCTGTTTCCTCTCCTTGCAGCTAGGGTTTGAAAGTTACTACTCACTGGAGGGTTAAGAACATCCTGATGTCTCACAGGGAAATAGGATCAGGGGAGCCTGCCCGAGGAGGAGGTAGATGTGGTTAATATACACAGCTACCCAGTTATGCTTCTTACTCACAAAAAGCAAAAATGAACGTTTCTTCTCTGGCTCTGTAGCAGGTGTTGCTGTTCTTAGTATTGATCAGGAAAGTGTAATGGCAAAGAGTAACGGAAATTGAATGAAACTAGCCCTTCTTGCCCTCTGCAATGATAAATAAATTTAGTCAGCAATATTTCTCAGTGCCTTAACACATCAGACTTCCTTTGCTTTTATTTTAAAAACTTTTCTGTCCTTTATTATTAGGTTAACTTTTCATCTGATTGCAGTAACTTATTTATTTATTTTAACTGATTAAGCCTGGACATTTTCTCTTACAGAAGAACCAGTTGTCACTGGCAACCTTTTCTGTGTTGTTACGAAGTGTAAAGATGGATTAATGAGTCACTTAATCCTCTCTGTCTTTGAAGGAATCACTCTGGTTCGAGATCATTATCAGGTTTGAGCGGATTCCACACCTACAAGTGTTCTTTACAACATGCATTAAACTTTGGAATCTAATGGAAATTTCTTCTTTTTTTCCCCATACTCTCTGAATGATGAGCCCCCACAGTGGCTATACAAAGTGAGGTTTGTACGGGTATAGCTCTGATGCTTTTGATAGTGATACCCAGAAGGAATTCCCTGACTAAATAATTGTGAGCATTGAAAGCTGTAATTAGAACTAGAATTACCACAATTCCTATAACTAGAATAAGCAGATTGCTGTTCAATACCAAAGAGCAGCCAATTTTTAATTCCTTTAAATTTTGTGATACTGATAATTTCATGAATCAGAGTACATTTATACTTTTAAATCTTCACAGGAACAGCTGTGAAATCAATCTAGATATAAATAAACTTCTTGGCCAGAGTCATGCAAGATAAAATAGCAATTGTGTTTACCAGGTGGGATCAGTCTGTTTTTCTTTAACAGTGCACGAAATCACCAGCAGGAGACAGTAACATTTGACATATAAAGACTCATCCAGAGTTGGAAGCAGGCCTTTGGGTAGGGAACATGTGCATGCACACACACAGACAAAATATTGAAATAATGTTTTTAGTATAGAATTTGCCTCCTCTTTACAAAATAGCTCTGCAAGTTTGTCTACCTGGATGTTATGCTGATATGAACAACAGCGTTTAAAGTAAACAGATGTCAGAGACATCACTCGTATCTCAAAGTAGGCTTTTACAGAACAAATGCATTTCTCTGATCACCAACATTCTATGACCTACCTCTGCAATTATTTAAAAAAACCTTGCAAAATAAGAAATGTGAATATTCAGGAGAAAAGATAAAAGTGAATACTACACAGAGAAAATGCAAGAAAAATTTAGGGTATAGGTACCCAGATATCTTGGTTTGCTGAAGGGAAACTAATGTTTAGAAGAATTTTTGGTAATTTGGGAAAAAAGTCAGCCTGAAATAAAAAAAAAAAAGGAAAGCTCTTTTCATTTTGAAATTAAATTTCAAATGAAAAAGTTGGCGTCTCTGTTAATGGATGAATCTCCTTCATAGGCTAGATCAAATTCACAAATATTTTCTGTTGTTTCCAAAACTCAAATATTTGAAAATTCCTTGGTTCCTGAAAACCTCTCTCCCAGTTTCAATTACAAATACATCGAGTAAAAGAATATCACCTTACCCATATTCTCATTTGAAAATATGCATCATCTAGTTGCCAAGACCTGCTACTTCAAGCAATAACATAATCTCATGAATTCACTAACCATATGATCGCTGTGTTTTGCAGGATATTGAAAGAATGTGGTCTGCTTTCAACAAGGGGGATTGTGAGAATGTGGCATATATAAACCAAAAACTTTCCAATACATTGGAGGGCTTCCTGAAAGCCTTGCAGAACACCAGCAGTGGCGGCTGTGAATGTCAGCTAATGTTGGGGAACATACGGAGACAACTGCAAAGGTAAAGCTTTTTACAGTTTGGTATCCCCAAACTGTTCTTGTTAGAGATGTTATTTTTTGTGTATTTATGTAATTACAGGACAAATACTGTTTAGCAAAGTTACTTTAAGCTTTATTCATTTAACTAAAAATTAAATGGATACAATACACAAATTATTTATGTAATTTAGCAAATTTTGGATGTTTCTAAAAGCTCTTACACTTCTGCTGAGCACTTGCAGCAGATCTTGCTGCTCCACAAGGGCAATGCTTTGAACACAAATAAGAAAATTTTCAGTTAGGTCAAAATTTTGATATCTCAATTTTTTCTTTAAAGCTGTTTTGCTATGGCCTTGTCCTCTCAGCAGCTGGGTATCTTTTGCAAAACATTAAACATTCAGATGAGTTCTGCAGTTCAAGCAGCCATAAACAGAGGATGGTGTTTGTAATCTGACAGGCTTGAACTCCAAATAATTTCAGATATTTGCTATTATGCTGAGACAAAAGAGTAGACTTTAAATGAATGAAACTGCTACTACAGAGTACTTCAAACTTGCTGCCAGAAGTGGTCCTTGTTATAATTGTTGCTATACTGGTCTGACTGTTGGATTGTTTTCATAATGGTCTTGAATGGTCTCTGTGAATTATAGTAACAATACAGAACTACTTGAGCTAGATGCTGCTGTTGGAGACCGTACACTCATGTCCAATTTTCAAATGGTAAAAAATATCTGATGTGCATATACTCTTTATTATTTAAATTACAATTAGATAGGCTTTGTTAATCTTGAACTGCAGTGCTTTGTATCTCTGGGTTTTAAAAATGTGTGTTCAGTAAGAAACATGGAAGTGAGACATTGCAAGAACTGTGCTTCTCCATAACCTGCAGTTTCCTAGAGCACTTAGCCATCATGGAAAGATCTCTACATCTGCAGTCTCATTTAGGCATGAAATATGATGATCCCTGTACTGTATGAATACAGCATGAGGAGGTCTGTAGAGTTGCTTATTGTATGCACAGTGTGTCCACATAGACCATAATGTGACTCTCTTGCCTCATTTAGTGGCTGTTTCACTATTCATGTTACTCTTTGTACATAATAATGTCAATGACTTAGTTCTGATAACTTGTGAAACAAAGGCTCTCATTTCAGGGTGGCTGAAAATTTGGAACTACAGTTGTCAGAAAATCTTTTGGCAGCTTTTCTCAGCAATTTTAATCTTCTGAATGGTGGGTTCCAGTTTCTTCATGTTTTTTACAAGTCACTGCTGCGTAATCTTGCAGGACAATAACTTTTTCAATGTTCTTCAAACTTTAAAGGGATACCGCTTACAGAGACTACTGACTTAATGCGATGTATTTTCGTTGTATACATATACACATGCATGTGCTTGAGTTAGCACGGGACAGCATAGTTTACCCTGTCAGAGCCTGTCCAATAAGATGCAGGAATTCGTTAGAAAGAAGAGGGGACTTAAGTTAGTGTAAGAAGAAAATCCTAAAAGACTAAAGGCTGCTTCACTAATTTCAGATATTCTCATAATACAGGGATGGGGGACTTTTAAATTTGAAGTAGAAGTGAATTACTTGATATAACGTTTTCATGTTCTTTATCGTGCCTCAGATTAAATCTAAGAAGAAAAGATAGGGTCTGTGGGCAATTTAATTAAGCAGATTGGTACTGTTGGCACTATCTTCTCTTTCAGATGTGAAAGTCAAAGAGTGTGTGCAGAATCTTACTCAGTTGCGGCTGGACATTGGTGCTTCTGTCAATATTTCTGAAGAAACTATCAGTACCATCTTGGAAGCCAGTATCTCTCATTCAAAGGTAAAAGATTGAAGAGAGGCATTAAATTAGCGGGTCAACCTATAGTCTGATGTGCCAACCGAAACAAAACAAACCACCTTGTTTGTGTGGGATCTTTTATTTTTACTTGTCACTAGTGGAATATTTTGTGAGATTTAGGACTTCAAAATAATAATGTGAAGGATTAAGAGGTCAATTCACATTAGCACTAGTCTTCTGCTCTAAATGGCACTGCTTCATTACTTTCAGCAGTGTTTTACACCCTTGTGCTAACACGGCATTTAAGCTTTGCTATCTTGGTACTGTGGAAAAGGTGAAGGTTCCTGGAGAAAACATGTGCATTTTCCCACCTCTGATCCTTACAGTACGGAATTGCCAAAATTTTTTTTTTTATTCCTTCATGTACTTCTCCCTGTTCTTATATTATGTCACCAGTATCCTGCCTTTGCTCCATTTTATTTATCTGTTGTCTCTTGAATATTGCCTAACAGGTGGATTGTGTAAGTTTTCTGAGTGAAGGACTGTGTGTGTTATCATTGCTGCTGTTTCCTGTGATCTCAGTGATTAGTAGAAATCATGAAAACCTAACTTACAGGTTCTCTCTCCTGTTAATGTTTGTATGACTGAAAAGCGTTGGGGATACGTTTGGTATAATCAGGTCAACCAAGTAGCCACTAGGTGTCACTGATGCTCTGCTTGCAGAAGTAATTGCAAGTTTTGTTCGTGAAAAGTGTGGCTATTAAAAAGGCAGTTCAGACCATCCTAACTACTTACAGATGATTTGTTCTTCTGCTTCTTTGGCAGTTTGACTGCATTTATTGTTAGCTTGTTATTTTGATCTCAGTAAGTGGTAATAAGAGAAGTCATCTGGTAGCGATTCAGTTAAATGGGATTTGGTGCACCTTTGATCTTTTGGAATAATAATGCCAATTGACTAAATTTTCAAATTACTTTCTACCCTTATTTTTTGCCACAGTCCTATGTAGAGTTAGGATATATGTACATATCTCACATTTGCATAGTTATACATAATTTTTCTTTTGCTTCAGTGCTTAAATCCTTCCCCTGTACAACTGGAGCATTAAAGCCTATGTCTCTTACTGATTATGCAAGATGCACAAGTACTTTTTAAAGCTACAACTGTGGCACGTCCATTATGTTTATGGTATATATGGCCACTGTCTGATAGCCTTAACAATAGCTGCCGGCCCATTGTAGTACTATATTTCTGTGATTATATACTTCTGCTGTGCTTGCCTCTGGAGGGGTAAGAGAGAACCTGTGAGTTTTTTGTGCTTAATGCACTTACCTTTAATTTCCACCACAATATGCTCTGGCCATGCTCATTGCCATGTGATTAAGTGTTTTGAAACTGCTCAAAACCTGTAACCTGAAGACTATAAGCATTCTTTTACTGAACATAGGAGTTTGGATTAGCTCTGGTTCTCACAAAGCTGCAAAGAAAGCTCAGAGGGACTTAATCTAGTGGATAAAATGCTGAATGGGTTAAAACTGGACTGAAATAATGGTATTCATGTGGGCATGAGAAAATAAATTTCAAATTGTATCACAGACTCAAATTTCCTCCACAACAAGAAGTCTGAACCAGTATCCTTTTATGCTACTAGCAGAATTATATTAATATTCTGTTCCTTGTACATACATGAAAATAGTGAATATTTAAATATAAAGGAAGCCCTTTGGGATCACAAAGGCAAAATCCTTTCAAGAATAAAAATTTAGAAGTCAAATACACAAGTTGGAAATTAAAATGTTCATAGATATTAAAGACTTAAATTGCATAACTTTGGCTCCTAATTTGATTTTCCTGGGGATCTTCTCACTCACCAAGTACTGTTACTAGCTACAGGTGCATTCAGTGGAAGCAGTACAGGCAGGTTCTGTCCTAATGGAGCAGAGCAGTGTACAATGGAGCTCTGAGTACTGTACTTTTTCTCCTACAGGCTCCAAATTTGTAATTTTTCTGGACTTGCTGCCTCTTGCTTTCTTCCAGGCATTTTAGGAGAAAGGGTAGCTAAGAACTCCTGAGATACCTGGTCCACAGGCATTTTGTTTTGATGTGTCATTTTTGTGGAAGAAACACCATTGTTATCCAAGGAGTTTTTATTATAGTCTCGCCCAAGGTCTGCTTAGGCATTTATCCTTTCATCCACCATTAAATAGTAACACTTCAACAGAGTGTTGAACTGAGGAAGGTGATCTGGCTCAGAGTGAACCTTGTGGCATATAGGCATCCCTAAGTTTTGAATTTGTGCGTCCTCTGAAAGAAGGAAGGTCTGTATTGTTTGATTTTAGTGATTCATATATCTGGATTTTGACCTTAAGGTGCTTCAGCAACAAAGGTGTATATTTGCTAGAATGGATGTGTTCAGCATTGTAAATATGCATGCTTACATTATGAATGCTCATAGAATGAATGACCAACCTGTTCACAAGTAGAAGTAATTCTTTATAAGAAATATACTTCATCTTTTTATATGTACATAGAATATAAAGTAAGAATATACCAATCTGATAAGGATCTGTATAGTTCATTATTTCAGGTCTGTTGAAGACTGCAGATTGTCATGTTTCTGGGACACAAATTCTCACCTTATTGAGCATAAAAGAAGGTGATGAATTTCAGTGAGAAAAATTTTTAATACACATACATGATGACAGGTGTTTTTCAGTGCCTTTGTGGTAGCTTTAACTGGAAGATGTGATGAAGAAGTACTTAGCCTGCTGTTAAAGTTACCTGAAAACAGTAGAACTTCCCTGGTAGTGGAAGAATTATGTTCTTTACCAGCACTGGACTTGTATACCATGTTTGTACTGATTATAGAGAACTTGAACTTACGTCATATCATTTACAAGGTAAGGTGGGAAAAAAGCATTACGTTTCTATTTTTCTTTTGAACGTGGTCTAAAGCATGCAGGTACATAAATGAATAATTCTATTATTTCTTCAGATGTTCTTTCTCTATGGAAGCAAATGCTAGGCATATGGCATTTCTTGTCTTCATTTAGCTCTACAAAGCAAACGCAGCAGCTGAAGAATGGGGTTGGTAGATGCTACTGTATTCCATTTCTTACTTCCTTAGGAAAATTATCACTGAGGAGTTAATTATGAAAGCTTTAGAGAAAACACAGGAGGTCGAAGATGTAGTTTTATTAATTTTTAGCAGAGTTTTCAGTTCATGCAACTAGTCACTTCTTAATTTTTAAGTGTAGAAGACTGATCTGGCATCATTGGAACTAAAGCATAGGAGCTCACATTACAAGAATTACAAAATTATTTTCTAGGAAGAATTTATAGCACCCTGGAATGCATTTTATTTGCTGTAGAAATCATGTTGGCCATTCAGGTGGCTCCTTCAGGAAGGAGCTATTCCAGCTCTTAGGATGAGACACTCTGTAAGGGCAAACCTCCTATATTTTATATATAATGTCCCCAAGTCAAATGACTTTGACAAGAATAATACAATGGCTAAACTATAATGAAGGGGATGCAGAAGTCTGTAGCAAAACTGTATTATCCATACAAGTGTAGATAATCTGGGATCTAGTATGGGTTTTCAGTGAAATATTTTTACTTGTAAGAGCAAAATTATTGGATGGGATTTCTGATAGTTAGCAGATGTTTATTTCAGTTCTTCTGGGTGATTGATTGACAGAACATAAAAGGTAAGTACAAATAGTTGAAAATAGTTATAACGTTGGGAGGAAGAATACTTTGTTCTAATGCTGGGTTATATTCTGGATGCTGCATGCACAGTTAAACAGGTTTGAAAAACAAGAAAATTTCCCGGAATAGGTTAAGATACTAAAGGGAAAAGAAAATATTTCTACTTTCGGAATTATCTACCAACCTAGATGGGAAAAAAAACCCCAAACACCCCAGTGCTTATTCTGATTGGGGTTTCTACTGAACCCTACTGAAGAATAATGAATTCCTAGCAAAGAATAAAAAATGTTGTCAGTTCATCCTAAATTATTATGGAAGTTTTGCTGATTTTTTTAACTGAATAAGCAATTTTGTAAGGATTTTTTTTAATGTGTAAAAGCAGGTGAAGGCTGAGAAGAAAATTAAGCACAGACATTGTTGTAGTAGGAAGTCAAATAAAGATAATAAGATGAAACAGCTGAAAGTATATGATGAGATGATACTGTTTTTGCTATCGCGCACAGGCAGGTAACAGTGAATCAGTTTGTATTACCATATCATCTAAATAACCTATAAACGCAAAGGAAATAGAGAGAAAATTTGTAATGCCAAAACTTGCATGGTAGAATCAGCAAACAGCCAATTGACCTTCAGTCAAGTAGGGAATGAAATCGACACACTTATTTTAGGTAAAAGACAGTATGAAAAATATAAAGGGAGAAACAGTGTGACAGGAAAGGTTGTAGTCTAATATGATTCCTAAAGCAACTAAAGTAGTTGCTAGATTTAATTTAACTTACATATTATTTTTAAAATATTAAACAGTTGCATTGATCGTCTTGAACCTGTTGAAGGAAAAGTTCTCATTTACACTGAATTCCATGGGGACAGGATATTGCAGAACCCATTAGCATCTTGGGTAGGAAAGCTCTCTTCCTTTTGGTAGGCATAAACAGGTTCTGGATTTTAATTCCTGATTTGTCATAGGCCAGTTCCAACATTACCAGAGAATTTTTCTTTAGCTGAATTTGGGAATAACTGGGGAGTTATACTAAAACAAGTTTTGTTAAACATGTTTTGCAGGAACATTGCATAATCAGGTTTAGAAAAAGACTGAATAATTTTGAGTGTATAACTGAAAGGTTAAAATTTGTTTCTAATTGGAATTTATTGTTGTGATTCTTTGCCCTTCTTTTTCAAGCTTAAGATACCATCTGAGATAGGCAATGCACTAAACATGCTCCTGGATGTGGTTTCTAGTATCAGCTCTCTTCTCAATAAAGCCCACTATATCATGGAAAACCTTCCAGTGTTCCTCAAAGGAATTAAAAATATTGGTGTGCTTGACATCTTTACATTGCAGCAGGTATGTGTATGATTTCAATATGCAAACTTAATTCCTATCATGAGGTGCTTTGTTAAGGATGTGTGCTTAGTAAGGAGGAACACTAATAGAAATTGTGTCCTAGAAAGTTGGGAACATAGAGAGAAGAGAGTCCATAGACCCTAGGAAGATTCATTTGGTCTCTTTCAAGTACTCTAGTAATTTTGAGACTGCCAATGGTTGTTTCTGTTGTGTCTTTTTTGGTTGACTTGCAAGATCGTAGCCTAAGTTAACGTGGTGTTAAGCTACCGATTAATAATAGCATGTATTATCTGTGATTTAGAGACAGCCATGCCTTTTCTGCTAATGCTGTATTTTTTTATAAGCAGACTGTTGCTTTGTTTACAAGAAATAGCTTCGCTTTTTTAAAGGACAAGATTTCAAGATAGCTTGTGCAGTCTGTTTGTGTCCCTTAAGGTTTTTGTGTGATAGTTCTGCTTGACTTTTAAAAAAAGTGGCACGATGTGTGAGTGAGGTTATTTCTTTTGTCCCTGCCTCCATTGGCAGTTGCTGTGTGTGCATCTATACAGCTAGCACAGTGGTACAACTTGTATTAAATAAATCAGAAAAAATATTTCTGTTTCTAAGCAGAGTCCAATTCCATAAGAAGACCTGCTAACCATTATGTCATTACCTTCTGGATTTGCTATTCTGAATAGAAAGTTTAGGATTTAATCTGGTTCTAAAATTGCAAACCTCTAAAAGATCCCTCAGTGGTAAACAGTGCAAACTGGTTGTAACTACAGTACAGAGTAAACACTGCCTCAAATACTGTTTTCCTAGTGATATGAATCTTTCTCAAGATAATCTAACCTGTGTGACAAGAGGCATGTTCTAAAATGTTGTTCTGTGGATACCGGTTTTGGTTTTGAGCCTCTCTTCTTTGGGGTAGCTCTGACTGCCACAATAAAGGTGGCTTTCATCAGATGTAAACATCTTTTCTTCTTTCCTTAAACTACTTTTATTTGTGTCAGACTTTCCTTTGAACAAATGAAGTATTCTTTTTGGAATGAAATCCCGAAGTTGCTTATTTGAGAGAAGAGCCTCTCAAAAGTTACAGTTCAAAAAGAGTTTGCAAAGGAACAAATCAAACAGCAGAGGGCCACCTGGTTATGGGTTTAATCTTTGCTCCATGGCAATCCATATTATCCTGTAATATAGCATAGATTCAGCCCTGGAATTTTTGTTCCTTTTATCATCTTACCTTTTTTGGTCACTTTTTCTGACACAATCATTATTTTCTTAGTTTTTGTTAGTTTCTTTTTTCTTGAGAAATTGCTGTTTGTTTTTTTTTCACCTGATAATTTATGGACGATTAAAAAAATTCAGTGCCTATTTCTTTTGTTAGTAAGGTAGATGTTTGATGTTTTGAAGGGCTCTTCTGTCTCTGTAAATTTTTGTCTTTCTGTATACTAGTAAAAGTTGTTTGTTTTTTAAGTATCCTTTCCTTTTCAGGTTTAACTAGATTTTTTCTACTTTCCAAGAATATGTTTAATTATTCATTATTTTCTTTGCTTCTTTTCTGTAGTGACCAAGCTTGTGCTACTGAAGCAGAGATATTGCTTATACACTTTCCTCCTTAAATATTTTCTTGTATTTCCCAAAAAGTCCATCCTTCTGGATTTTTATTTTAACTCTAATCAACAACAAAGTAGTTCAGTGACCTAGGAAGATTACCAAAATAAGTATGTAAAGCTTCTTAAAATAAAAATATGTGGACCTTCAGCATAGAGTAGGACAGTCTCCTTCGTTAATTTCTAACAGAAAAAGTGATTTTGGAGTTGATTTTAAAAAAGTTACTTCTATAATGAAAGAGGTAGCAAAGTAATTGTCAATTATGCGTGTGGATTTTTGTTTTAAAGATAAAAAAAAAGCAAGAAATACCTTTAAAATATCTGTAAAATGTGAGGTTGAATTGGTATGCTACATATTGTGTAATAAAAGATGATGTAAAAACCCAATATCTGCCAGTCAGTAGTAATTGGAATACAGAGCCACATTCTACTGTTAACAACATTGAGTGAATGGATAACTTCCTGAGGAAAAACACTGCTGACTTTGATCATGATTTTTTGCTTGGTTTTTTTGCTATTTGAAATTATTCAATTATTTTTCCATATCTAATTTTTAGTATGTTTATCACTCATGAATAGATAAGCTGGAGAGGACTTGCTGAGTTACTGAATGCTGTCAGTTGTGAAAGGTGGCTTCATCCTGTAGTCCCTCACTAGCTTGAACAAGTTCTCTGTTAAAACTACCATTACTGAAAAGCCTCTTGGTGTTATAAATGTATGAAATTCTGATTTAAGTTTACCCAGGGCTAGTAAGTTTACTTTTGTATCAAAAATGTTTAGTAGGTTTTATAACTTCTCTGACTTGCCCATGAGTTTGCAGACAGCCAGTCATAGTCCTCCTCTGTTTTGACAGATTAAATAGATTTTTAGTGTTGTTTAGCCTGCAGAAGAGGAGGCTGAGGAGAGACCTTATCACTCTCTACAACTACCTGAAAGGAGGTTGTAGCGAGGTGGGTGTTGGTCTCTTCTCCCAAGTTATTAGTGATAGAATGAGAAGAAATGTCCCCAAGCTGCATCAGGGAATGTTTAGGTGGAATATTAGGAAAAAATTCTTCACTGAATGAGTGGTCAGGCATTGGAACAGGCTGCCCAGAGAGGTGGTGGTGTCACCATCCCTGGAGGTGTTCAAAAAACATGTAGACATGGCATTTCATGGCATGGCTTAGGAGGCATGGGGGCGTTGGATTTGATGGTTGGACTTGATGATCCTAGAGGTCTTTTCCAACCTTAGTCATTCTATGATTCTATGATTTGTTTTGTTTGCTTTAGATTTTTCTTTTATAAGAGGATCTCAGTTGTCTCAAACATCCTAGTGTCATCTGCATATGCTGTGTTAAGGCTAATCTTGAATGTTTGGAACAGGAAATGTGTACAGTCTTTCAGGGGAAATATGGCTGATGACTTGTAGTTCTGCTCATTCATGTCTATACCTACTAAAATGACTTTCTTAGTCTTGCATTCACCTTTTTCATAAGCTGCATTCATTTTTGTCTCTTACTTGATCAAGGATCAGTGATACACCCAGGTAAGCTCCATTTTATAATAGCATCTCATGATTTCAGTTCATAAATAATGTTTTGCACTGGCTATCTTTATATTCAATTTACCTTAAATTAGGTAATAGGTTTCTTACCATATTGCATTCTGATCTTATTTTTTTCTCCTGCAATGACTTCTGGTATTAAATTTTAGGCAAATTTCATCATATGCTTCTTTCAGGGCTAAAAAACTTATCACAGGCTACCTAAGATCATTGTCACAGGAATAACTCTAGTAGCTTCTCTGTCCTTTTAACAGGGTCCTTGCAAAATCTTTTAACACCATTTCTTACTCACCACATGGTTACTGGATTAAGGCTGATTAATATTTTCTAGGGCAAGAATATTAATTCATTGTTAGAGTTCACCTAGTTTAGAGACAGTTTATGTCTTTTTTTTTAAAAAAAAACACTTGCCTTCCCACATAAATATTTTGTATTGGTCTGGAATGATAAATTGATAATGCATTAAATTCTACACTTGCATACTTTTTGTCTTTAAATCCACTTCAAAATTTATTGTACATCTCGCCCTATTAAACATCACAAAGAGACATCCATTATTAACTGGAGCATTATGTTACTCATTCTTGAGTATAGATGAATTTTTTACTTTTCCTTCAAATATTGCTATCTAAATATGATAGGTTTCTGAAAAATATTTTAACAAAAATAACAATTTTGCTATTTTTTTTCCTCTGATTCTGTCAATTTTAGTACAATAAAGACTTTGGGTTGTTTTATGGCTCTAACCAGAAATAGGAATATCTATTTCTCTGTATTTGTTTCCTTAAGCCCTTTACTTTCACCAGATTGTGAATTATCTTTAACCTCCTTGTAGTTTTCCAGGAAAATTACTTCTTTTTTCTCTCTCTCTTAATGTAGTGATTCTGTATTTTTGTTTTATGTGCAAGCTGTACCTTGGCTTGACTTTTAGGTTTCTTTTGTTGAATAGCTGGTATTTTACCCCACATGAATTTCTTTTTATCAATAATATTCTTTTTATCATATAGCTATCCAGTTAGGTCAGAACAACCTATGATATGAGGTTTTTGTCCCCATTTGAGAATCCATTTCCAGATAGCTTTTTAATCTTCAGTACCAGCCTTCCTCATCCATGAATTTGTTGGAGTGACTGGCTTGACTGCTTACTTTGTAGGAGGCTGCTTGTTTGGATTCATCAGCCTTGATTACAGACCTACATTATTTAGTTTAAAGTAGAACTGGATCAAAGATAACTTTTTGTTATCCTGTATAGATCTCTCACTTTATCAAAGCCAAATTTGAGGAAACAGATCTTATTGAGTCAGTGGATATTTAGCTGAAAGACAGTAAGTAGATTCAGTCTGGTGGTGGCATCTTACCACATAAATATTCATTATTTGAATTTCAAGTTATTTTGATTGGAACCAGAATTAATTAGCAAGTTTGTGCTCTTTGACTGAAATAATCCTCATTTATCCTTCTAGTGCTAATACTCACTAATAAGGATTCAAAACAACTTTTATTCAGCATTGTGCATAAACAAAGTTTATTCCTCCAGTAAAGTCCATGCCAGCAGATTCATTCGAGAGCTGTAGATGATGGCATTATGAAATCTGGATATTACTCATTTACTATGTTGCATGCTGAAACCATATGCAAAAAAGTCAGATTTTGAGAGCAGCCAACACTGAGTTTTATATAACACTTCTAATATTCCTCCAGGATTACTAAAGAAGCACCTGGCACTTCAGTAAATGCATTGATCAGGATAAACTGTTTCTAACAGCACAATCTCTAAACTGTCTGTGATTTATTCTTTATGTAAAGTGCTGTACTACTTTGAAAATTAAGTCTTCTTTTTAAAAAAAATTCCAGTGATAAAATGGTAATTTATTTCAGAGACAAATGTGTTTTGTTGACATATCACAGTCTTTTTTTTTTCTGTTTACCAGTTGTGCAGTCTTCAAATAATATCTCATAGTCTAGTTATGTTTGTCTTGACAAGCATCTGCAACAGTAATGAGTATCAGGTGAGCCAATGCATCCTTCAGTTATATTGTAGCAGCACATTGCCTTGCAGTTGCATCCTCTCTTACAATTGCGCACCTGTACAGGCTTCCATGAGATACCAGTTACACCTGAGCACAGAGGAGGCTGGTGGTGGTTTTTTGGGTTTGGGTGTTGTTGGTTTTTTTTTGGGGGGGTGAGGGGGTGGGGGGGAAGGTGGGATGGGATGTGGTGAATGATGGTGCTTGAGGCATAAAAGCAGTCAGATTGCTCTCCTCATTAGACATATGCTAGTCATGTGTAAATGGCAATAATAAATGCTGATATGACTCAAGATGTGCAAAAACTAGAAACACATCTAACAAGTTAAAAGATGTACTTGAAAAATAAGCTTTAGGGCATGTACACTTGAATCTTTTTTTCTTCTTAGCAACTGTCTTCACTGCAAACATTCATATTCAAAATGGTTTTGGTTGTTTCTGCTGCCTTGGTGACACAGCAGTAATCTACCAGAAGAGCAGACCTTGTGAAAACTGACATTGTAATCAGAAATATGTAGTCTAGTTGTCTTGATATTTTAATTCCTTTTTCTGCCTAACAGATACACAGTATTTTTCAAAGTTTAATGTAGTATATTACACTACTGTCTTTCATTGAGTATCCTTGCAATTAAAACTGCATTACCTTTTTTTTTCTGTCATGATAAAGGTGATCTGGAGAACAGAAAAGAGCACAGCAGGCCATCATTCTTGTAGGCAATTTCAACAGTCTAATTTTGTCAATCTCCTTGGATGCCAATATTGAAAGAACATCAGGGTTGCTCCCTGAAGCTAGTAAAATCAGCTTTGATTCATCTCTACTTCTGTTTGTTTGTTACAGTTCTTGCAAGGTGGGCAGTTCAGGAGTTCAGCTGTTGGATCCCTGGAGTCTGTAATCAAGGCAGTGTGTAAAGAAGAATCTTCATTTTTCAGCAATGCAAACCTGTTCATTGACATGCCCAGAATCAAGGGACTCTTCAAGGACAATATGGCAAAATATGGCATTCCTGAAGACTCAAGTAAGAAAAACGATCCATCACAAGTTGCATGTATGCATTCAGAGTTTAGAGAAATTTTTCTCTCTTAAATGGAAATGTTTATATACCAGCTGACATCTCAGTTGAGACTGTAATCCTGAGTACAAGGGTTGATCAATAAAAGTTTTATGGCTATGAGATAATTGTGGATGAGACACAAGTCATTCTGGTTGTTTTCTATCTTTGCAAATAAATAATAAATAAGAATACTCCTGTCTTGGAGACATATATATTAGAATCTTTAAAGCACTTTGTATTAGCAATATATCTGTGAGATACAAGATTGAGAAATTATTGCTGCATGCCTTTCTTCTGTGAACACAAAGCTGTGGTGGTATTGTGCAGTAAAATATGCAAACTCTCAGGATAAAATAAGTTTTTAACAGTTGATATTCCTATTCTCTTGCCCAGATAATCTCTTAGGTCTTACATAATTTCACCTTTACTCCCTTTCCTCAATATACACTTGACTTACCCTGATTAATTTTAATATTGTTAATAACCTTGTTAAAGCCTCAGTGGCCCTGTGCAAGAGAAGAATACTGTGGCAGAGTGTCACTAGGGAAGGATGCCTGTCTGTGAATCACGGCTCCATCATCTATCAGTTGCTACAGCCAGAAACTGACTCTGCCTTGGCTGGGACCCTTGGGCAGGAGCCAGACCTCTGCCCTAGCCTTCTTCACTTGTATGTGGGATAGTAGTTAGCAGGCAGCTCTGCTTTTCTTTCCTATGGGAAGAATGGAGTTAGCAGGATGGCTGATTAGAGAGATTGTGTGGGACTTAGTCTCTTTCAAAGCTGTTTGGGCTAGAAATGCTGTTTCTTGATGACTTTTTTTTTTGTGTGAATATTGTCACAACTCTGGAGTGTTGTAAGACCTTTTACCTTAGGACCTTGAAAAATCTTTAAAGCATCAGTTAGTTACAGCATTTCTGTGAGAAAATTAATAGTGTTTCCCCTATTTTACAAATTGGTAAATGAGGCAATGGAAAATTAAAATTAAAAAAAAAATATATGAGGCCACTTGATTTGTACTTCTTCATAATGATTAACTTGTATGTATTTTCTGTACCAGACACTTGCCAGTGACTTTCTGAAAATCACACCAAACTCAAATTAGCAAGTTTTCTGTGTCTTTAGCATATTGATGTTTCTGACTGGCCAGCTTGGAGCCTCTTAATTATTTGCTGTCATTTAGCAATGATTGTTTCCTTAAAGAAAGTAAAAAGTTTTCCATTATGTAGAATAATTTGTCTTCCTTCAGGAGTTGATGACATTATTTAATATTTCCTCACAGCATTGGAAAAGGGTTATTTCTAAATCCATGCACAAAAAATAACAACACCCCCCCTTACACCCCCTCCCACCCCCAAAAAAAAAACACATGAGCTGGGCATAGAGATCTAAATGTCTCTCACAGGAAACTCATTGCCTTTATTTGAGTGCATGTGCAGTGGGATATCTTGGAAGCTATTTCTTGGCTCCTAGTTCTGAAGGACATACACCCTAATGCATTAACAGCCCCATCTGATGTAGGAACACATTTTTTGGTTCTCGAATGGGAAAAGTCAATTGATTGGATTTTTCAAATCAAGAAGTTAAGTCTCATGCCAATTTTTTCCTGTATTTTTGATAGGTTCTTATCAAATTATACAAATAAAGTCTGTATTTGTGAAGGAATTTGTGTATTACTACATCTTTCTTAAGTAGGAATAGAAAGCTACAGAACAACTGAAGGTATGGAATGAGTCTTTTTTTTTTAAGGTGACTCTTCCCTCAGCATTCACGTTCTGGGCAGAGGTTTTTCATGTGTCCTTCCACTCTAAAATGCACTAATTTAACTTTTAGGATAGATGGGGTTCACAGGCTGCTTTTCATAAATGTGAGAAGCTCTTTGGATTCTGACTTTTTTTTTTCTTGTCTAATGTTGAGAGTTCTGCATCCTCAACACCATCATAGACTGTGATTAAACAATTTCTATTCAGGGTCCCATAGTGATTGCTTAGTGGCAGTTGGATGGTATTTGGCATGGTGCTGTAACAGATCCTAAATTAAGACTGAAGCTTTTCTTTGAATTCAAAATAATAATGATAATACAACCTCACCTGTGTTGCCTGTCTTAAATGTGAGTCTATCTTTGTTTTTGCAGCTCCATTTTGCTTGAAGCTTTATCAGGAGATTTTGCAGTCTTCCAACGGGGCTTTGCTATGGACTTTCATGAAACCTTTATTACATGGGAAGATACTGTACAATTCAAACATCGACCTGATTGACATGGTGATGAAGAAGGTGAGGATCAAAAGAAACACTATTTATGTTTATTGATTTTTGTCTTTGTACTTCATTTTAAAGGTCCACTTCTTTCATGGTAGGTAGAAGCGATTGGATAATTGCCTTTCAGAAAACTGGGTCCAGCCTGCCCCATGAGTTCTTATCTTGTTGCTACTTTAAGCTTAATATTTCTCTTAAATTTTATCCTACTTGTTACAGTGGTTTTATTTCAGTGTGAAAAGTAGAATTTTGTTCAAAGTCCCTTAAACCGCATATAGAAAGACTAAAAAGAACACATTAGCAGAAGTGTCGTGTGAATCATGCTGTATCAAGGTGTGTAGGACATACGTATTCCAGGAGAGGTTTTGCCTTCAACGATTTCTTATGATGGGAACTCTAATGGGGCAGCATAAGGAGCTGTGGGGGAAGGGACACTCCAGTAACAAAAGCCTGTTCTGGGGGAGTTACTGAGCTACATTTAAGAAAAAACCAAACCAAACAACAATAACAACAACAATAACAAAACCCCCAAACAAACAAAAAACCCCCAACCCCAGTCAACAAAAACCCCACCAAACCCCACCAAACAAACCAAACAACAGAACAAAATCCAAACAAAAAAACCCATCCCACCCCTCAAAAAACCCCCCAGCCTACAGTACATCCTCTTGATTATGTTTCTAACACCAGTAGTATGAATGGCCAGTAGTAGCTGAGCTGCCACATGTGTGGATGCTGATGATTTGATATTATTCAACAGTTTTACTGTCTCTGCAGTTTTGGTATGGTAGGTGCTCTGTCTTCAGCATGGTTAGCTACAGTGACATGTTGGTTCCTGACTAGCTTTGAGGCACTGCTGTAAGAGAAGGGATGATGACTTATTTTAAGTATGCATTAGATTTCTGTGCAAATTTTGCATTTATCTTGCAAATATACGATTTTGAACCTGGAATATTACTTATTGCAAGACTGGTAATTTAGGTTAAATTAAAATATAGAAAAAAAGCATTATTGTTTGTAAGTGGTACACAAAAAGACTGTAGTAACTTTAAATGTGATGGTAACTATTTTACATGCAAATGGAGTACAGAGTGGTATTCTGACTTATGCTCTAAAAAGAGTAAAGAAAACTAAGCCAAAAAACACATACTAGATAGCAGATACTAGGTAACTTTATAGTTTTGCTATGCATCAGAAATAAGGTTTCAGTGATTTCATATTTTGCAGTTAAATAACTTAATTTGGGCAACAGGCCATCTCTCTGGAGTTGAGTATAATTAATTTAAAAATTTTGGTCAGGTAAAAATGAAACTGCTGTTGATGTTTGTAGATGGAAATTCTATAAAGAAATAGTTGTAAGAAATTATAAAAATTCCAAATGGTTTTGAATGCATAATTATATTCTATGTTACAATGACATTTAGAATGGTAAACTTAAGACATTTCCACATTATTTTGCCAATTAATACACCAACACCACATTCTAAAAAACATCTGTAGGAAAGATAAGTCTCCTGACACACACTGTGTTCCTATATAGGTCTTTTAGTGAAATCAAGACTGAGTAATAAAGTTCAGAATGAGGTTTGCTTGAGTTGGCTTGTGGTTTGTTTATTTATTTATTTAGTTAGTTATTTAAGGCTGTGGAACAATGTAAAGATTCTGGTAGATACCTCTAGCACAATGTCTCATTCTCAGGCTCACAAAAGTTCCATCAGCTTATTCAGGAATCTGTACAAATACATGCCCACCCTTCCCCAAACCTGTAGATCTAACAAGCAATTAAGGATGAGTATCTCTTTATGTGTAAATATGAAAGTAGTAGGAAAGTTTCTTCAACAGTTTTTTCATTTGTTTTATTACGGAAGTCTATCAGCTATTGCTTGAATAGAAACAAAATTTCAATGAGAAATATTGTCCCAGGTATCTTGAACACAGCTGCTGAAAACTGACCCTGTAGCCCTTGCACAGCCAAATCTCCTACAGAAACGAGAATAAAAGTTCTAATTTCCTTTAGACTATGTGACCAGCTATTTATTGGAATAAAAAATTAGAGTTTAAACCTAACAGAAACATTGATATTTGTATACTAAGATATATCCTGTAAGTTATTCACATGGACTATTTTGTTTCAAGACTGTGCAATTGAATATTCTTCAATAAATTGTGAGGTTGCTGGTTTTACCTTCTGAGAAGTCAACAGTTCTAACGTGTAGAATGACAGTGACCATCACAGATACAGGCTGCAGTGCTGACTGAGAGCAAAAAAGTTCAGTGATAACCGGCATCCAGGAGTTCAAAGACCATGTGTGATGTCTTTGATCCTTAGTTTCACTGAACTTTTTGCCATTGATGAGCTGATCTTATGAAACTATTTCTTATTTTAAAAGATTCTCAGAATTGGTCTTATATTCAGGCAGTCACTTTAGGACAACGTCATGCTATTTCTTTGTAATTGGAACAATCAGAAAAAAAAATGTAGCAAGACAATTGAGAAATGAAAGAAATAAAACTAGTCTAGCAAATTTATTAATTTCAGTTTCCGCCTTTTTGTCTAGTATTATTAGAAAAATTGATAATGAGTTAGGTCTTATTCTAGACTTATATGTCCCGTCTGACTTTGCATAAGCACACGACTTGTCAGTGTGTTAAAAGATGTCATTATAAAAGCAGCTCAATAAGCTCAAAATACCATTTTTATTTAGTCTTACATCAGGAAAAGGCTTGGAGATATTCAATCCAGACAGTGCCGTAGTTAATATTGAAGACTAATTTCAATCAAAGGCAATATCCAGCCTAGGTGTTACAGAGTATATTTGTTTTAATGGAACTTCATTGATTAGGAAGAAGAGAACTTGAGGAGAATATGCATGAAACATCAAAGTCCAGCTAGTCATTAGCATACAAACTCACAGGAGTTGCTTTACCATGTAAGATTAAGCATTCTTCTTGCCCTAGGTTCTGATTCCTGCTGTAATCAGTAAAGGGTCTATAGGGAAGAACTGAAGAACGTGTTGGTAAAGTGATATTCCTCCCAAATACAGTCCAAACTTCCAAAAACTTAAGGGTCAGGCTTGCAAGGACTTTACTGCTATAATTTGTCCACTTGCTGTTTGAACTTGTATAAAGTCTCAGTATTCATAGTGCCTGTGGTGAGATGTTCTGCATCAACAACCTCTTCCTTGCTTGCGGCAACTTTTTTTTTTAAAAGCCTGTATTTATGTGTCCCAACTATATTTATTTCTACACTCTATTTCCGCTACTACTCTTTACTGTCATTTATTACTATTATTATAGCAAAATTAAAAATTCCATAGTACAGATTTCAGAATTATCAATCTGTAGTCCCCAGGTTCTCCTACCATCTTTTTTTTTTTTTTTTGTGAATAGCATTGCATTTGTTATTTTCCAGTTTCCTGATAACAAGGAAATTTTAATCAGGAGGATATACTACAGTGAGTTCTTCAACTATTTAATCCTTGAGCCCTCTTAGAATTCTTGGCTGGATGTTATCTTGTCCTGGAAACTACTTATTATTCATTTTGTTAAGTTGTATGACCTTTTTTTTTTATACTGCTGCTTCAGTTTGAGACAATCTCTAAAATGCTCTCCAGGT
Source organism: Phalacrocorax aristotelis (assembly GCF_949628215.1). Lineage (NCBI taxonomy): Eukaryota > Metazoa > Chordata > Aves > Suliformes > Phalacrocoracidae > Phalacrocorax > Phalacrocorax aristotelis. The sequence goes on from NC_134277.1 coordinate 90,935,111, forward strand.
GGAAAGGCTTCTGACACAGGAACTTCCCAAAGGCCTACTGTGGTGAATTAGAAAGCAAAAAAATATTAAACAAAAACATTTTTTTCCTAGTTGTTTTTATTTTTTTTTTAATGTGGATGTAACTTCAATTTTTAAAAGGATGTTTTCTAATAGCTTTCTGCTTTGTAATGTGTGTGTGCATGCATATGGCCTTTCTCAAATCTTTTTTGATAGACAGTATATATGTATTTGTTCAGTTTGCTCTACTCTTCCTTAAATAATATCTGAACCTTCTGCACACAACTTACCCCTTTGCTGTTTTTAATTTATTTCAAATAAGTTTCTACATTATATAAAGTTCATCTTTTCCAAAAATCCATGCTGCTGCACTAATTTTTTTTAATTGTTTGATTAAGGAGGTTGACTACTAGCACATTATGGTTCCTGTAGCTCTTTGAAAGTGACTCCAGCAAACAAACAAACAAAGTCTTTTGCACTGTTCAGAATCAAGTTGAGAAGAACTAAGATCTGAGCTCTACTGGGCCTAGATCTTATGAGCTGCTTGATATAACAATTTCTAATGATGTCTGAAAAATTGATGTCCTTGTGTTCCAGTGTGACCTGTGCTTGCTCTGTACTGTGGAAACAGCAATCTCCCATTTTGGCTGTTTGCTACCCTTGCAAACTTTCCGGTCTCCCTCAGCTTGTCATCATCGTGCCTGGACAGTGGGTTACGTGATCCTGATATTCAGGCCTGGGCTTTCAGTCCATGAGGCTTCTGTGTTGTTTGTTAACAGAAGAACTTGTTTAGCAATTAGCTAAAATGTCAAATCATGACACAAAACCTTAGCATAACATTTAGGATCGCTCTCCCCATTGACAGTGGAATAGGGAATGTCATAGAAGTTAAATGGATAAATTCTTTCAGGAAAATGAAGTTACTGCAAGGGTCTCTTTGGGGCCTTCTGTGCTACAAACAGGAAGAAGGAACCACCATAAACTGTTTTCCATGTTGTACTAGGAGTGGGATTTTGCAAAAGGTGCTTAAAATACTATGGCAAAATTTGTGTCCTTTCAGTAGGAATCATTGCAAAAAGTGTGGTCCCTAACTGCAGTTTACAGCTCATCGCAGTCACTTTTTGCTGGGAAATATCACGATCTCTACCATAGTAACAGTGCTGGATTGTTCTTAAATGCGATTTTGTGACAGATAACACCAATTTAAACAAAAAGATGCTGCAATAATTTCTAATCTTTATTATACTTGTGATCTGTTTAAAACAGGCTGGAAAAAAATTGATGGTTGTTTGCTAGTGGCAGAGAGAGAAATTGTAGCTTATGTTTGACTGGGACAGTGAATGTTTTGCTGTATTCAGGTCTTCCTCTGCAAGAATATTTTGAAATAGATTGATTGGTCTGTTGAATTTATTGTCCAGGCCATGCTTTTGACTTTCACTATTATTATTTATTCAGTCAAAGTAATTTGAATAAAACACGCACAAGGTCTGCAAAGGTTTTCTTTTGAATATGCCCTAACTCTATTTTTTTTTCTGTCTTTCTGAAACACCTGTACGATATTCTGTATGAAAGAGACATTATAAAATAAAGAGGTCTTTATGATACTTCAGGTAGGAAACATACATACGCATTGCAGGAAGACTTTGTTTTGCTTGGTGTTCAGAGGCTGCAACAAACAGTTTTCATTTCTTAAGTAGAAAAAAGAAAACATGTGTGTCCTTACTGCTGACTGTCGAAGTGAAATGGAAAGGAGTTGCAGAAGATCTGAAGCATGCCAGTTTTCCCTGTTTCTTAAGAACTGCTATGCACAGCTTTTACTTAGTTTGTCCCCATGTATTCTTTTTCCCAGGCTAATTTCACTTTTGGCTTTGTGGAAAGCTTGAGGACTTACTCTGAGACATGGCTTAAGATGTCTGACATTTTTAAAAGCAGTGGAAATATCCTCACGGTCTCACGACTGCAGGTAGGTGATCTGTGGGAGGGCTTCCTATTTTCCAATTATTTGCTATGTGATCTAGACAGAATTTCTATATATGTAAAACTGTCCATCTATCTGGCTTCAGGTTTAAAAAGAGCTGAAAAAGAGGCAGATTATCTTGAGTTTATGAGTCTACAGTGTGATACTGAGAAACTTCTGAGGTGAAAATACTTAAAAGCAATATCACCTTACTATGCCCACTATTACCAGACAGTAGGGGAAATAAAAGAAGTAGGTACACTTACAAGCTTTATACACTTAATTGAAACAAGTGTAAGACTGTAGGAAATAAACTAGTTTCTGGAACTTGCTTGTTTATCACTTGCTTTTTCCAACAATGCGTGCAACTGATAAAACAAACTGATGTGGGAAATATTGACTAAAAATGCATTGTTGTTACTGGGATTTTTCCCATTCTACATATTTATGTCCTTTTTTTCCCCCAATAAAATTTCGTTTTGCCATGTTTGACACGGTTTCTACACTTCAGGAAGATAAGCAGAATCCTGTCATTGCCCATACATATAATTCTGTTACCTTTAAGTTCAAGTAAAATGATCATGCATTAGACTTGCAGATTCCAGGATGCCCTTTTAGAGCTAATAATTTTTTCCCCTTTAGAACTTGGCAAATGAGGTAAAGAAGTTAAAATATTGTAAAAGGAATTCCCAAATGCCTGTTTTAAAAAGATACTTTTACTATTGCCAGTGCTAATGGCCCAGAAGTCTTGAAGGAAAAGAAAATGGGCTTCTGTCCCAGCAGACTTGTAAGGACATTAGAATGGACTCTCAGTTAAAATACTTGCAGTAAAGGAAAACAGTGATGTACAGCAATAGGGAGTATATGTTCTGCTGTTTATTTGAAATGTGTGGAGTTAACCTGTGAAGAGGGGAAGACAGAAGACATGGAGAGGCTAAGTGACTTCTCCAGTGTTGTGCAGGAAATCTGGCTAATGGAATTGAACATAAATGCATATTATATTTTAAACTTCTTTAGAGATGATAAACTGGATGTAACATCTAACGCTTTTCATTTTAGGAAGCACTGCAAAGCAATTTCATAAAACACTTCATAGAAAGTAATTTGGACATCGACATGGAAAAACTCTTTAAAAAAATGCAAGTATATGGTATGTACATAAAAGTGCATGTATGGATCACCCTTTTTAGACTTTAACTTGAACTTAGAACTATGTTCAATTGAAATAGAATGTTTCACCTACTTATATTATACTAAAGTACCAGACTTTAAATTCTCTTGTTGAGTTAGCCTCAAATATTTCTAGTTGTCTTTTTCCCTTCTGAATGACTGGATAAATTGCATTTCAAAATACTGAAAGACTTGAAAAATCTGGTAACAAATTGGAAGTGGCAAACTGTCATGGGAGAGTTATAAACACAAGAGCTATACTTAAAAGGAAGGAAGGGACAATTAATCCCGGTAGCCACAGTTCCATTAGGTAGCAGTAAATTTTTGTAGTAAATTTTGAAGGAAATCTATGTACTTTTTATGGAAATGAATAGAAAATGAGATTGGATACAGTGTGTTTAATGAAAAGCTGTCTGTATTTTTTTTCTTTTATTGAGAATTAGTTGCATGTGGTCTCCTTGAGCCTCAGAAAAGGCTGAGATAGAGTTATAATAAGGGAGAAGCAAGGTTGGGCTCAGAGTAATGAGCAGAGAGTAATGAGGGTCACACCAAGCCCTGGGGTGGCCAGGCAGGGCCATGGGGGTGATGCTGAGGCCAGGCCAGGCCATCACCCCAAGGGTAGGGGTCTGGGCCCAGATCAGCAGACCCACGGCCAGGTCCACAGCCAAGCTGTGATGTGGTGCGAGCTGCAGCTTGGGGCAGGGCCAGCCGCAGCTCTGATGTGAAATGAGTGGCCCTGGCTCAGGTGCCTGCATGGAGCTTGAGTGATTTAAGGAAGAGAAGGGAAAGGATTATGCTGGAAACACAAGTTACTTAAAGATTTTATAATAATTTGAGAACTTAAAAAAAATTCAATATGTCCTGCTGTCAGTAGGGTAGGTACATGATAATTAAAATGGTTGCTGACATTTGCTAGAAGGAACTGTCCACACCAAAGCAGAGTGTAAGGTCATTTAAGAAAAGTTCAATATTTTGAACATTAGAAAGGGAGAAAAGTGGGATAAAATGCAATAACAGATAGTGTGACATCATGTACGAAGGGAGATGGGTGCTTCCTTGGTGAGGATAGTGGTACAGAGGACATATCTGTGTCATTTGTTATCAGTGAGTGTTAGGATACTTATGAGCCTGACAGAAATCTGTTTCAGGCATTTGTTGGAGGAGGACAGTCATGAGCCCTCAGATGCCCCCATGAAGGGGCTGTGTGGCCTCATTACTGGAAAAAATAAGACTTTACAGCAATGCTGTCACTCCTTTCTTCAAAAAGGGCAAGAAGGAGGAGCTGGGAAACTATAGACCAGTCAACATCATCTCTGTCCCTGGAAAGGTGATGGAGCAGTTCAGCCTGGAGGTCATCTCCAGGCATGTAGAGGACACAAAGGTTATCAGAAAGAGTCAACATGGATTCACCAAGGGAAGATCATGCTTGACCAACCTGATAGCCTTCTACGATGGCATGACTGGCTGGGTCAAAAAAGGGAGAGCAGTGGATGTTGACTTCAGTAAGGCATTCAACACTGTCTCCCATAGCATCCCCCCAGGCAGGCAAAGGAATTGTGGGTTGGATGAGTGGACAGTGAAGTGGACAGAGAACTGGCTGAACAACAGAACTCAGAGGGTCATGATCACTGGAGCAGAGTCTGGATGGAGGCCTGTCACTAGTGGTGTTCCCCAGGGGTCAGTGCTGGGTCCAGTCCTGATCAACATATTCATCAGTGACCTGGATGATGGGACAGAGTGTAACCTCAGCAAGTTTGCTGATGATACCAAGTGGGGAGAGGCGGCTGATACACCAGAAGGCTGTGCTGCCATCCAGCGAGACCTGGACAGGCTGGAGAGCTGGGCCAAGGGGAACCTCATGAAATTGAACAAGAGCAAGTGCAAGATCCTGCAGCTGGGGAGGAACAACCCCATGCAGCAGTACAGGCTGGGGCCTGAACTACTGGAAAGTGGCTCTGTTGGGAAGGACCTGGGAGTGCTGGTGGACAGCAAGCTGACCCTGAGCCAGCAATGTGCCCATGTGGCCAAGAAGGCCAACGGTATCGTGGGCTGCATTAAAAGGAGTGTGGCCAGCAGGTTGAGGGAGGATTTCCTCCCCCTCTACTCCTCCCTAGTGAGACCATATTTGGATCATTGGGTCCAGTTCTGGGCCCCACAGTTTAAGGACATGTAACTGCTTGAGCAAGTCCAGCGTAGAGCTACCAAGATGATCAGGGGGCTGGAGCATCTCCCTTTTGAGGAAAGGCTGAGAGACCTGGGTTTGTTCAGCCTGGAGAAGAGAAGACTGAGGGGGGATCTCATCAATGCTTATAAATACCTGAAGGGTCAGTGTCAAGAGGATGGGGCCAGACTCTTTTCAGTGGTGCCCAGCGACAGGACAATGGGCAATGGGCAGAAGTTGGAACACAGGAAGTTCCACCTCAATATGAGAAAAAACTTCTTTCCTGTGAGGGTGCCAGAGCAACGGCACAGGCTGCCCAGGGAGGTTGTGGAGTCTCCTTCCCTGGAGACATTCAAAACCTGCCTGGACGTGTTCCTGTGCCCCCTGCTCTCGGTGTGCCTGCTCAAGCAGGTGGGTTGGAGAAGATGATCTCCAGAGGTCCCTTCCAACCCCTACCATTCTGTGATTCTGTGTACACAGGCAATTAAGCCTGCTCTACAGTCAAGTAATTAATTTTAGGGCTAAAATAAACAAATAGATGTACTTGAGATGCAACTTCTATTGGGTTTAGGTATCTGCCTCTAAGCAGGGGATGGAGAAAATCCACCGAAGCTCCTGATGAAGTGTATTCTCTGTCCAAAATTGTACTACTGCCCTGAGCTTGTTCTGCTATGTCTGGTGTGAGCTAAAGTTCTTTACTTTTATCTGCACACAGTATGTGAGTTTTAATTGAAACTGTCCTTGATTTGAAGGCTGTATTTGAAGGCTAGGACTAGCTGTGTGCACTTTTACTAAGAAAAATGGCAAATAGTGTGCAAAATTTAATCCAGAAGCTGAGAATCTGAGCTCTGTATCCTCCTTAGGTGAGGGACTCAAGTTTGAGTCCTCTATTTCTCAGGAAGATTTTGTTAACCACTCTGCTTCTGCCTAGTCTGGGTCAGGCATAACTCACCCCTCATGGTTAAGCTGGATCACAATACAGCTGAAAAAGCAAGTTTCTTAACCCACCAGACCTGCTGGAGACACCTGTCTCAATATATTAGTTGAGTAATAGAATGGATTTTGTTTGTTTGGGCCTAACAGTGAGAACTACATGATAGGTGGTAGGCAAACAGCATTTCATTAAGTAGATATCAAGATCTCTGGAGTTACCAGGTCCATCTTCACTGTTGCAGACAACTTCATCACAGAAATCTGTGCATGTGTTTCCCAAGTTTTACCTTTTGAACTAAGAGCTAAGGACATTTGACAATATGTAAAAAGTGGTTAACAGTCTTGCATAGTAAATATAGAAAATCATTTCAGTAGAATGTCTTATGAAACTAGAATTTCTTTGTTTTAATAATATACAGTCAATAAAATTGACATCTCATAAAAAGTGAAAATCAGTACGGGCTATATATCACAATAGCATTTATATCTTTGTGAAGCTGATCTGTCCAAACTGCCAGAGCACTCTTCTGCATTTACACTTTGATTACACTTCTTTTTACACATTCTCTTTGTCGTTTTGCTTTTTGAAAAATGAGTATGCCCTCTTATTTTTATGGTGGATTGTATATTCTTTCTTGTTCATTTTATTAGTCTATAATCATGTGCAGCTGTTACTGTAAACCTCTGTTCTTAGGGTTTTTTTAAATTTCATTACTCTTATACTGCATGGTTTTTTTGGTCCTGTAATTATCTTGCTTGGATCCAATTAAAGTCTTAAATGTATCCATATATGTTATTGGTTTTACTACTCACAATCTGTTTATTTCCATCCAAAGATCGGGTTTTCTAAAATCACCTAATCTGTATGATTATGTATTTTTTCTTCTTACTAAAGCAAATATTGCCTTGGTTTATTACATCTACACTTGCATTAAGCTTCTAATTATGCTCAAATCCAAGGTGTTTGTGTTTGCATCTTTTTTTACTTCTCTATGATGCTATAAAAATGGTTAACAGCTATAGTGACATGTTATTCACTCTGCTACTCCTGCTGGAAAATGTCACGGACACAGAGTGGATTGATGTATAACTCTTCCAACCTCTCTGTAATGTTATCAGGCTATAAGACCTTGCAAAATCATCAATTTGTAAAGCTGTTTTACAGGGTTACTCTGTCAGTTTTACTCACATGGAACAACCTAAATATTTAACTGAGGGCAGAATAGTTTGTGGTTTTCTTTTTAAAAGCTTCTTACTTTCTGAACTAGCTTTGTGGGGCAAGGCAACCGTATTCCTCTATGCTGCTTGCTTTCTGACCCAGCAATCTGCAATGATTTCCTGGGTGTAACCGATTTTATATAAACCCTGCCCTGCTAGAGATTTTGTGCTCCTTGCTGCGTACAGTCCTTGCGAACCTCTTAAGAGGCACTGGGAGGCAGTTATGCTGCAGGCTCTTAATTTAGATTCTTGCCTGTTGAAGCTCTCTCTTGTCCTCCTTCTGTGATTTCTCCCAGATGTGAAGTGTTTTTTCACTATCAAGCCCCTCTTACGGAGGGCTACATGTGACCTGGGATATAACAGCCAGAGCTAAAAAATCCAGACAGCTTTTCTCCATGCTACCTCTCTGCTGCTGCTATTGTAAATGAAATAGTTTTATGTGTACATAGAAAGCTGGAAACAAATAGCTCTAACGTCACCACTGAAAACTGTGCCACCACCAAAAGGACCCGATAACTAGTAACTTTCTCCTAATTACTGAACTAAATTAATTCATTGCTGGTTTAATCCAATTTATTCTTCTTGTAAACTTTTACTTATATAGCACTTCTGCCTAGTAGATTTACATAAAACTTCTATTTCCTCCCAGTTACTTTATGATAGGTTAAACAAGCTAAGTGGAAGATGGGGGCTGAGTTGGTCTGGACAAAAGTATGAAGATAATAGTGAAAACAGATTTGCTGAGTTTTTTATTCATAATTGCTACATTTAGAAATGGGAAAAACATAAGACAGGCAATTCTATAGATCTTAATTCCAAAACTTTCTAGTGGATTGTATCTGTTCATATATATGTTGTTTCTATGCTAGGTTACAGAGTTCATGCACATTGTGAAAGACAATATTTTGTTTCCAGAAAAATTTAAGTATGCCATCTTATAAGCAAGCAGCATACTAGTTGGTGTTTCTTAGGCTAAAATATTCAATACTTTAATTCATAACAGAGGAGGCATTTTAGTTAATTATTGACTTCACATTAAGGTCTTCCAAAGACCTCTGGTGATTTTTTTTGTGTATGCATATATATATAGGGATATATGTAATTACACACACACATATAAATGTAAAAATATATATGAAAGCTTAACCCTACCACCTGAGCTTAATGTTAGGAATATTCTCTTCTCTCTAATGCCTCAAAACGAGTAGCAGCATAGGTATTTCCTTTGTCCTCCTCAAGGATAGCATTAAGAAAGACATATAGTATCTATATTTGGCACTGTTTTCTCTCACAGCCCATGAATTCACCTTGTCATTGCTTGCCTATCTTCTGAGTTCTAGACTATCAGTTCCTCTACTTTTTCTCCTTGTGATCTTTATCCTTTCTCACTGGTAATCATGTTTCTCCTTCAGACTACTCCATACATTTTTCCACTTATCTGCTTTCCTATTGTAATATTTCCTGTGCTGACACTGAATAATATCTATGATCCAGGGTTTTCTGTCACCGCTGTTATCAAATGAGGTTATCACCTATCCTTTTTAAAGGCTATATGTTCAAGTGAGTCTTGAAAAATTTGAGATGGAAACTTGTGTTTTATGATTTATAACATTATTATGTGAGAAATTCAGATGTTTCCATTAAATCCAGATGAGTTAAGATTGTTTCTAGATCATTCTATCCTTCTGGTTATTCTCTCAAACATAAGGATATAGCACTATCTCTACATTCTCTCCAAATGTAAGAAGATCTGAATTTGTCCAACAGTTCAGTGTTTTCAGAAACCAGGCTTTGGCTGAGGTATACGTTCATCCTGGATCCATAGATAAGGTCAAAGTCAAAACAGAGGGGTTGTAGGCTTTTTTCAGGGCTCAAGTCAAAATGTTTATGCCCTATAATACAAGGTACTTGAAATATTTGCAGTGTCAAGGAGAGAAGAACTGGCCAATACATTACTAGATGAAAGAGATGGATCTCTGCTGTGATGTTCAAAGTACATTAGCTCTCCTGTATTTGTGGGAGTAGTTATGGAAAGATAAGGGAATGTTAAAAGTCCTACAGCTTCAAGGACATGGTGTCTTTCTACAACTTTTCTAGAATTTGTTACATTTTTGTTGCTCTGAAACTGAAGGAAAATGTAGCTGAGGACTTGTAAAAGCCACTGAAAGAGGAACTACCCTTCCACAAGTTCACACAAAAATTCCTACATTTTTAAAAGTTCTTCCTTTTTTTAAATACAAAAGGTATTTACTCTTATAGGATGTGCAAGTGACAACATACCATTTCTCATTAAAACTAAGGAAGTTCTATTTGTTTCCTCACCTTAGAAAATATGATGAACAAGATGCTTAACAGCTCAGCAAGTAAACAGATTGACCTGTTGTCACAGCTTGTAGTAAATATCTCTTCCTGTGTGTTACTGGACCGTTTCCAGCCTTTTGACTCTGTTGAGAAATTGGAGAAGGCAGCTTATGAACTCATGCAGCAAAATAATTTTTTGGCTAGTAAGTACCTTATTTAAAATGTATATTGACCGAAAACATCAGATTTTGTAGTTGTCTGTGTTTATTGAGGAGGTGGGTTAAGATTGCACACTTTCAAAGTATGTATTAAAACATATACAACACAGGCAAAATAAAGCACATTTACCTTAGAGGTATTCCCCAACATTTGTAATAGATGCTGTGAAGACTAATTATATTGTTTTTTTTAATTGTAGAACTGCCAAATGAATCATTGGAGTATATGATTTCTAACAAAATATTGAAAAGAATAGTCATGAATATTTAAAGTAGAATAAAAAGACCTGAAAAATGTATAGTACTGAGAAAACTTGACTCCTAATTATGACAAGATCGTCTAGTTTACATCCTTTCAAATTTTAGTGTTTTTATTTGCAAAAGGAGGAAAGAAAGGGGGTTTTTGGTAAATTTTATTCTTAAGCCAGCACCTCAAAGAAATTAACTTGTTTGTTCAGAGTAAATAAATTCCTAAGCAACAGATATATTTCTTTTCTACCCTGGGATTACACTCTCTATCCTTTTCCTGCATTATATCCTTATTGCTGATAATCAATTAGTTGTACAAAAGAGCTTAAAAGACAGGAATGTTTTTGTTATTACACACACACTATCTCCTCACACAAAAAGCTTTAAGTTCCATGTAGCCTTTCCAAAAGAGAGCCCTGTTTAAGTCTATATAAACTGTACCTCATTTTTTCCCCCCGTTGTTTTGGTTTTTCTTGTCTCCCTGGACTCCTGTAAGTACACAACAAAAGATATGTCAAAGCAGTTCTAGAGAATGAAACTACTCAGTCTGGAATCCCATGTTTGTTCTGTAAACTGCACAGTACCCCCATTTGCAGAATGTGGAAATGACTGCCCTCCATCTCTATAGAACCAACAGACCATAGCATGAGACATAATTTCTCATGAGTAGTTTGTAGGGAGTGAAATTGTTTGCCTCTTCAAGGGAAGAAACAGACATTTTGCTTCCACGTACATGGGGAAGGGTCATATGCTAATATAAGCCAAAATATTTCCTGGGAGTTTTTTCAGAACTATGACCTTATAATCTCTTCACATCCTTAAAGAGGGACAATAGTATTTTGAGGGATCCAGTGTGTCCAATACATCAATATTACATGCTCAGACATAGGCATACACTCCTTTTGATAGTGAGATGTGAAACTAAGGTGGAATTTTCCTTGCTTTCTTTGTTTGTAGTCTTCAGAGCTTTCACAGCCTCATGAAATATCTTAGGAAATTAAATGTTTGCATAAATGGGAAAATGAAATTGGACAGTTGAAAAAATAAGCTTTACCAGCAAAGTATTCTATATCATATTATCTTTCAGAGACCCAGGTGGTAGGTAGGACATATCTTCCCTTTCCCAAGGGAAAAAGGTCAACATTTCTCATTTATCAAGGAGTCCTAAAAAGTCTGGGTCATCCAGAAAGAAAATACAACCAATTCACTGTATTTTACTTCATCTTCCAGCTACAGATTAAGCTTTTATCTGCCTTTTTTTTTTTAACACAGAACTAGAGAAAATAAATATCCAAATTCTGCTGTGCTAAAACAGTTTTGTAATTAAAAATCAGAGTAAATTTTAGTGGGTTGGTACTGTTTACTTTGTCACCCACTTCCAGGGGTTGTTATGCTTTGATGGACAAATTTTATGGCTGCTGCTTTCACTGTGGAACTGAGATCAGTCCCCAAAAGGGGGTTAAATTTGGATACAAAGAGAATAAACTGCAATTCAAGAAAAAAAAATCACAGAAGGAATTTTCTCAGATAAAAATCATTGTTGGAAACCCATTTATCATGCAAATAATTTTTTACATTTCATATTCATAAATGTAAAAAAATGTAAGTCTTTATGAAACCTACTATTCTTGTGTTTGGGGGTCAAGAACCTTCAAGGCTTGTCCTGTGACAGGTGAACGTATCCTACTATCATATCATAATTGGCCATTAGTTAGCTCTGTAAATAGCATAAATCATATAAGATCGGCGTATGAAGCTCCTTTTCTTCTTGTGTCAGGTATCATCTTCGATACACCAAAAAACAAGACAAAAGATTCTAGCATTCTTCTTCCACGACACATTTCATATACAATTAGAACCAGTGTTCTTTATAGCATGAGAACAGATTTGATTACAAACCCAGTGTGGAAATCCCATCCCCAGAAGCTGCCAGCTGATGGGTTTAAATACAACCACATCTTTATTCCTCTTCAAGACATGATTGAAAAGGCAATTATTTCAGCACAGACTGGGACAGATGCCTCAGAGCCAGCCATTCAGGTGCAAGCCATGCCTTACCCTTGTCATACCAGTGATCTGTAAGTAAATTTTCAGCTTTTTAATTCAATATATTATCCTTATTAGATTAGTGCTAGAGGACTTGGGAAGCTACTAGGTCTTTGTAGTGGGTGAATGTATATCTCAGTGCAGGATTGAACCAGTATGTCCAATACCAGAACATTACAGCAAAGCAAATCTTGTTCAACGGCTGTGACCATAGCACGCTATGCAACTTCTGTCTGGCAAATGACCCCTTACGAGTTGTTTGGAGCTCTGCTGTGGAGTAGTCTGCTGGACAGAGACTGTGTCAACATATTGTGCAACTAATATAGATTATGCTAAGAAACCTGCTTTCCATCCTTAGCTGTCCTGTACACAAACTGTAAATTGGTCCCTGGTATGTGATGAAATACAGTTGATGCAGCAAAAGAAAAAGTGTACAATTTCTATTTGTAAACCATTAAAACATCCTAGCTATTAGAATTTAAAATTAGTCAGTGGTAATAAACTTGTTAAAGTGGAGCAAAAATTGACTGGCTCATGTTATTCCTTACTGTCCAAATATATTACTTTGCCATAGACATAAATCTGAATTGTGTTTGATTTTGAATGGAGCCCTGAAGAGTGATTATGTAAGTTGTATTATTGACAAATACTAATGTAATATTATAATTCCAATATGTATATTTAACTTCTTACATGAAAAATAAGCAATTCTAACCAGAACAAGTCTTACTGCTCATGTCAGATCTTAATTTATGCATAATTTGACAATAGTCCCAGTATTAACCTATTAACATTCTGCTAAAAAATTTTTACCTTTGGAGGCTAACAACTCCGCATATACTTTCTTTCACAGATTCTTGAACAATATAGGTGTTTTTTTCCCACTTATGATGATGTTAACATGGATGGTTTCAGTTGCTGGCATGGTTCGCAAGCTGGTCTATGAAAGAGAAATTCATCTTGAAGAGGTAAGAGGCAGAATAGCCTCTGAAAATAAAACTTTTATTTATTAAAGCATACTGAAATACAAAACTTAAACTCTGAGGTGCTTTTGTGTGCTCATAATCTAGCTGGCTTTGTTTTCACTTGCTTTCTCTGGGCAGTAGGTTCTAGTTCAGTTGCCAACTCACATTCACAACATTTTTTGAGCATCAGTCATCTTAGTATGCAAGTATTGTCTATGAAACAAAAACCAATGAGCAAAAGATCCATAAAAGTTGAAGCTGGAAACTGTTGTTTGGGAAAAGTCCTTTTGATTAGAATGGTTTTTATTATGAATTATTTTTATTTTCTTTCTTTCTGTGTGTGGTCTAAAATGATAAAACTTCCTAAACCAAATTAAAAATTTGCCATGTACTGTGTAGTTAGCAGAAATATAAGGAAGGATGACACAGAAAAATTGAGACAATTATTTGCTTATATCAATGGCTAGTCTTAGCAGGTGCTAAGCATATGGAAGAACATGGGGTTTTATGATACTTTTTCTGTATGGACAAATATATTTTCTTTGAAGAATTACACTGGCCTTTATATTACTGGAGTAATTTTTTTTTTTTAATTTGGGAAATTATCTAATTTCTCTAAACTTTGTGTTGTAAGATAGGCCTTTTTAATGCTTTAAAATATTAAATCAACTTAGTAAATTTAATTTTGAACATCTCATGAAAAGTGCTTCAGAAGTAGTATTAGCTTGTTTCCAAAAGCATTTTTTTTTAAATAAAAGAGGGGTGATGCCCCACACCTGGCTAAATTATTATTTGCATGCTAATACATAAAGGTTTACAAACATATCCATACATTACTTTTAGTTCAGCAACAGGCTGTGAAAAAACATTTGTTTGTACCATGGTGTAGATATCCTCAGTACTTTTTAAAGTATGAAAAGGCAGACCTCCTCACTGGAGGACCCAGCAATCTGACATCTGGTCCTGTAACCGTGTGCAAAAAAGAGTTGTGCCTGAGCACTGGGATTCCTTGTGTTTAGTACATGATAAGCTCAGAGGCAGCCCTGCTCAGAGCTGTGTTTGTTCCAAGACAGTGCAGCAGAAAGGGTAGCACAGGAAAAGGGAAAAGAGATGATTAAAAAAAAAAAAAGAGAGAGAGAGAGAACATTTGTTTCCTAACTTTAACTCTCTTTGCTGTGTTGTCTTGCAGTATATGAAGACAATGGGTGTACATCCAGCAATTCATTTCTTTGCTTGGTTTCTGGAGAATGTGATTGTGCTCACAATAAGCAGCTGTGCTCTGGCCATCATTTTAAAAACAAGTGGTGTCTTTGCTTATAGCAATGGTTTCCTCATCTTCTTTTTTCTCCTGGATTTTGGATTTACAGTTATTATGTTAAGCTATTTTTTAGGAGCATTTTTTAGCAGTGCTGATACCGCAGCTCTGTGTGCCAGCCTTGTGTATATGATCAGTTTTTTACCCTACATAGCTTTGTTGGTCTTGCAGAACCAGTTGAGTTTCACCATCCAGATTATAATGGTAAATATTTCTTTTTCATTTTCTAATTTTTCTCTTCCAACCAGGCTGTGGGTTTCCATAGTTTCGAAACTTTAGACTATAATTAACTTACTTTTTCCCAGGTTTCTGTTTGCTTTTGTGCTTCACTGGAAATAATTCACATTAAGAGCTATCCAATTGAGAAAATGTTTTGAAAGTAAAAACAAATAAAAAATAATTTTTCAGGGAAATTTTGTAAACCTACAGAAAATACAGAGAAGTTGCATTCCTTATGGTCATGAATTCTCTTTGTGCTTTGGCCTCAATATTTGTAATATTGCACTTTCAAGCATATCTGATGACATGCCACTCCTGAAAGCCATTATTCATTTGGAGGAAATCTTGTGAAAGATTTTCTGTTGAGTACAGTTGGGGATTAGATCAGAAATTTGTCTAGTGCTTATCTAGCTATACAGTCTGAGGTATATGTTCCTTTGGCATGGGTTCTTCCATGCCCTTTCCTGTTTTATGTATGCCATAGGCTGTTTTATGTCTTTGTACTGACTTAACATACTATATCCCTGACTGGGGCATCAGATATCACCATCATACAATACAAGCCATATTTCACACATTGTGGTTTCACTCTTCAAAACAACTTGCATAACAAATTAAGCTGGTGGAATAATTCATACACTATTAAAAAAAAAGGGCACTATTTTAGTGTCAATCAGTCAGACAAAATATATTGGTTCTTTGCATACAAGTAAGCACAGAAGTAAAACTGGAGAATTAGGGCATAAATAGGCAGGGTGGATTCTTTTTTCTGTCGTTGCTTTTTGTCCCCCTCTTTTGGGCCACAGAGAGGGAAAAGTATGGTTCAGATAACTTGTACACTTTAAAATCAGTTATTTCAAAATAACTCTTCAGATACCCTGTATTTGCTAGAAATCAGAGGCAGCAGCATGCGAAAAGGAAATGATTTTTGAAGAGAGGGGAGAAGCCATCAAGTGAGATGGTGAAACCGTAGCAAAATAAGAGGCAGGGACTCAGTTGACAGGAATTAACATGAACTTCTCTGTACAAAAATGTAATTCATGCCGTTAATGATTTTGAATTTTTTTCTAAGTAAAAGCCTATGCCTTACTTTCTTCAGTCAGCTGGCAGGATGTGTTCCCTTTGTGTCCAATATTGCAGAAACCTTATTTAATTGAAATATTTATAAATAGGAGATAAAATGAAGTTCTATTTCAGCACACTTTTAAACTGCAGAACTTTATCACTGAGTAATGCTTATTAATTTTGTTAATGTTTTGGATCTCCCCATCAGCCTTCATGAGCTCATGAGTGTTTTTTCACTGATCATCAGTCACACTTCCTTGCTCTACCACATCACTCGCTCATTTTTCGTTTTGTACTTTTGTGATACAGCATGACTATGTTGCTTCTTAGGAGTTAAATGCTATTTTTGTGCACAAAAATGCTGTATCAACGTATAGTACCCAGTGTGCATGTTCCTTCTGCCTCTGTCTCTTCCTGAGTTCTGGCTTTACAAAAATGAGTAGGGCCACTGCTCTTACTACAGAAAGTCTTTTCCTTTGCATGCTTTTAGAGTGTTATACTTTATAAGTTTTCAGTATGCAGTAGATTTATGATGGTCTATAACTTGTTATTAAGTTAAATAATGCTTTCCAATATTAATAACTGGGTCAGTGGAGCTCATTAAGGTGGAGCAAATACTACTGCAATATATGGGGGAGTATTGATAAAACATAAAAGGAAATAATGACCATTAGCTTACGTGAAACAAAGGTCTATTTATTTTGTGCTTGCTTTTAGTATCACAAGTAATTTTATTTCATGGAACTTCTAAACAACGTGTTTTATTTGATATTCACATCCTGTTTCTTCTCTGGTTTTGTAGTGTCTTCTGTCTACAACTGCCTTTGGGCAAGGAGTATTTTTCATTACATTCTTTGAGGGCCAAGAAACAGGTAAGCTCTCTGGTTAGAAGCTTTGTAATTATTGTTTAAAAAGCTACAGTTGGAAACATTTTTCACTTTGTTATGAAAAAAAATCTCTAATCATGAGTTAACAAGATAGATCATAACAGGAGAAAAACCTTTTCAATGCCCCTTGAAAACCAAGTTCAGCTTATGCTGCTTTCTAGCAGAAAATCAAAGTGGGCTTGGCATTGCTTTATTTACAATACAGGTCGGAGGAAAATCTTCACATCCCATTAGATATCAGAATGAGTATATTCAGCCAATTAATCTAGAAGTGGAAACCCAAATTTTATATTTACTGAAATTCAGTAGAGCTACCTAAGGGTGAGCATCTGACTGACTATTTTTCACTCAATGAATGTGTTATTTCTCTCAGTCCAGTGGAGGAAGGTTTAGCAAGGCATTTAAAACCATTACTTGGAAGTCTATGCTGATGTCAGTGCCAGCTCTAGTGCTTGCATGCTGGTGAGCATATCAATAGGGAGTTTTCACAGAATCACAGAACAGTAGGGGTTGGAAGGGACCTCTGGAGATCATCTTCTCCAACCCACCTGCTTGAGCAGGTACACGTAGAGCAGGGGACACAGGAACACGTCCAGGCAGGTTTTGAATGTCTCCAGGGAAGGAGACTCCACAGCCTCCCTGGGCAGCCTGTGCCCCTGCTCTGGCACCCTCACAGGAAAGAAGTTTTTTCTCATATTGAGGTGGAACTTCCTGTGTTCCAACTTCTGCCCATTGCCCATTGTCCTGTCGCTGGGCACCACTGAAAAGAGTCTAGTCCCATCGTCCTGACAACCAGCCTTTAGACATTTATAGGTATTGATGAAATCCCCATCTCAGTCTTCTCCAGGCTGAACAAACCCAGGTCTCTCAGCCTTTCCTCAAAAGGGAGTTGCTCCAGCCCCCGATCATCTTGGTAGCTCTCTGCTGGACTTGCTCAAGCAGTTCCTCATCCTTCTTAAACTGTGGGGCCCAGAACTGGACCCAGTACTCCAGACATAGCCTCAATAGGGCAGAGTAGAGGGGGAGGATATCCTCCCTCAACCTGCTGGCCACACTCCTTTTAATGCAGCCCACGATACCGTTGGCCTTCTTGGCCACATGGGCACATTGCTGGCTCAGGGTCAGCTTGCTGTCCACCAGCACTCCCAGGTCCTTCCCAACAGAGCCGATTTCCAGTAGTTCAGGCCCCAGCCTGTACCGGTGCATGGGGTTGTTCCTCCCCAGCTGCTGGACCTTATACTTGCTCTTGTTCAATTTCATGAGGTTCCCCTTGGCCCAGCTCTCCAGCCTGTCCAGGTCTCGCTGGATGGCAGCACAGCCTTCTGGTGTATCAGCCGCCTCTCCCCACTTGGTATCATCAGCAAACTTGCTGAGGTTACACTCTGTCCCATCATCCAGGTCACTGATGAATATGTTGATCAGGACTGGACCCAGCACTGACCCCTGGGGCACATTGCTAGTTACACTGTGGCCAAGGCAGCCACAAATGGCCTCTTTGCCCACGAGGTGCTATCTGTTAATAAGCAACAAATAGAGGAAGGTACTTTTCCTGGTCAGTTCTCTTAGTACATGTACCAAGAAGTTACCTATGTACTTACAGAAGCCCTTCTTGTTGTCTTTGACATCCCTGGACAGTTTCAATTCCATTTGGGCTTTAGCTTTCACAGCTTAATCCCTGGATGCCCAAAAAATATTTCTGTATTCCTCACTGGGTATTAATCCTTGCTTCCACCCTCTGTATGCTTTCTTTTTGTGTTTGAATTTGCCCAGGAGCTCTTTGTTCATCCATGCAGGCTTGCTGGCATTTTTGCCTGACTTCCTATTCGCTGGGTTGAACTACTCTTGAGTTTGGTAGATGTGTCGGGTTCACACGTGCACAAGTGTATAACACAATGGAGACTTATGAGAACAATATTGTACAGAACAAGAACAGTTTAAGTTATTCACTCTCAACATAATACTAAGGTGAATACCTAACTGTTATACATTGTAAAGTAAGAAAAAATTACCTTTACTTTGTAAAGTATTTTATATGTTTCTCCTGTGTGACCCTATTTTTCCTCAGCCTGAGTAGCGGCGTGCCTCTCCAAGCTTGGAGGCAGCTGGTGAAATCCCCACCAAGCTGCTGTGCAGGTGCAGAAATGCATGAGAACACCCTATTATATTTATGTGTTAGGAATTTAAAATGTTTGGAGACTGACTAGATATTCTAACAGGTTCCTACATGTTTTAACATGGTGGTCCCTACTATCCCCAAACTAAGAGCTGCCCCTATTGACGCTGAAGTTTTAGAAAAGTAAGAAGTGAATGTTCATGCCCTTGATAAGTGTCACAGGATATGCATTTTTATATCTAAATATATAAAGGGATGTAATCCCTTTCTTTCTTTTTACTACCATGGCAAGATCAATATTGGTGACAGTGGATGTTTCAGACCACCACTAGGAACTGAGAAAGTACCATAATGATGCAGAAGTTCATAAGAGTGGAAGAGGCAGTTACGAAAAGTATTACTTAAATTTCCCACCAGACACTTCATCAAAATGACTCATCTTTGCTGAAGAAAGGGCAAAATGTGCTTTGCGGGAAAACTGCTTTTCCTAACAATTGTAGAAAAAGAATTGTAGAAACAATATCATGACCCACTGCACTGCCAACAAAGTAGCATTTTCAGAAAAAGATGCAATGCTTTTTGTAAATCTACAGTTTGGTTATTTTTGTTTTCCATCTAGCAATATGGTAGCTTTCCGTAGTACTAGTGTTTTGCACCTCCTTTCTTCCTTTCACGTCTTCTGCAATATAGTAATTTTATGAAACATTTATTCAGTGAGTCTGTTGTTGCAGTTTACCTCTGAATACAATCAGTGCACACAAATACTTGCTTCTTAGTTGGAATTCATATATTTAATTTTTCAGATTTAGCATTATAGAAATGACTTTAAACTTTGTGCAACCCATTTCTCTACAATATCAGCGGAACTGCATAAAGACTGATTTGTAGTAGAGGTCAGTGCCCTGTTTTGTCAGAGTTGTAGTTCTTTCTCTTTTGCCAAATCAACAGCCAGCTACAACTTTACAAGCAGCCCTTTCTACAAGAGCTTCTCTGCATTTTCCCAGCAGCAGTGTCACCTGCTGTTCTAAACAGAGGTTTGTGGAGGCATAGCAATTAATTTCTATTCATTAGGATTACTGTTACTAACTACATTCTTTTTTTGTGTCAGTGCTTAAATACCCAGAATTGTGTTGTGTTGATGTGTTTGTGATCTTTAATGCTGTACTGATTTAGCTTTGACTTTTTAAAAATCATTATTATTACTATTACTACCAGGAATTCAGTGGAATAATGTGCACCAGTCAATGGCACAAGGAGGATACATGACCTTTGGATGGATATGCTGGATGATGTTCTTTGACTCCATTTTATATTCTATAGGTGGCTGGTATTTCAGCAATATTATTGCTGGTAAGATCATGGAGCTGTTCTTATTTCATGATTTTGAAGAAGTTATTGAATGGAATTGTTAGAATTGGCTTTCCTCATTGTATGTAACTAAACCAAAACCATATCTTTTTCTGAGTTGAGATTTTGGTGTGCAAAACTGCCTGATTGCCTTTAGGGACAGGGTAAGAAAGTCTTCCTGCATATGTAAATATTGAGTAGTGGACTAGAATTTGTAGCCAGGCATGAAATATCCTTTGTTTGTTTACAGGGATGACTAAAATTTGAAGGACTTAGGCATTTGTTGGCACTTCACAGTAGCAGAGCTACTTCCTGTAGCAAAGCAAACACCTGCTTCCTGTAGGAAGCAAAACTTCCTGTGGAAATGGTGAATCTTCTGAGTCAGTACTTGGGCTGAAATCCATGAACAACAACACATTTTCAGGTCACAAAGACTTCAGACTGTCTGGGAACTGTATCTTGCTCCCAATCAGTCCACAGTCTAATGCATAAAACTAATTAATTTTCAAGTATAATTTCAGAAAGTAGTGGGATTTTTGTTTTCTTTAATCAAGTTTTATGAATATTATTGAGTTGGTGAATGCATTTTTAATCATAGCCTACTCCAATGATTCACTAGCTGTTTGAAATTTACCTTTCCTCTGATTTGCATCTGTCACCTTTTCTTCCAGCTGCTCTGTATTTGTTTTAAAAATAAAAAATTATTTTTTTCCTTGAAAGATAGGGGAACATACAACAAACTTTAGTTTAAATTGACACCTACCCTTCAGTGTCAATGAAATGCAACTCCAAACACAGAGAGAGTGTGTTGTGTGATTGGTAAGCGAAGCCTGGAAAGACCAGGCAATGCCAAAGTTTAGGTTGTGTGTAGGAGCATGTTTTTGCCCTTTCTGTCTCAGTGCTATAATAAAAGTTTCTTAGGTTGGCTGATTTGTTTAAATTGTGCAGATAGTAATGGAAGAATGATCTTTAATGATTGGTGCGATGGATATTGTTACAATTAAAAAAAAAAAAAAAAGGCTGTTTGCCTTGCCAGGCCATTTGGTGCATTTTTTTCCTCTAGTTTACAAGATTATGTTAGGCTGTGCATACATGTTGTATAGTCTATGGTTCTGTTACACTTTAAAGCTGATTTGGAGATAGGGTAAAGCACAGCATCACTGAGGACTGATTATTTTATGGCAGGACCTGGTGTGATGGCCAAATGACTTCTTTTCACTTTATTAAGTCTTGTTAAGTGCAGCTAGGAGTTTGAGATAATTAAATGGTCTAACCAGTTCTTTGTAGGTAATGATAGAACATTAGTAGTCTACAAAAAAAAAAGAAATTACTATAAATTTTACAGCAGTTCCTACCATAATTATCATCTAGGAAAATTTGGATTAAAGAACCAATGGTACTTTCCCTTTACTGTTTCCTACTGGAAGAACCTGTGTGGTGCAGAGAGAAGGAAGAGACATTATCTGAATTCTAATATGTTTTTCTTCAATGAAAACTTCCAAGAAAGAGGTTTGTAGTCATAACAGAATTTTAATAATGCTATTTTCTGAATGGTATGCTGATTTGGATCAATCTGCTTTTATCACTGCTTGGTCCTATATTATGTGTTTTGATCTTGTCCCTTTCTCTCCTCCTCCATTATATAGTGCATACTATGAACATTTTATAGTAACTGTTAATTGTGCTGTCACCTGTAATGCTTGAATTGTTCAGTTAAAACTATTGTACAGAAATATTTAAGAAAACTTTAAAAAGTGTAAAATAAGTATCTCTTGGGTTCATCCTGCCCCTGTGTATTGAATCTTTGCTTTGTTAGGATCTTCTGAAGTTCCTTGAACCCTTTCATACTCTTAATGAATCTGAAAAGAGTTGTGCCTTATTAACATTTTTTTCCTGATGTTTGATTTTCTTCTTCCTCCTCTGCTGCTTTTATCTGCTTCTTTTTTTCAGTGGAAAAATTAACTTTGTTCATGTTTTTCCCTGTTTCTTATTTCCCTCCTCTATAATCATTGTTATTTCTGCCTCTGCTTTTCAGCCTTTTGTTTAAAAAACTGCTGTTATTGTAACTAATTTTTATGTGCCTCCGGATACTTTCGCTGTTTTTATATTTCTTTGCTCACTTGCTTAAAATTCTTATTTTTGGTGTGGGGTTTTTTTTGTCAGTTTTTTTCTCCCTCTCAGTTCTTTTTAAGGACTTTCTCAAATTTCATTTACGTTTTGTGAATGAAGTAGTAAGTCACACTCATCTATATTCCCTCTTGGGCCTTAGAACAACATGATGGGTTGTTGTGTTTTTTTGGAAGTTACAGTAGCTTGGGAATGATCCAGTTGTCTGCAGCAAAGGTGAAGAAGCTGAACAACTCAGCAGTTTTATACATTGATATCTCCTATAGTAGGGCAAACTTCAAAACCTCCTGAAGTTCATTTAAATATTTGTGGAAAAACTATCAGTATTAATTCTGTCGGGTTTTCTGCAATTTGGAACAATTCCATTTTGTTGAGATGATTCTCTTTGGTCCATACTTAAAATGAAGATTTTCCATGTCTCACTGTGGATTCACCACATCCTTTTTGTGGAAAGTGAAGAAGAAAACTCTTCTCTGACTGAGAAGTTACTAGCGTGGTCTCTGGCTCAAGCCATCCAAGCAATTGCCTACAACTTTGTGGATCTGTTCATATTGCTTGTCCTCTGCTTAAACTGATGCACATCAACTGCTTGGTAGCAAATTGCCTGGGTGTGAACTCTGATGCTGCCATGCATGCAAAGAAACTTGCTCTCTTTCATAAGAATTGGGTGTACTTGTACTGATAATGGGATAAATGCATTCATGGATAATTTACTTGGAACAGCAAAGTGACTTGCTCCTGGGCAATTTCTGAGTTTGTCCCATATGGCCCAGGTAAGGGCTGGTTTAGAGTGAGTGGAAAGCACTTTGGAAATCAGAGGTGTGTCAGAGAAGGGCTGGAGTGTAGGTCCTATGAGCTGGAACTATGACTTGAGGAGGGCTGGCAGAGACCTGGGTGCTGAGGGAACTTGGACTTGTAACTTCTTTTAGGAGGAGTTCTAGGGTAATCAATTTACTGCTTGCAAGTAATTTGGAGCTTTTCCTCTGAATCTTAGATGAGATACATTGTCTGAGGCTCACTCTGTACTTTAAGGATTTTTTTGTTAAGTTTCAGGATGTACTTGCAAATTTAGGAAGCAGTGGAAAGGGCATGAATCATGTTTGTTAGTGGTTTTAGTCTCCAGACTAAAAGATAAAGAAACTAACTGGAAGAGAGCTCCTGCATAGAAGTACCTCAGAAATGTCACAATTGCTGGTAGTGCCTTGCTGGAAGGTAAACTCAAGCTTCTGGAAAAAGTTCTTTCTAAACTAAAAATTGATTGTGAAAGGAGCAAAACACTTCTTCATTCACAGCCTCAAAAAACCAATCCTATAAATCATTATATAATTTTTATTTATGTAGCTTTATATGAAATATAATTATTTTTCTTGGAATATTATTTCTTTAGATTTTATATAATTATATATAAAATATTACATAATATAAATATTAAACACACTGCTAAACAAGGAAGGGGCCCTGGAGATGCAGGATGCAGAGAAGCCGAGTTACTGAACGCCTTCTTTGCCTCAGTCTTTACTGCTAAGGCTGGCCCTCACGCATCTCAGCCCACAGAAGAGAGAGAAAAAATCTGAAGTAAGGAAAATTTACCATTGGTTGAGAAGGACTGGGTAGGAGATCACTTAGGCAAACTGGATCCTCGCAAATCCATGGGCCCCGATGGGATGCAGCCGCGAGTGCTGAAGGGGCTGGCAGATGTTCTTGCCAAGGCAATCTCCATCATCTATAAAGGGTCGTGGAGGACAGGAGAGGTGTCTGAGGACTGGAGGAAAGCAAACGTCACTCCGTTCTTCAAAAAGGGCAAGAAGGAGGAGCTGGGAAACTATAGACCAGTCAACATCATCTCTGTCCCTGGAAAGGTGATGGAGCAGTTCAGCCTGGAGGTCATCTCCAGGCATGTAGAGGACACAAAGGTTATCAGAAAGAGTCAACATGGATTCACCAAGGGAAGATCATGCTTGACCAACCTGATAGCCTTCTACGATGGCATGACTGGCTGGGTCAAAAAAGGGAGAGCAGTGGATGTTGACTTCAGTAAGGCATTCAACACTGTCTCCCATAGCATCCCCCCAGGCAGGCAAAGGAATTGTGGGTTGGATGAGTGGACAGTGAAGTGGACAGAGAACTGGCTGAACAACAGAACTCAGAGGGTCATGATCACTGGAGCAGAGTCTGGATGGAGGCCTGTCACTAGTGGTGTTCCCCAGGGGTCAGTGCTGGGTCCAGTCCTGATCAACATATTCATCAGTGACCTGGATGATGGGACAGAGTGTAACCTCAGCAAGTTTGCTGATGATACCAAGTGGGGAGAGGCGGCTGATACACCAGAAGGCTGTGCTGCCATCCAGCGAGACCTGGACAGGCTGGAGAGCTGGGCCAAGGGGAACCTCATGAAATTGAACAAGAGCAAGTATAAGGTCCTGCAGCTGGGGAGGAACAACCCCATGCACCGGTACAGGCTGGGGCCTGAACTACTGGAAAGTGGCTCTGTTGGGAAGGACCTGGGAGTGCTGGTGGACAGCAAGCTGACCCTGAGCCAGCAATGTGCCCATGTGGCCAAGAAGGCCAACGGTATCGTGGGCTGCATTAAAAGGAGTGTGGCCAGCAGGTTGAGGGAGGATTTCCTCCCCCTCTACTCTGCCCTATTGAGGCCATGTCTGGAGTACTGGGTCCAGTTCTGGGCCCCACAGTTTAAGAAGGATGAGGAACTGCTTGAGCAAGTCCAGCAGAGAGCTACCAAGATGATCGGGGGCTGGAGCAACTCCCTTTTGAGGAAAGGCTGAGAGACCTGGGTTTGTTCAGCCTGGAGAAGACTGAGATGGGGATTTCATCAATACCTATAAATGTCTAAAGGCTGGTTGTCAGGACGATGGGACTAGACTCTTTTCAGTGGTGCCCAGCGACAGGACAATGGGCAATGGGCAGAAGTTGGAACACAGGAAGTTCCACCTCAATATGAGAAAAAACTTCTTTCCTGTGAGGGTGCCAGAGCAATGGCACAGGCTGCCCAGGGAGGCTGTGGAGTCTCCTTCCCTGGAGACATTCAAAACCTGCCTGGACGTGTTCCTGTGCCCCCTGCTCTCGGTGTGCCTGCTCAAGCAGGTGGGTTGGAGAAGATGATCTCCAGAGGTCCCTTCCAACCCCTACCATTCTGTGATTAACTATAAATTTTATATATTAATATATAATTTATAAGTTTTGATATATAAATTATGTATTTAAAAGGATAATTATCCCTTCTTA
The DNA here is from genome assembly GCF_949628215.1 of Phalacrocorax aristotelis. Taxonomy (NCBI): domain Eukaryota; kingdom Metazoa; phylum Chordata; class Aves; order Suliformes; family Phalacrocoracidae; genus Phalacrocorax; species Phalacrocorax aristotelis. Next base: position 90,960,642 of record NC_134277.1, read on the forward strand.
TAGTTCTCATCAGTAACAGTTTCTGTTTCTTTGGACTAGCATTTCAACTTTTCTTGGCTTTATTTAAAAAGGAAAAAAATTCCTGCTGCCAGATTTCTAAGTTGTTATGAGTCAATAAAATACTACATGTTAATATTATATATATGGGGCTGGTGATTGACTGTGCTTACATTCAGAAAAAGTGCCAACCTTTTGCCCTGACATAGAAAGGATGTCAACTTGATCTGTGTCATATGGTCACCTTAGTTTGCTGAGCTGGTTACCTCAGAGTTAGAAAAATGCTGCGTGTCTACTTGTTTTGAGGACCTTGATTTACATTTAGACTACACTGCTCTCTGAATCGTTTCTCAGAGAGATCTGCTTTACTTTATTGACCGAGGGAATTAGGAGGATTACCCCACTCTGCCTGTTTATGTTATGTGCCTGAAATTGGATGGCATATATGCAGTAGTTCACACAGTTAGAATTTTCTCATACTTATGGGCATAAAAAAATTATTAAAGCAATGTTATTATGAGCATTTTTTAATACTAAAAATATAATAACTATTTTTTTTACTTTATGGAGACGTGCACACAACTTGGCAAAATTGTTTTATGTTGTTTTTTAAAACTGCAAATAGTCAAATTCTTAGCAAATATTAACTGGCATAGTACCTCTGACTTCAGTAGAGCTTATAGAATTATAGAATCATAGAATGGTTTAGGTTGGAAAGGACCGTTAAAGGTCATCTCGTCCAACCACCCTGCAGTGAGCAAGGACATCTTCAACTAGATCAGGTTGCTCAGAGCCCCGTCCAACCTGACCTTGAATGTCTTGAGGGATGGGGCCTCCACAACCTCTCTGGGCAACCTGTTCCAGTGCTTCACCACCCTCATTGTAAAAAATATCTTCCTTATATCCAGTCTAAATCTACCCTCCTCTAGTTTAAAACCATTACCCCATGTCCTGTCACAACAGGCCTTGCTAAAGAGGTTGCCCCCATCCTTCCTATAGTCCCCCTTTAAGTACTGGAAGGCTGCAATAAGGCCTCCCCGCAGCCTTCTCTTCTCCAGGCTGAACAACCCCAACTCTCTCAGCCTGTTCTTGTAGCAGAGGTGCTCCAGCCCTCAGATCATTTTTATGGCCCTCCTCTGGAACTGCTCCAGCAGTTCCATGTCCTTTCTGTGCTGGGGGCTCCAGAGCTGGACGCAGCACTGCAGGTGGGGTCTCACCAGAGCAGAGCAGAGGGGCAGAATCACCTCCCTTGACCTGCTGGCCACGCTTCCTTTGATGCAGCCCAGGGTACGGTTGTCCTTCTGGGCTGCGAGCGCACATTGTTGGCTCATGTCCAGCTTTTCTTGGACCAGTACCCCCAAGTCCTTCTCCTCAGGGCTGCTCTCAATCTCTTCATACCTCAGCCTACGGGCTTTGGTAAATGGCAAAAGGGATTAAGTTAATTTGTTATTCCCTACACACACACGCACACACACATACTTAGATTCAGCAACCCACTTGATCTGCTGCTCTTCCACATACAGGCCCAGCACCTCCAAGTTGGAAAGGTCCTTGCATTGAAGGAGCCACTGTTGGTGTCATGCTTCTGGCTCTCACCAAAGAGCACGTGAGTGGCCAGAAGGCTGCTGTTAAAGATCTCAGCCTCACTTTCCATACAGGTCAGATAACAGCGCTCTTGGGACCTAATGGAGCTGGCAAGACAACAGTTATGTAAGTCTGCCATTTAATGCTATTACACTCCCCTCTGATCTCTGCTATGCTTTCTCACTTCAAAATGTTTGTGAACTATTTCCTATGTATTTTTTTTCCAAATAAATTAATAAATTCCCCAAAGCACGTGGGAAGTGAAGGCTATTATCTATGACAAAAGCAATGTAATGAATAGAGAACCGGGTCCTCACTGTCACTGAAACCATGATGTAATAGTTCAGGAGCAGCTTAAGTAGGAGCTCGGCATGTCTAGTGGTGCACTTGAACACATCTCAAGAAAGTGATCTTTTCTGGCATCCCAGGTGTACTCCTATCACATGGAGAGTATGGAGTTTTATGAGGTTTTGTGTTTTGCTCCTAGAGGTTGCAAGGGACTTCTTTCTTGGCAGTTGACCAAAATAACAAAATAAAAATGACATTGTAAGATATCTCAGTTAAGAAGTCTATGTGTTTCTACCTTTATATTAATTTTGATCAGCTTTAATAAAACCAGTGATGCAGGATGGGATCCAGTTAAGAATTATTCCTCAGCTAGAATACAGACATAGAAAAGGAGAAAATGGTCTGTTGTATTTGGTTGGAAAAAAAATGGATTTTGCTCTGGAAGTAAGGAAATGAAGGACTGTTGAGATCTTGGTTTTAAAAAGAAAAAAAAAACTGCCCCAAAGATTAGTGGCGTTTCTATAACTATGCTCAACTGAATTGGTGTTGCTCTAAGGGCTCTAGGACATGCCTCAGGAAATCCAAGTGTGAGCTATGTAATACAGTCATTACATATGATCTTGCTGATTTTTTTTTTCTTGTATCAGATCACTGTTGACTGGTCTGTATCCACCAAGCTCTGGTACCATTATTATTAATGGAAAGGACATATGTACTGATCTGGATGCCATCAGGACAGAGCTTGGTGTTTGCCCACAGTATGATGTCCTGTTCAACATACTAACTGTGCGAGAACATCTGCTGCTTTATGGATCAGTGAAGGCACCCAGCTGGACAAAGGAACAGCTGAATCAGCAAGTCAGTGGGTAAGTTTTACTTTCATTTGTTGAAATCTGTCAAGTAAATCGGTAGTGTCTATCGCAAACCACTCAAACCAGAAAGTGCTAAAGCAAAATTGCAAGTAAAAGCAAATGGAAACTGCAGGGTTTCCCTGAGTTTTTATCACACTTACTGTTCTGAAATCGTGCCTTGAAAATAGATTTCCTAGTTTCTAACCTCTACTTGAATTTATTTGTAGTGAAATTGTCAATGTTTAAAAACCTGGTATACAGAACCACCAAATGATTTGACCGAACTGGAGATGGTTATTTTGGCAGCAGCTGTAGTGGTTCCTGCCTCATGCTGTCTGCCTTACCTCCCCCTTTCCTGGATAGGCAGGTAGAAAGTAAATTGCTGTGTGTTTGCCCTGAGTTTTCAGATAAGTCAACACTGACTTTGCGTATTTATTATCCTGTATTTCCTCACCTGCAGTAGAGGGAAGATTGGAAAACCAGAAAAGACAGGTGTTTGTTACAATCTTTTTAAATAGGCTTTTTTTTTTCCTTTGTCAAATTCAGACTTTAAATATGTTTAATAAGTGAAGGGTTTTAAAAACAATCCAATAGGAAAAACAAGGCTGAGCACTGACATGACCTCAGAGTATTTGCCGCTTGCCAGGTTGAGAATGTCTGCTAGTGTTTTTAGGCTGCTACTTCTTTGATATAGCACTAGATCTTCATTTTTGCATCATGTATATTAAACTACTAGTAAACCATACAAGGTGAGATCTTGTTACTTATAGCAAACGGCATTTTCTGAACTTTAGGAATAAAATGTATGCTCTTCTACTAGTGTGGCAGTGTAAACAGTTTCTGTTTACCTTCTGATCTATGCCAGACTTTGTGGAGGGGCTTGGTGCTTCCACGCCTCAATGGAAATAAATGCCAACTTGATGGGACTCCTTAAGTGTACATTTAGGCATGTGCAGACATATTTGTTACAAAGTGTCTTTCCTTTTTAGCAGCTATGATAAAAGCCTGTTACTTTAAATGTTTGATCTGAAAATCTCTGGTGTGGGGCACTATGTTCTCTCTAGAAACAACAGAAACAACTCTCTAGAATGACAGGGACAAACCAAACACTGTGTTTGGTTAAAATTTATCCAAAACAATATCCTGTATTTTATGGTATTTCAACTGCTGAATTGCAATTTTAGCAGTGGTCTGTCATACTAATGGCATGTAAGAATACTCAGGACTCTGCAGGCCTTGCTACTAAGAATTTTTTTTTTTTAAAAGGAAATTAATGCTTTAAAATACTTCAGAGAAATTAGAAAAGCAACAAAGCAATGAAACAAAATTTACTTTTTATTAAGTAAAAAAAACCGGCTTCTAAAGAGATTAAGAAAAATTTTCTTAAAAATGAAAAATTCTGTCAGGGTAAATGGCATGGTTTGCAGACTGCATATTCTTTCAAATGATTTAGGAGGTTAACTTCTTACTGTTGAGCCTTTTATGTCTTGCTTGCCAGGCTGATAGCAACTGAAAGCTTTTAGGACATTGACTGGATGTTCAAGGTGATGAAAAAGAAATTTATGGTCTTTCAGTGCTGCCTTTATTAAGCATGTTTCCACACACTGCTCAGATACAAGATCATCAGAGGGCAAGGACTGAATATGCAATGACTGTAAGGTATCTCCCAGTCCTTACCACAGGAATTAGATTAAGTTGGATCAGGTAGTGTTACCCTACCTAGGGATCACTAATCTGTTTACTTCACAGAAACATGTCTTTAAAAAAAAAAGCACAGCACTGTTACCTTATTTACTTGAAATGACTACACATTTCCTAAAAACTCAGTCCTTATTTAAGGTTCTTTATGTAGTGGCAAAAACTGAAGCACTGTTTAATTTATGAAACTAAGCATCTTTACTGTGGTTTGAGACTATAATCTAGAGTTTGGTGAAATCATTGGACAAACTGATATTTATTTTATTGGAATTACTTTCAAAATTGTCTGTTCTTATCCTGCACAATACTTATCCAGAATTTGTATTCCAGGTGGTGATGAGTGTTTATACTTTGTAGTTAGAAATAATGTTTTTCTATTCTCTTTTGTCACCAAATCTTATGAGTCAGAGGTAGTGGTTTTTTCACTTTCCCATTACATTGATTTTTCTGTAATTCTGCTCTGAGCGGACGTGATGTGACTGGAAAAACTTTTTCAAAATTAATCCTGTTTCTGTACTCCTATTCCAGAGCTCTGGAAGATGTGGATTTATCCCAACATCAGCACAAACCTGTTGGAGCCCTTTCTGGGGGAATGAAAAGGAGGCTGTCAATTGCCATCTCCTTTATTGGAAACTCAAAGACAGTTGTTCTAGATGAGCCCACCAGTGGACTAGATCCATGTTCTCGTCGTAGCATCTGGGATGTTCTTCTGAAGTACAAAGCTGGTGAAAAGCTTATACACATAATTTGCTGCTTATTTTCCTTTCTGGAATTCTGTTTCAATAAATTTAAACAGGAGAGTTAGAATATTAGTATGGCTATGCCGTAACTACATACATTAATTTCAGAGGTAACATTTAATTGAATTTGAGAATCTTTAAAACAGCAAAGTAAGATTACAAGAATTACTTGCTATCTCACAGAAAGATGCCGAGTCAAACAGAAGACTGAGCTTAGTTCTGAGTCCTGTCCTGAAGTTTCTTTTCCCTTACCTTTTTCTTTTTCATTAGCTTCTCAAAATTATTTTCTGGTTTTCATTTCTCATTTTGCACATATCCATATATAGATGCCTATATACTTCTAATGAAAATAGACTCATCATTCATTCTGCTACATCAATTTTTTAAGTGCCATAAGGTTAAAAACTGATTGTGGGAAGCAAACTCTTCAGCTAGTGAGCACTCAATTAGCTGTAATAACTCACAGTGAATGATCTATTGAAAGAGACACCACTGTTATATGGTTTTAAGGAATCTCTTAAGCTCTTAAAACAGTTTGAAGTTGTAATGACTTAATGCTGCTTACTATGTATAATGCAAGGCAAAGCAAGTTTAGACCTGAATTTAACTTAGACTGTATATTTGACTGCAGGTTTTGTTTGTGTCTTGCAGTTATGTTTTGAAGGGACCTGAAACAGGTTCCCTTAAGGTTAAAGAGCCTGTCATGAAAGCAAGATGTGTTTCTCTAGAAACCAGGTTTTGTAGACATGTACCAATCTTTCTGATGCAGGTTGCACGCTGATCTTTACCACTCACCATCTTGATGAGGCAGAGGTGCTCAGCGATTGCATTGCCATCCTGCAGCATGGGCAGCTGAGGTGCTATGGTTCTCCCTCTTATCTGAGAGAAACATACGGCCAGGGACATAGTCTAACGCTTATAAAAAAGGTATACTAAAAATGTACCGTACAGAACTTAACAGTGCGTGCCAAGTAATAGCTGTGTATATTCTAAGGGAGCCCTATGTCCCTGCCAAAAAGTCATATGTGATATAGACTATTAAAGAGCCATCCAAACATGTTTTTATCAGCTTTCTTGGTTGTTTTGGGTGGGTGGTATTATTATTATTTCTATTATTATTTGGAAGAACGCAATGGCATCTTTGAAAATTATGAATGTCAATATTTAGCTGAAAAGAGCTTTGTTTCCCTGTTCTTTATTCCTGGGAAGTTGTCTCTACATCCCAGGTTTGATGCAGTTTTGTCAGTGGAAATTTTCCTGCATGGATTCTACTACCAAGTCCCATACTTCTGGTAACACTTAATTTTTTTGTGCGTGATTATTTTTCTTCCCTCACAGCCCTCTGTGTTTGAAATCCAGGATCCTAAGCATATTGTTCGGGTCACATCTCTGGTACAGACTCACATGCCAAAAGCCTTCTTGAAAGAGAACAGCGGGACTGAGCTGACCTATGTGATTCCAGAAAGGGCAGATAAGACCTCTTTTAAAGGTCTTTTTCAGGCTTTAGATCAAAGCCTTCATCATCTACACCTGATTGGATATGGCATTTCTGACACCACCTTGGAAGAGGTACTTTTATTTTTTCTGTGTAATGGCATTTTCATGGATAGAGAATCCTGTATTAGGTTCCAGCTACTCTTATTGTATCTTTCATGTTTTCATAACAGTTTCTTATAAGAAGCATGTTTTCTTAAGAAAAAAAAAAATTCAGGCAAAATGCCTACTTTATAGTTTTGCTATACTGTTAAATTCAGCACCCACTCCACTACAACTTATTTCAAGAATCCAATATGAACACTGAGGAACTCTATAACTCTTTAAATGTTTGTTTCTGCATTTACTTAAGGAAAATGTAATGTGTCATTGATTTAAAGAGAACCACTGTTGTTGTCCTGGATCTCTAGCATTGGAATGAGCTTTGAATTTTCAAGGCTGGAGGTTCAGTTCAGGTAGCTCTTGGGATGGAAAACAAAATTGCTGAGAATAGTCTCTGACTAACAAAGTTCTAAAGCTTATAACTTAGCAAAACTGCATTGGGAAATCTCTGAAGGATATCTTGTGTGTATACCTAGAGAGAGACACATGCTTACATATATGTATACATGAACGTATTTACACATGAATATAACACATATACACATGTGTGTGTATATATACCAAATGGACCAGAGAAAAAGATTCTGTTATGCTTCTTCCTTACTTCAGACTTTAGCTCTGTGTAAATAACTGTATCAGTGAGAAGTTATTTTCCTTGCACTGTTTTTATCCTGACTATAGTTTATAAATATCAAGATTCCCTAAACCACTGCTGTTCAAGTTGTCTATTATAGATCCTGTTGAAAATAGTTTTCCACTTCTTCCAGTGATGACAGGAGACTAATGTCAGTATTTTTTGATGCACAACACATATCTATTTCTATTTGATGACACAATTCATTCACTATCACTTTGTGAAACTGATTTCTCCAGTGATCCCCTATAAAAACAGACAATGTTGGACTGTTTTCTAACAGAAAATTTAATATATGTTTGAATAAAAAAAACCCACAAAAATAAAGAAAAACAGATTCCTGTAGAGTGATTTTTTAAAAAAAGATATATAGCAATGAATACTTAGTATAGAAAAGGGGTGTATCCCTGTGTACATACATCCCTTATACATCTATATTTGAGATGACATAATGTAGTACTGTGGTCAGCTGGAACACAAGATCCCCCAGGGATAATGCTCAATGCTCATCTTTCCTGGTTTTATGAAGATGATACACTTCAGGGCCTATCAGACATCACTTATGAATTGTATTTTTGCTATGTGAGCTATACGTATGGGAATCAATGGAGTCAGATATTTGAAACTGCATCAGCAGTATTGGATTTTTTTTTGAAAGTTTATAATTGTTTGTTTTATATAATCTGTGGAAAAAATATAAATAGAACCCCAATAATGCCAGGAAACCTAAAATGACAGTTGTTAATGAAATTTGTTGAACCAATATGCCACCATGTGGATCTGCTGTATCCTGAAGTGTTCCACTGGGAGACATCTTTAGAACTATATTGATTTGCTACATAGGTTTTTAGGACCCTGCACAAGCATAAAGGATCTGATTTTGCACATTTATTTTTAAACCGCTGTCCACAGAATGATCTACCAGCAAGTATATGGTTTTCTTTGAATTTAAGCTCTATACGACTGAGATATTTATAGAGAGAGAGAAAAAAAAAAGGCATCTCCTCAGTGATTTTCTTATAAATGACCACAGTACATAAAACTAGTGTGGCAAGCATTTGCTATGGCAGGGTGGGGGGTGGGGGGGGCAGGGGAGGGGGGGAGGAAAAAAAAATCTTACAAGTCTAATAAACATTTTATGTAATGCTATAGAGTAAATTATGCTCCTGCTATACAGTTCTATGAGGCAAGTCAAAAGCTTATTGAAAAATCTCATTGAAAAATTGTTATTTTCTTTCAAATTGCATAGAACGATTAACACGTTATAAGAAAGAATACTGTTCACTGTCAAACTTTATAGATTCTGAGGTAATGCACATATTGAGAACCTTTTTTGATTACATCCCTGTGGGATATCATAGGACTTTCCAGAACTGGCATCTGTAAAGTAAATGTGAAGTTGTCATGGAATATGAGGAAGTTTCCTCAGTGTGCTACATCTGTTATTCAGCTGACTGATTGCTTTTGGTTGTTTTTTGCAGGGCAGGTTAAAAAAAAAGCTTTAAAGGTGGTATTAGATATTGATGATCATTCTTCAGCTTGAAGGCTTAATGCATTAATTTGGGGTGATTTCTGTCATCTCTGCATCTCATCATTAGTTGTTGTTACAACCCCAATTCTCCATTTTCTTATCAAAAGCCTCTTTGCATTGGCAACTAAATGGGTAGTGCATAATAGCGCTATTTAGTCTATTCAAACAATTCAGTCTGGAAACAAAGAACTCTGACTTTAAAGGAAGAAATGTGTTATAATTTTTATTTTATCCTTTCTTTTTTGTTCTCTCATACACTCGCCATTATTCTTTTTCAGTCTGAGGGACACTCACACTTTCTAAAAATCTTACCCCTCAAGGGAAACCAGGCTTCCATTCATACTTCAAAGCAATCTTGAAGTTCTAGCAGAATCAGTTCCTGACACTTTCAAATCTCACTAATTTATATTTACTTCATTTTAGGTTTTAAACATATTTTCCAGCCATTTGTATTTGTGCACTTTATAATGCTTGTAATCCAAAGAGTGTTAGCAGAACCAAAAGGAGGATAGAAGGGTGGTTAATTAAGTGCATACTGAAAGATCTCTGGAGGATGATGTTTCACTTTCTGGCAACTCTGGAGGTTTAAAAGCTCATTATTTTATTTATTTGCATTGAGGAGAGAGCAAAAACATTGAAAGATCTTTGTAAAATAAGATGTGTCAAAATTCCTGTTAATGGAGTACTGCTTTAAATTCTCTTCCTTGAAATGATGAGAGAGTTTGCCCCAAAACTGTTTCCATGTGATTCTAATTCCATGTGCTGCTTGCTTTTCAGGGACTTTTATATGGCTTTTAAATTACTTAATATGTCACTACGTACAATTTTGACTATTCTTTTCACAGGTGCTAGTTGCAAATTAACTGACAGCAAGCAAGTCAAGCAATTAACACTTTCCCACTGCAAAATACCTAGCATACACATAAGATTTTTGGGATGGGAGGGCCCAGAAATGTTGCTAACGTATCAGTCAGAGGGTTTAGATGATAAAGGCCTGTCTATAGGTGTTGGCTGGTTGGTGGTGTCCCCCCCCCACTCCCGTCCCACCCCCCCACCTCCTCCACCCCCTCCATGTTAGCTTTATCTTTCTTTCAGCCACTTTGGTTCTCAGCACTTTTTTCTTTCAGGTGAAGATTTGTTTTAGGAATGATAACTAAGGTGTGACAGTGTCCCTGTGCTCTGCAGTGAAGTGTCAAGGACACTGTGCCACTGTATCAGTGAATCAGGCTTGTTTTTATGATGCTGTCCTAAAGAAGGAATCAGGAAGAAATCAGGGAGTCCCCTACAGACAACCATCTGGACAAGTCCTTGGTCAGATATGGACTTGCTAGCCAAAGCAGAAATCAAGCAGGAATTGCTAAGGCATGTAGGGAAAGGGAGGCCATGCTGAGGTCTAGAAGACACCTTCTCTTGAATTTATCCAGTCTTTTAGGTGTGGCAGGAACACATTGTCTCTCTGTCATGGTGTCTAATCCTGACATTTCCTGATCCGTGTGTGTATTTTGGAGGTTTCTTACTCTGCTAGTAACGTTGCAGGTAATACTACTTCTGTCCACAATATCCTGTGCAACATTAGATAAATTGTCATTTCTTCCTTACAATATGGTCCTTAATGATTACCATTCTTAATGGGATGTTTGAGAGCTGCCTGTATCTGTGGGGAGGACTGGGCAAGGCAGGTGGCCTTCCACCTTTATAACTGTCTCAGAATACCTGTCTCAGTGAAGCTACAATAGACACAGTATGTATTAGAAAAGTTTTTGGTGGTTCTGTTTCTTTTTTAAGGCATAGCTACATCCTCTCTTCAAGTGACATGATGTGATTAAAGAAGGAAATGTCTGTCTGCAAACCCAGCAGGCATTTTGATACTGAACTGAGCATATGCAAGCAACGTTTTGTAGTGTAGCCTTCATTCTAACCAGACAGAATCAGTTCCTTTGTGATTTTAGTTGGCTCAGTTTAGTTTGGTTTTTTGACAGAACTGGTGTGCAGAAGAGCCATCAGCAAGCAGGTCCAAGGCAGCAAATTAAAATGTGGCTTTGGGCAGTCAGGATATCCCTCCAGGGTCTAATATAGAAATGTCAGGAGGTACTAATTTCTTCTGGCCTTGCAGTTGTTAATGGCCAAAAGTGTTCCCTGAAAGTTGGCAGGTAACAAATGCAATCAATAACCACTGTTAAATGGCAATTATATTGATTAAGCAAAATATGGTTTATGTAACAGTCAGACCTTAGCAAGTCAAGAAATATCTTTCCACAACTATAAAGTACTTCAAATAGAGTGGATTTTATTGTCTATTGTATAAGCTCCTTGGAAACGAGGAATTTTTTCTATGAGCTGATATCAGGTTCTTTTGTTGGAAGAAATAAATGATTTCTTAATGATTTCTGAAAGTTGCACTGTGGTTATAATCTAAGTTTTGCAGCTTAACCCAAACAGAGAAGAGAAAGCCAGGGAAAGCTTTCATCAAGAGAAAGAAAAAGTTGGTTGTGCATTTACTGTTCAATTAGAGACGCTCATGGTAGCTGTATTTATTTTATGTTAATTTTTCTTTCTTTTTATCTGAAGTTCCTAGATCACTGTTTAAATTGCAGTTCATGTTAAAATAAGAAAATGTTAACTTTATTCTTTATTTGGGCTTACAAGAAGTGGGGTGAGTGTTAATAACCGACTCACTATGAAAGCTGTTCCAAGCTTCTGCAAGGCTGAGGGACTAATAAATAAAATACACCTCTATGAAATTCAAAGGAGCTTATGTGGACAGAACTGTGAAACAGGATTAAGCAAGAAGTAGTAGGTCAAACACAAATCTACTTGACAAAGTGTATAGACGATTTAAATAGATCTCACAATTAAAAAGTTGGTGAATTCAGCTTGTTATTTCAAATGTTAACTCCCTTCTGATGTGCGTCCCTCTGCTTAGGAAGATTCAACCCTTACAATTTTACTCTCGTGCAGATTTTTAGATTGTTACTTTTATAAAAAAATAATTTTGTTTTTTCCCATGGTGATTTTAGGTAATAGGATCCCATCATCCTCTCCCAGTTTGGGGCATGCATGCTAATGATTTTGCTGCAAAACATGCATTGTTGCCCAGTCCTCTCCATAGTATTAGTTAGGCAGGACTTTATTAATGTTGACTGTGCCTGACTGCATTGTGCTTTAAATGTCTTTCAATAGCATTATTGCCCACATGCTTGCACAAATCTATGGACACTTCCCAGAGCTCTGTGGATTCTTGGTTCTGTAGGATTTTGTACATTAGATTTAGTTGTACTGGTACAACTAGAACTCTTTAGCAGTTGCAGTTGTCTCCACAGATTTCTAGCTAGAGAATCAGAAGAGGCTTGAAGCTGTCAATATGCCCCGTGTAAAGACTGCAGTACTGAGTTCCAACATATGCCAGACCTTAGGATCATAAAATGTCAATCAAGGGCAGCCAGTCTATTGAAAAATCATTGCAGATAGTGTGCATAGGCCAACAATGGTTTGCATAGGTGCTTTTGCATCTCTTGGCATTTATTCCTTTCCCTTTATCTCCAGGATTCCTCCACTGGAGAGCTTGACTAATTTTATAGCCGTTCCAGCAGGGTTGGACAATCTGGATGGTTTGGGAAGTGTGTGTGTGTGTATGTAAAGTAGTTTTTAGAAAATGGATTCTACTTTTTTTTTCCCCCCTATTTCATGAAAGGTATTTCTGAACCTACTGCAGGACTCAGAGAAGATGCCCTGTGTTCCACAGGCAGCACACCTGGACCATACAAATGGTGTGGAATCAGCCTGTAAGTAGAAAATTAGGTACCTTCTGAAGCAACCAGGTTTTTAAAGATCCTAAATCAGAGATAAACGTGTAAAATTCCCAAAGTTGAGGAATGCACAAGCAAATGGAGAATACTGCCTGCTACCATCTGGTAATTCTTTTGTTTTTTTGTGCATGTAACTTGATCTGCCTTGTGTAGTAGGTTTTAATATGTCTATTGTGATTCACCTCTGTATCACTTCACAGACATCTTCCTGCCCTTCTGCTATCTGTATATGTGCACACAAGCATTCTCTCACTGCAACAGCATTAATGTACTGCTTCCTATCAATCTCTGGCAACTAATTATCCTTTTTCACTCATACTGGCAGTGGATAAATATTGCTAAGATACACCACAGATATAAAATCTGTAAGCTATTAGAAAGGTGTATTCATCTCCATCCCCGTGCAAATTAAAAAAAACAAACCAAACCAAACCAAAAGCCGTTGCCCCCATAGTAGAAGACCATTCATGCTCTCAATGGCATGTTACTTCAGGTTCCCTTACATGTTTGTTTGTTTTAAAACAATTTCCATTGTGGTCTCTATTTTCCTACCCTGCAAGCCTGGGAGGAGGTCCTTGTTGACATTTCTGAAAACTTAGGAAGCTTGTTCTCCTTAAAAACTCTTATTAGAAGTCACTAATGTGATACCTAGCAAAATGCAAGACTCAAGGTCTCTAATGACAGTGCCCATGAAGCTCATTGGTATTTTCTTTTTGTTCTTAGGTTTCTCATGCTTCTATATGTACCACGTTTATTTCTATTTGATGATTTATATCTAGAGTATAGTCTTCTTTGGTTAAATGCCAAACATTTTGTTCTATATGCAGTCTTTTTTGTTTTGTTTCTATAGAACACAGGCACAGAGAGGTCCTGGTCTGTGAGTGAGGACCTTCATTGTTATGGCAATGGAAATAATATTTTTGAATCAACCTTTAGTTATTTGTTAAGATAAATTCAATTGGATCTTCCACTAATGAGCAATCAGTGCCAAGAATTGTGGCCTAAGATGAGACCTTTTCTCACAAAGTGTAAACTTGACTGGATAACTTTTTCCAGAGGCTCTTTTTGCTGGTCTATTTCAGTCCCCGTTGAATCAGTGAAGATGTAACTGTATAGCAAAAAACCCTCACTAAGCAAATAAAGTATCCACTCCTGTAAGTGGTGAGAACAAGACTTCGATTCAAGATACAGCTTTGAGTATCCCTTTATTTTATAACAATCAGTTGTGTATTTCTTCAAGGCTCAGCTAGAATATCCGAACCAATTTCAGATCAAAACCTTCTGTCTTCTCCACATTGCATTTTCATTAAACAGTAAGATTTACAGTTCCTAAAGTAATCAAAACAGAGTATACTGTACCTAACAACATAGTATCTTTTACCATCCACATTTCAAAACACATAACTTAGTATTTGTTCAAGTTATTACATTATAAAGAATCTAGTAATCAGAGACACTGTATTTTTCAGTCTGATAAATTATAGCAAGAAAATGTGATAATGGCATTTCTTTGGGAATGTGAGTACTGGAAAATTGTCACTCACTGCAGATGACTGTCGTTCATCATTAAGGGCAGTTGTGAAGTGTAGGCATAAGGGATCTGGGAAATGGTCATGAAAGGTATCCATCATTGTCTAAGCTAACCAGAATACTCCATGGGCAATAACTTGACCTGTATAATTTTTGTCTTTGAAAGCAGATTCAAAGACAGTCAAACTTTCTGTTGTCAAAGTAGTCAAACGAATTTTCAAAACCCCCTAAAGCAAACAGCTGGGGTATTGAGAAGATCACAGGATGCTGCTATTTGATTTGTAAAAGAATTTGGATTAGAGAGCTGCTTTGACAAAGCATGGATCTGAGCACAAGCAGGGTATTGGCTATTCTTTACTGGTATTGAGCCTGTGAGGCATCAGGATTGTGTAGAAATCAAAATGTTTTCTCTTGTCTCCCAGACCAGGAGGTATAATAGAACAGTGTGCATGTCCCTTCTTAAATGAAAGTGCAAAAAATCAGTACATTATTTAGGCTGGTGACCAATGCCAAAAATAGGCAAGAGACAACACTTCAGCAAAATATGACACTATCCCACTGAAGTCAGGGCTTTGATAATTTCTAGTTATGCTTTACAGTGTCTTATTGTACTGGGTCTGGCTGGAATGGAGTTAGTTTTCTTCATAGCAGCCCTTATGGTGCTATGTTTTGCATTTGTGCCTAAACTGGTGTTGGTAACACACCAGTGTTTTGGCTATTGCTAAGCAGTACTTACAGTGTCAAGGCTTTCTCTTTTTCCTGTTCTGCCCTACCCCCCGCCCCGCAATGAGTAGGCTGAGGGTGAGCAAGAAGCTGGGAGGGGATGTGATCTGAACAGCTGAGCCAAACTGACCAGAGAGTTATTCGATGTCATATAGTGTTATGCCCAGCAATAAAAACTGAGGGGAAGGATTTTCTGGGAGGTAGCCATTGCTACCAGACTGACAGAGCATCAGTCTACTTGTGGGAGGTGGTGAGTAATTGCCTTTGCATTGCCTTTTCTTTTTTTTTCCCCTTTCTTTTCACTTCACTTCTTAAACTTCTTTATCTTGACCCACAAGTGTTCTCACTTTCTCTCTTCCTGCTGGAGGAGGGAGAGCGTGAGCGAGTAGCTGTGTGGTACTTAGCTGTTGGCCAGGGTCAACACACCACAATAAGGTAAAAAACCCTCCGAATTATTTGACTCTTTCTAAATGCAAATATTAGAGGTACGTAGCAGTCCATTAATTAAATTAATTGTAACAATTTTAATAGCAGCAACTTTAAAGATACAAAGCACACTGTGTAATTTCTGTGGTTTAAGTTTCCTTTGTGGAAGGTTTACTTAAAATTTTTAGTTTTATTCCACCAAAAAACCCTTGGAACAAAACTCACCTTTTGGTGAGAATGGTTAAAATTTGCTTTTAAAGTCAGGGTGCAGGTATAATACATGCATATATTATAATACAGACATGCATAATTAATTTCTACGCAGCTGGGGCACACGACTGTTATTGTCTTGTAGATGTATACAGAGCATGCAGAAAAAAGATCAGATTGAGCTTGCAATGACTGCATGACAAAATCTTTGCAGCCAAATAGCCTTGAGAAAATGGAAAAAACAACTCTATGGAGTCCAATAAAATTATCATAAACTACAGCAGGCAGTATATGTACAAAAATAATCAGGAGAACTAAGAGCAAGTCTAAGGGATAAATAGCTAACCATGAATAAAAGCCAAAATATTCTGAGCATATGCAAAAGCAGGCAATAAGCTAGAGAGTTGGCTCATTGCATCGTTAAGGGACCAATACTACAGAATTAAGATATTCGGATATCTTGCTGAAGAGCCAAATGAATTAATTTTGTAGCATTGTACATCTTAGAAATGTTTGGGAGATACCAACTCTGGATCTAATCTCTTCTGGCAATAAAGTACAGTTAGTACCTGAGATATAGTGAAACTAAACTGTAGAAAATTCAAAATGGATAAAATTACATTTTTTACTCCGTAATACATAATAATAATTCATTGCCATAAAATTTATGGAGAGTAAGATTGTGGTAATATGTTTAAAAAGCAAAAGGGTGGTTATTTGTGTATATATAATATGAATAGCTGTAGTAACAGAAGTGCTATTAGAACTTAATGTCTTTGAAGTTCTTGGATAAGTTAGCCACTGAAAATGTTGGAGTGGAAGTGGATTGATGCATAACTAATTTTCTGGTTGCTTAAATCTTTCTCTGAAGCAGTGGTGTTAACCATTTTGAAGGATATTGGGCAAAATATGACATTGCCTCTATTAGGATTTTAAAAATCAACAATACACAGTACATCTAAAAGCTAATTTAACTAAGAAATTGTAGTTGACAAAAAGCAGTCATTAATAGAAAAACATCAAACTGAAAAGCTTTCAGTGAATTTTCACTGGGTTTCAACTCTGCCTTTTAATTATTTTCATCAGTCATACTGAAATAAATATAAACTTGTTTATGAAAAAATACAGTGTCTGCTGCAAGGGATTGGTAGAACAGTAATGAGTCAGACCAGTCCTAAGGAGTGAGTTAAATTACTTCAAAAGCTGAATATATTCTAAATAAATTGTTTTAATTAAGCCAAATACTGGACAAATCTGTGTAGTGGGGAGTAATATCTTGGAAAACACTGACTTTGAAAGTTATTTACTACTCCTGGTGAAAAAGCACTTTGAGACAGTGTGGCTAAGATGATTTATGTTTCAATTTAATGTACAAAAGGACCTGAAGAGGTCATTTTGACTGTCAAACAAATTGATGAGACTGATGCTACAATAATATGTACAACTTTGTGTCCATGTTTTTAAGTCTGAACGTCTTTAAGGAAAAGTTGAAAATTTGGAAAGGGAAGAGAGAAGAGTTAATATTGGAGGTTGGAGCTGAAGTCCTTATAAAGGCACCATCAGGGCTTAGTTAATGTAGTATATCAAAAAGAAGATAGAGAATTTAGGCTTAAAAAGCCTGATTTTTTTTATTTTTTATTTTTTTATGTGTACAGAATTCTGTCTATTAAGGTATACTTCTAAATTTTATAGGGGCAGAAGTGATAAATGGAATAAAGGAAGAAATAAGAGAAACAACGAGCTGGAAGCTGAAGGCAGACACTTCTAGAGGTTAATTAACATATGGAGTTAGTCTACTGAGGGAAGTTGTTCCCTATCCTGGTGCATTTGACACAAGTCTGGGGCCTTTGCAGGAATATGCTATAATAAAAGGTGTTATTGATTTCTAAACATGGGTAACAGAGTGGAATTCAATGTCTGCTGATAGGTGATCGAATGGTTTCTTCTATTCTTAGAGAGGAGCTTTTAATCTACTATGACAAATTGAGTTCCCCATAATTATAAAACAAGGGTTGACAGAGTATTTGTTGTAGTATCTTTGAAGTTATATCACAACATTTGTTTTTAAGTGGAACAGCCTTCTTTCATTTCCCTGTAAAATTCACCTAAAAAGATATAAGAATGACTTCAATGTTCCACCTTGCAAAATGTAACTTGATTTCTGTAGAAGTTCTCTAGTTCTCTGCTTCTTTGAGTAGAAAACTATGGACAATAAGTAGCAGTGTCTCTGCTTAGAAGAAGCGGCTGCTGACATGAGGACTGATTAAAGTTTTCAAATTTTTGCCAACTACTGACAAGGAGAAGATACAGCATATATTTCAATCTTCTGGTAGTCTAATAGTATAAATGACACTTAAATTCAGTACTAGACTCTGAAAAAGAAGTGTCAGAATAGGTGGTCTAGAAATCTTGGATACATTATATTTTCCTTCAGCTTTTTATTGATGTTTTAATTAGTTTCTTGCAAGAAAACTTATGCTTTTAGCATATGCTGAAAACTTAATTTCACCTCTTCCAATTATTTAGCTTTATACACCTCAGCCTTGAATCTTGCTTCCTTTTCCTTTTGCCACCCTTTCAGGGTTGTCTGAAGCATAAAATTAGGATGGAGCATCTTTGTAATGTTACCTATCAGTAATCACAAAAAGATATCAGATCTCAAAAATGAGATCATCTAACTTGTTTAAGGTTTACATAAATTTGTTTCTCAATAAGTGCATAACTGTAACTCCTTCTATCCTTCTGAAATTAAATTGTCGGATTCTTCCACTTACCTCAAATGCATTTCCCTCTTTTCACCCATAACTTTCTTCTCTCATTCAAACATTTGCCCTACCAGTTGCTTTCCTTGTGTTTGCTGCCTGGTCCTTTTCCTTTTTCCATCCCCAGAACGAACATCTTGGGCTTTTTGTTAGGCAGGCTCAGATAGCAGAGGGCTATTAGGAAAACAATGGAAAGACAGTTATTTTCTAGTAAAGGGATGTATTCTTACAATGGCAAGTAGCTGATCCACTTTCTGTTCTCCACCTCCTTGTCCTCTTGTTCGTGTCTTAACTGCTGGCAAATGAAGAAAGTGAACCCTGCCTGCCTTCCTGACAGAAGCCTTTTGTTCCCTTCAGCTCTAGAGAAAAAAAATGGTCAGTAAAGCACCTGCCAAAAAGGGGGCTCAACTGAGAAAAGACTATAGGTTTGAGCAAGTGGTAGAGCACCAGAGAACAAAATAATCCCTTCTGAAATTTCTATTTTGAAATTCATATTAATTGCCTATGAATGTGTTCTGTTGATGGAATTGATTTGGTTCCACAAAAGGTCATCCATGCGACTTAGTAGTTGCTTTCCTTCACTGTGTAATTTGGTATTTTTGCTTGTTCTTAAAACCTATGAATCTCATTTGGACTGAAAGCTATGCTTGAAGAAATGTGTCGTGCTATAGATATAGATCCAGACTTCAGATGGTGGTCTGAAGTTTACCGAGTATTCGCAGTTTCTACCTAATTGAAAACAAATGAGGACAGTTGTTGCATCACTCCATCTTGTGATGGAAGAGAAGATGCATTTTCTATCCTGCCTAGAATAAACAGAATAACCGGAGACATTTTTTTGAAGTTGTGGGTCACTGGAACTGATATGCATGTAACTTTTGATGGTCATGACTATATATTGAATTTCTACATATCTCAAATTCCTTCTAAACAGAAAATTTGATATTAACATCCCTCAGGTCTTGCTGCCTGATGTGGAGGTAAGAATGTTTTGAACCTGCTCTTTCCAACAACCTACTGCCTTGCCTTTGTCGTAATCTAGACCGTTTGTCATGTTAGTTATTAGTACTGCGTGTGTTAGAAATGAAAAAGCTTGGAAGCTCATCTACTATGCTCAGATATTTCTTCGAGCTGAAGGACAAAGAACACAGTTGTGGGTGCACTAGGAATGCTTTATTTAACCAAAGATAATTGTTAGAATGTGAACTTAATATCTTGAAAACCAAGTGATCAAATAATTTCAATGGTGTAGCTCTTATGTCTTGCCTATAAGCCCTCCTTTGATTTCTTTTTGACATATTTCTCATACAGGCTCTGTTTTTCCTCAGACTTGCTAGTGCTCCCTTCTGTCTCTCTTTCTCCAGCCTTTCCTTTGCACTCCAGGATTTCCTCTTGTTTTCTTTTAGTTCCTGTATTTTGTTGAAGATATTGCAACAGTTGCAGACAGGGAAAACATATTGACAGCCTTTATGATCTTTCATGGTATTCTTAAAATCCTGTCTTGTAATGAAATATTCAGGAGTCTTGTTCTCCACTCTGCAGGACGGCTTGTCTTCCATTTCATGTTGCAATGATTCCTAAGCAATTAAAAAAAAAAAAAAAGAAAAAGAAAAAAAAAAGAGTGTAAGAGAAGTATCCTCTAGAGGATAAATGAGATCTGGCAGATAGCATTCCTGTATTCACTTATTGCTTTTGAGAATGATCTAATTGCACATTTTGGAGGTATTCCACTTTTTTCATATTTGCAACATCTTCAAAAGTCTGTATGTAGTATATGGATTATGTGATCATCTGTTATCTGAAAAGCAACTGAAAGTTCAACAGCAATGGGTTGGCTGATGTAACACTAATGTGGCTTTTGCTGTACCTGTAGCAATATTTTCTTCCTAGCTTAAATAGGGAAATCCATTTTGGCTTATGCTCTTTCGGTGGCTCAGTAGCAGGAGTTTTCCAAAGATAGCATTTACTTCTCATGTTCAAGATGAACTGATTATTTCTCTCCCTTGTAATACCGGGACTACGTGTTGGAGGAAATGTTGACTCTTGGATAATTAATATGAAGTCACACACATGGTGTTAGAAAATATTTGTTTTTAATAACTAGTCTTCAGGTTTTACATACAAAGTAAATTCTGGTGGTTCCTTGCCTTGCTTTAGCTTACAGGTGTAGTATTTTATAGATATTTTTTCCCAAGTATGCGTGTGTGTGTACATATTTATATATTTTTATAGATTAAGATAGTGTATGTGTATGTACACACATACACACAAATATTTTAAAACATAACTTTGCTTTGTTAATGCTGTTGCACCAGCAAATACAGATACTTAACTTCAGTTATGTAAGTAATTTAATCTAAAAGGTAATTTTTTTGAAGAAATGCTTATCAAGGCTACATATACTTACTTTTCATTCTGAAATGGAAAATTACTTAATAATAGTAATAATAGCAATAATAATATAATGAAAAGGAAAAGCAAAAGCCGTGCATGCAAGAAAGCAAAACAATGAATTCATTCACTCCTTCCCATGGACAGGCAGATGTTCAGCCATCTCCAGGAAAGCAGGGCTCCCTCACGCGTAACCGTTACTTGGGAGAACAGACACCATCACTCTGAATGTTCCCCCCTTCCTTCTTCTTCCCCCACCTTTATAGGTTAAGCATGACTTCATATGGTGTGGAATATCCCTTTGGTCAGTTGGGGTTGGCTGCCTTGGCTGTGCCCCCTCCCCTCCCAGCTTCTTGTGCCCCGGCAGAGCATGGGAAGCTGAAAAAGTCCTTGACTAGTGTAAGCACTACTTAGGGACACTTAGCCACTGCTTAACAACAACTAAAACATCAATGTGCCATCAGCACTATTCTCATACCAAATCCAAAACACAGCCACTATACCAGCTACAGTGAAGAAAAGTAACTCTATGCCAGCCAAAGCCAAAACATGAGTAAATACCACGCACATGTAGAAGGTGTAGTACGCATCTTAGGTGTGCGAACAAGGCTGTATTTGAGATTGATACTTCCACGGGAAACTAGATTTTCATGCACCCTGTTCTTCCTTCTCAAAAGTATTACCTCAGGTGAAATTGTCCTCTCTGCTCTGTCACTAAATAATTTCTTTTGCATTACAAAAGCCCACAAATATATTTTCAATGCTCACACATCTGTTTTCTTGATACCAGCAACATTCTGCAGGACTACAAGGTTTTCATTTCTCAAAGCTAACAAAAAACTGTTTTAGGAGTTACATGGACAACATCCAAAGTAGATTCAGTATGAAAGGGAGTATGCCGAGCAGCCAGTACTTATGACCGCACTTCTTTTTGCTAACTGTTCATGCAATAAACTTATATAGGTCACAAGGTGGCACCTTGATAACATTTGTGTATTACACTGTTGACAGTTAATTCCTCATTTGAAATATGTAAGTGGGACTTTACGATACATAGACGTGGTGTTGGACTTTTGTATAGGTGGAAATTTTTATCCATATAATTTTTTCTCTTTCCACCTGTCTCTTGATCTATTTTTGTATTTTATCTAGGTTACCATATTCATTGGAGGCATTAGAAAAAATAGAACAGTTGGTTTTGTTAATCAAGATCTTTGTAGCTGTTTAATACCACTATTTATGAGATACCAGAATGCCTGAGGAAAAAGATTATTCATCAAATACATTTTGGAATTGTTTGCTATAGCTCTGGGTCTGAAGAAAACATGCCTCCTGCAGAACTCAGTCATCTTTCAGTTCTGAATTGTTTCCCTGCACAAATTCTGATATGGTTTTACTGTTAATAGAATAACTCCAGTAGAGATAGAGTCTAAAAGTATTCTTGATTATGGAAGTTGCAATATTTTAGACCAAGTAGTTTGTTCATATTAAGCTAGTACTTGCACAAAAGTTAAAGTGACTAAGAATGGCCTTGTCTATAAGGGTGCAATTTTGGCCCTGCTGAAGAGGTTTGCTCCATTTGTTATCTGAGTTTTCTTTGAGCAATTCCAGGAGGCTTGTTCCAGAATGCTTTATACAGTGCCTCCAAAGGCCACTCACTGCAAACTGAGCAACTGCATAACAAAAGTCATCTGCAGAACAAAACTGGGCAGCTGCGATTTAAAAGTCCCCTCTCTGGGAGGCAAGTTACCAGTGGGAAGTACATGAGAATGCTGATTTGAAAATATAGTTCCTTTGACCTTCCTACATTTAATCTGCCTAGTTTGAAAATGCTAGGATATTTAGCATTAAGCCTCACACTTAATGTTAACTGCTGTGGTAGAGAGAACATGCAGATTATATTGCTGGCCTGCTACTTCACCAAACCTTCAACAAACAACAAAAGTAGTGTGAGTTGTAGCCCTATTGTCTACATTAGATTCAATCTTGAAATGTTGTAACCTGAGTTACAGGTTGAATTCAGTGGGTTGAATTCTAATAGCTTTCAGAGTACTGATTTACACTTCTATAAAGAACAGGAACTGATCTCAAAAAGCATGCTTCTTATTATAATAAGAGGGTATATTCTAGCGCAGAAGATATATATGATGGATGTTTGCCTGTGCATGCACAACTGTATTCTTTCTCCCTTCCGAGACTGATATATATACACACACACACCCCCCTATATATATGAAATCAGTTGCGATCTTTTTTTGGCAATTCTGACAGACTGTACTACTTCTCTGCTTTTGCACTTTTAAAGAATACAGACAGAAGGTGCAAATAGGCTTCCATTTTGTAGCCACCATTCTGTGCCTCCTTTTCAGATGTTCCTCCTCTTGTCCCCTCCTCCACATGGCAGTTCACTGCAGGTGCATCTCTGCAGGGGAGACGCAATAAAAGCGTATCTATTTGGAAAATTATCTCCTGGAAATTGAAATTAGCATATTTGTTAATGTTGCAAGTTAATCATGCAGAAGCTCAGAATCAGAGAATTAGGGCTCCCAAAATTACAGTAATTTTCCTTTTCAGGACATGATAGGATTGTGTCCACCTGGCTGAATATTTGCCTTTTTTTCCAAAGAATATGCCCATCTCATCATGATGAAGGTGCTCTGGCCACAGTAGAGTTCACCAGACAAAGCCAAAAAATACTTGGTGCTTAATTCCAACTTGTTTTTCAGCATGGTTTAGGCTGGCAGCAACCCCAGCTAAAATGTAGAGAAGAGGTACAAATCAAAGCAAAGCAGAAGAAAACATGGAAATGTAACAACAGAGATTGTATTAGGCACCAAAAGTCGCAGATATAGAAGGAAATGAAACGCTATATTTATGAATTATGGGAACAGTGCATTCAGCAATGTGTCCTTCTCTTCCATCAGGACCAGACTAGTTCAGATGACCATTCATCAAATCAGCTTGGCTGTCAGTGTAACAACTCTTTTTTGTTCCTTTTGGGGTCTGTAGGGTAACGGATAGGAAGGCAGCACCATTGTTTCCTGTTTCTTTATGCTTGTGCACTATTTGTGTACTTCTGACTAGAGAAAGGAAAATAACCAACTATTCTGTCCTAGAAAATTAATTCTTTTTATTGAAAGTTTAACAGTGCTTTTATAATCTGAGTAGGTGCCTGTACCAGTCACTGAAAGTGTTACATTCCAAAATAAGTATATACTCAGTTGAGTTTCTGTTATGGCTAAATGCCTACCCATTTTCACACTAGTAAAAACCACAAGTGGTGTTTTGGCATCAGCTAACACTTCAGCAGCATCTAGGGTGTTTTTTTCCCAGCTGTTGTGATGGCTATTATTGTTTGTTATGCTAGCAGCAGTACCTTGGAAACCCAATCTAAAGTTAAGCCCTGTTGTTCCAGACACCTTACGGACTAATAGTAAGGACAAACCCCCCCCAGATTCTCACTACCTTTGACAGCTTGTGGTCTGGTTTTAAAGCTGAATGCAATGAGTAGAAAAAAGAGACAAATAGGGTTGGGAAGGTAAGATTATAAATCAGGTCTATATATAAATCAGGTCTACAGCAGAGCTCTTAGTTAATTGGCTTTCTAGCTACAATACTTAGTTGCTAAATGCCATTTGGACTCTTGCTTCCCTAAATTTACCCTTAAAATAGAGAGTGGCTGTGATGCACATCTCTTCTAAAATTCTTATCTATTACTACACATGAGGTGGTGTTGCACGGTGTGCCATTTATACTTTTAGAGGATTTTCTGTTATTTTGATATGAGTGATAAGAAAGCTTAACGGATTTTTGTAATGGTATGAGACTGGATATTCTTGCATTAAATAGAGGGTTAAAATGGTTAGGAAATGCTTTGTATATTTCAGTATTAGTTATATGTTAATTCAAGAGGCTGGCTTACCTTCTTTGTATCTTGTATAGGCATTACAGATACCTAAATTAATACTTCATATGATAGATTTATAATGTCTATCATAAATAGTTATGCAGTCTATAGGTAACAATTTTCAAAATCTTGATTCCCAAATTTTAGGACTTGTGCTCTGTTTCTCTGTACCTGATATCAACTATATGAATTGGAAAGCGGCAAAAATCTTTTCTATAATACAAAGGATAGTCTGGATGAATTTGGAAGTACAACTTAATTGTGAACATAATTGTGCTTCTTGCAGTTAATTGCAATCATAACTCAAGCAAGACAGCTTCTAACAATTGGGTCAGATTTTTAATTTTATGATCTAAATTATTAATGAGAATATTTCCATAAGCTTTCTCCGTAAAAATTGACTTCATAACAGAGAGGTCAGCTGGTCTTGTCTTCTAGCCTTTATGATTATCAGTGGTAATCAGAAACTGTTTTCTCATAAATGTGTGCTTCTTTTATGCCTCCTGACATACATACCAAATGTAGGTGGTGAATTACTTACAAGTTTATGAAGCAAAAATTAATTATATAGGTTCTAGTTAAAATTAAATTAGACTATGCATGTAGGATTAAGGAACATGAAGAGTTAAATCACAAGTATTCACAGGAATAGTGTTTAGCTTTTTATTTTTTTTCTTGAGTGATTTAATACCTTGGGAATCTTGAAAACCATATTGAGTCAATTATGGAAATCCCAATGCAGGGTACTTTTCACAGTGTGGCTGCAGTCAGAAAGAATGGTGTGATGTGTAAAGAAGACAAGCAGATCAGTACAAGAATGCATAATGCTGTTGTACAAATCAGTAGTGTTTCCACATCTGATAGACAGCCATGTTGAACACAATATATCTTGAGACTCATACAGGGATAATGTAAGAGGACTTGAGGCAAGTGGTGAGGGTGATTATGACTATAAAGTTTTTTATAAGCGGAGACTGAGAGGTTGAGATTATTTATGCAGAAGATAGATTGGAAACTTCTATAACCTGCCTCCTAAAGCAAGATTTAAGAACATATCCAGTACCATCAAATAGAATAAATTCAAAACAGATAAACAAAGTTTTTGACTTTTACCTGAAACACAAAGGAATGACAGAATTCAAGGGCAAAAAGATGATTCAGAAAGATATTTGACACCTTTTTCAATGAGACTTTTAAACAATGAACATATAGTATTTTTTTTAGAAAAGACAAATAATTTTTAAAAGAAGTGCCTGAAGCAAACATCTTTTAATAAAATGGTTTATTTTATCTTCTTGTGACGTATCTTGGCTGGCCAGCATTAGAAATATTGAGTTAGAGCCAGGATGTTGCACAAAATGGACAATTATTTTTATTCAGAATGACAGTTTCTTTTCCTATTGCAATCTGAATTAATTTGTTATCATTCCTCTCTGCTCCATTTGTCAAGAAAAAAGAATGAATGGCAACTTTGATTTTCCCCTCTGCCCCCAGAAAGTAGCTGTCATAGTCCTGTTTCGGAGATTCAAAGGGGTAAATATTTTGAAGCATCTTTCACTCACATTTAATGCTTATAATCTATGAACAGGTCTGGGACCATGGCAAATATCTCATTCTATGCTCCTTTTCTGGCATTTCACTACACTGATAAATGAGAGATTTTATATTTCACAATTTCAGGGATGGTCAGCTGGAAACTCTTACAGGATCTGTTTTATTCTAAAAAAAATCATCCCTTGAAAATTGTTCTGCTTCCAAGTGTCTCAATTTCTGTGTTAAGTCAACTATTGAAAGCTTTACCATAATAATTCAAAGAGCTTAATACATTAATAAGATTTTACTTTAAAAAACTCTTCTTTTACTAAGATTGTCTTCCCCTACTAGTCCAATTTATAGAAAAACGTCAGGTTCCAAACCCAAATTATAACCAGTCTTGACTGAGGCACGTGAATGTTGAACGAGGATCTGAATTTTGTAGATACATTTTCTCTCTCCAAAGAGATTCAAAATCCTAAATCTGATCTGTGTTAGCTGTCAAATTAGCAAGACATGGCTGTGATTAGAACTGCTTAAAGACAGAATTTCTGTTCTATGGGATTTTCCAGGGAAAAAAGAAATGTCATTCAGTTGTGGAGTTAAAAGAATAAATACTGAATTTTTTTTCCCCAGGAATAAAACAAAAACTAATTACTTAAGAGTTAATTGGAATCTGCTAGAGCCAGAGAATATTACGGTTGGAAGACCGGGTCAAGTAAAAGAAGGTGCCTTGTCCAGTCTGGTTTTGAGGTTTGGTTTTCACCCTCACAGTGAAATTTTCTTTTGCTGTTGTATAAAGTCAGAATTTCCCATGTTCCAGCTGTGCCTGTTGCTTCTTGTTCTTTCCCTGAGCAGAGGCTTTGCTCCCTGGTGATACTGGGGTCTCTGAGTGCTGCTTGAGAGCTGCTCCTGCTGCCAGGAGGTTCTCCTCATCCCCAGTGCCTGACCTCAGATGCCTTCTCACGGGGCAGGTGTGCACATGTGTGTGTGTTAACAAGCACTATTGGTCAGTGTTTCAACCCTGAGGGACAGCCCTAATAACCAACTGCTCCTCATTTGGACCCAGTACTGCTGTTCACAGCCCGCAGTGTGGTGCCTGGCAGTCTGGCCAGTGGTCCTTGCAGTCCTCATCACCCCATTTGCTCTAAGGACACTGTGGGACACCATGTCACAGGCTTTGTTAAGTCAAAGTAAACAGCACCCACTGCTCTTCCTTCACCAAACCAGTCCTGTATTCATGGTGAGCTCTAAGGTGGCCTGGTTCAACCTTACCGAGTCCCTGTTGTCTATTCCCAGTCATTTCTTGTTATTTCATATCCTGTGTGTTGTTTTATGGAGGATTTGGTCTGTAACCTTCCCAGGGACTGAAGGATGATTAACCTGTATTTACCTGGATCTTCCTTTTTTCTCTTCTTGGAGGTAGGTGTTTATCTTTTTCAAGAAGCCATCCTTGAGAAATCCACACAATGTACGCTGTGTCACCTTGAAGCCCTATCTCAGCTAACTTCCTCCTTTCGTGTAGGCCCAAACCCTAAAAGCCACAATCTCCCACAATATGTCTATTTGATTATAACTTTTCATGGCAAAATACACATAAGTTTTTAATATAAGAAAACATATGTTTATAATTCACAATCCAGTTGTGTAGAGTACAGAATTTGAGCTGTTTTGCTCAATGGCCACTCTGTCAGAAGTTCTACTTCTTTTTCTGGTTATTCACCCCCCATTTGTCCCACAGTTACCTCTTTTGGGATTAAACCTCTAGTAAACCAGAAAAAAAACCTATGCTAAGGGAAGGACATTTAGTTTGAGGTTGTTTGAAAGTTCTCACACAAGTAGTTTTTAAAATGTAATATGGAAATGTGCTTAGGGTGATCTCAATGTATAGAAGGGAAGGTAGTAAGATCATAAAATATAGTATGTCTTTGATCACTATGATAAACAGGCTATTCAGTCTTGCTACAGTGCAAAGACACTGCTATTCTATAAGGAAGAAAAGAGGCTGAAGTACCTTCAGTCTGGCAAGGCCTCAAGTAAGAGAAGCTGGTAACAGCCTGCACATACCTAGAAGGCATTAGGGTCTAAAATGGAGGCAAAGTGTTTGGTGTGTTTACAAGTGTCATAACAAAGAACAATAAAAGGAAATTAAGAGAAAGTTTGTCAGGAAAATGTCTGATTGGTGAGATGTTAATAAACTGTGGACACACTCCCATTGGAATGTTAGGGACAGCCCATGAGCTGGGGTTATGAAAAATGCATTGACTAACATGTTAGACAATTTTATCAGTCTTTATTTTACCATATGAGCAGAGAAATGAAGGGAATGCTTTTATAAGAATCCATGTCTCTAGCACCTATGGTGCTCTGTTACATACTCTGAAGATGTCCCACTGAAATCCCTGTGGAAAAGTTGCCACTGATTTCAGTCAAGGTGGATCAAGATCTTAGTGCTAATATAGGCCACGTTTGTCACAGTAATTTGTCTAGGAGCAAAGGTGCCAATGCACAAGGAATGGTTGTACCAGTCTGAGGACCACAGGAAAATAGGTGTTCAGTATTCCTTTAGCTGTGTATGGGGAGCTACAGAGAGAATGTTAGCTGAATATCTGTTTTCCCTTATAGGAAGAGTTAATTAGTTATACTGGGGGGGATTTTACTATTCCATACAGGAGAACATTGTAGGTTTATGTAGTTTTGTTTTTTCTATCAAAAAGACTATTATGTTCTATATTTCAAAATGTAACACATGAAAATTTAATTTGATCTTCCTTGTTTATCAAGAGAACTTTTTTTTTCATCTCATTCAGATATCTCACTTACAGGGGCCTCAAGTGTGCGTGGAGCCCATCTTGTTCTTGCACAGGTTGTTGCCCTTCTAATGAAGAGGTTCCATCACACTAGGCGAGACTGGAGTGGAAGTCTGTCAAATGTGCTGCTGCCTGTCCTCTTTTTTGCACTGGCAATGGCCTTGTTTAGTGTGAAGCCACTGGCTATTGATTATCCTTCTCTCAAGCTGACACCAAGAATTCATGACAATGCAGAATCCTTCTTTAGGTAAAGGGCTCATCTATTATCATCAATATCTTGAGTTCTGGTCCTTTACCCTTGAGTTCTCATATTTTAAAGACTATTTGCATTCTAGGAAGAATAATAGGTTACTTTTTATAATAACTGTTTATTTTTAAAATGTTTAGTACATTTTTATGGATTATTATGAGGGAGAGATAAAATTTCAAGAACATTGTGCAAAGGATTTTCTGGAGGAAAGGGCAAAGACTTTGGAGCAGTTTGGACTGGATAATCTGTTTCAATACCAGTCATGGCCATTTATATGTAAATGCACAAGTGTATTTAAGCAAGCCTTTGTATGCTTCATTTTAACGAATTGCTTAGGTCTGAAGCCATTTTGTTAAAATAATTTTCAAGTTTGAAGGTGTCAGTATTAACAAAGCCTGGTGCCCTTCTTACTCAACCTCCAGTTTCTATATGCTCAGCTTTGAAACAAACTAGATTTATTTATTTATTTTTAATGTACAGTATGTATAGCTCAGCTCTGAACTATTCTGTATCGAGTGCATATCGCATACAGGTCACTTTCTCTACTGGACAAATATCCAGTTATCTTCACAAACATAATATGATGCTGTTTGAATTTATAAATGAAACGTAAAGTCACTTAAACTATGCTAACTGTTAGGAATGCATGTTTATAAAGAGAAAAATGGCCATGGGGAGACATTGAGATTTGTTTAGCCATAAATGTATTGAGTTATTTTTACATGTTCGCATAGAGTTTTTGAAACGAGCTCATTTTGGTGTTTTGGTACGTTTCCTCTGCATGGATTTTATAGTTTAATTTCTGGGTAAATATGTAGGATCATGAGCCTGAAAGTTAATAAAACTAGACATATTAACATCTTTGTGTTTCCCCCCCCCCACCCCAATGGCCCGCTTTGAACAGCACTGAAGATGATAACCTAGGAAACCTTTCTCAGATTCTACTGAGATATTTCTCTGATTGGGACAACATATGCATGAATTCCAAACAAGGGTAACTGTGAATAACATAACTACTTCCTTAATTGTAAACTGTAAATATTGTAAATTCAATATTTTTTTTTCGTGTGATGTGGACTATCTTAAGCTTTTCTTGCAGCATGAGGTTAATGACAAATATGTTCTGATGAAGGAGCTGGCATCCAGGTAAAGTACATAAGTAGGCTTCATTGTTAAAGGTCTGATCCAAATCCCTTAAAAGTCAGTGACAGTTTCCCATTAATTTCAGGAGGATTTTGATCAAATCTGGTGTCCATGTGTAGAAAGGTTAGACAGTAGTTACAATATTTCTTAGGAAGCATTCCAGATTTCCAAATTTAGGAATGCAGAGTTGTGACGATGCTTTACATATCTTATTGCTGTAAACACAAGGCATGCAGCTCATTTGCTGCTTTACTTACATAGTATTTTTAGTGAATCCACTTTGATACAAATAGGTAAAATTGATATAACTTTAGACACAGCTGCCACTGTGATAAAATGCTAAGAAGGTGTTCAGGATGCCAGATCCGCTCATTACTCTGGAGATTTCTTCTGTTAAGTAATATATGCCTTTCATTTAATGCTTGTTCCTATTGTTATGATTATTCCCATTAGAAAAAATAATTCATGTTGGCAGATGGAATCTATGTCACCACAGGATTCATGCAGTTGTGTGGCTGAACAAGAGGTATGTCATTTTCTGTTTATCTATGTATGTAAAAATTGTGTGTATATGCTACGTCTAATACCTTGACTGTTCTTTTTGAAGGGTTAGAGACAGGGATGAGCACTGGCTTTGTTATGATTGGAGATTTCCTTCTGTTTCGTTTAATGTCTGGGCTATGTGTTCTGAAGTCTTGAGGGCGAGACCTTGCACAATTTTGTTGTGTGTATACATGCATGTGTATGTATGTGCATTAGAAATGGTTATAGATCGATCTGAAATAACAGGAATCAGAGATGGCTGAACCGTTCTTAGCAGATACAACTTTGTTTTAAATATGTTATAGGACTCTGCTTACAAAAAACCTCAGGTAAAACAAGGTTAAAACATAACACTTCCATAATATCTGGAACTACCCACTTTGAAAAGGGAAGAGCAGGTGATCCTAGCTGATAGAAGCTACCAGGGAACCTACATATGAATGACATTTAATTGTTAGAGTTTGGTTTTGATTTGGATTGTGTATTTGAAAATAAAACTGCCTTTGAGGAAAGAAAGGATTTTGAAAAAGATAATGAATTCCTGACCTTCTTGACTAATGAGTTTTCATGCTGACTTGCTCTGAGGTTGAGTAATAAACAAGAATGTGAAACTGTCTGAAGTGACAAATATATTTCCCTGAATGGGACCATTGTATCATCAGATAAGTTCTCTCCTTCATAAAGATATAAATATTTAGAGTAAGAATTGCATCTGAAACACAGCAATACAGTTTCGGGAAAAGTGGAAGGAGGAAACTGATTTTTTACTTTGCTGGCAAGAAACAAATTTATCTCTAATACTAGTGAGATGTATACTTAAAATTCAAGAAGCTTAAATAGAATGGGAATGGGGACTCACATAGGGAGAAACCCATTAACCACAAAAGCTCAAAGGAGAGAAGTCACTTGACAGTGGAGGCAGAACCTGTATCTGTGAGCTCTGGAAAACCAAAGCCTCTGAGAGTGAATTTTAATTTGTGTAGGGTTGAGATGTCGCATAAACATTACAATTTTTCAGTTGATATACATAATGTACTTAATAAGGCTTCTGAGATATGTGGTCTTAATATCTGTCTCCTTTTCTTTGGTTGTTAGAAATATCCCACTGAATCATTAGAAAATATCTTCCTTTATTCTTCTCTGCAGCCCATCAATGAAATTTTTAGAAGCATATTGCATTGATTAGTATTTTGTTTTCGTTTCTTATTCATCTGGTGCCTTTTTTATATTTCTTCTCAGGCACAAGTGAATAGCAGCCTTGCCTTTCTCATTGTTGTAAATCTTTCTAAACTTATATATAAGTTTTGATGTGTTAAAAAAACCACCTGACCGATTGGCTCTAATATGTAGGTGACACAATCATTTGAGATGTCTTATAAACATAAAACTACACATAATTTATTGAAAAGTTATCAAAGTTGAGAAAGGTAAATCCAGTTGAAGAGCCGTGCTGTAAAATCTACATAAAAATTAAAAAAATATAGCTAAATGTGGTGCCATTGATTTTTAAGTGCTTTACTTATTTTATGTATACCATTTTTCAGATGTGTCCAAGTTTCAATACCTCTGCTCCCTATGTGAAGAATAAGAAAGGACAGATTTTGTATAATCTTTCAGGGTTCCTTGTGGAAGAATATTTAGTGAGGTCTTCCAACAAAGCAAGGTAACCTTAAAATATCTAACTTTTGTTTATCCTTGGTGTATAAAAACCACAGTCCTTCCTGATCCAAAGCACAGACCTATGTTACTGATAATATAATGGGTAGTTGCCTTTGTCTGTTGGTTGTTATCAAGGTATAGAGTCAGGCTAAGGTAACATGGAACCCGCTCCATGGTCACTTCTCAGAGCTTCCTCCAGCAGTTGCATGCTAATTGCCTCTAGGCATACCCTGGCACTTCTTGCCACATGTCGGGTTATTTCAGAATCTCAGAGAAAGAAAACGTATATGCATACGCCAATCAGATGAACAATATAGTTTCCATTCCTCAGAGACTCAGTCAAGTAGAGGTGGATATGCTCCATTTAATCTTTTCTTTAAACTAAAAGGGCTGGTATCTCCCTGGCAAGACTTCATATTCTGTGATACCAGCCACAGAGGTTATAATATGCTATATTCTGAGGTTTACTTATGTGCCTTTACAACTCAACCACGGCCTTTGACATAAATGCAAATACTAGACCAAGTATGATTTTATCAAGGAGAATACAGTGTTAGTTATTTATGCATTAAAAAAGGTGTATCTGATTTCATCAAAAGAGAGGTAACATCTTAGGATGAAAGATTTGAGCTAGAATATCAATGGAGTAGGAAGAAATCAAGCTGTTTAG
This sequence comes from Phalacrocorax aristotelis, assembly GCF_949628215.1. Taxonomy (NCBI): domain Eukaryota; kingdom Metazoa; phylum Chordata; class Aves; order Suliformes; family Phalacrocoracidae; genus Phalacrocorax; species Phalacrocorax aristotelis. The sequence goes on from NC_134277.1 coordinate 90,993,924, forward strand.
GATGTTTCTGAAAGTCAGTAATACCTCATTTGCTCACAAACCCTCCTGTTGCTCAGAGATTTCAGCTTTCAGGAAGTAAAATTTCTTATCTGAGGGAATTGCTTTGCCAGAAAAGAGCAATAATGTTCACCTGACTCAAGAGTATACTAAGCTCCTCCTTTTTAACAGAAGAGGGGTTTGTCGGGGCTGAAGTTGTACTTTCAGTTGAAAAATAAAGCATTACTGTAAATATTACCACTTTATTATTGCAAGAAAAGACTACTGAGGTTAAGGCACGTAACTTGTTCTTACTTTAATTTCTATTACCAGATATGGTGGTTGGTCTTTTGGAGGGAGGAAAACATTTGAGCTTCAAGATAAAAAATTGAATAACACCAAATCTAAGCCTCTGGCTAAGGTAAGGGTTGTATGTATGTGCTGCTTACTTATTCAGGCTCCAGACTTCACAGCACTTAGCAAATAATAAATCATCATATAAAATCCTTGATTTAGAAATTGGGAGAAAATCCCCCTGTTATTGTAGTCTGCTTCTCTGTTCATAATTCTTGAAGTATTCTCCTGTTCTGAGAAGTTTTAAATGAGTCAAATGATGCAGCTTTAGTTGTTTTTTCATGTGAACATATTTCAGAGACTAACTGAGCTCGCCTTTAACATCTTTTTTGTAGGTAGTCAGCCTAGATTTTTTTTTGTTTGTTTGTTTTCTACAAGTCAATGTCAGAATTGACAAAAGTTCATTGAGTATCTCAAAGATGACTTATTGATTCTTTTCTCATTTCTGCAGGGAATACTTTGCCACATTTCTCCCTCTACCCCCACCCCCCCAAAAAAAAAAAAAAAAAAGTAAAGATGTAGTTTCTAGGAGTAGCAGTAGCTACTTCTGCATAACAAATACGCTACCCTGTGTTTATAAGCCCCTTTTCAATTATGAGTAGCTTTCCAGTTTTTATCCCAGAGAAACAGAAGTGTGCCTTGCTGAAATTAGTCAGATTGTGAAATCTGAATCTCTTCTTGACAGTAGAGTGTACTGTCTGGCAATGCTACACAGAGCCAAAGTTTTCTGTCTGGAGCTACCTCTCAAGTCAGGAAAAGAAGGATTCTTCTAAGCTCAGCTGAAATAAAGAGCTTTTCCTTGAGGCCTTTTGGTATATACTGGAAGGATACAGTATCTCCATCCTGTGAAAACTTGGAATGGAACCTGGAGGCCAACAGGCAATTATCAGTGCAAGGGATTTTCTTTTCCTTGGGAATGCTATGGAAAGTTCTTCTGAGATCCATTGAAATGTAGACCAGTAATGAGTAGAGGAACAGCAGCCTTGGAGGAGTATTGAAGGATATCAGTGAATGGTCTTTATTTTTGTATTTGAGGCAAAACAGATTTGTTAAGAGGAAGCTGTGGACTTCCCAGATTCCAGACGAGAATATGAAAGAAAGGTGCTTCTGCATTTAAATTATTTTATGTGGGGTATAGAAACTTGATTTTATTTGCTCTTATAAAAGAAGAAGAAAAAGAACGGTGTAAATAAGGTCTATCCCAAAATCCATTTGGGACGAAGTGTTAAAACAACATACAGATATTCTCTAATCCAGTATAATTTCAGGTTTAGTTTTACAAATTTACTCCCTGTTTGCAATGCCTTTTCCATATAGTTTTGTTAAAAATCTCTCTATCTTATATATATACACCCTACCTTATTTATATTTTCATTTTGGCCATTTGTGATCTCCCTTCTACCCCCAAATTTCTTATAGCTTTGAAATCCAGTTCTATCAATCCTTCATTAGGAACTTGAAGTCCTAGAGGATTGCAATAAGATGTTTTTTTCTGACTGCTGTTTTTGTCCTGTGTATCTTTACTCATTTTAGACTCGTGTTTTGACATACCTGCACTGTGGTTTTTGTCAGGGTTCTTTTTTTTTAAATGTCTTTGGCATAGAGTTCCACCTGCCATCAGCACAGGGATAAATTATAGGTATACTGTTAGTGAGTAAGCTTCATATTTCAGACTCAAAGAAAACAGTGGAGTAGATTTATAAAGGGCACTGTGTTATCTAAAATGCCTCCTGGAAGTGGCTTTCAACTGATGCAATGTCAAATTATTGCATTAACCTTTCCGTAATTAATGACCAGGCTTTTACTTTGACCTTTCAGGTTTGTTCATGAGACAGTGAATGTACCATTTACATAGTCTTGTATCAAAGAAAATGAGAAATTTGCATTTGAAGAGACTTACTGTACAATTAATTTCATTTTAGAAAATTTCTGAATCTTTATACATTATTCTTCACTCAAAAAGCCAACAATTTTTCCAGTTCAAATTAAAAATACCTGTTCAATACCTATTTTACTTTACCTAATCATACCACACTGCATATACTGCATACATGATATATGCATTTACACAGAGAATATGTATGTGTGCATGCACGAGAGAGACTATCTCTACCACATGACAAACGTGGCTGAATAAAATAATTGATTATTGGCATTCATTGATGATCATGGCTATGTGACAGAAGAACAACTGCTCCTTAAATTTTTCATTTTGTTTTCATGACTGTATATTCTTTGGTTTCCTTTGATAATGTGGGCAAAAAGTGTTCCATAATGATGTCATAGTTGTTGTTGTTTATAACATAATTAAATATAGGAAGAACTTGCGGTGATTTTAAATAGTCCTGAAAGGGAATTTTTACTGTTTATTTGGCATTCTGAAGTATGCATTTTTCCAATCTCAAAGGTTGGGATTTGACGCTTTACTGTACAGTAATAGTATAAGTTTCCAGAGGAAGTTACATCTCTCCAGTCTAATACCCCTTCTCTCTGCCTCCCCATCATGAATGTCATCCAGCAATGCTTAGTGATTTCTCTGCCCCTCCTCACCCTTTTTCCTTGATAGGCCATAGGTTAGTGAAAATGTCAGCCTAGCATTATTCTGGAATATTAACAGCAGGTAAAAATGGTATGCAATAATGGAAAACACGTCTTTACAGAACTTATATCTAATGTGGTGAGGGGCTATGTTTTCCCTTGGGAAGGAATTTTATCAACAACGGATAGAAGATAAAATAATGAAAATAAAATTAATCAGCTGAATGTATATGTTATTCCCTTGCTCATCTCTTTTCTGCCCTCTGTAAATAATTACCTGTGTGGCACACAGGAAATATGAAAGATATTTCAGCTGGAACTAATATTTTTCCTTTTTTGTATTTTACCTTTGCAACCAATTTAGAAAAAGCCACAAGACTTTAGAAAAAAGAGCTTAAATATGTCTTCTGATGAAGTGAACAACCTCAAATGCCTCTTTTGACAGATTATAAACAATCAAATATCCAGTTTCAATTTAGTTATTTCCTGGTGGTTTGATTCAGTTACATCATGTAGCTTGAAGGAAGAATTAAAATTAATGCATGGGATATTGAAATGTATTGTTACACACAATACTCTGTTGTGTTTTTTGTCTTTTCATTTGAATATCGGTCACTTTATTGTATTTCTAAGGTGTTCTGTGAACACTTGAGACCCTAAGAAAGAACTAATTATTAAGAGAGGGAAATAGAACTGAAGATCAGACAACTTGCACTGGGAAACATAGAGAAGACCTTGGCAGGGAAACAAATCAAAGCCTGGAACTAGTGTCCAACTAAGGATAGTAGCTGGATACTACAAGAAAGAAAAACCAGAGTTATCTGCAAGTAAATTAAAAAAATAAATCTGAAGTTTACACCAGATCAAGAAGAGTCACATATTTAAGGAAGACTGCTAAATGAGAAGAGCATCAGAGTCATAAGAAAAGAACCTTTAGGGAAGTTTCCAAGAAGTAACTATAGATAGTAATTTTTAGAGATGATCTAAGAAAACTGAAATCCTTGAATAACGATGTTAAGGCAAGAAAGACCTATATTAGAAAATGTGCACTTTGCAGTATGATTCAGAATCCAGACATAAATGATAATTGCCCAGCATCAACCTGAGCTGTGCAAAATGCAGGTTAGCAAATAGGGTTTTTATTACTGATACCAAATAGGCAAATGTTAGGAATTTTTTAGCTGTGCAAACAAAAAGGGGAGATGAAAGTTTGCTGTGGAGTGAGGAACAGATACCAACCCAAGATGATTTTAAACATGTCACTAAAACTGAAAACAAACACACATAATACTTTGACCTGGTCTTCGGTATGGATAATGTGGGTTCAAAGGCACTATGATTAACATTAATGAGGCATAGAAACGGAATCGATTTCCAAAGGCACAGCAAAGCTCAGACTTCTGTATATTCAGTTTTGGGACTTATCAGGCTCTCAGCAATGATTCTAGCACACAGAAGTGTAAATTTTTACTATATTTATCATATCCGGGTGATTCTGCATGACCTGAGATTAAAGTATATGTTACAGCAGAATTGCTCCCCTGTGCTCCTCAAAGAGACTGGCTTGCCTTGTCTGCCTTAAAGTTTGTCTGTATCAATTTCTTCTATGCTTAACAAAGCACTTATAATTGCTTGTTGAAGGTAGAGACACAGCTTTGTCCTTTACAGAAGAGTTTCATACTGACCTTGTAAACAGTGCCTCCTTGATTCTTTCTCTGTCCACTTTCTAGGATTTCTTGTTCCTAGACTTTTTATGCTGTGTGTCACTCGCAGGCATTATTCAGATAAGTCTTTTTGGAATTTCAGTAATGTTCTCCACTTGTAACACTAATTTTACTTGTTTTTTGTCTTTTGAATTAAATTGGCAAATGATATTTTTGTATTGTTTTTCCTCTATTTGCTTGACCAAATGTGTGTAAAGGAAGGGACACAGTGTTCCATTAAATCAGAGAATCAGAGATCTCAATTTAATAATTAGCATAGGTGTATAGCTCCAACAGTAGAAAACAAACTCCTGCACTCTATTGAAAGACCTGTACAAATTAACTGATCCTGTTCTACCTAGTTCACCTTATTCTATAAATAGGTGCCATAACAGGAGAATTAGATATCTTTATGCAATTCTTCAAGTACGGCATTCAAGTTTGGTAACCAATTTGTTATCCACGACCAATCCAGCCCTTGTCTTTCTTTAATTTCATGGGCTAACCGTTTCAAATTCCATATTTTACTCTCTACCAGCTCTGTCTGTTAGGTTGAAACAGCACATGCCTTTAAATTCTTCACACCCATGGTTGTGACATAGTAATAAATAGTCTATGGCAGCCCTATTTTCCAAAGCGGCTTGTCTTATCTGGCTCGGTTCTTCCTGTATAGCTGATAGCACTTGAGAGTTGTAATTGATATTTTTCACTAAGGCACAAGCCAGTTGTTTTATTACATTATAATCCATAGCAACACCTACTCCTGGGGCCAGAAACATAGCTGCTGATATTTCTTCAGGATTAAAGAGCGTAACTTCCGCATCACATTCTTTACCCAATGAATGGACTGACCTTCTAAACCTACTTTCATGTCTCATGATATCGTCTGGCCTATAAAATTGAGGAACAAACCTTCCCAGAGAACAGGGACCTACAGTTGGCTGGGATATATGTGTAGGCCATTCTACCATACAGTAAGAACCACCCTTGAGGTAATATGACATGCTTGTAATTGTTTGACATGCCATATGTCCAATTACAATGTAATGTAGGCTTGGATCTAGATAAATTTATACAATTTTTAGAGAAATTAACAAACTTCATACAGCTCTTGGCTGGAAATGAATTTCCTAATCTAACCTCGAACATTTTCCTATTAAACTTCTGACTAACTTTTCCCAAAGCCTCCACTGTAGTTTCATTATATTGCAAGTTATCTCCTGCTGTGGCCCAACACAGTAGTTCCCCAGTTGGAAGCGTGGTCTGTTGGTGCAGACATACTTTATTACTGACTTCCCATTCTATGGTTTCTCCAGTTGGGCCTGTGCTGTGTATTGAAAGTGATAACGTTTCAAGGTTCTCAGAGGGGTTGGCATGCCAAAAAGGCAGGAAGTGAATACTTTAGTGACAGAATTGTCAGAGTGTAAACAAAAGTTAGAAGTATTAACTACTTTAGTGGCTAACTGTTCCCATAATTTTCCTCTGGGTCCCAGATGGGAAGATCATACACATGCCCTTCCGACTCTAAGCTTCTTTTTGGTCTATGTTTCATGTTATTGTGCTCTTGAAGGGAGTTTGCCAACTTGATTAAAATCCCTATGATCAAAAGGACTTTATTATAAGTTTTAAAATAGCTCTGGGTTAAACAAAGATAATTTGCATGACTCATTGTCAGATAGCATAGGTCCTACTGTCCCTACTAAGGAAAATACCCTTGTTCACAATACGTTATCTGTAATAGGACAAACTGTAGTTCATGTGACTTGACTGATTTTTATCTTCAAGGGTCCTTCAGAAGTAATTTTCCATTGATTGGGTGGCACTTTCTTTACCAATGTATAATGAATCCAAGGTTCAATTTCTCGTGCCTTAACTGCTGTATAAGTCATTAGGAGTACCTGAAAGGGTCCTTTCCACTTTTCTCATAATGGTTCAGAGTTCCGCATTTTTACCTATACTAGGTATCTGCGTTGATACCTATGGACAGGAGTGTCCAAGGTGAGTTGTCCTGTCAGGACAATGTGTCGTTGGAGAGTAGCAAGGACTTTCCCTAGGGAAATCAGATAGAATTTTAAATCCATTTTCCCTCCAACATTTACTTCTCATGGAATCAGTGGCGCTTAGTATAGTTTCCCATAAAATACTTCATGGGGACTAATTTTGTTCTTAGTCCTTGGCTGTATTTTGGTTCTCAGAAGAGCTAATGGTGGGGCTTGTGGCCATTTTAAAGAAATTTCTTGACATAGCTTACTAATCTGTTGCTTCAGAGTTTGATTCATTCTTTCTACTTTTCCACTTGATTGAGGCCTCCATGGGGTATGTAAATCCCACTTGATACCAAGGATCTTACCTAACTGTTGGACTGTATCTGCTACAAAATGTGGGCCCCAATCAGAATACACTCCTATTGGTACCCCAAACCTAGGTATTATTTAAGTAATAATTTAGTTACTTCCCTAGCTTTGTTTGTGCACCAGGGAACAGCCTCCAGCAATCCTGAGAAAGTATCAATCAGTACCAGGAGATATCTACAACCATTTTATTTTGGTAACTCAGAAAAATCAATTTGCCAATAATCTCCAGGGGAATTTCCTTGCCTAGTGGTCCCTGGGGGCATTGTTTCCTGTTCATGGGATTATTTTTTAAACAAATGTGGCATTTTGCTATTACAGACTTTACTATTCCAGTCATTCCCCCACAGTAAACCACTTATGCGTTTCCTTCAGGGTTGTCAGCAAGGTATATGGATTAGCCACTACTGGGTCAATATCTTGAACAATTTGATTCAAGGCTCTTAAGTCTTGAACTAATCTATATTCCTTGCCATTTTAGTTTTTTACTGGCAATATCGGAGTGTCAATTCTGATTCACAGTCTATCAGTAATCCATAATCCAAAAATTTCATTATTAATCTTTCCAACCCCTTCCTAGCCTCTCACTTGATAGGGTGGTGTTTTTTTGCTTTACCAGCTTAGTTCCAGATTTTAAGACAACTTTTACTGGTTCCACCAATTTAGACTGACCCGGGATTCCATGAGCCCATACCAAGGGTGTTACTGCATCCTCTGCTTCTGCAGGAACTTCTTCCTCTGGTCTTTCTGCATTCTGTAACATAAAAATTCTCACTTCCACAGCTTTTGATTCAAGTATCAATAATTGCATTTCTCCATTCTTAAAAGTTATCTGTACATCTAATTTGCTCATAAATCTCTTCGCATCAAGGGCACCAGGCATTCAGGCATATATAAAAATTGGTGAGTTACCCATTGTTTTCCTATTTTAAATTGTAAGGGCTGTAAAAAGGAACATTTTTCTCATTTCCCTGTAGCACCAACAATGCTTACAGTTTCATGCCTGAAATTCCCTTACATGTATTAAGTATGGAATAAGTGGCTCTTGTACCAACTAAGAATTCCACCTCATAATTCTCCAGCTTTAATGTAACCAGGGGTTCAGCTGGGGATGATTCCCCTGGTCCCCTTCAGGATTCATCATCCAAGGTCATTAGTTTGATGGCTTGTAGGGCTTGGTCCAGGTTCCCAGCTTGAGGACATTCCTTTTTCCAACGTCCCCTTTCTTTATAGATTGCACAATGATCCACAAGATGGGGTTGCACAAAAAGACGTGATCTTCCTATTCCCCTACTTCTTCCCACCCCTCAGTAACCCCTTTGTGTCTCCCATTCCTCTATATCTTCCTCCAGGACCCCCTGTTAAAGCAGCAATCAGCCTCCCTTCTCTCAGGTTTTTCCTTCAAGTCTGTCATGCCTATTTGTCTTTTTCCCTATTGTTAAAAACTGTCCATGCTACCTCTAATATCTTTCCCAAATCCCTTGAGTCTGCCGCCTCCAATCTTTGGAGTTTCTTTCTTACATCTGGGGCTGATTGCCCCATAAAGATAGAAGCCAATTAAACAATCTCTTCTGTTTTTTCCAGGGTTGAGATTAGTATATCTCCTGGCAATGACTTTTAACCGCTCCATGAAGGTGGACGGAGATTCATTTGGTTCTAGCTTAACCTCATATAATTTAGACCAATTGATTCCTTTTGGCATAGCATGCCTTATGCCAAAAAGTATCCATCTCTGATATCTTGTAAAAAGTCCCTGGGGTCCCGGTTGGTTGGGATCCCACCCTGGATCTGCAGCAGGAAAATTCTGATCTATTGTCCCCTGCAAATCCCCATTAGAATGCACCCCTTCTGCTGTTTTCAGGCAGTGCTTAACACCATCTTCTTCTCAGCATCATCTAACAACCTAATATTACTTATAAATCATTCCAGTCAGGATCTTGTGTCCTGATTATGGTTTCAAACTCCTTAGTAACCCTTTCTGGGTCTTCCCTATAAACGCCTGATGTTTCCTTCCAGGATCCTGTTATCAAAAAAGGCATTTTAACTCTTGCTGGCCCATTAATTCCAACCACTTGCTGAAGAGGAGCTTGCAAAACCTCTCCTGCTTCCCCTTGTCCTTCCCATGATCAGACTAAATCCTTTCGCCCCACTAAATGGTCTTCCCTGACCATAGCAATTCTCCCCTGATGATCCTGTGCCACCAGCCTCATCAGCTCATGTTTGACCACCCTCTTGTGTCCTGCTTACACTACTATCATCAGCATCATCGTCATGACCATCCCTCAGCCTCTGCCAGGGAGAAACCATCAGTTCCAAAACCTTTTCCTCCTCCTGTCTGCATTTCAAACACCTCTTTCCAATACTACAAGCAGAGCAACACTGTTTTAAATTCCTTCCCCTCCCCTCTTTTTCTAGTCAGGACCATAGTGTCCTGCAGAACTATTCTACATTCCTTTTCCCACCTCATATGGTTTCTCAGGGTAAAAAAATAAATCCATATACGGTACTTCAGCCCATTTACCCTCCTGCCTAAAAAATAACATCCATTATAACATAGTATTATATCTTAAGATTCCATCCCTTGGCTATTTCTCCTGATCTCGAAGAGTATACATAGATGACCTATTATTGCAATATTCTATTAGCTGTTCCTGAGTGAGGGGGTCCCCCCCAACCTTTCCCCAATGTTTTAACATATATCCTAGAAAGGATCTCTCCAAATTCTCCCTTCCTCCAAAGGCTTATTGCCCATTATAAAACAACACAAAACCACAAAGGCAATAGAAGACCAGTAAAACAACACAAAATAACAACAGAATAGCAAGAGGTTCTGGGGACTCAAACCATTTATACCTCTTTCAGTGGGACTCTAACCTACCCCTTCTATCGAAGGTTTAATTGTGCCAAAACAAATACCAAATTCCAAACCTGGGTGTCCTACAGACTTTTGTCTGCTAGGATTGAATCCTTCCCTTAGGTACCTTATTAGCTCAACCCTGCGAGGCTTTCACCATGCCTTACAGGCAGGGCAACCTTTACCTTTAATATTACTTTAAATCATTTAAGAAAAGAATGCCTTTACCTTCTCAGGGGCCTTGCTCAGAGCTCTTAGGTCCAGGAATCAGAGGTTCCCCCCGAGAATCCCTCGGTGCCAGCTGGAGGTCCTGTGATTCCATGGATCCATTGAGGTTCAGGAACAGAGTCCCATCTGTGTCACCAGAAACTGTCACCTACATCGGGAATAAAACTACTTAACACCAATGTAGTATTAAGAAGCAGGCATTCTTTATTACGGCACCAGATGCACATGGGATCGTTCCACCCAACATGCATACCGCAAGTCACAGCAGACAAAGTTTATATTGCTTAGTTATATACATATGCAGTAGATTTCCTGGAATTGTTATACATAGTTGTTCTATTTCCTGGAACTAATTATAGCACTCTCATCTTAATTACCCAAGTGTTTTAAATCTCCTAGGAGCTTCTGAAGAAGTATCAGGTGGTCCCTAGTGGTTTGCTGAAGAGGTGTTTTTTGATGTCCTTTCCATGAACTCTGAATCTTTCTTACATATACGGTCATGAGTAGGCCCATCAAGCAATCCTGTCGCAGTGTGTTACAAGATGTGTCCGTTTCAACTGGTTTTCTGACTCTTATCTAGGTGCAGATGTCCTTAATTCCTTTTACCTTGGTTTCAACTGCTGTCTGCTGCTAGGTTGTTTGCACCCCTCCGGGATGTGCCAATCACACTTACGAAAATTATGTCCTTGAGTGAATTCTTGCCTGAGGCCCTTTACAACCGTATGGGAGCTTTCAGGTCAGAGTTCAGATTCAAGTTATTTTTAATTCACAATTTCCATTCTCTCTTCCAGGTGTGGTACAACCAAAAAGGTTTCCATTCACTTCCGTCCTACTTAAATGAACTCAATAACTTCATTCTGTGGCTGAATTTGCCTCCTAATGTGGATTGGAGACAGTATGGTAATAGTTCTTCTTTAAGACTTTTATATCTTTTGAAAAGTTGTTGTTAAATAAACTAAAATAATTTTTAGTATGAAAATTTTTCATAATATAAAGTAGGATTGCAGTGTCACACATTGCTTGGGAGGATTTGAACGTGGAACTTTTAATTAAACAGAAGGTTTGTGTGAAGGATGTAGTACACAATAAGGTAAAATTTGAATTTACAGCTCACACTGTCAAATGAGTTTCCTAAAAAGGACATTCTTGTGGAATAAGTGTAAATTGGTTTGCTACACTTGGGATGTTAGTCCCTGTGAAACCACTGCTAGGGCTTGCTTAAACGGGATCGTTAATGCACAGTAGAGCATGAATTTGTAACTTTGTCACTTTATCTCCTACGTAAATACCCAGGGCTACCAAGAGTATCCTATAAATTCACACTGCAACATGATGGCCCATAGCATCCTGTTACTCAAGGAATAGGAGAGGCTGGTATATCTTATTATTGTACAAAACAAAAGAGAGTTTAGTATATTTGCCATCTGAATTCCCTGATTTAGATACCCCTGAACTGTATAAGAACCAGTTAAAATAAAAATTTTACAAACTGACTTTCCAAAAAATTACTGCAGCGAAAGAATCAGCTATTAACACAGGAGAACTTTAAGGATGTTGAAATCTAGTTTGAAATTTGGGCTTCATACTTCAGGCTAACTTCTGTTCATTCCAGTTCCCTTCATTCTTAAGTTTCAGTTGAAGAGGAATTAGTTTGGTTTAGAGAAATTTAGAAATAGCTTATGACCAATTTTTAAGAGTTTTTGAAAAGGTAGGATGGCTGTCTGTAATGGTAAAATGATTTTCATGTGTTTATAATGAAGAAGGAAGAAAGAAGATGAAAATCAATGAAGAGGGGGAAGGAATCCTGAGTATCTGAAAATAGAAATTCATTAAGAAAAGTTTCCAGAATGTCAATGAAAAAAAGAATAATTGTTTGCTTTCAAGATGGCTGGGGTTTTATTTTTCTAAATGAATTATGAGAACAAATCAAAGGTAATGTATTTCTGCAGAAAGTTTGAATGAAATGAATTCAAGTATTTTAATGAGAATTTTAAATAGAAATCAATTTTTAATCAAGTTTCCCTGCACTTCATAGATAGAACTGATGCTAGCTTGTTTTCTGTAGCATTAGATATCCCATTCTGTACCCTTACTTTTATATCTGTTGTGGAGAATTGTGGACTTACCATCCAGATTATCATCAGAGAAAATTATAGTTGTCCCAAGGACTGTGGAAAAGTTATTAAGTTACTGCATGACATAAAAACACAGTAAGCAAAACACTGCTTAATAAATGTTTGAAGTCTTGGACTGTCATCTTTACAAATATGGGCTCATTATAGAATCTTCTGGCAGAATATGTTGGCTAAGCCTCTGCGGAAATAGCGTTTATGACCTAGAAAGCAGTTTATTAATGTGTATATTTACTAGAAAAGTTCAATAAAGATGGATTGATCATGCTCTTGAGATATAATGCAGAGGGACCTGTCAGAGAAATCCTAGAAAGAGAAGTCAGGTCATCCACCTATCTGTATGTATGCGTATGTGCATGTGTCTGTGTATGTACATATGTATATGTGTGTGTGCACACATATGTGTGTGTATGTATGTGTAGAGACAAATATATATGTATATTTTATTTTTATTTCAAAAACTCAACAGTTTTCCAGTACTATACAGGGCACTTAAGATCAGTTCACTTTGACTTCTGTCTCATACTTAAGGAGACTGCTCTGACAAACTGTTTATATGATTTTCTTATTAAAATGGTAATATGCAGTCCTGTAAATTAGCAGTCAGAAGACTACATACTGTGTTTCAACACTGAAATCTATTCTTTTAGATTTTTTTTTCCTTTTACAAGCTGTTTATATGCAAGGCCAGGCTAGATCTGATAAAGAATATCAGGACAGAATATTACTGGAAATTGCTGTGAGGAAGCTTGTTAGGATGTTGCAGAAATGTAGCTTTGTAATTCTCACTTGCATTAATCTCATAGCTTTTTTCACAGGATATTTTTTTCCTGTTAACAGAAACAGTGCTCTGTGTTACTTTTAAGTGACATAAATATAATTTGACCCTTGAAAAGGGAGTGTGAGAACAGTCTTTCCTTCCTTCATAAAAAATAAATCTTGTTTTACTGCAAGAGACTTACTCGAATAGAGTAGAGCATTACCATGGATGTAAACAGAATAGCAACCACTATGATATTGAAAGAGCCTTGAAAGAGGTCAACAGCTTATTTAAATGTTTGTACAAATACTGAGGAAACCTTTCACTTAGCAGTTATACCCTGTGGGTTCTTCTTGAGCATGAACCCAGTTGGAGTTTTCCCAAGTTCTCTGGAGGAGGGAAGAGTCATTGCAGTGTGCCTAGTTTTACCTGCTTTGCTTTCAGGGACAGACCTGAAAACTTTCATGGGAGATCAGTAGTACTGGTCCCAATTTGTGATAGCTTTTAGTGATAAGGAGCTGAGAAGGAGGCTAGATGCTTGTCTAATGTTTTTTCTTCAGTCAAGAGGATACAGGGAATATAGACTCAGGATTTTGTGCGAGAGTTTGAAGGAAGAAGTTGTACCCAAGAATATAGAGGACATATGCTACCTTGCACTGATTTATATCCTGAGGGATTTGTATCTGTTCAAAAAAACTGTGAAAAAAAAAGATGAGTTTTTCTTGTGTCAGTCCAAGTTCTGACTCTTGATCATCCTGAGTACTCAGGAGCAGGAAATGATAGTTATTTGGTGATCAAAAATAATTCCTTTTTATTATTGTGTAATCTGATCTTCAAATCCTTTCTTTGAGATGGAGAGGTTTCTCCTCACCCCCACCCACCTCAGCCCCCCCAGTATGGGATTATCAGTAAACTTCTCTGTGAGGATGCTTGGAAAATTACAATGTTTGCTTCTTGCAATTTTCATGCAAAGAATGGTATGGTTGTTGAAGAAAATGTGTGTGCCAGCTGGAGTTGCATGTAAATAGATAGAGCAACAGAAGTTAGCTAGATTGATTTACGTCAGTTTATCACAGTCAATGGATCAGATGTCTATTTTGGAACACAGTTCGGAATACTCTTGTATGAAAATAACTCATCTTCTGTACCATGTGGATAGCCACCTCTAGCTTCATAATCATGTAAATCTGTGTTTCCATTATGGAAAAAAATCTAACTCATATGTTTTACAAGAAAGGAAACCAAATACATTTTGTTTTCTGGTGGGTTATAAATTCAGTGACAGATAATGGAAATGAACAAGTTAATTTAAAAAAAAAGGTGATAAAGGCTATTCAACAGAGAAGGTAAGATGTACTGGGTTTTTGTCAAAACTTTTCAGCTGTGGCTGGTCTTCAAGCTTATGTGAATGATGTTTGTATGTTTTTAAATCTTTCTGAAATGCTGCATTCCTAGAATTGGATAACGTAATTGTGAACAAATAAAAATGGCATAATGAAGTAAGAGGAATAAAAACCTAAAAGACAACATTTTTTGCTTAAGATAGAAATTCTGATCAAGTAAACCCATGTTATTTTTCACACTTAATTGTATACTGTTGAGTCGGAATGTTTTTGTCGTGCTGGAATATAGGGGAAGGGCTATTACCTACCTTCCAGAGTAAGGCTATATAAAGAAAAAGGAGTGGTAGTCATCTGTAATGATGTCTGTAAAGTACAGTGGTAAAAAAAAGTTCTTACATCATTACTCAAAGAATAGAAGTGTATCAATATAGAAAAGCCTTGTGCAATGCAGCTGCCCTATCTCAGGACTTCAGTTGAAGTCATTGATTTTTTTAAAAAACCTTTCATGCTACGTTCATTGTAAGTGTTCATATAGCATCCTCATTTATTTCAGATTCAGGTCTTCAAAGAGCTGATGGGATCAAAAGACTCCTTTTCAACTGAGTTTTGGTGGAAGGCGACTGTATAGTTTCTGATTGCTTAGCAAATTGTAACTTTAAGACTCTCTTCAAAGGGACCTATGAAGTAACATTTAGTAGGAACCTTCTTAACCATGTCTGGTTAGTGGGGGAAAATAAAATATAAATAATTAATGAGGGTGCTGCCTGTGAAACTCTCCATAAAAAAAGTATGTTGTTATTTTCAGTAAATATTAATATCTTATTTTATACAAAAAGTAATCTCATAATAAATTTTAAATGCCCACAAAGACGAGCTTGTAAAAAGCACATATATATATATGTGTGTGTGTCACCTTCATTTTTGTTATACATACTATTTTATTTTATTCTAATCTATTTTATTTTAATCTGAAATAAAATGTCTGGAATAAAGAAACCTAGATTGGTCTTATATTCAAGTCTGTAACAATTATGATGTTTAGAATTAGTAGCACAGATACAAACTGGTCTATGTGCTCAAGACTCAGCATGCTATGTGACAGAAATAGTTTACAAAGGAGTGGCAAGAGACAGGCTCATACACACCCAAAATACAATGCAGAACCATGAAATATACCTAAGGACAGCTCTGATTAGCCTACGGTGATGCAATACAAGCTTGAAGACCCTTGAGGTTTTTTTCTTCTAGGTCTCTTTACCCTATACTGAAAGAGTACTGCTTAGTTCACGTAACTGTCCTCATTTTTACTGCAAAACCACAGATTTTGTAACGTGTGATTATGTGGAAAGTTACACCTAGGTAGGATGGACCAGTCTACCAGTGCCTCATGTTCTTCATAACCTACAGGAAGGAAACATTCCACGTCTCTAGGACTCCGCCAAATTGCATATTGCTTTCTTTTCTGACAGATGGTCAGGTGGTTTAGATTTGAAAAAGAAGATCTAGAGCACTTTCTCTTGAAGGTACAGTTTGCAGACTGTTAGTAAGATGCAGGTATGAGGAACGGTGTCTTGAGTTGTGCAGCTCCTGAATGGCAATGGGGCAGGGTTTTTCGTACTACAACCAAGATGCTGTTCACGTCAAACATCTGTAATGTGGATGTGCCTTCTTTTTCCCTGTAAACTGTCCTATCCAGAACAGAAAAGGATAACATTTTATTCTAGAGAATGTCATAATGCTTATAACATTTTATAAAGAATTTATTTCACCAGGTTAGGGATGCCTTTTTAACATATTAGAATCTAAAATTAGTTTAATCAAGAACAATGAAAGGAAAGGAATAGGATTGTTCAGTCTGGAAGGGAGAACACTAAGGGGAAATCATGGAGAAGCTGAAAAGGGTACAATTAATTGTTTGTTGCCTCTTCTACTATTAAGCACGTAGCATGGATCTCCTCATGGCATTTCCAATGTAAACACTCTCTCCCGCTCCCCCAACTGGTTGCTCATGCAATTTATAGTTAAACTGTGAAGCTCTGACTACTTCTCTCCTCTTTTTTCCTTAGTAGTGCGGTTTGCAGGACTGGTAAAAATACCCTTGTTTCTCAGTTGTGGAAAAATAAGTCCTTCACTGAGCGTTATAAGAGATAGAAACTGGGCCTTTTACTTTAAAAACAAAAAAAGAAAGAGAAAAGCACACACACAAAAAATGTAGTTAACTGGAAGAAAAACAAATGAGGAAGGACAGAAAGAAAAAGCAGTTTCTGAGCTGAAAACCAGCTAAAAAATTACATTACCAAAGTAACTTGTTGCTTGTGCTCTCTGTTGGGATTGACATCTGTCTTCATTCCTGTCCCAGTTTTGGCTGGGATAGAGTTAACTTTCTTCATAGTAGCCAGTATGGGGCTGTGTTTTCGATTTGCACTAAAAACAGTATTGATAATGCAGAGATGTTTTAGTTGTTGCTAAGTAGTGCTTACACTAGTCGAGGGCTTTTTCGGCTCCCCATGCTCTGCTGGGTGCACAAGAAACTGGGAGGGGACACAGCTGGGACAGCTGGCCCCAACTGACCAACGGGATGTTCCATACCATATGACGTCATGCTTAGCATATAAAACTGGGGGAAGAAGGAATTGGGGGGCACATTTGGAGTGATGGCGTTTGTCTTCCCAAGTAACCGTTACGCGTGATGGAGCCCTGCTTTCCTGGAGATGGCTGAGCACCTGCCTGCCCATGGGAAGGAGTGAATGAATTCCTTGTTTTGCTTTGCTTCCGTGTGCAGCTTTTCCTTTACCTATTAAACTGTCTTCACCTGAACCCATGAGTTATCTCACTTTTATTCTTCTGATTCTCTCCCCCATCCCACCGGGGGGAGTGAGTTAGTGGCTGGGTGGTGCTGGGGCTAAACTACCACAATTCCTTTTCAGAACTATACATCACATATATATCAATTATCATGTATATAGTTGTGTTTGTTTCTTTGCGATGCCCTCCTTTTCCCCCCATTCTAATTGGGCCAATAGTGCCTCTCATTTCTCAAGCTCTTCATTTTTATGTTGGAGGGGGTTGAAAGCTCTGAGAAAGTCTTGGCATCATGATATTCACTTACACTTTGAAGTATGGCATTAAAAAACTGACATAGTATAAGAATCTCCATGGTCACTGTTCTTCCTGGTTTTGAGTTGCTTATGCAGAGCTTTGGAAAGATTGGAATTGGTGGCTATCACTGTTTTTCACCTATGCCCGTAAAGAAGCCTAAATTGTCGCTATAAATATAATGTGAACAACTCTGTGACAAGGACATAGACAAAGGATGTTTTAGGACAATGGAGAAAATTCTGGTTGCCATTAAGTCAGGAGAATATAATGGCAATCTGTAGATGTGGAAGAAATAATTTTATATTGAGAAATTTATGTAAAGGAGTAGACAGAGTTAGAGCTGAATCATATCATACCATATTTGTTGATATTATCAATCTTGTTTTTCCCTTGTGAATATTAATTTGGTAAAATTTGTCCTGAAGGTTGGTCATACAAGGCTTGCAAATGCAATCCTTAAAAAAAAATCCTTGCATAAATACCACATACATCTGTTTAATAGGAACTTTGTCATTTAGACCTTTTTGGTTCATCTGTCATTTATGGTTTTTATTTTAAGTCCTCAAAGATGGTGTTTAGTTTTCAACTTAATGAGCACCATTATAGCAACTTTACATAGTAAGAAGGCATATAAAGGCAAGAAAGTATTAATAAGTACATTTTACATCATGTTAATAGCTGTATTGGGGCAGATGTGTATGTAAAGAAAGATGGTCTTGGTAGTCAGGAGAAATGTAGGAAGGGATAGATAATAAAAGTACATGCAAGGCTTTTTTTTTTTAATATAAAAAAGTACATAAACTAGAAAATAGTGTGTATCAAATATTTTGGCTTATTTTGCTATTGGAAGACAGTTTATAATTTACGACTCCTTAGTTTCAAGGGAACTTTTTTTTCCTCTGTAGATTACAAATCAGTTTGGCTTTTATATAAATTCATCATCTATTTTTGGACAATGGTGGGGAAGGAAGAAATCATTATACTAAAAAATATAGCAAATGCAGAAGACCCTCATGCTCCAGACTAATTGAAAAATTTAAAATAATTAATGAAAGGCAAGTATTATATTGAATACATTGACAGAATTTTGAATTCTAACATGAAACTGAACTTAGCTTAACATGGTCATACTTTGGTTAATTCTAATGCAGCAACCCTGGGAAATTTAGTTTCAGTTGTGTGTGTAAATTTTCAAAAATGCAGTCCTTTGTTCCATCTACACAGTTTGAGTGGAAACTGACTGTAGAAAACTGTTAATACTTTTAAAAGCAGCAATTACTTTTTGGGACTCTTCCATTGAAGCAAATTAATTCAGTGCAATTTGCTTTTTGATCAGTATTGTATGGTACAAGACTGCAAGGAACATTATGCTATTTAATGTCATGGGTTTTTTATTTCCCCCAGCAATTATCTCTTTTTCTCAGTCTCTGTTTATTCTGTACTAGAGAGTTATAACACTGTATTTCTGTGTATGGAACCCAAGTCAACTGCTGTAGAGTTTTATTTAATAGCAATGCCATAATCTGAAAGTGTTGTTAGTTTCCGTTTGGGATCTGTGCACTTAGTAGGGATAGGCCATGATGATTTCAGGAGAGAGATTGTTTCCGGACACATTAAATATTCCTGAGCAGAAGTTACTCCTTATAAAATATTCTATGTCATTTTTGCTTTCATTATGTTTTGTATGTTTCATTAATTTCCTGTGGGTCTGTTTGAAAAGTTTCAGCAGTGCAGATAATCTTCTATAAAATTTGTTGACTAGATTCTCAATACATACAAGTGGGCAAACCTCTGTTTATGATCATGAATTAATTAATGGCACAGGAAACTGCACAAGCATGAATTCATAGCTCTGTTTTTGCTAGTGCACGTTCTTCTTACTGAATACAGCAGATAGTTGATAGCAGTAGAGCAATGGGATACCATTCAGGTCAGCCTGGATTAACTGATGGAATATAGTGGAGAAAGCTCCTGAATTCCTGGCAAACTGCCCCAGTTCTGGATTGTTTATGGGCAATAATTCTCTACCACAGTCCACATGACAGGTTTACCTGCCTCATAATTCTGGGAAAAGGGATGTGAATCAGTAGGACCTGTAGGTCTCCAAGTCTCAGCGTTTCCTGGTCATGGGCGGTATTTTAAGATTTGCAGTATCTAAAAATGCTACTCATTGAGCTGGAGTAATTTTACTGCAGGATTTCTGTCATGTGAAGCCTAGGGGAGAACAGTGTGGTTAGAGCATTCAAATTCTTGACCACAAAGGCAAGGCATTGACAACTGTGGGAAGTTTCTCTATAACTAGAACTTCGTTTATGGCCATAAACGAGGAGGCCTGGAAGACATATTTCTGCTCTTTTTCCCATGTAACTGAGCACTAGTGAGTACAAGAAGCACATTCCATGTTGTTAACTTCTTGTTTTACTGCTTCTGAAATTATCAGGGTTCCCATTTTCCAGATTTGTTCCATTCTAGTTAGATTAAGTTTGAAAATCAGATTTTTTTATTTTTTTTTCTAACCATATCTGAAAATAAGTTCAGATTGGTTTCAGTCTGTACAGTAAAAATCTGATTTAACTCTATTTTTGGTGACTCATTTCTAATTCAATAGGAATACTACATATATGAAGTAAAGACGTCTCTTCTAATATGCACACCTTTATTCAAACACTGGAAAAGCTTAGAAAAAAATTCTGGGAATGAAGCTTTATCATGCTACTTTTTCTTTACAAAATGGGATTTCGTCTAATGCTCAGTTTCAGTGGGAAAATATAGTTCTCTTTGGTGTGCTGTTTTTGCTTCAGAACAAATAGCAGCTATTGTTTAAAAAATTAATGGCGTAAAAGAAAAACAAAGGAAAATTGTAAACAGCCCCTCTAGGCAAATTACATGAAAGACTCCTGCAAATAGCACATGTACCTACTAGTGATGAATCAAAACCTTATTGGCTTGAATCTTCTTTTGATTTGTTAACTACCATTGGGCGTCGGTGTACAGCTCTTAACTGTATTTGAAAAATCTTTATCTGGTACTAGTTTTGTGTGTGAGTTAATCATCACCCTCTGTTGTTCAGCTTTTTACCCCACAGTGACTTAGTGATGTTTAGATTACTTTGGCTTGAAGATGAGGAATGAAAAAGTAAAGGGGCTAAAATAAATGTACAGATATACTTGGTCAGATTGCACCTGTTACTGGAATGAAGACAATTTTTATCTTTATACAGCTGGACAAAGTGTGTTCAATTAAGTGGCACCCTGCAGAGTCCATCTAAGGCTACCAACAATGTATTTCCTTGCCAAAAATATTGGGAAGATTATAATTGCTGTTAGGATGGATTTTTTTTTTTTTTTTTTTTTAATTGGGAATAGCATAGATTTATTCTAGATACTCTAATCAGATGGTGCTGGTTTGAACTCACTGCAAGATTTTCCAAATGGTATTACATTACAGTTGGTACGCCTGTCAGGTACACAAGCAGAAGTAAGTCAGGAACAGCACCATGACCAGTTGGACAGCAACTTTTGCACTGACAAAGTTTTGCACGCCCTCACCCCAATTTTTCTTCTTTTGCTTGAAAAGAAAAAAAGCAAAAAGCCACAGTTTTTGTCCATAAGCTGCCTTCCAAGTCTGAAGATCATTTTGCTATATTGTTACAGGCTGGTTGTACCAAGAACCAAAATAAGCCTAAGAATGTATTGTCCACTCAGGAATTTTCTTGGTCTCCCAAACAGGGTATCTTTTAAATTTAAAACTCTAAAGTTTCAATCTGAGGTGTGCCTTTTTCTGGTGGATTTAACTAAACAGTTTTTCTCTGCAAAACATCAACAGTCTAAAGATGTTTTAAGAGATGATAAAATACCAAGTATATAAATTTCAATAACCACCTACTTTACTCCAGAAGATTAGGTATATTAACAAATTATCCTTGAGACTTTTTATTTGGACTCTTCTGTGATGTAGATGCTGCAGCAATATACAACATTGTTGAACCCATTTCTGCAGTTCAAAATGCAGAAAAGCAGCTATTACTTATGTTTATTCTTTAAATTCTGGTGGATCCAGGCTCTGGAAATCACTCAACTGGAGACAGGATTTGGTTTGGCAGCTTGGTGCTTGACCTTTTGCTGTTGCTTATTAAGTATTTAGCCTTTTCGTTCATCTTTTGTGAATAAGGGGTCAACAGTGTACTCTAGAACTTGAAGTCCTGATGTAGCATTTACTATTTCATAATTTAGTTATTGTTTCACAGGGATCACGCTCTACAGCCAGCCATATGGAGGAGCCTTGCTGGATGAGGACAAAATGTGAGCAAACTCTTAAAATATATAACAGCTGCAGTGAGCAGACAATTGAAACTACTAATGCCATAAGCATGTATGTTGCATGCAATAGATATTGTGACTTGATACATGCAATTCATATGTTAAGTCTACTGTTTATATCAGATGTGGTTGCATTATTTTGTAGAGAAAAATACTAAACTCATGCTGACTGCACTTTACAGAATGTTTGTGAGCAGGTCGTGACATTTCAAACAGGTTAACTGCTTTAAATAATTGTCAAGTTTTTAAATGTTAATTTTCTGTAGAGGGGGAAGTATTTGCAAAAGCTTCAGTTTACTATTCAGACTTTAAAGACTTTAAACACGCTGTTTTCTGTAACTCACATATAGTTTTGTAACTTAACACATCATCTTGCACCTCTCCTCTAATTAGATGTTGACAGTGTAAAAACATGGTGTGTGCAAGCAGGATTAAGGCCCTAATGTCTAGTGTTGTTTTGGTAAGAAGTTGGCCTTGAAAATGTTTGTGTTTAATCAGGTTTTTTTCCTCACTGTGTTTTCATTATGCCATTTTGCTTTGCACCCTAGAATGGAGAATGTTCGTCAGTGTGGGGTAGCACTGTGTATCATGCTGGGTTTCTCTATCCTTACCGCATCCATTGGAAGTGCCATAGTGAAAGACAGAGTATCTGGCACAAAACGCTTGCAGCACATCACAGGCTTGGGTTACAAAACTTACTGGCTTGCTAACTTCTGCTGTGATATGGTATGTATCATGTGGGGCAGTATGTATTCAGGTGTAAATTTTTAACTAGTTTGTCATAAATAAGCAAAAGAAGATATGGTCACAAGGCAGGTGAATAAGGTTTGAATTGTGCAGAGCAACAACTATTGGCTGTTATGTTAACAAGCATTGGGACACCATTCCTGCTTTAATACTGTCAGATAAAGTTCTGTAAGGCAGGGATTGTGTTCTTCATTTTCCAAAGTTGAATTGTAAGTTAAAGCATATGCTAGCTTTAGGTACCTACACTATTTTACAAATAAAAGGAAGCTGGCTGATCAACTTAGGCAGAAACAACCTTCCACACAGCAGTTCATAGCAGGAGTTTCTGTGCTTTCAGTTGCCACTGGCAAAACCTTTCAGATTATTGGAGAAGCCTGAAGATACTAGTCAGCTACTTTAAAGGTGTAATTATGTTGTCTGTTGGTAGGAAATATGAGAGATACTCACAACTGGTACCTTTTATTTCTGGCCAGATAGACAGTAGAAAACATTATTTATGAATTCACATACGCAGAATGACCTACATCAGAAACGGGTGAAGTCTCTGACCTCAAGTTGTATTTTTCTCATACAAAGTAATTTCTGCCATTGTTAGCATTACAGATGGTATTGTCTGCATGCAGTTCATTAACAAATCTGAAACTATCTTCTATTGAAAATACTACAAAAATTATTATTTTTCCCTAAATATTACCCTTTTAATAAGGTGTAAAGACAGGAATTCCACTGAGACCTACTTTGGCAGGTCAGGTTTAAGGCAACACATTTAAATGAATTAGGAATTTTTACTTACCACATTCAAGCCTGAGAAGTTGATTTTTTTTCAGGCCAATAAGCAAAGGTGGTGAAATAGAATTAACTTTCTCAAGTCACTGCTAGTCCCCAGTCACTGATTTTCATCAGCTGTATTACGGAGCTTGTTATTTAAACATGGATTCCACAGATTATCTTGAAATATATTTTTCAAAGGTGACTCTTTAGAAAGTAAAATTAAAAATTGCTCCATTATATATGCATGTATATGTCTCTGTGTGTGTATATATATATATGTGTATATATATAAGGCATACATATATGTCCCTTACTGAAAGACCTTTTCATAATTCACTTGTGATGAGGCTTGCTGTAGTATTACTTCAGAGTTCAGCAGGAATGTGAGATTAGGTCATCTACTTCTGGGAAAGGGATAGAATTAATGTTTCTAAAGAACTAGGGTGCTGTCTGTTGATAGGTCACTTCTCAAAGAAGGTGTTTTGGATTGGGAGATTAGTTTCAGAGGCAATAGTGAACAACTGGAGTCACCTGTACAATTCAAAAGTAAAAAGATTCCTGACCACAGAGAAGGGGCTTAGGCAACAAAAACATGAACTAGCATGGTCAGGAACAGAGAGTTTTGGAACATCCTCTGTTCTCATTCAGACTATTCTAAATCTGAAATATTGGAGCTTCACCCATCCATGCTTGAAATCAGGATTTGCACACTTGAGCAAGCATGAAGTAAGAGCACATTTCTCCAAATTTATTTACATGGCCAGTCAATCTTTGTATTCCTTTTTCTGCCATGTCAGATAAGAGGGCTTCGTTAAAAGCTCAGTCCTTCATCATTCCGTTTCTCCTTGTGCAGCAAAGTCAACTCCTCATTATTTTCTGCCAATCTCTTCCCTTAAAATGTTCTTACAAATTCAGTACAGTACTGCATGATCAATCATGATCTGGGAAAGAACAGACACTGTTTAAATGCTAATTGTGCTGCAGATCATTTAGGGACACTGAACACATGAATGTATGAACTGTCAAATTTGAAATCCCTCTACATATTTTAAGTATTACACACAGAAGTTTACACACAGAATCATATAGGTTGGAAAAGACCTTTAAGATCATTGAATCCAACCATAAACCTAACACTGCCAGTTCACCACTAAACCATGTCCCTAAGCGCCACATCCAAATGCCTTTTAAATACATCCAGGGATGGTGACCCCACCACCTCCCTGGGCAGCCTGTTCCAATGCCTGACAATATTTCCTAATATCCAGTCTAAATGTCCCCTGGTGTAGCTTGAAGCAATTTCCTCTCATCCTATCACTCGTTATGTGGGAGAAGAGACCAACACCCTCCTCACTACAACCTCCTTTCAGGTAGTTGTAGAGAGCAATAAGGTCTCCCCTTCTCCTCTTCTCCAGGCTAAACAATCCCAGCTCCCTCAGCTGCTCCTCATAAGACTTGTTCTCCAGACATTTCACCAGCTTTGTTGCCCTTCTCTGGACATGCTCCATCAGCTCAATGTCCTTCTTGTAGTGAGGGGCCCGAAACTGAACACAGTACTCAAGGTGCAGCCTCACCAGTGCCCAGTACAGGGGCACGATCACTTCCCTGCTCCTGCTGGCCACACTATTCCTGATACAAGACAGGATGCTGTAGGCCTTCTTGGCCACCTGGGCACACTGCTGGCTCATGTTCAGCCAGCTGTCAACCAACACCCCCAGGTCCTGCTCCACCATACAGTTTTCCAGCCACTCTTCCCCAAGCCTATAGCATTGCATGGGGTTGTTGATACCCAAGTACAGGACCCAACACTCAGTCTTGTTGAACCCCATACAGCTGGCCTCATCCCATTGATGCAGCCTGTCCAGATCCTTCTGTAGAGCCTCCCTTCACTCAAGCAAATCAAGACTTCCTCCCAACTTGGTGTCATCTTTAAACTTACTGAGGATGGACTCAACCCCCTCATCCAGATCATTGATAAAGGTATAAAACAAGACTGGCCCCAAAATTGAGCCCTGGGGAACACCACTTGTGACCGATTGCCAACTGGATTTAACTCCGTTCACCACAACTCTTTGGGTCCTGCTATCCAGCCACTTTTTTACTTAACAAGGAGTACCCCTGTCCAAGCCATGAGCAGCTAGTTTCTCCAGGAGAATGCTATGGGAAACAGTGTCAAGACTAGGTAGACAACATCCACAGCCTTTCCCTCATATATTAAGCAGGTCACCTTCTCATAGAAGATCAGGTTAGGCAAGCAGGACCTGCCTTTCCTAAACCCATGCTGACTGGGCCTGATTGGTTGGTTATCCTGTACATGCCATGTGATGGCATTCAAGATGATCTGCTCCATAACCTTCCCTGTCATTCAGGTCAGACTGACAGGCCTGTAGTTCCCTGGATCCTCCTTCCAGCCCTTCTTGTAGAAGGGCATCACATTTGCTAACCTCCAGTCAACTGGGACCTCCCCAATTAGCCAGGACTGCTGATAAATGATGGAAAGTGACTTGGTGAGCACTTCCATCAGTTCCTTCAGTACCCTTGGGTGGATCCCATCTGGCCCCATAGACTTGTGTGTGTCTGGATGGTGTAGCAGGTTGCTAAGCATTTACCCTTGGATTATGGGAGCTCTGTTCTGCTCCCCATCCCTGTCTTCCTATTACTTCCTTCTTACTATTAAAGGCTTAGGCAAAGAAGGCATTAAGTACCTCAACCTTTTCCTCATCCTTTGTCATTATGTTACCCCCCACATCCAATAAAGGCTGGAGAGTCTCCTTAGCCCTCTTTTTGCTGCTAATGTATTTATAGAAGTACTTGTTATTGTCTTTTATGGCAGTAGCCAGATTAAGCTCTAGCTGGGCTTTGGCCCTTCTAATTTTATCCCTGTGTAATCTCACTACACCTATGTAGTCCTCCTGACTTGCCTGTCCCTTCTTCCAAAGGTTATAAACTCTCCAGTTTGGCTAATTCCAGCCAAAGCACCCTGTTCTGCCAGGCCAGTCTTCTTCCCAGCTGTCTTTTCTTTTGGCACACAGGACAGCCTGCTCTTTCACTTTTAAGATTTTCTTCTTGAAGAATGTCCAGCCTTCCTGGACTCCTTTGCCCTTCAGGCCTGCCTCCCAGGGGACTCTGTTGATCAGTCTCCTAAACAGGCCAAAGGCTGGCCTCCAGAAGTCCGAGGTGGCAGTTCTGCTGATCCCCCTTCTTACTTCTCTGAGAATCAAAAACTTTATCATTTCATGACCACTATGCCCAACACAGCCTCCAGCTATCACATCAACTACAAGTCCTTCTCTGTTCATGAGCCACAGGTCCAGTGAGGTGCCTTCCCTAGTTGGTTCACTCACCAGCTGTGTCAGGAAGTTATCTTCTACACACACCAGGAACCTCCTGGACTTTCTCCTCACCGCTGTGTTGTATTTCCAGCAGACATTGGATAAGTTGAAGTCCCTCAGGAAGACAAGGGCTGGTGATTGTGAGACTTCTCCCAGCTGCTTATAGAATACTTCCTCTGCCACTTCATCCTGGCTGGGTGGTCTGTAACAGACTCCCACCATGATATCTTCTTTGTTGGCCTTCACCCGATTTTTATGCATAAACACTCAACCCTATCTTCACCATCATCAAGCTCTAGACAATCCAAATACTCCCTAACATAAAGGACTGCCTCTCCTGCCTTGCCTTTCCCTTCTGAAAAGTTTATATCCACCCATTGCAGGGCTCCAGCTGCACCATATTTCGATGATGGCAAGTATATCCTAGTTTTCTGCTGCACAATGGCTTCCAGCTCCTCCTGTTTATTGCCCATCCTGTGTGCATTGGTGTAGAGGCACTTGCTGTCATCCGTGTCACCTGCTTAGAGAAACACCCCTTAAGTCCTTTGAGGTGTTTCACTGGTGTTCCCATCTTGGCTCCTATTACCTCAGTAGCCCCTAGCTTATCTTCATACAACTTCAACTGTGCTCCAGCAAAACCAGTCCATCTCCTATTACAAGCTGTGTCCTAGATTATAGCCAGCAAAATCTTTACTAGATCTGCAGAAGAATTTGATTTCTGAATTTGCTGTCATGAGAATAAGGCTGCTCTTACTGTATTTATATGTGTGAATGGTATCCTTTACTATGTTCAGCAAATGGAAAATTTGTGAGTGCTAAGAAAATTTAATGACAGAGACATTTTGTTCAGATTAAACTCATGTCAGAAGTTTAGCAAAATTAAGGTGTTTTTTTTATTATTCGTGCATGCCCAAATCTGATATCACACCATGCTTTCAAGTAAGATTTCTAATAGAATTTAATGTTTAAAGTTATTTATTTATTCCTAGAAAAATGTCCCAAGTCTGTTGAAATATATTGGGACTCATATGCTTTGTGACTTCTCTACCATTTTTTTAAAGAGCTCCAAAATAACTGAAACCTAAATCTGAGGGGTGATATGGCATGATATTTGTATATGGCTCTGAATAAGGTGCACTGTGAAGAAGACAAGAACATTTCTTTTGTCTACATTTCACTCCATTGCTCTTCTCCTAAAAAAATGTCTGTCTTCCCATTAATAAAAAAGTGGTGCTCTCTGGATTAATTTTGAACAGGTTTGCATTGTACTGCAGTATGAAAGCCCAATTTTGACAGTAAGGATGTTGTTCTTCTACACTGAATATTTAGCTAGACCTTGATTTGTTGCCTCTACTGCAGTTGCGTCTCAGAATC
The DNA here is from genome assembly GCF_949628215.1 of Phalacrocorax aristotelis. Lineage (NCBI taxonomy): Eukaryota > Metazoa > Chordata > Aves > Suliformes > Phalacrocoracidae > Phalacrocorax > Phalacrocorax aristotelis. The sequence goes on from NC_134277.1 coordinate 91,021,805, forward strand.
TCAGTTATATTAGGATAAGGTTAAGTATTATATAAGCAGAAATGGAAGCAGGCAGTGCCCTAACAAGCTCAGCTTCAATGCACCGAGCAGGCAGACACTGAGAGTGGAACTGAGTACAGATTTTCACATCTTGCCAATGCTAGTTGCAAGCAGAACCTGTCTCTCTTGAATCCTTGGCTACGAACCCCCTCTACCAATCACATTCTCCCTGCCTTTAAGTATTTGGTTACCATTATGTCAAGAAACTAAACAGAGAAACTCCTTTCCCTGATGCCTAATGGCTGTAACTCTTCTAAATATTATGTCTGTTCCCATTAAAAGTTGTCGTTTGCTTCATCAGCACACATGGTCCGTCATTAAAATCTCTTAAAATTATATCCTTACTATTCTCCTATGACTGAAGCACCAATCAGTGAAACTGCTATTTCTGAACCCAAGACTCTGTATTCACAGTATAATTTGATGTTTTGGAGCAATAGTCCCATATGGACTCATTATCTGGAAGAGCTGGCTTGTTAAATGGAGGTGTTGGAAAGGTCAATAGAAATGGAATTAAGGGGAATATTCTGTAGTTGGATTTCATGTTGTCAGGCTGTTTTATGTGTATATGTGTAAGAGGGGTAGTTTCACAGCAAGCGTGGACTATGAAATCTCAGAGCTCTTCTGCTTAATTTTTCCTAATTTATAGTGTAATTATAATGCAAATATGGAAAAGTTAATTTGTAGAGCCTTTCTGTGCTAATTAAGTAAGATCAGTAAGAGATACTCACCTGCTAAGTGCCTTTTTTCTTCTGTTTCTAGCTGTTTTACATGGTTCCAGTCACCCTGTGTGTTGGTGTTATTACTGCCTTCCAGCTATCAGCCTTCACTTTCCGAAAGAACTTGGCAGCCACTGTTCTCCTGCTGATACTTTTTGGGTATGTGATTGGAAATGCTACTATGGAATTATAGCTTGTAAGAAATAAACAGAAATCTTTAGACTTGGTTTGCACCTGCTGCTGGATGCATGATTTTCTCTCTTTGGAAATGATTATGATTCGGCAAAGATTGTGAGAAAACAGGCTGAAACATGAGTTTGAAAGTTCCATGTGGAAGGACGAGGGAGATTTTCCCATGCATTTAAAAAAAACAATGTGGGGGGAAAAAAAGTAAAAAGGACTGGAAACGTCTCAGAAAATACTCAGCCTGTATAACAGTCATTTGCTGTTAGAAATTGATTGTATGTTATCTTCCAGAAAATGAGGGAATAATAACATAGTCAGGGCCGAATTTCAGTGTTTAGCTGTGCATAATATCGTCAAGAAGGTAAGAAGTGGCTGTCTTTTATTACAGTTTTATCCATTTTTTGTAATTTTACATAGCTCCAAGAATCTATATTTCCAGTGAGAAGTCTGTCCACACTGTACTGTGGAGTATTGGGCTGGTTGGATATTTGTCTCCAAATAGTACTGTGAGAGAGAAAAGTCCTCACATATTACCCTCTTGCTCAGTTTCATGTGAAAAACAGTTATAAAATGTTAAAATAACTGGTTAAACAGAAGATTGATTTCTCTATAGAAATAAGTTTGTTGAGCCCTGGGCTCAATCAAAATAATGGTCTGTCTGTTCCATTCCTTTAACTCTTCCTATGTGCAGTCCCAGGTGAAGTGAGAAATGCTGAAGATGAATAGTTATAGGACAAGCATTCTGAGAAGTTTCTCCCTTATCTCAAGTAACTAATTGTTGCTATCTTTCTAAGGGGGGGTGCATATCTTATGAGACAGATGTTTAGATAATGAAATATAACTGACCCATGAGAGAATCTCAGGGAATGAAAGTAGAAAAGATCTTCTGCATGTTCAGGACGTGCTCCACTCCAGGAAGAGTCTCAGATAAACACTTAAAAAAAAAAAATTACTATATTTCATCCTGAAACTGTTTTAAAGTTCTCATGCCTCCAGCAACTCCGTCTTTAGAAAACTGTTTCAGTATCTCTATAGCTGGATGTATCCTTTGAAATTCCAGTCTGAGTTTATTTTGGAGCCATACTTCATGATTCTCCCTCATCGAACATCTTTTGCAAGCCCAAGCAAGCCAAGTCCTCTCTTGTAAAAAGGTGTTCTCATTCCCTGGATAATGCTATTCATAATTTTTCCCTGTACCTCCACTTTGAGGTTATCTTTCCTAGGCATGAGTGACCACACTATTATGTAATATTCTAGAGGTCGTGATGCTGGGATCTTGCAAATAACTCAGATGAAGCATCCAAAGTTGATACTTTTCTTCTTTCTGTATCACTCTTGTCTTCCTTCTCCTTCCTTCCTGCACTACTACCAACTGATTCCTTCAAGTTAAAGGCAGAATTTCTTATCAGTCTTAGTGCAAAGACTTTACACTGCTAAATCTCATCCCTGTTGGGTTTTTTTAATTTTATTTTTTAGTACCTTTACAACTGTTGAATACTTCTTGTGTTCTGGTTGCTGTGACTCTAGCATAAAAATAGCCATCTATAGATATTTTAAGTCAAGCAGCAAATGAACGATACAGTACATACTTGTATGTCTGCTGAAGTCATGACATATTTTCTGTGGTGTGCTATAGGCTTTGGTCTTTCCCACAGTGTAAATCCCAGATGCTAGAAGTTATGCTGGGATTGTTTTAAACAAAATGAGGAGTTAAAGTTTGGGTATTTCAGAAGAAATAAACATTGACTGAAAAGCTGGACTGTCTTCTAAAAAAATTTTTGTTGACTGCAGATGCAGCTTAATCATATTAGCATAATCCCTCCTGTACTGTTCAGCTTTGGTTGACATAACAGATATTATAGTGATTTTTAACAAGAAGGTATATGTACTCTATATGTATGAACATGTATTAATGATGCAGTGTCAGCCAGTAAGTTTAACATGTCTCAAGGACACTCTGATAAATATAAAGAATAGCCACTCTTCTTACTCTATGTTTTACTCAGCCTAACTAGTGGCTTAGTTGTGACTTACGCGTCACAGTAAATGTGATGACTCCTGTTGTGGTCATTTCATTCTTCCCTGGTACTGTGGATGTAATTGTCATTTATCTGTATGCCTTAATGCATTTTTTTCCTTTTAAAATTTTATTTTTCTTTTCACGGTACACTTGTGCAGCATTTCTGATCTAGAATAAAGGTAAAAATAGATCAGTTACATGAAAAAGTTAAGCTATGTGCCAGAAGCAGGTGTGCTTGAAAGAATAATCAACAATTTCCTTGTGTGCTACTTTAAAATTGATTTCCTTTAAAAATATAATGGTCTCTTAAATAAACTGCATTTTTCATCTTTTAGTTGAGAGCAGAAGTGTTTTATAGTGCAACAGCTTAAGCACTTTTGTCCAAAATGCTCTATCTTTGATACTTACTGAATAACAAATTACAGCTGAAGCTGAAGGAAAAGAACATTAGGATAGAAATGTAGGCATAACTGACAGCTACTTTAAAGGCTGCATTTGAACATCATACAACTTCAGTATTCTGAGTGTCTTACTCATTTCTTAGCGTCTTACTCATTTCTTAGCAGCTATAAGCAAACAAAACAATTTTTGCTTTAATTTACAACAGAGTAACAGCACTCTAAATCATGTCTCTTTCCTGAGATCTTTCCAAGGACGGACTTGTCTTGCATTTCCAGTATTGTACTTCAGAGCAAAACTTAGAACAGTGATTTTGGTATATGCATGAAAGGAAAAAAGATAGTGTGATTAAGACTATCAACAGGGTGCTGAAAAGTATAGTGTGATCTTGAATACTTACAATCGTTATTTGAAACCCAAACATTAAGTCATTTAGCCTTTATCTTCCTGTAAACTGAGGATAACATCAATACTTCACAGCAGGATTTGGAAGTTTGTTTCTTAAGGTAAAAGACTATCATTCTGAGATGAAAAAAGTTCATCTGTAGAGTACAAAATACTGAATTTAAAAGTGACTTTTATGGTTCGTAATCTAAACTTCTGTTTAATGCAATGAAGAAGTGAATTCACAGATTTTTGTCTAGTTACTCTTGCATTGAGCTCACTTAAAACAATTATATATACACATATTAATACTATATAAAAATATTTATATATACAACTATATATACACTCTCTATATATACTTATCATCATGCAATGGTATATGTTGATAGCTATGCTCCTGTAGTCCTATACTGTTTGCCTGGCAGATATGTCTTGCACTATGTTGAATGGAAAATAGATTTCCTTTACATGACATTCATGCTCATCAAATTACCTGGCCATTTTTTCAGTCTGGCTAGGCATACCTGACTCGTTTTAAAAAGTATAACTGCTCCATTTTGGATGGGTGTCATTTGACTTGCCAGAGCGGAGGGTGCCTTCCCTCCTCCTTTAAAGATTTGCATTGAAAATGATGTATTCATGGACATCCTGTCATATCATCATTGTGCTGTGAAGTAACTATGCACTTCTGTTTGATGGCTACTACTCTACTAACTGATAACCTGATTTAGGTAATAACAATGCTAACATGATCTCTGGCAAATTTCAGTTCTCAGATATCACTGGCACAAATATTAGTTCCAGTTCAAGGATTAATGCTTTTTCTCTTCTTTTTTTTTTTTTTTTTTCCTCTCTTTTTGCTCACTCTGTCTTCCTTTTTTGTTTTTTTTTTTCTTTCTATGAAAGCCTCTAAGAAAAGCTGATTGATCAGCATCCATGCTTTAAGCTTCAAATATTTGGTTTTAATTCCATCTCTATGTAAGAGGCTTGTTAAGATGCATGGTTTTACAGTCTTTCAGAAATCAGGATTATAGGCTTTCTGGAACAGTGAAAGTAAATATATGCAACTGATATATGAAAAAATGGATCATATCTGCCCATTACATGGCAGTAGCTATGTGTACATCAGGAATCATAAGGTAATCTGATAAAGAAGAAATATCCCAGATTTGTCCTTTTTTCTCAGTTGGTCAAGAGGGTTGTTTGCATAGCTGAAATTTAAGGAATGACTTGGGTTTTTTTCTAGTATGATAACTGCTTTTTTTTTTGGTGAGGCCAAAACATAACTTATTTATGATAATTTTGTTTCTTTAAACTTTCAGGTATGCAACTTTACCGTGGATGTATCTTGTATCCAGGTTCTTCTCAAGTTCAGATGTAGCTTTTATTTCTTACATCTCCCTAAATTTTTTGTTTGGCCTGTGTACCATGCTGGTGACTCTCTTACCTCGTTTGTTATCTATAATTTCCAAAGTACAGGTCAGTACAAAACCTTTGCGTTATGTTACTCATGAGTGAGATGTATGCACACACATGCATGAGTGTATATGTTGGTGTGTATATATATATACGTATGTTTATACATATGCACAGATAGGATTCTTTTCCAGCAGAAAACTTGTGTTTCAAACATTCATGCTTTTTTTGTCTTACTGTATACTGTATTGCTTGTTACCATCTTGAATTTTAACTTTTTTTATAACAACAAAAAAAAATTACACTGTAATAAAGGAAAAAGTGTGTTAATTGAAATCTTGACATTTTCCAGACCATTAAGTTGTAATTGGCACATAATGGGAGCTGTTCTGGTCCATTGAATAGATTATATGCATTGTAAGATGTGTTTGAATAATACTGACATAAGAGATTAGCTGCATATTCCTAGGATCTGTAATGCACTGTATGAACACTAATATGCTTTCTCACTCCATGTATGTAATTTTCATTAGTCATAATGTTAATTAAGCATCTTGATAGAAAGGAGATCCAGAATGTGTATGACAATCTATGCATGTACCAGGTCAAAAACTTGATGTTTGAAGTCAAATCTGGATTACATGTCACTCAAGTTTGGAGGCAGATTTGGTGTTAACTTGGGTTTAAGTTGGTGACTTACTTAGAATTAATAGCATTCAAATAGTAAAAATTTAAGAAAATAGAATGGCCATATCTTTTTTGTTACTGTCTGTGAACTTCAACTAAAATTAGAATCCCATAGTCCTAGGCACTCTAAAATACAGTGAGAAGAACCCTGCCCCAAAATAGTTCACAACATGCTCTTCTGAAATCAGTTCATTTTGAGTGACATTGGATTGCTGATCCAGCTTTGTAAGTGTGCTTAATATGCTGTTGGAGAAAACTAATTTTTTACCTTTTTTTTTTCCTTCCCCCCTCCTCTCGCTGAGCCAATACAGAGATTTCAGAACATCTACAATATTCTTAAATGGGCATTCATCATATTCCCACAATTCTGCTTAGGCCAGGGTTTAATAGAACTTTCATACAATCAGATCAAGTTTGACCTGACCAGCAACTTTGGAATAGATTCATACGTGAGCCCCTTTGAGATGAATTTCCTGGGCTGGATTTTTGTCGAAATGGCCCTGCAGGGAACACTACTTCTTCTTTTACGGCTTTTTCTTCATTGGGATCTCCTCCAGAAACCAAGGTGTGTTACCATTTGTACTCTTCCATAGTGGACACTGAATTACTTTTTAAACAAAGAAAATGGTGGATTCCTTTGAACACCTGATGATAAATGCTTCTGATAACATGGTGTACCTGAATTAGTGGAAACTGCAGAATAAATACAAGTAGATGCTGTTTCTCTTGATCTGATGCTGAGACTCGATCACCAAACATTAACGGATTGCAACCACAGAAATAAACCAGAGTTATCCAGAAAAAAGCAATGTCCAATTTGTCATGTGTCATTTGTTATTGTCATATGTTTTAGGGGTCAGTGTTCGATTAAGAGCATGGTCAGCCCTTCAGATGATGTTGATGTAGAAATGGAGCGACAGCGACTCTTTGGTGGAAGAACTGGTAATGACGTCCTCCTTCTGTACAATCTCAGGAAGTGTTATGGAGGTTTCAGTAAGAAGAACACAGCTGTGAAAAGCATAAGCTTGGGAATACCAAGGGGAGAGGTAAAGAGGTCCTTTTTTTCCCTTTCAGAAAACAACTTTTCATTCTGAGCAATTGTTCAGACATACTCAGGATGTCTACAGTCAAAGATCTGTAGACAGCAGCAGAACAATTTCAATTGTAGTAATTTCTGAAAATCAAGAACTGGATAAAAGCAGAAGTTCTGGTGGTGTTTAAGAAGCAACTGTTCACTTATTTTTTCGGTTACAAATTCACCACAGTCTTAATTCTTTCTTCTTCCTTATCTTTACCAAGTTGCTGCTTTACAGGCTAACTAAAAAGCAAGTAGGTAGCATAGCAGTTCAATGTCCAAAGAGAAAGCAAAGAATATCTAGCTAAATTGTAAACTGTGGACTGAATCCTGAATTTGTCACCGAGGCCAACTTGTAGTTCCCATGCTGCAATCATCACAGTGTATTTTAATATAGCATAATATATTATACTATTTTAAGAAACTAAAATTTAGCACTGAATATGGTAATCCTAAAGATTTCAGAATAGCATGTTGTTTATTTGTTTGGTTTGGTTTGGTTTTTTCATGATTTTGATGCTTTTGGTAATTGCAGAAATTAATTTCAAAAATACTGATAAGGAAAAGAATTCTTTGTTGCTAATAGGATATTGGAAAACATGAGAAACTAGTGCATGGCAGCACAGGTCCAGTGACGTCCTGCGAGTTACAGAGAAGTTGTTGGGTAACTGGGGTAACCAAGAGGATGTTATTGCTGATTAAAGCCTATTTATGAATAAGAAAGTTAATGAAACAAGTATTTTAAAAGTTATGAAGTGCTGTAAGTAGATTTAATACGAAGCTTGTCCAAGCTTCAGCACATGTTCATTTCAGCTAGGAGCATGAAATAATTGTTCAAAGTCAGTCTGTGTCTTGGCTGTTCAGTGTTCGTTTACTTGCACAGAGTGAAGCAGCTCATGAGAAACTGAGAAATATTGACTCTACAGACAGGTAGTCAGGGCTCTCAAAAAGGACTTGAGATCCTCAGGTTCAAATCCAGCATTTACTAATAATATGGATAAATAATGCTTTTAGTTACTGGGCAGGATTTTAAGTGGAGGGCTAGAATCCTAAATAATTGACTTTTAGGAATTAGGGGGTAGTCAAAGTATTATATATATGGGGTTTTTTTTTAACTTATATTCCACGGGAAAGGGAATTTGCACATACATTTTATCTATATACAGTATCTTACAGAAATATGTTATGAAATATGCAAAGGGAGAAACTCTTGAAGAATTAATATTACTTATTTCTTTCAGCATAGCAGGTTGATTGCTTTTGCTCTTTTTTTTTTTTTTTTTTTTGATTGATCTCTGTTAGTGTTTTGGACTCCTGGGAACAAATGGAGCTGGGAAAAGCACAACATTTAAGATGCTGACTGGAGATATCATCCCATCTGCAGGACGTGCTGTTATCAGGACTCCTACAGGGTAAATAACACATGGTTTGATCAGAATAGTGCTAATTGATAATGCCAATGATCGAAGACTCAGCAGGTCTTCAGTCTTTTATAGGGTACTCTAAGGACCTGTTTTGTTCCCTTTTAAATGTATATTGCTTTATTGCTGTTAAGTCTCTGCAGGAAAGCATTTTAGCATTATTTAATTCCATCTGACAGGTCTGTTAAATGAGAATAAACTTGTCTGGTAGCAAACGAGTAGGATCTAGGAAGCCTTAACATACAGCCTTTTAAAACTGTAACAAAAATCATAGCACACAGTATGACTAGATGCATGGACGTGTATCCCCCACACCAGTGCTGCACTGAAAGGTTGTCAGGTTTAGGCTGATGAGCAGTGCTTCAAGTGGATAATTTTACAATGCTTGCTGACACTTGTGTCCTTCAGAGTCATTAATTAATTACTTGATCAATATGCTATGTAATTAGGATAGGAGGTAGTGTTGGTGATATTGAGGCTAACTTTGATGGAGTGATAAGTGAATAATGGACTTTTTGGGTTAGATGCAACCAACATTTAGTGGTTTTCCCAGAGAAATTGGAGGGGAAGTTATTTTTTTAGTCAAAGTAATACGTATATGTGTATATATAAATATATCCTGGGATAGTTAACAATTTCAAAACTTCTCTTTTCCTGAATGATGTCTATTTCAAAATATGTGTTTTGGAGAAGGACAGGTGAAACGTTTAATTCAGAAAATTCTTAAAGGGAGCATTTTGTAATTTCCAAAATGACGTTACATTTCTTTGTTTTAGAAATTAAATACTTTCATAGGTCAGTATTTGCTCACTTCTTTACAAAGATAATCATCAGCAGATTTAACTTCAAAAATGTAAGTAGTTTTAGTCATTGCAGCATTCAGTTTTCTGGAAAGTTTATGCTTCTTTTGAAATGGACACCATCACCACTACCAAACAAGATTTTACTTAAGTGTGTTTTGTTTATTTTTTCATTATTCTTCATAACAACTTTTTTCCCCCAAGATATTAAATGTAAAAATAATTCAATAACTGTGTTTTATAAATCCAACAGGAAAGCATACTTTAAGGTGCAATATTATTTACCATACACTAAAGTATAGGCAATAAAATTGGACACATTTAGGAGGCTTGAAAGGAAGCATTTAAGTGTTCAAAATACCCTTGACAACATTAATTATCACCCTGTGTTATGGTGGTGCCAATCCAGGTTATGGATTTTTATGGGTTTGAAGTGGCTGAAGTGAGTGTAAAACCCATATTCCCAAGTATTCAAAACTTAACACTGACTTGAGAAGGCAACATTAAGCAAGAGCTGCAGTTACACAGTAGCTAAACTTGGGGAAACAAACAACTTCAAGGCTGGAAGAAGAGATTTATGTCATTCCTGACTTTGTTCCTTGCTTCACATTTTGGCAACTGCTGTTAAGCAGATCAAGGTCCACTGTGTTGCTCTAGTACTGAAAAATCACTAGGGGCCAAATTCATTGACTCTTCCACATGTAAGATTATAACCACAACAGGTCTGGAGGACCCTTCCTCAACAGTTGAAGAATGACTAAAGTTACTCATCCAAAGCAGAAAGACTTTTTCTGAATAGAATTGATTTATGATTTTAAAACAAAAAAAAGATGAAGAGTGTACTCTATGAACCAGTTAAGTTGATATTTTCTGTAGGCTAGTGAGAAGATACAAAGATGGTTATGATACAATTTTACGTTATGCTAACTTGATTCAGAACCAGGTATAGCCATTTCCTTTCTGAGCAGCAATCATGTTTATCCCCAGGATGAGAACTGAGGCAGCTATCAAGTTCCCACACAGTGAAATAAATTAAAATTAAAAAAATATATTTTGTAACAGTTAATTTATTTGTGAGTGTCCAGAACATGTTCCTGTTCCAGCTGTCTCTAAACTGTCTTTGTTAGTTACAACTTCAGTGAATAGATATTAAACCCTAAATGAGTTTCCCTGAGTCCCAGATCTTCAACTACCACCTTGAAGTCAGTATTTAGAAGCAAAACCAACAAGGAACTTCAGAGTGATGGAAGTGTTTCTGTTCTTTTAATTTGCTACATTGTGCAATATGCTCTGTAAGGGATATGTACACTCCACATCAGAAAGATAATTGCAGAGTTCAGAAATCTTTCCCCCCTAAATGTAGATTTATTTGCTGCTGATAAATTAGTGTGTACATCTTAAAACTAAACAAAACGCCATAAACAATAAAAAACCCCACCCCTGTATATAATACATGGACAAGATAGCTCTGTTTGATTTGGGTATCAGATACATGGGGACTTTTAGGTGGATTGATTTGTATTTCCACCTGAGGTAAATGGAGAAAGAGGAATATCATGGCAAGAAGCCTTATCCTTTTCTTACTCAAGTAGTGTGCTCAAAAGCCTGGTATTCCTAGCACAGAGGTAGAGAGGAGAGTCGGCTGAAGAAAACAGATGCTGGTCACAGTTGCAGACCATTTGCTGGTCAGAAGATCTAGACTTCTTTGTTTAAAATCTGTGTCATGAAGCAGCTTCCACAGAGACATTGTCTCTGATAGTGATTCCCAACGAATGCTTTGGGCAGCAGCTTTCATGTAGATCCCATATCTGTTGGGTTTGACTAAGAAGAACACACCTTTTGCCTTCTGTGACCCTGAAAGGACAGGATACTTTAATCTGATGGATCCTTCATGATGTGTCTTCATGACCAAATAATGAAATGAGTATGCAAAATTATTATTATAAATATTGTAGAACCTAACTGATGTAATTCCATGCAGAAAATCTGTAATTCATAACAGTTCCTATTTCCTTGAATAACTGTGCTTGAAAGTTCCTGGTTAAAAAACAACAACAACAGAAACAACAAAACAACAAACACCCCCACCCCCCAAAAAAAGCCAGCCAACCAAAACCCTAAAAAACTACCATCACCCCCAAAACCATATGGACTTTTTCCTGTTTGCTCTTGTAATCATTTCACTGAAGTTAAAATGAAGTCAGAAGTGTCTCTTTGAAGCAGGTGCACTGAAAACAGCCTTGAATTTTACAGGACAGCTTTTGCACCTTTGGACAGCACAGGAGACTAGACATGGAATATGAGCTTTTTCAAAAGCACATGTTGAATTGCAAAGCAGAATTTTGGGAAATTCAACCTAAAACATCTTGGAGGTGCATGGGGTTATATAGGAAGAGCCTTACACATTGATAATCAAGTTTATTCGGGGAACTTCTGCTAGATTCTCCAATAAAATAAGAAAAATATACTTCTAAGCAGCAGCTGCCCTTTTAACAGGACAGAAGTGCAGATTCAGATCTTCAAGTACTTTTGAAATATTTGTTTGCCTCTAGGTTGTTTGTTTGTTGAATGTTTAATAACACAGAAAATTAGCTTAATCCTAAGAACCTGTGAGAAAACTGTTTTAATAAAAAAAAGCTTAGTAAAATGCATAAAACCTAGATGTTATGTAACAGTTTTCAATATCACTGAAATTGATAAGACTGAGTTTATTAAGCAGGAATATTTATTAAATACTAGAGCAAGATTTGTCTCTTCTGCAAATCAAGGTTTCCCGGCATTCTTCTTGATGGGTGCATTCTTTTGGGGAAGGAAAGGCTTCTGATCTGTTTTTATTAAGCTTTTCTCTTTTTGATACACTACAAATGAAATAGGTGTTTTAAATGCAGTATGTGCTTAAACTTTGTATCTTACCATTTACATGGCAAATACACATTTATAGTACACAAGCTGAGCTATCTACCAAAAGCCTGTTTTTTTTAATTTCTGTATCCTTCTGCAGAAAACATTTTTAGGCAACTTCTAACCTTTGCAGTCCCATTCTGCTTGTAAGTGTGATGTGATAAAGATAGTCCAGAAAGAGAAATAATAGGAATCTATCACCAACCACAGCCAATCTTGTGAAGATAGTAGCAAAATGCCATTCACAAGAGATTTTGCCTTTTTTATTAGTGTACCTCATTAACATTGTCATTATCAGTGATGTATCTGTCCAAAGAAAACATAAAAATAATTATCATAAAGAGAATATATCTCTATATTGGGGATATTTGCAACCCCAAGATTAAAGAGTGCCGAGGGAAGAAGCAGCATTGAAACTGTTATGTTGGAAAATGTGGAAATAAGATGCTGATAGTGAAGTACCAGCAGTCCCTCTTGTAAAGGGCACAAATATTAAAAGCAAAAAGGAAAATTACTAGAAAGGAGAGTATTTTAATAAAACTTGCTTACCTGTATTTATAAAGGATGGTGCTATAATACATTAGAAGCTTCTGACTGGCTTTTGAACAACACCCATACAAAGAAGTTGTCAAGCTTAGATATGTATAATAGTGAACTGCATTGTCTGCTTGGCATTTAGAAGGTGGTTTTGTGTTCTCTGTAGCACAGATGTTCCTTTTTAAGAGTATAAATGGACTCAAATTAGATTTTGTTTAGCTTTACTGCCATAACTAGATTGCCATGAGTGAGTGAGCTGGCTAAATGAAACCTAGCGTATAAAACTGTAAACATTTTTGTAGTTACTTTTTCTGTCAAATAGCTTGAAGAAATAAGGTCTGTATTAAATATGTATTAAGAAAAGCTGACACTTAACAAAGTGGTAAAACAAAGGAGAAAGGAGTGAGCTTTCAGTCTTTGAATCTCTTCTGGGCTGGTGTGTCATCAGATGTACATCTGTTCCACTTTTTTTTTTTTTGGCTGTACATTGACCACTCCTTGTTTTCTTCCCCTTTCCATATTTGTCTCTAAACCTTCTTCAGTGACTCTGTGTCATAAAGCTTCTCTCAGGGGAAGATGGCTAAAAACACCTTGGAAAAGAAGGTGTCAAAATCCTTTTAAGTGCCATGTTAAGATCAATGTAAAATAACAAATAATGTGACTAGTGGTTTGTTTGCCTTTTTGGTGCTCTCTGTTTTGCAGTCTTTGTTGTTGTATTTTGCTGAATAGAGTTGACTTTAAGTTCATAGTTAGAGCAAAGCCTCATTTGTAGTGGGGTGCATAGGGAAAGAAACAGCCGGGCATCTTCTTGGTCATAAGTTGCCCCACTGAGGCTTGAAGTGTTTGGCAGTCTTGCTCATGTAATTAATTTATCTCCCATGAATTTGCATCTTCCTTCTGCACAGAATGATCCTCCATGACAACAACTCCCCATCCTATTTGAATTAATTTCAGTCACCCCAGCTGTTGGATTACAAAGTCATAGGACCAAAGAACTACTCTCCAAACAGGGGAAAGTAAAATATATCTTTATAGCTAGAACTTGGACTTTTTTGATAGTTATGATATTCATCTTGATAAATAATTAAAAATGTAATTCAAATAGCTTTACTTGAAAGGCAGAATAAATTTACATCAATATAATGGCTGAGATAGCTGTTGTTACACTGTATATCAGTATAATTAGTTTAATTATAACTAAGCTATAGTTACATTTATTATATTTTAACCTTGATTTTTTATAATGTTAATTGAGCATTAGTATGCACTGAACTGAATGTGCAGTTAAGAGTACAATGGAAAGTCTAACTACTTTTGCAATTTGTAAATTTATATTTCATTTTGACTAATTAATGGAATTTATCTCTCTACAGAAGCCATTGTAAGTACCATATATATCACTGCCTTTATTTTAACTGCATTCAAAAACTGCAGAAAAAGCATTAAAAAGTGAAGCAAAGTGTACAATGGATTAAATATTGAAAATATTTTTCCAAAAGTAGTGATAAGGCTGATATCAAGGGAACTAAGTTGTCTCTGGAGCTTGAAACTGAGGTGTACCTTTGAATGTCAGCCCACAGCTACCTGTAAGCTATGTTGCTGGTAACCACTGTAATAAATAAGAACCAAATCTAGTCTCTGCAATTACAGCCTAGCCTTCTGGAAACTACAGGTCCAGTTCAGGCAGGAGAAGGCAACAGGTTTTGTCCAAGATCATTCTTGCTCATTCCAGCGTTTTGGTTTCTTTTCAGTGCCAGCGAAGGCTTTCTGACTGGCGTGCCCCATGCCACCCCAATGTAGCCTTCAGGGCTGGAATCAGATTTCAGAGGTTTCTTTCAATGCATGAATGAAATGGATTAATGGAAAAAAGTCTTAAGGTGATCAGTAGAGGAACAATTTAGAGTCAAAAATTTTGTTCGCTCACAGTTTAGTTTATTGCCCCCAGTATATTGCAAACCTGGTAGGTTTCTCTCATTGATAGTACAAAACTCTGTAATAGGAACACTCCAAACTTGTGGAAGCCTCCTTGAGGCCCAGGTTTTTTCAGGATAATATGCACCAACTTAGCATAATTATATTCTGTTGACCTTTTCCAAAAAGCGTACTAGAAATAAAATTTTGCAACTTTAAAATTTTGTTTAACACATGAAGTTTTCTGGACGTGTTCTGTTGGTTTTATCTGTTGCAGCTGTTCCACTTTAAAGGAAAAATTAAATAGTAAGCAGAAGTATTGACTGAGCATAACAGTGTAGTCTAAAAACAAAGTCTTTAATAGGAAGGAGAAAACTTATGTTCCATGTTAGTTCTATGTCGTAACTTAATCAAGGTATGTAACCAAACAGAATTTAAAGATAAAGTTTACTCAATGTTTTTATAATGATACAGAAAGTCCTGTATTAGTGTAAAAGTCTGGTTTCCTGCCCATAGTTTTTAGATATTACACTGAAATTAATTGTGTCTACTGTACTATGGACAAAAAGGCTGAGAGGGGTTGGAATCTGTACTTACATGTTCTTTGTCCCTTTACTTATAAAATGGGCTGATTTTTCCTTCCTGTATGTCCTGTTGTTTATATGAATGGCCTAATGAGAAATGCTAATGTGCTGATAATAAAAGGGCAGAAACCAAACATCTGTTTTATTGTAGGTTGAGAAAAAAAATTCAGCATTTTGCTGCATGTTAATATATATTTCAGAAACTATTAAAAATATATTTCCAATTTGATTCTGATAGCATCATATATGAAGGTGTTAAGGAAGAAGATTATAATTATTTTAATGAATGGCATCAGAATTTGAAAACAAAAAAAGGTAAAGGATTTACAACATATCATTTAGTGAAAAGGTTTTCTGGTATCATGCCATCACTACTTGAAACGTTCACTTCATTTAGACCCATGAAAATGAAATCTGAAAGATTAACTGAATTTCAAGGAATTTAACTTCCAGAGATGAGAGCAGTTTTCTGTTGTAAGATATGTAATATAGTTACAAAATATGCTGTGTTTTTCTTTCATCTATTCTCTCAGTATTCAGAAAAAGCTTGGGACCTGGCTAAACAAAACTGAAGGATAATCTCCAGCTTTTTGATTTGGAAATCTACTCAGTGATATTGCTGAGGGAAGAATAGGCATTGTACTATACATACTAAAAAAGTCTCAATAAAAGGCCAGAATCCTCATATGGCTTTTTTTTTTTTTCCTTCTGGTCAGACTGTTTTCTGCTTTGACAGATACAGAGATGGAAAAAAATTAGGTCCATGAGTTCTTTAGTGAATACATTAGAACCTCTTTATTAATGGGGACTGTAAGCATTCAAGGTCAGCACTAATGGATAAAGTTCCAAGATAAGGACCAAACTGAGTAAGAATATTAAATGATCTGTTCTCACTGTACTCTTCCTTTATGAAAGCTAAAGGCTGGTGGGTGGGATATTGTTCATCTAAAGCTGTGTGCTTTACAGAAGGCACAACACAAATAATATCTGTACAATTAGCACTGGGAACACTGATGTGTCTTTATTTCCTGATGCAAACTGAATAACTGTTGTCTAATATAGTCCCACGGAAAGAACATTAGATGTCTGTTATTTTTTGCAGCCATGCATACTTATTTTTTGTTCTTCATGATATGAACCCTTTCCAGACTAGATGTATCTATCCAGGGTTCATGCTGAGTAAATGTCCCTGAAATTACCCCTGAGTGTGATTTGTTCACTTGTGACTAAACTTGGCGTATTACCAAAAGCCCAGTCTCTTGTTTCTCCAAAGACAGCAGCTGCACCAAAAGGAAACCTTGTTACTGTGCCTGAATCTTCCTAGTAAAACAAACCTCTGACAAATCTCTCTGTGTTCAGCAGCATCTAGACAGCATTTACCTGTGGATAGTGTTTCGCTACGATAGAGTTCATTAAATAAGGAATCCACTGCTTCTGACAAGTTATGCAAAAAGATCAACATTAATCAGTCCATATCTTGTGGTAAAGATGACCTTAAAAATAATTTAATTTGATTTAGGTATGGCTGGAAACTTAGCTGGTAAAAATTCTGTATACACTTCATTTAAAATAACCTATAATTGGATTTAAATTAATAAAGAAGTACACTTCTGGTAACCCCTTTCCCCTATCATGCCTTTTCCTTTTTGCTAAGTTTTCGTCTAGAGAGACGTCTGCAAGGAGTTAACTTCTTTGGCACCATCCAAACCTACAAAGATGCTAAAATTTTATGTCTTTGACATTAAGAGCAAAGGGCCATTCAAATAGGTCCCCAGCAAGTTTCACCCTAATCATGATAATTTATCTTTTGATAGCATTAAAAGATATTTTGATGACATGGTTCATTATGTAAAATGCAGAATTTGTGTTTTCTTTTTCTGCCCAGACCCTTGAATCTTGTTAACAAGAGATACATATTTATATTTTCACTAGTGCTGGTATTTGTAGATCCTGCATTTAATACATTTACCTTGTGTCTAAATGATTAATCATATATTTAGTTCTCTTAACTAGAAACATATAAAACCACTAAAGAGAAAACCAATCTGTTATTCAGAACCTTTTAAAAACTTTTTTTTTCTTTCAAAGCTCAGATTTTTTTATTATTAAGTATCTTAATTTTGACAGATCTTTTCTGTACATGTAAATCAGCATCATTCTATGTTGAATTAGATGTTGGAATAAATAGGATAGATTTAGTGTCATTATGGGTAATGAGACACCCTTGCAATCAAGCTTGTTTCTTAGCAATGAATGTAATTTCAAGTAATGCTGTACAGCTATAAAGTGATGGCCAAAGTCTCTTAAATCAGGACCATTTTATATTTTTTCCTGTATTGTCTTTTAACGGCCTAGACTTTAATATTCTGAGTTTTGTTTTACTCTTGTTGTTCAGAGAATGCATGCATGTGAATGTTTGTGCACAGACACACAAGGGATGCACAGCAACATTTTCCCCCCTGCCTGTCTCTGAGCTACTGCTCCTTTAATATTGAACGTGATGCACACAGTATGATTTTGAAATATTTCTCCTTAGAGCAGGGTCTACCAAAGAGATAAAGGAAGTAAACCTGGTAACAATTAATTCTCATAGATCTGTCCTCTTCCAGTGTGTTGGTCTGTTCACCTTGACAAACACACCGTTAGAATAGTGATGCATGGGTGGCAGTGCTAACCTGAAAGGGACGGAAAGCATGCATGGCATGTGGGTGGTACTATGGTAAGTGATCATGGTGAAGAGATTCACATTCATTTTAAACAACATTCAAGTCTTTTGCTTTTTCTTTAAACAGGACTGAATTGGATATACTGTCTGCTAGCTCTGAAGGTATTCTCATTGGTTACTGTCCACAGCAAGATGCCTTGGATGAACTTTTAACAGGTTGGGAGCATCTTTACTATTACTGCACACTGCGTGGAATTCCAGAACAGGATAGCCGTAAGGTAACTATCCAGAACAGATTTGCAGGGGGAGTTGAAGCCAGTTTGGTCTCCACAGTTTATAAAACAATTGTACTTTTTCTACATGACAGAATATCTAATATTTAATCTTAAGAGCTTTAGTAATAAGATTTTTCATTACTACTACTTCATTTAAACAATATGGATTTTTTTTCCTGTGTGCTATGCCAATTCAAAACACGATAATGTTACCAGGGATAGTAAAATAACGCTGACACAAATGAAATCTCAGGCACTGAAATTCTAAAGGGAATGAAATTTATGAATGGTTCAACACCTTCATTATCATACTAAGAGAACTGGGAGGGAACACCATGTGGTTTGAGTCATGCACCTCTGAAAAACTCTTCATTGGAGACGGGTTTAAATTCTGAAGGAATTAAAAATTGTTGAATAATTATATAAATAAAACAAATATCTGGGTGCTGAGATGGCAGCTCTTAGCACTCTGCTAGTAAATGTTTTAAACTTCACAAGATGTTGGCTGCATTCCAGCCTGCTGGGAACAGTCCCTAAAATATTCCAGCTGCCATACCAGGCCTGGGGTTGTCCAAGGAGAAGAGGCCAAATTCATGTCAGAAAATGCTTTAAGAGATTACTAGCGTATATGACAACAATATCTGGGACTGTCACTGAGAGATTTTGAATATACAGATACAGATGTATCTGTGCTGACCAGTAAATACTCTCTTTCAGTAATGAGGCAATCAGTCAGCCAACACCAAAAATTAGGTACCAAATGGATATAGTGTAAAATGTGGGGGTCTTTTTCTGTCTCTGAAGAGGGAAGTTTTTGATATGACCTGGACTTGAGCAGCTCAGTCTCTTGTGCTTAATTGCATCTCTATTGACATGAGAAAACTGGAGTGTGATACAAAATTGGTGTCTGTCATTCCTGCTGTATAGATTGGTCCCATGTCGTGGTTATAGCTGTAGGATTGCCCCTGTAACCTCCAGAATGCTGCCTGTTGTCTTGTTTTTCCTTTTTCCTGAAGCAAAACTGCCCGTAACTGAATTACATTTTTTCCTACTAAAAAATTCTTCCAAGTTTTTGTCCCTTCTCTTGGTCTATATCCTGCCTGCCTGACCTTTTAACTGACTATTTTAACAGTACATTTCTTGCGGGCTGCTTAGAAATCATCATACAGTCTTTTATTTAGATGTTTGCTCTTCATAACTTATTGGTGGTAGTTTTTGCTTCTGAGTACTAGCAGACTACTGAAAACTTGAATATGTTTCCCTTGATCTAAAGGAAATATATTAAGGGATAATTGTTATTGCACTAAACCCCTCAACTATAATTACCTGTTTTCTTCATGAACTGACAGCTCCTTTCTAACAGTTGGGCTAAAAGCCTATCATAACTAGCATCAATTGTCATGGCACTTTAACAGATCCAAAGGTGGCAACAGATTCTGGCATCTCTTCTAGAGCTTTGTAGTTATTCAAAAGGATGCTGTTAAATATCCATACATCTTACATATGTTATTGAATGTTTTTGATCTTAAGTGTAATTTAAAACAGGGACCGAAGTTTGATTGTTTAATTATGCAGCAGGGCACTTAAAATGCTCTAAACATGGCTTTTAAGTTTTCTCCCTTATTCTCATAAGAAAAGACAATATAGTCTTGTAATGCATATGTCCAAATGGTACACCATGTACTATAAATGACACAGTTTTTAAGGCACCCTAAGAAGAATTGAAATTTCAGAAGCACCTGAATGATAGAAGTACATAGTTTTAATTAAATTTTGGGGGGACTCACTTAACTCACTTACTTTGGGTCATAGACACACAGCGTTACTCTCAGCAAGCTCATTCCAGAGTATAGAGTAAAGATACTCCCCATTTGTGAATAGGCCGAAGCACATAAACCCAGGTGGATGGTGGTCCTCTGAGAGAGAAATAGAGTAGGAATGAGCCTATGATGTAGGCTAAGAAGGACTTCCCCACAGTTAAAATAATTGCCTCAGCCTTACTGGAAGAGCTACGTTTATAACTGACTTGAATTTGCTGAGAGAGGTGTCTTTGAGTGAGAGCTGAGTAGGGCTTTTAGTGCTATGCTACCTCTCTGACTCCTGGTGTCACAGACTCGTAGCTATTGTTTTATTTTAGTACTCGCAGGTGTAAGGAAAAGCTGTTCATGTGGCACTGGCAGACACCTTCTTACTGGTAATACCTCATCTGCAGACAACTGGAGATAGTAGCTTTGAGAAGTGTGAACTCGTCCATGCATTGTAATGGGCTCTTAATGCTTTAATCTTACACTCTGGAGAAGGCCTGTCAACACCACGTAGTAGAGGAGAGTGTGTCTCTGTGTGCATGTGCACATGAATCCTACTGCCACTGCTTGATTTGTGACTCCTTCAGGTCATTTGGCCTCTCAGCAGCAACTGTTTTGGAGGATGAGGAGCAGGATCAGGAACTATGTGGAAACTTGAGAACGGAGAGAGATCTGTGGTGTGCATAAGGACCTGGATTTCTTAAGTAAACTGTCCCATGTGGCACTGAGCTTTACTCAGCTGCCTGGGAAATTTCCCAGATTGCGATGAGCAGGATGATATCAACAGATTTCTGTGCTGTGCCTGCAGGGTGTCTCTCTGCATGTGCATATGAAAATGAACGCTACTGCAAATGCTGTCTCCTGTCTGTATTTGTTGAGGAGCCGCAAGGGTAACCTGGCTTCATATATTTTCTCTGTAGGTAACGTGAGAATAGTGCTCTCTCTGAAATAGCTGGCATTCATAAAACCCATTTCAAACACAGAAGTATTTATGAATAATTGGTGTATCCAAGAGCTTCCAATTTATATTCATATCCAGCTATTTTCTGGACAGTTAGTACACAGCTACTCCAATGGCAGTTCCCTAAACTATTTAGGAAATAGTTCCTCAAATTATGTGGTAATTCATGTACAGGTCCTGTTTCAAGTGGATCAAAATAAATTCTGTGCTATTTAGAGATGAGTTTTTACTGTGGTGCACTGGGAGAAGATAAATGTTAATCTGATTATCCTGGACCTTAGATGATCTAGATGTAGTCTTGGATTATTCTTTATAGGCAGTCTTCTGTGCCTTAGTTTCACATTTGTGATATAGAAACTATTCTTCCTTCCAGTTGTCCTAATTTTTTGTCTGCATAGATTGCAGAGCAGACTTTGTTGCCATATGTTTGCAATCAAGGCATCAAAGGGCTCCTGCAAATAATATTTAGCTACCCTCGTTTACCTTCATCAAAAACTGAAATGCAGCTATCTCAGAGGAAAACAAATGTTTTTGTCAGCAGGCCCTTCCGACTGTGTGGCATTGCTGTCAAGTGTTGAACAGCTGCTGTGCTTCAACTCAGAAATGGCTGGTGCCTGGAGAAAGTGTGCATTTTAGTTGCCTATAAAGAAAATAAGGCCTGGGAATGCTTTGGAATAGCAGCTGTATGGAAACGTAAGCTGTTATTTTCTTATTCCCTCCTGCCTGTGATATGGTGCTCCAAGCCTGCCTCTGAAGGTTTACCAGTGAGTGGGTACGATAACATGCACGCACACACACATATATTCTAGAGAGTACATGGGTTTGATGTGGAAAGCACATACATTCACTTTGGTTTTTAATAAATTGGCAAGCAGGCAGGTGACTTAGGATGTGTTGCTGCTAAAGTAATCTGTTGAAGCACTAACTTCAAGGATCAGATCCTTTGCTAGACAGATTTATCAGCAGCAGGAGTTAAGTGCCTGACGTAAAGTTGAGTGCACTTAATGTTCCAAAACAGTAATTAACTGAATGGGAAAGGAGGAGAAAAATGGGTCTTTTGCCATCAATGTTAAGCTTCGTGTACTGTGAAGTTTTACTTTACTTCACAAATTTGCTCCAAAAGTTTCTTTTTGCTGAAAAACTGGAAAAGTTAGACTAGAGCTTTTGGGCTACTTAGATACTAATTTAACATAGTATTTTTAATTCTTCTTTTTTTCTTTACTACATCAAGTTTCAATATCTCAGTTTGTTCCAAAAGACAGCATACAGGTTGTTAAAAAAGTATAAAATATTAACACAACATTAAATGACATCTCTCATTAGCTTTAAAACTTATGTTGCAAACCTCAAAACAAGCTTCATTAGGTCTTCAGAGACAGCTTCTTGGAGTGTCAGTATGATTTCTCTTTACATTAACTCTCCAGGGAGATTTTTGCACTGACTCTGGAATCTCATTGACTTCCTTATGTGTTACATTCTATAGCTGCTGGAAATGGGAATTTGTAAATTCATTTATTCTTTGCATGCTTGCTTTTTTTGGTCCCCAAGCAGAATTAGCATGTACAGTTTTATAAGATTCTGGGATAAAGAACTATTTTCCTCTAGAAGATTGACCATGAGTATATGCTTTCCTAATGTAAGAAGTCTAGCAATTTTGAGTTTACTCTGAAGCAGAATGAATAATGTTTGGTGTGAAATTGATGAATGATTGTTATTTAAGATGTTCAAACTACACTACATTCACTTACTCAGAGCCTGACACTTTGAATGACTATTTTGGAAGTGTAGAGTTATTTTTCAGATTACGTTAGAATTCATCCCATGCTTATTTTCATTTACACTAGGTATGATATACATTTTCAGTACTAGGTCAGGTTTGTTCAAAATAAAATAGCAATAAGTTACACATCATACTTATTTTGCCAGAAATGATGCAAAATTAATACACTGATGCATACAGCCTTTCAAGTCAGGATAGGCACACTATCACATTTCTAGTCGCCTAATAGATCAAGTGTTCGCTAACTCCAAGTTTTTCTGGAAGACATACTAACTGAAAATTCTCAGTACCACTTAATTATTTACTTGAATATTAATGGTAATTTTCAAAGACAGTGGAAAATCATTACCTTTAATGGGTACATAATTAGGATCACTTATTGCTTTTCAGTGAGGTAGATGTGTCTCTTGGTTCCCTGGTGGATAGAAGACACCATGCCTACTTTAACCTTTACTCCAACAAATATTAACATGTGTGCAAAAATTTGTTCAAAGTTACCTAACTGCCTCTTCTGGAATGCATGCAATATTTAGGAAATGCACAAAGTATTGAAGGGTTTGGTTTAGATTTTACAGATTGAAGGGCTCATTCCAATGCCTATTCCAACACTAGGGGAACTAGCCCAGATTAATCTGGGGAAAAAGGACTTTTGCTAAAGGTGTTAGAATTGATGAGGGAAAAATAAATAATTTTAAGGAATATTGGAAAATAGGGAAATTGTTAGCTCATAGATATAAAGTCTGTTATAATCTGGGGAAGAAGGAAAGGGTTTAAATTCATTACTACAGCCATGACCAATAAAACGTCTTTATGGTTCAAGTACACTCACAATGTGTATATTTGCATATAGCTCTGTGTCTTTTAATTTGGCCTCAATGTTACCAACTTGCTAAATAAATTGATATATCTCCTCACTCTTCATCGCTGAAAGTAATTGAAACCAGAAATAGAACATCATGATGAATACGACAAGGAGGGGGAGTAGGTGCTTGTGTATATAACTCACATTCACTAAAGGAAGGAAACCATTAGAATTGTAAATCTCTCGCATAATTGTGTGTATCTGTTTGAAGATTTGTCACATGTTTAATTCTGAATTGCATTTAAAGTAGTTTAAGAGGGATTTTAATTTTTACTTTATGTTATACTGTGATACAAATCACAAGATACTACTGGTTATAAAGATAAATTAAGTTATAATGGAGATGTGCAGGCTCCTCCACAGTATACCTAATACATAATATTTCTCATTTAATTCAAATAACATTTATGTTGTTTAGGTCATATTGATGAAGCTGAGACTGTTATTACTGGAAATCTTATGATATACATTAAAGAAAAGAGAAAAAAGTTTGGGGTCATCTCTTGAAAGAATAATGAGCTCCATATTCTTATAATTGCTGAAGCATGCTCTGCAGTGTTCCTTTGAAACATAAGGATTGAGGAGGATAGCAGGAATAGGAGAGTTATTTTAGGTGCAGCTGGGAACTGATTAGGATTAAGAAAACTGGCTAATCCTTTTGCCTTTATGGTACTGATGTGATTCAACTCCAAATCTGTTCTAAGTTGATACGTTTCGGTGGTGCAAAACATATTTAGATATCAAGCCAGGTTGTAGTGTGCTGTGCAATGATCTGCTAGGTTTATCTTGGAAGGTCTGCACATTCAAAGCAGCAGCAAAGTGGGTGCTGTGAAATGATTCCCACCCCTCTCTTGTTACCTCAAGTAAACCTTGTCTTGCAAAGTACCCATAGCAGAGGATTTGCCAGGCTTTCTCTCCTTGTACAAAACAGGAGGTGGCCTAGTCACGAGTGTCTGTGCACCAAATGCTTGAGTACATACTAGGTAGCTGGGAGGCTTCTGAGTGTAGAATGGTAAATCTTGCTAAGTCGATTCTTTTTAATGTTGCTCCTTACAAAGAGCATTATGTTCATACCTGATACATGATTCAGTCTCCCTGGGGGTACAGACTACAGTGAGACTTAGCTTACTTGAATGTTTTTTTTTCTTCTCTCCCCGGCTTTCTAAATTCTTCCCTGTGCAGCATTCATTGTCTCTCTCAAAGAATGGCATTTTGCTTACTTAGACTAAGTTTTGGTAACATTTCAAAACGGTCTTAGAAATAGTGGTTCTGGTCATAACTAGAGGACAGTTTTTACTACATTTCAACTATGATACATAGTTCTCTTTTCATTATTATTTAATAATTCTTTGTCATGGTTTCAGCTGGGATAGAGTTAATTTTCTTCACTCTAGCTGGTATAGTGCTGTGCTTTGAAATTAGCATGGAAAAAAAAACCTGTTGAGATAACACACAGATGTTTAGGCTGTTGCTGGGTAGCGCTTATACTAGTCAAGGACATGTCTAGCCTCCCATGCTCTGCTGGGTGCACAAGAAGCTGGGAGGGGAGGGGGCACAGCTAAGAGAGCGGATTCAAACTGACCAAAGGGATATTCCATATCATGTAACGTCATGCCCAGTATGTTACCTGGGAGGGGCTGGCCGGGGGAGGGAGGCAGCAATCGCGGCTCGGGGACGGGCAGCGTCGGTCGGCGGGTGGTGAGCGGCTGTATCGTTCGTGTTTCTGCGTTTTTTTTTCCTGTTTTCCCTTTCCTTCCTTTTCCCTTTTATTATATTAACATTATTGTCATTATTATCATAATCATTTATCATCATCATTTTATTGTAATCATTAAACTGTGCTTATCTCAACCCACAAGTTCTTTTGCTCATCCGATTCTCTTCCCCATCCCACAGGGGTTGGGGGGGGTGAGCGAGCGGCTGCGTGGTGTTCAGTTGCCAGCTGAGGCTGAACCACGACAGTCTATTTTTGGCGCTCAACGTGGGGCACGAAGGGTTTGAGATAATAACAGTTGCTTGTCACAGCACTGATTCATCTGCTCGCAGTATTAGTTTGTCCAGTCTTTACCATGCTGATTGTAAAGTACATGTTAAAACTTGCTGTTGGTTTTGTCAGTTTGCTGTGCTCTGCAGTGATTAGAGATGTTTTGCCTAGGAGACTTGTTATTAAAACACTGACCTTGACTGTTATCGGTTATTTAGGTTTTGCATGGAAGCCGTTACTGTACTACAGCTACCACCTCATGGAGGCAATTAGCAATTATACCTCCTCCTCTGAGGAGTTTTTTATGGAGGAAATACAGAATGGCACTGTAGCTACTATCTTATGTAATGTCTCCTCCCTCATTACAACAACTTTTCAGTATCTTGAACATCCTTGTGTAGTTAAGATACATCTGTTGATATTGCTTTGGCAGGTGGTATCAGATCTGTCTAAGGTTAGTAAGCAAGTTAAGAATATAATCCAGAGATCTGTCCCAAGGCTCGATAGCTATGCGTGGCAGGGTATGTGGGAAAGTATGGGCAAATGCCTAAGATGGTGGGCACCCCCCGTGGTGTGGGACTTCACCCCTGAACAAGTGCAGAATCCTGAAAAATTAGTAGAACATTTGGAGGAAGTATGTTGTCACCCTGGCAGTTCCAGAGAGATACAAATCACTGCCATGTGCTGGGGTCTGGCTTATGCCTATCGAGCCCTATTTAACACTATTCAGTACCCCCAAGGGAAAGAGAAGGGAGCTACTCCAACCCCCGTGACAAGCACTGCGGCCACTCAAACCCCCACGATAGACTCTGCAGCTACTCCAACCCCAGTGACAAGCACTGCGGCCACCCAACCCGCCGCGACAGATACTGCAGCTACTCCAACCCCAGTGACAAGCACTGCGGCCACCCAACCCGCCACGACAGATACTGCAGCTACTCCAACCCCAGTGACAAGCACTGCGGCCACCCAACCCGCCACGACAGATACTGCAGCTGCTCCAACCCCGGTGACGAGCACGGCGGCCACCCAACCCGCCACGACAGATACTGCAGCTGCTCCAACCCTGGTGACGAGCACGGCGGCCACTCAAACCCCCACGACAGGCACTGCAGCTACTCAAACCCCAGTGCCAAGCATTGCAGCTAAACCAGAGGACCAACCTGTGCCAGTATCAGTCGCCCCTATACGCAAGAAGAAATCATGGAAGAGAAGGTCAACTCGTTTAGAAAGAGATTACGAGGAACCAGGGCCATCACGAGAAGAGGAGGAGGAGGAGGAACCATGTGTACAAGAAACGGAAACTACCCGATCTCTATCCTTGAGTGAGTTGTGGGATATACGGAAAGATTTCAGGCGTCATTCAGGTGAACACGTTATCACCTGGCTGCTCCGATGCTGGGATAATGGGGCCAGTAGTTTGGAATTAGAGGGGAAGGAAGCCAAACAACTGAGATCCCTCTCTAGGGAAGGGGGTATTGATAAAGCAATTGGAAAAGGAACACAAGCCCTCAGCCTCTGGAGGCGGCTCCTGTCCGCGGTGAGAGAGAGGTATCCCTTCAAAGAAGATATTGTATTTCGCCTAGGAAAATGGATGACCATGGAGAAAGGCATTCAGCATCTAAGAGAATTAGCCGTGCTTGAGGTGGTTTATGGTGACCTGGATGATCAACGGTCCTCCAAAGATCCAGATGAAGCCGAGTGCACACGACCCATGTGGCGGAAGTTTGTACGGAGCGCACCATCCTCGTATGCAAACTCATTGGCAGTGATGTCCTGGAAAGATGACGAGACACCAACGGTGGCTGAGTTGATTGATAGACTCCGGGAATATGAAGCGAATCTCTCTTCCTCACTCGTCTCTGCTGTTGAGAAACTGTCCCGAGAGGTCCAGCAACTCAAAGAAGATATGTCCTACTCCCCACCAGTACAGACCAGTATCTCAGCCATTAGGAGTAATCGTCCCTTGGCTCAAGAGAAGGGATACACACGACGGGGCACCCTGTGGTTTTACCTGCGTGATCACGGAGAGGACATGAAGAAGTGGGATGGAAAACCTACCTCAGCCTTAGAGGCACGGGTACGTGAGCTGCAAGGGACAACAATTACTCAGGGGAGTTTCTCCAGGAGAGCTGCTGCCCCAGTTTCCCGTAAGCAATTCTCCAGACAGAGGAGCAGAAGTGCTGATGGCCTGACTGATCTTAACAGAGACACCCGTGATTCATATTTACCGGAAGTGAGTGATGAATACTATGATCAGGACTAGAGGGGCCCTGCCTCCAGCCGGGTGGAAGAAAGGGATAACCGGGCTTACTGGACTGTGTGGATCCGATGGCCTGGCACATCTGACCCGCAGGAGCATAAAGCTTTAGTGGACACCGGCGCACAGTGCACCTTAATGCCATCAAACTATATAGGGGCAGAACCCATCAGCATTGCTGGAGTGACAGGGGGATCCCAAGAGCTAACTGTATTGGAGGCCGAAGTGAGCCTCACTGGGAATGAGTGGCAAAAGCACCCTATTGTGACTGGCCTAGAGGCTCCGTGCATCCTTGGCATAGACTACCTCAGGAGAGGGTATTTCAAGGACCCAAAAGGTTACAAGTGGGCTTTTGGTGTAGCTGCCTTGGAGATGGAGGAAATTAAACAGCTGTCTACCTTGCCTGGTCTCTCAAAGGACCCTTCTGTTGTAGGGTTGCTGAAGGTCAAAGAACAACAGGTGCTGATCGCCACCACAACAGTGCACCGGCGGCAATATCGCACCAACAGAGACTCTCTGATCCCCATCCACGGGCTCATTCGTCGACTGGAGAGCCAAGGAGTCATCAGTAAAACCCACTCACCCTTTAACAGTCCCATATGGCCAGTCCGGAAGTCTAATGGAGAGTGGAGACTAACAGTAGACTACCGTGGCCTGAACGAAGTCACTCCAGCGTTGAGTGCTGCTGTGCCAGACATGCTAGAACTTCAATATGAACTGGAGTCCAAGGCAGCCAAGTGGTATGCCACAATTGATATCGCTAATGCATTCTTCTCGATGCCTCTGGCAGCAGAGTGCAGGCCACAGTTTGCTTTTACTTGGAGGGGGGTCCAGTACACCTGGAATCGACTGCCCCAGGGGTGGAAACACAGCCCTACCATTTGCCATGGACTGATCCATAATGCTTTGGAACAAGGTGGAGCTCCCAAACACCTACAATACATTGATGACATCATTGTGTGGGGCAATACAGCAGAAGAAGTTTTTGAGAAAGGAAAGGAAATAGTTCAAATCCTTCTGAAAGCTGGTTTCGCCATAAAACAAAGTAAGGTGAAGGGACCTGCATGAGAAATCCAGTTCTTGGGAATCAAATGGCAAGATGGTCGTCGTCAGATCCCCATGGATGTGATCAACAAAATAACAGCCATGTCTCCACCAACCAGCAAAAAGGAAACACAAGCTTTCTTGGGCGTTGTGGGTTTTTGGAGAATGCATATTCCACACTACAGTCTGATCGTAAGCCTTCTCTATCAAGTGACCCGGAAAAAGAATGATTTCAAATGGGGCCCTGAACAACAACAAGCCTTTGAACAGATTAAACGAGAAATAGTTCATGCAGTAGCTCTTGGGCCAGTCCAGGCGGGACAAGATATAAAAAATGTGCTCTACACTGCAGCCGGGGAGAATGGCCCTACCTGGAGCCTCTGGCAGAAAGCACATGGGGAGACCCGAGGTAGACCCCTAGGGTTTTGGAGTCGGGGATACAGAGGGTCCGAAGCCTGCTATACTCCAACTGAAAAAGAGATATTGGCAGTATATGAAGGGGTCCGAGCTGCTTCAGAAGTGGTTGGTACTGAAGCACAGTTGCTCCTGGCACCCCGACTGCCAGTGCTGGGCTGGATGTTCAGAGGGAACGTCCCCTCCACACACCATGCAACTGATGCTACATGGAGTAAATGGGTTGCACTGATCACCCAGCGGGCTCGAGTAGGAAACCCCAGTCGCCCAGGAATCTTGGAAGTGATTATGGACTGGCCAGAAGGCAAAGATTTTGGATTATCACCAGAGGAGGAGGTGACACGTGCTGAAGAAGCCCCACTGTGTAACAAACTGCCAGAAGATGAGAAGCAATATGCCCTGTTTACTGATGGGTCCCGTCGCCTTGTGGGAAAGCACCGGAGATGGAAGGCTGCTGTATGGAGTCCTACACGACAAGTAGCAGAAACTGCTGAAGGAGAAGGTGAATCGAGCCAGTTTGCAGAGGTAAAGGCCATCCAGCTGGCCTTAGACATCACTGAACGGGAAACGTGGCCAGTGCTCTATCTCTATACTGACTCCTGGATGGTGGCAAATGCCTTGTGGGGCTGGCTGCAGCAGTGGAAGCAAAGCAACTGGCAGCGCAGAGGCAAACCCATCTGGGCTGCCACATTGTGGCAAGATATTGCTGCCCGGGTAGAGAACCTGGTTGTAAAGGTACGGCATGTGGATGCTCACGTCCCCAAGAGTCGAGCCACTGAAGAACATCGAAACAACCAGCAGGTAGATCAGGCTGCCAAGATTGAAGTGGCTGAGGTGGATCTGGACTGGCAGCATAAGGGTGAACTATTTCTAGCTCGATGGGCCCATGACACCTCAGGCCGTCAAGGGAGAGATGCAACATACAGGTGGGCTCGTGATCGAGGGGTGGACTTGACCATGGATATTATTGCACAGGTTATCCACGAATGTGACACATGCGCTGCAATCAAGCAAGCGAAGCGGGTAAAGCCTCTGTGGTATGGGGGACGATGGCTGAAATATAAATATGGGGAGGCCTGGCAAATTGACTATATCACACTCCCACAGACCCGCCAAGGCAAGCGCCATGTTCTCACCATGGTAGAAGCAACCACCGGCTGGCTGGAAACATATCCTGTCCCCCACGCCACTGCCCGGAACACTATCCTGGGTCTCGAAAAACAAGTGCTGTGGCGACATGGCACCCCAGAGAGAATTGAGTCAGACAACGGGACTCATTTCCGAAATAGCCTCATAGACACCTGGGCCAAAGAGCACGGCATTGAGTGGGTGTATCACATCCCCTATCACGCACCAGCCTCTGGGAAAATTGAACAGTACAATGGACTGTTAAAAACTACACTGAGAGCAATGGGGGGTGGGACATTTAAACACTGGGATACACATTTAGCAAAAGCCACCTGGTTAGTCAACACGAGGGGATCTGCCAACCGAGCTGGCCCTGCCCAGTCAGAATCCTTACGTACTGTGGAAGGGGATAGAGTCCCTGTAGTGCACATAAAAAATATGCTGGGCAAGACAGTCTGGGTTATTCCTGCTTCCAGCAGAGGCAAACCCACTCGCGGGATTGCTTTTGCTCGAGGACCTGGGTGCACTTGGTGGGTGATGCGGGAGGATGGAGGAGTCCGGTGTGTACCTCAGGGGGATTTAATTTTGGGTGAAAACAGCCAATGAACTGAATAATATGCTGTTAATTGCTATATGATGTTGTATGTCATCACTACTATGGTTGCATCAATGGAATGTTATCATGGTGGGAATCTCCCAATTAATAATAATAGCGAATGAACCTTCAATGGAACCAGGCAAAGTGCAGCAGTGAGAGAACAAGAACTACCAGTGCAGCGGTGATGGAACAAGGACTGACATGCAACAATCTGACCCCACGCACACCGCCTCTCTGAAGGACCCTTACAAGA
This sequence comes from Phalacrocorax aristotelis, assembly GCF_949628215.1. Lineage (NCBI taxonomy): Eukaryota > Metazoa > Chordata > Aves > Suliformes > Phalacrocoracidae > Phalacrocorax > Phalacrocorax aristotelis. The sequence goes on from NC_134277.1 coordinate 91,052,916, forward strand.
GATGAAATCCAAAGTCATGGACTAAATGAACTCAATGGACATTTCACAGGCATTCTACAGGGGTGTTCCATAGACTAGTGGAATGATAAATGAAAATCTGTATAGAGAGATATATATATATATTGTTAAAGGATGAGAAGATGGATAGGGATTATTGAATTTGTACTGAATAGTATGGGACCTGAGCATGATGTCAATGATATGGAATAAGGGGTGGATACTGTCATGGTTTCAGCTGGGATAGAGTTAATTTTCTTCACTCTAGCTGGTATAGTGCTGTGCTTTGAAATTAGCATGGAAAAAAAAACCTGTTGAGATAACACACAGATGTTTAGGCTGTTGCTGGGTAGCGCTTATACTAGTCAAGGACATGTCTAGCCTCCTATGCTCTGCTGGGTGCACAAGAAGCTGGGAGGGGAGGGGGCACAGCTGAGAGAGCGGATTCAAACTGACCAAAGGGATATTCCATATCATGTAACGTCATGCCCAGTATGTTACCTGGGAGGGGCTGGCCGGGGGAGGGAGGCAGCAATCGCGGCTCGGGGACGGGCAGCGTCGGTTGGCGGGTGGTGAGCGGCTGTATCGTTCGTGTTTCTGCGTTTTTTTTTCCTGTTTTCCCTTTCCCTTCCTTTTCCCTTTTATTATATTAACATTATTGTCATTATTATCATAATCATTTATCATCATCATTTTATTGTAATCATTAAACTGTGCTTATCTCAACCCACAAGTTCTTTTGCTCGTCCGATTCTCTTCCCCATCCCACAGGGGTGGGGGGGGGTGAGCGAGCGGCTGCGTGGTGTTCAGTTGCCAGCTGAGGCTGAACCACGACACTCTTGAAGCCTGTTGTAGTTTGCAATATATATGTTAATTTTGGTGTAAACAAAAGATCACACATTTTTTTACTTTCTGGTCTTAATTTTTTAGGAGCTTTTCCATGCAATTCTCTGTATATTGTTGGCCAATCTGTAGGAGGATAATCCTGTTGTCACTAACATGCATGCATTCCCAGTGGTAGTAAAGTCAAGTCAGTTCAGTAGAGTGGATAAGCTGTCTGCCTTATTTTTTAGATGTGTTCATTTTACAGGCTGTTTTGGTGTATAGTGAGACCTATGTCTGAAAGTAAAAAAAACAAAAACAAAAACAAAAACAAACCCAAAAACCAAAAATCCCACAACTAAAAATGTTCAGCTATTATATCTTAGAGTATAGCTTAGAAGCCTGGCCATTTCTAAAGCCACAGAATGTTTGAATTTGCAGCACTTCTACTGATAGTCAGCAATAGTGTCTAAATGAAAGTAAACCACTATGAATATTAACTCTGAAATAGCAGAAAACAAACTTTTCAGTATAAAATTACCTGTTTATTATTGTTTTTTTTTTAAAAAAAAAAGCCCTCTCTGCATTTAATGTAGTCAGAGGAATATCTATGAACTGTAGCTTTTCTCTAAGAACATATATTGTTGTCAGCTTATACATTAAGGTATTCTGAACAGAAGTTACTGTTAATACCAGTGCCAGGATCCACATTAGAATACTGCAACTTCTTACCACTGCAGCATTGTTATTGCTTACGGAGAACTTGCTCTTGGAGATGCCTCTTATTTTTACAAGTAACACTTAAAAATCTTGCTAAAAGAGTCACAAGTATCTTGCCCATTTCCTAAGGAGTTTGCATAAAGCTGTCTTATAAAAATATTATTATGCTTATGGCAGTTTATTTTAAACTGATAGTGAACATTAAAACACAATATTGTATATTTATATATTTTTTCTATTGGATTTTCTGAATTAACTGGAGGCTGTCCTTCTGATCTGACTAATCCTTCCAGTCTTTCCTTGCTTTTTGCTGAAGGTAGTGCAGAGGGACCAAAAAGAATGCACCGTACTACTGGCCATACTCTGGCAGTTGATCTCAGACAATAGAGCACCATGCAACTCCTTGTTTTACAAGAATCTCCCAGCTGTGGTACATCCAAGCTGAAGACATACTGGCTATATTACAAATTTAATCACTCCTTGATGATACAGCCACCCAGCAGCATGCCATCAAACACCTGCTGCTCAGCAGGGTGCATCTGGCAGTGGCAAGTAGAAAAGTCACTGTTGTGTCCCTAATGTTTTTCATAAGGTCTCGCTGGAAGGTCCAGCAGTGATAGTCGATATAGGTGGAGCAAGGCTACACAAAGCCCTACAAGTTCTGGAAAAGCTAAGCTACATTTAAAGTTCTCTAACACCAGTATTTGAGGCAGCCTTGTACATTAGGACTGTCTCTGAGAGGTAAAGAAGAAAGGCCATGATGAACATTGCCTCCACTTGTGCTCATGTGCAAGCCCAGCTTACTCAGATCACACACACTTTTTTAAGCAATTACAATCAAACCAGCTAGGGTTAACTTACTCCTCTCATTTATTCGGAAGGTATATTAATTTAACTCTAAATTAACTTTTGTCTTTAAGAAACTCTAAATCCTCAATCTGTGACTTGCTTTTCTGCCATTTCCATCTTTTTGTGGCTGTTGTAGAATTTTCTCTCCTGAATTTTCAGTCACTAAGAAGTGTGATCGAATAAATACCAGAGAATAAGGTGAAAGGAAGAACACTTTAGATCATTGATCCATCAACACAAAGTTAACACAAAGGACTGTTACAAGCAATGACAAAGCCAAATTTTCTATATAAGAAAATCCTTATCCTTTGTGGAGGACTAAGAGCAGCTTTTTGTATGTGTCTAGGATTCAAAAGTAATAATATGCAGCAAATAGGGGTAAATAAGGAAATAAAATGAACGTTTGCTTAATATGCATGAAGAGTGTTCTTTCAATCTGAGCACAAACACTACCTAATTTGGCTCATCTTTGCTGGCCTTACAATTTCTAAACCACAGGTTGCACAGGACCTTGTTAACCGGTTACACCTCAATGCCCATGTTGACAAACTGGTGAGAACATACAGTGCTGGCACAAAGAGGAAGCTCTCTGCTGCTGTGGCTTTAGTTGGTAAACCCCAAATACTTTTACTGGTGAGTAAAGGTAATACTGTGCCTATGATAAATGGGTTACATTTAATTTTCTTGCCTTGTATGTTCTAAAGAAAATCAGGTAGTTTCCTGGTCAGTCAGGGAGTAATTGATACATGGATATACAACTGTCCTCTGTCTTCTGCTGTATTAACACTTATTTTATTCTCCAGTGCTTACAAAAATAGAAAATGAAGTTGTATTTTATTTCCTTTTTTTCTCCCCCCCCGCCCCGTTAGTTGGGTGAGGGTGGGGAGAGGAGCCTAAACACACACCAGTGCAATTGTAACCTCCCATGGCCAAAATGGATATGTAATATTTTTTTAAGATTTCCTTACGTAGAAGAAGAAAAAAATAGTTTAATGTAAAAATATATTAATGCGTTATGTATTCTTTACTTTGAACTTAACATGAGAAAAAAAATATACAAAAAATTCTACTGACTTCCTTAAGAAGAAAGTTTCTTATTTTAATTAGTAATTTGGAGCTGTTATTATTAATTATTGACCCATCTATTTCAGGATATTCATATTCCTTACTATGTCATGCTTCATAAATCTGGCTAGTTTTTGTATTTTTATTGGATTCACAAATCACGCAAACAAACTAATGAGTTTTAATTTGAATTATTTATCATGTGTTGTTTTGGTGCTTGCATCCTACTGCTCATTTAGGCCTGAATCTGGCCTTTCCAGTTTCAGCAATGCCCTTTCTATTGAATATCAGGGAACTACAAAGCTTTGGGAACTATATCATTATTGATACCACATTCTCTTTCTTACCATTGCCTTTTGTTTCACTAGAGAAGATTGAACATCCCTTTCTTAAGCCTTGTCTGGGAATAGCTAAACAAATTCAATAGTGGAATAAACCTTTCAGAACTATCAGAGGGAGAAAATCTGTTTCCCAGAATTGTGGGGGAAACCAGTACTTCCAGTAATGCATCACAGGCTAAGTAGAACCAGATAAAACTGGTGTTCTCATGGGGTTCATGTTTCAGAAGATCAGACACATTTTCCTGCTTCTAACATCCTATCATTGCCTCACTTCTGAGCTGAATTATTTTATTTACATTTTATGCTTAAACTGACCCTGGTTCGGTTAGTAAAAGGAGGAGATAACCTTAAATCAGTGCTTTTTCCTGATCTTAGAAAATGGTCCAACTGTTTTGTAATGTCTTAATGACAGCATGCTACAGCAAGTATCAATTTCAACCTACCTCTTGCTGCAGGGCTCAGACTATTGCATATGTAATGGCAAGGGGAAAGAAAAATATCTAAACATGTCAGATGTTTTAAAACATTTGGCTGGCTTTAGAAAACTAGCAGATTTTAAAGGAGTTATTCAGTATTTTAAGAGGCTTTTTTTTTTTTTGTCTGAAAGCAAAGACAACAGTGTAAACCTCTGATTCTGCTTCTAGATTTCATCCAGGATCACAGCTATTAATTTAAGTAATAGCATAGCTTGCTTTATTTTTATCGCTTTTTATGTTTTCTTTGTTAGCTATGAACTGATAATAGGAGACGGAACTGGATTCTTTTTCATCTCTGCCATTGGTAGCTAAGCATCAAAGTGGATGTTTTGTTTGCTTTGTTTCTTGAGAACTGTGCTTCCAGGTTTCAGCTGGGATTCCTTGCTGCATAAACATTGGCCAAGGCCATACTGCCACACTAGATGCTGACACCCCTCATGGAATTCCTTAGTATAAAAAGCAACCAGAAGAATTTCCTTCTCCCTAGTTTTGAAGTGACAGAGACTGGCTTTTGATGGTCAGATATCATTCGTTCTGCTTCCATCAGCAGATGAAGTCAAAATTTGATTTAGTGAGGTCAGCAGGATTAGATAAGAAGAGGAAAAGTAGCAGTTGTAGCTGTGTTTCTTTCTCCATGAAAGCCATCCAAGTGGGAAATGCCAGACAGCTTGCATTGGGCAGCACTGACTGGGTTGTTATTTAATCTTGTGGATTCTCTCCACCTTGGGTGAGAGAGTTCCTCTTGAAGGGACTTTGAGAGTAACTGCTGGAGGATGTCGAATCCAAACATACTATCCACATCTGGCCATGGGATGGGCAATGCAGGCAGCCGGGAGTTACAGGGCTTCTTCTCCACTTGTTTGTGCTGATGACAGGTGTGCATGTAGGGGACAAACAGACAACAACCCCCCCCAGAAAGTGAGGAAAAACATCTGTTAAAAAAGTATATGTGTATATATATTATATATATACATATTAAACACATATATATTTAAAAATAATATTACATTTATTATATTATTATCTACTATATAAGCATATTATTTATATATAAATTTCTTTACTAAAAAGTGCCTTCTATAAATTTAGAAATGAAACTATATGTGTTAAAGCAAAAAACTGATCAGAATGTCTTTTAAGTCACCTCTTGAAAAAGGTCGCTTTTTTAGAGAAAAATATATGATTTTATTGTGAGTTTTGTTAATACTTCATGCTGGGCTGGACCTGTGGTATGTTTTTCCCATGCTGCGGTATCATCATTTTAATTTTTCCTGTAGGATGAGCCCAGCTCTGGGATGGATCCCTGCTCTAAACGCTACCTTTGGAAAACCATCCTGAAGGAAGTTCAGGATGGCTGTGCAGCTGTGTTGACATCCCACAGGTAGGACCCTTATCCCAGCAGCCAGCACATTCCTGTTCTCTCTCCTCATCTGCTGTCAACTGAGGGCAGAAGAGCACATTCTGAAGGCACGCTCACTCTGGTGTGAAACATGGAATATGTCTTGGTATTTTATGGCAATTCCTTCCTGCTTGTGAAAATTGAATTGTGTAAATCTTAAATATTTTCTATATTTAGTTTTCAAGGATTAGGATGTGGCTCAATGGGTCTGCAGGCACAGAAGAAAATCATGCAATGAAATCTTCCTTTTCTATGCTCTTTCTATTCAACGTTGCAGTGTCTCTTCCTGCTTTGAACACCAGGTTATCCTTTTGCAGCTGCCCACTTTACAAATCCTTACAAAGGCAATGAAAGACACTTTTCTGATTTTATTAATGTTTCTGGTTTGCATCAGTGTATGAAAAGAGTATGCCATGGCATCCTAAAGACAGATGTCTCAGCTATTCCCTGCCTGCACTACTGGAAATGGTAGAAGTGACCCTGCTTTCTTAGAAGAGTCTATCTACATTAAATATCCTGTCAGTTCTCTGGTATGGTCATTGGTATATCAGTTTAATGGAGGAAACATCAATACTCTTTTGTAACATTTATAGTAAAATGGAATAAATTAAATGTTCCCTTAGGGAATATAGTATACTACGTATAACTATATATAAAATGGCTTTAAGTGAGTGAGAGATCATGAAAACATGCCCAGAGAAGACAGAACTCATTAATCAAAACAGTAATGTAACATTTTGGCCAAATGAGGTTTGAAGCATAGATGAATTAATAAAAGAATGCAGCAAAGCTTCCCTCAATATTTCCTAGATATTGTTAAATTTTTTTCAGATGTCCTCAAAAGGTATTTGTTGTCCCTGTACATATCTGTGCTACACTATTAATGGAAAAATGCTCTCAAAAGTTTCTAGTATTCCATTTATGTAAGCTGAATATTGAAAATCCCATGCTGTATTTGATCCCCAAGTGCTTACCAGCTCACTCATTTAGGGAACACAAGTTATGCATTGTGAATTGAGAGTTTTTCAGCAAACAGTGTGCTTTGAATTTTCAGTCTAGATTAAGAAACTTTAGCTGTCAAAGACCAGCTAAGCAGAAGAGAGCTGTGGTCTCATTACTAATATGCTGTAAACAAACAAACAAAGCCCATCAAATTGTTACTAATTACTCATTTAGCTCTACAAATGAATAACTCGAAGCAGATATCAGTAGAGTGATAGTGTACATATTTCTAATTAATAAGATGTTGTGCCAGGGTGGAGGAAGGAGGAATTATTTTATACTATTTATACTATCTGCTGAAGGCTATTGGAGATTTATTTAAGATTCTTTCAAAAGCTACTTGTATAAGTAAAGGAATTTTTCTTATTAAGTGAATCTTCATGCATATCAGCAAATAAGTGCACAAGATACAGAGATGGTTTCTTGTGTAACAATTAGATTTTGAGGTCTATTTACTTAATTTTCAGAGACAATGCTTAAGTTTTGTATTGAGGAGGGAAGTAGTGAGATGGTATTAATTGTCCATACAGGCCTAAATTTGTGTTATTTTGCCATAGCTGGAGAGTGTTATGCCAAGGGGAGTGTTAGGAGTTACTGCACCCCAAAGAGACTCCACTAACTTCCGCATTTGCAGGTAGATGTGTTAGCAAGCCCTCTCCCCATGTCTCTCAGACATAGTGGTTTGGCAGTTCTCACCATATCCCTGTCCTTTTTTAAGGAAATTGTTCCTTGGAAGGTACTTAATTGCTATGCTTGTTCAGTAAAAGCACTGTAATTTGGACTGGCACATGGTGGAGGCACACAAGACAACTCTTGTTTAGCTATCTCAGAAGGGTTAGGGAGTGCATGCAGTGAAATGCAGGAACATCAGACAACTTTGACTCCTCTTTGAGATGATGGATATGTCCTGACTGATGTCCTATGTCTAAAGTGATGCTTTGAAAAAACTGCTCACACAATTCTACATAATATGTAGAATGGCAGCCCATTTGCCCAAAGCTTTACAAGTCAAAGTTGTTATTTATCATCTGAAGCTGTTGCATCTAGCCGGATCCTGCTTTTCTATTCAGCTGCATTTTCACGTCCTAAATGCTCTTTGGATTGTAGTGTTTTGCATCTTCTTCTATCCTGCAATCAGACTAAGGGTAACTACTTTTTAAGGGTATGTACTGTGCAAGAGGCAAGCTGAGCAAAATTGCTTCATTCTTCTCCTTCTATCCTTAGCTCAGAATGACCACAAACAGATATTGCAGGAAATATGTAATGTTCATGGAGCTCCTGGCTCTCTGTGCTCAGTGGCATTTCTGAGACTCCCTGTCAGGTATTTGCCTGTGGTAATAAAACCTGTGTATTGTGCCAGAATTGTCCACTTAGTTCTGGACTAAAAACATACATTCCTTTTTAGGGCTCTCTTCTAGCTCTTATGCGGTAATGACTTTTGATGTGTACTGACTAGGGTTGCAATGTGGACTGTTGCCTTTAATGTCAAAGGTTTTGGGCACCCATTTTCACAGCTGTCCGGATTCCTTTCACTTTAATTGAAGGTCGGTATAAATAATGTTCTCTGGTTTCACTATTATTCTTTTAATCTTTTTTTTTTCTCCACTTTATTTTGTAGTATGGAAGAATGTGAAGCCCTCTGCACACGGCTTGCTATTATGGTCAATGGAAGTTTCAAGTGTCTTGGTTCTCCCCAACACATTAAAAACAGGTATTATATGTCAACAGCAAACCTCTGCAGCTACATTCAATCTAAGAGCTGGCTAGGCACTTTAATAGTGCCAAGGAATAAATACTTATGACTACTAAGCACATCTTTCTTTTCCTGCCATCCCTGACGTTAAAAAAGAGCCAATTAGGGTATCTTAGCAAGCTAAATTGACATATGGCATTGCTAAAATGCTTTGTAGTCTGCACTGGTAATTGAAAGAGACAGATCTGTATCTAAAATGAAGCACTTCTGCACTCAACCTGAGAAGTACGTTGTAAGAATTCAACATGTTGAATGAGATGAAATACACGTTGGTTCCTTGTGAGAATTTCTAGTAACAGACAGAATCACTTTCAGCAGGTCAGCAGCCAGTAGAGACAACGTATTTTGAACCATCTCTGCTTCCTAATGCTTTCACTGGCAACTGCAGATATTTATGCTATGTTTCCTGCATCCTTTTTCTGGTGTGCATGAGCCTCTCTTCTGCTTCAGGTCTGCTCATGAGTTAATTTAATATCTGCTAATGAGGATGTTTATTTAGAGGATGGGCTCAAGCCACCATAAAGGAAGCTGAGAGGAAAGTTGCTGCAACTTATAGCTAGAACATTTACATTCAGTTATAAGTAGAATTTTTATGACTCCCAGACAGTCAGCTGTGTAAAATGATACAGCTCATTTACAAGCAGCAAAACTACACTGCTTTGTACTAGCTCAGCGTTTAGCACTCTTAAGTGCAGATACATTTGACAATGTAAACAAGCTCTTGCTCTCTGCCATGGTTATAGGGTAGAAGTTATCTGTGTCTCAGATAATTTCTTGTCCCTTGAGGGCACTTTTGGCTTTCTGTCCTTCCCTTTGGGTAAAACTGTAGGGCCGTGTTTCACAGCTACATTGGCATGATGGACCTGATTCACATTTACTTCAATAAGCTCTCTCCCTCCAAGGATTTTTTCATGACAAACTTTCAGCTAGAGACCTTACAAACTGGATGGTGGAAAAAATCAAAGTTTGCACCTATGTTTCTGATTGTTCTATGTGATCATAACCTTCATTTCATGTTTGTGTACCTTTCAGAGTAGTTGCCTTAATTTCTGGAGGCATGAGAAGTCAATCGCTCTTCTGCTTTTTTATCTAGATGTTTGTCTTTGCAATCCTGTTTCTTATTCTCAAATTACATAGCATAGTGTGGCCTGTTGTCCCACTAGCTGGACTACTTTAGTAGGAATGCAGGCACCCTTTCTTCCTTTTGTAGTAAGAGACAGGTGTCTGTAGAGGACAGTGCAGACCTTGGGCAGGCAAAACTGCTTTTTGGAAATGTGCAGGTCCCCTAATAAGGAAAAATTGTATTACTTAGGCACTTCGTCTGAGTGCATAAAATTAGGTGTGATAAATATGGGTCTCCCCTTTCTATGTTTCAGATCTGCTCTGTCTTCTCAGCTTGACTTTGAGAGGGCAAAGCCAGGCATTCCACAAAGGCTAGCTTCACCTTTTTCTTCTCAGTGACTTTGTCATTATCTTGCTACTCCTGATGTTTCCTTTAGCAGCATCTTGTCTTGCTTCCTAAGAAGGTGGATGAAATCTTAAGCATACTCATCAGTATGCACCATTTCATATAAATAGGACAGTTATTTTTCAGTTTGCTGCGCTGTATCTGTAGATATACCTTTTTCAGATCACACTAAGAAAATCAATGCAGAAGAATAAACTATATGACACCCTGAAAGTATCTTCAAATTATTTCTGAGGATATCAAGGCATTCACAGATCAGCCATTCAAGAATCAAGGCTGTATGAGGGCCTCTTTTGAATTCTGCAAAGCAAGGTCATGATAAGAATATTTGGCAGTCATATTCATAGCAATTATTTGTTTAAAATCATTGTAACTTTATAAAAAACACACCTTCTCTATGTTAAGAATATTTCATACTATCAGCAGTTTTGTGTTCCTTGTATTGTCATGACAGTTCTTTAATGTATGTCAGTGACATTCATGTGGGTTAATATATGCACTGGATACCAATATTGCTGAGGCTTTCCATAGAAACTGTGTAGCTGAAGCTGCATTAAGATTTCATTTAAGGCAGGACTAAAATGCCTTTAAATTACTAATTAATTTAGTTTCTGAATTTTCCACATTGTTCAGGAACCTATTGAATTTTTCTAAAACTTTAGAACTTTTTATTAGGAAAAAATAGTCACTAGCTTAATCAAAGGATTTAATTAAAAACATGCAGTTGCCTGACGTTGCTCTGACTGCCTAATTAATTTTCTTGGCTTCTGGGAGCAAAGCCACCATAGAGAGCACAGTCTTAGAACCTCATATACACACAGCTTTTAAAGTGTGTTTTTTGTTTTGTTTTTTTTTTTAAATTAAGCATACAGTAAAGACATTTTCATGCTTTCTTTAGAAAACTTTTGATAAGTGCTTGGGATAAGCCAGACTGTCCCTGTACTCCTACTATTTTGTTGCTTACCCTAGCTTCTAAACTTCCCTCCAGACAGAACTCCTGACTGTGGTTTTCTTTACTTGCCAATACAGTGCTCCATCATCAACCCCAGGCTATCACACACCTAACAGGAGATTAAGAAACCCAGTGTCTCTGTGTAATTCATGTTCTGAACTTATGTGAAGGTAATTTCCAGATATGGTACCATGTACTTTATGGAGGCTGTCTGCTTCCGTGTGAGATGGGAAAGAAGAGGAGCAGGATTCTTTCACTTATTGCTCAAAAAACCCCCATTGAAATAATTAAGCTTTAAATTATTTTAATCTTTTAATTTTCCCACTTTCCACTCCTCTTGGGAATGTCCTGAAAATATTCCAGGACTTGAAATAGTATTGAGTTACTCCTTCCTTCCCATTTGCCTTCCCTCCCTAAGATTTAATAGCCCTATCATTCTCACTGACATACAGAGCAAAATGTTGTTCCTTCTAAAGTGAAAGACAGTAAGGATTTCTAAATCTATTAAGAAACACCTACTAGCAAAATACTTTCTCTAACAGCCACCTCCACTGATATACTCACTAGTCAGTTCTATTTTTCACTGTTTTCCTGCAATTAGCACTGGCTAGCGTATTTGACCCTGGCACCATCTCACAGGAAAATGCCATCACCTGACATTTTGTTTAACAAAACTGTTCCAAGAAGCAACGTAAGTGAAGGAAAGCATAAGCAAAACTGATTTTGCTGCATCTGATTTAATCTAAATTACTTGTACCATAAAAATTGTTTTTTGTGTGTGCTATGTGCATGAATGAATTATGCTAGTAATACACATATTTATATTAACAGGCAAGGATGGTACTAAAACAAACCAATGGGGACCATAGTTGTAGATTATTGGTTTTTTTCCTTTAGATTTTACAGCTTTTTTTTTTTTTTAAATTTGTTCTTATTTATAAGCAGCTCTTGATATCCTTTATTCTGTCTTCAATTTGTTTTTACAAATCAAATTGAACAAATATTTTAAAATCAGGTATAAGTGGCCTGATCTAGCTTTGAAGATTGGAAGAAGAAAAGGAACCTAAACAGTGTATGAACACTTAGATCAAAGAAAACTTTAATACAGCTTTTATTTATGACAGGATAAGTCCTATATTGTAAGAAATGACAGTAGGACCATATTTTGATATTGCATGTGATTACTTTAGCATGTCTCAACAAGTTTTTTCCTCTTTTAAGTGTAGATATGACATGTAGATATGAAATGTGGATATATGACATTTTTTCTTCCCCTCCTGACGATTCTGTCTGTCTTGATGGAAATTCTCAGAATTGTTTTATTTGTTTTTCCTTTAGTACCATTCCATCCTGTAAAGTCTAGATTATGATCACCTTTTTGATGGATGCGTGATGAAGGCTTAATGGGTCTTCCTTGGGGCCCTGTTAAATTTGTTTCTTTGCTGTGGTGGGAAGTTTCAAGGATTCAGCTTTCTCTGTCACTACACTTTCAGCCCTTGGCAGCTGTGAAAGACCATAATCTTGGACTGAATACAGCTTTGTCAGATGGCGGTACAAAATTCTGCTATGAAGGCTATGGTTGAACTCCAGGAAGATGCTAATGTGAAACATAAAAGCTTCATAGGGGTATAAAAAGTGGCACATGCTGCTTCTAATGTATGAGGCTTGATTCATTTTTCTAGCTCTTGTGCAAATCTGTTACAAAATGCTCATCCAAAAATGTCTTCTCACTACAAATGTAGGTATTTCTGCTTCTGCTCCCAACTGTTGAGCCCTGACTATATTTATCTATGTTTAAACAGATTTAAAGTACCCTCAAATGTTTCTCAGTAGAATAACAAGTGTTGGGCTACTTTAGAAAGGCCTTTTGTTGCAGGTGGCAAATTTCTGAATAATGCCAAGAAAGGTATTAGCTGGAAAGAACGAACTGAAGGGTAATTTCCAAAAAGTTAGCATCTTAGTTCTAGATGTAGTTTGTATGAGATAGATGTGTTAGCAGTTGTGCCTGTTAAAACCTAATTTCAGGCGACTGCTGCCAACTAAGCCAATTACTCTAAATTGTGAACGGATTACATTTAAATGCTCTCTCCAGTATTCTCCATTATACTTAATGTTTTTTTAAAAATTCACTGAAGCATTTCCAAGTTAGATACAGCTGTCCAATCCTCTGGGAACAACAATTTGAATACTATCCTTCATTCTAGGGCCATCTGGACAGACTTCGCATAGCTGAAAAACCCATATCAATTTTTCAAGTGCTGGACACACATCAAGTCTTTGCTCAAATTTTATCAGCAAGCCATCTGATTAAATTACAAAACAATTAATCCATTTGTTATAGCAGAGTTAGAATGGAAAATGTGTTGGCAAGACGTTTGCACTTCTTTTTTTAAAAGGTTGATGGAGAATATTTTATTGCTTTTCTCCAACTCATACATGTAGATTTCTTAAGTGGAAAAGAGAGGATTAAGTTTAAAGATCTCATCAGTCTTTCAGCCTTCAGTGGAAACGGAGTTATCATACTAACAGATACACTTGCACTAAGTTTCTTATGTGCCATAAAATATAGAAGTGAATATGAATTTTATTCCTGTTGACTAGAAAACAAATTCCTTTTGTACGTGAAAAAAGTATTATGACAGCGGACATGTATTCATGTAATACAGCTATTAGTTTATCTTCCCAGCTTGAAGAAAAGAGTTCTTACAGCTTTAAAAACACACAGATTGAGGGTTCAGAAGTGTGCAATATCTCTGCACCGTCATAAAACTTTGTGCAACATTAATTCAGCCCTACTGTGCGTGTGTATTACAAGGCATTTTTTTTTTGTCGCTTTATACTATGCTTTCCACAGGACACTGCGTTATTTCTGTGTACCTGCTCATTCAATGAGCAGCAGCTAACTAAGCTTTCATATTCTCCTCTTTCCCTAGTATGTGATCTGTGTACTGTTTTTACTAGACATTTTCCAAACCTGTCTCTAAATACAGTATTTTCAGCTTTCAATAAAGATAAATATCAACATCTGTGTTTTCCACAATGCTTCTGGGAAAGTGGATTTGAAATAATTATTCCCATTTTATAGAGAAGTAACTGAAGCATGATGCTAAAGTTAAAAGTGTTTGGGTAGGCGATCCAAGCAGTTTATGGCTAAATATTTTCTGTTTGTTTAACATTGCATTCAAAGTACAATGCCTGTTAACTTCAGCTGTAGCTGTGGGCGTTTCTGAAAGTACTACACATTCCTTCTGCAAATTGGAGCCGTAGGTCTCGAGGTGGACCCTTAACAAGGTAGGAAAGCAGTATTGAAGAATGTGGTCTAAATGAGTTACCATAGATCACACAGGTGTACCAGGGTGGAAGGGTAGGGTTTGGTTCCCCAGGGCCATATCAGACCCGTGAAGTACTTTCTTTTTCTCATCAGTCTGACATCTTATTTGCAACATTTTCTAGATGTTGCAGTAAACAAAGCCACTTGTTTGAGCAGGTACTTCCAGTATATCTTGCATGGCATTCATGATAGGGATTTCATGAAGAGATGACGTGATCATGTAATTAAAGCTCATTACATAAAGCAAATATACCAGCGGTTTAAATTTTAATTTCACAACTGGTCTCCATTCCAGTGCTTTTGGACTTGAGATTTTGACCTTGCAAATGTTGATAAGGTCCTTTCAATAGACATTTTAGCATGTAATATCCTGATTATTATTTTTTTAAACTCACTTAAAAAAACAGTATGCCAGAAAACAGTGAGAGCAACACAATGATAACATTACTTCCTCCTGCTTTTTTCACTGCTGAAACCCAGAAGGTACTGGGAGGAAACCGTCTGGATTCTTTGTAGTCTGTGCCATCAGCCTTGCACAGAATTACAGTGCTGCTACTCCTGTTTCTCTAGTAATGTAATATGCAAATACCACAAGAGTAACAGATCTCTGCTACTTCCCTGTATGTGCAGACGGATAAGCTTGTACACAGACAGATTTTGTGGGTGCACATGTATAGGCAACAAGAATTTTTGAGGGTTTTACCACATATTTGGAAATCACCCCTAAGCACGTAAATGCCTACGTTCAGAGAGCAAGGCAAAGCTGTAGCCTGCATTGCTTGTACATCTGAGGCTGTCATTGTTGTGTCAACGGTATTATTGAATATAGAAATTAACTTTAGATGGCTTGATATGAAAGCCTGAAGAGTCTGTGAACAAATAGTGCATGTACAATCTACTTGAACAAGTGTTACTCATTGTTTAATAATTGTTTTCATGTTTCTGTTGTTGACCTGGAAAACTCACAATCAATTAAAAAATGATGGAACAAAATCTATGAATAGTGCATGGAAGACATTTTATAATATATTTGTTATATCTACTTGCATCTAATCAAGTTTATCTGTTCAGCAACACAGAGATTGTTCTGAATAATTGCAGAAGGAATTAACATTTTGCAAGTGATAACATATTTGCATTTGATTTTAGCTTTTTTAACAAAACAAAGCAACTATTTCGAATTTGATTACCTTTTTTCTTCCTAGATATTATCTTTACCTGCCACTTTATAGATAAAATAATTAAATTTATTGTGCGATTTAAAGTTATCTTAATCTGTGATGTATTTGTATTAACAATTTTATTCCAATTTATGTTTCTTTTTCAAAGTGTTTTGTTTTCAATCTTGTTCAAGTTTTGTTCTCTTTGTAAATTATACTTGTGTCTCGGGCTGTAAGGGGAATGACATGAATCTGTATCCTGTGCTTCAGCGATCATACTGGAATAACTAGATTGTCTAGATGAGGCCTATTCACTTAGGGAAAGCAGAACCGTATCTGTCTACAAATGAATATAAACAAAAGCAGAGGGGCAAACAACACAGTAACAAATTATTTCCCCTCTTGGATATATGGCATATATTCTAAAAGATGAAGTTCCTTGCAGACATTAAGTGCCAATTTTCTCTTTATTATTTTTATTTTGTTATCCAATAATGTCATTTTGAAGTAATCTTTTGATCACTCAGACTAGCACATACATAAAGTATGCACATTAATATTTCCACCAGTAAACTTTCTGGGAGCTGTCATTTTTTGATGTGTAAATAAAGCACAAGATTCTCCAGGAAAGGTAATATTTGATTAGTGGAAAAAAAAGCATATGGATGGTTAGATGCTCTCCTTATTCATCAAAGTTTAGGAAATAAGGGTGTGTTCTTGATTTCCTAAGGTTACGTTCAGCAATTTTGACTGGGGGAGAGAAGACATGGTAAATGGGCTCTGGGAAGAGTGTGGTTCAATGAACTGGTCATTCTGGACCCTGCTGTAAGTTAAAACAGCATTTTCTAGGTTTGGTTTTGTTTATTTGCAGAAAAGCAACCTCCTAAGAGTTTTAGCTGAAAATACAGATTAATTTTTTTTTTAAAGCAAATAGAAGTCTCCTGATAATGGACTTCATTTCTCACCCTTCACAGAAAACAGATTTCATGGGTCAAGCTTCAAAATACAGTTGGTTAGTTCCTCTAACGACCCCTTGTGACCAGCCAAGTGTAGGCTCAGCTGTGTGGCCGCAAGGCATTGTGTTTCACCAACTTCTCTTCTTGTCCCCATTCAACTCTCTGAACCAGGACCTCTGAGTAAAGCACAGAAGGGAACATTGAGAAGTTAGTATTACTTGATCTGCCCTGAGTGGCAACTCCTCTACTAGATATTTATGAGAACTTTCAGCCTTTGGGCAACTAAATCCACTTCCATTCTCACTGCAAGGCCTAGAAAAAGCATCAGGAAAGCAGCCAGGGGACTTCCTCACCAGGACAGATCTGGCTACACTTTATTCCAGTGTATGACTGCAGCTTGTGTAGACACATACCTGAAGTAGTTTTATATTATCTTTGTACTGCCAGTAGTGTGGCGGTGGAACTGTATCACAGGCTGAAAAACCTTCTGAGGACTGAGGACCCATGTGGGTGATTAGTCCAGGCTGATGTCCTCTTTGTGATATTCATACTGAAACAACCATGGGGTCAGATCAAAGACCTGTCTAGCACAGTATCTTCTCTCTGACAGTGGCCAGGAGGGAAAAGTACAGGAATAAGATAAGCATATGAAGTTACTTTTCCAGATTACTCAACCACCCTTTAGCAATTTGTTGCTTAGAGGCTTCCTACGCAAGAGTTGGTCTTAGGGGAATCCCCCCCTCTGCCCTATGAATTTCTCTAATCTATTATTCAGCTCCTGTCAAGTTCTGGCATCTAGCATATCCTCTGTCAATGAGTTGTACAGTTTCCCTGTATGCTATAAGGACAATTACTTCCTCTTAATTATTTTGCATTACCTTCCCTATAATTTAATTTGATGCCCCCTGCTCTTGCATGAGAAATGTAGAAGAGTGAAGAATCATTCCTCAGTCACATTCCTTAGACCTGTCAGGATTCTGGGCTCTGTAAAAACACCTTTCTACCACTTCGTCATCTTTCTTCAATGCTGAAAAATCTTAGCCTACTTAGTAATTCCTGATATGGAAAGTGTTCCGTTCCTTGTTGCCATTTTATGTTCCTTTTGTTCCCTTGTTATTTGAGCTGCTCAGCTAGCTCGAGGACCTATGTAATTAAAGGTGTGGAGTTTTTGGATGTATTTTGTAGTCCTTGCTAAGCTCATGCTTCTGCAACTGAAGCTGTTGTTAATACTCAAGTTAATCAGTCTAAAACCCGTCTGAGAATTTATATTTTAGTTTCAGTCTCGTGGTGGCATTTTAGTAGGTAAAGCACTCAAAGAGTAAAACTCCCAGAACTGCTAATGAGGTGTAAGTCAAGCGTGAACTACTAGTTTGGCTGGGGGAGAAGAGGAAGGATAGAGAGGAAAATGTTTTTTGTAAGAATATGTGTTTGGGGTTTTTTTTTTGTGTGTGTGTATACACAAATAAAAATGCAGGTGTAAAGTAATGTGATAGAAATTAGGAATGGAAAATATCTTTGCTGAATAGCTTTGAAGAGGTGGTGAATCTTTTGCAGCAGATGGCTGCGGAACAGGTGTGCTGGCTCAACTTACGCCATTTTAATGATAATGTTTCCCTCCTTAGGTCTTGAACTATCAGGTGCTAAAGGTTTGATCCTAACAGTGCTAATCAAACCAGATTGTGCTTTTCTCTGTAATTGCACATTGGCTTTCTGAATTAATTATATTGTCTGAATCAGAGAGGAAAACAGTGAAAAAAATGACCAACTCAATTTCCATTGCCTCAGTTTGCTACTGAAAGCAGCTTGCTGATTATAGCAAGGGGAAATGCTTATTGCTTATCAGCTTACGGTATATGGGGAGGTCTTGTGCTAAAATGAGTTATAAAATCAAGGTATAGAAACATTACAATTTGAGTAGCCAAAAGAAAAAAACATCTTTTAAAGCTTTTTATTTGTACCATGCTGCTTTTATGCCATTCTCAATTTAGAATTAAACCAAAGTTGCACAGACTTCTCTGTCTTTTCTAATCAGAATTTTGATTCATTGGCTTTGGAAACTTCATTGCATACAACAATTTCATTTTATGAGACTGTTGAACATCTCCATAGGCCAGGATTTTTCAAACCATAATTCAATGGTGGCTGTGTAGAGGTGTCAGAAAACTGATCAGAATCAATGATCTCTTGTAAAATGTTGCCTCAGGTTGGCTGTCAACTAAACTGAACACCCTTGTTAACTATATCCAGCTTTGCAACATCTGTTTTTATTCTCACACATATTTTTTTCAGGGATGATGCTATGCATGTAAAATATTTAATTAGAGATCTATTATGTGCTAGTAAATCATTGCAAAGGAAATCAGCCAGACAGGATTCCATCTTATGCTGGATCTCTTTGGTGTAACAGCAGTGTTCATGTGTCAGGTCTTATTGCTCAGTGAATATTTGGTACTTTGCAGCTTGGACCCGACAGGATTTAATTCATATAATGTCCTTCAGGAACTAACAAACGTGACACTGCATCAGGAATATTTCTTCTTACTCCATTTTAAACAGTTAAGCGGTTGCATTTGACTGAAATAAAAAACTAAACCAAGCCATAATAAAAACTCCCAACAAAAGATGAAAAAACCCTACAATAATTTATTTGCAATATGGCTTTTCATACACTGCAACTTCTTATGCAGAAGCTGCTGCTGTCATGTCTAAAACGTAGTGACTATGGTTTCATTCTACACAAAGAAATAGGATTCTGCTCTGAGAAGATCCTTGGAAATTATACTTTCAATTCATGTGAAATTCTTAATAGAATAAAATCTGCACTCTAGAATTTTTCATTGTGGAAACTTGCACTTCTCTGAAATCCGTGAAGACTTTATTGCTTTATACCAGCAGATGCTTTGGTCCAACACAAAACAGAAGGTAAAGCCCTTACATTGCTATACACGTATTAGAGATGAGGAGCATGTGGCGCTTCATGTGAACTATTTTGCTGGGAGTCACTTAGTAGTTATACCGCACATATGTCTCAGAATAGTCCTTTCAAATTTTTATTAAACTTTGATATTCTGTAGACATTTTTTTCTATATTGGAAAAGGGCAACATCATAGAGTGCGATGTGATACATACTTCCTCTCTGATCATGTGAAAACGTGCTTCACACGTGGCAGAGCAAATTAACCCAGCTGCTACGCTGAATTACAAATTGTGCACAAAAGAGACATGAGAGAGGAGGGTGTTGGTGCAAGGGAGTAATTCAGAGGATAGTCACTAGAAGCTGAAGAACTGTAAGAAAGGATTTGACAGTGAGTAATAATGGAGCTGGGGAGTGAAGAAAAGGAAGTAATGCTGGAGTGAAGGATGTGGGAGTGGTGGTCAGAGAGAAGAAGGAGGTAGCAGCAGGTTTCTGGGGAGACATGGGCAATGCAGTCCAAGCTCCCTGTCCCTCTCCCAGCTCTGCCTTTCCATTGCTCACCGGCAACATGGGACAGCAGTGGAAGAGGAAAGCTCTTCTGACTTGGCTCCTGCTGCTCTTTTTTCCCTAGCAGTTAACCAAGAAGGTGAACCCAAAGGGAGGACGCGTGGCTGCAAAGGAGGGCTGGGAGGGAAGGGACGCAGCTGCAGCACCATGTCGCCCCATCTCTCTGCTGAGCTCTGCCCTTGCACCTTGCTCTGGGAACTGCTGTCAGATAAATTCCATCGCTTAAGCAATGTGCATAAAACTAAGGTTGCCATTTCAGTGTTTATGGGTTTATTGTAACTTCCCCAACTAAATATTAGCAGTGAGTAAATCTAATAAAAAATTATGTGTGGGTTAGATTGCCTGTGCTTAACTTTTATCACACGTATGTTGAGAAAGAGAAGTTCATTTCCTAAATTATTCTGAGACAGACTGTGTGGCTGTAGAGCTAAAGAAAATTCATTAATGTTACCATCTCTCTAAATACCTCTATAGTTGCCTTTGTGTATCTGTAAAACACAATTGTACTCACATTGCTGAAATAAAAGCTGTGCAGCTTTGTAAAAGACTTGCAAAATAGTGTTACATGCCCATTTTTCTCATTAGAAAAGTTAAAGGATTTTTTTTTCTTCCATATTTGTGATTGGTATTCTTCATAGTTTTTTGCTAACCATTCAAAGCAGTATAGTAATTAAAGCATACTTTAGTTAGCATAAATTCAGGTACATTGAATAGTGAAATATCCTGTAGTAATTAAACCATAGGCATAACTATTTTTTTTTCTGTTTGTTATCATTAATTTAACAACTTATTACAATTCTATTGTTCAATCAATTATAATACTAAAATCACAGTGATAATACAGTAGGCATACATGATGTTATTTGACATAATTGTTATAGGAAAATCGATTGAAACTTATGTTCTTCCTGTCTTCATAGTGTAGACAAACAGGTTTATGTTTCTGTGTATCATCTCAGGTTTGGAGATGGCTATTCTGTCAAGGTTTGGCTTAGTGAAGAAATAAGCTATCGAAGAATGATTTTGGACTGTCTACAACTGCATTTTCCTGGAACACGGTTTAAGGTACAGCTAAAACTCCTCATCATAGTATTTGTTCTATGGCAGGATTAAGTATGGGCTGGTAAGAACAATATATACACGTGTGGATATATTGATCTTTTTGGAAAAAATATATATGAGCATCCCTTTTATTTTCCTATTAAGCAATTCTTTAAGATCTGACTTGTGATATTGATTAAATCAATGACAAACAGCCATTTAGGCAACATAAATAAACAGGCCCTTTCTCTGAGTGAAAATTTCCTTTTCTTTTTATTGTTGATGAAGTTGAACTCAGCTTTGTATTCACCTGAAGTAGGAGTGCACTGTAGTCACTGAGAGTATTTATTTTGCTTGCTTTCTGGTCAGGTCCTTAGACGAAAAGTCTTAGTCTTTACTGGCATTCTTTTATTTGATATGAAGCCTTACAAAAGACCTATAGTAATTAGATTTCAAGAAAAAAAACTCTCAAAGGCTTTTAATGATTTTGTTGCTTGTTTATTTGTTTTAACTTTATCCATGTTTAGGAAAAGAATCAAAAGAATCATGTGAAACTATGGCTACCTTAGATACGAATCTGTTTGTGTATATATGAATATGGGCCTGTGTGTGTTTACTCAGCCTTCTGCTGGACTGCATTGTAACAGCACCAGTCCATTGGATTAAAAACTTATAGCACAAAATTATCCTAAATTTATATCTTATATGATCAACAAAACGCCATCTCAGAAGACACACAAAATGTCTGCTCTGAGTATGAACATTTTTTTTGTGCTGCTAATGTAGAAATAATATTCTTGTTTAAAAGCTTGTATTTTTCGTGTTAAACTGCATTGTGAGCCTATTGAAACTAGACTGGTTATAAGCAAGCATAATTGCATCCTAATGTGCATTCACTTTTATCTGTTTCTATAATTTTTTCTTGTTTTAAGGGACAGCATCTTAACCTGCTGGAGTACCATGTACCACGAAGTCAGGGGTGCTTAGCAGAGCTCTTCAGAGTCCTAGAGAATCACAGAGTTTTACTCCAAATCAAACAGTACTCCATTAGCCAGACCACATTAGAGCAGGTATTTTTTTCTTCTTCTTTTCTTTTTCTTTTTCCCCTCCCCCTTTTGTTTGTCTAACCATGCTGTGTATTGTAATTATCAACGTAGTAGAATACTATATCATTTACTAGATTACCCAAACGTATGCAGGAAACCACCAGATCCAGGTCATTTCAGGTCTACACAGTGATTTCATGAACCCTACTGCTTTTACGCTAGAGGTTAGCACAGTAAAAGCATCACAATAAGCAACATATTTGTACTGTGCACAAGCATAATCAGTGCTTAGTTACTTCTAGATCTGTGTGGGATGAGAAGTTGGGACTGTGAACTGCCACTTCCACAGTCCAAAAGTTGGGATCTCACCAATGTCCTTGAAAAGGCTGCCAATTACGGTAATCCTTAGACTTACAGGACATTTTCCTTTGAGACTTTTCTTTTGCAGTGAGTACCATGCTGCACATTAGAGAACAGTGGAAATGCACAAGCAGTCAGAAGAGATCCCGCTTCTAAAGACTGTGAAATCCTATTTGGGCAGAAGGAAGACCAGAATGATGGCAAGGATGGGGTTTCTGGGTGGTTGTGATGTGTTAGAGCATCTTCATATGCAACTTCTTGTTATGTATTCTACAAACTGAGAGAGTCACATCTAGTCAAAATATTAATTTTCCTTGATAGATGGTGTTATCTATCTTATTATTTTTTCCCATGTGCAAATCATTAATGAAATAGTGTGACCTGTACTGATCTATTAACTGCTTGTAAATTATCTATTCACTGAATAGCTGAATATAAGGCAATTTCAGCCTGTTGATCGTTCAGGCATTGTTCACTCAAGCTTACTTCCTCTCCATTATTCATGGTGATTCATCACCTCAGTCACCTACCATTGTTTCCTCTCTCTGACTAACTGAGTGTCATTTTTAAACAGGAAAATAGTTCTGAATAACAAACACCCTGATAATGCATCCCAAGTTTGCATGTGAATATGATCATTTGAATCCAGACTAGCCATCTTTCACTCTCCATTCCTTGCTGTCAAATGGTTGTGTGATTAAAAAGCAAACAAGCCTTTCTCAGTAAGATCTGTTTAAAAAAACAATCAAGGAGGCACATTAGTTCTTGAATCATCACTCTGCAATGCTCAGAAGTATACTTTCACCTTGAAACATCTGGACTCTAATCTGTGATGGTTATTGATAGAAACAGCAGGCTCAAGTTCCTTAGGTATGTAATTTCAAAACAAATTAAAACAACTGTTTCCCACTACTTGTGCAGCAGTAAAATATAATTTTCATACGTGAGTAACTAATTTTACCATTATTTTTATAATTCATCAGCCACTGTGTTAGCTGGAGAGGGATTATTTCTAGAGTTTACAAAACATATCTCTAGAGGGGATCCTTTAACATGAACTATTAATTTTTGTGTCACAAAAGTTTAGGAAAGCACATGAAAAATATTATCAGGTATCCCTCCGAAGTTACAGTTCAGGTACTGTTATTCTGAAAGTCCTACTTTTTTTCATGTCTTACAGGTTTTCATTAATTTTGCTACACAACAGGAAGGAGTCTCCTATTCTTCACAAGAATCTCCTGTTGTTTATCATGACCACCTGCCGGTCTAGGCTCAGAATAGGATACAGCTTCAGCAGCGTATATGTGTGTGTATGTTTGTGTATATATATGCGCATTTTGCATGCAATAGCTTTTCAGCTGTCAACAACTTGTGTGTGAGAAACAACTAATAGAAGCAAAGGTGAGTTTGCATTTGTAGGCCAGAAGGAATGCTACCAGTTCTCAGTAAAACAAGTAACTGGTTAAATGCAGAACAAAAATCTGCCAAAAAGTAATGCTTTTTAACTAACTGGAGTTTTATAATTTAAATGGCCTATTAATGCAGCTTTATGTAAAAACAAAACCAGAAAATAACAAAAAAAAATTTAAAAAAGGAAAAAAAATATTTTCTGAAAAGTCACAGTGTAGAGTTTTTCTTTTTTTGTGTGTGTGTGCAGTGGTTCTACATTCATTTGACTATGATAATCTTCTCTTGCAATCACACTTAACATCTAATTTTTACATGACCAGGTAAGAAAAACCCATTAAATGGTAGGAATAGCTAGGCTATCACCCAGTATTTGTATTAAATAGCACAAATTGAGAGCCTTTTGACTTCCGTATTAATTCAGTTCTGTGTTGTGACAAGCTAAATTAGCCTTTTTATTGAATAAAGGATGCACTATATTCCATAAGGTTTTATGTTAAAGAGGTTATTAGTGTACTAGTCTGCCTCTCAGTTATCTTAAGTAAATTTAACAAGGTTTTATAAATCATACTTGACAATGAGTTTTCCCTTATGCCTGCAGGTTGCTGCTGGAGAAATTCTCAAGTATCTTTTTAATGATCTATTTCCTTTTTCTCATCTTTTTGTTTCTTTTTCTTTTTCTTTCCAAAAAAGAATGTCAAAATTCTGTTTAATGGGCATGTTACAAGAAAATAAGATAAGCATTCAAACACTGATCAATAAACTGTTCAATAAATGTATATTATGATGCTAGATACTTCAGACAAGCCCATGCCAGAGCCTTCAGCCTATTCATGCATAAAAGAAGCTAACATTTCATGAATAAAATGTGGTGGGAGAAAAAAAAATATGAAAACATTGTGGAGTAATCTGCTGCCTCTTCTAAAACAAGTCTTCAGGGTTCCTGTGAAAAGTATCTGATGCTGCTTTTATTAGGCTATGTTGTCTGATAGTTGAAACTGTAGAATTGGTGACTTAGAAGTGAATTGCTGCAATGTAATTCTGGGGTGCACAGGGGAGGGGGAAATGTATTTTGAGATGGAAGAATTTGATTTTAAATGGACAGTTTTGCAGTGCTGCTGCTCTAATTCCCTGCTGTACAATGATGAAATATTAAAAAAATATGTATTTGTGTTTTAGGCTTTGCAAGCTGGCTCTGAAGACTCTTTATTGAGGCTTGATTTGTTGATTTGGTTTTGACCCACCATGCTTTTTAAAGCTGGAATTCTGCTTACCTATTTCTGTAAATGGGAAATTAAATCCTGGAAAAATAAAAAAAAAAAAGTAAAGATTTACAGACTTGGTTTGTATGGTTCTGTATGGATCAGACTGCATGAGCTTATGAATCTGCTTTATCATTAAACTGGCTTGGTATATACGGTCTGCTGCATGATATCAAAACTCTGCCATGCTCCTAGAGATCCAAACCACTGAAGAGCCATTAAACCCCAACAGTCACCATCCTAGTAGAAATGCCACGGCACAACGGGATGGTTTTGTTTGAGGTAAAACCAGTTATCTTTAATTTCTTCATGAGGCTGGCAGTGGAAAGTTTCGAAGGTCCCTAATCAGAACAAAAAAAGGTCAATCTTACAAAGCAGAGTGTGAAAGAAGTCATGGTTGTGAAAGAAAACGAAGGCAGATGCAGGAAATTTGGACAGAAACAGGGGTATGATATCATAAAAGTGTCCTACTTAGTTTCAGGATCTTGGGGTGGAAGAAACTGAACATACAAGGCGCAGCCAAACACCTTTGAGTCATAGTCTGAAACCACTCAGTAGGAGAACATTTCTGGACCTCTTGCTCAGATGACAAACATAAAAGGGAAAATATGGCAAGAACATGCGTACAGGGCTTTTATTTTTTTTTCTATTGTAATGTCTAGATCTGTAAATTGCTGACATTATAGTTGATTGGCTTTCTTTGTTTTATGTTTTGTTTTTATAAACTAATATCTCTCTCTCAACCGTCACAAGTCCTTAAAGAAAACCAAAACCCGAAAGTGTACACAGGGAAATTTAGGGGATGAATTTGGGAAAGGACATGGTGCCAGCTCTCAGGGTGTAAGGCAACTGAACCAGAAGGTTCCATTTGTATGAAATTGTGACAAGAATGCCCATTCCTGCTTCGGAAGTGTGCCAGGGGGTTGAATTAATGAAACAGTCCTACAGCTCGCTTGACCAACAGAAGAATAAAAGTGTACAAGGCTCACTGTGGTGAGACTGAAAAACTGTGGCCCAGCTGAATGCTTCCATAAGGGAGTTTTTCAGGGTTTGGCTGTGTAACACTAATTAAATGTCATTTTTTTCTGATTAAAATGTGAAAGATTGTATTAATTTAATAGATGAGTACAGTAAATAAGGTTTACTTCAGATTGATGGTTGAGTAAATTCAGTTAACAGTGGTTTTGTTTTTTTTAAATTGCTTCATATGCATCTCAGGAGACCCAATTTAATTCAGGCAAGTAGCAAACAATGTGTGTCTACCAATCCTTTATGGCTGAAGAAGGTCAAAATCTAATTGAGTTCCAGTGTACTGGGTTCTGTCTCAGAGGAAATTTTCCCTCTCCTTGACTTGCTGCAATCCTGAAGTATGTAAGTTTCAAGAAAAGTCTTTTAAAGATTTTTTTTGGGGTTGATTGTTTGGTTTTTATAAATTCCTAAACTAGGAGGCTGGACAGAAAAGGTCATTTATACTTTAATGATGAAAGAATCCCTGAATTCGTAAATCATGCAGGAATATCTTTTCTTCTAACACCCCAGGATTTTGAAAAAAAGACAGTTGAGGATTTTAAGCAATAACTGCTCTTGTGAGATTTTTGTTAGGGAAGCTTCATGTCTTTACAACTGGAAGTTTCTCTAACTATGAAAATGTGCCCTTCACCCTGAATGATAGAGTTAAGCTCAAAATTAGAAAATCAACTGAATGTCTGAAATGCTCAACACTAAGACTGGGGAGATTATTTTCACATTTTTAAGGGACTACTCTACTCTCTAAGTAAAAAGAAGAGCTTCTCCCAGTCATTGTACAGATTTTTTCAGGCCTTGATTTAATTTTCATACAATTATAGAATGAGGTGGGCACAATAAACTGAACCTTAAATCAAAGGACCACAAATTCAGTGGAGGGTGGTGGTAACAGTGGACGGGACGGCAAAACTCATGAATGGTCATTTTGAATCTTGCTACATATCACATTTCTGTGCAGATTTTTGTCCTGAAAAGAAAGGACTTATTTCTGTGGTTTGGTTCTGTCATGACCAAAGACGATAAATTTATCCCAGGGTAGTGGAAGATGTATAATGTGATTTCCAGCACAGAAATTGGGCACTTTTTGAGCTTGTTTGTCCTCGTGAAATTTGAATCATTGGAGTCTGAAATCTCATAAATTAGGGAATTGAATCTGACTCTTGCTGGAACTGCTCAACTCCTCGATCAGTCTAAACCCAATTTAGGTAAGAATATTGCTTTCCTGGTCTTCTCCTATTAAGTAGTAAAGCTGACAGTTTCTTTGATTCAGTTTAATATGATTCAGTCTTTTTATGTCAGCACTTTCAATTTTTCTTCCTAAAGAATAGGGAGATCAAAGCTAGCAGTGCAAAGATCTTGCTTTAAGTGATTGAGAGCTGACTAGGTCAGACAGCTTTCCTGAGACTTATGACAACTAAAGAGAAAATGCTTCCTGAGCTGCGTGTTAGATGCTTACATTACAAATAAAACTGATGCTGCAAGTACAATGAAGGTGGGCAGAAGATACATAGCAGAAATCACAGCTGTCTCATTCTTGCAGAGAAAGCATCAGTCTGCTGCTATCAACAGGCAAGGTGCTGCTGCGTGTTTTAACAGATGAATTCTCCATGCTGAATAACGATACGGATCACTGAAAGAAATCAAAGCGTTTTCCTTCTTTATTAAATTTTAGTATCACAATGAATATTGTTTCATCAGTGCCCTCACGCCTATTGCTACATGGAAATATATGTTAGGGTAAATTCTGGATCCTTCCGCTATGGCCCTGTGAAAGCCATAATCAGAGACACCTGCACTGTAGAAATTTATGCAGGTCTTTAGCTTAGAGAGATCAAATCAGGGAGGTTCATATCTGCTTTCTGACAAAGTACAAATGGAGATAAAGGAAGTGCAAGCTATAGAAGCAAATGAGTAAGTTAATAGGTAAGATTTCCATGTGCAACTAATTTATTCCAGCCATAGGACACCATACATGCATAATTTTGCTGCTTGGTAGGCTGTTGGTGCATCCTGTGGACAATTTAAAGAAGTGCCTTGGGATCCAGCTGACTATGAGGTACCCAGCAGAAGGAGTCCTTCCACTCTCATACTGAAGCAATAAAGGCTAGTTTATAATTGAATCACTCTGTATAATTCAAGAGAAGTAGCAGAAACATTTTTTTCCTTTACCTTGTGCCGAAATAGAGAAACTGCAAACTTTATTCCATAAACATTTTTACACGACTCTTAATTCCTCATCTACATACCTTACTATATGCAATCACCAGACCCCCAAAAAATGTCAGCTCTCCCCTCAGATTTAAATCTTTTGGAACTTGATTCAACTTTTACAAAACATGGAAGTCTGATGTTTTTTTCTTTAATTTTATTCAGAGCTGGTTCTTAAGGCTTTATTAATTATAGTTGAGAACTTGAGTGAAGGAGTGTGTGACATTTATTCTGAATCAAATGGAATATGCATGTAATGATCTATCTGAGGAGTTGTAGTCATCTTGTACTTTGTAGCTAATGATAATTGTCTAATAAGAACCTAAAATTGTTTTCTTAGAACTCTGTTATTATGAATAATTCTGTCAGCAATGTGTGAATCCAATATAGGTTGAATCTAGGTAAAAGAGTATTCTCAATATATGACAGGTAAGAAACAAGGTCATGCACAACATTTTGAAGTGTTGTTTTGTTGGGTTATTTTCCCCCTTCCAAGGTTAACAAAGTGATTAGAAGTGGCACTTGCCAGCGGCCAGCTAGTCACTGAAAATGCTTATTGATCTCAGCCCAGAGCTGAGGCTGTTTACGTGCTGGTCACTGGGACAACCCTGTGTTCCCATATGCTCTAGCACCTCGATGAAAAGTGCTATGAACAGTTGTTTTGACTTTTCATCCATCTGGGTATTCTCTTTTAGAGGAAGCCAACAGACTAGTCCGAAGAAACTTGATCTCTTTTCTCTGTTATGAAACCTGTATTGGAAATAAAGGTATTGCTTTACAGCAGGGCTTTGAGCATCACAGTTAAACAAATAAAAATCTCCCAAAACTAGTTTCAGAACCAATGCAACCATATACTAACAACACCTGACAGATCTATTTTTTTAAATTCCTTTATATCTACTCTTTCGTTGTGCCAAAGAAGCAAGTGTTAGCTGGATCAAATGGAGAAGGTGATTGGAGACACTTCATACAACAGTGTATTCTTATTTCAGGCAAATTGTGGTAGATACAATTGGACAATGAAGACTGCAGTCCAGTTGCCTGATGTGTCCTGAAGGTATAAAAGCCCATGGTTTCAAAAGCTTTCAGTATCAACAGTCAAAATAGTTTTATGAAACAAGAAGGTAAGCACAGAGTAACTTTTCTGAGGTCGCGGAGGAAGGAAGATAGTGCTAAAATTAGGAAAAGAACAATTTTTTTCAAGATTAGTAAAACACATATGCAGTCTTGTTATTGAATTTAGAGACAGCCAGTTACCTGAGTATCTGGATTTTTTCAGTCTGTTGGCCATGTAAGACAGGTTTCACTGTATTTAGGACTACATGGAGAAAGACTGTGTAGCTTAGTGGATTTGAAAATGAGACATCGAGTCTTTTCCATCAGTTAGTTCTTCAGTCCTAGCCCATATGTGCAGCCAGACTAAAAGAGAGAGACTAAGAGAGGAAAGAGGAATGAAGTAAAGGAAAGAGGGAACAGAGTGAAAGAAAAAGGTTTTCTGAGATAGAATTTGTATTGCTGTAAGACTGAAGAGGAGGAACCCTGGAGGTAGCCTGCCAGTGGTGGTATATTTCTCACAGCTAGAGAAATAAGAGAGAGCGGTTATGTAAAATATTTTGGGGAGGGAAGGGCAGGACTTTCATAAGATAACAAAGAAAATCTTTAATGCCAGTAGAAAAGAAATCTGACAGAATACGGTATTTTTCTTCTTGTTAATATTTATGAATACTGCTAGGCCAAGTTTATTTCCCATTTGGAGGGTTACTCACTGTATATGAACTTGGCTCGTACTGTGTTGATCACCTACAGTCCTGCTCATTTCTAAGCCCTTTTGTTTTTTGTTTGATTATTAACATCCTTTTGCCCAATAGAAGGTATGGGATGAAACACTGACACATCAGGAGAGCAGAATTCTGTATGCCCAGGTAAGTATGAAGCAATAGGGAATCACGACCTGGCCTTCAGTGGGAACTGGGCTACTTCAGCATCTTGTAGAGCTTGACCCTGTGTATTAATTGCTGCTACTTGTGCTGCTTTTTGTTACGAAACACATCCCTACAAAGAATAAGAGTCAAATTCTGTTTTCTCAAGAACTTAATTTATTGTGTTCCCATATAGTTCAGTCAGGACCTGGCAAGACTTTAGTAAAATAGCTTACCTTGCCTGTTGGTCCACAAAATGGGAGGTGGGTTTGCACCTTCAAGCAGACATAATGAAAAGAAAACAAAACAGCACAAACAAAAGCCAATACAAACGAAACTGCACATTTTGGTGACACCAAGCCGAGTGGTGTGACTGATACTCTAGAGGGAAGGGATGCCATCCAGAGAGACCTTGACAGGCTGGAGAGGATGGCCTGTGTGAACCTCACGAAGTTCAACAAGGCCAAGTCTTGCACCTGGGTCAAGGCAATCCCAAACATGAATGCAGGCTGGGGGATGAAGGGATTGAGAGCAGTCCTGTGGAGAAGGACTTGGGGGTACTGGTCCATGAAAAGCTGGACATGAGCCAGCCACGTGCACTCAGAGCCCAGAAAGCCAACCATGTCTTGGACTGCATTAAAAGAAGCATGGCCAGCAGGTCAATGGAGGTGGTTCTGCCCCTCATCTCAGCTCTCATGAGACCCCACTTGGAGCGCTGCATCCAGCTCTGGAGTCCTCACCATAAGAAAGAGTAGGACCATGAAGATGATCCGAGGGCTGGAGCACCTTTCCTGTGAGGACAGCCTGAGAGAGTTGGGGTTGTTCAGCCTAGAGAAGAGAAGGCTGTGGGGAGACCTTATTGCGGCCTTTCAGTACTTAAAGGGGGCTTATAAAAAGATGACGTGGGACCCTTTATCAGGGAGTGCAGTGATAGGACGAGGGGTAACAGTTCAAAACTGAAAAGGATAGATTTAGATTAGGTATAAGGAAGAAATCCTTCCCTATGAGGGTGGTGAGGCACTGGAACAGGTTGCCCAGAGAAGCTGCGAATGCCCCCTCCCTGGAAGTGTTCAGTGCCAGGCTGGATGGGGCTTTGAGCAACCTGGTCTAGTGGGAGGTGTCCCTGCACATGGCAGGGGGGTTGGAACCAGATGATCTTTAAGGTCCCTTCCAACCCAAGCCATCCTACGAATCTATGATTTTCCTGTTCATATAAAATGACATCATTTTCTACTCACTTGCTTCCCTCACACCCTGTTCCTTGGATCCTAGTCATGTGATTGTGAATTTCATTTATTCCTATGTGTATGCTCTGTTTACAATTAGGTTAGATTTAATACGTAAAAAATTTTACATGTTACATAGTGTTTTAGCTCAATTTTAAATTCACCTTCTAGTGAAGTTGTAGCTGCAGATAAGAAGGCAGGGAGGGGATTTTTGGCCTTAAGAGGATGAAGAAATGTGGTCCAGTGTTTGGGAAAGAATTGACTATGCAGCTATTATTAAAAGCTGACTAGAGGCTACAGTTTTATTATACAAAAAGGTGTAATGGAAAGCAGTAAAGGGCAAAAGACCAGCAACATTCAATTTCTCCAAACACTAACAAGCCCTCAATTATTCATTTGCAATTACAGTTCACTGAATTAGCTACAAGAAAACAATAAAACATGGGTACTCTCAGGCAGATTCTCAACAAGAGTGTTAGAAAAGAAAGGTTAAAGGGGGCAAAGAATGAGAGTATCATGGCTTTGAACTTGTTCAGTAAATTGATCCAGC
The DNA here is from genome assembly GCF_949628215.1 of Phalacrocorax aristotelis. Classification (NCBI taxonomy): domain Eukaryota; kingdom Metazoa; phylum Chordata; class Aves; order Suliformes; family Phalacrocoracidae; genus Phalacrocorax; species Phalacrocorax aristotelis. Next base: position 91,084,734 of record NC_134277.1, read on the forward strand.
TTGGATTTTCCCTATCCTCTGTGCACTTGCTCCTTCCTTTGGCTTCTGTGCTTCACACCTTCAGCTGAGAGTAGCAGGAGCACCAAGCATCTGCTACGTGTCTGAACTCAGGGATGGGGTCTGACGGCAGAAATCTAACATGACTGTGTGCCTGAAGGGTGCACATCTCTAGCAAGTGGGAAGAGCCTTCTTTTTCACCACTTCAGAACAAAGGCCATGGGAAGAATTGGAAAGATTCTTGCTGTGAGCCTTGCTCCCTTATAAATACCTGCAACTGGACATATATTGATGTAGCAGAGAAACTGCCACAAGTTTTGCAGGGAAGATGAGATTTTGTCTGTACTGACGTTGTATTTGCTAGTACCTTGCTCAAGATTATTCCTCTTTTCATAGGATTTTATCAATCAATGTCTTCAGTCTTTGGCTTTTACCCCACTGCTGTCAAGCAGCAAAATGCATGTTTTTTCCAGTACTATGTGTTCCACAGGTCTTTAGATACACCACAGAGGCCATAACAGGTGGGGCTGCGATTACCGCTCTGACCAGTGTCCTCGGGTCAGTCCTTTCCTTCTGAACCAAATGGGAAATGTAGAAATGTACAAAATGCTGCAGGTGACCCCCGTTGCTGCAGTTTCTGCCTCTGTTGCTAAGCAGCATATAAAATAATTATGATACCGATTTAGATCACAGTAATATACAGTGGCATGAAACCAAACAGTATGTTTGCGTGTGGCCCTTTGGCTTTAATGGATCCCAGAGGGGTGTAGCAGTCCAAGTCTTAATTATGTTATGACAGCAAGGTCTGATGGCAAGAGCCAGCTCAAAAGGACAATACCTGCTGAGAAGAGCTACTAAAGTAGGTGTAAAATAGATAGAGAAATGTCTGAAAACAATGGCAGTGCACTGGTGAGCATGAAGAAACCACAGACCTGCTCTGTCATGCAGTTTCTTCCAATGGAAAGCGGTGACATTAGCTAGCAGCGCTGCAAAGACGGGACTGTGACCGTTCCCGATATAGCAGTGCTTTTTCCCTATTATTTGCTTTGGGGAAGGAACAATCCTTACATGGGCTTTCCATATACTGTAATGTGTTCTTTTTTAGAGTCATCTGGGCTACAATTATTGGAATTATCTACTGAAAAGCATTGTCGGTTATCTTTTGCAAAGAATAAAAAATATTCTTTGATAAGAAACCAGTAAAATACAAGCCATTCTTCTGTTTTTTTGTTTGTTCTTCCTCCTTTTTTTTCTCTTTTGTTTCTTTTTTTGGTGGGAGGAGGAATGTTTTGTTTTGTGTAGGGTTTGTTGGTTCTTTACTATTTTTTTTCTAAGTGGGAAAGTAGAAGACTGGGAGCAGAAGTGCATGAAGAAAGTATTTTTGGCTGTGAAGTTTTTAAAACAAAATAGAAGGTCTTTTTAAAAAGAGTTAAGCCCCTACTTTTTTTTTTTCAGTTTATTAAATTAAAATGACTCTGAAAATTAATCCCTTAGGTGCCTTTGAAAATTCTATGCTTTATTACCCATACAAATTTGACTGAAATAAACATAAACATTTATTTTGGTAATAGATATATTCATGATTGCTGTAGTTCATTTACTTGTCTGTGTAAAGGTTTTCTGTGTTTTTACGTCATGAGTGCAGATAAAGTATTTACTATATTTAAATAAGACTTCATCTTCCACAAATATATTGTATTCCATTTTCTTACCAAAACAGAATAAAACAAAATATATGAAATATTATGTGGTAGGTAAAAGGAAATATATTTCTAGCCAGATGTGAATAACAGATTAGAAGAATCTTTAATTCACTTTTATCTTGCTTTGATCTGAAACCAAACTATGAGCAGCCAGAAACATTAAAGGCTGGGAGGAAATAAGGATGACTCATTTTCTTGATTCACATTGAATTGATTTTATAAAGAAAGGAATATGACCCTGTTTGTTAAGACAGCATTATGTGGACCTTTTAAAATGTTTGGAGTTGATTTCTCGAAAGCTGTATCTGTGTATCAAAAGTCTCAAACACTGTATCAGCATTAGGCATGAAGTCAAAACTTGCTCTGGTATTCATCACTGTCTTATAGTTTTTCCTTCTATGTAGCAGTTGGCTTAAATCTGCCTTCCAAGACGTAGGCATGTGTCATGGTGAAGGAAATAGAACTGAAATTGAAGTACGCAAGTGAAAAATTTTACCCTCTATATATCATTAAGGAATATGACATTTGATTAGAAATGGGAACTTGAAATAATATTTATATATTAAGACCACCATTGCCTACGGCAAGGTCGATACAGTAATTTGTATATGTAGAAAAAAGAAAGGTTTTTACTTAATATCTTTCTGACCCAAGATGCTCCTGTGTGTATCAAAAATTGCTTTTAAAAATGTATTTGGAAACTTTGAGAAGCAAGGGCTCTACTCTTCCCCATCTCAAATTTAGACAGTGGCGGGAGGATTTTGCTGTTGCAGCAGGAAAGGCTTTGGTCCCTTCACATTTTATTGCCCTGGAGATGCTTCCAGCTTGCCATTGGCAGAAGTCAGACTGGGAAAACTACAAGTGCTAGTTTTCTATGCTCTGTTCATGTTTTGATCACAGAATAACACTTTCCACAGTAGATTCTGCAGGTGCTTATACTGTAAGTACGCCTACTCATCGGGAAGCTAATTAGCACTGTCTTGTCCTGCTAGCCTGACGTTTCATACTTTAACTTGTTCCACTGAGGTGCCTGGGATCAGCATCGGTTTAGGTAGTTTGGAGTTACAGGCAGCCAGCATGCCACGCTGTGCTCATGTTTTGGATCTTAGCTTTGCAACTTTTCTTTTTACAGATAAAGATGAACCTTTAAAAGGTAGTAGCAGTGGTGTTTGGGGAATAGTATGGATTTGCTGCTTGCTATCCTGTGCAAGTGTAGGAGTACTGCTTCTCATATATAATCAAGTAGTTCAGGTGTTCATTATTCAGGAATACCACCATCTATAGCAGGCTGTAAGTGTTAATGATGGCAGCAGGTGGAGGTTTGCTTTACCTTTAAGCTTAGGAACTTGTTTTCTTGAAGCTGATAGTCGCTAGCTTTATGTATTTGCACCATAATGCAGACAAGCAGGGACAACAAGCAGGCACATTTTTTCTTTGGTTATAGGAAAGTTTAATTGATGCTCACAACTTGGATGTATGGCACCAATGTCTAATTAAAATGTGTGCTTAAAAACAGCCATAGTAAGGCATATATTTGCACTTCTTTTCTCAAGTCCAAACATTGCCAGGTCTGCAAAAGATAAGACACACTAATTTGAGCAATATGAAGGACCTTACAAAAGTTTGGATTACTCAGCGGCATGCCAGGTGAAGGTTTACATTTCAAATTATTGCCAGAATAAAGCCAGTCTCGTTCCTTTCCCATCAGGTCACTTTGGTTGGACGTGCCAGGGAAGGAAATAACGAGAAAAATATCCTGGTTAGGGCTAGGTAAAGCTGTGCATGATTTCTCAGAACACTAGAGGGAGTAAGAAGGTAAAGTTCTTGAAAGAGCAGCTGCTTCCGTGGAGGTTGAATCCTCTGAGAATAAGTTTACCATACCAGGCAGGTAATTAAACAGAGGCTGTTACACCATTAAACAAACAAACAAACAAACAAACAAACAAAAACCCAAAATCAAAGTGATTTCTCACATGGTTTATCTTTGTCTGTTTGGAGTTTTTTGGTTGTGTCTGTCCCCATTCCCTGGTGTGTCATGTCCTCCCCCCCACCCCCCCCTGAAATACCATCAGCATTCTTTTTCTCCCCATTCGGTTTATTGTTTTGAGGGGATAATTTTGTTCTCAGGTCTCTGAATGCTAAGTGTGTGTTCATCTAGGCTAATGCTAATGGCCTGACTGTGGTGGAAACCAAAGTCCTTGTTTCTCCTCGTCAGAGACTCCTTTAGGCAAATGTTAACCTGCCAAGAGCATGTGCATTCCAAGGAGGATTTGCAAATGAACTAGTTGTTTCCCACGAACAATATTTCCTGACCTAAATCTTTCTGTGCTAAGAAAAAATAAAAAGAAATGGTATGCACTAAAAGGCTATTACAGATGAGAGAATATTTTCTCTATTGTTCCCCTTGCCCACTCATATTAATATTAACTGTTTCTAAAATACGATAATAATTCTGGTGCGCATAGCATTTCCTTATGATTATTCACAGAACTGACCCTGTGCCTATAAACAAATGTTTTACCTAAGTGGATTAGCCCACTTTCATGTTCTTCTAAATAACAATCTGCCAGTAGGCTTGGAAAGCCAAAGACATTCTGGGAGAGATTCTCATCTCAATGTGTTGGATATTCCTGGCTGACGCCTGCTGGGCTTTGTGAGCAACATTGCCATTACAACGAATTGTAAATGCAACTCTACTATTCAAAAAAAGCCTGTTTCTCACATGGCACCACAAGCATCATAAACTTAAGTTTTCGTCTAGATTTCTAAAAATCTTAAAGCACTACTTTGGATAAATGAATAGCAGGATAAGTTTGGAGATGCAGCTGATGCTTGGTCTAGGAAGTCTGCCTACTAATGCAGAGTCTGAGGTGACCGTGAGGTAACACCACTCCTGAGGTCTGTGGGGGAGCTGCAGGTAGGCAGGTGGCTGCAGTCCTTCCTAGAGGAATACTGTTAGACGCAGAGTGTGTGTAGCAGGTGGCACCTGGTACACAGCACTGGAGTTCTGTCTCTCCCATCTTGCCAAGGGATGCTTTATTTTGACTTTACAGCACTGTCAGCAGTAGGTGGGACAAATTCCCATGTACAGGTGCGTCTTCTAAGGGTAAAGTGGGAAGAAACTCTCTGCAAGCCTTTTTCCCTCATCTGATTCATTTACACAGGCATAGCCACCTCAACACTTCCATGTTTGCTGTATTGACCCTGCTTTTGCAATACTTCTGCTAAACATAGCAACAATATGACAGTCACCAATGCCAGTTGTCACCCACAGGTCTAATGGTAGCATGAAAACCAATGTCAAGTGAGATGTGGAGCTCTCTCTACTAGTTCTCTATTGCATGCGGACAGTACATTTTAATTCAATATTCGTGCACTCCTAGTTCTGTTGTAACAGCTTCTGCCTTGCAATTAAATTCTCCCTTAAAATAATTTAAAAAAATCTAACCCTTTGTATAAACTTGACTTTATTTCTTGACTATATCTGTTCATATCTTTGTTACACTTCAGCTTTCTTTGCCACTATTATCACAGTAAGCAAAGTAAGCCGATTTACACTAGCTGATGGTTGGCCTTGGTTGCCTCAGTTTTCAGTTACCTCTCTAATTTCTCAGTAGCTGTTGGTAAGGAGGTTTGGTGACTTCAGTAATTCCACTGAAACCAGGAAATTTCTTTCATTTCCACTGATGTGAGAATAAAGACAGGCCCATAGTTTTCATTTGAAATGCACGTAAGTTTGATCTTCCAATTCTGTTCATAAAATCCTCTGTGTTTTACAAGCTAAAGCCCCCGGTAACTATTGTCTCTAAATTATGTAGCATTTTTCCAAAACTACTACTTAGTAATCCAATAATTTTCCACCTTACTATGAACGGGTAATATGATGACATGATTACAAGACAGAAGATTCTCACTTACTTACTTGCGGCATACTTGTCTGACTTAGATATATTTCCTAGGATGGTAACAAGGAGACTGCTAGCAAGACCTCTGATTTTAGTGTAGCCCACCCCACGGCGTGGTGAAGCAGTGATATGTTGAGCAAGGTCCAGGCACGTGCTCAGTGACTCCTGCTGCAGTGTGAGAGCTGCTGCAGTGATGGGATCAACCCTGCAAACAAAGTTCTTCCCCTGAGCTGGCAATTCTCTCTGCAGAACTCTTCCTTGGCCTGATGCGTGTGCTTGCACTGGCCTTTCCTCTAATAGCACTTTAAATATTTATTTCTAAGTATCCTTATTTGTGAAAACAAAACTTTATTTCAAAATCTGGTCTGAGGTATAGGTGAGAGGTTAGGTGTCAGGAAGGCTTTTGAAGCTTGGCTTGAGGCTTGAACAGTTCTTGAAGTGTAGGTGTTTAACTGAGAACGTAAGGCTGGAAGCATTACTGCTATTACTTAGTGAAAGTTTTGTATTGAAGCATATTCCTCCCCAGCCTAGTCTAACAATGCAATACTGCTCCTAAGGATTAACTTACAGTCACTACAGATCCCAATTTAAGAAAATATCCCTCTTGAAGACAACACTGGAAGAACTATTTAATCATAATACTTAAATCTCATTCAGAAGAACAGAATTCAATGCATGTTTGAAATTTAACGTGTGCTTGAAATGTTTCCCCAAATGAGAAGGTCTTAAAGTTCACCGTTGGTGGTTGCATAGCTGGATCCAAGACTCTGGAGACATTCACTCCAATCCTCTGTCTCCTTCTGAACTCAAACTGGTTTCAGTTATGCAGACCTCTGTTGTCACAGGTTCACAGGCTATGAGCTGTTTTAAGGCTGTTCTGATCATCTGGCCTGGCTTCCTGCAGGTAAGATCTCAAATTTTGCACCAAGCCCATACCTATTTGTTGAGTCTGAGCAGGTCATGGGAAAAAGAAGCCACGTGAGTGTCCAGCGCTTAGGAGTGGAGGGTCACCCATGCTGCTGGGTAAGCTCTCTCAACCATTAAGTACTTCCTGTGTTCAAAGTACAAGCTTAACGTTGACTCTGAATGTATCTAACTTTTTCAGCACCTTTGATATACCTTTCTTTTCTTTGCTGTCTGCCATTCTTTCACAACCTTGATGCAGCTGAAAGGATAAGAACTTTAATTTTCAAGATTTTCTTGTTTCTTTTCTGTTTTCTAAAGGTTTCTGGGATTACAACTATTCTGGGAGGGCAGCCTCTATAAATACTTGTATACTGCCTATTTTTTTCTATAAAACCGACCTTAGCTTCCCTGAAGTTTTCCAAATGAAGTGACTGAAATCATTGGACAAGAAGCCTTAGATGAAATAGGTCTCAATATTTGTAAATTATCCAGAGTAATAACAAAAGACTCCCTACTTTAATGTACTTACAGACTGTAATTCTTTCTTCAAAGCCAGAGAATACATTTTCTTTATGCATTTTCATTATAATTTTAATTAAATATTTTTTTCATAAGTGCAGGGGGTTTTTTTAATTATCTGTTTGCATAGAGGAAAAAAGAACCACATTTTTCTTTCAGATGTTCTGATTAAAAAAGAAAAATAAAAGAGTTTTCAAATATCCTGGTATGAACTTATAGCAGTTGCTAACTCTGGAGTAATTCTACATTTACAAAATGTTGAAGGCTGGGAAGGTCTGAAAATAACAGTTGTGAGAGGGAAGAATTGCTGTTTACTGAAAGTCATGGAAATTGGTCACATGCCCCTAGTTTATTGCTTCCCTGCTTGTGATAAGAAGACACAGAAGCAATAAGTGAGGTGGATCTATTGGGTAAATTACTTCTGGTTTTGTGTAATCCTTTTATACAGTTACACTTACAGAGCCATGATTAAGTGAGCATGAATTCTTAAAAATGGATAATGTTTTAGCTCATCTTATTGATATTCCAGATATGCTGCTGTTTTGATAATTGCACAACTTTCAGAAAGAGGGATTTAGCCTATTTTTTCCTGGAAAAATTCAGCCTTCACTGACTCCACTTGTATAAGAGCTGCAGGTGTTTAGCACTTATTAAAATCAGGCAATTCATCTGTGACTGAAAAAAGTACACGCTCAGCCTTTTTATCTCTATACAGTATTGAATAAAGTTTTGCCACAGACTTCAAAGATCCAGCCCAGTGTCCCTTCTTTTGAGTTACTGAAAGAGAAAGGAATAGCTCTTGGTTTCTTTTGTATGTATATAGGTAGATATATAGGTTGGATTAGCTTAGTTCTGCTTGAATATTTGACATCAGAAGTACTGCCTTCCTCTAGCACTTGTCTATGACAAGCTGGGAAACAGATAGCTTTTTACTTAAGGTAGACCCTGTCTTTAACAAGATAAGTATTCTGTGTGTTCTCTTTTGATATTTGAGACAGTAGTTTGTTATGTCTCTTAAAATTATTACTTTCATTTGCTGCCCTGCTTTGATGTATGAAGGGAGTGAATGGAAGTGAGTGAGAGGCTAACGTGTTCAGCACACAGCAGCCTGGAGAGACAGCACTGCTTCTCATTTGAAAGGCAGAGCCCTTTCTGGTCAGCTCAGCTCATGGAAATAAAACATGATGCTCATGTGCTCCAGTCCCTCTCTGGATAATGTGTGCTGCAGTGTTTAAGCTGTTCACGAAGCACTGAGTGTACCTTTTCCCTGTGCAATCCCCAAAATTTAAAGCATGGAACTAACTTGGCTTTCAGATGCTGTGCCATCCATCACTGCAGATATGTGCTATTTGTCATAGAAATAGTCAAGCTTTGGCTTTATTTGCCTCATACTTCAGGTGTCTGAGACTATGTTTCTAACACTAAGCTCTGCCAGCATGCCCAAGTTGAATGCGGATGTGAAGCCCAAATTGAATGAGGATATGAAGCTCCATCTGAGATGTTCAAGGCCCCCAGTGCAGATGCACATACCTCAGTGAAAAGCAGCTGCTATTGATGTGGCTTCTGCGAGGTGGGGGTGAGGTATTGCAGCTGAACAAAGAATAGCTTTGCCACCACAGCTGGACCTCTGGGCGAGTCAGGTGTGGGTGCTGTGTTTCTCCTATAGCTATGAAGTCTTCTAAGCATAAACATGCATTTTGATACATAACACTTTTCTTTTGCTGTTGTGTAATAGCCTATTATTTGCCTGGTGCCAGCTAACCCCCTTAAAATTGCTAGTAATGTGTATTATATTTTGTGTTTTCTGTCTCTCATGATGGTACACTATACAATAGGAGCATTGATAAATATTCTGTAAACAATATGTACTAATTACCTTGACAATAAAAGGCAACTAGCAATTTTTCCTGAACTGTTTTTGGCATCAAAGAAGGCACAGTCTGAAGAACTGTTTTTACTAAAGAGAATGTTTCAGTTATAGCCTAATCGTTACTATTTTTTTTCCCCACTTCTGCTAAAGGCAATTGCCAATACCTTTGATCTGTTAACTTTCATCACAAAGTTCCTCAGTTTCATCCGGTTAGTATGACATAACATTTAATCAACAGTGAAAAGCTTCAAAATGTGAGTTTTCTTTAATGATTGTGAATGAAAATTACAACGCATAGTGTCAGGGTTTGGGGTTTTTTTTTACTAATCTAGTGCATTATTTTAAACCTCAGTTTTCCCAATAAAGAAGAGATGTCTGGAACGATGAGATTATAGTTGTTTGAAGGTAGAAGTTTGTAGTACATTTAAGAGATTAGCAGCCTGGCTATGATTGAAAAAGAATGTCTTTTATCAATTTGCAGAGGAAGTGATACAGTATTCATGGTTGCAGATAGCTTAAAGTCACATCAGTGTTCTTAGACTGTGACTTCGTGACTATATTTACCACAGTTTGTGGTGGGCGGGCCTCTGTTAGGTAGTGAAACCATAGAATCAGTTTTATTTCAGTAGTTTAGTAAATGAAATTAGAGTTCCCAACGGCCTCCCCTCTCCTCTCTCCTGTTATTCTAATGAGAGTGGGAGTAGTTACACTAAAAGTGTGTATGTAACTAACGGGGAAATGGTATCAGACCCAGCACCCAGCGTATCAGGGGGGACCTGAAGCACTTGTCTTCCCCAGCTGACTAGTGGCAATCCATATGCATCTGCTAAAATTAAATGTGGGATTTATTAAAGCTAAACTGAGCGCCTTGAGTTTTGGTAATCAAGTGCATTTATGAGCCAACTTACTGCCTACAGACCATACCCAGAAAAGACTTTTCAGTCTGTAGTGTTGAATTTGAGAATCCCTCCATGATGACGTTGACAAGGGTCACATTCTGAAGACATTAAATATATCTCAGGATTTCAGCCAACCTTAAAAAGTGTACAGTGCCAAGGAGTGCCCAGGTTAGAAGACCAGCTGACTAGCTCTCCTGTAAGTGTTCTCTGTTTTAGTACTATTGCTGTTATGCATTTGCATGGTTAATGTTTTTGGTGCATTTAGACACCAACAGGTAGGTGGTGTGAAGAATTTAGGTCTACATTGGAGAGATAAAATGAATTTGCTCTGACTTCATTGTGCTTGCCTGTACTTAGAGTTTTGGTAACTAAAATTAAAAAAAAAAAATTACTTTTGAAAGAGCTTCATTGAGTTTGTAGAGATACACTGATCCCTCAGTTAATTAATTTGCAATAATTAAGGATGATATTTTACTTCGTGGCTCCACATGCAAATTAGATGGACAAAGGACACAGGACATCAGCTGTTAATTTACTTTCATGACCCCCATTTCCTAGAATGATTGTTCTCACACCTAGACATGGCTTGGAAGCAAAGGCCTTCCTGGGATTAGCAGGACCCCTGCTTCTTCAGCTTCGTTGATATTTTGGAGATATTAAGATTACTTCATTGGCCTCCAAATAAAATATTCTGTGTACCTATGTACTTCATCTAGGCACCTACCTCTATTCTCCAAATATACAGATTCTGAACTGCACCAAAGTTTCTTACTCAAAGTGTATAGTGTGGATATCCCCCATTATTTTTTATTTTGCAACAGCTACTTGGCCTCTGTGAGACTTCAGCATCTGTTTAGCACTGGTGCTGTATGGAGGTTTTTTGCCACATCTGTAAAATCTTTGTTGAGAATATGATACTGAAAATACTCAAGGAACAACTAAGTGAACAGTGCTGGAACATGTAACACAGAAAACATCCTGATCTCAGAGATGATTAAATGAACAATTCTACTTTTAAAAGAGTATTTTTCTTGCTGTTATGACAAAAAAGAAACCTAGAAGTGCAATTCTACCTTTTATAAGAGGGTTTTATTGTTCATAATTTCAAGACAGAATAATTGAAATACCAGGGGAGGAACAGAAAAAAAGTGTAGTGGGAGCTTGAAAGAGCTTTTTGGGGTGAGCCATTACATAGAAATATGATTTCAATTTAAAAAGTTATCTGTTTGTACAATAAACAGAATATTATGTTGCCTTATAGAAGTTTGTATATGGAAGTGGCTTGAGAGGAAAAATAAGCTTTTGGAGTACTAAAAATGAAACCGTCTCAGTACATCAAAGGGAAAACAAAGGGTGATAACAAAAAAGATCCAATAACAAGAAGATATATGCAAGATATAGAGTTGCTATGCCTGTCAAAGTGTTTTTCATGTATCTTGCTTCCATGATGGGACAAGTTCACTAAGAAAAGAATAATTTTCTGTTTTCCCTGAAAAGTACCCATTCTGACAGGCATGGAGGCACTCTCTCGTGTCATTTTCAAGAGTGCAATTGCTGTTCTGTATGAACAAAGCATTTTAAAGGAGACAGCAATGAGGGCAATTCTATGAAGCCTGATGTTGCATGAGTCCTTTCTGGATAGTCTGATAGCGTTGGCTGCCTGTCCTCCAGTGTGTGAGATAGACGTGAGCAGGAAAGACACTCAGGGCCTTCCCAGTGGTTGGGACCTTCATTGGCTCCAGCACAGTCCAGTCCTGCATTTATCTCCTACGTTCAAAATGGCTTTATGGTTACAAAGCCAAGCACTGAGGAATTAAAGGAGGGTTTCTTTGTGACAGCAGTTTAGCACTTGCACGTTTGAATCAGGCTAACAAAGGTCAAACCTCAATAAGGTAAGTTTTGGAGGCACTGTTCAGCTCTAATTCCCTAAAGCTCTTTTGTCTTATAGTAGCTTTGTGTTTAATTGATTAGCCGCCTGTCTTTGGCAGGGATCTTGTAGAATAGTTACTAAGGGATTGTGTCATGAAATATTTGGAAAGACAGTTCCTATTATAACGAGAGACTTAGTTTGTGGTAAAATTACTGATTTGTGCATATCGGGAAGAGGACTCAATGTGTCAGTAAGAATCACAGCTGCTAAATTCTCTATAATCCTCTGATTGTCAAGAGCGCATCCCTGGTGATAGAAGGAAGATTTGGGAGGGGGAAGCCTTTCATGTGTGCAAGACAGAAAACTTTGAAACATGGCCTATGAAGATGAGACTTGTATGCCTGACTTCTAAAGAACGTCTGTTAAATGCCTTCTTGGTTATATTTTCACTGCTCCAGGTTCACTTTATTTTGACACGCAATTCCCCCTGTCCTGCTTTGTCTACTCTTGTTTTTCTGCATTCATATTTCAGGGTTTCTGTGTTGGAAAAGACCTCAGAACTTCTCTACCCCAGTATCCTGAGCAAAGCACAGCCAGCTAGGTCAGGCAAGGTTACTTAAGACTTTTTTGTTCAAGACTTGAAAATCTTCAGGGATGGAGGCTGAATAGCCTCTCTGGGCAACTTGTTTTAATGCCTGAGTGTCCTCGTGGTGAAAAAGCTTCTCCTTTTTTGCAGTCTGAATCTCTCATTTAAATTTATGCCTGATGTGTCTCCTCCTTGCAGTATACATTGCCATCAAGAGCCTGGCTTTGGTTCCTGGATGCCTCCCTGGAGATACTCGGGGACTGCTATCAGGTACTCCCCTCACTGAAGCTATGTCTCCCCCACAATGGGCAAGCCCTGGTCCCTCAGCCTCTCCTGAAAGGGCAAATGCTCCAGCTCCCAACCACCTTGATGGCTCTCCCCTGAACAGACTCCAGTTTAATAATGCCTCTCTTTTACTGAGGGCACCAAAACTGGATGTAGTGTCTAAACGTGGACTAATGAGGAGTATAATCCTTTCCTTTGATCTCCTGGCTAGGCTGCTGTTCATACAGCCCAGGGTGCTGTTGGCCATCTTTATTGACAGGGCATGCTGCTAGTTCACACGCAGCTCGATGTTTGTCACAACACCAGGGCTTTTCTGCAGAGCTGCTCCCCAGCAAGCTCATTGACAGACTGTGTCTTGCAGGGGATCTTCTTTCCCAGGCGTGGGGCTGAGCGTTTGTCCCACACTGTTGAATTGCATGAGCTTCCTCTTGGCCCATTCCTCCAGGGTCCCTGGGTCCCTCTTAATGGCAGCCCTGTTTCTGAGAATATCAGCTGGCCGCTCCAATTTGGTGTCATTTGGGAACCTAGTGTGAGTGCACTCTGTTGCCTCCTCTAGGTCATTAGCAAAGAGAACAGGTCCCAGGATAAATTGTTGTGATACTCCACTTGTTACTGACCTTCAGGCAGCACCTGATCACCATGGCCCTCCAAGCCTGATAATACAAAAAATTTTATACCCATATACTTGTTCGTCCATCCAGACTATAATATACTAACTTGGATAAAATACTACTGTGGGAGAATATGGTGTGTATTTTGTCTTGCTAAAGTCTACAGGGTAAATGACATCCATTGTTCTTTCCTCCTCCACAAATCTAGTCATTTTATCGTAGAAGGCAACCATGGATTTACACTTGGTAAATCCATGCTGACTGTTCCTTCTGTCATGGCTTAACCCCAGCCAGCAACTGAGCAACACACAGATGCTCGCTTACTCCCCCTCGGTGGGCGGGGGGGAAAGAATCAGAAAAGTGAGAAAACTCAAATCATGAGTTACAACAGCTTCAAGGTTTTTCTATTACAGTCTCCACCCCCGATCCCTTTGGGCCAGGTTATAGGTTTTAACATTGCAATGAACTCCTTCCCTTGCTCCTATCCTGGCTAGCAACAAGGGGTTCTTGCTATAGTAATTCCTATAACATGCAATTCAAATCCCAGGTTACAACAAATTAAAGGTATTTCCATCACAGTCTCCACCCCTGGACCCTCTGGATCTAACCATTGGGTTTAACATTGCAATGAACTCCTCTCCTTGCCACTGCACCAGCTTGGACTTATTTACAGACTGCAGTGCATTAGGGGAGTACACACTTATCTATGAGCCACAGTCTCTCCAGGGGTACACCTGCTGCAACACAGACATAACCATGGCCACAGATGCTTCATGTTGTTCTACTCCCACGTGGACTCATCCACAGGTCACACTCCCTTCAACTCAAGTTCACACTGGAGTTCCAGCCTGTCCAGTACAGCAGCACAGAGACACCAGCAATGCCCTGGATGTCTGCCAGCCCAAGTGCATCGCCACTGCTGCTATCAAAATGTTCCCAGGCACAGCTCAGTAAGATGATCAGCAGGACAGCAGTACAGCAAGCAGTGAGAGCAAAAGAGCAGCCACTAACGAGCACTAGACTCTAATATACAGCAAGGCAAGTGAGACCCACGGCAAGCACATTGAACAGCAGTAACAGCTATAAATTCAATTTAGCACGTTCCAATAAAATCTGTTGTTATCTTGAACCCTTCAAGCCCCACATCGGGCATCAGAAAAGACTATTGTGGTCTAACCTAGGCATGCAACTAAGCACAACACAGCTGCTTGTTCACTCCCCCATGGTGAGAGCAGGGAAAGAATCAGAAAGTGAGAACACTCGTGGATTGAGATAAAGACAGTTTGACAGGTAAAGCAAAAGCTGCACATGCAAGGAAAGCAAAACAAGGAATTCATTAACTCCTTCCCATGGGCAGGCAGGTGCTCAGCCTTCCCCAGGAAAGCAGGGCTCCATCAGACGTAACGGTTACTTGGGAGGACAAACGCCATCACTCAGAAAGTCCCCCCCTTCCTTCTTCTTCCCCCAGCTCTATATGCTGAGCATGATGTCATCTGGTGCGGGATATCCCTTGGGTCAGCTGGGGTCAGCTGTCCTGGCTGTGCCCCCTCCCAGCTTCTTGTGCACCCCCAGCCTGCCCGCTGGTGGGGTGGAGTGAGGAGCAGGAAGGGCCTTGACTCCATGTGAGCCCTGCTCAGTGGTAACTAAAACATCCCTGTGTTATCAACGCTGTTTTCAGCACATACCCAAAACACAGCCCCATACTAGGTACTGTGAAGAAAATTAACCCTATCCCAGCCAAAACCAGAGCACCTTCTCATTTGTGGGCACATAAATGTTTCCCTCTAATGAGAGTAAGGAAACTGGTCCTTTTGAAACTAATGCTGGCCTGTCACAGAACCAGTGAAACTGGATATCATTTGTGTTCCTATGAAGGGCAAGATACTGCACATTTCAAGTCAGCAGGTGTTTTAGCAGTTATTTCAGTGGAAACAAGTCAGACCCATGAACTAAAAATGGGCTTGTTTGTTAATAAAAAACCTTTCTGAGTTAATCATAGTTGAAGACTGAGGACAAGATTTTTCGTTTCTTTTTGTTTATTTTAGACAGAATCCATAGGCCAAACAATAATAAAGAATGATGTCTTGCCCTGGGAGCTGCTTCACCCAGCTACTCTTTGAACTGAAGTTCATATGAAGTGGAGTGTATTAGGAACTAACCATAAAGAACACTAGGGATATTTCTTTTATCATAGCTGCACCTGCCTTAAGCGCACAATAGTTAAGGTTATAGCTGTGTCTTGAAACTCTGTCTAGCGGGGTTTGAACTCAGTAGAACTCAGTAGTTAGGAGATAGCTCGAGGGTCAAACCTGGCCTGCCCTTCAAGGTACCTTCAGCAGCAGTATTGAAAGCATTGTGTGTATTTACTTTTTCTGTTTTCTTTTTTTTTTGTTCTGTTGAAATTTGCAGTCCTTAAATAATTGGAGACTGCATATCTTAATGTAAAAGAAAAAAGCAGTGAGACACACCAGCAAGGTAAATAACTGCTTTGTCTTATTGACTGATAAAATAATCCTTCCTTTTTGTTGTGTATTTTCTTTTTTCCCTGTTGCCTGTATTTGATTCTCACATGCTATTTCAAGTTAGGTTTAAACTGTATGCTAACACAATTCCTAAAAAAGGGTGTTTTCTTCACTGCATAATCATGGAGTTTTGTGCAACCTTCAGTGTTCAAAAAATAATAACTGTATCCTATACATGCTGCCATGTTCCTGAACTGGTACAGCTTTAAACCACTTGACCAAAAGGACGATTATTGCCAGGAGTAGAGCCTGTGCTCTGCATGACCACACAGAGACATTTGATATGGATTTCTACCTGCTTCTTGACTATGTACTAATCTGGCGATATTAAAGAACTTGACATCTTTCCTTACGCTGGCCCAGATTAATCTAATCTAATTTGACACACTTAGCTGCAAAACTTGAGTTAAAAGCATGGGCACCTTAGAGTGGCTTGCAATCAGTACAAAGAGATAAGCACATCCCAGGAATGATTCAGCCCATCTCTCTTTATCTGTTGCTAATACAGGGAGTTTTGGATAGTTAGGCTGCAATATAGGTGCCTCACTGAAATAAATGAGTTTGTCCATGTTTTCATTCAATCTTGGGCAAACTTTGTTGCAAACAGGCAATTAGAAATTATTTCAAATAGTTGCAGTCCTTTGAAAGATTTAGGATTTCCCCCCCTCTTTTAGTATGTTCTTGCAAGAATGAGGGAGAAAAAAGCAGAAGAGAAGGGGTATTTTGAAGAGCAAAAGTTAATTGAGCAGATTCTAATTATCTATAGTAATTTTTAATGACTTTCTGACTGGAAGTCATTAAATGCTCAAAAAGCCCAAAAATGTGGAAAACCAAGAGATATCGTACAGCTATGACTGGCCAGAAGGTGATATCAGGAGCCCTCAAGGTACCACTTCAGTACTCTAGACTCAGCACATCTCATTGGCTTCCCATTGCTTTTCTTTGGGCTTCAAAACTGAGTGGAGACACAGATAACAACTCAGGATAAGTGCAACAATGGACTTGAAGGTATAGTTTGGTTCTGTAGACAACCAGACTTATTCAGAGATAGACCTTTTCTGGAAGTGTACCCTTTATAGCTATATGGCCATGGTAGTGTAGGAACTAGTGACAGCTGGGAAGGAGTCAGATGGTTTTTATTGAGTACAGCTGGAGGGAAAAGCTTCAAGAGAGAGCCTGCACAAGAAGAAAGATGTCTTATAGCTTACTCTGGGCAAGGGAGAAAGACAGGATTTATATGTGGAAGCTTTGCTCAGTTTATTTGGTTTAAAGGCTAGAGCTATACTTCAGAAGGCTTAGGTGAGGTGCAAATCTCTCTTGGACTGACAAACTGGTCTATGTCAGGTCCTCTCAGTGCATCGTAGAAATGCAAAGCTGATGTAAACTGCAGCTTGTGGGTGTTACCTGGTGTTTTCAGAGCAATTATAGCCAGGGCAGGTCTACCCAGATGTAC
Organism: Phalacrocorax aristotelis; assembly: GCF_949628215.1. NCBI lineage: Eukaryota > Metazoa > Chordata > Aves > Suliformes > Phalacrocoracidae > Phalacrocorax > Phalacrocorax aristotelis. The sequence continues at coordinate 91,101,860 of NC_134277.1, forward strand.
AAATATGGGAAGCAGGAGATCTGACGTAAAAGAGTATCCAGGTTTCAGCATGTTGCCACCCAGCATTCGGCTCAATATCTTTTTAAGTTGCAGAGCGCTGTTGTTTTCAAGACACTGATGATAAATACATTAAAATCTAGAAGTATTAGGCTTTTTATGCTAAATCCCACAGTGAATCTGCAGAAAACCATGAAAAGAATTTGTGAGGTCTGTTCTGAGCCTTCACTCTAAGATGCTGCATCTCTTCACTCCTAACAGTGAATTCTTCCCAACCTAATGCAAGCTGTGTTTTCTTCGATTTAATTCCATTGCTTTTTCCTATGCAGCTCTCCAACCCTCCTAGTGCCTTGATCAGCTGAACTTCCAAATTCAAAAAGGAATTGATGAAATTTCAGAAGAGCAAGAGCATGTTGTATGCTATATACTTCTGTGGAACACTCATACCAAATGCAGAAAATAGCCTTGTTTCTCCTCTTGCTAGTTTAAGTGGAAGCTATAAAGTAAATTGTGATATTTGTGTATAGTGTAAAGACAAATTAATACTGTCTTTATAGTGCCGTACAAGATCTGGCACTGCTCTGTGCTTTGACAGAACACAAGTGAACCCAACGTTGTATGTGCTATTTCTCTATTTGCTGCTGCACAGGTCTGAATCACTTGGACAGAAAAAAAAAAATTTAAAAAAGCATCAAGTCCCTGCAGAATCCCATAATCCTCATCGCATAAACCCCAGGAATTATCTGAATTTCCAAGAGTGCACATATACTCGATGACTAGCCCTTTCAGCAGTAATTTCTTCTTAACAGAATTTTTGTGTTATCCCTTAGTGGAAAAACACAAGAGATGCTTCAAACAGCTGTCCCCTCCTGCACATAAGAGAGTTAGTCACCAAAATATTTGTAGTTCTAACATACTAGTAGTTACCACTGGGCATTATTAGCCCTTTATGTCTGAACCCAAATATAAACCTAAAAACCCCTATATTTTAGCAAATTCAGTGGCACTACTTGTAAGCGTAATATTTCTCATAAAGTGCACCAGCGATCTCAGGCTGCATATCCACAAGATGATAAAGGAAGTCCTTTGGTTTATACTGAACCAGTTCAGCTTATCTTTAGTTGTGGTAATTTTTTTGCTCAGCTAATCATCCTTCCTCTGGGCTAATTTTTTAATGTTGCTCTTTATTTGCTCTCTACAGCTGTACTTAGGAAAGGAAGAGACACTAACACATAGTAGTATTTTTCTCATTTACTCTCTTAAATTAAGTTAAAGAAACTCTCAATGTTAAGGAGTAAAAAATCTCAGGAAGTGTTTCCATTAAAACTCTGCTGGCAGCAGCAGCCATGCCTCTGGCATTGAAGGTTGCTGGTGTGTTGCTTGGTTCCCAGTTGCTCTAATAGACTGTATAATTTCTCCTGGTTGAAGTGACTCAATGCGAGGAAACAGCTTTCTTTCTTTTGTAATATTCTGACATTTTATAAATTGTTATTTTTAAATGTAATACTTTTAAGGCCTTATCATAATATTGTCAGTGTATTTAAAAGCTTTGAAAATACTAAGGCAAGGAAAGACATGCTGCGGAGATAAGGTTTTACTTGTAAGATCATTCTATACTTGCTTTCTATACTTTGGCACTAACAGAAGAAGTTCTACTCCTTTGCTACCTCTGACTTGGAGGGATGCACTTACTAATGGAAATGGCCGATTCCTTTTTGCCTAAGCAAAAAGGTTCTGAAAATGGTTCTGAAAATGCCACCTGAAAGTGCATCATGGAAAAGAGGAGAAGGAACCGTTCTGAGAATCCAGTGGCATCAGGTTGGGCCACAAAAGGTTATATTGTACCCAAAAGGTAGAATATAGAATATAGATGAATATCCTATTTCTCCTACTAGCTGTTCTGCCAAGTGCATAAATTAGAAAACCTTCTGCTAGATCAGTTCCGGTATTTTCATATGTCCTCAAGGAACATTATGGACACCAAGAGGAGGAGGCACCTTTATTTCAGTCTAACGACACCTCCTTCTTCAAATAATGAGAGCCTTCCTTTTCTTTTAAGCCATTTCTTTAGCCATTTACATTATTATATTGCATACACTCATATTCTTCGACTGCCAGGTTTTACTGCATTAGTTTTTCTGCAAGATCTATGAATAATTCTTAGGCATTGTGAAATTTTCCTCTCCAGATTTTCTGTTTGTCAGTGCAAAATACCTGACTTAAGTTGGTTAATAATCGGGTTTAGTAGGTTTAACTCTTTGTTATGTGAGAACCGTTGGCAAATAATTCTGGATATTTAAGAATACTCTAGGGAGAAGTTGGCACATTCAGAAAACTATGATTCACAATAATTGGCTGTTTTTAATCAGATCCTGAAAGTACTATTGTTGTGCCACATGACATCCCGGGGAACTTCCACTGTAACTGCAGCTTTTCCGTATGCAGTTGGGTGCTTGCTATTCCTTATATTCATGAACTTTTTGTAGTCAGCAACAGAACAGAAATTCTGTAGTGTGTGCTGGCTTTCTATAGGTTTTTCGTCTTGAAAGAGTATTTTGTGCTGCAACATCAGCATTGGGCAGAAAGGGAAGTGGAAAGCTTTCATCTTGTATGCAGAAACAAACAGCATATTGTCTTGTCTTGCTTGCCAAAGAAACTGAGGCATGAAGGTTCAGGAAGACAGAACTGATAGGAGGGAGGAGACCCAAGGAAAGCTTGTAAATGCACAGCAGTTCGATACCTAAGGCAGCACTTTTTGAGTGATTTATGTCTCTGTCTGTAATTTGGGAAAGCTTAAAGCAAGATAAAGGCAGAATACAAAGTGTTTCCAGGAATCTAAAAAAGGGAAGGTCTGAGAATGCTGTTTCTGTTTGCTGCTCACTCCTGATGCATTTCATGAGCTGGGTAGGCCACCACCTCCTCTCTTTCTGTAGGGGGAACCCTCATCACAGTGTATGGGGGTCTTAGTGTGAGCAGTGCTGTAAACTAAGGGGTTTTCTTTGTGGGAGTGAGAAGGTTTGTATATGGAGCTTATATAAAGTTTTAGATATATACTTCAGATATATACTTTCACACATTGTGTATGTAATGAGAGAGAAGGAGAATATATAAAAATATCTAGAGGTATGTATAAATATTTGCCTTCTGCATTGCGGTAGGATTTATTAAAAAATGTCCATGATTATTTAAATTCAAAGGATGAGAAATACAGCATAGTGTGTGTCCATCTAATTGTAGCAGCATCAGAAATGTTTCTTAGTAATAACAAACAGCATACCTAAATTAATTTCACATACCAACTCTATTGGATTTTTCAGAGTTAAATCACAAAACTACTTGTGTAACTATCCCCACATCTGTGCCCTAGACATGTATGCGTACATACCACTAGAACTACTCAGTATTTCAGTAATCTCTGGAAAGGTCTGATAAAATATGCTGATGACAAAAAAACTTCTTGTTTGTCAGCTATGCGTAGCTGCATAAATACTTTGCTGATATGCCTGAAGAATATTTGACATGCTGACTGCCTGAATTAAAGCTAAGATGGAAGAGGAGCTGACTAGGTCCCCAGGGGAGCAAAGCACTCTTAATAGTTCCACTTTTCATACTCCTTTCAAAGCAAATCTTCACAAGGAGCTTTGTTTGTGTACACAAAATTATAGCTAGTTGTAGATACAGGTGGCAATCCTTTATTCTTGCAAATGCAGTTATGAGCACTTCAAGAATGCTAACAATTGTACCTGGAATTATTTATATTTCCTGTTACTCAAATTCATATGCTCTCATGCTCCTCAAGTAAAATAGTTCATACTGTACACATTTTTATAAACTCAGATTGAGATCCAAAAAATCCACACAGTGATTTGCTTGTAAAAATTATTTGGCAATGTAGAACTTTGCTTCCTTCAGTTGTAAAGTGAGTCATATACTCAGCTGTCTACAGTTGTTCTTGGGTGAATATTCCTGCTATTGAAACAGCAACAACAGCAAAGCCCTTGGCAAATAAAATTCCAGGGTGTCTTGTGAAAGTACAGTAGCACAGTCGTGTCAGGGTTCAAAAGGGACAGGTAGGTTAGGGGCTACAGGAACCAGCTGATGAAAAGTCTGAGTAGATTTGCCAGAGTATATACTGATCTTTTAAATGGTCCCTGAAGGAAAGTACAATGTTCTCTTTTTAAATAAGTCCTAAAGCTTCCTTAAGTTTCAGTCTGTACCCTGGGTTCTTTCGTATTACATAGGTTCAGGTAACATTGAGACATCTGTCCCTGCTCCTTCAGCATTTGCTGAATGAGGACCATTGGTTTATTTTTCAAAGAATAAAGGTCTTGCTTCTTCATATTCTCTGTTTTGGCTAAATTCAAGGAATCCCTTAATCTTTCTGCCTGCCATCTGCTCTAATTTTTACTTTGATTGTAAATTTTATTGACCAAACATCCTACTAGTGTAAATTAATGAAGTCTTATTGACTTCAAGGGAATAATGCTGATTTACAGCAGCTGAGAATTTGGTGTTACATCTTAAATAAATATGTAAATGAAAATCAGGACGCTGCTATTGGCTATGCCATATCCCAAGAATGCTCTTAAAGTTATTTATTTTTCCCATGTGTGTTGTTGCATGGGTTTTTTTCCTTGTTTCAGCCAGTATAATCTACAGCTCTTTCTCCTTTATTTGCCTTATTTTCAGAATATGCAAATTAGGAGTAACATTCTTTTTGTCATGTTATTTTTCTCGGTAGTAAATTGTCTCTCTAGATGCCTGCTTCCCATCATAAAATAGGTGGGTTTAATCATCTTCTGGGAAGCTGTAGAATGTCTCCATCATCTCTACAGGAAGCATAAATGATTAATCTAGACTGGATGGGGAAAGTTAGGTCAAATGAATTTGGCCTGTAGCAACTATTTACCTTTACTGACTTTGTCAAATGGTCCTTCTTTGAGCACATATTTATATTTCTAAACTCAGAGGAAGGAACTTAGTGGTTTTATATTTCAACTATACTCAAAAAAATGAAGGTATAATGTGTATTCTATGATTCTGAAAGTGTATCTTTACCATCGGGTTTATGAAAAGTATAACTCAACCTGCACCACTAGTTCCTGTTCTCTTGGCTAATCTCTATTTATAGATGTTTCAAAACATTTTGCACCGCCAGAGGTGTCCCTGAACTACTTGTCTAAGGCTCATATCTTGCCTAGAGCATTCCGTTTGCTTAAATTATAGTCTTCTTTCTTTTTTGAAATAGGATATTAAGGAGAATTTTTTCTGTTGTGGCTTGACACCTAAATCTTCAGACTTGCAGTCATACATTTTCATTTACTGTGATAGTCTGTTACAGGGCTGTCCCATTCTGGGTTTGTCATTAGTCACTAACCTAAACAGCATGATTATTTGTAATAACATGTAGGGAAGTCTCAAAATAATGGAATCCGGAAAGGTCAGTAGCAGATAAAAGTTCCCATGTGTGAGGCATTCTCAAACAAGAAATGAAAGGCATCAAGTGGCAGCCCTGTAAATAGGAACATAATTAAAAGTGCAGATGGAAAAAATAAGGGAAAGTAGGTCAGGGATGATTCTACTGATGCAGTCAGAGAATAACTGATGCATGTACTAGAGGCTCTGTCATTTCCATGAAGAGCTTTATCCTACAAAGCCAGCGAAAAATAGAGTTGAAAGTGCAAGTAGCATTGAGCGGTTTGGAGCATGTTTGCATTTCAGAGAGATAAACAAGGGCAATGTGTGTATGCAGTCAAGAGTTTGAAACTGCAACAAGAAGAAATCTAGAGACTATAACTTGTTGGACACTATTTGTCCCCCTCTTTTTAATTGCTTGCTTTCCACTACATCTATGATGCCAAAAGTGTAGTTGAATTGGTGTTTGTTCCCAAATAGCTGACCTGGTGCTGTGTAAAATGAGTTTTTTTAGGATGGTGTCATGTCTGATGTGATAGTGCTGCTGAAGATTTTGAAAATCTTTTCCTCAAAGCTGTTGTTGTCTTCTGTTTTGATCTAGGACAGACAGGGATGACTCATGGGTGTTAATTTGGGTTTAAGGCTGTATTTTTAAACGTCACTCTCCAGTTTGTAAGTGCTCAGAGTTTGTGCAGGAATTCAGAACTGCTGCTATTTAGGGATTATTTGTATTCACAGCGTATTCTTGTTTCAAAGGACAGCATCAGTCAAGGCATTGTGTTGAGTGGACATATGTCAGTTTGACTGAAAGTGTCCTAATCTGCACACTCACCACTTGAACTGTTGCAGTGGTTCTGATTTAAGTTTCTCTCCATGTGTATTCAGATGCTGTTACTTGTGTTGTCTTGTCTCTGATAGACATTGGCTTAACATACGTATGCTTTTTCTTTGGGTAGTGGATATTAAGGCAGTTCTCTCTCTTTATGCTTGTAGTTGCTTTGAGGTACTTCAATAATGCAAAATGGCAATAAAATTTTCTTGGGCTCCCAGAGTTCCCTTTGCACAGGGAAATATGTTGGAAGGGTAGTATTTGCCCGACAGGAACAGTGAACTAGAGGTGCTCAATGACATCAGAAAACACAGAAAATAGCACTGCAGTGTTCCAAAGGCTAACCTGTTTCTAAAAATGTGTAGATAATATCTGTAAATATGTGAGCTGTTTAGATAATTTCTGTTTAGTCAGAAACCTTTTTAATTCTGAATACATTATTCACTATGAATAATTCCCACCACCACTATTCTGTTGCAGCAGTCATCAAAACTTAATAGAGGTGGGTTTTTTTCTAATTAAACTTTTCTTAATTTTCCGCATTTAGGCTGCGGTGAACTTGCGTTTCCATCACCTGAGAAATATTTTTCATTCTGAAATTCAGGTGTTTTTTCTTTTCTTTTCTTCTCCCCCTCCCCATTTCTGATCAATAACTTTTGTTTCTTCCTGAACTCATTATTTTAATGCTTTGCTAATTGTCAGTCAGATCATTTGATACATAGGCTTAAAATTGTTCAAAGTCAATCAACGCTATAGCTCTGATTAGCACATTAAAGTTAGATCATTGATTCTAACCTAAGTCTCTTCAGTTACAGTGCCTGTCACTTCAGGTTGTCCGTTAAGTTTGTGTCTATTACAAAGAAGTAACGTTAACTTTGAAAGTCCTTTATATAGGCAATTTTGCTGTCCAGTCTAATTCTTTCCTCTGTTTGACAAGAAGTTGAATTATTTTAGGAATCCTCCCTATATGTTCACAGACAAAAGATGAAGCCTGTATTCTCAGTAAGCACAGAATTCTTGGACATAGCACATTCGGGGAAAAGAAAGTATGCTTATTAAATAGTTTTTATTATCAAAGCCTTTGAAAGCTACTTGAGACCCTTCTTGTGCTTTCTTTATTTCTGCTCCCTGTAAGCTTTCTTTTTTTTGTCACAAGTCAATTCTGTGTTTTCTACAAAGGACTCCTCTTGAAAGTCCAGTAAAGAACAGTACATTTTGTTGACTGTTATGAACATTATTCTTCAATGAATAGAAACAGCTGCTAAGAGAATTTTTCTGTTTAAAGTTAAGCTTGAAAACAGTCTTTAAAGTCTTTTCTTCTCCTTTCGTCTTCCAGTCAGTAATAGTGTTTACAGTGGATGTATACATGTATGTGCATGCTTGTGTACATAAATTAAAACCATTCATTTATTGCTAGACAGAACAGACAGCTTTTATGTTTCTGACTCAGTATGACAATGCTGAAATGTAACCTACTGTTAATAATCAGACTTATTTTTAGGAGCTAGGTACAAGATTGGTCATCTTTGACCAATTCACATATTTCCATGATAAGCAGTAACATGGAAGGTAGAAAATATTCACTGGATTTTTCTTCTCAACATTATTAAATGTTAAGTCTTGAAATGTGGATTTAATATTCATAGGTCTCTGAGTTCACATTGCAGTATAAGTAATTGCTAGCATAAACTACAGGAACAATTCTAATCATCAACAAAAAGCAATTAATTGATTGATTATTTTTGTTTAAATTTATTTCTTAAGGCACGGAAGTAACATTTTTAATCTAGTCTCAACTCTGTGTAAAGCAAAAGAATGTGAAAAAATTTTATAAAAAAGACAAACATACTGAAGCACTGGTAAAAATAAGTAAGAAGAAGGAAAGGTCACTTGTGTGGTTGCCAAAAATCTGTTGATGTGCAGGATAGGAAAACTAGATAGGCCTAACTTCTCATCAGTTATTTTTGGTTTGGTTTGGTTTGGTTTGGTTTTTTTTCTCTAAGTCATGGTGCTCCGATGAAAATTATTGTCACAAGATTGGTCTGAGAATAGTAAACCTGAAGGTCTTTCATTCCCTCTCATAATATTTGAATTTTGAGTACTAAAGAATTACTTTACAAAAAAAAGCACCGTTATATGGTGCAAAGAAGACTTGCTCCCCATTTCTTCCCCTTTGCTTCACACCAATTTTGAGAGAAGAAACATAGCATTTTGCTGATAAATATAAAAAGGAGGTGAAAGGTGCCATGGGGAAAATGCAGACAGATTATTAACAGTAGAACATTTACAAAAGCAAATATCTCCTAACTTATGGAGTAAGCTATTAATCTTATCCTTCTCTTATATCTCAGTCACCCCTTCCCAGCCTCATTACATTTTCCCTGTTCTCAAAAGTAGGTAAGTTAAACTGACTTGCTTTGTTTGCATACTATATATTCAGCTCCACAGTGCTTCTGGTTGAAACATTATTAATAACAAAACAAAGAGAAATCATAGTTCAAAAGTGAAGATGGTGTTCCAACTGTTCTTTGTGTCCTTTCCATGTATTGCCATCCTCTGAGCTGCACCGTGCTCCCTGTGAGCTTGCCTCGTCAAAAGGAAGGCATTCGGAGTCAAAGCAAAGGGCCTAGCTTTGCCTGTGAGTGCAGAGATGTTTATTAGCAGAGAGTAAAGAGTAGTGTAAATTCTGAGCTTGAAATGGAGATCAAACAATAATCCTGCACACAGTCCTTTCAAATATTCTGCTGGTCTTGGTGCTTGAAGGCAGCTTGAAAATTAGATTTGCTGCCAATACAACCACATAGCCCCATCTCTTTGGTTTTAAAATTGTCTGTGCTCTGTTCAACACAAGATGAAGATAGCTTTTAAGCTCGAAGGCTTTGTTTATATTTATATCATCAAGTCTGACTTCCTAAACCACCAGTTCAAAGCAATGATATAAAAAAGGCTATTTTTTCTTTTTTTTAATAGAAATTTTGTTCCCATTGTACATCATCTTGAAAATGACAGCTCTTATCCTTTGAATACAAAAGGTGCAAACCCAAAACAAAATCAAACATTTACCACCTGTCTCAAATGAAGTCAAAACAAGTAAAAATGCACTATGTTAATGGGCGTGTCATTAGTGTCATCTCTTGAAACACAAAGGAGACGACTGATGAAATAGCAATATGAGTGCTGGTGAGTTTCTTCTGATTTTGGCGGGGGCAGGTAGGAGGATGTTTGGGGTTTTTTGTTTTAGTGGATTTGGTATGTTTTTTAGTTAAAGCTCTCAACTGAGGTTCAGCAGGTTAGAATTTGGTTCCTTAATTAACTGCAGACCAGAAGACATCATTTCAGTCTGCGGTTTCAAAGTTGTTTGATACCTAAGGTCCTCTGACATCGATTGATGGATGTGGCAATTCATTAAGTCTTTGTGTACCACATTATCCATTCAGAAAATGGAGGCATTAATGTTTGCTTCTTCACAGCTTTTCTTGCTCCTGTATATAGCTGACCTCCTTAGGCAGAAGTCTGTGTTACAGTGTGTTTTTGCAATATCCAAGTACAATCGTGCCTCCCTCTTAGCTGGAGTCTCTGGGTACTACTGTCATATTCAGAATTATATCAACAGGTATGACACCAACCTTATATTTGCAGTCATACTAGTTTATTAATAGAAGCAAAATAAGTAGGTGATTTAACAAAAATGGATGGTGGTTTGTTTTTTTCCTTGACTGAATGGATATTTCAGTGTTATGTATTACCACTACATGTAGCTGATCAGTCCCAAAATAGCTGTTTTCCATCCATCCTTGATCTGAATCCTTATGCAAATACCCCAAATATGCAGGTAATAAATTACTTGTGCACTGGGACTATCAGTAAGTAATTCATCGTACATACTGAGGAAGGATATCCTAAATGTTACATTCCACACAAATACCCAGAGTTAATCTTATTCTCTTTACACTTCAGTATTTTCAGAGTTTATCTTGAGCGCTGTTTATGTGTCTCAGAAGAAGCACAAGCAAACAATTCACACTGAATACAGGAGTCAGAATTAAGGAACTTAAGGTCTGTCGAAAACTACAGTTGAAATAAAAAATATTACAGAAAGTGGATGGCTAAAAGGAAGTTAATTCATTATTTATATATTTAAATGTGTGAGTTTATTTTCAAAAAATGCAGCAGTCTCAAATACTTGTATTTAAAGCATAACACTTCTTATCTACGATGCTGCATATACTCACTCTGATTTTGTCTGCTGAGTATATATGTTGCCCTCAATGCTGCATAGAGGCTTCTGTTTTCCAGAAAGCTCAATCAGTGTAGAATCTAATTGACAAATCAAAGCCTCATATTTTCCAAGTGCATGTTACAGAACAGATAACAAAGGACACAGAGCTGAGGTTGCTCCCACCCTTTCTCTGCAGCCTCTGTTTGAACTGAGGGTTAGGGCTACCCAGCAGGGCTGAGGAGACTTCAGCTCATGTGCGTTGCCCCAAGCTTATTTTAAAAGAGCTGGTTCAGGTACTCCTGGCAGTGTAGCCACGGCAACGCAGAGCTTAGCCTAGCCTAATTGCCCGAGTATTTACACAGCCTCCCAGGAGGGCTTCATAGCCTGTACTGAACCACTACACCTTCCTCACCCAAACTAGTGTATTTAAAGGTAGTTCAGACGTGTACACACAAGCTGCAGTTCCACCTTTGACAGCAGAGTGGATATATACTCTGTTTTAGACAGGGCAATTCGACTCAACTGTAGGAGTCTGGTAACATGTAACATAAAGCAACAGGTCAAACTCAAACTGATAGATTGTTGTTATATAAATCAATAGTATGCTCTCCTGCCTTCTGTTACAGTCTTTCTTAAAAAGAAAGGAAAAGAAAACCCAAACAAAAGCATAAGGAATAGAGAGAATTGAAAAATAGACATGAAAAGCATTACAACATGTCCTGTGTGAAGAAAGGTTGAAAATCCCAGGACCATGCAGGTAGAGAGAAGACAGACTGTCTTCATGGGTGATAGAATCAGGAGTAATGAGGGATACGTAGAACATAAATCAGATGCTGTTATTAATTGTCTCTCAGGATGTAGGTTTATGCTATTACCACCTCTGAAATAGTTTCAGGCCTGCATGTCTTCTGTAAGAGGAGATGTTATATGAGTGTAGTTACAAATACTTTTTCCAAGGTGTAGATTTCAAAACCTTTTGTTTATTTTTATCCATGTCTGAATATACCACCTGCTTCAATTTCACAGCAATATACACTGCAGCCAAAACAGCTTTGAACTCAGACATAGCACAGGTTTGACTGTTCAGAACAACCTCCTTAATAATACAGGTTTATGTTCCTGAACCTTGCTCTAGATGAACCGATATTTTCTGTTGAATGAGTCTCTGATAATCTAGTTTGTAAACTGGTGCCTTAGATACATAAGAGTGTCGGTGCATTCAGAAATGACAAGAAAGGAACAATTTGCATATTTATGCAACTTCTCTTTCTGAAGTAGTTAAAGGGCATGAGCAAAGTGCAACCATTATACACACATTGCCTCACTGCAGGTTTCTCTGGTTTTTATTTCTCTTGAGATATGTCTACTGTGCATCTGATGACCTTGAAGTCTCACACCATTGGTTTCTTGAGTTTCTCTAAACTTGATTTTGATTTTTGAAATTGTGAAGGCAAAGGAGAATCAAACCACTCAATTAAAAGGGAGGGGGGAATCATTAACATGCAAAGGAACAGTCCAAACAGTGCCTTAATCTTCCATAAGATAGGAGTTGCAAGTCTGAAAGTCAGCAGTGCACAGTCCCTGTGTTTTCTTATTGGCAATTATGATCATTATTAACAACACAGATTGTTGCTCCAGAGAGCTTATTCTGGGCAGGAACAAATATTACTGTCATTTTTTTTCGGAATTTTGAATGGCAGTTTGGGTTTTGGAGATCCTCATTTTAACTTTGATGAATAAACAGGATCAACTTTTGAATCTAAAAAAATCTTGGTGAAGCAGGTGAAGTTTTTGAGATGGATTTCACATAATGTTTTTCTGTATAAGTGAGTTATATGGGAAAAAACATGAGCTTCGGCAACTGTCAGCAGGTATATTACTGAGTTTCTGAGAGCACATAAAGAAAATTCCACTGTTATCACAGGTAACGTAAAAACCGACAGCTGAATATGGCTCCTGTATTTGACCTGCCCCTTTCTATTCCAGTTTGATGTTTTGACATCTCCATCAAGCTATATCTGACTTCATTGCTTTGAAAAATTTCACTAGTCATCTTTTTTCTCCACCATCATTTTGTCTTCAGTGACAGCATGCCACTATGTACAGTTGAGCAGATACGTATCTCTAGGATTCTCTTTTGTATCCTCTGGTGGCATAGTGCTTTATACTTCTTCAGATTTCTAAATTTACATGGAGTTTGTTGGGTTTTGATTTTATTCTCTGTCCCCCTACGGGCAGGTCTGAGTTTGGGTACAGCTTGCAAAGAGAATTTGAGGAGCTTCTTTGATGCTTCTTTGGTTCCCCACAGGAGTGAGCAAGCACATTGTAATGGCTGCATAGTTGTTCCTTTTGAACAGCTTTATGGGTTGCTGATTGAATTAAGTAAGACGGCTTCTGATGGCAATCATATAACACACATAGAGGTTATGGGGAAGTACTGGATTTCCAGTGCTAACTGCTATTGAAGGCAGCACAGTTTAAACTCAAGCTACTGTCCTGCTACACAGGACTTGGTTCCTGTCCCCTTAAGCAGACATGCTGTCTTGCAGTACCTCATTGCAGGTATAATGTGAGGTACCAGTGGCCTAGAAACGAATGCTGAAGATTGAATTGTTAATGTCAGCTATGGGCAAATGGTTCTTCAATATGTGATTAGGAATAAAGTAGAAGTCTTAAAATGGTCACTGTGCCCTGTGGTTTGTACAACAGGTTATGAAAAATATTGCTCAGAAAGGTAGGTAAGGTCATGCAATATTTTCTATGCAAAATTGAGAAAGTAGAAAAAAAAATATCCAGGCCAGGGCTTTTATTGTTACATTCAAGAAACAATTCAGCGAATTTGAAAAAATGTTCTTCTAGATAATATAAGTGCTTTTTATCCACACAAGATAATTAATTGTTGCAGTGTGTTGTCTTTTATAAGATTTTCATAGGAGGCAGTTCAATCGAGAATTTTTTTTCCATGTGAGACTGTTAATTGAAATGTTAATTGAGAGGGACTATTTACAAGGGCATGCAGTGATAGGACAAGGGGTAGTGTCTTTAAACTGAAAAAGGATAGATTTACATTATCTATAAGGAAGAAATCCTTCCCTATGAGGGTGGTGAGGCACTGGAACAGGTTGCCCAGAGAAGCTGTGAATGCCCCCTCCCTGGAAGAGTTCAAGGACAGGCTGGACGGGGCTTTGAGCAACCCGGTCTAGTGGAAGGTGTCCCTGCCCATGGCAGGGTGTTGGAACTAGGTGGCCTTTGAGGTCTTTTCCAACCTAAACCATTCTATGATTCTATGAAAGCAGTACACTCGCCAGCAGGTGACATCTGTGAGTACTCAGACTACTGCTACAGCGCTGAGTTAGATTTCTACTAGTTGTTGGTTTGAAAATCTGTCATAAAAGTGAACTGGAAAGCTCAAATAAAAACTGAATAAATTCTATATTTATATTCTTGAAGACACCTATTGACCAGGCTTTCAATGTATTCATTACAGAAATTGCTATACAACTTTTATAATAAATTTGTTTTCTTTCCCACATCTATAATAATTATATAGCATTTTTATCTCACTAAAAATATATCAGAATATACTATTTTGTGGTATCTCTAGTACCACAAATCACAAAGATTTTTTTTCTCTGAGATCTGACAATGATGTTTAACAAGAAAGCTGTACTGAATGAGATAGTGCTAGTAATATTCAGTAAATAAAAGGGATTGCAGAAGGATAGGTGGGTGTAAAAAGTGAGATATATTTGTGTACCAGACCACTTGTAAGTGGTAGTAATGAACACGCAGCTCTGCAATTACCCACTTTGAAACCGGATTTGAGATTACTGAATAAAAGAAGTCTGGACAACTACATATTTGAATATAGGAAATATATATATGCATGTTTCTTGTAAGAAATAGAATGCATCGGAACCATTGTTGCCGCACATTATTCCAGCATAACATAACATACAAAATGAGAAGAGATGGAGACAGTGACTGTGACCGCACTTTCAATATTCAGCCTCAGGTACAAAATTACTCTGTGCTGTAAGCAGGGCTAGGATTGCAAGTTTGTTTTGTTGTGTAAGATCTTAAGTGCAATCAAAGGGTAATTTTATGAAGATCCTTCTCCCCCCCTCGAGCTGTAAAGAAAGTCATTGTGTGGTGACACAGAAGATGCTGAGAAGGCTCATTCATGTTTGTGACTTTGGGCAGATGACAGCTATGGAGCAATATTAGCCACAGCTGCCAAGGAAAACACAGGCCAAACCAGGTACCTTCCAATTAGACTGCCTTAAATCCAGATTTAACATTTTGGAAAATCGCTTCCTTGAAAAACTATTTTCTGTAGTTTGATGGATGATTTCCTCCTTTGGCAGTTGGTTTCTGAGGGTGAGGGAGCGGGGGCCATGACACAGGCATGTGCTCACCCCCCGACCCCAGCCCTGTGAAGCCCGGCCAGGGGACTGACCCGAGGCCCGATGGCGCTGCAGGGATGAGGCCAGAATGATGCCTGGCTGGGAAACCACATTGGTGGTTTGGGGCAGGGGGGGAGGTGGCCCTGATGTGGCACAGGCCGGGAGTGGAGACTGAACTTTTAAAGCAGCCTTGAGAGGGGGGAGGCCCTGTAAGGGCTCCTCACAGCCTGCTCCCACCTGGCCCCCAGCTCCCTCCCAGCTGTCTGGCCCAAGCCCTGCAGCTGCCTTGGGAAGGGGTGGTTGGGAGCCCACTGCCAGACCCCCCAGCTAGTAGGGCATGAGGCCGCAGAGGTCCAGGGGTGACAAAGCAAATGTTTGATAGGACACCGGTCAATTTTTCTCTTGCTTGTGTTACTCACTGAAGCTGGGGTGCTGCTGGGGAGACTTCATCAAACCCTTGGTCTGCCTGAGAAAGGCCACTGCAGTGCAGCCACTGAAACAAAAGCCTTGGCACCTGCATTTCCTGAGGTAGGTAAAATGCTCTCCGTGTTTGTGAAACCGCCACTTCACAGTAGACTTGCTGTTTATCAGCCCATACCCAATCTACTCTGTGGGGGTGACCATCACACAGAATGATCTGGGTAAATTCCTGAACCCTCTTGAACTCCTTGGGCCCCTGGATGTCAGTGAATTGATTTTTAATCCAAGTTTGGAGTCATCCCTGCTTTGGGGTAGAAGCTGATCCCAGACATCAGTGCTGGCATATGTTTTATTCTTATTGTATGGGCAGTGTTTGTGGCTGTTGACCATGTGGAACCATCTGGTGTTATTTACTAATGCTGGGACATTTGTGGTCCTTTGCTGATGGCACAGTGCTACTCTTGAATATTTCTAACTGTTTTTAATAGGCAAGCCTTGAGTAATTGGCCATTTTTAAAAATCTGAAGGTCTGTCTTAAGACTTTGTCTATAAATATCTGATTATGATTGATATGATATATTAAAATCCATAGGAAAATCACAATAAAAATACAACTGCAGTGTTTTCAGTATAATGGTGATATTCAATTGTAACTTGCCTAGAGCATCAGGCACACGGTAAATATCTCAGGTTATTTTATGAAGCTTTTGAGCAGGGTGAGATGGCTAAGGTCTGATTCCTACCGGTATGAATTGTAGAAGTCTACCAGAAGAGGTGGCTCTGGATTCAGATGATTAAACAAATCAATTACTTCAGCCTCCACTATGTGTTCATGAAATCATGTAGAATGGAGTGATAACATTGATGCTGGAGATACCAGAAAATATGGTATCTATTAAAAGGATGCATGAAGTTTTCTTTGAAGTTGACTGACTGGACTGATAAAGCTATTTCCATGGACTTTTTCACCTACCTCATGTATAAGAATGAGTTTCTTGTTTACTAAACTTGTTTATTAAGCAGTAATATTAAACTGTAGATAGTAAAGAGGAGTGTTCAGAAAAAATAGCATAATAATTTAAACTCTAGTGAACTTGACTTGTAAAGGAGGGTAACTAAGTGCATCCTATGCTCATGCTGTTTGGGTCTAATAGACAGTTCTGTGTTTCTCCATTTTTTATAAAAGAAGACAAAAGACAGTAGTTCTTCCCCCATTGGTAAAGTTAAACTTTCTTTATACACCTGTAGATTTCTATCTAACTATACAAGCTTTTTATTTATATTAAAAAGAGTACTTTAATTAAAGGTCTTGCATGCATATGCATGATTTATTACTATCTGACATAAATATGTAAAACTGAATAGATTTATCTATGATGACAGTAAGAAAAGTCCCAGTTTTATTTATGACCAGTGTTTCTGACTGATTTTGCTGCTAGATAAACAATTGTGTCTCAAAGCCACAGATGATCTTCCTCTCTTGTCTTTGATTTCATTTTATCACGATTTACTACAATTTTCAGTCAGTGTTTTCTTTTGTAAAAAGTTCTCAGGTGGCATATATGAATCCAGGTACAGCTTTAACCTAAAAGATATTCATCGTCCAAAAGAAGGTAGCAGTACTATTCACAGGTATTGATATTGATTAATAGTGCTTTTCATTGTACATTTTCACCATACTACTATGCCTTCCTACAACAGCGCAGATCAAAAAGTGCTGTGTTGGTGAGACTTCAGAGTGTTCTGGATTCAGGGCTGCAGATGGGATCAGAGCACTCCATAGGTTGTTGTAGTCCTGCACCTCCTCTGCTGGATAACAGTAGCTGCCTACAGCACCAAATCTTTGTGGTTCCCAACCAAATAGACGGGTTCTTCACTGCAGTGAAGTCTCTGGGAGGTTGCTGACAGTAACAGATTGTTGTTCCCTATCTAGCAGAACATATCTCACACCAGCCAATATCAAGTCAGCAATGTTTCTACATTTGTTTTTCTTTTTTTTCTGTATATGCAAATATTGATGCTGAAGAAAGTCAGTACTACAAATTTTCAATTCAAAAGACTGGGATTTTTGTTGCAAATATTCTTATGTCTTTTCTTAGGATTCTGTGGGTAGATATATTAAGTGAAGACTGTTTCTCTAATTGAACTACAGCAGGCTTTTATTGCTTTCAAAGATCTGTTTACACAATTTGGAGGAGTATTTAGTTATTAGCCTCTCTGTCCTTTTGATGGTATCTGGGAAGCTATGATGAAGCATGTAGATTCAGAGAATACTGAATATCTGCCAGGAAAACTTCTAAGGTACCACAGAACAGTTTGGGTTGGAAGAGACCTTAAAGGTCATCTAATTCCAAACCCCCTGCCATGTGCAGGGAAAGGGGAACCTTGCAGAAACCCGTCCCTGGGTGGGCTCGAACCACCAGCCTTTCGGTTAACAGCCGAACGCGCTAACCCATTGCGCCACAGAGACTCCTGGTAGTGTTGACGTTATATTTTGTCAGTAGTACAGCTGCCTATGGGAGAATTGAATGGCACAGGTCAACACCTTGTAGCAGATGATATGGAATATTGCAGATTAGATGAAACAATGTATGTGTGTCATCAGTTTATGTTGAAATGACAGAGAAAATCCTCTGCTCTAGAAGGCAAAATCTGCCCTGAAAATTCACACGATGCATTGTTTCCTGTACCTTTATGTTGCCCTCTCACCACCTTACTGGTTTGAACAGTCAGTGGCATTTCCTCACTTCCCACCCACCCTTGAAGGATACTAGTAAATGTGAAGAAGGTTCCTAGTTAAGAGCACTCAGGAGCATAGATGTTCTATCCTGGTGCCTGGATCCAATATCTGGCATCATTAACAGCCTGAGTGAGCCCCATTGCAAGTATAATAGAATTATATCCAGTTCTATAACTCAAAATGGGCCGGGACATTGATATCCTACTGAATACTCAACATAGCTGTCAGCTATGACAGAAATTGTCTACCAGCTCAAAACAGAAATGCTTAATAACGTTACATCCTCTCTACCCAGTTCGGCCTTGGGATCAGCAGGAGACTTCTGCTTGTTTTTTTAAACTCTGCTTGTCCTAATCACAAATTATTTTTCCCAAATAATGGGAGGTAATATGGTGAAGCAAACACCTTCCTGTGGTTCCAGTGTATGCTCTGGATGGGAAAGGAAAGAAATTAAATATAAGGAGGAGACCTTTGTAGGGGACTAGCTTTTCCCAGTCTGAGACATGCAAGGGGAAGTCCTTTAGAAGCTCTTAATGTGCAGAGGTAAAAGAAGGTCCTTATGCTTCTTTTGAAACAGATAGACCCTTACGCCAGCTAGGAACAGATACTGATGGTATCATTTCAATGCAAGATATTTTTAAACACTCTAAAACTTCGTTCACATGCCACGTGCTTTTGAGTACTTTGTGTGAGTCAGCCTGCTGGCCTGTTCATCTGTTCTTTAGGGTATTCTAAAAGGTATTCTAGGGTATTCTGGTTAGGTATTCTTTATGCTGAAAAACCTATTATAGCTGCAGAAATTCAATGGACGAGGGATGGATAAAGCACCAAGAATGGAAACTCTTCTAAACAAAAAAGACATGCCTGTGTTTATAATACTAAGGAGTAATAAAATTGTCTGAAATGAAAGCTTATTTGGCAAGAGGAAGTTATGAGGCTCATTGCCTACAGATCATTAAAGATCCATCATTGAGGTTGTAAGCTCAGGTCATGCAGTATTTCAGAAAGACAGAATACAAGAGGGAAACAAAGCCTAGTAATATTCATTAGATGTGTATAATTAAAAGAGTAAAGTGAATGAATCTATTATGGCTTGCATTACAGCAGAGAAGGACTAATGGCCAAAATCAGAGATTAGCCTGAAGGAGTTTAAACTGCTGTAATTTACAGTTTACATAAAACCTCCCCTGAAGGACTGATCCATTGTTCATTTAGAAACCTTTTATTCTAGCTGTGCAGAGGAGACCTTAATTCTGGACATGGAGCATCTTTGTTGGCTCTGAGTTCCCCATAATGATGCCTGTGGCACAGAAGTCAGAATAGAAATTTCTGGATTGTTGCTGTATGTCATGAATATTCTGCTTCCTGCTTCCCAGGCTGGGAAGTTGGGCTTGTGTCAGAGACAGTCTCAAATGCTACTTGTGCTGCCTGGCTCATCCAAAGGGAAAAATATTGCTATTTGTCCCTCTTGGAGATGGTGAAACTGTGAATGCTGAATTAAAGTATAAATTAGTTTTTAATAGAAAGTGAAATGATCAATATCTGCCAAAAAAACAGAATTGGTGTGGGGGAGATGGGACCTCTAGATCATGCCTTGGATTCAGGGCATTACTAGTATTGCTTTACTTCAGAGATAAAATTTTACATAATAATTATTTGTAACAGTAAACAAAACAAGCATCTGAAAATTCCCAGTGGACTGAAATGAGCTTGAGTGAAATATGAAGGAGTCAGCAATAAACATCCTAGTTATGTAAATATCTATTAAGCATAAAAAATGATCCTGACTAAACATAGTGTAAAATCACTAGACCAATTTAGACAAGAATAAGTCAACAACTCTGTGAAAAGTGTAAGCAACAACAGAAGAGGACATAAATAATTAAAAGAATTTAAAGAAAATACTGAATGCTATAAAAAGAAGAATGCATTAGCAATGCCAGGAGAAATAAAATTAGACCTATAGAAACATAAATGCAAGACTGTTTTTCAGGTAACAAAACAGAATTCACTGAAGAAAGAAATTAAATTATCAGATGAGGGGATTAGGAAAGAAGATGGAGGGAATGATAAAGCAGACAATTACATGAATGCTTCTCCAGTGTATTTACTTGAGAGATTAGGAAAAATATGCCACCTGACACTATTTGGGTATGCAGTATTCTGAATGATTTTGTGACCAGTGAGGCAGAAGCATTTAGTAATTTAACACAGATGAAAACTATTAAGTCTCCAGAACAAGATGGAGTTTCTTCTAAGGTTTTGTTAAGAAGGCTATGGAACAAGTCTGTAGGGCAGTGAAAAGCAGCATAGAACAATTGCCAGGCTACAGTGGGTTAAAAGAACAAGAGAGAACAATATCACAGTAAAAACAGGTCAAATATAGTGAAGTTCATTTGCTGTCCTTATGCAGGTCTTGGTGAGGTAGATCTCTAATCGAATATCATAATAGAGTTTTGCTTGACTTAGGATGTCTAAGTGGATTTGATCAGGATCAACCCATGATTTGCATGCCAGAGGAGGACTCTAATCTGGTGGCTATAGTGAAGGCTAAAGGTGGCTTCTCTGAGGTTCTCCTACTGAGACTACTCCCTTGATACAAATGAATACATTTTCAGAGGACAAGAAAAGAGGAGGAATTGATTTAGCCAATACCTTGGCTTCATGCTGGCAAATAAAAAAAATCTATTTTACATATAGCTTGATATGTTTCAAAGATGATCAGAGCAAAAGTGAAGAGGACAGAAAGGCTTGTTTTTCCAACAGAGCATGGAGAAAGTAAGTAAAAGAAAAAAAGCTGCATCAATTCACTTGAGCTGAGCTGACTGGCCCAAGCTTTCATGCACTGATCTTGGAAAATTTTTTGTCTTGCCGTCTATGTACAAAACACCTCATGAGGGAAGGTCTGCTTGTGCCCATGGATGTTCCTGTTCATTGGGTTAATGGAAAACTGCAACTGCCCTTCACCACACTACATTTTAAATCCTAAATATGCAAATCAATACCTTTGCTTTACATCAGCAGTGCATTTGTCTCCTCTGACAAATAATACAAAAGGAGAATATGATCTGATTGGGTTTTTTTTTTAATTCAGTAGGTTGTTCCTAGTAACTAACAAGTACGCATGTTGCTCAGGTGACTCAATGTCTTCAGCTGGTCCTTTCAAACTCCAAAGTATTCCTGCAGCTTTCATGATTGTGGCAGTTGTGTACAGTCTAATTGGAGTTTCAGGACCACAAAGTTCAGAAATATCACTTTCTCTTGTCTTTGTGACCACCTAATGTTTTTATTTTCAGGTACATATATTCCTACCAGTTTGAAACTGACACCTTGTTCATTGTTACACGGCCTCACTGACATAAAACAAAACTGCCGAAGTAAATGTTTTTGCATATGGTTCTGTTATTTTATTTTAATTTTTACATGCAGAGAGCATAATTACAAAACTACAACATTATCCTATACAGGTGATTGAGACTAGACAGACATAAATCCATTTTCCTCTCTTACTTCCATATCTTTTCTTGTTAATTCTGCTGAGTAAACATGTCATTAAGACAATGTGTTGGAAATTTTAATCTCAAGCATCACCCATCCAATTTTTAGCAGAAGATGTTAGCCTGGAAATGATACTAGAGCAAGAAAGAATGTAGTTTAAATATCAGATCCCAGGTTGAATTTGCAGGTCAAAAAGCTCCATGGAATTATATTTTTAGTTCTCAATGCAGCAGATCTTGTCAGGACTTAAGAGATAATGCACAATTATGCTTTTCATGTGGGCATTTTTCACAGGAAAGGCAGACTTTATAATCTTTCTTCGTAAAACTGAGAAGGAATAAATGTTAAAGGTGTCCTAAGCCTCTAAACTGCTTAATTTTGTATATGAGTTCCATTTTTGTATAATAAGACCTGATCTCCTGCCTGCTTTTTTTCTTGTACCCTGGGAGCAAAAGAAAGTTGTGAGGAAGTGGAATATTGCATGCATTCATCCAATATCTTTCGTCTGGGGACTGTGACATTTCCTTATGGGCTAGCAAGAGCTGCAGTAATACATATTGCAGCTCATATGGGGTCTCCTTAAGTTCATATAGAAGTGGTAAATATTTTCCAGGCACAATGTCTGAGATTGTCAGAATGTAACGAATGTTTCCTTGAGCAAGAGGCCAAGTGGGATGTTGAACTGTGCCAAGAACCTAACTTTATGTACAACGCTAAACCTCTAGACACAATGGTCATGTATTTTCTCCTGAGGCAACGCAGCATTATTTTATAGGTGGATGTCTTTTATTATTACAAAACTTTGATTTATGAATTTTAATATTAATCAAAACAGTGCTTTCAAGTGAATTGATCTTGAAATAAGCAAATATGTTGTCATTTAACCATATGCTTAATGGTATGCTACTTATAATTGTAATGATTGTTTGCCAAGCAGAGATTCAAACAAAGAAAGAAATGCACAGATGGTTTTCTTATTTAAGTGCATTAAAATGCATACAGAATGTTTAGAAATGAAAGTCCTTTAAATCAACTACTTGACAAAATCAGGCTTGCTCCAAGTTGTTGTAATAGAGTCTCTTGCATATACATAAAAGATTGTGTTACAGAAAGAGAGAGAATAAGTCATCTGTAGAACAGCAGTCAAGAACTGGAGTCTGAAAAGGGTGAAAACACAGGGCTTTTATAGTACTGAGGAGTTAGAAGGGTTGGAGAAGCAAATTGTCTGCAGTTATTTCTGTGCCTGATTGTACAGTAACAGCAAGATTATGTTGATGCATTTGCCCCATTATAGTGACTTAGAGTGAATTTACTCCTTTTAATACCTCAGCACCAGAAGCCAGCGTTGCATTATTTTGATTTATAGCATTATTAGCACAGTTTATATTTCAGTGCCCTCTCTTGATCCTCCCATTTATAGTGTTATACCAGTTTCTCTTGGATTTCAGCAGTGTCTTCAGAAAGACAGTAGTTTTCCAAGTGAACAGATGTTACACCAATGCTAACTGTGATTTATGATGATCAAAACATACAATTGTGGGGGCATATGGATAGGCGGTTCTGTGACAGAAAGCTTGACACTTATTGTGCTGGAAATACTATCCTTTCTGGGAAATTCAGAAGGGCCCTGCAATTGGATCAGAGTCTCAGTAAGGATAAATCTGAGGTGCCTATCTCCCCTGACTAAAGGGAAATTTGAGGAAGCCTGTGAGGAAAGACCTAGGAACATTTTGAGACAATAATAATAAGTTGGAGAGTTGTTCTTGGCAGAAAGAGCAAAAGAGAGCTAGAAGACGACGAGTATG
This sequence comes from Phalacrocorax aristotelis, assembly GCF_949628215.1. Taxonomy (NCBI): domain Eukaryota; kingdom Metazoa; phylum Chordata; class Aves; order Suliformes; family Phalacrocoracidae; genus Phalacrocorax; species Phalacrocorax aristotelis. The sequence continues at coordinate 91,125,189 of NC_134277.1, forward strand.
AAATGGAGAATTTTATGAGGTTAGAGAGGTTTGTGATCACCAGATTGGCTCTTTTTTTTACTGGCAAGACTCCAGTTCTGTTGAATGGCATCTCTTCTTTCCTATAGTTATAGAAGTCTAGGTCCATCTAGGAAAACTAATGAGCAAGTAAGGAAATATTGGTGGAGTCAAACTAAAAGGGAAATTTGCCCAAACATGGTGTGAGAAACTACAGTGGCTCTTGGGCCAGAGGGGTGTGGTTTGGTGTTTCAGGTAGCTGAGACACTTGACATGAAAAGTCTGCAGTCATGATGTGGATCAATGGATTATTTGCCAGCTCAGTGACCTAGCTGCGAGGTTGGATTTGAGAAGGTTTAATTTTAATTTCCTTATTTTTTCTTTATGGTTGAGTAACTACAATACTGAAGACAGATATTTAGGAGATACTAGTATACCCCTCAGGTGTCTCAGGCAGAATAATGAATATTCTTTGCTGGTACTGCAAATGCAAAAAGTGGAACGGTGTCAGAAATACACGCAGTGAGGAAAGGCTTACATCAAGGACTACTTTGTAATACAAAGCAGGTGAAATAGACACCTAACTGCAGATGCCAGTCTTCTAGCTGGATCATTTTGATCTTCCTCTTCTAGCTGATGACCATAATAATATTGGGTGTCACCATTTAGTGCTTTTGCAAGCAGTATAGCTAGTACTGTTTGCATGAATATATAGGATTTAGAGAATAAAAAGCATGCTGGCTGTCTGTTTTGGTGACTCTTAAAAGAGCTGCTTATATAGCCAGTAAAATAAAAATTTAATCTCTGACAGAATAATTGTTCTATTGCTGCTGTCTGTATTTAATGCTAAAATAAGAGACAAATAATGCAGCATAAAGCAAATATATTACAATGGTGTTTAACAAAAATGAGTGAATTGTAGCAGCTTTCTTGTGATTCATACAGTCTTCAGAGGACAAAATTTGCTCTATGTTCTCCAAAGATGTGAGTTTTTATATGGAATGACCAATATACTCATTTTGCTAAATCAGTGTAGGTTAGGTATGCTCAGGAAGAGTGAAGAGAGGAACAGTCATTTTGTTCTATATTCCAGTTTTGGTGTATCTAGCTATAATAAATTAATATTGGTACAAATGAAAGTGACATTTATTTCTGACTGCTTGTATTTTATACCCTCTTTGCTCTCATAGAGTAAAGTTCAGAGGAATAAAACAGATGATAAAAAAAATCTTGACAAAGCGAGCCTTTGTTTAAAAATATTACACACTCCAGGAATGCATTAACTTCTTTCCTTCCCACTGTGGGCATGCGTGTTGCTGGTGGGAGCAATTATTTGTTCACAATAATATATGTATGTATGTTTGCATGCAAACTTGAACTTCAGCTTGGAAGCAGACTTCATAGGGATTAGTTTTTTATTAGTTCATGAAAGGGTTTGGGGTACATCCAAGAAGCAAAGGTAATACCCTGTGACGCTGGTGATCAATAACAGATAACAAATACCTAATTGTGAATAAAATGCTCCTCAGATTGCAGTTGGGAAAATAGCTCTACTAAGTTGGACCAAAAGATTGTTTCCCCCAGTATTCTGTTTCTAACAGTGGTCATGAGCATCCCTAGAAAGGAGAAGTCAGGCAGAGGAGCCAGGAAACCCGCATAGATGAGCGAAAACCTTCTAGAGAAACTCGGAAGAGGGAATTTCATGGTACATGGAAAAAGGGACTGGCCACTAGATTCGCTGATGATACCAAGCTGGGAGGAGTGGCTGATACACCAGAAGGCCGTGCTGCCATCCAGCGAGACCTGGACAGGCTGGAGGGCTGGGCCAAGGGGAACTTAATGAAATTCAACAAGAGCAAGTATAAGGTCCTGCACCTGGGGAGGAACAACCCCATGCACCAGTACAGGTTGGGGGCTGAACTACTGGAAAGCAGCTCCGCTGAGAAGGACCTGGGAGTGCTGGTAGACAACAAGCTGACCCTGAGCCAGCGCTGTGCTCTTGTGGCCAAGAAGGCCAATGGTGTCCTGGGCTGCATTAAAAGGAGTGTGGCCAGCAGGTCGAGGGAGATTATCCTCCCCCTCTGCCCTATTGAGGCCACATCTGGAGTACTGTGTCCAGTTTTGGGCCCCACAGTTTAGAGAAGGACGTGGAACTCCTTGAGCAAGTCCAGCGGAGAGCTACCAAGATGATCAGGGGACTGGAGCAACTCCCTTATGAGGAAATGCTGAGAGACCTGGGTTTGTTCAGCCTGGAGAAGAGAAGACTGAGGGGGGATCTCACCAATACCTATAAATATCTAAAGGGAGGGTGTCAGAACTATGGGTCTAGACTCTTTTCAGTGGTGCCCAATGACAGGCCAAGGGACAAAGGGCACAAGTTGGAACACAGGAAGTTCCACCTGAATGTGAGAAAAAATTCTTCACTGTGAGGGTGCCAGAGCAGTGGAACAGGCTGCCCAGGGAGGTTGTGGAGTCTCCTTCCCTGGAGACATTCAAAACCCTCCTGGACATGTTCCTGTGCCCCCTGCTCTATGTGTGCCTGCTCTAGCAGGGGGGTTGGAGAAGATGATCTCCAGAGGTCCCTTCCAACCCCTACCATTCTGTGATTCTGTGAAAAGTAAGATTAGGCAGGCATACTTCCTTTAATAGTCCTCTAGGCTGCTGTTGTGACCTAGTTGTGACCTATATCTATTCAGTTGCTATCAATAATTTTATTCTGTGAATTTAAGCCTGTGTATTCTCTCTCTAACATCCTGTTGCATGAAGAATTTTCTTTCTGTTGGATTTGAGGCTGGCTGTTGGCTTCCCCTCAGTTCTTGTCCTTGGAGAGGGCAGGAGCAACTGGCCCACCCTAGGACTGCGTTTCCTGCCACTTCTAATCACACAAAACTCCATTGCCACTTGTCCTATCTAAAGAGTCCCAATTTACTTCTTCCTCATCCAGAAGCCATTCTGTACCTTGTAGCCTTTATTTGAACCTTTCAATTTTAACCTCAGATGAGAGTAGGTTTATAGAGTAGCATAAAAATATTTTCTCTGCTCCTATTTTATTAGGACCAGCTTTCTAAAGATACAGTCTTTCATCACCAGTGCAGGATACCCTCTCATTCTTGTGTTTCTTGTACCTTGATATTTCTGTGTGACATTGTTTTTCTTCCATCAAGTTTCCAGCGTGCTTATTTGTTCTCAGCTAGACATTCCTTTTCTGTTTTCTTATTTCTTAGATTTTTAGCATTGGTGTTAAAGCATGCATTTTGGTCCACTTGGCATCCCATTTAAATGCCACTCTGGCATGTCCTATATGAATACTTCTTATCCATCATGAGTTAGAGAATTTGTATGGTGTTCTTTGTAAAAGATATATTCTTTTTCACATCTTAGCTTTTCCCCACTCTTCAGTTTAAAAGTTCACTTACAACCTTCTTGTCTTTAAAGGGCAGCAGTCTGGTTCACATACAGTTCAAATGAAATCCATCCTTCCTCTTTGGCCTTCTGTTACTCCAGAAGCATGCCATCTGAATCACTGATGGCGAATTAATCTCTGATATGAAATCTGTTTACAAAACCCATTCTCTGAATACGTTTAAACAAAAAGCAGGAGAAAAGGTTTTAAAATGTAGGAGGGTATATAAATTTGATATAACTTTTTAAAATGTTGTTACTAGTTTTTAGATATTTTGCATAATATTTCAAAATTAAAGAAGAAAATTAACCTATCCTTTATCTAACTAGTCCATAAAACAGTTGTGACAAATTGTCCATTAGATCAAGACTGACTGCAATTGCAACTTCAGTCACCTCAAGAAATTTTTAAGAATAGGTACATGAAAAAGATTCACTGTGGTCTTTACTGCCATTTTCATTATATGAGGGATAGTCTTGTTCTCACAAAACATCCAAAAAATATATTAGATAAAAATTCTGCCTTTTACAGAAATACAGATTCTGACTAGAAGACGTATTCTTAACTGCATTCAGTCCTGGCAACGTTGAAATAGGATTTCAGTAGGCTGTTTCTGAAAAGTCTTCTTTTTATGGGAGAAACCCATCTTGCAACAAAGCTAGTGGAAGGTCATCTTAGAGATTACTCACCCAGTTTGACAGTGAGCTAGAACATAGAGAAAGTGTCATCTAAATGTTGTGCTCACCCCTTTCATGGTAACAATTTTTTCCTTGTTTAATGAATTTACAAAACTGTATTGGGTCTTCATCTGTCAGAAGTTAACAGCTAGTCTTTTAGTTTTAAAAAGAACAACGAAGCTGAAATGGAACCAGGTTTCAACATTTCTTTCACATCAACAGAATTGTTTACTTGGATTATTTTCATTGTCTATCCAAGTGAGTACCAGGAAATTAGTTTCCTGAGGCTATATATAAAGGAGGGGAAAAAAATTCTCTTCCAGGTTATGACTCAGATTAGGAATTTAAAATTGTCTGATTTTCCCACTGAAGGCTACTTCTGTTGTGTACAGAGGGAGTGAAATGACTGCTGATGTTGGAAGTATAAAGCCAAAAACCGTATATTCAGAGCAGTTTTTGTGGTTGAGTTTTGTGAGATTTTCTCAAGTAATATTGTTTGCCCTTTGATCTGTATCTGTACTAATAATGACAATATTTGGAACAGAAAAAATGACTGGATGTGGAGAGTGTTCAAAGTTATGAAATACACTTTTGTATGTGAAATGAGCACTCCTCAGTATGGAAATCAGTTGCTTAGAGGTAATAAACAAGGAAATCCATAACAAGGCTTTCTTTTTGCTTTTCAAAGAGGGGTTGCAATTGAAAATAAGTAATCTTTAACTTTATTTTAGAATTACAATTAAAACAAATAGCCTTTACTTCTATTAGACTGCATTTATTAATACCTTGTTATCTTAATACATTCTAATTTCTCTTTGACAATTATCTGCTAATTTTTGTCTGAAAAATCTTCCTCTCAGTATGTTTCAGTGCAGTTAGTTATTCAGGCATTTACAGGACAGTTGCTAGGTAAATAATAGATGTTATCTGCTTGTTTTTTGAAAGAATTAATATAAAATCATGTGAGCGTATAAATGAACATTAACAGAATGTATAAGCACTCCTTACATCACACAGTGATACTCTTAGGAGAAACTAATTTAAACATGACACTACAAATGTAAGATACAATATACACTACATGTAAATTCTGAACAAAAAATAGGATCTAAATTAATGATACGTAATAAAACATACAGAATTTCTACCCTGTTTGAGTAGTTCTGGTGACTGCAATTTCTTATCCTGCTCTTGCCAAGCCTTCCAAGGTACTTACTTGATTTTTTTTTTTCAGAACAGTGAAATCTGGGGTTTGGAAAATGTGCAGCACAGCCCTACCCTTCAGTACTGCAAAACAAAGTAAATAATTTATCTAAGAATCTGACGTGTTGCCATATGTGACATATTTTGTTTCTTTCTAATTAAGTATACTTTGATATCAAGTGTTCTTCGACAGAATCAAGGCTGCATTTCACATTTTGTTATAGAGGTAGACAACTTATGGAAAGGAATCCTCAGAAATCTGTGTAGTTTACCTGTATGATATTGCTTGCTATATGAGTGGTCATAAGGGTGTAACTTGCAATACTTCTTTCAATGGGTGTTGGGAATCATAATTGAAAATTATTGTAATCTTGATTAGATATTTTCTCTCTCTCCTTAATAAAATAGACAGATTTCCCTTGCCCCTGAACATACTTCTTATTTGCTTTCTGATATTCTCTTGGCTTTGGTATACAGAAAGTATATCCAAGAAGATGAGCTAGTTCAGCTATAATAGTGTTTTTATTATCAAATCCACTTGCCATTCTTTTGCTGCAATAATATTCAAAAAGGGATATAAATTTACAAAGTAAATTAAGAGGTTATTAAGGGTAGATGACATCCCTTTCATACAGCTCCACTCCTTGCTGAAACCATAAAAATAATAATTGTACATTTTCTGTTAAAGTATTCTGTTCTATGAACTGTATACAGAGTAATTGTTTTGGTTACTTTAGACCCATGAGATCTAAAATCCTTATAACTTTTCCATAAATTATGACATCATAAGAATCATAAGAGATTGCTTTTTTAAAAACAATACAGATGCAATTGCTATTACTTGTCTTGCAGTTTTGGTGTGAAAGCATACTTTTTGATTAAAGAAGTCTTGACTTTTGACTATAAGAATTTGACAATGGGAGCTAGGCTTTAATAAAAGTAATCAGATGCCATGAGTTCATGGCAAGATTACCTAATTTAAAACATAGCTCTTGAGTTAGACTCACCCAGTGATGAGAAGAATATTTTCTGGGTGTGAATTAGTGACTTGTGAGTTTCCAACAAGATATCATATGTTATCTCAGTCCTGGAAGTAAGGTCAATAACCAAGGTCCTGTTGTATTTACAACTGCTTGAGATTTTTCCCTATGTAACATGAACAGATGTTTCTCCTTTTTCCAGCTGAAAGATCAAGACAAGTAATCTTGCTTCTTCTGAAGAGACGTGGAGTGGCTGGGAGACAGCGGAGGAAAAAGTGTAGATACAGAAGTTGTGATGCACAAGCCTTTTAATCCACTAAGAGTTGTTAGACAGGTTGTCTTTGTCTTTGTTTCTCCACCGGCAAAAAGACTACCCACAATTTTATCAATGGAAAACTCATAAAAGACCCTGCCTAGGCGGCCTGGAGGAGCTCGAGGTATTGCCCACTAGGTCTGTGAAGTCCACACAATGCCAAGCAGATCAGGTCCCATAAACAGGAAAACTCTAATACAGACCCACTCAAGTAATTAATAGGTTAATAGATATACCAGATCATACCTCTATTAAGAGTTAAAGTATACTGTCACAGATGGAGTGTCATAGTGACACTGATCACCACTTAGTGCCTCTGTGTCCTGCTCCCTTATGCTAGACAAGTGTGCCCAAAGGACAGGCCTTCATGAGAACCTAAGAACCAAAACACATCTCAGGTGCTTCATGGGCTCACTATTTGTCTGTTCTTATGGAACAGTTTTAAAATTCAAATGCCTTAAAATATTTTTTAAAAAGCCACCCCTGCTCAATCAGGTGTGCCTCCCTTATACTTCTTCAACTGAGTTTGTATCACAAATGATATACATACAACCTTCTTCTGCAGTAAAGAACAGTCTTTCTATTGTGTCACTGCTAAAGTGAGTTTTCTCTGAGGTGTAGTTCTATAGAATATGTGTCTTACATCTGAAGAAAAGCAGATATCCTTAGTTTTTTTGCTCATTTCTGACCAAACGAGGTGTCAGCTGCCTCTGGATGATAGACAACCCTGTAGACAAAGCATCAGTAAAACTTTTGTCATATACAATGTTGCAAGTAACTAAGAACTAAAATAATTTGGTTTGGCATTTACACTGCATTGTTCATTGGTAGTTTTCAAAGGCAGGTGAGCCATACCTGTGTTTTACAGTAAGGAAGTGGAGTTAGCACAAAGAAATCCCTTGCACGAAAATCACAGAAAGATGCATTAACAACAGGATCTCTATCCATTGTAGCTGATTTCCCCATGGTCACTTAAGAAGTCTGGTACAAAACCAGAAAGAACCTGTTGGTTACCCACCTGATAATCTGTTTTTGAACCTGCTGAAGAAGGGTTTTGCCTGTGGTTCTTTGTCTAAAAGTCGTATGGATATGGTATGCATATGCTTCTTTAGTATCAGTGTATGAAGAGATTATTGAAATGTGTGTGCACGTGTGTGAAAGGTTCTTACAAAAGTCGAGTAAATATTGATAATAAGTATAATGAAGATGATATTGAACGGCAAAATTATTCCACATGCTTTCTGCTCCCTGATGATTGTCACAGATATATTCCCAGAGAAACTACTTTCACTGTTCCTTATAATGAACTGGCAGTGCCACACAGTTGGCACTTCAGATTTGGTCCAATGCAAAATGAAAGTGGGGAAGTAAAAGAAGGCCAGCCTACCGGGAAATGAAGCAAAATGTTTAGATTATTGAACCATTATTTACAAAAGAAAAAGTTAACTTATTTTGACTTATTTTGTTCTGCCAAGCTGAGGATCCTCACATTCTGGTGATACAATAGTTTCTAAAGGGCAAGTGACAGTGGGAAGCCAAAGCTGAACTAGTTTTACACATAATATTGCTTCTTGGAGTAACAAACAAATCTATTAGGCAGCAAACTTAGGGGGAAAATGTATGTGGAAAGAAAAATTATTCCACTGGGCCTCGTGTTTTACCTTATTACTCCCTTTAATTCACGAAGGTGTCTGTCATTATTACCACTGACGGTTACTTGGAATGCAAATGGGTTGAAGGGATAAAAATTGTCAGCTTTCCTGAGGAGGATACAGGTCTGCTCTCCCCAGATTTTCTTCCCTTGTAATTATTTTGTGTCCATAGTAGTCATGTCATTCAGACTAACTATTGATTTACAATTCTACCTTCAAGCATGTGTCTTTATCCTGATAGCAGTAACTAATTAAAACAGGTAAGAGAACCTACATAAAGGATGCTATTTTGCACACCTGAAAATAATTTCTTTTTTCTGCCTTTGTGTGATGGCATGGGAGAAAAAACACTCCGTTATGAATGGATGATAATATTTTTGATGATAAACCTTTGGCATTTTCTTGTTCTAGCAATGCCATCTATTCTCAAATGCCTAATGAATGTTCATTAGAGGTATATTTCAGTGTAATTCTGTTTTCCAGCACGCTCTTTATCTCAATAAACAATTCTTTGTCTTGTCTCTGGGCATTGGAGGTCCTGTCACATTGATGAAAGAAGCACCAATGATAGGTGATGGGAATGCCACTCAGCAATTATTTGCATCTTTCATCTCTCATTAAATAAAAAGAAAAGTCTCACAGAAAGATGTGAGTGTAGCTGCAACTGCCACATGTGATATCTGTCAAAATATGATAGACTGACACTTTTACCCTAGCCTCCTAACTGTTTGGACTGAAAAACTAGAGGAAGGCCTTGTTTACTTATGAATTACCATCACGTTTATGGAGCAAAATGCATTAACTGTAATCTCACTGAGATTTAAGGTAAGGGCAGTGTCAGAAGCTACTGCTTAGCTTTTTAGCTTAAGTTACTGCTTTCCTGACTAATCTGCTTGACTTCATGTTGCAGTGGAGTAGGTAGGAGAGTATACGTGGTCACTTACGGCATCTGGGTGCCTGAGGGGTGCAGGCTTAATGTTAGTTCACCTCCCTTTCCCATAAATATTTTATCTTGTGGCTGAGAAAAAATTTCATTCTACGATAACCAGTTGTGGCCATTCAGGGGACAGCGGGAATTTTTCAGGCATCTGTGGCTCTGCTGTGCTCTGCCTCACAAAGTTTTGCTGACTGAATTCTACTGATTTTTCAGGTCTTGCACAGAATGCATTAAAAGGAGTATGTATCCCCTATGGCTTGTAATTTCCCCCACCAGTGTTAACATTTTGAATTGTTTTCTAAACTGCAGAAAACACTGTAGTTGATTAATAATTAAATATTTTCAGGTGAAATCTTTGTTCACCCATGAGGTGTTCAGTCCTTAGAAATGTGTGAATTGCCTATTTCTCAAATATTGGTTGAAAGGGTTTAGGAGAAAAAGTGAAGATAAATATCACAGACGTTTGAAACTGCATGGGGAATTGCAGGCAGGGAAAATGAAACTTACAAATTACATACTTGATTGAGATGCTGGAGGCCCTTTTTTAAGTTGTTATGTTGTATTATTCTTCAATTCAGTGTAATTTATATTCTATCTCTTGAATCTGTGCAGATAGATTTATTACGATACTGTATCTGTTCTGAAATAGGTATACATTTATCCGCAGAAATATTGTATTTGCCATATACTAGTTCAGGTACTTAATATAAATGACACAGTCCTTCTGGTTTTGATTGCACACTACCCAAGCAATTTGCAGTGTTGCTGTGGTAATTACAAACTTGGAGTTTACATTTTTTAAATTTTTTTTTTTTAACCATTTAAAAGAAGCTTGTTTTTAAAAACTTGCTCCATACAGAGCTTTCTGCAAAACAGAAATGGAGAGGAGCCAGAAATTTCAGATATGACTGTAATAGTGCTTAGTAGTATAAATTTTAGGACAGATGAGTTACTAATAAACATACAGCCTCACATTAATTGTTTTAATATGCTAAACTGGTAATCTATACTATGTTTTAGTCTTAAGGTATCTAAAAATGCAGACAGTAAGTTATCTCTGGTTAGTCTCAGCTTCAAAGGCACAGAGAGCTCATCCAAACATGTACAAGATTCAGAATGTATAAAAAAGGAGTACCCTATCCTAACTCAGTCTATGGTGAAAATATCTTTGTGGGAATATAGAGTGAGTGGAGACTCATGATCAACAATAGAGTAGCTAATGATATTGACAATTTACCGTCTTAAGGGGCATATAATAAAATACATGGAAAATACTTTAGGGAACCTGATACATCAGTAAGCTACATATTCATTGTCACCTAAAGTAGGAAATGCATTATTCATTGAGTCATCAGATCCATTTCTCTAGACACATTGGAATTTCTGGACTGAAAAAGGAAGACATGCATCCAGCAATTACCTTGTCCCTTTATTTGCAAAACCAGTCAAGAATCACACTAATTGAGATACTCCCTGCTAATCTTTCAGATTTTTGTTAATGTTCTTGTATACATACATCCAAAAGAGAAGGATCCATCCTTTAATTTCACCACTGTTAACTTTGCGATGTATAAAACTGGTTTATACATTTTCTTAGAACTAAGAAGGTACCAAAGCTGCCAAGTTTCCCTCATTTTAATATATATGAATAGGTTATAACACTAACAACTTGTTCTGCCTTTACAATGTTTATAGCTGCCAGTAACTGTTATGATTTGGCTGGAAATACACCACAGTCTGTTGACTAGCATCATATTTCTTGAGTGTCCCCAGTTTTCTTCAAGATATCAAGGTAATCTAAATCATAAAGGGTTTTTACTATCCTGATATAATTTATTCTTCAACAAGTCTATTTCATCTTATCTCATAAAGGTACAGATTGTAACAATAAACTTTAGGCAGAAACTCTGTGAAAATCTTCTAAAAAATACCACCCTCCTATTAACTTTCTCGTCACTCATTTACTATTTCTGTAATGTCCTTTTAATGTGCCAGTAGTGAACATAGTCTCTTCTGGAAAATGGTTATCTGTTTATTAGCAGTTTGCTACCTTTATTATCTCTTAATCCCTTTGTGTTTGTTAAAGTATCGCAGAGATAGAAAATAAAAGTTTACATCCAGTTTCTGAAATATCCCTATCTACCTTTTCCTAGTCTTGACTGAAGTCTTGACAGTGAGCTAAAAATAATGTTCAAATTCAGGATATATCTCTCTGGGTTCCTCTGTGATTATCTTATATCTTCTTAATTTCTATATTTCTTCTTAAATATAGTTTAGAATAAAATTATACTCTTGTTTATAATGCCTGCAAATTTGTTATTTAAACCAATGTTAATTTTACACCACCAGAAATATGAATAGCAAGATATTGAAAGATCAGAGAATCCTAGCTTTGTAAAGTAAAACCAGGTCCTGAACTGGTAAAGTGATTACTAAATTGACTGGTAAACAGTATAAATTGTCACCTTGGGGACCTGTTGGGTCCAATGCAATCTAAAATATTGATGGTCCTGCACCACAGATTTGAAATACACCTTGAGAGGTCATGTAATCCTAGAGCAGAATCAATGATACAGCTGTTATTTTATGAATATGATTTGCTTACCTAACTATCAAAAGGGTGTGTTCTAATGCTATACTAATTTTACTGTAACAATATGTAATTGGAAGGAGAGGATGCTTCAGTGTGAGTTCTTGTCCCATGTACCCTGAGAACCTAAGAAATGCCTCACTGCATCAGAGAGACGCGGTTTAGAGAGAACACATCAGAATAGCTGCTTTCTGTGCCCTTGTACTTCACTAGCACCCACACCTGTTACAGTTTACATGCCTAATTCTGCAATCCCTTAAAGGGTTCAGTCCTTTCATTATCTGCTTATGGATCCATATATTTCTTTCAGCATTTTTTTGAAAGTGCAGCTAATGTCTGCTGCCTCAGTCTCCTGTTGCAAGTTCCAGAGGGTCACTGCCTGTTGTGTAAAGTAGTTGTTTTTATTTGTTTTAAATGTCTTCTACTAGTTTAATCATATTTCCCTTGTTTCTGCAGACTTTTATGGAAAAGTGTTGTGCATTTGCCTTATGATATGGATTATTAACTTTATGATATGGATGGTAATTTTCAACAGTTTGCTCCCTTTTTTCTATAGCTGCTTGAATACTTCAGGAGCATAATGACTTGTATATAATTTTGTCTTTTAACAATACAGATGTAATACTTCCCATTTTTCTGATTATTTTTTTAGTTCTGTTTCAGTTTTGCGAACATAGTACATCATACCTAGCCTGAAACAAAACTTCCTTGCTTGAAGCCATGCCAATGCTGAGTAAAGCAGATGGGGCCCTCCATGCCTCTCACTCTGGACTGCTGCCTCAGCCCATTTGCTTGGCTTGCCTTACGCTGCCGATGTGCGTCAGCTTGCAGTTTCCAAATCATTCTCTAAAGAACTGGTATCTTAACCACTTGCTGCTCATTCTATAAGTGCAGGTGGTTGTCCATACATAGTAACCCAAGCTACTGTGCTACTTGTTCTCTATAAATTGCAGTGTACTTGTGATCCCTCTCAGTTTCCTCTCATGTGCAAATTTAATGTACATAAGCTTTATGTAGGCTCCAATCCACTACCCAGGTTGCTGATGAAGGTAAGAGTGCAGATCCTCAGAGTCCTGCTTAGTACAGCTGTCCACTCTGACAGAAAACCATTTGTAACTAGTCTTCAGCTGCTTTGTGAAGCTCTATTCCCACGTTCTAGAAGTTTCATCAACCAACTTATTTTTCAGAAAACCACTTTGAGGCTGTTTCAAACACTTTAGTTAAGACTTACGGTTTCTCTCCTTTCTGCAAACCTGTTACTCTGCAATAGAAGTAGGTAGTTTAGTTTGACATGAATTCTATATTTTTGTGTTAGTTATAACACATTTCTTTCTGTTTTCCAAATGGTCACAAATTGCTACTGAATTTTTCCCAGATTTATCGAATTAGATAAATTTTATTCAATCAAATAATTATATATTTAAGTTTTTAGTTAATTACCCCAGAATCACAAATGAGAACAAGCGTCAATTTCTCATCATTGCCAGGAAATTAGTCTGGTTTTTTTGGATTTGCATGCTGGTCTCAGTATGTCCACAAAAAGGGAAGCTTATACACATGCAAGACTGTAGTTTAGTATTGTTTTGCTGGCAGAAATAAAGCATCATTCCTCAGTAGAACTTGTTCTAAACATACTGCAGTGTCAGAAGACCTGGGTAGCTCAAACTGTAGTCAGGATCTGTCACAGAGACAAGGGCAGAAAGCAAAGACCTCAGATTCACTGGCCATGAACAGCAAATTCCCACTTTTTTCCTCTCCTCAGGAGAATGGAGGTGTATGTTCAGAAACATCCTTATGCCTTTGTTCTCACTGTCTACTCCATGACAAAACAGGTTTGGCAATGACTTTCCCATAATTGTCATATGACTGGCAAGAGGCAATGCTGGAGATGATTGTCCTCTGTTTTAAATAGCACAGCACACTCTGAGTACCAGACTGGCACCATTCTCTTTACCTAAACAGTTTGTTTTCCTTATTAAGGGCAATGGATCCAAATAAAAACTGAATAAAAAAGGGAGTGACAATGATGTCACAAATGCTAAACAGAAATATCTTAAGATGGAAAGTTCCATCCTATAAAGTAGAAATATATGCATGAATTGTTTATAGTTATATCATTTTTGTTCCAGTTCTCAAAATAAAACCATTCAGTGCGTTTGATGAGACTCTTGAAGCAAAAAGAAGCACAAGTGAAAAGTGGAAAAATTCATGCTGAGCATTATTTGTAAGTGTTATATAAAAGAATATATTGTTACTGAGGTTTTCTTCTAGTCTGGAGTCTAAAGAAAGCAAGCAAGCCTCAGATGCCATGATGTTCTTCAATCCTCTTTTTTTCAATTACATGTAATTTTTAGAAAGTGCTTCCAAAGCACTGATGGCCATGTTTCAAATAACAAAACTCCTGTTCCTGTCGTAATGCTGAAAGAACATTGTCTATGTCATAATTTAGTTGTACAAAACTTCAGTGTGGGATCTAACTGTGTGCTGGTTTTGGCTGAGAAGGGGTTAATTCTCCTCACTGTGGGGGTCGGCTACTTTTCCCGCTTCCCGCGCTCTGCCGCGTGGTGGGGGGGGGGGGGGGGGGCTGGGAGGGGCAGGGCCATGGTGGGGGCGGCTGACCCCGACTGGCCAATGGCAGGTTCATTCCATACCATGTGACACCATGACCAGTATATTGAGGGGGGGCAGTGGCAGCGCGGAGGCGGCGCGGCCTCGGGTCGGCGGGCGGCGAGCGGGTGGGGTGCGTGCGGTTTGTTTCGGCGGTTCGTTCCCCCTCTCCCCTCCCTTCCCCCTCCCCCGGGGCTTTGCGCCTCTCGTTGTTCTCCTTTACATTGCATTTCTACTGTTGTTTCTTTTAATTTTAATTATTAAACTGTTCTTATCCCAACCCACGAGCGTTACCCTTCTGATTCTCTCCCCCATCTACCGGTGGGGAGTGAGCGAGCGACTGTGTGGGGCTGAGCTGCTGGCTAAACCATGACAAACTGTGAGTTGATGTGATTAAGATTTGCTGAAGACAAGTCAGCAGGTCAGCATAAGAAGCTGGAAACATCCCAGAACTTCAAGATGAAAATAGAAATTAATTGTAATATCAACTGAAATCAAGCTGTGAACACTTAAATCTACAGCAGTTTAATGAATTTGTGGTCCTCTGAAAAGTCCTGTCTGTAGCTGCGTGTAGAAAAGTGGACAGAAGTGCTGCCATCTCAGAAATTTTATCTTGTTTTGAGTGTATGTTGTGGAGGAAGGACACATCCTTTCTGGTTAGTCCAGAAAAGATTATTCTAACTAAAAGTATGTGGTTGCACAGTGGTTATTTGTGCTTCTTATATAAAGATCCATTATTGTTGCCAGTTTGTGTGGGTATTGTGATATTAGGACTCTCATCCTTGCCAATAAAAGAGTGAAGATTTCCTAAGAGCTCACAGAAACAAAATAGAAATAAAAGGAACACAAAATATTTTTTAAAATCCCATTTCCATGACATTTAAAATGTCATTTCCATATGAAAGTCTTGTGTTTGCTTTTAAATAAGGAATTGTCTGAACTCTCTGAAAATCAGCATAATTGCCAAAAACATTTCTACAAAACTGAACATTGGTTTGCAGATATCTCTCCCCCCTGACATTTCTCCTTTCCTCTTGGTAAAAGCTATATTACATTGGATTTTTTCCAGTGCACTGTGTTGTCTTAGATCTTCCCATCATCTTCACTATTATTATTCTTGCAACTCTTTCTGATATCAGTTGTGCCAGGATTTCAGTGCAGATCAACTGTGTGGGCACAGAGGTTTCTCCACTGGTGATTTTTAACTTGCATAAGTTTTGTTATGGTGTGATTTTTAATTCTCTGAAGCCCAAATGTGATTCTGCTGGAATAACTTGTTCTTTCTCTTGGATATTCAGTTTCTATTTTTTATGTAATACCTTCTGTGTTGTCCAAGCGAAAATTTGGCTGGCATTTTAAGTGATGGTGCCTTTCTCCATAGAACCAGATAGTAACTCGAGTTCAAAGAGACTTCAAAGTGTCTCTGGTCCAACCTGTTCAAAGATGTGAGATCAGACCAAGTTGCTCAGGGTTTTGCTCTCCCTTCCCTCATTGACATCATTATTTTAATAGATTTCAGTACTAGTTTTTTATTTGTATTTTCCAGGAAATCTTAATATAATTTTTGGCTTCCGAATTCAAATATGCAGTATAATCACCCATTATCTTCCTATTGTTCAAAAAGATTTTAGCTAGAAGATTAATTACTGATGGAGTAGTAGCTTATGTTGCACTGCCCACTGATTCTTTTATCACACAAGGTACTTTTATGTGTGAGTAATCCCACCACTTAGATTGCTTTGCCTGTGCATAACAGGAAAATTGCAAGGTACCACAGTAAAGTGGATAATATTTCAAATGCATGTGACTGTTCAAAAGCACAAAATGAGACATACGAATCAAAATTAGACACATGAATGGGCCCAAAAATCTCCCGGAGTATCCTATCTTTTAATACTATACTGAAGAAATTTTAAGCTGTTTTTCACTAAATAAGATGTGCATATTTAATAAATTATTATTCCAACCACGAGTTAAATTGATCATTGTACTCCCCCATAAATTATAGCTAAAAGAGGTACAATTCTCAGCAGGGAGGAGAAAGGGGTAAGAAACCTGACTGTCTGACCCAGTTGTCAGGTTATTTGCTAGTGACAAGGGTGATATTTTTATATGAGTGAATTTTAGCCTGGAACAAGTACAGAAGTCCAGTGTATAAGTTCATGAGAAATCACTGGTGGGGTGTTTGTCTCCTGTTCAGAAGACTTTGATTTAATGACAGCAGAGGAAGCAAAGAAATGTTTTGAAATCTTTCAGAGAGAACTACCATCCACTCAATTCTATACCACGTAGCTCTGAAAGCCTGAAGAAAAACTTTGGATTTTGTCTTCTTTAGCCATTGTGTTTGTTAGTTTTCATTTCCTTTTCCTTTCATGTTTGAGACTGACTCCTTTATACAGCAAAGTTTTCAATTCCAAGCTATGTTACAAACCCCTTGAAATGGGTCTTGGTGATGCAAGTGCTGAGCAATGTTTGCAGCTTGCCAAAGTGGCACATCTGTCACTATAAAAGCTGTACTGTGAAGTGGCAAAAGAAAACAAATACTTAATATGCTCTTTAAATGATAAAGCTAAAACAATGAAAGAGAGGGGAATTTATAAAGTAAACCTGGCATGATCTAATCCTGTTTGTGCAGTGTTTAATTTTCAGATGTCTGATCTATGTAACAAACCTGTTAGGAAGGTAATGAGAAAATAATATATTTCTTTATAGCCCTCTACTAACACAAATTACAGTCACTGAAGGAGATGTTAGCTCCTGCCCCTTTTAAAATGTGGGGGGGGTTTGTTTATATAGGCCCTCCCTGGATCACTTACAATACTTTATAATTATTGCTTAGCGGCATTGCAGGAAGTAAACCTTTTAGAACTGAAATATGCTCATTCAATCTCTCTCCTCAAGTGTGTCTCTTGATAACTCATTTTAAAATGGGAACTGACACCTCATCTCTTTGCCTCCCCTAATCAAATCCTTTTCTTTTTCATAGGCTGTTGTTCAGAGGAAATTGCATTTTGCTGTAGTTTCGATGTTCTGTGAAGCTGTGTTACAGGTAAAGGGGTAGTTGAAGGTACAGAGGCTCAGTTTTGCCCTCATAAAAAGGCAAAGTCAATTTTATTTGTTTCAAACTGAGCTCAGTAGAAGTCGCATGAGGGCGAAGTCGCATGAGAGCAAAGTTGCATGTCATCCACCAAGTTCCTGGAATGCATAGGGGACTGTTTCCTGACACAAATGTTAGATGTGCCAACCAGAAATGAGGCACTGCTTGGACTTGTTATTCACAAACCGAGAAAACCTGCTTTGTAATATCTCGGTTAGTGATAACCTTGGTGGCAGTGACCACAATATTGTGGAGTTCGGGATCCTGCTGAGTGTGCTGAAGGTCAGCTCTAAGACAGGGGTTCTGGATTTTAGAAAAGCAAACTCCAGTTCACTCAGGGCTCAGTTGGGAGGGATTCGATGGGAGGCTTCCATGGAAGACAAAGGAGCTAGTGAGTGCTGGGGTCTCTTCAAGGACTCTCTGTTGGAAGCACAAAGCCAATTTATCCCCTACAAAGGAAAGGGAAGTAAGCAGAGCAAGTGGCCCCTTGGCTCAACCATGACCTCCTGGGTCTACTCAAATCCAAAAGGGAAGCACACCAGAGATGGAGAAGTGGAGGATTTTCCATTGAGAGCTACAAGGGCATTGCCAGAGTGTGCAGAGATGAAGTTAGAAAAGCAAAAGCCCGGTTCAAATTGAAACTGGCTGTAGATGTCAAAAATAACAAGAAAGGTTTCTTCGGGTATGTCAGCCATAAGCAGAAAAAGAAGGAAAACATAGGCCCACTCTTAAATGAAAAAGGAGAGTCAATCACCAACGATGCTGAAAAGGCAGAGGTCCTCAACACCTGCTTCACCTGTCTTTACCTACACTGTTGGGTCCCAGGCTTTGGGAACGAAATTGCTGATTGATCCAAACACCAACCCACCATCGGTGAAGGAAGAGTTAGTACATGATTACTACAGGAGCTTGACCCCTACAAATCAGTGGGCCCCGACACCATCCACCCGAGGATGTTGAGAAAGATGGCTGACGTCATCGCAAGGCTGCTCTCCATAATCTTTGAGAAGTCATGGAGAAAGGGATGTCCCAGAGGACTGCAGGAAGGCAAAAGTTGCCCCTATCTACAAGAAAGGCTCGAGGGAGGATCTGGGTAACTATAGTTCCATCAGCCTTACTTCAATCCCTGGGAATGTTACGGAACGAATCCTCCTGGGGGCCATCACGAGTCAAATGAAGCACGTGATTGGGAAAAGCCAACACGGCTTCACTAAAGGCAGATCGTGCTTGACAAACCTGGTGGCCTTCTATGACAAAGTGACTTGCCTGGGTGACATGGGATGAGTGGTGGATGTTGTCTACCTGGACTTCTCCAAGGCCTTTGATACAGTCCCCCCCAGCCGCCTCCTGGAGAAATTGATGTGTTATGGCCTAGACAAGTGGTCTGTGCAGTGGGTGGGGAACTGGCTGACAGGCTGCACCCAAAGGGTGGTGGTAAATAGCTCCTTTTCCAAGTGGCAACCTGTCACTAGTGGAGTCCCCCAGGGATCGATATTGGGCCCAATGTTATTCAACATCTTTATAAGTGATCTGGATAATGGCATCAGGTGTAGCCTGATGAAGTTTGCAGGTGACACCAAACTGAGTGGGGAAGCAGACACTCCAGAAGGCAGAGCTGCTCTGCAGGAAGATCTGGATAGGCTGGAAGAGTGGGCCAGCAAGAACCTTATGAAGTTCAACAAGGGGAAGTGTAAGGTCTTGCACCTGGGAAAACAAAATCTGGGAGTGCAGCACAGACTGGGATCCACCTGGCTGGAGAGCAGCTCTGTGGAAAGAGACCTGGGGGGCCTGGTGGACAGGAAGATCAATATGAGTGAACAGTGTGCTGCTGTGGCCTAGAAGGCCAACAGGATGCTGGGTTGCATCAAAAAGGGCATCACTAGCAGAGATAAAGAAGTCATCATCCTACTCTACTCAGCACTTGTCAGGCCACACCTGGAGTACTGTGTACAGTTCTGGTCCCCTCTATACAAAAAGGATGTGGACAGGCCGGAAGGGGTCCAGAGAAGGGCCACCAAGATGATCAAAGGACTGGGAAGCCTGCCATACGAGGATAGGCTGGGAGAGCTGGGTTTGTTCAGCCTTGAGAAAAGGAGGCTTAGCGGGGATCTCATCACCATGTACCAGTACTTAAGGGGCAGCTAAAATGAAGATGGAGACTCCCTTTTTACAAGGAGTCACATGGAGAGGACAAGGGGGAATGGGCACAAGTTGCTTCTGGGGAGATTCCGATTGGACACAAAAGGGAAATTTTTCACAGTGAGGACAGTCACTGATTGGAATAATCTCCCCAGGGAAGGGGTTGACTCGACCATGTTGGACACTTTCAAGATTTGGCTGGACAGGGTGCTGGGCTATCTTGCCTAGACTGCGCTCTTCCTAGAAAGGTTGGACTAGATGATCCCTGAGGTCCCTTCCAACCTGTGATTCTGTGATCTGTGAAATAGAACAGAACTGAAGTTTAGCTGATTTCAATTTTGGTTGCTTAAATATTGATATGTTGATAACAATAGTCATAGCTTGTACAAAAGATAAAACTTTTCACTGCAGATTTGGAGAAACAAAAGAAGACAATGAGGCCTCCTCTGGTGGCATTTTCTCCTTTACAGTCTGATTTTCCATTGCCCTGCTTCTTTTCCTATCCAAAATTAGCACCCTAAAATATGTATCCCAAGTTCCCGTTCCAGCTTGAAAGATATTCACTAAAAAAATGTTAAGTCTAGTAAAAGATTTTTAATGCAGGGAAACTTTATTTTAAGTATGTAAATTGGCAATCTGCGTCAACCCCCACAGCTGAAGTGCCTTAGTTAGGTGTGTGGTCACTGTACTCTAGACACTGTAGACACTGTTGACTCTAGTCAACAGGGAGAGAATGGCCCCTGATGAAGAGCATGTAGTCCTCTTCAAATCTGAATTCCCTTTGTGGACATGTCTCCATGATGAGATATAGAGTCCAGTTTCAGTAACCTCCCCAACGAATGTGTATACAATATGATGAGTTGCAGAACTGGGTGCAGAACTGTAACTACAGAGTGGAGGAAATGGAGAAACTTTGTTTTGCAGAACCAAATGTTAACCTGGAAGAAGAAGAACCCAAACAGGGCTAAAAATTTCTCTGTGAGCATTTTCACAAGTGTTGTTTTCATCTCTTGGGTGACAGTTTGATTCTGACTGTGTTTGCAAGATCTTAATGAAGATCAGTGTAGATACCAGATTGTTTTCCATGTTTATAAATCTCTGTGAAAAGCAGAATAAGGAGTTGCTGATGTTGGAACAGTTACAACCTCCTCTGTGAGGGCGTATTCAATGCAGTAGTGAAAATCAGGTGTAGATTCTACTCTGTTTAAAGCAAGTTTGTTTCTTTACTTTTTCTTATTTCAGGGCAAAGAAAACAGGTCTTAAAGCATCTGCAGTTGTCTTTTTTTTTTTTAACCTTAATGTGTAAATGAAGAAAAATATTTTTAATTTCTTTATTTGTTCTTTACAAAGTTGACTCTCAGGAGGTTGAAAACAAACCAGTACTTCAGTGGTTGTGTAACCACAAAGACCAGTGGGCTGGGTTCAGTGTAAGCTGATGCTGATTCTATATGTGATGCAAAGATTTGGGTTCTCAAGTCATATATCTAGCTGATTTACATCCCTAGAAAAGGGTCTTCAGTAGGAAGAACTGTAGAGTAAGGCTGCAGAGGCTGTGTTAATTTGAGTGTATTCCCTGATTCTTCCCTACTGGCAATGAAACTTCCTTTCGTTCAGCTGAACTGGGAACTGTGCAAAGAAGTACAGATTACACTTTTCTGTGTTACCAAGAAAAAATAATTATGTTCCCTTTAAACTGGCTGAATGAAAAGGGAGAGTTCTACACAGTGCAGAACCAAACCCCACAAATCCCTAGGCTGTTATACTTACATTTGGGAAAGAAAAATTGATAGATTCCACTGAGATTGCAAAAGCCTTGCTCAAACTTGAAAGACAGATGCCAGTTACAGCAGTATAATTAATATGCGTAGGTATTTTTAATAGGCTAATTGCTTCTGTTTCCTTTCTAGGCTGGATGTTTTTCATCTTCAGTAAGGCCCACACATGTTTGTGTGTTTTTTGATCTGCAATATGGAGCAAGAGTGATTCTCCCTGCCAGCAGAGAAGTAGGCTATCTCATCAGTTCTCCTGTGTGTACACAAAGGGACAGATTGCTACAGACTCTGAACCCTGGACCCTATCTGAAGGAAAAAGCTCCCCTTTTGTTACCTTTTTCTTATTGCATAGACAGTTACCCTGACCAGTTCCCAGAGTGGTGTCTTTTAAGGACGTTGCTTCCAAATCTGCATAAATTGTCCTATGCTTCCACATTTCCTCCAGCTCACTAAGAGAAGCTCATGATTAATTTTGGGCAATTCATATGGAGCATGGTAGGATGTGAAAAGCATGCTATGCTGCTTTTCTTATACAGTGGAACCACTATTAAGGGATATTCATTTTTCCAAATTATAATTTGCTGCACTCTTTGTAGTGAAATGTGAGAATCTTTTTCCCAGAGAAGGGAGAATATGTGACTGATGTGAAAAATAGGTGGAGCTCAGATGCTGCTGAAACAGAATCACACTGATATCTGCAGACAAGGCAAGACATCATAATAGCTCTGTTTAAATTTTCCTTAAAGTTTCCTATAGAATTTTTTGTTAAATTTTCACAGTAAAACACATAGAATTTGTGCTTCATTATTCATTCTACAATTAACAAGAAAATTAAATCCATTTAATCTGCACAAGTATCAATTATGCTTCTTCACAAAATCCTATCAACTTCAAAGAGAGACTATGTTCAGGACAATGATCTGTGGAGTTGGAGAAAAGTGTAGATAACACTGGTGAAAGAGTATGGGGAGAAAGCCGGCAAGCCAATTGTGAGATTTCCCATTTGATGCAGGGATGATACGTATCTATGCAACAGTTTTCTTGAAGGACAAGAGTTCTGTATTTTTTCAACACCTATTTCTGTAAAACTGGGATCAGTTGAACTCAGAGTAGAGCTGTTTGGACTTCATTTGATCCAGGTCTTCAATGATGATTAGTTGTTAACTTTGTGTTGCTTTTTTGAGTTACCTGTGAGACTGCTGACTTTTGCTTATATTGTACTATGAAAGGTGTCTCCTTTCTATGGTTCATATCTGCAGTGTTTTACTGCTGCAGTATATACAGTTTATTAAGTTTATTTTTCTTGGTTTTCTTTGTTTAATTTCTTGCTGCATTATCTTCTATTTTGCAACGTAGTATGTTTGCATGTGATTTCCTCCAAATCCACTCTTACTGTTTTGTGTATCAGGAAAATAAACTTTACATTCAACAGGTGGCTCATCCAGGTAGTATAACGAATATCACAGATCCATCAGCTCTTACACAGATAAAGTACAGCTTGGTTTAACTTTCTTTTAGCTTTTATCAATATATTTCCTGATGTTGTGATGCCAGAATTATTATTACTAAATCTGTGCTAAACCATGCAGCAGGACTAGTTTTGTCCAAATAGACATGGTACATATTTATATTTACTTTAATTTGTTGTTAAATGTAGCATGCTGCCGGTATAATCCTATGTTTGTTTCAAATCATTGGAAGAAAATGAGAAATACCTGATATGGTGTGAGACCACTTGGTGCCAAGAGGTGATATCAATTTTGTGTAGAAACAGCTAATACAAAGTTTAACCATCAAAAGGTTTTGAGCTAATGACAAGAGAGACACCATCAACTGGAGTAATATACCCAAAGAATGCAAGAGCACTTAACCTTCTGGAATGCTTCCTGGGGTCATAAAGATATTTGACTTATAAAGGTGACTGATCGGGTTAGGCTGAGATAGTTTTTCAATAATTCATTATTAAAATACTCATTGGTATCTCCATATCTAGTTTATATAATTTCATCTAAATGTAGTAAAATGAATTCTGGTTAATTTTTCATTTCTCCTCTCAGAAGACAATAACTAAACCACAACAATGCAGACCACAAGACTTTGTTTTATATACTGCATTTATTGGTGTTTTTAGAGGAAAGAACAGGAACAAAAGGGACTTTTCCAGTTGAAAGGTACAGGCCATTGAAATTGTGGGTTTTCCACATTTTTTTCCCTACCTAGTTATAGTGTCCCTGTGGAATAGAGAGCAGAGTGGGAGCAGAGCACTTCCTTATCTACTCACAGCTTTTCTGCTGTGTGTAGGAAAACCAAACATAAAATTGCTGTTGAGAAACTAACTGACTTAGTACAGCAGTAAGACAAGCAAATGAATCAGAGCACTCTCTGTTGCATTTAATATAGTTTATGCCCCAGAATATGCCTACCCTTCAACATTAAAGGAGGAAATTTATAATTAATAGATAAATAATTCATAATGAAAATATAGTCCTTTCAAATAAGAAGTTCTGGTAAAGATCATTTCCAAGTCATCTAAGATAACATATTATTCATTTTAGTAATGACGTGGAAAACAAAGGCTGATGAAGATCATTGAACGTATTCTGGCATTAATTTTTTCACTAATGTTTAAAATATATTAGAAGCTGCTTAGGCTCAGTGTTTTAATTTGTCTTTTGATTAAAATGACCTAATTGAAGGTGAAAGTAAAGCTAGTAAAAATTTTAAAGGAAATTGCTGGAGGAATTGTGAAATGCTTAGGAACGTCAAAAAGGCTCAGACAATATCCTACTGGCTCGGCATGATATTGAAATTATAATTGCATGCATCATGTTTTAATCAAATGTAACACCATAATCATTATTTATTTTGAGACATCTCACGATCAGAATTGTTGGTTTATTGTGCCATCCACACATACAGATAAGGATGAAATCTGCCCAAACTGCCTCAACTTTAATTTATTAATTGTCAATACCTGTTATGTTTCTTTAAGATCCTCTTCAGTGTGCAGAGATTATTTTTCCTTAGTTTTAATTCTAAGACTTCAGTTCAATAAAATCTTTCCTAGCTTTGGAACATCTCAGCAAGGAAACACTATAATAGATGCCTATACGCCTTTGGGTTTTCAGCTGTAACTGCAGCAAAGCTTTCTGGTTTCCAGAAATTGCCCAAAGCAGAGGGAATAAAGATCATATCTGGTTTTGATAACCCTCATCATCATTCTTCTGTGGCTACAAGGATGTATTTATTTATATGTGCTCCACTTTTTTCTCTGCTTTATGCCATTTTTTCCTCCTCAAAACAGTAATTTCATTTTCTAAGAGAGGTCTCTGAAAATCAAAACTTTCATATAGTTGACCTACAGTGCTTATAAATCAGGATCACCCAGGCAATGAAGAAGAGAGGAAAATGTATACATTAAAAATGGGACTCTATAAAACTAAAGCTAAGAATATCCATCGGTACAAAAAGTCCTTCAAATACTGGAAACATGAATAACGTGGTTCTCTGTTGGACTCAATATGCTCAAAACAGAAGGCAGGCATCATTTTGCCAGTATTACAGGCTGTGAAGCTAAAGAAGAACATAAAAAAATTGCTTGTTCATTTTCATCCAGCAGGGTAGTGACAGATCTTGCCCAATTTTGAGTTTTTCAGATGTTTCTTGTCTGAGGTAGAGTTGATTGTAAGGCAATAATATTCACTGGAGAAACTGCTTTCCTGGAAAATATTCTAGTCCAGGGAGTGCTGTTTTGTTTCCTGGTTTTGTTGCTGAACAACAACCCCTGTGCTTGGGACATTAGGCCCCATTTCTTGTGCTGGTGTTCATTCACTCTGTGGCTTTATTTTTCTCCTCCTTAGTAGGTGATAGCACCCATTTTTACAGAATATGGGAAAGAAGTGTGCTTTAGTCCTTGAAATCTTTCAATAAACGTATGCTAGTTTGAAGGAATTCATCCTATTCCTATAAGCCTATCACCCTCTAAGACTTTTTTTTCCACTTTTCTCACCCCCTGGATAACAGCTGTAGGTGGTTACGGCACTGAGTAACTGTCCTTACGGGAGCATAGCCGTGCCATTAAGGAGATCATGCTCTTCTCTGCCGAGGTTTGGTGTGCTTTCCTTCTACACAACGCACTTCTTCCTTGGTTTGGCCAGGCTAGAATCTGCACACCTTGCAGATTAGGCTTTAATTGGCCCCTGCTGGGTCGCTGTTCCTACCACCATAGCAAAAGGTTCAGTGCTTGAGGACTAGCTGTCTAGTCTCTCCTTAGGGTCTACTGCCTTTTTGCTGGCACTGCTAAGTGGAGCTGTGCTGGGGTTGTCAGTACTATGCAATAGGAGAAAGAGTTCTTTTTCTGCAGCTGCCTGAGAGAACTCCTCTCTTAACTGACCCATCTGTATCTAACTGGAGAGGAGTGCCAGGGTCATCTGAGACCTGCTGTTCCCTACCACTCAATGCTTGGGTGCCACTCCTGAACACAGAAACATACAGCATCCTTAGCCTCCCTCACTGCATTTGGTCTTCCACCACTAAAAGAATAGCAGCAGCAGCAGCAGCAAGCTCAAAGTGCTTTGCACAGATTTTGGAAGACCTTTTGTGGAGTGGGCTGACTCTGGCTGCAGGCAGTCTGCCCTTCCTTCAGTATCCATTTACACTTTAATGCCCCTTATACCACTCTCTGACCCCAGAGCTAGTACTATGCTTAATAGATAATCTAGTTTTGAGAGACCATTATGTCTGTAATAGGTATGTGATGAGAGGGCAAAAGGTCAAGTATTTAAGTTTTGTGTAATTGGCACCACAATACGAGCCAAACTTCAAGGCTCTTATTTAGCAGAACCTCTAGAAATTAACTTTGGCAGTCAGTCATTCTATTAGAGTAATCATTGTAAGACTGGATGGCAGTAATAATAATGTTAGCTGTATGAACTGAAAATGAAGTAGTCATGACTTTTTTCAGGAAGACTTAATGCCTAATAATTCAATTCACTCTCATCAAAAAATGAGATAATTATCTCTAATTTTTTCCTCTGGGCCTATGATTTTGTTATCGTATAGAGACTATGTATTCTTAAAGCAAGTCATTGTTAAATACTAATCAGATCACATATGACAGTTTCCGTGACAGTCTAATCAAACACTAGCTCTTAAGCCAGAAATGTGAAATAATTTAGACTATTTATTTTAATTGCTTATATGTTAATTAATCAAATGCCTTTCCCAAGGTAGTGATTATTTTAGTCAATATTCCTCTCTCATGTACGCACACACACATCCATACAGATTCACTCACTCCTTAATAATGTTAAACTTCTCTTGTGAATATCATCAGATTAAAAAGACCAGTTTTGTTAAACAGTTTTAACCGTTCTGCATGCTCATATTATTTTTGCTGAACGTTTAGTTTCCTATTTCCACAAAACAGGAATTTTTGTTTAAGTTATGTCTCTGTCTGAATTACTTTATAAGTTATTATATTTTATAATATACAATATATCCTGTGACATTTAAATAATTAAAATATATGGATTAATTGAATATAAAAGAGCTTTTGATTTCTTAATATCTACTATTTAATTTATACTCATTCTTTTTGGCTCTCTAGTCATCTAGTCTAGTTTCCCTTCTCCATTCAGGCAAGGGCAGCTACAGCAGATTGCCCAGGACTGTGTCCAGTCAGGTTTTGACTCTTAAATTAGACAGTTATTCTCTTTATGGAAGTATTGGACTGTCACAGAAAATTGCACTTTTTCTTAAAAAGAACTGAACAAACCATGCAGAAATATTATGAAGTCTTTGCTGATTTTTCATTTAATCTTTGACTAAATTCTGAATAATGTAATCTATTTCCCCTGCAGAGGTCTTATTTTTTGACCTATAAATCAAAATTCAGTAGGTAAAAAATCACAGTGGCAGTTTTTGAATTTCAGTTTGATGTCCTATATCTTTCACCCAGCCTACAAATTCCATGGTATGCTGTGGCACTAGAATGACAATGATAAACCACAGTGTGTCCATAAGAAATAAAAGCTAGAGAGGGAACCTACAGAGAATCCACAGACCTGTGCTACAAATTGCTCGAAACTTTATGATGAGATCAACTATCAGCTGAACAGGGGCTGAGAATGGGATCACCTGAGAGAGCTCTACTCACACAAGTTTGCAAACCCAAGTGGGCTGTACACAAGGGTGCCAAGAGAGCTGTCAGATGTCATCGTAAGGTTATTCTCTATCATCCCTGAAAGGTCAGGGAGATTGCAGAAGGTCAACAATGGGTAGAGAAAAGCAATTGTCCTACCCATCTTCACAAAGAGCTAAAAGGATGATCTCGGGAGCTACAGACTAGACAGCCTCATCTCAGCCACTGGAAAAAACATGCAACAAGTCCTCTTAAAGCACCATTCTGGGAACATTAAAAAGAAGGTGACTGGGTGTAATCAACATGGAATTAACAGGGTAAATTTGACCAGCCTGATTGCTTTCTATGCCAAAGTAGCCGGATTTGTTGGCAAGTGAAGAAGATGTAATTTACCTCAAATGAAGCAAGGCTTTAGACTTTGTCTACCACAATATTTTTCTATCTAAGTTAGGATAATATCACCTGAATAGGTGGACAAGTAGATAGGTAGAAGAAATGGTTGGATGTTTGGTTTCAGAGGGCCATGGTTAATGTATCATATGCTGCCTGGAAGCCAGTAACATGTGGAGTATCACAAGGATCACAAAGATTAATCCTGAGACTGGTCCTGTTTCACATCTTTCTTAATGACCTAAAGGAGTGCACTTTCACCAGGCTGCCAGATGACACCAAATTGGAGCGGCCAGCTGATATTCTCAGAAACAGAGCTGCTATTAAGAGGGACCCAGGGACCCTGGAGGAATGGGCCAAGAGGAAGCTCATGCAATTCAACAGTGTGGGACAAACGCTCAGCCCCACGCCTGGGAAAGAAGAGCCCCTGCAATGACACAGCATGTCAATGAGCTTGCTGGGGAGCAGCTCTGCAGAAAAGCCCTGGTGTTGTGGCAAACATTGAGCTGTGTGTGAACCAGCAGCATGCCCTGTCAGTAAAGATGGCCAAGAGCACCCCGGGCTGTATGAAGAGCAGCCTAGTCAGGAGACTGCAGGAAGGGATCATACCCCTCTACTCAGCACTCTTTAGACCAGAATCTGCATCCATTTTGGTGCCCTCCATACAAGAAAGACATTGGTAAACTGGGGTCTGTTCAGGGAAGAACCCCAAATTGGTCAGGAGCTGGAGCAGTCAGTCTGTGAGGACAAGCCAAATGACTGGGGCTTGTTCAGCTTGGGGAAGAGATGGTTTTAGCAGGCTTTAACCTGTTAGCAGCTTTCCAATACCCATAAGGTGATTATCAAGAGGATAAAGCCAGGCTCTTCACAGAGATATATACTGTAAGAATAAAAGGTGTGGACATAAATTAAAATAAGAGAGGACCTGAGAAATCTGATCTGATCTCATAGCTAACTTTGAGCAGGAAGTTAGACTAGTGACCTCCTGAAGTCCCTTGCAACCTGAATTTATCTGTGATTCTTAAGAAAAATCCTGCATAAACTGGGAGAATGACTTCTCGGGGTTTAGCCCCAGTCAGCAACTAAACACCACACAGCTGCCCGTTTAATCCCCCACCCCTGTGGGTTGAGGCAGAGAATAGGAAGGGCCAAAGTAAGAAAACTCATGGGTTGAGATAAGAACAGTTTAATAATTAAAATAAAACCATAATAATAATAATAATATAATGAAATAGAAAATAATAAGAGAGAAAGAGAGAGGTGAAACCTTGGGAGGAGGGAAAAAACCAAACAAGTGATGCAACCGCTCACCACCTGCTGACTGATGCCACCAGTTCCTGAGTGGTTATCTCTGCTTTCGTCGGCCAACTCCCCCTAGTTAATATAGCGGGCATGACATCATGTAGTATGGAATATCCCTTTTGTCAGTTTGGATCAGCTACCTTGGCTCTGCCCCCTCCCTTCCCGGCTTCTTGTGCACCCCGCAGAGCACAGGAGGCTGGAAAAGTCCTTGACTAGTACATGCGCTACCTAGCAACAACTGAGACATCTGTATGTTATCAATATTATTCTCAAACTAAGTCCAAAACAGCACTATACCAGCTACAGTGAAAAAAATTATCCCAGCTAAAACCATGACAGCTGCTTAGCTGCAGATTGCAAACTGAGCAAATAAGATTCCTCAACATTGTCAGTTAAATGTAGTTTCAATAATGTATAGTACCTTTCATCATTGAACATACATTTTTTGCTTTTCTACAGTGGTACTACTTGTTTGAGAAAAAAGTGTTCATGTTTCTTAACATGCACATCTTTCATGTATCTCCTCAGGGCTCCATGAAACTTAACAACTAGTGCTCCTTTGGCAAAAACACTATAGAAATGCTCAGTGTCTTGGTTACAATAGTATACTTTTTCATTGAAGTCTTTTTCTACTCTGAACACTGCAAAAATTGCTGGTCACCTTCTTGCTGCATGGCAAATTCTGTAAGTGTAAGTTCTGAGAGGTAGTTTGCATAGGATGAGGCGTTGCAGGGAATTAGCAGGACACTGAACTGCGTATTCAGCTCTGTTGTGGATAACGCATTGCCTCTGGCAGCAGTTATGCTTTTACTTAGTAGCTCAATAAGTAACAACTTCAGAGCAAATCGGTCCTAATTTATACATGCACACATAACAACAGGTATCCTGTTTCTGTTTCAAGCATCTTTTCATCCCTGGGCAATGAAATTACTATTTTTTTTTTTTTTCACAATTCTTTTAAAAACAAGACAAACAAATGAGCTAATTCAGAATGAAGAGTCCTCTCTGTACTTTTGTAAGTGGCTTTATATGTATTCAAGCATGCTCCAGAAACCATTGATGGTTAGCTCATTCATTATATTGATCAACATTAAAACATCAGGAAAAGCATCTACGTGCGACTGCTTTGTCAAGAGAAGTGCTGTCCGTACGCTGCTGTCTACGTATATCTTGGCATTTTGGCACAATATCTAAATCGCTAATGAATGAAATACAATTATCAAGAGCACGGTAGCATTGGTTCTGACAAAGCATTTAAAAACAAATAGCGGATCAGAGAACTGAGCTCAAGAAGGCAGGCATTGTCCCAAGAGTTTTATCTGCTGAAGTTTTCTTTATTTTTCTCACACCCTGCCCCCTCCCCCCCACCCCCCACCCCCCCTCGGTATTTCTTTTTATTTCAAAACCTCTTGAGAAATAATGCTAACATTTGCTTTTTTTATTTGTTTAAAGTTTGTTAAGTATTTATTAATATAGAAGACTTCCAGTACTTCCTTTTTGTTAAGATTTTTGGTTTGCTTTGTTTTTACAGCAGGAGCTATGAATCAATCAGGAGCTGTTCTCATAGGATTTCAGGTATGGATTAAGCAGATGCTGTTGTTCAGGATGGTTAGTAGTGTAGGGAAACCAGTTTGAAAAGCAGGCTTGTCAACATAAGGGCTTGCAAAATCATTTGTGGAGGTATACAATTAATGAGATAGAGTGATTAATCCTTTCACTGGATTGAGAGAATGAGACAAAGCAGCTTCCAGAAGATAATTTCAATTTCACTAAAATCTAGAATTGCACAGCTTCACCAATCATTAGGAAAAAGTATCATGGTATTATTTATGAAAGCTCTGGAAGCAAAATGAAAAGAGTCCTTTACAATGAGCAATTAAGCAAAACAATAATTGACAAATTAAATCAGGGCCAAGTACAATTGCAAGCAATAAGTGAATTGCGTGGAACTGCAGAATCACAGAAATTAATTCAATTTATTCAGAGATCTGAACTATGGTGATCTCTTTATTAAATCTGAAGGACATCTTGGTGCACAGTCAAGTGAAGTTATGAGCTGTATACTTATATTTCCATTCATGTTAGGAACGATACTTACCATGAACATCAGAGATCTCATAGGACTACATGTCAGCTAGTTTTGAAACTTCACTGAATATGAGTAAGTCTCTTTCTCATACAGTACGATGTGATAAATCTGTGGCAGTTCAAGAAAACAATAGCAGCTAACAACACAGAGAAATATAGTGTTGATGTAGATCGATATATGTTTCTTGCCTGTACTCGTGAGCCAAATTTTAGAAGGCTAAGTGTGCAGCTTCTGGATTTATCTGCATACACTGTTGTTGTTGCTTATTCATAAAAAAAAAATAATTGCAGAATGTGGGTGAAAAACATGTTTGATTTGCACTCAGCTTTGGGGAAGGAAGTATTCAAAAATAAAAGAGCAAGTCCTCTGCAAATACAATTTTTTATACAGGATTGTAATTTCAAAAGTTGCCAATGAGACTAATCAAACCCTTCAGATGAACACTGAATTTAATAATAGGCCATAGTTTAAATAATTCTTAATGTATTCATTTCCCAAATGGGAAGATGATCTTTTTTTGGAGCCACTTGTGGATTATTTTTGGAACTACTTTTTCTGAGTTCATAATTTTTTTGCAACAGCGATGTAAAATTCTGCCATACACATATGCTGAGCAGATAAAACAGTCTGAAAAGGACATCCCAGATGAGAACTTTGAAAACAGGAGGCAAAAAGCAAAGCTCTGAGATAGAATTCCTTATTAACCTGTTTTCTATCTTCCAATGCACTACTTGTCAGTAGTTAGTTGTTTTTATATATATGTATGTACTTTTGCCTTTCAAAACAACACTTCAGTGATTCTGTCTCTGCATTCCTCATAAGCAGTATATGAACCAAATCCAAACTAATGTCAAATAGAGGTTTTGGGTACCTTAAGCCTCTTTTAACTAGCTCCAGATCAGCTAGGCTTTTCAATTCCCTGGCGCACATATTCTGTATTTTATTTTCAGTTTCTACTACATAATGTCATGGTGGAGACAGAAAAAGACATACTGGCTTGGTATCATGCAGGGCTGGCCTAGCTCAGGCCAGGCATGAGTTAGGCACAGTGTGATGTATTCGAACTGCAGGCTGAGGTGAGTCTAAAAAGCAAGCGTCTGTCCCAGAAAATGGTGCAAAGTAGACTAGATGGCATGTGTTGGTATCCTCCACTCCCAATGAACAGGGTTGGGAGGATGAGCATATCATCTCAAATCGCCAGCTAATTTGGCGTACTACAGTTTGGTGGGTTTTACCAGGAAGGAAACAGATGTGATATGTAACCCTTCTAGTCTCCTGCTTTCTTCCTGTGCTCAGCTGAGAAAAAAAATATTATTATTTCTTGTGTTATTTCTTTCAAAGAAACCAGAAGTATGCAGACAGTTATGAGGGGAAAACAAAATGGAAACTATTCAATACACATTATTTTAGAAGGCTTTGTTGGCAGTTAAAGTTGTGAATGAGCTGTCTGTTTCTTTATTGCAACATTATTAGCACTTTGCAGTTGCAACAAAAGATTAGAATGAGAAAAAAAAATAGTTTAAGCTCTTGATGTGGGATAAATGGATATAGGTCCACTGAGCAACACCCACTGAAATATCCATGAGTAGCCATAACTGTCTGTATAAACTGAAGAATTATCCAGACTTGCTTTGTGCAGAAGCATGTATAATTAGACACTTTATGGGCTAGATGCTCAATAGGACCCTATTAATCTGTATTCATCCATCCAATATTAGTTAAGGACAACACAGTTAAAACAGAGGAGAAAGTTAAACC
The DNA here is from genome assembly GCF_949628215.1 of Phalacrocorax aristotelis. Taxonomy (NCBI): domain Eukaryota; kingdom Metazoa; phylum Chordata; class Aves; order Suliformes; family Phalacrocoracidae; genus Phalacrocorax; species Phalacrocorax aristotelis. Next base: position 91,158,237 of record NC_134277.1, read on the forward strand.
ATGTAACATCAGCCACGTATTTCTTCTGTTCACAGAAGTGTGTTTCAGGTAACAGCTCAATTGCTTATCCAGACAGTAGCTGGTTATAAAGCAAAGGTCAAAGGACGGTATTACAGCTGGCACGTTTAGGCCAGGTAGTGGAACACTGGCAGCCCTGATTCCCTGCCTCTGATAACAAATTCAGGCTGTACCCTTAGCTGGAGTGATTTGTCATAGCTGTGCTGCATAATTCTGTTTAAACCTTCTAATGCATTATTTGCAATTGACATTTTCCATGAGTTTAAGCTCTGCCTGTAAACAGTATGAGGTTTCCATAAAACCTGACAAGCCCATCTTTGGAAAGGATTAATTCAAGTGAAGTCAAAGTCCCATGATACATTTTATAGCCTGGGGAAATACTATTGTGCTGCAAACTCTTGGAAAACAGTCTTCTACTTCCCAATTTTGGGCAAGGCACAAGCTTAAAACCACAAGCTTATTATTCCAAGCTTGGGATTCAAACCCTGTATCCAAAGAAGTATTTACTGAAGCTACAGAATGTAATTCAGAAAAAAGACCTTGAAATATCTGAGCCAGGGACCCAAACTTGATTTTAGATACAGGCCGCATAATAAACACAAAGCTAAAATGAACATGTATTAGACACATGCCAACTTATCTACTTTTAACTAAAACTGAAGCCACAATATTGTCAGAACAGTCAGGAGAATTTTATTGTAAGACATTAAAGTTTTATAAGTTCCATGACTACAAGAACTACTTTGGAGTAGCATGCAAAAATTGCCACAGAATTGCTTTATAAATAATTGCTCTCATTTTGCTAACCTCTTACTAGCATTTCAGTAGCAGTAAAATAAGAAAGGTAACTTGTATCAATTAATCATACACCAGTCAACTATCACATAAATCAAATATCAAATGCAAACCTCCAACTTCAGAGTCCTCTTTAAGTAGCAAATAGAACTGACATTGACATCTGTTCCTCTGTGTATTCTTTAGGTTTCATTAATTTTAATTATGTTTATCATGCTTTGTGACCAGTTTAAATAAATGCTGAGCAATGAATACAACAAATTATTAATGTCACTGTCATAATTCAAAGACAGCTGGAAATGAGCATACATTTGTTCTTTTAATTTTCATGCTCTATTGTCAAAATGTAGATTATGCTAAGTATTCTTTTGGGAATTATTAATTAGTCCAAATTCCATCAGTAATACTGAAGTTAAAAGTGTCTAATTGTATGAGTACTTTGGGATGATTACATTATATTAAAAATGCAGTGGATTGTAGAGAGTGAAAGGAGGGACTCTGATTGTCGGCTTAGAACAAAATACGGAGCAACAGAATACCTGATTTCTAATCATGGCTCTTGATGTTCAATCACTGTACCACCTTTTGTGAAAGTGATGTTTCTTTTTCTACTTTTGCCTCTGTCAAATAATAGTGAATATCTAGCTTAGAAGGGTATCAGGATACTTTAATACTTGCCATTTTGCTAAATATCAACAGTATTCTTAGGCATGTAGAAGACAAAATTGACATGGATGAAAAATTGTAAAATACTACATGATCAGAAGGTAGATCTCAAGCATTTTTATGTTATTTTATATGTTTTAATACATGAAAATATAAGCCAGCAAAAGAAGTGTTGTCATCTACATTCTGGGAAAATGCTTAGTTTAAATTTGCAAGCATAGTCTTCACAACGCAAATATATGAATTTAAGTAGCGTAATCTACTGTTAATGGAAATCCTTTGACCAAGTTGCCATTTGTGAATGTCTGAACACCTGTAACGTATCTTTTCTGTTTAGATGCTTAAATAAAGATTTATTAGGCTTGGTCCTTGCATTTTAAGAATGAGGCTTTTGTGGGTGACACTTTAAATAAAATCTCAATAGTCTTATTGACTTAAAGTTTTTATGGGCGTTATCTGGTAGTGGCCACCCTATTGTATCTTAAAGAATTAAATTATTATCTTTTATTGAAATAACTATTGAAAATGCTGTTTGTTGCCCTAAATGAAAAATCATATCACATGTAAATGTAACATAAGAAGGGATGTTTTTGCCTGTTCAGACTTTTTAAACCCATCAACTGAATCACTAGACTGTTTTTAATTTAAATGTATCTGCACTTTGTACCACCTACCATTAGAAAAATATTAGCCATAATCAATACATAGGTGACATAACATTTATGACAGTACAAAAGAGAATTTAAGGGGAAGTGTGCACAAAAGGGAAGTAAAAACAATAACTGCTTTTGTAGCTAACTCAGAATTTTTTTGCACAATTAAAACTTTGCTTGCTTTTTTAAGAGGGATTGATTTTCTGTGCAGTTAAATAGTGAACTAAAGCAAAAAACAAGGAATGAAGCAATTGCAAGATTGTCTAAGTCTTTTTTACAAAGTCAGAGTGTTTCCCTCATTTGGATTGAAAAAAAAAAACCACCCAGTTTTGAATTATTTTCTAGAAAACCTGCAGAAACAGTACAGAGATAAATTCTTATCTCTAGTTTTGGCAGGACTTATTTTAAAGTCTTCTTGGTTACTCAAAGAAATGGCTGTGAAAAGTATTAGATTCAGTGCTTATATTTTGGAGAATTGGAGGTGTGTTGATAAAATGACATTTCACTACTAAATTAATGGGTTTTTATTTTGTGATATACCATCTTTCTTATGTTTTAATATGCAAAGGAGTTGACCTCACAGAGCTTTCACTGAATATAAGTCATAACCAGATTGTTAAGAAATAAGAAAACATTCACAAAAAGGTGGTGAAATTCTTTATTTGATGCAAGCTATTTCTAATAAAACTAAAATTTGCTAGAAATAATCTGACTTTTAATGAAATATTAACTACATTCAACCCATATATGTGACTAGATAGAGCTGTATTTTAGTGACAGATGGCATTTCTGAAGCATTTTAGCAACATACAAGATGGAAGTTACCATGATATGTCTGGGACCATTATTAAAGTATTATCTGAAGCACAGCTTAAAAACAGGTAATACCTGTTCATGTTAAGCAGAAGAATAATAGGTAAGAGGTATTAGTCCTGATCTTTATAGCGTCACCTGTGTATATTGGCTTATTCAGTAGCTGTTTAAAATCATGGCTACTGTGTTGTCCCACAGAGAACTGATTAGCAATTCAAACTCACACTCTGAGCAATTTGCTCACCTTTCTGAACAAGCCAATGAAGGCTGTTACCCCACCACAATTTACATCTGTTAAATGCCCTTACAAGTCTGAGAAAGAATGTATGTGAGTACCCCAGGTTAGTTGTTGCTGTACTTTCTGCCACTGCTGCTTAAGACTTCCACTGCAGAAGATGAAAGAACTCAAGCTCACAAGCCATTTGCATCAAAAGAAGATGGTAAGACATCTTCATCAAATAAGGATACCAGGAAATGATTTTATAGAGAGGAGGACTTTAAAATTAGTGAAATTTCAGGTACTTCTATACTAGTTTGGAACAAAAAACATATTCCTGTTTTTGTTGTTGTTTTTGGGGGGTTGGGTGGGGTGGTTTGAGTGTGGTTTTGGATTTTGGTTTCGGTTGTTGTTTTTTTAACAAGGCAAAACATTAAGAGCTATGTAATATTGTGCACAATGTTCATAATCAAGAGGTAGTCATAGTAACTGCTGCAGTGAATCCCCTCGCTACTCCCAGCTTCTGTGCCTATTGAACTCTCTCTGAGAAAGCAGATCTGTTCCCCAGCTTGTATCTTGTTGGCTTTGCTGGAGTTATATTTGTTACCCAGTTTAACTATCTGGCCATATGTATTTTGTTCTTAGCCCATATTTATACTTGCCAAGACTACAAGAAAACTCTATATGCATACTTTGAGCATATGTGCATAATCTATTGAGAGATAGTTTGCTTTATATAGGCTTATTACGTTTTGAATTTAAATACTACTTAGACAATGTAGAATTCTTCAGTGCAGCAAAAGAGTAGGAAAAGGATTTTTTCCAGGGGGCATATTCAGCCTGAAAAGGGGAAGAAGTAGCTAAAAGAAGCAAGCTCCATTCACTGTGTAGATCTGTTTCATGTTGAAACTCTGTTATGCACCTCCTGCTGTGTAATACCAGATTTATCTACAGAAGTTCATATCTCTTCCTCTCTTTACTCTGTTTACAATTTGTTTGTTTACCCTTTGTTGTTGTGGTACCCATGGATTTCAAGATGAGATTGCTTTCTTTCCACAGAGATGGTCTCCACAGATTAATCCAAACACAAGAATATTTTGTGAAGCTTCTGAACATCTGAAATCTCAGAGCTTCGGAGGTGGAGTTTGGATGAATGCATATCTTCACTGTTGTTGCTGCAACTGTTACAGTTGCATATAATGAAAATATTTTTCCCATTAGGGTTTCAGTAAGGAAAGTCCAAAAGCTTCACTTTGAATTGACATTGAAGAGTCTATCTATTGAGAAATGTAGTACAATATGCATTTGCTAGATGTTAATAAGTTGTGCCAAGCTTTGAATTTGAATGGTGGCTTTGCTCTCTGTAAACAAAAGGAAACAAAACCACTTTTCTAAATGAACTGCAAGAGGTATAGAAATCACTATGTGTATTGTTCTTAAAAAAATAAAATGAAAGAAAGCATGGAAGAGACAAGGATAAAAAAAGACCTACCAATGAGAATGGTGTTTCAGTAGACATTCTCGCTTACTGTTACAGCTGTGTCTTTTGTTTTATGGGGAATTTTGCCATTTCAGGTTTTTTTTTTTCCCCACTTTGAAATATGAATTTTAGGTAATGTAGACTTTTTCTTTTTCCTGGAAAAATGTATATAGGAAATTAACCATTGCTAATGAAACATTTCCAGACAGCTCTTGTCACTATAGGCCTAATCACAATCCTAACTGGTAAACTGAGCTACCTAAATTACTCTATTTACTTGCACCAGGCTATAGAAGGGTGACCCCACTGATGTTAGAGGGGAATTGTGCAGGAATCAGGTTAAAAAAGTTCAAATGATCTTTAAAAAAACCCTGATTTTTAAAATTTAAAGCTGATCTTAGCTAGAATCTTGCATAACTTATGTGGCAAGAGTATTAGCTTTAAAACTTTAATTATTTTACACCTTCTGCATAGTCCGATCCAAATATTTTTCCACTCTTGGGATGCATTTTAATTTCTTTTAGCTGCTTCTTTAGAAAACAGTGGGCTTTGAAATGGCAGCCTGTTCTGCCTAAGTCTCCCATGAGATCTCATCATCTGTTGTTGAATTTCTTATGTTTATTTAAGTTTACTGGTAGAAGCTTTATTTGACCTTTTTCACCATCACAGTAAATGTAAAGATAAAATATATTCAAGGTACAAAGTCCAGTGAAGAGAAATTTAAATCAGGGTCAGCATATATAAATCTGTAACAACTACTTATAGATTTATTCTCTCATGAATTCCCTATACCTCAGGTCCAACAAGTTAAGCATCTTGCCTAAGGTCACACCCAAACTCTTTGATGGAACCAGAAATTAAAAGCTTGTATTTAAACTAATGTTGATTTTTTTCAGAAACAAATTAAGTCTGTTTCAGAGACTTTTGAGCTTTGATGCATATGCAGATTATTGTGGGGTTGCAAATTACCTGGCATCACCTGCTCTACAAAACGTACCTAAGGGCACGTTCTTGCCCAGCAGCATCCTTCAAATTACCTGAGAAGATGTATAGATCTTTCACTAAAAGGTAAAATTACCTCAATATACCCTGTATTTTTAATGGGAGCCACAGACCAAGGCCACGCGCAAAGGACAGACCTTGTGTGTTGCTGCTATGGGGCAACTTGTTACTCTGTGGGATTTTTCTTTGGCTGTCCAGACATTTAGTGCTATGATATACGCCTGGGTTAGTGTGAGGAGGGACAACTTCCTGTACTTACTCATTTGTTTGGTCTGAGTGTGGCTTTTCAAACTACAGAACAAAGAATGGAGCAATTCTGTCTTTGAGACCTCGTTATTGGCAGTCTTCTATGCATGGGAGTTTCTCAAAGAGCAAGTGGTCTGAAAATAGTGTGTTAAGGACTAACATAATGAGATGCCTCTTGTCACCCATGTTAGTTTTGATCAGAAATATAAATAAATGTAGAAAGGACTAGATCAAAAGATCACAAAAAACAAAACCAACCAAACAAAAAAAACCAAAACACTTGAAGAGGGCTAGTTTGGCCATTTTATTCATTAAAAGTTTTGTGAGGAAAACTAGTTTCAACTTTATTTTCCTTAAGCACAAAATATTCCAACAAAGAAAACCAATTAACATTAGATAACTGTTTACTACATAGTTTCCTGAAAAGTTGAAGAAATTGGGGAATTGTGGTGGCTTTTTAAATATTGTTGAAAATTGCTCGAAAAAGTTCTGTCTGATGAGCTGGGATAGTGGTAGAATCATAGAATGATAGAACAGCCCAGGTCGGAAGGGACCTCAAAAGATCATCTGATCTATGAGAAAGGGAACCTAAATGAGATTATATAGCACTCTTTCCAATTGCATCTTGAAAACCTCCAGTGATGGAGACTCCACTACATCACTGTGGACATTGTTCCTGTAGATGATTAATCTCACTGTAAAAAACTTCTTTCTTATATCAGGATGAAGCCTCTCCTCATGCAGCTCGTACCCATTGCCCCTTGTCTTCGCCCTGTGGCTCCTTGTGAAAAGACAGCTTCCATCCTCTGTAGCTGCCCTTTAAGTACTGGAATAGTGTAATGAGTTTTCTGAAGTTTTGATTGATATGTTTTTATTTTTCAATAAAACTGACTAGATATAAAGCCAAACTTCTATGTGTTGTTAGTCATTAGGTGTCTAACCTTGCTTCTGTAGAAACAAAGAGGTAGTTTGCTATTGGTGCTGAAGTGCAGCAGACTGGGCCCACAGCTGCTAAGTCAAGGTGATTATTGTGTAGTAGCTTCTTTCCACCACTGCTTGTGTGACTATTGTCTCTAGTTATGATTTTTGGAATGTTTTTCTCCAAACAAGCTCTCATTTCAGGTGAGCCCTGCTTTGCATGTCTATCAGTATGAAACACAAATGCTTTCATGTCTTCTCATTATTGGGCTTAAGTTCACCTGAAGTATCTTTTGGTAAATTTTTCTCAATCACAAGTTTCCTAATAAAGCCTCAGAGGATCTAAGTTTTGCCTGATACAGGATTTTGTAACCTGAAGTTTGTGCAGGATATTTTAAGCCATTTAAATCTGTGTCTTCAGTTGAACTATTTCTTTAGATGTGTCCATTAGGGCATTAAAGGAACAACTGCAGAAGAGAGGTCTGTGCAATACCTCAGTCTGGAATACAAACTTTCAGCAGGCTGGATGTTAAAGCCTTCTTCCATACTATCCAGATAAGTCTAGATTATAGAGAACACCAATTGCTTTTTAGGGAAAACTTGACCACAATACAGTTTAGCTGGAGACTTGACTTTATGAGGAGTCTCAGTAAAATATATTGAAAATATTCTTTACTTGATTAGTTAATTTGTATTAAATTCCTCTATAAACATCTTCAGTCAGATCTAGGCTCCAATATATTGCCATCGGCTACATTAATTCTTAGAGTATTCATTGTGTGTCTAACTTGATTGAAATAATCTACTTCTACATGCTTAGCAGTATGTTTTATTTGAGGTAATCTAAATTAAGTTCTTGAAGTCTTTCTATATGCAGGGTCTTCAACTTACTTCCACAATGATAATTTATTACATTAATTTTGAATGTTTCTTTCTATGTCTCTGTCTGTCTGTCTACGTATCTAATCAATTGAGCTTTCTTAATTTCAAACAACTTCTCTGAATAATTACTACAGACAAATCCTCATCTGTGGCTGAGGCAGTTTTCAAGGGCAAAAGTGTTTATTCTATCAGGAATTCACCATTAATGTCAGGGCAGCTCTTTCGTAATACACAAAAGATAACCTCTTAATATAGAATTAATCTACTGCTGTGGTGCACTGAGAAAGTATTTAGGTTAGTATATTAAATATGATCAAATACTATAACAATTGTTAATTTGTTAGTAGTTGTTCCTACGGAAATTAAAAATAAGGTATTTTTTCATAAACTTATTTTTAAGTGCTACTTCCAAATATGTGGATTAGTCTTAATTTCAGAGCCACTGTCCTTTTTGAAAATTCAATGACACAGCCCCTGTTAACATAAATATAACTTCCTATAGGAATATTCTGTCCCTTCCCAGAATATGAAGACCAACAATACTCTGATGTCTCAGAGTTCTGCGTAGAAAGCACGTCTAGATGAAAACCTGTTGGATATATTTTCCATCCGACATTGCCCAAGGCAGTATACTTGATTTTTGAAAAATACCAAAATACAAAAATCGGAAATATTGAAAGAGCATGGTTATATGAAACATAATTTGCAGTGACGCACATGTAGATGCAGAACTAATTTCTGCCCGTGATTGATGGCCTCACAACAATCATTCATTGCTGTGCCATGCACTGTCACAAGTTATACATACGGTCATCAGTAATGACTAGAAATGAATAATGTATTTACAATCACTTCATTCAGTATCCTTTGTCCTGAATGCACATCTCCTTGAAAGCATGTTTCCCAATAAGGTCAGGACCTTATGAAAGACATATAGCATTCATAAACAATTAAGTAGATATTTAGACAACTGCATTTTTAGGAATAATTCTTGCGTGTAGTTGTTAATATTCATGTAGTTATGTTCATGTTGGGGCAGACATAGAGAACACTGATTCAGTACGATGTCCTACACTGAATTCAACAGGTTTTAAGCTAAGCTTAATATCCATATTTTGGCACTTGGATGCTTAGCTGAATAGGGCAGGTGTAGGATTGGAGACGGCTAAGGAATCTGTTTAGTCATCTGCCAATGGGTCGAACAGTAATGGGTAAATTCTTTCACAAAGACACCATCTGCCCAACTGAAAAATTAAAGGCAGACCTTCATGATTTTCCTGTCATCAATCAACTCCTTCCTCCTCACCTCCCCCAACCCCAAGTCCTCTCCCAGAAAAGTGAGACACAGGAAAGAAGAGGATCCCCAGTAGCAAAATGTCCTTGCTGAATGCAGAATCAGGTTGGATGGATTTCTCCAAGGATGACACAGTGCAGAAGGAGTTACTTCTCAGTAACTCCTTAGAGTTAGGGTAGATTTAGATTGCACAATATTTGAAAGTTTGCTAAACACATACTTGTTAGAATTTTTTCATGCCTTATCTCTGACCTTATCTTCTCTGTTCCCCAGGGTTGCATTATAACAACGTTTTCCTTATTTCAGTATGATTTACATTCAGTGAGCTGACACAGCACCAATTTTGCTTCCATACCGCTACAGCAAAACATTCAGCTGAAGAGCTCAATGTGACTAAGACCCTCTCAGTTGCCTCAATGTACACCACCTCAAAATGGTCTCTCCAGTCTAACAACAAGTACAATAAGTGGACATTAAGGACAGAAGAGTCATCTGTAATCTCTGCCTACCCACTAATAATGAATATTCTTCATATGCAGGATAATGCCAGAATTCAGTTTGTTCTGAGTGGGGTTGTGTGAGGGAGAAAGGGAGTGTTGGCGTATACCTAATTCTAAGCAATATAATCAGTATGAAAAATGTCATCTTATTTTCTTTCAGAAGGTTTGTCACTATCTTAAAAAGAATTTGTACACGGCCAACACACTTATTAAAATTCATAAGGTCTTAACTTACCTGGCTATGTCACTAACCGACAGGCTTTTTATCTCTCTCCATTTCTACAATCTCATTCTCCCATGAAAATGGGTTGTTTTTGAATGAGGTAAATATAGAAAAAAATATGTAAATTTGATTTCTCTGTCCTCTCTTTATCTTATTCTTTGTCAATCACATTATCCACGTTAAGCATATGAAGCCCTTCAATTCTCTTCTTTTGTTCCACTTATCATTTTTATTGTGTAAATACACATCTTCCCCACACACCCACAAACACACACACATATAAAGTCTTCACACATAGCACTGACAAGCCCCTTAGATTACCACATACAGATAAATAGATGTGACACTGAATATGTCATAGCTCCTCTATTCAAACAGTTCTTTAGCTTCAATACCAAGATAAATTTTGCCTTTTTATTTTCCTCAGCCTCATTATATGTGCAAGTTACTTTAAGTATGAAATCTTTTCATTTTTTAGTCATAGAAATTCCTTTTTTCTCTCATAATGACATGTTTTGTTGATGTTTTAAAACTGCTTTTCTGAGCTCATTTGAAAGGCATGAAGTTAGAAAATATCCAGAAGTTGAAAGTAGTGTTAATGTAACACCTCCTGATATTACAAAAGAGTATTACAGAAAGGAAGTTAATCTCAACCATGGCCAAAGTCAACATTGGTAAAGCCAGCCTTCCTAAATGTAAGCCTTCCCTGGACCTTAGTGACTTTGAGTTTGGTCTTAAAGTACTGTTATATTCACCTCACTAAATTCAATGGGAACTTTGGCATTGGCTTTAGTGGGAACATAGCCTAAAAATAATTATTTAGGTTATACTCTTTCTGCACACCCCTTCCTCAGTATTAGGAGCTGTGCCTAAGGCTTATTGTTCATCCTGAAAGGACTGTTAAATGATTAAAAGAGATAGAGGGAAGGATGTCCGGTGTACAGCAATGCAGTGAGGTACGTTTTATACCTTTTTACCTCTAGATAAAATTAGCTCGGGTTTGTTTCTAAAATGTTTGCTGAATTCTGGATTATTCTGTTTTATTCTCTTTCTACTACAGGGGAAGTCTTGCTTCTTTCTCTGACATTGTCACCAGACGCATTCCCTGCTGGCCGGCTTTCTGTATCATTTACCACTGCTGCAGATGTTTTGTTGCCTAGGTAACATATTCCATTCATTTCCACTTTTGTTCTAAAAATTCATGAGTCCCTCTTTAGTATGTTTCTGTGTCCCTGGAGGTGGACTGAGCTTGTCTGTTTGATTAAAGGGACCAGGGGTCAGCTCTGGTCCTGAGGTGAAACTACAGCCTTTCTTTCTTTTTAAAGTGAGCCAACCAAACCCACCAAAATGCTGCTAATTACTAAAGGTTGGTTTATTGGACATAAACATGTTACTGAAACAAAATAATTCATGAAATAGAAAGGCTGAATGAAGCTGTGAAAATAAATCTTCCCCAGGCCCACAGTGTCCAGGCAGGACGACTTCATTCTCCAGCTTTGCTTTGTAGTCTGGTACTTTCTCTGTTTTCCTGCGCTGAACCAGCCCCTGCTGTCCTGAACAGGGTCCATTGCGGACAATCCCCTTTCTACACCTACTTCAGAAAGTATGCACAGGTAAACATCATGTATGTTTATGGTCATGATCTGTTTTTGTTAACCCTGTGCTGCAAAACCTATGCAGTGGACTCCTGCCTGCTACTTGCAGTTCCATTGTTATACTCTGAATTCTGAGGCATTCAAAATGTTAGCTGCATTTTTGGTAGTAGAAATAGATATCCTTGAATTGCTAGAAGGGAATTGCAGCTCGTCTGCTCTGCCATGTATGCAGTAGCATTTTCCTCGGAGCTGTTGGCAATACATTATGAAATGGTGAGAAAATGGCTAAAAAATTCTGGTCTAAGCACATATACTCTACTTACACTACATTGTTTTAGGATTTAGTAAGAAAATAATGAGGAGAAATGTATCTTTTGTACAGATTTATTTCCCAATTTTTCTGTGCTTCCTGAAATAAAAGGTGAGACAAATATTTTCAATAACAAATGGAGTAAACTTGAGAAGCTGTTTTCCTGTCCTGGATGGAAGTTTGAGATGTAAAAGAGAATGTTTACTCAGAAGAGAGGGAAAAAGAAGCAAAAGAAACAAAGAAAATGGAATTCAAATCAAAGCTGAAAGAAAAATAAATAATGACATGAGTTAAATACAATTAAGTTCGATTAGATTTAAAATTATTCAGGACATTTTGTGAAGACTTAATTCCTTTCTAGGTCTTTAACTAAGTAAAAGAAGAAAAAACACTGAATAAAAGATCTTTTTGCCCCTCCATGTTAATTTTATTAATATTCCAAACAGGCAATTAAACAATTACAGGACCTTTGTTCCTGAAAAATTCCAAAATGAGAAATGTAAATAACCTATCTTTTTCTTTTTGTGTAGCCCTTTTTCTATTTGTGGTGTTAGAAACCTTGACTTCCAAATCCTATGTAGCATGTGATAGAGGGAACATCATATATATCTGCTCCCAAACTCCACCTTCTGCTCCTGCTTTGGAGCCCAGCTACACAAAACATAGCCACATTTCAGATTTTGGAAAAAGCCTCAAAGATACGATAGAAATACTGTTATGGACTCGGATATGACTTTGTGATGCAGGTGGGCAGTCTCTTTTTATTTTTTCTGTCATGCACTCAAAGATGGTATCTTTATTCTACTGTTTGTCTTACACTAGCTGTATCTTTCATTGGAGACTTTGCTACAGTGACATGAAGATTATTTAGAAGTTTTTTACCTTTACTCTATAGAGTAGACTTACGTCTTCTCATAACATTGGAATAATTATTTGTGTTTATAGGACACTTAAACAAAATGTTCCAATACTCCTTTATTGAAAGCAAATGGGTAGTGCTAAAACTCATTGGTCACAAACAACTCTGCAATAATGAATTAGTGTGCCTGCAGAAATGAGAACAGTGTAACTGCAGTCACGGTCTAGTTTCCTGTCTCTGAAGATTTACCTTAACCATTAAAAAATAGCTAAAAAACCAGTTATAGAATAATGAAAAATACTGTGACATATTGTCTGTGTTATTGTTATTATCCTTTAAATAATCCTCTTTTATTTTATTACATATTACATATCACATATTTTATCACTACATAATAACTTCGTATTAATTGGAGTATAATCTCTAATTTGAAAAGCCAGTTCTTTTTCTAATAGAAAGCCTTTGCATTTTTAGATGAGAACAACAAAAATTTCATATTACTTTATGAGGCTAATAAAGCAAAGCAGGAAGACTATACTGTTGTATTTTAAGTTCCTTTTTCTTGCCTCTCAGTGCATGTACTGCTGATGGTAGTTGCGTAAATTAGGTAAGAGCTAGGTTAAAAAGCTGAAATTTTGATATGAATTCTGGTTAGGTTGACTTTAGGGTCCTCTGATTATTACTGCCTTTCTTGAAGCACCGTGAAGGAGCTTGATTTTCAGACATGCTTGGCACATCAAGAAATCAAAATCTCTTATCACATCTTGACTGCCTGATAGTGAGGTACCCAAAGTCCTTAATTTTGAAACTGTTGGCCACTATGTCAGAATTTCCCTCATGTTTGAGATCTGAAGATCTTCATTCAGACTTATTACCAGGAACTGGTGCAGTTCAGATAAACTGCTTGTCAGATGCTTACAGGAAATTTATCTTATTTCTGTAATGTATACCTACAGTGATATTACCAGTGTATTTCACCTGGCTAGAGCACATGTTATTTTTCTACAGAAAATTATATTGTGTTTCTGTCAATAACATGAAAATGATTCGGTTTTTGTCTAATTGGCCCCATAGCATAGCTTTTATTCCCTGCTCCAGCAGACTGTGGAGCTGAGAGGGCAGAACTGCTGGCCAGGCTATAGGATGAGGAGGACACCTGCCTCCAGCATTACTTCTCTGCAGTGGGGGTAGAGCCACCAGGTGGATAGTGTCATTCCCACCAGAGACAAGCAAAGAGAGAGACAGTGACTGGGTGCGCATAGGCGGACTTCAGTCATCTCTTTCCTTGCCCTTTAGCATGTTAAATGGTATGCTGCCTTAAAGTCAACAAATGCCTACCTAGTACCCGTACGACCTATTCTCACCTGAGCTTTTTGGGCACTTCTGTCATCAGCAGTTGAAAAAAGGGTGTTATTTAATGGCATTTCTGGAGGTGTTTGTTGCAGGTTGTGCCAAGCCTGACAGTGCTGCTCAGTGAAACGCTGCCGTGAGCGCTGTACACCTCAGCTCAGAACTGTCATCGAGAGGAATTAGTCTGTCACCATGGCTCAGCTTTTACAAATTGCTAATAGATTTTGTGCATGTGTTATCTCAGGCTCCAATACCACTGTTTTTGTGTGAATGTACTTCTGGAAAACTATGCTGTTATAACTAATAGCTCTATGTCATGTGTGCGATTGGGAAGAAAATTCGTTTCTGATTTCCTTCGGGTTGGTTTTCCTTTTATACCAGGTGGCACAAGGTCCCAGATCCTTATTTCCCAAACCCTTTTTGTTCTTCAGTTCTTTCTTTACATGGAAGGGCAACATTAATCTTATGTTTTTCAGCCATGCAGCTCTGTACTAGGTAGTCCAAAGGTACACCGAACCCTGTACCCTGTGGTAGCAGACAATAGAGGATGCTTAGGGAAGAGTATGAGAACAGGGCATGCCTAGATCTTTCCCCAAGAAGCACAGTGATATTGTCAGAGAATACCTGATGTTCATATAAAAAAGTATTTTCTTGTGCCTAAAGTCACTCATACAGTTAGGCTTGGAGCAGGTTCAGGATTTAACCCTGTATTCTAATTTGGAGACATAGGATTTACTTAAAGACAAGGAAACTGTAGAGTCAGTTCCTAAACTGGAAACTACCCAATGGCTGTTGAATTACCAGGTGCAGGGCTGTGCCAAGCAGATCTGGTCAGTTCATAGGGCCTAAATTAGCATAACAGGAGCCTTGAATGTGCAGAACAAGGGCAGTACAAACCCTGGAAATTTTCTGAGCAATCCAAATGGTGATTAGGTGAACTTTATACGTAAGATTTTACGAAAAAAGGCAATGATTTTTTAGGTGTTAAATTATTAATCCCTATACTATTTATGGTAATATTTTTATCATAATTAACCTATTTAGTATTAATGAGAATGTACTATGTGAGATGAAAGTCCTATTAATTTTGTAGTTAAAAAGCCATTCAATTTTTATGCTGCACCATCAGGACACAGACATTATAGTGTCACAAGAGCGACAGACACAGTGGGAATACTGTTTCAACAGAGGAAAAAATCTCTTTTCAAAACTTCAAGCCTCAGTTGATGTCAGGCCCAGCATCACCAGCAGTGTTTTGTAAATTTATACTGGTCAGATGCCTGCCATTCACAGTAGCGAAATTCTAAGAGCACTGTGTTTCTTTTTTTCATTTTCTACCTCTCTGCCCTTTTTGGCCTCTGTCTTACTTCTCCTCTCAGGGGATCTTCAACCCATGAAAGCAATAGCCACATTTTCTTAATAATAATGTCTCTTGTTACAGTACCGAGCACATGCTAGTCAGTAGAACCTGGGGCAGTAGTCAAGCATTGATTTTTTTTTTCTCCCTCTCTCTTGGTTTTTTTTTTAAGTAGAAATCCCTAGGGCTGTGGACGGGGATTTTTACTGAAAAATTGATTGCTTGACCTGCACCTTGATTTGACTCAGCTGCACACCTTACAGTTACTGCATTCCAGTGCAAAGGAGCATTGATTTTTTAAATTTTTTATCTTTCTTTTTTAGCAAGTAACCTCTGCCTTGATAGCCATGAAAATGAAGACTACATTCATCATGACTCATTTCCAAAAATAATTTATAGGCCTGCCTGGCTACATAATATGTCCAATATTAGGAGTAATGTATTATGCATTTTTAAAAGAGCACAATGAGGAAGCATTGGCAATGCTGTTCTAGAGGAGCAAGGCCTGAGGTCATTTCACTCTGATGCCCATTCTTCATGATCTCTTTGAAACTCCTAAGTTCTTTGCTTAATATGTGTCCTTCTTGTTCTTGTCCTGTAGGGTAGTTTTCAATCACCATCGATTTATTTTCCCATATATAACTTAAACAACAATGTCCAGTGGCATGAAACTTTCCTGAATTGCTTCAGAAATCCTGAAAAAAGAGTGACCTACCACCCACCTCTGTTGTTTCCCAAGGCTGGCCATTCCTCCAGAGGCCAGAGCAGAAGTAGACATAACTTTCTCATCAAGCTTTTCATAAGTAATGCTATGCCAATTATTTTTCTTTTGTTTTTACCAAAAGTTAACCATTGCATTCTGGAATGTAAATTTGTTAATGCCCCAGCTCAGGCAAGCCCTGTTCAGGATCAGTGCAGCTACATAAATGTTTTTCTTGTTGCTTAGGTTAATCAAAATGGAGGGGAGGATTTTGTTTTGGTTTTGTACAAAACTACTCATTCTTGGTAGGCAATGCTACAGAGGTAATTTATTCATATCTGTTATAAAATACGGCTGTAATAACTTTTAGAAAATTATTTTTTCTATCTCTACTGCTAAATGAAAAACACATTTAAGACTCTCAATTTACTGTTTCATCAGTCTAATATAGTTTTTCTATGCTTATTTCAGTACCAACATTATAAATAATCTTTTTTTAAAGTACATTCACAAACTCATATATACTTACATTAATATGTGAGTTGTCTGGTGAATGCTAAAGCACTTCGGAGATTTTTCTAAAGCAAGCGTAGACATATGGCTGCAACGATGCGATACTGTGTAATGTATCTGCATTTTATACAAAGCTGTATGCACACAGAAATTTATGTTCCAAGTCTATGACTAGCTTTACAAATGTGAGCTGAAAGAGCTTAAGATAAAAGGGTGACAGGAATTACTATTTTATTTCAAGAACAGGTGAATACCTATTAAAAGCACTAAAATGTTCTGGGCTGTTTTGTCTTGTTTGTTTGTTTGTTTTGCATGTTGGTTTTTTTTGGTTTTTTGTTTTTGGTTTTTGGGGTTTTTTTTAATATTTTGACAGTTTCTTTTGCTTCTAAAGAAAACCTAAGCAAAAACATGGGGGTTTACCTGGAATTCTGTCATCAGCGAAAAATATTTTCTGTCTTGTGCTGAAGGTTGAACACACTGATTTCCTGTTTATGTCCTATGAGCTTATCCTTGCTATTTTAGAGAAAAGATCAAGCGGAATGCATTGGCTGTGTTAAATCAAACCAAACCACACTGCTTGAATGGGAATATTGCAGCAGTACAGCAGGAAAGAGGTAGTCTCAGCTATGACTGCATACTAAATGTAAGTACCTGTCTATCTTCTATTTTTTCCTTTTTTTAAAATGTTTTATTGCTTTGATGCTTAAACAGGACTTGGAGAAACTTATACTATTCCAGCCCCTTTCTATCCCATGCAATCCCTTCAGAGATCTCCAGGCTCTGTGTGCACTGGCTAATTTTCTTGCTCATGTTGCTCCTGCTGGAAGGGGTTCAACAATGTCACCAGCAAACAGCCAGGTCCTCAGCCAGCCCTGAATTGCCCCAAGCAATGTGTTGAGGGGAGATCCAGTGAACTGCAAAAGGTCACCTAGGAATTTCTTATGTGATACTCTTATCTTAATGTAATTTTCACAAAGCACTGGACTTACTCTGTTCTCTTTACTCTAACTGCGGTGTTTCTAAACCGTAATCACCTTTCTTGGCTCCGAAAGTCTATGGCCTACTTTTACAGAGCGTGGGCAGGCAAGTACATTTATAGCGATTTGTTGGTGTACGTAAGACTGCCCCAAGCTACTCGGATAGTTGGCAGAATGACACAGCAGTTTTTGCCTCTGAAGATATGACTCTTACATGTAACAATTGCCTTCTTATGTTTGCAAGGCACAGGGAATTAATTGAACAAAAAAGTTGATCAAAATAAGCTAACAAAGAAACCATTATTTTTCTACTTATCTGTGAAAGAATACACATTATTTCAACAGCATCAGGAATTATCCTCAGTAAAGCTTCACTGTCAAGATCATGTATCCTCACAAAGTAATTCAGAGCACGTTATCTCCTCTTTTGAGAGATAAATGTTGAGGAAAAGTGTGATTTATATCCTTATTTAATATTGTTCAATTTGGTCATATAGCAGTTATGGTTACAGATCATACCTTTACACCCTGCATGTGTTAGGAGGAAAAAAATTACAAAGTATATCCACTCAGTATACTTCTGTAGCAAAAATATTTTATATGGGGCATGCTGCTGATGTTGCAAGCTCAAAAATCAGCACAGATGGGCTGAGATGGCTAAATAAATCCTTTAATGTACTCTTTCTGTGGTGGCGTTATTTCTTGAACTGGCATCTGTGCGTGGCAGTCGGACTGGAAAAGAGACAGTCCCTTCTTTGTTCTACTTGACTAGCTGGGTTTGGGACCTCAGTCACAGTGTACAGGAATCAGTATAAGTCTGTGAAGAAAGGTGAGCTGTGCCTTACTGTTTCTAAGGCGCAAGAAGGAAGCACACAGATTTCCAAGCTATCCATGTCAGGTTATATTAGATATCTAACTCTGGTGCAATTAATTACCTATACAGTAAATGGAGAGAACAGGTGTCTCTTAGAGATGGCTCAGGGCCGTAAGTTAGAGGGCTACATGCAGGCGGTATATACCCTGCTCAGAGACCTCTTCTGGGTTGTGGGGTTCCTCCAAAAGCAATGCAAATTTTAGTTGCTACCAACCAAGTGACTATATGGTGCAATACTTGATTTCTTTTTTCTGCTGAACAATCAGTATTATTTCCCAAAACAGTTACCCATTAAGTAGAAAACATGTAACAGCAACTAAAAAAACAAAGCAGCTCACTGTAAGTTTGTTTTTAGACCTTCTGCACTTCTATTCCAAGACCTTTTCCTGTTAATTTAGCTAATCTGCCATTTAGAAGACGGAAGGAGAGGGTCATTCTTCAAGCATTACATTTTTTAACAAGTCATGTCTGCAATTGTTTTTTTCTCTCTAAACCAAAAAAATGATGCCATCTTGGGATAACAAAAATCCATTTCCACAAATATATCCCAGAAATTATTTTTCTCCTGTTGCAGATGAAACAGAGTAAGTTACAACTCACGGTGGATCTGAGTGCTGGTGTTTATTCAAGAACCAGAGCGATTAGATCTTTTACCCTGCTTGATTACCCTACACACTATTCCCTTGCTCTCCCCTGGGTTATGTCCCCAGGTCTTGAGTTTCCTTCCCTGCGGGGAGGTTGCTCCAGGAAGGTCAGCCAGAAAGTCTTGCCAGCTTATGCTGTGGCACTGCTCACAGACACCAGTCCTGGGTGTTAGCGGCCAAGGTCCCTGGGTGCTCATTAGCACTCATTTCCACCCAACAGCCTGATCTCCAGGACCTTCCTCCTCTTCTGGGGTCTTTCCTGCAGGCATGGTCTGCACCTTGATCTTTCCAAGACTGCTTCCTCTTTTTGGGAACTTATCTTTTTCACACCTGTTCTTCTTTCTAGAACCCAAGCCCCTGGTTTCCCAACCTAAATAGTGCCTGTACAAAAGCACAATGTGTGATCAGCCTCCTGATTGGTGATTCTTGTCTGTACCACCTGGCAGACTGGCCACTTCATGCTACTTCTGTTTCATTCAGGTGCTATGAATGTTTGCAATCAACCCATACCGGCAGCAGCTAGCAAGCAGCAGACTTCAAGTTCCATTTCAGGCATTCACCCACATAGTTGCAATAATCTGTTATCTGCCAGCATTACCAACTTAAAATTTTTTCATCTTAAAACACCTCCTAACGACAATGATCCTGTCATGCTATTGTTTCGTGCTGCCATTTCAGTTTGGGGTCTATTTCCTTGTAAAAGCCAAGGTCAACTGTAGATGTAGTATATTGCTATGCAGTGATGAAAATTATTATTCACATGATCATTTATGTGTAAAAGAGTATATTAAACCAGTCTAAAAGTTAGGATTATAAAGTTCTTTTATTCAGTCATTGATATTTCATTTGAAGGTAAAGGATACTTTATTCTTCCACGCATTTGTTCTATGACAGAAATTGGTTGCATATTACTATTTTATACCTGAATTAATTGTAAATATTTTTATTACACTATGAGAACTTCATGACTGAGCTTGTTTTGGCAAAAAATGGAGAGAAAAGAAGCCTTATGCCAGCTGATTTATGTTCAGAATTTATTTTAATTTACCAGCATTCTCTAAGCAGAGGCTCTTACTTAAACTTTCAAAGTTAGCCAACGAACTCAGTTCCCTGATAAGTCCCTGAAACAGGAATCAAACTATATGAGAATTGCTGAGTTATAATTTCTGGATCATAACATGTATAAACCATAAAGCTGACAGACCTATATTATGACAGCCGTTACAAAAACAATAGATTAAAAAGTCTTTACAATCTATTTCAGTTAAAAAACGTTAAAGAGCCTTGAATAGGTAATCTCAAGGTAAAAAAAAAAAACAACCACCACCTCTAAAATCATATTGGATACTTTGTGTTATGCCTCTACATTGAAAATAGTTAAGAAATTTTTTTAAGGAGAATATGAAATTTGGTAGTAAAAAAAAAAAGAATAAAAAAAAAATGGACTTTTCCTGAAAAGACCAATTTTTGTTGTTTTTCCTACAAAACTTTATTTTTTATAGTACGCTTTGCTTTTTACTGCTATCCTCCCTCCCTTTCCTGATCATCATAATAATTATCAAAATTACAGTCCTTAATGAATTGGTTTTGTTTTAAAATAGCATGTTGATAAATGAATTATTAATGGGCATTAATTAAGAATGATTTTCAGGAAGTTAGAATCTAAACCTTGTAGGAGTCTAAACTGAGGTCACCATCAACCTTTAGCTTCCATGGAAGTAAGTCAGCTCCTGAAATGGACATTTGCTGAGTCTAAATGTCCAAGTTTTGTGCAGTGAACTTTTAATTATAATGCGTTTTACCTGAACTATCGATTCAGAGCTCTAGAGAGCCATTTTCCTGACCCTTTTATATAAGTAAGGAGTACAGCAACTTCAACATCACTCTTAAGTATAAGAGTAATATACAAGAATAAGCAAAGTAGGGATGGGTATGTACCTGGGGTATGGAATGGTATTTTTAGCAGTGGCAGCAGTAAAACTGAGTTATTCCCATGGGAGATCTGATTCTTTTGATCTGAACATTACTTAGTATGTAGACAATGATGGGCAATGCATAAAAATAAAAATGTAAACGTATCATTAACTTCATAAAAGAGTAGCAACAGGAGCCAAGTTAGAAGGTAGGCCAAGTCTTAATATAAACTAGCTAACTTTATCTTGATGTTTGAGCATATTTGAGCAAAACAGTTCTAAACTTCCTCCTTGTAGTTTCTGGCTGCAGTGAATGTGTATTGCTATGCTGGAAACTGAAAAGCAAGTTTTGTTACCACATGGAAAACTTCATTGGCAATTAATATAGAAAAATTACTAGTAGGAGAAAGCTTATATATAATATATGTAAATGTCGAAAACTCCAGACTTCAGCGAATGCAGTTGAAATGATTTGTAAGAAGATGAATGAGAATATTTTTAACTGGCAGTGGTGGTGCATAGTCCTCCTGGCTGACCCTAGTTTAAGAGCACAGTCCCTGAAGTTGAGCAGTGCAATCATGAAGCATAGTCTAATTATAATCATGCACCTGCACCTGTGAACTGTGGGTTTTTAGCTGCTGGAGGAAGGGCATCTTTTTCAAGTTAAGCATGGGTACTTACCAAATCCCTTAGTACAAATATGAAGCTGATATTGTTAAAGGGAAGAGGTTGCTCGGGCGATCGTGGCGGTTTATAGTAGTGACATAAGAGTCTCTCTTCTCCTCAACTACCAGTAACAAGAGATTTTCTTCTCTCTGTTGTAAGTTAAGTGCATACTTCTATGCATTCAGCAAAGTACCTGGATTCCAATCATTGAGTATGGATTGCTCTGCTCCTGCAGTTCTGAGATTTCAAGGCAGAGAAGTGATAACAAACTCAGTATAAATTTGAGTGATATCTTGAAAGGTTGTTAGGATCAATAAGTCTTTATTTTAGTCAATCTTTGTGTTGTATCCATCTAGTCAAACTTGCATAGGTTCTGGTGGTTTTGATTGGCTCCTTGTGACTGACAAATTCCTCTCCCTGCAGAAAGAGGGTCATCCTCACTTGTGCTAAGTTAAACTGCCAGAACAAAGCATTGATTGAATGTGATACCGTAGTGTCTGAAATTCTAACATATTTGTGAAGGTCCCACAGTGCTATTTAAAAATCTTGGTTTAAATGGAAAATGCAAAACATCTGGCAATTTTGGGGAGTATGTAGGGTTTTGAGGCTCCTTTTAATCTAGCTATGTGTAAAGCCTGCAGTTTGAAATATTGGTATAAGAAAAACTAGGTCATAATTATTTAACTATATTTTCTATATTTTCCATGAAGCATATGTTCCTAAAATATGAGAAAATATCTTTGTTCAGTATACATATATGTTAAATATATATATGGTGTGTGTAAAAAAAATTTGAAATATATGTATATTTGATTGGTTCTGGATAGAGATAATACTCCATGTTCATTCACTTACTAGTCTTTCTGCAGAGATTTTTCAATGTGGGGTGCCATGGTTTATGTGGACAGCTGTCTAGTAGGAAGGGATTGCCATGTTTAACTAAAATAAATCTACTTACTGGCAGATGGCAATGAATTTTGGTCACAGTCAGCAGTACCTGAATTATTTAAAGGTAAGAAGCTCTATATTGTACTCTTGTTCTCTTTAGTATAATTTTCCTTCTGTCTGTAGCCATCTTCATTGGCAATAGAATGGAAGAAAACATGCGATTAAAGGAGAGGTAAAACTGCATACTCTGAAAGCATTATTTGATGAAACACATCCAAATAATATCAAGTTTAATATAACTAAGTGCTGTCAGTTCTTCGGGGAGTGGAGTAGGTGTTCCTGACTGAACACATAAAGTATTTCCACAGATAAGCAGTAAGGGCTTTCCTATATATGAGAAAAATATCCCAAATACAAGCTAGGTCTAGGGAAATATATTTATGTCAGCTTGAAGAGATTTTGAGAAGATGTTTTTAGAAGTATAATCTTACCAACTAGTTAAGGTCCCATTGTTATTTTCTTAATTTGCTTGCAAGAAGGCAGCTGACAAACATGAGCCCTCTGCTTGTTATTTTAGGTGAAGTTCTCCTGTTTTCTATATTTTTTGAGAAAAAGCAATGAAATTTTTCAAAGAAGCAACTTTTTGTATGTGGGGACTCTAAAGCCCACTCCACATCAGGAGCAGAGTGTAGGACACCTGACCTGTAATAACAGGGAAGTGCCGTCTGTAAAGACAAAATGTGCTTTTGCCATTTATCAACAATAACTGTCAGAAGGTCCCTCACTTCTCCATGAAGAAAACATGCAAAGGAGCAGATGATATAATCATCTTTCCTGCCCACATCTGAGAAACCAATGCCAATGTCAAGATCTAGAACACTGTGCTTCAGCCCCTGTGTCCAAAGTCATACGAGGGCAAAGATCCCAAAGAAATAAATTGAAAGTGCAGATTTTTTTTTTTCCTTTTCCATCTCTTATAGGAGCCTTTCTCTTCTTTTAGTTTATGAATGAGAACAGCATGTGTATATTTTGGGGGCAAAATAGCACCACTGGTAGTTTTCTAAAAGTAGGTTCAGTCCTTAACTTTATCTCCAGTTATGTTAACTATGTTCAAAGCAGTGTTGTACAAAAGGTGAAACTGCAAGTTGCCCAGCAATTATTCCTGTTACTGTGCCGATGAGTTGAGGCACAACTAAGAGACAAAGTGGGATAAGACTGGAAGAGTAGGTGTGCCTTCTCACATTGTTGTCCCATCTTGCCTGCGCAGTACCATAAAGAACTGTAGTGATATTTAAGAAGTATTCAAGTATTGATTCATAAAGAAAGGGGATAAATCTTTGTAATTTCTTATGTGAAATAAATTAACATTTCCACTACTCAAAGATGTTTTTTAAGAAGCCATACCTTTTTTAGTTTGCCTTATCGTTTGTTTTAACTTTTCTGTTAATATTCAAAAAAATATTTTTTTTTTAACTTATGACAATGCTACTCTGACTTACATTCAGCACAGTTGTGAGACCAAAATCAGTTTATGCAAGTGCAAATTCAGTAACAACACACAGGTCGATTTTATTCATAGACGGAAATTTCAGCCCCAAAAGAATCAAGATACATTTAATTCACAATGGATAAAGCCAATTTCACAAAAGGAGATACTTTGTCTATCAGTTCATATCCATTCACTGTTTGTCATCCAGGATTTCAGACAGTGAATCATGAAACATATTCCTTTTTGTTATTTTATGTGACTTCTTGATCAGTTGTTCTTTCTAGTCTCTTTCATTTAGAACTGCTAACACCATGGTGGTCTGCGGTGTTTCACTCTGAAGCACTTCAGAGCTATGGGCTGATTTTTCAGAGAGTTATATCCATCAAGTTTTGGGTCAGGCAGGTGCAATCAGAGTGCAGACAGATCAGAGATAGAGAAATAACACTCATAAAGTGACCTATGCACTGCACAGTAATGAAGACTGTGCATTTGTTAATCAAGAAGATAAACAAATCATCCCAAGCTTCCATGATCTTCAATGCTTACTGAAAGGGTGCCCCACAGATGGGTTGTGCTGCCATTAGAGGGTATTTTCCATTTGGAGAAGGTCGACCATCCTGTGATACTGCCCATATACAGACACCAGTGTTGCCCCCCCATGCTATTTTTTTCTGTTCAGACTTGGTGAGGAAGTACTAGTATATTGAATATTAACTTACAATTACAAAGTTACTTTTAAAACAGGAAGAGTGTGATATTCAGACAGAAATCTAATATCTTCTCTGCTATTTTAAGCACAGTACGAACTCTGAAAGGTACAAAAAACTGTTCTATAAGCAAAACAATGATGATTTTTTTTTCATGCTGTAAATTGCTTCAGCTGTGAGTTTTATCCAAGCATGGTTCAAAGGGTAATGGACTTTGGCAACAGGCAGATGTTGTTTTCCTTTCAAACTCAAGCTAACAAAGCAATCAAATATGAATGGTATCAAATTATCTTTGGCACATTGTATGTCCCAATACAAATTCTTTGGATACAGAAAAAGAAGTGTTTTCATCTGATCAAATATCCACATTTTTCTACAAGTAATGTAAAGAATCTGCTATTACTTAGAGCTAGCCTCTAGAGAAAAGTCTGTAGTACAAAGTACATCAAAATAGTTATCACCTGTACATCAAAGAAGTAACATCAGAATATATAATGATTATCAACAGTAAATGTGATATTTTGTGGTTACTAAACTCTAATGTTAATTTACTAAATCAATATATCTCATATTCTTATACAACTATATTCTGATAAATCATATTAAAACTATAAGTGAGGTATCTCAAATTAGGAAACAATAATTGACTTGCGACCCATGTGTGGTTTCTTTCCTCTATGAAATTTGTCCCTGCTGATTTCAGAACTTGTGTGAGAGAGAGAGGTCTCATACAGTGTGACACTCAGATGATTCTGAAAATGGACTGTATTTTCAGATGGCATGCAGAAATGGGGCCTGCCTAAAAGACTTGAGGTTTCCCTTTGGCATATGCAGCTCATATAAGTCCACATCTACCAGAGGAGCTTGATTTGACTAGGTCGTAGCAAACATATTCTTATATTATATTCCTTTATTCTCTGATCTGTTATTCTAAGAACATTCTAAAAAAAACCACCCCAAGTTATTTGTAAAACAAAAATCAGTTTTGAGTTCTTAGTTATGAAAAAAAGAAAAAGAAGAAAAAGCTTTGTTTTCTTGGCTATATTGGCTATATATTTTTTTGTTGTGGTCTGGTGACTGAGACATTGTTGGGGCAGTTTATCTCACCTTAGTAAAACCTCTAAAGAATCATAAACTTAATACAACTTCTCTACTTACTCTGCTGTACATTTTCATACATGAAGCATTTCATAACTGGACCTTTGGAATCTGGATTTTATTTCCTATAAAATCAGTATTTATATTTAGATCAGATTTACCCAAGCACTTATTTACCATAACAGAACAGTCATAATTTTATTAAAAATTAGTGTTACAGATGGATTACTAATAAATTAACTCTAGCAAGCAATCAGAATATTCTAACAAAGACATTGTCTCTTTGTTTTCTACCCAATAAATAAAGGCAATATAAACTTTTTGAGTAATAGGATAGCTTCCACACAGTATTAGATCCACCATTCAGTTCACCTGTATTTAACAAACTTGTCAGTAGTAATTTTTCCCAGCTTGTATTTCTGTAAATAAAAAACCCCAAACTTCTCTAAAGTCAACATCACCATAAATCTCTTTGTTTAGTTAAATCTCCTCTTGGAAATGTCGGCTAAACTCACAAAATTTAGTAAAAGAATGAACATAACAGGATATGAATGGAGGAAGAATACTTCTACTTCTTTCACAAAAATCTAAACCTAAATGTTTACACTAAGACATGAAAATAATTAACATTCAGATTAATGAGAGGCTATATATCATTAGCACTGGCTGGTTGCTACATGACTCTCCTTGCAGTTTCTTACTTCTGTTTTTCCAGATTAATCAGTTCAGAGATGCCATAGATACCATATGCATATAGTTTATATGATCTACTGAAAAGGTCTTCTGTGCTTCATCCGTTAGTGAGTTAGAAAGATATTTTGTTAACAGTTGCATTCTCTTATTCATGGATCCTGTCAAACTACTGTTTTGCTAAAGACATAATTCTGCAATTGTAATTTACTTACATTTTCTCCTGGCATTTCATAGTACTGTTCCCATTATACCTTTGGAAATCAGTCCCCCATATTGCTGGAAGGTAGATGTATGAGAATAAGGTGTGGGTCTTTTACAAGGGCATAAGAGACCAGCGCACTGAAATCCTGGTACTTACTCCAAAATTAGAGTTTTCCTTCTCTTTCTATCATTTTGAAGACGTTTTAACATGCTAAACAGGCTTCACTTTACTTCGACTGCATATTCTGGGGCTTATAGACGACCTGTTTTGAATCCCATAATAGGAAAGTGGCCTGTATTCACTGAATTCAGCTAACAATGTGAGAGAGTAATTCAAAATCCATGCTAAATTTACAAGAACTTTATAATCTCTGATGATTCTGCAGCAGTAGGATTCTCTCCAGCTAATCAAATCACCTGTCTCTGCGAGAGCTGCCTGATTATAATCATTCCAGAACTTCCTAGGTATTAATGAGGAGAATTCATTTTAGCAGGCCATTAATGATTAAAAAAACTTACACAGAAAGAATGTCATAATCAAGACAAGATGATGAAAGACCAAGTAATAATTTTGGACCCGAGTGACAACCAACTTAGGCATATTTCAGTTATCCAACAAATTGTTCACCAGGCAAAATAGACATAGGCCACCAGTAGTATATTAACTAACCTTCTCAGATTACTTTTCTGCTGAAAAACTACCCCAAATGGTTAAACCTGAGGAGAAAGCAAACGTGGATGAGAAGACATCAAACAAAATTCACCCAGTACCTTCTGAACTGTCAGCAGCCTTAGTCAAAGCATAATGATGGGTTCTGTGTGCATGTGCACTTCCCAGGATGATGTGATGTGTGCCTGTGCCAAAGCTATTTACTCACATCCTTTTTAAGCAAAGAAATTAAGTGAATTATTTACTTTTTTTGCCCTTCTGCTTTTGGAAAAATAAGGCTGTATAAATCTCTCAATGTATTCAGCTGAGATATAATCCAATGGTTCTGATGGAATTTAATTATAATAACAGCCTAATTGAAGGTAAATTAAACTAGATTATGACCAAGTGCCGTCACACTAAATGAAAATTTAAATTACACCAGTAACAGACAGCTCTGTCCTAGAATTATGACTTAAAGAGTGTGACATTTTGATTTCAGGTTAATCAGTGAATGCTTCACAAATATTTTGAAGCCTTCCTTGATCTATTATAGGCTAAATTAAATCTAAACTTCTGACACACACTGAGCAGGAGAGCCAAGTTCAATTTGGAGAGGACAAAATGTGAGGAATGGAAGGGGGAGTCCTCTGTTCAGGAGATGTGATACTTTCACAGCTTGGAGTTTCCTCTGGTCCCTCCACCGATACTTTCAGAGGTGCACTCGGCTGGTATCTAATCAATCTCCCTCCCACTGTTTTTGAAGTATCAAAGAAAACATTTTTTTGACAGGAAGAATATAGAACTAACAGACCGGTGAAGCTTACTGTCATTTCTCCTAGGCTTTATTTTTGCCACCATGTTTGTCAGGCAGCATGCTGCTATACTCTCCCAGGGGAGCGCAGCCGGTGTCCCAGCTGGTGGAGGGAACGGCTGCGCTGGCAGCCAGCCGCCCATGTGCGCTGTGATGGCCCCACAGACCTGTGTGAATGGAGGGAGGGACTCAGCGCCTCTGCAGATATTTTTGCCTCCCTCCCCTCTGCCTTGGCTCAAAACACAACTAAAATTACAAAATGTTATCACCCTAGACATATCTATCACAATTTTATGTTGTAACCGTTATAAATCCCAGCTCTCCATAAATCCCATTGCTTCCTGACATGCAGCCTGCGCTATCCCCCACACTGACCCAGAAGGAGCTCAGGCAGCTTTACTGACTCGTGCTCCTCATGATCACAAACGTGGGCATTTTTTTGCACACATAACCCCCACCCCACCCCAAACCAAAAACCTTGATATGAGTTCGTTCCAGTGTAAGTCACCAGTCATGTCATTCCCCTACCTCCTCCTTGCCTCCTCAGACGTCTAGAAAATAAGCCTCTGCAAAAAAACAGCCCTTCATCAATAGAGCTTGTCAGCTGTGGGCTCTGCGACTGTATTTTCCTGCTCTTTAGCAGCAGATCTTAATATCACTAAGAAAATGACTGCACAACAAACAGCCTGTACTTTTCATCTATCCATAAATGCACAGCTGACATTCTTATGGGATTTTCCATTATGCGTATTCAGCCTAGCATTTTAAAATCTTCAGATGGTCTGTATTATTTCTTCTTATGGGGAAAAATATTGTAGAATCAGAGGGCTGTTCTCTTAATTCTCTGGTTTTAGCTAAGGTTAGCTTTGGGATTTGAACAAAAAGGCTTTTCATTTTTATTTACTCCTCTCTTCCATGGAGTCCCCAAACCTATGTGGTTGCTGGTAAAGAAAAAATCTCAGGCTCACTTTAGGAAGTATGGAACCTCTTTTCTGCTAGGGTTGTTGAAAACACAGCTTTCAGCTACCAGTTTAATGTTATGCCCTAACTGCCATTTACTCAAGGAAAATTGCTTGTTGAGTGTTAGTTTTAATGGTCCTCTCAAAGCAACCAGAGGGAGACAGGAAAAATGGGAGCTGGTTTATCAGTTTGTTCCAGCTTTACTCGCTTTTGTTTACTCATTTAGACAGCACTGTCAAAACACTGTCTTTCTGGAGATACTTGCATATTTAATCTTTGTGATTAAATTTTGCTCTTTTGCTTTCCTGAACTCTCAAAGAGTAACATCTGACAGCATAATTTCTCATTTCTGGTGATCTCTTCAGTAACATAACTAAAGCAGCTCAGAAACGTTCACCAAAGCAATTTGATACAAAACACTTCTTTTTCCTTTAGACAGATAGTTCTGTCTTATTGAGGGCCTGTCCTGGAATCTCATTAATGACTACCAAGAGAAAGAGGGATTGTGAAAATCTCTCCAACTATATGTAAGACTGTAGTTGCTAGAAGCATGGTGAGTTACATTAGAACAGTTCCTAACACTTACGAGTCCTCCTTTCCTAATGCTATGTTGCTGACTGGATCTTTTTTAACAGATGATTCTAAGATATGTCATATATGGCTATCTGCACAGTTTAATATCAGTAGAGATCAATAACTCATCCAGAAACTAATAATAAATACAAATATTGCAGCTCAGAAGTCATTAGCCCTTTTGTTTTCCATATAATAGGGTAGGTAGTAACTGAATGCTTTTAAAGAGTTGTTTCATTTCCCTCTTGCAGACAGCTGAGGCCAGAATCACAATACAAGCCAATGTGTCTAAAACCCAACGATTTTATTTCTTTGACTGAAAACTCTGGATGCTCATAGATTTGTCTAAATTCTGGGAACATTTTATGAGGTGTAGCAAAGTTAGAGGGTAACTCAGTTGCCTTTGCACATGCTGACTTCATTGGGAAAGACTTGGAACCTAAGCTGCTGAAAGAAGGGGCACCCTATGGCTTTTGGGTGGTAGAGAGGATTGCAAAATCTAGAAGTTAGATAAAACACCACCACTCTTTCAAATGCCTGACCCAAGTAGAAGAATCCAAATCTATGTTATCTGCTAGTCCTCCTATATAACAGGAGAATTGGATGCCTCTAAATGGGATTCCCAAAAGGCAGCATATTCAGTAGAGCATCATCTAGTCAGCTCACTCAGTGAATAGATATATAGTGTGAGATAGCATAAAAGCCTAAGGCTCAGGATTTATCTTTGAATATTGCCCCATGAAGACTCATATAGGAACGTAATATTATTCCTATTATGTCCCTGAACTCTCTCCTGAAGGCAGGTGTCTATTTTCTACTTTTTAGTGGCTTGAATTGGCCACTGGAGTAGGAAGCATGAACATTGGTTTTGGAAGGTTATCTCAATTTCTGTTGGTATGTTGTAGTCTACAAGTTGCAGCACTGAATCAGGAAACAGTAAAGGAAGATTAATTCTGTTTCTTCCACAAGAAGATATTATGAACAAATATGGTCATGACATAACCTGCAGAAACTGTATGTTAAGGAGAAAAAGGATTTCTGTGGCTCAGCTGAGTTATGTCCTCTGTTGCATTGTCTTCCTGGTTCAGAGTTTTCAGTTCCTTGTTACATCTTGGAAGAGTACCATTGGGTAGAAAGTTCCACAAAATTGATTGTAACCTTTAACTGGATTATTATTTCACCCTGCTGGGCTGACAGAGATGCGAGTTTGCCTCTTTGCAGGTAAAGAGCTGAGGCTGGTTTGTTCAGGAATACTCAGATCAGTCTCAGTTTTCTTTAATGAGCACTCTAAGGGGAGGGGGAAAACTCCTACTCCAGTACTTTTTAAATAAAGTGGAGGCTGCAATTGCATTTCTGAGGAATTTTGATTTTGTTGGTGTTCATGTGTTTACAGAAAATGGAGTGAGCTATGTGGGGAACAGAGACAGGCAATTATACAGTTTCTTGATCCTGACTGAGTAGGTGATAAATTGGAAGGATAGTTTTGACTGTGATGTCTCCAGTGGAATGACTTTACTGTAAATATTGAAGATAAAACAGGTAAACATTTATGTGGCATTTCTATTTTGCAGTTTGATTTCCAACTTAAGATCACCTTCTGCATCACACTGTTACTCAGAGGTCTAAAGAAGTATTGGAAATTAGCTGTGAGTGCTCTCGATGACTTCCTGTTTTAATATTTGCTTATCATCCAATTTTGACACTTGAGCCAATACAACTTTATAGTCATTTATCATAGTGTTTACGACAATGTTAAATGTTAAGGGTAGTTAAAACACTGGGACCCAATTATCCGTATATGCTGTGTTAATTCCATTTCTTCTATTTTAAAATTCCTGGGGTCACAAAATCATCTATTTACAGTCAGTTACAGTGGGAGTAATAATGGTAGAAACACTAAAACTGTCTAGGATACTAAAGCTTGCTTAGCTGTTAACAACCCCCTGAGTAGACCCAATGGAAGGTCAGGAGGCTGATTCAACAAATACATAGTTTCCTGGAAGTTGCAAAGCTTGGTGGCCAGTGAATACAACAAATGGAAAATTACCACCATTAAGACTCATATGTAGTTATATAGGGCTAGGGTTTTACTGAGATATTTGCATGGCTAAGCCAATTCAGTCCAAGAATGTGCAGGGACTTTATAAACGTGCATTTCTAAGAGCTCAGTCCTGTGACTGCAAATTTCTCAGGACTGCTGCAGGAAGCTGAGAAGTTAATGCCATTTATTACTAGCAGTTGTCAAAGCATAAGCTTAGTGGATGCCTCTTCATTGTTTGCAAATAGACACATCTGTTTTCAAGTAACCAGGTGTCTCTGGTTCCCCATTAACATGTCCTTAATAAAGGCAATTGCCAACAACATACTGATGGGTGTCTCAAAACTGTTTTCTTAGTATGATTTAGACCTTTCATCAATCTGCATTATGAGGTAACATTTGCACACTGTACGTGTGCTAAATGATAACAAAATGCATAATGCAGCCTGCGCTCTATGTTGCTTAAAGGCCTTGTTGTTCATTAGTTAATAATTCCATTTCATTCTGAGCACTTTGGACAGTCTGTAACATTGTTTGGGAATAGATTTCCCAAAGTTAAAGGACAGCCTGTTTAAGCAACTCTCCTCTCAGCTCCAGAAAACTTCACTGAAGCTTTTTCCTGTGATGTGTTGTATTTTTTCCCCAGCTTAAACAACGTATTCAGCCCAGTTCTTTGCTTTCTGTTTTGCCTGTCTTTCTTCTGGGAGAGGAAATAAGCAACCGTCAGCTAGGAGGTAGGAACTGGAAGGGAAAGAGTAGGCAGGTGAAGTGCTTGACGGCAGAGTGAGGAAAATGCTGGAAAATTCAAATGTGGAAGCATTGATAGTATGAGGGGACAGTTTGTTTTTGAAGTGGAGGGATAGCTTATAAATACTCATAGTTTGCTATTATATCTCTTTTATCCAGAACCTGGATGAATTTTAATAAGAGATGAGAGAGTGAGCAGAACAAGAGATAAACAGAGCTCCTCAGTGCTATGAGGTTTATCCCAGTTGACAGAAGTCATCTCTCTAATTACAGAGACAATTGCTAGATGGAAAATGACTTCAAATGAGCAACCGATTTTGTACTATAACAGTGACAGTCCCTGTTTTATTAAAAGCCCTTTTAGTCTACTCCCTTACAGCAGTCTGTCCTTACATTATTGACATTTAATCACTTTGAATAAGAGAGTGTAATACTGATAATTTAACAAAGTGACTTGTATAAGCTTATCCAGGCATATTACCAATTCTGAGACATTGCAGGACTAACTAACTCTACATTTCTTTCCTGCAGAGCAAATTCCTAATGAAGTCAGGGTGACTCCTTTGCTTTTGGATGAGCGCTCAGTCACTTCCTGAAAATTTAGAGGGGAGGTAATAATCATAAAGACGTCTTTATCATAACCATATACCACTTTAGCACACTTATTTAAAGCAAACAGTAATCCCAGAGATTCTAGATACTGGTATTTCCAAAAAGGGTATGGGATGGAGTGCCCTGAGGTGGAACAAAGCACTGAGATACACAACTGCCTGAAGCTTCTTGAGAACTATTTGATAAAATAACAGGTTTTGGCATGAGTGGGTGATGTTTTGCCAACTAGACAGAGGCTAACACAGCTTTACCAATCAGGATTCACACTGTAAGGAAATGATCAACACATGTCTGATGATAGCATCCTAAATTAAACCTTTCCTGAAAGTGCCAGGATGCCACTGGCCATTAAACTGACCTTTATTTGTTGTTTAATAGATAGGTACATACCTTTGGACAGATTCCGCCTTAGCAAATTTGGCTTATGTCCAAAAGAAGAGAATGAATAGCTGCCACAGATTAGAAAGTTGTACCTTTGTGGCAACGCACAGACCACAGCGGAGGGTTACTTTCACGCTGACAGAGCGCTCCCTGACATCGGCCAAATCCCGGGCAGCTCTCTAACCAGTCTGCTGTTCTTCATATGCAAAATACATAACACACACCTGCACCCTCTAAAATCCTGTTGCTGCTTTCACAGCTTATGAAATAGTAGTGTCTGACTGGGACACAAACACCAAGTGTTTGGTACACATCTTGACAATAAAATATGTAAAGAAAGGTTTCATGAGATTTTACCTGCAAATATAGATATTACTAAGGGGCATAAATGAGTCTATAGTCCACTTCTTGCTCGTCTTGCAGACAGTAGAGAGCAACGATTATGTTGTATGTTTGTGCTCTTGTTTAGTGGGCCATAGTTCCTTTGTATAGGAGATATAAAAAAAGACAAGAGTCATTATTACTCTGCACTCCTACGGCTAGAAATAGGCAACTTGTAGCAACAGCCTGGAATAGTATCACAACTGGCATTTCTGTAGATTACCATACTAGCGACAGTTTCTTACCACAGCATTTTTAAGATGTCCATGATTCACCTGCTTTTTAGATTGTGACTTCTAGAAAAATGTATCTGCCATATGGACAAAGGAGCATTTTGAACCTTGTTTTTTAGAGGAGGTGAACTTTTTTTTTCATTTGGTTTTTTTATAAACTGCCTTGAAACTTCATTTTCAGTATATACATTGCCAATATATTTAACTTTTCTTCTTCATCATGAACAAAATATTATTTAAACTCTGAAGAAGAATACTGAACTTGAACGTTGTGAAAAATATCATCTTTGAAATTGTTTGTGGCAGTGATGTCCCTGAGCTGCTATCGCTGCCCCCAACGATTGCGATCGTTGTATTGCAGCCAACTTCTCCCAACTTAATATACTGAGCATGACATCATATGGTATGGAATATCTCTTTTGTCAGTTTGGATCAACTGTCTTGGCTGTGCCCCCTCCCAGCTCCTTGTGCACCTGGCAGAGCTGCTGGGAAGCTGGAAAAGTCCTTGACTAGTGTAAGCACTGCTTAGCAACAACTGAAATATCAGTGTGTTATCAACATTATTCTCATATTAAATCCAAAGCACAGCACTATGCCAGCTACTAGGAAGAAAATTAACTCTATCCCAGCTGAAACCAGGACAAACATAAACTTTCTGCTAACATGAGAACTGAACTCTCAAATATTTCCCTTTCACTCTCCTCTTAGTATATGTAAGAGGCTATCACTATGAATAGGATAAACAATTTTCTCTTATGCCATTGGAGTTTATAAACAGTGGTTATAAAACAGTGGGGTTTTTGTGCATATGTGACAATCCTTTTCTGCTCGCATCAACATCTCCTTAAAAGAGGATGTTCATAGTCCCAATAATAATCATAGAATAGGACAAATGGGACAGGTACAACATTGAAGGGATGTCAAGGATTTTATCATCAGGAAGCTAGAAACAGAGGGCTAAGTAACAGATGGTTCTGTATATGGCATGAGTCTTATATAAAATATTGAAAACAGACACACAAATATTCTGCAGTTGCCCTTGTTTTCTTCCAGCTGATCACCATTTTCCTATTGTTCAGTTACAGTGAGATGTGAAACAGATGCTGGCCCAAGCTGTAATTTAAGTGAAACTCTCAGCTTTTCTTTTGATATGTACAAAATGTTAATCCACAGAGAGCTAAGCAGGGAAAAGGGAAGCAGGAAAAAAACCTGCCTCTTCACACTGTGAAAAATTTCACCATGTGTAGAAGTTTACCTAATGCATTCTTCCCTCTTTTTAGAATAAAGATCTTGGTATCCATTTCATTAGATCAGGGCAGTGAGCTGGGATTAGATGGCTATTCTAGTAAATTCTTGCTTCCATTCAACAAATTGAATGAGCAAAACAGTGCTATCTGTGACCCTTTCCAGAGTAAGATTTTAGTGTTTGTTGCTCATAGCTAGTCTTTAATATTTATGTGATGCTCAAACAGTAGAAGAGGCTGGAATTGCAAAGTGCACCAAACACACAAACTATATAAGAAAAACAAGATGGTACTCTGCTTTGTCTGTGGGCAGTGTATTGATGCTGACAGTATATTTCAATATTGTCTAGTATGGGAGAAATTGGTGATATTTTTTCCTTCTTCTTCCTCACCTTTCCCATCTCTGAACACTAGAACACACATGTATATGCCCGATTTTTATTTAAACAGAAGAGTTAAGGAAATACATGTTAAGGACTCTTTTCTGTTATGTGTCTGAGTGTGACTATAGCAACGTTTTGTGACAGTTTAAAAATTTAATGTCTTTCTGTTTTAATTGCCATTAACAGGTCTACAATATATGGGGATAAGATAATGCTGAATACCCTGAAGTTCTATTAAATATAGAAGAGTACTGTGTGCACAAAGTATCGGTACTAGGCAGCAGGCTTGGGAAGAAGGAACTGGCAGGTGGGACAGAGGAGAAATAACAAACATGCCCTTCAACCAGGACAGAAGCTTTGCAGCTGCTGAGGTTAAGGTCTGTTTCTTAGAGGTCTATGTTCACATATTTTATTTCTAATCATCTGTACAATTTACCCTCTGTTAGCACCCATATAGCTGCTCTATTTTCTCCATGCGAAGAGGTGGCTACACCTTTCATGGTGACAGATTTAAAAAAAAAAAGAATGAAAAGGAAGACATTTTCCCCCCTGGACCTTCCAACCTGTTACTGCTGTCCTCTGCTATTTTTGTGTTTATATGCAGTCCTCCCATGCACCCTAAATTTTATTCTGTTTAGTCATCAATACAACAAGCTAAATTCAGCCCCTTAAGAACAGATTTTGTTTGCAAGATTAACATTCAAGAGGTGGGTTTGGAATACTTTTTGGCCTGCTTTTCTAAGGAAATGAAGCATATGGAATTGCACTGTCCATCTGCCAGCTTTTCAGTCTTCCACTTCTTCTCTTGCAGGGATGTTTATGCCTGCTGGACAAGTTCAACCAGGATCAAAGGCACTGATTCACTTAAGATCACTGAAAATAGGTGGTGGATAAAGGAGAGAGACTAGCATCACTGCAACCCAGTGATGAACTAAGAACCCAAAAATAGTGGCAACCTGTGAAACCAACAATTACCTGATCTGCTTGGCCTGCTGACAAGCACACATATAGTAGCTGTCTAATTAATGCATGTGTATCTCCAAGCTGATCACAATACATGCCACCTCTTCCCCAGCTGGTTGCCATGTGACTCAGATACATGGCACCTCAGTGAGGTGCTGATAATACAGAGGGGTTTAGGTGTTCAGACAGCTGAAATTGTCACAGTGACATGTGTAGAGGATGTAAAAAATTACAATCAGTAGATAACCAAACTTCAATTGTTTTGCTGCTCATTATTTTCTGTTGGTCTACTATGCTTCTCAGAACTTTGTGGGAGAATCTGGGCTACAAATACTCTTACTGTATCTCAGTAAGAAGGAATTTTCCACAATAATTTTTAATATAGAGATTGCTCTCTTCCCTTCTCATCTAGAACTTAAGGAATTTTACAAAATTCCTTATTATGTAGTTTTGATTTTTTTAAATATTAGATTGATTTGATATCAAAGATATGATTGTAGTTTGAACGCTGTGGTTTTGTCACATTCCTGTTCTTTGTGGTTTCCTTCCTCTGGTCTTATCTTAAGTGCCAGCTCTGACCTAATTACAGTTCCTTTTATCTGTCCAAGGGCCCTTTATTGGCTCTTGCCTTTGGCCCTATTCTTCATCTGAAAATACGCCCTACTGCTAAACTCCCCAGGCTCTCCAACCTTTAGCCTGACACAACATTTGCCTTCAACTAATCCCTTCAGTAGTTCATATAGACTCTGCCAGTTTTCCTGGAGCCCAGGTCTGATTGCAGCCCTAGCAAACCACTTCGGCTGGAATATTCAGTATTCTGGTTACGGGTCTTGGCCTGTCTTGATTTCAGCTCTGTGCCCTAAGTATGGGCTTTGGCTGGTCATCATTACTGAGAAGGCACAGAAATCTCATTTCCTGATCAGGACCACAGACTTCATGGGAAGGATTCAAGTGGTGTTGGAGCTGAACATACAGGCTGTAAAAATGAAAATCACCCAAGGTTAGATACAGAAAAGTGAAGAAGTGGATATGAAGAATCGGGTATCAGGACAAGGGGGTCACACACTATTTACATTTCTTTCTTTATAAATGGAAGGAGGGAAGAAGAGAGTTGGTTTTCATACCCAATCCACACTTTTACATTAAAATGGAAGCTACTGTATGTGGTGTGCTCTAATTTCCTCTTTGGAGCTTTCCTGGCAATCTGATTTATTTATGATATTTCAGCAATGTTCTGATATCCAATGGATTGTCAAGAATTATTGGTGGCAGCAGTAGTTTTTATTGTGATAATGTATAAATTAAACATGTAACTAATAATTGTAGAAGGACATGTTGCTATATTTGGTATATGTCTTTAGTAAACAGGAAACCTACTTTTCCTTTTTTAGAATTTATAACTGTGTGGGGGGAAAAAAACCCACCTTCTTTCTTGTAAATACAAATGAGAAAAAAAATCAATTATTTCTGTTGATTTTCAAATTGCTGCAGATACCTACTAAAAACACAACTTTAATGTCAAGGAAAAGCAATAAAAAAGACTCAAAAAAAAAAGGTCACTCTACTCTTAAAAGTCATAGTGATATCCCAAACAGCTAGAGGAACAAAGAATTGAACCTGGCTGTGATTTAATATTTTTGCAAGACAATTTTATTTTTTTTTTCCCAGCAGATGCTGCATTTCCTGAAAAGGTTTTGGCTGCTTTTGGTTCAATGGGCCAATTTCTTCATTCATATGTATAAACGCAATAACTGGGAGATAGACAACCATCAAACAGTGTCCAGGTATTCTAAAGCTTGGTTTTAGAGAACATCAGTTATTACTTCATTATTCCATTTTAAATGTGAAATAACTGCTGAATCTTGATTGCTTTTAACATTATATTTGGAATATAGAAGTAAAATGCTACCTAGTATGCAGGGATTCATATTTTCATTATTAAAAATTATCTATTCTAGTGTTGGAAAGTAGTTATGTCTGTCATTTCCTTATTTCCATTAGATAAGTAATGTTTTTGCATAATCACAAGAAACAGTGCCTCTGAAAAACACTTCTGTATATGAGGGAACAAATCAGAAGCAACCGAAACCCCTATTGTGTAGCAGTGACATCTCTGCCAGTTCTGCCTCGAGTACTAGAAGTGGTGTGCAAGAAAACTCACAGAGCAGAGGCAATTAAGATTGAAAGAGAGAAAACTTGAAAATTATCAGACAAAACATGGCAAGGTTAGGATGCCAAGGCACATCGAGGAATGTTAATAGAGACAAGGAAGTCTGAATACTGATTATAGAGGAATTTTGTGGCATTTGAAAATAATGAAGAAAAATATGTTGAAGCACTACATGGTTCTTGGGATTTTTTTGTATCTTCTCAGAAATACTTGGTAAACTAAATAATCAGCAAATGACCTGTAGAAATAAAAGCTGCAGGGAAAGAAAATTGTCTATGTGTACACTGTTTCCACAGTATTAACAGCAGCACAAACACAAGACTATGTAACTGTTTGTTAGGCGAGCATTTTGTAAAGTATAAAGTAGCGTTTGTATGTGAACATGCAAAATAGAGGGCTGGGATTTGTAAGAACACATAAACTAGAGATTCTCTTTTCTTTTGCTGGAGGAGAAGCTGGGGATTTTTTTTTTTTGTTGTTTTCTGTTAACCATTGTTTTCTACTCTACAAAAGCCGAACAAACCCAAACAGACTCCTGAATTCCACTTGCAAGGGTCTTAGTTTTTCTGTGTTAGTGTTGGCTGCACTTCAGTCTGTAAATGAGACTTTTCCAATTTTCCTCCCACACCAAACCACGCAGACGAAGCCTCCTCTATACTGGAGAATAGCTAACCACCAAGAGATTAGGGTATGTTTGTGTGTTGAGTGAGAACCAAGTGAAGTTTTTCATGTGAGGCTGACACTCCTACCAATGTATATTTCATTGTTAACGTAAAGAGGAGCTATTCCGCAGAGAACATTGTACAAAGCCAGTTCTACAGCATATTGACTACAGCTCCTACCTGGGATTTTGGAGAACTGAAAAGGGTTTTCTACTATGATACAGATACAACAAGCACTGTCCTCTCATTTGGCCAGAAATTTCATTCTCCTTCTGTGAAAACAATGTGATGCAAGTTTAGTAAAAACTTCCAGTTCAAGACAGTAGTTCCCAAAACGAAAAACAAGCAAACATACCTCAGAAAACTTCCTTCAGGTAAATCCTACAAGCTGTAATCTGGGTGAAGATTCAGAAGATGTTTTTTGCCTTAATGGTTTTAAAGATATGCTTGTGTGTTTGTAAATTCAATCATTTATTTAAATTTCTCAGGTCTAGATGACAGGAAAGTCACAAGGCATCTGCTATCATACATTTCAGGATGCAGGCTTTGATAATAGCAGTAAAACCAGTCAAAGGAATGTGATCTTCATTTTCAAGTTTGTTGAGAAGATGTCTGCTCCATTCATGAGCTGGAAAATCCTTTCACCTTCGAAGAATGCTTTAAAACCCCTGTGACTGCCCTAGATATTGTCATGTCGCATTTCAGAAACTGAAAAGTTATACTCATGTATACATTCACTCTAGGAATGAAAGGTTTCCAAAATAGATCCAGGGTACAACAGAAAGTCAAATTCACTATTTATTAGGTAACTTCTCTTTTTAGGTAATTATCAAGAAAAAGACCCAACATGTCGTTGTGGGGCACTATGCATATGACCACAGAGCTGGATGAAGGGACATTGTAAAAATAAAACAAACAAACAAAAAAACCCAAACCCTGGCCTCTTGCAATACTAAAAATCCTCCATTTGAAAATCTTAGCCACTTTCTTCATTGAATGCTGAATTATTGCAAGAAAAACTTACTCTGCGAGCATATAACCATGTGACAGAGGAAAGTTTCTAAGATCTAAGCTGTAGTCTGTGGTCAAAATTTAAGGAGAAAAGCGCTTGAGTGGCAGGAACATTTACTTGTCGTATGGAATAACTAAGTTTGAGTCTGTGGTATCTGCTCTGGACAGAGGGAGGATTTAAACCTGGGCCTTTTACATCTTAAGTGAGTACCACAGCACTTTCTTATTAAGAATTTAGATATTTAAGACTTTAAGTATTAATCTTTGGAAAATATTAAACTTTGGAGAAGGGTAGTTCTGACATGTTCATGTTGACACACAAAACAAAAAACCTATTTTTTTAAGGTGTTGGTCTGATCATAATGCAAAATGAAAAAGGAAGAAATTTCATAAAACTTCAGAGAAACAACTTCCCTCTTCCAAACAATCTTGAGGTATATTCTCAAGAATATTTATCATATGCTTCCTAATGTATTCAACTTCTAGAAGCTCTTACATTCATATTTCATGAGCATTGCAGAATTAGGTTATTGATTTAATTTTGCTACGTATTGTTTAAAGCTACAAAATTTTACCATAGCACCAATGGGTCAGTGACATTATTAGATAAAGGAGGTTATTACTATCTTAAATAATATAATGTCTGTTATTAAGAATACCCATATTTAAAAGCTTAAGAAATTAATAAGAACAAAAAAAGAACATTTATTCATTGTATTACAGCTTCCTTTAGAAATGCAAAAATGAAAGCAATGTGATGCAAGCATGAACAATTAATACAAGAGACCATTTCTGTTCTGTTCTATTCTATTCTATTCTATTCAACTAAATGCATAAAGACAATTCACAAATGAAAGAAGCAAAACATTTAAGTATAAACTCTATGGAAATCTGTGATTACAGACTGCATAGGATTTGGCTAAAAAGAAGAGGAATCCAATTTAATGTGTGAATTATTCTTGGGGAAAAAAGAAAAATATACATCAGAGGCATGCTGTCAGTGCTTACAACATGCTGAGCACCAGGACTGTAACATAAAATTCATAAGCCATATGCATGAGCCGTAACAGTTAAAATCCAGGCAGTAGGTTTTTTAACCCTAACATCAAAATCCTAGTTTCATCGTATCTTTGATAGTCAAACCTGGATTCTAATTTTGCAAATGTAAAGGCTGGTCATGAAACTCTAATTTGGCTCCCGTCTTAAACCTATAGCAAAAGCTTATAGACATGCAGATTGGCTCTTCTGAGATGCTTTTGTCAAGAGCCAACAACGTAACACTCAATATATGTAGCATGACTAGCTGTAGATGAGGCGCAGAGCAATACCATAACATCAGAGAATACTGAGAGTTCTTTACCTCATGCTATTATACTGACAGCCATTACTCATGTCAGCTATTCAAAACATTCGAGCACAGCTCTCTAGGCTTTTACCACGCGTGAGTGAAGCGCGACGAATTCAGACAGTGCAACAGAAGTGAGAAACTTGAGCAAATCTGACTGATAGTTCACAAGATTTCAGCATGCATTGCCCTTTGTGCCATGTTCACTAATGCATCCACAGTGCAGCACATGAATCGCATTAGATTATGCATCAGTCCAAATCTAGTGCCTCAGAAGTTTATTTTCACAGGCAAGCACTGGAAAGGGGCTAATGACCTTTAGCTTCATCTAGAAAGGTTATCAGAGGGCACGGATCAGTATTATGAGACTATTGTGGCAGAAGTCACTTCCTGATGTTATAAACTGGGTTGGAAAGAAAATCCCAGACTGACCTAAAAATCGTACAGTCATGGAATCACAGAACGGCTTGGGTTGGAAGGGACCTTTAAAGATCATCTAGTTCAATCTCCCTGCCATGGGTGGGGACACTTTTACTGGGTCAGGTTGCTGAAAGCCTTATACCACCAGGCCTTGAACACTTCCAGGGATGGGGCACCCACAATATCTCTGGGCAACTTGCTCCAGTGTCTCACAACCCTCATGACCAGAGGCAGCTCCCTCTGCCTGCCCAATAATTGTTGATTGCTGGGAGATGTTATAGATGAGCCCACAGGATGGCCTCCCAGCAAATGCCAGAGGTGGAAGCTGGGCGGGTGGTATGGTGCTGGCCATGTGCTCTTGAGATGCCGCTGCCATGGCATCATGAGGGGACCCCGGGACAGTACAGTGGTGACAGGTGAGCCATGCTGGAGGTGGATCCACTTCCATCGTCTCTTATCCTTTGGCTGGATCCACCTCCATGGGCTCCACACCATCAGCCACATGAGCGATGACCATCGCTACCATGTGGCTGACGTTGCCCCACCTCTGACACCTTCACTTCCTCCACGGTTCCTGCAGCCACGCCTCTGCTGCTCCATGCAGAGGTGGGCAGCCACCCACCTTGCTGCTCTGGGACCTCTTGATACCACGCATCCTTGGCATTCGACAGCCTCAAAGCTCACTGAATTGTGAGCTAGCTGCCAGGGTCCCTATATATATAGGACCTGGAACAGAAGGCAGCAAAGTGGCTCCTGACATCAGGAGGCCACTGTCATAGTGATGTATATGGCCAAATATGGCTGGCTGGGAGATGGGTGTTCTGTGGCCTGAAGGATGCCCTACTGTGGGAGAAAGAGGAAGGTCAGAGGTGCTAAGGGCCCCTTACCTGGCTCCCCTGTGCCGTTCTGCTGCCCCTTGGGCACAGGGACCACCCTCCACCTCCCCTCGTGAGTCCTGGTCTCCAGCCCCCTCCTCGTCCTGAGCCTGCACTACCCTGGATGCGATGGCAGCAACAGTGATCCCACACTAGCTTGGCTCCCTGCAAGTGGTGCATCCTCCCATCTTTGGCAGTGGCTGCAAGGGGACGAAGCATCCAGACATCCCTCCAGCAGGAAAGGGAGGCCCAGTCAGTCTGTGCAAGGTCTCCCTGCACTTCATAAAAGAATTGCCGATTGCCAAATGTTGCATGGGCCCTTCTTCCCCATCCCCTGGCCCTGCCCCTGAAACGTGGAGAGGTGCCATCTCTTCTGCACAGAGCCCTGAAGGATAGGGAAGGAGAGGTCCTGGCATCCTTTGGGCTGCCGTGTCTGGATGACACAAGGAGCCTGTTGGAGGTAT
The DNA here is from genome assembly GCF_949628215.1 of Phalacrocorax aristotelis. Lineage (NCBI taxonomy): Eukaryota > Metazoa > Chordata > Aves > Suliformes > Phalacrocoracidae > Phalacrocorax > Phalacrocorax aristotelis. Next base: position 91,201,703 of record NC_134277.1, read on the forward strand.
TCTTTTCAAGTGAGTATCTTCAAAAATAGCAACCGTTAGGCCCTAGGACACACTTGAACTGTTGCACATTGCCAAGAGGTATCTTCTAGGGATGGTTGTAGGGAGAGTTATGGGAGGCCACCAATACTGATTAATCCTGCAGGCATGTTATTGGACCAGCTACAGCTCTAATCTAGTTTGACAGTTGTGATATGCCTGTCTCCATTTCCATCAACCCCTTCCCTCTTAACTTGTGTTTTCACATAGATTGTGCTTTCATGTCTCTCATGACAAAGCTTTTCTGCAAAGACATAGTGTTATGAGATTTCCAGTTTATCCAGCAAATTTTGGAGTTCTTCACAAATATTATTCATATAGCATCTGATTTTTACCCCCTGTATAGGGGTAAAGTATATAAAGCTCAGGTTTTGGCCCTGCATAGACAAAAACTCATATGAGTGGCTGTCTTCACACCCTGGTACATTTTCCTCAGACTGTGACCCAGCTATGGCTGTGGAGAGGCAGGAGGGAAATAAGCACATTTACCATCTTAATAAGCAACTACAAAAGGCAAGGAAAAACATTGGTCTATACCCCTGCTTTATCCCCTGAAAAGAGCTTGAGTGTCTCAAAGATTGCCCAAATCCTTGGAACTGAGAGAAGCTTTCTTCCTAACTCCACCTGTGAGAATCTCTTAAAATTACACTGGTGCCTCCAGCATCCCAAAGGAGAGGCTGTATCAGCCATAGATTTACAGTCTGCTACTTGAAACTACTTTTCTTGTCCAAATGCCAGCCCTGTTTGTGAAGAAAAACTAGCACATATGAATTAAATTCATAGATTAATATTGTTTTCTCTTCCACGTTCTTCCCCCTTGGCTGAAAAGAAATCTAACTCTGGCAAAAACCCCAGGTGCCGTCACACTGCTTGTGTGCTCCCTCTCATTCCGTCCATCAATGTTGTCCTTGTAAATAGGAATTTGGCAGCCCAATAAATTTTTAAATTTAGTTTTGGGTTGTCTTTATATTTTGTGACTGAATACCAAGGTTTAGTCTGAGGAAAGCAGAGTAATAATTTTGATTTCATATAAAAGGTAGCATATTGGAAATATTCTTCATAACTAGACTTTGATTTATGCCACCGGCAATGTGATCTCTTCCAGCACTGAGTTATTAGCAAATAGTTAGTGGTTAAAAATGTCCTGAAACCAGATAACTAAATCCATTCATTAACTGTCTTTATGTATTTGTGAGACAGCACTGTCAAGTGAATCATAGTTTAGTTCCTAGAATGTTTCAGGCAATGCTGTTTTCTTAATTAATATGCTTCTCCACTTGTTTTTGAATGATAGATTTTATTAACTTCTTATATCCACTTTTTCCCCTTGATGGCTTCTAAGCCTGAAAGAAGGAAAGATAAAATTTTTTATGTTTGCTAGAAGTTTTGAAGGATGACCATTGTTTTATATGTAGTCCCTTATAACCCGTGCTGGACATTGCCATTTCTGCTCATTAACTTCATGACTCAACTTTTTTCCTCAGAAATACTTGCCTTTCCAAGAAAATATTTCTCTCTTAGTAAGGCAGCAGAAGCAACAAAACTACTACATGAATTGAAGGAAATTTTCCAAGTAGGCCTGTTCACCTTCTGAAGGGACAAGAAGGCTAGGAGGAAAACATAGGTCTTATTCCCAGCTTAAATGGAAAAGAGGGAAGGAAGCATGGTGCAAATAGTAAGAAGCTGTCAGCAATAGAGGGAGCTGTGTCCTCAGGGGGAGAGGTATGTACACACTGCATGAGAAGATAGCTTTTATAGACATGAAGTGGTTACATAATATGATGAAATGGAGAGAGGCAGAGCTCTAGGGCACAATCATTCTTTACTAGTGAAATGCTCATTCATGCAAAAAACATTTCCAAACAACAAATTAACCCAACATGAATAGAAGTCGCAGCTGTAAAGAAAAAATGCCATACTCAGCATTAAGATTATTTTGACTGATAACTGTGTATGTGAGGAGTGTTTCTCTTCAACTCCACAGCCTCCACCCTTTCAACAAACCAAGCAATGCAACCTTAAACCAGGTGCAGAAAAACACTGGGGAGATTCCTCCCTCTAAAATTTTGTGTTCTTTTGTAATTTCAACCTGATTTCCTCAAGGAGTAATATTTATTGTGGCAGTGCTGGCAGGATGTCCATTCATCCACCCTTTCCACCTGTTTCATGAACTTTCCCTCTCTTTCCAAAAACTTTGGGACTTATTTGGTAGTTTTTATCAAATTTGAAGGAAATGTAGAAGTCTTACAACCTTGCGTAAATCTGTGGGCCAAGCAGAAGAGACCTACCCTCCCACTGGAGAGAAGACAGGCAGAATTCACGGTTTGTACTGGTGTTTAAGATGAGCCAGCTTAATCATGACATTTTGTGATTTTAGTACATCAGATTAAATATGTATTCATAACTTTCGTGCATACTATTGAGGTGGACCAGGTTGCTGAATAGTCAGGATGTTGGGTATGATTCTGAGGGGAGAAAAATACAGAAACTTCTTCTGTAGAGGGGAAATCTTATTGAAGTGTCTAGTGCTGTATGCTACTTTTTGAAGCATTTGCATCAATTAGTGTTTCCAAGGCCAAGAGAAAATCTGCTGCAAGTATATGAACTAACAGGCAGAAATATATGAGAAGGAGTGGAGAGGACAGTGTCAACTTGTAGTTTCTTGAACATATTGCCAATGACAGATAAGTCCTAGTCTCTCAGCAGTACCTTCTAGACATCAAAGCAAGTCCTTTCAGAAACCATTTCTCTTCCTCTATTTCTATTTGTTGTCCTTCTTGTTTTCGTATGTCTAACACAGAGTCTGTTCTTAGCTTTAGATGACTATCTTGAATTTGCTTAGTTTTCTCACACAGGTTTATTTATCATGCTTTTTTATTCCGTGTGTACTTTGAGGGATGCTTCATATGTCTCATTGATTCTTTATATGTTCTTTTCTCACTTCCCATCTCATCTGTCCAATGAACCACACCATCTCACAGTACCTATTCTTTTATTAATACTTAAATGATTGAGTAATATATAAAAAATTAATCATTTGTGAGTAATACACAGCTATAAAATATGGAAGTTACCTATTTGACATTTTACTTACAAAACTTTTAGCATAAGAAAATGTTGACCATCTAATGAGAATGAAAGGAGAAGCAAAATATTTGATACGTATAAAAGGTAATGTCTCTTTGCCAGATATCAGCATCTAACAGACTAATTTCCATATCTTATTTCTTTATCAATGTATTCTATCTTTATCAAATCACAACACTGTTATAAAGGTGAAAATCCTAATCAATCAGGCCTGAAGTGTTTTCTAAATGTGAGTCTAATTAAAAGGTTTGAGGCTCATAGGAAGCAACATACGAGTGTCCTGGAAGCCCCTAGAAAAGAAGAAGTACTAGATATGAAATCAGGAGAGACACTGTATCCATTTTGTATGTCAATAAAAAACTGAGAATACATTTAAAAAGAGCAAACCACTATAGCCGGAGTATAGAATAATGAAACAAGCCCATATCACTTCTAAAGATAAATGATGGTTAAGAATATAACTTATAATAAAATCCGTAAGTCTGTCTAAACACCTGATAAAATGCTATGATATATTATGACTTGAAATGCTTTGTTTTCATTACTACTTTATCACTTTACTTACTCTATAACTTCTTCTCAAACTGAATTTGATTTTTGTACCCCAATAACATGCAGGATAAGGATATCTCCTGGTTAAAGGAAAAAAGCCTTTGTTGAGTGACTGACTAATAGCTTTCCTTCAAATTACTCACTTTTTAAATGCTCTAGTGGCTTTTAGTAACATGTTCTGGTTCACAAGGGTACTTAATCACTGAAATAACATGTGTGATGATATAGTGGTTGATGAAAGGTATGATCTTTAAGAGTTCTTCTGAAAATGAATGCAGAAAGTTGGATGATTTACAGTAGCCAGCAGAAGACTCACCGTCTGAAGTTGCAAGAGAGGGCAAGAAACATTGTAGAAGGTTAGTGAAAGGTGAAACTGCCTTCTGTTTCTATCCAATTTATTGAAAATAAGAGATGGATTGAAGCCAACAGGTCTTAAATTTCTAATATACTCATACATCTCAGCTGCTTGGAGGGGCAGCATCTTACAGAATAATTTTTTTAGCTGAAGTCCTTGAATCTAGTAATACAGACCATATAGCACTTGCACTTTGGAGATGCTCCTTAACATAGTCTTTACTTTGCTAATGAGATCTAACATAGTTTTTCTTAAGGAAAGTTTTTCCAGTGTTATTTTTCAATACTGAAACTCATAGTACCAAACTGTGCAAATTTTTACTTATTTTCTCCAGTCAGATTGGGCTGATTCTTGTTAACACAAATATTATTTCAGTGAAAACAGACTTTACAGTCCTGGATAACCTCTGTACCTCCAAAAGACTCAGACCAAGTTGGCTGAAAATTAATGTTGGAATGTTCCCCCTTCATTTGAGAAGCAGCCAAAGTTTGCAATTTTCTTTTGCATAACCAACCAATATTAAGGTAGAATTGATGAAATAAATTCCGGAGTATAGTGACCAAACAAATAAACTTCCAAAGCATGGTGTTTGCTTCCTGATATTTTACATTTTGTTTTTTTCCCCATCCAAAGTCTTGTCAGTCAACACTTTTAACTGTAGTTTACATCATACTTCAGAAAGGCCAGCATTCTGTCTGTAATTAGATCAGCACTGAAATTTAAAGTCGCAATGAACTTAACATTAATGTTGGCACTGATTCATACAGAAATATGATTTCATCTGGAATAAAAGGAAGTACTTCTCAATGACTGCACGTAGAGAATTTTGTGCACGTTAATCAGATCTCAGGATCTGTATACAAGGTGCTGAAAAATAATAAAAAAGATTGAATTCAAGAGAATAGATAATAAACAAAGTTGATGTAGCAATTAGTGGTTCTAAGAAGACCTCTAACAGTCACCATGGTAATATTAAAATTTTCTGGCACTGAACGTGATGTATTATCATTAATTTTAGATGCCAGTACAAGTCCATTATGACAACATTGGGGTATAATCTGCATTCTTGGACAAGGATTTGCAATTACCTTTAACTGAGGGCACAGAATGATTTGATGGAGATCTGGTAATTTTAGTAAAGCCTGATCAGTAGGAAGCAGGATGCCACCTCCAGCACTGCCAGGTTTAGTTCTTTCTGAATGCTCTCTCTTCATCCATGAGATGCAGAAACAGTTCCCTGCAACTGCAGTTTGACAGTTCACAGGAAAAAACAGAAACACTGGAGGTTATTCAGCAAGAGCTGTTGTTTTGCTGGGGCCTTATCAGACTGAATACAATTTATATACAGATAGCTTTGCCTTAAGGTAAACCCAGCCTTAAATCAACAGAAAGTAAGGCTTCCTGTGCAAACCTAAAATGCTCCTTACGATTTTCTTGTTGCAGTGCAGGGCACATCCTTACTGACTTCAGTGGGATCAGCTTTTCTTGATGAGTCCCCACATGACAGGCTTTCATTTCAGCACATTAGATTTATATACCAGTTAGGCTTTCAGAGTTGTATTTTTTTTCGTGAGCCAGGAGGAACATAGGACACCACATCATAAACACACACAAAGAGATACCACAGAGGATATTAACTCGTGTTTGAGTTTATCCACTTCACTGAGGAAGCTTACATAGCTCTAGGAAAGTCAAGTAAGAGATATAGGGGGGACACTGATGCTGTGAGACAGAGAGCATGTTCTGCCTCCGTGACCTGCATTTAGGAAAAGGTGGGCTTTTCAGGATCAAATACAGTCATGATTGAGGCAGGGACGTGTGGTAGAGTGAAATCTGTGCCACTAATTTTGTGGAGAACCGCTGTTTAGTAAACCTGCCTTTAAAAGGTGGAGTATTACATTTGTCTGGGAGCATGACACAGAAAAGATCAAAACTAATGGGATTTCTAATTTCCAGTGAACTTATTTAAAGTTTCATAAACTTTCAAAGAATACAGTTTGGTGCATTTGGGCTTTTTAATTCTTTAAACTTGATGTTGGCTGTTTCACAGTGTTTGTTGATGGTGGTAGCTGTTTGATGGTCTGCCAAACAAATACTATGCAAAGCATCCTTTGAAAGTTCACTGAACAGTTGCTTCTTGTTCATTTTTATATAGTTAGTTTATTGATATCCACATGTTATTAATTTTTTTTCAAAAAATGCAGAGATTAATGTTAGCTCTAATTAGGAGAAAATATGTTCCACCTGAATAATTTTATTATTTGTATCTGTAGAATGGAATCAGTTTTATTAACTTTGATTAATACTTAATACCATGCTATTTCCCCAGTTTTAGTTGTCCTTGCACCCCATATGAGTGAAGTTTCGATTGCTATATATTGTAACATATATTATAATTACCTCGTTGTAATATCGTACCTCATTCAATCTAGAGGCTAAGTGTATGAACTTAACCTATTATATTCTTTTCCCTGCAGAGAATTAACATTTAGATTTCATCCATCTAGGCAGCCAGTACCATTTGAAATACTGAGTTGCTTAACCCTCCTGTGTTGATGAGTTGATGGGAAACCTTAGAAGAGTATATTTACTTCGATACTTTCAGCACTCATTATTGGTGAAATCCTAGTCCAATTAGAATAAGTCTGAATTTTACTACTGATGTCAGGATTTTACTTCATGAGAAGAAGTCATCTTGAAAAGGCTAGGACACGCTTCTATTCTGGACCTGAAGTACATCTTGTGTTAGAATATAATAATAATAAAAGCCTTTTACTGGTCAAAACCCCAGTTTTGGCCTCTGCTAAGATGTGACTGAAAACCTGCAATCTTTTCTTAGTGGAAATGCTTTTGTCCTTACTAATGATAACAAGAACTAAGATCAAGTCGGAAGCTTTGCTTATGGGAATATAGCAAGCTGAACTTTCGGAAGTACAAAATGACAAGGAAAATACTTGATACTTTTGTACTGAAATCTTAAGGACTGTATGAAATAGAGGAAAAAAAACAGCTAGTGGAGGAAAAGCCTGACCTTTTCACTATTTCTAGGAACTTTGTATTGAGAACTGGATTTTGTTCTTCCAGCCACATCTTCTGATCTACTAGGGGATAGAGACAAGCTTCCAGCATCTGCCCCAAATACTGCCCATTAGTACAAATTGCTCCCCACTCATCCATCACTCAGTCCAGTGATGGCATCCTTTTATCATTTGCTTCATTGCACATGTTGGATGACAACACTGGCCTTCTGAACAAGGCTGATTAAAACGGAGTTGAAAACTTCTGCAAGTTAGGCTGAGGTGTAATGATTTGTCGCCAAGAGTTGACCTGTCCAGTCAAAACTGGCATCCCCTCTCAGAGGAGGTACTGGTGGCAATAGCATTAGGAGGCTAGCCAAACAGTCTTTAGGTGACCACCAGTGATTTTGTTGCTGGAAAGGTCCTTGTTTTGACTCATATAGTGCTTCAGGGTATTTGAAGTGTGTCATTTGTTCTTGGTATCAGAGCCAGTGAAATAATATATGTGAAGAATTCTATCAGATTACACCCAAAATTTTTGCTCTGTGAAGACTGGTATTTCACACAGACAGAAAGCAAAAGATGTGTTTCAAATAATTGTTTGCTCTTTTCCTCTGGCCAATAAACTCAGCATGTACATACACAGGTAATTAATCTGCCTGATTCACCAGTAGCATTTTGCTACATAGTTGTATCGAAGTTATTCAGTGGTACAAGGGAATCAGTATCTTTATTCTCACTTATCTGACTGCTGGTTTGTGATACAGGAATCTGCATTTTGGGTGAGGTCTTCCAAAGTCAGCAGAAGCAGTCTGGCTTTCCAATTGTGCCATTGGAGGTAAAACTACTGTGCATTTCTCTGGGAGCGGTATTTCATGGTAATTTTTTCATATTCCCAGCGTTTACATTCCTTATCTCGAGGTTAAATGTGGTAAAAGTTTGGTTTTCTCAGTGTAACTATAGAAACTTGCCTTTCAGCTTAATCTTTTCTAAAACACATCTTAAGATTATGATAGGTTATAAAAGACTAATATATTTCCATGGTAAGCTTTCTTCATGACAGAATTAGTCCAGCATAGGAAAAAGCAGGGATTTATGAGAGGGACACAGCTCCATTATTAGGGAAAAAAAAAAGTTTATCACTTCATTCTATGCATTACTTGTCATGCACACGCACACACCTCAGTGGAGGAGAGGGGGTATTAAAAATTACAGCTTCATTTAGTTAAGGCAAGTCTAAGATCACATTTCCTAGCTACTGGCTGATTCAGAGGAAATTACTGTATCCCTGACCTTTGTAGCCCTCCAGAAGAGTAAATACATCCTCTGCAGCTGCCCTGTCTTGCCAAGCTTCTGCATTCAGGGCAGGCCAATCGTATTGTTACTTCTGGAGGGAAGAAGTTTGGGGTTTTTTTCTCTTTGAATTACTAGAATGATGGATGTATGTTGGCCACCAGATGACTAGGCACACCCTTTCACTCTTCACACCTTTATGTCTTTAATTCTCTTTGTTGGGCAACGCAAATGATACTGTCATGTACATCCGTGTATACTTATAATTATATGACAACATCATTTGGTTTGCAAAGCACCTGTGTATGGAGTGTATATGTGTATATTTGTATGCATACATGTGTGCATATACAAATACATTTATAAATTCTACTGAAAATGTCATCCCTAATTAGAACACATTTAAAAGAAGCATGTTTTCCCCTAGAGTTTAATTAGATCTAAAGTTTCAGATATTTCGTCCTTAATCTTTATTGGAGAAGAAAAATAACAGCTTACTGATAGGAAAAAGGCACCTTAAGAGCCTGCAGTATTTAACAGGTACCCTCAAAACAGAAGTGCTTCCCATGTACAACTAAGCTGCTGAGCTTTTGTAGTCCATGAATTAGAGCAAAAGGTGAAGTATAAACATTTTCTGGTATTCTTTGGCAGGATCGTTCTACTTTATCTTCTGTTTACCTTCAAACCTTGGCATAGATTGCTCAGATATGCCGTTCACAAGCAGTCGATTATTTTGCTTCGTTCCTTACTGAGCATAACGGCTAGCTGCTGCATTTAGGAAAGTCCTGACACTGATGCTTCCTACTTGAGGGCTGGGGAAATATCCCAAATAACTGTGTCTACTGTTTGGATACTGCTAATAAGATCATCAGGAAAAAGCTGGAACTTCCATAATAACATCAACAAAATGGCATATCTTGTGATACTTTAAATCAAAACACCAGATACGCCAGAAGGCTGTGCTGCCATCCAGCGAGACCTGGACAGGCTGGAGAGCTGGGCCGAGGGGAACCTCATGAAATTCAACAACAGCAAGTGCAAGGTCCTGCACCTGGGGAGGAACAACCCCATGCACCAGTACAGATTGGGGGCTGAACTACTGGAAATCGGCTCTGTTAAGAAGGACCTGGGAGTGCTGGTGGACGACAAGGTGACCATGAGCCAGCAATGTGCCCATGTGGCCAAGAAGGCGAATGGTGTCCTGGGCTACATTAAAAGGAGTGTGGCCAACAGGTTGAGGGAGGTTATCCTCCCCCTTTACTCAGCCGTAGTGAGACCATGTGTGGAGTACTGTGCCCAGTTCTGGGCCCCACAGTTTAAGAAAGATGAGGAACTGCTTGAGCAAGTCCAGCGTAGAGCTACCAAGATGATCAGGGGGCTGGGACATCTCCCTTATGAGGAAAGGCTGAGAGACCTGCGTTTGTTCAGCCTGTACAAAAGAAGGCTGAGGGCGGATTTCATCAATACCTATAAATATCTAAAGGGTGGGTGTCAGGACGATGGGATAGACTTCAGCAGTGCCCAATAACAGGACAAGGGGCAACGGGCACAAGTTGAAACACAGGAAGTTCCACCTCAGTATGAGAAAAAAAACTCTTTCCTGTGAGGGTGCCAGAGCAGGGGCACAGGCTGCCCAGGGAGGTTGTGGTGTCTCCTTCCCTGGAGACATTCAAAACCCACCTGGACGTGTTCCTGTGCCCCCTGCTCTGGGTGTGCCTGCTCAAGCAGGGGGGTTGGACAAGATGATTTCCAGAGGTCCCTTCCAACCCCTACCATTCTGTGATTCTGTGAAAAACACTTTAGTTAGTTACTTAGATAGCTGGGGTCCAACCTCTCATAAGTCCTACATTATAAGCAACAATAATGAAGTAGGCATGAAGCAGAATTTGAGAAAGGTGAACAGAGCAAGTGGAGATGAAATGCAGTTTGCAGTGTAATACAAGGCAGAATTCTCCACTCACATCTCATTGTTATGTGAATTAAGTGAAAGAGGGTTCTGTAGTTCTCTACTTGGACAAACCTGTGTGAGTGAGTGGTATCCACGTGATGCAACATTATTTGGCCTAGACCACCTGACTCCCTTCAGAGAAATACCGCTCCACCATCACCAGATTCTGTACTTCAATTACAAAAGGGCTTCCATCTTACATCATTAAAAACCTTTTAGATACTGTCCGTACCATGACCTAAACAAAACATTTCAAATACAAAATTGGATTCTAAAAATGTGTTCCAAATGCCAGGTGTGGGCTCTCTGGGGCTTTCCTTCCATCATTATTGATTTATTCAGTAACATATCATGAGACTAGCTGGATGCATCTTTGAATAAGGTTGTATTCCAACATTTTTTAATGTTTTGCTGTTTATTCATATATTGCTTAAAATTCAATATTTGCTTCTTTTCATTTTTATACATTTTAAAAGGTTGCTGAAAATGCACAGAAATAATGTATGAAATTGCTAAATGAAGCTATTATTTTCCTTTGTTCTATGCTAATGAATTCATTAACAGTTGTTCAGTTATTATCAGGGGTATTCTTTAGTTGTTAGATTAGGAAGATTTTTATCTTATTCTTACTGTGAATCTGCTCATTACATATCTGACAAAAAGCAGATGACTTCTCCTGCAGAAAAATAACACACATCCTGAAAAACACAACCACAAAATGTTCTCATAATTTCCTTGAATCTGATGTGTGTTTGTTTAAGCTCTTCAGTTTGATTTTTGAGAGATTTTCCAGAATATCACAATGAACTCTGTAAACATGTCAACAACTGTAAGCAAGGAATGATAATATCAGCACTGTACTTATGACAAGCAATGTAAACACTAATATATGGTTTTCCTAGCTTTATCGTTCGTCAGATAATCTTTCTAAGGCATAGAATAAAATAGACTTCTGTTCTACTCTTATAGGTTTACCTATCCTTTAATTAGTGACCAAATTACTTCTCTTGTAGGTGGCACTATTTTTGTTGCTTACAGATTTTCAATCCTTAATAATGAACATGTTCTTTAAAGATATAGCTCATTACATCTGAAAACCTAGAAATATTTTGAAATCCAGTCATTAATTAATGATGCTTGATGTCACATCTATGTGAACATATTTCAAGTACGCTTCACTGTTTTACCTGATAGCCCCCTATTTCATAGCTGTTCTTATTCACACTGTCTTTAAATTTATGACCCCTTCTATCCATGAGCTCTTTGGAGATATGGGCTTGTTACATACTTTTAAGGAACTTAGTATAGGTAGGTCTTGCTTCCTGGTTGAATCTTGTACAGTTTTATGAAATAGAGGTGACCTTAGTAGATGACATAATAGGTGCAATTTATAGTACAGCAATTATAATACAACAATAGGCAACAATTGTCCTTTTTAGAAGGATAATTTGTGCATTACGTGAATGAGAAATGCAAACTGAAGAAAGTGAAATGTCTTACAGAATAGTCTTTGATACCTTTCAAGTCTGTAGGAGTGGTGTGTGGAGTCACAGGTGTGGCTGAAACGTATTGTAGAAAAGCTGTGAGATAAACCCATACTGTGGGGTAAGCAAGATTCACATTGTCAGGCTTGTATGTGCTTTCATTCTTGCTAGTGTAAAATCATTCTCTAGAGTATTCTGTTTTCTCTCTGTTCCTATTACACAGCAAAGACCTGTACCTTTAGTCTATAACTGGGTCAAATGCTAAATGCCATAATCATGTAAACAACCTCATGAGTGGAAAAAAAGGAAGGTGAGGATTTAGGACAGTCATTAGCCTTTTGAAGGCCATGATGATGCTTAACATGTCTAAAGTAATCTGGGATAATAGCCAGAGCACTCACTACATGGCAGAGTAAAATGTCTCTTCTCCCTTGTAGCAACTGCTGACAGTATAGATTTACCAGCTACGCTTGCCTTACTGCCAATCCCAGCCCTTTCTCTGGTGGCAATGCTCTTTCCGCTCGTTCTGAGATGCTTCGAAGGCTCCTGCCAGCTAGAGAAATAAATAGTAGCCCCATAAGCTTACTGTGCGGAGATAGATACACCACATAAATACACCAGACACTCCTGTTAGATATCCACCCCTTCCCACCCTGACACCAAAGGGAGTATTTGAAGATCACGAGGAGCTTCCTGCCCTGTGAGAAAGTGCTGGGTCTTGTGGAAAGAAGGTGGTTCTTCTACATTACTACCTACCACGTTATGCTGACCCCACCATGAGAGGAGGCACAAAGGCAATTATTGCTTGCTGCAATGTGAATTAAAATGTGTCCAGTGGAAAGTATTCAAGCAGTGTGAGAGAAGGAACAGCAAATTCTGGATTATGTAGTAAGTGACAGAAAATAAAGTTGTTCCTAGAGAATAGCTGCAGTGCTGAGATCTTCTAATTAAATAATTTGCACAAGGCTTAAGGGAGCTGGGAGCTTTAACCATCATTGACAAATGCCCACTATTACAGTTTATTTTGGCTTTCAGGATTATGTGTCTTCTGTAAAAAAGAAGCTACCATTCAGATGAAAGTGATGGGCTTAAGGCAGAAATTACGGGTGGAGGCTTCTGAGCTTGTGTTATGCAGGCAGAGAGATGAAAGAGCCAGAGAGGTCCCTTTTGGCTTGGAGAGATCTAGAGGCTGTGCATAAAAGATTATGGCTTCCCAAATAAGCTGGGTCAAGTGTGTAGGATAGATCCTGAGGGAGTTTTGAAAGCAGAATGCTGGGGCCTGGCAGGTCAGAAAGGGTATCTCTGAAAGAATAAATCAGTGTTGAGCTCCTAACAAAAACTTGTCTGGGAGTATTCACAAAAATGATCCATGTGCTTTAGGTATATTTGCTCAAAATTTATATATGATCTCCAATAAATTTTGAATAAAGATACAATCATAAAGGGTAAATTTTAAACTTTCATGTGCAACTGATATTTTATTTTAAACTCATGCATACTGAAACAATATAAAATTTGTGGGGCACAAGGGCTCCAAAGCCCTTGTTCTCTATGCCAGAGTTTAGACAACCAAACAAATCACACAAGCATCTAGCTTTATAGTTACAGTTAAGACCAGACATAAAGAATTACTTTACATGAATGTGATGAGACAAAATTAAATTTAAACTTCTAACAAAGTCAATAAATTTTGCAATAGTCTAATTTTTCAAGGTATCCTGCCTCAAGCGAGGACCACAATGAGGGATATATTCTTTTTTTTCATTTTTAATGCCATTTGTCTGTTTTCTCCAGTTAAAGGATCCAGTGTTTCATGAGCTCTAAAATTGCACTTGTCCAGTGAAGAACTAGAAGTAATATCACACAACTTTATGTATCTGCTTGAGCAATTGTGACAGATGCCATATAAAACTGTTAGCAATCTGCAAATTAAAAATTAAAAATATTTTATCTATGTCCCAACAAACAAATTCTAAGGAATAAATCTTTGCTCATGGACCTTCCATCATTAGAAAACATATGCTATTTTCATTAATTATTCTTGCACATATATTTTTTTTCACTCTGTGGTGCAAATAACATGAAGAATGTCTGCATAAGCAATTAAGATGTGGTTTGAAACATGTGCAGTGTTTCTGTATTTGAATGAGTACTAAGCAGGCTCCATCTATTTTAAAATGCTACTGTTGTCTCTTTAAAGATGTTTGTTTGTGACCTTTTAAAATTTTAAAATCTTATTTTATTAGGATTTATTAGTCTTGATGTGGTCATGTTCTATGGATATAGACTACCAAGTCCATGCCCTGTCAGTGTCAATCACCAGGTATGATTTCTTTCTAATGCCATTATATGGGCCAAAACTTAATCACATCTGTCTAAAAGCCTTTATAATTACCAAGCATCAGTGCCAATTGCAAGGTTCTAATGAAAATGAGATTATTAAGAAAAAAAAAAAATCCTTTGGGACTTTATTTTCAGAAATGTAACCGTAACTGACACGGTACAGTTTGAAGTTCTGAAAGCTATTGCAACTTCCAAGGGCTTTACACAAAATGATAAAGGATACTGAATACCAGATTGTGAAGGTGGGAAAAAAAAATAATGATGAAACCACAGTGTGTGTTAGTCCCCTTTAACAGTAGCAACAAGAGGGTCATCCTGTTTTGTACAGTCATTATGCTAACAGGGCCTATGTTTTTCCACAACACCTTCATACTTTCATAACTACCGATGTTCATAGCAGTAAATAAATTAATGCACTGGAATAATCTCACTGAACACAAACAACAGTCTTGTTGCATGTTGCAGCAGATCCTGGGTCGAAGGAGAGATGATAGGCTATAACCTCTGTCCCTTAAACCCATGCGCACAGGGACACTGCTGCAATGCATTGGCCAGTATCTCTCCTTTCCTCATGATTTGTTGTCCCTGCCTGGGGTGGATGTAGAAAACAGTATGGCAGGCACGGAGGGAAGAGTGGTTGTGGTGGGGGAGAAAAAATATCTTGCCTGTTATATACAGACACAGGAGAAGAGAACTAGGAGCTTCCAGGAGGGGAGCTTACAAGTGAGTGAAACAGCCAGGTCTTTGCATTCACAATCCCAGGAGCCGCTCCATATGGTGAGAGAAATACAGCCTACGCCCTCACAGGCTGTTGTTACATTCCTCTGGCTTACTTTTGGAAAAACTTTACCAGCAGATTAATGAAAATATTGCTCTCAAGTCTGCTTTCAAAGGAGAGAGACAGTCTAGTCTACTGTCACAATTTCAGTCAAATACCACTTTGTAACACCCAGTCCAGTAGGATAATAGTGGAGATAATTTTGTCCTGTTGTAGGCAAGATTTTCTATCATTAGCCTGTTGTAAGTCCTTCTGAAATCCTTGTTACCTGCAAGTCTTTCTCATTCAATCTTTTCAATTTCTTACAGTTACTGAGGTGAAATGTATAACATTTTTCATTCTTGTTTCCTTAGTGTTTTGCAAGCCCCAGTGTTTGCATACAAATACAGTTTTTATAAATGCTTTTTCTTCCCAAGAACCTCTCTCTACCTGAAGAAAATTAAGAAAGAATATTTTTGAAATTTGATGAGGTTTTATCCTGGTTACCTTTTTTGTAGGCCCATAAATTTATTCCCCAAAATATTTGTTTAGGTGTAGTTATGACCATTCTTCTCTTATTTTAGCTATTCCTATTTCCAAATATTAGATCTGTGTTGAAAACTACCCCATTTTTTTTGCACTGAAACTACTCATTGCTTCTATTGGCTGTATATAAATCTTTTATTTTTGGATGGAGATTTCAAAGCACTTTCAGTGTGGTTTTTTTTTTTAAGTGCAAAATTATTTAAATTGTTTTCTGGTTCTTTTTTCTCACCCAGCTTTAAAATAAAGTCGTCTTTTTAGACTATGCATCGAAGTTGGAAATTCATGCCCATGACAAGGGAAGCATAAGAAACTGTTATAAGCTTTCCAAAATTGCAGTGAGCCATAAATGTTTTGTTGTGCCCTCAGCAGGATTGGATTTCATTCTAAGCACCAGAGACCTCAGAGCACTTTGAAGACTTGCCACAGTTTGTCATTAATCCTTGTGTTTCTGCCTCATAGTTTTCATATCCTCTGTAACTTTATAATCTGTATTTCTCCTTCTATATGCCAGGGTCAATAAAATTCATGTGAGAAGTACACTATTTTACAAGCCAGAAATATCACATTGGGTAGAATAATTCCGAGAGATTTAGAAACGCATATGAGACCTCTCTTTCTGTGCTCACGTTGCAGGCATGTCTGCTGAGTGAGAAATGCCAGCAACTCTCCCACGGCGATGTACTGGGTTGACACTGAACTAGCTGCAGGATCTTTGGAGAGATTGAATAACAGGTTCTTGCTGTGTGGCAAGGGGGAATTTGCACAGGTGGGAGAGGAGTGCCATCATTGGAGGTCAAATCTGCATCCTGTTTACTTCAGTGTAGCAATACACGTTGAGCATGACAAGCAGAATTGGGCTCGATGTCTAACTATTGATTCTGCTTGACATTCAATTATCAAGACATAGTTAAATTCCACACAAGAAAAAGTCAGCACAACTAATTATGGATAATTCTGTTTTACTCCAGATATTGGTCTGGATGATTCTCTCTGCTCTTCATATGTATTTGTAAAAATACTTGTTTTGCTCCATTATGGTTAATCTCTGAATTCAGAGATGGGGTAAGAAAGTAATCTGAAAAAAAGCATTCCCTTTCTGCTTGCCCCAGAAAAGAAACTGAATTGTTACGTTCATGGTAGCTGTTGTCTTTCCCTGTGGAAGGTACCATAAATTCAACATTATTACTTAACCAGAGTATCACAGAGAAGGAGCAGATGATTTTTTGAGGGAGAAAAATAATTATTTAGTGTTTAAAATGTGTCTTTTTTAATCAGAAAAAATGTCTGGGAAAATGATGACAACATGTAAATAGCTACTTGCTATAATAGGTCACATTAAAGCTCCCTGAAGTGAGTTAAGACATTTTATTTTATCACTGAATTGCGCTTTAATATAGGCTCCCATAAAAACTGACTTAGACTTTTACACTGACTTGAGAGTAGTATATGCTATATTCAATAACCCCTGTCAAATAAAGGTACAAACCTATTTAAGCAATAAATCCATAAAAATTGTTACAGACTGGTAATGAGTGGTTTGCATTTTTATAACAGCAATAGCATATTAGAAAAAGCATTAGCTGTTATATTGTGGAGTAGTTGTACTGATAAATCAGTCATCCTGGCATTTCATGACTAATTTTAATCACTTGGAGCTGCAGAGATGTGCTTGGTTTTGAATTTGTGCTATTATTTTTAAATTCAATTTTAAAAGTTAATCTAAGTATCTGTCCATATTTGTAAGATATTAATTATAAAAAAAAAACATTTAGTTTTTTCCTGTTAGAGCTATTGTTCTCAACACCACCAACATCTAGAGAGAGATCTAGATTTGATAGTAGTAATTATCAGATTGGTACTGAAATCACCGTTTTAAAGTTACAAATTGTCATGTCAACTTATTTTAACAAGAATCAGATAAAAAGGTACACTTGTATAGTATCTTAATTTCAGGAATATGACATTAATTTCACCCATATACACTGATATGAATAGGTCAGGAATATGCCTAAACCTTAGATCAAAATTTGAGTTAAGTCCAAGGCAGAGCATTAGTGAGGATTCTCTCCTGTGCCCTCACCTTCCCACCCACCTTCTCTAATTTGATGACTAGATGGGATAGTTTGCTCCTCCTTTTTCTTTCTTTGTTTTTTAGGAACACCTATTACTTATGGGCCTTTTATTTTTGCAGGCTAATTACATTGAACAGCACATTCCTGTTTGTTTCCCTGGCAGGCAGACAATAGCACATGCTGTGGGAAGTGGATTCCTTGTTTCTAGCACTAGCCAGTCTAATGATCTTAAGGGAGCTGGAGAGTATCATCAGGGTAGCAAAGGGTGATAGTCTGTTTGGGGCTAATGACCTCTTCTGGGGTCATGAATAGAATTAGGTAAATGAGAGATGCTTCTCATAGTTAGCAAGGGAGGGAGGGAGGAAGATGGTTGCAGGCAGGCAGAGAATCACAAGCAGCCCTGAGGATTACATAGTTGCACATCAGAGCAGGACGTCACCATTAAATGGCAATTGTGCTTTTGCAGTTTAGACCAGCAAATGTGTGTGATGAAACCTCTGTATTGTTCTGGGCTGACACAGTGCTATCTTTCCTAAAATAGTATTATTTCAGAGGTTGATTTATGTTATCATATGCCTTTAAGCCACTGCTTAATGGAATAAAGGACACCAAGAAATAAATTAAAAAGCTGTAAAAATGAAACTGTCACATAGCGTATGGTATGCTTATTCCTGCAATGCTTTAACAGTGAGGAAGAGCCAGGTGGTGTTTTTATTTCTACCAGATAAATATTATATGCACTTGGTTTAGTTTGTGATCTTAAGTATGTGTATGTGACTTCCAGCTGTTGTAATATGCTTAATAATAATACTTTATACCCCTGCAGCACGTTCCAAGTGGAGATATAAATCCCCTTAGAGGCATTAATGAATTAAAGTCTAAACCACTGTTACCTGACAAAGAACCACTGTATTGCTCTTGAAAGAGAATCTATGTTATATACTACTTTAAAATAAATAGTGCACAGTTGGTTTATTCATTGTTCTCATCAACTGCAAAAAGCTAATAAACACTAGGGGTCAGCTTTATTTATATCTGTTTTAGAGCAGGGGCCTGCATTTGCTCATGAATGTCATAGGTGAAAATCAAACTTCTGCAAAAGGTCACAAAGCTTTCAGGATTTGTTAGTCTCAAAGAAAATCTTGTATAGGAGCTAACAAATATGTAGGCTTTCTTATGTGAAAAAGAGAGAACTACAGAAGTTGAGACCAGGTCCTTCATTCCTGAGGAAAAGCAGCTGAAACATTTTATTTTAGAAACCTGTTTCTATGTTTCTATATAAATTTCCCCCTTAGAGTCACATCTTTTAAAAATTGTATCTTTTTTTTCTTTTCCTTGAGTAGATCCTCTCCCTTTTCCACCAAATTTAAGTAAGGTAAGAAATTGAAGAAAATTAAAGTTGTGAAGCTGTGTCACGTTATACTCTTCTATGCTGCTATACTTGTAACCCTGTTTAAAAGCATAGGTGTTGGGAATGAGTCATCATATAGCCTACACCACCCCACTGCCTCTGGTGTTCTGGAGGTTGAAGTAGAGGAACTAACAGAGAGCTGGAAATCAGAAGCTGAGGTTCTCCTTGGGTAAGTGTGTCCACAGGTAGAATAATTTGCTTTGCAACTGATTATCAGAAGTTATTTTGTAGATGATTTGTGAGTTATACCCACAAAAAGTGTTGTTATATGCCAGGTATATTACTATGTTAAACACATTAGGGCCAAGGAGGCAGGTGGCAGCTTCAAAAGGTCTAGGAAGTTCAGGTGGTGCTTGACTGGAACTAACAGGTTCCCTGCTATTATCATTGAAGCCCATAGAAGAAAGTTAGATAATAGCTGGGCACAGGGACCCTGCGACACACCCTCTGGGTATATAATATAGGTAAACTTGTTTGTCTCTTATTTATACCTGCAGGAACTAATCTGGCAGGGATTCAAATAACTTCATACTACTCTAATATTAATTAATTCTTCCATACACTGGCTTGCATGGGTCATGGTAGCAGATGAAGGATTTCATGCCTTTATCATGGTAATATTGCTGAATTTCATGGTTTATTGCTTGTCAAGGATTGACAAGACTGATTTAAAATTATTGGAGGAGCTGTTGTGTAGTAAAAGAAGGAAATCTACTCAAATTATTTTAAGATGTTTTACACACAGGAAAATGGTTTTTTTGTATTATATCCTCTCTCCCTCTCCCTCTTTATTTTCCATTCCTTTCCTTGAAATCACTAATATTCTTATTAAAGAGACTCAATTAAAAGTTCCGATATGGATCATTCAAATATGGACAGTAAAGTCAGAGAAATCCATAGGAAACCAATCACTCCAGACATGGGATAATCACAATATATTTTCTTTATAGTCATCCTTGGATGATATTTACCCAGTACAGAGCATTAGTTCGTCATGTCTAAGTGGAATTTAATCAGAATTTATGTGGAATGTGTAATTGCCTTCATGAAAGCAGTTTCCACAGGGACAAATCTCATTGGTCATTATTTTGTGCTCAAGAAATTCCTAAGCAGACTTTCCAGAGTGCAATTCCAGGCTTTCTGTCCCCCCCCACCCCCCGCCATATCAGTCCTATATTTAATGTAATGAGGCATTTCAAAACACCTGTCCACTGTTGAATGGTCCATAGACAGTTGTATGCATTTCAGTTTTGCTACATCTAGCCCATGTCACCCACTTAAGATACATATTACAGTGCTACCGCACAGACTCTCACATTTTGAAAACACAGTGTTCTTATCAGAAAAATGATATAAAGAAATATTATTGACGTGTAGAAACTGAGAAGAGCTGATATTTTATTGGCTCTTCTTAAGCTGTTATGTGTCCTTTCTTTATGTGGTCTAAATCTTAAAACCAATATTTTTTTAATGGTCTTTCAGTTAATATGATTGCGAAGTTTCTTCTAGTTTAGTTTCTGTCAGGCTTCTTATACCTGGTACCAGAACAGAACATCCTTACAAAGACCATGCCATATTCTTTATAACGTATCCATCCAAAACCACTCCTGATTTTAAAAGTCTGTCTGTATGTTTTGCAGTTATTTATTGTTGGCTAAGGGGCCAATAGTTCAGGAATTTATGCCAGCAGGTATATTCACAACCTGTTTGCCAGATGTTCAAACAATACTTCGCTTTTGCTGCATGAAGGCTAACTCCATGCTCCCTAAGGAGATGTTTACAAGGTTTGTAAAGGGCTCACAGGAATTTGGGATCTCGGAATGGAACTCGTACATAACTAGAAGGCTGCCCAGGAAATCAGGGATGTATATAGACCAAGAGAGAGTAAATAAATTGGCATGGATGGAAGCTGAACCGCGTCCTCAGAGGTGGCAGTGAGGATCACCACCTGAACCAATTCACTTCTGTGTTTTTGCTTTTCTGATACGCATTGTTTTAGTTTAGACTCTCTCACAGGTCTCTATCAATTTTCTTAGTGAAACAGATGCAAAGCCACACAGCTGTGCTATGTCAAGCTGGGCCTTGATTAGTCAGCTGAACTCCTGGACATTACAGTGCAGAAAGCAAGCTAAGGGTTAAAGTGTGGATAATTGCATGCTAGCACTACAGCCCAATTCCTGGTCTTGTTTACTTTACTGACATGTATGTAGCCAGCTGCCTGCCAAAACTGTAGCTTTTCCATAAAGTCATGTTTATCTGTAGGATAATGAATCAGACAGAAAATCAATGTGACATTTCAAATATGGCCTCATTAGTGCCCTTGTTTAGTGTCAGGAAAAAAATATCCAGCAAGTTGCTCAGCTTTTCTCTTCTCACTTCCTAAAATTACATATTCTTTGCCTTATTGCCTTTACACATTGTCTTGAATTTGATTCTCGCCACCAACTCTACAATCCTTAGCTTACTCTGTGCTTTATGGTTATGATCTCTGGCTGGCTATTTCTTTATTTGTCCCACAGATTCATTAATTTGTTTCTGCTCCTATGAATTGTATAAGCAGCGTACTCATCCTGCGCTCTTTCTGCAGTCGCTGAGACCTTTGCTGCACTCCCCCAGTCACAAAGCAGCAGGAGAACTGTAAGAGAAGAGTGCTGTTTACTCATATGATTTTTTTTACCTCCTAACATAATTTACTATTTCTGTTTACAAAAGTGCTCCCTCTTTGCTCTCCCCAGCCTTGGCTTTTTCTTTTCTTATGCTTCAATAGTTTAGTGTCATTTACCATTTCTTACAGTCTAATAGACCAGAATTATTTCCTTTGAAGTGATTCTGGTTTAAAGCAATTCACACCTGTCTCCTCATCTTTTTCAGTCATTTGTTGCTACCCCTACACTTCCATTTCTGTTTTTCTCAGCCCAGTTGGGTTCTTTGTCTTACAGTGATGCACCAGAAGTTCCATAGAGGAACTAGTCTGGACTACAAATAGCTTCATCTTATTTTATGTGAAGCAGGCCTCACTAGCAGTCGTGTTGCACAGTACTGTTGATGATCTTCTGCAACAATATGAAAGAACCAACAAAATGGTGGAAGCATGATATTGATGAGAAAGGGTAACAGTGAAGAATCAGTGCACCAGTGTACGTAGGCATTGCCATCAGGGAAATTGTATGCAGAAGCATCATTTAGCTTTCTCTTTTTTTTTTTTTTTTTTTTTTTTTTTTATGATTGTACAAACTACTTAAGTCTTGTGGTATCTGTCTTTCATAGGTAACTTTGCAAAACCAGTTAGTGGAAACTCATACTTGGATAGCAATAGTTGGATTTTTCGGCTCTGAGCTTCAACTCATAAGCTTCACTTTTGCCTCCCTCTTTCTTCTGTTTCTTTACTTTTACAACTTCTAGCTTTTTTTGCAGTCTTTAATTTCTTCTATATTTTATGATATAACTTCTCTGATTTTCAGTAGATCTGCTGCAGGCAGAAAAGCAAGAACATTTTTATTAAATGTTCTTGATCTCCCACAAAAAGCTGCTTTCTTGGTTATTGTGCTTTATCCTACTTTTTCATTTCACACATATGTCCATAAGGTACAATGCCTATGGAAACTGCATGTTCCATACAGTGCTTGGCTTCAAAATAACTCTTGACTATAAAAGAACGAGATAGAGAGTCATGAAGTGGAACATGGAAAGTGACCCTGTTTCAGGTTTCTTGGATCCCATGACATCACAGGTCACATTCTTGGAACAGCTATAAAAGATACAGGAAAGCCTTCTGAGCTGTAGGGCCTACTGAAAAAGCAAACGCAGGTCAGTTCTTCATCCAGAATAATAATGAATTAACTTTTTTTTTATTTAAAGAAAAAAAAGTTTTATGGATGTCAAAAACATTTTCAGCTATAATTCTCTGAATTTAGCAGTGGCTATGTATTTGTTTCCTCACTAATTTGAATTTAATAAGCTTTTTCATATAGGAAACATAATTTTTTGCTTGGGAAATTTTAAGTCATTTGTTAGGATATCTTTCAGCCATGTATGAACGATGGCCAGTTTTTGCATCTAGGTTCCTATGAGTCATTTAAAAAAAAAGTTCTCTCTTCAGACTGCTATTAATATGGTATTGTTTTTAAGTTAGCTGATCCTTTTTAATCTAATATTTCTAAAGCATGCATGAAACAATGGAGAGAGGTACAAAGTCTCAATTTTTGGGAGCACTGTACCTGAAAATTCAGAATACTGTGGGCAGTTTGGTAGGAATAAGTTCGATTTGGAAATGTACACAAATTAAGCTACATCTTCAGGTGTCATAAATCAGTGAAGCTCTACATAGCTCATAACTATCAACTGTAACAGGTGTGATCTGGGGATTAGTCCCACTTTATTAATTGCATATAGTGTTCTTCTGAGTGTATCTCATCATTTTTTCAATTTTTTACAGTCCAGTGAGTAAATATCTAATGATCTGAGCATTTCCTTTATTGCACTGATTTCTCAAACTAACTATTTTAGCAAATGGACTTCTCATGGTCTTCCTTCTACCCTGAGCCGTCTGTGTATCCAGGTACCTGCAGCGAAACCTTGGCTACAAGGAAGTCCATCAGAAATTCAGCCTGAAACCACAACGGCAGTTCTCTTGCGTTTCGTATCCATCTTACAGTATGAGCTTTTTAATGATGGTAAACTCTCCAGGTATTTATTCTAATATTATTCTAATATTTCAAAATATCCATGAGAACTGGAAAAGGGGGTTGTATTTTACTGAGAACATGCACACAATGCCGGGTACAAGTGCTACAATTTTGGCTAACTTAAGGCATGACTTTTATTCCAGTGTTTTTGTGCATGGTAAAAATCCAGTCCTTTTATGTGTGGCCACAGCTGGCAATTATACAGGGTAAGACAATGTTTGATGTGAAAGTCATGATACAGTAGCCACTAGGTTACTAAATTGTTGATTACATAATGCTGGGTTGAACCCTGTCATTTTTGTATAGGAAGCACCATGAGAGTAACATATTGACCCTCTTAGCAACGTCATTTTTAAGCATTGGGTTGCCACCTCTATAGTACTTGCTACTTTTGGTATTCTTGCATGATAAATTCTTGTAATGAAGGAATTACCTTCGTTTTCCTTCCTTTCATGGAAATATACACTCTTACCACATCAAATATCCATTGTCCCTTCTGGGCAGCCATCCTGTGGAATTAAGGTTTGTAAAATTTATTATCTGATAATTATTTAACTTCTTATGACTTGCAGAGTATTTCTAAGTTTTAATTTTTGTCACGGTTTAACCTTTTTCAGCAACTAAGCACCACACAGCCTTTCACCCTCCCCTCCCTGGTGGGATGAGGGAGAGAATCAGAAGGGCAAGAGTAAGAAAATTCTTAGGTTGAGATAAGAACAGTTTAATAATTGAAATAAAATTAAATAAATGTTGATGATGATAATAATAATACTACTAATAAATCGCAGTGAAAAGGAAAACAAAAAAGACACAGAGGAACAAAACCCAGGAAAAACAAGTGATGCAACTGCTCACTACCTGCTGACCAACACCCAGCCAGCACCTAGTTGCTGCCCCCCCGCCAACTTCCCAAAGTTTATATACTGAGCATGATGCCATATGGCATGGAATATCCCTTTGGTCAGTTGGGGTCAGCTGTCCTGGCCGTGCCCCCTCCCAGCTTCTTGTGCACTTGGCAGAGCCTGGGAAGCTGAAAAGTCCTTGACTTAGTGTAAGCACTATTTAGCAATAACTAAAACATAAGTGTATTATTAACATTATTCTCATCCTAAATCCAAAACACAGCACTATACCAGCTACTAGATAGAAAATTAACTCTATCCTGGCTGAAACCAGGAGAGTTGTTCAAATAACTCGACATTTTCATATTTTGTTTGGATTTTTTTCACCATTAGTACAGCCATTTCAACTATAAGATGTGAAAAAATATATTTTTTTCTCAAATATTATGACAAGAACCTTATTTTGTTGATATTGTGCCTTACCCGGGCTTTTTTATCCTGCTAATTCCATTGCCTTAAAATATTAGTGAATCAGTTCAAATACTTTATGTGACTAGTTTTGGTTAATCTGTGTAACTGCTTCTTTTATAGGAATGTTCCACTACTGTATTGGTGTAACTTTGTAACATTTGTTTTATTTCAATTTCTTGTATCAGCATTATTTACTGTGAAAGTACACCTTGGAAAAAACACAGAAGGTCACCTATAATTCTGTTTGATAAGGTGTTACATTTGTAAAAAAGGTAGAGCTAAAATTTTGTCTAAGTTGTCATGTGGAGACGTAGACGCAAAAACAATTTCCGTCATAGATGAATGTAGAACTGAAAAGATCTATGTGGGAAGAAATACCGACTGTTTATGTTTTACTTTATTTGACACATAGGATCTACTGGTTAAAAGAAATTGGACGTAAATTTCAATTTCTGCATGATAAGCTTTTACCCATGAGCTGCATATAAAGTGGTTTGCTTTACATGCATAGGCAAAGAAATTTTAAAAGCGAGACAAGTCAATCTCCATGCAAAAATAATTTCTTTTACACTGGATTTACATCAGAGCAAAACCGTTACCTGCATTTGGCTTTGTTCCAGGTTTCAACTAATGTGAGATGAGTCGTAAGCTCAAACTAGATGTTATCAACATGGGGGAGACTATGTTAACAACTAAGCAGTTATTGCACTGGATAGAAAGTGAATATTCTCACTAAGTCAACATAAGCAGAGTACCCAGGCAAAGCACTGTGGTTTTTCTTCTGTGAATCCTGGCTACTGTCACTGCACTTTTCAAACAATACATACTCGGAGAGAATGTGAGAGTATATTATTCTCAATGCCAATAAACAGAGATCAGAATAGCTTAATTCCCAGAGCAGCACTTCTGTTCTCCCTCACAAGAAGCATGGCATAGGAGGGCAACCTTAACTGAAGTACACTGAAGTCATACTGTAAGAGAAGGTTCTGATGCTCTCCACCTCACCCAAAGATTTGGATTTGTGTAAAAGGAAAGTATATAGTGATGGGAGAAGGAAAAGATGAACAAGTTAGCTTTTCCATCTCCTACCTTGTGGTAGATTCTCCAGGGCTTTAATATAAAAGTTTAGGTAATTGATTATATTTGTTTTCGTAAAGGTATTTCACTGCAATTATACTCACACTTAGGTAATCGGGGTTGGTTTCTTTGGGGTTTTTTATTAAAAAATATAGAACTGAGGAATAAATACAAAGGAGGAAAAATCCTATTTCTTCATATGTCAAATAATATGCCAAATTACCAGCAAGTTTTGATGTTATTAATATTTGGGCCTTTATATATTGTGATTGCTGTTATTGTTATTGTGCTGCATTTCACTTTGTACTCTCTGATTCAGAGATTTTTATTACCTCTTCTCAATACTCTAAGAACTGATGACTATGAAGAATACATAATAAGCAAGGTCCAAAGCAAGGAACACAAGCAGTATACTAATAATTACTCACTGCATAAAAAAATTGCTGAAGCTATAAATTGCTTTGCTTAGAATACAGTGTGTTTTCCATAGATAACAGTTTGGAGATAGAAAATGCTGAAGGTCTTGTGTCTTTTTTTTTTTTTTTTTTTTTAATAATAGGTAGCATAGAAAATGTTAAACTGGCCATTAGTCTTCACTAAATCTGTCAATACAAGGAAATAAAATAGTCAATAGAGAAGGCACAGGAACTTTGATAAATAACCCAGTTTGAAAAGAAAACACACACTTTTTCAAGCTGTTCTATTGGGCACCTTTAAGTTGTTTTTTTTTTTTGAACAGACTTCTTTTATTGTTATTGATGCCTGCTCAGAAATACCCTCTTCTTTGTCAATATTTAACTTATCACAGAGAAATTTATTTCGATGTTCTGCTCAAAACAAGCAATAGTTAAAGTAGCTCTGACCTTAATTGCACCAAAATAAGCACGAGCAGCATTTTCCAAAACTGTTGATCAAGTGTCTGGTGTTAGGAGTTCAGCTAAGACACTGTAAAACAATGTAATTTCAATGGAAGCCTCAGCACTTCCTTAATTTTTTTGCACTATTAATGCATCTAAAATGCAGTTCCTCTGTAATTCAGTAAGTGAAAATTTGTTGAAGAATCTTACAGCAATACGAAGTATTGCTTCAACCTCTGCAGCCCAAGGCTTATGTACATTGTGGGATTGCACCTATCAGAGGGATCCACATGTCAGTCTGCTTTTTCAGTGTTTGTGGTCTTAAGAAAGGCAATGTGTATTTACAAACAGTCACATAAATGGACCTGATTTTAAGAGAGTTATTCTTTCACTTTGGTGGGAACCAAAATAGGCCTCTAAAGTAATCTAGAAAGAAATCTGACCTCAGCAAAGGTAGCACTGTATATATGTTCCTTTTCCAGGTTGAGTATAGGTGGCCTGTCCACCTTGGAAAAGTCCAGTAATGATTGTCAGTTTTGGAAGAAAGGTGACACGTCATGAGTACAAGTCCACTATGAACCCTACTTACAACCCCCATCCCAGACTGTTGTGAGACAAGGTTAGTTTTACCCTTCTGAGATGGAAAAAAAGGGGAAATCGGTTTATTTACAAATTATCCTATAGTAGAGTCACATTCAAACATTAGAATTTTACAACAGTTCTTACTTTACTACCAACGTATGTATGTCTACAGAAGAAAACAAAGTCTGATGTAATAACCACTGAGCTAGCTTCTCATGTCAGGAGTTAGAGAGTCCAAGTTCTTTTAATAATTCATAATTGCCCTGATGCCATTTTCCATGTGCTCCAAGTGGAAATCCTATGAATTTAATAGTACTAGCATTTGTCAGCTCCTGCACTTGCTGCTATACATGTTGATACTTTCTCACTTTTTCCATTACTGCGTGTTGGAACCCACTTCCCTCCTCCTTCAACTTGCACAGTAGAGGGTCTACAGATAAATTAAATATCAGGGACATTGAATTGCCTTGCTTTACCCCAATCCGAATCCCAAGGGGATACGACTGCTCATTCTTTGTGCCAATTTCGGTGGTAACATTATGATATAAGTTGGTAATCAGGGCTATAATATGATCACCCGTGCCCTTTTGTCTAAAGGATACTACCTTATGTCTTTCAGTGAGTGCCTTAGGTAGTAACCTGTGGGAGCAGGGAAATGGAGCCTCCTGTTATTGCAGAAGTACTTCACACAATAATTTGTCTAGATAGGTGGGTAGATACATCATAATTAGAAAGATCACTGTCAGCTGACAGGTATGAAAATAGGTGTCACCTTTTTGCATCGTTTTCTACAAAGTATCACGTACAATAAAATTGCAGTTGTTATTTGTCAAAATCGGCCTCCAGCACACAGCTTTTCCTTATGCAGATCCTAACAATCTCCAGGGGAGATTTCAACAGCAGCTGCTACTTCTAATACTGTAAGCAAGGAAGGAAGATGCTTTTGGCAGTGAATGCGAATGATTAGCTCAGGATGTAATTTGTATCTCAGAATTGTTTTGATAGCTCAGCACTTTCTTGGGTATTTATCTTTCCCCAAATGAAATAACAGTCTTTTCAACTTCAAATAAGTCCTGTCTATCTTGGAGTTACAGAAATGATATCATGCAAAATTCAACATTGCCACTGCTCATATCTTAGAACTCACTAATCAACAAAATATTTAAAACAGGAATTCAAACTCTCAAACTTCTACTTAAATAATCTTTTAAATATTCACAGATGCATGAGTCTAAGAAAAGCACACTAGAACCAAAGTCGGTTTTGCAAACATTGTGATCTATTGTGATAATAAGGGGAAAGATAAGACAAAAGATAACTTGGACTATTCAGATTGCAAAAATTCCATTTAAGTCTCTGACTAATATTTCTCATGGCTGATTTTAGAAGATGTCCTGTTTTGTGCCTTATTGAGTCCTCCAGGTTGTACTTTCAGGCCTACTGAGACAAGAGATTGTCATTACTATGTGTACATTTGGACAATATTAAGGGCAGCTGATTATTGGACCTCGTGACAAAATGTAAGCCAGTTGAAAAAGGTGGCTTTTTCCTCCTTTATGCAGGTGAGAGTGGCACAGGGCAACTGAATCACAGTGGAGAAAAAGAAGCATTCCCTAGTGGCACAATCAGTAATGTTATTTCTTACTGTGGACAAAAGCAAAACCACGAGTGGGAACTCCAACTGCAGTAGCCTGTTTTTTCATCTTTACACGGCCTACTTCACCCCAAGTTGCAATCCTTTTGATTCTTCTTGATCTAGGCTTTCTGTTGACCTTTTATTCATGACTGCTAACATCAGCTTCCTTTCAAAGAAGTGAAAAGTTGATCAGGAGAAATTTAGTTTTCCACAATGAAAAATTACATTAGAAGTACTAAAACTACTTCTTGATTGATTTTTTTTTTTCATTTTTCTTTTTTTCCTGACCTGTTTTGGCTTCCTGCAATGGAATACAAGTCAGGAAGTAACAGCCAAGTGGAACTGACATTCAGTCATGATGACAAAGAAATAGCAATAGCTTTCTTAAATACATAAATGAAAAAACTGTTTACCATGTTTTCCTTAATAAACTTTGTATTTCCAACATACTATTATTCAGCACTCCCAGAAATGTTTATTTATGGCGAAAAATTATCATTTTCACTTCATTTTGTGCCTACATTTTTGGGGTCACTATTTTTTCCTTAGGTTTTGCTCCAGGAATCAGAGACAAGATGTTCTTTCACTAAAAAATTTTCACCTGCTATTGTTGACCCTATAGGACTAGAATAACCTTACCTGCTAAAATAATTTCAGCTGAAAGCTAATGATTGACATTTGTAATTTTTAAGGAATGATTCCTACAACCTGCCTTTCAATAAAAAGGGGCACATTTACTGTCAACTGTATTGGGGTGGGGGAAGAGCTCATTGTTGTTTTGTTACTCGCATAAGGTTTGATAGAGAAGGCATTTTACCCCTAGAGTGATAGTCCTGAGAGACTTTAAACTTCCAGCTCAGACCAGGGGCAGGAACGTTAAGGTATACTTTAACGTTAGGTTTGGGATATTTTTTTAATTCTGCTTTTTGTGTCTATAAGAAATTAGATGGCAGCAGTACATAAATTTTAAGTTACGTATATTTGTGTTGATGTGTTCCAAAAAAAAAATAAATTACAAAACACAATGTGTCATGCATGTGAAAAAGTGGCTTCATTATATCAAACAAATGATCCCAATGGCTGTAAGATCTAATTCAGCTCCCACTAATTCTAAGAGAACATAAAAGTTAAATCTGATTACGTGCAACCATGTACTTCTTTAATAATCCTTTCCTTGAGTGCTGTGTTGGATGAGGGTGGAAGTAGAGAAGAGCAATAGTTACAAAGCTTCTAGCTGTCCTAAAACTAGTTGGCCTAATTTTAGTGGCCTAAATTATCTCTGCTTAAGTGATATGCTTTCTCAGGGACTGTAGTTTGTTGAAGAATTTCTCAAGACAGTGTGTACCACCAGGTTTGCTTTATTAATCACAACTCAGAGTTGGGCCACCACCTCAATGTGTGGCAACTAACAAGACACAACCTTCAGGTTATATAGGTTTCCCTGATAATTATGTCATTGTCAAAGTCCGTCATAAGTTTCCACTGTGTTCTCAATTCATTGTTTTTCTTGTCAGTTAAAAGTTCTTATTTTTCCACTTTCAGCAAGTTCTTATCGTCCCAGTCTCGGTTCTGCTTCTGGTCATGAGCCGTATTGGTCCATTTTTAGGCCTTTGATCTCCTTCTTAGAATGTCTGCCCGATGTCTTCTTTAAGTTTCCTGATTTCTTAGAAGTTAACCTTCCAACCCTTATCTTTATCTACTTATTCATCTACATACCTCATCTATATACCTATATTTAGTTAACAGACATAGTACAATCAGCACTTAATCTTCATGTCTAACTACAGTTTTCTATATTTATCCTTTCTATTGATTAGCTCTGCTAGTGATTAATCCAGCCGTGGTTGGGGCTATACAGGGGACAGAATGAGCAGTACTCTGCATAGACCAAAAAGAATAGTTATACACCTGTGAAAACACGATGAGTATAACAATATTGAATACATTCATTTATCTATTTCTTATAGCAATATTGAAAACATTCATTTTTCTCTTATTCTAAACACCTATTCTAAGTATCTAAGTCTAATATTTCTTAACAAGTTGAAGAGTATATTAAGAAGAACTAAAGAAATGTACATTGTGCATGCTAATAGCCAAATAGGATAGTTCCTTGAATTATTTCCAGCTGGGAAATAAGTTTATGAAACTGATTCAAATTACTCTGTCATGTCTTGAAATAAAATGCAGCTGTATACCTAAATAAGGGCCAATCTCAGTATTTTATTATGTAAGAAGTAGCATATCAATGATAACTGAACAGAAATAAGTGTTATAAGAGATGTAAGCAACTTTAATTCCTTCTGTGATCTATCTGCTTGTTCTTGATTTACCTTGACAAGTAGCTTAAGTAACTATTTTACAAGATAGTGTGTCAGGACTGCTGCAGTTCCTGGAGGGGAGGGGAAGCTGCAGAAGTCCCTGTGGATGCAGCCTGCAATAACCTGCGCTGCTTTGATGGTTGGGCTGAAAGGAGAAAGTGTGGAAGAGAGAATGCGCTTCTCTTTCACTCTTACCAGTTCTCCTGTACAATGCATACTGATGTGGCTACCAGGATATCTAATGGAGAAAATTTTGCAGTGCTTAGGAGTGTGAACCATCCAGTGAGTTTGACCAAACACAAGGCTTCCAAGTCCTCCCCGTTGGATATGGGCAGGGGACAAGAGCATCTGGAGAAGGTTAATGAGAAGTTAAGATACAAATTTAAAAACAGGTTAGAAGGACTTGCTGCTCCACAGAACCCACCTTGTCATTTAATACACAGTGACAAGACTCACCTCATCAACAGCACACACATAGTCAAGGCAGAAAAAAGTTACTCAGTTTCTGAACGTGGATGACCTTCCTATGATTTTGTTTGTTTGTTTGTTTGTTTCCCTAAATGATCTACATCTATTAGATGCTGAGTGCTATTTTCTCTCAGTTCAGCTTTTTTGTGGGATTGCCTTATACATGGAATTTAGCTGAAATCTTGAGCCAGATACATTATCATCAACTGTAGTGTAAGTCTAGGGATGTCTGTTTTTTCACTGAGTAAATTGTTTAGGTCTTTTAGGCCAAACTAGACTTTGATCTATTAGCGGTTTTTTTGGCTTATTAGATCTGGTTACCCTAGGCGAAGGATCTACAACAGTATTGAGCTTTTGGTTCAATCACTTTAGTCTTGTGTCCTTATTTGAAAGGTTGCTGGGTTCTGAAAGGTTTCCTAACCCTTAGTCTCTTTGCTGTTGCAAGCAAATGAAAGATATTTTTTTAAATGCTGTTATTTCCAGTAGTTGGGCTACATGTTCAATAGCAACTCAAATAATCATGAACCTCATCACTTGCAGATCAGTTCTTATAATTACGTATTTCAGTTTTTCTTTGAAAGAAAACAAAAACCAGCAGGTTGTCTTTCTTTTTTAACATATTTAAATCTCCAAATGCTTTGTTTGTAATTAAGTATATCTGATTGGGTTTCTAAGGAAATACCTCCAGGAAGGATTTTTCAGAATTTACATGTCTAATTAGGAAAACCTCTCTTCATCTTTCATCTGATTTCAGACCAAGGTGACAATTTTAGCTTGTGGACAAGATCAAAATCCAATTAAAGTTTACAGCCTGCCACCCCAACCCACCCCCACCTGTAGGCAATTATTTTGATATTTTTTTTTTAAGCAATACAGTCAGAAGTCCTGAGAAGTATGAGATTAAGTAGAAGCTTTTTCCTTCTTTTAAAGTCTGAACCAGAGGGCGGACAGGAGACTACACTCTAACTCATGCATCCAGAGACAGCTTCCAAATCCTGAATCTCTGACAATAGCCAGGGTCCTGCTGGAATGGGACCCACCGATGCACACTGGTGGCCTTCTCTCTTCACATACACGCACTCACACATGCACACACAGTTTTCATGGAAAGAAAACCGATGCATGGGCAATGAGGATGTTTACAACATCCTCCGGTCTGTTTCCTGAATCACTGTAACAAGCGGGATACACAGCCATGCCTTAAGTCATACATGTTACCTAGTTCGTGTGTAATACATGTACTTCACTATGTTTGTTAAACATGTATAAGATATATAGCAGTTTATCCTTGACTGGAAGATGTTAATATATTATGTTAATCAAAGGAAAATTACAGTTCTGTGCTAATCTGTGAGTAGAGCATGTAAGTGTTTTAGCTTTCTCAGTTGCCACGTGTACAGACTGGACACCATAGGTGTGTCTGTACATGATACCTGCAAAGCTAAACTGTATTAATAACAAAATCATGGCAGTAGCTCTGGAGTGTGGTTGATGTAATTTTATAGAGAGAACATTTAACAGTAGACCAAAACTTTTGAAATACAGGTTAGAATAACCTTAGTTGAAATATGACTATGAGAAGTAGATATGAATAGACATTTGTAAAAGCTGCTTCTTCCCAAGATGATGTCTTTAAAATAATCTTGTCTTACCAAGTGGAAGAAGGTGATGATAGCTGCTTGGTAATAATACTTACTTTGATTTTCACAAGAAAGTATTAACTCAGGGCTTATTTGTTTTCTGATGTGCAGATGTGCAATTTACTTGAAGCAAATTCTAACAGAGCTGTTCAGGGAAATATATCTCAAAAAGGTTTACTGGAAAATCAACGGGTTACTAATCAGCTTGTTCTTTCACCCTAAAAAACAAAAAAACAGTGGAAGACTCTAAAAGTGGTGGAAGTGGGTCTTTCAACTCACCTTCTAGGTGTAGAGTAAAGGGATCCGGCTGTATGGCCATCCCTGAAGTAGAGTAACTGTTGAATTTTTAAGATGATCATTATCTGAGCACAACCAAATCTTTTGAGATTCCACTCTCTGATGCAAAAATTCCAGCTCTGAACCCATCTCTCCCTCCCCAGTTGCCAAAGGCAAGAGATATGCTATGGTGCACCCTTCTCCTGGCATCAGTCAACTCTTAAACTGGTTAAAAAATATTATAAAAATACAGCCTTTTGTTAACATCCTTTTTACTCATGAAAGTGTTGTTCCTTTCAGAGTTTCCAGCAGGTCTTACAAGTGTTAGTGTCAGAGCCCCGTAGGCCAATGTTTTAAAGTTAGAGCCTTAGAATTGTAAAATAGCATGCTGCAATATATGAGAATGATTGAACACTTTTCAGCTTTCTAGCAAAGAAACTTACCTAGAGATTTCTAAGTACCGGTAAGTAATAAAATTGAACCGTGGCAGTTAAGAAAAATGTTTTTAGGCATTGTGTTATACGGTAAAGTAGCTGCGGTCACTAGGATACATATAAAACCTCTAACTGCAACCGCAAGGTATTGAATGGATTGGTTTCCTCATTACGGTTTCCTTTCCCATTTGCTTTTCCGCTCATGTCTGAGGAATGACAAGAAAGAAGCCCTTTTTCCTGTGTGGTGTACAGAAAGGCAGGTCTTCTAAGGGATTAAACAGCATTGTGCTCAGGTGGTCTGACTCTCCTGTAGGGGGAGAGAGTAAGGAGGTGAAAGGGACATGCCAGCCTTCTGGAAAACACTGGAGAAAACAAGTGGCCGGTGATATGGGATGCAGAGCTGGAGAGCACCTCTCTTCCTCTGTGTAGATGGTGTAAAGCAATGCCTCACTGGTCAGTAGAAAGCACAGTTTGTGTCCATGTTCATCCAAAAATCTACATGTCTGTATTCTCTCTTTATATAGGAGACAAACTTATTCTAAAGGGCTCTCTCACAGAGAGAGTTAATGCACAGTGTAGTGTTGAACATTGCACAAAAGCCATAGACAGGTTTGTTCCTAAGGATTGCCTCAAAGCTGCCTTTAGCATACAGTGTGGTGTTGAATGCCATAGAAATACACATATAAAATTATTCTTGGAGTACAACACAGTCTGTAGCACATAGTGTGCTTCTGAGCACCATAGAAAATCTGAAGCTTAGAAAATTGTTTCTGTCTCCAGGGGAAGGCTTGAACTGAGGCTGGAGCCATGTACAGCATAATAAAAAGACAACAAAAATGGTGCGGAGACCCCTCTCTGTATAAGGCACTGAATGAGATAGGAATTATATTAAAGAACGATCAGGGATGACATCCTGTATCCCAGCATACTTGCGCAGCATGCTGCAGTTCCACAGGGTGCAGAGAGCCCATCTGGCAGGTGGTGCAGAGGAGGCCTCCTTCAGTCCCTGCTGCTAAATGACAGCATTTAGCTCATGTTCTTTGTATAGAGTCAGTCTTTAATGATATAAGTCCCTAACCTGACTAAAAAAACTGCACGGCTTGCTTTGCATGAAGGATTGAAGTGATTCAGAGATCATAGGATCATAGGATAATTCAGGTTAGAAGGGATCTCTTGGAGTCATCTAATCCAACTTCCTGCCCAAATCAGGATCAGAGTGTCAGATCACACCTTGTCATTCAGGGCTTTATCCAGTCTGATTTTGAGGAATGAAGACTCCAGTAAGCCCCAGAACTATAACAGGGGAAGAAGCAGGATCAGAACAGAAGAGAGGAAGACTGAGGAAGCAAGGGAAGAGGAGGTAGTGAACCTCTTTTTCTGGCATATATGCAGTGAATATAAATACACAGAAAAAGTGCATGTTGCCAATACTGGCAACTGTACAAGGTATCTCCAGTGAATAGATAATATCAGGGTAGAAGGGAAAGGGCAAAGTCAATCCTTTCTCTAATAATTACCTTAAGTTAAGGTAAGCTAAACTGATGAGTTCAAGATGAGTGATGGATCTCTTACGCCATCAGTTATATTCATGAAATAAATGATGTATTTTAAGCCTAGGCATATGTATTTATGCATGTATATGTAAAGAATAATACATGAATTATGGTTAATTTTAATATCTGACTTATCTACATAAATCAGTAACAGAAATTATCTACAGTGCACACAATAGGGAAGTTTATATGAGATCAGCCACAGAACTTGGTAACTGAGTAGATTGAAAAGCTCTGCCTCAGGCCGTTAGCACTTGATGTTCAGGCTGCAAGGAGCTGGTTGCAATGAGGGAGAAAAAAACATGCAGGAATGATAATGTGCAAGTATAAAGTGAAATGTAACATTCCAGAAGCCATACAGATAATTTGTTGTTTCATAAATGTGTGGTGGATATTCTTAATTTTTAACTAAGGTGCCCTTGATTCTCTATTTTTTTTCTCTTTCTTTTGATTTTAGAAGGAGACTAGCCAAGTTATGTATACATTTTAATTCCGTATCTAATCTTAGGTAATGTTTTACAATTATACAACTATCAATAAACATCTTCAGTACAGTATGATTTATAGTAATTTGCTTACAAGTAGATCTTCTACTAGCTAATCCGTGTTCTGTAGGATGCAACTGGATGCCTAGAAGGAGTTTTGAATGCTCAGAGGCTGCCTGTGGCACTCAGCTTTTTACAAAATCAGGCCACATTTGAAAAGTAATGGAAAAAAAAAGGGAGGAGGGCCTCCAAAAACAATAAAAGAAGCTCTATATGTGACTTTTATGCTAGACCTTACAATGAGGGAAAAAATAATGATAGGATGTGTTAACTTGGCAATTATTCAAAAAAATACCTTTTTAGACTAGCCAGAGAGTTCATGTAGCAAAGGAATCATTGTGATAGGAACTATCACAACTAAAAGGCATTGGCAGAATGATTGTAGAAAAGGATGTTGAGCGCTTAAAAGGATAGTTTTAGTGCCATGGACTTTAATTCATGTAAAAATGGCCAGTTCCAGCAGGTAGGTATTAATTAAATGCACACCAGTTGCTACATAACCTGTCAGTTTATAGTACTCACATGTTTCTTTTTCTGATCTCTAGACTTTGCCCAGTTTTCATGAACTATCTTATGTGTAATGATAGTTCACTTAGCATAAATTTTCAGACTTTCCTTATTTTCCTTGCATTAATACTGTATGAGAACTACTATTGCTTTCCTGAGGAATGAAGGCATAACAAATATCATTTAGCAATTCTATTGGTAGTTATTATCAAAAGCCTAAGAAATACGTTGAAGGTTAAATACTGAAAACAGATCATACTATCCAAGCAACACATTTGTACTAGCCAGAGACACACAGAAATGAGGGCCAAGTACTCATCCTCTGCCCATAGGTAGAATCTGCTATTCATAGCTCATGCCATGCTTGACAGGGGCTTGTTTGGCCTATCAGCGATCTCCAGTGATGATAATCCTATAGTCCAGAAAGGTCCTATCTTACCTGCCTTCATATTCTATCAATATATCGTCTCATGGACCACATGTGCTGGCTCGTTAGGGTGCTGAAGCTGGTAAGAAACTATGGAGATGATGAAACATCTCAGCGTCTCACACAGTGCTGCAATAACAGCCTGCTCTAATTAGCTGCCATATAAACTAGCAAAATGTAACCATATACTTCTTTAGTTTTAAAGATCTGGAAGGGTGTTTGAAAAGAGAGAGATATATTTTAAAGCCCAAGCTGCAACATTTTAAACTGTTTTAGAGAAGTATGTTTTTTACTCCCCCATTTAAAGGTGTAGTCCCCAGCTTCTTTGGTAGATTCTGAATTTGTAACAGGGCTGTCTTACGTGTGTTCTTCCTCAAAAGAAGAACAAGAAAGCATAGAATGACTGCCAAAATTCACTGGCTACATGCAAAAATAAGTAATCAGCTCAAAATTGGTGCAAAATTACTTCATCCCTTGAAGGGAGGGAAGGTAATAAATTTTGGAGTCACAGTCCCTAAATGAGCCAACCAATCAAGATTAATGCTATTTGCTGGGCTTCAAGATGTAGATTACTCCTAGGTAACTGATAATTGTAATTCCACCAACTGACTTACACTAAGAAAGTAAGAACATACTATGTTTATAGTTGAGATCTGGAGTTTATGAACAGCATTCTGCCCCATTTTGGTGAAGGAGAACAAAGAAAAGCCAAACTGAGAGCGATGTACTATACATATTGCTACCTCATAAAATATTGTCTAAGAGCTAATGAACATCTGCTGATGCTTCTGTGTAATTGTCAGTCTGCAAAGAAACAGTTTGTCAGGGTCGCTCACTAAATCCCCTCTTTTCACAATTCCGAATCGTCAGTAAATCGTAACACTGCAAGATGCTTCTAGGAACTCCTACATTACTCATGGTAAATACTAAACAGCTGAGTTTAAAAATATGGTACATTGCAGTGTAAGGACCATGACTTACAAATCAAAGGCAAGATGTGTCTTATTCTCAAAGGCTCGGAATTGGCTGCTGGCATATTAATTTTTATCTAAATTCAAATTCTGTTTTTGTCATGAGTAGCAGTAAGCAAGTTGTTTATCATTATTCCTATTAATTATTTACATTACAGTGGAGTACAGAAATTCAAATGAAGATGAAGATCTCACTGTGACTCCTGAAATCACACTAAAAGGCAGATGGAGGCAGTTCAGAACTGCTTCACATCAAGGGTGTTCTAGGACATACCAGGGATGTAAGTGCCATGTCTTCAGATCCTTAGGAGAGGGCAAGACATGGTCCACTCAGCACCTAGCTAGCTTTGTGAACCAGTGAGGAGACCACAGGCAGGAGTTATTCTACATTCTAGTCTTCCTACATCCTTTTCTATCCTTTTAGAAACTGTTTCATCATAAAGAAAGTGATAATATAATTTTCTGTTGAAAATAAATATATAGTATTTAGGTATAGCTATAGCATACAGTCCCCAGTCAAGACTGCTTTGAATAGCTATTCAGCAGTCGTAAGAGAGTCCTGCTCCATATCTTTTTAGTACATTATATGTCTATACAACTACATATATCTTCCAAGATAAACATCCATGTATAACTTTCAAAAAGCTGTGAAAACATTTTGACATTTCCAGTGGTTTGCCCAAAATGTAGTAATGCCTCTTTCCATTACAAATGCAGTGGTACAGAAAGATGCAGCCACTGCTCACTTACCTCCACTTCTAGCACTGGTCTATAGGTGAGTATTTGGGACTAAGCTGTGGACTTTGATACTCTGTAATAACATCTGGTTTGAGAAATTTGTTTTATCAGATTCCTTTAAAATATACCAATTGATAGCTGAGAATTCAAGTTCAAGTGAAAGCAAAATGGTCATCAATCTTATGATCTTCTGTTGCATGCCTTTACTGCACCATCTTTGCTGGAAAGTGCAGTCAGTTTCAAAATTTTCCAAGCATTTAATGTTTCCTAGTGTGCTAATTAGGTCACTTGTTCATGGTTTAAAATTACTTCAGTTTACATATATGAAAATATGTCTTAGTTTTCAAAAGTGTTAATTTACAGTCTAATAATCTGCATTATTTAATTGATCTTTAATGGATTCCTGCTTTTGGTAAAGACCTCTGTAATGATGTTTTCTGCAGAAGGACTAAGTGTAGAAATTTCTCATCTATTTTATATAAAAGATAATTTGGATTAGAAAAGACACCTGACTGAAAAAGAATCAGACTGTGATTCTAAAATATCTGCTAGAAACATCCACTTAACATGATGGTATTCCACCTGAAATAAAGGTGACCAAATGAAATGTTATGCTGTTCTTTCATTTTTTTGTTATCAAAACCTGGCGTTGTGCTGGGCAAAGAAGTCATGAAAGAAGTCTACACTGATGTGCCAGTTGTCTAACAATAGGGAACATAGTTAAACATTAGAAGATCCCAAATGCAATTGTGATGATGCTTAAGTTATGCCAGTACTACGCTGGAAACAGCAGATTTCAGATAGAACGGAGAATAAAACCTGTTGTATATGTAGAGCTTTTGGATCTCTTTACCTCTGCATATATTTTTCTGTTTCTGCATTGTGGGAAGGCTAACAACTTATGTTTATTTTTAAGATGAGGCTTTTCACTGATTATTCTTCCTCATTATATTACTGCCTCTGGTAAGGAGGTACCAGATGAGAAAAAAAATGTTTCCAGTGACATTTCCAGTCCTGGAAATTAACCCTAAACCAACCTGCTTATGATTTCTCATCCTGTTTACAAGTTAGATAAGCTTTGCTTTTAAAAGGAAGAACAGTTCACCCCTTTTATGATTTTATAAATCATGTTTGAAGGCAGTTTTTGTTTCTGTCACTTGGTGCAGCTGTGCAGGGAATATGTTGGAGAATTTGATATAATATTGACATTATTTTACGAAAGCAATGTCAGGTTTTATTTGTGCCCATGATAGCTAAGAGACCCAAGTGTCTGTCAGTTATTACTGGGAACATCAAAGAAAATAAGCAGATGGGAATAGAACACACCCAAGTATGGAAACAAAAAATTATGCCAATTTGTCATACACTGTGTCAAGACATAAGGCATTTAATGGCATTACAGCTTTCCAGACCAGGTGCATTCCTTTAAATTAGCTAGCATTTTTTAACCAAGGTGGGGAAAAAGAAAAACAATAACAAAAAAAAAGAACAGTTCTCTTGAGAAATTCTTATACTGCGATACCCAGCATCTCTGCAAACATTTACCTTAAAATGCTATGAGAACAGGACAGCTGTTCCAGAGCAAACCCATGAGAACTTTATTTATAAAATGTACAAAATGAGTACCTGAAGCATCAACAGGGTTATCATATGGATGGCATACAAACTAGTAAATAGCTGTGTTTTGGGATCATGACTTAGTCAAACCCATTTTATATCTTGTATGTTCCAGAGGTGGCAGCATGTTTGACACTTCAAGGATCTCTCTCAACTCCTCCTGCACTTGCTTCTGAGGACAGATGTACCCACATGCTAATCAGCTCTATCCTTCAGGAGTTGTGGTTAAAGAATGAGATGTACCTCCAATCTGTAACTGGACAAGAAAGGGCAGTAGGGTCTATGGCACTCAAACATTTCCTAGTGAGCAGCTACATATGTAGGTAGTCTTGCCCTGCTTTGGCTATGCTTTGTTTCCACCTTGTATGGACACAGAAATGTAACATCACATGTCTTCAAATATGAGAACACTTCCAGTAATGACTCCTGGTTTTTGATCCTGCATTTCACTTCAGATGCAGCTGCCTTCTTTCCAGACGCCGTAATGCCAGAGTACAGTAGAATTAGTCAGAAATGCAGTTACTTCATTCTTTTTGGATGTATCTCAATTCACCAAATATATTTACATTGTTAAACTTTCATACCTGTGTATAAAACTCATAGATTGCTGCCATAAAAATTTACCATTGGAGGTACAAAATATATTTTGCCCAAGCCTGTGGCAGTGGAAGTGCTAACGAAAAAATTTGAGTGACTTGTTTTTATTGCCTGAACAGGAAAATTCTTCACAAGAGACCATAAATACATGACAAAAGTTATCACCCAGGAAAGCAGCTGGAGTCAATTTTCAAGGTAAGTGTCCAGTCTTATTCATCCTTTTTAACAATCTTCTAATAATTTTTGAACAATGACGAGTTGCCACTTGCAGACATAGTGATGATACAGGGCTGTTTAGCAGATCAAGTGAAGGGAAAAGAAAGCAAACGTGATGATGTTTCAGATACTGTAATGAAATTTAGTCTGGTCATCTTTAAAGACAAAACATACTGGAATAATGAAACAAAATAGTTTCTATTGAAATAAGTATATGTTTTTTGTGTGAAATAAATGGTATTCACAAAATGCTGTAAAATATATTCAGATTTAATCAAAAAGCATGTCGTGTGGGTTACCTTAAGCATAGCATTCAAATCTCATGGAAAAAGGTACGAGTTGATATACAAATTCATATACTTATTTAATTTTAATCTTAATTTTTCTTCCTTTGAAACCAGAGGTACCTGAAGTATTTCTTTTAAATATGAAAACTTTCATCCCCTAAAATGGTGGAATAAGCTGACATTTCAAAAAAAGTGTTAAGTGTTGTTGGACTGGACTTGGTTTGTAGTTACATGTAGTGTTGATAACACTCAAAGGACAGAAGACCAAAAATTGTGCTAAATAATTAATATTCAGACCTAAACAATGGACCGGATTGAAGAAACAATGATGAACACAAAATTGTTCATATATTTTGATGCTTGTAACAATGTTTATACTTATACGCAAGGAGGTGTACTGAGAATCAATGTAAATTCACATTAGATATTGTAGAGTGTCAGAAACATTGTAAATATTCTCCATTTTGGCTTAATTTATACAAAGTAGAGACTTGCTGAGCATCAGCAAAATCAAAATGGAACTACCATCTAGCTGTAAATTTTATCTGGCATATTTATAGCTCATGACTTATTTTATGGGATCAACAAGGAAAAGTTTTGTTCTTTTAGCTGGTCACATGAGGCAAAGCCAGCTGTGATGTAAGATATCGCACATTTATCAAAGCTAATAGTTTTATATATGCTTGCATGAAATCTCAATGTATATTACACATCATCTGCAGTTTATCATGCCATCAAATCAACCAGGTACAATTATGGCAGTTGCTGACAAAACTATCGCACGTAATATAGACTATAGTATTAAAGTATCCTCTTAATAATCTGTGGAATTTCTGCAAAAGTGGTATGTTGCTATTGATTATGTTTTGGCTAAGACTAAGAAACGGTTGGGTATATTAAAACTGTAGAACAGTTTTTGTTTGCCTGTATTGTGTTTCAGCCTCAAGATTTTGACCAATGTTAGAAGAATAAGGGCTAGTTTAAAATAAAGTGTGTTCACCTGACCAGAATGAATAGGCTACATCTCTCCAATCCTGTCAATTTGCATTTAGGAAAAAGGCAATGCAGCAAAGTGAAGAAGGGATGGATCACAATTG
Organism: Phalacrocorax aristotelis; assembly: GCF_949628215.1. Lineage (NCBI taxonomy): Eukaryota > Metazoa > Chordata > Aves > Suliformes > Phalacrocoracidae > Phalacrocorax > Phalacrocorax aristotelis. Next base: position 91,244,448 of record NC_134277.1, read on the forward strand.
CTGTTTCAGGATCGTTCCTGCTGCGAACAACTGATGCACAGAGCAATCCCTCCATATCCCCTGTCAACTAAAGGGTGCTTCCCATAGCAACCTGCTATCCCTGGGTGATACCTCTGCCTTGTGAAAAGCCGCAGACCTTGCACGGAAATCCTCTGTCCACCATCAGCTATTATAGTAATATGAAGGAGATAGAGCTCGGGAGAGGGAAATGGCAGAGTTAAGTCAAGCTGGTGAATACTCAGACAACCACATTAAATTTGTCAGAGAGAAGATGAAGTATGTTATCCGCCGAGCACTTATTTTCAATGTTTGTGTCTCCTTCAGTCACTTGTATACAGTTAATCACTTTGATTATGTTTTCAAAGGGCATTCTTTTAGGTTTCCTAGTAGAAGCTGAGACTTGGTACAGCAGTGATACTCACAAAAGCTGATAATATATCAAGGAACAAAGGCTGCCAGAAAAAAAGATGGTATGCAGAAGATGCTCATAGATTCAGGGAAGAAGATCAAAACTATCCATGATGGTTAGTAACTATCAAAGGCAGAGAAAGACAACAAAAAGAAAACATTTCTTCCAGATCAGGCATTTCAGTCTCAACACTGAACAGCACTATTTCTTGATCTGCGGAATGTATAACCATGGGAAGAAAATCATCTGTTGTCCCACTACCCAAATTTATCAAAGCCTAGGGTGCTCAGGGTGGCTATGGCTATTGCTTTCAAAAGGATATAGGAGGGATATTTAGGTCAGTGGTACCTGTTAGGGGAGGGCCGTGCTCTCTAGTATCCCTTGTCCCGCAATTTTCCTGTGCCCCCAAATGTGGACAGAGTGACAAGACTCTGCCCACCACTCTCCCATCTCAGCTCTACCTCTTCTTACAGCTAGCATGTCTTATGCCAATGGCTGTCAGGTCCTTGAGCAGCAAAATGTCACTGTATGCTGAGGATCCCGGAGCTGGCTCTGCCAGCAACTAAATCAGGAGCATTTAAGAGCAGATGTTTAATCTCAGATCTTCAGGGAGCCTGACACAGTGCTCTTCCAGCAACCACTAGAAGAATGCCAGTCTTAAACTTCCAAAAATCAGGTTATCTGATGAAAACAGCTCATAAAATTGACTAGAAATGCAATCTTCTTCACATGGATGAGTGTTAAATAAGAGAAAAAAAAAACCAAATACAAGAAAACAAAGAAACGGAAAATAAATCTATAAGCTATAGGGCACATATTCATAAAATCAAAAATTGTTAATGTCAGAATGTGTTAGGGGAGAACCTTATACTTCTTGACTTTTGCTCTGACATTTTACACTAGGTTGAACACAAAATGTTCAGGTTTTTTTTCCTTACCTGACTTTGGAAGTGTTTTCAGAAGCAAACAAAATAAGCAGCATTTCTGCAGCCGGTGTGCAAATAACCTTTTGGGAACTGTAATATTCTTGGCATTTTTTTGAATTATAAAACCATCTTCAGACTGGATGAAAAATGAGCAGCTCTAAAAGAACAAAGTTTGACAGCCTGAGGCCATGTTCACAGAACTTTTCAAATATGCAGCAGAATGACAAATTTGCAAAACAGCAAAAATACCAAACTACGCCTCAACAATGAACAACATTTTGACTTGTACTTTGCCAAATATCACCTCTAACACCGGCTGAAAAATTGCTTCTTGAATAATGCATTTGGAGAACAAATTCTGTTGCTCCTCAGATGTACTAGTTAACATTTCTTTTATTATTCAGCCAGCTACTTAAATATTACTTATCAAATGTTACAATAACAGTCTTGTACGCTTTTCAAGTAGTTAGCAGTCACTTCTAATTACTACCTAAGCCTAATGTGGGACTTCTCCAAAATCAGACCACTCTCTTCGTTGATTAATTCACATATGTGTAGCTTTGTGTGTGTCAGAACAAAGAAAGAATCAAAAGTCAGAGGACTACTAAATTTGGTAGCCAATATGGCAAATTTCTATAAGAAACTAGCATCAGCTGTCCTTATAGAGACTACAAGAAGTGTAAGGGGAAAAAAATCTTAATTTTTTGGCTAGGGTGATTTAGGTTGAGTATGTGGAGGGGGAAGGAAGAGATTCATTAAGAAGGTGTAAAAGGCTGCATCAGGGCATTGTGTGTTTTCCTTCCCAGAGGTTTGGAGAAAGGGAAACACTCCTATCTGGGCATTTGTGCAGAGAAATTATAGGACACATGCTGTGGAGAAGAATTTACAAGAGAAGATGACATCACGAGAAAAACAGAAAAGATCCGTGAAAAGGAGGAAATAAAGAACAAATCCAGAAGCTTCAGCTGCTGTTTCACAAAAAAAGCTAACAGGAGTCTCACAGCAAAAGCAGAAGGTAGCCTATATTGCTTATGAGCTTTTCTTCTTCCTGGTCATCAGAGACAGTCATTTGTGATAGTGAGGTTCTTTACAGGACTAGTCAATGAGCTCTCACACAGTCTTTTTGTTAATTCACATGAACTGTGATGATTTTTCCAAGTAATCTTCTTCTGCAGTATAACTCATTTTGAGAAGTAGTGAAGAACTAGTTTGTTTGAGCTAGATCTGCTGCAGAAAGAGTTGTGAAGGACCATAGGAAGATTGTCCCCTCGCTGCATTTAGAAGTGGGAGGAAATGCCACACAAACTGATGAGGAGTTACAAAAATCGGGTGTCATACAAGAAATTGATTTTTATTGTACAATTATCCTATGGAGTCTCCTGCCAGGTTTGCTTTGTGAGCGCTTGGCTGGACATGCAAAGTTGTTTCATTTTTGTTGTTATGGAGAGGAGTATTTGCTTTCTAGAACTGCACCTGCGGTTCCCAGTCCTGGAGTAGTTCAGAGACACCCACCTGTAAATTGCAGTGCTGTGTCCCTGACACTGCACTGGGCACAGAGATAAGTGCACAGGCAAAGAGAGCAGTGCTGCTCCTGTGGTACCTTGATTACAAGCACAACTTTATTTTTTTTAATGCAGGTTAGTCTATCTTTGTTCCAAACCTCACAAAATGATATATTACATATCTGTGCTACTGGTCAGTAAGGACTAGGATTCTTTGAGAGGCACTTCAGTCCGTTGATCTCCAAGGGCCATCATTTCCTTTCCTTTACCTTTTATTTTTGCCTACATCTAGCTGTGGCACTTTGAATGCCTAATATCCTGGCCTTTGGAGTTGAGCTCCATTGCCACGCATCTCTTGAGTGCCTTTGGTAATATTTGAATGCCTTTTTTTTTTTTTTTAAACCCTCAGTTTTGGCCCACACAGAGTTGTCTTGATCTGGAGAGACGCACACATGCTGTTCATACCTTGCTGCCTTGCAAGTCCCAGTGAGAGAGGAAAGGCTTAGCCCGTGCCCGCTGCCTGCTCCGCTCCTTTGAAAGTCTGCTAGCAGGGAAGAGTAAGGGGAAAATTGTCACCATGTTTAGGGGCTGAAATCCTGCCTCGCCCTATGTAGGCCTCTCAAGGAAAGGAACTGCAAGTTCTCTATGGCTTTTTCTCCCACAATGTGCTTTTACTTAGGCTGTGGCAGGATGTGGCCCTTTAATTTTGCAGTACATTAATTTTGCTAGTGGTTCACTAAAAGTTAATCATAAATAATACAGAGGGTTTGTGAGGACAAATGCATTAAAGAGTTTCGATACAACAGTGATGAGCAACAAAGACACAAATATAGTAAATAACGTATTAGAATTGTGCCAGACTAATTTTATATTCTTCTCCAAAGTTGGCATTATAATGACCCATACAGGAAACCACAATGACACTTGAAACTATGGAGCAGACTACTGAAGCAGCACAGGCCAAAGTGTTCACCGAGGACCATGCAAGGATTTACATGGAAGGTGTAACTCACCTCACTGGCCAATTTCTGCTAACCTTATTCAGGATAAATGGTATAAATAAGTAAGACCACCTGCAAGTGGTCTTACTGTAACCGATGACTGTGTGGAATAACATGTCATTTGCGAGTCTGTTTGGAAGAAAAAGTTTGAAAAGGACTGAAAATGGCCTGTAAAGACAGCAGTTTTGAAGACAGAAAAGTGGTTGATAGGTGCTCGGGAGTTTCCATACCCTAGGAAACATTTGCTTCTTTTCTCCTCCTGCATATGTAAGTGCAAAGCAGCATGGCAGAGCTGCTGGTGGCTCCCTTTCTTAACTGAGATTCATAGCTTAAGGTTATTTCCACCATGCTATACAGTTTCAGCAGCACTATGGGAGCTATTTGATCTTTTTTCTGTGTTACTTGGCGACTAAGTCATCAACTATTAAAGACTTACATCCATTAAAGACATAAGAAGGATCTCAACTGAAACATCTTTAAAGCCAGGAAGATTATCCATGTTTGTGCAACTTCAGATAAACTACCTTCAGTGGTTTTGAAAGAGATCAAAACTCCTAGGTATTTATACTTCTAGGAACTACTGCCTATAGTCAGAAATATGTCTGATAGATGGGAGATGCATAGAGAGTGCCTCTAAAATCTTTCTTTAAAACATTGAGAAAGAACCAGACCTAATAATTGGAAATTCTCTAAATAACCACCACATATCTAACAGCTGGACAGTTGCATGATGCAGTTACTGGTTAGACCCTACCCTGAGGTGACAAGGAACAAGTCAACCCATCAGCTCCTGAAGAAAAACAAAAGCTTAGCTCCAAATTCTTGCTTCCTTATAGCAAAAACTAGCAAGAAAAATGTAGCTAGTGTTTTATTGACCTTCACATGCTTCATATTCCAGAGGTAATGAAAAACATTTTTTTTTTGCCCCATCTGAATTCTAGCTCTGAGAAGTTTGATGAACAGAATGGCATCACCTGCATGTTCATCATATGGCTACTGAGAAAAACTTCCACAAAATGTGCATTAGCATCTCCTGGCAAGGCAGAAAAGAAGTTGCATTTGGACTTGAAGAAAAGCAGTTGTTATTCTGTTTTGTTTTGGTCTTGGTTTTTTTTTTCTCTGCTTTGCTGGATAAATTGTTCAGGGACAGGTCATCCACATAAAAACATGATCCCATAAATGGGGCAACTTGCATGTATTCCAGCCAAGGTAACAGCAATACTGCTTGTGAGCTGGTTTAACATATGACAGCAGGGTGGGATTTTTTCCCCACAGGACAGATGAAGCATTCATATGTGCAAACGCTTATTTGAATATGTCGTTACATTGTTCTTTTTTTTTCTCTGGACATTTTCAGAGACACTTGTGCCTGGCTGCCAGATTTTCAGAGGTAAAATGACACATCACATTCTAAGTGATAGGAGAATAGCAGCTAAATTAAAGTGTTTCACTGCATTAATTTTTATTTCAATTATATGGAAATATAATCTAGCCTGGGAAATATGTGAAATTGCTCAGGGTCACAGAATAACCCACTTCATGTGCAAGTTAGCAAGCTACAAGTTACAAGTTAAACATCCCTCTGTACAATCTTTGCATATATTTCACTCATAATACTCTGTTTCTGATTAAAGCAGCACTAGGCAAGACGTGATATACTTCCAGCTAGAAGAAAAACCAAAAACGTATTTTACAATTTTTTTTCATGAGATTATCTGTCACTACAATCTTTTGTCATTGCTTATTTTGTCTCACTCGGTGTGCCCAAAAGACAGAATAATAGATACTTTTTTGGTTCAGGAGAAGACTTTCCTAAGGATAATACTTTGCTGTGTAAAATCTATAAAATGCAAGCCCAGAACAATACAATCAATAAAACAGGCACTGAACTAGGGATGGATAATAGCGTTTTCTCTTCAGTCTAGGAAGAATAAGAAACAAAATAGCCGTGCATTTCTATGGCATGCACATTTGTGCCTGTGGCTGTCTGGAGAATTTGATGCTAACTGAAAATGACTGGGTTTTTTTCCCTGAAAAACAGACTTTGCTCCATTCTCTTTGGAGTTCTGTATCTTCTCGTACTCCATCCCTGGGATCCAGTAGAGCAATTGAACCCCTGCCCATCAGCTTTACTGCAGAAGAAGAATGAATGTGTGAGTTACTAGGATGTATCACTACATTACCTTTAGTTGCCTCAGGTATTTTTACAGACTTCCAGAGCTGCAAATGAACTACGAATGAGCTTGAGAGTGAAAGGTTTTGTGAATGTGTCAAGAAAGTTGGAAATAAAATTAGGAAGAAAGTGGCAAGGCAGGTGTTTTCTGTAGACTTTGATTGTCCAAAAGTGGATACCTTTAGGAGGAAAAGCTGTAAAGTAGAATTATTGATTACTAAATCAGCTCATTCTTTCATGCAAGCAAACACACCTTGGTGTGTTCTAAATATATCAGAAGCCAAAACCCTCAATGTGGGAAAACAGAAACAAAAAATGTTAATGCAAATGCAAAATGGACTGTGACTTGAGGGAACAGTTATGAGTAAGGAACCTGGCGTTTAGTATTTAGGGACGCACAATTATAAACAAGATACTTACAGGACACACTGGACTTTATGATTGAAACCAATGCAGAAGGCTTTCAAGGATACAAATGGCAGTTATCCTTCATGTGTCTGCTACTCAAGCTTTTAGGAAAATCTTATCAATACAGGAAAGGGAGAGACAAACAGGGTTTTTTTTTCCCCCAAATATATGACTTGATATGACGTTATTATAGAAATCTGCACATGCCAGTGAGGTAAGGAGATGCAGCAGAGCTCAGAGAGTCACAGAGGCATTTAACAGCTGGAAACTCAGGAATCCTTGGCAGCAAGCATGGCCCACTTAGTCACTAAACTTCCATGAAATTTCATTTATTTCAGCTGATTCTTTCAAACTTCTAAGAAGTTTGCTTTATATCTGAGCCTCCAGCCTCACTTCTTAGTTTTGTGATATAGTTAGAAATATATTTGGGGAAGGATGGAAAACTAGCTTCTAGGTTCATGGAAGACAGCCTTAATCCAGAGAGTTTTTATAACATGCAGAGATGCAGTATGACAAAGCTATAAGCATGATGCTTTCGTGGTGCTAGGAGCACTTGGTGGGTGAAATGCAGAAAAACAAACCTTTCAGAGGAGGAGGTAACAAGTCAAATATCAGGAGTGTTCATATTCAGAATTTGTAGGCTGACTTCTTTTTTTCAAAATGTCACCATGAGAAAGAACCCAAATCTGGATTCTTTTGCCAGTGTTTGGGATTCTGAGATTTTTTTTATAGCTCAGCTCTAGCAGATGCTATGGCAAGTCATAGACCCTAGCTATAAATTAAGGCTAATGATAAAACCTAGGGAAGAGTGGCTTCACACTGAGTGTGACCAAAAACCTTTTCTGGTCACAATATCTAAAACGTATGGAAGCTTAAGAAAGATAATCCTAAAATGATCAGATAAAAGAGATGCTCTTCTGGCAACCTCAAATCAAAAGGGGTGGAATTAACAAAGAGCAGGAGAAAAATAAAGACCAAACTTCAAGCACAGCTTGAGAAACTGTCTTGTGGAGAAAATGTCTTCTGGACATGTCATACCATCTCTGGAAGGTGCCCAGGGGGACTGTCTTTTTCCTATATTTAGGGAAAATTTGTCTCACTTGTCATAGAGATAAAGGCACATCAGTTCAGACTGAATTCAAAATGACAGTTTATTTTGTGAGCATTTTGAAAGTCAAGTATTAAACCTGATATCCACATGCTGGGCTTTACACATGAGCATGACTTCCATCCCTGGTAGTAATATGGAGTTTATCTCCAAGAGCTAAGGTCATGAATAAGCACAGAATGTCAGGAGAGAGTCCTCAAGGCTTCTGTAGAGAGAAATGTTGCCTTGCTAATCCACAGGAGTCCCAGGAGGATGGTGTGTGTGCCATGGATGCCTCCCTTCTCCTCCTCCTCCACAGCATTTTCGCGGCTTGCACACAGGCAGTGTCATGATAGGTGTGAGGGAGCACGGGGAGAAAGGGGCATCTGGTAGAATTAATACGTTTGTCTTCTCAGGAAACCTTTGAACACATTTTTAAAGTATTATTAAAGAACAAATAATGTCATGGGACTGGAAGAAAAATTGTTCTATTGACTGAAGTTTATTAACAGGTAGGAAGCAAAAGGTAGGTCTTAAAGGTCATCTTTCACGATGGTGAAGGATCAGCAATGGTGGTCCCCTAAGGATCAGTGCTAGAACTGGCTTTATTGAATGACACCATCAATGACTTGGAAAATAAACCAGCAATGAAATCTCAAAATCTGAGATGATGTTGAGATCTCTCAAGTGATCAAATTCCTTCAAAAGGACAGCAGAAAATCCCTCTTCAGGAAAGCTTGATTCCATCATTAAAAAAGTGTCAGATGAGCTTCAGTATAGCCAAATGTAAGGCAAAGGCAAAATAGTCTAAACTCTGCTTACCTGGGGCTGAACTCAGTACTGGTGGTGACAGCTCAGGTTCTTGGAGCTGCCTCAGCATATTGTGCAATGGCAGCCAAAAAGGCTGGGAAAATCCTGGATATCTTTAGGACAATATAAGGGAAAAACAGGGGCAATCATTTTGCCACTGTATAAAACCTCAAGGCACCCTCTCTTGAGTACTGCAACCTAAGAAGGATGCGAGAGAGTAAGAGAAAGTGCAGAAAGGACAACTAAATGATCAAGAAAAGGGAGTAACTGTCTTACAAAGAGAGAGTAAAAAGAATAGGACATCAAATACCTATTAAGAGGCAATACCTTTCCATAATCATAACATTCTGGATTGGTGTATCTTGTAAGGAGTAAAAAACATGAAATAAATGCCTTTGGAATGTGAGAGTCCAAGTGGCAGCACCTTTCAATGACATCAGAACTTTTATTATCACCTTCAAAAGGGATATTAATTTTATTTCCAAAATTTTGCCTGAGAGTTTAATGAAACTATTCAAACAAGAAAGCGTCTATCCGATATTTCTCCCTACTTACAATGCCAATATCACACCAAATTAAAATCTGAGAGAGAAAGTGTGCTCATGTTTTATACCCAGGTACCCCAGTGGGCTAGCAGAAGAAAAAGAGGCAATTTTCTTAAAAATAAAGAAATTAGGAAGATACCATTCTCTGTACCTTTCAAAGTGCATTTTATTCTGGCTTTGCAGGTTTAGTCAATAAAACATATGAGTAAGTATGGAGTCTGCCAGAGCTAATATTTCAGGTTAGATTCCTAAATGCAATAATCAAACAGATGCTACAACAGCATAAACAGACATGAGTAATTGCAGAAAACAAAAATGATTGTTGTGACCAAGAGAAATAAGCCAATGTCCAGGCATGGAGAAACTGTTGCTTGTCAGAAGGACAGCTGGCAACTTTGGTTGTTTCAGTTTTTTCTCCAGCCAAATTGTCTATCATTTTGGGTTTTACATTTTATTAGGAATTGCAGCCAAGGGGGATATTCAATATTTGGCCCAATTTTTCTAGACTGTTAAGACAGTGCTTCCCTTGCCACCAAAAGAAATGAAAAAATAGTAATGCTTTAACCAGTGTCTCTTGTAGGGACTATTAGGAACAACACTTGCTAAATGTCAGGGACAAGTTCTTGGTAATGATATGAAAAATTATTTTAAAATACAGAATGGAAACTCTTTTCCTGAGGGACCTGATGAGGACCAATAATTAATGTTTGTTGGCACCAGAGGAGCCAGTTTTACAGCTGTGTGAGAGAGACAGGTCAGACGCATGGTAGACCAAAGATTTAGGATTCTTACAATGTGCATACATGTTTGCAACTGTTTGGGGCTAATATCATCACAGAGGCAGTTGCAGGGCATTAGAAGAGAGTTTTGAAATAAAGGTGGAGTTAGCCTAAAACGAAATACAAAAGAGGCATGAAAAGAAGAGAAACCATGGAGTGGCAGCAGCCCCATGACAGAGAAGCCTCCCCCACGGATATCATATCTGGCCAGGGGCTGGCACCATGGGGCAGCACACAGGACCCCCCACCCTGGGGTGCTTGTGGCCATGGGGACTTTCTCACCAGCCCCTGTGTTTGTTGGCAGAGTGTGGGGAGCTGCAGGGGCACATGCAGGACTGGAGAGCCCACGTCAGGCATGGGAGAGAGGGGAGAAATGGGAGAACCTGCCCTCCCCAGCCAGAGGATGGGGCCTGGCACTCACAGCTGCCATGGGTACGGGTGTGTGCAGATGATGTGTGTATGAGCCCACGCAGTGTGAGCACATGTGCACGTGTGGGATTAGTGCTTTTTGTGATTGGTCCTGGAAAGGTGTTTCAAAAGTTGTAGGTGTTTATTAACATTTAATGAATTGTAGTTCATTGATTGCCAGTGAATTATGTGCAGTTAATAAACCACTAAACCACCTCTATCCTGATTTGGTTAAACTATATGAACTGAGCAGATTTTTCCCTGTGACAAAATTTTGCTGAAGAGCATAGGCAATCTATTGAACTGATTCAGATCAATAAAGGTTTGGGTAGTGAACTGAAGCATCTGCTGGCTTCTGGGTCAGTCATCTGGAAAAACAAAAATGTGCATAACTATGTTACTGGTGTGTTAGCAGAATGGCACAGGGTAGAAGGGCATGGCAGGAGGGGGGTCAACCCTGACTTCCTGCTGGTCCCAACCATGGGACAAATTGGCTAAAGTAGCTGTGAAAATCATAATCCCAGTCCTTGGGGCAAGGACCAGATAGGACCATATGGTATGATGGGGGGAAATTGTATTCAGAATGAGCTAAAGCAAAGAACAGTATCAGAAAACTCGCTGTTTTTTCTTGGTGTAGCTATTTGTGTGGCAATCAGTGACTGCACTCTCAGAGGGGAGTAAGGCATTTATGAAAGGGGAGAGTGAAATTTGGCAGCCAAAGGGACTTGTAGATGGTTATAAAGAAAGGCGGATGTGTTTACAGGCAGCTGCTGAGCGTGCTGAGACTAGGAAAGCCTGGCAGGCTGAAAGGCTGGTGCAGGAACAAAAAGGGGAAACGCGCACAGGAACAGGTCTGGGAAGCCTGACTGGCAGTTCCTGCCAAGGGCTGGGATCCAGAAATGTGGGGTGGACATATCTGGAAATCAAGCAAGGATGATGCTGAAGAGTGCAGTATGGCACTTATCCAGCCATAAATGGTACCCAAGGAGCTGCAAGGTCCATATCAAGGGGTGTCTGCATGGCTTCATACAGCCCCATGGTAATAGATATAGTGACCCTTGCAAGGAGAGAAGAGGAAGGCATAATTTTCTTTGCATTTTTACCAATATGAGGGAGAAGCCAAGAGCATCACCTTCAGCTTCCACTGGGGGATACATATGGCTGAGCAGCCCTACGTCACAACTGAATGGAGGAGCAATGCAACCATCTTTGGATGACCAAGTCTGAAGCCAGAGAAACTGGCACCATCACCACAGTCTCCAGTAGCAAAGCTGGAACTATTAAAATGAGATTACTTTCCACCAGATACAGGTTTGATGCAGGAATCATGCAAGGGAGGTAAAATTTCCCTAAGTATGAGAGCTACCAACACCACAGAATTAATAAATCAGGAATAATTTGGCAATATAGTAGAGGCAATATATAGAGACAAAAGGAGACACTGTTAGGGACAACAGTGTAATAACAGTGGGTTTGGTTAGATTTAGGAAGTTAGTTGGGCCAATGCAACAAAACCTTGGTCTAATTTAAGGTATATTGTGATCCTGAAACAGTGATTAACAAGACCTGTGTAAAAAAACCCTGACTGTCACTATTGTGGAGAATAGAAAGAGATGAGTTATACATGGGTCTTCAGAGTGAATATATTATTCGAATGAAGTTTAACACCACCACACTAAGGAATGGTGTTATACCATGATGTCAAGATCACAAAAATAGATCATTTTGAGGAATAATGAAGGGCTAGGGGATTTTATGAAGAGCAAGAGAGCTGTCAAGTACTCTCAGGGTTTCAGGAGACCTCAGCGTCGAAACCCAGATGGGAAATCTTCAGGCCCAGCTCTGAGACATAATAAAATTTATAGGCAAAAGGCATCAAGTGGGATTGTCATGCTAGGAGGTGTGCAAGCCATAAAATCAGAATTTGGATCCGAACAAAAACTGTTTGATGCCATACCTACAGCAGTTTTTGATTTGGAAGGAGTAATACATGATTCATTAAAGAACTTACCGTGCTATATAATACAGGAACAACTCAGTATGGAAATGCAGCTATTTATGTCTCAAGTACAGACAGGGCAAGGGCAGGAGGCACTGGACCAATCGCCAGGGAAAGGTAAGTCACCCGCCTTATCTAAAGTGAAGAAACAGGGCAGGTGTCACCTGCAGGATAGGTCTGAAAAATCAGATGTGCAGGGAAAAGGCAGTCAATTCTCCAACAATGTTGATTAAAACCACTCTTAGGACAACATGATGGAACTATTTTGCCCATAGTGCCCTTAAGGTCATGATTGTGCTTGTCTGTTTTACAGCTTGATATAATTATTTTAAGAGATTGTGAGGTGTATGGGAATAGAGAACGGCAGTGTACCCAAACAATATTAAAAATTATTTGGTTAAACTATATGAACAGGGTGATTTTTCCCACTGGCATTCTTTCACTGCAGTTTTGAGGGTCGTTTCAAGGTTTTTGTAGGAGACAGTTTTTATAAATTCTGTCCATGGATTGTACCAGTCAATATTGTGATGAAACTGAGAAAAAGAGGGAAGAAAAAAAAGAAAAAAAGGAAAGTACAGAGCACTGTCTCATTGTGCAGGTCTGGCATTAAGAACACTAACATTTCTACTCTTCAGAGACCTCTGGTCTACTTTCAAGAAAATTAGGTTACCTTTGAGTATGCAGCTGTGATCTGATGCCTGCCATGCATCTGGACACATGCACAAGTGTGTGCATTCACACACTCAATCCGAGTAGCAGAGTCATTCCCTCTGGAAATGATGAGTGACACTTCCAAGAGCCCAGATGCAGAGAAAATGCTGGCATGGGTTTTCCTTCAGGTTATGAGACAAGAATTTCTTTTCCTGATGTATCTCAGCGTTGTAGCCATCTTTTTGCCCCATGACAGTAGCAAGGGCACAGAGGTGTAAAAGTGAGTTTTGGCCTTGGTTTTCACTTTTCTTCCCAGGCCTCATGACTAGCCGATCTGAACTTGGACTGTTGCATAAACAAAGGATGTAAAGTTCTTGCTCTGTACATCCAAACTTATCCTAGCTGTAATGCGATGGAAATGCATTCTTATGTTTTTTTTTTTTATTTTGTATTGCCTTTTATCTCTCGTGAAGTCCTATCTTTCCAGGGGACTGTCAATCATGCATTTACAGTGTGTGATGAAAAAGGGTACTGTTATTTTAAAGCATTTCTCATAAAAAACACCAGCTACAAAACACCATGGAGAAGAAGAGTATGTTATAGTTAAATAATCAAACAAAATAAAACCCCCTTCTCAGTATATCAAGGTCAGCTGAAATAACTGCTGTGAATTTAGGTTTAAAAGTAGATTTTCAGTTTAAGCCCTTTGTCCATCAGTTCCTTAAAATAGTTTTCTTGTACAGAAGCCAAGGTTTGCTTTCAGTTTTGGTTTTGTGGTCTGTTTTTGTTTTTTTGGGTTTGTTTGGTTTTTTTGACGACTTAATTTTATAACGTTAAAGCTTGTCTTATCAAACTCTCTGTGTGCTACTGGTGGAGTGTCAAAATGCTGGCTTATAGACTGGGCAGGGCAGGCACATGAGTCAGTAGTTTATTCAGGGATGCAAACCTGATATGTGTAGGTTCATCATCACTGTACAGCTCCAAGACATTCATTACAACAGCACATTGTTCAGTATGTAAACCTGCAAAGGAAGCGTATTTCATCAAATACTTGAAACCTAAATGTGATTCAGATTTCAAGCCTAGAATATGTACTAAATTTATTCCAAATCTGGGTTCAGCCTGTGTCCCCTACCCAAGCCAATGTTGTTTTCACTTTGCAGAAGTGAAAAGGACACTGCCAAATGGCTGCTGAGGATCTGGATGCTATGTTGAATAATCAGGAATAAACGCTCAATCTTTATAGCTAAGTGAAAAGGTACAAGCTAATTTTTTATTTCATTTCCTTTTATGGTCATTTAGCTTTAGATTTTGACATATAATCCAAATATAGTTTATGCACTGTATTTAAAAAAATCATAAAATGTACATTTGGCCAGCTCTCAGTATTTATAAAAGACAGTTGAATAAAGCGTCCTTCCTTTTCACCTAACAGGTTTTTGCATGGAATTTTATGTTTCTAAACATAATTTTACAATATAGTTTTCCATGCATAGTTTTCCATGCATGTAGTTTATGCATAAATCTGGTGTGTTTTGTTTTAATTATGTATGTCTTAATCATGATAAATAATTTTAACTTTCCTTTGAAATTTCATAAAATCAAAGAATGACTGGTTCATGTGAAGTTGTGCCAATTTATTTCAGGAGAGAATTTGGCCAAGAGGAAACTAAGACTTTTTTTTCTGTGTTGTTTTTCTAAATGATCAAAATAAAGGTGGGAAAAAAAGCAATTTTATTAATCAAACATCAAAGACTGACTATCAGTTCTAATTAGGACAATAAAATCATTGCTGTTAAGTAAAGCAGAATTAGGCCCTGAATGGAGCTCTGTGCCTGCACTGTTGTGTGCTGCATATGTTTCTTTGGTAAGAGGTCTTGCTCCACCTGTGCACAGCCCAAATTACTTTTGAACCTCCTATGTTTCTACAACACAGTCCACACAGTCTCTCTTAATGTTCAATCCTCGAGAAAAGTCTGAAAATACCTGCTTGGGTGTGATTAATAAAACACTCTGTTCACCTGTGCTTTGGTCATTCCATTCTTTGTTTTTCTGTGACTTTTCCATTCTCTACCTCTCTGTGTCTTTTCCATTCCAAGCATTGCAACCTGCTCCAGCTTCTGCAGGCCACCCAGGGGCACAGCCCCTCAGCATGGCACTCACCTCTCCTGGCTGCTGTGCTTCTGCTGTCAGCTCCCAGCATAAAACCCATCAGTGCTCACCCCGAAGGGCCAGCTGACTAAGCAAAAAGATGCACAGAATGTGCCATACTGTAAAATACCCTTTAGCAAACAAGGCAGCATTAAAATGTATATACAAGAAGAAAACCAATTGAATGCCAAAATCACAGACAGAAAAGGATGTCAGGCCCTTTGTGTTATACAAACTCTTGGGTATTTTCAGTTATTATTAACATGAATATTAATGCTATCGTCACCCTGGCCCCACTTGGGGATGGTGGAAATTTTGCCCCATTGGGGGGTGGAGGGTGGGGTGTCACATGATATATATACATATATATGTATTGTGGGGTGAGGGAGGATGGAAAACAAAGCCTAGATCTTGAAAAAAGGAGGATGTTCTGTCAGCTGTGTATTGTTTTCTCCGGCGATACCTGAAACTCAGCTGGTTGTAGCTGCCCTCACAGTTGGATTAATAAAGTAGGTTCTTCACCCCAGAGAATTTTGTTTTCCAGCTAGTTGCCAAAGCAACTTCCAATTTATGTGTGGAAGCATCTGTCTGTCCTCTATTCACTGTCAGAACAATTTACAGTCAAGTGCAGCAAAATCTTCTCCCAGAACAATAAAAAAAAACCCCACCCCTAACTTGACCCTAATCTGGAATTATCACTATAACAGTCTACAACTTTTCAATAATTGCTCCAAACATGGACTAAAATTAGCTTGCCTGGAATGTGTTACAAACCCCTGGTATGTCTGGCCTTCATTCACTAAGGCATTGAAATACTTCCCCAGAACACAAGGATTCAGAGACGAACAACTGCTCATTCCACTGAAAAAAAAAAGCCCAACATCTGCTTCATTCTAAGGACACTGGTATTTGCATTTGAAATTACAGTTAAATGGAAAGTGTGTTATTTTCTGGCACAAAACCTAGTTTTAAAGATGTTGCAATTCAATGTGCATTCTTTTTCTGGATTCTAATTGTGCTCATAAATTATCTTCCCGTTTTGTATGAAATTGTGAAACTTTTTACAGTATCTAAGTGGTAGTACGTCTCATAATGAGATGTCACAAGGACAGATCCTTTCCATTTTTCTAAGGCCCTCTTTCTAGAATAATTACCCATTTTAACTTTTTGTCTGTCAATTTCCTAGTTCTTTGACCATGCACCAAGAGGGAAGGAACATGAAATGGATTGTATGCCAAGAACGGGACCTCTGCCCTGACTAATAGCAGGAAATCAAAAAGAATCTCCTCTCCTGCAAGCTTGTTCAAAAAGCTGTGTGTTGAATAGCTATTTTCTTGATTGGCATAAGAAAGCAATGGGAAATGAATGCCTTTATCTTCTCTGAAATTTTTGGAGCACTTCAGCATTTAAATGGTGGGTGCATTAAATACATCCTATGAAAATATGTTTCTTCTCCTTTGTTGCAAACCTGCTGACCGGTCATTTCCTTGATTTCTGCCTAATCCTGGCATCTGTGAGAAACAGTGAACATTAAGGATCTTAGTTTTAATGCATTTTTAAGTGTTCTCCCATACTGTATTAGCATTCATGCCCCCCATTGCCTTTCTAAGGTGTTAAAATGTAAATCTGTCAGTACTGGAGTAGCCTAAAAGATTCAGGTAACCTAATGTCCTACATCTGACCATAACAGATGCCTAGGAAAGAGTAGAGGACACCAGATCTGTATAGTGAAGGCTGATCCAGTACATGTATTTATTACCTAAAATTCCACTGCAGCAAAGTATGTCTTTTCTGTGTCCATGGAAAAATACTTGTTCTGTGGTTTAGGCCCTGAAGGCTGCAACAATAAATGGTGTGATTTGTGTTTCTTAATCTCATGGAGGCAAGAGAGTTCTTTATGGAGATTTTCCTCTCCACCGCTGTTGGTGATCAGTGTGCATGATAAATTGTGATTAAAGAGTGTCCTCTAACTGCAGCAACACTTTCCTTAGGGTTTTACTTGCATGTGGAATTTTTCCAGTGAGATGGCGAGACATACAAAAAAAAGATTTTGAGCTTTGGCACCTTAAACAGTGTTTCCAAGTAACGGCCATTTTTTAATGAGAAAGTGACATACTGTAATTTCAGGAGTGGTATTTCTGTGTTTGTTTAGTGAATGGGTTGTCTTTTGTAGCGCTAAAATAATTTACACAGGATGAGGATCTCAGTGATGCTATACCTATTTTTACATGTTAAGAACTCCTTTATATTTATTTAGGGCTATTCATTCACATGCCACCAAATGAAGCTCTATCTTCTCCTAAACCCAGGGGAGAAAAGAGCAGTTTGTATCTTGTCTATCATTATTGCTGGGCAGAATTTGTTAGAATTTTTATTTCACCCTTTTCCTGTTCTATTTTCAGTCTCCTTGTACCTGTTTACCTTGTCTTGCATCTTCATGCCATTTTTGCCTTTTTTTTTTGTTTGTTTCCATGCTGCTTGCTCTCCTTTTTCTCCACAAATCATCCCAAACGCACAGGTAACCCAATAATACTTGAGCTTTGAACTTTTGAACCAAAAGTGTGTTCTAAACCCTGCAGCTCATGTCTTCTGTCATTTTTTTTTGTCCAGGAAGAGTGCGTAAGCAATCTGCAGCATGCATATAAGTGAGATTTTTTGTACTCTGACCTTAGATGGTGTAAATCAGTATTTCCCTTCTACAGAAGTCAAGGAAACACAGAGAAATTTGCACTAGATAGGAGTTGTTAATTTTACTGCAATTAAATGCACTGTATTTCTAATGCTAGAGGAAGTTTTCTAATACCGATATCCTATAGTTTTCCACAGAACAAACACTCAGAGCAGAATCAGGGTCTGACCCTTCTTCTAAGACATACATGTTAACCCACCCTTTCTACTGCTCTGCTAGTATGAAAAAGGTCTGTCCTCTGTCTGCTCCAACCCTCACTCCACATGTTGCTCTTATATGAGCAGGCTACCTTGTGCTTAGCCCTCTTTGCTCTTAGCCATCTTGCACAGCCACAAACCCAACATGATCCCTTGTTGCAGTAATGGAATACAGATGAAGTAATTCTCACAGGCACTTACCAGGTATGTTGAGGGACTATAAAGAGAAGCATCCTTAGATTTTATTTCATCTGGCAAACAGCCAGAGCTTTACAATAGCGATCTTGGACCAATGTTAAGTAAAGAATTACGGCTTCTGGGTTTAGCAGGGATGAAACAATTTCTTAATTAATTAATCAGCTGAATTAATATTTGACACATCTGTTATCCTCTTTGTCCTCTTTATGGTGATTCCTTTGGACAACTGAATTAAGTTTGATATGTATCTAACTCACATCAGGAGTACAGATGGATAAAAAATATTTAAATGCCATAGTCAGTGAATTTTGCCAATATTTCTACTCTACTGGTCACAACCACCACTGTATTTCTTTATTTATGATAACTTAAGTGTAAGAACTTTAGTCTATCAACTGCTGAGAAACACTTTGTTTAACCATTCACATTATTTTGAGTGGATACATCAGCCAAATAGTATATTTCTTTTCCTATATCACATGTGACTTTAACCTCTTAATTGGCTTACACATATCCTTCCTGAAGGAGGAAGAGTTGACCTTTCAACATAATATGATTTTATCATTTTGCATCCTTTGATAGAACTGGAACGCAGAGTAAATCCTCTCTGCTGACATGATTCATCTTCTTCTGATGCTGCCAGGGAGCTTGGTACATTATTTTGTAAGGATAAGAGTATGTAATCACAAAGGAATCATAAGTAAAAATGTCTTGCATACTGAGGTGAAGAACACATTATCTCCCTTAATCAGACCTGGATTTCATGTGTTCACAGTCTTCTGATCCCACAGGGACTCCTCCAGAGATATTTTGTTTGTGTAGCACAACACAATTTTTCTGAAAGATTTGATAGATGTATTGCATTTTGAAAATTATTATCTCCAGTGAGGAAGTAAAACAAAGAGTAAACTATCATTATATGGTCAATCCATTCACTACAAGTGCCTGACAGCCTTTCCTCCTTGTCTTTGTAGGCAGGGGGGGTGATCTTGATCTGAACTCTCTTCCCCTAAGGAAGTCTATTCTTTTCTAATAACTGCATAGGAAACCTTGGCTCCTGGATTAAGCACATTAATCAGGTTAATTTAGTTCAGTTTGAATCTCTTAACTAATGCTTCTGACACGGGAAGTGTTTATTTTAGATGGGCTGAATTGCATCAGAGTCCAGCCTTTTTTGATAACAGTGTGGGGCAACCATACTCTTAACCAAAGTTAAGCAATCAGGTGAAGAGCACTCCTATGTTAAATGCCACAAAGTGGTGTGAAGACCTTTTATTAGGTCATCTTTTCCTCACTGATGTGCAAATGTAGTCAAGTTTCTATACAGGGTTCCAAATAAATTATGCTTTGGTTTGGAGGGTTGCATCAGATGTCTCCATACTACAGAGTGAAGAAGGAGAAAAAACTATATGCATTCATCATTGTCCTGCTCTCTCTCTCTTAATTTTCTTCCTTTGAAATATTTCTTATTTTTTCTTTTGTTATGGTTGCAGTCTGTCAGGGAGAAATATATTCTGTACATTCAAGAGTTAAAGGATATATATTTTAAGAAGTTTATGCTTTGAGTTCTTTGCTCATCTAAATACATGGTAATGGCTACAAAGATTCCTGCAGCTGCTGCCTCTATCTGGATTAATACTTACACATTTTAAACAGCTCTTGTTTTAATAGGGCAGGTAGCTCAATAGCTGCCCTTTTTTTTACAATTAATCTCTTGACAGGGGACAGTGGTGATGCTTGGGTTTTGATAACTCTCAGATTGGTGCTGACACCTTTCTTTTATCCTTTTTATTTTTTAAAACTATTGATGGAAATTACTACATCACAATAAAAGTTTACCGTTAGGACAACTTGATCATGTTGCAATTTTCTTGTTTCCCTGTAGTGACCCAACAGTTTTGAAACAAGCAACCTAAACAAGCTGAACAGCACAGTGAGTGATTTTACTTTGCAGATGTGGGTGGTTTGGACAGTTCCTTCAGTCCCTAGAGAAGCTTCTCATCCTAAGACACCAGATAGAAATGTGAGTATTGCTTCCCAAGCAGGAAAATAACACACTTCCAGGTCTGAGAGGTGAAAAATCAAAATAAAACTGAAGCTGGACCCATAGATTTTCCTTCCCAAATCAGAAATACAAGCAAGTTTTCTTCCTAGGGTATATGTTCCAAGTGCTCTGCCAGGAAATCTCCCATCCTGAAGGGAGACAACATGTACGGGGGTGGTGATGGGGGAAGTGGAGGTGAGGGGACCCTCAGATGGTAACTGTGTTACTTTTTCTTACTCCTCAGCAGCTCTGCTTCAGACCAGCATGAGTTCCTGCTTCTCTTCAGTATGAAAACAGTTGAGAAGGCTTATCGTCTTGAACGTTTGTATAAAATTTTTGGTTAAGTTGAAGAACCAACTTACTTTTAGTGCCATTGATCATATTATTGAAAAGGTCCATCTGATTTAGATTTACCAAGGTCTGCTGAGTAACTTTGTCAAGATTTCATTTGGGGGATGGTTTACCTGGGCTAGCCAGATGCTTTGCCTTGCCTGTCCTTGCCTTTCTGAGAGCTTCTGGCACTTGCTGCACCTCCTCCCCCAGAGACAAAGAGCAGTAGCAGGCAGAGGATCTCTCTCAGGAGCAGAGGTCATATTGCAAGTTCAGGAACTGTTAGGAAGGTCTGGGAGACACTCACAGCCCAGAAGGTGCTATTTGAATTAGCTCTGTAGCATGCATAATCTTTTGGCCATACAGAGAAAAGTTGACTGCTGTTCTGTTATGTGGCTGTATTTGAAATTAATGTAATCAGGTTTAACCTCCAGCTCACTTCTGCTGCTTTAAGGATTTCTATACCCAGAAATCCCATTTCCATTAAATAATTCCTAGTATTTCTTTGGGTGATTGGATAAATAACCAAACAGTAACTAACATTTTAATCCAAGCCACTTTTCAAACATTCTCTTCAGTTCCCAGGAGGCTGGAATTATGACTAAGTCTAAGAAGTTGGCCAGCTACCTGAATTAATTCTATTTAATATAAAAGGGGGGGGGGGGGGGGGGGGAAGAGACACTGCCAATAAACTTCCCAGGAGGCAGTATTGTTCCAAATCACCCAGTATGTCCAGCAAAATAACTTCCAAGAGATGTGTTGCTAAATGTTCCTAGAAAACTGCTAAACTGGGCAAGAAGGCAAAAGATAAAAAAAAAAAAAAAAAAGAAAACCAAAAAACAGTTCAAGGGTTTGCCAGAAACTCTGTTGAACTGTTACTCATGAAGAAAAGGCCAGTATTTCCCAAATATAAAGGAACATACCACACCTTTGCAGAAATGACATTTGTGAATGAACCACCATTCTCCACAGCTGTGTCAAAAAATGCTGTGGGGAAGCTGGAAAGCCTGAAGACTGATTTATTTGCCCACGCACTTTTTTTGTCAGAGTATTCTCAGGGCAATCCAAGTCGTCTTCAGCAGGAAAAGGCGGTGGGGAAAACCCTGGTGTATATCTCCATCCCACTGTGGGGGAGTGAGTGAGCGGTTGCGTGGTGCTTAGTTGCCAGCTGGGGTTAAACCTCGACAATAGACCAGTAAGGGAAGTTATATAGTCTTGAAAAATTATTTTTACAGCACTCTTCCTACCCATTGCAGATGACAGACACTTTAAAACTCTCAGTCTGTGATTCAATTAAATTCAAAACTAGAAGTAAGAGGTTTTTGGCAGAGAAACTAAATTATATCAACTATGTGAATCACTTGTCAGGAATCTAGCAGCTGTTTTCCTGAATTCATGGACAGCCAAGGGAAAACTAAAGCTGTGAGAGTTACAAGCTGCTCACCAATTCATCCATTCCTTTACACAGGAATAATCTGAAACCCTCCAACACCCGCTGGAGTGAAAACTCATCCATGCCAAAAATCTTTCCACAGGCAGGCTTCAATAATCTGCCTGCAAGACTGCACTTGAGGTTCCCTAAAGAGGGTACTGGGTTATGATATTAACAGTGAGCTGAATTGTCTCTTCAAATTATATTCTACTGATGATGAGTATTGGGAGCAGTGAGGGAGATCTCGACTCACTCAGGGAAACAGGCTGTGCCTTCAGGGGCAGAGGGGGAGGAGTGAGGGAGGGGAGGGAGAAGCAAGTGCTGAGGTCCTTCCAAAAGCAGGAGCTCCTAACTCTGAATTTGTGCCATTTTGTGCCATTTGTGCCACTAATCCACTGGATGCCCATGAAATAAATGCCCAACCCTTTGCTGCTGTGGACCAGGAGGCCAAAATATGTACACCGGTGGTAGCAGCGCTCCAAGGGATGGCTCTGGAGTTTTGACTTTGTGATCTAGGGCTTACTCTGAATGGCGATAAAGAACTGTAGACTTCCAACATGGGGTAACTGTTCCATGAAATACAATGAGATAACCTGTACACACCTCAAAGCTCCAGTAATGACTGACTGATCTTAGTCTCTAGAAGTGGTTTGTGTACCCAGGACAATTATTCCCACCACATAATCAAGATTTCTTCAATCAGTACCTACTGAGTTCTAAGCACCTTGAAATCAGCTGACACACATAGTGAAAATTGCATTCAGCAATAGTTTTGGAAAATCGGTAGTTATAGATAGGTATTCTTATATACATATTGTCGTGGTTTAGCCCCAGTCAACAACCCAGCACCACACAGCCACTCGCTCACTCCTCCCTGGTGGGACGGGGGAGAGAATCAGAATAGTAAAAGTGAGGCAACTCATGGTTTGAGATAAAGACAGTTTAATAGGTAAAGCAGAAACTGCATGCGGAAGCAAAGCAAAACAAGGAGTTCATTCACTCCTTCCCATGGGCAGGCAGGTGCTCAGCCATCTCCAGGAAAGCAGGGCTCCATCACACGTAACGGTTACTTGGGAAGACAAATGCCATCACTCCCAATGTCCCCGCCTTCCTTCTTCTTCCCCCAGCTTTATATACTGAGATGATGTCATATGGTGTGGGATATCCCATTGGCCAGTTGGGGTCAGCTGTCCTGGTTGTGTCCCCTCCCAGCTTCTTGCGCACCCGGCAGAGCATGGGAAGCTGAAAAAGTCCTTGACCAGTGTAAGTGCTACTTAGCAACAACTAGAACACCTCCACATTATCACCACTGTTTCCAGCAAAAATCCAAAACACAGCCCCATACTAGCTACTACAAAGAAATGTAACACTATCCCAGCTGAAACCAGGACACATATACATATATATATGCTTTTGAGTACATGAAAAAATTTACGTGTATACAAAGACCAGAGTAGTTTTTCCCCTCTGCATAGAATATACCATATCTAAGTATGATTCATACCTGCCAAAATCTCTCCAATGCCTTCAGCAGTTTAAAGGGGTATTTCAGCCACATAAAATATAAGAAGTATCTTTGCCTTTAATGATTCTCTTAAATTATATTGTGTTTTCTTCCCGCATATGGGTTGTATGAAAAGCATGCTGAAAGTTGGTAGTTATCAGCTGGTACACAGACCATAAAATCTGCCGTGATATTTTGATAATTTTCTAATGTATGCAAAGCGATTGGATACCACAAATACATGATGCACAGAACAAAAATTTAAAGCCATGGTTGCTTTCCAGACTCTGTTCCTATAATAAATCTGGGGCTTCCAGGGGCCTAATTACATATTTTAAATGAGGCATACACTTAAATGCCTTGCCAAGTCAAAACCTTTTTCTGTAAGCTCTCTTGCTAGCTATTTTTACCCATTTTCTAGCATAATGCAAAATAGATCTCCCATTTGGGTGCTCTGATATACAGTGAATAATTACAGCTGAATGAAAAATAGAAACATTTTTCAGGAAAAATGCCCCCCCCCCTTCATCTCAGAATATTCCAACAAGCAACTACAGTAATAAAATTAGCCTTTAAAATAATAACAATGTAAAGCAACATAGAGAAATGTAAAGCAACTAATAGTAACAATGCAGAAACTATTTTTAATTACCTTCACCTTAAGTAAATAATTTGCCCTGTGAATACTGCTGTTAATTTCCACAAGATAATTCATTAGATAAAGTATATTTACTCAATGGGAGCAGTGGTGTCAGAACCTGGCCCCAGTGTGTTGGCATTCTAATTCAATTTCCTGACTGCCTGTACTAGTAGCATTTTAAATGAAAGTTCAGAGTAAATAAGCCAGCAAGTGAATACTTTGTAATAACTGAAGATTGCTTGCTGATGTCAACCTTGTTTTTTTCCCTTATGATGTATGCACTCAGAGGAAGTTTGGGAAAAAAGAGAGTAAATCAGTAACATTCTGTTGCATAGGTACTTACTCCACTCATTATTTTAGTAACTCATAATGAATATATTGTATTGGTATATCAGTGTACAATTGTTAGCTCTGACATACTATTACCATAAATAAAATATAAAATTCCTTCCTTCCTTCCTTCCTTCCTTCCTTCCTTCCTTCCTTCCTTCCTTCCTTCCTTCCTTCCTTCCTTCCTTCCTTCCTTCCTTCCTTCCTTCCTTCCTTCCTTCCTTCCTTCCTTCCTTCCCTCCCTCCTTCCTTCCTTCCCTCCCTCCTTCCTTCCTTCCCTCCTTCCTTCCTTCCTTCCTTCCTTCCCTCCCTCCTTCCTTCCTTCCCTCCTTCCCTCCCTCCCTCCTTCCTTCCTTCCCTCCTTCCTTCCCTCCTTCCTTCCTTCCTTCCTTCCTTCCTTCCTTCCTTCCTTCCTTCCTTCCTTCCTTCCTTCCTTCCTTCCTTCCTTCCTTCCTTCCTTCCTTCCTTCCTTCCTTCCTTCCTTCCCTCCTTCTCAATCACCCCCTATCTTTTTCACCTTTTCTCCTTCTTTGTTGTCCTCTTTCTCCTCCCTGTGAAGGCTGATTGTCCATGGAGAAGAATTCATAAAGGACATTTGACATTCTACAGTACAATTCCAAATCATGCTCATACAAGTTGACCTTGTAGTACATTTGGCAGATTTTTCAAAGGAGGTTGGTTTATAAATCTATGGTGGTGAACCTAGTTGTTAGTGATTTTATTAGAAAAATAATTCCACTTCTAAGTGGATGATCTATCAGAATAGAAAATGAGTAGCTTATCATAGCAATGAAGAAACTGGATTTTGGCTCAGAAAATAAAATGCACACTTGTTATTACCTTCATACTATGAGTGCAAGTTAAAACAGTCGTCTGATAGTGAATTGATATTGAAATTATTGAAAACAGCTGTGCTTAGCTGACTGAATCTCAAAGGTAGTTAGAGCAAAAAGCTCAGAGCTAAGAAAGTTACAGCAAGGAAAAATGCAAGAAAAGAAAATAAAGTGAGTTCAATAGGTGAGAAAACAAAGGGTAGAGGGCAGGAAACTGGTTGAAAAGTGATGGTACCTTATTAAGCAGGTTGAAATGTTAGAAGACAGGGATGTTTGCCAAGGTTACCAGTGGGGAAGGTTGTTAGAGTTCTTTTTTTATTTTGTTCTTTTATCTTGTTCTGTCACAACGTTCGGTTACAAAATTATGTCAAAGAAGATATTGAATCATTGCTTCCAAAACAGCTGAGTAACTGAATAGTGCACCCAGTGTTTCCTCTGTTCTTCCCCTCCTCTCTTCCCATCCTGTATTTTAATCAATTTACTGGCTTTTTTATTCTTTTTCATTTGATTTAGATTGCTGTTTCTTTAACTGTATTTCTTATTTGCCTTCTTCTACAATGCGTTTTCTACAGCCTTGTTTTCTCTTCTGCTTTCACCTACGATCTGTACCTGCTCCCTTTTCATACTTTCTAGCACTATCCTAATAAACAGAGGACACTGCATTAATATGAGTTCCCCATGCTTCCACTGCTCACCTACAGCTTACCTTTCTTTCCTTGAAGCATCCCAGTTTCTCCTGTTAGAGTTCTCATGAAGCAATTTAGTCAAATGAAGAATTTGGGGTCTATTAGCAGCTTTCAACAAATTATAGTTAGCTGATTTATTTAATGAAAAAATATAGTTGATTTCATATTTTTCACAGATGAAAAAAGCTAGTATAGAGGAGTACATTCATTTGCCGTTTTATGAACCCACAAACCTCCAGAGAGCATTGCTAATCCACACAATGTCCTTGAATGACAGATTTTGCATTTAAATCTCCTGTTTAGAGGAAAGCTGTATAAAATGAAACGTAAATGGAGAACACCTTGCTACCTAAGTTTCTGTGGAGAATCCAACACATTCTTTTCTCCAGAAAATACAAAGGGAATAACTTCTGCCTCTGAGATGAGAGCTACGGCTACCATTGCTTTCAGTATCTCCATGAACCTGACAGCTCAACCAGTTCCTGCAAAAGCCCTATCCTACAAGCTGGCTTGAGACGGATTGGGTCTGGCAGACTGGCATGTTCATTGTGCTTTTGGCATATGAGTATCTATTTTGTGAAGATTTTTAATTTCCAAAATAAGTCCGGTTTTCTCCTTTTGGGGGAGAAATGTCCTTCCAATTTCTTTGTGCCTGTGTCTGTGGAATTTGTTTGAGGACAGATCAGAGCAGAGAAACCCAACCCATTGTGTCTGATCACCCAGCCCTTCTGCTAAACCTCTGCTGAGCAAAAGTCATTACACAGCATCACTAGGAATGCTACCAGCAGGAAGAAACAATCTAATAGCCCTGTCAGCAAAGGCATAAAACCTGTTTAGTACTTCTTGGATGGGGCCAAGATTGCCAAGGTTAAAAAGGTGACAGCGATTTCTGTCTTTAGGAAGTCATGTCAGTGAACACAGGTTACACAGACTGTTCTGCTTTTCATCCTTCTGCTCTGTACTGCTACAATACTTCTACAACAAATATCAGATGGAAAAGCAACGTGTTGTAGATTGTACATGTGGCAGTCTGTCCAGCTAAATCCAATATTTTTGAGGAAAGAGTGGCAGGAGAAAGATGTACACTTAAAGTGTTGAGAGGCAGCAGGGAGGGGTTAGGGAGTGAGGAAGGCTAGAAATATTCCTTTCGTGGAGGAGAGGTTATCTATGTGGGTGTTACACATTTTATGTTTATTGTCCCAACCAGGCAGACTGTCTTGTATATAACATGCAATATAAAAAAATAAATTAAATCCTTTTTTGAATGCATCACTTTATTGTGTAAGTTTTTTTACTGCCTTCCTCCCCTCCAATTCTTCCCAAAGGTTTATTGTCCTCAGTACAGAATTTATAAAGTTTCATTGTCCATGTGTCAGAATCATGCTGTTACCTGTTGGCCTTTTCTACATTTCAGACACTTGTCAAAAGGAGATGTTATCATAAAGAACAAGACTTGACTCTTCTGCCTGTAAGCAACTCAGGGAAGGGTGAGGGTTTTGATCATATTGCAAGGTGGAATGTTTCTGGAGTGTGCTGCAAAGCGTGTCTATCATCAAAGTTGCACCAAATCCTCCTCTTCCTGCTCAGCATTTGAACAAATCTGTCAGCTGCCCACAGTATTATTGAAACCTAGATAATAAATTTTGGATGTTTCACGTTATTTAGTTCCACAGATGTAAACAATTATTTTGACACATTGATGGGCTTTCTTACACTCTATAGGAAATTGGCACTAGCATTGGTTTCTTTGCATAACATCCATTTTGCATTAAAGAAAGGGCATCTTTATACAAGTGAGGAACTTAGCAATCTTCAGCTGTTTTCATCCTCCAGCCCCAATGACTAACAGCTAGACATATACAAGAGTGTAGACACAGGTACATACACACACATACGTACCTGTGCAATGCATTCATTACACAAGCCTTGAAATATTGCATAATGAATATGCATACGATCTGTATCTTGTTACCTTACCCATTTTATCCCAGGACTTATTTTAATAACCTGGTCAATTTTAAAAAGTATTCATTTTATAAACCAATATGAAGTAGAATTTCTCCCTTTCATTACATGACCAATGCTGAAGATATCTGTGATCTAGTTTCTTTCCATATTTAAAGATAACTCACTTATTAAAAGGTGTTTCGTATTCATTAATTCTTAAGATTCCCTCGAGCTATGCACAGTTAGACTGCACAGTTAGACTGCTTGGCAAAATCCTGGTCCACTCATTCTGAAATTTTGACACAAATTTTAACGTGCTTGTCATTTCATCCATGGTGCCAAAGGCATTTAAATTTACATGTCAAGGAATATATGAAATCATTCTAATCTCAGTTTAAAGAAAAAAACAAAAAACCACAAACACAAAACCAACCAAATAAAACTTTGTCTGAGCATCTCTAAGATATTGTGTGACCCTGAGAGGTAGCATGGTCAGAATGGAAAGCACTATGGAATGCAAAAAAGATCTGCAACCAACCTCATATTGTCCTCTTGGTCTGGTCTCTCTGTTCAACATCACATCACAAAAAAACCTTTAAATGGTAGCACACCATCAACCATTTTGTGTTTTATAATTTTCTATGTTTGTATTACCTCCAGGGGATTTATCAAATGGAATCTCTCATATACAAAATGTGACCCAGGTAGGTAGGTAAGTCACAGGGAGAAAACATAGGTACCTAATAGTGCTTTAAACCAGTAAAGCAAAAATATTATAAGAAACAAAACCTGGGTGTTAAAACAAAAAAGTAGGTTAACAGACTCAAAGCAACACAGGAAAGTGTAGTCAAGTTTAAGTCAAGGAGCACAATCAAAAAGCAACTATATGAAATCTTATACCTTATGTTACATGAGTTAAGACCAAAGTTCTGCTAGTTCCTTCTGACTTAATAAGTGAACACATGCTTAACTTCAAAACTTTTAAGTAAAAATAATGTTTTGCACTTGTATATACTTTCAAGATTATGAATAAGCTTTAAAAATTGCAGTGAAACTATACCTATCTTTCAAGATGTATGTTTGATGGACATATTTAACAGATAATAAAACTGAAGTTCAGTGAATGATTTAATGGGGTCAAGGCCATGTGACTGACACTGATAAAAATATGGCAGAAGATCCAAAACCTATGTTTTAACTGCTAGCAAAAATCAAATGTTTATAGGGAACAAGAAAAAACAACTCAAACCATGTGATAACTTTTGTGAGCACCAAGGTTAAATTGTGGATGATATATTATTTACCTGACCAAAATACATAACTTTCAAAACTACTATTTTATTATTGCTATTTAGTTTAGAATATGCATATACACACGTTAGTAATTTTATGGTGATATAATACACCAGGTTATAATATGGCTGCTTGTCTGGGCAATTTGAAACAGAATGGTCAAATAATAGCAGTTAAGTAGTCGCTCCATTCCAGTGCAAATGAAAAATTCCTAAAAGCATTTTTCCCTAGTTTCTCCTGAGACGTTTGTCTGTCTAAGTATTAGGGCTGTAAGTGACATGTCTATTAGAAGACTGATGCTAATTTTCATCACAACTTGTTGACCAGGATCATTTGTAACACACTTACCCAGAAGCAATAATGCATCATGATTTCCTTATGTCCTGTTTTCTTCTCAATATTGGTCATGCAGAATTTTAAGTGCCCCTGCATGTCCTGCCTGTATGAAAGTACGAACTTGTAAGTAGTTTTAAAATAGTAATGTTCTTGACATGCTTAGACATCTTCACATCTTCTGTATGAAAACTAAGAAACAAAGTTAAACGGTATGATGAAAATGCGAAGTGTTTGGTGTGATAGATACAGGCAATTAGAAGGTTTATAATTATTTTAAACAAAAAGTACACTAAAAAACTCCAGCCAAAGGCTTTAGTGCTATGATAATAATAAAATTGAAGTCTGCGCTAGAGTTAGGTAAACTCTGACAACACACACTCTCTCCATCCTCCTTCTCCCTAGCCACAAATACACGGTATGAAAGAGGCTGAATGGAGTAAGCAAAAGTACACAGTAACCTGACATATTTTTTTTTTAAACAAAGAAATATGTGTTCCATAATTCATTCCTATTTATTGACGTTTCGGTTCTGCCACACTTAAACAGACTGAGAAATATTTGCCCCAGCGTGATTCTTTCAGTGGTGCTACTTATTGTACAAGATACAGTGGATGAAAGGTGGCGGGATCAAGGATACATTATTTTCAGTAGCAGATTTTTAGAATCTCATATTCGGTGTCTAATCAGTACTCCAGCTCAACTGTCAGTAGCTTTCTGCCTAATAGAAAGAGCAGTGGGCACTTCTTTTTAGTGTTAAGGTCACATTTAAGGCGCAACGCTGCATATATTGTTCTATATATATGGCACCTGAGAACACAGTAACCATATAAGTGATTTCTGCTATACTTTGGCAGAAGGATGGGGATGAATTGAATTTATTTCAACAGGGAATACTTTTGCAATCCCAGTTCTCACTCAGAAAATAAAAACGTATTGCTGAACACCTGGGGAAATCACCTAAAATGTACATACATCCTGGAGTCTAGAATCACAGTCACAGTTGACAAGTAACTACCTTTTTGGGATATAATAGATCTGATTATGGTCACTTTTATGTGTGGAGAACTAGAAAGAAATGGAGGAATGACTTTTCTAGAGGTTCAGTATAAATACAGCATGCTGAGTAGTCTTTTTTTTTTCAAATCACTGAGGGCTAGGCAGAACTGTAAAAACAGCTTAAGAAAGAGGTGTTGCACACATTTCATTGTATTTACATTCAAAATACGTTGTTCTTTGGACTGCTAACTACAAGATAGCATTTACTCCTTGTTACCCTCTTGCTCTGAATGAATGTTAAATGAAGGGCTTTAGAACCAGCCATAAAACAGAATTTCCATCCCACATAAATATTTGAAATCCAAGCAATGTTTAAAAAAAATTGCCGAGAAATAGAATTTCTTCATTAAACTAAAAGGTTTTATTCCTGTATTAACTTTTCTGCTACAGAACACAGGAATGTTGACTGGAGAAAGATATATTTTAAAAGGAAAAACTAAATCAGGGATTAATGATAGAAGTAATTTTTTTCTTACTTTAGCATGCTGGCCATCTGATCAACATGCACTCTTGTTTTGTACAAATAGGGAAGTGTCATTTGGTTGTGAGGCATTGGTGGCACAGAATTAAAAAAAAGTCAAGAGTAGGACACCACATTAAGTCAACAACTTCTTGCATCAAGCAAGTTAGGATTTTCTTATCTCCCTCACAAGTTGTTTTAGCTGTGCATGCTGTTTTGCTGAGCAATGATGTAAAATAATTCCATAAGAAATCACTAATGAGATTACAGCTCTGAAGGGTGCAAAGATAACAAAAGACAGGAAAAGGAAAGTCAACATTTTCTTTACTAAAAACTATGTAGGGGTGGTTCCCATATAAATGTAATAAAACAGTATTTCAGACAGTGAAGAGAAGTCATGTCAGTTAAGAGTAAAAAAAAATCCAGAATATTTTCTTTATTATGTTTTTTGTTTTAGGAGATGTAGGAATTCAATGTTATTGCCTTCTTTCCATGAGAAAGAATTAATGATATGTATATGCCCTTTTTCCTTTTTGACAATATGTTACTTCCCTGGAGGTTTACACAAATTTTTTCATTGTACTGTGGCTGGCAGCCACTGTATCTCTGAGCAAATAATGTCAACTGCTAATTACTGTGAGTGGTATTTAAATAAGCTGATCTGATCTGTTATATCTCGGTTCCTTCTTTCTGAAACACTAGTTGAACATCAGGCTCATCAGTGCCCTATGTGTCTCCTTAATTATTTCACCGGGTCTGTCATGCCTTGTATTCATATTTTGCTTGGGTAAAACACATGTGAATACAGGTATTTATTTTGCAACCATAGCTGTGTCTTTTTTAATTATATATGGAACTTGTCTAATCCAGTTTGTTTGTGATTCTGTCTTTGCATCACAAAATTCAGTACAATTCCTTTTTTGTGTGTATGTGTTGAGATGGACAGGAAGAAATGAGAGGCAAATAAAAGGGGAATAAAAAGAGGTATGGTGAAAATTTAAAGCTATTTCCAATCATGAATACTTCCTGCTAAGATTTCATTTCCCAGAGAGATATGAACAAGACAAGTGTTTTGATTAACATCAAGAATATTTCAAGCGGCATTATTTATGAAAGTATGCAGGGATGACATCGCATGGTAATTCAGTATCATAAAATTATCAGTCTTGATATGGAAAAAGTATTATTGACCTTTTTTCTTTAAAATAATAATTTCTATATTGTTTTTCATTGATCTATTATCATTCCCTGAGAAAAACCAAAATAACTTTTCCACAAGAAGCTTTAGACACAGCTGCAAATGAGAAAGTTTTCAAGAAACAAACTTAAAGCTGGTCTTAGATTTGGGCACTAAAATCAATAAACCAATTTTGAAATACAGTCTTGCTGGGAACTTTTGATTCTCATTATTTGAAAATGCAGAAATGAGTTTCGCACTGGAATTAGAAAGACATTAAAAAGGGTGATGACACCACTTAATTTTCATTATTTTACTCAGGAAACTGAACAAAAAAATAATTTGTGTAGCTCTAATTATCTGACCCTTGACATTCAAGCGTAGATTTGAAGACCTAGCTTTTCGGTTTCTCTCTTGTCCAGAACTAACCGGGGTTAGCTGCAGTTGGACAGCACATCCCACATAGTATGCACATGCTGCAGGGGCATATATGTTTACCGTTATGAGAGGACCACTATCAGTAAGCCCTTCTCTCCCACCACCTCTTCGCTTTTAGCAAATCCTTACCTAGTTTTCAGAGATTTGACTGGTTATTGAAAGAACAGAACAGAAATTTCAGCTTGTTCTCTCCAAAAATGGCATAGTCATCAGACCAGCGTCTTGCAGAACTACTAGTACTGACACACTACCACTAATGTGAAATAGCAACTTGATTTCCCTCTAACCATTTCTGAAATGTATATTAGTTTTTTTTTCAGTTGTCCTTACTTTCAAAACTCAAAGAAAATTGTGTTTAAAAAAGTAAGAAAAATTATTCTAGGGCTGGTGAAAATGTTCCACAGAGAGACTGAAAGAACCCAGTCTGTTTAGTTTAACAAAAAGGAAATTATAGCAAATAAAGACGAAATCACTGATCTCACCTCAGGGGTGGTTGAGTGCGGTGTAACATCTGATTGGCTTCATATCAAAGGGTTAAGGAATCCCACAGTCCCTGTTGATCTCAAGAACTCCGGATAATTTAATGTCAGATTATTTTCATCTTCCACCTCCCATGGAGGAACATATTTCCTAATATAAACATATCTTAGTAGTTATAAACACAGCTGAAATTTATAATCTACATCAGTTATATTTTATTCATTCTTTTTGAATCTCATATGACTACCCATCAGATCACTTTCCCCTGTTGTAGCATGCACATCCTGCGTATTCACAAGGTTTCCTTCTCTGATCCTCCACCCCACCGTGCATCTTACAATCAGTTCTGTGAATCGCCAGCATAGTTGTGTTTCTACTGGGTGTAATCCCAGGGTAGAACTGATGGGGTGATGCTGCACAGTGGCAGAAATGCTGGCCATTTCTGTCATGACTACTGTAGTGTTGGAACTTCCATCATGTAAGATATAACATTAAGTAAATATGTTTATGACAGAGAGAAGCTGGACAGAATTCAGTCCTTAATGAGTGCCTCCTACATCAGTGATTGTCTGGTACTACAGTATTAATTGTAAAAATACCATATAAGAGATTGAAGTGCTGAGGGAAGACCAAGAGCAAAATGTAACATCTTCCTGTAGTCCTTATGTTTGTGCTAAGAATGGAAATCAATATTAAACCTCTGGAACAAAATGAGTCTCTTTATGCTTGTTATTCCCAAACTCGACATTAAACATGTGCTACTACAGTCAGTGAGGTGCTCCTTTCTCAAATGAGTAGTCCATATAAGTCTATATTCTTCTTATATATAAGTCTATATGCTTTTTTAATAACATGGAGATGCAACTTTCAGACGCACACCAGTCAAAGCTCCTCAGAATACACCTTGGTCAGAGTGAGCTCACTGAATGATTTAATATGGATGCGTTTTAACATGCAGAATTCACGAACAAAAGGAAGAAATCAAGCTTCTTACTCAGCTAAATTTCTTTCCAAACATATTTCAATGATAATGGTCCTCAGAATTTGAAAACTCGAGAGCTAAAACATAGCTATTATGCCACCATTATGGCAACACTACTAGTTAGAATAGGTTAGCTAAGGAGTTTATAATTTCCATCATTGAGGGATTTTTAAGGTCAGACTAGGTAGATATTTCTGGAATGGTCCAGATACAGTTGAATATTTTGCCCTTCACTCGTTATATGGAGAGGCTAACCTCAAAGCCTGTTAGGTGCTAAGATTAAGTGCTGTGATATCCCCATCATTGCAACACTTAGCTTCTTTTTTGTTTTCTTTCCCTTCTTACTTTTAACCAAACTAATTTTTTTTAAAATGTTTTCATTAGGAAAATAATGTATAGTTCAAAAAAGTCACTTGCTTATTATAAAAGACCCACAAAATAGGTCTAATCAACGAGCTTGACGGAGATTGTAATTAAGGTCTGCACAAGGAAATTAAATGAGCCAAAAGACTTAATGTCATATCAGAAATCAGCGAACATATGGCAAAGAGAAACCAGCTCTTAAGATTGTCTGTACTTGAGCTACTTGAGTGTCCAGAACTGTAGGATGGTTGTGATAAGCAGCAGAACAAATGGAATGGAAGAAACTAGCTAGACTTAGCTGTGCAATGGGCCCCAGAGGCCCACACATCGAAATTCCCTGATATGGTTTTCTGTCCACCCATTGTCAAACATTCCTATTTGTTATGGCATGTACTTGGAAGAGCCCTCAAAGGACTGAACACTTTGAGAAACCCTGCTCCAAAGTAACCTTATTACAGCGTAAACATCTTCTGAAGCAAATCCCACTAAACAGACAGCATATATCTGGAAAGAATAGTCTTGGAAAACTGGAATTTTAAGTTTGAGTGGGTTGGTTTGTTTTTTTTTCAGTTTGCTACTGTAGGCTTTCTACAGTAGATCATTCCTTGACAGGTTTTTCTACTTCCCATTGTTTAAATAAAATATGATTGCCTTTTTTATTTTAGGAATAATCCAATTAAGGAAACCGTTGGAGTATGGAAATGCAAATGAAATAGTAGCTAGAAATTTAATTTTACCCTCAAGAGCTTAGAAAATTCTTTTGTGGGAAAGGCATGATTCAAATTACCTCAGTAGTAATACTTTTTAAATTACAGGCTGTGTTTTGAAGATGTTACTGTTCAGCTTTTAAGCATAAACCCATGCAAATGCCAAGATCACATACAGTAACTACTTAATTTTCATTCAAAATTGTCTTGGATATGTGAAAAAATGGAAAGCAGATTATTGCACTTTGTCTTTTCCTAGTAAATTCATTATGTACTGTAACTGTTTTAAAGTGTGCCCTCTTTTAATAAACACATAGTCTCATTTACTTTGCTATGATCTTGTCATTTTAGTAGTGCAGAAGTATTCCTAACTCCTACATCCTGAAGACTGATGTGAAAAGGCAAATGATATATACCAATACTGATAACTTGATAACATCTGATTTTATAGCTACAACCCCAGTCTTTAAATTATAATATATATGATTAATTTGAAAAATGAATAAAATATATATATTTTATGCCTGATTAAATGAGAGAGAGAAAGATAATATCTCTGGTAGCAAAAAAACAGGTTATCTTGTTTGCATACCAACCAACATAGTAACTATTGCTGCAACAAATACTAAAAGTTACCTTTCTCTTATACAGAAATGTTGATGTGCTTACAATGATTTAATTATATTGGGTATTAAATTAGACCTTAAATGACCATCCAAACTTTGGACTGGTTTGTGCACATCACAAAAATTGGGCTCAAAATGTCATAATTATACAGATTTTCAATAAGCCATTTTACATGGCTTCTTTTAGCTTCACTCAAAAGCCACACAATCAGTAAAGGAAAAAAAAAAAAAGAATTATTAAAAGCAAATAAACAAATAGTCATTTTGAACCTCAGAAAATCATTAGACTGAAAGAAGACTCTCTGTTATATTGCAATTCACTCGCTCCAGCTCTTTAATTTACCTATGTTATCACAGAGTAAGTTAGAATGTGAAAAAGATTTTATTAGGCTCTTCATGTATTGTTAAATGTAATTGGTGTGAGTGCATTCATCTTCAGAATTCATGGTTTTTTGCTTTTTCACAGCTCCTTTAATGACTTATTCTGCATATGTACTGATTTGTGACTATTTCTGAGGAGAAGAGTTCATGGAAGAAAAATACTCAAAGGCAAAATCAATTCCACAGCTGATGAAGAATATTGCACAACATACAGCTGGTATTTTGCATTATTTAGAAGACAGACTGAAATTCTGCTGGAATTCATTTTCTACAGTTGGTGTTCTAATAGCCACAACTGGAAAAGGAACCAGTACTTTTGTTTCTTTAACCCAAGCCCGTAAGTATGCAGAAAGTACAAAGAAACACAAAGTTCGGGTTTAAAGCCTCACCAAAATTTTCACAAAGGCATGCAAATATTAAGTTTTGAATTATCACATTATTGAGTTACATTTCATTTACTCATTTATGCTCCAGTTCTCACTGTTTCCCAGATTTTCCAAATCTGAGTTTGATGCAGTCCACTGGACTTAGAAGCCTCAGTGATCAAATTCTGCCGACCACTGAGCCCAGTATCATCTAGAGCACATAACAGTTTGAGTCACGAAGGTCAAATCCTCAACGATGTTAATTCCCAGCAATGGCAATAAAGGTACAAAGCACTTTAGGAGCCTGCCCCTTAGTTCCTGAAAGCACTCAGCCTCTCTAACTGGCTGAGTTTCCCACAATTTACTGTCTTCCTCTGCTGTGTCAGCATTGTAGCAGTCTTATAGGCCAACAACTGAATTGAACTGGAGAGCACCTGACCACTCCTAAAACTGCTATTTTATCTTCTGGAAGAGATTAAATAAGCTGACAGGCTGGTCGTTTGGTTTTCAATAGCAATTGGAATAAATACGCAGAAATTTGGATGTGTTTGTTGGGAGGGGTGTTAGCTGGTTCTTTCACTGTTGGAGCTTTTGTCTTTCTGGATTTCCTTTTTTATTAAAATTCTAGGGAAAAACAAAACCACACAGCTGTGCCATTCATTCACTCTTGTTATCTTGTTATATCTTGCTTGTCTGTCAAAATGCAGAGATCACTCATGTCGTGGCAGCAGTGAGCAGAACTCATGGAAGCTAAGCAGGTCAGGGGCCATAACAGCCCCAGCAATGAAATGACCATTCTGTTAGGGAGAAGCTGGTCTCAGCCGGAAATTGATGCTGTTTCACTATCAAGTTCAAGAATAGGACAGTGTCCTAGCATCAAGTGACAGTCAAATGTCATTGGAAGAGGAAGAAAAGACACTCAGACCTGAAAGAGTCACAGCCTCCATTCCTAAGAGAATGGGAAAAAAAAACAGAACAGGTTGGTAATTTCCTCCTGAAGGCGTCATGTCTACTGCAGCTGACATTCTAGAGTGTGCTGCTTCCAAAGATCTCAGCTCTTACAAATTACTATAAAGTGGATGAAGTTCTTCTCTCACAGTGATCACAACATCATAAGCCCTTCTATTTGTATCATGCAGTTGCTTTCAGGAACAATCTCAAACTCATCAAAAGTGAGTAGCAGTCTGGGAAGGCAGAAGACTCATATGGTATACATGTTCATTTTCCTAGTTGAAGATTACAAATGATTAGGATCTAGGTATTCTGGAGAAATATGCATATTCCAGAACACCAGGACAGCTTTGGCTCCCTTGACCACTGAGATGATGTTCCACATACTCTTGTACATGGAAAAAATACCCCTGAACATGGAAAATAGCCTATTTTCTGTAAGAAGATGTACTTGGTTTTAAACTAAAGGAGGGTAGGTTTAGACTGGATATAAAGAAAAAATGTTTTACAGTGAGGGTGGTGAAACACTGGAACAGGTTGCCCAGAGAGGTGGTTGATGTCCCATCCCTGGAAACATTCAAGGTCAGGTTGTTCAGGGCTCTGAGCAACCTGATCTGGCTGAAGATGACCCTGCTCACTGCAGGGGGGTTGGACTAGATGACCTCTAAAGGTCCCTTCCAACCCACACCATTCTATGATTCTATGATTCCAGTAAGAAAGGCTTTAAACACAGATCAAGGGCAAGAGATAGTGTGACTGACAAACGATAGATAAGCATAAAAAGAGACATTTGAATAAGGGTATCAAGATTGACAGAGTGGGAGGGGGTTAGGATTATTCAGAATACGATCCAAAGAAAGACAAAAAAGGAAATAAAATATTAGACTTCTTACTTATATATGCTTATGTACAGTATATAGGGAAAAATCAGGGGATTTGACAAGATAATCAATAAGACTTAAGGACTAATACTAAAAGAATACACTTTGTTCAGAGACAAAGATGACCACAGAACTGTGTCTACTGAAATTCTGAGAGAGGGAAAGGGTTATATCAAAATTAGATAGACTTCAATGCAGAGAGAGAACTTGGAGACACTATCTAATGAGAACAAGGATTAAGGGATAAAGCAAAGCCTAAAAGAAAAATACTAGGTTCAAAATTAACCCAAGGCAGAGAGGTAAGAAGTGTTACAGTAGATTAACTTGGTTCAAGTATAAAATTGTCATTGACTCCACCCACAAGAAGGAATCATATATACTGTTGATGCTAAATATTTTACCAAAGATAATATGAAATTATCTTTCATATATAATGAAAGATGTATGAAAATAAAAGAGCAGCAGTAACATGTAACGACATAAATAAAAAAAAGACAACAAAACAACAAAAAGAACCAGGGCACTGAATGAGGTACAACTACCAAGCAACTGCTTTGGAAGAAAGAACTCGTTCTACTATTGACTTACTATACTAGTTTCATACTTTGAAATAGTTCTTTAATTTGCTCTGTTAATTGTAAAAAGGAAGATCAAGGACTCTCTACTGAATAGAGAGGAAAAGAGTTTGTAGGTGAATTTGAGCATGAAGGTGTTTCATGCCTTTTTTTTTCCTATCAATGTTCACTATACAAGCCAGCTGTGATCAAGTGACTAATATAATTAAGATGGTATCTTCCCAAAATGCTTTGAAGGAGATGATCAAATAAACTGCAGCTACCTGGAAAATAAGGAGAAAGTGACATGCAGATGGCAGCCAGCATTTTTTTTTCCTAGGAATAAATTTTGTCAATCTAATCTAATTTCCTTCTGGACAGGATGGCAGGCTGGGCGGAGAGGAAAGAAGTCAGTGAGGTCATTTATCTTGGCTTTAATTATACTTCTGATATTCTTGCATGATCTTCCCATAAATTATACAAGAAAGACCGTCTTGTTGAAA
This sequence comes from Phalacrocorax aristotelis, assembly GCF_949628215.1. Classification (NCBI taxonomy): domain Eukaryota; kingdom Metazoa; phylum Chordata; class Aves; order Suliformes; family Phalacrocoracidae; genus Phalacrocorax; species Phalacrocorax aristotelis. Next base: position 91,283,680 of record NC_134277.1, read on the forward strand.
TTCTTATAAGGAGGATGCAAAACCAGTTGACTAAGTAGCATGGAAGGATATGTTAAGTGGAGTTATGCAAGTTCTCCCATTGCTTATCTCCTCTTCAATAGTTTTATTAACAGCTGAATGTTGCAATGGAAAACGTGCTTATTATATTTGTAGATGACATGAAGATATGATCTGAAAGAACAATATGGTCAAATACAAGTACAACATCTGAGCAGGAACAATCAACTGTTAAAAATGTAGGATGGAAGACAATTAACTAGATGACTCCTGCTCAAAAATGGCTCTGAAGAGGTTATAGGGAATCATAAACTGAGGGAGTTTCATACTGTTTTTTTAAAGGCAAACATCTTATCAGGAAGTATAAACCAGAGCATGCCATGAAGTAATCTTGCTTTACTTATCACTGATAATGCTTCAGCTGAAGTCGAGCGCTATGTTTCAGAAAAGGAACGGGCATTGATTAGAAACAATCCAGAGGTCACAGTAGGGCACAAAGTAATGAGTTTAAATGCAGCAAAGAAGATTCAAATTGGATGTTGTGAGGGATGTGGAGGCAAAGATCTCTTACGATTATCATACATAGAGATCGCCTAGGAAGACTGTGGTCAGTGAAGGTCTTTAAGAAGAGGTTATAAAAGCATTTGTCAGGAATGACACTGGCAGAGATGATCGTGTCTTGGAGCAACAGGAAGAACAAGGGCAACACCTGCGGTCCTTTCAGCACTGTGCTTCTGTGATTCTCTGTGTTTTGCTGCAATTTCCCCTAATGACCTGAGTTTCTTGCTCTACCTGAGTTTAACTCGAAAGTTGGGTGGCTTGGCTTCGGGGTGGTTTACTGGGTAGCTTTGCATAAGAGTAAATAATTCTAACATCTGCAGTTTTCCATAGGCATAACGCTAGAATCGGTTGTTGCAAAGGGATATGCATGAGCTGAAGCTGCTCCTTCAGGCAGAGCTATCCATGGGATATGTCCTTCAGATTTAATTTCTTGAATTGATCACACAACTGTGTTCTCAAATATTTACCTTACATAAACTCATCTCTAAGACATTTATTTCTATAGGCTGCAAGCAGAAAACCAGAGAACATGATTCAAAACCTAGCCCTATTCATTTTAACCGAGAATGGATAGCTTGAAATTGTGTCCCCCCAGGGACTATTAACAAAGATGGTATTCAAATTACATTAAAGCTTGCAGACATGTTGTGAGTAATGTGTGCCCATTTGCCACAAGATTAAGGTTTTCTTTTGTTCCCAGTAATGTATGGCAACATGAATTAATGCAGGTATTTTATTACATATGTGGAAAAAATATCAGACTCATCATTTATCTGCAATGGAAAATATACAAGATCGTGTTTACTTGGTTTGCAAGCACTACTCTAGTTATCATGTCACACACTAAAATAATTTCCCCCAAAGGCTTATAAGTTAATTAGATCTGATTTTTTTCTCTATCCTTTTCTTTTAAGCTTTTTTCATAAGTGGAATTTACATCTGTACCAGGGTAGGATAAATGCAAAATGAATGAGGAAATATTTAAATACCAAGTACAAACCTATTTCTTCCTCAAATTTAGTGGGATTGTGCATTTTCATGAATTTTTGATCATATTGTTGCTCTCTTTTTACTAATATCAGATCATTTATTAACTACAGCAACTATATAGTATTGTCTGTAAGAATGTATATATTCTTTCCCCAGTGTGTTCTCAGAATTCAACTATAGAAAAGTATTTTAAGAAAATGAGAGTGAGTTCCTTTAGGCAAATGACCATGGTCTTCTCATTAATCAAATTTCCTCCAGACTGAAAAGAAAAGGGTTTTTTATCTGAGTTTGTGCTTAGATGGATACTTCACCCTTGTAGTATAACAGCATCTAATAGCTAAACTCAATATTCTTGATAAAGTGGTAATTACAGCAGATTATTCAGGCAGAGCAGAACAGGAATCCAGATTTTGAAACGTTGAAAACTGCTGAGAAATGTAACAATTTTTGACAGTGAAAAAAAGAAGAAAATCTGAAGAAAGGAGGAAGTAGGTCAAAAGGACTGCAGCATTTAGAGCAGGAGAATTAAAGCCATAAAGCACTGCAGCCTGAAGGCCTTTAACGTTTCTTTCTAGAGTGAAAAGCTATAATTTTACAAGCATGATGTGAAGGTAAACTGAATATTACATCAGGTTTTAAGCATGAAGGAAATAGGTCATATATAATATGAAAACATATCAGCTGCAGAACTGTAGGAGACAACTGGTCCATCCAGCTATAGCCAATTCAAAATATTTCAGAGGTCAGCGTCAGATACAGAGAACAAATGGCACAGAGCACATGCATAGGAAACTCTATTTATACTTCCCGTCTTGCCTCTTTGCCTAAAACCAATTTAGATCTGAGATGAAAGTATAAGCTTTCAATTTACGTCCAGTAGTAATGTCTCATACCTTGAAGCTCAGAGACTTCAGTAATAATTCTTGCTGGCATGCAGAGAGAAGAGTGGCCCAGAGCTGCTCCTGTCTGAGGTTTTATAAAGCAAGGAACCCCTGGTAGCATTTATTTGGGAAAAAGTAGATAACTGAGTGGGCTGGTATGCACCCGCCTTTCAGCTGAATTACAATTTTTGGAAAAGATCAGTGAAGATTTGGTTTATATTTCAACTTGGGAGGTAATAAAACAATGACTGAGCCACAGGAGGAGCAAGAAAAGGATGTGGAATATGCATTTAGGTTCTCCTGGCACAAATTTCAGTTCCACATTATGTGGCAGGTGAGCTGGCAGGACCAGTGCTCCAGGTCCCCATAGTGAACGGATACCTGATAGTATTAATTCTCTTTGAGGACTCATATGATGCTGATTGCTTTTTAGACTGGTGATACAAGTGCAGATTTATTTTTTGCAGTGAAGTGATAGAGAGATGCATCTGGCTGTGATATCAGTGGTGTAACGTTGAGAGCTTTTGGATGAAACTTCACAGAGGAACAGTGATTCCAGCAAGGGCTCCCAAGACAATACTAAATACAAGCTATAATTCTTATACCATGAGAAATGGGAATGCTGACAAATGAGAACTTGCAGCACTTCCACTGGAGTTAGTCTGGGCAAAACTGCTGAGTCTGCCTATCCAAGTCAACAAAAAGTGATTGGAAACACAGCAATAGAGGAGCAAAGGAGAAGAAAAAACATAATTAGTGGAGAACTAAATTTAAAACAGTTCTAAACTGTGAATGAAAAATCTAACTGAATAAATAGTTATCCCATGTTCCCTAATAAGTACTGCTTTTCCCAAAGAAAAGTGTTCAGAAATATATTCCAGGAACCTAGCATGTGAGAAATATTATTTAGCAAGATTATCCCAAGGGATTTTGGTTTTGTGGATTTCTGTGTGGGATCCCAATTGCTATCATTTGTCAAATTTTCAGGATAAAATCTTAGCTAATATTTGCAGCTGGTAGCATCTAGGTGAATAGTAATGTAAGTTATATAGGCTCCTGAGAATTTTCTACAGGAATTATTTAATTACACTTCAACTTCTTTTTTTTTTTTAATATGGTTAGTGTCAGATCTTAGGGCTTTTAAATCACTAATATCTGTTAAAAATTTTTACCATGAGACTGTCAGAGAGGACAAATATTCAAGGTCATTTATTTGGTCTGTTCCCATTTAATATGTCCACATCCATACCGATGAGTAACAACATTCTAAAGATGATAGAAGCACCTGTGAATTAACTGCATGATTTTTAAACAGAAGAAGGAACTGTTAACAGCCAATGTATTTGCTAAGCAAAATCTAATTTTGAGGATTATTTTTTCCCTCTTTGTTATAGCATAACTTTAGCTTCACTCTTCCAGACTAATTTCAAAAAGAATATGCCTATGTCATAGCTATGAATATGGGCCATATAAAAACTGTGGCATTTTCTGGCACAGTTACATTTCTTGAGAAATTTATTAATTCTGTTTGTATTTAATGCAATTTCCATATCTTAATAGGTTTAAGCAAAGAGGAAATCTGGTTTTGCTACGAGGGCTGCTGGTCATGTATATTCCAGACGAGGAGTATCTGAGACCCAGTAATTTTGCAGTTAAATGAGAGCGGTTTGGAACAACAGAACAGCTGCTGCCTAAGGGAAAAATCATCTACTCACTCACTGTAGGAGTTTGAAGTGATTAGCTGAAAATCCCCAGCAGAAATGAGGGAACAAAGAACTATAGCATTGAAAACTGGTTCTTGTGGACTCTGGAGCTCATGGGTAGTAAAACACTGCTCCCTGAATGAAGAAAATATTATGAATGCTGGACATTGGTAAGCTGTAGGACATAATTTATGACTAGGAAAATATGACTGTACAGAGGTCATTGGATGCAGGAAAGAGGAACTGCAATGCCTGCATGCTTTGTCGAAAATCTAAAGAATGCTCAAGTTTAACTTAGAGGAGGACTGATCAATTCTGTTCAATATCAGATCTGACCCTGATGTATAAAGGCAAGGATCTAAGTGACAATGTAACAACATAACACACTGCAAAAGCCCATGCCATGTAGTGCTTGCTGAGGGTCACTGCAATCTATATTTGCTTTCTTTTTTTAAAATCTGTGTGTCTCCTGCACTTTGTCCATGACTAAAATAGGGCACAGAAGTTCTTCTGCAATGTGTGTACCCTTACTTTTTTACGATGCATGTTGCTTATGTGTTTGTAAAATAGTGTGTTGGTTTGACCTTGGCCAACAGCCAGATGCCCACCCAACTACTTTCTCCTTCCCCCCGCTCCCAACAGTACAAGGGGAGAAAATAAGATGAAAAAACTCATGTGTCAAGATAGAGAGAGGGGGATCACTTACCAATTGTCATCACAGGCAAAACAAACTTGACTTCGGGAAAAAAAAAATATTGCCAATTAAAATAGATTTGGATCATGAGAAACAAAGACCAAATTAAAACAACAGCTTCCCCCCACCCCGACACCCTTTTTCCCAGGCTCAACTTCACTCCTTCATTCCCAGCTCCTCTCTCCCTCCAAGTGGTGCAGAGAGGATGGAGAAATGGGGGTTGTTGTCAATACATAACCGCTCCTCTCTGACCTCCTTCCTCCTCACACTTTTCCCCTGTTCCAGGACCGGCCCTGCCCAGGCTGCAGCTTCCTTCAGGCCCTGTCCATCTTCTCCGGCATGGGTTCCTCCATGGGCTGCAGTGCGGATATCTGTTTTGACATGGCAGTCCATGGTTTGCAGTGTGGATACCTACTTCGGCTTGGTCCTCTCTACTGGCTGCAAAGAACCACCTGCTCCACTGTGGTCTCTCCAAGCACTGCCAAAAAATCTCTCTTCCAGCAGCTGGAGAACCTCCTCCCTGCTCCTTCCTAGTGTTCGCAGGACTATTTCTCACACTTTTTCCCTCATTCCTCACTACTTGACAGCATTCTGACCTTTCTACACACACTTTCCCCTAGGTGCCTCACCCATAGCTGAAGGGCACAGCTGTGTCCTGCAGTGGGTCCACTGGAGCTGGCAGAAACCAGCTGTGTCCCACACAGGGCAGCCCCGGCCACTCCTCATGAAGGCCAATCTTGCAGCCCTCTCCCCATTGCCAACACCTTGACACCTACACCCATTACAAGTAGCCATTAAGTGACAGCTCTGGAGGACTCTGTGACTAGGGAAGGGAATGAGAAGATTCATTGGTGATGAGTAAATAGGAGAATATTACTGCTGAGCTTCAAGGCTCCATTGGAAATGGGATGGTTTCAGGCATTGAGACCAAGCAGCACAATTAAGAACTGGAAATCTCAGAAGCAGTGACTGCCCACATTAAAAGGTTGGTAAAGAAAAGAAAACAATAACAGCAGAAACAGAAAGAAAGGGAAAATATATATTTTTTAAAAATGTTCTTAAATTCCTGTTATCTTCAAAGTCTCATTTACTTATTTTTTTATGTTTCCGGCAGAAATTATAAATACAATGTATTTCAAATGCTAAAATGCAGGATTCAGACAATGAAAACACAGTGGCTTTATTCTGAACTCTATTAATCCCAAAGCACAATGGCAATCAGGGATTCCCTTGTATTTTTTTAATCCCCTGCACACTTTTGGTGTAATAAACTGCTTTCTGGCTTGTTTGTAATACATCTTGTGCTACATTCTGCAGCCTGAGCAATTACTGAACTCATTAAAATTCTAAGATAAGCTACTTTTCTCCCTTTTTAAGCATGAGGACTAAAGGAGACACTGTAAATACTGAGGATTCTGAGGGTTTGAGAGCTCAGCGAGTTTTCTGAGTTTACTAAAACTTTCTTCCATAATTTAAACTCCTTTCTTCAAAAAAAGCATTCAGTTTAAGCATAACCTTTTTTCCCCCTAAGTGCTTAAGCCAAAGCTCATTGAAGTTGATGGAAAGACTTCTGAGCGGTGCATCAGACTTGAAATGGAAGTCTATGCCCTCTATTACTGATGAAAGCTCTGCACACAGAGCCACCAAACAACAGCTATTTAATGGCCTTCTCTTTCAACAGAATTTCTCTCTGTATCTTCCACTCCCTGCTTTTCCTTGTGCCCTCTGAATTTCTTTTCCCCTCTGTCCCTTCCTTGCTTTTTCTCATCCTGCTTTTGTCAGATTTTATTCTATTGACTCGGTTTTTTTGTTCACCACATTTCTACGTGGGGAGCAAAACAACACAGTGTCCAAAAATAATTTTCACTTCCTACTTCCCAGGGCTTCAGCTGGTTCAGGAACAGGCAATATGAACTTACTAAAACCTCCATTTTAAGGGCTTATCACTTGTGAGTAATAACAAAATTATTTATAATGGTTTTAAATGCAAGCCAATATTTTTAAACTTGAATGTCTAAACATAGACTTCTAATCCCATGTTTCATTACCTAAACAATCACTGATTTTCAAAAGTCCTGAGCATCCAGCACTTTTTAAATGTGGTCTTACTCTTAAGAGCCTAGATAGATTTAAGAACCTAATGTTAATTACCTGGGTTTAACACAGATGCTGATTCCACCAAACCTTTTTTGAAATATCATCTCCATTTATCTTTTTGAACTCCTTAGATAAATTATTTGTATGCACAAAGAGAACCTGGAAATTTCTATATTCTGAAGTCTGACTCTGCAACTTTGTTGTTTTTATAATAAAGTTCTCTCTGGCATGTCATATTTAAAGCACTGCAAAATTAATATAGCAAGGTTTTTTTTTCCTGTGATTTTCACAAAAAAGAACTGGAAAATAAAGTGAGTTACAAAACCATGCTTCATTCATAACCATGCAGAGGAAGTTCTCAGATACAATGTCTTTACAGGAGAAAAGAATGTATACACTACTTGTGCTTCTGGTAAAAATATTTGTGTTGCATTATCCATTTTCTTAATATTTTCCTTTAGTATTTCAACAAAATTATCTAAATGGTTATATCTTATAGCAAAAACTATAAAGCACATACTAGACAGCATGATTTAATACTTTCATACTCTATACTTGTCTAAAGAAGACGCATATCAGTGGATTTCTTCAACGTGTGAAAGCAGATTTTTCTGGGAGGTTGTGGACCCCACTAAGTAGTAAAGCAACACAGAAACTCATGGGTAAAATTATGGCAGAAAGAATTCGGTAGAATTTGCTTTTCTTAGTCACTTTCACACTTTGCAGTATAAAGAGGTGGAGACTACAGGTTGCAATCACTGTCCTGGCAGACAGGATTTATTGTCCCTTTATTGGCAACGCAGGAGCAGCACATTTCTGCTTTAATGCTTTAAATGTCACAGCCTTTCAACCCTGACTAAAAGGCATCTCGTGATGATAAGAGTGTTACGACGGTACTATAGATTTTTATCAGGGAGAAGACGTGCTTTCAAGAAGAGATGCTTGCATGTACAGTAGCATGGAGAGACAGAGAAGACATGTCAGGACCTCCCTATGTGCTCCCAGGGGCTCTGCAACCTGCCCCAAACACTTGGTTTGGGGTTGACATGGATGTGCGTGACCAGCCAGCCCTGCTGGGGGCAGCCATAGAGCCTGAGGTAAATGGTCAGGATGCAGCTGGGTGGGAATGGGCTGCAAGTTACCCCTCAGGGCCTTCTCTCTCACCTGTGGCTGCTGTAAGCTCACACTATTGTCTTGGCCATGCCATGCCTGGCCATGGGTTCATGGGTTGGGACCTCCCCAGTCCCAACCCATGAACTTTGTATCCCAGCCAGGCCTCTTCCCAGTCACCCTTCTATGCCTGTGCCCAGCATTGGCCCCATGCAGGTCAACCCCAGTCCCCAGTTTTGGTGTGCTGACCCTAGCAAGCAGCCAAGACCCACAATCCCTAGTTTAGGGAAAAAATTGCTGAGAAATCCTCCATAATTCATCCACAGGGGTCTGTCCTGGTTTCAGCTAGGACAGAGAAAAATTTCTTTGTAGTAGCTAGTATAGGACTATGTTTTAGATTTTTGCTGGAAACAGTGGTGATAATGCAGAGATGTTTGGGTTGTTGCTAAGTAGTGCTTACACTGGTCAAGGACTTTTTCAGCTCCCTGTGCTCTGCCGGGTTCACAAGAAGCTGGGAGGGGGCACAGCTGGGACAGATGACGCCAGCTGACCAACGGGATATTCTGTACCATATGACGTCGTGCTCAGTGTATAAAGCTGGGGAAGAAGAAGGAAGTAGGGGACATTTGGATTGATGATGTTTGTCTTCCCAAGTAACCGTTACGTGTTATGGAGCCCTGGAGCTCCAGTCCTGGAGCCCTGGAGATGACTGAACAACTGCCTGTCCATGGGTAGCAGTGAATGTATTCCTTGTTTTTCTTTGCTTCTGTACGCTTGCTTTTGCTTTACTGTCTTTATCTCAGCCCACTCGTTTCCTCACTTTTACTATTCTGATTCTCTCCCCTGTCCCACCAGGGAGGAGTGAGCGAGCAGCTGTGTGGTGCTCGGTTGTTGACTGGGGCTAAACCACTACAGGGTCAAATATGGAGCTAGGGATAGGGGCCACTAGCAGAAAGACCCCGTATATGACAAGAGACCTGTAAGGCTGTCACCTTCAAACTAGTGTGACTTTTGTTCAAAGAAGAATAAAATCACAGAATCATTAAGGTTGGAAAAGACCTCTAGGATCATCTAGTCCAACCGTCAACCCAACACTAACATGTCTCCTAAACCTTGCCCTGAAGTGAATCACAGTATCTAACCATGGATGCAAATACCCCCTGATTTTTAGTGAGAGGAAGATATTTGTCAAGTGAAGGCTAAAGCAGTAGTGGCACACTCCTCCTGCACAACATGAGCTTCTGTATTCATGGAGATAAGTCAGGAGAGTGCAACTCTTTAGATGTGTACCACTGGAAATGTGCAAAGTACTAATTAGTCTCTTTTACTTTAGCTGTGATGAGGCCTGAGACTGACTCTTCCACTTAATGAACAGTGATTAGAAAGTCCACTCACTAGGCCCATGCAACCATATTCCATGTTGTAAGCATCTTTTTGTAATGGGAATCCTTGTCTAACTGGAACCATCAATTCTTTTAATACAGGCCACAGAAGACAGCTAAAATTAATTTGAAAAAGAAGCCCATCACTATCATCCAAGGCAATTGTTTAAAGAAATTTTTGAATTCTGCATCAGCTGAACTGCTGAAACAAAGTCCTTTAAGTAGTGAGTGATAGTTTATTGCAGCCTACAAATATAAACTCCCTTTCACTTGTCCTCCTCACAGAAATTCTGGGTTTATTCTTTGACAGGCCCAAGAGAAAGGACCACAGCAGGTGACTTACTGCTCTTCCACTGGATCTACATAACGACATTTCCTCAGCTATCAGAATTTGGCTTCCTAGTTCAAAGCTAAATGCAGCTAGTAGCATTTGGTATCAGACAGAAAGCCTAAAATATTGATGAACGACTGAAAAACATGTTGAAGAATGAGGTTCAAGATTGTCTGAAGCACTTTTAAACAGCCACCATACAACAAGCTGAGATTCCTCTGTGCTTCAAGTATTTTCTTAAGATCATTGTCTGTTCCTGCATTTAGCCACTGAACTTCATTTAAACCTCACATTCTTTCTGCTCTATGGATTGTATATTTCTGCTGTAAATTCTTTGAAAGAACATTCAGAACTACTTCAAAAGCTATGAGCAAGCATGCAAGTAATCTGTTAATGGACACTACTGTTTTACTGATTTCAATATTAATAATGAAAGGATGACATTGAAGAAAACAAAATGTTGCTTTGACTATAGAGAAAATGTCTATACCTTTCCACTTTTAGACTCTTATAGTACTGACCACAGAAAGGTCATCACAGAATCACAGAATCACAGAAGGGTAGGGGTTGGAAGGGACCTCTGGAGATCATCTTGTCCAACCCCCCTGCTTGAGCAGGCACACCCAGAGCAGGGGGCACAGGAACACGTCCAGGCGGGTTTTGAATGTCTCCAGGGAAGGAGACTCCACAACCTCCCTGGGCAGCCTGTGCCCCTGCTCTGGCACCCTCGCAGGAAAGAAGTCTTTTCTCATGTTTAGGTGGAACTTCCTGTGCTCCAACTTGTGCCCATTGTCCTGTCATTGAGCACCACTGAAAAGAGTCTGGCCCCATCCTCCTGACACCCACCCTTCAGATATTTATGAGTATTGATGAAATCCCTCCTCAGTTTTCTCTGAGGTAGAGTCATGAGTTAAAGAGAGCAGTAATTATCAGCTTTTGAAATTCAAAATCATATTCATGGGAACAAGCTATTTTCTTGTGCAGTTCAGCTGAAGTCCTCTCCTTTTTCAACAAAAAAAGTCTGTCTGCTAGATTTTGAAGCAGGAAGGGGCCATTGTGATTCTCCAGACTGACCTTTTGCGAAGGTGAGGCTGGAAAACTAAGTCTGCCACAACTATTAACATGAAAATAATTATTTAACCTTGTTTTGCATTGTAATGGCCATGACCTGTATATCATTCAGGTGTATAGGTGAAATATTGAGGTCTGTTGGCAAGATACTCTTGTATTCTTCATTTCATGCAATCCTTTCTTGTACTGCACCATGTAAGCAGCAGAGACAAGCATAAAGATTCTGCAGATTATTTCATCCTGAAACAGTCCTAACTATGGTAAAGTCACATAGGAGTAAGATAATAATAGACTATACATGTCAACAGCAATGAATGGTGACTGGTTTTACACTAAACAAGCCCTGTGAAGAAATCTCCCTCTGAAAAGGGAAACAAAGTGGAGAAGAATTTCTTCTTTATGTATTTTTTTAATCACAATTGCTAGAATATATTCATTAAATAGGACAGGTATTTCAGGTAGCTGATGGATATGTTTCTATTTACATATGCATAAATCACTGGGTGACATTTAGATTTAAAGCATGCACAATAATCAAAGGTATTGTTTAAATTATATGTGATTTTTTTTTTTAATCTGTTAAGGTGATCTGATTTATCAGACACACAAAAAAGGTAAATCTGAAAAGAAACCTGGCAGGAGTTAGAGCTTATATTCAGCATAGAAGCTAAGTAGTGATCAGAAAAAAATCATGATTTGTAGATGAGAAAGCAGCTTCCAAGAGAACGTTCTGGCAGTGACCCCCATATAAAAGATGAACAAAACAAAGGTGTTTAAACAGGGAAGGGAAAGTAAAGTGTCTAGTGCATGTAAATTATTTTATAGTACACACACAAATTACTAACCCATCTTATTTTTTTGAAGGTGATAATCTTTCTGAAGAACTGCTGAGTTCAGAAAACACTGGGAAAGTAGCATATCTGTTAAGGCTGTGACAAAAATAGGTATGAATATTGAAAATTTTATCTTAATTTCTCTGTCCCTCAAAGCATATCATGTAGAAGACGTGTAATCATTTTAATTTCTACCCACTATATTACATAGAGGCATACTTTAAAATGTGCATACTACTGCAGAATAAGATAGACTAATAAGCAGAAGAAAAGTGTAGAAAAACAGTAATAATGAACAATATCTGATTTAGTGTATCCACATGGGAAAACCCTGTGTTCCACCACTGAATACAGAACAGCACGTTATCAGGAATAAGTCTGATTGAGCTAAGTCTAAACAACACAGAATTTCTGTGAACACAGCCCAGTATAACAGCATAAGTTCTTGACAAAAAGAAGTAAATATTTACATTTATAAAAATTGCTCCACTCTGTTTAGCATTCTGTCTTGCTGTACCAGCCTTCTCTGTATTGAGGTGGGATACTGATACATCTCTTCTTCCAGCACAGCATCTCAGGGTCAGAACTTGCATGACCAGATGCTGATGGCTACTTTTAATCAGCATGTAAGGAGAGAGCTGTGCTGATTAGCAAATTCTAATGCCATTATCCAGTGAAGCTGCCAGGTGGAGTTCACCCTTGCGCAAGAGCTGTAACCACTGCGAGGATGCGGTGAATGTATCTAAAGTGCACTGACAAACAGATATCATTAATCATGAACAGCAGTATTGTTAAAAACATCAGCCTGCATTTCTTTTCTAACACATAAGAAATCATGAGCCCTTCAGTCTTGTGTTCTTCTTAATTATGCTGAGATTTATGAAAGAAAGCTCTTATACTAGATGTCTCAAAACATGATTTTTATTTTTTTTTACACACTGTTTTTTCTCCTATGTTCTAATGAGAACAGAAGGATTACAGCCCAGTTCTGCTGGAGCAAGAATGTCACTCTTTTTTCTGGTAAGAACACCTTTGTCTTATAATAAGATAGCCGTCAAAAACATTACATTTGATGAAATTTGGGTGTTATTTTGGGTGTTATTTTGTAAGATCACGTGTGTGAGCATGGGAAGCTTATTATTACCCTGTTTTCATTAACATTTTGTTTTGCACTAGAGAATCGAAGAAGATTCATGTAAATGTAGTTAATTCTTGTTGTTGTTGTTTAGTTCCTACCTTATTGCTCTCCGTGACAAGCCAAAATTCAGTATTTCTGTACAGTTACGTGTTCAGCAATGACCCAAGAGAAACGTCAATCCTTTCTGACTCTGAAAAGCAAAAAGGCTGCAAAGGCAAAACATAATGCACCTTTCAGGCAAGCTTTGTCTTATCAGTCACAATAATATGAGGGGTATTTATTATTCATCTTAAAGAAACTCATTTTTCTCTGAAGAAGTACAGCTCCATTGGTAAGTGATGTTTGCTGTGGGACTGATTGCTTATGAGGCTCTGGGAGCTGGCAAAGAAATAAGTTAAAAAGCCTCAAGTCATTTTGCTGCTTTTCATTTTGTAAAAGCAGTTTTTAAGTAATGCAAAAGAAAGATCATAGCTATGCTGAAAATACTTGGAGGCCAATGCTTTGAGGATCCTTTACTGTAGTTAATCTCTCAGACTGCTGCTGTCACTAGCACTCTTTCTGAAGCATTTCCTAATTGGCTCCCTGAAAGTTCAGCCTCTTGCCCTTCAGAGAGCAGCAGTGTGGCTGCTGTCAAAGAAGGAGCCACTTAACTCAGGGTATGATCTTAATAAAAATTCTACCTTTCCAGAGGCATTACTGCACGTAGCTTTTTTTTTTCCTCCCTTTCTTTCTTATGTTAACAAAAAAGATACAAAAGCTTGGAGTCCATGGAAACCTTCCAAGCAATTCCTGTTTAAAATAAGTGATCTGGCTCTGCTTTCGTGTACATTGGTGTGATGACTATGAAACAGCAATCCCTGAGATGGGTCATTCCTCCTTGGGAATACTTTCATGAACTAAGTGCAAGAAAAAGAAGCAAGGAGGAGCTGTTAGCAACTTTGCTCCTCAGGCTATGGTTTCCGGAATAGCTTATAGCAGCCCCAGACTGGGTCTGGTTTCACCATATGTTGGAATTTTTTAATCTCAGAGGGGACAGTTATGATTTCATATGTGAGGAGAAAGAAAAAACCCTTCTGTGTCTTCTGTTATACAACTGCCACAGAGCAACTTCACTCAATCTTCCCTTGAGTATTCTAGTTTGATTTTAGATGATAGTATGAGACAAACAGTTTCTTATCTGACGTAATTGCCCGCAAAGTATTTGCAAAGGCTGATTTTTTGTAAAAAAAAAAAGTCTAAGAAAAATAATTTTTAAAAAAACCCAAAACTTTCTGCATAAGATTCATAAAATGACTAATCATGTGGCTTGTTGCAAAGTATTTACCTAATAGCCAAGGATAGGAGAGGATGGATTCTTCTTCTGAGATAGTTTCTCTTTGCTCAAAACACCTAAATATTCCTTGATATACTGAAATACTAAACCAGAGTGTGACTCAGTGATTCTGTTGCCTAGTGGTTGGAAGATTTGCCTCACTTCCAATGATCACTTAACTATTTAAAATACAAGGTAGAACATTATCATCAAAACAGACTGAGATTAGCCCAGTGACCTCTATGGAGGGTAGCCAACCTTTCAATCTTGAGCTGCGTGTGATTCAGAGGCAGAACAAATAGATCTGCCACACAGCTAGCAGCAGAGGGACTCTGTCATGGGAGCTGCTAGGTGAGCCAAAATCCCAGCAGCAGGAGAAAGCTGTCTGGCAACAGCCATTGAATCGTGATTCAATAGGTCACTTGGAGTTTGCAGCATGCACAGCAATATACAAATTGCTAACTTGCCTTAGCAAATTTTGGTGTGCAGTTCATATGACTGGGAAGACTGGACAGCCCATAGTACAATAGTTTGGACATGCTCCTGTGAGACGGGTGATGTGAACTTAACTCGTCTCAGACAGAGAATTGTCTCTCTCTTATGCGGGTGAAGTGCTTAACTAACTGGGTTATGGGGCAGAAAAGCACTGGTGTCTCTCTGTATTTTGTGAGCTGATCTCTTAGTTATCCGTGCTCCTGAAGAAGTGCATGAAAGGGAATGTTTTGAATCAAAAGGTTTGTTCTACTTAAAATTGATTTTTTTTCTGGATGCTTCTTTTCAGAAAGAAATAATCAGATTTTTTCTATTCAAACAGAATCCCACTCTTCCATCCCACCTATCATTTGGCTGCTGGACAAACAGATTTCCTTTTGGCCTCTTCTCAGAAGAAATTACTAAGGTGGTGTAGGTCACAGTCCTCAAAATCCTGCTGTCCTGGAGCCTGATCTCAGAAGTATTTTGAAACAGTAACATTGGGTAGAGAATGAAAGTCCATTGACTTTTTATGTCCTGAAACAATATAAAAGGAACATAACATTGATTAGTTATCCAGTCTGTATCACTGAGATTAGAATAAGAAAGAACATATTCATTTATAGTATGTTTGAAATTAATATCTCTTCACAAGCATTTCTCAAGTAACAAGAGGAACTGCTTTGGACAGTGTAAAATAAACATAAAATTAGTGTGGGTTTTTTTGATTTTTTTTTCAAATAAAATAGATACATTCATACTTTTTGCATTTTCTCTTTTACTAACACAGAAAAGCTGGATCCCCTATAAATTCCTTAAGCTATACTACAAAATTTCTGTCAAATCAGCAATAGAGAATGAGTATCTTCTCTTACCAGAATTTCTTAACTAAATTAACTCCAGAAAGATTCTTTTTTAAAGACGATTAAGAACTGTGAAAATGAGACATTTGTATTGCCTGTGTAATGGCTATACATATATTAGGCAAATCCTGACAGAGCAAAAATTATTCTCTGATTTCTTCCTCTCCTTTCATTACTTGTGGTCTTGTTTTGCACCTGTTCAGCACTTGTCCTTACAGATGCATTTAGCTATCGTTTAGGCACTTGCAGGAGCAAAATGAGAACAGATGCGTCATAAGTACAAAATATGTGCTAAAAGGACGTGCCGTAATGGGAAATCAGAGCTGAATGGGAGGAAAAACAAAACACGGCAGGATATAGAAGATGCAGACCTAAAATTAGCATAGGATAGATACATTGAAAAGACAAAATTCAGCAGATAAGGGCTCCTGGTTTATTGTCTAAAATATGCCTATCTGCATTCCCAGGGAACAGCATCAATCTGTCTTGATTTCTGAATAAATTGAGCTCTCAAGCAAAATCCCTGTAAGAGAAGGCAGCTCTATTTTTATCACTGTGACCTTTCTAGAAGGACTTTAGGGAAGAAGGAAACAAACTTATCTAAATTCCTACTACCCAAAGTCCAGCTCTGCTTTCCTGTCTGCAAAATGTTTTTTGCCAGTGTTTTATAGATATCTAGTACTGGGAGTCTTTGGAAATTCACACGTCACAAAAGGCTTGCTTACAAGTTTGGTCTTGTCTGGTCTTCAACTGGTCTTTAACTGGTGTTAAAATATGTAGAACCCAAATTCACTGACGTTCATTGGTGGCTTTGGTTAGCTTTGGATCAAGATCTGCATTTAAAGAAATAACCTTATGAATGTGTAGGAAAATGCACAAATTCCACAGAAGTAATTTCTTACTAGCTATCTTAAATGTATCAACTGCCACGGTTAGGTTTTTTTGCCTTATTGTACATTTCCCAGGATGAGAAACCCCTGATTTAATTAGGAGCTTTACTGGGACTG
This sequence comes from Phalacrocorax aristotelis, assembly GCF_949628215.1. NCBI lineage: Eukaryota > Metazoa > Chordata > Aves > Suliformes > Phalacrocoracidae > Phalacrocorax > Phalacrocorax aristotelis. The sequence goes on from NC_134277.1 coordinate 91,300,121, forward strand.
CTAATACCTAGCTTGAAACAAAGAGTGAATATGTATTCAGGGCATACATTCTAGAATGAGGGTGTGGGTGCTATGGATAAAGGATTTTTTTCACAGAGAGTGTTATATAGCGTGGGTTTTGGCATTTGTGAAAGCACCGTAGGATAGTTAGATAACTGGCTGAAGCAATCAGAAAATTTTTAAACTCTATGTTTAAGGGCATGATACCAGGCGACTACAAAAAGGCAAACAGAATGCTTATCCTTAAGAAGAAATTAGGATATAGCGAACTGTAGACAAATCAGCTTAACTTCATCTTCTGGGAAAATTCTGAAACAATCAATTGTTCTACTCAAAAGAATTTGGAAGATAATAGAGAAATGGCACAGTGGTCAGGATATCGCTGTGTGTAGTAAATTATGTCAAATCAGTCTATTATGAAATGTTAACAGGGCAGCTGCATAGAGCAGGAACAGACTAAATCATATACCTGTTGATTGTATTAAGGTTTTTCATACTGTGTCAAGTAATACTTTCCAAAATATATTGACAAAACATGGCTTTCATGGAATTCTCTAAAGAGTTTGCAAATATCCCTGAAAAACTATATCTGAAGTACAGGAATCAATGATATACCAGAATAGAAGGATGTATCAAGTGGGGGCTTTATGGGGATCTGTCATGAGTATGAAGGTATTCGTGTATCTCCATTAGAAATGACAGAGTACTGAGAAAGTGTATTTAGTTTGCATGTGGCACAAATGAAGGGCTCCAAAAACTCTGGAAAGCAGGACAAGAATTTGAAAGAATCTTGCAAAAGTAGAGAAATGGTCTGGAAAACCAGAATTAAATTCAGTAATATACACTTGTAAAGTTTATGCTTAAGTAGAAAGAATCGTACATGCTATAGGATGCAGAAGACTAATTTAGGAGCAGCTTTTCAGAAACACGGTTATATCTCAAATTTCAGCACGTGGTAAAACCATTGGGTATTTGCTGTGAAAAACACGGGAGTGATAATTGTTAAATAAGCAGGAATGTAGTCCTGAATACCTGGGAAGCCATCTTTCACCTCCACTCAGCTCTGGTAAGGCAGTAACTGGAATAACCAAAGGTTAGAAAATGGGACCTATGGGGAAAGAGTGAAAGAAACGGGGTGGAGAAGAGAGAGGAATGCAATGTAACCAACAAGCCAGTGGTTCAACCACACATGGCCCAAGGTCTAGCTTTATGTAGCATGTCTGGGTGACTTTGGTTCTGTTTCACTAAAAAGATAGTTGTTAAACTGTGACAGTACATAAGTTAAAAACATGCAAGATAAGAAACATGACTATACAGAAGTAAAATTGCTCAGATGATAGTGACTAGTAACTCAAGGACTCAGAGGGGAAACAAATTACATAAACCTGAGAAAAAGGTAGAGAATTAGGAAACAGCAACCCAGGCTGTTCCAAGAAGCAATGGATGTTAATACTTTCCCACCTGACTGATAACTGCCTAGCTGAGACAGATTCATTAAGCATGGTAACGATATTAATGCTTAGCTTGGTAATGGCATGTATCAATCAATAAACACTTTTTGTAGCCCATTACGTGAGGTATATCCTGCTTGCAGAGTCCTCCTGTGCATAGTAAGAGATGCTGAAGCAAAAGCAACCCATTACGGGGAGGGTTACAGCAGGAACACAGTAATACTGAAGGGTTGGTGTAAAGAAGAAGGAGCAAATTTTTTTTCCTATAGTAGAGCAGCCAAAGTGGCTTTGGATTTTCTACTGCCAAAGGTCTTGGCAGAAAACCTTTAGACAGACTTCTATGAAGAATGTCATAGCTAAGCTGATTCTGTCTCAGAGCAAAGAGGTGATATGAGGTTGAATTTCTGTGAGCCTTTGTGGTTTTGGGAAGCTTCACAAGCAAACAGAAAGATGGACTGAGATTAGGCTTAATGTGATCTTGGGAACACTGCATCAGGAGCTATGTCAATGGTTATGTAGTTTCCCAAGGGCAAGGCATGTCTGAGTCTTGTCACAGTTCAATGTTTAACTCATCTCAAAAGAAGAAGGTGGAGGATAAGGCCATTAATTGTGAGTATTATGCTCTACTCTATGCCTTCCATGACCACTATGGTTTATTTTGAAGAGAGGCAGAACAGAGTAGAAGTACCAGAAACAGTCATGCTAAGGAAGCATGGAATTTCACAGGGGATAATTAATTCAGGCTCTCCGGTTACTTGGTCTGGACTATACAAAAGCCTGGCTGCTGGTGATTAGAAGTCTTCCTGTGCTCAAAGCAGTTTGGCCAGCACTAGCTCGGGTACACAGTGCGGTAACATGCAAAAACCAGATACTAGATTGTATCAGCATAATTTAGTGAATTCCATTACAATCTGTGGAAACTGAACAGGTTTATTATTTTGAAAATTGTGTCAGTAATAATAAAACAACCCCCTATCAAAAGATCTTACTAGGGGAAAATAACTGGAAAACACCTCAAGACAGTGTTTGTGAATCAGTATGCTGTTGTTTCAGTAGAACCCTGCCAGCTAAAGATCTGTTTAAAAAATTAAATTCCTGACATAAATTACAAGTATGGCCTAATCTTACCTTAAAAAAATGGTAATTAGGTTTCACTCCTACAAGCAGTAGGATAATTGGGTCCCAAAGGTCTGGATAAGGTTAAACAATTAGGCTGTATTTGCAAATGAATATATCCTGATTGGCACTTGAAAGGATAAAAGGTTTATTTGAAGTCATTATGTTTTTAACCCGCGATTTCATGAAGTCCAGATGTATCAGGACTAGTGTTATCCTGAAAACATCTCTTGAGATGCCTCTGGCCCTTGGACGGAATTTGACCAAAGGTGTCTGGCTAACTGTAGCAAGGAGTGCACTGAGCAACCCAGCTGACTTCTTGTTTCCGTGACTGAATATTAGGATTTATTATCAGTTGGTATGTTATTGATTATTGGGTCAATATATCTTGAAATTCAGCTCAACAAAAAACAACATTTGTTTATCACAGCAATTTTAGAGACAAGTAAACTGAGACAAGTAGATTTATGAACCCACCAAAGGTCACACCAGTGAGTTAGCAGCAAAACAAAGAATAGGTCTTCTGAATGCCAGCTTCTAGTCCAACATCAGCACTACTGGGTTTAAAATTGGAGTACAGGTAAACAAAGCAGACTGACAGGACAGGAAATTGATGGTAAGTGACACAAGAAATATCATTATAGAAGTAATTTTGTTTCTTGTGTATGGTAAAGTCCAGGTTAAATGCAATTCAGAATGATTTCTGGCTCAGCTATGCAGAAGGGTGGTCCAAGCCAGTAGTCCATGCCATTATATACACTAGGCTACAAAGTGATGAGGCTGGTGAAAAAAACCCAATGGAATTCAATCATATCACAACTGCTGATCTTTTCAAAATTTCTTCAGCTATATATGGAGATTTATCTCCAATATAGCATAGACATTAAATTTAATGGCATTCTTTCCTCACTGCATTAACTTGATTTAAAATGGCAACTAAAATATTTCTTCTAGCAGATAATTTGAGTTAATTTGTTGAATTATGCTTTCAGTAGTTGTAAAATACAGAACAGTAAGCAAGACATGGCAGTGGATAAACTGAAAAAGTTGTATAAAGATCTGTAACTCTCCTGCATTACTGAAATAGAAGTACAGGACATAGTTTGCAGGATATTTCCTCTTCATTGATTTTGATACCTCAGAGTTTCTAGAACTCGAGAATATACCTTGGAGCACAACCAAAGCCACACTGAAGGCTGGCCTTAGATCTTGTTCTACCAGAATCTACAAGTAGTAAAAGGAGAAGAATTAGAATTGTTTGAAAATACGAAGAAGAGTTTAATTATTCACAGGTAATTATTTCATTTCTGTGTTTCATAACCAGTAAATATAGAACATACTTTAAGTTTTAATTAGCTCCTTATATAGGAGTTAAAACATAAAAAGCAACCAAACTTCCTGGTTAAGTGGAAACAGTTTTGTGGTACACAGTAATATTATGGATGCAAAAATCTTAAACAGGATTAGAGGAATTCTTTCATACCTTGGAGAAATTAATTGCCCACACTGATGGTGTTGATACATCATGCACGCCAGCAAAGAGTACAGTAGGATTTTTTTTTCAATACGCAGCTGTTCATGGAGCTTTTCCCCAAAAGTCAGCCATCTCAATTGCATGGTCTTCATATACACCTGGATGAGAAGCTGTGTCCATAATGAGTTGAAATAAGAACTACTTAACTACAAAGTAGTCAATACAACTTCTCTGCAACACCATATCTTCTGTATATAGCCACATAATCCTCTCCACTTTACTGAACAAATGATGTCTGAAAAATAAATCTGTTGTTTGAAGAAATTCAGTAAGATTTCTTAAATGGAATCTACTATTCCAAAAGGAGTACAGAAATGACATAAAGATTACCTCTAGAAGTAAACCAAACAACATAAGAAAAACTCTTTAGAAAGTTGTTGACCTAGTTACCATGGCTGTTGTTAGGTTTCACCACTAAACAGGAAGACAGAAAGATATTTGGAGCATATACAGCACAGTGTGAATAGTAGAAGTAATAGGTAGATTTAGACATAGTCTTACTCCCTGTGATGCCTTCCTTCCTAGTTCATGCAAACAAAAGCCTCCTTCTATAAAAATGTTCTTGGATGGTTATATATTCTTTTCAGCCAGAGACTGAAAAATGCTTGCCCTGTGTTTGGTGAGATTCTGAATTAATTCTCATGGACACATCAACCAGGGTGCAGGACTTCCACACTGATTTGCAGGGGCAGTCTGGCAAGGCCACATCTCCACTGCCCTGACACCAAACATAAGCACACATGACTATTTGGACCTAGTTTACCTAGACATCTTCTTAATAAATGTAGATGATGCATAGTCTTTTCAACTAAATTGCAAGTTTGAGGTCAGTATCCATTTTGCCAACAGACATATTCAATTGGGAATAATCCTAAAAACGTCCAGGAGCTGGCTGGGTAAAAGTATAAACCTGTATTTTTTTCAGTCTGGTAGTGTTGCTTAGTAGGCTTAACTACAGGCAGCTTCCTCCATGGATATGCATTTGATGGGAAAACTACAATCCTTCATTCCGGCAGCAGCAGTTATTCTTGCCTGTAGTTAATTAGTCCATATGAGGAAGGTGTGATAACCTGCTGATACAAATCAGTGGCCTCAGACCTTGTTCTGGAGGCCTTGACTATAGTTCTCTATACGTGAATTTAATCGCATATGGTGTGGTCATCTGCACACTTTATTCCTCCTGCAGAGCTGCTGCAGATATCTAAGGGAGTTTTCTATTCAGGCCAAGGAAAAGCTGTGTTCAAACTGTAGGAAGTTCCTCATGACTTATTACAGGAATTGATAGCCCTTTAGCTAAAAGGTGGGTGAACAAATGTTAAGCAAAAAGGATTTCAGGTGTAACCAGTTTAAATTGGAAAGTCTGCCTGCTTGACTCAGGAACATTACTGGGAGAGCTGATATCCTGCCTTGTGAGTACATGCTTCAGGGGTGTCATGGACTGAAAAATAGGACAGCTGCTGTGTTATTGCATTGCTTCACTATGGTGGTTACAGTTTATTTTCATCAGAAATTGGTCAGGACTTTGTACTTTATCATTAACTGTCTCTCTGTGCTGCTTTCCCCTTGAAAAAAAGATTATTTAATAGGTACAAATATCACAGAGAGAAATGGGACAGCAAGATGAGCCAAAACCAGTTACGTTAGTTTTGTTTTCCTTCTTCAGCGTCTGCATGATAGCTAAAGCTTTCCTAGACACCAAATAACTTGACTGCCTGAGGTCTGATTTTGGATTATATTTAAACCTTTGTATGCCATTGACCTTTAGTAAAGCTGAGATTCCTAAAAGCTAGTTTTGTAGCACTTCAATGTCTAGATTGGTTAGCAGACTTTGAATGAGTCACCCAGGATCCTTTCTGTTGGATAGTCCCTTCAAGCCCTAAGAATGGTCAAGCACAAAGAAATGTCTTGAAGAGATTCCTGGGTCCTACATCTCCTTTGCTGCGAGTTTTCGCTTACTTTCTTTCAACTATGTTTTTGTCTCCCTGTAAAAAAACAAACAAACAAAACAAAACAAAAGAAAAAGGAAAAAAGTCACAGTAGGTGAACTTTTTTGTTTCCAAGAAAGGGGGAGTAGGGTGAGGAAACCTCATAAAAACAGATCCTTAAGTGAAAAGTTCACATTGATGAGCAAAACTCTAAATCCCCCAGATTATATCTACCTCCAAAGACCTGTATGGGACTTGAAATAATTTCTGTCTTCTCTTGACCTCGGCAGGTTTCCAGAAAAAAGCTACACAATCGGGAGAGCTCTAATGCAGGTCATGTAGGAATAACTCAGAGACTCTATTTAAAGATCATATGCTGCATCCTCTTATTTCTAAGAGGATAAAAATTTACCATCCTGAAGAGAAAGAAAGGGAGAAAAAGTATGATGGTGGCTAACAAATTGAAACTTTCAGGAAAAAAGGCATTGCATTAAATTCCAGCAGGTATCAAATTTTTTCTTTTTAGAGAAAACACTAATTAAAGTAGCAGTAGGCCGTGATTTATTATTTTTAAATATGACTACTGTTCTTTCTGTTTGGGAAGCAATAGTTCTCTAACAGAAGAAAAAGATTGTGATCCTTTGTAGAAGTACGCAAATCAAGAGCAATTGCTCATCAGGAAATAGCCATGCCAGGTTTACCCAACCATATATAGGATTGGATCTGTTCTGTTTTCCTCCCTCTCTAGAACTACTAAGGAATGGTGAATACTGACTCATCTTTTTTCATTAAGAGGTGTTAAAGAAGTGTAATTCCAGCCATTAGGGGATTAGGACAAGGGTAGTATGGGTAAAAGCGATGATCAGAGATTAGAATAACAATACCCATAAAGAGCCTGGGTTTGTAAAGCCTTCTCTCAGGAAGACCTTGTGTAATGAGCTGCCCTCCGATGTGCGTGTGAATGTGTCCTGAAGTAAGGGTGTAACTTGTATAGACAGAAATCTTAAGAAGGGTGGGGAAAAGAAACTGAGATTTTCTACCTCAGTTTTCTCACCTCTTGGTTGTATGATTATAATCTCACCATGGTTCCATGAAAGCAACAATGCCCACGGGAAGCCGTGCAGTCTCCAGACAGCCAGACAAGAGACACTGTAGGCTTCAAACAGGTTAGAAGGCAAGAGAAAGTTTGAAAATAAGTTTCAGAAGTCACAAAGTACAACAACAACCTGTGCCTGAGAGCATTCTGTGATCCATGCAGCGTTCCAGCAACAGGGCTTCGCAATGCAGTCACAGGAGCCAAGTGCAGCGAGGAATGTAACACGTTTAGATGCCACTTAATGCAGCTGACTTTATTTTGAGACACAAAGGCTTTACCTGAGGGCACTGTAAAAGCCATTCAGCAGTATCACTGCTGTCTGTCACCTAATCTGAATTATCACAGTCATCAGTGACTGTGTGCTGTAACTGGTACTTAATGGGCTGGAAAAATCAACGGAGGATTGGTATACTCATTCTACCTTTTCTTCAAGTTCATGCAGAACACAAAACACACAGATTTTCATCGTACTTCCAGTTGCTACTCCGTGTGTTTCTGAAGGACAAAAGCAAGTCTTACTCATTATATTATTTGTATAGCATACTTTTTCTGAACATCTTTCATGCCAAATAATGATTTTTTAAATTTTTTAATTCAGTCACATATTAATCATTGTGCATGTACTTTGTTTAGCAGGCATGCATGGGAAAGTGTACACATTTATGACTAATTTTCAAATCTGAGTTGTTTTAAGCAGAGACAACAAAGACTGGCTGTCATGGTTTAACCCCAGCTGGCAACTAAGCACCACACAGCTGCTCGCTCATGCCCCCAGTGGGGTGGGCGAGAAAAGCGGAAGAATAAAAGTGACAAAACTCATGGGCTGAGATAAAGACAATTTAGTAAGCAAAGCACAAGCCGCGCACACAAGCAAACCAAAGCAAGGAATTAATTCACTCTGTCCCATCGACAGGCAGGTGTTGAGCCACCCCCAGGAAAGCAGGGCTCCATCACGCATAACGGTTACTCAGGAAGACAAACGCCATCACTCTGAATGCCCCCCCCTTCCTTCTTCTTCCACCAGCTTTATATACTGAGCATGACGTCATATGGTGTGGAATATCCCTTTGGTCAGTTGGGGTCAGCTGTCCCGGCTGTGCCCCCTCCGAACCCCTTGTGCCCGCACAGCTTGCTCAATACAAAACGTAGCCCCATTCTAGCTACTATGAAGAAAATTAACTCTCTCCCAGCCAAAACCAGCACACTGGTTTAGTTGAAACACCATTATGGAGACACAGTGCTTAGCTAGACCACGTTTATATAGTTATTTGCAATCTTTTTTCCACAGTAACCAAACAAATACATCCCTTGGTGCAATAGAACAAGTCCAGAATGTGCACAAAGTTTTCTTGTATAGTGTGCATGTTTTGGTTCTGAAATGCTTTATATGCACCGCTGTTAAATTTTGTGGTGAAGAAGGTTTTATTTTCTTATCCAAAAATACTCTATGCCTGGCTGGGTTAAAGCTGGCTTATGGTCTATTAGTGTGATGGATATTATGCTCTAAGGGTAGTGTCTGGAAACCATTTGTGTAAGTTTATGCAGTGCCCAAGGGTGACAGTTCAAAATTTCTTAGCAAAACAGCAAATTCATCTTCCCAAAGTATGCTCTTTAGTCTGAGTCACCTTGTCAAACAGGTGACAGCAGATGAAAATTCACTGGTGTTCGGTTCCTTGCCCAACAAAATCATTGGTTCTTTTTGCCATTTCAAGTTTCAGAGCAAACAGGCTATTTCCTTTTTGCAAACCTCTGCAATCCTACATGGTCAACAGTCATAACACTTTGCTTTTGACTGTCAGTGGGTTTCTGCCCTGTCTGCCTGTTGCCAGGGTCTAGGGAGAGCACTGGAGGGAGGTAGGCCTATTATTAATACAGATTAATGTGGAGGGGGAATTAAATGTAAATCTAAAGGCATTTAAACATGAGTGGAAAAACTGCAAAGACTTAAAACTGTAGACACAGAAGAAACCTAACTAATTAGAAGCGTGGACCTATAGCTAACCTATATTATTACCCTTCCAGCTCATTTTTTCTGTTGGAGAATGACACATTCCTTTTAATAAAATTCCTTACGCAATCTTGTAAAAAAGAATGGACGTTTTTTAACACAGTCAGAACCTGTATGTTCTATAACCTCAAGTTCAAACTGAAAAGAAATTAGAGAAGTATTTACTAAGTCCGGTCTGACAGTATTTTATTTCAGTTCTGGCTGTGTTTTCTTTTTCATGGGGAAAAAAACACCAAAAGTTGATTTCAGTACAAAACCAATTTACTTTCCTCTCAGATATGACATTTTTTGCAGAGGACACAAAAAATATGTGGATATTTTAAGGAAAATAGTGTACAGAACTGTATAGGAAAGGGTTGATCCGTTATCTTTCAGATATTCTTAAGACAAAAAAGTGCAATAATTTAAGATGTTCTTTTTGCAAGGTGCCAATCTAAGAATGAGATGCTCCTTTTTTTGAAGTGTTAGAGAATTCCTCAAAGAAAATTGCGGACAAAAAGCTGCTTGTTTACTGAAGGGCAAACATGTCACTCGTATAAGTCCATTATGAATGATAAAGGGATATGTGGGATAGATTCATCCACATATTTCAGAAGGGCAACTCTATTCATCTGGATGAGAATTCAGCCTTGTATGAAGCCAGAATATAAAATGACGGTATTAGGAAAAGTCAGTAGCAATGGGATATTTCATCTTTTCCTTTCCAAGTGACTTTTTTCTCTCTAATAAATCCCAAGTTCATTTAAACTACATAGCACTGAGAGTTACAAATTAATATTGGAAAGTTGAAGTATTAGAATGTGGATTTGCCAGATAATCAAAAGCAGCTCTTTATGGTTTAAACAAAATCAATGAAAAATACTTTAATAAGCAGTCAGCACTTTTAGTTTCAGTAACTTGCCAGATGTTACCGCATACATATATATTAGCTGCAACAAGCAGCCTGAATCATTCAGACGCTTAAATGACTATTTGCCACAGGCAGTATGGAAAAGCCATGCACTGCAGACTACATTGTCATGGCAGTCTTTGCATGCCATGATAAAACAGAGTCAGAAATCTCCCATTCTCTTTGCCTCATAGATAAACTATCCCCTCTTCCTTGGCTGAGATGCATGAAAATCTGCCCTCCCTTTCTGTTTCTACATCTAGAAAATATGTGTGTGAGAGTAATCACATGTAAAATCAAAATTTATGATTGTGTAATGGTCATTTACAAACCTAAAAGCTGTGGTTTGCTGCTGTAAGCAGAGTGTGGAAGAGACTTGGAGGGTTAATCTCCTAGTTCTGTGGGAAAATGGTGAAGTGTGAAACTCATTGTGGGAAATCTCTTCCTTCAGAGTAAAACTGAACCAGTTTTACTGGTTCCCCAGGAGTATGACCATGCAATAATAAATTAAAAGGCTATTCAGTTTTCTACCTTCTTATCAGGTCTTCTTGTATTTTTGCCAGAGAGAGTTCCACGGTAACAAACCTGTGACAGAGGAGCTGCGTGCTTCCATCTTCTCCTTTACAGCACTTGCTTCTGACCCATTTGTAGCACAGGGCATCAGGAGCCAGCTAACAAAATCAGTGCAAAGTTAACAGCTGCACTGTTATCATAAGATTATAAATAGTCAAAAGAAATATCTGTTGATCTCCTCAGATCTGACCTGGGATGAAGAATAGTTTAAGACATTAGGACTCTTTTGTTTATTTGGGGGATGGGTTTTAGTAGCCTGATTTTTTTTCAATCCATTACAATTGTTACTGAAGTCTCCGGTTGCTCAAAAGGATTAGAAGGCAAATATTTATCTCAGTTGTTTCAGTTTGTTTACTTTGCATTTGACTGAACTTCAGATATTGCCACTTTTACAAAAAATGACTACCCTCTGGCAGGAACAGGGAGTAGAGATAATAGTGATTCCAGCTGCCACAGGTCTCCTGGGAAGCTCTGGGATGATGAAGTTGGTTTTTGCCCCTTTTTATGAGCTGGGCCCAGCACATTAAAGAGCCATTGGGATTCCTGTCACTGGCTTCTATAGTTGCATGGGAACCCTCCTCCAGCCTCACTGGAGCTTGTGACTCATACGAGAACAACAGCAGGTATCAAAGATGGTATGAGGAGGGGCGAGGGGGAAGTCTTATGGACTCCCTTAGAAAAAAGGCTAACATCAGCACTGCCTCTTTGGCTTCTCTTCTTTGAGGAGCTTAATGACTACTTCATTCCAACACAGGAAAGCATTTTTCACACAGACTTAACTCTGTCTGCTGGCATAATTCAGTGGAAATCAGACTGCTCATATAAGGGCACACCTGTAAAAAATAGCTTAGAGATACCTTTGTGTTAAACTAAAGGAAATCTTCTTGATCAGCCAAATCCTATTTGAGATTCTCAAAGTCTTGTAGATGATCACAATAAGAACTGCTCAAATGTCATTTAGTGTGGCACTAGCCACTTAAAAGTGCTGCTGTCGCAGAAGGAAACAGGAAACAGGAGATTTTTTTAAAAGAATTAAAATAGTAATAAATAACATCAAGTTCTTGAGATATTGCAACAGCAAAGAGGGAGAAAAAGTCACTTCCCATTTACAGGAATTATTGCAAGGAAAGAGACTCATTGTATCTTCATTCAATTTTTAGAGTCTTCATGTGAATGATCCAAACCTGCCTAATTGCAGAAGTAAAGCTACTTCTGGCTGGACATTTTCGAAGGATTCTGCTGAAAATACAAAAATCTTAGCAAGTTCTACAAAGTATTTCGGCTGGAATATCCTGGAGCTGTAATGAACACTTCGTATTCCAGCCACCTGGCCCAAGTCCACCTACCATTCAAACCAACCTGTATTAATCAAGAAGGAATTGAAGTATTTGATTTGAAACTAGAATACTGAGCACAATGAAATGAAAAAAAACAGGCAGTTTTAGACACACAGCTGATGTTTTTCTCTGCAGACATGCAGTGCCAGACTTCAGTGGAGCTAACGGTGAAAGAGAACAGCAGGTTTTAGATCTATTGCCACATCTTAGGGTGTTGTAAATTGAGGCAGCTCCATTGAAGTCAGTCACCACATAACTGTAAGGTGAGACAAGAGTTTCCTGCCACCTGCGTGATTAAAAAACGGCCACCCTGTGAGTACTGAAGTCCTAATCTAACACTACCCTCAGCAGAGATGCTGGCAAATATGACAGATGTGGAGTTTTTTGAAAAGGAATACACAACTGCTAATTACTATCTTGCTGACCATATTGAGGTGCTATAGCTGTGCAGAAATTTGAGCAAGGCTTTCAAACAAATGCCATAGAAGTTTGCTTGATGGATATGCACCATTGCTAAAACACAGTTTTATTCTTTTACCCATTAATTGGGGTTCCTTGTTGTTTTAAAAGGAAAATAAACATGTATTTTTGTAAAACTATGTTTGGGCTGTTTGCTGGAAATTTAATTTTTTTAATTATAAGAAAATATTGAGAAGACTAGAATAATAAATGTTGATGTAAGTTTGAGTAAAGTGCCTGAGATAGCAAATAAGAATTTTAAGTTTATCTATTAACTGATGTGGTTAGGATTAGGAAGTGAAAAAGATATAAAATATATAAAAAGATATTTAAAAGATAAATTTTTAGGACCATTTGTCGGTATGGTTTCCAGCATGCGAATTCATTATATTTCTCTCTGATTATGTTTAGGTAAAAAGGCAAACTATTTTGATCTTTAGCAATTAAAAAAACCCAACTCTCCCTTTCTCTCAGTTTCTGCTTAACTAAACCTTTGACTTTATATAGTAATGGTAATGTGGCTGCTCAAAATTAATCTAGAAGATACAACTATAATTTAGCCCAATTGAATGGCAAGGTATATGTGGCAATCATGACACTTTATTGATACAACTTTATTAAAACTACAATGCATCTGAATGCACAAGGAAGCATGAACAAGGTTATGAAATCTTGTGCGTCTTGTGTATTTGTTTAATTAAAGGCTGAAGAATAATCTTTTTTTCTCTTTCACACAAGTATTGTAAAACTAGTGAATTTCTTTAAACAAGGTGTTATTAAAATTAATTAAGAAGCTAGCTGTATTCCTTCTCACAGTATTCTCTTTAACATAATTGCTTCCCTCCTTCACGGATGTGTTATTTTAAAAACATGAATAAAAAGATAAGGCTTCTGAATAAAAAAAAGTATTCAGAATCATCTTTCACCCCTCTACTGAGTGGAGGAAGAAATAAAAAGCTTCATGTTATGTCTGAGATTTGCTGTATACGCAGCTCATTTGAGAGCTGCTCTCCACAGTAGCATCCTGTGTGTGCACAGCACCAAGGCAGAGAGCAGTGTTATGTAAACTCAGTGGCAACGTACCTTACATGACATCTGCTGGGACTAAGCCATAACAAATAAACATGCTGGTACATGGTTTGGCATCTGATTAAACCGAGAGTTTAGAAACGTCCCAAAAATCCTGCTGAGCTTGTGGCCTTTGTGGAAAAAAAACCTCCCCAAGAGTAGTGTCAGCACCCCCCCAACTACTCACCAGACTGATATCCATATCTGCTTCTACAATGTCACTGAACCATAACAAATGACGGCTCTTCATAAATAAATAATGGTAATACCCCAAAGGCTTGCCTAAAGCCAGCTGCCACTGTGAAACTAATGTAGCTCTGCAAGGAGGACTGTGAGACCTAGAGAACACGCTGAGATGTAGAGAGCTCAACCTAGCAAAGAGAAGGTTAAGAGCTGATTTGATCGCAGTTTATAGATCTATGCAAAGAGAGAAGACCTCTTGTGCCAGGCAGCACTTTGATTTAGCAGATAAGCTGGAAAGTAGATGAAATGAAAATGAGACAAACTTAGAATGAAAATGTGTGCACATTCTTCACGCTAGTTTAGTATTGGAACAGATTTTAAGGTACGTGACAATTTACCCAGCTCTTGAATTCTTTAAATCTAAGGTGCCTATCTTCCTATGAGATGTGATGTCAATCAAGTGCATTGCCACTTAGGCAGGTTGCAGGACTCTTTCAAAGGAATTTTAAGCCATGTTTTTACAAGCTTCAAACCAAATGGTCATAAATGTTTCTCTCCAGCACTAACATCTGTAAATGGAATTGCTGCCCTGGTGAAGTCAACACCAATTTTCACCCTGCTTTCTCTGGGAGCAGGATTTTATTTCACAAATGTGTAAATGTTTGCAGTTCGTGTTCTTGGCTCCAATGGCTTAATATTGCCTAATATATTTGGTGATTGCTTATCTACTAAATTGCACAGTGACGCCGGTGATGCCTCTTAACCACTACAGAAGCTGACTGCCTGTATGCATTGCCCATTACAACTCATTTCTTTTACATGATGTTCACCCTTTTCTTCTGCCCCTACTTAGGTATATGTCAAGGCGGTGAAAATAAGAGGGGTTCATTGGACCTCATATAAATAGCTTGTAGTGCAATAAATTTTACCTCAGAACTTTGCAAATTGTGTTACTATTAAAAGTGAAGCATGCCCACTAGGTTTACTGACTTTCTGGTAGCTTCGCCCGAGATCCAGGAAAGTATCTGAGATTAAAACTTCCCACTAGTTGGTTTGCTCTTATCTCACAGTTTATGTCATTTGCTGTTCTGTGAAGTTTTGAAGTGCCTTTGATAGAAGAAAATAGCCCTTCAAGGCAAAAGCAAACGTTTGAAATAATAGACCAAAATATGAATTTCTCTAGGTGCTAGCTAGGAGTAACGTGAAGGAACATTAGAAAATGTAGGATGTTTGTGAATGGAATCCTTTCTACGAGTAAGACTATTATTACTGGCAATTAGATTAACAAAGCTATTGACTGATTACATAAAAGATCTGCTTTTTCTTCTCCCCCTGATAACCAGGTACATGATGGATGAGGCAGCCATGCACAAAGCACAATACATCATTAATCTTTGGGTCTAATGGGGTTATTAGTACTGTGTCAGTACATCAAACTCACACATCCATCTGCCTATCAGAACAGATTACATACTCTACGGCACTCAAGAGACAGAAAACCAATACCAAGTGATAGGCCATCAGGACATCTTTAAAGTCTGGCATAATTCTCTTACTGCCACTTAAGTTATGTTAGCCTGTAGATTTGTTTCTTCAGGCATTTGAGAGGAGTAGAGGAAAAAATGAAAAATTCCATAGAAACATGAAGTCTATTCTGCCTAGGAAAGGAAAAATCCTTAGTCATAATTTTTATTATTTAGAGGAAAAATTATTCTCAGAGGAAGTTCTTGCAGAGTTATAATGAGATCCATCACAGATATACAATATGAGCAATACGAATGCAATGCCTTGAAATATGGAAGCGATAATTACAGGATAAGCAAACGAAAGGAAGAACCTTGTATATTTCCTTACTCCTATGTTTTGCCATGTGTAAATCATGGACGTGATTATTACACTTAACAGGAAACCTTAAGATGTATTTTAATCTGATATTTTATGGCTATTCCTCTTTGTCATGCCATGTAAAAATAAATGTTATCTGCTTTAGGCTTCAAAATACTATTGAGACCTTATACGGGAAATGTATGTGATCAATGCACCTATTGCATGTACTTTAGGAGAGACGGGGTGTGAATTTAAGGTGCAAGACAACACAGCAGTGCTTAAGCTAAGTCTGTTATAATGGTGTTAGTAGTGCTCCCTGGGCAGAGTGATGTAACTTGTAATCATTTTGCTTCCAGTTCAGAAAGCTGGCTTAAGTTGGGCCTTTGAGTGCTAAATCATGTTTCTATATATGGCACTGCGATGTGCCACATGTTTTAAATGGAAACTGCTAGATGTTGGAAGGGTAAAAGGAAAAAGGATGCTAGGGTAGACACAAGACAGCCACAGTGTTGAGTCTGCTGAATAGAAGGTGAAAAAGCTGACCAGAAAAATAAGTGGAAAGCAAAGTTTTTAAGCAATTAATTTCTATTATTCTCCCTACTTTGATGTAAAATCTGATATGGGACTTTTTTGTTGAAACTTGATTTTGTTATTCTTGAAAATGAAGTTGATAGTTGACTAAAATTTATTTTATTTTGCTAATGAAAGAATAAATTCATTCTTCTCTGTAGATCTGCATGCTGCGTCAGAGACTACAGGTAGGTAATCTCTGTGCATACTTTCTTGGGTGACATTTTATTCTGGAGGACAAAGTTGTACCTTCTTATCTTCCTATATAGTCTCATGCTGAAATTAACTGCATATATAGATTTTATTCCTTATTGGTCTGTTTTAATAACATATAATAATTTCAAGTGCTTTTCTTTACTTTTAATAATTACAACTAAAGAATATTTTCTTAGGTTTGATATTTTGGTATTCTGGATCATATATCCAGTATAAAATTGATGAAGATGAGTGACCTTTAGCTTACATACACGCACTCTAAGTTCTTCAAGTTAGTCTAGTTGAGTTTTGATTAATATTAAAGATTATTCCTATTTGCTCTTGGGTTTTTTTACTTCTTTTTTTGCTTGTATTTTCAAAGTCAATTCCTATACTGCATGTAATCTGTTTTGGCCATATGGATACACATTTTTTCACTTTCTGGGGTTACTGAACACGAGTGAAGGATGCAGATTCAGGCTCAAATACTGACATTCTTCCCATGTGCAATTTAGAAGATGTTTATTCCACCACACTTATATTTCAGAACTGTGTCTCTGATTATTCAGTGCAGTGAAAGCTGTGTATTAGAGATCTTTGGGAGGGAAAAGGAATGAAAAAAAAATTTACACATTCCCTTCAGAGCTCATATTCCTTGGTGCACCCTCTACTGAATATATCATGCCCACTCCTACCAATATTACATTTACATGTTTCTTTTTTTTTTGCATATCACAGTAAAGATGCATGGGTATGGCGTACTCAGTAATATTAGCTGAAAGTAAAATTATTTCTTATAGTCAGTCTGCCATAACAGTTGTTTTCACAAGTGATTAATATTCTGGTATGGTTTTATATCATGAAAAGCTATTGTACTTATAGCTGCTTTCTTAAAAGAAATTTGTTGAGAAATTCCCTGTCTTTGTCTTTTTCACTTTGAACTGTCAAAAACACAGTCTTTACAAACTTTGTCACTTGTCACCTGCTGATCCCAATGTGGGGTAGTGACTAAAGCTAAGTAATTTTATTCTTATTTTATGGAAACCTAAAGCAAATGAAAATTAAGGACATTCCTCAGTGTCACAAAATGACTGGGGAGAGTTAAAAAAATATCCTTCACAACCCAGTGGCAACATTCATACTGACTTACACAGTCTTTTGGAACTCTGTTGTGGAATCTATTGACAAACTTCGTGCACTGGAGCTGCCATACCATGATTTCTTTTTTTTTTTTTTTTTAAAGTGGCAATTTAAAGAAATGTATTCTTGGAAAAAAAAATCTGCCTTTTTACTTCACTATGCTGCCATCTGAAAGCAATTTTCTAGGCTGCTTCTTTAAAATATTTTGAATTGCTGCGTGGGGAGTAGTTTCTCTCTTGTTATTTCTTTAAATGAACTCCACTGTACTAAGTCAGGAAATGATCACTTCAAGTTTCCCAAGCAGCCAAAAAGCCTTTACCTCTACACAACAAAATAATACTTTCCTTGCTGCTGTCTCAAAGCCCTTTGCAAACATTAAAGTCCAAACAGCTCTGTGTGAGAGAGATAAGTACTGGACCATAATCAACTCCATTACCTATAAAGCTTTACTGTTCAGCTCTAAGTAGAATTTCTACAAGCCAACAGCTGCAAATTAAAGGTGAACTAATTTTTTATTCTCTGGATTTCTGTATACAGCATGTATTGACCTGCTGACTTTTAACTTGCTTTTATCCATGATTGTGATTTAAATTATCACTTGTGTTACACAGTAGCTGGTCCCCAGGCCAACAGAGACTACATTTTCTGGTGACTGGGTAGCAGAACAGAGGAACCCTGAACATCCTACGGTCATCCCCAGCCTTTCCCATATTGACCACTCACTCTCAACATCAGTCACTACAAGCCCTAGTTTGCTTTCTTTCTGGCTTAATGGAGACCTCAAGTCAGATGTGGTTTTCCTTCCTGCACCAATCTCATTGCAGCTAATAGCTTTCTTTTTTACTTTGTTTTGGGGCTATTTTCCCCCTCAAAAATTGTTGGTGAATTGAAAACTGGAAGTATGAATTGATCAAAATTATATGTAAATATACCAAAGTTGAGGAAATATTTTAAAAAAATTCAAAACCCCCACAAAATTTTAGTGTTCTGTTTTGACTCTTTTTAGTTTTGAAAACGCAACTACTTTTTAAAAAGTAAAATAAATATTGGAAATTAAATTGAACATCGGTCTAAAAATACCTGATTTTTTAAATTCTGCTAAAAGTATCCCTTCAGGTCGAAGTGACATGAGCCAAGGGGGAAAAAAGTCATTATTGTACATCTGCAATATAGTACAGCATATCACAGAGCAGAACAATAAACTCTGTCTACTCAGATAATCTTTGCTTGCTTTCTTCTTTTGCCCTGGACTCACTACTGTATTTCCAATCTTTATCACTGGAATGTATTTGTCTGGACTTTCAGTCTATTCAGTAATAGGATCAGTCAATCATAAATGTTTCCTACTATGAGTAATTTTTTCTATCTTTTCTGATCATCAAGGTGAATATGAACAGAAGTGTTCTCAGCTCTTCATCACATTCATCTAATCCTTTCTTCTATTTTCTGGCTTAAAATTTTAAAAAGAGAGAATAACTTTCTACATTCTCACTCATTTTAGGGTCATTGGGCTCATGAAATTCCTTTCACATCTGTGTGTAACATGAACTCCAGAAGTACAGAGAAATTCCCAGCTTCCTGCAGTGGGTTCCAGTCAGGTAATGAAAGTGCTTTGCTTTCATTTTTACCCTTCCCGACACTGGCAGATAGCTTGTATGTGTACATATTTCTTGTTTTGACTCTTGTATGGTTGTTGCAGGGCTTTTTTTCTTTTCCATTAATCTGGAAAATAGCAAATTCATCTAGGTTTCTGGTATGTATATGGAGCTTTTGCTGTTTCCCTTTTCCCTTTGCTGTTTCTCCACTGCCAAGTCACTTCCATTATGACTGAAGTAATTTCTGATGGTTGCAGAGAGAGAAAATAGTTGATGGAGAATTACACTGTGTTTCTATTCGGCCCAAAGAAAATGAGCCAATTTGGAAGAACTGCCAACTTTTTTCTTCTTTCATCACATTCTGCTGCCCATGCTTTCAGCTCAATAACATTTCTCTTAAACATTTGCATCTAAGAGAATTTGGGGACACCTAATGGAGGTGCTGGTGGGTTACAATTGTGGCCCCTCAGGACTTCCCACACACAGCCTCTTGAATAATAGGCTGTCTGAAGCCTAAATGTATGGCACTGTATCTGCAGTCAAAAGCTGCCCCAAGTCTCCTTATCAAAAGCCAAAGGAAATAAATGTACATGATAAATTTTTTGGAAGACTACCTGGGGACCATGCCATGTCCACGAATGGTCACGTGCCCAAATCTCTCCTATCCTCCCCTCCATATGAATACCTGAATTTACAGAGGACCTTTCAATGGGTATGGGGCAAAAAGCTGTGTTGCTGAGTGTCATGTTACTGGTGAGGTTTGGGGATTAAACCCAATCCTGTAGAGTGCGTACTCTTGTGAAATCATTAATTGCCATTAAAAGCATTGAGTCAACACCTGTGGATAGATTTCCATCGCCATTAGTGGGCTTTGGTTACGTTCCGCATTATAGACCTTAACTTGTAAATGTTGTGTTAAGAGATTTTTTTATGGTGTGGTTTTTTAAAACTAGGGGGTTTAAAACCTGTTTTTCTTTGCTGAAACAGCCTGTAATCTCACCCCCAAGGTGGCTTATGTGCTTTCATTTTGAGTCCACACATTATTAAGCACAGATTCATTTTAGTTTCATAAAACATTAGTCTTCCAGATAAAACTGGTTTTGTTTCCCACACGTACAGAGCTGCTTGGTTGTCATAACAATGAAAGCAAAAATAAAATATGTGAAGTGTAATGAAATCACTCAGTTTATTCATAGTCCTAATGTCATTATTCAGTTCAAAGAATTTTATTAAATCATTGAAAATTCAGGAAAAAATGATGAATTATCTCAGAAGACCTGCTAAGCAGCAGATGTGACTGAAAGATAGACACACTTGATGCCAATTAAAACACAATACCATAGCTCACTGGGGAAAGCTGAGATAATGATGCAGCCCAAACCTAGATTTACTCAATGCTAATTTCAGCAAAACTGTCTGAGAAGCCAATGGGAGTTTTGTCTGTGCTAGAAATACAAGATCCATCCCAGAATGACTTGCATGGTCCCAAACCAACAACGAATTTGTTGTAGATAAGACTTCTGATCAACACTTTATTCGTTGTGACAATTTAGCATCTTTCATTTATTAGTGTTTTGTCTCTCTAAAGCCAGTGAGATTTTTGTCATATGGTTTAACTGGAACAGGCCAAAGCTCTGTTTCTGCAGCCCAGCTACTGAGCAGGCTGGCCCCAAATTGCCAAAGTGAGTAAGTTTGTGAATAGACCCATTGACTTCACTGATATTGCCCATCTGCCAAAAATGAAGGGGAACAATTCCTTCTTGGCACAAACCTTGCCCACGCATCCACTTCCTGGCTCACAGTGAGTACATAGCTTACTTTCCAACACGCTCTGGTGCACTCAAGCAAGCCAGGCTATTATTTTGTCCTAAACATTCACAGCTTAATTGAAAAAATAAATTTTCTCATAAGCTGAGATAAAAACGTGTCTGCTGCCAGATGCTAATTGTATTCAGTGACATAGCAAGAGGGGGCCAGACTGCAGTGGTCCTTGCTGGAAGTCAGGCATGGAGACAAGTGGCATATAAGAAACAACCTCAGCTGCTATACTTACTCAGGGATGCCCTGCAACAAGATGGTTTCATTCTTCTTCCCAAAGGTGGTTTGCGCTATTTTTACAAGGGACAGACTGTGACTGGGAAAAGAAGACCAAAGTGAGAAATTCAAAGGGAATGCAATAGCCAAAGGGGTAGCTATTTTATTCAAGTTATTTAAATCTGAATAAATTTCCACTTGTGCGCTAAGGGTCTGATATAAAGCTCACAGAAATCCATTATAATCTTTCCACTGACTTCTGTAGCATTGAATGAAGCTTTTCTCACTCCGTTTAAACTTATTTTCCTATTTCTTTGCTCACCTCTAATTCAGCTGTGAGATCACATCCATTACAAGTAGCATCAGTCCAAAAGTGTAATTGCCCTACTGCGGAAAATGGTGAGAAGAGAATAATTAATATCTTCATATCTCATCTTTTATATAATGACTTTGTCATAACTGAAATTGTCCTTCTCTTATCATATTGTCATTTTCTCCAGGTTTTAACTGGGTGTTACACTTGAAAAGGTCAATTATGGTAAGTTTAAAAAAATACATGAATCTGAACAACTGACATTTAACCTAAGTGATGATGCTCTGCTTTTTAACTGTGAGCCTGATTAATTTAAAACCAATTTGGATCCATTCTTTGCTTCATTGCCCATGCAGTGAAACTCCAAAAATTTGACCCAAGAGAGTATAATTCAAGATGGAATAGATGCTTAGTAGATATATAGCCTCACTCTCATAAATTCTCTAAAGTACTGGAGTACATGCAATTAAATTAAGGGAGTCCCTTCTTTCTTTCTTTCTTTCTTTTTTTTTTTTTTCAGTTTAGTTCTTTTGTTACTGTGTGATACTTCTAGCAGAAAGAAAAGCCAAAGCCTATTTCCTGAAGGACATCTCCCTTGATTTACTGACTTTGATTTGGCAAGTGTTTGCTTCCATGACAATCTACCGCTCTAAGTGCTGGTACTGAGTAAACTCCTTTTAGTAAAACCATAACATGTTCTAATTGAGCCTGAGGTGGAATGACAGCACCATAACTGTTCTATCCACTGATGATCTGTCTAAGGTTTTACTCTGACAACATTGACTGGGAGTAGTATCCTTGCTGAGGTCAGCTGAGCTATTTGCACAGTAAGGGAGTGTTTGAATTGAGCAGGCATGTCAGGACCTATCACTTATGTATCGGTTTTTTTCTTACATACCTTGCTGTAGAGTACAGTGATCCATATTTTATTCATTGTGGCTATCTGGAATCATAGAATCATTAAGGTTGGAAAAGACCTCTAGGATCATCAAGTCCAATCATCAACCCAACACCATCATGTCTCCTAAACCATGTCCTGAAGTGCTGCGTCTACACATCTTCTAATATCTCCAGGGATGGTGACTCTACCACCTCTCTGGGCAGCCTGTTTCAATAAAGTAAGTGGCATATGCGAGTGATGGCTTTTTGGGTTTTGTTTTTTTCTCTGTTTTTACTGTTTGCTGGTTTTATGCAATGTACAGTATGCATCATGGCCCTATAGGCCTCCATATTTTTTTTTCTTCTCAACTGTCTGGGCCAACTTAGCCACCTTCTCATGGATGCTTGTCCTACACCTGCAAACAAAAGTCCTTCAGCTTCTCCTCAGTGTCCTCCTGCATCTTACTGGAATTCCAGATTCCAGGTCTGGATTCCAGATAATACGCATCCACCGAAACACTTCTTAAGCCATCAGTATTTCCTCATTAAGTCAATTTGTCTTTGGGTCTCTCCTCTCTTAGCTACTGAACATGCATTTTCAACACCACCTGTCAGGGAACCTGTGCAAGCAGTCTCACCAGGTTGCTTCAGCCTGTCCTCTTCCCTGTTTATGGCATGATAAGGGATAGCACACGCATATGCACACACCTATCAGCAGCAAACCTTGCTAGCTTTGAGCACTAGCCTGTGTGAGGTGACAACACAGCTGTACACTAAACCTGAGGTGTTTGCATCTTCCTTATAATGAACTTGTCATCTGGAAGTTACAAACAAGGACAGGACATCCAGCCATGTTCTCACAGGAAAAAAAAAGTCCACTTTTTACACAAATACAAACTGATTATTTTATCACAGTTTGACACAATATTCAGTTTTTGTTTAGAGAAGTATGCAGGTTCTTTCTGTCCCACCAGCTCCCTTGGTTATTCCCCTCAATAGGAAAATGGCCAGAGAAAACAAGGATACTGGCACAGCTCTGTTCAGTTCAGTTCTAGGATATTATGTGGATTGCCTTATTCATTAGTTTATTTATTCATACCCATGTCTCCTAAATATACCCCAGCAGTGAGCTGCCTACATCTCATTTCAAACTTTCTCGCAATTGCAAAACATTATGTGTCACTCAGAGCTGCAGCTGTCCCAGCTGTCTTTTACTGAATGGCCCACAGTCTCACCTGTGTCAGATTTACTGTGTGCATGCAAGTTCAAGCTCCCAATCATAAGAAAATTATGTAGCAAATCTGACTCAGGTGCAGTTGCTCCAGCTTCTGTGTGCAGAGTTTCTGCCCAGATATTCTTTAAGAAATTGCAGCTTAGTCTCTTTTCTCAGCTCAGTTTTTTTCAGTGTCTAATTTTCCTCTCTATTTATCTGTGTACTAATGCACTCCAGGATCCTGTTCCCTACTCTCGTCTGTCTCATAGGACCACTGCTTAAGTCTACAGTGTCACAGAGCAGCTGGTAGTATTTAGTGACCTCCTGCTCTATTAGACGGAAATTGATTTTCGTCTTCCAGGCAAGTGAAAAATCCATAATGTGCTCCATCAAGTTCGTTTGTGCAGCAGCACTAGCAACAGAAGCTATAGGGGAAGACACAGCTCTTCAGACATCATAAATGGCAGTATCTTTTCTGAACATCAGCATAAGCAGACTGTGGTGTTGTAGTTTAGCCCCAGCCAGCAACTGAGCACCACACAGCCGCTTGCGCACACACCCCCCAGTAGGATGGGGGAGAGAACTGGAAGTGTAAAAGTGAGAACACTTATGGGTTGAGGTAAGAACAGTTTAATAATTGAAATAAAAATAAAATAAAATAAAAATAGTAATATAATAAATTGTAATGAAAAGGAAAATAACAAAAGGAGAGAGAAATAAAACCCAAGAAAGACAATTGGTGCAAATGAAAAACAGTTGCTCACCACCAACCAACCAATTCCCAGCCTGTCCCCGAGCAGTGGCAGTACCCTGGCCAAATCCCTCCAGCTTTATATGCTGAGCATGACATCATGTGGCATGGAATAGCCCTTTGGCCAGCTGGGGTCAGCTGTCCTGGCTGAGCCCCCTCCCAGCTTCCTGTGCACCTCCAGCCTTCTTGTTGGCAGGGCATTATGAGAAGCTGAAAAGTCCTTGACTGCTTAGGAACGACTAAAACATCAGTGTGTTATCAACATTATTCCCGTCCTAAATCCAAAACACAGCACTGTACTATCTGCTAGAAAGAAAATTAACTCTATCCCAGCTGAAACCAGGACATGTGCTAAAGGATTTCTCTAGCAGTTTGCAGAAAACCTGGTAAGGACCTGCTGGCTGAGATTTCTTTGGCAATGTTTGTTGCGGAATTCCCCCAGTAATGTTTCTCTACTGTGAAGTCACATATAACTAGTTACATTACGTGGCCACAAATAATAAAATCTGCAAGTACTTTCAAGCCATAGCCCCCAGACTTAATTGGAGAAATACTACCCAAACAACAGGTGTGCTTCTAGGGGTAGAAAGCAGAAGCTGAGATTTTCTTTTGGTAGCAGCAATTTACCTAATCTGCCACAGAATTAAATCATATAAAAATCAGTATTTATGACAAGTATTTGCAAATAAGTATTCAGTACAATAAGATAAAATAGCACCATATCTTTAGGACTTCCAATTACTATCAATCTGGACACCAGTGCTTTTTGAGCACTCTCTCACCCATGGGTTCAGGACGCATATTTGCATCTCGTTTTTTGTCTCTGGATCTGAAACTTTGAAATTAATTCCTGTTAGATATACGAATAACGAAAAATATCAACTTTCCAATGTTACTGTACAGCTTCTTTCCTTGACCTTACTTTTCTTCACAGCAGCTCAAAACCAATTAGTAGCTGAGGAGTACATGCACTCAGATCCAATATAACATACTTTTATGTGAGTAGAAGGAATGGAGCGGAAACTTAGTTAACATACCTCACCTTGATGGCTGCTTAGCTGTACAAGGTGTTCAGACACCAACCTAGGGTGCAGTATAAGAACCTGCATAGAATACAATCAAACTAAAAAGGAGTGGAGTATATAGGCACATTAATACCAAGGGGAAACTTTCCCAACAATATAAAGAACATATTTTCTGGGAACAATGTCCTCTTTGTTTTCATAGCAGGCTGAATGGAAATTTCCAGGCAGATATGCTCGTAGTAAAAGAAATTAAAACAGACATTCACATGATAGCTACTGAGGACAGTCACAAGATAACCAGACTGAAGTCAAAAAACAATTGGTATTGTTTAAGCGTAAGCAATTCCTTATTTTATCATAATTGCCAGTGAAAACAACACCCACCAGGGGATAGAAAAGAATATAGGGAATCAGTAAAATGAAGTTCCAGTTCATCCAATCACCTCTTGTGCAACCTAGGTATATGATATAGCCTCCAGACCGTTAATGGTAGTGTACTTGCATGTAAAATGAGAATACGAATTTCCCTCTCCATTATCTCACAGAAGAGTTATAAAACATCACATAAGCTGTAACTTTTAGGAAAGATGATAAGAACAAAATGTTATTAAGGTACTATCACCAGTTCTGTTGTGTTTTGATTTTATCTATTAATGACCATGCTTTCTTGAAATAGAGACAGATCGTGACATTGTGGGAGTCAGGGTTTCTCTTAAAGCAGGGCACAATATGAAAGTACTACAACCATTGTCTCATTCTAAGAGTTATATATTTGACACTCAAGTTTTATGAGGAGGCAGAGCCCCTGGGGGAGCCCTGCAGAGCTGGTAGCTCCTATGAGGAAGATCCAGCTCTATCATTCCGGAGTTGCACAGAGGCACCTATTATAGTTGACTATAGCATGTCTGGAGTATTAAAGACCGGACAAAAACTGGAGAGGTAATTGTGGTAGGCATGAAATTCAGAGACTCTTCTGCTTTTTAGTGCCCACTGTATCACCTCCAAAGTTATGCTTTAAAAGCTTGTGCTCATGAATGTATTTATACATATGGAGATTAGTATACATATGAGATAAAGTAGGCATGGACTAATTAAGTCCTGTGTGTATAGTCCAACGAAAAGGTGTGTCCTTTATATCTGAATTAGCTAAATTATTAAAATAATAACAAAGGAAAGATTATTAGGATTTTGAAATGCATTAAACCTTTGAATTCATGACTGAAGAAATTACTTGAGGTAAAAACCAGTATATCACTACTTTTATAGTCTATCTGTGAAAGTTGGCAAGAAAATCCGTACTGGATAGTACTACAATGACTCATCTAGCCCAAAGTTCTGCCCTGACAGTAGCAAAAAGAGCTACTAGTCAGCAGGGGGAAACATACAAGCCTGGACAGTCTTTCAAATCCATTGACCTATTCTTCCCAACATCCACTGTCACTGTATTACACATGCCAGACAGTACCTGCCTCCATATTCTTTTTAGTATCGCTTTATAGACCTGTTCATGAGTTTGTCCAAACTCTTTTGCAACCACCCATTCTTCTGCCTCTACAACTTCCTGTGGCAGCAACTCCTAAGGTGCATCTATTGCTCTGTAAAGAGGTATTTTATTTATGTTTTAAACTGATATCCTTTAACAAGTACCTCTCACACTGCAAGATGGGGTGAATAACAGTCCTGCAGTCACCCAATCCACCACTTTCATCATCTTGTAAACCTCAGTCAACCTGCCTACACATCTTCCCCTCATCAAATTTAAGATCCCAGGCTGTTCAATCTCCTCATATATGTCGGATGCTTCACCCCTTGATCCCTTTATTGTGTTTGTTGCTCTTCTGTTTCCAACTCTGCTACATCTGTCTTGGGATGTGGAGAGCAGGACTGCATAAAATATTCAAGGCATGGGTGCCAAAGTTTTTACAGTGGCAATATACAAACCTCTGTCTTGTTCTCAAAGTCCTTCCTGACAATGCTCAATATTTTGTTATCTTCTGTTGGCTGCTGCTGCACATGGACATGATCATTTCAAAGAATAATCCATGGTGACTCCTCAGCCTCTTTCCTGAGTTTTCCCAGTTTAATTTTAGCAGAAAATGTTTTATATTATTTAACTATAGTCTAACATGGACACTTTTAACATCTGAGATCAAAACTAATGTGTGTCCTGGCATCCGTCCTCTGCTTCTCCCACCTACCTCAGACCTATGCAGAGAGTTTTTCCCTCTTTTCCTGATATGGACAGCAGGGAATTAGTCCTGCTCTCTCTATTCCCCTGCTGCTAGTTTTCTTTGCTTTGCAGTTCACCAATTCCTAGTCCTTCCACAGAGCGGGAGAGGATTAAGCCTGCTGTAGAGTGTTGCATACAGCTGCAGCTGGGAGCTAAAACTGACCTTTCTTTTCATTGGCTTTTTTCCCTTTCTATTTACTCCTCTTCCCTTCAAGCACAAATCTGGAGTAAGTAGAAAAGAAAATATTGTCTCTCCCAGAGTAAAAGCTGTGGGGTAAGTGCTCTCTTCTCTCTGCATCTAGGCAGAAGTCATGTCTGTTTTGGTTTGTGTTTTATACCTGTTTGACATGCACTGAACACTGTACTTCCCTGAAGTGTACTCTTTCTTTCATTTACTCTTGGGAGAATGATGCTTTCCTAATGGAATATGATGCTTTAAAGGTCTTCCCTACCCATTTACAGCTACCTGTATTTTTGGTTTTAATCAGATCAAACACATTACTTCTGTACTGCAAGGAGGTAAGTTGAGGCTTCTGCATTTTAGACTTTTGTAGAGTTTGCCCCAGGGCCAGTAATAACAACACAACAATAAGTTGAGTATTAGAGCTCTCTCAAGGTTAAAATGCTTATTCCAGAAGCCCTCTTTTGAAATGTCACGATGTTTTGTTATTTCCAGCAGTACAACGCCAAGTCCACGAAGATGTCTTTTCAAGGGACTGAGCAAAGCATATTATTTAAAAAAAAAAAAAGGAAAAAAAAATTTCTTCCAGGAAGTTCCAGCAGGCAGGATCTGTAAATGTCTTCTCAGATTTCCTGAAATCAGGTGGACAGTGTCTCTCCTATTTGTGATCCAGCTCAGATAAGAAGAAAAAAATATTCTTGTTCAAGAGAATTTATATAAATGACAACATTTATGCTACTAATAAAAATAATGGAATTTAAAGACAACAAGTTTCATTGAGATGAATTTAAATTAGCAGTCAGTGATTGACTGCAATTCTCCACACACACATACACACAAATATATATATATATAAAAATAATTTGTAGCCAGATCAGTTCTTGTAGTAGTCCCCCGTATAAATCAGATCTGTTAATAGAAACAATGGGGCAAAACCTCACATTGAATAGACTTAGCTCTACTAATTTACAGCATGTAACAGTTCAACGTCTCTCCACAGGAGACAAATATATACTGCATTTCTTCATCCATCTTCTACTGTTTCATTTCAGTTTTCTCATTCCTCTCCCTCCATTCCCCCCACAAAGAGGAGTTTTCATTTCAATATAAACTTTATGGCTTTGAAGAAAACCTTGGTTGCTACATGAAAAAAATCATGGCTTTGTAGCTATATGATGGTTAACAGTCAGAACAGTTACTCTTATTACTGCATAAGCCAAAAGCTAATCTGCAACACCAGTTACAGGCACACTGTAGGTAATTTCTGACTGTCCCATAAAAACAAACAAAAAAAACCCAAAAAAAACCCCACAACACAGTAGCAACTGTAGAAATTACCCAGATTATTATAAGAATTTTCCATATTTAAATAATTTTTAAAATGGTTGTTGAGTTGATCAGGTTATTTAGATGAAGTACTAGTCAACAGTTATCTGAAACTTATGCCTATTGTTTCCTACTTTGCAAACTTTGCAAAGTAGTAATTTGCAGCACAATTTCACAGAATCACAGAAGGGCAGGGGTTGGAAGGGACCTCTGGAGATCATCTTGTCCAACCCCCCTGCTTGAGCAGGCACACCCAGAGCAGGGGGCACAGGAACACGTCCAGGCGGGTTTTGAATGTCTCCAGGGAAGGAGACTCCACAACCTCCCTGGGCAGCCTGTGCCCCTGCTCTGGCACCCTCGCAGGAAAGAAGTCTTTTCTCATGTTTAGGTGGAACTTCCTGTGCTCCAACTTGTGCCCATTGTCCTGTCGTTGAGCACCACTGAAAAGAGTCTGGCCCCATCCTCCTGACACCCACCCTTCAGATATTTATAAGTATTGATAAGATCCCCCTCAGTCTTCTCTTCTCCAGGCTGGACAAACCCAGGTCGCTCAGCCTTTCCTCAAAAGGCAGATGCTCCAGTCCCCTGATCATCTTCTGTTTCAAGATACCTGAACTTTTGTGAAGCTGAACAGTTAGGCAATATATTAGAATGGATTTTTGTAGTTGAAATTGTAACATTTTGTAATATGATCTGCTGAAATAAGCAAAACCACAACTTTTTCTATCATGTGGGTGTGTCATCGTGCCCCAGTTTAAAAATACAGGTGGTCAGCCTTTCAAATCACTAAGACACTTACCACATGTGTCAAAGTACTGTTGTCTCCTTCACATTCAACAGCTGCACAGTTCTGTTTCCACACACAAGATGTTCTGACTCTGTTAGAAGAAAGAGAAAAGTATTTTTGATTCACAAGAAATTTACATCGTCTTGACCAACATCTGAGTAAACAGCCCATTTTGGAGATAAGCATACATCCATGCATTGATATATAGATGCTGCATTCCAAAACAAATGCCAGGCATGTTTAAGTGTAATGATATATTTTAGGAGAAAGATAGGTAGACAGACAGATGGTCAGAATGAACAAACAAGACCCAGCAAGTGCACAGAATTTTGAGACACCTGTCACCACTTTTCCTGTAAGGCAGAATAGATTAAATAATAAGGAGCATGACCTGGAACAACAGACTGAAGTCCTGTACATTGTAAAATCAATCTAAGTATATAACAAGGCACATGGCTTCAGAGCTCCAAGAGTTTTCTAACTACATTTGAAAGCACCTTATATCTGAAATTCATGACTTGAACCCATTTCTTTAAATTATGTGAGGTGGTCAGAAGAATCAAACAGTTTCTTCTTCCTTCCTGCCTTTGAAAAGAAGTCACAGACTTTTTATTTTCTTTTTCATAAAAATGTCTTTGCAGATGTCTTTAGGACTCATGTTAAAACCTGACACTTGGAAACTTGGTCCATCAACCTGAAAGTCATTTCCAAACTGTTTTATTCAGACAGAAACATGCTGTTTTCATAATGTTCAGTTCCTAATTATTAGTTAAACAGCTAAGCCCTGATTTTAAGACAAAGTTACCTTAATGGAAATAAGAAATTCTTCAAAAACTATTACTTTTAAAAAGTTGTACCCACTGTTTCTTTTTATTAAAGTTCCAGATGTGCTAGCATTAATGTATAAAATAAATATTGTATTTACTGAAATCACTCCCTTTTTTTGCAATGAGCGCTGTTAAGCACATTTGTTGATAAAGTATTGCTCCTTTGTAAGAGAGCTACTTGAGTTATAAGCAAGGTGAGCAATGACTTAACAAGAATCAACAACCCAGAAATAATAAATATGCTTGTACCTCACTTTCAGAAGAACAATTCCATATTGAGAAGACACAGGTGACCAGCTCAAGAGAAAATCCAACAGTTTTTATGAAAATAAGTAATCATGAATTTGGGAGTCTAATACTTGGTATGACATTCTGAAAATACTGGCTTTTTTTTTTCTTTTCTATTTCTTTTCCTTTTCTTCAGAGTACTCTGAATATTCTTATTGCTGTAAGATAAAATACTGAGAAATGTTTAGGAAAAGAAGTTAAACATTGTCTTTCACTCAAAACCCACCCAGATTTTACAGTTTTACAGAGGCAAAAAAAATAAAAAGTAAATGTCACATACTAATATTTCTTCACTCTTTTTTCCTAACATTTTCAGTGGAAGAGAGTAGGAGAATCATTTTGCTAATGGAAGAAGATGAGGGTGGTTTAAATAATGGAAGAAAGTAGGAATTATTTTGCTATTTATTTCTTAATGAAAACAGCTTGTCAGCTGGGTTTTTTGGCTGTATTGACTAGAATAACGATATAAAATATTTTCTCAAGTGATTTTCATCACTTTTATATTTGTATAGCATTGCTCGGAATGTGTTGACTGCAATGTCTTTGTGCCAACTGAAGACTATTAGAGACACTTACTTCTCTTTGTCAACAATGTGGAAACTCCGCAGTCCTAAATTAGGCTGTCCAATGTGTAGGTGCCACAGAGCTCTTGTGCAGCAAGAGAGTCTGACTCCTGCCCTCACCCATAGTTCTGCCTCTGATCAGGTTTGCTTGACTGCTTTAATTTATGAGCACAAGCACTGAGATAGCTGTCCTGCAAACAATTCTGGGACTATCTTTAAATTACCTTTTTATTCCATTTTAGGTTCATTGGTATTTAACAAGGAATCGTAAATCCTTGAAAAAAATACTACAGCTAAAATGTAGGTTTATGTACTCAGCTAGAGGCAGCGTTTTTTGGATGCAAGAATGAAATTGAGAAAGGCTCAGTACCTTATGAAGGAAAGATACAGTTTTCCATGAAGGCTTAGTATATGTTTTGCAATGTTCATGAACTCTCTTTGCTGATCTGAGAGAGCCCTACATGATTTTTGCAGACACAGTAATTTTGGCACATATCAGGAAAAAAACTTTAAATGCTGAAGGTTATTAGAAATGTATTTATTCAGTAATATGTAAAGTGAGTGACAAATTCTGCATAGGACGGGTACTGCTCTGCAAAGCAGGGCTGCATACATTTTTCAGAGTTGCACAAGATTTTGCTGCAGTTTCCATTCAAGTCAAAGGGGCTTGCGCATGTCTAATTCCCAGAAAGCTCAGAGAAAAATTATTCTAGGGACACAGGATACTGTAGGTCTTACCAGCACTAATAAAACCAGAGTCATTAAAATCTATACTCAGAGTTTTGCATCAATTTTTCATTCACCACAAGACCTTGGACTGTCTTTCGCTGTTTTTGTTGGAAATAATTATCCCTGGTCACAGAAAAAAAGCTTCAGCATGATGTTTTTCTTACCTTCTACCATGTGAGCTTGTTAATGCTTGTCACTGCTCTGTGTAAGACTTCTATGACTTTTTTACTACTTTTATTCAAAAACCACAGCTAAGGATTATAATTTTGTTTGCTTCAAATGGATTACCCTTATAACTCCTCTTTCTGTGAACACTGACAAGCTTTTGTTTCCACAATTTAAAAATAAAAACTCTAAGATACTTTGCAGCTGAGGAAAAGAGCAACTCATCCTTACATTAGCTCTAAGCAAGCATCAAAGCAACAGCAACTACCTGCTTGCAAGGTACTCTGTTCTCTGTAGCCTCTTCTGATACCTCATTTTATGTGACAAGTCACTCATGGCTGAAGATACTGAGGAGATCTTTAAGATACCAAAAAAATAACCATCTGGAATTGCTACTTTCTTGTCTATCTCAGTAAATTCAAGATATCTCCTGAAAGTAAGATTCCTTCCCTGTCTCAGGTAGGGACATGACAATGGTAACTGGAAAGCTTCATTTTCCAGTGTCATATTTTTTGAATGTTTTTGGTTCTGTGTTATTCAGGGTGTTACATCTCAGAAGAAACATTTTCTTGGTTGTTTTATGTCTTTTCTGGAGAATAAGAAACACGTGGCACATTAGGGGATAGAATACTACTATCCTTAATAGGTAGCGCAGCCCGCCTTCAGTGGTCTTCATGAGTTTCTTGTGGACTGCCTACTTTCTCTGTATCAGCTCTTTCCTTGAATCAAGCTTTGGCTGCTCTTTCACATATCAATAAGGCTTGGTGGGTTTTTTGGTTGGTTTTTGTTTTCATCTTGACAGCTTTGTGATTATCAGGATATCCTATTCAACTCTTTTTTTTTTTGCCTTGGTAGCTTTTACTTCCCCCCTCATCGTTCTCCCCCACATTTTTGCTATTCAGCACTTTTTTCTTTCTTTTTTTCTGCTACCATTCTATTCTCTTCTCTTCCCATGTTTTTGTTCCTTCTCCAGTTTCAAGCTGGCTTCTTTATTTTCCTGTCCTGCCCACTGTACATTAATACTATCTCTTTAAATGCAATGAATATCAATTAATGAATGACAATTAATGAATTAATGATAATGAACTGAGCTTCAGCCTATGTATATTTGCATATAGGTACACACAAAAGTTATATATTGGCAGTATCATCTAGTGTGTATATCATGGTACTGAGGTGTTACTGTTTACAGGATGGACCGTGTAACTTACTGAGGCATGATTTCTCTTTCAAAGTTTGCCAGCAATGCCTAAATATCCCTCCTGCCTTGCCCCTTATAGGGCATTTTGCAACCTAGCAGCTATAGGGCCAGAGGTGTGGGGAATGCTGAGCTGCTATGCAAAGACTGCTGAATGACTAAGAGCTCTCTTGTTCTGGTCACCAAAGAAATGAGAAGAAATGGCTCAAGTTTGTCTCTTAGCAGTCTGTAGCACTGCTTGTGTAAGAGTGCTCATTTGCAACATTGCAGGTTTCTCTGGAACGTATGGTCCTTAAGAAGCAGAGGGGTATGGAGAGATGATATAGGATAAAGAAAACTTGTGTCTCCTTGACCTTGCCACCGTCAGAAATTTCCCCTGCCCCCTTCAAACATGACAGCAAAAAGGGAGTTCAGATATTTAAGACAGAGAAAGCAGTTCATTTGTTGAAATAAACAGAATAGGGAAAGCAGTAAAATCTTAAAAGCTTAGAATGAACTGAAGAATTCTTAGTTTTATTTAAAACATTTTTAAATGTTATTCCTGTTTCATTGTCCTTTCAGTGTAAAGTTATGTCTAGAGTGGGGAGGGTAGGGTTGCACTGAAGCTGTGAAAACTGATAATACTTCAAAAAAATTTCAGTTCTTTGCAGGGATAACTTTAACAAATGTGATGCCTTGACTCCTCCACTGTTTCATGATTGCATCTTCTGTCAAAAGTGGTTTAATTTACTCTGTGCAAGATAGGCTCTTTCTGTGTAGCTCAGAATATATAGTCCCTACTCCAAGTGATTGTATCCAGCATAGGCAATGAGTTCAATGTCTCCCATTAATTAGATTGATGGCACCTCCAGCAGTTGGCCTAGGAGCCAGGGAGAGAAGCACCAAAGAAAGGTGGTGAATGGGTGTAGTATGACAGGTAGCACAGGGCACGTAGGCAATTAACTGATCATAGCTAATAGCATTGTGTTAAAACATCAGTCAGGATTTTAAATAGCTCCATGGAAATCTTG
Source organism: Phalacrocorax aristotelis (assembly GCF_949628215.1). Classification (NCBI taxonomy): domain Eukaryota; kingdom Metazoa; phylum Chordata; class Aves; order Suliformes; family Phalacrocoracidae; genus Phalacrocorax; species Phalacrocorax aristotelis. The sequence continues at coordinate 91,334,606 of NC_134277.1, forward strand.
CCTCTGTCTGACGTCATCAGGAACCCTACTTTCAAACCTGTGTACTTAAATGACCTCATCAGTAAGTTATTGGCTAATCTAAGATGAAGAACCTACTTCTTATTTCAGTGAGTTTAAGCTGATTGCCACTGGTCTGCTCCCATGAAGAAGCTAGGTTCAGAGTAAATTCCCTTGACAAAAATTCTCTTTTTTTTTTCCCTCCGAACTCTACATCTAAACAAATTATGGCATATATCTCTCTACTATGTGACAGCTAATAAAACTGATTATCTTAGTGAGAAAATATAGTTGGGGATTGATGGCTCACAGAAATGTTAATGAGAATTGAGTTTAGTACTAATCCAATTCTATGACTTTTGGAAAGTTGGTAATTGGAACTCAGAAGCGAAATAAGAGGTTTGGGGTTTGGGTTGTGTTTTACCTCTCACAAACCCCACAAGGTGTGTAGAATAAGGCTGCTATCACTGAAATTTATTTGCTAGTAAGCCTGAACTGTACCTACAGCATATACAGGATATTCATTCTGGCTTTGCCTTTTTTAATTATTTCTTTTTTGAAAAAACACTTGTGTCATTACATTAATAACTAGCCTTTTTTTTTAGTAAAATAAGTTTATGTTCTTTCATCTGGATGCTAATCAGATATGTTGCAAATTTTTTTCAGAGAGAAGGAGATAATTAGGATGCATCGTTAGCCTCTGTGATGCCTATATTCATTGAACTGTATTTCCCTCCTTTACAAATTACAGACTTATTTATGGATGTCTCTTCTTGGGCTTCTCTGTGATGTTCTCAACTCATCCCATCAGTTACAAAATTCTTTGAATTTCTGTTGACTTTTCAAAGTCTTTGAAGCACTCAGAATCTCACGGGATACAGACTCCAGAGCAGAGTATAAAAACAGATCTACCTTGTTGAGCTAGCTAAGGCACAACTGCCTGAAATCATTATACCATGGTTCAGTGAGTACTTAGCTCAAATTTTCTCTACAAACAGTGCCACATAATCCAGATATGATATATGCTGATCTTTGTGCCTCAAACAGCCCAACCTGCAATTCCACAGCATATTTTGGAACGTTATTTCTAGTCAGAGGAAAGAAGGCAACAACAACATAGATACCAAAAGGATTCACAGAACTGCATTTCTTAGAATGAAACATCTTGTCTGAAGTTGAAAGTATCACACTTCACAGGATTCACAAACTACTTTCTTAACAGTCTCTGGGCTTTAGCTTCCTCAGGAGGATGAGCAATTCCAAACAATCTCCAACTTTCAAAGGAGCAATGCAGCATTCTCCTGGTGATAGATTTTTATTTGTCTTTCTCTAGGATCTCAAGAAAGGTATTTCTTTCATGCTAGACACTTTTTGCAAAAATTACAAGGGACAGTCCTTTCCCCAAACAACTTAAATCCAGCCTTGACTCAGTTCTCTCTTATACTTTGATTCTTTTAGTTTACCTTAGGCAAATAAATCTAAATAATGTAGTAGATCAATATTTCTGAGGAAAAAAAAAAGTCTGAGCTTGACTGAATTTTAGTGTATTGACTTCCACAGCTGATTATGCTACTTAGCTGTAAACAACCTCTCTTTTATGACGGCAAAGCAGAACATGTAAGTTTAGTTCTCTTTAAGAGACAACCTTGAAATCATCTTTCAAGTATTAATGCAATAAACTTTGAATTTTACTATTGTAAAACATATAATCATGAATATTTATGACAGTGTGTGTTCAAGAAAAGAAAACGTGTTTTGGGGTGGAGTGGTCACATGTGAATAGAGCCCCAAGGAAAGCAAAGTCACCTTTTAATTCTACCTGGCATCACTTAGCTCTCATTGTTCAGTCTCAGGCATTTTTGACACAAAAAGAGGATGACTGAAAGAGGAATGAACTACATAAAGGCTGTTGCAAAGAGGTAAAGATCAGTCTTCTTTTTGTATGCCTTAGATCAATAAAGAAAAGAGGGACTTTGGCCACAACGGGGGATGCAGGTTAGGACAGGGAAGTGTAAGGAACCATTCACCTGGGAGGCTGTAGAGCCATTCAAGGTCTCTAACAGCAGTTTACACAAAAGTCTGCCAGAAATGCTGCTACTCTAGAATAGAACTGCTGACCAGTTTTGATTCCTGGAACCCAGCTTTTCTTTCTTCCTTTTCTGTTATGCTGCTTCTCTTCATGCAAGGCTGATCACTATTGCAGGCTATAACCTTACCTCTGCCTTACAGCAGAAACCAACCTGCCAAAGTTGGAGTGACAATCTGGGACACCACAGATTACAACTGTCCTTTCCAGTACCTGGACCAAAAAAGGAAAAAAAAATTGATCTATGTAAATGTTTTCCAGAAACTTCCTCTTTTATAAACAAATCATAAATGGAAAATTTAGGCAGTATTCACTTCTTTTTATCTGTAAAACAAAGGCTACATGCATTCCCCCAGTAGGATAGAGAATAAAAGTGACAGAAATGCTTAAGTGGTGCTAACAGATTTGACATGAAGGAGGGACAGATCTTTCATAACAGGCAACAACATTCATGAGACTTAGAAAGAAATGGGATGTATGGAGGTGGGGAAAAAACAAGCAAAGAAACATAAGCCCAGAGATTCCTCAAAGAGGAAAGGATTGTCCACCTGACAGAAAGAGCTGAAGGTGGCACTTCATTGGAAATAAGAGAGGATGTGATGTGCCATGAGGTTTTGGTTTTAGTGCTTTTTTCAAGGTTTCTCCCAGTCTTCATTCCTGATGTAGCTGCTCTGCCTGTGTCAGTCTGTACTCCAGAAGGTCTTCCTGAGCAGTAATTGCTCCGTTAGATGTGCAATCTCCTCCCTCTAGAGTTTTCAACAAAAGTCAGGATGTGATAGCCTGGACAAGGCAAATGGGAAAACCTTGCAAAAGAGCACGTGCCTACAAATAAGATTTCTAAGGGTAAAACATCTATACTCTCTGTCATAAAAAGCAGCAAAACTCCACAATGTTTACATATTAGGAAAAGAAAAAGTCAAAACAGATAAAGCTCTGTGGTGGAAGTAATGTGGGAGAGGGATTGTGAGAGGAACACTAGGATCAGTGGTGTCATATTTGATTTATGATTGCAGTAAAAAGGCATAAAGAAAAAAGATCCAAGGGGAAGGAGGAGAGTGGAAGTTTAGACAAAAAGAATGAAGGTCAAAGGATGAAGAACATGCAAAAAAAAGTTCATATATCTACATTTTTTGCCTACTGTGTACTTAGATATATTCAAAACCCCAGCAATGAGATCTAAGCTGGTCCTACTCTGAGTGGTGGGGTTGGACCACATGATCTCCAGAGATCTATTCCAACCTAAATAGTTTCATTATTATAATGAAACAACTGCAAAAGGTGTTATCTATATGTTAAGAACATACTGTGTCTCCTCATAGTTACTGGCTAGTGATCAGCAAGTCCCCAACGTTTACATAATAACTCTCATTTTTCTTTTCATGTTTAGGTAGCAGTTTAGATGTGCTTTCCATTCCCTGAAGCCTGCCATGTCTGTTAATGTCCACAGAAGAACAATCTTAACCAGAACCTAGATTGACCTGGCCCTTTGAATAGAACTGATCCCATCTTACAGCACCAGGACACGAGACAGGTAAGTGCAGATATTGTTTCCATGTCACTAATGTGTGCCATGTATTCTTGCACAGTTGCCAAGGTTCATGCTGAGGGGAGGTTGGAGGGAATTTGTTTTTGTTTCATCCTCCCAATGAATTTGAGTGATGTGGAACATCCTAATTTCGGGAAGTATGTTAAAATACTCACCCAAGTCCTTGTAAAAGTAAAGATTATGGAACTGTAACCTGTGGCCATTATGACAGGCATTGAAAACTAATGGAATTGGCTATGCTTTTATTTCTTTTGTACAAGCAGAATACAAAAATTGTTTTAAAAAGGTCATAAGTGCTTGTCAAGGGCACCCTGTGCTTGAAAAATGTTTCCTTTGTCTAGTGAGAACAAAGCTAATGGCATGGAAGGATTGAAAATACGTGGGTCACAACAATAACTGTGCTAGGGGCTCAACTATTAACTTGAGTGGTTAATATAAAGTTACAGGTGCAATAAAATGCTGATAAAAAGCTCCCATTTAAAGCAAGTAGCATTTGGTCACTAGGAGAGCAGTTGGCCTTGCACTGGATTTATTTTTCTGAAGTAAGAGAATTTTTATCACTTACTGTTTCATCTTGGAAAGGGGGGTTAACATTTCATGAAGGAGATAATGAAAACCACCTAGGAAGCCATCAGACAAAGAAGATTCCAGAAGCTGCATTAAAAAAATTTCCACCTCTTCTTGCATCTTACAGGTGTGAATCACCTTTTTACCACCTCCTTTGGAGAAATGACAGATTTAATATGTGCTCGATTTAAGCAACTGAGATGTGTGTAACACAAAAAAGGTGTGGAGGGAGATTTCTTTGAAATAAAACTGCTCTGTAGAACAGAAAATATTTGAACATAAATTTCAAATGCAGGCTTTGGCAGATAATGGTTTTGGGCTTTGCAGGCACAGCTTACTCTGAATCAGTGTTGTTAACTGACCCACTAAGATGTAGGTATATGGAACTGAAAGTTCGTACATTTACAGTCCAGATGCTGCTTTAGTTAAGATATGCTAAGATTTTCCTTTATATTCTTCTATTCTTTAAGCTGCATACATATTGTTTTAAATATTGGTAGAGGGTGAGAAACAGGAAAGTTTGTTCCTGAATAATATTTAACTTTGTAGATAAAAAGCATAATTTTAAAAGGCAATCAAATTTGCTCCTACAGAAACTTGGAAAATCTAGCAAAAACTTTAAATTCTCTAACCTTTTTAACTTCTAATGTCTCTCAAAACTAATAAATCTTGGGTTTAAATTTCAATTTTCAGCCTAATAAACCATGTTATTTCAAACTTCAGCTATACTTTTCAAATTAAATATCTACCCTTGGCAAACACCAGTCAATTCTTGATTTAATAAGAAAGAGATTTAGCAATCCTAGTGTCTCAGTTCCTAAAGCAAGCATTTGGACTTAGATGTGTGAAATATCCTTTATGTGAAATCCTGGGAAATTGACCAGATGTGTTCTCTGTTCCAGGTCTTTGTAAAGATGTACGTAGCTTGCTATGATCGATCTGACTATGCTACTTCTACAGCAATCTCAATTCACATAAAATATTTCTAAAAAGCTTATGACCAAGGATTAACTAGTCAATATTTTCCAGTGCTTTGGTTGTTGAACAAATGGTTGCCACTGAGATCAAGTTCTTTCAGAAGGATATTAACTAATAAATGCATTAATGAGAACAGTAATTTTGCTGTTTTGTTTTCTGACTGCTTTGTTCTTGGCTGCTTTTCTACCACTTTTAAAGCAAAAAGGTTTTCTATGTTACAAAAGTTGGGGCCTGAACTGTTTTTCCTGGAAGAAAAGTTAGGAAGCTGCAGATGACACTTATCACCTTGGAGAAATTCTGTTTTCTGAATTAATTTTTGAAACAGGAGTAAAGTTTAGCCACACAAAAAATCATATGTTCCTATTCACATCCTAAATGGTTAATACAACTGTGTTCTATTGAGGAACTATTTTTTTTATTTTTGGTTTTCTGAGGTTTTTTCCCCACTAGAGAATACTAAATTTAAACAGTAGATGTAGCTAATCTGTTTGGAATCAAATACTGCTTTTATTTGGTATCTTATCCAGTTACCTCGAAGAGCAAATTTCAAAGTTGAAAGGGGAGAGACTAGTCACATTTCTTGTGAGACCGAGGTTTCCTCCAGACCCTTGCATCTGCCATGGGGTCAGCGAGATTGTGGGCATAACATTGGGAGTTCACGGTTTGTGGTGTGGTGGAAAAGTTGTGGATTAGGAAAGAGGGTGGATCTCTGATAGCTTCCCTGGGGCAGCCACATGTGCAGTGACAGTGTGTGTGTGTTGGTCATGCTCCTCTGAGTATGGGAGAGAACGGGTCAGGTGAACTCCCATGTTGAGTATGCCCAGGAGAAGAAAAGCCATAATCCCCCAGATGTGGTAGCAGGGAGAGTGACAGCCTCCGCTCTGAGGAAACTTCCTGGGGAGTGGAGAGCACAGCAGATATTTCTCCAATGCAGATGCTGAGAGGGCAGAAAACAAACCTGAGAGAAAGGTGCTCTCTTGCTCCAGCATGCAAGAGCTGTGGTTATAAATGTTATTTATTTCTATTGTCTTTAGTCTTGCTGGCTTTTTTTTTTTTCTAATTTAATTTTTCCCCTCATTTCATACTCTAATAAGACTTGGCTTTTTTGCTTAAAAGCCTTTTCTTTGGAGGACTTGTAATAAGAAAATCTTAGGCAGATCCACCACAGAGTTACAGCCAGCTCAGATGTTTTTCATATCTACATAGCACAGTACAGAGTTGTTTGTGAGCAGACATCAATAGTTTGATGACTTTCAAGCTTCAGGGGAGCATGTCTGATTTGTATGCAAATTTCTGTTCCTACTTAACAAAATTGCATGGCTTTCATTGGGGTATACCAAGGTGCTTCCAGCTTGGTGGATATAATACGAACTTGCACATCTATGCATATGAGGTCTAGAAAGAAATAGTGTTTATTTTCAGGATATTAAGAAATCTTCTTCCTCTTAAATCTGCCAGAGACTTTTGGGTGAAAGTGCACTCTTTTCTATAGCAATGCCTGGAGTTATGCATCACATGAAGCCACTGCACTGAACATTGGAGTAAAGCGTATTTGACAGTCAGCTGCAAGGGAAAACACTGGTCCAAATACTGCACTGCCAAAATCAAGGATGCTTGCATTGTGTTAGTTTTTATAGCTATATTTATTTTCCCCCTCCGGTCAGCAATGACACCCTGGGGGAGTTCTGCTTGAGGAAAAAGTCACACTCTTTGGGGTCTTATTATCTAGAATTAACTTTAAATCAAAACAAGCCACCTGCAGCGTGACTATTCTTGAAAGCTCTCTGCGTATTCATGTGGTACAGAATAAAACAGTTCATCAATTCAGTCTTGTTGTTCCTTGTTAAGCCACTTTCCTTTATAACTGTACCTGTAGAACACTGTATTTCAAATTAACATTGCGAATTTTGAGCAGAGAGCCCTCAAAGCGTTGCTTGGATGTTAATCTGCATGTGTCTGGAGATCAGTTGTTTTTCTTGCTGTACAGATAATCTTCCATGGAAAGCACTGAAATTACAGAGTTTAATCATTTTTAAGCTAATTCCTATACTCTTCCCTCCTTATTGTAACATTCATCCTGCTACTTTATGGTGCCATTTACAGAGTGCCAACAGGTAGCATAGAGGAAATATCAGTCAGTGCTGCAGTCTTTGCAATATATTGTCTAAACACATTCCTGCAAATATATCTCAAGTCATAGAGTGAACTGTGAAGAAGGGTGTTCCTGGGCACTAGGATGGCTGCAGCTTGTTGTAAGCAGATGTTCTTTCTTGGGTACCCTGGAGTGGCACCATTTATAAACTGCTGCTTCAGGGCTCTACCAAGCAGTACTGAACTGAGGAGGCTAAAAGCGCTGCAGGCCTGACAGGCTGAGTGCTTGACAGCATTGCTCTGGACATAAACCCACTTTCCCAGTCATCTCCTCAGATATTTGCTGGGAGACTTACCCTAAGTAAGCAAACATGCACCCCCAGCTCCATTCAAGAGATTGTTATCAATAATAACTAGCTGAATCACAAAATAGTTTAGGTTGGAGGGGACCTCTGGAAATCATTTAGTGCTTAAGCCAGGTCAGCTAGAGGAGGTTGTCCAGGACTGTTGGGTTTCCCCATGTTTTTGGGAAGCCTGGTTGGATTTCTGAATATGTCCAAGCATGGAGATTCCACAACTTCTCTGGGCAACCTGTTCCAGTGCTTGTCTGCCTTCACAGTAAAAAAGTGGTTGTTTTTTTTTAATATTCAGATGGAATTTCTGTGGATTTTTTTTTCTTAAATCTGTGCCCATTGCCTCTTGTCCTGTCACTGGGCATCACTGAGGAACATCTGGCTCCCTCTTCTTCACTCCCAACTGTCATGGTTTTAGCTGGGATAGAGTTAATTTTCTTCACTCTAGCTGGTATAGTGCTGTGCTTTGAAATTAGCATGGAAAAAAAAACCTGTTGAGATAACACACAGATGTTTAGGCTGTTGCTGGGTAGCGCTTATACTAGTCAAGGACATGTCTAGCTTCCCATGCCCTGCCGGGTGCACAAGAAGCCGGGAGGGGAGGGGGCACAGCTGAGAGAGCGGATTCAAACTGGCCAAAGGGATATTCCATATCATGTAACATCATGCCCAGTATGTTACCTGGGAGGGGCTGGCCGGGGGAGGTGGGAGCAATCGCGGCTCGGGGACAGGCAGCGTCGGTTGGCGGGTGGTGAGCGGTTGTATCGTTTGTGTTTCCGTGGTTTTTTTTTCCTGTTTTCCCTTTCCCTTCCTTTTCCCTTTTTATTATATTAACATTATTGTCATTATTATCATAATCATTTATCATTATCATTTTATTGTAATCATTAAACTGTGCTTATCTCAACCCACAAGTTCTTTTGCTCATCCGATTCTCTTCCCCATCCCACAGGGGTTGGGGGGGGTGAGCGAGCAGCTGCGTGGTGTTCAGTTGCCAGCTGAGGCTGAACCACGACACCAACCATTAGATATTTGTACACATTGATAAGATTCCCCCAAACCTACTTTTCTCTAGGCTGAACAGTCCCAGCTCTCTCAGTCTTTCTTCACATGGAAGGTGCTCCAGTTCTTTAATCATCTTTGTGGCCCTTTGCTGGATTTGCTCCAGTAGGTCCATGTCTCTTTTGCACTGAGAAGCCCAGAACGGGACCGTGCACTCTGCAAGTGGCCTCAACAGTGCTGAGCAGAAAGGGGGAATCACCTCCCTCGACCTGCTAGAAATGTGTTTACTAATGCAACCCAGGATGCTCTTTGCTGTCTTTGCTATGAGGATGAGACCCAGTTTCAAGCTAATAGTCCTAGTGTCATGTATGTGGTGGAGATGTGAGGTTCCACAAAAGTGCTAATATTCATAGTTATAAATGTGGGCAAGATTGGCCAAATTAGAATACCGGAGCAGGTGCCATGAAAAGCCCCCTGGTGCCTATCTTGTCCTGCCCTTTCCCCACATATTTCAGTCTTTCACGTTCATTGGCATAAAGTGTAATGTACTGTGGTGTTTAAAACGCTTATTGGTGGAATATTCCCATTTGTGGCATGTTACAATTTCCTTGAACCGAGCAGGAAGGAGTTAAAAATCCATTAGCTCTCACAGTTAGATGGGGTCTTAAGAAAATTTTAGGTCCATCCTGCCCCAGAGCTATTCTCATAGCTTTGTCATTCCTGATGCGCTTTTCCAATTTTTTTGTAAAGACCTCCAGAGATGGAGACAGGAACATTTCCCCAGGCAGTTTTTACTCTTGGTGCTTCAAAATCATTGCTGCTACTGAGGTCCAGCATCTAATGAGATTCTTCTTTGACACATCTGGTTTTGGCTAGGATAGAGTTAATTTTTAGGCCCATTATTGTCTGTCCTACCAATATCCCTTCCTTGACACCAGACATGTTAATGTATTTATTTATTTGAAAAGCATCTATTTATGTTTTACATTCTCTTCCTTGATACTTCATTTAAGCTAAACAGTAGACAGGGCCCTAATTAGCTTTGAACAGGTAGGCCCAGAGCTCCACCAAGCTCATGGTACCAGCTTAGGCAATAGCATCTGTTTTAAAATAACATGAGGTCCTTCCATCTGATAGGCATGTCAAACCAAAGATTAACTGCCCTCAGTTGATGAAAAAGGAAACAAAGGAAAAAGAATGCATTCGGAATTTCAAATCTGAATAAAGAGCTGAAGTAAATCAAGTATGGACTCAACCATGAAGTGTTGTCTTTAAGACTTGTATGTGAATTATGGAAAGGAGAAATGGGATGGAAGATGTGTGAAGTATCAGCTGAACATCTCAAAGTGCTAACAAGAATATGGGGGCTAAAGCCTTTGGACTACAGAAGCTTGGAGAAAGATCATGGGGTGGGAAGGAAGATGAAAGAGAAGGCTCTCTTAGCAAGCAGGAAGTGATAACATCTTTGTCATAAGAGGGAATGGCAATAGTGGAAGATCCCACACTTTTAAACAGAATGTATTTCTAAAGGGAATGGTTGTGAGTTAAAAGAGATGGAGTTTCCTGAACCTGTGGGGTAAGATTCAAAGTCAACATTCATATCACTCAGGGTGCTTAAACTATCTTTTAGCTTAAGATGGGACCAATCAAATAATGTAGGCAATTGTGTGAAAATTTGATAAAGATATTAATCAAAAAATTCTACTTTAGCTATTTGCAAATACTGCCCTTGCTCTAGGCTGAGCTATCTCTGCATGAATGTATGTATACTTTTATCAGCCAGACTTCTAAATAGTAACTAATACGAAAGAAAAGATTGGCTTTCTGCAGAGTTGCCATTACTATGATGACTATATTTTTATATCCACATAAATATATATTTGTGTGTTCTGTAGGATATATTATTTAGGAAATGGGCTTGTAGATTTACAGATGTACCTAAATTCTACTTCAAAAGAAGTTATGCTAAAGTAAGGATTGCAGTTTATTTCATGAGTGTTATTTTCAAAGACTAAACTAAAGTGTCAGATAGTATTCTTTCAAATACTCAAGAAGTCTCCACCAGATAGGAGGTTGTGTCTGTGGGAGTCTACCTCAGGAGAAGAGAGAACAGATGCGCATACTGAACACAAATAGAGCATTAGTCTTCAAAGGAAAAAATTCTCATCCCAAATTTTGGAACTAAGAGAACCCTTAGATACTCCTAATTCCAAGAAAAACTCTAATCCTAAAAGTTTTCTGTATCTAGAAGCCAGTGTTTCAGACAACATGAAGTACGTTTCTTAAAGGAAATATCACTCATCCTAAAGCATATACAATAGAAGGGACTGTTTTGATTATAACAAAGAGGTACAGAAAGACACAACTAGGCAGTATGAGAGTGGCGCTAACAGGGCAGACATGGCTTTTTGCAAACACCAACCCTGAACATTAATGTTGCCTCTGTTTTTGCACTTAACAGCAGAAGGGCAGCATGTGATGAGCAAAATTGCTCCTGGCTTTTTGAAACCTGTGTTGGAAAGCAGGGACATCACAAAAGAACAAGAACTGTTTCACATTATGCATACATGAATTCAAATAATGCAAGTAGAGCAATTACAAGATATAATCCAGCCAGCTGAAAAGCTGTATCTTAACTTTGCAGTTCTAACTGAGGTATTCCAGTCAAAAAGCGTTTAGCTAGAGGCAACTGTGCCTCAAAACAGAACATTTTCCAAAATTAGTTTTGAAAAATAGGCCCTTAGGAGGTCCTTTTTTAGATCCTTCGTGATTTAAATAAGGCAGCTTGTAAAGGAACATCTATTGCCCCAAGATTTGCCTATACTTACAAAAGACAGAGCTGCCCTATTTAGGAAACTGGAGCCTTTGGCACATTATATGAGTTATACATAATTTAACCTTTTAGCAGCATATTTTAAATCATCCACATAAAAATATCTGTAAAGTCACTGCAGAGCAATCACATTACTTCTATAGTCATCTTTAGACCTGTTTTTCTTTTATCCTGTTTTCTGTAGATGCTAATCTTGATTTAAAGTCATTACAAAACACCCCATTTAAAATTCATGGTAAGATTGTTTTCACCGAAACATTAAACCTTTCCTACTAATTTTAGTTTTGGGATAAGATGGAGAGGCCTCCACCTCATTTCTTATACATCTAGAGAAGAGACATGAGTAAGGAGCATGGAAGACAGGTATAAACAAAGAGAAGAAAAAAAAATCAATTAAATGTTGACTTTGTTAAATTTTTCTACCTAGTTAAATGCTGAGAGTACAGACCATCCTGTACTTGTTCTCTCTCTGCAGATCATAATCTGGTTTTTATGTACTAATACTGACAGTCTGGTGGTTTTTTTTTCTTGAAATTGGTACTTATATGCCTCAGGATGTGTTTATATTAACATTCTAGCTCAGATCAGGAGCTTAGTTTTGAGGACAATTTACCAACTGCCCCTGCTTGCTGTGCTTTGCCACTGCAGTTGCTGTAATTCCTTCAAGAGGTGACTAAACCAAAAGGTGCACCTGTATACTCCAGCTATTACAACTAGTCTAATTCAACACCACACTAGAGTTACTCTAAAATAAAATCCTTTGACATGCATATGAAGTGGATGTCTGCACCAGCTGCTTTGTTCTACAGAACAGCTTGAGTTGGGCTATGATGTACAGACCATATAGATAATGTAGATATAGCCAGAGCTTGTCTAAATAAATAATACCTTCCCATGGAATATTTCTACCTCTGGGCACTTAACAACTATATCAGTATGAAATCTTTAGCAGGTCTAGAAGGGATTTTCTTAATAGGGAGATAAAGAAATTCTCCATGAAAGGACTGTATGCACAGAGGACATAATTTTGTTCTTAAAGGCGTTTTAAACACAAAATAAAAGAACAGCAATCTACTGGGCATAAAGGTGGAAGCTGAAAGTATTCTGAATGGCATTTACTCTCAGAATTCAAATATGCTTTCAAAGGAAAGAAATTTAAGGAATGAGAAGTCTGAGACGGCCAGTCACTTGTTGATGTATTCCATATATTTATTTTTTTACATACCTCACAACTCTCTGATTTTATTTGGTATACAAACTCTTTATATGTTTCCATGCTTCTGCCCTGCATATCAGTGGGTGGCAAAATTTGAGGTTCCCTAGAAAACAGTCAACTCATCAGTAAAAACATTTAGGATTCATTACATGAAATGGGGTTTTACCTTAAGGGAGAAAGTGGATTAGGCATACATTTGTAGAAGTCAGTTTCTGCCTTAGTCATGACATAATCACTTATGCATCTTGTATGATATCATCTGAGTTAACCTAATATTATATATCGTTTCCTCTTGCAGACAAAATATGAGAATTCATTACTTAATGCCTTTCAGTACCTTGAAAAAATACATGGGACTTATTTGCTATCTTGCATTATTAAAATTCCTACTATAGAAGATTATTTGTGTGATTCAGTGGGCTTTGTCAGTATCTAATGAACTTCAAGCACTTAATTCTCATAATTACTCTGTCATACCTCCAAATCTACTAGCAATATTGGATTTTAATCACATCTTGGACATACAAAAAGATCTTTCTGAAAACTGTAAAGGAATATTAGTTAATGCATGACTCTTCCTCAAAGATTCACTGCCTTTGCTCTCTGATATTCCCTGTACTGACTAAGCTCCTCTGGCTGCTCCAGCTGGCAGTGTGCAGAGGGTAAGCAATTGCTCCCCTCATTTGATGTTCTGGTCTAGATATTTACTGAAGCAGTAATGACCAGCTTTAGAGAAATCTTCATTGCTGAAGGGAAGCTTCCTCACCCTCCCCAGCAAGTCATGCTAAAACACAGTCAGAAAGAAATTGGAGTATCTGACAAATGAAGTCAAGAATTTTGGATACAGAACAGAACTACACCACACTGGGTGGCTTTCAGGGTAAAAGTCTATCTAGATATGTAACAATTAAAGAACGGTCTGATATCAATCATACTGAATTAACTATAAGCCATAATGGACATATAAGAGATGTTTACAGTTTTAGTTAACACAAGAGATAGAAAAAACATTAAAAATCAGGATTTTGGCAGACCTGGATATGGTCCATTTCATTACTGTTGGCTTATGTGATAAATCTTATCTGCACACCACAGATGAGTAAACAGACAACATCAGGAGGGGAAGCCCAAATAATCCCCTGCTGGGCCATTCCCAGGCACATCACAGGGGCCATTGGTCTAGCAAAGGCCCATCTGCAGAAGCCCAGAAGAGCACAGGGATGCTCGATGTCAGGGGGAACCCAAATGAAGGACTCCCAAGGAATGACCACCTTGTCCAGGCACCTCCCAGGGCTGTCCCAGAAGAGACATCAGCTCCAGCATCCAGGTGTGAAACCCATCCCCATGAGTCATGGGGAGCAGCTGTCCAGTCACATTTTAGACTAATGGGGTTGCTGCCTAAATATATATATATATTCTCAGTAGTGGGCCTCCACCCTGCCTAGCCACAGAGGGGAGCAGGATGGGGCTATTGGTGTTGTTTATATCCATGTGGGTACTCTGAGTTTCCGTCTGTGATCTGTGTGGACAGCCATGTCTATATGTATACATATAGTGTATATGTGTGCTTTTGTGTGTGTGCCTCCTGGGAACACGTCTTCAGTATCGATACTGGTACACCTGGGGACATGAAGCAGCAGCAGCCTTAACCCTCTTGGGCTGTTGAGTCCAGCATGATATATTTCCCTCTAAAAAATACCTTTTCTTCCTTCTGCTGATAGCAATACAGAAGTTAGATTGTGAATATAGTTAGACTGCACTCTAAGGTATTATTCATGCAAAATATTCATTACGACTTAAAATCTGGTATCTTTGTTTCATATTAGATATTTTCTCACCTTGCAAAAAATAAATAAAAACAAAAGCCCCTTGATCATTAGCCTTCATGAGAGGAGGCAAGGAAACAGAAAGGAGGTATGGCTCTCTAGTTAGAGTTCATAGTTAAATTTGGCATCCAGGATTAAAGCTGCTCCAACTTTGGACAACAAGATTTCTCTGAAAAAAACTAACAAAAAAGTGTGTTGTTGAAGGGTAGTTCCTGAAAATATACAACATGCTCAACTTACACCTTAATGAAAGATCTAGGAAAAATCAGGCTGATTTCAAAGCTTAGGCAGGAATGATATCCCAGAGAAGACAGCTGAAGTATGTGATCCGTTACCTACCCTGACTTACTGTTTTACAGTAAGCTTTGGTTCCAGTTACTCTGAGGAATGGAACCTGAATGTTTTCATCAATCAGGTTTGTAGTGTTTTTCTCGTATCAAAATGGTCATGGGGATATGAAATATGGGAAGATATATAATGTAACTCCCACCTTTACATCTACTAAATATGTTAAAACTCCCCTATCAATATATATTCAATGTGTAACAGGTAGTTTTATGCATAAAAATATTTTTTTAAATGACCTAATATCAATTTTATTACATAACCTATATGCTATAGTGGTGAAATCACCTTTCTGTCGTAGGCAATAAGAGCTTGTAAGGAAACAGCACATTTAAGGTAATTAAAGTTTACTTTTTTTAGTCTTCCTATTAGCAGGTGAGATAAAATAGAGACAGATGGCAGTGTGAGTGGATTAAGAAAACACCCATTCATATTTGGAAACTTACTTTTGCTTAAATTTTATTGATAATGTCACTTCTCAAGCTTCACTGGTTTTATTTGTAATCAACAAAGAACATCTTTTGCAGCTACAGAAATTAAGGATAGTTTCGTGGTAAAGGTTAAACAAATGTGTGTTTTCAGGATAGGCATCCAAGTCGCTTCTGGACTACTCAGTATGGATTCACCACTTACAGGAGTCTGTAATAAAATGATTGTAAAGTGTCTGTACTGTTTGAAATCACGCAATGAAATGGACGACTGGAGTGTGGTGCTTTATCAGAGGTGCAAGGTACAGCTCCCTCTCTCCAAGCTAACAATTACTTTTAGCTGCCATTGTGCATATTAAAAGATTTTTATTTTTGTAAAAAGTGCAAGCAGGGAAAAACAGCCCCTGAGGATTTTACCTTGACTGAGGTATATAATGTTTGGAAACAATTAATATCGTTTCAAAATCAGGTTTTTGAGAAGGGTTAATTAGGTTAAGCTGTAATAAATAACTTAGCAATGGTAGATTTCATTTAAGTCAAATGAGTAATATGTTTGGTATAAAAGATGATGGTAATCTAAATACATGAACAATTATATATTGCCAAATACAGTTCATAAAATGCATGGAAAATGAATAAGTAAAGGAGGAAGATATATTTAAGGGAAATTGTCTCAAATTACTTTTCCCAGGTGGGTGTTTGCTAGGTCTGCTCATTGTGATCTGCCAAACCAAAGCAGTGCATAGTCTGGGAAATTGGAAATGTATAAAATACTGGTAGACTTGGCACAGTATCCTGTGCTTTTCTCCTGCGCTGTTACTAGCAGAATGCTAAGCCACCATTTGGCTTCACAGTTTTCTCTTAGTTCTCTCTAACGAAACTCGTGATCCATGGAGCTAGAAAGAAAGGGGTAATAATACGACTATAAAAAATAAATATGTAAAATGCAAGGCAAATTAATACCACAGTAATGTGGCCTGGAGATAGAGGAACAGAAGAGATTCTGCTAGTAGTCCTCAAATGGATTGAGCAGCATCTTTATATTATGTAGCACAGCTCAGCCATAGTTTTACCTGTTTTCCATGTATGGTTTCAAATTCTTGCTATGCATTATGTGTTTGCCTCCCAATTCCTAACAGAAATCACATGATAAGAGAGTGTAGAGTTGATTCATCCCCCCATGGCCTGGATTTTGACAGAAGAGGGAGCTATTAATAACTTGGAATTTAAGGAGCAAACAAAGAGAGAAGGATTGGATGGTAGGTTTGGAACTTGAAAAAGCAGGAAAAGGAGATCAGAACTGAAGGATTAAGGTTTTTCTTACAGATGCTCTTCATTGTAACTTGTAGAACAAAGCATTTTAGGATTCATATTGTGCCAGGTCTCAACATCACAATTTGTGGTAAGATCAGAATCACCCTATTGTTTCATGAACGAAATCTACCTTAGATGTCCCAAAATGCCATGAGTGAAAACATGCAAAATTGAAATATATTCTCCTGCCAGATCTTAAAAACATTTTTCCCAATCTCAGCTGCTATGGAAAGCTACATATTAACAGGCTGGCACCAAAAGTATTGAGCGGGGAGCGGAATTACAGGCCACTGGGCTTATTCCCGCATGATGCATTTGGATTTCAGTGAGCAGAGAGCACTCCTCAGACCTGTGGACTGAAAGAAGGGAAGGAAGGTCCCAGTTCACTGTCTCTTGTCACAGTTCTGCTTCTCAACCACTATTTGCAGCAGCTTTCTTTTGTATAAAGTGTACTCTGAAAGCAAAACAAACCAACCAAAAAAAAAAAACCCCAGTTAGTAAACCTTTTATTTCTAATCTCTCAAGGACTGCTGACCTCTAGCTTTTAGTCAGTTTAAGCCAGCACTACCATCAGAACAGAAAATGATTGCCAGGACATTATTAGGTGTAAGTGCTTTAGAAGAACAGTTACCCTTCAAACTTGGTCCTGAAGTAATATATGAATTATACAAAGAAATCTGGAGAATCACTACTGGACAAACAGCAAAGTTAAGAGAATAGCCTGCCCGTGATTTTAATGAAACGCGTAAGAAACCAAAAAACCCCTTCCTAAACATAGTCAGTGAAAGACCAGAATAGAAATTTTTCTATCAACAGATATTGTAATTTTTGGCCATCTTGTTTTGCAGTGTTTCTTACCTATTCTTATGAAAGTATGGAAGAATGGTAATTAGACTTAGCTAAGAGAACAGGCCAAAGTAGCTCCAGCTGAAGCTCTTTTTCCAGGCAAGATAGAAAGTTACAGTATTTCTGGCTAAAAATCAGTGACATTATACTGTGTAATACAGCAGTCTATGTCATCAGCCATTTATGAGCATCTATTAATAATTAAGTGGATGATTTGTGCCCATCTTACAATAATTTTGGTCAGCTGGGGACTGCAGACAACTCCCATTAACTTTCCAGGAGTTGTCATGAATCTTGCATGTTATAAGAAATTCTCATTGTTCTGTCACCTCCTGTGTCATTTTTTGCTCTGGTAGTTATTCCTAGGAGCATGTCCTCCAGAAATGGCAAAGTATCAACATGATTGTTTTTATTGTTTATTCTGTCACCTTTAAATTTCTAAATATGTGTATTGGTATTGCTTACATATGTCCTTATATCCCTAGGAATGTTTCATGTTGAAGGGTTATTGCATATGAATTACCTGGCCTTGTGGTTAGAATCTACCTTATGGCTGAGATGTCTTTAGTGGAAGAACCAATCCTATTTTTTGGCCAGTATTGGAAAAATAGTAATCAGAAAGGATGCATGTTATTCTAATGCCTTAAAAAGCCTAGCCAGACTCCCTTGTGTTAAATCCATTTGTTCCACTTCTTATGTTGTACACAGTTATACAAATCCATATTTGGTTCTACGAAGGGTATTATCGCTCTTAAGTGCATTAAGCTATAATTTTCCAACATTGTTCAGAACCAGCCCAAGAATCTGAGAAGATTTTTAATAGATGTACACTATTAAGATGCTAATAAAAGTCTGTGTCTTCTTCTTTAAAAGTCCTTAATTCCACTACTGTTATAGAGGAGTGAATTTTTAAATGACTTTATCATGCCAGAATTACTGCACAATTTCATGCATTAACTCTGTGTATGGTAGGCAAAGTCACTGCATATTTTTTACTGTGTATAAATGAAAGCTCCACACTTTATTTTAATCTGTGTTTTCTCCAAATACTTTAATCTGCAAAGATCCCTTCAGATCTGCAAAAGCTCATGCACCTGTCACATCAAATGATTTTGGTCTGGTTTTTTTTTGAATAACATGAATCCCCCTGACATATGCACTGCAAAAAATGAATGCAGAAAGGGCTATTCTTCTGCTTTTATTCAACAATTTCAATTCCTACCTCCCAGGGTGATAAAGTACTTTGATATCAAACTTTAATTCTTTTTCTTTCCTCTACCAAATGCTTTTATATTACGGAAGCTGATATGTTTGTACCTTGGGACACCAAAAGATTTGCTAATCCTGTTGATGCTTTATTTCTTGGGATTTGAAAGGCCTTTAAATGTTTCCTGCAGAATAAAGCATTATCCTGTTTATTTGATTTGAATTTCTGTTAGTAAAATACTTTTTAATTATGTGATGTAATAATGGACAAGCACTAAATGATTTGGTTCAAGTTTCACAAGCCTCTAAAATCTTTTGGACACTTCTTCAAGTTTAAGTTCTATCATTATTAAATGGGAGGCTCTAACATGAAAAGATGTTGGCACATGCTTGAAGCCATTCCTCTTTAAGCTAAACTCCTTCCAGCAAGAAGCAGCCTCTAACAGGTATTTCTGTTGCTGAAACAAAACCCTGTTACATTCTGGTTTTTCCCGAGTGGTATATGATTACCGCTTTCATGGGGATTGGGCCTAAATTCCCAGCACAAATTCAGAAAGACAGAATTGTGAAGGGACATAATCCTGAACAAATTTAGCAAAATTTGCTAAACATTTTCTCAAATGCCTGAAGTGGTAGGTAGGAATCTCTTACTCTGGTAGCTGAACTAAATAAAAGCTCTTAGCCTAGATCTTGTTTCTTTAATGTTAGCTAAATCTGATTTTGCCTATTACTTTTTAAATTCATATATAAGATGAAAATGAATGGGGAAATTTGAGGGGAAGTGTGTATTTTTTGAGGTATGACAGCAATTAAAAACAATTCTTTATGTTTTCAATTAATGAGGCTATAAGAGGTTTTCTGTGTATTCAAGTACTTTTTGTTCGTCCTTGTCTTTCACTATGTCTGAAGTTTCCTTTTGGGATACAGGCATATATCTTTGAACAATTCTTGACTCTTCTTCCAAATCTCTCTGCTCTTGCCTTTATATTCGTGATACATTATATCAATCCCTTGCCCATCTCTCGGTTTCAGATCTTTAAGCACTGAGTAGGGGTTATGTGGTTCTATTTTAACAAAGACAACCTCTAAAATTCCCCTTTCCACTAAAATAAAAATACAGATTACATTGGGTGTGTGGAAGGAAGCAAGGAAAAACAAACAAACAAAAAAATGAGCCATAGTAAAAGACTGGGAGTTTCTGCCAAGCCAGAAACTGTTCTTTGTTATTCTAGCCCACACAGGAGGTAGCAACACCTCACAGGCCAAAGGTGTCAAAGCTTGCTTCAGCTGTTGCTCTCTATGTAGTGTATGGAGCCACCGAAAGCCCAGCTTACCAAGTTACCCAGGAACTCCCTGCACACAAGAGCAATCCCCAGGGCAACAGAAGCAACAGACAGTCACTGGCATCACATCTATCTACCTGCAGCATAAGGGTTACTTTATCCTGCATGAGCTGCTTTACTGTGAGCCTAAGGAACTTTTTTAAAGGTACAACATTTTCTGACAGAAAATAAACTGGAAAATTCCCATAAAACTTTGCTCAGAGTCAAGTTGTCTTTAGTAGAGAAATTCAGCAAGGTTCCTGAGAAGAAGCAGAGAGAGAGAACCTTAAGCAGGGAAGGATGTCAACCATCCCTTCACATAAAGAATGGGATTTATGTGGTCTTTTTCTGGCATAGCATTAGGACAGTAAAGTGGTTCTTTGGTTGATAAATGATAATGTAATATAAAAGCTACAAACATGACACCAAATATGATAATACATAAAGACATAGAACTCCCCAAATACCCCAAAACGAGTTTTTTCTTACTATAATTACTTCATCTGCTCATGCAGTTTATACACATTTTATTTTATGAGCTTTCTGAGTTTGGGAAGTGAGATTCTCCTCACTTGTTCATTTGGAAGTGACTGTGTCCAGTTACTAAATGCAGTAAAAATTTCATATGCTTGCCTAAATACCCTAAGTTTAAATAATTTACATTATTTCATCCTTATTTTATTGACCTTCCTACTTGACTTACTACTTCTAGGAGTTTAGGTTTCAAAACAAGTTCAGATCAGGAGCTGCTGTGTTTAATTGCTCTTTGATGGCCTCTGCTGTCCAGGTGTAGAAAAAGGTGAATTAGAAGCAATGTCAGTGAGTGAGCCAGCACAGGTATGTGCAGTATGTATGTGTGCTGTTCATCCTCTACCTACTGCAGAGTAGAGGTGGCATCTAGTAAACCACCAGCAGTAATGCCCTAGTAATGGAGGGAAAACTCTGAGTTAAATTCATCAACCTGCCTGGCTGGGCTGTTTCAGATCCAAACGTGGATGTAGGGCTTGTGCAAAACCAAACCTATGTACCGGTATTCCAAGTTTTAATTCTCCCTGTAAGCCAATTGCGCTCTCACTTTCTAGCAGCAATACAAGTTGTGAAGAGGATTATAGGCATTCTCAGGAGCATTAGTTGTTGCATAGATTTTTATGTTATAATATACTGATGCAGTTTATTTGTATGTAACGTACTTGAGCACTGAAGAAGTTAAAGGGCTACTCATACACTTAGCATGGCTTCCTGGCCTGGGTTCCATTCCTTTCCGGCTTGCTACTCGTAACATCTTATTTAACTTAATTCACAGTGTATTGCTCTTGTCTGGCCTTTACATGCTCTCCAAGCTCTTTCCTTCTGTTTGGAAACAAAACAGTGATTAGCAGAACTCTGATAAAGTTTCCAACATCTAGATTTTACATACCATGTAATGACTTTACATGCTGTACCTCAGGGATGAGAGAAAAATAGATTTCAGTTCTAGGTCTTTAAAAGGCACAAATAGAAAGAGTGTGTATTCACAAAGCCTTTAATATTAAGATGGGAGTGAAACCAGTTTTTTGCAAGTCTAGTGGTTGCCTGCATCTTTTTAGCTCAGCTAAAACACTTTTAATGAATGGATTCATCAGACACTACAAAGATATTTTCTGTCCAGTGAAGTGCCCCACTGAAAGTGTTTATAGCCCAATTCCTTTGCTTGTAAGGGGAATACTGGTCTCTAGAGTATAGTTTAAAATAATATTTTACATTAAGATATCAGCCTTGCACTTCCAATTTTTTTTTTTGATGACTGAAGGACCCAGAGCAACATTTGCTTTAATAAATATATTTCATTTAACATTGAACGGTTGGTGTATGTGTGAGCTGAACTTAATTAAGAAAAAAAAAAAAGGAAAGACATGCAAAGAGCAGAACAAACCTTGTTTTCATGCACCCTCCATCCTTGATTGACTCTGCTGATTGACTTTGTTGTTAACATGCGCCCGCTGTTCCTGATTGAGTCTGTTCGTGCAGTCCTTGCTCACATTGATATTGTCATTTGTTCATCTAAGGAACAGAAATGCACTAAAGATTACTTGTGCTTTTGCTATTGGAAGAAGCATCTCATCTGAGGAAGGACTTACTTTTCAATCCTTCACTCACTGAGAACTACATTTTTCAAGTTCAATAATTTTGATCGGATTAGCGGTTTAGGTGTTCAGATCAATGGTTTAAAAGAAGCCCATTTTTCAGAAAGTGCTGAAAATGTGAACTCTGGAAACTGTGGATTTTTTTTCAAGGTTTTTTCAAGGTTTTTTCAAGGTTGCCAAAGTTATGGCAAGTGGAATTGCTGCTCACATGTTTGTTTGGTTGGTTTTGTTAAAACACATATTTTGGCCAACAGCTTGTGTCAGGTGCATAGGAGAACACGGCAGAAACAAATGTCCTAGAGAGGGAGCTGTGATTTTTTTGTTTGTATGTGTTTATCCAGCATAATCCCCTCAACTTGCAACAGATTACAAACTAATGCTGCTAGAAGTGTGTTTAATTCTGTCATTGTTTTCCAACTCAGCAGTGTGTGCAACAGCATTGGACTGTTAGGAGACAGTCAAGTCATCGGCAGAATTGTTAGTTTTATTTTGCTCTGAATAAGCTTCCTGGGTTTTTGATTCCTATAAAAAAGTTTACTGTTAAAGACAGTACAGACCTGCAAATTTTGTAAGAAAGGGATTTTGGTGGGGTTCGGATATGACAAAGCCCAAGTCCTTTTTCACCATGCAGTACATTAAAAAATGTGAATTTTGCCAGCTCTTTTTAACCCTTCCCTGCCCCCAGTTTGAAAGACACTTTTCCACATTATGAATAATTTCTCCCCTTATTAGTCATATATATTTTGACGTCATCCAAGTTGCTTTATGAGCTTAATAAATGTATTTTTCATTTTATATTCTCTGCAAAAGGAACTAGCAGTGATGCTTGTAAGCTTGAATCCCTCAAAGGGAGCTTCCTTCATATTCCCAGTTAATTAAGAGATCTAGCAGACTTGACAAGTTTCATTTGGCAGGAAAAGCTTTTATTTTGCATTAATTTGAAGTTGTTTCTTAAACATCATCTTACTTTTCTGAGTCCCTGAGACATTTTTCCACACTCCTATTTCTTTGAAATCTTTCATTCAAACTGTCATTGCTTGACAGCCCTTGATCCTTTACTGTCTCCTCCACAAGCACAAGTTACTGTGTCCCCAGTGAGCAGGAAGACTATTTTTATTTGCATTACTTAAAAAAAAAACCTAGACTGATCATCTGAAGTTAAGATTTATTTCATTTGTGGAAGTTATATGACAATAAAGGTGTTTAGCAGCAGAGACTTTTAAATTTAGCTACTTTGGTATAAATGAGCAGTAATTTCATTGAAACTAATGTTATTTCTGATTTAACCCTGATGGAGCTCTGTTGTAACTCTGCTGCAGCACTACCTTTTTGTCTGAACAGACCACTAATAATGCACAATATAACAGTGAGTCCAGCCTTTTTAAAAATATATTTGGATAAATTCTTTGGTGTGCCAATGTACTCTGCCTGTTTTTTCTCTAACATGTTGTTTTGGGAGGAGAAATCCTGGTCCTGCATGGACCATGGCAAAATTTGTATTGGTAAAGTACTGAACTGGACCTAAACTGGACGAGAAACAGTTTAGTTAGACTAACTGCAATTATCTCTTTGCTAAGCATACTGTGTTACATGTATGTTTCACATAATCCAAACCTGCCCTTGTTTGGATTACTCACAAATCTTCCAAAAGCTTTGGGAATAGCCGTGAGCGAGTATTCACTAATAGTCACATCTTCATTGTTTCACTGTGGTGGATGTTTCTGTCATTGCTGGAGTGACGGAAACTTCAAGTATATTTACACAATATTCTTGCAGGGCCATCTACAAAATGGGTTTTATAAACAGCTTTGCTCACTGATCTCACAGCACTGTAAAAGATGTGGCTATCAAGCCTATGTCCTTCAAGAGAATCACTTTGAATGCAGGGCCAGAAAGAAAATAATGCTGATCCATCTCATTTGCCTAAAGGCTGCTACATTCAATAACGCTGATCCGTCTTATTTGCTTAAGGGTTGCTGTATTGTCAGTGAAAAATAACAAGTGGCTGTGGATACTGCTGAACTTGATTTAAATATGTCTATCCTACCCTGCATCTGTGTTCACTGTGTTCACTCTGGGTCCGTGCTGCAATGTCAGTCCTCATGTGGGGAGGCTGGAGCAGAAAGAATGTATGCACAAACATATATACTGCTTATAATTCAGGTGTATTTAACACAGTCAAGACTCCACAATGAGCTTGAAGATATCTCTCTTCTTGATGGCCTAATTTAGATAAGATCTATGTTATGACCAGCACTTAGCTGGGGGACTATTTGATTTGCCTAGTCTCTATGACAAAGCGTTGGTTTTGCTTTGCACGTTCCTGTGGTTCTGAGACATTCATTCCCCAGAAGCCCACATTCTGGAAATTACTAGCATGCTAGGGACATGACACATTTGTCACAGAAGGAGATTATTTCTTATGTAAATGTATTCTTAAAACTCTAGATTTTTCCCCCTTTTTAATTTTTTATATCAACAGACAGATAATACATTTTGGGGGGCTGTTTTGTTATCCTTTAATAGCATTGTTCTGTTTTATTAACAATTGCTGAGGTATCTCCATTGTCAGGTTAGCATTATGAATTGTAGCATTGTTTCAGAAATGTTGTAATGTTTGTTGACATTTTTGGAGCAATTTCCATTGTAAAGATAAACTAGTACAGTAATGGCTGACTTTATTCTGAAATACTGAAAGAGATGCTCAGAAAAATATCCACCTTAATTTCTCACATTGCTACCTTCCCAAAGAATTAATAAGATCGAAATTTTCATCATTAAATAGTTTTCCACACTCAATATGTATGACCATAATATGCAATTTTTGAATCGTCTTGCATCTGAGAAATAATGTGTATTTACGAATATAGCACTTTCACATTCAATGTCTTTGTAAAGTGCTTAACTTCATAAAATGCTAGTGATTTGCTTCATAAAGCATTTCTTCACAGTCCATGTGAAAGCAGCCTAGTTTTGTCTAAATTATAAGCTGAGGGAGACCTTGAAAACAGTTTTATGATTTTTCAAGGCCCATCACATGTATACTTTCTGTGCAACTGTTCACCCACTCTCTCATCTACTCAAAAAAGACAGTAATTTTTTTTATTTAAAAATAAGGCCCAATCTGAAATAAGAAATCCATAAGAAAATCAATATAAGCAAAATTAAAATCGTTTTTATTGAACCCTGTTTGAATTTTAAACTGTATTGAAATTTAAAACAAAATATTATTGTAATTATATTTATACAATATTTATATATTGTAATAATATTATTGTAATAATATAGTACAGATTTAATCAATTTTAAATCACTATGCTAAACTACTGGGATAATTTAAATGGCATGACCATACTTGAAAGGTTAATTAAGGTTAAAATACCCTTATCTATCTGTGCAACTTTTACAACTTACATAAACCATATACCTTGCAATATCTTATATTTGCTTAAAAATATTTATCAACTTTTGCTGCTGCATCTTCTTCACTAAGAGATCTGTAACAATAAATACACTGGAGGGGCATCAAGCGAGTTTTCACATGGTCTCATATCAAAAATTGAAGAAAATTTAAAGCCTTCTGTATTGGGTTTGTGTAGCAAGGTTTAGTAGCAGAGTGGGGCTACAGGGATCCCTCTTTGAGAAGCTGCTGGAAGCTTCCCCAATCTCCAACGGAGCCATTGCCAGCTGGCTCCAAGAGGGACCCACCGTTGGCCAAGGCTGAGCCCATCAGCAACGGTGGTAGTACCTTGGGATAACAGATTTAAGAAGGGGGAAAAAATGGTGCAATTACAGCCAGAGAGAGGAGTGAGAATATGTGAGAGAAACAACCCTGCAGACACCAAGGTCAGTGAAGAAGGAAGGGGAGGAGGTGCTCCAGGCACCAGAGCAGAGGTTCTCCTGCAACCTGTGGTGAAGACCATGGTGAGACAAGCTGTTGCCCTGCAGCCCATGGAGGACCCTACGCCAGAGCTGGTGGATGCCCAAAGGAGGCTGTGAGCCGGTGGAAGCCCATGATAGAGTAGGCTCTTGGCAGGACCTGTGGACCCATGGAGAGAGGAGCCCACGCTGGAGCAGCTTTGCTGGTACAACTTGTGACCCTGTGGGGGACCCACACTGGAGCAGTTCATGAAGAATATCTTGTGGGAAGGACTCACATCAGAGAAGCTCATGGAGAACTGTCTCCTGTGGGAGGGACCCCACACTAAGGAAGGGGAAGAGTGTGAGGAGTCATCCTCCTGAGGAGGAAGGAGCAGCAGGGACAACGTGTGATGAACTGACCCAACCCCCATTCTCCATTCACCTGCACTGCTGGTGGGGAGGAAGTAGAGAAAATTTGAAGTGAAGTTAAGCCCAGGAAGAAGGGAGGGGTTGGGGGAAGGTGCTTTTAAGATTTTATTGTATTTCTCATTACCCTGCTCTGATTTGATTGGTAATAAATTAAATTAACTTTCCCAAGTCGAGTCTGTTTTGCCTGTGATGGTAGTTGGCGAGTGATCTCTCCCTGTCCTTATCTTGACTCACTAGCTTTTTGTTATATTTTCTTGCCCCATCCAGCTGAGGAGGGGAGTGACAAAGTGGCTCTGGTGGGCACCTGGCATCCAGCCAAGGTCAATGCACCACTCCTTCAAAATGTTATTTGGGGGAGTACTAAATGTAGACACAGATCATGACAGAGCACCCAAATTACACATAAAGCTTAGCAAAAGTAGATATGTAACTTGTCAGGTAATCTTTTAGTCCTTATGATCTAGGAAAATCTTGAAAGGTTGAAATGGAGAGGTACCTTTTACATGTACGTTGAACACATGTAAATACAGCGTAGTGGGCAAGAGCAGAGAAAGGTCCAAGCATCCCTTAAGGTATTGACAATAATAGTCAGTCTTGGGTACAGAAGTATCTTATCATGCACATATCTTCAGACATACCATGCTTCAAAAAAGGTTATGCTTGTTCTCCACTGAATGGAGTATTACCAGAATATAGTGCATCCTTCCTCTGGAAATCTTTTAATAAAAGAGGTTTCTAGGTTTGGAATGGAAATGAAAGAAGGGAAGAAAGTAAAACTGAGCAAAATAGATGCAGGCAAATTTCTTCCACGTGTCCCAGAAGGAGAAGTATGACAACAGGCAACTTGCTAGCTGTACAGCATTTAAATGAAAAGTTCTTTAATGAGGCCTGGATTTGGTTTTATATTATATCAGTGAGAGTTTTCCCAGCACTTTGAATGTGAACAGGATTTGAGTAATTTCCTTGCTAAATGGCAATGATGAAAATTATGTGAATAGGTCTCATAATCTCCTATTTGACAGTATCTGAATACCTAATTGATTCAGATTTTTAATACATAATTGTAAGCTTGTGGAATATAGTAGGGTGTAGGAATCTGCTAGTCTTTAAAGACCTAAAGTCAACATGACCAGTGTCTTCTGAATCATTAAGGCCAGATGTGCTCTATCGTTACTGATCACATTTCTCTATTTGCAGTCCTGGACTAATTGTGAGTCATACATGATTTCAGACACAAGCAAATGTGGGAGGACTGGAAAGAACAATCTATGGCTAATTTCAGGAAACACATTTTTCATTTTAGGTTCTTACATGAATGTGTCTTTTTATGCTTCAGCTGGTTATTTTTCAAGTTCTGACCATTGTTGCATGGGTACAGCTCAGTCAAAGTAAACTAGCTAGGACTACTGTCAGCTGTATGTTTTATGTTTTACTGTATCGTAACATATCATATGCAGCCTTGCACCCTTCTGTTTCTAGTGCAGAAGGAATAGTTCCATACTTAAGCAGTACAATTCAAGAACACATTCCTGTTAAGGATGCCTTCTCCACAGAGAATAGTTAATGCTGCTTTTTTTATTGCATTTCAGAAGGGAATTGTAGGTACTCAGAATTTTTTTTTTTAAATTGGCTTTTTTCCAGGCACCTAAATATTAATATAAGCATGTAACTAGAGTTACTGTGTCTTGCAACCTGGGGTCTTGGCACATTGTTGTTGCTGTTGTAACAAATGGTTCCTCTCTGAAGACCTAAATCTTTGAGGTACTGAGCAGCAGTGATTGAATATTTTATGGAGTTAGGAGTACAAATTAAAGCATAGGAAAAAAAGCTACCTATGTATGGTACCACAGCTTAGAAGAACTAATCTCAGTGAAGGGGTATGAAACAAAGGTAGAAAAAATTTGTTTACCAAGAAACATAGCCACATGTGGAAAACCCAGTAACGATGAATTCTCATGTTTTATCCTCAAGGAAAAAATATTTTTTCATAACTGTTATTATGTTTCCATGTTCCCCACCATGCACACAGAAACTAATATAATATTTTCCTTCTGTCTGTTTTTCTCACTTATAGTTTCTGGTAAGTATTTTCCCACTCTGGTGATTGAAGAATGATGGTGCCACATGAAGTTATGACTCTGTAAATGTGAAAGCAGAGTACCTTGTGTATGAATTTTATCTAGCAGCTTTTTGTCTGAGTAAGAATATGTTGGTTTCCTGTGTTTTCCCATTTCTTCAGACAAAAAAAAAGTTTGCCATGATTTTTTACTTAGTCAGCTTATGATTTCTCAGCCTAACCAAATTGGTTGACCCCATCCTTCACAAAAAAATCAAAACAGAACATAACCTAACCCATTATATAAATTTTAGATCAGTGCTGCTGGAGAGCTCGGGCTCTTGTTTAAATAAAAAAAAAATTAATATTGTTGTACATGAGATGAAAAGATTTTGATCTGACAGTATCAAAGACCCCTTAGATTTCCAACAAAGCCCTGGAGGCTCATAATATAAGATACTGCTTTTCATTCTTTTTGGCTTTCTTTCCCCCTCCCAAAATAGGCATATTCTTTATACTAATTATATTTTAAAATGTTCAGTAGATCAACAGCTACTAGTACACAGAGACTTTTGAAATAGGCAGGACTGGAGCAGATTTAAAATGCTAGCTTATACCTTTTAAGTGGCTTGTGAAAAAACTTCAGTTGTCTTCAGTTGCCCTCAATTTATACTCGGTAGGAAAAAAAAAAGTCAATTGTGGACAGGATATTCTGTCTGGACTTAAAAAAAGAGTCTTGGGAGACTTTAGCAGTGAATTTAGACAGTCATTAAACTTCATTCTTTTCTCTTAAAGATGGAAGAAATTGCCCTGTGTTGATTCTGACCTAAGGCAACCTCACCAAGCACAGGGTACTTAGAAATGGTGAGGAACTTAATGAAGAGAAATGCATTATAGATCACAAAGTTGGTTTTTTTCCCCAAATCTTCCTAGTCTGGGTGTCTGTTCAACTTCAAAGACTGGGACAAGAAACTAGAAATTTACACTTGAAACTAGGAGACCAGTATTTTTGTCCCTGGGAATCTTGGAAAAAGAGGAAACTGGTGATGGTTCTGAGGGTCTAGCTGCATGAATTAATTGCTGAGAAAGAGTAACAGACAGTGCTTAAAACAAGGAAGGATCCTAGCATGGAAGTGAAAGTACCAAAATAATGGCACCCTACTGGGCCCAAGGTGAAGACAAAGAACACACAGGCCAAGGGTTGTCCAGGAGCTGCGTACCTGGTGTTCTGGCCCTGTCTGGTCACTGTGGACTAATAAATGTCAAAGAAACAAACTTCGTAGTATCTGTACAGTGATTATAGCTGTTCAGAAATTTATGCCAGGAAAAAAAGATGCTTATTTGGCATGTTCCTCAGGAGGAAGAAAAGTCTCAGAATTCAACAGCTTTGTTCTTGCTTTTAAAAATGTAATCATACAATTGTTGCTGTCTGACCAGGCAAAGTATCAGCCTCTTTAATATGTTTCTTTGCTTCTTTCTCTTTCTTAAACATAAGCATAAATAGAGATGAAGAAGATTTTATTTCATTAAAATGGAGCACTTTCCCTGCAGCTTTCAGACCTTAGCTCATGACACCAAAAAAAAACCCCAAAACAGCAATGCATTCCTATTCCACCTGAAAACTGTTGCTAACCAAGGCCACATTCTACCTGGGAATCTCACGGTGTTTTTCAAACATTAGTACTGAACAATATATGGGCAGCTTTACATAGAAAGATAATGGGGGAAAAAAAGTCCTTTCCTTCTACATGACTTTCAAAAATCTGTAAAGACTAGTTCAAAGGCTGGAATAGGTGGCAGATGCACCTATGTGCCTTCCATTATGGTTTCTGATGATAAGGTAGCGGAGAGGACTATGTTCAGGACTCTAGAGCCTCCTACCCCAAAGACACTAGATTGAGTTGAGACCAACGGCTAGCAGCTGTTAGAACATGATATTATGCTATGTTAGCAATAGCTTCTGAAAGGTGCAGGGAATCTTCACTCAATTACCACATATTTATTTGACATTCCTCTGTTTCAAAATGACCTGAGAAGCAAACCAAACCTTGATTCAACCGATTTATGTCTTACTGAATTCTTGTTGGAGGCTCCCTGATAGGGCATTAGTTGATATCTGCAAGTTCCAAAAACTTGCATCATAGATGTTTATTTTTGTGTAACCTGATATACAGTCATAGTTGTAGTGGGTTTGGGTTGAGATTTTTCCCCTACTTTTATTGATTTTTAACATTATAGGACTTTCTTATGAAATTTATATAAGTCAATTAGATTCTTACAACTTATAGTTATTGTGTATCAATATACAGACTTAAAATGAAGTGCTTAGAGACAAGGTTTAGAGTGTAAAATTAGTATTTTCATTACCTGTAATATTAATGCCCTGACTTTGTCACTGTTTATTAACAGAAAAAGCAGTTTTTTCCTTCCAGACACCAGTGTATTTTTTCTAGGTATGCCACTATATTCATTGAACATTCAATTATCATGCAAATATAACACTTTGTTTATTGGATCTCTTTAACGTGGCACGTTTCGCCATGTGCAGAGGCTTTATAGTAGTACTCTACACAGTCTGCAAATATACAGCAATTATTCTCTGGCTAAATACACAGAGGAGGTAGCTAGGAATAACTAGGCTAAACATAAGTATGCTTAGTATCTCCAGTACAGGCGTCTGACGAGTCTCTGATGCCCAGACAATCATTACTCTGGCGGGAAAGTGTCAGACCCCTCTTGGTCCTTAGAATAGGCTGATTCGTGGTCTTTTTGAGTTCTCATTTTTGGACTCATTGCTTATTTTCAGTGTCTCAAACCTTTTCATATCAGTATTTTTCTCTGAATCTCTGAGTTGCTACTAGCATTTCAACAATTTCACTTCTGTCTTAATTTTTATTTTCCTCAGGCAGAAAATCTTGGCTTTAGACAATATCCTCTCTCACAGCTCAACAATTTTTCAGTAAAGCTGAACCAAGGCCACATAACTGCGCCATACAAAGCTGGGCCATGGGCTATAGACAGCTAAAACCCTTTGCCACAGATTGCATAGAGTGCAAACACAGTTCTGCTAGAAAAGTTGTGACTTAAAACTGAGGAGACAGGTGTTGCACACACTTCTGAGATAATCTTAAGGTCAGTTATATCAAGGGTAAAGATTTCTGTTTACCTACATGCTTTGACTTTTACTTGACGAAATGAAGGCTAGAGACTAAGTACAGTCCATACATAGAGCACAGGATATGTGTCATCATTAAGGTCTCCAGGGTGGGCAGTTTGTTCATCTGAGAAGTTATAATTTCTTTTAACATTTTTTTTTTTGCCCTAGTGGCTGCCCAAATAAACAATCTTTTTTTTTTTCTGAAAAATGTTCTCTAATATTTCTGACAAGTGGTAGCTGAAGTATTAAAAATATATTTGACAAATAAATACAATGTTATTGTATGATTATTAATGCAAAATTATTTTATATCTATGTATAGAATTGCATGGCTGGGACTGGTTGAATAAACTTTTTTTTGAAGAAGACTAAAAGTAACACTTTCTGAATACATACTTCCTTAAAGTATAATCTCAGTTACCTATACACCACTTTGAATTGTTTTTTAACAGCAATTTTAAAGTGTTTCTGGTGGTTTTTTCCAGAATATAAAGCTAAATAGAGGTTAGATTTGCTTAATTAATCTGAGAGTTTAGATTATACAATACTGTTTGTTTTGGGCACCCACAACTACCTTTGCATGACCTGACATATTAGATTGAAATCTAGCTTTCTCCCAAAATCTGAGAACAGTTCTACTTCTTCTACATCAGCTATGAATAACCCTATTCTACCCAGCTCATATTCAAATTATTTACAAAATAATTACGTTGGGAGCTAGGGCTGTTATCCACTGTCCACAGTCAGCAATGGAAGGCCCATAAGTAACTAAATTCTGTTTACCTGGAGTTTGTGACTCTAATTTTTTTTCTTACTGAATTCAGACTGCCCCAGAACCTGTAGCAATACTTTCTGCCTTTGAAATAGTCTTCTACACTTAATAGCCTCCTTTCTCTTATTTTGCATGTCCTGATTGAAATAAGATGTTCTTTCACTGTCCTCAGGAGCAGGAAAGAGGTAGCTTTTGTATCTATGTGCCAAAAAAGAGTGGGAAAGCATTTAGTTCACAGCTTGCAAATGTAAAGACTAATTTTTTTTTTTATTCTCTGTTCTGCTCTTTATTTTGTCATGTTGCCAGCATAATTCTTGAATAGTAGCAACAAGACAAAGTAGCTAGAGCTGGTGTCATCTTTTTTGTTAATGTTTGATGTTCTCGATTTTGTTTGTGACAGTCACAGGCAGAATCTCCACTGAACCGTTGAAATATGCTTTACACACAGTTTTGTGGAGAGAAAATACAAATATTATGATCATGATTTGACAAGAGTTTTAAAATTAGACCAACAAATTTTGCAGTGTAAATGAGTACAGGATAAGCTGGATGGATAATGCTTCAAGAACAAGTGTCATATGCTTTCATTATATGTGTAACTTCGGATCATCCATAGTTTCCCCAACTTCTCTTGTATGGGCATTGAAGAGAACATATCCTGCACCTGCTTAAATGAGCATGATACACTCAGGACAGTCTGCTGAGAGTGTCTCTCAGTGATCCCTCTTCCCTTTTATCACTGAAAGTTTACAGAATGTAAAGCTATTTGTCAAATCCTTGTGTGATTGGCATTTATGCTTTCCTTAAAATTGCGTGGGCTATTATTATTTCTTTCTGAGGGAAGATTTGAATGTCATGTTATAAGATGCTTTTACCACTTGCAGGAAAGGGTGTTGTAGATACTGGCATTTTTTAGTAAACAGGGAAAGGGCTTATCTGCTGGGAAAAGATAGAATAGAAAATATTGCATCTCAAATTCAGTTCACTGCTCTGTGATTTTAACACTGACACATCCTAGGGATCTGGGAATCAATACTATTCATAATCTGATTTCCCAGAATAATTTTTTCTCATATGCAAACATCACCAAATTGGTTGTCAATTACAATTCAGCACTTTTGCATAATACCAGAGAAGCTGAGCAATAATTAAGCAAACTTCCTCTCTCCTCATTTTTGACCTTGAGAATTGATATGAGAGAATTTGGAATGGTGGATCTCTGTGGTGAGTTCCTGTTTAGCAGCAAAAAAACCTACTCTCTGATGTAAGGCTGTTAGTCTCCTTGTTCAAAGACATTAGCATTATTGTATCTGAACAACATCAGTACAGGAGGAAATCTTGTTCTGGGGACATCACAAAATCTGAATGATGATGCTGAAAAAAATTCTGAGGAGAATGCAAGCTGATTAAAATACCTACAGGACTAAATCTGAGCACCTTTCTCTGCCAAGAATACCTGCATTTTATTAGCTTGAAAAGTTGTGATTTTCTTTTTCAGGGTAATAACTGCATTTCAGACACCAACAAGATGGCAACGTTGATCTGTCTAGGTATAAACTGTGTATTAATACAAAATCACATTTATATGTAGGCTAAAATGAACCTCAGAAATGTGCAGATATCCTAACCCACCCTTTGACTTGACATAATTATACAGATAATGTCATCCAAAGCACTTTCCATATTTCTGGGAAAATTAGACTTTCCCAGTCTTTTAGAGGCTTTTTTTCCCCCCGTATCAGGGATATCCTATCTAGGAAGTCTATCTAGCACTCAAGGCCTAGCTAGACTGCTTGTTTAGAGCTAACTTCGTTTTTCAGAGGAGTAGCTTTTTTTCCAGGATGATCAAGTAGTGCTTTGTGAAGATTGTTGTTACCACAGCTAAAGCTGCTCTAAGCACAAAAGTCAGCTGCTCTGAATCATGTGGAGTCTTCTTAGCTTCTTATTCTAACATAGCTGATTTTCTCTTGCTTTCATCTATCTGAAACCCTGTTCCTGAATCTCTTGCTTTTTAGAAAAGCTTTCTAGAACTCAGAAATTACATTTAAAACAAACAAACACAGAGACATGAAAACCACAACAGCTGAGATCTGAAAAATTCTTTTTTGTTTTTAATTTTGGTCTTAAAACTCTCATGTACCAATTAAAACACCTAGAATAAACACAGTCATGGATAGCAGAGGCTGAGGGACAAATGCTCCTTGGTTTAATAAAGCTGAATCCTTTTCTTTTAAATAGTGGAGTGTCAAATACAGAATTGTTGCCCTGTCAAATGGCAACAAAGAGGGAAAGCACTGTTCATTCAGTAACGTCTTGAGGTATTGCTGTGACATACAGGAATGTCTTAAGGCATGAAATACTAGTTACTTTAACAATCATTGGATTCACTATTGTCTAGCATCCTGCCCTCAAGAAAATGAGCCACTCTGGCATATAATTGTTACCTTAGCCTGACTTCAGGGTGCAGAAAAGGGTATTTTGTATGACAGTGGGGAATTTCAGCACTCAGACATCCAAGAGGAAAATTCATTTTCTCTTACTAGGGTTTTAATTTGAAAATTAAAACCAAGCCAGTAAAACAAGGTTGGGGCTCAGCTTTCCAAAGCGATGACCCTTTTTGAAGGACAAATACTGTTTCTCTTTAGAATATCTGGTTCCATGGATCCTAATCATAGAAGAGTGAAAATCTGAATGCTCTCACCATTCATTTCTTTTGCAGTAATGTTCATTCAATCTGTCTGCTCTTCCCTTCCCAAGAAGCATAAATCAGAGTATAATCCCTGTTGTTAATCTGTTCATTTTTGTTGCTTCTGACAACGTGAGGAATAACCCAGAATCCATTAAATCACAAGACCTAGGTTTTATAGGTACTTATCCTCACTGTTCTTTTTCATTTGGTACTTTGATTTCACCCTATTTATGCTGAAGTTTATTTGTGACGATGCTTTTGGTGTTTTGCTCCGTGACAATGGTATATAAAATTATTTTTCTCTAGGGAACTAAGGTTAAGAAATAATCCAGAAAGACTCTTGGTGTCATGGAATCAAGGTTTGTAGAGTGCATCTTATTTCAGAAGATTAGTTGGGAGTAAAGAAACAATAGAACATCCCTCAGAAAATAGTATTCACTGGTTGAGCATACCTACAAAAGCAGGTTTTACACAGTCTTATTTCAACAACTGATTAGTGAATAATTCAGAAAAAGTCATCACAGCTTTTGGGTGATGCAGCCAGTTGCCAACTGTTTTCCTCAGCTGTTTCTAAGGAACAACATTAATAAACCTGATCTTACTCCATCTCAGTCAGTGGAATTAATAGGAGTTTATTCTAGGCTCACAGGTGGCTAAAGCCACAGGAAAATTTTTTCATATCATCTTTCAGCTGAGAACAGATATACAGAATTTATCTTGGTCATTGGTCAAACTGAGCCTCAGGTTATTTGGACATTTGGTTCACAGATTTTCTCAACACTATTTAGTCAAGAAGTCTGTAACCTGTTTACAAGTCCAGCTGGCAGAGGATGAGCCTTGGAGTGAGCTCTGGCATGTATATTTTTCACTCCTCAGTGGTGCACAGGTTGGTGAAATGAATGCCAAATAGTTGTGTTTTCTATCCAAGTATCTGGCGCTTCAAAGACCTGGTAGCTGGAGTGAGTATGCGTGAAGCAAGATCCTTTGGATCACCATTAGGTATCTACTTAATGATTTCTGCTGGATGCTGAAAAATTACACAGAAGAACTATATATAAGAAATATATAAGAAATAAGAAGCCAATGTTTAACATAAACTTTCAGGTAACAGTAAAATCAGACCAATTTGTCAAGAACTTAGCAGCAATGTAGCCAGTCAGTGGACTAGCTAGGTGGAAAGTCTTCGTTATTCTCATCATCCCGTCTACAACCTCTAAAGAAGCCAGAGTGGAACAACATTTTCAAAAGTGGAAAGTTCTTAGTAACTCCCATTGTATCTGGTAAAAACTAGTAGAATCCAGGACTGTTTTGAAGGAGGTATCAGTCAGAGCACCAGTCAGAGCTGCAGTTTACTTAGTCATATAGTCATGTTTAACTGAAGTTTTAGATCCAGAAGACTTCCAGAAGACTTTAGACCAGCAGATGCCCTGAAAAAACAGCAGAAAGGTTGGACAAATTTGGGTTTTTTTTAATAGGAGGCAGGAGCAAAGGACTTGTTTCCATCCCTTCAGCCAACTGTTCAAAAAAAGCCTAAAGAAACCAACAGCAAAATCAGTGGTGGTATTTGTGAACCAGGTACCCATTTGTTCACACTTTACCTATACAGCTGTGTACTTTATCTTGGAGAGGAACTTACCTACTCTGTTTTTCCCTTGTATAAACTGTGTTACTCAAGACATTTCAGGTCATTTCCTAAAACAATTTTCAGTCAACTTACTTGCACTTTATACCTACAGATGCAAAAGATTCTACAGCACCACCTTCTTCTCCAGACATCAGACACACTCCAGATTAAAGTTAGTATTTCTGTAGGCAAAAACACCCATGCATGCAACATAATAGGTTTTGGCGGAGTTGTGGTTCAGTATCTGCATCTGACTGGGTCCCTGGAGTATCTCAACTGCCTTTTGAAAGAAACGGGCTCATCAGTTCTGGAAGCACAGGATGAAAGTAATTGCCTGTTTAACAGCACAAAGAATACCCTCAGCTCAGTGCTACAGCCTGAGAGCTGTCCTTTGGGGAAATTAGATAGTTATTTCATCCAGAACTAAAAAGTCCCACTGATAAGAATGAAAACTCTTACCTTTACAATCAACTGAACTGTCAGTGAGAAAACTAATGAGAAATGCCTTACACCTTACTCATTAATTTCCTTTCTAGAAATATACAAAGCTTTTATCTACAAGCTCATCATGACTCACTAAATATACTTGTGTCTACTTGGGAAAAGGAGGTGTCTTGGATTTGCATGTCAAGGCGTGGGTAGTGGGGGGCTGTAGGGGTGGCCTCCATGAGGAGAGGCTGAGGCTGTTCCATGCCAGACACAGCTGGTTCCTGCCAACTCCAAGGGACCCACCGCAGATCATGCCTGAGCCCCTCAGCTATGGGTGGGTGCCTCCAGGAAAACATGTCTAAGAAAGAGCAGAAAATTCTGCATAGACAGATGAGGAAGGAACAAAAAGTTTGAGAAACAGCAGAGGGAACACCGAGGTCAGAGGAGGAGGAGGAGAAGGAGGAGGTGCTCCATGCGGGAGCAGATGTCCACACTGCAGCCCACAGAGGACCCCAAGCTGCAGCAGTTGGACGTGCCCTGAAGGAAGCTGAAGCCCATGGAAAGCCCACACAGGAGCAGGGGAAACAGGTGAGGAGGAAGGAGTGGCAAAGAGGAACTGTCATGCGCTGACTGCAACCCCCAATTCCCCATTGCCTCTGCGATTTTGGGCAGGGTGAGGCGAGGGAGAGCAGTCAGGAATGAAGGAATAAAGTTGAGCCTGGGGGAAAAAGGGGTAGGATGAAGTCTCTTGTCTCTTCATTTCTCACCATCTACAAATATTTTAATTGGCAATAAATTTAATTCATTTTCCCCAAGTCAAGTCTGGTTTGCTCATGAGAGTAACAGGTTAAAGAGTGTTCCTATCTTTACCTTCACCCATGAACCTTTTAATGTTATTTTCTCCCCCTGCCCTGTTTGGGGAAGGTGAGTGAGTGAGAAGCTGGGTAGTCGTCCAGTTGCTAGCCAAGGTCAACCCACCACAAGAGAGTTCATAGATGTTCCTGCAAACATCCTCGCAGGAAGATAAAGCTTATGTCTTCCTAGGAGCACTGGTAATATGAACAGAATTATTTCTTCCACTTCCTCTACAAAACGCAGTGGAAAAATTTTCTGTGGTCTTTTACCACCTAGATTCACTTTACTTAACTTTGAGCACTTAACTGAGGCATCTAAGTTAGAAACTTAGTCACTCTAGTCAATGAAAAAGAACTGGTGCCTTTAGAGGATGATTCAAATCTTTAATTGGACAAAATTTCTCTCTGGAGGTGTTGGGCTCTCACCATTGATTATAAAAGAAGCCACAGACAAGTGCATTCTTAACAAGGTGTTTCAGTTAAGTGCCTTAAGTTAAGCAGGATGAACCAGGGTGCCTGTCACTGGAGATTTACAGTGCTTGATCTTTCTTCTACAAAAGGAGAACTTGGTAATGAAATGTTATAATCTGCTTTCAATCTATTGCTCACACTAGCCATGCAGTTTATTTTAACCTTTCATACACAATTGAAATGTCCCTTTCGCCTTAGTATATGATACTATTTTAACATTTGATAATTTTGGACTCATGGTTTAAGGTAGATGCACATTTTATTGTTGCAGCACTTTTTTACACATGTGCTGTTTTTCCCAAGTAATATTTCTTGCTGATAAAAGGATTACCAAAATGAACTAAACATCATGAAAATGGACAGAAGATTAGGAGAGAATTAAATGTACGTGTGCAGTTTTAATATCCAAATGACACAGTTTGAGCATTGAGCAAATATTATGCAACCCATAAAATCATCTCTCTTGAATTTAACTTTTGGGTAAAATATTAATTTCATTTGTCTTCATGCCAATTCTAGCAATCATCACATAACACTAATCTAAAACTGGAAGTTGATGGCAGACAGATTAATTTTTTGTTAGAGTGATGTTAGTCAAACTATGGGTTTAATTATTTATGAGTTAAATAATGCATCCTTTCAACAGTTTTCCTTCTCTACCCCTAAATCGGTTGCTGTTGAGATGCTGCTGTCCTTCTCGAGTGTACAGCAAAGAAACACAATCAATTCCTGTTAAATGAAACTTTTCTTTGGGGTGATTTTAGTGACTTGTTAATCAGGAGCAGCTCTAATCAAGCTTCATGCATGCATCATGCATGTTAGAGTCACTTTATAAATGCAGTAATTGACATGATTGATAAGAGGAACCTGGCCACCTGGAA
The DNA here is from genome assembly GCF_949628215.1 of Phalacrocorax aristotelis. NCBI lineage: Eukaryota > Metazoa > Chordata > Aves > Suliformes > Phalacrocoracidae > Phalacrocorax > Phalacrocorax aristotelis. Next base: position 91,373,908 of record NC_134277.1, read on the forward strand.
AAAAAAGGCTATAGCTCTCCAACGAAATTGTAATGACACTGTTATAACGGGGGTGGGGGGGTGGGTTTGGTGTTTTGTGGTTTTTTTTCTCAACTGTGTTCTTCATAACCATTTTTGGCTTCTTGTCCATCTGCCTCCCATTGTAAACTTCATTTGTTTAGTCCTTGTGGAATTTCTCAAACTTTGTATTTACTTCTATTCCAGTACTTCCATGCACTTTCTCAGTTTTTGCCTCCTAGAGGATGTTGCTGCAGGATGCTTAATTTTGTTTAATAGCAATACATATTTTGAATAATCTCCTTGCTATTGCAGGGTGCCATGCTGCTTTTCCTGCTTAAATCTCCACATATAGTCAATTTCTGCAGCGAATTATATTGTGGGTCTTGTTTTAAATTATGAAAACTAAATAAAAATGGGTTAGAGGAAACAGTCCAGTCCTTTGTGGTAGCTTGGCTTCTCTGCAGTGCATCCTCTCAGTGGCCTTGTCTCTAATTCATCTGGTTTGTTTTCAGGTTTTCTCTAGCCAAAATATTGCAGTAGGAGATTTGCAGTGGATATACAAAAGCTATATTTTGTACAAAAAGTGCAGAATCCTCCCCTCCCCTGTCCTCCAGGGAAAAAGAAGTAAGGCTAGGTTATCTGCTGGTAATTTTGTCAGTGTCTTCAACATAACAAAAGTTTTACATGCAGCAAAGGCAAAATTTTATATATATATATTCAGTACTGTATTTCAAATTAAGCCTTACCTGGAACCATCTTTGTGCTTGCATATCAAGTGAAGAAAATGATGAACTGAAAGGAATCTGTAGTTATTGCTGAAGATAAATATCTCAATATGAGACATATGCACTAAGTAAGATGCATAGAGTCATACCAGAAGGTCTCAGGTATTGTAGTAATAGCTAACTATGTTGATTGTGAGATTTACTTATATTTTGGCAACTGAAAAAAAAAATGGTGCTGATGAGCAGTCTTATTTTAATATACTTAATGTGAGGGATGAGCTGGTAACTATAATTGCATTTTGTTTTACAGTCTCACCAGCCACTTGCTTTGGACTGTAGGCTTTTGAAAATACTTGCTGTTCTGCTACCTGGGTTTAGCTTTAATTGATATAAATGGAAGTACAGTTATAAAGAAAGAAATAATTACCTAATAGAAACATGAAAATGTATATATTTGGTTTGTAGAACATCAGTTCTCTGTTTTGAGCAGCATAATCTTTTTAAGAACATCAAGGAATACAAAATCTGGGAGCTAGTCTTCTTATTGGCCTTTATGGAATTAAGCTTTTTACCCAATGCTTTAAGACATTTCTTTTGGCATTTTTACTGAATTGAGCTCCCCTGGCTCTCTGATTCCATCATTGATTAGCTGGTATCTTGCAGGAAGGCCGTGGCTAATATATTAAAGACAGGAGCTACAACTTGAAAAGAGCCACTTAATTCAGTTTTTGTCCCAGTTGTGTATGCTAATAAGGTAATTTGGAATATGTATGATATTAAAATGAGTTAAATCAGCCCCCTGAATCTGACAGACCAGTGTGTTGCTGAGAGCTGGTTTTGCCTCCAAAATTAGGTGCTAATCAGTTTTTCAGCAAAAGTGCAAATGACTGGAATTCTGATGCCATTGGACAAAATCCTGTTATTGAAACGGCAGTGCAAACAACTTCTACAGGAGCTGAATACTCATTTTCATTGATTATTTAATCTAAATATAAATACTTATCCAGGGGTATAACATACAAATGCATACTGTAAAATATATCAGGGAAGTGGTAAGGGATATTCTGTTGAAGGAGGATATAACCAGTCCCTCTTTTGCCAGTGCAGTCATAGTGATCACAGCCTGCTTACCGACCACGCACGCAGTGCCAGAGGGCCTCATAGCCATATGTTGCAGGCGCTTGCACAACCTTGTATGATGTTACTTTGGAGTTCCCTTGTTTGACTTGGAACTGTGGTTCTGCTGAAGTCCTGATAGTCCTAAAGCTCACTAGCTGATAAAAAACTCCAAACCATCAAAAGCTTTAATCATGCCATGCTGAGACGTTCTTGTAAAAAATGCCTTTTATTCCATGGGCACAAGACGATATTCATAATAATGCAGTGTGATCAGACACATTTTATAAATGTTGCGGGTTGCTTGAGAAATGTCAGGGTTTTTTTCCCCCATGATTTTTCTGAAGTACCTGTCTTGCACCAGGGAACAACACTCTATTTTTCACTCTGTAGCCCACCTCTCAATGAGGATAATCAGTCACACATACTCTTCCTGCTGGCTGATTTCCTTCACCATGTAGCTGGCTTATGCTGTCTAGACTTAAAAATTGCTTCTTTGACACTTTTAGAAGAAGAAGCAAAACTGAAACAAGCAAATTACAGCAGGAACAAGTTGTACCAGCACTAAAGCTTCTTTTGTAATATAATGAAATTCTATCATCAGGCGAAGAAAAACACAGAACTGATATGAAAAGCAGTTTAAAACTCATGTATCATCACTGCCCTTTCTCAAGTGATTACAACATGAAAAGAGGTGTAAGAATAAATTTGCATTGTTTTTTGTGTTCTTGGAACAGAAATTGGTTATATGAATGGCTTCTTGAGAAACTAATAATTGACTTGTGGGGCTTAAGAAGAAAAATTTCTCTGGTGCAGCTGCTGTGTCATTTTTAGATAAGATAAGGATTAAGAATACAAATTGCCTAATAAAGAGGAAAATATTTTCTGTTAAACTTGTTTTACTCCCTCCTGTCACAAGGGAAGTTGAAAATGCTTAACATCCTACTGAGAAAAAATTCTTAACCATCTTAAACACACACCTATGCCAGGAAAATAGCACGCAGTTTTCATGTTCTTGTTGCATGGCACTAAGTATGACCATGTTCTACTCTTCCTGCCAGACGAGACCAAAGGCCTACCTATATCAGTACATTTCCTTTACCAGTGATGAGAAGCAGATGTCTGGGGAGAAGTTCAATATTCAAGCCTTCCCCAATTTAACGTATTTCTAGCTTCTATGATGCATCAATATGAGGACCTCTGAATTAAAGAACTCTGCTGGATCATTGTGTTTAAAAATAACTTTAAATATATTTTTTCTAGCCTCCATCTTTGAACCCTTTCTTATGTTTTTCCTCTAAAAAACTCTGTGGCACTGAGCTCCATAGTACAAGCTGTATGAAAATATATGTCTCTTTCCCATTAACTATATGCCTTAAACCTGATAAAAGGGTCATTGTGTCCTTCCAACTTCTCATATTATGAGCAATAGTGAGTTATAATATCACATGCAATCCATGAGCCAACTGGGATTTTACAGGCCTGTGTCGTATTCCTTCTCAGTTCATTTATTTCCAGAAAGAGGAATCCCAATGCTTAGTTACTCCTCATATAAAATTACTCACTGGGAGGGTCATAGTTTGTCCCCTTCTATGTTTCTTTTTAGTTTTATTTGATAACTGAAGTCTGTAACTAGCTACTTCCACAGCTGATCAGAATCTGCCAAAAAGAAAGCCCATTCAGATCTAGATTTACTTTAGTTCTCTGTTTACTTAAATAAAACAATGGTAAGAAGCAGCTATCAGCAATGACACTTCATCTTAACCTACTAAAACATGTAATTATTTAAAAAAGAAAAGTATTGTCTTTCAAGCTAGTTGAATGCCCCAAAAATTATTTGCTACAGGAGTGTCTGTAAGAGAACTATACTGTTATGCTTTTGAGAGCTGGGTATGATCTGCAAGAAGTTTCCTGTGAATATTCAGTAGCAGTTTTAAAGAAATTTACCTCAGTTCCATTTAGTTTCCTGTTGCTTCTTTGATAGTCATATGTTAGCAAATTTTTTTTTCATATTCTGTTTATTAAACATTCTGTGCCTAAGAAGAAATTGTGATGTTTCAGAATTAAAATTTTGAATTCATAGTTATAAGAATTCACAACAGGAAACACCATGGACTAATTTTTTCTACTGAGATGTGGGATGATTTATTGAGGTTGGTTAATGTAATAATTTAACTACTTCAGGTCCTTGGCAGGAACAAAGGAAGAAACATTTCAATATTGATTTCTCACACCTTCTGACTTAAAGGTGACATTGGATGTTTTTCTTGGTGTTGGTACTCCATTGTTTGCTCTTGTAAATGTGTGAAATCAGACATCTTATTCAACAAAGAGATTGCTACCAACACTGTTGGTGTTATGTTATCTCTCTTCTTCAAAAATTAAATTATGGCACTTCATTAGGAATAGTGGAAAATATAAGAATTGTGCATCAGTTTACACTTGGTTTGACACATCAGCTACAACAAATGCAAAATTGTATTAAATGATTTCATTTAATGGTCACAGAGGAGATAAATATCAGTGTTCAGAAAGCTTTAATATCCAAATATGGAGTTCAGAGAGACAGAATGGGGCTTGCAGAATGTTGTTTTTCAAGGGACAGGGTGCTGATACCCACATATTCTTGCCACAGAATGTTTTCTTGTTGCCTCCCATCTGTTCCTCTTACTAAAAATCCTGCAAGAAAACATTGTAAAAGCCATCCAGAACGTGGCTATTGAGCACGTACTGGTCACTCATGCAGGATCAATTTTAGGATGCATCAGACTTGCTTCTCAGGTACAACTGATGTGTTTTTGAATCCCTGCTGTTTTGTGTTTTTTTTCCCTCAATGTTGAAATAGTGGCAAGAGTGATACTTTTTTCAAAACAAAAAAGTAACAAAAGCTACTCAAATAAATAGCCTAAATGCCACTGAAATCTATTAGAAAGCAGATACATTTGATCCCTCAGTGTAAGAGTCCTGCTCATTTATTTCTTCCATATCTCTACAATTCTTTCACTATTTGTTCAAGTAAACATAATGAAGGAAAATGACGTTTGCTTTGGGGTATGTAAATGAACAGACAGATTAAAACCTTCAAAAAAACCAAGTAATGTACTAAAAAAGATGCCAAAATTGGCTTAGTCCTGGCATAGATCTTGTTTCTCTGAAAAGGGTGTATCATGAACCATGGCATTTAATAAGATTTTGGTGTTCTGTTGTATCTTTTTATATATCTGAGACTAACACATCCAATGCAACCTAAAGGACTGTGGATATCTGGTTCTTTCATGAAAGGGTAAATCAGCACTCAAAGGAAATATAGCATTTGCCTTCCAGCCAGTCGGAGAGCTTTGAGCATCAGGCAGTCATGAGTCCAGAAGCTTGATAACGAGGAATAGCCATAAGGCTATTTCACGACAGAGTATAGAAATACTGAGAATCTCTTGAAATCATGTCTGAGAAAGGAGTCCCAAGCTAAAGATTTTCATAATAGAGCTCAAATCTAAAAAAAAAATCAAAATAGTAAGAAGGGTTTTTTTGTTGGAGCATGGGTTTTTTCATTTTCAAGAGTACAACATAAGCAAATACAGCATAGAGCTTGTTTGGGTTTCCTTATCCTCATTGGATGGAAGGTAAAAGACATTTAGGAGGCTAAAATGCATCCCCAGTTAAAAAGCAGAAGTCCTGTTAATATTTTTACGTCTAATGCCCTGTTTTGAATTGTTGTAGAGGAAAGGTATTAAAGGAACAAATTATTCCTTTAAGAACCTCAGGAAAATGTAATTTTAGGAAAAAATGAAGTGTCTATCTCACGATGCTTTAACAGCACTACACTTGCTCCAGCTTCCTTTCAAGGTCTGGGTTATAAATTCCCACGGTCATTTTACCAATGATTTCTCATTTGGAAAGCAGTTTTCATTCATTTTCCTCTAACCTTTTCTCCATTTTTACCTCACATTCATCATCTATAAATGGGCTTGTTCTTTACCTGCCTTCATACAAATTCTGTAGATTTCAAGAAAGACTGAAGTCTTTTTAACTGAATCCGAGGTCTATATACCAAGTGTAACCAAGACACTTTCTGTACTCTGAGGATAGACAAAATTCTGGTCATACTTTGGCAACACATACCTCATCAAAGCAATTAACATGCAAATGATAAGGTAGAATGGCTGAAAAATGGCTCATGATTGCCATTGACCAGACTGCAAGACAAGGAGCATGTTAATTGAAAGCCTCTAATGTGCTTCTTCATAGGAAATGAGGACTTAGGTGCAGAATCATATATTTAAAAAAAAAAAAAAGAAGCTCAAGGTCATTTAATGACCTTTCTTACAGCTAAAAGGCCTTTTTAAAGGAAGCAGAAAAAGTCACTTAAAAACTTGCAGCTTATATATTTCAATTTCAAATTAAGAAAATAATTTGTCATTTTTGTTTCAATATATAATACATTGACATCTCTTTCCAAAGTGTAGAGCATGTGAGCGAGTAACAGACAAGAAAAAGCAGAAACTTAATTTACCCAGTCTAGTATATACCTCCACTCAAGTCAGATGGAGTAGGTTTGAATTTGCAGATACATTTATAAAATGCTTCAAAACCAAATACAGCAGCAATATACTATTTCAAAATAGTTTTTACAGAAGGTTCAGACACCATGTGTACTTTGTCAGAACTGCCTTGTTTTGTAGTCCCTCTTATTACTGGGTTACTAGTTTAAAAATTGTCAAAGAAATGAAATCTGGAAGAGCTGTCAAATTTCAGAAAAATGCCTTGAGCTGAATTCTTTGTTTATTTGAAATACCACGGCATAAAAAATAAGAACTGCCAAAGAACTGCCAGCGTTTAAAGGAAATCAAGGTGTCAGCAGAAGGAAATCTGTTATAAATAAAATTTCCATACTAAAAACACAGGATGTGTTTTCAAACAGTGCCACCTTAGATATTAATAAATAAAAGGTAGTTTTCCTTCCTGAAAAAGTTGCCTGTTCTGGCTCATTTCATTGTTATAAACTCATTGATGTGCAGTCATTTCATTGTAGTTCTTGTCAGAAAGTTCAGCAGCTAGCTGTTACTCTGGGTTTGCCTGGCATCAGTGACAATTTCCACAGCTTCCTAAAAGTTCAGTTAGCAGCAGAAAGCTCAGCATCTTCAGCCCTAAACAAAAGGTTCCTGTCTCTGCAGTCAACAGAGAATTGCAGTCATGTGCAAAGATGTCAGTTCAGTTTATCCCAGGCTCTTCATTTAACAATAAGACCAAAAAAGACAAGCAGAGGCAAAGTGTTAGTGTTAGGTAGTGATAGAATTGAGAAGGTTAGAGCAATAGAAATTTGTCTCTTTATACCCATGCAATAAGAAGCTGTCTTTAATTGCATGGTAGACTCAGCCTTCACCTCATTCTGAGTGTTCTTCCACTGAGCTCCTGCTCCAGGTTTCTCAGCCAGTCTTTCCCCTTGTTCTCCATGTCTCGGCATGCGTTTTCAACATCTAGTATTCTATGTTGCTTTTGCATTTTGTTTCAGAGGCTTCTTCCTTGTTGCCCCTCAAGCCAGCAAGGAAAATACAGATTGAAAAAGGTGCCTGATATGCCTGCTGCCAGACTCAGGATCTGCAAGAAAAGTCCTGTTTTTCAGCAGACAAACAACGAGGCTTTCTTAATCCAAAATTAATCCTTGATGAGCTTGCCTAACTGTTAAGACTCTACTCAACACGTGTGAATAAAATGGGTGTTTTTCAGTGTGATTCTAAAATGGATGAAATTTATATGCATAGGCAAAAAAGCATTGTGGGTTTGGTTTTTGTTTTCCTTAATGTAGTTTCATTTTTTTGAGTACTTGAATATGTGCCATTCAAATTATGTTTGTACTATAATACATTACTATTCATACATTCTATTTATATAACAGTGTTGTATGTTTTACAACACTAAACAGAAGGACACGTCTAGCATGGGAAATGTTTGTGCTAATGGGACTAGTCTTGGCAAAACTATAATTGATGGCAATAAGGTCTTTTGAGAAATATTAGAAAAGTTTAAGAGGCAGTTCTATTAACACCAATGATAACAAGTTTTGTTTGCAATCTCTTTCTTCACCCCAACAGCTACCCAGGAATTCCTTATTCTGAGTTTTGTTTTACTCCTGAGCTCTAGACAATCAAATACATGCCATGTTTATTTGTTGGTGGACGTTTGTGTACCCGAGTGTGATTTGCATTTCCCTTTCAGATCTGCTAATTTCACAATTTTTTTAAAGCATTATCCTGTGAACAGAACACTAAAGACATTTTAATATTTAAGACTGTACTTTGTGGCAGAACACTGCTCTGAAGAGCCAGATTTGGATGTTTTTCCACATATGGGATTGTTTACTGACTCCAAAAACATTCTTATTGAGATCAACATGTTATTTCTGAGGTGAACTATGTTTGACTAGCAGCTTTAGAAACTGGCCTGCGTTTAAAAACTTTCACATCTGCTGATACTAGCCTATCACTTTCTAACAACAGATGACCTAAAAAGAAATATTCTTTACGGTTCCCACACAGAAGGGCCAACCCTAAACTCTAGGACTTTGCACCCTGAGGCAAAGGCTTCCATGAAGATGGAGTCAAATAGGTGATTAAGTCTAGTCTCATGCTAGGAGTTGAATAAACAGAGCATCATAAACATGAAACTGTCAGAGCGCGGACTAAATCTGTGCCAAGGCAGACCTAATGTAATAATGAAGTCAAGCAGACTGATAAGTTTCTGTAAGCACAAAATTCCTTTCAGCTAAGCATTTTCCCTTGAAATACTTGCTTCCACGTTCATGCATTGAAATGTATGAATCATTCAAAAAAAAAGTGAGGGCGGTTATAGAATTGTATCCATCCAGAAGATTATATTCAATCTCATAGTCCTCAAAGATGGTATTGTCTTCCCACCCACATATGCACACAATAATAAAAAAAAAAGTTAGAATAATCTTATCATTGTCTCAGATTTTTTTTGCCAAATTATTCTGTCAACACATAGGCAGCGTTCCCAAATATAGAACATGACATTCTGGATTCTAAAAATAATTTCTGAAAATGTTTTGACCTGCAGCACATAATTTTGATAAGAAAAACAGATATTTTAAGAATTCCACTAAATGTAAATTAAATGTATTTCAGCTTCCCAGTGGAAGGGGGTTTTTTTGGCCTTTTAGAGGGTTGGTGGTTTGGTTTTTTTTTTCATAATACATGTTATGAAGTCATAAAGTTTTTAATATGCCTCTTTTAAAGGTTACATACATTTTCTCTCATTTCTGAATAAACATTTTTGCTGCAGGTGTTATGCTCAGGGAAGTTTTGGAAGTTTACTGTACACCACATGCTCTTGGGAGAGGATAACTCATTTCAGACTTATTTAAAATGTATCGAATAAGATGATTGCTTTCCAACTGGAAACATTACAATTTCACTTCTAGGGCAGAATATTTCTTTTAGGCCTGTCTGCCTGTCAACACTGTACATCCTGACCACCACTTTCATCTTATCTTTATAAGCATAACCATCACTATCAAGTACTGTGGCAGAACCATGTAAAGAAAAGTGTGAGGAAAAAAAAGGCCTCTCTTAAAACCAGTATTTGCTGCCACTTAAAAAACAAAAACCAAAAAAACCAAGAAAATCTAACTACTAAGTAATAACTATCCTTCTTTAACTTTGTCTTAGCAAGTTATTATTTGGTATAAAAACAGCAGTGATTTTTACATCTTGAAATTTCTTCACTATGAGTCCTACAAAAATATCCAGTATTTGAACTAAAGTTCAATATTAGCAACTCCCTTTCTGCTTTTTTGCCAGTGGTTGTTACTAACTGAAGTAGGAAAAGACAAGTGGAAGCATGGTAGTGCACTCTGTCAAAGATTAAATTTTCTGAATCCTTGTCAGACTTTAAATATTGAACAGCATGTGCCATTGGTTCTTTCTGGTGTCTTTAATGGAAAGTAATGATTTGAGAATAAAAAAACATAAAATACATAGAAATGGTCAGTTGTGGCATAAAAGGGAATTACACCTTAAATCTGTAATCTTGTGGGAAATGTTGTATAGCTTAGAGATAAGTTTTGCTGCTAGTGCTACCTATAATAAAATTCACCTAGACTTTCATCACAGTCCTTTTATTTCATTTTCCTCCGCTATTGCTTATTCTTGTACTGCATCCCATCATAATGACCACTGATTAACAGAAGGGATAAATATTGTCTTCCCTTTACTTTTTCTAGTTAGGGCACTATGTTGGTCTGTCTGTCCTATAATACAATTTTAATCCTGAAAAAATTAAAATATATCCCAAATGAGAAAGCTAATTACAACCTGTACAATAAATGAAACTTGGTTTGCTCACTTCATGAGTTATTCAGAAGCTGGGTGGTTCTGTTAAGCCACAAAAGGCTCCATTTCATTTTTTCAAAATAACATAGTCATGGCCTTCTCACAAGAGTATGTGGAGTGCCCAGTAAAGAGGAAGCTGAAGAGCTCTTCAGAAAGAGTATTGAACTCCACACTTCCTTAGAGTAAACCAAATTGTGGCCTAAACCCTGTACTAGGCACACAATACTGCAGTTAAACTAATCTTTTGTGGCAGTTTCCTTAGCTTTCTTTTAATTCTAGTGTTACAGCTTCGCTTGCAACTATCTATATATACTTATGCCTATTTTTATATATATATATGTATGTGTATATATCTGTAGGCGCGCATATATGTACACACATGTATGTAGTGTGTGTAGGGCTTCAAACAAGAGACGATAGTAGAAGCAACATTCTGGTTTTGCTGTAGTTTATTTCACTCTATTTTTTATTCCAGTGTATCCAGTTTTCAAAGTTTTACAGATTTTCCTTAGCAATGCATAACCCCAATACAAAAGATATTAAGAGTTAGAGTTTGAGACCTATAGGGTTGTTCATCATATCTGAGTATACAAAAAATAATTTGGAAAGGATACAGATACTAGCAGATAGAAAATAATGCATTATACTTGAATCCTACTGGAGTTAGCTAAAAATAGAGACATCTAAACTGCCACCAGTATAACTGCAGAGTTAACCACTTCCTGAGATGAATGGCTTCTTTCTGGATCAAAATGTTGTCAACATTTATACTCAGTTCTTATTTTTAAGGTTTTCTATGTCATCATAAGCACTATGAACTTTTTTTGCTTCAGGGAAAGCTGAGACTCTAGGACACACTTAATACGATAATATTTTTTTGCTGGAGATTAAGGGGATAGAAATGCATTACCAGTTAGGTTTACAAGTGATAATTTAAATACCAGTAATGTAACTGTGTATATGTGCAAAAACTGTCATTTCAGGCCCTTTCCCTCAAGAGATCTTTTTAGTGAATACTTTCAAAGTATGCAATAGTGATTCCATTTAAGGACAAATATTTATTTATTATACAAAACAGTTTATATCGTGTTGATGTCACTATTTTAAAGAAAATAGCTGTTTCAAAGTTTGGTATTATTGTCTGTGATAGATATCTGTCCAAACTAGTGGTAAGATTCTGGGTTTATACACAACATAGCTGGCATGTTTTTAGCTTGTTTTCTTAACGTATATGAATATTTACTAACAAATATCTAAGATATTTATTGTTAGCTGTTAGTCACAACTAAAAGGATTCATATTATCTCATTAGCATTTTTTAATTTGAAATTCTCAGACTTTTTTCTGCATTACTGAATAGAGATGTTTTGAGCTAGGACATTTACACTCTTTTTAATGTATTATTTCTTTTCCAAGATATCTCTTTTCTCCAGTTAGTTCTTTTCAAAACTTGGTAGCTGGAAGGTTTGTGTTGTTCATGTATATTTGTCATATTAGGTTCCAAGAATCTCATCAGAACCATGTCAAATTACATCAATCCAAACTGTGCCCTGGGCTTCTGATAACAGAGTGCTATAAGAAAAGCATGGTTTTAAGGTTGTTAGAAGACAAATAGCTTTATCACCATCACAGAAGTACTATAAGAGATGCAATAATTTATTGAATATTCATGCAATATGATTTTTTTTGTTGTACCATAGTAATCCGAAATTTGCAGTTGCCTATGCTTTACAGAACACTGGGCTTAATTTTACAGGGGCATTTGTAACCCCTGCTAGGGGAAGGTTTCTCTTTCTCCAAAGAAAGACTTTAATGAAGTAGAGAGAGCTTTCATTCTGGCCCCAGAAAAGAGCCAAATACTGAAATAGGAAATTAAAAGAACACTCCTTGAAGTTAAATATGTTACAAGGTACTGCTATAAGGCTAGGAATGTAGCAAAATTGCATCCCCTGGCTGCACAAGTCTACCATCAGATCTTCTGGCATAGATGCAGATAAACCAGGCAGAGTGCCTTTCCACTTCCGCATTATGTAGTGCATGACAAAAGACAGTCTATCAGAAAAATGTACTTTATCGTATGCTGTTGCTACTGTTGCGCTCAGACACCTTTAGAGTTTGGACAAGCCCAGAAACGCAGAGAATGAACCTTTCTTATTTAATCTCTGGACTAGTGAAGCACAGAGACCAAGTCTGTCAGAACCAAAGAAGAATCAGCCTGTTTCTTGAAGTGTCCTTTGTCTGACAAAGTTAATATCTTTCAGAGAAGACTGCTTAATTTTTTTTTTTTCCATTTTGAAAATATCTGGCAGGAGATACCATACACTGTCCTAAATTCTCTCATGAGGAAGTAAGAGCTTGGAAGGCACAAGTCTAATTTTTTTTCTCCCACCCCCGCCCCCTAAAGCTAGTTACTGTTGCACCACGCTTAACTTGCATAAATCCCTTAAATCATTCAATATCCGTTTGAGACTGAGATTAGAATAAATTTCAGACTGCAATTACCAGCTTACTGAAGGCGGGGGGAAAAAACCAAGATATGTTCCTGAAAGTTCTTCCTCAGTGAAGGGCGGCGGTGGCATCTCAGCCAGTAGTTTTTATCTGCTCAAGCAAGTCACTTGGTGATAATGACACCTTATCCAGTGTGTATGATCTCACTATTGCTTTCCCATATGTCTTGTCCTAATGAGCCTCCTAGCCAGTGGTACACAGTGTAAAACATTGCCTTTTTCATATCGGAGTTTTATTGATGCTCCAGGGTAAAGTATACTTAACTGCTGCTATGAATCTGATGTTGGGAGCATGTTTAAAAGACAGTTTATAGGATTCCCTAGCAGTGGCTCCCTCTAACTCTGAAAGCCAGAAGAATGCCTCCACTGTATTTAGTAATAGCAGAAAACTAAATTTCCTATAGGTCAGTCCAAAATACTGACCACCTGTACACAAAACTGTCAGCTCCTTTGAGTAATTCTCATTGGGGGTTTTCTATGCAATGTGGTCAATTTCACTGTCAGTCTTACAAATATTGGTGGTTTTAGCCCTCTGTCAGAAGAAAAAGTTTAGATATATTCAAAATACCAAATGCAAAGAAATATCTAGCATTTATTGATTTTTTAAAAATCATGTAGCTTTTATTCCAGTTGTGACTTTAGTGGGACAGACTAATAGATTCTGAAAAAATAAATGTTAACCAGATTGAATTCCCAACAAAGTGTATCTTTGGACCCAACACACATCTCCCTTGTATCAAAGGGACACTCTTTGACTTCTGTAGGGTTTGTCTTAGACTCAGAAAGCTGTGTGTATAATCATGAAGAGAGTGAAAGATAGCAATTTCATATTATTTTTCTTGGGGGCTCTGTCAGGTACAACCCAGGTTTAACATATCATAGAATGTCCTGAGTTGGAAGGGACCCACAAGGATCATCAAGTCCAACTCCTGTCCCTGCAAAGGACAACCCCAAATTCACACCATGTCTCTGAGGGCATTGTCCAAGTGCTTCTTGAATAGCTTCAGGCTTGGCACCTTGACTGCCTCCCTGGGGAGCCTGTTCCAGGGCTCCACCACCCTCTGGGGGAAGAATCTTTTCCTAATGTCCATCTTACACCTCCCCGGCACATCTTCCTGCCATTCCCTTGGGTCCTGTCATTGGTCACCAGAGAGGAGAGATCAACACCTGCCCCTCCTCCCCTTGTGAGGAAGCTGCAGACCGCGATGAGGTCTCCCCTCAGTCTCCTTTTCTCCAGGCTGAGCAAACCAAATGACTTAAGCCGCTCCTCATATGGTTTCTCCTCTAAACCCTTCACCAACTTCGTAGCCCTCCTCTGGATACTCTCTAGTAACTTTATATCCTTAATGTTCTGTGGCACCTAAAACTGCACCTAGCACTCGAGGCAAGGCCGCACCAGTGCAGAGCAGAGCGGGACCATCCCCTCTCTCGACCAGCTGCAATGCAGGGCTTGATGCACCCCAGGGCATGGTTGGGCCTCTTGGCTGCCAGGGCACACTGTTGGCTCATGTTCAACTTGCCATTGACCAGAACCCTCAGGTCTATGGAGCTGCTCTCCGGCCTCTTGTTCCCCTGTGTTTCCCCTGTGTACCACCTCTCTAGTGCCACCACTGCAGCAAAATATGACAGTGAGGTTCAACATAAGGAGGGCTTCTCAATTCTCAAAATATGTCTCTGAGGTTATGTCTTTTCTGCCAAGTTAGCATATGTTAATGTAATCTAGTCTGAATGGCTGCACCACAGTGAAATAATACTTGAACTACAATGTCCAAAGTAGTGTCACTAGTTCACTTACAGCTCTAAGACCTTTTACTGACACATCTCATGATTTTTATTGCTGCAATAATATGATCTACATTAGAAATTCCTTTGTGCTAATATGGTGAAGAAAATTTTCTGTCCTGTTGGATACATGTGGGAGTTGTGAGAAGGCATTAGGAGTCTAATAGAATTTGAATACTTTCATCTGCATTGACACAGCACTGTGGTCTTTTTAAACTATAATGAGATCAAAATTCAGCTTGTATCCCTGGACAGGCCAGCAGACCAAGTGAAACAGCCACAATATGCTCACATTTTCAAGGGTGCACAGACTTTAGCTAGGACCAACACCCAAGCTATAAAGTGAGTCATGTTTAAAGCAAAGACAAGACTTGGAACTTGTCAGTTTGGGTGGATAGATCAAGTTATTTATATTGCTAGACTTAAAAATTTTTTAAGTTATTTCTGGCATGCTATGTGTTATGCAATGTTGCCATCAAATATATTACATTGACAAGGAAGGAAAAAAATAGTTTGGGACACAAGCATGAGCATTTGGCTGATTCTGTGGAAACCCCAGATTTTAGTGTGCTCAGTGGGCTTGTTGTCAGTCAGCTATTTTTTTGATGGCAAACTGAAGTTGTGAGGGACAGACTGCAGTGAAATCACTATCTCCAAGCTGGCTGTGAGATAGTCAGAAACCCTTCAGCCAGGGAATAGAATTCTCATTCTCTAGTATAAATTTCCATAGTTTGCTAAATAAATTATGAGCTACATTGGCCCACAGTTTCCAGACTCTTGTGCAGCTCAGTCTGATACCAGGAAATTCATGAATAATTAGGAACTAGTGTTCCTCTCACTGTATGTTGGTGCCAAAATTCCTAGTTATTTTACTGGGAACAGGAGAAGGTCTTGCTCACTCAATTTTGCTTGCTAGTAAGGAAAATCAAATTTCTTCTAAGGCCAAAAATGCGCTAACAGCTCCATATTTGTATGGTAAAAACAGTAAATAAATATAATGTTGCAGTTCTTCAGTTTTGCCAAATTGTCATCTAAAGCAACAGCAAGAATATGAGTCCAGTTTGTTCTGCCAATTTCTGAAGGTATCATAGAGGTTAAATAACAAATACTTAATGTTTCTGCTTTGGATGGTGTTTTAAAGGAAAGTGGATAAACACTGGAACATAAATCAAGAAAAGGTGTTAGAAAATGATGCTATCAGTTAGAAAAATGTGCTATACTAATACCTGATCTGTCCTCTTACTTGCTGAAGGTAGAAAAGAGAAAAGTATTTAGTATCTTGAGTAGTCCAGGCACTGATTGATTGCATCCCATAATGCTTTCTAATGTATCTTCTAGAAAACCTTATAAATCATATGCAGGTGGTTTTTATGTTTAAATGTTACTTTATCTATTCTCAAATGCTCAACTTTCAAAATAAAGAAAGAAAATTAGGGTCTGAGCAGTTGGGGTTTCTCTTCTTACTGAGGATCTTGATTCAGTTCAGTATTTAGGCACATGTATAGCCTGAAGCAGGTACACAGACACATTAAAGATGTGTGCTAAGTACCTTTGTGAATGAAGAAAATTTTGGTCTTTCAAAACACTGTGACATTTGGAGCATGTTAGAAAATCACGCTACAGGAAAAGGTCACACAAAGAAACAAGAAAAGCAGTTCTTTTCATGAATACAATTATGAGATTGAATTTCAAATCTGCAATACAGTGAGTTTTACATGGCTTGACATTTCACTGCTATTGTGTGTGTGCCTTTTACACTTGTTTCTGTATGCAAGTTGACTAGAGAGTTGTGACCACCCTAATGAGCCCCAAATCATGAGAAAGATGTGAAACTCCTCTCGAGAAAACTGTGCATAGCACAAAATGGAGAAGGCAGTTGTTCCCTGTTGTTTGCAAACCTTTTGCTTGGCAAAAGGAGATGGAGAGATCTTGAGAGATCTGGAATATAGATGTGGTGTTGAGGAGCACCTGGATCTCATGATAACCAATGTCTGAACAGAACCTTTAATTGCTCTGATCTGTGTAATCCTGCTGAAAATTCTTCATCCTAGAAAATAAGTCTAGGATTAGCCCAGTACAAATCAGCTTTTTCCATCAAGCAAGAAAAAAAGAGCAAGAGAAGATGACAAAAAATAGGTCACAGGTTTAGAAAGAGGGAGCATATATATAAAGAGAGGAAAAGTAACCAGCAGGGTCTTGGCCACTCAAGCATTACCTACACTCTTTTGATGTTCATTTTGATTTATTTCAGGCTCCTGGGCACTGCCATCTCCTTCTCCCAAGCTGTAGTTGATTTCAGCCCTATGTTTTCAAACCTGGAAAACTGTTCAAGCCTGGGTCTATTTGTAGATTCTTGTGGGGAATATCTTGTGAAGCCTTCTTTAGGCAAGAGCTACACCATGCATTTCGGCAAGCACAGATGCACACAGAGTTTTGAAACAAATTTGGAAGTATATGGTGATGGTGGAGAATGTCATAACTGTGGTAGAGAGCACGGTTCAGCAAAATGTTGACAATTACAGGGTTTTATAGAAGATGTCAATCTCATTGAATAGAGATGAAATAACTGCTTTTATTACTCACTCCTTTAGTCCACTTTTTAAAAGGATGTAGGAAATAAGGCTGAGAAGTTACGTAAAATAGCAATAGAGCAAGTCTGTATCTGAGCCAGGAAACCAGGTTCAGGGCACCTTCTGTTGTTAGCTTCCCTCCCACCTGCTGATGAAAGAACTATAGCTCAGTTAGTATTTGGATCTGTTTTAAATTGCAGCCAACCGATAAGCTGTCCTTCTGAAATACACTAGTGGAAATTCTTCTGAAAATATTCGAATGTTACATTTCAAATATGGTTATTTTAATATAAAATGATTCTCTGTAAAGGCATCTTTTAATGCTTTCCTTATTTTATCATCAAAAAAAATGTTATTCATGGAATCAGAAGTAATAAATGGAGAATGGCTTACTAGATCACTCAGTACAGCTCCTATCAAGGGGAAAGACAACTTTTTTATAAATAGTCAGCAAGAATGATGCAGAAAATGGTAACCAACGCAAGTCCTTGTGTAGCATACAGTAGACACCTTCCTAACTATAATGACAGGGAATTTCAAAGATCTGTACAATCCCTGTCTTAAAACTCTGCCCTCATTTTCTAGCTAATATGTGCATGATTTTCCAGCTTTGATAGAAATCATGTCTCGTTCAGATACGATATACTTTTCCTGCCAGACTTATTTTTGGGGCTTTGAAGACTAACATGAAACAGTTTCTTGAAAGTATTTCCAGAATCTGACTTCAGACTGAATGACCTACCCTTCAGTATGTGACCAGATTGAGCTGAAACGTGCTTATAATCTAGTTCAGGTTGCTTGTCATACTTGCAGAGCAGAACCACAATGGTTGAGTTCCTCATGGGGCCTATACATGTGGGAGCAACCCATCACACCTTGGTTGCAGAGCTACTGGTACCTGTGCCAGTGTCACACTATCCAACCAAGTCTGTCAGTTCCCTCTCTTGATGTTTCAGTCACCATGGTGCAAAAACAACTTCCCTAGAACAAAGAAGGACTTTACAGTAGGAAAAAGAGAGGGGAAAAGAAGGAATTTGGATTGTTCAGCATAGTTCTAGAATAAAGTCCAGCTTTTTAAAGCACATCTGTCCAAAGTAAACTTCCCTATGAAGTAACACTGCTTTCCTCCTAAGTTATTGTTGAAAGGTTTTACATTTAATGGGAACAATGTATAATCCTCCTTGTTCGTCACTCATCCTGTCAATGAGCTCATGTACTATGCAGGACTTAAGGCTTATCACAAAATGCTAGAGGATCAGGGGACTGCAGGGATAAAGTGATTGTCAAGTTCTTCTGAAATTAGAAAACACAGAGCTGTGTTGAGTTGCTCAGATTATCAGAACTGAAGGCTGGTACCGCACATAGTGTTGTGTCCAGCCTCCTCATAGCAAGATTCACTGCCTTGGTTAGTATGCTGTGTTAAGGAGTGAGACTGAAGTCTGAAAGTGAGGTTGGAGAGTGAGGAGCACATTCTTTTCTATACTGAACTGGCATAGATCAAGATTAGTGCTTTTAAATCTCTGGACTAACAACAACATAAAATAAATGAGACAAAAAGAGAGACCGTTGCTTATTTTCTGTTACATCTGCTTTTCTCCACTAACTCTCTACCTCTGAAATATCTACTTATTTGAGAAGGTGAGGATTATTGGATGCATCGGGTGACAGTTTTCTCCAAGGCCAGAGCTGAACCAGATGCATTGTGTGAACAATGAGCAAGGCTTCATCTTCTAAAAACTGTCTAAAAACTTCTAAAAACACCACATGCCAGAAAGAAATACAAGTGAAAATGTTAAGTAACAAAGCAAGGAACCTTTTTAGAAGGTTCATGATACAAATTAGTATATCATTTATGTCAGGTACAGTAAAAGTACAACATTGATGCCTTGCTTTTTTCTCCAATAATTTCTTCCACATGCAAGAATGGTCAAAGGGACAGGTTTCACCATTTTGCTAAACATTATTTGAAGGAGCATGCACTAGACTCTGAGTAGTTCCATCTGCACTGTTCTCCTGACCACGTGGAATAGAAATTATATTACATTTTCAAAATAACTTTTTCTTTCCCCTTGGGGACATTATGGTCAATTATTTTGCTATCCACATTTGGCCACAATGATATTAATCTGTGACATTAGCTACACACAACTGGATGCACAGAGGTCTGTTGGCATTCTGGTAGAGTAGAGAACCTGCTTTCTTTAAGGTCTGTGACTCAAATCTCCCTAGATGGGTAACATCTGACACAGCTTTGATGCTCTTGATGTTCTCTGAGCAGTTTCTCACAGATATCCTTGTCATAACTGACATGCTGGACAGCATGTTTAACAGAGAGACAAAGGATTATAACAGCAGCACAGAGGCTGAACTTCTGCCCCTTTCTCTTCTATCTGACATATTCTGTGAACACTAAATTCCGCTTAAAAATCAAAGTAAAATGAAATGGTCTTCACAAGTAAATCCCCCTGTCATAGAGAGGGACCCATTGATCAGGACAGTCAAAAGCCCTGTGACAGCAGTAGCCCACAGGGCTCCCTGGTGGTTACAGCATCAGCACTCTGCTGCCCCACGTCACAAAGTCAGCCTCCCTCCAGCTGAGCATCAACACTGCAAGTGATTCATTGAACACAGCAGAAATAAGGAAGAAGTCAAGGAAACTAAAAATGAGGAGGGAGGACAACAGAAACATCAATAATCTCAGCACCAATCCCTAACAAAAGACTAAGAAGAATAACAACTGCCTATAAAACTTAAGCCACTCTGGAAGGAAAATATAGATTTTGTGAACTACTGTTCCAAAATATCATAATTTTTAATATGAAGATGTTAAGTCTTATAAAGAAAACTGCTTTTTGAAAAGATATTTAGGTTTCTGTAAACAGAAGAGCCAAAAAATCCCCCATTGGTAAATGAAAATTACATAGTGATTCTTGTACTTATTTATTAACTTTCTTCATTAATTTAATCCTCTTTGTGCATATTTTCTGTATAAATTTTTTCCTTAAATGTATTCATTTATAAAATTGCAAGCACTGGAAAATGTTATATATGTTTCACCCAAAATATTCACAATATGCTCAGTTTGAAAAATTTGGTTTCCTGTGCTCATATCTTCAGTTACAAGATCCACATTTTAAAATGTCCTCAAGGCTGTGAAAAATGTTGCTAAGTTGAAAGAAGTATTCTTCACAGAGTTTAAGAATTTGTTCAAACAAGCATCTGACAGAAAGCAAGACTACAGCTCAAGAGTGCTGTGATTTAGAAAATCAATAGACAAAATTCAGGTAAAAGACATGCAGAATTACAGAGTCATAAACAATGGATTAAAAATATGGGTGAGATCTCAGAAAAAAACCCAACCCTTAAGTAATCTGAACAGGTACACAACTACAGATGATAAAGGATTCTTAACTACAAACAGTTAGTTTCTGGATTAAAATTTTTTAAGAAATGTATGTTACTAGGAAAGTGAACCACCTCAAGGAGAAAGCACGGTTACGTGCTAAGAGTATTAGAAAAACATAGCCTGAGAGAGAATATAGGTGGCTGGCTAAGAAAAAGTGAAATATGAGTGGTTACATCAGCAGAAAATATAAAAAAATTACGTTAATGCATGCTGCCTTGTAATGGGAAAGTAACTGGACTTAGTTGTTTTATTTTCCAGTTATTCTGACAGACAGAATGACCCTTATGCTACAAGGCAGGAGAGATGCTATAAGGCGCATAAGTGTATAAGTTGATTAAAATAGTAAAGAGACATTGTTTGCAACAGTAAGCAGCCTTAGTTGTTTGCAAACAGTGGTCTAAAAGTTTAAGAATCACCAAGTCACTGAGCAGGATGAGGAGTAACACAGTTGTTCCTCTGATAAAATTTTACTTTAACCTGAGATGCTGTAACCCGGAGACAGAGGTCTTACAAATAACTTCGGAGAAGGCAAGCTGCCACCGCTGCTGCAGTCATTGCAGGCAGTGCTTATCTTCAGCACCCAAATGCTGGATGCAGGAGACTAGTTACTGAAATCGTCACGATGGTATGGGAGACACGGAAGTCATAAGAGCCGACCTGGAGAAGACCTTGAGGGTTCAGTTGAACATACAAACATCTGTCACCCAAACACCTCCTGCGAAAGAGTCATGTCCCGAGTCCTCCAATCTCAGCTGAGGAATGCCAAGCAAGTTCATACTGACGAACACCAAGAAAACAAGGTTTAATTTGAAAGTGTCCATTAGCTGGTGTTCCAGTCTAAGAAAATTTTTTAACATCATCGCTCAGCTATAGTGTTGAATATCTCCTAATATGTTAACAGCCTCTTCATAAAGCAACTTTTCAACAGTTCTGCGTACTATAAACTCTTAAATTGATACAATCTCCTATCAGTATTAGGACACAGAAGTAAATTTTACTTTACTGGTATGCAGAAGTGTATGCATGGAAGCTCAGTCAAAATCCCGGTAAGTGTATAAATTTCTCCATTCAAGGAATGGGTTTTCACTATCTTACAGTCTCTTAGCAACTTTCCTACAATCATATTGATTATAAACAACATTTGAAATGATGCCTGGCCGTAGATGTTGGGCCAACCATCTTTCCAGCTGTCCATTGTATATGGATAATTTTGGCATCTTTAACATTTGATGAATTGTTAAAATAAGGAGAAAAGGTACTGATTTCTGTTACTGCATTTGTTACACATTTCAGAGAGGTTATGACTATGACTTATTTACACATTGTATTTCCACTAATTTCTATGCATGGTGTGATCCTCTAAATCTGATAGTTTGTTTCTTCTCCTATTAGGGAGACTGAAATGTCTTAAACAGGAGCACAACAAATATTGAAAGACAAATACCAAACAATGAAATACGCTTCTTCAACACCAGCTTTAACAGATGAACAATTATTTGTGCTATTATTCTTGAACCATGCTGGATTTAGCAAAGCAAATTCACTGCCTGTAATTTGCAACATATTCTGGAAGAATTTTTTAAAAAACATTTAAAAGCTCTAATTTAAAATGTAATGTCTTCTGTTGTACAGCTTATAAAAATCAACGTTGCTGACTGAGTGTAGCTAAATAAGTGGAAGCACTTACATGACTATATAGACCTGGTAAACTCAAGTTTTGTTTCATTTTAATCACATTTCATTCTTTAAAACTACTCCATTTTTTCACATCAGAGGATAAGATGAATGAGCTGATTGACACGTCTATTCCTGTTCTTTAGAATAAGCATTGTAATTGTTTGGTCTGTATCTATAGTTGTATCATTTAATTGATGTTACAAAAAGGGGCAGTTTTGGTCCCATTTGATTCTGTTTACTCCAAAAAGGAGAGAAGCAACAGGGGTGAGACATGGATTTTAGGTTCTGCATGTGCGCAGGGCAGATCCTCAGGCAGAGGAGCTCAGAAAGAACCAGTGGGAGTATGCCGTAGGAGACTGGGGTATAATCCTACTGGCACATGCTCCTAGGAGGACCCCTTCTTTTTAGTTCAGAGAATCAAAGATGAGAAATTTTGTTTCTTCTGTGCATGCCACAAGTATCAGAGTAAGTTGTTGGAAGGAACATGCTTTGACAGAGCAACATCTCTCCAAGACTCTCCTCTGCCACCAGGTCACAACATGTTTTGGCAAACTCGCTTGGAAGGAGATTCTGTTCATCACATTATCTGCTGTAGGTAAATAACACAGATTATATAATATAATCTTATGATATAAAGAAAGAAGATGAGACTCATGGAGCCAAGATGGTGAAAAACCAACATCCTCAGTGGATGAAAACGATGTGACAGCTGCTCTCATGAGGGAGTTTGCCTCAACAGTCTTAGCCAAAATGTTAGTTTGTCTATGATCACTGAAGTTGCTCTTTTGTCTGCTTCCTAACCTCTCAGAGATGACTGAGACTCAATGCTGATGTACGTGAATCCAGTTTGTAAAATTCTATGAGATCATTTAGGTTGAAAGATGGTATTTAAATACAATTTTTTGAAATAAATGTACTGTAAATTATGGGACAGCTTTGATTTACAACTACTTAAGGGATTTTAAATGCTATATTTCATACAGTCACTTTGAGAATTTGGATGCTACAAGACTTAGTAGTCCCAGACAATGCAAAGCTAGAGGGAGAGCAAATTAAAGGCCTATGATTTCTCTTTCTTTGTAATGATATGGTTCACCAAAACCCACGTTTAAAACAAAATGGCTTTTTCATTGGTCAGTCATTTGAGGAAATAGAAGCAATTGAATGGCACATTGATTTTAAATTTCCTTCTTCCACACTTCACACTTCAAGAGTATCTTCTTTGGGAACTAACAATGAAATATTGTTGGTTTATATCCACTTCTAGCTATGGCATAGTACTTCACAAACCACGCTTGCACAGTGTTATGCAGCATGGACCCCAGCAAATTAAGCTGACCTCATATTCCTCTTAAGTAAATAAAGCAGTGAGGGGTGAGATAACATTTTAGGACTA
Organism: Phalacrocorax aristotelis; assembly: GCF_949628215.1. Classification (NCBI taxonomy): domain Eukaryota; kingdom Metazoa; phylum Chordata; class Aves; order Suliformes; family Phalacrocoracidae; genus Phalacrocorax; species Phalacrocorax aristotelis. The sequence goes on from NC_134277.1 coordinate 91,397,435, forward strand.
ATTGTATTTAAGTTAAGCTAGGGACAGGCAGCTCAAGTAGTTTAAATGTAGCATTGAAAAATTTGTCAGAACAGATATTCCAAAAAAAGCTGAGCCAAAGACTTCAGCTCTTTTCTTCTGTTGCAAGGGAAGTATCTACATCGACCCTGCCTGGATTAGCCATAAGGCCAGAAGAACAGCTATATCTAGTCTAGTCAAATATTCCTGTTGACCAGCAGCCTGCCTCTGACAGCACCAAAGATGAGGGAAGAGTATAAGATTAGGCAAATTATGTGTTCATACTCTCCCAGTCTCCAACAATTTGCAGCTCATATTCGAGTCAAAGGTGGTATCTCTATATTTAAAATTCCTTGGTGGACTTTTTAATTAGTTTGACCATTTACTTTGAACCCATATAGATATTACTACCCACCCTATTCTGCAATAACCAGCTTAGGTAGCTAGTTGATGTGCTAAACCTTTGGAAAACAAATGCTCTTTTAATGTGAATTTTTACTCCATGCAAATAAAATTAAGCATCTTCTAAAGAAGGTTATGGTTCATTTAAGGTCAGAAAAGGTACTTCAATATATGAATCCTTTCATTGTTTTCTCAAACCAGTTTGGACCGCAGGAAAAAGCTGGTAAACTGTGTATACTTCTACAAAGCAGCAATGTAATATATTGTTTAGCACAAACTAGCTAATAGGGGTGCTTGCTTTCAGGTAAGGAATCCCATTGTTGTGAATAAAAGAAATTATTCTTTGGTTTTTTTCTTTTATTTGGAGGAGTTAGCTTACAGTCAAGGAATACAATGTTGAATTTTGGATGAAAAAAAGGTATAAAGAAGTTATCAGATGCATTTTAATTAAGTTGATGGTTTTAACTGTGAAATTCCTTTTCCTTTAAGGTGTTGTAGGTTTTTTTTAACAAATTGATCTAAAAATAGTCTGTGTCTTTTGTTCTTTTTGTGATGAACAAAATTTAACTTTCCTTAGAAAGTTGTAAGTGACCTGTGATCTCCAGGTTATAAAAACCAGCTTCCAACTCATTTCCTTCTTATGCGATGCATGCCAGAACACAGTCCAGTTGAAATGCTGCAATCCAGTCATAATTTACAGACTTGTGATGGAGACATGTCTCTCTGCACCTTCAACTGCGAAGGTTACTCTGCTATCAGGTATGATGCCAGCTGCACTCCAGACAGCCTACTTTGGGGTAGTCACTTCCACCGTAGATAGGCAGTTCAGGTGATTAAAGAAAAGCTACTGTGTGTGAGCTATCATTAATCAAATCCTTCATATGCCCTTAGTGAAGAAAAGTTAGATAGGAGGAAATGAAAAAGGAACAAAGAAATCCCCCATCTTCATAGTCAGAAATTGTTATTTTGTGTTTCCTCTCCCATAAAAGAGAGGGAAAACACAGTTATCATCATCAAACACAGTAGTAAATCCAAGGAATTATACAGTACTCTTCAGCTCAAAACCCTGAGAAGCTTATAATCACTAATTAATTAAGCCCTGCAGCATTTCTGGAAGGGATATGCAGCTTGAATAATGCATTTCTCAGGGGATCTAAACTGTAGACTTTTCATGTGACCCACAGGTTAACTGGGAAATTCTGGATCCCATCTATCTCAAGACCTGAGATGTTAGTGTATTTTTAAACTTTTTCAACTCCTGTGAAATACTCTCACTGTGATGCCTGTCCCACAGAGGGGGAGGAAACAGAACACAAATGGGTGTGTGGTTATAGCAACTGCAAAGTAACAGAGAAGGAAAGTAATGGGAATTTAGAGCTGATTGAACTTTACTCCACGTGCTCAGAATTACGTTTCAGGTTCGGTTGTCAGGGTTGTTTTTCCAGAGAATTTCTTATCATGCAAAGCAGGCCAGTAAAAAAATTTTATAATTATTATACATGCCCCACCTTCATTAACACCTTCCATAGGTATAAGGTATAACACAGCTACTAAGGGCCACAAGTACTTTTACAGATAGTATGTTTGCTGTATCAAAACATCAGTCTGGTGCAGAGTCTGCTGTCACTTAGATCAGTACTCTAGAACAACTTTGGTAAACTCATTAAGTGGGATCAGATCAGCACTTAAGTTTAGTCCAAATGTAAAGTGACAATATGAAATAATAATGGTCTCTGAGAGACAGAGGCAGAAAAAATATTAATATTTGTGGCCTAAGTAGCAATGAAGGCACGTTCTGATGCCTGCTCAACTGGATTTTTTCCTTTCAGATATATCCAAAGCACAAACATGCCTCTTAGGTTCCTCCAATCTTTTAATAAACCTAAATTCTGCTGATTTATGAAATACTTTCTTATAATTTACAATATTTAAAGGGCTATCCATCCAAAAGTGTACAGAGAGATTCTCTGAGCCGCTGTCACAGTAAAAGTAGACATCTCTTACTTTAAATATGAATTATCTGATCAACTGTCAGAATCTGAATTAGAGTATTAAATGATATATTAATGATCAGTTTGTAGTATTGATTTATAAAAACTTGAGCCACCCTCTCAGAGGCTGACAGAAGGGAAGGTTTATGTTAAAGTACTGCTGTTCCAGTGTAATGTGTGCTAACCAAGAAGACACCAATACACATTTTAAACAGTGCACTGACTAATACAGTACAGACAACAAAAGGGAAAAAATAAGCAAACTGGGAAACTAAAGGAGTGATCCAGATTCTTCTCAATTTAGAAACATGACACTTGTATGGGTTTTCTTCCAGGTTAGGAGAAGGAAATTATCCTTCTCTGTTTCAATACCTGGTCCTCACCAAAACTGATTAATCTAAGGAAAGCTCTCATACTCCAAGGAAGTGGTTGAAAGTTCCAAGGTACTTAAAAGTGAAAACCAAAAAAAAAACAAAAACCCAAAAAAACCCCAAACAAACCAACACCTCAAACATGACTTTAACAGTCCACAAGTACATAAGTGGGTGAGACAGATCATCAGCTGTGTTTGTTCTGTTTAATATATCTCCATTTTGCATTAATCCAACCATGATCTGTAGATCTCAAATTCATCCTGTGATAAACCTAGGCTTTGACTTTTTATTTTAATGCATGTGCTAGCTACATGCATGGCTACATGACTGTGCTTTTTAGAAACATTTGCTTGAAACAGTTCTAATGCTAGCATACTTTCATATTAAGTCATTGGTATCAATTACTGCACGCTGTTTACTCATTCTGCTTGATAATCCAAATGTCATCATAATTTTATTATTCTCTAATCTGGATGCCTTCTCTGCATATCCAAAATTATACCAGCCTCTTGGCAAGTGTTCTGTATGCTCCTGTCCCCCTCCCCCAGTTTTAAACTAAGACCAGACAAAAAAAGCCATACACACAGACTCTGAAAAGGTCAAGTTCTACTCTCCGCAACAGCAGCATACCTGAATATAGATTTAGGCCCTAATGGCTGGTGTCTATCAGACTATCTGATGACAGAAAATGACAGTAATTTCTCCCTTTCAGTAGTTACTGAGTTATAAAAAAATAACATTAGAACAATAAAAGTACTGCTGAGTAAAGCTTCGATTATAGGGACACAAGTATGTTCTCATTGATCTAAAAACAAAAGTAGTAGAAAAGCAGTCACAGTGAGTATATCAACACAGATGATGGCTTGTGGCTTCCATAGAAAATCTTCTGCATAGCACTTTTCCATAAATAGAAACAAACACATGTCATTGTAGGTCCAATTTAGTCTGAAGCAGACCACTTAAAGGCCACCACATCATGATATGTCTGTGACTCAGTTAAATCACCATCACCACAAACCTGTGTAGAAGACAATCACTTGCTTTATGCAAACCTACTACCTGACTTGGTTGCATAAACGTGTTTGTCCTTGTTCTTGTTGGTAGTTTATAAATTTGAATATGATTTATGTATTTACCTCTCCTTAGCTGATTGTCATCTTGCAATATTGAGACAGATTTAGGTTTTCTTTATATCTGTGTTCGGAAGAAGTTTTTGTTCTAAACCAGTACATTTCTATAGGCCTCAGAGCACCACCCAGACAAGAGACAGCCATGCCCTCTGCTAAAATCAAATCATACAATTTTCAGTGCTTTTTCAGTTAAAGTAGAAATAAGCAAAAAGCAAAACTTTGTGAATCCTTTTTCATTTTCACTGGGTCTAGCATTTATGCATACAAACCTTACAAAGTGCCAGCTAGGGAATAATGTTGCAAATACTCAAAAAAATCAACGTCTGTTTTCTTCTATTGTCAACTAAAATCATATGTGAAATGCATCTTCTGGAAGTGACCCACAACAAGTGAAAAAGGAACTTTAAATTCAGTAAAAGAATTAGACATGTAATCTGAAACTTGGGGCTGTGAGATGAAACCAAGTGGAAAGAAGGGATACAGAGGTCTGATTCTTGATGGGGGTAAATTAATGAAAAGCCTTTGCAGTAGACCTATACCAAAGAAGAGCAATGTGGAATGTAATGACATGATGACCTATGGGGTTTGCTATATGAGTTCTTTCCATGCAAGATTTCTCTATGGAATTTCTCTATTGCTATGTATTCTTCCGTATTCCTCAAAAGGAGTATTTAAAAATATGGTTATGCTACTATTTTAATATTGCTATTTATGTCATTATTGGTATTATGTACTACCAGCAAGCTCCAGATGGGTTGGGACATCACTGGTTTCAGGCACTTCAGGTTTCATAAACCTGAACTGTCTGTTTCCATTCATAAGAGTTGATCAGACAAGAACTGTATTGGGTTTTGGGAAAGGTATTTAAATCATGAGAAGAGTGAAGAATATGGTGTTCTGCAAGTCTAACTCAACTGTCATTATACTTGATATTTTTTTACTTTCAGCTGAGACTGGAGGAAAAGGGCAATAAAGAGTAAGTGGCTTCAGCTGAGGACAAGAGACCTTGAAGGAGAGGATTGGAACAAAACTGTTGACAGAACAAAGAATATCCAGAGTAAAGTCTGTGTCTTGGCAATAGAAAATGGATGCTTTTCTGCTCATCCAGTCCTTGCTATTGCTATGCGGTCTGTACTCATTTCTCTCTAATATTCTGACTGGTGGCTTCCAAAAGTATTGTCTGGACATGTGATTGCGTTATTTTTGAGGTAGGATGCCTGGAAAAACAGACTGCACAGTTTAAAAGGGTTTTCTCAGATTTTACTTCTCATTAACAGAGAACAGTACCAGTGGTAATATCAGAATTGTGAATATGGATTCTTGATGACTTTGTTTATGATTAGTGTTTTGTATTTACCTGCTGTTGATGTATCTATAGGTTTCAAAGTGCACTGCTGCAAGGGTGCAGGATTAGCTCAATCTGCAGGTAGTAGAAGCAAGCAGACCCAGTACAGCTGCCTGGGCACTCTTCTGCTGCTGTGCATCTACCCAGAATACACACCCATAAGTGTGCGGTATTTGCCTGTGTGTGGCAAGACCCTGAGGCTTTGCTCAGTAATGGGGGTCATAAAATTATTTTGAAAGTCTCTTTGAGGGCCTTCAAAAAGTAAAAAATCATGAAGTCTTTGTTTCCCAATCTCGATGGGATGTTGGTACAGAAAGCTCATAGAAAGAGGATGAATCCTGCTGCTTGAAATTGTGTATGATTTGGGTATTACATGGCCAAGTAAAAAATGTAATTGCAGCCTTTAGAACTTGTGTGTGCATCCTGTCATGATTTTAGATACTTCCAGTAAACCCACAGTGCTGTTCAGATTCTCCTGTGCACTCACCAACAAGAATATTCTTTTGTTTCTTTTTTCATCAAACCTAGGTGAGCTTTTGTAGGGATATCCACAGATCCTGACTGACTACAGGACTTCCTATATTTCAGACTTTGGACTTCCTACCTGACAGCTCCACTATATATTGGTGCTGGAAAATCAAGAGGAATGTAGTCCTAATATTCAAATGGCTTGGTGTTGCACAAGTGTCTGCAAGTCAGGGAGGAATTGAAGCACACCTGATACCACCAATATTGTAAAATTGAGCATTTGTTCAGAAAAAAACCCTGATACTCCTGAAATTGCCAGAACTGTATTTTCTTACCCCTAAGTACCTTAGCTCCAGGAAATACAGAACAGTTTTTGATCAAACTTTTCTGGCGCTAAGAACAACAGATAAAGACCAAATTTGAAAAACTAAGATTAAGCAGGTATACTGTGATAAAGTTACAAGCAACTGAAAGAAGGGTAATAATGGAAAGTGTTGGCCTTTTAACATATCTGTTGCTACCAGCTTCAGACATACTCTAAAAAACCCCTAGATAAACAGATAAAACCACTCAGACAGCTTTGGTCTCTATCTGGGCTTCCTCTGATTTCTCTGAGCTCTGATTGAGACAACAAAGAATTGTTAGTTTCCAATGTGTCACTTATCTGAAGTCACAGAAACATTATCTTTACTCAGCAAAATTCACTTTGCTTTTGAAAATCAGTTCATTGAACCAGATGAACTGCAAGACTAGATGGAAAAGGATTTGATATGCACAGTATTTAGTTCTTCAAAAATGCATATAAGCTGACTTGTTTCTATTGCTTAAAGAGATACAAGTATTTCTCATTCACAATAACATTTGAAACATGGACAGAAAACATAAAGCTTCAGCTTTTGCCCATTTTCATAATTTGATGTAATCTGCTGCATGGCTTTCCTTATTAAAAATAGAAAATATGGAAATTACGTGCATTAGAGTAACATGGATTTGCCAACAAGCCATGAAATCTTTCATTGCCTTAAACAGATTATTTGGTATGGGTATTCTTTAGGCAACTAATATTTGCCTAAAATGCACAGAGTCTGAAAAGCAATTTCACAGAAACATAAAGAAGGAAAGAATTTATAATCATAATTATGAAGCCATGCCTCAGAAGATGATCAGTCCTCAAAGTGAGTTGCAAATTATGAAAGGGAAGTATACAAACGGAGTATTTCTTGATGATTGTTTTTTTTAGACTGTGTATTAAGTCTTACATAAAATTGTTCCTTAAAGGGTATCTGTCAGTAGGAAGTCAAAGTTTTTGTGGTTTCTTTTATAAACTGTATTTGTGATAAAGGCTTGCCACAGCTGATAAGAAGAAACATTGATAGGACCCTAGTACCTAGAAATAAATTCGGCCCTGTTGTATGGAGTAGCATATTTCACGTGGGAGAAATAGTAATCTATTTTTAGTTCAGCTGTACTCCTAAGAAATGCACCTTTCCTCCCACAGTAAGAACTTACTGTACTTTCACACCTCAGTGGATTGTTAGTAAAACACTTCAAGCACAAAATCCAGTAAGATTCAGTCAAGCGTATTACAGACTTGAAAGTCACTTACTGAAAATTGCAAATGTTCTATATGAGTTAGTTAAGTCCAATTCCTCCCTGATTAGTACAAATACTTCAGCTTTTCCTTCTCATTCTTTGGTCAAATCCCCCATGTGCAGTATAAATCTCTTTTCAGTTTGTTTGTGTTTTGTCTTATGAAATTAAAAAAAAACATTAATTCAAATAATGCTTATTTAGCAAGTTAAGTTTCCAAGAGCATTTCGTAGATAATATGCAGCTCAAGCTGAGCTTTCAAAAATCATTTTATATCTGATGATCTTTATACCCAAGTTTTTCCACTGTTAGGAATAATTTTCTGTTCACAGAATAAATCAGGCAGTTAGTCTTACCATTGAAAAAAAGCCCAGTAATGTCAGACACTTTTCATCATATAACCTCTTTCTGAATTGCTTATAATGTGCATAGTAACTATTTGAAATGAAAACTTGTTATGATTGTATCAAGTTGGTTTGGGGTTTTTAAAATTATTTTATTGAAATTAATTTATCCATTTTGAAGTGTAGAGCAATACAGTTCTGTCAAAATTTAAGATTTCCTTAGCTGTTTCTTTGAAGAAGAGAAGGAACTCCACACTTTGGAAGATGTGCCTTTGAAGCCAGCGCAAGCATAATCCTAGAGAGAGTGGTAAGATAATCAGACCAGGTTTGGTCAGGCTGCACTTCCAGGCAAAACATCCATTGGCACAAGTTCCGTACTTGGTAACATGTCCTTGCTAAGGCTTTCTTCAGGTTTACACAAAGTCAGCCAATCTGAATAATCTCAACTATACTGAAAACTAAAACAATACCAGACTACGTCTGAGCACCAGCACGCAATCAGCTGTGTCTGCTGATAACTCGCACCCTTCCAAGCAATTCCTAGGAATCCATCAGAGTTTAACACAAGTTGGGGATAAGTCCCAGATACATAGAAAAGTTGGTGCTACTCTAGCATGTTTCTGTGGCCTGATTCCCCAGCCATATCTTAACAGGCCTCGCCTGTTCACATGCACATGCAACCTCAATCCAGCTGTGGCAGCAGTGGAGATGCCCTCATTATTTTCCATGGCTAAGCAGACAGGGAGGAAGTATAATCAAAGAAGAGCCTCTCCTCATTCTGGGGGTCTTCCACTGGGCTTGCTCCAGGAAGACACTGCCTGTCATGCACTGACTGGGAAGCCCAAACTGGATATGGTCCTCCTAGCAAGGTCTCACATGGGCCAAAGAGAGGGGAGGAATCAGCTCCCTCAAGTTGCTGACTATGCTTTAGAGTCACCAACTGTGTGAATATCCTCCATCATCACAGAGGTGCACTGTTAACTTGAAGTCAGCTGCTTCTCCACCAGGACCCAAAGGTGGTTTTCTGCAAGGCTGATCCCCACCCAGTCTGTTCCCAGCCCATGCTGCTGCATGGGTTGTTCTACCCCAGGTGCAGGACCCTGCTCTTGCCTTTGTTAAATTTTATGAAGTTTCTATTAGCCTGATTCTCCAGTTTGTGGAGGCCCTTTTGAATGGCAGCTTTGCTCTCCAAATTATTCACCTATGCCCAGTTTTGTGTCATGCACAAATTTGCTAAGGGTTGTTAGAGACGACATTACCCAGTATTGGTCCTAGTGCTGTCCCATGATGGCACCACTAGTACACACCTGTCAGTTCTGTACTGCTAACCTCAGCCCTTGGTGCCTTGTGATCCAGCCAGCAATCAAGCCATTTGTAGTCCATTTCTCAAGTCCGCGTCTCACCCATTTCTCTTGCTAAAGTGAACAACATTGTTTACCTCACCTTTTCTCTTGCCCACCAAGGCAGTCTCACAAGTGCCAAGCAGAGAGGGAAGAATCTTCTCCCTCAACCTGATGGATGTCCTCTTCCTTGTGAAAGAGCACTGCTGACTCCTGCCCAGCTTGTTGTCCACCAGGACCCCCAGTCTTATTTTGCAAAACTGCTTTCTAGACAGCCATCTCCCAGTTTATATTTAGTTGCTTGGATTCATATAGGGAACCATTGCTCCTGTACAGGTTGGACTAGATACCCTTTTGAGTTCCTTAACCCTACTGGATGTCTGGCCAAAGGGATATCATCTAGTGGTCCATGCCTGGGGTTTCAGTTTAGTGGGTCCCCTGACCAACATTAGAACTGGGCCTCATTTAGCCTAGGTCCGTGGGAGGAAGTGAGGATGCCTGAGATGACGGTACTCTTGGGCACCTCTGTTCATTACCATCACTTGATTACCTATCCCCACGGCAAAAGCAAGGCAAGGGCAACACTCCAGTGAGTGTCCATTCACCAGAAGCGTCAAAGTTGGGTTTGGACATGCATAATGGTGGGCAGCATATGCAGTGGGACTGGGTTTGGGAGGACAGTGAATGAATCTGCCTTCATCTTATGCAACTTTGTCCCATTGACTATATCTAAGATAAAATGTTGCCACAGAGGTGTACCTCTGCATAGCAACCAGCTATGTCACATATCAGGGTACCCACCTATGGGCATATATGCCAAACTGAGGTAAACATAGTCAGATACACAGGCCTACCAAAAGTGAATGATCCTTGCAGACATCTATAAATGGCTATGACTGAAAATCTCCACGGACCTGTCCATCCCCAGTAAAAGGGCATGCAGCTGCTTTCAGCACAGTCCCAAAGCCACTCAAAAGGCCCCCTGATTTTCCACATAAGCCCAGAAGCAAGAAGTACAGCTGGAAGATCCAAATTTTTCTTGATTTTCAGGACATAATTTATACATAGAAATTGCTATAGCAACTTACCCACCTCTTTCATTCATGTGTTTTCAATAGTCTGCAGCCCAAACTTTTTGCAGTCCACCACAAAATCGCAACTTTCCCTGTCTGCTCCCGTACTTGATGCATGCCTTCCCCTATCCCCAGTTCCTTTTTTTTTCTGGCACCTACCCCAGTTACCACTCTCTGTCAGGGCTTTGTAGAGTCCATATTTGCCCATTAGGCAGCAGGGCTGTGTCTTATCTGTCATTTAGGAGCCAGGTCCTCAGACTCTCAGACAGGGAAAGTTCACGGTCCAGAAATGAAGAGCAGGAGATGTAAATCTGGGTGTGGACTCTTCCGTTAACCACCACCTGGACTCCCATTTGCATTCTCACGTTCTAGTGAATCATGGTGTTCATGGTTATCTATAGAACAGCCCTCCAAGGCCCCAGTGGATGTCTAGGAATAGCAGGAATTCAGAGGTGCCCTGAAGTGTGTTAGCAGTGAGTAAGCAGGGTGTTTAAAGGGCAGCCTCCTAAACCTCACAGACAGGTTGATGTGTCATGAATGGGACAAACAAAAGAGGAATATATACCCTTAAGTTGTATAGAAAGTAGGTGCCAAGGCCAATGACAACTAACAGAGATACAACAGGCCAGTTACTCCAGGGAGTAATGAGTTTAACAGCCTAGGTGTGAGTTACCAGCTGTGCCATGCTAATTAACCTCAAGAGCAAAGAATGGGTTTGGACATATTTTATTTACTAGTGTAAACATAGCTGGGGACTTCCCATTCTCAGTAACTTTTCTTTAGGAAAACACTAGTTTGGGGCATATAATAGCAAAACACATTTTGTATTGCAGTTGTACTTGGTTGAAAGCCTTGAGGAAACCTGTCAGTCTCAACTTTTACAGTAACTGTCCTCTGTGCACTTAATTGTCCTTTTTCTAGTGAGCAAGACTTCACATCACTACCTTATAAAACAAAAAAGAATGTAATTTATGTTAGAAAGAAGGTTGAAAATTAATAGGAAAATAAGACAATCAGTAGTTTGTGCAAAATTATACGTTCTAGCATAGAAAATCTAGGTCTTACATAGCCTCAATGCTTTTGGGGATAAATGAGGCATAATTTGGAACCTGACTCTCTTCTCTGGAGTAACCTAGTTCATTCCTTCCACAAGGAAATATACCCACTTTCCAGTGTTTCTCTGCTCTTTAGCCAGTAGTTTGTAAGTGATTAGGAAAGCGGGGCATGTCCCCCTCAACTGGTTAGTACTGTTTAAAGGTAATACTACACCTACTATGTATTTGAAGGTGATCTGTGCTGTAAGTATTAGGGGCTTTTACTCCAGCCTGTTGATGAGAACGAGTTAGGAAAATAAGGCAAAAGAGACTTCCAAGTTCAATAAATCCAGGATCCTGCTATTTCTGGCAACCAGAGTGATAATTTGCCTAATTTGTTGTTGATAACCATTAAATGAGTTGATCTTTTTTTAAATTCTTGCTGTATTTTTTGTTTTGGTAATTTTCTGTGGCAGTAAGTTCCACAGTTTAAGTTAATGAATGGAAATCTCCTTGAATCACTTTTTAATTGAGAGCTTTTTAATGTCATCACATGTGTCGTATTTGCATTATGAGACAAAGGAACAGGATTTTCTAATTTCTAATGCTTTTCTTATATAATGTACTTTTATCATATCTCTTTCTTCTGTTTCTTCAGTGATCAGTCCTAATTGCTCAATATCTTTTCATATGCAAGCATTTCCAGTCCACTGGTCATACTTTTCAATGTCCTAAGAACTAACCTAAGTTCTGCAATGCCCCTTTTGGGATAGGTGATCAGCACTGCGCAGTCCAAATGAGGTCATATCATTAATTATAAAAAGGCATTATATGCCAATGTTAATTACCCTATTAGTCTTCATGTAACCTAACTTTTTGTCGGACTCCCAGATATAGCTGCATATCAAGCAATTTATAGCAATTTCCAGGTCTGCTGTAGGAGTTGCTTCCATAAATTTAGAACCCTCTGAGATGTCAGAGAAGTGTGAACTTTCCTTTTCAATGTGAAATGAAACATTTATTATGTTGATGAGTAAACTACTTGAATTAGGCCTCTCCAAAGTTTCTTTCAACCTCTGTGACCTTTCCTGACTTAAATGACTTAGTGATATCTGTAAACTTTAATAGGTAAAATCATTACTGTCCTACAGCTCTTTTGAAACTATTGATAGACACTGAACAATAAAAGTTTGAGTGAAGTAAAGTGCTTGCAGTGTTTGGTTGGTTGATTTGGTTTTTAACTGGTCATTTAATTGTTCTCTTCGGCCTTTTCTTCATGACAATGTTGCCACTTCTCTCAAGATTATTTTGTTTCATAGAATCATAGGATATCTCAAGTTGGATGGGACCCATAAAATTCATCGAGTCCAAATCCCTGTTCCTTGCAGGACTACCTAAAAATAAACCATATGACTAAGACCATCGTCCAGATGCTCCTTGAACTCGGACAGGCTTGGTGCCATGACCACTTCCCTGGGGAACCTGTTCCAGTAAGCAACCATCCTCTCAGTGAAGAAAGTTTCCCTAATGTCCCATCTGAACTTCCCCTGATGCAGCTTCATTACATTTCCTCATGTTCTGTCGCTGGTCACCAAAGAGAAATCAGCACCTTCTCCTCCACTGCCTTTCTTGAGGAAGGCGTAGACTGTGTTGCGGTCAGTCTCAGCCTTCCCTTCTCCAAGCTGAACAAACAAAATGACCTCAGCCGCTCCTCCATAATTCTTGCTCTCAAGGCCTTTCACCATCTTGGTTGCCCTCCTCTGGACACACTCTAATATTTTGATTACCTTCTTATATTGAGGTGCCCAAAACTGCACACAGTACTCAAGGAGGGACCACACCAGTGCAGTGTAGAATGGGACAATCACCTTCCTCGACTGGCTGGCTATGCTGTACTTGATGCACCCCAGGAAATGGTTGGCCCTTATGGATTGTTTCTTCTTTAGAATCTTATTCAAACACAATGTCAAAGACTCTTCAGTAGTTTTATTGAATTATGAGAACCAGTTTTCCTTCTACCCCTTTATAGATACTTTCAAAGAACTAAGAACCAAAAAATTATTAAACAAGATTTTCCTTTGTAGAAACCATGCTGGTTTTATTCTTTTCCCTTGGTAAGTGTAATTTCAACTAATCTGCTATGGACAGACTTAGGCCTTTATTCTCTAAATATTTTGAAGAACTTTTTAAAGAGTATAATTCTTACTATGATCTGGATCGGGTGGCTAATCTAAGAATTCTACTGAAAATAGCTCTACCAATATAACAACATTTAGATATTCCTAAAGAGTAGTATTGATGTTATGGCTTAAATTCACCACAGAACAAGATTAATCAGCCTAGACAAAGGCACTAACTCAGGTCTTATTGTCTCTGGCATGGCTTGGAACAGACATAATCTGAGATTTCCACTACTTAAAATATTCTTTTCTTTTTGTTTGAAGAAAAAAACAAGGACAAGCAAATAATTTTTTTTTAAAACTTATCTTTTTCCTAATATAAGGGCTGATCACACCAAAGGTCTATTGAGCTGAACAACTATGGCTATGGCCAATAGAAGATATCTAAGATAAAGTATAAGAACAAGTAAGCAGTGATATTTCTTGAACATACTCTGCAGCCTTCAGAAATGTGTACTTAGGGTTTCTTCAGCTACATACCATAACTGTCTGTTTAATAATCTGTCTCTGACAGCTACGGCGAAGAAAATTAACTCTATCCCAGCTAAAACCATGATATAATTCACAATGTAATATTCTATTATATTGTTCAATCACTCTAAAATTCTGTAAACTTTTAGCATACACATCATCCTTACCAGCTGGAGATTAGGTAAGATAGTCAACTCTGTACTTTTTAGTTCAACCCTTCAGTAAATCTCAACAAAAGTGAATGAAGTTTTATTGTTTTGTGGAAGATGTTCAAACAACTTTACTAATGTTAGAAATGGTTTAGTAAAAGAAGTATAGCTCTCTTCCAGCACAGAAAAGACTTAAGAATTTACAGTGGAATTCTGTCTTGTAGGAGGGATTGCTTCTGCTGCTGTTAATGACTTTTTTGCACTTGGCATCAGAGCAGAATCAGTCCATTAGTCAATAAGGCTTCTGCAGAATAAATGACATTATAAGATTCCATGATTTCACCATTAGAGCCAGCGTATACACAGAGGTGCTTATATTCTTTTTAGCATCAATTTGCATATATTTCTCCTGCCTGGTAGAGTTCCAGAGGTGATTAGTCTTCAATACAGGCCCTGAGTAGCGATTTTAGCAAAGAAGGAAAGAAGGCAGAGGCTTCTATCACATTCACAAAGCAACCCTTGTACAAATGAAGAAAGAAAGAGCTCAGAGATGAAATTTATACTCTAATAACCTCCTGTATAATTTCACTGCAAAGAAATTTTCCAACTGTAGCATCACATTGCCCTCAATTAGTATGTGAGACTTTTGTTGGCACTTTCAGTGGTGTCAAGAATGTCACCTTTGAGGTATTAAGAAGCATTTTTTCAGTTGTCTAATGACAGCTTTGCTTGGCATCAAAGTTTTGTTAACCAGAATCTCTCCTGCCTTGCCTAGTAAGTAGGCAATCAAATCAGACAGTTCTCGACTTTCTGAAACCAACCAAGACCCATGGATTTCTGTCTGTTTGAGGACAAGAATGTCAGGATAATGTATGATAAGAAAGAAGTCATACTTTAACCAAATGTTTCTAAGATTTGTCCCAATTTTTTGATGGAGGTGGTAACAAACAAAAGCAAATATTTAGTTTAAAATAAAAGATCCTGACATGCTCTAGAGGTGTGCTACCAACATGTTGGCAAACCATTTCACTTCTTTTTCCTTCTAGTTTAAAACCTACAAATTCGCAAAGATGCTGCTTAAGACATTTTCCATGTCAACTGCTTTAAGGAAGCTACATGTAAAGATTCACAGTCAGAATAAATAGTAATTATCATTGCAGACAACTGAAGCTGAAGAGAACTCTGCACTTCACCGCAGCAATTAAAGAAAGCAAACATGGTAAGATGGATGGATAATAAACAGGATATATGAGCACACAAGTATCACATTAGAAATCAATGGGACACTTCAGATTTGGTCCTGAAAAGGATGAAGAAACAGAGAGTGTTCAGAAGTGAACAGTGAGAATTATTAGGTGTATGGCATACAGAAAACTGTTTTACAAAGAGACATTATGAGATGAAGATTGAGTAATTTGGGAAGCTGATTCATACAAGCTTCATTTACACATATCACAGAGAATCACAAAAGAGTTTAGATTGAAGGGACCTTTGGAAACCATCCGTCAATTCCTCTGCTCAAGCAGGGTCAGCTACAACAGGTTTCCCAGGGCCGTGTCCAGCCAGGTTTTCAATATCTCCACAGATGGAGACTCCACAACCTCTTCAGGTAACCTGTTCCTGTGTTTGAAGACCTTCATTGTAAAAAAGAGGGGGGAGGAAGTTGGTATATATGTAGAGACAGACATAGAAAGATAGATACAGCTATATAGATATATACACATGTATTTACCTTCATCCTGCAGTGTCATGTGAGTAGGAGTGATATATGTGTACAGGTTAGATGAAGTTTATGTAAGAATTCCTACTTACTGAATCTTTGTTTCTTCCTGCCATTTTATATATGATATCAGGCAAAAAGGTTATCAAAGACTGTGGGTTTGCTAAGAATTTATTTCCAAGTTCCAGTACCTATAAAGATATGAACTGTCTGGGGTGTATATTAACCATATGAAAATAAGATTTTTTGTTTAATTCATTCTCGAAAGATAACTGAGTTCAGCTTAGTAGGATACTAAGCGAGTCATTGCTGATGCTATTCTCATTGTAAATGGACATTTAAATTGGTAAAAGAATGTGTCTTTCAGAATCAGATTTAGGATGTTTTTCTTTTAAGTTTGAAGATATTTTAGAGAAATACTTCCAAATATAGAAATATTTTAACTTTAAAGCAGATATCTCTGTAACTGATTACTGAAGGTTTTCAGAATCTTCCCCCAAAATATCAGCTACAATTTAGTAACAGAGATTTGTCACTGGATTGTGGAAATGCTGTTTCTGCTCTGTTGTAATCATTCCTGGGTAAGCACAAACATCATTGGATTTTTCCAGAAGAATATTTTGTAGTATTTTACCTTTTCTCTTTTATCTGTAAATAGTATTTAAAAAATATAATTGTAAATTTTACATAGTATAAGAAATATCCCATCACCACCTGCCAGCACATTTTCTCAGTAAATGACATAAAATGGCTTACCAAATAATGAAATGAAAGCATACATTTTTTCAGAATATTCAAAAAAGCAAATTTTACAAATCCTTTTCCCTCTTTAGTTTAGGTTCCTTGTGTATCTATATTTGTCTTGCCCAAGTTAATCTCTGCAGCCTATTCTATTATTCCCATATTCTATTCTGATCCTACATACACTGACATTTCCCAGAAAACAAATGCCTTGCTTCCAGTGCAGAAAAAGAAGAAAGTATCCTGGGGCATTTCTTGTATATTAATTATAGCTCTGGTTGGTTTCCAGGAACAACTGCTTTGGAAACCTGTCTGTGGAAAGTGACACTGATGAAAGAATTTGTATTGAAAACAGTGCTTATTAAAAAAAAAAATCAGACAGATTACATTCAGACAGATAATAGAATAGTGGTTGCAGAGATTTAGACATAATAGTAATGAAGAAAAAGTAAGGCAACAAGCAAGCCAAACACTTGAGACATCTTTAGAGACATAGCAGGAGATATACAGATATGTAACATGTATACATAGACACACACAAACACACACATACATGCATGCACACACATGCATAGCTCTCCACCTGTTTTATTCTCTGGGTATTGCTTATTATCTTGTCAAACATCATCTGCAAAGATAATACAACATTTTGTGTACTAACCTATCCTCTGGTCCAGAACTGTGCCATGTGCTTGGTTACATATTAAAATTTTTCCAGGGCAGCCTCCAATTTTCACATCTGTCTCAGATTTTCAGTGTGCTGTTTGAGACTGATTTCAAAAAACCTGAATATTCTTAATTGTAACTGGAGAAAACAAAAGCTGCAGAATCCTAGAGGTAGATGGGAAGCAGACTTTTATTCGGCATCAAACACAGGCTGACAAGAGAAGAGCTTGTTGCCCCACTGTATCACAGTACTTAAGGAAGGCATGCAAGAATGACTGAGTTATGAGTTGGTACCTGGGAGTTATGGATGGTGTGGCATAGCTAGACATGAGAAAGATTTAGTTCCACCACTCTTAAAAACTTCTAATAAAACATCAAATCAACTATTCTTCCCTAATGTAAATGTCAGGTAAACTAGGAAAGGTTATCCTTTTAGAGTGTTGTCCATTACAAAAACCACTGATATTCACCTTCTTTGATGCCACATAATTTATTAAAAAAGTGGTCCCTCTGCTTGCAGGGTGATTTCTGCAATTTGCAGTTTTCAGTATAAAGCTATCAAGCCCATTTAAACCCTGTCTTGACCACTATGTGTTCTTGTGCAAAAGAAAATGGCATGATCTTGCCATGTAAAGGTAGACCTAAAAACACAGCGTGACAGAATCACAGAATCACAGAATGGCAGGGGTTGGAAGGGACCTCTGGAGATCATCTTGTCCAACCCCCCTGCTTGAGCAGGCACACCCAGAGCAGGGGGCACAGGAACGCGTCCAGGCGGGTTTTGAATGTCTCCAGGGAAGGAGACTCCACAACCTCCCTGGGCAGCCTGTGCCCCTGCTCTGGCACCCTCACAGGAAAGAGGTTTTTCCTCATATTGAGGTGGAACTTCCTGTGTTCCAACTTGTGCCCGTTGCCCCTTGTCCTGTTGTTGGGCATTATTGAAAAGAACCTAGTCCCATCATCCTGACACCCTCCCTAGATATTTATAGGTATTGATGAAATCCGCCCTCAGCCTTCTTTTGTACAGGCTGAACAAACGCAGGTCTCTCAGCCTTTCCTCATGCGGGAGATGCTCCAGTACCCTGATCATCTTCATAGCTCTCCACTGGACTTGCTCAAGCACTTCCACATCCTTCTTAAACTGGGGGAACCAAAACTGGATACAGTACTCCAGATGTGTTTGCACTAGGGCTAAGTAGAGGGGGAGGATATCCTCCCTCAACCTGCTGGCCACACTCCTTTTAATGCAGCCCACGATACCGTTGGCCTTCTTGGCCACAAGGGCACATTGTTGGCTCATGGTCAGCTTGTTGTCCACCAGCACATCCAGGTCCTTCTCAACAGAGCCACTTTCCAGCAGTTCAGCCCCCAACCGATACTGGTGCATGGGGTTGTTCCTCCCCAGCTGCAGGATCTTGCACTTGCTCTTGTTGAATTTCATGAAGTTCCCCTTGGCCCAGCTCTCCAGCCTGTCCAGGTCTCGCTGGATGGCAGCACAGCCTTCTGGTGTATCAGCCCCTCCTCCCAGCTTGGTATCATCAGCAAACTTGCTGAGGTTACACTCTGTCCCATCATCCAGGTCACTGATGAATATATTAAACAGGACTGGACCCAGCACAGACCCCTGGGGAACACCACTAGTGGCAGGCCTCCATCCAGACACTGCTCCATTGATCATGACCATCTGAGTTCTGTTGTTGAGCCAGTTCTCTGTCCACCTCACTGTCCGCTCATCCAACCCACATTTCCTTAGCTTGCCTAGGAGGATGCTATGGGAGACAGTGTTGAATGCCTTACTGAAGTCAAGATAGACAACATCCACTGCTCTCCCTTTGTCAGCCCAGCCAGTCACGCCATCATAGAAGGCTATCAGGTTGGTCAAGCGTGATCTTCCCTTGGTGAATCCATGTTGACTACTTCTGATAACCTTCTTGTCCTCTACGTGCCTGGCCATGACCTCCAGGATGAACTGCTCCATCACCTGTCCAGGGACAGAGGTGAGGCTGACTGGCCTGTAGTTCCCCAGGTCCTCCTTCTTGCCCTTTTTGAAGATGGGAGTGACGTTTGCTTTCCTCCAGTCCTCGGGCACCTCTCCTGTCCTCCACGACCTTTCAAAGATGATGGAGAGTGGCTCAGCAAGAAGATCAGCAGACTTGCCCAGAAACTGTAGAGTTCAATTCAAAAGGATTATTGATAGTGTGTCATAAGCTCTTTCTGAAGACCTCAAACATTTTATGCTCCATTCATGATCGTTCATGACTTCTCTCTGCAATTCAGAATAACCATTAGCATTCATTTTAGGAAAAATATCCAAATCTTTCGCAACTGCTGGTTTGAGCGTTGCTGGTTTAACAGCGTTGTTGTAAGATCTTCACTGAGCTGTCAACAAAACCTCTGGTGACAGAGGAAGAATGACCACAAGAATGGTGGCTTGCCATAGTCAGCTCTGCTGCAGTAACATGACTACATTTCAGGTTAATGCACCTAGGCTCTAGGTGCTTATTTTCTGTAACTCACACCAATTACAATGGAAATACAAAGTTCCCAACAGTTCAGTTTGCTTTTTGTCTAAATTGTTAAGAACAGCTTACTTTCAATCACCTTATATAAAGAAAAAGTTATGGCAGTCTTTTGCTCTGTTTTCCATCCTATGAAAAAAAGAGTTCTTGTCTGCTGCTTTGAGGGAGGATGAAAAGGTGTTTTAGTAATTAGTGTTTGCAAAGTTCTGAGGAGTAGAATTCCTGAATTTCTGTCACTGGGATTAAAATAATATGAAAAAGTATCTGTTCCAGAACTTCTGTAAATGTCCCCAAGTGTACACAGCCTTTGATCAAATGATCAAGATGGTTCTGATGCCTTTACTAGTGTGGAGGAGATTTTTGCACAACATAAATAGTCCTATAGAGATCCCACTGAAAGTACTTGTGGTCTGCAGCAGTATTGGATGCAAACAAGAGTATCTACTACCGATTGATAATAAGTAAACAGGCTCCACTTCAATTTTAACCAAATCAATAGGAGTGTTTTCATTTGCTTCGCTAGATAGGTGCTTTTCCTTTTTTACAAGCTTTCTAATAGTCCGTTTTAAAATATGTTTCTCTGTAGTGAGATCAAAATGTATCCTGTACTGTCACAACAGACCACACTCTCACTGCCATTCTTTGGATCAAAAAGGATTTGCAGTGTGGTTGCAGTCATTGTGCTATTTTACAGAGTGTAATATTTACAATGTTTGGCGCTTCTTTGGTCATTTGTGTGCCACTGAAATAATGAGACAGACACACAGTGTGACATGCAAATAGTAAAGAATGCTTTCCTAAGCTATGGAACAGATAATAATATACTCAGCCCCTCTAAATAAAAAGCATCACTGTTTTTAACCATGAAAGAATGGGAAGAAAAAAAAATTGTTACATTGACTAAGTAATGTAAAGGATGCAGCGCCTCCACCCCCTAGGGAGTTCTTAAAAACTGATAGGCCTTGTAGCTTGCCAAAGCTTCAAACTATTTCAGTACATGGTGGTTTTTCTCACCAATGAAAAAAACGCCATGCAAATATTCGAACAGAACCTTCACCTAGTAGAGGATCTTTCTCTTTAAAATGTAAATGGTTTGCAGCTTATGAGGTTAGCAGTTTAGAATAACAAAGCAAAACCCTTGAACATTTTTAGTAAAGATCTACATGATCTGAAAATGATTGGGTGGCTAGTGATAGTGCTCAAAAGGAAAGAAATGGATTGCTTGTGTATGTGCTAATAGTCGTGCTATCATAGCTCATATACTTTCCTGCCAGCAACCGTTTAGATTGTCTTTTCATATAATACTGAGAATCAGACTTGAAAAGGATATCTTTTATTGGTTTTTAGGGCCGTGTTGTGAAATAATACCTTTAATTCTATTAAGCCACCCATGAAACTTCTCACTATTAGACAAGCACCTGGCTAACATTTTTTAAAATAGCTGTATTTTCACAGCCGACAGTTTCTCCAATTAAGGTTAATTATTATGACCCAGAATTTTAGCTTGCAATATATGAAATACAGGACTACTAGTAACCTACTGACATTTGCTCATTTCTATTTTAAATAATGGACAGATTTACTCTTCCACAATTGCTGGAGTCAGTCACTCAGTAGCCCAGTGTCACTGAGGCTGTACACGTGTAAATGAGAAGACAGTTTGGCCTGCCATCTGGGTTTTGCAGTCTAGATCTACATATATTCCATGAATACAAACCAGTACTGCTTTCTTTTTGTTTAGCAGGCAACATACTATCATAATTATTCATTTAACAGCCTCACACTATTGTCTGTAGCAACCAAGTAGTTTCCAGTGTCTTTAGAACAGATTCACACAGCAGCCAGCCTGCATTGCTAGAGCATAAAACCTGTGTTAAAAACATGCACGTGACAAGTACATTTTGTGTATGATCTCTATGTGCAAGTAAAAATGTTGCAGGAAAGAAGGCTAAAGTTCCTGGAAAGTTCCTGGAATATTTTAGTAGACTCCATGAATACCAATTCCAAGTTCTAAACCTGCCTGTATTATTTTGGTAATCTAATGTAAGGGTTTTAATATTAAATAAGACCAGATTCTACAAAGACACAGCCTTTTAAAATGTGAATGCAATGATTGAGCTCTATTGAATTAGATTACTGAGAATAGAAACAATAAATGCCTGCAGGAAAAAGAAAAAAAGGAGCATCTCCTTGATTAACTTTGTTATAAACATGCTTTTCCATAACTGCGGCTAAAAGCAAAGTCCTTGTCCCATGCTTCCCTTGAGCACTCTAGCAAGCAAGGCTGATATAGGTGATCCTTTAAAGGAGACAGTAATAGATCACTTTTTCTCAGGACAGCACAGGTGATGTCAGCAATTCAGCAATAGCATCATAGGACTTTGGACCATTTATGAAATCCATCTGAAAAACCTGAGTAGACTCTCAGGTGAGTAATCCACATCCACCTCTGTTTTCTGCAGAAACACAGCTAACCAAGTTTAAGCTTAATCTAGGTATATTTACATGAGCTGCAAGTGTGCAGTATTGAAATTTGCAAAAAATATGTAAGTATGTGTGCAATATTATTTTAAATTACATTAAGAAATCTGAAATAGATTTCTGAAGCTGCTCTGATGAATCTGATGCAACTTGAACTATGTCTCCTATGAGACAGGGGAACAAGCACAACCCAAGTTAAAACAAACAGGTTTGGTAGTTTTTTGCAGTTAGGGTATACCAAACTCTCCACAACCAGGTATTACAGGCCTTATAAGAAAGGACTCTCTTTCCCTTGACAGATTACCACTGACTCTTTCTTTTCCACATTCCCTTTTAGTTACATTTTCTAGGTCTCTAAAACTGAAAGAGCCTACTAGCTGCAGCCCCCAGGGAGCCCTTATGTATTCTTGCAATTTAGTGGTGGAGCCTGTGATTTATTTTCTCTCTATCCACTCAATGTTTGGACTTCTGTTGGTGGTGGTGGTTTTTTCTTGGTTCTTGTCTCCAACTGCTGGTAACTATTTGTCTCTTGACATAGCTGCTTGGATGTTTTGGAAAAGGATTAATTTTTCCCTGGGGTGGTTTGAGGGCTTTGGTACTCTGGTGTGTTTGGGGTGAGTTTGACAAGGAGCTTTTCCCTGAGTGTTCACTTTGCCTCTGCTACCCTGAAGTTGTTCCTGGCAGTAGCAGGGAATGTCCTCCTGACCTGTGTGTGTAGAGATGTTCTTGGTGGGGTTGGATATTTGCTCTTTATTTTATGTATAATTTACCTTGGGATAAAGTAAACTCTAGGTTAACTCATGATCCTGCCTGGAAAGGGGAAGTATTTCACTGTCCACAGGTCTGTGCAAGACTTTCTACCATTTAAAATGAGGGTATAAACTATCTGGTTTAAGAAATTATTACTCAGCAAACTCTGTAGAAGTGTTTATAGCCTCATGGCTGGATCTTTATGATTGAACTCTGTTGGTGCTGTACAAAAGTAAGAATAGGGTTAAATGAGATGTGTTTGGTATAATTCTTTCCTTCTATTGACTGCTTCTCCTTTATATTTTCTCTTTTAGTTTAGTATGGCTTACCAGGTTGGTCTGGATCTAATTGCTGAGTTTCATCTTGATTTGGCAGGTTCTCATTCATTGTCCTAGTATAATATTGACAGTGTTTGGTTTTGTTACTTCACAAATAGCCTGTAATGTATATAATATAAGCAGTCAAAAGGATGTAGAGAACAAAATCCAGCAACATGGGCAGTAGCAGAATATGCATATGCCTTATATTTTTCCAGTGGTAAATGCACCGAAAAAGGCTATTTTGTAAATCCTCTGGTAGCAGTCTCTATGACTGGGGGAGCAGGGGGGTGTATTCTGAAATTCACTGTAATTTTCTTTTTGAAATTAATAGGAATCTTTATTTTCAAAACATATATAAATAGGAATTCTAGTTGGCAGAGTTCTACTTACTACCCTATGGCAGGCCCAGATATAGTCTTTTTTTCATCGAGGTTTATATATTTATTAAGCCATTACAAATAAATGGAAAGTGTCTGAAGAATTTACTTAAATTCCACAGTCTGTTTAATCTGGCATATGTTTGTGCTGCTGCTGAAAAGGTCATTTCTACTCTTGTCTTTTTGATGGAGCTGATGTTCGTTTGGCCTCAGCACGCACTGAATAAAATGGTGTAAGGTGAAAACTAAGCAGAGGGAAGAAATGTGGGGAAGCTTGTTCAGGATGAGCAGCAGTTTCCTGAAGAAGTTTGTGGCTGCATGAATGCCAGCCCTGGCACATGGGAACACGGAGAAGGAGCTGCAGGACATGATGGTTGTGCCTGCTTCTTTGGGTGCTAGCCTGTGACAGATTTAAACCTGAACCACTGAAAGACAGCATTTAACCCTCTGTGCCTGCACTGTGTTGTGCATCTATTCCTCGGCCTCAGAGATCTGACTAAGCTTCTTTGTACTGACCCACTTAAACATGAAAACAAACAGCACCCAGCCAAGAAGCAATTTCTCTTGTGGAAAAATAAAACAGAAGCCTTGAAATAGCACACTGTATTCCCCAAACCCCTAGGCTGGTTTTGCTTGTGACCTAGCAGACAGTTCTCTGTGTAATTTTCATTAATTTAAGTGATTTCTGACCATGTCAGTTTTGTTTCATGGTAAACTAAACATACAATTTAACAGTCCCAATAAAGGGAGGGTCTGCAGAAGCACAGCTGACATTACTGTGAATCTTTACAAAACAGTGAAGATTGTGTGTCCTAATGTGTTTGGGACTCTAGTCTGAGATAACACCGTCTCTCCCCACTGTGTTTATTCTTCTCAAAATGAGCATAAGTGAATTTTAGCTCTAAATCCTGTACAAATTACAGGCATCTTCCTTTGACAAATATTTTGGGGTTTTGTTTGGTTGGGGTTTTTTTACATTTAGACTGAATGATTGTGCATTTATTTTCTAAATCATAATCCCATTCCTCTCTCCAATTTTGGGTTGGTTTAGTCCCCTGACTTTAGAAAAATATAATTGCAAAGACTCTGCAGTAGTAGTATAAAAATGTGCTGTTCCATAGATTTAAAACTACTCCCTTTATGTTCTACCTTGGTTATTTATAAGAACAAAGGAAAACATCTGTTCGCTACACATGAAAATCCCTGGCGAGTTAAATTTTTCCAGTTACAGTACTGGTTTTGAGTGATTTATGGTCTATGATGCATGGGAGTCTATGATGGATGGGTGGAAATACACAAACGTTTAACAGGCTTTTTCCAAAACCCAAGCAACATAAGACAGACTCCAATATGCATTGCATGTGCTATACATGTCGTTGGTCAGTGTTTAATCTTATGTGTAATAAGAGCCATCACCTTATGACAGTAGCCGATATCAGCACAATGTATTCTGACTCACAGAAACAAATTTGTGATTTCTGTGCCCAGTATTCCAACCAGAGGTTTCTTTTAGGTCTTGCAGGAAGAACATACTTCTGGCTGGGCTCACAGTGGAGGTGTTGTCAGTGCGAACTTGTTTAAGCTAGTGTATGGTGAGTAAGGGCGAAATACACAGTTTTTCTCTGTGCCAGTGTCTCCCAGCTCACTCTTACTGGCATTACAGTGCCTAGTGATGGCTCTAACATAAAAATGCAGTTCTGTTCCAGCGTGCTGTGTGTTGCTCTTGTTAGCCATGGGACAGCCTTTCCTTACTGTTTCTACACAAACCAGTAAGTGCATTTTCACCATTTTCCTGCTTTGTTTACAGCACTAGGAATGGTTAAATGTCTCTGATTTTCTCTACGTACATATGTAATTCCCTCTCTCGTAGTTACTATCAACACAGTCATTGAAATTATAGCATGAAACCAATGAAAGTAAATGCTTTTTCCACATCCTGTAGAACTAATGGTTAAGGCTATATATATGTTTTTAGTGTCAAAAGATAGTATGCTATATTGTCTTTATTGCATTGCACATTCATTCTTCTTTTTAACACAGCCACACTGAAAAGAAGGGCAGGTAGCACAGTAAATGTATACAGAATCATTGGTACTTGAAAGGTGTGAGGCTGGGTCAAAACAAATAAGCAGATCTTAATTTCTCAATCAGTTTTAGTCAATGTTCATTCACACAAAAATTTATATAGTAGCTTAAAAAATAACAAATGACACATGGCTGCTGGGCTTGTTCTCCTAGACTACAGCAAAGTAATATATTTTGTGGTGCTGCAAGGCTAAAATCAGCGAGCGCTTTTCAGTCCTTAAACATGAGGTGCCATGAAAAAGCAGTGTACAATCTTAGATGCTATACCTTTGATGTTCCTTTTGACATTGATAATTTTGTGATCCTATCCCTGGTGTAAACAATCCGCGCTTACAGTTTCTTTTCAACTATGTCTGCACACAGTCACCTTGGGTCCAGTAGAAGTGTTCTGCTGAAACGTAGTCCTATGAAATGCCTTTCAGCATGAATGAAGCTGGAGAGGTGGAGAGTTCTTGTATCAACCATATGAACCGAACCTTTAGAAGTGTAGCTATTATAAGATGGTAATTGGTATTTCATTGGTGATGCTATTGAGCCAAGAGCTCAGAACAGAATGCACTTCCACACACACCCTTCATTTGAAACACCACTGATCATGAAATAGATTGAAGTGCCTACAGGTGAGCCTTGATTTGGTCCGATAGTGATTACGTGTATCATTTGCTTTTGTTTTTTGAATACAGTTATCAAATTGCTCTGTATAGATAGGAGTGGTACAAACATGGGAAAAAATTTTCCACTTAATTCCAGCCCATGAACATGATCTATATTAATTTAACAGAAAACCATGTTCTCAGGGCTAAGGAATTTAATAGAGACTACACACAAACATCCAGGATTCTGAATTGTGTCCCTTGCTTCAGGATTATAGCCAGAATATATGTTTATCATTACAATCTGCTTATTTCATCAATTAAAAAATCCTTTTCCCCTCAACATATTTGTGATAGAGATTTCATTTTCAGAAAAACAAGGCTTTTTAAATGCCTCAATAGCAGATGTTGCTGTTAACGAAGTATCCCAAGGATACATGCATTATGAAACAATCACCTGGAAAGGATGTAAATTGAGCAAGGGAATTTCACTGCAGTCGTAAATATCTCATTCTGCATAGAGTAACTGCTTGTTACTGCTATCTACAGAAAACTATGGCTGTAGCACAGAAAGAAAAACAAAAGTTAAACAGATTAGCCATAAACACCTGGTCAACGAAAACTGCTGTCAGGGCTAAAGCAAGTAAAACAAAGCTGAAGCCAGGTCAAGAAAACTTCCAGCAAGGCAGACCTGACAAGCCTCAGTCTTGAGGCCTTGCAAACTCACTACAAAATACTGGCAATACTGTATTACAGGACTACCCAGTTACATACGTAAAGTAATCATAGTAGTGGGTGAAATTCAACAGTCAGTCAGGAGAACATGTAAGGATCACTGACTCCTTGATAAATTAAATGAACTGATTAATGTTTCGATATGTAATTTTACTTTTTATTAATGGTAAATGTGAAGTCTTAAATTCTGACCCTATAGTTATTATTATGGTTGATTAACTCCTTACTGCAAGTCATGATCTTTCTTATGTCTCTCTGGATACGACTGAATGATTTTGTGTTTTACGTTACCGCTGCTAAAATGTTTTAGGTGGAACAGAAGTCAACCCCATCTGTATTTCAGGGAATAATGAAATAAATACATTGCATTTCTTTGTACTTGACCTTGTTTATAGGTTTATATCCTGCAAAAAGTGACTGGCTTCCCATTGCCTTTACAGAACCAGACAACACTGGGAAAGCAATGAAAAGACCAGTCCTACTCAGACAAAATGAAATCAAAAGAGGATCTGAATGGGAATGTGAGCCTCTGTAAGCTCACGGGTCCTTCATGAGCTCGTGAGACTTTCTCTTTTTTTGTAAAAATGAGCAACATTTCTGTAAGGAAGCTCTACCTCCATACACTGTCCGCTTGCAAAAGGCAGTAGGGAAACTGAGTTGACATTCTTGTGACTCACCTTGCTGGCAGTTGCAGGTTCATACCCTTCATGGCTGGCAACAAGGAACAATGCTACTAAGTAAAAGTTCTACGATGTGAGTTGTTCTTTTCCACTTTTCATTTTCCCTTTCTTTGCTGTGTGCGTTCCACAGTTTGAGTTCCTTAGCTTCTAAAAGAAAACTCTCTTATTACAAATTCTTTCAAAACTGCAATACAGTCAAATAGATGCCAAATCGCCTCCTACGTTTTGGGCACATCTTAAGCTGTCAAAAAAGTGCTCTTTTTTTGGTGGTCTGTGGTCTTCTCAACTCTTCCACATGAATAATTCCAGATTTTAAATTAATTGGCTTAATAAATATCTAGATCTTGACCTTTCACCATCCCTTCCATTTAGATATCAACTCTCTCCAAATACTTGCAGCCTACTGCTATAGCAGTGGCTCCAATTCTTGAGCATTCTCTTTGCGAAGACAGTGTATGAGCTGAAACTCTGAGATCAGTGTCACAGAAGTAGACTTGAACTCCAGAACGCAACATGTTTTGTGCTGGGTTTTAAGCAGGAGACTCACTCTTCCACCTGTTGCTTTGTGCTCCCCCACCATGTGCCTTCTGGTGCCCTATCTCTGCCCCTTCTTGTTCTGGGCCTCTGTAAGCTAGATGAAGATCATTAGCAGATCTGTTATGCACCAACCAAGTGAGGCTGGTTCAGGGAACCTGAAGCAAAGCAGAGAAAGCTGAAAGAATATTTTAAAGGAAGCCATCCTCCCTAAAAGGAAATTAACCCTTATTGCTCTCTACAACTACCTGAAAGGAGGTTATAGCAAGGTGGGGATTGGTCTCTTCTCCCTAGTAACAAGCAATAGGATGAGAGGAAATGGCCTCAAGCTGCGTCAGGGGAGGTTTAGGTTGGACATCAGAAAAAACTTATTCACCGAAAGGGTTGTCAAACATTGGAACAGGCTGCCCAGGGTGGTGGTTGAGTCTTCATCCCTGGAGGCATTTAAAAGAAGGGTAGATGTGGTGCTTGAGGATATGGTTTAGTGGTGGACTTGGCAGTGACAGCTTAGTGGTTGGACTCGATGATCTTAAGGGTCTTTTCCAACCTTAATGATTCTATGATTCTATGATAACACTGTGAACCCAGGCCTAGATATGATACACGAACTCATATGATACACAAAATCAGTATACAGTCTTTCTGCAATGAGACATCCGTGCCAATGTTGTGGATGTTATCTACCTGGACTTTAGCAAAGCCTTTGACACTGTCTCCAACAGCATCCTCCTAGTGAAGCTGGTCGTTCATGGCTTGGAAGGGGATACTCTTTGCTGGGTAAAAAACTGGCTGGGTGGCCGAGCCCAGAGAGTTGTGGTGAATGAAGTCAAATCCAGTGGGTGGCCGGTCACAAGTGGTGTTCCCCAAGGCTCAGTTTTGCAGCCAGTCTTGTTTAATATCTTTATCAATGATCTGGATGAAGGGATTGAGTGCACCCTCAGTAAGTTTAAAGATGACACCAAGTTGGGTGGGAGTGCTGATCTGCTTCACAGTAGGAAGGCTCTACAGAGGGATCTGGACAGGCTGGATTGATGGGACAAGGTCAGTTGTATGAACTTTAACAAGGCCAAGTGCCGGGTCCTGCACTTGGACCACAACAACCCAATGCAACGCTACAGGCTTGGGGAGGAGTGGCTGGAGAGCTGCCCAGCAGAGAAGGACCTGGGGTTGTTGGTTGACAGCTGCCTGAACATGAGCCAGCAGTGTGCCCAGGTGGCCAAGGCGGCCAACAGCATCCTGGCTTGTATGAGGAATAGTGTGGCCAGCAGGAGTAGGGGAGTGATCGTGGCCCTGTACTTGGCACTGGTGAGGCCGCACATTGAATTCTGGGCTCAGTTTTGGGCCCCTCACTACAAGGACGTTGAGGTGCTGGAGCGTGTCCAGATAAGAGCAATGAAGCTGGTGAAGGGTCCAGAGAACAAGTCTTATGAGGAGCGGCTGAGGGAATTGGGGTTGTTTAGTCTGGAGAAGAGGAGGCTGAGGGGAGACCTTATCGCTCTCTGCAACTACCTGAAAGGAGGTTATAGTGAGGTGGGTATGGGTCTCTACTCCCAAGTTTCTAGCAATAGGAAGAGAGGAAATGGCCTCAAGCTTCATCAGGGAGGTTTAGATTGGATATTAGGAAAAAATGTCTTTACTGAAAGAGTGATCAGGCATTGGAAGAGGCTGCCCAGGGAAGTGGTGGAGTCACCATCCCTGGAGGTGTTCAAAAACTGTGTAGACATGGCACTTCAGGGCATGGTTTAGGACGCATGGTGGTGTTGGGCTGATGGTTGGAGTTGATGATCCTAGAGGTCTTTTCCAACCTTAATAATTCTATGATTCTAAGAGTTGAAACTCAAGTCTCACAGACCACTTACTCTTCCAATAGTTCAAAAAGTGTTGATTTCTCTTCGGTCCTATAAATGGAACTGTAGTACCTTTAACTCCATGATAAAAGTATGAGTGCTTCTGTTATGTTTTATGAGAGTAATTTAATCTCTTCTGTATGTATGGGGTTAACTCATCCTTTCTCCACAAGAAGTTATTGTGTTTGAAATAGGGAACTCCTTGCTGAACTCATATGCAAAATGGAAGGACACAGAAGGTGAACACAGGAGCAGGCTGCCCAGGAACAACATAAGAACATTGCCTGATAATGTGGGGGAGATGGCATGCACCTGTGGGAGGTGGGCAGTGTCATTACAAGGCTGCTGCCTATCATCTTTTGAAGTTATGGCAATCAGGGAAGTTCTCAATGACTGAAAGAAAACAACTGCTCTGACCATCTCCAAGAAGAACAAAAAAGAAGAAACAGGTCAGCCTCACCTCAGTTCCTGGGAAGCCCATGGAACAAACCCTTCTCAAAGCCATTTTTACCTACATGAAGGACAAGATTATTGTGAATGGCTAGCATGAATTCAGTGAGGGCATATCATGCCTGGCTAACCTATTGCCTTCCACAATGAGATGAATTGCTCTGTTAATATGGGAAACAGTAGATATTGTATACTTTGACTTTAGAAAGGCCATGGTCTTCCATAGTGTCCCTATAGCCAAAGTGATGAATTTTTGTCTGGATAAGTAGGCAATAAGTTGGATGAAATATTGGCTGATCTGTCAGGCTCAAAGGGCGTTCATCAGTATCACAAAATTCAGCTGGTGCCCTGATACGAGTAGCATCCCTCAGGGATAAATACTGAGGCCAACAATGTTTAATGTCTTTATTATTGATGTGCATAATTTTGCAAGTCTGCAGATGACATTAAAAGGTGGGGGAGGAGGGAGAAGAGAAGAGGGTCTGATAGGCTGGGGGCAAGACTGCTATTTAAAGGGTCCTTCATAAGGACCCGTTTTGCTTAGTCAAAATACTCCAAGGTCCTTAGTTTTCAATTTTCTAACACATTTTGGCTGAGTCATGATTTTCCAAAAGCAGTTCTCCAAGGAAGGGAAATGTGAGGATTTTATAGAAAATAGCAACATGGGAAAACAGCACTGCAGTTTGGCAAAAGCTGACTCTAAAATAAGCAGTAGAGAAGTTGAACCAATTGTAACCCCCAAGGAGCTGTACCAGTACTGATTCTGCCGTAGGAACATAGAAACTATTCTCTTCCTTCTCTTCTTCTTTTGCACACATCTCTTACTACCTTTTCTCCACCTGATGACGAGGGAGAGGAGAGAGGAGAGCAATATTTATCATGGCTCCTTAATCCTGAATCTCAGGGGAATTGCCTCACCTTATTTTATTCCATTCCCTATTCTTTTTCTTAGTCTCTGCTAAGAAGAATCTCTTAGATTTAAGAACAACAAAATCTCAATTGAAAAACCTGCAGAAAGATGTGCCCTGCTATTAAGGGTAAGAATACCCAGTGATTCTGAGCTAAGCTGGGGGTGAGAAGACAAGCTGTTTGGCTACATTTATCGTTTTATGTATGTTAGCTTTGCTTGGTTCCAGTTAAATTTAATTATTTCCATGTTAATTTATTAATAATGCAGAAAAAACTTCTAAAAACTTTTGCTTTAAAATTGAAGCTTTAAACCAGGAGAAAACACAGGTGCTTTGATCTGGGGATTATGTATCAATCAGTGTGCTAGGAGAAGAATGCCTCATCTGTTACAGGATGCTTATGCAGATATGAAATTGTACCATTTGCAGCACAGTTTTATTGCATGAATTATTTTGAGTCAATTGTTATTTACTCTTGGAATTTAACGCTCAGCTGAAGGCTCTGAAGGCAGCCTCTGGAGAACTGTTGCCTCTACTCGTGTGGTACTTGCCTATGGTTAATATAATCAGCTTGTAGCATACACTATGGCAAAAACAGCAGTAAAGGGATCATGACATGTAGTTGGGCAAAAATCCAGCCATGCTTAATGTCAGCAATGTGATGTATTTGGGCATCAGCACAGTCCCTGGGCATAGACGACAAAGTCAACAAGTGATTAGGAGGATAAGCGTGCAAGGTCTGGGAGGAAAAATTTCTAGATGAGAAAAGAATACATCTGTAAGAGAAGGAAAGTTACAGTGACTCTGAACTGATGACAGTCTTTGTTTTAGAGATGGAGATTATCATTTAAGAAGTATCAGCCAAAAGGAGATTGTAAGCAAAACCCCAAGGGACAGCATGGGGTGAGTGCACCTCCTAGGCAGCAGCTGTCATTAGCGTCATCCTGGCCAGAGCCTGCAGGTAGGCACACGCCTCCCAGGACTGTGTCGGCAGTGGGTGCATCAGCATGGAGCTCACAGCAGCTAGACCTCTGGACAGATCTGGTTCTCATGAACCTGTACAATATGGCACATAGTAAGAAATTATTGAACTTCTGAGGTAGTAACTCCAGGGCTGTACAGCGACTTTAACACTATCTTCAGAGTTGTGATTACATGTTGCAGTGCAGCCTTCAGTTCTGTGTGCATATGTACTCGGAGAGTGTTAAACACTTTAAAGTCGTAGCAGGGTTTGTCCTGTGTTGTACTTTTTCATTTACATCAATTTTGCTGTCATGACATGGTAGTGATTGAGCAATGTGATTTGCTCTATCCTCAAGACCTAAACAAAAATTCAATTACTCTTGTAAATCAGGTTCTGTGTGGTGTGGGCATTTAAAGCCCTCATTTTAATTCACTAGGAAAAAAAATTCTCATTGTCTATCAGAATTTGGCCCTCTTATTGATTGCCTCCTCTTCTGCATTTGATTTTCTAATATTTTTCTTACCGCATATTTGAACACTAAAGGGTATTTTAATACCATTTTGAAACATAATTTATGGAGTTAAAATTAAGACCCTGCTTCATTGCACAAAATATATGCACTGGGCAAACCTGAAGTATTTTCTATTTTAATGATTTCTTTTCATTCCAGTGAGGCTTAAGCCAAATCACTAAATTCCTCCTCTTGATTATTAGAAGCTTCAGTCCTAATAGTTCCCCAAAACTGATAGAATGTAACAATATTCAATTGCATTGTACTTAATTCAGTGACTGGAATAGTTGTTTCCTTACGTGAACATGTTTTGTGACAGAATATGCTCGTATTTCTGTGGTGACTGAGCTTGATGTTTCTTTCAGGTCAGGTATTTTTACACTTGTATCATCTTTTCAGAGATATGTGCTCCATGCACCTTGCTCCTTTTCTAATAACCAGAGCTTACAGTGGAATGAAAAGTAGTGTCAGGGTTGGTGCCAAAGCTGCCGTGGCTGGGAAGCTTCCATATCGCACCTGTGTATGCATGGTGCTGCTGCTGCCTGAAATTCTCCCCAAGAGCTGGGAGCTGCTGCCACGTTGCCAGCAACACACAATTAGCCCATAGGGAATTACTGCTGAAAGCTGCAATCCAGACCAAACATTTCCAGCAAAGCTGACTCATTCAGAAGACGATGAGATAATTCATCATTTCATAGGATGAGACTCCCTCTCCAGTGCTGTCTTCGATTTAAGAAGTAGGAAGCTGACTGTGATGTTCTAAGTGCTGAGCTGCTGTTGGGACCACTTGCTACATCTATGTTCAAAAAGGAGCGAACCATTTTTTAGAGTGCCGTGCTGTTGTCCTGCAAAACAGACTGTGAGGAAGAGCAAAGAACCTGGAATGGACCCGATGAGAAGGAAGTCACAGTAGGCAGGGCACTGCAAAGACAGGTGGAGTATAATGGACAACGGCAGGCCACTGGGAGTTAAATTAAGGACGGGGGGGGTGGGTGAAGAAGAAGGGGAGGATGCTCAAAAGCTAGTTAGACAGATGGAGAGTGTAAGTCAGCAAGCACCCTTGCATGAGAAACAAGAGAGCAGGGCTGACGACAAATATGTTAGTCGCCATCCTATTTCCACAGATCTCTATTATTCTACTTTTTAAGGATTTCACCAAACCTGCAAGGACATTAAGCAAACTGAGAACGGTTCTTAGGATAAACATTGAGCTTGGAGATTAGAAAAATCAGTATTGACAGTAGCTGTGCTTCTCACACTCTCCAATATGCCACATTATCTGTTCTCCCTCCTACTCCCCCAGGCTTTAAACCTGCTTCAACACTATCATATCATAATGGGTTGCATTATATCAGAACAAGGAATACATGACGATTTCAGGCTTTTGGCTTTTGCAGGTTTCTTTTTGTTATGTTTTTTTAATAAGCCTCTTCTCATTGCTTGAAAATGTCATTCTAGCCAAAGATCTTCTATAATTAAAGAGCAAAACTGTCCAACTAATTAGAAGTTTTCTCTTGCCCTGAGCATAGCTCTGGGCACAGAAACAGGGAGTTTAAGGCAAACCGCACAGCAGTAGGAGTAATTGAATTATTTAAAATGAATGTCTACTTTCTAAACCATGCTCCATGGAAAAAAAAATAAACAGCAAGATCAGGAACAACAGAAAAACTATGGGGGATTTTTCTTAGGAAAGTAATCAAAGCAAAAGTTACAAAAATCCTCTCTAAATTGCATTGAAACAGCAGGATTTTGTGAAAGCCACTGACTGTCAGGCCCCTAGGGCTTCTGGCCTTGATTATGCAATTGCGGCACACTCAGGACTGGCTGCCAGCAGTGGCTTTCATATGAATTTCCTAAAGAAAATGCTACAATAAAATACACGTTTAGGTGCTTTTCATTCAGAAGATATTGCCTGAGGTAGAAAACCTTGGGTTTGTTCTCACTTTCTGGTGATGGAGGGAGAGAAAAGACTTGTCTAATTAGGTACATCTCATCCAAGATTCCCTCTTGCAAATCTCCCATCTCTGATAATGAGGTGTTCCTGCTCCCTCTGCAGGGGCTAAGCAGGCTGCAGTCATAGAACAGCCAGCTTTTGCATGCCTGAACCAGGTGAAGGCACAACCCCGACAATAATTGTCCCCTCATTAGTGCAGCATTGAAAAATTTGCTCAGCTGAATGTTTGGGGCAAATATTTGAGGTCTTTTATAACTGCCTTTCTCACTGGTTTTTGTTTTTTGGTGGGGTTTTTTTTGGGGGGGGTGTGGGTGTTTTGTTTTGTCTTGGTTTTTTTGTGTGATAGCAGCAAAAACCAGTTAAACTAAGTTTATTTTGTGCTTGTGTTGATTGCATTTTCTGTTTTGCTAGGCTTTTTCTCAGGGTATGGGATGGTATGGCATCCTTAGGGACCAGCAACTTACCTTCTTTCACTAGAGGAGCATCAGTGCTATCACTGCTCCTTGGTAGAAAGGAGATGGTTGAATGTGACAGGACAAAAGAGAAGCAATACATAAGCACACTTGTGCTAGCTGCAGCAAAAGTTCCCTATAGCAAACTTTGAATAAAACTGCTTAGTGTGCAAAGTCCTGGACTGCACCTATGCATTTCAATAGAGTTTCATTCCTTTAATGAAGCTGCACTTCACTTATTTACCTTAAAATACTTATGTGGCTGTCACCCAAGTGTTTGAAAAAGAGATAACAACTACTCCCCTTTCTTCTTCCTTGAAGATGGGAGAAATGGCTTGATTAATTTATTATAGGTTTTTGTTTGCTTTATGTTTGTATGGATGACTGGGCACAATGTGCTGGAGAATGGGTGGGAATAAATTATCAAAGGAGAGCTATAGCAGAGTTGAAAAAATGGAGATCTGTGAATGTTCATTTCACCTGAGAGTGCTTTCCATAACCTGAAGCCCTTCTCCTGGTGAGTCGGTTACTAATAGGATGTATTGCTGCATTTACTAACAATTTTGAATTTTCAGGCTGCCTGGCTTCCTGTCTATATTTTGTTTGCTAGCATCAATTCTGGAACCCACCACTTATATTTTATTAGTTCATACTCTTCCTCATAGAGATCATCACAAATTTTTCTCACTTGAATTCTTTGAGCAATATACTCGTCATCATGTACATATTCTCAGACTTTGCATGAAAAAGGACTTACAATTAAATTTTTATTTGCTGTGATGTAAATATAGTATTCCTAGAATTCACGCTACAGAGGTGTCATTTCTTGTAACTCCTTAGATGTAAAAAGTGGAAGAGCAAATTTATTTTTTACTTCCCTCTGTGGGAAAGGAAGAGGAGTCTTCTCTTAGAGATTGAAAAGATGCCCATCTCCTAAGGGAGCTTTTAGCTGGAAAGGGAGATTTGAAACTGGTCTTTCAATGATCCTCCACAATTATTTGGGCCCAAAGTGGTGGAATTTTGTCAATAAACTCAGTGAAAAAATCAGCCTTGGCTTTGAAGAAAGTCTCTTCATCCAAAGTTAATAAATCCCTTTCCAGTGGTGAACAGGCTGTAACCATGCCTCTAAGGTGAAGAGAAGTGGAAACTGGCCAGAGAGGCCTTTCCTTGTCACACTGGAATTGCAGTGGTGGGGGGGTGGGGGGGGAGCACCATGACAAACCACACTGCTGCAAGGGGGCCTTAACTGTGCACAGAAAATTATGCGAATGCTCATTCCTGGCACCCCTGATGCCTCTTTGGAGTACTGTATACAGGTTATCAGCCAACTGTGCACAAGTGACATGAGAGACAAAAAGACCGGGTTGGCACCAGGTAGAGCCTGGAAGCCACTTCGTTAGAAACATTCTTGAAATTTAATGCCTTTTCTCCTGGGGTTTTAAAAAACACTTTAATGTCCCACACTGCATTCACCTAAATGTCTGAACACACATTTCACTGGCACAATATTTTAATTGTTTTAATATTTTCCTAAAAGCTGAGGCAGGGAGAGGAACTGGTAACTGCTCAGTGAACTCTCTTGCCTGCTTTCTAAGATAGCAAAGATGACTGATTAGTATGAAATGAAATTGTGCAACCATATTAAAACCTAGAGATTTTGTAAGCTGGCTTATCGTTCTATTACCCTTCAAATTAGCTTGTGATTTCCTTTAGTTCTTTCCTGCAGCCTCAATGTGTTTGTGTTCACCCTTGCTGATTATTTTTTCAACTGTTCTTGCCCCTGTTCCAATAAAATACACAGTATAAACAAACACTGTAAAATTGAAAAAATTGCCAAGAAAACAAGCAACCAATGAGTAAATTTATAAGGAGGCAGAAAACAGTAAGAATTTAAAACAGAAGAAAAAAGACATTAAAAACAGATTTTATTGCCAAATTTATATAAGTATATAACCCCCCCCCAACAAAAACGGATTTTTATTTTGAGGCAAAAAGCCCTGCAGACTATGGCCAAGAAAAAAAGCTATTAATTTTATATGACCAACTGGAGATACCACATAACGATTTCAGAAACAAGTGGCTAGGACCTTCTGAAAGATTCAAACTTGATATTAAACATTACATAGTTTTGAAAATTTCAGGCCATATTTGTACAATAGGATATTATGATTATTTTTGTTTATTGGCTATAAGTGGATTGGGAAAAACTATTTTGGGACACAGAAGATTCTCTGTTTTCCACAGTCAGCCTTCTGAAGCTCAGAGACATACCCCAAAATTCAGGATGCTCATTCAAACAGCCATGTAAATTTTCAGTTCATGTACCTCAAAGGACTGGAGATCTGCATTAACCATGCATTTGAAGCCCTTTGTGGAGAATCTAGGAACTTAATTTCTGATACATTCATTCTTCTCCTTGAGGAGTCAAAAGAGATCTATAGATCTTTTGGGGAAATTACTGGCTTTATAAATTATTGAGGCATAACTGCAATAATTAGCTGGCTTTTGTCAGCATCAGACTCCATATATAGCAGAGCTGCTAATCTCTTACTGTTTTTCAGTGCTTTTGTCTCCTAAGTAGATTATATCTGTATGATTGGTTTTGATCACTTTGTAATGAATATTGTATCACAGTGTGCTAAGTAGACTAGTATCAACATGTTACTTACTTCTTCAGGAATAAAATGTATGTGGTAGTTTTAAAAGTATTCTCATGGACTGGAAAAATCCAGTGTTTTCCAAAGAATTAGATTCTGCAGATTAGGACAGTCTTTGATTGTGCAGGATATTACTCTGGTGATACTGGACATAGTAAATCCATGTGAAGCTCTTTCAGATCTAAATTGGCTCACAAAGACAATTCATCATTGTCTCCATCCTGATGTGTGTGTATACATCCATCGTGTGCTTTAGGGGATGGTAGCAAGTATTTTAATCCTGCTTTACAGAGAAAAAAACCTCAACAGTGAGAGCTGAACAGTGCAGGACAAGTGAAGCAAGAAACGTAGCTATAGGATACTCTCATGTCCTAACCATTAGAAGTATGTGGTCTTCCTAAAAAAGTTGGATAAAGATTTTATTATCCAGACTCAGCTTTTGAGAACTTCTGGTTAAGAAACTAGTCCAATTTATTTCAGCATGCTAATAGCTGTAAGTGTCTCAGATGTAACTCACTACATTCACCTTTTCCCCATTGATCTTTGTGCTTATACAGTGTTAGTTTGGGTTGGCTTACAGAAACTCCTAGAGCATGTGCAATTTCTCTTCTGTGGCAGATGGTGCTGGGTTTGCATGTTGCAGGGCCTACGCTGCAAAGTGATGAACTTGCTGAGTGTGGTCTTGTAACATTTCAGTGGTTTGCTTCTCCAGTCACCATGTTTCAATGGGCCATAGAAAATAGCTTTGGGCAACTTGTTGGCTAACCTACACACTCTGAAATATGTCAGAGAGTCAAATGTCAGATATGATGCCCTATAGCCCCCTGATGTATCTGACTGTTTAAATAAAGATGAGGCTTATGAAATATCAGTTAATGTGTGCTGAACTGAGGCTACAACTTCTGTATCTGGTTTAGATGCTCTTCTACAGAGTTGAAAAGATGTTGAACCCCAAATGACAGGGCCATTTGTCACCACAGTCCGAACCATTCTTTCAATGCAGAAGGCCTGTGGAATGAATCAAAATGCTGCACTCTAACTCTTGAAAGCATTTAACACACAGAGCATTGCTCTGCTTTTAACACGTTTCAAACTACAGTAATGGCTAATAAGATAAAAAGCAGTGACAAATCAGAGAATAACACCTCCAACAATCATGCATGACTTACCATGGCAAACACATCATTGCTGAAGAAGGAGAGTGCTCAGAGTCCGTTTCAGGCCTCCTGCTGCAGCCTTTTATGGTTTTTATTCTTATCCCATTTGTCAAAATAACAGTCAAAAAAATCAGTGCTGATTGCAGAGATTTTGACTCCTTGCCTGCTGGGTTCCACCTTTGCTCCATAGGGGTTTCCTAATTGAATATTTCCCCTGTGAATAGAAAAGCTTTGAATAAGAACAGGAAAAAAAATTATTAATAGTCTTGAAACCTCCCCCGAATCTCCCACACCAGTCCTGCACACAAGCTCCTTTTCTCTCCCCAAAGTGCAGAATATTCTTCTTTCAGTGAGCAGCCTCAGCTCTTTTTCTGAAGTTAATCACATTTATTATATGCTGAACATTGTAAATGAAATGCAGTAAGATCCTAACATAAGGATGAGGGAAAGGAGAGAGAGACATTCATTCAAAATAAGTTACAAAAGGTGTCTGGTTTGGTTAGAGTCACTGGTGCCTCATTTCGCACATTTATGAGTCAAAAACAAGGAATTGTTTACTGCCTGCACTGAGGCCTTGCATTAAAAATTTCTGCCTATGTCTTGGTGGATGGCATAGGACCTTGAATTCATTGAAGAATGAATTGTAAACTCTCTATTCTAGCACTATTATTCCTATTAAAACAACTGCAGTCTGCATGCTGTCGTTCACTTGAGGAAGGACCAAAAACTTGTGTTTCAGGTCTTGATGTCTGCAGGAGCTGGCGCTTTGGATTGAGACAGGAGGAGGCCTTTATCTGCCAAGTTCTTACCCTGACCACGACAGCTACTGCAAATGCTCAGGCTTCCTCCCTTCTCATCAGAAGCCACTGCTCAGGTGTCTTAGCTGCATCCCTCAGCAGAGGAGGCACGAAAGGCCGCAACTTCAAAGCCAGCTATGGAGAGTGGAACCTGCCTGGCTTATCTGTGAAAAAAGCAAATAAAAAATGTCAATGAGGCTGTTGTGCACACCTGGCTTCTTCAAAGCAAGACAGACTTTTCTAGAAAAGGGATGCTCTGCTGTATTGTTCCCTGGCATTTCTCAGCTAAGCGTTTCCCGAGTTTCAGAAAGCTCCCTACCCCTCTGCACACACACAAAATAAATAAATAAATAGTAAAATGGATGAGGAGGCTGTATGAAAATGGAGGGAATCAGAGAGGATAGATAAATATGAGAAGGACTTAAAGGGGCTGAAGGGAAATTCTTCTCTCTACAGCCCTACTTCTTCAGTCTCTATGCCATCACAGATTTATTTTTTATTTTATTTTTTTATAAGGGGTTTGTTCTTCAGATGTTTGTGGATCTAGTCCCACAAAGATATTCCTTGTAATCTTTCAACAGCATCAGCTCACAGTAATGAGAAAATCCGAGGTTCTCCCACTCTCCACCAGTTATACCCCCTCAAGGGAGGGCGACCTGCACATTCTGTTCCTGCTGTCCCACTTCCAGGTTTATACATCCTTTAGTGCCTTTTCCCATATAACTTCTCCACTGTACGAAGCAGGTTGGTGAATCCATTTATCTGTTATCCAGCTGCATGTGCTGCAAGAGGATAGCAGCTGGGAGTTATCTCTCCTAGTGAGAGTGAGCAAAAGGGCACGCCTCAGTACCCATCTTCAAAAATCATCTGTTCTCCTATCAAGTGACCTGCTGTTGAATTTCAGCTTCGAAGCAAAATGATCTTGAGAGGAATGCCTGTTAGGGATAGTTAAATGGACTCTGGTACTCCCTATAGATCATGAACAAGAGGTTAATTACATTCTAATTCCTTGTACAGGCTGGCTGAAAAAAGCAGATTTCAGCAAGTTTTGCTACGTGTGTACCTTGGTTTTCAAAGCCAACACCAGCACAGCAGAAAAGGAAGACCCAGAGAGAGATGAATCTGCAGCAGAGCAGGCTCACGTGTTTTCAGGTGGGTAGGCAACACAGGATTTCTGTTGCAGGATGGACTCAGCCACCACTTGAGGAGCGGGATGGGCTGCGCAAGATGACCAAGGTGGGGGCATCCTATGGCAGCAGGCTGAAAGTGCTCTCCACAGTCAGGTTTGGGGGAACTCCTGAGCAGCTGAGTCTGCTGCCTCTCCTGTCAACATGAGGGTAGGATGAGGTTGCGATCGCTGCTGGGAAGCACTGGAGGGAGCCTGCTGTCTTACTCCCCAGCTCTGCTTCTGTCCCTTATCTGAGCAAAGCTGCAATGGCTCTGGCTTTGCAGGGTGCGTAAGCAACGGGGAGAAAAAGGTCCTGGACATTTAGCTGCTCCTGAGAGCTTGCTGACAGCTTTGATTGTGCCTGGAAACAGCCCTGGTTGCAAGCAAGAATAAGTAAACCATTCTTTTGTAAATGAAGCAGTTTGATACAGCTAGGTGCAGAGACTAAATGTGGGACCAGTGCTTTGAATTCCCACAGGTGCTCTTTAGAGT
Organism: Phalacrocorax aristotelis; assembly: GCF_949628215.1. Lineage (NCBI taxonomy): Eukaryota > Metazoa > Chordata > Aves > Suliformes > Phalacrocoracidae > Phalacrocorax > Phalacrocorax aristotelis. The sequence continues at coordinate 91,438,881 of NC_134277.1, forward strand.
AGCATGCCTCTTCTTACGAGCATAGCAAATGTGCTTTGCACTGTGTAACCACATATGTTGAGTAGCAGAGAAATGGTTAAAGGCCACAGAAGAAGGATGCGTAGTGCTACTTCGCTGCGGTTCTTCTGGCTGTTCACAAGTTGCCCAGTAAAGTGCAGCATGAGGGAGCGAGCTATTAATAGTTCTGCTCATCATGGCTGCACAGTGAAACAGCATAATCCTAGCACTAGGGAATATATGAGCCATGAACTGTAAAGCAAAAACTTCAGGCTCAGAAGACAGCCTCAAAACTATGTAATTATTAACGAAAGAGGGAGAGAATATGTTTAATAGGGGCTATTTGTGGAGCTACACAAGAACACCTCTGCATTAAATAAAATTTAAACAGAGCCTTGCATCTGAGCCAGAGAGCAGAGTATCCCAGCTCACTCTCACAAACCCTATAAATATTTTTGTGAACAGATCAGTTGACATGTTTAGCACACAGGTACCCAATAAATATTATTTGTGCTGGAACATGTTCATCTCATTTTGATACACATCCATGTCTTCATTAAGGTTCATGTGTGCCTCTACAGCTATGAACTAATTCTACAAGTCATATGCTTTTAGAAATTATTGACAGAAGGGTGCAGGCATGCACTTCTGTCAAAAGCATTGATAGAAAATGAACATACCTTTCAGGTTGGCAGAGTCCTCAGATAGTAATTTCCAAGGAAGTCTGTGATAAAATAGTATATTTCCATTATTTGTACATGCTAAAGACTTACATAAATACACATCTAATTTTACTGCATAAAGTGCATTCACAGTTTCCTGAAATTACCAATGCTACGATCATGACTCTCAGGCAAGAAGAAGAAAACCCTATTAGTGCATTCTTACGGAGAGACACAGTATGGTTTGGAATAACTGAAGGCCTTGAAGATAATATATGTAGGACATAATATCTGAGTAAATATCATAATATTTGTATGTGAGTATTATGCAGTATATTTATAAAGAAACCTTCACTGTTAAATGCTTATACCTCGATTAAATCCTGTAAAAAAAGCTAAGTGTATTTCCAGGCATATTTCTATTACCACTTTACAACATTTGGTTCACTTGTATTCAGAAGGTATGCAAATGGTTTTAGCTGGGTCATCCCTTAGCTGGTATTTCTAACAAATACAATGCCATGGGGCATTCCTCTTGTCAGAACACATTTATTTTATTATCTGGATGATTATGACTGTATTTTTCCCTCACATATTCTACCTTGATGATACGCTGAATTCTCAGATTTTCAACAAACACTTACAAGGCAATTACTTTAAATATATGTTTTGATATACAGTGTCTTTTATCCCCAATTTTCACAGACCTTTGAAATTATTAAGTTTCTATCAAAACTATCAAAGCAAACAAATTGGTTATGGCCCTTCTATATAGGTGGTACTATCATTGATATGGAGCCAAAATATTGTCGTAAATGTTAACATGTACAATAAAGTATGCAAATGCTCACACACAGAGTTTAGAAAAGATAGAGCTGCAGGCTACTTATTTCAATATTTCCATTTAATTAAGAATAATAATTTGAATTTATAGGAAATGTTATTGTTGAAGAACTTGTTTTAATTCAAGGTGTGGAACAAAAAGAAAAAGCAATTTCTATTTTAAAAATGAGGAGATGAATGTGAGCTCTCACCCTCTAAAATGTCTTATTAATCAAGCCCTAGTGCCATTTCTATTACTGCTTTAACATGAACAGTCACTGGGAAAAAGAAATAAGACGGTATTTGAAATCATGTCCCCCGCATCCTAGCTGACTGGCTTTTCAGCTGCTAGGTTAATAACTCATTTCTAATGGCTCTCATTTGTTTCACATTCTCCCAGCTTTCTATTAAGGCTTTATCAAAATTGTTCTTTTTATTTTTATTTTTTATTTTAATTCACTCTCTTCTCTTTCCAAATATATAAACATTAAAGTTTGAAATATAGCCTGGCTAGGAAGGAAATATATCTGTAGCACAGAGAGCAAATTGTCTTGGGTAAGGTTTATCAGAGGAGAAAGCACAGCATTATGAAAGAAGAAAAATTAAGATATACCAGAAGCAGGGTTTTTCTGAGTCACCATGCTCCTCTAGAAATAGCTTATTTGCAATCAACAGGAAAAGAAATGTTGTGTAAGTAATTAACACCAAATTCACCTAAATCTTGTTTCAATAATTTAATTAATAATGTGATTAATATGCTGTAACTTTTATCCTGGTGGCCATCAAATAATTAATGGCCATCAAATAATTAATCTTTCTATGATTAATAATAGGTAGGATTAGCCAAATTCGCCTGGACCAAAATCTGGGAAGCCTAACTCCAGGTGAGGTCCTGTCAGTAGAGCTGTTGTAGATGTCAGTACGGGAGATGACCCAGTTGGGCACCAAGCAACCTCTACCCTAGTAGAGACATTGACCTTAAACCAGATTAGGGTGGGTTTGGTCTCCTATCTGGCAAATGTAGTATAGGCATATACCTAAATGTCGTCATTTTATGGCTTTTTTTTTTTCTTCCTACAGGCAGTATGAAAATATTGGGAAAAGCAAAGTCTGCAATGATATTAGAGCCAAATAAAAGTTTCAGAAATGGATCCTGAGTTTCTGAATCTCTATTTCCATCTAACCATGACTGCAAAGCATAAAGACTATGCCAGTGGTACTACAAGAAGGAGGCATTTCTCAGGAATCCAGTCTCTGGTCTCTGCTAGCCATAAAACATTTCCATAGGCAAGAAGAATTATTCTGAATGTGCCATGGGGTTTTGTTCATGTTACTAATACTGCAGTCTTTTAACTTCTTAAACACCTCGTGCCATTTGATTGAGAAGAAGCTCAGAGGACAAATAAGGACGTGACTGTATAGCGCAGCACCTCTGGGGGTGGGGGGTGATGCTTATGTCCGCCAGCATCCAGCTTTGTCTGGCTGGCACCCTCCCTGTGTGCCATGGCACTGCCTCATGGGCATGGACCCCCCGGGACCGACAGCAAGAGAGGGGCTGGCACCGTTTAGAGAGCAGCAGGGTATCTGGCAAATCTCTTCCATTTTCTTTCAATGGCATAGCATGTTTTCCAGAAGAAAGCATTCTCCAGAGGAGCACACAAGCACCAAATATTCATGTTAGCAAAAAAGAAAAAAAAGTTTTCACTAATTGTTTCAGTAGTGTAGATGTATTAATCCCTGTAGCTTAGACTGATACCAGTCCTTCCCATGCTTTATGTACTATCTTTGCTTAAAAAAAAAAGAAGAAAAGGGAAAGAAAAGCTGTGAAAAAAAGTGATGTGCTATTGAGCTTGAGCCAATCCCTCTGAGCGGGGCTTGTTGCTATGTGATATTAGTCAACATTACAAGTGAAGAACAGCCACAGAGCTGCTTTAATTGCTTGAACTATTCACCTAAACCTTCAGATAAACTGACTCTCTAAAGAGAAGGAAATCGCTGTTTTCTCTGCTACTGGAAAGGGAAATGTTGAGTTTAAAAAAAAAAAAAAAAAAAGGCAAGCTTCATTTGCCTGAGGTTTCTATCCAGAATTCCTCCCATGACAGTTGGACAGGGGAAGTGAATATACAAGATGCACAAAGAAGGGATCCTATTTTTGGCAGGAAAGGTACTGCCAGCAACACCTCCTGCACTCCAGCCTCGGTCTTCTATCACTAAGGGAGAAATGACATGAAGCTGGTGCCTCTGTGTGATGACATGCAATGCCACTGTCTTTTTGTCCCAATGTTCAGGGACAGCCTTACCTACTCAGCTGCTACAGAAAGATGAAATCATGAGAGCTGGACTAGCCTTTTCCTGTTTTGCCTGAAGGCACTTGAGATTTGGACTCTACTGCTGTGGTCCTAGAGAATTGATAGAGGCCAGTGGAATGCACTGCTTAGTTGCTTAGAGGTAAGAAGTCAGTCCAAAGGTCTCTGCTCTGCCTTTTATCAGTAACCTCCTGTGGACCTCTCTGTGCTTGAGTTCATACCTTTCCTACCCACAGATAGGACATACTATGTTTTTTACAAGTCCTTTACACTAATGCAGTAAACTTTGTAGAATAACTCTCATTTTGTGAGTAGCTGTGCAGCAATTACCCGTTGATGGAAACACACCAGCAGACTTCATCAGTGTTGTGGTTTAAACCCAGCTGGCAACTAAGCACCACACAGCCATTCACTCACTCCCCTCCAGTGGGATGGGGGAGAGAATCAGAAGGATAAAAGTGAGAAAACTCGTGGGTTGAGATAAACACAGTTTAATAGGGAAAGCAAAAGCCACACATGCAAGCAAAGCAAAAGAAGGAAATAATTCAGTCCTTCCCATGGGCAGGCAGGTGCTCAGCCACCCCCAGGAAAGCAGGGCTCCATCATGCGTAACCATTACTTTGGAAGACAAACGCCATCACTCCAAACTTCCCACCCCCCTTCCTTCTTCTTCCCCCAGCTCCACATGCTGAGCATGATGTCATCTGGTGTGGAATATCCCGTTGGTCAGTTGAGGCCAGCTGTCCCGGCTGTGTCCCCTCCCAGTTCCTTGTGCCCCCCCAGCCTGCTCGCTGGAAGGGCAGTGTGAGAAGCTGAAAAGTCCTCAACTCTGTGTAAGCCCTGCTCAGCAACAACTAAAACATCAGCATGTTACCAACACTATTCTCAGGACAAATCCAAAACACAGCCCCATACTAGCTACTCTGTCTCAGCCAAAACCAGCACAATCAGACAGGGCAAGAGAGAAATGATGCTGCAAGGAGACATTTACTTACTGAAAGCCAAACGGCAAAGGGGGAAGGAGGAGTTAATTGCTGCTAAATTTGCTTCTGGTAAGTGGTGTGTTTCATTTTCCGTATAACTAGTTACTGTGTTTCTGCAAGTTGAGGCTGCATCTTCCATAATAGATTATTCCTGGATACACTAGAAACTAATAAGGAATTAATTTCAAAGAAATAACAAGACGTGGAGAGCTAAAGTCTATTTTAACTGTGAAATCCTGTTTTTCTGCAATATTAATCAACATACTCAACCTTTGAGTATAAATTTTTCAATTTACTTTTTTCCATCAGAATGTGATAGAAAAAAACATCCTATTTTGGAAATATTTAAAGTACAACACACAATAAAGACAAAGTCAAAATCTAAATGCAATCAATTCTGAAACTTGGACCAAGGGGGTTTGCAAGACAAACTACTGAAGCCTACACAAGTCCCTTTGGCCCAAAGAGGCTACCAGATAATCTCCCAGGCTGTCAAATAAAGCTGGACAGAAGGTTGTGTTGTTGACTTTTCAAGTTGATTGCTGTGAGAATGGAGGTAATTTTCTTGCACTTGACAAAACAGACACAAAAGAGAAAGAGACAGTGTAGCAAAAAGTAGGGAAGCATGGTTTTGTGTTCGTGTTCTCAGGGTACATGGCAGCTGGTCAGTCACAGATGGATGCTCTAGGCTGGCAGGTCGGCCATGACAGCTGTTGCTTTAAACCTTGGCTTGCTTCCCTGGTTTGCAGCATCATCAGGAAGAGCTGAATAAATCTCTTTCCTTCCCTCATTCCTTACAGGCCCAAGTGAAGTGGTCGCTCTGTGCTATGGCAATGGTGTGGTGCAATGCAGCTCAATTCCAGGTTAGGAGGAATGACAAGAGAGGGGACGGGACAAGGCGAGGGTCAATGAAGAAGGATGTAAAGTCATGGGATGATGGAGCAAGAGCTCATGCAGCTCAGAGCATCTGAGCTGGATATCCCAACAGCTGACGCCTGTGAGAGTTATCCACCCTGCCAGCCTTATGCCAGTGCATCTTGCAGCAACCCATCACCTCTTTCCTTTGATCCATAGTACTGTGTTTCCATTTGGGTGTGTGTAATTAAAGCTTCTCAGACTCTAAACTAATACCTGATATAAATAAAGTCATATATATTGGAGTCACCAATTAGATCTCATTTTTCTCCTTCACTTAAAGGTCTTGATAATACCACAGCCCTTGAAAATTAATAGTTTATTGTGTTTGAATGATCCTGTATTTGTCTCCTCTTTGCATTCCTTCTGTCATTAGTCATTAGAGTCTAATGACTATCTAATGACCATTGACTACTGCCATGACATATAAAATATGATGAACTTTCACCAGTTTCTTACAGGTGAGCTAGCAGATCAGTGGCCTCGATGAATACCAGTATCTTTTTCTATTACACACAATTGCTATTCAGAATCAACCATTTGTTCATAAGATTGCAATCACAAATGGAAGAAATAAGAAAATAACTGACAGCTCTGTGTTCGTCTCCCCAGATCACTCCAGAGACAGTGATGTACCAAACCTCTATAAATGTCACTTTCCCCTCCAACTTTTGAATGCTTGCAACCCTTGATCCAACAGTCACTGCCCTGATGTCACCAGGCAGGCCTGACTAAATGATCAGCACGTTTAAGTCTCAGTTTAGGCCCTCCTAAGCCTTCAGCCTCATGGTACATGCCTTCACAGTGAGGCACACTACAGTGTGGGATGTCTGATGTGAAGCCACTGCTAAAAATATCATCTAGCTGTGCTTCCTGGCTAGGAAGTCCCATGAGGAGAAACTTCCTCCCTTGGATGCAGAGCTGTAACTTCTTTATTGCTTGGGGCCTACAAGAGCAACTGTGAGAACCTGTGGCAGGGAGGGGGAGATGTAATACAGGGACACCTAAGTGAACCCTGTGCTCGAGGTATAAGACATGACGTCTCACGTTGAACACTGCTGAACAGAGTGGGGAAATATCCGTATACTCTGAGCTCACCACTGCTGAGACAGAAGTGTTTTATTCGTCATTTCTAGCAAAGTCTGAGAGCGCAGGCTGAAGAATGAGAGCAGCTCCATTCATTACCTTGAAGAAATTCTGAAAAATTTTGGATTTTGGTGAAATCATGACCAGGAAGTCCTGAAAGAGATTTTTTTCACTACACTGTACCAGGGACAAACGTAACTGCAGTGTACTTACTTTCACGCCCTAAAATATCATCTATCTCACTGTTCTGGTTTGTTGGGGTATACGTATGATCACAGCCAATGTCTTCTAAAATATTACATAGATGTCAATCTACATACATAAAAAGTGCTACAGCATGGCTAGTTTTGAATAAAATAATGTTCACAGTCTCATGTTGGTTTGGAATCGGAACTTATTTATCCATTTGTTTTTTGTTTGTTTTTTTTACACAAATACACTCATTAGAGAAAGAATGCTCTGTATGGATGAAGAAATAAAAGGATCTTTAACAATTAAACTTAATAATTGGATATATATGTATCTAATGCATATATATATTTATATAAGTATATGTATATAACGCTATTATAAGTGCAGATTTTTAATATGGAAATTCAGGAATGACACAGTGTTTTCAGTTCAAGTAGCATGAGCATATTAAATTTGAAAGCACAAACAAGAGCAAAATGTAGCATTTTGTCTTCCAAATCTGACAGAATATTCCAGTTAAGAAGAAGTGGGGGCCAAAGCATTTCAGCACTCGGAGAATGCAAATTATCATGTAGCTAATTTACCCTGGGCAAATAAGCTTCATTTCCTAGAGGGCAGGACGTCTCTCTAGACTTAAAAACACACAGATTAGATCAAGTTTACATTTATGAGAAGGAAATGGTAAATTTATTTACAAAAAATGAATACAGGGATTTTCCCATGTGCAGAAAATTGTCTTCTGATTTCATTATGCATGTTCTCTGCTGTGCTGGGAGTCAGGAGCTAAGCAGTGCTTTTCTATGTTCCTCTACCCCTTGTCCCAAAGACATGCGAGGAAATTCTTGACACCCTTCAGCTCCTGGGGGCCGCTGCAGAGACGCTGGCCTGCCTGGTTGGCTTTGTAGCATACCACAGGTAGAATAAAAATATAATGACAAACTGGGATTCCTGGAAAAGCAAATCTGATAACCTGGCCATGACGGTAGCAGAGGAGAGATTTGTGCCTCTGCCTCTCATTGCAACTGGGCTGCCCTGCAAGTGCAGGAAGAGGGAGACAGGCTCAGTACCAAAACCTGTGTGAACTAAACCATGGAGCAATCCCAATGGGGGAAGTACAGCCTTCCCTCTGCTCTCTGTCCAGCAGAGCAAAATGGACTTCAGAGCCCTGCTGACAAGCAATATAAGTCATCAGCGCTTCAGCTTAACAAACTTTTACCTAGGCATCAGGAGAACGATGTTTCCCACAAAGCAAGGCTTCCTTTGCCCTCTTTCTGCAGGTTTTGTGTGGCAAATTTTGGGGCTTTTGATGTAAAAGTAAACCTAGGTTAACTCTTCTGTAGAGAATGAGATTACATGGGGTTAATTTCTATTTCAGAGAGGAAGATGAACTTAAAAATGCTGAAAGTGAATACATGTATAAGAATTTCTTCAGGGTCTATATTCCTCTACAGCAGATTGTGCAGCCAGGCTGTGTGTAAGACTATGCCTGCTGAGGCTGTGCTTTTTTTTTTTTCCTGTTTTATTTTAACTAGCATCCATAGAAATCTTGCCAAGCAAGACTCTGGTGCCAACTCATATTCTGCATATGGCCTGAAGTGCTGGGCTGTTTGGGGTTTTGTTTGGGCACAGGGAGGAGAATGTTATTTTCGTTGACACACACAATCCCCGAGTCCTTCCATTTCACGGAGCTTTCAGGAAATGAACATATGGCTTCAGAAAATCCAGCTCTTTGTCTTGGGCTGTGTCAGCTGTAATGAGGAGAGGAGCAGCACAAAATGCAGGCAAGTCACTCACACTTACGTGTCTAGCCCAGGAAGAATACCTTCAAAGAAAGCTGAAGGAGTTGGGTATTTCATTTGGGAAGACAGCACTCGCATTTGGGTACTAAACACTGTCATCGTCTTTTTGGAAGACGGAGCCGTATGCTTTCAAAATGTGCTGCAGAAGGGGCTGTATTGATCTGTTGTGCATCGTTAGCAAGCAATTCTCACAATCTCTTAATTCTCAAGTCAAAAAAATGGTCTTCAGCAGAAAAACAAATGTTCACCTTTATGAGGGTTGGGCTTCAAGCCACAATTTCTCTGTGATGCTGCTCAATAAAGGCCACAATTTATTTTTTTTAACAAAAAGAAATACCTTCTCTTCCACCTCTCACCCACCAGTGGTTGAAACTGTGATATTTTCAGACTTGAGAATGCAACAAGTATAGACAAACAATTGAAACTCTAGGGATTTTCTACTTGATAGCTGGAAAGTTTAGCAAGTTATAAGTAAATAAAAAGTATTATTTAGTGTCTCTGTATGCTGTAGAAGTGAAAGGGAGCTCTGCTATTTGCTGTGATAGGTACAGATCAGGCCATCCACTAAATACCACTAGCCCTGCTGTCGCATGCTGTATTAAGAGTGAAAGTTTGCAAATAATAAGAGAATAAAATTCTTGTCTACTTAGGTTAACTTCAGTAACTATTTCATTTCTGTTTTTCTTCTGAACTCCCTGACTGAGGACTCGTATCACAAAGGTCAAGAAAATAAGTGTTTCCCCAGGAATTTCTAAGGTTATCAGAAATGGGAAGCCCTGTATTGTAAAATCTATTTTCATTAAACCAAAGCTCAGTAACAGATAAATCCAACTATTATGAAAAATTGTGCTCCCAGTGTTGGAGGAAATTAGTTAGTACTTTGCTAGTCTGCTTCAAGCCTTGCTGGTTAAATGAACGGCTATAACTTGTTGTTCCATCCATGGTATCTTCATGATTTCTACCCAGGGAACTTAAAGGGTAGACATTTGAAATGAAAATGTAATTGAATGAAGTCAAGTTCCCAGCATCAGCTAGGCAGTAAAAGACAGCTGTAGTTCTGAGGACTACAAACGAAGATCAATGACATTTCAAAAGTAACCTGAAATTGTTTACTGCCATTAAAGCGCCAATGCCTTTGACTGGATGTGAAACTAGCGTATTAGACGTCTGCTCTTGTTCCAATGTCTCTTAAATGAACAAGCTTTAAATACATTGCTTTTTATATGCTGCACTTTTGTTTCCTCTTATGTAATGGATTATTCAGAGCACTTTCTTTGGGATAGACTTTGTCAGTCAGATGGAAGTTATTTGATTTCACAAACACATTCACACAGCAAGACGTGTGCCTTTTATACTGAACATTAATGCAAATACATGCACTCTACCTAATTCAAGGAGATGACATTCTGTTAGAGCTCCCATACTAATCTGCTGCTTTGCTCTGGCCCCTTTACACAAAGTCAAAGTGAAGAAAAGGCGTGAAGATGTTCAAAAGTCCCTGGCAATAGCAATAGGGGAAATCCTCTGACCACGCACAGCAGAAAGCAGCCATGAAATTGCCCTTTGCGTGCTTCATGCAGGTTTAAACATGGAAACGCTAAGTGTAGGACCTGACAGACAGGTATCAAAGATTATACAGAGTTTTAGGGCGAGTCTGTGTTACGTGGGACAACCCCAGGGAGATGACTGGAGTTCAAACATTCCCAGAGCTGTCTAAGTTACATGGCCTTCAGGGCAGCCTGAAACGTGCAAGTGTTTATGCCCTATTTTGATGACCTGCTCTGCCTACCTGTGGACAGCAGGATGAAGCTCACTGTGATTCTTTTTTTTCCCCATAGGGATTTTCTGGCCAAGAAGAGGAAAAAAATCAAACCTGCTGCAGTGTATTATGCAACTTCTTTTTTTTCTTCAGATGAAAAAGTGTTGATCCTTTCCTTTTTCACAGACTGGCTTCCCAGCTGCTGGCTTCCTCACTTTTATTATAAAGCTCTACCACTTTAATCTGGTCCTTTCTCTGTGCTACATCATTCCCTCTCTTTAGCTTGTGAAGTTTGTTCCAAGCGGACTTCATTCATTTTAAACGAATTGTCTGCTTTCAACTTTAAGCAGACTGAGGTTGTGATTGTGTATTGTTTACCCATAGCACGAAGGCGGAAAACTCTTTCTGCTTGGGAGAGATCAGAGGAGATCATTTAGCCTGAACTGTCTCCACTCCCAGGACTGAGACTTCCTTAGGTAAGCTTGCTGACACGTGGAACACCACTTTCTTCACTCATCTGCATTTTTCCCTCTGTCATTTTAATATTACCACCCCCAACTACCTACCAAGGTTATACACTATCAGCCTGAGATGCAGTTTATTTGCTGCTGCAAACAGGTAAAAATCTGTAGCATCCTATATTATTTCTTCATTCATTGCAGGTACAAGGTGGTATATTTTCAAACAGTTTCATTGTTTTTTAGCTGACAGATTTCCATCAACACAGCTGCTTTCTATGCAGCTACAAACATTTGAAAACCTAAGGCTTATGCATAGAAGCCAGAGCCACTTGTAAGAGGTGCTTCATGGCCCATTAACAAAGCTGTCATATACGGCTTGCCTTTAATTAAATATTGATAGGGATTTAGTCTTGGTGCAACATTTCAGACTAATATGGAAAAAATCCTTTTAATCTCCATAACAGATCAACATGCCACTACACGGCTCAGCCCTGTACTTCTGGCTGGATGAAGCTGAGGCACACAAAATGAGAATGCTCTTCAGCTTTTGGTGATAGTTGAGTCCCTACTGTCTTTACTAGCACTATAATTAAAGTTGGTAGTTAATGTCAGCAATGGTTTATGTGAATGCTGGTTTATACACTACGGGATTTTAATTCCCGTGAAGGCAATCACCAACCTGTTTCACAACAGTTTATCAGTTGAGTTTTTTCCTGGGTTTGAATTTACTCCTGAAAAATTAAGAGGTCTCTAAAAGCTACCCACTTCATTATCAGCCTTATGCAATTCAATAAATAAATAGTGTTCCATTGGAATGGTTCTCATCCTGAGAAGAATTTCATTACATGCTGCCCACTCCCTTGCACACAGCAGGTAACCCTGAAGATCGCATGCCTCTCTGGAACACTTGCCTGTAAGTTAATTGTCTTTGTGTGCAATTGCCACAGCTGCTAAAGGGACTCATGTGACTTAGATGGTCAATATAGTAGTGCACAAGAAAGACAACTCCTTTTTTTTAAGCTGTAGCCTGTGTTTTTGGAGATTTTTTTCACTTTTAGGCCTGCCTTTTATCAGTAGCCATTTAATAAATACTTGTGAATAGTGAGCTCTAAATTTTTTTTTATTGCTTTGAAAAAAAAGAGATAACGGGCTGACTGTCAATCTGAGTGCAGCATTGAAGACTTCTTTTCAGTTTTTTAAGAACACATTTCAGGCTCAGGAGACATTCCACAGAATCAGCGAATTCTGACAAGTATGAATGATTCACTTACACAATATTCTTCTATTGTGTTGTGCTCATTTCTTCTGATGCTCAATTTTACTGGCAAAATGGTCTTTGAAGAGTACAAATGAGCTACTACCTGAATGTACAACAGGCTTTGTATTGCAACTTTGCATGAATGGATCAGACTACTTCGAACATGGATTTCTCCTAAATTTGGTTTTCTTCACTATATTCAATCTCACTTAAATATTTTTCTTTCTGAATTGATCTAGGATTTAATGAAAGAAAAATATTAACCAGCTTTCTTCTATCACTTAGAACTATTCATATCTCATCCATGGGAATGGCATTCTTTTCTCACCCCTAAGCTTATAAACATTAGCCACAGCAGTATCACACAACGTAAGAATAAGCAAAATGCAGACCTAGAAACATTTAACTTTAAGAACAAACAAGTTCAAGTAAGTTACTTATTGGAGTCTGGTCTGTAAAATCTGGTCCCGGCATTTTGCTCAGGAACTGTTTCAGGCCAGTGGTGCTTGATAGAGGTCCTGTTTGCTGATTTATTTCCAAGCGCTGTTATTACTAGACCATGTAGTTCTACACCTGTCTTCCTCCACTGAGGAAACTAGTCTTTTTAAAGGAGCAATCTCTAATGCCATGGTCAACAGATTCTATTTCTTTGTGCACTTACCATGTGGTTTTGAGTTGTACTGAATGAATGAGTCCTGTAGCACTGTCTTCTTTCAGGATCTAAGCACCAGCTGGAGGCAAATCCAGCTCTACAGATGTTTTCTTCTGGCGGGGCTCATATGGACAGAAAAAACACTTTGATTATTGGGAACACTTCTTCCAGCACTCAGTTCTGAGTTGCTAGTTTGTGGAACTCTGTCCTGAAATATAAAAGGTCCTTACTTTATTGCCAAATCCCTGAGCAATGGGTAGTCTTTATCACTGTTTCAAAACCCCTTCACATTCATGTTGTTTTGGCCTGCTCTGTGTCTGGATGCATCTGCATCACCTTACATTAACGAAAACAAAAACAAAAACAAGCCAATACTGAAATGAAACTAAAAAAGCCTAAGCCAGCAAAGTAAACAAAAACACTTCAGAAACCCCAAGAGCCTCCAGGAGGTAAAGAAAATTGAGGAAACTACTAAATGCTAGTTAAGCATTACTTTGTATTGGGGAGTCACAGAAATGTTAGGTAAACAAGCACAACATGAGTATATCTAATAATTCTGCAAGGCATGATGGTAACGTTGGTCTATTTAGCAGCTCTTACAGAGCAAGAAATCCAAAAGAAACCCATAGGAAGGAAAATAAGTGGTAGAAAATTATTTTCAAGAGAGTTTAAGAATCCTGCCTGTTTTGTAAAAGCAAATTTTATTCAGTGATGCTGAATAGCACCTGTAAAGTAGAAGACTTTTCAGCAAGAGAGGATGAATATTACAGCTTCAAGAATATATTGATTACTGCAGCAATGAGAGAGGTTGTGCCAGTGAAATTGTGATATGTTCACTCTTCTGAATCCAAATAAAGGGATCGTGTGTTGTGCCTCTGCAAGAGGTATTTGAGCACGTGCAACATTCACTAATGGGTCTTTATCATCCTCAAACATGTATGGGATAGATGAACAGTTTCCCTATTCTGTGCATGTAGAATTGAAGGGTAGGCTAGATTAAGAGACTTGCCCAAGGGCATAGAGGAAGACTGAATCCAACCATTGCTCTTGCCAACTGACACACCATTTATCAGGTTGCTGATTAAGTGGAGGTTCCTACATTCTATTATTGGTGATGCTGGTCTGACAAGAAGGATGCATTAGTCCTGGTAAGGGGGCATACAAATGAACCATGTTAATTTAAGTACCATTAGAAAGACAAGACAGAAGGAAGAAAATCAATGCTTTGTTTTATAGTAAAGAAAAAATCAATAAAGAAAGAAATGGTATTTTCCAGGATCTCAGAAAATGTGTAGGACAATGGGGAATAGTTAGAGGGAATTAAAACTATTTAATAGAAGTGGCTGGTGTCCTTTTAGAGAACAATCGTCTAGAGCTATCATTTTGTAATAAAAACCTGAGTAAAATCCAAAAGTACAAGGTTGTGAGAAGGAAAAAATATGTAGAGGATTGTGGTTTGGGTTCTTTTGTTTTAAATTATACTGGCAGCCAGTTGCAGTGAATCTGTGAAAACTACAGAAAAGATGCAAACAAAATTTAAAAATAAATACATACAGCAAATGAGAGGCTGCATGTAATCCCCCAAAACACAAGGCAGGTTTACATTAAAAAACTGCCAGAGGTCCATTTCTAGGCTTGTTTTTCTGTCTCTTACAGTAGCCCATATCAGATGGCTACAGAAAAAATGTAAACCAGACCAAAAATGGAATAAAGTTTTCATGGTGTTGGCTCTTGCTCTTGGCAGTCTGCAGTTTAGAGCCATCCTGAACCAGCAGTTGCAACCGGACCATCCTATTTAATAGTCTTTGACATTACTTTCATAATTTTTTAACTGCTCTTTAAAGGCAATATTTTGTCAAAACAAATCCCACCATATAAGTATGTATTATATTAAAAATCATTACTTTTGGTTTGCTTTAAACTTGTTTACTTATTTACTTATAGGAAGTTGGGTACCCCTACTTCCTATAGCATGACAAATGCTGAAAAACTGTTCCCTTAACTCCTTCCTCATATAGTGTCATAGTTATCCAACGGATTTCTATTTCCCCTTGATCCCTGTGCCCAAAAGTAATTTCTTTTCTAAACTGTTATGGTCTTTGATCTTTATTTTCTCTGAAATATAAATCACTCAATACCTCTAAATTTCATTTTGCTCTTCTGTTTCTCTTCATAGGTACCTTTGCTACCTTCCATAATATCTGGGATATGAATTTATGCAGAGTCATAATGATGGTCACCTATTTCTTTTCAGTTGCTTCCTAATAGTTCCTAATATTTCTTTTTATTTTTTCCTTTTTGACTGCCAGTTAGTTTTGTACAGTAGATTTCAAATACCTACCAACAGTGCCTCAGGAGTCTTTCCTAAGTGATAATATACCTGATGTTGAGTCCATCAGATGCTTGCCCTTTGTTTTGATGTTGATATTAAACTTTGTCACTCCTCTTTTCACCCCTTCTCCAGATCTTTCTTATCACATTGAAAGAAAACCAGCTAGCCCTGGGGAATGCTGCCACTCATCTCTGTCCGTGTTGTTTCCTGCCTTTTAGCTAATTTTCTGCACACAAGCAGATCTTTCTCCTGTACCACAACAGTTCAATTTTTAGTACCTTTTGATGAAGGACTTTGTCTAAAGTTTTATGGAAAACTGTAATTTAGTCCACTTCACTAGTTGGATCATTCTTTGCCATATTTCCGTGGACTTTTTTTCAGAGAATTTTAAGAAATTTGTGAGGCATGATTTATTACTCATTATAACACATTTGCAATCTGTTTATACATCCATATATATATTATGGCCTGCATGTCAAATGTATCAAAATTGCTGATCCATAAGTACTTTGGATGCCTTTTAAAAAATTCGTAACTGGCATTATAAAAACATCTTCTATTTCTCTGACAGCAATGCCAATATGAGTGGTATGCTGCACACAGTACTTAACTCTTACCAATTTCATATTTAAATTCCTTTAGAATTCCTGGAATTCCATTACAAATCTTAGAACTCTCTTCTGATGGCTTATTAAGAATTTTATTTATTTGTTGTAAAGGCTTTTTCCCTGATACTTCAGTTTTGGCCATAATTTCATAAACAGCATCCTGTAAAGAAGGGCTC
Organism: Phalacrocorax aristotelis; assembly: GCF_949628215.1. NCBI lineage: Eukaryota > Metazoa > Chordata > Aves > Suliformes > Phalacrocoracidae > Phalacrocorax > Phalacrocorax aristotelis. Next base: position 91,454,889 of record NC_134277.1, read on the forward strand.
TGGCACAGAAATCTGCCCAAGGTTGTCTGTTTCATGGCAATAAAATAAGATTACTTTGGGCTTTTTCCTTATAGTCTTATGCCCCCTGTCTACTTCTAATGTATCTTGTCTTCTCTTTGGCATTTTACTAGTTTTCTCATTTCTAAAGTTTTGAAAAAATTCCTTAACAGATTTCAATTATTTTACCAAGTGTTCCTCAAAAATCTTTTTTTTTTTTTTTTTTTTTTAATTCTGTCATGTTCTGGGCTTACATTTAACTTGCCAGTTTTGTATTTTTATATTTTATAACATCTCTGTGTATGTATATAATATAAAAATATCGTGTTAATATATCCCTATAGTACATTCTGTATTATATACAATATATTTTATATTTTATATTTTACTGAAGTTCTACATTTATACCACCAGTATCATATTTCCTTCATTTGAGCACAATTTCAAACTTTGGTGTAGTCTACCTATTCTGTTAACCTCCTCTACTTCGCTATTAAAACTATGCCATCTTTTTCTTGTTGTTCTAGTAATTTCTTCTTGAAAGGCAATCCTGGTTTAGCCACCAACACGGTGTATCTAAACAGTCTTCCTGATATCTGAAAGTATTTTACCCTTTCCGGTCCTTCTTTCACTCCTTTTTCATAGCTTTTTATGTAATTCACTTTTTTGAACCTTGATGTCATACAGTGGATGTTTTGGCTTTTTAACTACTGTGACAGAGTGGATTATTGTCAGATACACATTTACCACATTCTGTGTTGCTTGGGATTAAATTTTCCTTTTCTAAATTCTTATTGTTCCAAGAAGTAGTCTAATATAATATGAAAATCCATTATAATGTCTAAAAATTTAGTCACTGCATCACTTCTTTTGGTGAAATGTATCAAAATGCAGACCACTGGTGGTAAGGCAGTTCTTCTATAATTGAATGTTCTATACTTACAGTATATGTAATAATTTTCAGTGTTATGCAGTGTTTACCACCATCCTGGTTAGGTGGTCAATTATATCTTACGTAACATATTTAATATATACTGATTGCATTTAGGTATGGAATTTTAATATGCAATGATCCTGTATGGTCAAAGACTCCCAATTCTTTCATGTTTTATCTGTATCCTTTTGCTCCATTCTACCTTGTTCTTTCTTTTTTTCTCTCCTATGTCTAGCAAAAACAGTCCTAAAAGGCATATCATTCTTCCTGGCAAACCCTCATAATCTGTCTCCAAATTTAGATAGGCCAAAGGTGGTCATAAGCACTAAACTAATTTTCAAAAATGGTTAGAAAATTTCAATAATAAACATTACTATGTGGCCCAACACTGTAAGCGCTTCTGAGGCAACCCTAAAATCTTAAAACATGCAAAATATGACAAGACAGTATCCTGTAGAAAATTAGAGGTGAAGTATTGCATTGCACCAGAAATTGCATTGAAACTGGAAGCCTCCCACCACTCTGAACATAAGATTAACTTCAGAGGAACTAGGGACTGTTGGGAAAAAATTTCAGAACATGCAGAATAATTCCTGAAACAGCACTTCACTGGCCTTCTGGAGGAGATGGAGGATGCATGACCCCCTGCTAGTGCAGTAAAGGAGACAAAACCAGCTGTTGTGTGCTGGATTAAAACTCTGGTTGGGTATCTTCCCTCTGAAAGGGAACAGTAATAACTGACAAGCGGAGAGTAGAGCTAGCACACTGTATATTTGTATAACTCTATCTGAGTGAGTTTGTTTGCTGAACGCATTTCCGTCCACAAAATCTTTTGGCAACCCATTTTGCAGTTCAGTATGAAAGGTATGGTCAAAATATGTCTTCATTTGCTTTCTTCTAATTCTGATATTATGAAAAAGGGTGATTCATCATTCTCTATTCAACTTCTTCATGTCACTCCTGACTATCATGTTTTCATAGAGTCATTTCTTTTTAGGTTGAGAAGTCTTGGTATATGCAGTCTTTCCTTGTTGGTTGAGTTCTTTGTTTGTCCTTGTCACATTTTTTCTGTTCCTCAGCCAACTATATTCATTAGGAGATGATGGGAATCAAAACTGCGCGTATGGCAGTTCTCCATACTTTTCAAAATAATGCCTAACATCCTAGTCCCTTTGGGATTAGCATCAAACTGGTATTTCTTAGAGATATCTATTATAACTCCAAAATCTCTTTCCTCAGTGGTACTAGCTACTTTACAATTCATGATTATGGACTAGCTGGAATTCTTGGGTTTTTTTTTTGTTATGCTTTACTGATGCAGAATTTCATCTGCCATTTTATTGCTGCACTCTGCAATGGCTCTCAGTCAGCTTCTGTCTTCACCCCTCAGAATACCTTCTTCCTATCCAATCCCTTTTCTAGATCATTTTTGAGTGCAGTAGATTGAATAGGCCCCAGCACAGATGCCTATTTCCATCCATTGTGAAAACAAATGCTTTATTCCTGCCCTTTTTTCCTATGCTTTAGTCCATTATTAGTTCATGCAAATGCCTCCCCTTTTATCCACCTTAGTTAAAATCTTTTGGGAAAGATCTTGAAAAGCTTTCTCCCCTCCAGATTAATGTTATCAGCTGGATCACATTCATCTACACCCTTCTTGGTTTCCTCAAAAATGCCAACAGACTTGTGAGGCATAAATATCCTGCTTGACTCTCCCATAGTATATTATTTTGCTTATGTGCTTACTATTTTTATTCTTCAGTATTGTTTTAGCCAGTACGTAAGTAAGATTTTCTTCTACAGGTTTTCACATTATGTCAGGCTTTTCTGGTAAGTGCTATCTCTGGTACCCCATGAAACCCTTAAAGAAGTTCACATTACATTCTTCTGATACCAAGGCTGATGTGAGAAACTGCACATTGCTGTTATAGAGAAATCAAGGACTAGAATACTCCAGGTCATCCTGTTATGATCCGTACCAAGAACTTACATGCACTGACACATACATGCACTCTTGCATCGTACCTAAATCTTGGATACTGTGGAGGAGAAGGGTGTATGGCATAAAAGGGGGAAGATGGGAAGATTCATTCTATTCTTACTTTACATGCACACGAGTAAACCTGTTGAAGCAGCTGAAAAAAACCAGTATTGTAACTAAGCCCAGACACTCAAAGAACAGTGGAGGAAAAAAGGTCTAGTAGGTCTACCTTGAGCTAGAAGTGAGCAAGAAACAGAAGGGATTCTTTTCTCCTGCAAATGAAAGCGTTACAATACAGTTCTGCACTTTGCTGGAAGGAGACTTTTTAATGAGAAGTTTCTGTCAAATGTCCTGGTTGATTGAGTCAGACTGAATGCAGCTATGGAAGTGTTGCTGCTTCACTGGGATTTTCATCAGGACGTATTTGGGTGGCAGAAAAATAACTGTTACTCAGGGGTTGGGCAATTGCATAGGATGCAGGAAATCTTCATGTTTATACTTTACTGCCTTTACAAGTTGCTAGTAAGTCAGTCCCATTGGGTGATCTTTGATGCGTATATTTCTTACTCCACACTTATGTAAATAACCCTTGATTTGGAGAGAGATGTTGAGGTCTATAAATCATAGATGCGGGGCTGGGCAATATGAAGATGCAGCACTGAGAGTGTTACTGAAGTAACTGTGGCTTTTGAGAATGAAAATTATATATTCTAGGATGTTATTCAGCCCTTCACCACCAAATACAATTTAATATGAATTATTTAATTTGATCACAATCCAACTTTCTGCTTCTTAAAAAGAATGACAAATCACTTTACTTATTATACATCAGTGATCCGGAAACACTGCAGAAATCTCTCTCAGATGTATTCTCCTTCCTGAACACATCCTTTCATATTCTGCCTTTCATGGTGTGATGATCTCAAACAAAACTGTAAAGAGAGACAGTAAACCAGAAGTCTGGGCTAGTTCAGTAAACTTTCTAATCATGCTTTTCTATGAATTTACATACCTGTCAAAAATCAAAGGCTTTTGCAAACAGCGTGATGATGCTGAAGTTCCAGCCCAACACTCCCTGCAAAACCTGCCCACTGGCCTCTGCCTTCTTCTTGCTCCCCTGCCTTTCTCCCAGGCGGGCTGCTTGCTGTATTGCCAGAGCAATCCTACAGGCAGAGTTGACATCTTTTATTTTTCATTCCAGTGATGTTTTATTGGGGGGGAGGGAAAAGATCAGAAGAGGGAAGAGGATTTTTTGTTTTGGTTTTTGTGTGGTTTGTGGGGTTTGGTTTTGTTTTAATGTTTAAAGTATGCAATTCTGGGATGACATTTTCAGGTCTCTTTTCCAAATTCTTCTGAGATGACTAGAGCTAAAATAGTTCATTATTTCTTTATGCTATTTCTATTCTAAGTATGAAAAATCCAAGTTGTGATGCCCCAGCAAGTTGGACAAATGCTCCAGCTTTGCCTGTATTACTACATCTTTCTCTCCCTGATGCAGCATCAATGCAGCTGGCAAAATATTGCATATATCTATACCCAGAGACTTGACCTGAGGCTTGTCATCAAGCTCCTACAGCCTTGATATAATTGACTGTTTGGCTTTGACAGCCCTTTTCAGCAGCTGTATCAATTAACCCTGGGGACTGAGGGCTCCTCACACCAGCTCAACACGAAATTTCCCTCCTCTAGGCAAGAACTTAATGGATCATCTAAGGCAGGTTTCTTCTGAATCACCTACTGAAACCTCTGTTTAAGATGAAGACGACTTCTTGGACCCATCCACAACCAAACAATAAAACATTTCTAATAATTCAAGAGCCCTTGTTTGTCCAGCTGCCAACTGGCAAGTAAAAATAACAACATATCTATCCATGCAGCTTCTTTTATCCTGTGGTGTGTTTAGCAATCTTGAGTTGCTAAGAATAAGAGCAAAATTTTATTTAATTTGACCCCAACTTCATGGCAAATTAATCTCTGTCAGGTACACATCAAAACAGAGTTGCATTTTCTTGTGTAATCTGAGCACTGCAGCACAAAAGAGCACAGGAATTAAATTACAGTTGTGATCTGTGCATTGCAGACTCTAAAAAGCAACGTAAAACACCAAACCTGGAAACCAAAAGTATGAACTAAGGCAGTAAAGAAAGCTGTGAACACATTCTCATTAAATCTTGCTTCTATCAAAAGCCTGAGTCAACCTATCAAAGAAATCCCATTAGTACCAAAGCAAGAGCCGAGATACAGACCCGGTGAACTATTACTGGATTTTTGCCTCTGCTTCAGGGATTTTTCTTCCATCTACAATGCACCATGGATTTGTTTAACAGCAGGAACTGTTTGTTTAAAATCTCAGGTGTGCCTGATATTTTCTTTTTCCAAAAGCAGTTATAACCCCTATTTTTCTAAAGATAAATTAATCCCAACTGAGGAAAAAAGCATTGGAGAAGGAAGGAGGGTTTTTTTTGCCTTTATTCTATTCAGTTCTGTTTAATTGAAAAAGTAGAAAAGTTCTAAGAGCTTGTTCTTAGACATTTACTCCTTACTTAAGGCTTCACTAGAGCAAAAAATGTGTTTTAAAATAAACTCTAGACAAAAACCTCTGAGAAGCAGAGTTGGGAGTCTGTGCCATAATCAACCATCTCACTTCTGTGAAAAGCACAAAAGTGTTTTTCACTAGGCTTTTAGCCAAAGCTAGCTAGCTCATATTAATAACATATTCGTACTCTGGGAGAAATCCAGCCTAGGGGTCTGAGGCACTGGTCACCTGCAGTTCTGATCAACTTCAATGGGAAGTACATGTCTCTGTAGATCAGAATTTACTGGAACAGAAATTCAGCCTCAGGATAAAATGAGACTTTTTAAAGAAATTTAATTTACAGAGAGAAATGTGACTGCTTAGGGTGGTTGCAAGCTGCTATGTAAGGATCTCTCCAAAGGCCCCAGCCAGCATTTGATGGAGTAGTGGCAAGGACATCTACTATTGTGGCTGCAATTCATATAAATCGTTAGTCTCCTTAACTAAAAAAAACAACCCAAACCAACCAAACAAAAAAAAAACCCCAAAGCCACAATTGGAAGTGATTGATTTCCAATAGATACAGGAGGAAAATGAAACTCCCACAGAATATCAGGCACAAAAGAGTGAATGGTATGATATCTTTAGTGCTAGGGAATAATTTAGGTTCCCAGTTCTTTAAATGGTCTTTATGTAGAAATTACTAGTGTAAAACAAAAACTAATTTCTTGAATAGAAGTTCTAGAATTCATCCCAATAGTCCATGAAAATTGTAAATGCACAAATAAACACCTGTTCTTGAATCTGTCAGGAAAAAGAAATTTAAGCGGAGCCTTGTAATAAAAGGAAGGCAAAAGATGACATGAGGAAAAAAGAATTGTAATCGCCTAAGTTTCAGAAATCAAACAGCTGGTGAAACAAAGCTCATTTCAATGTCAACACCTAGATTGCTTCCTCTGCTGATAGCTATTTTGGAGAAAATAGTGGTGGGGGCTGAACCATGGTTACTAACCAAGTAAAAGAACTGGGCAGTGTTTTGAGGGCATGCTAAGGGCTACATTTTCAGAAGTCCTGGACATTCATTTGTTTCCACTGTAATACTAATTGCAACATTTTTCAGAGAAGTTCAGTGCCCAGTAAGCTGAGGTCCTTTGACAAACTGTCTCCTTGTTATTGTAGTTACTGTGGAAAGGCTTCCTGAGTCTTGAAGGTACCAGATGCATTGATCTTCCTTTTCTTCTCTATTGCTGCTGCACTTCTTAGGCAGCTGAGGTATAGCTCTCTATGAAATTACCTCACTGGTTCAGCAGCCTGAATCTGCTTTAGGAGTCAGTAATTGTGTTAAAGCCGCATTAGTTTTAATAATGAGGGAAGGAAAGATGTATTTTGAAAACCTTTGAAGGCAAGAGTTTAACACTTCGCAAGGATTATCAAGTTAGGGCTGATTGGTTCAGGCAAACCAATTTATGGATGATTCAGTTTAATATCCTTATATGTCTCCAACAACCATTTTACCCCTAGAGCAGGATGCAACTTTTTATATTTTCAGCCAGATTTTTTGTCAGTTCTTGGTCTATGACCTCTCTTCTGAAAACAAGTTGAACAGGCTTTGCAGAAGTAAGGACTGACACCTTAGAGCACAAAAATTAATAATAAAATAAAAATAAATAATAATAAATATATAATAAAATAATATCCACTTATTTGGGTCATGTTTATGGGATATTTTCTGGTTAAGGTTAGATTTCACAGAACTATGAGAAGAAAACTTGTCTTGAATCCAATCTGTTTCTAAGCTCTGAGCAGAGCTGCAGACCAGCATTAGATGAAGTTTGCTTACATTTTCCTGCAGGAGTTGTTCTGCCTTGATAGTGGTGATGACTGAGACCTGGCCTCTTCTCCAAAAAAATATTTCATATGTATAAAGCAGAACAGTATTAAGTGAGAAATTAATCGCCAGCAGCCTGGTGGTTAGGGAAGGTAAGACTATGGGATTAAATGTCCTCAGGCAGGGGAGGGAGGAAACTTGTAGGTCTGCATGGTGTTTGGTCCCTGATTTACTGGTCACTAGTGCCACAGGGGAGTTTTTGTGAGCATCTAAGCTGTCACTTTCTTCATTGATCTTGAAAACACCTAATCCAAAAAGTCAATTATTTACCAGGTCCTGTCTGTAATAACTCTCAAGCAGTACTGTTGGTTGCCAGGGACGTTGCGTTGTTCCCTGTCATCTTCTTCCAACAAATAGTAAGCTCAACCAGCATGACCAAATTGCATTATTTATCACAACTGCAGAAAACCTCTTTTTCTTTCATGTCAGACCTTGCACCGTGGTGCCTGAGCATACTGCTTGCTACAGTAGTCCAAAGGACACCAGTATGTCAAGGCCTGGGGTAACAACAAAAGCACGAAGTTTTTTGCACAAATGAGAGCCTAGATATTTGTACACATAGAAGCATGCAGTACACCAGCTATTCAGCTATTCATTCAACATCTCACTATGGAATGAAGTCAACATGGACCAGGAAATGGTGCATTGAAAAGGGAAGATGAGAGAAAATAGGGCACTTTAACTTCTCAGCTCAGTTACTGACCTGCTGTATGACTTCTTGCCACTCAATTCTGCTCTCCTTTCCCTTCTTTCCTGGTCCCTGGAGGATGTACAGTTCCAATTCATTAAGTGTTTGTGCAGCACCTAGGTATGGGGGAGCCAGGTGTATTTGGAGTGTCTAGGTCCTGTATGCAAAAACACAAAAACAATTCTTCTGTTTGTCTGTTTCCCAAATCAAGTTCTAGCCCAAAGATTGTTTGCTCTGCTTTTTTTTCTCTGCTCTGACAGCTTATAGCCTAAAACATTATTTCTGAGCCACGTAACTTTTTTCATTAGAGAGAAAAATGTATCACTAGCCTCTGTGATTGCAGAAGGTCCTGAATGTCATAATCTCCAGATGATTTAGTTATCCAGATCTAAAGACCGAACACTTGGGAATCTGCAATTCATCTGAAATTTTCAATATGTTACAAATCATAATTTGCCCATTTTTTTAAAAAAAATTACATTATCAAATGTATGTGAATTAATTTAAAGGCTTCACTGGGCCTTTAAATTGAAAAGAGCAACAAAATAATCCATTGCTTACCTGGTACCATATCAGAGGCACTTGTTAAGGGACACAGGGACTTCTACTGTAGTGTAGGGAAGGGTAATAATGACAGAAAAGCAAAAGGATTTGAACACCACAATTAGCAGAGTTTTCTTATAGATTGGTGTCTTCAAATCAGTTAACTCCAGCATCCAAGGCAGTATAAGCTCTAACATGTCTAGTGCAGCCTGGGCATTTATATGGGCACCGCCTCAGGTGGAGTCACTGAAGTGTAACAAGGCATAAAGTCACAGCACATCTTCAGTTGCAACCAATATAAGGTTGCTCTTTCCTACCAATCTGCCTATTTTTGCAAAGCTTTAAGAAATCAATTCCTTCATCAAGTTTGGCTGAACTTCACCAGCAGGTTCAAAAGGTAAGGAAAGCAGCAGGAAAAGATGTGTATGCATTATGCATGAAGTGTCATTGCAAAAGCTTCAATCTTTAAAAACTAGATAGTAACAATGAAAGAAAAAGAGGGCAAAGAATAAGAAAAATTTGAAGATGTTTTCTGGAAAGTATATCACTGAAGGCTTCATATCTAGGGGTTTATGCTCACTAATTTTTGGAGAATATCCCATAAGAGGCATGATAGTTCTCTGAGTCTTCTAACAGTTATAGCACAGAATCAGATATCTGGCGGTTATACTCTAATTCTATAAACCATGGGAAGAAGGCAGGCTTTTGCACACATACTGTGAATTCCTTAACTTTCGAATTCTTGACTTGACAAACTTAATTGCGACATATATTTCATCAGCTTCTCCAACAAAAAAGAAGGAACGAAAGAAAAAATGGTTCCATTGTGATATAAAGCGTTTTACATGTTTGATGATGCAAAACCTGTAGAAGAGTTTTTTGAAAATTGTTTTCAAGGGCTTGCCTTTGTGGAAGACAAGAGTTTATAATTACCAACCATACAACACATGTTTTTACTCTACACTAATAACATTAACAGAGTATTTGAATAACAGCAATGTAATTTAAAACATTTTTGTTTCGTATATATCTCATTCAGAAAACAACCTATGTTATTTTTCAAATAATTTAAAGAAAAACAAATACTAAACAGTACAGTTCCTGTTATGGAAGTTTTAAAGAAAGTTAGAGAATGGAAATAAATATTGGTGTGAGTTACAGCACTAAATCAGTTCTGACAGTAATAGCTTTTATTTTCCCTACCTTCCTGTAAGGTACGTAAGAATTTTTTTCTTCAATTCCACTTATTCATTAAGTTTAGTTCAATGTTTAATACAATAAAAGTCAAGAAATCCTGTGAGAACTGAAGAGAGAGAAAAGCTGGGGTGTTGTTTTGGAAGGGTTTAGTTTTCCTCCAGTAATATTAAAGAGCAGTGAAAGGATGAGATCTAATAACTTAAAATGTTGAACAATACAGGAACAGATTTTTTTTTTAATAACCCTTGTGATAGCTGATGTTACTATTATTGAAGAAATTTACTCTAAACACAAATGTATCTAGAGAAACTTATAAATAAAGAAAACAAGAGAGTAATTATAAATAGTAAAGGGGAAAGTAATACTGATCTGTAATTTCAACTGAATTTCAGATTGTATCTGAAGAGAGCAAAACACAAGCTTAAGAAATATTTCATTCAGTTTTTGAACACAATGACAATGTAAAAATAAAAATGTTGGTAGTGCATCCTTTGGTTTTGCAAAAGGGAAGAACGAAGTATAGCATTAAGACTTGTTTATATGAAAGATTGTGCATTTAAACGTTTCGTGTTATTTTGTGTATGTCCATGTGTATGCACATGCAAAATGTTTTGTAACCTCTTCTGGAGCAAAAAGGCACAAATATCAAGTAACATGGTGAGCCATGATTAACATCCAATTTCCCCAGGCTACTGAAATTGCCGTGAAAATAGGTGCATCAAAATCCATTTATAATCACTCTTGTGTCCTGTAATTACAAGAACAAAATACTGTGCTTTGAATAGACAATTATTTTTCCTCAGAATGAGCCTGTATGCACAGGTCCTGAATTGCATCCTCCTCACTCTCTAAAGGTTTCACTATGCATTTTTTACTGTTATTTAACTATTGTTAAGATGGTAATAACACTTTTCTGAAGTTTATATTGGCAAAACCTCCATTAGAGATGCAACAGGCACATGAGAAAAGTGATTTAAAGCTGTAGAACTTGTAGACATCTCATATACAAAAAATGTATTTCCCTCTCTTTTTCATTGACCTAGAGCGGGACCGTTACTGAGGTGGAATACATGCATTAGATTCTCCTCAGAGCTCACAGGGGAGAGAAATTGATCTCCTCACAGAAAGAGAGCTTTTCTGAGCTGTTTTAAACAAAACCAGTCTTTCCCACATTTTGGAACAAGCCTTGTTATGAATACTTTTAATTAGGATATTTTAAAATAAAAAAAATATTAAGTATTTTATTTCCATTTGCCATGGTTTAACCCCAGCCAGCAGCTTAAACACCACACAGCTGCTCACTCACTCCCCGCCTCCAGTGGGACCATGGAGAGAATCAGAAAGATAAAAGTGAGAAAACACATGGGATGAGATAAAGACAGTTTAATAGGGGTAGCAAAAGCCGTGCACGCAGGTAAAGCAAAACAAGGAGTTCATTCACTCCTTCCCATGGGCAGGCAGGTGCTCAGCGATCCCCAGGAAAGCAGGGCTCCATCACGCGTAACGGTTACTTGGGAAGACAAACGCCATCACTCTGAATGCCCCCCCTTCCTTCTTCTTCCCCCAGGTCCACATGCTGAGCACGACATCACATGGTGTGGGATATCCCTTGGGTCAGTTGGGGTCAGCTGTCCCGGCTGTGTCCCCTCCCAGCTTCTTGTGCCCCCCCAGCCTGCCCGCTGGTGGGGCGGGGTGAGGAGCAGAAAGGGCCTTGGCTCTGTGTGAGCCCTGCTCAGCAGTAACTAAAACATCCCTGTATTACCAACACCATTTTCAGCACAAATCCAAAACATGGCCCCATTCTAGCTACTATGAAGACAATTAACTCCATCCCAGCCCAAACCAGCACACCATTATATTTACACTTTGTTTAATAACGAGAGAAATCATAAGCTAGAGTTCTTAAAACATCAACCAGTAGCAGCAAAAATGTCCTTTGAAAGATGTTTCATAAACTTATGACTTCTAAAGTTTAAATCTCCCACTAGTCTACAGAGATTTTTTTTGCATTACAAGTAATAAGCAGAATTTAAAATAAAAAATCATTAATTTCCCAGGATGAAAATTGTGATTTACAGATCCTAAACTCTAAATAACAGAGGTTTTTTACAGTTTTGGTTTTGCGCATGCAAAGCAGGAAAGATAATGTTGTAACATACCGTTATCTGTGAAAAACTGAATAATTTAAGAACAAGTAACGAAAACACAATTGTAACTGCAGCTTGTGCAACACTTCATCAATAATTACTTCTCAGTCAACTAAAGAGACATCAGGCTAGTGAAAAAAGAACTGGAGCAGTACCTGTTCAGTATCATTTGACAAGTGGCTTAAAGAAAATGGAACAAATAAAAACAAAAAGATGAAAGCCAGTCTAGTTTAAAAATAGTTATGGAAGCTTGCCTTTTTTTTAAGAGTTGTTTAAACTGTTTATTTATAATCAAGCCTTTCAAATCTACATGATTTGTTAGAGTAATATGTACCTTGGCTTTGTCTCTGTCTTCAGACTGGCTGCTATTTGAAGGCCTTATTTTATATGGCTGGACTAATACTATTGTACAAATTGCTACCTTTCGAAGGCTGTGATGTGAACCTGCCTGAACAACTGCCACTTTAGCACCACAATAAAAAATACCTTTCATATAACAACTCTCTTCCTTTCAGAAGGAATAATGAAACAAAGCAAAATAAAAAGGCATGACCATCCTTTTTCACAGAGGAGTCACGCTTTGGGGATGTTTTGTCCCCTCTCAGCTTCTGGAGTTTCAGAGCTGCTGAGCCGAGACGGGCACATGCAGCACACACCTCCTGCTGCACTGCTCCCCCCGAGCATGCACTGTCCTCTCTGAGGGCTTAGCAAACACCCTCTCACCGAAGCCAATCTTGCTATTGTGTGGGGTTTTCTAAACACCTCCAATGCTGTGCAGTTGCTCTGGGGCTTCTCTTCTGCCCCCCTGCCCTGTCTTGCCCAGCTCCACAGGCTCTCATGAGCTTCCTCCTCTTTTCTCTTGCTGTCTTCTCACTGAAGGCAGCGACACTAGGAGACACTTCTTTTAATAAAATATGAGAGATGGGGCACGCTCCCTGCATGAGATCATGTGAAGGGATGCACGTGTTAGGTGATGCCCTGGTGCATGGGGGCTGCAGGCCTACGCTGGAGTGAGTATGTGCACATCCTGGGCCTCACTTTACTCATATATTAGGCTAAAAGTTGTTGTCTTCAGTGCTCTTAGATGTCCAGATTAAGTGTCTGCATAGCTGTGAGGTTTTGGTTTTATATTGCTATTAACCAGGCAGACAAACAATTTTAACTTGATAAAAAGATATATCCTATGTTTGGGTTCTTGTCATTCACACCAAGGACACTCTTAAAATATATTTTTCAAAATTTCAGTCACCCTAATGTCACAGAGTAGATGTTGAATTTTTTCTGACTGATGGTCAGCTATCTTTAGCATGGGTGTCCACTCTGTCTTGAGCCTAGTCTAATGGAGATGGTCACCACACCAGTTTAACTTCAGTAATTTCTTGCCAGCACCATTTTTATTTCAGCTATTGAGTTCCTTTTTGTTTTCCATTTAACTGCATCCTAGTAAAATTAAGCTAAACCCAGTGCATACCATTTTATGAACATGGCAGCTCTGATTTAGCTACTGTAAAGTTCTCATCACGCAGACAAGACCCAGCAGAAGGGAAAGCATCTTGAATGGGATGCAGAATTTGATTCTTATCCAGAGACACAGTTGTCCTTGCTGCTGTTGCCTGGGGGGAGAACAGAGTAGGGAAACTCAGACCTGTGCTTTTATGCCGTGTCTATCCTGTGAATAAACAGAAGGACTACAGTCTCCAGGGTCTTATACCAGCAGTATAAAACTCACATTAAAGACACTGTGAAAAGCAGCCTTCAAATAACAGACTTTCATGTTTCTCTCTTCTCCTAGTTCAGCAGTCACAATGAAGAAAACCCCAAACATTTCTTACATATCTGCTCTTTGACCATTTGGACTATAGCATGTTGCAATTTGATACTATGACACTAATGAAGTAGTCAGGTGTCAGTTTTCTAAGGGTCCTAACGTCAGGTACAAACCATCACTTAATTTACTTATGAATCTGAATAAAAAGAAGCTGAAGTCTAATGAGGAATCTTTTAGAAAAATAAATTAGAGTATTTACCTCTTACTTTACCAAGAAGGTTAGGTTGAGCTGCAGTTTGTTGCTATGAAAGTGCTCTAAGGCTTTGCCCTTCTTGTTACACAGGGGTATCTTGAACCTTCAGCCCTAGCTGATCCATGTGCTACGTAACTACGTCTGGGAGAGGCAGAGCTCCTACAAAGTGAGTCCTGGATGCTGAAGATCTCAGATTTTGTACCAAAGTTTCACCTGGTTACACGTGAAAATGTCAGAACCACAAATTAGCTTCTCTCTCTTCTTTATCACAGATGTAGTGTTGCCTTCCCAAGTCCCCTGTTTCCTTCTGTCTTGCTCTAGCCACAACTAGCTGCTGCTTGACAGCAAAGCTTATGGGCTTGTGAACACACACTAAGGATGGTCATTCAAGTTGTTCTTCTAGAATTAGTGATGTGGTGTACTGGTTGCTTACCCCACCGCAGGGTTTAAGCTATATAAGGCATAAAAGTCCTGTTTCTAGAAAAGGCAAAGATTCAGTTCTTTAATCAGAGGTGATGAGATGATAATTTGAAGGCAAATAGTTCTTAATGATTATTAGGCAGGTAATGAGAAAGGTCTAGCTTACCTCTGTAAGACTTCATCTAGAAACCCCATAGGAATTTGGAATTTCATGTGACTAGTGCAACCTATGGAAACATTTCATTTCTTTGCATCCTTCATAACTTTAGTCTTGTATTTTAAAACCTCAGATGAAACCATTATTTAGCTGGTGATTATCTGACTGAGAGATGAGAGATGGTGTCAATAGAAATAATTTTGTAAACCAGGCAGGACTCATAGATGTTTATAGTGAGAATCCAGCAGCCAAAAGAGTTTAGCACCTGCATCCTCCTGTGGAGGAGTTTAAGTGTCTGGGTTTTCACAAATAACAGGCGCTCATGAAGGCACTTAACAGTAAAACATTACTATCCAGGAGGTTTTCATTGCTCTCCTGAGTATTGCAGCGCTACCATTTTAACGAAAAAAAAAAAAATCCAAACCCTGAAAATTTTACCTAGCCTAAAAATTTCCATTATAGTACCAAGTACTTTGGGAAATCCAGCCCTAGCCACACGTGGGGCACAGAAGGCTGCTGAAGAGCTACTGCAGTAGGAGGGTTAGTGCAGCTGGGACTGCTCTAGAACATCTGTAAAGCAAAACTCACAGAAGAAGATTATACTGGTATGTCATCTAATGCAGCTTAAAAAGAAATAAATTCCTAAATAAATAACCTTTTGGGTTCCAAGTTCTTGCTTTGGAGCACCTCTAGCTTTTCTTTTGCGTTTCTGTCCCAACAGCGTGACTATCTGTATTTTGGCCATCAGCTTTATAATAGACCGTTCTGTCCCTTTTTCTGCATCAAAAAGTATTAAGGAGGAAAACACAATTATGTTTAAGTGCAAAAGCGTTCACTGGCCACTCAAAAGCACAAGTAAATATCTCAACTATTAAGTCACGTACCACTTCATTGTTCGAAAGGGCTCACAGGAGGGAGCGACAGCAGAGTCATCTAAGGCTGCACTGTGCGCAGAGAGGAGCACAGCCTGCGCTGCCCCGCTTAAGCGCGGCTTAACCGCCCCCGCCGGCGCCCAGGGCTGGGCTCGGCAGGTGGGTGTCCATCTGGGTCAGCCAGGCACCTACCACCCCGCACCCCGCCCCGCCCCCCGGCGGAGGCAGCCTGGGCCGCGGGTCCGGCACAGCGGGGAGCGCGCCCATCCCCGCCGCATCGGGGCTCTGCGCGGGCAGAGCGCGAAGCTCGCGTCCCGAGCTGACGCCCGTAACACCGGCAAAAGTTTCAGCCCCCGGCGTGCGGGGCTGACCCCAAACGAGCCCGCGTTGCCCTGCGTGCCCTCCCGACAGCCGCTCCTCCCCCCCCCCCGCGTTCCCGCCGCCGCCGCCGCGAGGCCCGGAGCGGGCCCGCCACGGAGCCCTGCGGGACGAGTGGGTTTGTGTCCCCCCCCTCCCACGGGGAAGGGGCGGGCAGGGGCGCTGCGTGGCCGCGCCAGGCGCTGCCGCCCCCCCGCCGAGTCCCCTCCCCGCACCGCGCCCTGCGCCCGGCCCGGCGGCCGAGGGAGGCGGGGGGTGGGGGGGCGCCCCCGTCCTGCCCCGTTGCCGCCGCCCCCGGGGACGGGGGCGCAGGGCCGCCATGTGAGGGAAACGGGGGCCGCGGCGGAGCCCGCCCCCGGGGCGGCGGGGCCGGATCGGCTGGCCGCCGCGCCGCGCTGCCAGCCTCTGCAGGTCCGCGGCGGCGGCGGGTGGGCAGCAGCAACGAGCCGACGCCGGCCGGCCGCAGCCCCGCCATGGGAGCCGGGCGGGGGGCGAGGCTCGCCGCCCCGAGCCGCCGGCGGGGCTGAGCCCGGCTCCGGCGCAGGTAGGGAAGCGACGGGCCGGGCCACGGCGGGGCGGGGAGAGGGAGCGGCGGGAGGGGGTATCTGCTGGGCTGGGGAAGGGGCTGGCCCCTGCTCTCTCCCCACCCCACCGCACATGGAGGGGGTCGGGCGGCGCTGCCCGGCCCGCTGGAAAGTTTGGGCAGGCGTGGCGGTGCCCCCGCTCCCCCGCGGCGGGCGGGCGGAGCGCACTGCCCCGCCGTGGTGGCGGTGGCGGTGGCGGTGGTGCCGCCGCCGGTGAGGGCCGGGGGAGGCGGGCAGGGAGGAGAGGGGAGGCTTTTAAATGGCTTTGAGGAGCGGTACCTCGGAGGTGGGGCCGTGCCGGGAGCCTGGAGCGCCTTTGCTCGTCGTGGCCGGAGCGGTGTACGTATGCTGGGCTGGGTTTTTTTCCGATTTAGTGTGCAGTGTGTTAAGGAGAGGAGCCGGGAGCGTTGCTGAACTCCTGGAGGATGGGGGTTAAGCGAGCCTTTGCGGCGGAAACTCTTAAGGGCTCTGCTTTGCCTTTAAAATACGGGGAGGAAGAGGTGCTGCGTGCTTGTTTAGGTAGTTCCGAAGAGAGGTAGTTTGGCTCTGCTCGCTTTAACGTGCGTGGTTTTAGTTGTCTTTAACAGAAGTGTGCTCACTGGTGGGTAGTTAAAAAAAACCAAAAAACCAACAAAAACCAAAACCAAAAAAAACCCCGAACAACAGCATGCTTCAGTCTGAATAAGAGGTTAATGAAAATCATCGTGCTTGCAGTCAGCAAGTAGGAATCAATTGGGTGATTTCTGTTCCGGGCTCTGCTGTGTTTTGGGGAGCTCCATTTAATTCAGCGTGCATCCATCCTCTTTCACGTGTTGGTATTCGAGAGGAAAAATAACCCCCAAATGTTCTGGTTTTTGCACGCCCCTGCTTTTGCAAATCCTAACTCCCCAGAGTTCTGTGTGGTGCTCGCACAGAGCTGAAGACACCCAGTCCATGTCCAGAGCCCTGCTATTTATAAGACTTGGCAGAGCGGGGGAGGAGGAGGAGGGATGCAGCACCAGGCTGTTGTTTGCCTTTTGCATAAACTACCGAGACAGGTTGCATATTGTTTGAGATGTTGCATCGGTGGAGACGGGGTGGGGGGGGAAGAGGTGCAGAAGCTGAAGTGTTCCTAATCCTTCTCTTCCTAGGGACTGTGGATCTGTGAAGTGCTTCCCTCCGATGTGAATGCAGTGTCCCCTGTGGGATGCAGTAGGTGATGCCCAGCTCTACTGCAATGGCAATTGGAGCTCTCTCTAGTTCTCTTCTCGTAACCTGCTGCCTCATGGTTGCCCTCTGTAGCTCCACCATACCTGTACAAAAACTGGCCAAGGCTCAAGACAAACAGGAGATAAAGGCGAGCCAGGAAAAGAGGGATCACACGTCTACAAGGGAGAGCCAGACAGGCCCAGGGAAAATGAATGAGATCGGCAGGAGCGGGAGGGAGGAGGGTAGCAGGGATTGGAAGAGCAAAGGAAACAGGAACTACTCGAACAAGGAGTCTTGGACTAAGCAAAAGCAGGCTTGGAACAGCCAGGGGACGAGCAGTAAATCCGGGAGCATTCAAATGCAAGAGCAAAGGGACGCCGCTCCCGAGGAACCTCAGGTGGCTGAAGATTTGCCTCTCCCAGAAGCTGTTGCGAGCGTCAGTCCCGAGCCTCCGGAGGAGTACGCCTATCCAGACTACCGTGGGAAAGGCTGCGTGGACGAGAGCGGCTTCGTCTATGCCATCGGGGAGAAGTTTGCGCCGGGCCCCTCTGCCTGCCCCTGCCTGTGCACCGAAGAGGGCCCGCTGTGCATACAGCCCGAGTGCCCCAGGCTCCACCCTCGGTGCGTCCATGTGGACACCACGCAGTGCTGCCCGCAGTGCAAGGAGAGGAAGAACTACTGCGAGTTTCGAGGGAAAACCTACCAGACCCTAGAGGAGTTCATGGTAAGGGCTGAAGCTGAAAGTCATCTTGTGGGTCCGTCTGTCATTTAAAGGGGCATTGTGTTCTTCAGTGGCTTTCTCAGAGGGCCTTCTGCGTCTCCCCCTCCCCTTTTCATTTCTGTGTTAATACTGCTTCTGCAGTGCTATAAAATATTCTCCTTAAACATGACCTTTCTTGCTCTATGGTACTGTAACATTTTTAAATGAGGGTGCTGATCTTTATTAATTCCTTTGGTATTTACAGTAAAATATGCTATTTGAAAGGATGCTACCTGGGTGGTGATGTGGATTTTATGAGAATTTCCAGCATTTTACATTTGCTTCCTTATTTAACTGTTAACTGTGGAACTTCTACCTTGCAGGCATCAAGCAGGGTTTTGTGGGCTGACTTCTATTCCTAGGAATCAGTGTGTGATGGTACCTTTTTCCTAACAGGCATTTCTCTTTTCCTTTCTTGCTGTTTAAACTGTGCTGCCAAGGTTGCGTAATGTTTGTTTTCCTCAAAATGACTGTGGGCCCTCTTTTTAGTAAGAGCATGGTTTGCAGTCTGAATTACAGTGATACCTAAACATCGGACTTGAAAAGCTTTATGCTTAGGGAAAACCTTTTAGAGAAGGGCCTTTTTAGCACCACCGTGCAAGGTCGTTATCATTGAAAATGCAACTTGGTGCAGTGCACTGAAAAGTTTTGGAGTTGAGGCCAATTCCCTAGTTGCTTAGCTTGCCTTTTTCCCTTTAGTATATTATTGTGGCTGAGATCTGCCAACAGGCTCTAAGAATTTGCTTGCAAATGACTGTTAGGTACAGGGCTGGTTCAAAACCCATTTCTGAATATACCTGGGATTTTCGAGCTGAATATGTTGAGGGGAGTACGAAATCCATTTCAGGGTCCTGGCAGCTTGAGCCACTCTCAGGATGGAGAAAAAGAAACTTTATTTGTGAAGGCTGTAAATAAGTTGCCACCTCTGCTCTGCTCTCTGTGGTATTTGTGAGTTCTTAGAAACTTAACTTAGATTCATAATGTCTTTCCACATTCTTCAACTTCTTGAAAGTAAACAAATAAATAAAGGAGCAGAATTACTCTCTCCAGGATAAATCACAGTGTTTCCCCTTGTCCTCTTTAGGTGGTAACGTGAAGATCATCAGTGATTTTTCAAAGCATGGCAGAAAGCATCGTATCATCCTTCCTTTTTCCATGTCACCCTCAAGGACTGCATTCAGCTTCAGGGTGGCAGCTTTCTATTTTAAGAGGGAGAAGGTACTTTTAATAGCGGCTAGTTGGTAAGACCTTTTTGGAGATGAATTGTGAGATCCTTCCTTTTCCAGAGAAGTTAATTCTGAGGGGTGGTCAAAACAGTGATGCTTCTGAACACAGTTTCTATGGATCTCCATATCAAAGTTTTAAAGGCTTCTCCCCCACGCCCTTCTAACGAGTTGCACTTCTTTGCCTATATACAGTGTTGTAGTATTAATGGCTGTAAAGCAAGCCTAATATACCTTCTTGTGTTAGGCGTGTAGTGAGAGGAGAAAACTGTAGCGTTCCCTGTCACATTTGGATGTGGCTGGCAGCCTTGATAAAAAAAGGAGTGCTGAATGGTGACATTTACAGAAATGTTCTGAAAAGACTTTGGCTTTCAGTTTTCTTTTTAACCCCATTCAGCCTTCAGCCCTTGTGTTGATACCTTCCTGTAATGAAACATTGGTTCCCTTACTGCTTTGTGTTAGCCAGCTTTGGAAACACGAGGGAGAAGGGATGCCCGCTTGGGATGCACAGGGAAAGTGGCCGATGCAGTTAGCAGGGGAACTGCAGCCTGTTTACTTTGGCGTGTGAGGACGTTGGTTTTCAGTTCGGCTTCAACGTTGGTTCCAATATTGTGAGCACAAAACTGTAAATGTAGCTGTTTGCCTGTGCCACTGCAGTCAGTGGAGATGTCTGGTGGGGTAAGGCACAGATGTAGTCAGGTTGCTGCTGCTCAGTGGAAGCGATTGCAAATGCAAGTAACTGCACACGGTTTCAAAGGCATTTTACAAGTTTAAAGTTGATAGTCTTAGAGAGGTTACTAATATGCCACCTCTTCATTAAAGTCAGGAAAGGAGTTATAAATGGTTAGCGATCTGATTTTTCTCTGCCTGCACCTACTTTTTGTGGCAAAGAGTACCAGACATCACTGAAGACAGAAAAAGGTGACCTCCTAACTTTTAAGTGACATTATCTGCACAACATTTATGTACAGATGTATAAATACGCATGCATGTTTGGGAGTTTGCTTATATCAAATTCATGTATGGGTTGGCATGGCAAAAAATTGCCGTGAACGGGGCCAGTGCTACCTCGGAAGCTGAGTGTGCTAGCGAATGGGAGGTTTGATGCCTTTCTTTGACTCAGAGTCCTTCCTGCAGGCCTTGCCTGAGTGCGTGTAAGCACGCATTTTTCCCTTTTCAAAAAGAACATGGATGTCGACACTAAACGCAACACAGGTGTGGGGGAAGGGTGAGGTCTCATAAAGCTGTTTCCATCAGCACCATTCTGCTCTCCTGTGGGTATCATGAGGCAGGATGGCAGAGGGATCACAGCATCCATATGAGTGGAACTGGGAGCAGAAGCCTTGGTTGGTGAAATGCAATGAGGATAAAATTCTGCACTGGAGCTGGAGATTGCCGAGCATGTGCTCCGCTAGATGTTTTCAGTCTTACTACTGTAAGATTTGAAAGTTTTGAAAGATTTGAAATTGCAGGCTGACTTAAAAGTGATAGTCTTTCAAGTACCATAAATTCTCTTCAGAAGTGTAGCATGGTTTGGGAAGGACCTACATTTTGTGAAAGTTGTTGCTTTGTGTGTTTTGTTTAGAATTTCTCTGCTACCAAAATCTGTATTTCTTGTGAATAACTTGGAAATCTGGAAGTCAACAAGCCCAAATGGATTTTGAATAATCTGTGGTATTTTGAAGGCATAGAGAAGTAAAACCAAGCCTGGTATGCTTATTCTTGTCAGCCTAACCCCATTCGTGTTCTCCTGAGTGGTGTAAGTGGCAAGGGAATATTAATAAAAATTCTAGCACTATAGCAAATCACTTTGGGATTATGATTGTTTTGTTTGGTTTTTTTTTTTTTTAAGATGTTTCAAGTCTCAAGGAATCAAATGCAGGTTATATATATTTTTCTAATTCAGATTTTTCTTGGCTTGTTTTCAGTTTATTTTGTTTTTTAATTGAAGTTCTGCATGTGGAAGGAGGGAAGAGAAAGCTCAAATTACTCTGGACTGGAACTTCAATGAGTGCAAATGAGGTGTCAATTATGACAATTTACACTAAGTTGCTGGATAAACCTACTACCCCTACTAAGCTACAATTTTCTTCATGCTCCACTAGTGGGAAATCTACCTGTTTACACAATGGTGTGTTTGCTTTTTTACAACATCTGCAACTCCATTTATACATCTGCTCATAAACTTCCCTTTAAACAATTCTAAAGAAGTTGGATTTTGGTGGGGTTTTTTTTGTTGTTTTTTTTTTTTTGCCATCTGTACTCTATTTTCTGAAGGTTTTACAGCTGTCTGGTGAATACTTAAGACTTCTGTGCCTCTCATTGTCTTTCCACAGTTTTTGCATAGGTAGAACTGCTGCTGCGGTAGAGTTAATAGCTTTGTCTGCAGACCACAGAGATGTGGTATCATTAGTCTTCAGAGAGAGGTTGATAGGTCGCATTATTTCCAGTCCAGCCTAGTTATGTCAGGTGTGCTAAGCGTGAGTGCTGCTGGGCTGGTCATTTCCCAGATGAACAACTGGGATGCTCATTGCATTGGCTGCCACTAGGAACTGCACTGCAGGTAATGTGCTTACATTATAGGAGTACAGGAGAGGAAATCAAGGCCCAAATATGTCTTTTCATTCTGATTTACTTAGCTGTTGTTATATATACACACTGTCTTACTGTGTGTGTCTCTCTCTAGTGATGATTATGTCTCCTGGTATTAAGCTGCCATTAAGATGTGAAAAAAAGTGGGTTTTTTCTGCAGTTCCTGCTACATCCTGATGATATATAAAAAGCAATACACTACCCTTTAGTCCAAAGATGAGCAGATAAAGGTTGACACTAATATAATTTTAACAGCCACTGAGGTTCACTTACATGCCTGAAAAGAGCTTTGTAGAAATAAGCACGTGGAGACCTTCCTTAACTCTGCTACCATTACTCATATTGGTGGGTTGTACAGATGACAGTACTTCTTAAAAGTGTACTATAGTTATTCCCCTGAAATCCCGTGATCTGTTTACACAGGAAGGATATTCATAACTGCACTATTACATTAACAGCGTACTCTGTTCCTGAAAGATGTAGCCTTCAAGTGTATGTGCTGTATAGGATGGAAATGGATTATTCTGAATTATCGTTATTAGATAAAGATTAGATCAATTTTGTTTCTCATTCAATAGTATTTTCAATGCTTCATTAAATGGCTTCTTGTTCTAGGAATTTTAGGCTTCTGTCAAATCTGGAATTTTAGTAAACAACCTACTTAATTAGAATATGTTTAAATTTTACGGATGAGAGATTTTAGGAATAACATCTGTGTGCTGTCTTGTTTCCTGATTATCATCAGATACTCTAGTTTCTACATCACTTCTAATATTGAATGGCACAGCTACTAAGTGGAGTCCTGGGAGATGGAATATCTGTGTTGTAGTTACTGGTCTCATTGAACTGTGAGCATTGGCAAATTCACATCTTCTTCAAGTGTTGGCAAAAAATGTTGAAAGCAATTGAAAGCTATAGGTTTGCCTGGCTGATCCTGATCCTTGGAATGGGGCTCTAGTAGCATTCATCAAGTAGGATTAGTTAACAAAAAAACCCCTCCAGTCCTCCCCAAACAGCATGTTTTCATAACTTAGGAAGTGTTGTTTCTGGGTATAACTCCAGAGGGAAGGATTCTTACTATTGACTTGCAGATATTTAGGAGCTCAGGTTTGCTGATGCTCAAAATTTCACATGCAGTTCAGGTGAGCTTCTCTTGACTGTGAACACTGGATCAGAAACCTCCTCATCCGCTGACGCTCCAGCTCAGCAAGTGAACGTGGCAGTTTATAAACAATTACAGGACAAAGTTCTTGTCCCAAAGCCTGCAATAAAAATCTGCAGTATGGGGCTGTCAGCCTCCTTGTAGCATTTTATAAATGTATGGTGTGGTGTTATCCTGGGTAGAGTATAAAGCAAAGAGAGAACTAGAAGTGAGTAGCTGGCAGAGGAAGCCTGAAATAAATAATAGTAATAAAAGCAGAAAGCAACACAGCAAGAGACCCTATTTAGGCTTTCTAAGCAGAGGGGACGGCGTGAAAAGATATGCGAGTGCATAAGCGAATAACAGCACTTGCAGGTGGGAAAAGAAGTGGCAAAGCATGGATGAGCACTTAGTTGGAGATGATGCTGTGCAAGCGTCAGCATGTTTGAACTTCGGAAGTGAGAAGCTTGTGAAAGAGGCAAGCAAGCAGAGAATGGATATGAGGGAAAATGCGATGGGCTGCCTAAGAAAAAACCAGGTGATCCGCAAGTTAGATGTCGGATGATTCTTCACAAAGAATAATTTGGTTTAGATTTGAGGATACTCTGCTTTTATTGGAGAAATGCAACATGTGGTTATTTGGCATCAACTGGAATCTGGAACGAAAAAGCCTCTCAAAAAAAATTACCTCGTCCTTAAACCTAGAATCTGCACAGACTGTGGATTTAGAGGATCACTGGTAATAACATTCAGCTGCATTTCCATCCTGCTCTCTGAGGATGGATGCCAGTGTGGCTTTTTTTGGAGTACAGCAATGAGCTTTACAGTATACCATTTATTGCTCTTTAGCACCCTTGCTTCCCTCTGCCCCCAGCAACTTGTGTGGTATGAGGATGGATGTCCGCGGTGCAAACGTGCAGCGCCTGGTCAGGAACACCGAAGCGGACAGCTGGAATTGTACATGTGACAAATGCAGACATTTTAAAGTCCATTTTTTCCTAAGTAGGGTCTTGATGCTGTTTTGTTTGGAATTAATTTCATTGAAGTAGGTCATTCAGGTAATTACCTCATGGTACTCCTATTCTGTAGAGTTCTTCAAAACCAGTAACACTTCAGTAGGTGAAAAGGATGACCTGTATTTTGCTTCACCCCTCTCTTTGAATTGCAATTTCTTTTCAGAAAGTTACAAGTGTTACAAGAATGATCTAAATACAAATAACCTATGGGAAATACCTGAATTCAAAAGCTGTTTTTTTTCCTGACCTTTCTTTGAAAATGGTAATTTTCAGTAAAATGCAGCTTCTTGCTACCAAAAAGCTTTCAAACCTGGAAAATTTGCAGTAAGGATTTCCATTAAGGAAGTTTCATATTTCGTTTAGCAAAATTTTCTTCTTTAAACACAATACTTTGTGCTCAATTAGTTTTTGAACCTCTAATTGAATTAAACCAGTTTTCAGCTAAATTATGAATCTAATTTCCCTGAAGTTCATTAGTAATGTGGTAGGGAAATTTTTGCTTCATTTGTGTTAAAAGTCTAAAGTGTTCTTGTTCCCAAGATCCCTTTGACTTTCCCACTTGGGGCACAGGTTCAGACCTGAACCTGTGGGGTTTTTTCTGCTTCAGTTCTGTAACTTTGCAGGAGTCCAGCTTCACAGACCACAAGAAGCATCTTTTTTTAAAGGGGAGAGGGAAAAAGGGTGAAGGAAAGAACAATGCAGTTGGGAAAGTAGGCGTTGCATGCTTCAGGAGAGCATTAAGTGAAAGAGTTAAAAGGTGACTGGATTTGTGTTTCAGGTTTCTCCATGTGAGAGGTGTCGCTGTGAAGCCAATGGTGAGGTGCTGTGCACTGTCTCAGCTTGTCCCCAGACAGAGTGCGTGGATCCGGTGTACGAGCCCGATCAGTGCTGTCCTATCTGCAAAAATGGTAAGTGATGGCTGCAGAACTGGAAAGGGGCTTCTCTTGGAGGGATCCATGATGGTCTGCTCTAGGTTTTGAAAAATAATTCTGATATTTTCCTTTTTCCCCAATCGGAGATGGAGAAGAGTTTTCCGTGGGTGGTGTCTTCCCAGTGTGAGAAGCCTGATCTTCTCTTGACTGGGGTGGACTCGATTATGACCTACATGGGGTTTTGTTACCCAGGAGACAATTGGGGTGATATTCATATGGCTTCTGAATATAAATGTTGCATGAACTTACTGTGGATATGTGTTTATATAGGCACGCAAACCAGAACTCGGGCTCTTCATTTTATCCGCCTTTCAATGTGAGCAGTAAAAGTTACTTATGTTCTCCCTTCTTATTTGTTCCTGTTTCAGAGATTCTTATCTTCATTTTTTTATGTTTTCCTGAGGCAAATCAAATGTACCTTATTGAGCTCATTTAATTTTCATAACTAAATGAATTAAACTCCCAAGTTTAATTGAATATTTTTCGTAACTAAATTAGACAGAAAGTCTCTCTACTGCCAGCAAGGGCTTGCATTAGATCAAAGTCTTGGTCTATTTAGAAGAAAAAATTACATGACACGCTAGCTCATCACTTATAAAGAAGAAATGATAATTTGTTAATAGAAATGAAAGCTGCAAAATCTCAAATGAAATTATATTTTAAATGAAAAAAAGATATATAAAAATAATCAGATGATTTGCAACCATATATTATTTCTCTAGAATAGGTGGGTTCCATTACATTAGCTAAAACAAACTGATTAAAATCGTGGAAAAGCTAGGGGAGGAGAGAGCGTACAGCATATGCTTTCCACAAATTCAACAGTAGATGATAAGGGATAGTTAATTGCATTGGAGGAGTTTCATTTGTATGGATATAAAAGTAATTGCTTCACATCCCTTAATTAGTTGTTACAACCCTGAAGGAATTTGTTCTCTGCTGTACAGCTTAAGGGCACTCTGCATATGAAGATGAGGACAGGCATTTTCTGAGGCATTTAGGGACACTTCCTGAAAAAGGCTGAATTTGGGAGCTGGTGATATGATAGCCAATCCGGAGGATCCTTTAGTACTTTTTTGATGGCAAAAGCCTTCTGACATGCTTACAGGCTTTTTGTGTGCACCACGCTCTGCAGCAGTTCCCCAGGTTGGAGTGACTCTTGGCAGGCAAAGAGTCTATTTCCAGTACTGGGGATGGAGTTACAAGCATAATGCTTGAAGTTTGCATAGTATTTCTCACTGAATTTCTCCAGTGGCGTTAACAGTTTGGAGCTGGATTGACTTTCCATTGGTGCATGTTCTACCACAAGCGTCATCATAATGCACAGCGGTGGCCACCACTGAGCAGTGGCTTGCCTTTGAATTAAGGTGGTATGGCAGCGTGGGGCTTGGCTTGGCTGTTTGCACAGATCCCCTGACGTTTCCCAGAAACAGGGCCTGTTTGAAAAATCATGCATCAACATGCCTTAGTTGTGAGGAGGCTGCCCTTTCTGAATGCTAAAGCTGAACTACCCGAGTTCTGCCTGCAGGAAAAGGGTGGTCTTGTTCCTCAGCATCTGAATCACCAATATTAATTGCATATTGCTTGGGTATACCCACAAGCTAGTATCCCTGGCCCAGTTTCAGACCAAGATGACCAGAGCTGACTGTTTCCAGTGAGCTGTACTGTCACTTCTCTGCATGTCAGAGAACCAAGAGGGCCTTTCCTTGTTAGCTTTTAGATGAGGAAAAAAGCCATTAACAGTAACAACAAAAACAAGTTAGTTGAGAAGAAGCTCGACTTTTCTGGTTCAGCAGCTTCGGTACAGTATTGCAAAGAAATTTCTGAGGAATCCTCTCCATCTGGGGAGTGCATTTATTAAAAAAAAAATAGGCCATTTGTTGTCAGAGCTTATTTTAAAGCTTGGGACACGCGCAGTTTGCGAGGAACTTCAGTGAATTGCTGAATGTTTTTAATTAGATTGAAGCAAAAACCTACTGAGCAGGAAAACCTAGCCTGCCTCATCCCCTCATTTTCAAGCCTGCTGGAACAAACGTGCTGTGAATGTGAATCGGAGAAATAGTCATCACGTTGTACTTCAGGGTTGATCGTTGCAGAGATGACATCAGTGACATCATGTTAGTGACCCAAAAGAGTTTGGGTGATGTACAGGGCGTTTAGCCGCATAACCTGAGTGGTAGGAAAGGTGGAGCTGTGGAAAGCATGTAAGTGGGGTGACTGCTGTCGTGCTCTGCATCCTGCCCTCGGTGGAGCAAGAAGGGGTGGGAAGTGAAGTTTGGGTTCTCTACATTTACTAGCATTTGTGTGTTAAAAGTGCACAAAATCCAACTCAGATTTCCCTCCTGTTCCTGGCATTTCATAACATACAAGACTTTCCCAGCTTGCCCGGCTTGCAGATTGCTGGCAGTGAACCAACAGGGTCAGGGCTAAGCAACTACATCCATCACTGGTAAGACCACATACAAATGCCTGGTTGAGAATTATGGAGGATATCTAGTGAAAGCCTCCCATTATTTGAAATTAAGTCTCTTGGCGGGTGTGAGACACTGTGCATTTTGACTTGTGGGAAGAAGAGGGTGTAGCTGACATCCACGATTCCCCAAAAGTGCTGGCAACTGTTCAGTTGAGGGACAGATAGATAACCACCCATCAGGCTTACACAACTGCACATGCATAGGTACAGACTTACTTTGAATGAAATAAGTAGTGAATGAAAAGATTGCAGAGCAAAGAACAGTCTTCTGTGTAGGATTTAATAATCTTCTATATCACATCCCAACTTTCAAGAAGGAGACTAGATACTTCTATAGTTGATGTTATTTTCTTCTTTGTGGGCAGGGACAGGGAGTTCTTGAAAGAAGCATCTGCTCCAAAAAGTAGTCAATAGAAGGGATAAAAGTTGACACTTCACTGAGAAAATCTTGGGGTGAGGGGAATTTTCCTTCTTTTTTATGTCTCAGGTAGGTACAGCTAAGGGAGCTGTTTGTGTTTATCTTACACACGTGCCCTGCAAGGAAGCAGGGTGGGGACAGAGGGGAATGGTGGAGAGGCTTTCTTCTTGTGTGGGTTGACATGTTGAGCTTCATGCTTTTGGTAACCAACAGCAGTAGCAACAAGAAAAAATGTCCAGAAAGTTAAATCTGACTTCTGAGAGTTGCATTAAGTAACAGGTGCCTAATTCAGATCTCCATCCTGCATTACAGTACTAGCAATATAGTTACTTCTGTGGAAGCTGTCCCTGTTCACAGCAATGTCAGTAAGCTCAGAACTGGGTACAGACATTTCTACGGTTTGTGTGGAGTGAAAGGTAAAGATAGTTGGCATACAGTTCCCTTTCTGCTAGGAAAAGGCTGTGCACTTGTCACCAATTCATTTGGGGCAGTGGGAGGGGGTGGGGGGTAGTACTGAAAGTGAATTATCTTGCCAGCTTAAATTACCTTGGTTGTCTGTTCCACTTCTGTTTCCAGTATTAGAGCCCTAATAGGTGTACACACCTGAATTCCACTTTGCCTGAAGCAGCTGATGGAGTTAAGGGTGGCCCTGGTCCCGCTAGTGTCTTTGCAGGAGGGTGAGATTAAGCCTGCAGCCCACATGGAGCCTGGAAGGGAAGGTGTGGCTGCTAGACTAAAACCTGTTTGGTTGTAAGGTTCCCGAGAGATTTTTATTTCATTATATGGCTAAAAGATTGCCTCAGATAAGATGAAGCTGATCCTGGTGCCTTCCTAGCATTTATCTGTCTGTGCGTCCGTGTTGTTTCTGTGTCTGCAGCAGGGAGAGCTGAGCTCCTGTCAGCCAAGGCTCGTAGCTGCGCTGTCAAAAATACAAGCACTGTTGCCCAGGGGGTCACGTGTGTTCTCAGGACTGTAACGTCCACAGGGGATGTCTTGTCTGTTCTCACTGGCTGTGCAATGGGGAGACTTTACCCTGGATATAGTAATTTCAGGTGCCTTATGCGGGATGAGTCAGGACCTCAGTTCATACTTGGGTTCATAGTTATGGTTGAAATGTATGCATCGTGGTTGAAAGGGTTGCTGCTAGCAAGGTGCAGGTGTAATATGATGTGGCCAGAGAGGGAAATGGTCGTGGTTTTGTACACCCGTACTGTGAGGCTGACTCATTCAGACTTGCTTTAGGACCATTATGTACAATTACAATGTTTAGGCATGGGGTGACTTGAGAGTGCCTCTGAAATGCAGGTGGGCACCTCTGTCTGTGTGAAGGAGCTCTAATGGCGGGCAAAAACCTGACAGAGGCTGACAGAGCTGCTGTCCCCTTGTGTGACTGTTGGTACAATGGGACTTTGTCTATTAAATGATTATTGTTGCGGGACTTGAACCTATTAAAAAATGGTGCTGGTCGAGGCAGTACCCTAGCCCCTGTGATCTGTCATCCCTCTAAAATCCAGCTGGAGAGAGGGTTTGTTGAGCTGAGGGCCCTGTCTGGCCATAACAAGGCTGAGGATCTTATTCCAGGCAGATAGAGGGAAGCTGCACCTTGGCAGCGAGCTGGCTGTTTGCCCTTCCCTGCAGCCCCAGCTGTGCTCAAACATCATGGAGAATCTGACCTGTAAAATTTAATGTCCTTCTGCAGTGTGTTTAAATAAAACATGATATTCCTTCGACCGTGTATGCCTTGATCTCAGCAAAGAAGAAAGTATAATAATGCTGTCCAGGTAGAGGTCAAGTCAGGACTATTGCAAACATCAGGAGTTTGCTTGCTGTGAAATTTAAATAAAGTGTGCCTTTGATTATCCTCTCTTCCTCTTTCTATTTTCATTTTAAATACCTTTTTCAATCATGATTTGGCAGCTAATTTATATATAGCAAAGAAGACCCAGACGTTTTAAAGCCTGAGAGTGGATCTTCAGTCTACAATAAGAAAGACGTCAAATCAGGTGATCTTGGTGGTCTCTTCTAGATGTAAACCATGGGAATCATAAAATGATTGTACATTCTAGTTTATAAGATTGAAATAGCATTTCATTTATAAAAAAAAGAATTTACATTAAAAAATAGTAATCTAATTAAGAAGAAATTGTTTCAAACTAATCCCAGTTCCACCCATACCATATGTGCCAATGTGATCTGTTCCTTTCTGATGTGTTTAGTTCAGGCATTTGAGTGCCTGTGTATGCAGGGTAGTATTTGTTTCATGTTTCTGTGTGCACAAGTCGCTTAGCAAAAACTTCTGCACAAAATTCCTGCTTTAATGGACTGTATTTCACACTATGATTTATAGTATGGGACTGTAACCAGGAAATATTAATGTTTCAGGGGGAATTAATGTTTCAGGGGGGAAAACACCATTAAAGTTGCATGAGCAGCTGGATGTGATTAAAATTGCCTAGTGAATATGCAGGTAGGTTGAAAAAACAGCAGATACTTTTGCAGCTATTTAATGAAAATAAAGGCATATCAGACCTCCTTATTTTTGGCTGCACTGGGTGTTTGAAGTGGCTTCCAAATCTGGTAGGTGAAGTTTGTAAACTGGTTGCAGTAGTTTTTGTTGTTGGTTTCTGCTGTTGATGAAGTTGAGGGGAAGTACTGTGTCGTCTTAATTCAAGGAATACCTTTAACCCTTTTCATCTCTCTGCTCACCTCTCATTTTCTTCCTCTACTCTGGGAAAGTTGGTGTCTACACAAGCTACATGTGTTTCCTGTCCAGAAATCACAGAATCTTCTTTGTGTGCCATTTTTTCCGCTTAGATCAGAACCCGTTTAAATGTGCATGGATTACCACTGTAAACCAGGCTGAGCAAAAACTTGTGCCAAAACCACGTAGTCCTTCCAACTCACATACATGTGCGTGCATGTACACACATATGAGGTCCAGTATTGACTTGGTATTTTCATGTTGAGCTGGCTAAGTAGTGGTAGGTGATGTTATTTCTTCTAATGGATTTTATTTAATGTACAAGTTACATTGACTTCCAGGGTATACAAATTTTTTTCCTAATCATAGAAAGCTGTTAGAGGATGAGAAGAATCTGTCTGAAGACATGGCAACGTGTCCAGTTATACCGAGCCTAAATCAGTTACCAGGACAAATCTATTTATATAGTGTATATGTATTTATTGCATATACATATTGTGTGCATTTATTTTTTTTTACCAAGAAGTCAGAATGCTTTCAGTGGGGAGTTCTGATGCCA
Organism: Phalacrocorax aristotelis; assembly: GCF_949628215.1. NCBI lineage: Eukaryota > Metazoa > Chordata > Aves > Suliformes > Phalacrocoracidae > Phalacrocorax > Phalacrocorax aristotelis. Next base: position 91,486,214 of record NC_134277.1, read on the forward strand.
AAAGACAGCAGTAAGTGTCCCTGAGTGTATAGCATCCTGTAATTTTGTTCAGACAGATGAGGACAATCAGAAGTTATACTAGTGTTAGGTATTTAAAGTAGTACTTTATACTTAAGTAGGAGGGTGTAGAAGAGCCTATTAAAATATAAAAGCAGTATATCCTGTAAGCTTTCCAGAACTCACTTTCCAATATTTTCTCATTACAGGCTGCTACAGTGAGCCTGATAAACATTTCTTGGCAGTCAGTTTTTGTCCTCTTACCTGATACTGCAGGCTTAACTAATATATCACAGCTAAATTCTGTATCAGTCACTTCCATGGCAACTGCTTGCAGGGGGTGTCACTTTACTGTGGGTTGAAGCAAAAGTCAGTGACGATGTGCCCCAAACAGTTGTTTAGCAGTGGGTCCCAGGTGAGTCTGGGAAACAGGCCGGCAGCTCCTTGCGGTGGAGTCAGGACTTCAGCGCATCATGGTTCCTGGGTTCTTAAAAGATGTTTCGCTTCAGCTGCAGGAGCAGAAAGATGAAAATGCTCTCTGTGCTGATAGAAAAAAAAGAAACACTGAAATCCTTGGATGGGGGGAGAAGAATAACTTTTCTGGCAACTGTCATGTATTAAAAAAAAAAACACAAAACAAACCCAAAAAGGTGAGAGAGAGGTCTGACGTACCTTGCGCTGCTCCCCATAACAGTTTCACGTATCTGCCATCCTGTATAGTCCTGGATGCTGGTTATGTTTCAGACAGGAAAGTGCCTTCGTGCTAATATCCACCAGGGTATTGGAGTAAACAGTGTGCTATTGCTGGATTTGTCTTCCCCGACAGCTTCTCTTTTACATAGGATGCAGCTGGGGATTTGCTTGTTTTCTAGTGAAACAGCTAATCTGTGCTCCTCAAAATGAAGCCGTCAGTTTCTTTGGGGTTTTGTTTGATTGGTTTGTTTTTTAAATTCTTCATATGAGAATTTTCTGGGTTTGTATTGCAGTTTTATTTGCACTTATATATGGAGATAGGTAAGATGTTAAAAAAAAAAAAAATAATCCTGGAGTTCACACTGTGTCCCCTTCCTCCTCCACATGCTGCCCCAGCGTTCATTCCTGGGTGTTCAAACAAAGTGCAGAAAGCTAACATTAAGGGTGTTGCAGTTTTTCCTACATCCAGTCTTGTTCTTTATGTTGTTCATTTGAGAAAATGTGTGCAGTGTTAACTTTGCTCCCCCATCTGGCTATTGGATGTCTATTTTAATTTTGTATGTGTCACTAATTGAAGTTCTGGCAAAGATTTGAGGGGTGTATATGATTCTGAGGTCTGAAATACCTATGTGCATCTCACTGTACACTATATCCTTGGAATGATATTCCCCATCAGTAGAACACTATACTATTTGATTAAATTATGAGCTCTTAGATTCTGAAACCCTGTCTTGCTCCAGATTGAGTTACCACAGGTTAATGCATTACCTGATGTTAGCTGAGCCACTGTCACCGCCTATGTGAGCTCTCAGTTGTATTCTTTGCAGATAATCCTGTTTGTAAATAGAAACTATATACTAGCTAGGTGCTACAGTGATACAGTAGTAGGACAACATGGCTGATTAGTAGTTTGCAGTGTGATTAAAAGGAGCAATGAAGAAAGATATATACCTTGTGTGTTTTGCTTTATAGTCTTCGGGTTTTTTCATTGCTATTTCATTATGTTAAATGAGGCATCCAAGAGTTTGCTTGGCTTTGAGGGGAGGTGGAAGCTTGTATTAATGTGTTCTGGTATGTTAGTATATTGGCAGTGCATCCCTCTGATGATAAATGATATATTCAAAATCTCCTTTTACTTCTAAGTGCAGTGTAATTTTCTCTGCTTATTTTTCACAGGAGGCTAAGGTTTAGTTGTTAAGGAAGACATGAATTGATCGAGGTGACTTAGTGATTGATGGAAGCGGGGAATTTGCTCATTTCGTTAAACTTCATTTCTTAACACTTTGCTCTTCTGCTTTGTGCTTTGCAACCGCAATGGCCTTTCCACACAGTGCAGGATTGCTAATGCAAGGTCTGCCTTAACTCTTGTAACCCCTTATTCTTTGGGATATGTCTTAGGTCTTACATGAGCATGACAGCAATCTCAGAAGTTTTCTTCCAGTCCTGTTTGAACTGCATTTGTAAGTGAGTACAGATCTGATGAAGAACAGGAAAACCTGTTTCCTCTCCTGACATCAGTTTGACCAGGGGCTGACTTGTACACCTCTGTCTGTGTTTGGAAAAGGGTTCTGAAGGGAGAGGCACGGTGGGTTTGTAAGGGAGAAGCTAAAAGCCTCTGGTATTTTTTATTAATATTCGTAACATTGCAGTGCTTGTTTTTCTTGTCGCTCTAAATAGCGTCTTACTCTTTCAAACTACTGCACTGGGGAACTCCCCTACTCTGTGTGCTGTGAGAGTCCTGAATTAAGTCCCTGACGATTATCTTTGCCCAGCAGGTCAAACATCTTTATCAGCTGGAGGCTCAAGTGCTTTCCTAATTTAAAACCTTGATCTTTAAGTTGGAAGCAGCTTTTACTTCTTGAATCTTTGGATTGCTTCCATAGGGGTAATTATCCATGCGGTTTTGCTTCCATGAGCATGTTCAACTGTAGAGCAGTGATTTAAAAAAAACAAAACAAAAACACAGAGACTACCAAAAAAACCCACAAAAAACCAAACACAAACCCCCCCAAAAAAACCTCAAAAATAAACCCCGTAGTTTTTAAGTAATTCCTTACCTTTACCAGCACAGTTACCATAATGATTAGCATTCCAAAGCTGATAGGCAACTAAAAGAAGCTTTGATGATTGCTCTTTCATTTACGAAAACCCTTTAATTTTTTTTTTCGTTTGGGTTCTTCCCCCCCCCACCCCACCGCCCCACCTACACTGGTGCTAGTTAAATTTTCATTAGAGTGACTTCCTACTGGAAAACATCACTTTGTTCTAAATGACCTGTTCTTTTTGCTGAGTCTTCAGCTCTGTTTGCTTGTTTCTGTGCCGGTAACCCTTGGATGGGGGAGGCCTAATAAGAAGTTGCATGCATAAATACAGCTTACCTTACAGTCTTGCGGAGGATGAGTGTTTTTCTCTCCTGCATCATTTCTTCTCGCGTTGCAACACATTGCTATTGCACGCTGGTTACTGACCACCTTTCTCTGAAGTACTTGCATGCAGCAAGTCACGCACTGTCACCCAAGGAATGGGTAAATGCATCTTCACTGCATGCTCACCCAACACGTGATTGAATTTTTTTTTCTTTTCCAATGGAATTGATCAGATGGAGCAGTGTCAAGAAGAAAAGAACAAGCAATGCATTGCAACAGGACTCAAAGTATGATTTGGTGAACAGTGTTGAATAAAGATCTATATCCAAGCAACTGCTTTTGGGCCTCTTGTGTTTGAAATACTTGCTCGCAATGTTATTTTCTTTCTCAAAGGCAGTTCTACAAGAGTGTGGTGCTTTCCCAGAAAAAGTAAAGGTATTACTTCTTATGCTCCAAAATAGTTCCTGTTCCTTTCTGATAGTATGATCTCAAACCCTTTTGAAAATTTTGAGTTCAAAGGGGAAATCACTGGTTACGCTGGGCAATTCTGAGGGAGATACACAGTTAGTGAGTCCCATTAATGACAGAAGAGAAAGAAGGAGTAGCGACTGTTAATGATATCTTATGAAGCCAAGTAACAAGACAGCACAATGGTAAATGAAATTCAGCCAAGCCCATATGTCAGGTAGTGAAAGAAATTGTTTGGATATTTTGATGACCTCTTGTTAAGATTTCTGCCAAGTGGTTTTAGTTAAATATCAATGTGAAATGCTGTATGTAAACATCTGTCAGGCTTCATTAATAAAGGCTTGCATTTATTAGAAGTATGCTATTAGATAAAGAGTGGTTCCTCCCACGTGATTTGTGTAATCTTCCGTGTTTGCTGAGCACTCAGCAGAAAGACGTTGCAGAAGTACAGAGAAGAGCAGTAAGAAAGCTGAATATTCTCCTGATAGAACAGATGAAGTCTCTAGTAGTGATAGCACATGAATTAAAGATCACATGATAAAGTGTGGTACCTAGGGGAGAGGGATAGTACCGGTGAAAATCTTCCCTGTGCTTGCAATACAAAGTCAAGGGAGAAGCAAGAAAATCAAAAGGCAAAATGTGTGGTACATAATAAGGTCTTTAATGCACCATGTAACTAACCTATGAACACACTGTAGAAGATAGTGTTGATACACAGTTTCCTAGAATTAAAATAAAGATCATATATTAGATAGAAAGAATAAAATACCTTAACCTAGCTGTGGTGAAATGGCCTGGGTGACATGCTGTAGAGCCTAGTAGAAACCCGCTTATAGGAGTTCATTTTCATGTGAGCAGAAATATAACATTATTGTTTCCTACTGTCCACATCTTAGAATTTCCTTTCTAAACTGCCTCTTTTTAAAGCACTTTGCAAAAAAAATGGTTAAACTAAAGCCTAGCCAAACCCATCCTGGAAGTACATGTACCTTCTTGTTAAGGCAAAAAGACAGATCTAGTTAAGAGACCTTTAAAACAGCAGCAATCCTTTGCCCACGCAACCACGGCACGATCGCTGTGGTGTGTGCTGGGACACAATAGCACATCACATGCAGATGATGGAGAAGAGACCTAATGAGGATGTCTTTTGGCATGGTCTGCTTTCAGCTATTCTATCAAGCTTTATTTATACGACCTAAAGGTAGGTCACTCATAAATTGCATGTGTAATAGCTATTCGTACTGTCTAAGACTTCTGAGATTGGTCAAAGGACTCTCTGTAGTTATAGTTCCTGTGTGTTTAATCCAATCTACTGAAGTGCTAATTAAGGAAAAAAAGGCTCAGGAGCAAATGAATTATAGCAGTTTATAGAGTTATTTGTTATGTCAATGCGATAGAGAATGTGCCACCCCACAATGGAAAGCTAATTATTTTCCTGCCATGGCAGCTTGCTAACCTGATGTATTGCAAATGAACGGATTAGATGGAGGTTTGGCAGCCAATAACATGAGCAAATGATTGTTTTTAAGACCAGTTCATACCGATGCTGAGGTCCAAGCCAGGTAATGATTACAACAACTTAGAGGCAATTCTGCATCCATTATTTAGTGTCTCTCTCTTTTTCTCTTTTTCCCATAGATATTTAAATTTACTTATACATGAACATTCTTAAGCACTCATACATAAAGCTGGAATATGTGAGGAAGCCTCATTACCTAGTTTGTAGCCTAAACATTAAACCTGCATGTTGGGTTTTGATTTAAGTGTGTTTAAATAAGGTATGTTTTCCTTCTCCTGTGGCTGTTTTGTTTTGCTGTGATTAGGTGAGCTGCTAAAACACAGAAGAATCGTGAAGGTCCAAGCGTTGGGGGAAGGGAGGTCCAGGTGTGTTGCTAAAGGCTGCCTGTCTTGCTGGCAAGCAGGTGTTTATCGAGTGCACCTTTTACATGCCTGGGGTGCTGAAAAATAACCACTTCCTTTGTTTTTCTTGCTGGCAGCTCGTTCAGCAGAGCAGTTTTATCCGTTGCGCAGTTTTCATTATGAGCAGGTGATGTATTTGTCAGTATGAGAGGACTTCTTAATTTCACATCAGTCGAGTGTTTAATCTTCAGTATTCTTAGTTAAGTTTGTTATGACAGCTGAATTTTTCCAGTCAAAATGACTGGAGAGTCAATTATCTTGAAATACATGGGCTTGTACTTGTGCCTAGGTATGACTGATGCGGCTTTGGCTCTGAGGTCTGTTGTGGTACACACTCCATCAGAGCCCTGGTGCTCTCCCTCCGGCTGTGCTGCTGTCTGTGCCGTCACCTGGCTATAGCTGTGCAGCAGGAGATGCTTCCATGAAAATCCCTGTGGTATCAGCTGAGTGGAGGAGCAGTCTGGAAACCTTTACAGTCCTTGAAGCAAGTTTTGGGGAGAGCAAGAGAAGTTGTCTGGACTCTGGTTTCAAGTACTGCTGCCACAGACAAATATTTGGGGTGGATAGTTGACAGAAAGTGAAAATCTCGGGTGACATAAGTCATGTTAGTGTAAATGAAATACACAGATTACAACATTTGGACAATGCAAAAGGGAACTTTGTAGATTCAGATGACATAATACCCACTCATATTTACCCCAAGCTCCAAAGGTAGTTCTCACCCACTGAGGTCCAGCTGGCAATTTCTAGCCTCCTGACTAAGCATGTTCTTTATACATGGGTGTGTGCATACACATAGGTATATATACATATGCTATAAGGGTCATCAGACACCGTGCTTAGTGAAAGCACTTCCCACTTTTGAAAATCCCTCTTGAAATGCTTCCCTGCAGTGGGCCATGGCCATCACCTTCTTAATTTACCTCCCAGACATTGGGGACAAACTTTTTATTAGGGCCTGTAGTGACAAGACAAGGGGTAATGGTTTTAAACTAAAAGAGGGTAGATTTAGACTGGATATAAGGAAGCCATTTTTTTATTATGAGTGTTCTAGTTTCCTAGAGGTGTCCTAGAGAAGTTGTCGATGCCTAATGTTGGAAGTGTTCAAGGTAAGTTTGGATGGGGCTCTGAGCAACCTGACTTAGTTGAAGGTATCCCTGCTCACTGCAGGGGGGTTGGACTAGATGACCTCTAAAGGTCCCTTCCAAGTCAAACTATTCTATGAGTCTACATACAAAGATAGTAAGATGGGCTGTGTACTGGAGCGGTAGCTGTAGCTTCCTCACCGCTTTCTTGAGACAAGGTGGTTGGCAACTTCCCGTAGCATGCTGATCCTTCCACCTGGACTATATTGAATTGGATGCATGAGTGAAATACCTGATCCTGTGGACACACAGACCACTTTCTCTTTTGCAGAGAAAGCTGCAGGAGTACTGTACCAAGAGCTGCACGGCTACTTCTGCCGCAGAGCATTAGAGGAGAAGAGGTTGCCTTGGTATTACAGTCCCTGAGATGGAAGTTGACATTTTGGATGGCTGCCTGAAGATGTCAGCAGTTGTCATTAGTTGTGCCTAGCTTAATGCAGGATAAGAATATAGTTGTTACAGTTATGAGGCTCGAAATCCAGTGTTTGTATTTCCTCTTTGTTGACTTTTCCTCTTTTTAATAAGTGAAAACAGAGGTTTGGATTTAATCATAAGATTTCTACAGACCGTAGTGCATCACCCATAATTCACTCGTGGCTGTAAGTGATACACACGAGTTGGAGGTCCCTCCTTGGCTGTATGCTCCTTGCGATGGGAGTAGCTATGGATTGGAGATGCAAGAGCAAGCTCCGCAATTAGAGTAGCCCAAAGATGTGTTCCCAGCTGGGCAGTTCCATAAAAAGGTAAATTCCCACCTGTTGTCACTAGAGGTCAGTGTTAAAGTAATTTTAAGGTCAAATACCTTCTTGCTATGTACTGGATTGTGGGTGGTTGGACTGTGGGTGGTTCTGGCACAGATAGGACTTGCGTGAAATGAGCTGAAATAGTTGGGTTGAGTTGTTCCATACATTCTTGTAATCCCTCTTGTTTTGATGGAGTAACTGCTGGTATATCTCCAGGTCAATGACAAGATGATTTGATCTATTACCTTTTGTTTTCTCTTCCTGCTTACTTGCCTGCTTTATAATTAAAAGTTTGTGTTCCTTTTAAAATTTGTGGGTTAGTTCATTAGCAGATTTCCAACTGAATAGCTGTTAAAATACTTTTCAGATGGGGTTGGGAGCAGTAGTTAGGTACACAGACACTGTTACAATTCTATTGTGATTCACTGCTTTTTGCACACCAGCAGCTGATTATATAGGAGGTGGTGTCCACGTGCATGCGTTGTCTTGTGTAGAGTCAGAGACATAAAACTTCCTCACCAAAGCCCTGGCTCTTTGGCGTAGGTCTCTTCAATCACATTTGAATATCCCAGCCAAAAAAGAACTGTATGTAATAGGCAAATCTTGCTGCAAGCTGAATTTAAGTATTTAGTTATTTTGATTTTTGGAATATATGTTTTGTTAAAATAAGGACTAGCTTTTGAAGCCCAGTTTTTCTTTGTGGAAGTAATGTATATAGATATAAGTCTCAAAAAGCAAGATGGATCTGTTCATGCAAGAATGTCCAGTGTACGGCCAAGCGGAGCTGCCTGTCTGCGTTAGGGTATGTAACATGTTTGTAGGCTGTGCTTATAGAAAACTGCTGGATAAACTAAATTTCTGGCTGCCTGAGAATGCCAGGCCATGGATGTACAGGAAGAGACGCTGCCAGTCACTGTGGCTGACTGAGCCAGCCCTAATCTCAGTGGGAGCGATGGGGCTCTTGAGGAGTTGGTGTTCTGCCTGTGAACTTCCAGAGCTGCTTGTCTTTGGGGTTGGCGGTGTGTGCTTTCCTCACAGCAGATTGCACTTAGCAGTAATTGGTGCTGTGTCTAACCCTTCCTGGTTGAGGGTATATTGGCAATAAAAAGAATTACATGACATGACAATGCCTGGAAAAAAACCGAGTAGTTTTGTGTGAATGTGATTATTAATCATTATGGGTTTGAACATTGTGGTACACATCAAGGAAGGAAACCTCCCTGATTTCAGGGGGAGTGCAGTGTCTCATATGGCCTTTGTAACTCTAAAATAATGGAGTTATTTTCAAACATAAGATTATTTGATTATATTTACCTTTATAATTCCAGCTAAAATAGCATTATTTAAATGGGTGTCATGCCTTCCATTTATGGAAGGTGAAATGACATTTGCATTTTGTGCTGTCTCAAAGCCTTGACTTCCCCAAAATTGTTTTAGTGTGACAAGCCAGCCTCAGTGATAATTAAAGAGAGAATAGCTTAGCATAAATGCATATATATGTGCTTTCATCGTTTTCATAGAAAGACAGCTGAGTAGTTCCCAGCAGAGAATTCTCAGTGCCTGTTTTCGGTAAAGAAAATTCAAGAAATACTTAAGAATACCCAAAAGCCAACGATTTCAGCCTTCGTGAGATGCACCCACAGGAATACCAAGCTGCTGCATGAATCAGTATAGATGGGTTTCCACGGGTTGTTTGGGAGTTCGATAACATGACACAGATCTATTCAGTCAACCTCCATTTCTGCGGTATTTTTATTAGGAAGGTCAGTGATCTGTCTGAGCCTAATTATCCCATCTGGCGAGTGTGCCTGAGGCACACAAGTTTCCCCGCAGTTCATGTGCACAAGAAATGATGTGGTTAGCATGTTATTTATTGAGCTCTGACTCCTCAGCTCTTTCTTTGGATACCACTGAAATGTTAGGCGGGCTTTTCAGAAAGACCTCTAGGTCTTCAAGCTGCTAGCATTGTCTATTTTAAGTCTTTATACAGACCTCCACAAGCACAGTATGTAATCAGCCCAACCATCACCAATGCAATTCAGCCACATGGTGCCTCTGTAATGCACAGAAGTAGTGTTGGAGCACAACACTGGTGGAGCAAGTACCATGTCCATGGTCATGCACACACAAGCCATGGATGAAAAGGAAATGAATATGTTAACTCTTGGGTTATGTACTACCATACAAACTGCTAAAACCCTCCATTCTTTCCTAGGGCATCCATTCAAAATGCTAGCGAAAATTCATATGGATTACAGACAGTATATTTAAACTTCCACCAAGACTGCAAATCCAAAATCTTCAGATACCATTATTTTATTAATGAAGCCGCTCAGTCATATGCAATAATATGTATTTTAAGACATCCATTTCCATATTTAGTTCTTCTATTCCAGTTCTGAAAAGAATGTCCAGCTCTGAAAAGAATGTAATATAATTCATGCTGGAAAACATTTTAGATAGATCTATGAATTCAGTCAAAGCTGTATGTCCCTTATCTGCTGCTAATCATTAGTGGCTCTTGACAAAACAGTGCTGAGTAAAAGGTGGCAGCCAAACTGATAAAAAACCAATTTTCTTTGTTTAACCAGAAACAGGTGTGCAGCCTCTGTATTTTCTCTGTGAGCTTTGAGACCACTGACAGGATTGAGATAGGTCTGTAGCTATCAGGTTTGCAGCTTGGATCCTGTCACTGGCCGTTTTCCCGCTAGTATGAACTAGACCTATTAGTGGAGGCACAGAGCAAAGCATGCCAAACTGTGATAAAGATTATATGAACTACAATGGTAAAAGAAAACCAAATATTATTGTATCCCAGGAATGTGTTGATATATAGAGGTTTTGAAAAACTGTAATAAGGGAGGGAAAACTCAAAGGAGGTTTTTTTCTTTTCCCCATCTCTGTCTAGAATAATTTCATAAATGAGTAAAACAGAGTGTGCTAGCCCTTGTTATGTCTGTGTTTGTAAACATGCAGACTTGTAGAGAGAGTGAACCCATCTCTTCTGGTGCTGCAATGAAAATGTGGGTGCTTTTTCTAGTATAATCATTGAAATGTGAAATGTTTCAACAAAAAACTTACCATTCCTTTGATTGGAAGATAACTCCATAAAAGTCTGGAATACCTTGGCTGTATGGAACAAAGTAACATTTACTTTATTTATTATATAGTAAAATTTATCCTTTCCTGATAAATTTGATTTGGTACGCTGGTTTGGTAAGCAATTATAATTGCAGATATTTCTCGATCATCTAAGCTGATTTTAATTCTGCCAACTTCTTAGTTCAAGTAGTGCTTAAGTGATTTAAGGAAAGGAGATGGAAGGTATGGGAATGCAGAAAAAATGAGAGAAGAATGAAGAGGAAGAAGGGGTGGAGAAGGAGTCAAGGTAGATGGGAGAGGGAGAATCAGACAATGGCACGCTGAAGAAAAAGGTTGTCTACCCATAGTGAGGTAGGTAAGAGGTGCATTTACCTGCAGTCTGATGTATGTTCTTGTTATCTGTGTTTTGGGGAGAAGAATATACCTGGCCACAGGGTCAAGTCCAAATGTTTGCAAGTAAAGAATTAGGGAGTGTGAGGCATGGAAAGCAGAGCCATGGTGGCCATATATTCTGCACAGACCCTGCATCTGCTTGGCTGACTACAACCCTGCAAGGCAGACAGGAGCAAACTGCCCAGTGCGTGAGTCTCTGTCTTCCCTGAATCCGTCTTGCACTCCTGCAAGCACCAAATTTATTTCATTATTTTAATCATCCTCAACAAAGTCATCCATCAGCATTTTAAAACTTTCCTCCTAGGATAGGAGCTAAGCAGTCATTTTATTGATGAGCTTATTGAGATTTTATAGGCGTCTGACAGGGGCTTTCATCACAGCACGCTTCTGTTGCTTTGGCAGAAGAATTTTATCTAAAACGTATGAAACAAAGGGGGGGGGGCTTGGCACAGCTAAATATTTATTTAAAAAAAAGGGGGAAGTTGGTGGTAGAGTGTAGTCAGGAGAGGCACTGGAGTATTCAAGAAATAGAATTATTAGCTGAAAATTCATAGGGGTTATTTTGGTTTTGGGTTAGGCTTTTTTTTTTAATCAGTTATTGCCCTAATTCATAATAGATGTGTCATGACCTTGGAACTAATTGTGAGCAGCAGAGGAACTTAAGGAAAGATTGTACGATCTCACTTCTGAGTTTTTTTTCCTGGGTCAACAGACATGTTTTTTGTTGTTGGCAAAAGGTTTCAGTGCTGCAGGTTGTAAAGATACCATTTTGTCTTTCACAAGCACAAAAATCACAGGGAAGTTGGTTGGATCTTTTTCTTTTTTTTTTTTTTTTTATTGGGAGAGTGGAGGAAGGAGAAGATGCTGTAAGATGCAGCCCTACATGTAAAGTGTCATCTAAGTTCAACATCATATGCAAATTCTGTGTGATGTAGTTCATGGACTCCTAGATTTTCAGTGTCTAGGACAAGCGTTCTGAGCGTGAGAAACTCAGGGAATGGGGAATCTACGCTCTTTTTGAGGGAAGACCATGATGCCCATTTCTCTCAGTTGCCATCAAAGCTGGTGTCGACTGGAAAAAAAATATTTGAGGTTTGGCGAATAACTTGGTTTTTTCTTCCTCTTTCATTTTAAGGAGATTACATCTGTTTCAAATGGCAAGTGCTGAAACAAGCATTTCTGATCTGTCTGGTGACACCTGTAGCTCATGTGAAGTTTTTGGCAGTGATAATGGATTCATTAATTGGATAAAATTACTCCCTCCCAGCTGCCTTTGCGTGGTTTTATGTTTACTTGCATAAGTAACTCGAAAAGGATTTGCAGCATAGATTTCTTGACCAGATCAAGCAATATATCATGACTTCTCAATGCCTCTTTCTCAAACTGTGTGGTGAAAAAAGTCTCTGGTTTAGAGAGACTTCCAGTCTTGGGGCAGCTTTTACTAGGTCTGTGCTTGGTTTATGTTGGCAACAGCACTAAAGACCCTAAATCCAGGAACTAGGACTAGATGAGTTAGTAAGTATTATGTGAATAAAGAATAAAAAGTAAATTCCTGCTTTAACAACTTTACAGTCTAAATGCGTATTTGTCATAAGAAGTACATTGTTATTTTTGTAAATGCAATTCTCAATGCCACAGTCCCCAGACTGTTAATTCCTAAACTATCAATTGCCTATCCTATACACACACACTGGTTTTCACACCCTTACAGGCCACCTTTGATAGCCACAAAACCTAGGGGATTTGGCTAGTGCTGAAGGGTGTGTATCAAGTGTGGAGGGAAAAAAACTCATCATTATTATTATTATTGTTCATGAATGGGACAACTCAGTACAGTATGTTGGTAATCCTGCGCCAACATGAAGTTTGAAAGTACTGAAAAAATAAGAGCATCAGTCATTAATCTGGAAGCTTGGCCAGTGAATGAAGCAACGAATCTTCAGGATGCCTTCAGAAGCAATTATTATTCATTAACATGCTTATTCCAGTTTAATAAACTTGCTTATTTGACCCTGACTTCAGTGTCTTTAATTGCTTTCATTAAGCCACAAAGAAGGTGTAAATGTTTAAGTAAATTAGGAAATTCCCACTTCTTTGTCCAATCTATTTGTTAAGAATACGTGTGCTCAGGCATGTGTTAGTGCCATCAATATTGCCTTGTTGCCTGGTTTATTTGAAATTAAAAAAAAAGTATAAGAGGTATTCGTAAGTAAGGATTTAAATCCAAATGAAGGTGAAGTGTCCCTTGGGTTTTCTTGTTTAGTATAATTCTAATTGCCAGCCTTCTGACTCACTGGTTTGGACTGTAGCCAGGTGAGATTTGGGTCATTGCGTATTCATAGTGTTTTCAAAATAGGCAGTGCAGGTGTTGAGTTGTGTGTATGCTTATAAATGTTTCCTGTGGGCTTCTGCTATGTGCAGTTGTGCAGTACAGGAGAATTCAGATGGCCATTGTAAAATCTTACAGATTTGACTTAGCACAACTACAAGGAAGTAGTTCCTTGTCCTGTATATAGACATGTAGATACAATGATACAGCACTGAGTTACCAAGACTGATCTGGCTGTGTTGCATGGTGTGTGGTCATGCAGTCCTAACAGATTGAAATTAGGATAGACTGTTTTCTAAATATTGCTCTGGAGGAAAAAAAAAAACCCAAACCAAAACAACCAAAAAAACCAACAAAACCCAAAGAAGAAAACAGCAAGACAGGACAAAGCCCTGCAGCAGGATCCTGATCTAGGACAAGGTCCTCTGTTGCTACCCAGAGTAAACATCAAGAGTTGCATTTCACCATAGAAAAAAAATATGAAGAACCTGCATTACTGTATATATACGCTCACTTTATAGAACAGAGTTGTGTTATTTTGTATTTATTGATAATGGAAAGACAGCTGTGAAATGAGAAAGTAGACAGCCCCTGCTCTGAACAGTTCACACCTTAACTAAATAATTGCGCATGCATTAGGAGAATGGGAGAATTAGGAGGGTGGCACTGAGTTTGTGCACACACCGTCTTGGTGTGTGAAGGTGCTTTGTAACTCAGTACTTCTTAGTGCTGAAAGTTTTCAAGGTTTTGAACTATTCAGAGGGTCTCTTTTTCACCTCTGCCACTTATAAGTTTAACTCTTTACGGACCTGTTGTCCTACGTTTCAGCAGCTGCCTTGGAGTGTGTCACACCACGGGAGGTAGCAGTATCTTTCTATGTCTCGCAAGCTGAGATGACGTGGATGGCTTGGAAAGGTTTCGTTGAGGAGAGGCCCCTGGACCCTTCCTTCGAGCAAGTCTTCAGGTTCCCTGCGGTGCTGCTTAGTCTTCTCCAAGACGTTCAGGACACTCTGTTTCCTATCTTTGGCCTGCAGGTTTCTGCACTTTTCAGGCTCCTGCTCGCCCACGAAGGTGCAGTGGGTTTTGTGGGCAGGAACTCCCTTCTCTTCAGCTCTTCACATGTGGACTGCTGCTACCTCTTCTGGCTTCCAGGTGCCCTGGCTAGCAAAACAGGGTGAACCTTAGTCCCAGCAGCTTGTGTAGCATGAAACAACTGGCAGTGGAGAAACCAACACCCGAGAGAAATCTAACGGGACTGCAGAGGGTGTCTGCACATATGGCTGGAGCCAAAGGCATGAGCCGCTGTGGTGCTGGGGGAGCCAAGCCAGCTGGCAGTGCTCGCTCGGCAGCGCCTGCAGCACCGGGAACCACTGACACATGGTGCAGGGTAGAAGCGAATCATCTATAAATCACCTTACAGTTTAAAGGGTATATATTAGTGTGCAGCAGTGTGGTAGTCAGGTGTGCCGTCAAATCTGTCGGTGGTAACTTTCTGAAGCTCCAGTGGAAATGGGGACAAAACTGGCAGCGGAGAGTTGACGCGCCAGAGTTGTCATTCGTTTTCTCTGTAAGTCATCTTTGGATTACTGATAATTAGAGGATATGTTGGCTCGTGTGCCTCTGTTTTGAAACTAAAGATTATTTGAAAAGGAAATAAAGTGGCCTGAGTGAGGCAGTGCTGGTTTCTCTGAATGGGGGTCTGCCGCTGTGGGAATCATGCACCCAGCATAGATTTCAGATTGCATGTTTTTCATTGCTGCAGGTTTAATGTAATATAAAATAAGTGGGAAGATTGAAGGGTATGGGACAAAGAGGAAAGTGCAGTGGAAAACTGAATGCCATTAACTGAAAAATCCTCTGTTAGAAAGTGTGCAGTCTTTGATGTCTTGGTTGTTTAGATCACATAGCATTAAAAATGGGATTAAAACTATGTTCATTTTATACATCATATCTCCACCATTGCAAGCACTTTCAAGTTGCATTCAGTTAAGGAGCTTTTAACAATAATGACCCGATTATTTTTAAGACTTGGTAGTAAACATATCATGTCAATATTTTAAGGGTTTAAATTAATGATTTCAGTTTTACAACTTGGTAAAAGCTACTTTAAGAAATAATCGTGCCGTATGAAATTCCATTGGCCAGGCACCTTTTAATCATACCCTATTCTTGTTACAACAGGAAGCATTAACTAAAATTGGAAGACTGTGAGTAATTATTTCTTTCCTTGCAGTCATCTTTGAATGGCATTATTATGTTCAAATCCTGTGTGAAGGTTGCGGTTAAGGTGGTTTAAACATTAGTGAATAGTTTTCAGTCTTTCAGAGGTGAGGAACCACAAACTGGTGTTTTCCTATACAGGACGCTGTCACAGCTGCACTATTTTTCTTTAATTTGATTATTAGAGTTTCTGATTACATCCTTAAAAGGAAAGGAGGGAATTAAAAAGGATATTTTATAATTTAACTAAGATGACCACAGACTCTGCTAATAGTCTTTTGGGGATGATAGTGATTCTAGACAGGTGATATTACAGGGATCTTCTCCTCTGTAATAACTGCCTATAAGCATTTGTCCAGTAGTAATAATACTCTGAAGTAGTTTATCTCTTTTTTTTTTTTGAGTTTTGAGGAGCAAGCAGCTCTATTAACTGCAGGGTTCAGGCTCCTAGCTGCCTGGCATGACAGCCCAAGAAAGTCCTGAGCCCCACTCAGACCTGTAAAATACTCTCTTGAACCAGGTGGATGTGCTGCTCCTTAAACCAGCTGCAGTTTCTTTTTTAGGCAAAGGTTCAAGAGAAGGGGCTAAAGAACTAGGAACGAGTTCATCTAAATTATTCTCCAGTTGTTCTCTTGTGTGCAGTTGTTTTTGCTCCAGTATAATATACTGTCAAAACAGAGGTACCTGACATGGTGTGAGAGAGGGCTGTGATAGCTATGTGGAAAAACGAGTGCGCTTGTGCGCTCATTTATTTTATTTTGTAAGGGAGGCTGAGCTCTTTGGTGTTTTCTAGATAGCACAGTGTTTTCTAAAAAACCAAACAAACAAAAAACCCCAGTGAGTCATGATGAAACCTGAATCTTTAATTTTCATCTTGTGGAAAAAAGACTCTGTCAGTCTTTTTCTGCTTTTCTTTGCTCTGGGTTTTCATGCCAGGTGAACCAGGGCTGTTTACTCCCAGGATCAAGTATTCTAGCTTGCACCGTGGGCAGGCAAATGCTGACAGAGCTGAGCTCTTTTGCAGTAATGACTTAAAAGTGAACCATGCAGAGCTGGTGACCTGAACACCCTTCCCGTGGAGTCTGGTGTTTCTCTTCTCAGGCTGGTCAGTGGACAGCTAAAGCACGTGTATATCCCTGCAGCGTTGTACACTTCCTTAGTGTTAGAAAAAATTTCAGTAGCTTCTAAAGAAGCACAGTATATCAAACCCAGGTCTTGGCAAGTATGTAAAAGAAGACATTGTCTTCATTGGCAGTCTTCCATTTGCTACTATATTTTAATCATATAATGTGCTTTATCTCTGATCTAGAATATTAAGTAGAATACTATCTTCTTACATTTTCTGCAATGTAGATATATGGTGTCATATACATTATATAATAATGTACTATATAATACACATAACAGTTATATATGTGTCTCTGTGTGTATATATGTATGTGTGTGCATGTGCAAACATACATATCTTGTATCAGGAAAAGTGTGGCCAGCAGGACCAGGGAAGTGATCGTGCCCCTGTACTCAGCACTGGTGAGGCCGCACCTCAAATACTGTGTTCAGTTTTGAGCCCCTCACTACAAGAAAGATATTGAGGTACTGGAGCGTGTCCAGAGAAGGGCAATGAAGCTGGTGAAGGGTCTGGAGAGCAGGTCTGATGGGGAGCCGCTGAGGGAACTGGGATTGTTTAGTCTGGAGGAGACTGAGGGGAGACCTTATCGCGCTCTACAAATACGTGAAAGGAGGTTGTAGTGAGGTGGGGGTTGGTCTCTTCTCCCAAGTTACTAGTCATAGGACAGGAGGAAATGGCCTCAAGCTTCATCAGAGGAGATTTAGATTGGAGATCAGGAAAAATGCCTTTACTGAAAGAGTGGTCATGCATTGGAACTGGCTGCTCAGAGCAGTGGTGGAGTCACCATTCCTGGAGGTGTTCGAAAACCGTGTAGATGTGGCACTTCAGGGCATGGTTTAGGAGACATGGTAGTGTTGGGTTGATGGTTGCACTTGATGATCCTAGAGGTCTTTTCCAACCTTAATGATTATATGTTTCTATGATTCTATATCCTTAATTTAGAAAACCCTGCTCCTGCAGTGAGTTTTGGTGGAATATCAGTACCTCATTGACAATTACAAGGGTATAAGGTGTGTATAAAATCATCTACTCATAACAAGCTAATGGCAGAATTGCATCTTAGTCCCATTAGTTAATGTCCCCTGTAATTGCTTTAATTAGTCTATCTCCCAGCTTTCCTGAGCACAAAATGCCACTGAAAGGCTGCGTAATACATGGTGTGCTTCTAAATGGGTAGGCATCCTCCACCAGTCTGTTTTAGTCATTGAGCTGTGATCTGAAATTTCAACTGTTGTTAAAAACAAGGTGACAGACTTTCAGGTTTTTTTTGAAAGCGCCTGTTTGTAGATGCTGGTTTGGCCTTGACAACCACCTCTTGGTGGTAGCCTAGGAGTGACATACATTCTTAATGATGGCACCCATCAGTATATATGCTGCGAGCAACATTTTTATTTAATTTTTTTTAAAAAAAAGGTTTAATATAAATATCCATGGATAATTACTTTGAAATACTAGAGGGGAACTAAATAATCCTATGACTGATTTGGCAAAAAGGGATGCAAACTCATTTCAAGAGCTCCAGGCTACTTTGGGATCCACTGAATTTCAGGTCTTCGTTTTTAGTATTGGCTATCCATGCATAACTTGTTGGTCCTGGCAGGAGATGTCTGCGTTGCAGGAGCTGTCTCCAACCGATACTTTCCTTCTATATGCTGGATGAGTAAAGAATGAATCAGGCTTTGTTTTGTTAAGGGAGATTTTGTAGCAGTGTTAATTGATAACAGTCATTATGCTTTTAGAGATGTGGAGGTGGCATGTGATTTCCTGAATTTTCTGCAAGAGAACAGAGAATGCACTGTGTGCATTCACACACACAAGATGGAGTATATTCCCCAACAAACATTTGTCCAAATATTTAAATTTCCCAATTTCCTTCGCTTACAAGTGCATTAATCAAGTATCACACCAAAAAAAAAAGTTTTGATTTGTCAGTGCTTTTCAGATTTTGAGCCCTTATATTAACAACCTGATAAATCTTTGGTTAATTAGCATTGCATGGTCTAAATTTCTGGTATACTGGACGCGTTACATCACTGCAGTGCCCAAGCAGAATGCCATGCACGTCAGCATTTAGCACTAGTATGACTGACTTGGGTCCGTTGTGTGTAGGATGAAGCGCAAGCAAAGTAATTTGTCTGTGGTGTAGAGGTGGCTTGAGAAGTGGGATTTTCTTGTAGGGATTTTTGGTTAGCTGGAAGAATAATTAACCAAAGATATGGGGACGCCTGTTCTGCAGGACCTCTCTGTTGTTAGATAGGTTGGGCTAGCTTATATTGACCCACAGGTTCATGAGCCTACCTTAAATGTTGATGAAGTGATAGGTTTGTCCTCTGTTGTTAACAACTTCCAGCTATTGGCACTAAACAAAATGGTTTTTTGCGCCATCCTGTGTTTCATGTTAGAACATTTTAGGAAATCTCCCTTTAACAGAAAGTATGATTTAAGTTCAAAGATTTTTTGCACTTGCATGTAGAGCTGATGGTTGAACACATTCCACAAACTTTATAGATGTTTTGTTATCACCATCAGTTCTTTGTATCATGTTCAATTTGTCAATAATTTAGATGGCCTTGGAAGGTTTTCAGCAGGGCTTGTGCTGTACTGTTCAAATAAAATTGTCCGTTTTGTTTTTTGTAGAGTTCCATCTACTGTTACAAGCATCTATCATGGGGCCAAGGCAAGTGTGTCAGAGACCATCTTGTGTCCAGCTCTTTCTGTTTTGAGTATTATAAATAGGTCTGAATTAATTTCTTGAGATCTTTGCTGAGTTCTTTCTGCAGAGCTCTGAAAACATATTTTCTATTGGGACACCTGATCATAAAGTTGAAGGGAAGGAAAATGGCTTTCAAGGTGATTCTTAGTGAAGTTATTGAATATTGCTTTTCTACTCTGTGTAGTCAATCACCAGCAACATTCAGCAGTTAACTGATGCATCAACTAACAGGACCTGCTTGAGCAGCACCTGTTGTTTTTTTTTTCCAAAGTGCTTAAGAACTTCAAGAAAAAAGGCCTCAGTATCTGAGTGATCTTTTTGGATACTAAATATCTGCACAACTTGAATCCATCCTTTGGAATTGTTCAGTTACAACGTGTCCCTCAGCAGTCTTGGACAAATGCTTTGACAGCCAAGACACCATGGTCTACCTGTGTAAATTCCCAAGGCAATACCAGCATTCTTATTCACTAATATTTCACCTTAATTCAAGGTTTTGCCAGGAGCTGGAATTGCACTTTGCATGCAGATCTGGGCAACTTATGGAAGAGTATCTATGAAGATATGTCCTATAGTGATACCAGCTGAAACTTGCATCTTCTGTAGTGTGCATTGTACTGTCCTGTACATTTGGAAAAAATTTTTGAGAATGTAAGCTGCAGAACAAATATGTGATGCACTTCAAGCAGGTCTTTTTTTTGTTTTTTTATTAAGGGCACAAAAAATTTCCAGCACCCTGTGGACTGGTAGTAACTGAAGTACAAACAAAACTGACAAACAAAATTGACACTATGGCATTCGACTTTCATCTTGGCGACCATCTTGAAAAGGTACTCTTGTAGCAAGACAATCTTGTATAGAAAGAAATTCCTGCCGTGCAACTGAAACTTGCCTGATTTAGATTTTGTAGCTCAGATAGTAGCAGTTCCTCTCTCCTCCATGACTGAGAGGTGGGGCATGGAATAAGTGTGTGGCTGTCACACAGAGTTAGTGGTATTCAGTGGGAGAAAAAGTAGGGATGTCATCATATTGCACAAATGGTTTGTGGTTGATTTGTGTACCCGTTACTATATTTTAAATACTGTTGCCACTGTGACTGTGGGTTGGTCGTAGCTCAAATCGATTTGGATAGTTTGAAACTAAAACCTGTCTTCTATTGCTGTCTTTTTTTAACTTGTTTTGGAATTTGCTCCTAGTATTGAGTTCAGAATTGCCCGATAATGAACGAACCAGTAATATCTGATTTTGCAAAGGTAAGACATCCATGGAGCGTGATCTCATTTAAAAGAGAGAGTGGGGGTTCTAACTGGTGGACTGTGTTCTCACTTCAGATACCTTTGTATGCTTTTATTACAAGAATCTGTTGCTCTCTGAAAACCTCTTCAATAAAAAGAGTCTTTTGGCCTAGACGCAGGCAGATTCTTCCTTTCTCTGGTTCCTCATTAGCCTATGCATTGGTAACAGGACCAAGTACCCAGGTGTCAGCAGAAGGGCATGAGGCCAAGGGCAAGGGCCAATCAGCAAGGGCACGTTGGCTTTCAGTACGAGTTTTTTTCCACTGCAATGAACTTCAGTGTGTGTGTTTCTGTTGCGAGAGCATGACCAGCACCGGGCGGCAGTTCGGGAAGTTACAAGCTGGCACGTGGAGGAGGCCCGCAAGTACCTGCGGGGCCTGAGGAGCAGACTAATCGGTGGCTGTGTTGTCCTGAGAGGGCTTGGTCAAGTTCCATTTTCTGAGCAAGATGGACAAAACTCATATGGCCAAGAGCAGTCCTTGAGGTGCTTTTTAAGTGTGCTCTCCAGTCATGTTTAATTACACCTCTAGCTGGGTGAAACTTTCTTCAAGTTTTAAAAGTCGCTGGCCCATGCTTGGACTCCTGCAGATTCAGGGATGTGAAGCGACTTCAGACTCGCTACTGTTTGTCTTCTAATCCTCCAAACAGTCTTTCTCTTTTAATCCTTCAAACAAAAATATTTTCAAAAGACTTTTTTTGTTTATAGTCAGCTGCTAGAATTATTTGGCATCTCTGCCTATTTGCATCAACTACGGAGAGAGCAGGAACTGAGAAACAAACACAAGTCTAGTCCAGCATGTTCAGAGATGAGGTCCTGACTACTACTTTCCCCCTAAACTCCTGTCTGTCTTTGTAGAAGCTAGTGCTAATTAATGTAATTTCTGAAGGCAGTGTAAAGCTCTGATGGGGAGAGAGAAGTGATTTTATGGGGAAGTTCTTTTTTGTTGTTGTTGGTTGTTTTTTTTTCAGAAAAAATCATTCTAAACCTATATGTTTTTGCAGAAAATCATTCTAATAATAAAAGCAGGGCCAAGAAGAAGAAACTCTGATGTTTACTATCTTGAAATATATAGGTGCTAGCAAGACAAACATCCCAGATACTTACATGATGAAAACTGTCAGCTGCAGATGCTAGAAGAATTCTTTGCAAATCCTGTCTGCAGCTGCTGTGGGCAGAGCTCAGGTAAGTCACCCTGCGAGCCACTCTTATTTCTGCAGATGGTCCAAACTATCTGAAAGTTTCACCCTGAGTCTAGGACGGCTTTGTAGGCTCCTGGTACCTAGTGCTTCTCCCGTGCTGTTTTTCTGGACTGTGCAGAAAGATGAGAGCGATACAGAAGCTGGTCTGCATGTTGCCTCTACATGTAGCCAAAGCTGCCCCTTTGCCCTGGAGGAGCTCTTTGAGACCCCTGCACATTTCCATTATTTAGTTCAGATTCTTCCAGTGTGCCTTGCAAGATGCCTACTGTAAGCGCCAGTCTGGCTCTTCCCTTTCAGAGGCTCTGGTCACTGGGAAGGACTGGAGGAAGCCTTTGGCACACATGGGCCCATGAAAAGCTTTCAGCTGGGTCTGGTGCAGACTCACGTTTGAGTCTGTTTCAGATGTTCCAGAAATGTTTTTAACCACAGACCTAGCCCCCACCATGTGTCTCACCCTGATTGATCACTTCCAAAGCCTCATCCAATTGTTCTCCCCGAATTGCCTTGTGACCCAAAACAAGTATCTCCACATCAGCCATTTCCCACTGTGCCCTGCTGCGTGCCTCTGTTCAGAAATATGCGACCCCTGTAGCAGTTGGGCATCTTTGTACCTAGCAGGTTTATCTCCATTAGGCTGGACACAGCTTTACTACTTTTCCATTTGCAAAGGTGCTATTTGTATGCTGAAAGTTTAACCTTGCCTTCAAAATGAAAGTACTTAAATTCTTGCCCTCATTCGTAATTGCGTAGTTAACAACTGTGCAGCTAAACAGCATTGGCCCACATTCTCAGCAGGGCTCAATGCAAGTCACTCAAGCTCATACTTGAAAGTCAATGGAGATAATCTGGCATATAGCAAACATGGATCTGGCTCATTTTTCACATGCTATAAACACTGCAAAACATGTTGTTACAAACCTCTGATTTGCCGTAGAATTTCTTTGTGACTTTGAAAACATGAGATTTTAGAACTTCCTTATGTTTAAAATTATGTGAATGGAAATCCCTTTCTCTTGCCCTCATCTTTTTTTTCTAGCTTGACAGTGAATTATGGCAAAACAAGTTTTATTATACAGTCTTACATTGTATCACAGTTAGGATCTCTTAAGAGATCAGATGATTTATGCCATTAAACATGGTACAGGTTGAGAAAGTTGTATGTGTTTTCATAGCAGCCCTGGGCTTTCTTGTGTCAAATACCCTGAAGAGCTCTGGATAGTCCATGGCTTTGATATGTAACCAACCCACTTTGTGCTCACATTGGCTTCTGGTGGTCTGAAATACGGAATAACCTATGGCACTGTTCATTCATTTTTTGAGTTTTTAGCAAAAAGAAGATGGAAATATTAGTCTGACAATGAAAATGTTTTATTGAAAATGAATGATTAACCCTTTCATAAAGAATTAATGCTTGGGTGAAATTGTTTTAGGCTCCATGATGAGCAAAATTTTCACTTTTTTTTTGCTCTTTTGTAGGTCAGTGAATTTGCTTCCCCTCTCAGATATAGACTCATGGCAGAGTATTTAAAAGACTTAATAAAATCCCGTACAGAGATCAGATTTTGTGAGGAAAAACTGGTGAGATGACTGCTCCTCTGGGCTGCAGCTTTGCAGCAATAGTTGATATTCACTATTTACTCCAAGAAGGAACTGATTGTGAAGTCTCATCTCAGGCGCTTATAAAAAAAAGAAAATATCAGTCACGGTGCCACTGCCTCACTTCCAGGAACCAAAGCAAACTTCACCACAATCATCTGGCTCCTGCTAAAAGTTATGGACCCATTCAAAAAAGACATCTGCAGTCTTCCTAGCTGCTTGCTGCGGAAAGCTGCAAAGCCCCCATTCCTGGTTCGCCTCTCAGGCTGGGTCTGCCCCCATCCAACCCACAGCAGTTGTTCCCATTTTGCAGAGTTGAGACATAAAACTGCTGTCCCTGGTCCAACCTATGGGCCATAAAAGCCCATGGGGAGGCAAATAAATCCATTCTGCTCATGTACCTGGTCCTTGTGCTTGCACATCCTAGCTGTTTATAGTAAAAGCAAAAGTTCAGCTACACACAAACCTTCCTTCTTTAAATCTCTGGAATGGAAATAGCCTGAAAAACTGGTCTTTTTTTTATTATTATTATTAAAGAATTTTCTGAATCCTTCAACAGCTCAGTAAAGCTTTTACAAAGCAAAAATCAGGAAAGTAGCCTGGGCAAGTTCTCCACAACCCTAAGAACTTGTTACTAAGTATGTTCTGACATATTCCCATGCCAGGGAGCAATCCTTACCACACATTTAGATAGTTCTGCAACAGTTCTGTAATGCCTTTGAGATATGTGGCCGTTTGGGACATAGGCAAGGGGAGTTAATTCCATTATCAGAAGATTTAACCTTCCCATCTCCAGGCTATACTGGAGGGAAAGAGCGAGCCCCAGCTGTGTCCTGCAGTTCCGTTTAGGAAAGGTCCTTCAGAAAGAAGGTTGGTTCCCAGTCCAAATTTAGATGGGTGAACGTGGTTCTTACTCGAGTTCATCCTCCAGTGTTTTTGGTGCTCTGACTGATCGTATATTTTGCTTTCTTATATGCATGAAATCTATGCCAAAAGAAACCTGTAGCATTTCTATTAAAAGATTGCAGGTATCTGTCTCCTCCTAAAAAGTTCACAGGCTGTAGTTAATGCAAAACTGCTCTGAAAGATCCTTTACAAGCTGTTTGGTCTATGATTTCTGCAAGTACCATTTCTCTACAAGCATGAGTTAGGGAATATCCAAATAAATATATTTATAATATACTGAAATAATAAATTAACAATGCCCAAATGCCCATAATTATTTTTTGTGTTTCCTCAGTGTCATTCTTTCTGGGAGAGGAGATTTGAGTCCTCCTCAGTTGGCTGGACTTCTTTGGAGTTAATAGTTTGTAGAAGTATGTGCACAGATGCCTGAATACAGCCATTTTCAGCAACGTGACATCAGTGTTTTGGTTTGGAAGTCACATGGGTGACTTTTTTTGTTAAAACCTTTGGGGAATCTTTAGGCTTTGGATGATTTAGAAAAGTCTATCGAAAGACAGGAAGAACATGAGCAACAACGTGGATGGTCACCAGACATTTAGTGTCTAAATTAGCATCTCACTCTCAAAAACTAATAGCTATAGGGCAAAAAGTCAAAGAGCGAGGGACATCTGCCAACTGTGAAGTGACACAGCATATTGGGTGGAGGAAAAAAAATAATTTGAAATTTTTTAGGTATATTTTTCTAGATTTCCTCTGAGTCTTAATATGAGTCTTTGGTTTGTGCTAGGGGAAAAAAGACCAAAAAAACCCTCTGTGAGATGCACGCTTATGTGTTGCTGTTGGAAAGCACCAAAGTGATAGCAGTATTTCAGAGTCTGCCTTGAACATACCTGGGTACGTTCGGGACAGCCGAGATGTCAAAACTAGCGTTTTTATCTATGTCTGCAGGAGTTCAGGAGACGTGCGGGTGACTTCACGCAACATGCATGCCTCTAATGAAAACTGCAACATCTATGATGAGAAAGCAAATCCCTTGCAGGGACGTGGTATTCCTGAAATCGATGTGCAGCTCAGTATACTTGTGGCGTTTGTCTGCATGGTGCATCTTTCTGGTCAGGTCGACTGTACTTGAAGAGGCAGCATGAAGTTGTGTTATTGCACAACAGATGGGGTCCTGCAGCTGTCTCAGAACCAGAAGGGGTTAAGGGCAAGAAAGAAAACAAGGTAAATCTGGTGGCAGTAGGAAGAGATGGAAAGACTAGAGGTGAAGATGGAAAGATAAACAGAACAAGAACTTGCAGCTCTTTGATTACAGTAATTTTATTTTACAGAATGCAGGTATTAAAAGGTAGGAAAATTGCATACAAGACATCACTTCTTGTGTGTATGTGGAAGGTCGGGGACTTAAGTAGTAGGAAAAATAACGTACCGAGGGCGACCCTGGGGGCTGCAGTGCACACAGACTTGGCAACGGGGTAGACCTCGTTTAGATGTGAGGCGCTTTTGCCCTGCTAGCTGGAGGAAGAAAGGCTGCTCTTAAGTTTGATTTATATTACAGGAGCTCTTTTGAAATCTTTCTGATGCCTTGGGCCTGGTTTCCTGAACATGCAGACATGCACATTTCTGCGTGGGAACCTTGCTTGCTTGTTTGTTTCATTTCATCACTCTCTCATTTTTCCACAATTTCTTTTACCGTCTCCATTCCTCCTCTATTTCTGTGTGGCCAAGGTGCTCTATTCTCCTAAGTCTATACGGTTGAATGCCCTGCACAATCTTCCTGCGATCTTTTCACAGAGCTCACATTTGAAAACTGAACACAGGGCAGAGGAGCATCTTGAGGGGAAAAAACAAATATGGCAGGGGTGGAAGATTTGCTTAAAATCTTTCTTTTAATATAAAGCAAACAAATAAGAAATCAAGCTGTAGGAAGTCTGTCGGTAATGGGAGTCGAATGTGGTCGAATATGGCTATGCTGGCTAGCCCTCTCTTTTAGATGTTTTTTCTCACTTTTTAACAGCCTGGAAGTGGAATCTGGCTTTTAACCAGAATCCTGTGTTAGAAATGGTCTTTAAAAAGCAATGTCGTGTGCAGGAAGAATTTGCGATAGGTTACTTATTGGGAGAAATAAGTGACTGAGTGTAGCTTTTAAAAGCTCCACTTTGAAAAGGAGTGAAGCCTGAGGAGAGGAAGTGCCAAAGGGAAAAAAGCAGAGTTTTTCATGCTGCCTTCCATTATATCTGACATTTTATCCTATTTCAAGAGTTTGCCTGTTTGACTTGTCAGTATCTGCATTTAATCATCACTTGTCAGTGGTTCTATTTAATATGAATAAATACACCCTGATTAGCTAAAATATGAGTCTCATAATTACAGGTGTAGAGTTGCTTTATTTGCTAAGACTTTGTGCCCAGGGAAAATGACACAACATACCAAGAAGGCTTGAAATCTGGAATCTAAATTTATCAATCTGGTTATTTAGCCATAATTAGGGTATTTTGACTTAGCCCCAGTATTCTTTGACAGTTTGGGTGTTCGCAGTATAAGTCAAAAATTACAGTGCATTTAACTATTTTTTATTTCAGGCATTTTGAAGAGCCATTTCTTCTGTTTGCATATGATTCCCTCAGAGAAACTCATCTTTGCAGCTGGATTATTTTGCCCTGCTGCTGGGATGTTTTTACCTGGAGCAGTGTTCCTAATACAGTAGAAATCAACTGACACTCATACTTGAGGGAAGAGACTCCTTGATGTATTTTATTCCTTGATGTAATTTGCCCAGAATGATACAAATTCTATATAAAAGTTTCCATTCCAAAGTGCTTTAGCCTATTTTAAAGCATTTAAGTGGTCTTACTCACAGCGTTATGGTCAAGACTTCCCTTAAAAATTATTCTGGGTTTTTTGTGATTGCAATTTAGAAGTAAAATGATCCCTTGTTAGCCTGTAAAATAATAATACTGGAAACATTATTTCCACATGCATTTCAGAGAGCAAGAATATATTTAATGGTTGTTAAAAATTGGTTAGTGTCTCTGTACTGCAATCTTAAGAAAAACTGTCACTTTCATCTAAAGGTTTTAGATAATTTTCCCTTTTTCAAAATACAAGGGAGAAAATGTATTAAAGATCATTGCTGTTCTTGTGCTTAAGAAAGTGAATAGATCCTCAAAATATAAATTCATAGACCTCTGGCTAATCTTACAGCAGATAAGTCCAAGATATGGTTTGAAATCCTTGTCTGGAAGGTATCGTAAAGGAGAAAATCCTTATTATCGAGAACTTCAGCTGTTCGTCCTCTGAATAACACCTCTGCTGTCTCTCACATTAAAAAACTAGCCTAGCTCAATGAATTATCAATGAAATGAAGGCTCAAAGAAAGCAAAGGGACATAGGTGCTTTTTCGAATATGGCAGAGTGCAACTCTGGAAGTCATTGCCATGGTTTCCCTGGCTGTCAGGAGTTTGCATGGATTTGAAAAATGGCTAGGCACATTCATGGAGAGAAAGTCCGATAATGCAAAATGCAAGGAGCAGGCGGGCCAAGGCATCCTTGTGTTTTTTTTCCTGGGGGAGTCCACGTCTTCATCAGTGAAGCGTTAACAGGGGGCGTGCAGTTGATTTCCACGTTTTTGGATGGTATGAGGCTCTTTTGGATAGTTGGAATGCTGTGCCAGTGGCAAATGTCTCCAAAAGCCGCTTACAAAATGGAGTGGGTAAAAAGATGACAGACGGGGTTCAGTGTATGGTGATGCCTGTAGGGCAAATAATCTAGATGGTGCCTCTCTGTTAGGCTGGAAGAGGTGGTTGCACGAGTGGTCACTGAGAGATCTCTGAAATCACCAGCTCAATGCGCGGTGGCAGGCAACAAAGCCAACGGAATATTGCCCATAATCAGAAATACTGTCTATAATCAAGAATAATAATGAGAATAAGACAGAGGGTGCCATTCTGTCCCCACTGATGCACGCACGTGTGAGCACTGTGGGCAGTCCTGGTCTCTGCACCTGAGGAAGGCTGTAGCGGACCTAGAGAGGGTGTGGAGACAAGCAGCTGACACCCAGGAGGGGATGGGGCTGGCTGACGAGAAGGGACTGAGAAGGCTGCCACTCTTCCTTTTGGAAAAAACCTTGTTAATTTTTTAGTGTTACCATGTGCGGGTATGTTTTTGTAACTGATGTCAGAGCCATGAAAGCTCTTCTGACTGTGGTCATTCTTTCTTTCCTTCATCTCTAATACACTTGTGAGAGAATTCATTTGTTTTAACTTTTTCTCACTGTTCAATGAGATTTGTTACTTCATCATTTAGTAGTGATGTCAAATAACTAACACTTAGTAGTTGGACTGTCAGGCAAAGGCCTAAATGGTCCTATAGAAAGAAAAATGTAGATCATAATTATTGTAATTATTGTATTGTAATTATTGTAATTACTGTAATTAATTTCCAAATTAGGATTGGGGCTCTAACTTGCAAAGTCCTATAAAAAAAAAAAATTTGCAAGAAGCAGCCTCAGCCCTAAAGATTTTACAATAAAATAAGCAAGAAAAGGTACAAATTAAAAGGGAAGGAAATCAGCGTAGGTATCGTATCACTTTTAAGCTGTTTGCTGTTTGTGGACTGGATCTTCCTCTTCCAGTCTTTGTGCATTCTCCAGGGGAATGTGACCCCTTAAAATTCCTTCTCTCCTGAGCACTTCTCCATCCTCTCTTGAAAACCCATCTAAAGCTTTCATTCTGCAAAGATTCCTTACAGAACTCATTTGTTACGCACATTAATACATGGATTTCGATGACACATGCATAAATTACATACATACTTGGAATAAAGAATAAGAAAAGAAATTACTAATCCATTAATGGTTGTAGACTTTACAAGTACATACTGTGCTACTAAAGCTTCTGATATCAAGTGCAAAGGCAATATTTGCAAGTTAAGCCCCTGAGCAAGACAGGAATAAACACCACCTGGTAAAAGGGAACAAGTCAGAGGAGCAGGTGGTTTCTTCCTCTTGGGCTGCTATCCCCCCTTTCACTAGGACATCAGTTCTTCTCTGGGAAACCTTTCCATGTCTCTGAATCCCACGTATTGAACAGCACTTTGATCCACTCTGTAATTAAAAGCTCCTCCTTTTAATTTAGTTTTGTCTTCAGGGTGGGGGGGGGGG
The DNA here is from genome assembly GCF_949628215.1 of Phalacrocorax aristotelis. Lineage (NCBI taxonomy): Eukaryota > Metazoa > Chordata > Aves > Suliformes > Phalacrocoracidae > Phalacrocorax > Phalacrocorax aristotelis. The sequence continues at coordinate 91,515,590 of NC_134277.1, forward strand.
TGTGTGTCTGTAAACTAATAACTTATATTCCACAGCAGGTTCCGAGGACTTCCTTATGCTTACGCTGCATGTGCGGCAGGTGAGCAGTGATCATTTGTATTACCGCAGAGTAGAATAATACCCCAAAGACAAATGGAGCAGCTAACACTGTAATCATAAATCAAGCACTTAATTGTTTGTAGGATGTTTTGGAGTAATAACTTCATTAGAAAAGTAAAACATAATTTTTAGTTTTGCTGCTTTCATTTTATTTACTACTCTTTTTCTAGTGCACTAATCTGAGTTTTATGAATATCAGTTCAAAGTGTCTTGGGAAGCATTTACAGTTTCATAAGGCTGTGGTTTTGCCTAGGAGAAAGCAAACATAGTTTTCAGATAAACATAAAAGCACCAGCTGTTTTTCCCCCAGAATTTTTATTTCCATAATACTTGCCTTTGGAGATAATTTTACAAGAAGAAGCACATAATATGTGGAAATACTTAAGAATAGGTTTACAATAATTCTCTTACTGTAAATACAAAGACTAGCCTTCATGCCTCAGTAACTTCTCCAGGGGTCTGATATGTTGGGGAAAAAAACAGAGAAGAGAGAGCTAGGAAGCAGCCCAGCCTCACAACGCCAGCTTGGCCGTCTTGGGGGCCACTTCCTGGAAGCCAGTCGGTTTTTGCCAGGGTGGAGTTTTCTGGACTATTACTTTAATTAAAGGCCTGATCTGATTTCTTGCTTTTCCCAGAGCATCTTTGCTGGAGCTTGATGCCTACTCCTGTGTGCAGTATCTTCAGTGGTGTTGGCAGTGCCTGCATCCTCACATGTGTTTGGCTTGGTGGTAGGGCATTTAAGTAGTTCAGCTGCTGACTGGGAATGTCTTGTCTCTTCCTTCTTAGAGGAGCAGACATCATTGCAACCTCCATTATATGAATTTCAGCTGCTTAGATTGTAAGCTTGCCCTTACTAAAGACAGAGGGCTCTAAATGAGCCCTGACTTCTCCCAAAGGTGCGTCTGTATCCTGCTGTCTGGCTGGGACAAACTGTTGCCTCTCCCTTGCCAAAACAGCCAGCCCTCTGATGTTACAGTTCATGGATAAATACACAAACCAGATTCCTTGAAATCCCTTAAAAAGCTGCAGTGGGAATATCAAAGGAAACATTCAGCTTATCATCACCTTACATTTCCTTCTCTAGACCTTGACTGAGCTGAAATACATTCATGTACGTAGCAGTCTGGCTGCTCTAAGGGGACTGACTCCTTTGCTGTGCTCTTTCCACTTTCACATGCCTGTGTGATGGAAGGAAAGAGTGTGCGCTAATAACATCACAAGAGAAGAGTATTGCAATATTAAATATTGGCCTTAACTTTGCAGCACATGGGAAAACAAGTGCTGAATTCAGACACCAGAAATTAAGAAGTTGAGCAATACTATGTGGAAGATTTCTTTTGGGTAGTGCGTATCCTTTTATGTCTGCCCCTGTGAGTGACATGCAATTTCTGTGCTGCTGCACTTCTCAGAGATGAAAGGATTTGTATAGCTCACAGACACAGTCTTTGCATTTAACAAAACCTGTTCCCATATCTTGCGTAATTCATGTCTCTCACTTCAAATCACCTGTCTTTCCATCTCCACGAAGAGATGATCCCTTAAAATAATTTTGCCAGTCACTCTGCCTGCTTTCCTGCCTTCTTCCTTCCTGCTCACAATCCCACTAATTCAGTTTCTTCCAACACCAGTGGCTTCCTGCTGTTTTGCCTTTGCAATGAATCACCCTTTTGTCTACTGGCTTCCCGTTCTTCCTACCGCAAAGCATCTCTGTTAGCCAGTTGTTGATTCACAAGTTGTGTAAGTGTGATGCAAACGGAAACAAGAGGGAATTAATTTCTGATAGTGATGGATTTCCCTGTTGCAACTTAATTTGCTTAGTACCTGATTGCATTTCTAAACAGCTGTCTTTAGACATAGTCCTAATTTGAGTATGTGAGGTCTCCTCAGGAATGGGGTCTTAAATTTGCAGCTCTGACTTCTTGGCAGTTTTTGATCAACAGAATAGAAACTATTATTTGGTGCACCCGTTCCTATACTGAGTAGTTCTATGGTCTAAATTGCTATGCTATTTTAGCATCTCAGTCTTTATTCTGTGCAAGACCTCGATAATGTAAGAAAGCGGTACAAGCCCATGTCAGAAATTGGGCTGAAATGTGAGGGGGCATCTGCATGCTGGTGAGGGGGCAGCCTGCAGACCAGGCTCATGAACTGTTGTGGCAGCACCTGTCTGAAGGAGGTGCAACGACTTGCCCCCTGGAAGTGCCTCTTCCTTTCCCTCTGTACATGGGGGCTGCAAATGGCTGGCTTGGACCAGGTCCTTTGGTTTTAGGTGGCAAAATTGGGTGCTGAGTGACGTATCGCCAAGGCCGTGGCTGTCCAGGAGGAACACAGTGGAGTAGAGACTGATGCCAGACTTTCCCGGGGTCACATCCTGCTGGCTGTGGGAGCATAGCGGCTCAGGGTACCAGCGGCAGGAAGAGTGTGCTCTCACAGCAATATTTTTCTGGTATTTTCAGCTTCCTGAATGGGTACAAAATACGGTCTTTCCAAAGCAAGCTGTCTGGGTCCTGTGCTCCATAACCACCGGGGGAAAATCATTAAAGGCAAAGAAAAGGTAGAATTATTGATTCAGCAGCATGGAGAGCAAAGCATAACCTCTCTTTTGCTCATAAAAATACTGAGAGTTTCTCAGTTTTCAAGTAACTTGGGAACATCTTAAAGTTGATAAAGAATTTTTTCTTAGGAAAACTTAACACCTCTGTTCTTTACAGGTATATTCACATAATATTAGCGTCATGTTAAAATGACCGGCAATTACAACTGTATATTTTGTAAATTTTCACACCTAAAGATAGTAGTACTTCATTATGACTGGTGAGTAGACAGGTTCTTCAGTGCCCATTCTGAGTCCCATGCACTACACCTGTTTTTTAGAAATACAGCTTTTATTTCAGTAAATGAAGCTAACAATGCATGGCAAAGGGTGTTGTTAGAATTCGTTATATTTTGAAGTGATGTATGACGTGTGACAGTTACAGTTCAATTTTTTAGCATAGATCCCTGTCGCTTCCATCCGTGTAATAAAGAGCACTATTTATCTATTTTTAGGAGGCAGGTTTTTTGAAACATTCTAAATAAAAAAGGTAGAAGGAGGAAGAGATGGTGGTCAGTCCTCAGTATATATTAAGGAAAGTCCTTTGTGAAACTCTTTTGTTGTGTTTTAAGTCACAGTCGTGCTGGGATCATTCTCAGCCGAGTTCCTACCTTTGGTCATGTAACTCAAAGGAAATCAATAAAATGAGCGTAACATTGCAGGTACAGTCCAGAAACTGCCACAGACCCACGGGACACGTCTCCAGGTATGGAGCTGAGCCGTTCTGATGTGCTGGATCCGCTGCTTATTTCTGTTATTGCACAGGCTTTATTCCCTCTAGGGGTCTCAACTTCTGTTCCCTTTTCCTGCAGTTGACAATGTTGCTCAGAGCTTGTCTGTGCGAGAGGGTTACACGGGTGTCTGAGACTCCAAACCACTGCTCCTCCGGTGGAGATGCCTTTTTCTGATGTCAGTGTGTATCACTTCAGCAGCAGATTACCTAGAGAGAGCCCTCTTAGGTACAGCTGTACAACTGCATCCAGAGCAAGCCAGCTCCAGTGAATTTGGATGAGGGGCTAGAAACCTGTCTGTGTAGGCAAGCCCCTGAGGCCATAACCAAAACAAAAAAAAAAACCCAAAGCGTCGGTTATGATGACAAAACCCAAAATAACAACAAAAAAGCCAGAGCAAGCCCTTGTAACACGCCTGATTTTGCAAGTGGACTGTTTAATTGGGAGAGTTGTCACTGTCTGCTGCGACAGTCTTTCTGGAATTGAATGACGCTACATTCAGTATTTTGAAATAAATCATTCTCAGTAAGAAACATAACCCCTGATTTAACCGTATTCAGTGTATTTATGCTAAAATGGGGTGAAAAATGGCTGATTTTGTGCCTGATAATGTTTTGTCGGTTTGACTGAATAATTTCTTGTAGCAGTATGTAGCCACTAGGCATCCTTGCATACCGTATTCTTGCTACACAGTGTTTCATAGTGACTGGAAAAACACGCTGATTTAGATTCCACTTCATTGGCAAAGCAGCATTATACTGAACTTTGGTAGCACTTTAGCTTTCAATTTTGTTGAAGTCTTTAGGGGTTTTTCCATAAAAATACTCAAAATCTCTTCCTTCATTAGCATCTTGCATTTAGTATGTGTTCCAGGACACATGCAGTCCTGTGCATTACTGCCCGAGTTACTGTATACTTCTCAGTGACTTAACTAACCTGCCTGACAGAGCCTACAGCCCACCAGTGCTGCGGTGCTCTGCCTAATTAAAATGGGCTTTCAGTTGCAGTGTTTGCAGCAGGTCTCTGATGCATTACATTACCGGCCTGTAGTGCATGCTTTTTGGAACTGCAGAGTCTATTTAAATTTGCATAATAGTTTTTAGGATAACTTGTTGAGGATCTTTCAACAAAGGCATTTTACATGGTTTGCTTAATCTGAAGAGTAAGCTGATGGTTTCCAGCACAAAGAAGATGACTTAGGTTTGAGCAAGTCTTTCACCAGGCCCCTGACAACGCTGCCAAGCCCAGCAGGGTCACTGGGACGAATAAAAAGCCAAAGAAAGGGAAGGATTAGCCCTGTTAACTTCAGCAGCAGAGCTTTTAAGTCCCCGTGCCTGAGTGCTGGGGCAGGCAGCAGCTCACCCCCGTTGCAGCCCACCCAACGTCCCACCACCGTGGTCAGTCCATCTGTCCCCACGGTGCCTGGAAAAGCTTCTGCAGTTTCTGTAACCAAGGAAAAACTCCGCGATGCATCGGTTTGTTTTCTGAGACCTGACCACCCTCTCTGGGCTTCAGGCGTAGTTTCCAAGCAAGTAGCCGATGCTTTTGCTGCGTACCCCTGCTCCCATGCAGCTGCCGGGCTCCACTCCACAGCCAGCAGGATGCTGTGCTGCCGGGCACATCCAGAACCAAAACCACCCTCCTCTCTTCCAGGCCAGGCTGGTTGACCGTCTGGCCTGCCTGGTGCAGGGTGGAGGAGAGAGCTGGGAGGAGCACAGATGGGGGGCTTTCTGCGGATGTAACATCAGTGAAAACCTGGTCCCAGCAGGCAGGACTGGCGGTGAGCTGGGCTGCAGGTGAGCAGCACCAGCCCCCAAGTGTGTCTGTTGTCTGAAGCATCTGACGAGAGATTTCCTGGTGCATTCAAGCCCAGTGTCTAATTTCCTAATCATCTGGGTGGTGACTGAGCTGCAAGAAAGCTGAGCAAGAAAATTGATGCACGGCTTGCTGGCTTCTAAGTGTTTCTATAATTTTCTGTAAGATATACACAGTGTTCAGCTCATGTCTAATTGGTGCCGTTTCTGGGTGGAACACAATATCCCTTTACAAGTCGTAGGACTCTTGAAAATCATTTTAAGTAGAGTATTCACGTCTTTCTATATTTTCTCTGATAAAGGAAGTTGTTTGATGTAGTTTATTTTTATGGCACTTGAGCCTCCTATTTAATTGGGCCCTTTCATGCTCCGAAGCTTTCTGTTTGGCTCATGCGGTATTGGATTGTGTAGTGTTCGATGTTCCTTTGCTTCTTTTTGTTAGGTACACAAAAAGCAGATATCTGCAATTCTGTTCTCTGAATACACATGAAAATCCAAGGGAACAGCAGCGGTGGCAGGATTATGGACTGTTCCCTTCCTGCAACCAATTTCTTTCTGTGCAAAAGTAACTGTGCTGTCCTGACTTTGGTAGCGTTTGGCATTGTTATTCCAGGGATGCTAATGTTACCGCAGAGTGCAAGGCGATGGAGAATCAGAGTTGAGACAAAGCAGTGGTGGAAAGGATCAGTCGCGTGGCTGTGGTAGCTTTGTTTTGTGTTCTGTGGGATTTTTGGATGCTTCTCCAACTTCTAGGGCTGGAGCAGGAGCAAAACATTAATCAGTAGTGCTGTCACATCTGATAAATGAAAAAGGAAACCAACAGAACTTAATCACAAACAGGCCTTGTTAGTCTCATAAGCAGAATATTAAAACTCAGCTCTAAGTAAGATTATAGCTTGTTTTATCTTCCAGATTAAAGCACTTACTCACACACTCAAGCACACTTACCCAAGCTTTGATAACCACTTTGTCACAGCAGTGCCTCTGAGGACTTGATCACCCCATTTAGTTACAGGAGAACTTCATCGAGCTTTCTTCTGTCTGTCCAGTCACGGCAGATGCTGCTATGCCCATCCTTCTAAATTATTTTTAATTGTTTTGCCCTTGGCACATTTTCTTTCAATCTGTCAGTTCCCTGTGCATCTAACAAGACATGACTCTAACAGAAGGAGATGTTTTATTATTCTTAAAAGCACCAAGGCTCTATCTAGCATGAACAAAATGCTGCTTTCCTGAAAAGTAGCACATTGCACACACTGCCATTTTGTTGCTTCCCGTAGCAGCTAGGTAAAATTGCAAAATGGGTGAATACCTTTATTTTTCCTCTTCCTGTCATATATAGATATACACATTTACTGGAACTCTATTAGGATATTTGCCATGGTTCTCTGGCTGCCAGTATCTTAAGGCATTGATAAACCACAGAAATAGTACATGGTTCTTCAGGGTCCCAAATTGCTCTTAAAATTGGGTCTACCTGAATCCTCCTTCTGTAATTGAAAACTCTCTTTTGGACTTGGTTCAGTAGCGTCCAAAGGTACTGAGGCGAGTAAAAGGTTGCACTGGATTGGGAGCAGTCAGAATTGTGACAGCAGCAGGGGTGATGAACTTATTTTTGTGAGAGAATGAGAGTCTGCTGTAATCCTAGTCACAGACTACTTTTGCCAGCTGCTTTTTGTGCTTTATCTTCCCAGCTGACATTTTGCAGGAGATAGGCGTATTTTATATATATATACCCACATGAGAGGGAAACAAAATCAAGTCAGGGAGATACAGTCCCTTTAGAAGAGATTAGAGATTGGAAGGGCACAAAGTAGGTACCAATACCATCTCGGGAGGAAGTGCTTAGATTTGAGAGGGATGAGGGAGGTAATGCCTGCATCTCCAAAATCTTGCTGCCGTGGTGCAACGTGGCAGAGCAGCCTTATTTTGTCTCACCATGCGGCATTAGCACGTTTCAAAACCCATCTCAAGTACCTCAGCAGGTGCGTAAGGGGCTTTGTGTCCCGGTGTGCTGGGAGGCAGGAGCAGCCACCCTTTATCGATGGGTTGGTCTTTGGCTGCCTTAGCTCCCCAGTGTAACGTCCAGCTGGGGTGCGGAAGAGTCCTTGGTTTGGTGCTGTGGCATCCCACATCATCTGCAGCGGCAGACAGCTTGAAATGCAGACAGGGAGCTTATCTACAACTCTTCTTCCAGCTCCATGTTTCATTAGTCTCTCTGGCATCTGCGGTAGATCCTGGAGGAAGTCTCGAAAGGTCAGAAGGAGAAAGATCTGTGTTCTGGTTTGGCCCCAGTCAGCAACTAAATACCACGCAGCCGCTTGCTCACTCCCCCCACCCCTGTGGGATGGGGGAGAGAATCAGAAGGGCAAAAGTAAGAAAAACTTGCAGGTTGAGGTAAGAACAGTTTAATAATTTAAGTAAAACAATAATAACAATAATAATAATCATCATGGTGATATAATGCAAAGGAAAATAACAAGAGAGAGATGAATCCTCAGGAGGAGGGAAAAAAAAAACCAAAAACCTGAATCACAAACAATACAACTGCTTACCACCCGCCGATCAATGCTGTTGGTCTCTGAGCTGCAGTTGCTTCCCTCCCCCGGCCAGCCCCTCCCAGGTAACATACTGGGCATGACGTTACATGATATGGAATATCCCTTTGGCCAGTTTGGATCCGCTCTCTCAGCTGTGCCCCCTCCCCTCCCGGCTTCTTGTGCACCCGGCAGAGCATGGGAGGCTGGAAAAGTCCTCGACTAGTACAGGCACTACCCAGCAACAACTAAAACATCGGTGTGTTATCAACATTGTTTTCATACTAAGTCCAAAGCACAGCACTATGGCAGCTAGAGTGAAGAAAATTAACTCTATCCCAGCTAAAACCATGACAATCTGAAAGGCGGGAGTCAAAGGCTTCACTTTCCCTGGCAAGTTCCTGAAGTTACTGAACAACAGGAACACTCTTGCTGTACCTGGAAGACTGTCAAGTAGCATTGCTGGAAAGCAAAATTTTTCTGTAATGCAGAAAGGCAGCAGCAGATTTGACTGGAGTGTAATGAAACCTATGTTTCTAGAAGATTTCTATCTGGTATAAAATTCATAGTGTCGTGAAAATGTCAGCTCAGCTTTTTCAACAGTGGTCGCAACAGAAAGGCAACTGTCAGGAAGTAGGAGGGAAATGGGGAACAAAACCGGGAATATCGCTGAGCTACTGTACAAGTCCATGGTGTTCCTACAACTTGTGTGTGGTGCGCAGGTCCTGTCCTCACCGCCCATAAAGGAGGTAGCAGAACTGGGAGAGGTTGGGGAGGTCAGCAGGGACGGTGGGGGTGCAGAGCTGGCCTCCTTAGGCTGCAGGTGAGGTGATGGGAGGGAAGGGAAGGATGATACAGCTGATAAGCTCATGAATGGCATGGCAAAGAGGGGTGGTTGTTATTGCCTCTTCCACTGGGAGGATCTGGGGATACCAAGTTTAGGCAGTGGGTGGAAGGTGTCGGACAACAACAGAAAGCTGTTCTACCCTGTGCGCAAGAGCTGTGGACCTCTTTTTCGCCAAGTGCTGTTTATATGGGTTCAGCAGGATGTTGGGAAGGTTAATCATAAATCTGTTAACTCCATCCATTAGCTCAGCACATAGGAGGCAGTCACAAAACCTCTGATTCAGGAAGCGCTGGAAGCTGGGTGCGTGTGCTTGCTCTGTCCCCGTATGCTTCCCCATGCATCTCCTTTTGGCCGCTGCAAGTGCTGGTGGGCCTCTGATTTCTGCCAGCACAGCCATTTCTTGAATTATGTTATGGTTCTCAAGACTTCCAGAGTGAAGCATAGTATCTGTCCTTTCATATTGCAACTGTTGGAAAACTATCCACGAAATTTGGAAAAAAAAAAAAGTAAAAAAAATAAACGGGCTAAGCTAAATGGTAAGGTTGTGTCACTTACAAAGTGCTGCCATATCACAATGATGAATGCCATAAAACTTTTGGGGTAGATGGGACTGCTGTCAGGTACCTTGGAAGTGACCTGTTTGACTGCTGCAAGGAGCTACTAAAAGGGCAGCTATTAGGGAGTTCAGTATAAACCAGAGCCCAAAGCAGTCTTACATCAAAGCGTTATATTACAGAGGTTGTCACTGTAGTTCTAACTGGCAAAAATTTGCCATGACTTATTCTTCAGGCAAACACATTAACTTGAACAGTTTTCTTTGTCCATAATTTGGTTTAGCACACGATGAAAACAGTTGATTAAAACACACAAATAGCTGTATCTTATATTTTTGAACTGATTGGAACACGGGCCCATGCAAAAGCAGGGGCGAGCTGCAGAGGAAGCGGGTACAACTCTGTAGCATACAGCTGTGGTTTTGTGGAAGGACGAGAGGAGGAGGAGGAGAAGCTTCAGAGAGCCTCTTGCAAGTTTGTCAAGGTTACAGGTGCCACTGCATCTGTAGGTGAGTGGCTTGGGCATTCTCTGCTGATAATTGGTATCGGCTGTTTTCTTCCGAGATAACAAAATTTGCATTTTAATTAGGTGGTTGCATTTGTCAACACTGAAGCATAAAATATAAGTAATTGGGGGCTTTTCACAGGACCACCATATGGACTTTGGAGAAAATAACAATAGCAGCATTTACCCCAATAATATTTTTAAACTTTTTTAGTTTTTCAACATTTAAAAGGCAAGAATCCCATTTTAAACTCTCAGTGAATTAACCACCAAATATGCCTTCCTAGTTCCTTATATCCCAGTACAAATGTTACTTTTGGAAGCTAGGATTCACTGTTTTGGATGTGGGGAAGCCGAGAGCTGCATGCCAATCTGGCGCTCAGTGTGAGAACTGAGGATCTGCACTGAACTCACTGCTTCGAGACATCGCAGAGATGGCAGCAACTGTGCCTTAGCCCTAGGAAAGAAATCTCTGCTGATAACAGCATGGTATGGCTCAAGCAGAGTCTGACAGCTCGAGTACATACTTTAGGAAAACAAATGATGTCGTGGTAGATTTCAGGCTGCGCTCAGAATTGGTACAATATGTCATATTGAATTCTCTGCCAGATTTAAGAGTGATACGGCAAAATCTTCATCTTCTACTGTGAAGACAGGCAGCATCACTGACTTCCTCAGAGCTGTGTAAGTGTATACAGTTGGGGCCCAGGAGGTTTATACTATAGATCAAACAAACTTAGACAAGCCACTGCTGCACTGAGCGAGTACCGGGTGCTGAAGTCGGGCAGAGTAGTGGTGTTACCAGGCAGGAGCTCAGGAAGCAGGCAGCCTGCTTTGTAGATGAAGGAGGAGAAATTCACTCTTCACTGCTCCTGCAACAGCAACACCTAGTCAGAAAAGCCACCACTGCTTTGGAGTTGGAACAGCCCCGATTTTCTTGAAAATGCTTTTCATGTGCCAAGTCAGGTAATTTTGCAAACTTTTTAAAACTCACAAAATGTCTCGCCCTTTGTGACGGGAAGCTGCAAATCTTACTAAATCAATATAGACTGCCCTGTTTTAAGTAAAACAGTAGTTTCAGCAAATGCCATGCCTTCAGGGCAGCTTATCCACCCTGAATGTGGAGAAGACACGTGCTCCTGCCTCCATCTGCTAAGGGAGAGCGAGAAAATGGCCCTCTTCGGTCTAACATCAGCCTTTGTGTGCCCACTCTGCCTCCCTGCCCTACTGTCTGCTTAAAATCTTCAATTGCTTAAAATCTTCAATTCCTCAGCTTCTCCACTGTCCATTTAGACAGATGGAGAATCAGATAGTCAGCTGCCTTGTCGGCACCATCCATCCGAACGGCAGGGGCAGGGGAAGGGCTGCTGGAGGTGCAGGTGCAGCCGGGGCAGCCCCGCACTGAGGGTCCCACTGCTGCCGCCCACTGTATCCCCCATCACTGCAGACTGGTCTTCTCTGGCCGGTCCAGCCGTGTATGTCTGGTTTCTGTGACTGCTTCTCAGAGGGAGAGGAAAGGGAGGAGCATCACCTGCTTGGTAGGAAGGGAGCCACAGGACAGGAAGAGCCAGGACTAGCTCATACAGCTTCAAAATTGAATGAGGTTTCAGGTGAATCTCAGGGGTTTTTTTTCCCTAGAAGAAGCCTGAGGATTTGGATAAATGATAAAAGGAGAGCTATGGAATTATTTTCCCGTGTTTGGATGCTATATTGTATCGACATTTATGTGCATGGTGTTGCTGGAATATAGTCAGTTCAGCCTTTTCATTGATGATGTTTTCTGTAACATTAACCACAATATTGTGCGTACGCAATATTGCAAAGAAAAAGATGGGGCAAGGATTCCAGTTGACTGTTGCCAATGTAGGTACTATATAGGATTTGCAGCTGCAGTAATGATAGGTGCAAATGCAGAACCAGAAAATAGGCGCTTTTCTGTAGAAAAGTTGCATGATACTAACAAAAAAAAATCTAGCTTGCTCAATAACATACTTCGTTGCTGTCATTCAGTTTTGTAGGGTCCCTTTCTCAAGTAGATGGTTATTACTCTTCTGTAGATTTATCAACGCAATGACTTTCCCTCATACTAAATAGTTTAACATTTTAAGGCTAATCAGTTGTATCTTTACATTTAATAACTTTCTGGTGTAAGAAGGACTAGTCACGCATGGCATTAAGGTGCTGCTAATTGCGAATGGAGGCATTTACATTCTGAATCCTAGTGAATTATATTATGTTTGTTGCACTGTTTTTAGGTCATTCTCTGGTTGATTTTTATAACAAGTATAGCCTGTAACATTTACTTTCCCAGAATGAAATAAATCCTGCACAGGGGATTGATATCACTTGTTCCTCTTGTGCCTTTTACATAGCGTTTAAATTTCAAGTGGACTGGTAGGTTTCATACAAATTCTCCGTGGAAAGCAGATTCCGTTTTAATATTTTAACTCTTAATATCATATAGCTTTGAAAGTGATGGGGCTATTACAGGCCAGCATACAAAACACACAGGTGTCTTTATCTAATGTGCAGGTTGAACCCATCTTAGGATGAAAGTTTATTAGGTGCAAGAAGAATCCTGTATTTAGCTAAACGTAATTAGAATTATGTAGATTACAGCTGAAATCTTTTAAAGTTCCACTGAGGACAACATAGTTAATAATGCTGCTTTATCTCACCTGAAGGCTAGGGCACCTCCGTGTGTGGTGGGACCCAGGAGCATGTCTTCTACCCCAAAGTCCTCCTTCCTGGGTTTTCCAACGCAGTGGTACTTTGCATGGACAGACTGAGGGGGCTGCGAACACAAATGTACCACAGTAACATAAAGTTAGTAAAGCAGGTAACTGCACATGAGATATGCTGTATTTTGCGTCTTCATCCAAAGCTCTGAATGGGCCAGAAGCCACCCAAAACCAGGCAAGAAGCTGCATGTTAGCGATCTTTGTCAACAGTCAGTCCTGAAACAGAATACTGGCTTAAACATTCAGAGGATTAATGGGTACATTTTAGTGAAGCAAACTTCTGCAGGTCTTGCAGGTCTCTTCTTCCCCCATCACTGAGGAGAAGCCTTCATTACTGTCAATTTGGCAACTAATTCTCAGGCTGCAGTGTCAGTATGCAAACACATAACTTGATCCAAAGAGGTAACTATTAAAATTGATTTGTAAACAATTTGGTTTGTGTTTTAAAATGTGCAGCGTGCACACACCTTTGGTTTTCAGAGGAAGCACATTAAAAAAAAAAACAACATTGCCTTAGAAGAAGAAGCCACACTGTTTGCCTCAGGTCTTACAGTAGAGCCCTGGCAATGAAAGACTGAACCTCACCTGTGATTTATTCACTTGCATGGCAAGCAGATTGGCAGTGGATAAGTGTTTTGCACACCCATATTCTTTCAAGAGTTTCAGCTGTGTCTGATCAATATATGCTGGTCTCTACTGGACATCCCGCCCTGGTGGGTAGTGGTACCAAAGTGCTGTTGAGTGGCCAGGCTCTGCCTGAGCAGCTGTTGTGTGTGCTTAGTGAAAGGAAGGGCCAAGTTCCCCTGAGGTCATGACAGTGTATAGACAGTAGATGATGGGTAGGGTTTAGTGCTGCTTTACAAGTGCGTGTGGATTTTCAAGGCAGAAATAGACTTCTTTTTTAACAGAACTGTAGATAATACAGCACTTGCAGCCTTCTGCGGCAGAGAGATGCGAGGATGTCAGTCACCTTTTGGAAGAACAAGATTTGTCTTGTGAACTTTGCACTGATGGGTTGTTCTCCTGCCTCATCCTTGGAAATGAAGTTATTTCGGTGTAGTATGAAAAGGGGTGTTTGTAGACTTGCTGACTTACACAAAATGGAATGTTTCGTTTTATACACAAGAAGCATCTTCATTCAGAAGAGGCTGGAGCTATTCCATTCTACTGGAAAAGAACTATTTTCTCATGAAATGGAAAATAAACTAATCTGATACTTTGGTTACCACACAAAATACGATGCTTGTTTCCACTGGAAAAAAAGTAGTAACATTTATAATCAGCTCTCTAGTGGCCTACAGTAGCACTGTTGCATTATCAATAGCTGGCTTTTTTTCTAGCTTAAATCTGGATTCATCTGCATCGTCAGATTGAGCCCAGGTCTCTGTCACAGTTGCATGTTTCACAGAAAGGCTTTATTACACCTTCCCCTGTGGAGTGCAGGATAGTCCGTACTGACAATGTCCAGCCGCATCGGAGGGCAGTGTCCTTGCTCTCTTTGCTGCTTTTATGCCTTGTGCATGATGGTCGTGTTTGTTTAACGTGCCCAGCGTTAATCACTTCGTGTTAGGTTTTCCATGATCGAGACTAAAGCTGAACTATGCTGGATTACAGTGTGATATGGGTATCGCATAATAAACTCTTTCCTTTTTTTAGGCCCGAACTGCTTTGCAGAAACCATTGTCATTCCAGCAGGCCGGGAGGTGAAAACTGATGAATGCACTATATGTCACTGTACTTATGAAGAAGGCACTTGGAGAATTGAACGGCAAGCTATGTGCACTAGACATGAATGCAAACAAATATAGGAAACCTACAAATCTAAGTACTTTTTGTGGTTTTTATAAATCTCACAGCAGTGATCACCCTAGATGACCCGGGGAAATCTGAATGACAAGATTCTGGTGAGAAGCAAAGAATAAAATATTGATATTCTGTTTTTCAAAGTAACATAATATTGCAAGGCAAAGAAGTGCATCTATTTAAAACGTTTGGACATAAGAATACCTGTCTTAATAAATGTGTTATTTTCACAGTGAGTACACTAAAATACACTCTATAAAATATTCTATGTATTTCTATGATACCATTATAGAGCTTAAAAATAAATGTTTTATATAGACAATACAGACTAAAGTACTGTATCATTGCCTGTCCCGTTGTATACATGCACCATGGCTAAAACATTACATTTCTGTTCTAGTTTCATCATATGTGGGTTTTCTTGGGGTCTTTGAGGTTTGGGGTTTTTTGGCTTCTTTTCAGTTTACCAGGCCAGGAAAGAGCCAGCATATGACAAAACTTTGACGTTCTCGCTTTTGACAAAAATGGAGTAGAATATGTTCTCAGAGAACATGCACTCATTTATGAATATTGCTGTAGCGTAGAGGTGTGTTAGCTCCTTCTCTTAGTTCCGGTGGTGAATATCTACTGGTCCGCAGCCGAGATGACTTGGAGCAGTGGGTAATACAAAACTGGTCTCTCATAGCTATTGTTATAAAAATATAATCAGATGGAATCAATCCCTAATATTCAGTTCAGACATAACACATTTCAGCAGGACAAATCCCTCTGTGATGTAAACAATATTGCATCGCCCAGCTGGTGGAAATGATGGTAAGTAACCACATGGCATCGTTAATGTAACGCATAATGGATGTGGAGAAGTGCAGCTTGGAAGGGCTAGAGCAGCCAAACGAGACTCCACTGATGGAGCTCCATGTTGTTAATCCATGGGTAGGAGAGCTGGTCAGTAACTGCGCCATTCCCTAGACCCTGCTCTTACCACCTTGCTGGTGCTGGTTCAATTTTTCGGTTCTTTCTGGCAATCTGTATGGGTCTGTGACACCCTGTGTCGAGGAAAAAGGTTTTGAACCAGCTCTTCGAATGCATCAGAGGATTTCCAGCACAGAAGCTGAGCTTGACTACATGTGAGGTGAATCGCATTTCCCTGCTTCAGCCAACAACAGCCTTTGCTTAGATTCATTTTGGTTTTAGTTTAGTTAATCACCAACTCCTACATTATGTCTGCTTTAAATACTTGTTAAGACAACGGCTCAAGAAAACACTTAAACATGGGCTTACCTTTAAGCTTTTGCTAGAGGGAAGACTTGATGAATCAGTATCTAAAACCAAAAGACTACTGCTTAAATTCCCACCTGCCCTTTGCCGCTTACTCCCATGGTGTAACCTGGTTACCAGGTTTGCATCCACGTGAAGTGTCGTTTTCTGGTACTTTTGCCAGTGACTTCAGTGCATCCCAGTTATCACTGCACGTCTGTGTTTTGAGCATGTGTCTGCCTGTCGTTGGCCGTTATTTTCTCCAGTTACGGTATGGGAGAGGAAGGGGAGTGACAGAATCGGAAATCAAGGAACCATCTCTTGCACAGACAGTCCTGTGGCAAAGTCATGCGTGGTGTTAGTCTAGCCACAAGAAGAACGGGAGAGGGGAAGACAGATTATTGGATATAAACAGTTTTAGACTGCACAAAAATCAAGTAAATAACAACTTTCCCTGAAGTGGATGTGCACATATGTAAACATTGTACTGGAAATGCTGTTCTCCAGTAGCTGGAATTCCTAGCCGGGACACAGAAAATATTATACCTGGGTTGTCACTCAGTCTGCTGGTGGCAATGGAGGGTGACACAAAGTACAGATATTTTTTTTGTGGAAGAGGGGAAGAAGTGTTTCATCTCTCATTTGTACCTAGATCATAAGTACACTTCCAGATGCAAACATAAATACTTGATTTTGCCATTTTACAAGAAGAGTTACCTCATTCATTGTGCATTCATTGTACATCTCTCATTAACACCATTAAGACCATTAATGGTTTTCCGTCCATGTCTCCTCGAGACGAGTGGAAGTACCTACGTAGGAAGTAGCTGTGTGACAGGAGTAAGAGCAGAGAAGGTGGACTTGCAACTCAGTGGGGGATTGCCTTTCCAAATGGGCTGCTTAGTGTCTCCTTAAGAGACGCACATGCTTTCAGTGAAATTATAAGAGACTCAGGATTTGCATCTTTCAATGTATGGCCATAATGCTTAAGCTTTTGGAAATGCCACCTCAGACTAGTCACCCTTTGCTTCTCCTTCACTGGAGGTTCTTGTAAAGCCTTGTACTAGGGCTTGAATTTCTGTTCTTTTGGGAAGTTCTGTCTTTATTGAAGTAGTGAGTGCAAAGTTAAAAGATATTTTAGTGTGTGTTTCTAGTGTAGCTTTTATAAATATTTTCTATTGCATATTTTTTGCTAAAATAGTTTTCCATCTGAAAGACGGATGTCCTGGTACCAACATACTAATGTCATCTTTACTGTAGTAATAGGTTGGTCTTTTCCCATTTTAGATGGAATTTCCTGGGCAAATTCATCTTAACACCCAGCTCTGTGGGTGGTTTCTTAAAGAAATCATATGTTGAGATATAATTCTCTTTTTGAGAAGTAAACTTCAAGTCTTTTGAGATCCCTTTTTTTTTTTAATGTAGTGAGGTAGAAGTCATAATGAGCTTTGGACCTTCTGTATGCTGAGATCCCTGGCCACATCCAGCCTTGGCCTGTAGCATTACCACATGAGAGCTCTTTGGTTATCCCTGAGGTGGGGAAATGGGCTGAGTGACTCCTTACGGGCAGATCTCACCAGCCTCACCCAGCTGTGGAACCACAGTTGGCACGCCATGTGCTGTGGGTTAGCCCTGGTGGGTAGCTAAGCACCACACAGCCGTTCACTTACTCCCCCACTGCCCGGCCCTGGTGAAAAGGAAGGAAGGCTAAAAGCAAGAAAGCTCATGGGTCGAGATGAAAATTATTTAATAAGCAGAGAAGTGGAAGAAAAAAGAAATGATGCGTTGGCAATCACTCATGGTGGGCAGGCCAGTGGACAGCCAGTTCCCAAGCAAAAGATAGCTAACCTTACCCAATCATCACTGTCTCCATTTTGCTGCTGAGCAGGACGTTATATGGCATGGAATATCTCTTTGATTAGTTCGGGTCACCTGCCTAGTTGTGTCCCCTCCCAAGCCCTTGCGCACCCCCACTCTACTCGCTGAGGGTGAGTGAGGAACAGAGAAGACCTTGGTGCTGTGCACACACTGTTCAGCAACAGCCAAAATACTGGTGTGTTATCAGCATTGTTTCAGTCACAAATCTCAAACAAAGCACCATACCACCTACTACGAAGAATAACACCGTCCCAGCCAGACCCAGTCCATGGTGATACCACTGGCAAGCACAGCACAGAGGCAAGCGCACCGGAAGACCCTGAGAGCCACACTCCAACAGTACCTGCACCAAGCAGTGCGTGGGCCTTCGGCAGCGGAGCTGGGGAGCTGAGGTTTGCAGCCTGCTGCATGATGTCGCTCCACATAGACAGACGCTTAAAACAGAAACCTTCCTTTCTCTTTATAGGAATGGACAATGCAAATGTGGACATTAAATGATTTAAAGTTAAAAACTAGCCATTATGGAATGCCGTTGGAAACCATTCACCTTTAAACTAATTTAATCTCTAAGCAAAAAAAGCAGAACTGCTGTGGCGGCCACATGTACTTGTCCAATGTTATGATTTGGTCACATAATATGACCCATTTGGTGATGTAATATACCGGTTCATATTTAACCTTAAAAAATAAGAGGAAAGCCATCGGCATCATTTCCAGTGAACCAAACTCCAGAGACTATTGGCTTCCCTGCTGAAGCCTGGGTACTCAGCTGGTTTTTACTTCAGTGCGAACAGTACTATGTATCCTGCATATGAGGAGTTCTTCAGCTTTGCAGGTGGGTTGTGTCTGTAAAAGCTGTATTTCCGGACACATTGATAGCTCATTAATAATTTTATATTTTAAGGTCTGTTGCTTGGATAATGAATATTCTTCTCAGATGTTCTTATGTAGCTGCATTGGCATGAACATGAGATCTCCGCTTCTACTTCACTTGCTTCTGCTTATTTCCCATTTGAAATCAAGACAAATTAATTCTTGGTTTGGCCTCGTCCATTTTTGTAGGAGTGCACTATACATGAATTTGGCTTCAAACCTGTGTAAGTAGGTGCCTGAAGAGATGATATTCTAGATGGCTTCAGGTAATTATAAAATTGCCCGGTTAGTGTGCATTAGGATTCTTTATACTACTCATTTAAACCACAGAAATGGAAGTGCTGGTATTCGGTATTCGCTTACATACTTACAAGAGATTTAAAAGGGAAAGGATAGAGAGAGGAAAGAGAGGAGATATGAGACACAGGAGCTGAGTGGTACGATAGGAGTGTTCAAAAAATGAAAAAGAGCTACAGTGTCATACGGGTATGTCATAGGGAGATTTTCGAAGAATATCTTAAGAAAAGTAAATGAGAAATGTGTTTGGGCACAAATTGAAATTCTAGCTGTATATGAAGAAATAAATCATACGGTAAAAGTGATTGAATACTGGATGATGTTGCCCGGAGATGTCATGGAGTCTCCATCCTTGAGGATGGTCAAAACCCGACCGGAGACGGCCCTGAGCAGCCTGCTGTAGCTGAACCTGTATTCAGCCAGGTATTGGAGTAGATGATCTCCAGAGGTGTAAAATTGAGGACCAGGTTTCAATGGCATTGAATTAAAGTCTTTAATACAAATAAGAAAGAAAAAGATGAAAGGTTCCCTCACTTTGGAAAACTCTCTTCTGTTCTTATATGGTGTAATATAAACTATACTGTCATGATTCTAAACTATTTGATGTTACTTGTGGTGGTAACTTTAATATCTAAACTATGATAGCTCCATAATACATAGGAGCCTTTGAAAGGCACGTATTATTTAAGAATCTAATGAAATCCAACTAAACGCTCCATTTATTCCCCTTATCAGACAATGACTTTTCTTCACAGCCTGTGTTACCCTGGGTTTTCTGTCTGCAAAAATACACCTTCTGCCCTGTATTCCTGCTGCATTAAAAACAAAACACAAACTGGGGAGACAGCCTTGAACTGACTATTACAGACTATTTTTCTGGCTATCCAAGAAGTCAAAGTTTTCATCACCTTTTGATAAAAGTAAGTACTACTTTAGAAAGTTTATAACTTGTTCAGTTTTGAGAAGACAGCCACTGCTTCCCAGAATCCTCTTTCCTCTTAAAAAATTGTTATGCTCATCCACACCGAAAATGTAAATTTTCGGTCTTTTGAAACGTCACATTAAACAACACACATAGCAGAGAAAAAATAAACATGACTTTTTCCCAGTTGCTCACATATAATATGTGTCTGATGCATTTGATATGCTTTAAAACAAATACAGGGAAACTCCAAACTTGTGTGTCAGTTATGAGTTACAGAGAAGTCAGAAGTTTTTATTGTTTACCAGTTGACGCTATGTAGAAATAGTGATACAGAATATTAATTAATCAGTAATAGGAAAACACTGACAAAATTAGCAGCACAAAAGCTGATGTTTAAAAACAATCAACTCTCAACTTACCAGAAGTATTTATTATGTTGTTCATGTTAGGTTCATTTGGGGCTATTAGCTAATAGTAATGCTAGTTCTGTAAGACATACTAGTTTGCTGCTTTTTAAAAGATCGTTGCTTTTAAGAAAAATACAGTATAATTAAAACTAATGATGAAAAGAATAGGCAGGCTATAGTAATAGTCTTGTTGAAGATGTATAATCTATCGATCGTAAATGTTGAGTTTGCCACTTACATTCGTCAGTAATCTTGTCAGTTTAGTAGAACTCCAGAATCATAGAATCATTAAGGTTGGAAAAGACCTCTAGGATCATCAAGTCCAACCATCAACAGCACCCCAGGCCTCCTAAGCCATGTCCTGAAGTGCCACGTCTACACACACGTCTTTTAAATACCTCTAGGGATGGTGACTCCACCACCTCTCTGGGCAGTCTCTTCTGGTGCCTGACCACTCTTTCAGTGAAGTAATTTCCATATATCCAATCTAAACCTCCCCTGACACAACTCGAGGCCAATTCCACTCCTTCTGTCCCTTGTTACTTGGGAGAAGAGACCAACCCCCACCTCGCTACAACCTCCTTTCAGGTAGTTGTAGAGAGCGACAAGGCCTCCCCTCAGCCTCCTCCAGACCAAACCACCCCAGAAGTTAGCCTGCTTCATGTTTCTTTGGCAAAAAGGGAAAAAATATCACACAAAGCAGTAAGCACTCAATTTCCAGCAGGATATAAAGCGCTGCTGTAGATTTTGAACAAACTGCAGAACCATCTACAAAAGAAGAGTGTGCTGAGTGTTTCTGTGTGCACATATTTTACCTCGTGGTGAAGAGGTGAATTTATGAAAAATGGTGAAGATGGGAATGCAAATACCAGTTCACACACAGTGTGGAAAAACAGCAAACACACACCTGATGTAACATGAGGAGATGAAAGCAAGTTTAACATGTAATTATTTTGGGGAATAGATAATCAAGGAAAACTTTTTTCCATCGTTTTATACACAAAAAAATGTCTGTCTTCTGGCTCCAACCATACAAGAGAGTAAATCCAAAATATTTGAGCAATGAGAAATGTCTATTTGTATATATACAGCATCTATGCATTGACAAATGAGAATTCTTCCCCTGGTTAAGCCAGCATAAACCAAGAGAAATTTAGAAGCCCAGGTCAATACTGTTAACTGAGATCAGGATTTCTTCCACAGATTGCACCGATGCTAAAGCATCTGTACTTGACTGCAGCCAGTGTCTGAGAGAGAACATTCACAAATACTTGTGTAAAGTGCTTTTGTTCATAGTAGGCAGAACTAAAAACAAACCTTTATAACCACTTACTTTACCTGCTCCAGCAAGCCTCAAAGGGCAAGCAAACTTTGTGAATTGAATTTCACCTATCAGGAGGACCAAAAAACATTGTTCCTATGCTCTGCTAAAATCCATAAATTTATGCATGGAGAAGAAAGTCAATATTCTAGTGTGTATAATACCACAGTGAAAACCGTATCAGATTTATTGTTCTTCCACAAAGTATAGATACAAATCTATAAATGCCTTTAATTGATGAAATTATCTGCCAACGAGCTTTCTGCTTCTGATGTGCAACAGGAAGGTAAGCATAAAAATGTCAAAATGCTGCTCAATCTATATTGCTGTTGCCCTAAAAAGCTGCATTCATTTCAGAGGGTAATTCTCAAATTAATTTGCTCTCCATACTGTAGGAAGTTCAGTATTGGTATGCTGTTTTTTTAACAAAACCAAAGTCTCTTATTTTCACAAAGACAATACTGCGCACTGGACTCTCTCCTTCGCCATTAACTATTCAAACCAATGCTAACTGATTTAGTGCTGTTGTGAGTGGGAACTTATGGACAAAACAGATGGATATGCAGTGCTTCAGCCTCATGTAATGACCCAGTGGTCTCTTCTAATTACCACACAAAAATAAGGGATAGGTAACCTTCAGTCAGTCTATGGGTTACAGTTAGAGTTTAATTAAATTTCTTAACTGCTAAACATTTTTAACATGCTCCTTCCCAGCTATGTATTTTTAAGCAGCATTTGATAAAAAGAACTATTTTATATATTCTGCTAGCCATGCTGTTTATACTAGTATTTGACCAATAAACAGTGTCACTCCGCAAAATCCTAGGAATGCTTGTTTTCCATTTTTTCCAAGTGCCTGAGCTGCGTATGTTTGATACAAAAGTTACTTTAGTTCATTCAAATCAGAAAGGCAAATCAAACAGTCTTACTAGTTACTTTCAGAGGTACTGGTTTCATTTTTTGTGTCCTTCACATCAAATCATTATATTTGGAGCTTCAGGCTCTGTCACATAAACAGCACATTAGTGGGATGCCTCTGGTATAGTATCTTAAGATAATACATTATGTTGAAAAATTACCTGTTAGATGTAGCACAGTGTTTCTTTTTATTCCTTTTTCAGGAGTACAGTTCCTGAAGACATACATACTTAAACCTGTGGTCCATATTTGTGCTTGGAAAAAACAAACCTCATTTTTCAGATGACAAAGAGCTAAAAACGGCCTTCACATCCAGCTCATTTTTATATATGAACTAGATAGGAAAAAGAGCAAAGGGAAAGAAGAGTATAAATTCTGTAATATTTATTAAGAACTTTGCAGTTTGCATGGGGTATGATCTGCAAATGCAAGACAAATAGGATTTTAAACAGGATTCTGTTACTGAATACCAACCTAAATAAGGCTCTTAATAAATGACAATGACAAGGAACGCACTGAACCAACCACTTAGTAATTCTCAACAGTCTTAGAAAAGTAAAGAAGATGAGTGTCATA
Source organism: Phalacrocorax aristotelis (assembly GCF_949628215.1). NCBI lineage: Eukaryota > Metazoa > Chordata > Aves > Suliformes > Phalacrocoracidae > Phalacrocorax > Phalacrocorax aristotelis. The sequence goes on from NC_134277.1 coordinate 91,538,266, forward strand.
AAAAGTACCATGGTATTTTATGTTACTGTTTGTTTTCTTCAGGAAAGAGCAAAAATCCTATGTTCAACGTGGTATCTTTAAAGGTGGAACAGATGACTGACCCAAGTGGAATGTTACATTCTTTGGGAAGAAGTTGCCAACCAGTCAGTACTGATACTATAATTCATCTTGAAAGAAAGGTTTTAGGATCTTTTTGCGTTTGAGGTGACCTTGCAACATTCATGACCTTTCAGTGCTGGATGTACACCATGAGCTGTTCACTATAATCCTCTTAACCAACGGCTGAATAGACAGGTAGCTGAAAGCTACAATATAGATCCCTTACACCAGTCCACGCTGAGAGGAGCTGAGGTCTATCAACAAAGGACTAAGTATGCAAAATACCTCTACTTTTGTATTTTCTTCTTGTGATTTAAATAGGTAGGCGTCTCCACTGGTATCAACCTAGGAGATATTCTACAAACCCTAAAAATGAAGTAGTCCAAAGTGGTATGATGTAAAACATTTTACCAATATGCTGATGAATCATTTCTTAAAAACAAGTCTATTCTAGTGATGTAACCAAAACGAACTGTACACATTTTAAAAATATTTATTAATATTACCACGTTAAAATACATAACAGCTATCGCAAGAGTGCAAATCCCTCAGCCGTTAGCACTTTGTTGCTCCATATATCAAACTGCTGTCACACCGCAGACAGTGAATGCCGTTACTAGGATTGTACGATCCGGGGCTGCATACAACTATGGACAGAAAAGAACAAGGGAAAAATGTGGAATTTAAGTGATATTATTAAAAAAATATTTACATTTGAGATGTTTAGAATGCATCTTTATCTATTTGAAAAAAGATCAGGTTTTTTCCAGCATTTTGCTAGTTGCTGATGAAAAAATTGTATATATTTTATACATCATCTATTTATTACACCATATTTTTCTCTTCATGACTTTTCGCTCCCTCTACTGCAGGGGATATGTCCGTCGATTCAGAAGTAGTGCAAAAATAATACGTCAAACCAGAAATCTGTGTATGAAGCAGAACAAGTGTTCTGCATGAAACATTTTTTTCCTGTTAGATCACATTATGCCATTTGATGAAGTTTGTACAGTCATCTGCAGAATGACTTCATCACAAAAGACTAACTCAGCATTATGCTTTTTGGCACAAAAAAGCAGGATTTGAGGTATTTGGTTACGACTATCCTGAATCGTGCTTCAATTTGGCAATGGTAGCCTTTCTTTAGGACAGATCTTTAATTAACAGCATTAGTATTCAGTATGCAAAGGTAATTAAGACCCTCCTTCCTTTTGCAGAGCTGGCGCTTCCCTGGTTACTGGGTTTTGCCTGGATTAGTAGTGACTTCTTAATCACTGCTGCATAAACCTTCAGCAGGATTTTCAGTATTCGGTTTGGTTTACCTTCGTTTGTTGGGGCTGGCAGGATTCACTTGATCCCCACTGTTATATTAGATTGCCTAGCATATTTTTGCCACTGCTATTAACTGAAGAAGGTTTTAGAGGTCTCATGACATGTAAGAGAGAAGGAGTCCTCTGCAGATGATGTCAAACCTTTGCCTTTTTTGTACATTAGTATAGGCAGACAGGATGGCTTTATGGGAAAGATAAAGCTTTACCAGTATGTGTAACTGAAGGCATTTTCCAGCCTTTTTGTCTAGAAAATCAATCATCTTGTGTACCAGAGGAATAGTTCTACTCTTTTTATTGAGTATCTTTTATTGAAGATTATAGGCACACTTCTAGTAAATCTTTCAGAATTTTCAGTTTACTTAATTGGAGCAAGGTAGACATCTCTTACAATGGGATAAAAAGTTGATTTATATCTCAGAAGCATCGCCTGCTTGCTATCTAGCAGAAAGAATGAAAAAGAGAAATGAGTCTGAAGTAGGGACCTGTAGCTTATTTAGCAGCTGCTGGAAAGTTTCTTTAACCAGTAAATTTAACTTGCTTCAATCTTTTCATGAATGGAAAACTCCTGTTGGTATATCTTCACTTTGAAAGTATAAACATCTTAGCAAAATATTCTATCTTACAGCATATTTTATATACTTGCCACTTCACACCTTACAAACTGAAATGCACACAATATCTTAATTTGTTCTTTTATCCTATAAGCTAACTAGTTTTTTTCACTGTCTTATGATTTTGAGGACTATTTCAATATTCTTTTGAATAATGCATTTCCTTTTGAACTTTTCGAGTTAATATATTTCAGTAATACAAATAATCACCATACTGTGAGAAAGAACTGAAGAAAACCAAATTAGAACTGGCTATTCAGTATCTAGTCTACTAAAAATACCACAGAAACCAAGATCTGCAAAATAATAATACAGGACAAAAAATATTTCATAAAGCTAGTAGTACAGGATATGATATCAAATTGTCTCTCCAGAGGAGGCCTCAGAAACATAGGACATTTTCTACTGTGTTAATCTCACAGCTGCATCTCATTAAAAAAAAACAAACACCAACCTAAACCAAAAAGAATTTATAGAGCAGAAAAATTATATTTAGAAATTTTGATGACATGAAAGTGACTCAATTGCCTATGTTAAGTAAAATTTAATGGTGGATTGTACATCATGTAGCTGTTACCAAAATATTTAATTAACTTACACTGGAATAGTGTGCTTTATTTAACATAAAACAGGGCATTAAAAGTGGAAAAACATTAAAATTAAGATAAAATCATATGAAATATTTTCTAAGATGTTTGTACTCATCAATTCTATTTATTCAAGACTGCTTTACAGAGGTAGAAGACTAAATGGAGTTATTAATCAGCAGTAGCTCCATGTCTTCAAGTCATTGCCTCTACAAAATCACTCAGTAAAGGGTTCTACCTGAGGCTTATCTGGTAGCTGATGAACAAAATGTTGATATGTTTTACCCCCAGTGTTTTCTGCCAAAAAGATTTCTTTAAAGATAGGTACATCACACAGTGACTAATCAGGTTAACATGTTTAAATTACTAATTCAAAAAGATATTTAGACTAGAAATTCAGAGTAGAAGGTGAGACAATAGCTCACTATTTAATGCCATTTTAATATAAAAGCAGAGGGGGAAAAAACAAATGAGGATATAGTAAGATATGAAAGGACAAGCGACTGAAGCATGGGGAAGAAAATGAACACAGGTTCTCATACAGGAAATTTAGATTGGTAGGTGATGCAGTGAAAGGGTTATGCTTAGCGCACAAATTGCGTGATGGCAGTGTGAAGTAAAATGACACATTGTTCACAGAGCACTGCACAACCGCATGGAGGAACCAGAACTACTAGAACACTACATGAAACTAGGTATTCTAAAAATAATAGAGGAAAGAGAACAGTTGTAACTGAATATCCAGCTATTTTGCTAGATGAGAAGTAAAAATAGAATAGGTTTGTTTATGAAACCTGCAGAGGATATGCATATGGTTTTTTTATTTCTCCATGTTCTTGGGCCTACTCTATAACCTTTTTCATTCTTATCAAGACCCAAAGACATGAAACAGTTGTGCTATTCAAAGTTTAATGTACTTAAAAAGTCTGAGTAGTGTCTGTTTCCATGTTCCAAAATAGAACTGGCCCATGAAAGGGTAACACAGGTGATAATCTGAGGTTTACAATGTATCTGCAGTAATAACCTATGACTGGTGCTAACCTATGACTGGTAAGAAATGTATTATAAA